>NW_028141980.1:8667500-11553750 GCF_025532165.1 Camponotus vicinus
CTGAGGCCTGCTCTGTAATATTTTCTAAGCTGCAAATATTAAACATTTTTTACTATAAAGATATAATAATAATAGTACTTGATAAATGAAAGATTTATGAAAATTTTATTTCTTATTATATATATATATGCATATATCAAAATTTCAATTTATTATTATAATAAATTAATAAAAGTATATTACAATTTTTTGCTTTTACTAACTCTTTTTAAAATACACAATTTCAAGAATAACTGAGATAAAAGAATTATTGACACAATAAGGAGAAATACAACAGTATTGAATAAACAATATTGATTTAAATTATATCTTTTTTAAAAATAGATACATTAATGATGTAACTCACCATGTTTCCAATTCTGTTTCAAATTCAACGATGTGCTCGAGGAGAGCAGATTTTAGAGAAGGCACTGAGGTATTAAAATCTATTTGTTGATCATTTTCTGCTGTGAGGATCTTATGCAAGGACTCTTGAGGATCCGTTTCTTCCGTCTTGTTCTTTAATTCCAAAATATATTCTTCCCTAATAATCTGTAGTGTTCTTCTTACCATATTTCCAATAGAAGCCTCAAGAGGAAGCGCCTCGATCAAATACTTTCCATTCAGTGTGATATTATCCATTAAATCTCTGTCAAAATCAGTAAGATAAATAAAAAATTAATATGTATTCTTAAAAAGGAGAAATCGATACATATCTCTATAATTAATCATCACAATTGTGATGTGAAGCTTCGTACTTTGCTGTATTCCATTCTGTATTGTTGATGATCTCTTTCAACACGGAAATAGTAGCTAATACGATGTCATATGTGCCTTTGACATCTCTAAAATGGAAAAATTCATCAGATGTTTCCTTTGAGGTTCGATGCAATTTTTTTCTTACCCGTAATGAATGCTGTTTATCAATTTCAGCACGCTTTCATTGATTTTTTCCGGCGGTGAGTCAATCATTTTTATCGCACTTAAATACTTGTCAAATATGTAACAAAGATTATTAATTCAGAGAAAAAATTTGCTACTAGGTTATACGTGCATATGTATTTACTTTGTCTTTTGTTTTGACTTAAACCGTAATCACACTACGGGTTGCGGGCTTGGTTGCGGTTGGAATTGGCCAATCAGAGTAGCCGGCCGACAAATTGCTTTGTTCTGATTGGTCAATTTCAACCGTAACCGAACCCGTAATCCGTAGTATGATTACGGCTTTACATTCTTCTGGATGTGTTCGGAAATTTTACGTAGAATAAATAGTAGAGTCTAATTGACCAATTAGGACAAAGGGAACAAAGTTTTCTTTAGTCCCATCTACAATAGATAATTTAAGCCCTAAGCCTTAAGAAATTGGCTGCGTTCAGCAGAAAAAGCTGCTTTGCAACTGTGTAAAATTCGTGAATCTGATTGGTGTATGCTCTTAGATTCAGTCAAAATTAAGAGCATACGCCAATCAGACTCACGAATTTTACAACAGTTGCAAAGCAGCTTGTTCTGCTGAACGCAGCCATTGATCAATCACAGACGAGTATTCTCTTCATACTTGACTGTGATTGGACAATTTTTTAAGGATGAGAGTTTAAATTACCCATTGCAAACAGGTCTTACCGTTTAATCAATTAAATGCTACTCTACTTTACGTAGCATTTTTGAACGCATCCTATTGTTGATTTCAGTTTCAATCTGTGGTTTCAATCGTTTCAATATAATATATGTGTACTGATGTGTACATCACATTGTTTTTATCTTAATCAAAGTTTCTTATTTTGATTATATTTATTATTATAAATAAAAAAATAAAAATATATATATTCTTTCGCCTGAATGAGCCTTTTTTGACGGAAAAATATAACATGATTTGCCCACAGCTTGTTTCTAACCACAGAACTCCAAAAATTATTTGGTATCAAACAGATCTTACAGTCATCATTCGTATTCCATTAATTGATGTATCTGATTATTATCTTCGAGTTGAGGATACTCACTTGCTCTTTAGGTACATATTTATGTGTAATAAATAACAGAAAAAAGGTAAATATTCAGCGTACCCACTTCTTCATTTTAGGCTTTGCTAATATTACACAATTTAATAAGCTGTACACAAAAATGATCATTAATGTTGTAGGAATATTATAAACTATTTCTTTTTAATGATGTTTTTTAAAGTTAGTAAATTTATCATACCAATGGAATATAACGATATGCATAAATATGCAATATATGATACAGATTGATCTTGAAAATTTATAAAATATATATTATATGTGAGCTCTTTTCCTCTATTTCTTCTTTATATTATGTATATATGTTTCTTTCATACTATTAATATACTATTTATTATATACTATTTTAAGTTATATACTATTTTAAAAAACTCAATCTTCTTTATTGATTCATAATTCTTTATAATAATTTTAATTATATTTGTATTTTATACACATCAAGATCAAATTATATATAAAATTTTATTAATACTGGTAAAAGAATGGGTATTCTGTACATTTACTAAAAAAATATGTATATATGACACATTGTTAAATGTCAAACTAATTTTATGTCCACATTGCAGTACAAAAACAAATGATAAAAAATACTATCTCATCCTGTATTTATTTGGACCAGTAATATCAGAACAGACGATACACAAAAATGTTGGGAGGGAAATTAAGATTTATCTTACGAAAACACTCAAATGTATGATTTTCTCAATAATTTCTGGTGTCACATAAATTTTTTTTAGAAAACAGACTTATATATGTATTATCTTTATATTTCAATAGGGTTTCCATGGTTAAGATTGATTATTTCTAGAGAAAAGAATTTATTTATATCATATGATGCAGATCATATACATGATGTAGATAATGTTAGCAAGAAAAACGATTTTAAAGTTGGAGGTAATTATATCTTATATTTGGTATTATTTTTATAAATATACAAAGATAAATTATAAACTGTCTTTTTTATTTTTCGGTTTTATATACATGTTTTTTTTTTCTTTCTTTTTATAATAGGAAAAATTGAAGAGTATAAACGCCGAAATCACATACGACATATATTGCCTGTCGTGCCGTCTAGCGATGAAGAAGAGTCTGATAATGAGGTTGATGTCTTCCAATTTGGTTAATTAGCATTTTTTATTTTTTTGACATTTACAGCAAGAAAAAAAAATTTGGAAGATTATTCTATCTTAAAAAACAAAATAAATAAGGAATTATATTTGTCTAAGAGTTGCTCTCTTTCTTTTTGCTCTCTTTCTTTTCGCTCTCTCCTTCTCTTCTCAGTTTTCACTATTTAATTTTTTAACATTAAATTATATTTTAGATTTTTAATTGAACTATGCTGTTACATTTAGTTTAAAATAAATATGTATTTTTCATGTATAAAAGCTTATTGAAATTGTTTTTATTTCATGATTATACAAAACAACATTTTGTTATAATAAATATATTTGTTTTCTTCAACAAATATCCTATTGTACAACATAATACATAATACAACATATGACATTTTTTTCATATATTAAAAATTTATCTGCAAAATATGTTTAGAAATTTTTACTTGCAAAATCATATTTATAAAAAAAATGTAAAATTAGTATATCATCATCAGATACACTTCTTTCTAGTAAAAATAATGAAATGTATTTAAGTCAAAATATTTTACTAAATCATAAATTTCAGAAATATTTAAATGAAATATACATCTTATATAACCGAACTTAATTACTATTGCGGAATGTTACTAAGTTGACAAAAGACAATCTGCTTCATTATTTAAATGATTATTTCTAATATACTTTACGAACTTTGACAATACATAATTTGATATTTTAAACTATTCAATTATATGAATACATCTATTAATCTATTAATTTACATACAAGTATTTTGACAATAGGAGGTAACTATTTTAATTGTAACACCACTCTAATGGAAGCTGTTATTTTTTATGATGCTAATATCTTATGTGTAACAAAAATATCTAGCAAAATATAAATTAAATAAAAACATCGAAAAAAATTTTGAAGAATAATTTAGATGTGATCTTTTTAGATTAATTGTAGAGAAATGTACATCTTTTTATCTGCATACATATATAAGGATTATATTATACATATATGATGTCTTAAATACTTTTACAATTTATCACCTGAATTATCATATACTGCAGTATGTTTAAACTTTATTAAAATAAAAATGACAATTCCCTGAATAATGCAAAAAATATCACAGTGTCATGTGTACAAATATTTTATAAATATGAATATCCCAAAATATACTTAAAAAAAGACATAAAATCAAAATAAAGTTACATTATTGACAAATAATAAAGAATTGTAACAGTTTCGAGAAATGGCATACAATATTTACAAAATGTTTACAAAAATTATACCATAATTTTATTAATAAAAAATATCTATTTATAATTTGAAAATAAATGTCTTACATTTAATTGTGCGCATGATGAGCTAATTTTTGAAATATTATAAATAAATATTTGTTTTATAAATTTAATGTTTATTTATGTATAATCCATATTGGATATTGCTATTCTCTTTGTTTGTTTAACAATGAATGTCGGAGACTACTGATACTTATTCAAGAGAGATTGATAGAATTATTTAGTTACTTAATGAAATATTTAGTTACTTAATGAAATTTTATATATATACATGTGAAATTTTTACTGAAATTAATGATAATACAAGAGTGCGCAATGTTTTTGCACACATTACTTTATAAAATAATTTCAAAAATAGACTGTTTACGGTGGTAATTACTCTTTGTATAATTACTGACGGGTGCGGCAATGAAAATTAAAATGCAGTAATATATTGCATCACCTTATCAGATTGTAGGTTTAATTTAGTTGATGTTGTTGACATTGTAACATCTCTTCTACATATAGATAAACGTTTGAAATATCATTTTTACTGCATATACAAGCAAAGTAATTTGCAATATATCAATTCAATTTAATATATTGCGCTAACGATTGTATACGTTTTATGGCTAGCAACCTTCTAAAGACAACCTTTGATTTATATTGTCTACCCTTAGTTTCATTTCCCTAAGTATATCCGCGGCAAGATCGTCAACGGTGGTATAACGTACCTTGAAAAAATTAAATATATCTATAAGAAACTCGATAACTTGATCCCTAAAGTAATGACAAGTGGAACGTAGACTGCCTTCAGAGCCTAAGAATCCCCAAGCGAGAACTGGTATAACATGCTCAGAGATCGCGTAAAAATGCGCCAAGAAGCCTCGATCATATTTCAACATCCTTCTTTTACCCGCGAGGGCGGACCACACTGCTGTTCCTATCGCCTTCAAATGTAATTGATTTTTGAAGTGATTTATATTTATATAGAAGAGAATTAGAGAGAAAGAGAGAGAGAGAGAGAGAGAGAATAGAAAAAATTAATTTGTATACTTACAGTTTCTCTAAAACTAGCAGACACCCATCTATTTTGAACTATAGCTTTGATCGGTGGTAATGGTTTCTCCACATCCTCGAATGCGTCTAAGAGTATAAAGTCGATGAGAACATCATAGAAGTTCATGCATTTGACACCTCGCCCGATCAATTCTTCCTCCATAATACTATGATTACGCGCGTCTTGCAAGAATTCCAACATACGCTCATAATGCAGTAGATAGTCCTTAGGATCCTAATAAAAGTTTGTCCTTAATCAATTTCGAATAAAATATTTTTTAATCTATATTCTTATTTACTCGGATGTAAATAATTTATTCTCTTACCCTATCTGCGTATATAATTAAATCGCTAATAACTTGGCGACCTATATCCGCTATAAATGCCGCCGCCGCGGGTAAATTGAATAATTTTGTATAGGCCTGACGTAAACAGTATACTTTTGCTACATATTCTACATCTGAGCCGCACTTTACAAGTTCCGTATGCAATCTCCTATAACAATGCAAGAGAGAGTTATTGTAGTCATATTAAAAAGATACTATATGTACTGTACCAGTCATCAACAATAATTTACCTGCAAGGAATACCTTTGTCCTCATATTGTTTAAGAGCAGCATGATACAGCTTTTGCTTCTCAAAATGTGGAAAGAGTTCTGAAAATTCTTCAAATTCCCGCAAATCTGCAACCTAAAATATTTTCATAAAATTATATAAGTTAATTTATTTTACTCCTTTCGAAATTAATGTTAAGAGATAAAATTATATAGAGAGAAAATACTTTTGTACTTATTAAAATAGATTGAAATTATACATATTGTTATATGCTTCAAATTAATATCATCTTGCAGCTACTCGATATGTCTCTGCACGTTACAAATAAATTGTATTTATCTGCACAACTCACCCCGTCGCGTGCAGATTCAAACGATTCGGGCGATGATGCGGCATCGGCTTTTTCTCTGATGCCAGACATCCGCGTCCCGATGTTCGAAGTTTTATTGAGACTCTCCTCGCTTTCATTGCGAAATAAAACTGAGTGCTAAAAAGGAGAAAAGGAATAAATAGATAAATAAATGGACATTATATCGAGGAAATGACAGAACAAACTCTTTAACAATTTTATATATGTATATAATTGTACATATTCGAAAACGATGAAAACCCAGATTACTCTCGGTAAAAGTCGTGCACTTCCTATGCCATTCCAACGTCCGCGACAATTCTCGACTGCCGCGGCGGCAGGTCAAGTGACTCGTTGCGCTAATTACCCCCGGGGGCGGTTGTCATTTAAATTGGATTAATTCCCGCAGTTCTTTTTTTTTCACCGGACCAGCAGAAAGGCAGAAATTGATGATGAATGCCAGCGGAATGGAACGGCATCGGCACGATGACTACGATCCGCGAAGGACAGACTCCCCGGACCGGAATCTCTCGCTGAGTCACCGAGTACGATTTCGGGCAATTCCCGTAGCATCACCGGGTTAATAGTAGCCGTTACCTGATCGAGGAAGAGCAGTTCCGCGTGACTCTGAATCTGATAACCCATGTCGAGCAATTCTTGTACGTCGTGCGTGAATGCCGCATCAGCTTTCGACGGTAGAGCCAGGATTTCGTTGCTTAGGGTCGAGCTAAACGCGGTGAGCGCGTCTTCCCAGCAGTAAAGCGCCTTTTCCAACGCCTCAAGTCCTATTAATCATCATTAATTTATTTCAATAATGGAAAGATTGATATTTTCGCTCGTGATAATATAATAGAAATAATTTTAAAATATTTCAAAAGTATAAGCGAGAGAGTTAAATTAGGCATTGTCAGTAAAAAACGCATATAATAAATTATTAGTGTTATTGATGAATTGGTGTGAAGCTTAAGTCACTTCTGCATTAATTACGTCAAATGCAGCATACTAATTTATTTTACTGTATGAAAGTAAAATATATAATTGCATTACATATTATTTCAATACATCCTTAATTGCACAAACTGGAATTCAAGATTTAACTAGGAAAAAATATATATTCTCTCCTCTACATATTCTATTTCCTCAATTTATACAGATACAATTACTTTTTTTAGGGAATTAATGGATTCAAGCAAGATAATTTCGATACATAAATGATGGCAAAAAGCGGAAGAAGAAAAAAGAACATGGCTTTGTTCGCGAGACCAAGGATAATATGAATCGCTTGAAGACGCAGAATTCGAATTCCGAGTCAATGACGCTAGTCTTTCTTTCTTTCTCCTTTGCCTTCCCTCTCCTTATTCAATCTTTTGTAAGTCGTCAGAGTGCGTTCATCAATTTGTCACAACGGAAGTCCGTGTGGAGCACATACCGTGCTAATTTAGGGAGTCTCCCCCTCCCCCTCTGGCTAATGTTCCGAGAAGGCGGACCCATCATCATTTTCAATCTGCATCGTTTTACCGTTCACGATCGACAATTATATCGTCCAACGAAATCAAAACACCGAAAAATCGATAACAATCATGTATGATGATTAATTTTTTTAGAGCACGTTAATTAAATAAATAAATGAGAAAATACACATACGTGATTCTTGAAAGATTTCCTCGAAAAAGTTTTCACAATATTTCATGCTTTTTAATTTGGATGCTCTGATTAATAAAACAACAATGCGATAAATATATTGCATCGAATAGCGATGAACTTTTTAATTTTTCTCAATTATTTTTAGCTCTCTAAAAAGTTAAAAAATTTCGAAAGTTTTATACTTTAAAGTAAATGTCAGATGGCGGAAATGTTAAACGGAAATGAAGTGTTTGTGAGATATCAATTATGTATCAACCTCGCATGTTGCGAATATCAAACATACCAAAATTACATAATGCCGCTGAAAGGGAAAAGCGAGGCGGGGACAACACAAGGTGAACACGTTATTAATCGAGCGACTAGAATAATAAGCCCTTTAACTCATTAATGTATGTACAGCTATAGCTTGAAAATTCGCGTTCAAGGAGCGAAATGGGTTGAAATCGACGTATATACGCTCGTCGATACGCGGCCTCCGATCTTCGGCGAAATGGACGAGATATCGATTGGTCGACGCGACGCCGGTGACTCCTCGTGTCCGCAACGACGCTAATTTCGTCCCCGACTTCAATTTCAAACCAGGGCGAGGTATGCAACAGGGAAACGTGCCTCGATCGTGTGTGCGCGGCTCGCCGGCCGAAACGAAGATCGCATTCCTGAAATGAAGCGAAGAACGAAGATGACAATGCGGCAATGCGTGTTCCGCAACTGCGTCAAAATTCCCGTCCCTCGAAATCATTACTCTTGCAAGATAATCGTATTGGTTCTCTTGAAATGTTCAACCTCGAAACACGAGATGGCCTTTACAAGTGACCCTCTTTCCTCGTGTCCTCCAGAGGAGCAGAAATGCACGCTAGAAATGTACGAGAAATTAAATTCTCCTCTCTTACATCCGTCAAAATAATACATTCCCTCCCCTTCGTACATTCCGAGGGAATTTTCACCGCAAATCAAATTATAACTCGAAAGATAATTTATTTCCGAAACAATTTAATTTATAGGAAGCGTGGCAAACATTTCGGAAGTGGGCCTTATCGAGGCACCGGGTCAAATCCCTCGAAAAGATTAAACCTACCTACCGCGATCCATCGGATCGGCATACCGGTAACCGATCGTTACACAACCCCTAGAACAAGGGATGTCGTAGGACACGGAGGGATGCCTCCCCGGAGAAAACGCGGCAGTGCGACGCCGTTGCACACGTCCGGCGTCAATAATACCCCCAGAATGACGTAATCGCTGGGCCGGCCGGTCATTGGAGGATGCGTCATCCAATGGTGAAGGGTCGATACGACACGCGGTCCGCGGGGTGCGCGCGCGCGCGCTGCTTTGAAGCTCGCGCCTTTTGCGCCGTTAAATATTATTTTTTTATCTTCATCTCAATGAAATCGGGAATCATACGTTTGCTATTTTCGTGTCATCCGGACAGCTTTTTTTTTAAGCCAAAATTAGGATCGGGTTTGCAAGCTCGAACGAATCGCGTTCATCGATTGCGATAAAGCGTACGAAGGGGATAGCTCCGGAGAATCCTCGAGGGGACAATTGCATCGAAATTGAACGTAGGCTCGAATGAATATCCGGAGATGCATGTGGCAACCCTGATTTTCAACTCCTAAATTAAACCCGATGGATTAATTCACTTGGATTGCTTCACTTCTATTTACATTAGACGGATGTAATTCAAAGTGATAAACGTCAAACGCGTTAAATGTCGAGTCGTAAATACGGATAAAATTGCCGGCAATTGTAATTACAATTATCATACATATTTCTCACGATTTATCTCGCATATATTTTAATCTCTCGCACGGGAAAAAATACAATCTCAATCTTTCTCTCAATTTCACGATTCGAATGAAAGATCATAAAGTGGAAATTACAATGCGCGAGTGCGCGCGCAGGCGAGCGGAGGGAGGGCCAATGGGAGCGGGACGAGGACGGAGCGCGCGGCCAATGGATGCGCGACAAGGACGGACGAGGCGGCGGGAGTGGGGGGAGTGGCGTTCGCTTTACGCGCTGGCGTCAGTCGTCAGTCAGTTACTCGGTTACGTCGGTCATCGACGGTATCGCTTTGCCGCTCGTCGACCACCGCGCAGCGCGCTTACAGCAAGTAAATTCCCGCCCGTTTACGACCGTTGACACATCGTCGAGATTCGAAGGTAACATACGATCATCCGCGATAACGCATCGATGATCTTCGCGAGATCGTAATCGCGCGACAGGTAAAGCGAGAGATCCCCGAGTGCACCCCTGCGATTTTTCGCTCTCGCGCGCGCGTTATTTGGATTAAAAGCTGCCGGGACGAGTACGTCGAGGACACGGAATCACAGTGAGTATAGAGAATCCCCGAGGATTTTTTATATCGAGAATTATATTACGAAGAGTACGTTTTGTCTTGTCATTAAAATAAATATTCGAATCCGCGACCGATAGTGTATCAGGCTGATGTAATTCGATACAACGCAATTTCGTTACGATGAGCGCCATTTAAAGATCCAAGAGAGTTCGATACGCGAGGCGTTATGTGGTACCCTCAAAGGATTCACCCTTCCTTCCCCTCCCTGCTTTCCTTCTATCCGGGAACATCCTTTCCGCGTCGACTAGTACACTTCCGCCTGAAATCTTGTTCTTGTAAATACCGCGTTTAAAATCCTTCGTTTCGAGAGAAATATTACTAAATAAACGAATCTTTTAAATTTTCTTGGCGCGCGCTGCTTCTTCCATTTTCGCAGTCTTCAGGGTGGTGAGATTCTGAAAATCGATATTTGATTAAATTCGTTCGAGGCGCGGACGTTTTATGCATCGATGATGATGTACTTCAAGTGGGTATTTCGAAACGCACAAGAATGTTCTCTCCTGGATAAGGATATGATATCAATCTGTAAATAAAATATTACATTATTTTAGGTGTATCTATATCTCTAATAACTTGATTCTCCGACATTTTATTCTCTTTCGTCCCGCGACCACTCGGCTAGATTAAATCGATCTTAAGCTGCTTTTACCCTCGACCAAAAAAAGAAACATGGAAAAAGGAAAGAAAAAGGTCTCATTGTTCCCCCTCGCGAGGAAACGCATCTACCGTGAGAGAGATCGAGAGTTCAACAATGTATCCAGCCTCGGGCGGGTGGTGGGAGGGGGAGAGGAAGAGGCAACACCTGGGCGTACCGTGTTTATTGCGCAACACTCGTACAACAAGCGTAACAAACAAAAATCCGCGCACGAGAACGAGACTTGGAATTTGACGAGCATACAAAGATCTCGCACGCGAAGAGAGAGATAGAGAGATTGCTGAGAATTTTTTATTCATTCATATCCTTGACGTATCGCGCGTAATATTTGTCGAAAATCTCCCGAGAGCTCGTCTCTCCGAGATTGGACTGGAACGCGGACTTGATCGTCGCGAGATTTAGGCTCGCGTTTCTATGGGGGTCAAGTTCAGGGGTCAATAGCTCGGGTGTCGAGCGGCGTGTTCCAGGCGGTGAGGCTCGCGAACCTTTGAGGAAAAGTGAATGCCGCCGCGGCACGTAAAGTGCAGCAACGGCTGATAGCCGGCCGCCACACGAGAGCGCGATAGCCGGCAGATCGATGGAGGTGCCTGGTGAACTTGGAAATTCCCCTAGCACACGCGCACTTCCTCGTCGCTCTTTCTTCCTCTCTCTCTCTCTCTCTTTCTCTCGCTCCCTCTCTCTTTCATCTAACGCGCGCGGATAATGCACGCTCGAGTAAACGCGCGTACACGGCCGATTAACAAACAGGTATCTTAAGTCTTCCGCTCGCAGGTAATTCGTCCTTCGAGATGATCTCGATAACGTGAGATGACGAGATCTCACGATTTTTCTAAAGCGAAAAATAATTTGATTATTGCTATCAATTTTGTCTCAATATCTCTTTAACACGCTTCGCAATTTCGATTCCTTCGAGAGGTAACGAGAGCAAGATCTGAAACGCGCGCGATAGAATGATTCCGATTATTCTTGTTAATATCTCTCTTAGGACGTTTTTTTTTTTTTCAACCGGGTAATTCCGTATCAATCGACTCCTTGGGAATAATGTCTAAAGATAGCCATCGCCCCCTATTTTTTTGGGCTCGCGTGAAGGGAAAGAGGGTCGCTTGCCGTTGCGTGACCAAAGCGTATCGCCGCGACAGGAATTATGCGGATTAATAAATACACCGAAGTTTCCGCGACAATTGGCGATTACAAAATTCCTAATATTATTGCATTAAAGCCAATTTAATCGCGAGATTGTGGTACGCACGCGGTATTTTAATACGGTACAACGGATGCTGAATAACGTCTTCCAAGGTATCACTTGACGCATCTAACATGTGACGTTCCGAAATCATAGGAAGGAAAATGGCAGCTTCGATTTTTAATGGAAAGCAAAAAAAAAAAAGGAGCAACACGTTGCCGGAATTTATTTCGCGCGCAATATCTTTGCGAGGTATAATAATTGTAAATTGGATAATCGCTTTTCGCGGAACCCGCTGCAATTTCGTCTCCTTTCTGGCTCGATTGACATCCAGTATACGAATCGTGAGATTTTAACTACGAGGATATTACACGTTACGTCACGCAATCACCGGCTACTTTTCTAATAATCATCCACTTTATTTCCCGTATTATTATTCTGCTTTACCACTTTATTATTGATTTTTTTGTGGTTTTAATTCACATGCTGGACGTTTTCCTTCCCTTACAACTTTCGTTCGCGCTTAAGAAATTTGTAAGGATACGTTTAAAGAATTTTATGAAACGTGATAAATCTTACATTTAATTTTTTGCTCCACTTTTTTTACAGACACACGATTGCGTGTGTGACTTTGCTATTTGTCGAGAACGATGACGGATGCATGCACATTACACGGTGCATTTACGCAACCGTGCTTTCAATATAATTAATCGTAGGTAGCTGTAGGGTGTAACCCGATTTTCAGGCTGAATGTACGAGAGTTCGCGTAAATGCAGCCTTTGCCTACGAAATATGATTTCGTATCGAGTGACCTGATTCACGCCGTTTGATTGTCGCTTTGTGAATCTTTAATCGAACCAAGTCAATAATAACATTATATAACCAATCAATAATAACATTATATATTACATTTATCACCACAAGCGCTATAATTAAATCCAAGTGTAATAAATGAATATCGATAATGAACAGTTCCAAGAAGAATATTAAGTTTCCCGCAAACATAATATGATAATTAATCGATAATCGCGTCCGCTTTACGCAATTTTAAACGAAGATAAAATCTCCCGCAGAAGCAAATTGATGACTTTTTTCAAATCTTACTTTGAATTTTCCTAGGATTATTAGTGCTATTAAATCTTATTCTTAGCATCTTTTATCATATCGTTGAATCTTAACACTTACGATAACTGTCAACAATCTCGATAATTACTATCTTTAGCTTTTTTCTGTATTATTGAAGTTCTTTATTTTTTATTTATACAGGATGTCAAGGCAATCTCTCGCCAAAAAAAAGCTCTTGTAGCTTACCTCGAGAGCTTTTCAAAACATAATAAAGTATTTTTTCATTGAGTACTTTTCGAATTATGAGGCTTGAAATAATTTAATTATTTAATAAATTTTAATAATTTAATAAATATCTTAATTTTTACATAAATCATAAAATATCTAGTAAAATATTCATTTTTTGATTTTTCTTTAATACTTTTACCTATAAAATAATGAGAGGAATCAATTGGTGTAAAGAAAACATAATTGTTTCGAAGAAAAAAATATGTAATTTGCAATTAACAATTACATATTTTTTTTATTCCTCTCATTATTTTGTACATAAAAGTATTAAAGTAAGATAATCGAAAAATGAATATTTTATGATTTATGTAAAAATTAAGATATTTATTAAATTATTAAATTATTAAAATTTATTAAATAATTAAATTATTTAAATTTATTAAATAATTAAATTATTTAAATTTATTAAATAATTAAATTATTTAAATTTATTAAATAATTAAATTATTTCAAGCCTCATAATTCGGAAAGTACTCGATGAAAAAAATACTTTATTATAGTGTTTTGAAAAGCTCTCGAGGTGAGCTACAGAAGCTTTTTTTGGCGAGAGATTGCCCTGATATCCTGTATATGTATAGAATATTTCGCGATATAGAGTTTAAATATAGTTATGGTGAAAAATGACGAGTCGCGGAAGGGATGTTCCGAACGAGTGCGCGAGCACCAGGTGACGCCTCTCGTGGGCACCTCTCACGGGGAGCGCGCAAAAAAAACTTTCTCGCCCAACGACGCGTCGATGGATGCAAATTGTCGGCGTAATGAGATACGCGATCACGTTGGATATTAGGTAATAGCGACGGAGTCCGCCCTCGTGGGTCGGAGGATGGCTTCTCCCGACCCTGATGAGGCTAATAAAAGTGACATTATTACACGCCCCGGCCGCGTCGCAACGAGCCTTTAACCTACCGACGACCGTTCGTTCTGATTTTCATAATCTGGTTCACATCGCGCATCTCGCACGCACATCTCTTTGTCTTTCTCTCTCTCTCTTCTCATCTCGTCTCTGGTCCTCGGTGTCAGATCGTGCCCTCTTCCTTCAACGACGCGACCAAGTACGAAGGACTCTGGAATCTGTTCGCATTTTTTTCTCCCGTCAACGCCGCCGGGGAATCTAGATGCCTTTACTAAGAGGATATTAATATTCCCCGTATCCTTGGAACGACAGTTCGCGAACAGCTTGTATATTCCCCGCTAAACACAGCTGACTCTGACAATAAGAGAATTGCGTCTGATAAAAATAAATGTCACGTCCGAATCAATCACAAGTCGCGCTTAACTCATTATTATTCTTAGGACGCTTCTTTTTCCAATTAAAATTTAATATTTCATGTATTAATCTTTTATTATCCTATGTCATCTTTTTATACGATATTCATTCGCGTTTTATACGTCGCTCTCTGATCCCGGTGAACCCCTTCTCACTGTTTATCAGTCTAATTTCTGATAAACCGAATTTAAAATAATTTTTAATAATCTGAATTCCTTGTTGCACCCACAGAAAAGATTTCTAAATTTAATGCTATTACACTTCAATCTATCATAAAATAGGATCGATATAGCGACAATCATATTTTTTATTAAAAAAAGAATATTTTAATCTTACATGGAAAATTCTTAAATCTAGAATAAAATGATCCTGATACTATCTACAAAAGACGACAGACGCATATCGGTTTCATGCAACTACTGGCGCTAATATCAAATTATTCTAAGTGCAAGAATATATAGTTTAGATTTCTTTATATTATTCTTGTTTTCAGATTATAAAGACAATCTTATTTAATTCGAGAGAGAAGAATAAGAATTATTGTTTTAGAATTGTTTCATGTTTATACATAAGATTGTGACCGGATTAAATGTGTGAAGAATATTTTTCGTCTTGTTATCAGAACTCCTTTCTGAGAGGGTGGGATTCAGAATATTAAACAAATTATTTGAAATTGGAAAAAAACTCAGATGACTTAATATAATTGTTAAAGTCAAAGAAAGAGTAAAATTCTTTCAAAAAATATTTCATTTAAAATAAACATACGTTATTTGAATAATTAAATTTCTTTGACTAATAAAATTTATTAAATCCAAAGAAAACATTTTTCTCTGTGCATGTTCAGAAAGGATATACTTGAAAGATGATAAATATCATTAGTAGAGATTTGTACGCGATCGCGTGGAAGCAGAGGATAAAATCGTACGTGTAGTAAAGCTGCTCTCTTTCTTCCTTGCCAGGACTACGGCTTGGCTGTAAAGTAAACCGATGGAGGTCATGCTGAACTACGAGAGCCACGTCATCAGACGCGAGAGAAACTCCTCTCGGTAAATCTCGTCTCGATGAATAAAGCCCAGCGTGATACGACCTCTCGATTGTCCTTTTTTGGACCCAAGAGAGGGAGAGGAGCGGCTCGTTATTTTCTTTTATTAGTGTTTACTCTCCGAGCCGAGTAACGGTCGCGGAAAACAGTAATAATGGATTTTATCCGCACTTTTTCACGATCGAGAGATTATTACGGACTGGATGAACGCGAGATCGATTTCTTGTTCGCGATACGTTCGTATAAAAGAGCCGTGGGATCGATTAATTAAATTCTCTCACCGAAAAGAAATTATATCCGAGATCGACCGATTGGCTTTCGTCTCGAATTTCGCATTTTCGATTTATTCGTCCCGATAAGATTCATGGACGACCGTGTTTTTTCGTGTTTGTGACTATTTGTCTGATACTTCGCAACTAGATCTCATCCATCCGGCGAGAGTGGATAGGAGAAGCAACGGGAGAACGGAGAGAAAATGATGTTCTGCGACAATGGAACAATCGGTGTAATATCGCGACGATCACAAAGGAGAAAGGGAGATGGAGAGAGAGCGAGAGAGAGACTGTCAGACGCAGAGAATCGCGGTTAAGTTCCCGATGCTGCGCGATATCGCCTGGGGCAATCGAGCGACGGAAATGACTTTAACAATGGCGATGTAGAGGCGGTCTCCGGTTGCATAGGTGCCCTTGACAGTGACAAATTGCGCGACGTCATTTTCTTCCGCCCTCGTCTTACGATCGCGGAGAAGCGAGCCCGCGCGATGCTGCCTTTTGCGCGTCAACGCATCTGACGTATCGATACGCCGGTTATTAACGTTTAACCCTGTCCAATCGAGCGACGAGTCTGCGATCATCTTTCGCTTTGTGCCGAGAGAGTACATCGTCTTCTATTTATACCTTGCACGCGTTCACCGTAGCCCGAGTTAATTAACTCCGGGGACAATTGCTCTATAATAGTTGCCGGTGAAGGAAAATGAGAGAGATACCGCCGCTCTCGAGGTCAATGCAAAACGTTATCGATTTACCGTTTGGTCGAGCGAACGCGCGCGATGGCCTTCGAGCGTGGAAACTGGTGAGAAAATTCATCGAGCGTTTTAATTTCAAACGATCGGCCCAGTTCTCTCTTTCTCTTTTCATCGACAGAGAGAGAGAGAGAGAGAGAGAGAGAGAGAGATATGATTTCCAAGAGGGTTCTCCACGGTCAATTAAGCTCCTACTTAATTAACTGCTTGCTTCTACGTTTCGCGAGGCTCTTTTTTTCATCGGTCGCAGCACATATGTTAGAAAGTACGGTTTCGTGAATTTATGACGGTTCTTTACGGTCGACTTGCTTCGTGAGATTTGAAGCGCATGGTCAACACGAATCCGGCTGGCGAGGGGAAGTAAACACCCACAGGGCACTCATGACGCGAGACAATAAGAGTGGATAGTGAAACGTCCACACGTTTTGTCTCGAAGGTAACTGGAATCTGAACGGCTTGTATTTCACATATAACTTGGTCGCCCGAAATGTCGGTGCTTTTTTGTCGGTGCGAGAACGTGCGCAAACAAAATCTTATTTGCTTCTTTAAGAAAATACGTTGCATCGGGTCAACGGACGCATTAATTTGTTCTTTAATTATGATTTAAATTATTAATTATATTATATAAATTATTAATTATAATTTAAATTATTAATTATTATTTATTATAATTTTAATTTATTATAATCTTTTTTTGTGTGTTATTACATAAAAATTTTTAATGATAAAGCGTTAATATTATAGAAAGAAAAATCGAAACAATAAATCTCAAAGAGAGAGCTAGACGAAAAAGATTTGTGCCAACGAGATAGTATTTACACTGCCCAACTTAATAATTAGTTTCTTATGTATTTTTCTCCGTATTATCGAAAGCAAGAGAGATATTTCGGATACGTGATCCAAGTGAAATGTCTTCTCCGTTACAAGAGGCAAGAACCAAACGTCAAAACCGAGAGACTCGTGTGTGTTTTTTTTTTTCTTTTAGACTATTCGGTGAAAGTAGATTTTCGAGAGGTCCAAATCACGGTGACGCAATGTCCGAGAGAGATCCTTTCCTTCCGCCTTCCAGTCTCTTTCACGCCACTTTTCATTACACCGTACTTGAAACCGAGTCAACTAGAGCGGGGAGAGAAAGAGAGAGAGAGAAAGAAGAGCTTTTGTTCCTTTGTGTGTTTGCGACTTCTTCTTGTAAAAGAAAAGTATGTACCATCGAGACGACGATGCGTCTCTCTGCCTCGGCTTCACGAGTCGTCACAATTTATTTCTTTGTTGTTATTGTTGTCGTCGCTATCGAGGCAGACTGTAGGGTTTCTTTCCTCTTTTTCTCTCTCTCTCTCCCCCTCTCTTCGCTCACATTTTGCAAGTCTCGCACGTGCTAAGAGCGACGGAATCGCAAAGAAAGAATCTTTCCAACTCCTCTCGACCAACTGCAGCAGGTCTGTTGCAGCGGCAGCGGGGGTGTTATCATGGTAACGCTGTCCGCTGATAGCGCGTACGGCGAAAATCGATATTTCCCTCATTTCGTATTCCGCGAGGCAAGGGCATGCCCTATCTGCCCCTGCCCCTCCCCCTCCTCTTCTCCCTGACCCCCATATGAACGTGCCTCGCAGTTAGGCTGCGTTGTTCTCGATGCGGAGACACGCGCGCGCGATCGCATCTCGACGCAATCGCATCCTGCGGAGAATCCTCGTTAAAGTGTATTTTAGAAATTTTTTTTTAAACATGATTTTTCCTACAAATTTTTTTTAAACAGCTAATTTTTTCTCCCCCGAAGAAAGATCCCCTTTTGTTCTACACTTTCGAGTGATTACGACCGTATTTGAAATACACGACGAAAGATGACAATAGTTTCGCGTGGAATTTTGAGATCTGTATCGGAATAAGCGCTCTGAAGCACGCGAGCTTCCGAGAGGAAATGACTATTCGGATCCATTTCCACGAAGTGCATGCACTTTCTCTTAAATTATACCGACGATATGCATTAGCGTGCCGCTGTAATTTATCGTGAAAGTCAATTATCTAATTTCGTCGGAAATAATCTCTAACCGTTGCTGCGCAACGTTTCACCAGGGGATAAGTCAAAATGCGCCTGTGTGCACGTTATTTCTGAAATCGATACGGAATTGTAAAAACCTGTCCGACAAATTTAAATGTACGAGGCTTGGTTATTGTTTGCCGCTGGGTTATCTCTATTCCTGGATTCGCGAATAATCGATGAGAAATTGGGGTCGCTACTTCCCTCGTCTCTCTTCTCTCGTCGACAGTCGACCACGTTATGCGTAATTGATTCCGAAAAATTGATCCGGAAAACACATTGTTATTTCAGAAAGCACGACAAAAATCAACCTAGTAACATTAGTTTATATAATTTAGTAATAAGCACTTTAATAAAAATAATTATTTTGAAAAATTCTCTCTCTTTTTAATTTTATTGTTCTTCATCTTCATTTTTTTCATTACTTTTAATCAGGAAGAAGAATCAGAAATCAAAATTTTCGATCTTTCCCACAAGTTACAGCTGGAAAAATTAATATACGCAATGCGTCACCGGTGAAAAAATTATTTCGCAAGAAGATTAAGATCCGGATTTTTTTCGACCGTCACGACAATCTTGCCAAAGTATGCGTGCCAACACGCATTGGTCCCAATTAAGTAAGTAAACGTTTGTCAGGGTCATAAAAGCGTCTGTGCCGCAGTTAAGGCCAGTAGGTCACCGGCGCATCAAACGTAACGCGCGAGATGTAACGCAAATGGCCTCTCGCACGAAGGACATCTTTCTTCTTTAACGGACTCCTGCAAGTTTCATTGCCGGTTTTGATACGCCTGTCGTCGCGATAAACGCACTGACCGTAATCTCTCTCCCCATCTTTCGCTCCGTCTGCATCAAGCTGGCCTATATCGCGCGTTGAATATCAATTTTTACGACTGCAATCTCGCGGGGGCCTCTCCCCTTCTATATAATCGTGGGCAACGTATACAGAATGAGAATCGCGATGCGACGACGTGAGATCGGGCCTCTCTCGATTCGCACACGAGCTTTGACGCATCGATTCGGTCATTTCATTGATTCACGAAGCCAATCTTGCTTTGCTCTATTTTATCAATCCAATCCCAACAAACGCTCCTTGCTAAAAAAAAAGATGATTAATGAGACGGTTAAATGAGCCGGTTATACATCCAGAAAAAATGAAAATTCTTGATCCGATCGATATCTGATTCTCGCTCTTATGAATTACATCATTTTGATTGCGCTCGACAAGGTTACAAGAACGCGAGCATGTACAAGGTTCTACGGATTACGACTTACGCCCACGTCGATTTTTATCATCGGCGAGAAAAGAAGCACATCTGTATGTGCAATGTAAATATTTCGCATCGAGAATATATATCGCGATATATATTTGCGAGCGTCGAAACGAGATCTTCGCGCCGAGGATACGCATTGCGTATTCTTGTTTTTGACCTTCGCGATCTCGCAATCGGATTGCAACGTTCGGGATATACTAATATATTCTGAGAAAATGGCTCGATTAAATATCGGATACATGCAAAAATATTCGCTGTGAGCGATTTACTGAAGTTTCGTCGAAAACTAGAGATGATTCTGACATTTTATTCTCGCATAAAGTTGCAATCGCGACGAGCTAATCTGGCTGTAAAAAAGACTTTATAATCAACAATCCAGATTTGCTACTGTTACAAAATATTTGAATTAATATTAATAATATTTGAATTAATAATAATATTTAAATAATATTAATAATATTTGAATTAATAATAATATTTAAATAATATTAATAATATTTGAATTAATAATAATATTTAAATAATATTAATAATATTTGAATTAATAATAATATTTAAATAATATTAATAATATTTGAATTAATAATAATATTTAAATAACATTAATAATATTTGAATTAATAATAATATTTAAATAATATTAATAATATTTGAATTAATTGATTTTCTTATTTATTTGTAGTGTTCTCTTTATTTTCTCATCTACTTTAAAGTATCTGCGTCAATATTTACGACGAATGATTTTGATCGAAATGAAACGAAAAATATTTGTCCAATATCCCGTTGCGCGCGAGATTATTATATTTCCGCTGATGCAAGATACACTCGCGGATAGACGCCTGAAAATAATAAATATAAAATTACACACGCGTACATATCTGTCCTCGCGAGGAGAATCGCGTTACCCGCTGACACAAACGAAACCGCGGCGACACCTCGTAATTTCGCGGCTTTTCAATTCAGCGAGCGCCGAATTAGCGGCCTGAATTAACGTCCCTACGCAATTTTGCTTTCCGACGAAGCGCGTAATAAAAATTTACGACACGAAGAGATTCGTTAAACGCGCGAAAGCGAAGACGCGAGACGCGACTTCCGACACGTGTTTACAATATCTCGGCGCCGCCTTAAACCGGTTACAAGTTACACCGCAGTTAATTTACTGACAGTTGACGAGCCATCGCGAGTAGCAAGAGACAGAGGAAAGAAGTGCCTTTATGACGCAGCCGCGACGCGTTCCCAAGTTGAGCGGTAATAAATCCGCGCACACACTCGTCACGTTACACGAGTTACAAAGTCAATGTCGCGCCATCGTAACTCGTATCTCGTTTGCGAGCAGACGTGTCAGGGTTCCGCGAAAATCGCTCGCAAGATAAACTCGTACCTGGACTAAATTAAGCGATAATAAACCCGCGCCAGCGAGTCCTCTTTCGCGAGTTACAAGTCGATATTCGCGTCGTTAACTCACCTGTCTCTATCCGAGAGACGTTTTTACCGCTCACTTGAAGAAGGTAAACTTCTCGTGAGAATAGAGATCGCGGAGCGAAAAAAAAATAGAGCAAGCAACGGACGAATATAATATCAATTGAATTGGCGGCTAACGGGGATTTCATGTAGGCTGCCTAGTGTAAAACAGATTACCTTTGTGCGAATTTATTAGAGATGGAAACATTTACTCGCGAATATTTATTTGTCCGAATATTTGTTTTTTTTCACCATCTGATATCACGCTTCCGAAATGTGTAAACACGAACCGTGACCTTTTTGTGATTCTCGCTGACGTTATTCATGCAGAATCCATTAAGCAATTATACGAAAGTTTTTTGGTATTTGTCGCTTTTTAAATCCAGCGATGTCCTCGGAATTTCTAATGCGTCTCTCTTGGACAGGCAAAATGGATGGAAATCATGAATTCCTTGGGTAAAATTCTCATCTAAAATTTCCATCAATCGCTCTCTTGCACAAAGTTTTTTTTAAATACATTTTTATATAAATACAGACGTAACGCGATTATTTTTATTCGAGGATTACGAGATGCAACGCGTGAGATTAGAAAAAAAAGATATACAAACTGGTGGTCTAAAAGGACTATCAGCCGCGTCGAATCTTTCTTGGACAAGTAAAATGGATGAAAATCATGAATTCCTTGGGTAAAATTCTCATCTAAAATTTCCATCAGATCGCTCTCTTGCACAGTTTTTTTTAAATACATTTTTTAATACATTTTATATAAATATGGACGTAATGCGATTATTTATTCGAGGATTACGAGATGCAACGCGTGAGATTAGAAAAAAAAGATATACAAACTGGTGGTCTAAAAGGACTATCAGCCGCGTCGAATCTTTCTTGGACAAGTAAAATGGATGAAAATCATGAATTCCTTGGGTAAAATTCTCATCTAAAATTTCCATCAGATCGCTCTCTTGCACAGTTTTTTTTAAATACATTTTTTAATACATTTTATATAAATATGGACGTAATGCGATTATTTATTCGAGGATTACGAGATGCAACGCGTGAGATTAGAAAAAAAAGATATACAAACTGGTGGTCTAAAAGGACTATCAGCCGCGTCGAATCTTTCTTGGACAAGTAAAATGGATGAAAATCATGAATTCCTTGGGTAAAATTCTCATCTAAAATTTCCATCAGATCGCTCTCTTGCACAGTTTTTTTTAAATACATTTTTTAATACATTTTATATAAATATGGACGTAATGCGATTATTTATTCGAGGATTACGAGAGGCAACGTGCAAGATTAGAAAAAAAAGATATACAAGTTGGTAGTCTAAAAGGACTATCAGCCGCGTCGAATCTTTCTTGGACAAGTAAAATGGATGAAAATCATGAATTCCTTGGGTAAAATTCTCATCTAAAATTTCCATCAGATCGCTCTCTTGCACAGTTTTTTTTAAATACATTTTTTAATACATTTTATATAAATACGGACGTAACGCAATTTATTTATTCGAGGATTACGAGGCAACGTGTGAGATTAGAAAAAAAAATACATGCAAACTGGTGGTCTAAAAGGACTATCAGCCGCGTCGAATCTTTCTGACAATTGTAACGATGCCATCGCGACAATAATGCAACCGACAATGACGACTTCCGTGAAACCGTGAACAATATGGAGCGGAAGAACGTTTTTTTGTCAGTGTGGGGAACGTTGATGTGACTGGTATGCGTGAGATGAAATATCGATAAATGAGATACAGTATATAAGTCACACGATATATCTCTCATCGATCTTGAATGTCAAAGTGACGAGAATTAATTGCGCGGGTAACTGCATGTGAAATTAAATATATGCATATGAAATTAAATGTATGCGCAGCATACATTTAATCATTAAGGATAAATAAATTATTCAGCCACGGGAGAAAGAATAAATAAATCTTTCCGTAAGGAGTCTCTCGAAGACGATAAAATTGATCCTTTCAAGTTGTATCACACGCCAACTCTGACTACCTCGACCTTAATGTTCTTCTTTCGCCTGCTATCACTTGACACTATCGTTAATTAACATCGAGGCGACATTTCAATTACTATCCCCCCCTACGTCGTCGCAGTTCTCCTCGATAAATCGTCATTAATCCTCTATCCATCACGATATCGTATGGCCACTACGGTATCACGGAACGATATTACGGCAGGTCACGCACGTTTCCACTCGGCAAAATTCTTCTCTCACGAGAGAGAAAATCGATACATTACTTTCTCTTATAATCTATCGCTTATGCTGTCCCACACGCGTCCGCTATCGATTAATTCGCAAAAACGCGGACACGAAACAAGCGGACCGACCTTGAGATATCAGGTTTTGCATCTCCGAATTTAGAAAAACCGGTTTATTTCCTTTTATTTCGTGACAGGACCCGAAAGATTGACGAAAATGAAAACAAAAGTGTTCCTCGTTGACTCCATTTTTACGCGGGATCCTCCCTTCACCCTCATCTTACATAATTAAATAATTTCTAATAAAATTAAAATAAATTAGATAAATTAAATAATTTATCTAATTTTTTCATATTATTCTCTAACAAGAGTATTTAAATTGTTTTGATATTCACATGATATTTTGAGATATTTGTAAATTACTTCTGTAGCATCATTCACCGATCATTTTAGAGCAAGATCTTTCGGAAGAAGAGTTTTTCCACGCCTGAACATGACGCAGAAAATTGAACGGTATGAAATAACCGTGTTATCGTGTAAACGGATACGGCACGGAATCGTTTACGGTTACTTGAAGCCGATATACTTGGTGGAAGCTTTGTCGGATTCGGGCACGAGCTCTCGAAACAAAAGGAGAATGCCGCTATTAAAAAGCGAGACGAGAAACTGCGTCTCTCAAATTACCGCTTCTCGAACTTCATCCCGTAATTATTATGCGTTAATTATTATGCATTGAACGAGCAATTACGCAACGCCTGGTGTCCTTATTAAATACAGTCGCGACGAGCATTTTAATGCCTTCTTAGACTTGTTCGCGGCATCAAATTAGAATTTCGCATTCCCAGATGCCAATGGGATTTTTTCTCATTGTTACTTAAAAATAATCACTTTGATAGAAATATATATTTATCAAAATTAATTTTAAATTTCTTCAATTTTCGTCCGTTTAGGATTATCTCGAAAAATAGACAATATTATGAACGATTTTTCTATTTTTCTTTTCTTCGAAAATATTCGCTCTCGGGAAGAAGGGAGTTCAAAGAACTCATGTGTTTTCTCGTACGTTAAAAAGAGTCGCGGAGTTTTCTTTTCGCTCGTTTCTCGTCGGACCAACCGAAGCGAAAACACGAAACCAAGAGCAAAACCGAGCCGGGGTCCAGTTATACTCGTGGAAAGAAAGAGAGCGAGAGAGGGTTCCCGGTGTTAAAGACACGCTCGGCATAATAAGCGGAAACGTAATCACAAAGCTCGAGGGGCGGCGGCTAGAGTTCCTCTCGTTGCATTACGTTACGAAACTATGCTTGCGTTACTGCGCGTCTGTTTCTTTTTTTACCGGCGCGATCGTAATGCAATCAAATAGAGGGGAAGCGTGCGCTGTTGCGTGTAATCACCGGAAAATCGCTCGCATTTTTTGCATAGCTCGGTCGTGTCGTCGGTCACCTCTGGCAGAAAAGTGAGGAAGCCAGAAAAAAGAGAAAGAAAGAAGATAATATTTAATTCTTCGTGATTTCATATCAAAATAGTTTTCCAATACAAATTTATAATTGAATTTATTATTAAACATTTTCAGAATGTCATCAAACATTTTCCAAGTTATATCAGAAGCTAGATCGTTAATATAATATATTAAAAATATAATAAAATATTAAATAGTAGATAATATTAAAATAAAGACGAGCTATTTAAATTGTCTTAAATTGTCGTCGGCTTATTAATTCTGCAAGAGAGCTAAAGAGCATCGCTGCACTAATAAAAGAACTTTACTCTGCATCGTGTATTACTAGCTTGCCAGTCGATTAACGGCAGTTTAACTTGACGCTCATATCGTATCACATGTTGCAGATGCTCCGGCAAAAGGATTGTCACATCGCCCTGGTATTGCTCGGCTGCGTCATTTTTCTATCGATGACTACCGCGGACAATAGCGTTCACATACTATCGAAGTACACTCATCAGCCGCTCACCTCGACCACGCTCAGGTGGCTGCCGGTGGCGCATTACAACCCGAACGAATCTAAGGAGATAGTCATCGGTGGTTTCGAGAACGTGTCAGACGGCGAAGGTGACGACATTCTTATCACAATGCGTCGAACATGTATCTCCAGCTGTGCAACGTCACATTGCTATTACTGTTAAAACTAACAGGATGTTACATTTATGTAGTTTGTAGAATTAAACGAGTCGATTTAATATCAATTATTTGCACTTGATGCGCTATATCGGAATTCTGCCTTATTCCTCGAGTTGACCTACAAGTTGATGAGGAAATGCTAGAGATACTCAGGAAGATTCAATCGTCTTAATAATGATTGTTCTCACACAGACGAGACTTATGCCAATCAAGCGGAGAAACCAGAGGCGAGGAGGCCGCTCTACGTGTGCCGCGCAATGCACAGCGTCTGGGTAGCTGGCACACAGAGGGATAAGGAGAGGGTCTGCACGGTGACGATACACGGCGTTGTGCAATCATACGAGAAGTACGAGCTGCTGGAAAACATCGACGGGGCCGCGCGTATCGCGTGGGTCCACTGGGATAAGTATCTGCAGCCTCACCTGGGCGCAGTATGCGTCGACAAGAGCTGGCTGGTCGCCCGGCACATGGTCCCCAAGGACAAAAAGGAGCCGCGATACACCCACTACATCGGCACGCTCAGCTCGACCGAGAACTTCGGCACCATTATCTACGCGAACGAAGTGAGTTTTCAAGATCGCGTTACCTTAATAATAAAGTCTTGATCTTTAACAGAGAATTAAGCTCGATTCGATAATTAACTTGTGCGTCAGTAATCGAAACTATTTGTGTTTCATTTTCCTTTATAGAACGGCAAGGAAGAATCTGTAAAGGCTGGCGACCTGTTGGTGGAGACGGAGCCGATCCGTTACGAGCTGAGCGCCGTTAAGCTCAACTGGCTTAAGAAGCGCGATATTAAACCACGCATACCACGCATACTCAGCAATGTGACGATCACCAATCATGGAACGGAACCGTCGGACTTGGCGGAAGCTTGCACATACACGTACAAGTACGCGATCTACTGGGGTCGTAGACACGCCATCCTTAACGGCCTTAGCACCACGATCACGCTGGCTAACGGCACGTCCTTGCCGAACATAACATGGGGTACGCGCGACGAGGAGAATCGTACGGAGGCATACAAGTGAGTTTATCTATCGCTTCAGCTGTTGATCTCTCTCTCGCATGCGCGCAAATAAATTGCGCAAATTGAAAGTCTTTCACGAAAGTGCGAAGATAAAACAATCTGCTTTTGACAAGAAAGCGTTACAGAGAAAGTTTTACAAGAAAAAATTACAGAGAGGTCGATATTGAAGTCGGTAAATGTCTATTTAACCTTTGGCTTTTAAAAGGTACTATTCTCTCTATCCTTGAGCTTCGCTTACGATAATCCTTGACACTTCGTCGCGCATTTAAATATATCAGAAGAGAATAATCGCGAGGATTTATGGTACGAAGCAACGTTACATTTAGTCGGTTAAAAAACTCGAACGTACAATTTACGACGGTATCCGTAAAATCTCATCTCTATAATTTGATATAATTAGAGCACAGCTTTATTCCGCGTAGCCATCTCTC
The DNA here is from genome assembly GCF_025532165.1 of Camponotus vicinus. Lineage (NCBI taxonomy): Eukaryota > Metazoa > Arthropoda > Insecta > Hymenoptera > Formicidae > Camponotus > Camponotus vicinus. Next base: position 8,694,937 of record NW_028141980.1, read on the forward strand.
TCTCCCCCGTAGACGGCCCCTCGAGGCACTTTGTCGCTTCCTGTATATTATTGAAGCTCTCGCACGGCGGACATGAGACTAGAGTGCATTTTGCGACTTCGTGCCACCCTTCTAGCTCGATGTGTCCTAGAATACTCCGCAGCTCAAGTGACGCTTCAACGCAACGCAATTACGATGACCGTGCATCAGATCCGCGCTCCAGTTGTAACGTTGCTAGCGATAAACTAACGATGTATCTGCTTCGAATCTCCTACTTGAAAGAGAACACAAATTTTAGGTCAGATTTAACGATGTTAAAGTTCTAAAATTGAATTGTTCGATAGAAGCGGAATAATATAACAATGTGAAGAAAAAGAATGTATATTTTATAACTAGATAGCTAATTTTATATGGGCATATTTATCAATTCTAAGAATTCCATCACAGCTTATTAATGGACGTTTCTCGTGAAGTGATATTATTTATTGATCCGACAAATTAGATCAAATTCGAGAAAAGAATCTGACGCGTGTCTGTTACAGCGTGGTAGTCTTCCTGGAGCCCGGCACGGGTGTGAACGTGACATTGAAGGCAAATTACACGGACATGGAAGTACCGTACACCGCGACGTTGATCTCGCACTACGAGGACGGCGCGACGATGTCGCGCGTGATCAGCGGCACTCGACAGGAGGAGACCTTGCTCGACATCGTGCCAGAATTTGGGCCCGTCTACTTTCTGAGCAATTACAGCGTGGTGCCGACCACTGTACCACCACCTACCACGACCGAACCGCCGACCACGACAATCGCGCCGACAACGACGATGCAGCCGCAGGAGACGACGCACCGACCTCGGCAAATGGGTAACGCGGCAGACACGGCGGATCATGACGAGAATCTGATCGTACCGCCGAAGAAGATGGACACATCGAGCATGCAGAATGACGACGGCGGCCCATTGTCGCTCAAGAACAAGGGAGATTATTCCGGTGTCGCGTGCGCGAAGTCGAGCCTCTTGACGCTCGTCGCTTCGCCGCTGCTGCTGTTGATCCTTCACAGAATCACGTGAAGATCCGATCATTGCGCGTCGTCTCCTCTAACTTTAATTTCCTAAATTTCCCCGCAATAGTAATATATAACCCAGTAGACGTTCCGAAGGAAACAAAAAAGATTTAAAAAATATTTAAAAAAAGAGAAAAAAATAATACGCGGATGAGAGTATTGCTGTAATTTGGTATAATAGCGATTATAGCGTGAACGACCCTTCTTTATTTGAACACGCACTCGCTGAATCACATCGGCACCTTGCGGTGCTGATATGCTTGCCTTTAAAAAAAACTCGATATATAATATATATGATACATAAATATCTATACATATATCTTATTACACACATCTTAGGATAGCACAACAAGAAAGATGTATCTTCGCGATTGAAGGATGAGCTAGTCTCGATGAGTCAAGTATAAGGGTGAGATTGCAGCGACTATCGATACGTGATTTGGATTAACTTGGTCGCGAAACGTTTATCCGTTATACTGTTGAACAGCTGATCGCTGTAACACACTGTGACATTCCGTCTTTTTCTAATCCCGCTGTGAGTCAACTTTCCAACTATAATGTATTATATCCTATGCCTTTGCAAAATGTAATTCTATAGATCCTTTAGAAGATCCTAATCGCTTTAAAAAAAATAATGGCACATTCTTTAAGAATTATTATGTCTAGGGAGAGAGAAAGAAAGAGAAAAATTATACAATTGCCGCGAATAATGTCTTGGATAAGTAATAGCATAATATAACGTCGAAAGGTGAAGTAAGTAGAAGTTAAGCACAACGGAAGAAAAAAAGAGCAAGATATGCGAGTTGATTCAGCTACGATATATTTTTGAGAGATTGCCGATATAATTTTAGACGATTGTAAAATTTATAAGGATAGCAAGTAAGAGAGAAACGTATAGTAAGTGTAAAAGTGGATTGATGGGTACACTTGAGTTCTCGCAGTACTAATTCGATCAAATTCCAAAGCTATATTACAGCGAGACGATGATCGTGCAAATCGCAAATATGCAATATAACACAAAAATAAATATTTTCTTTTAACTTTAAAAGAGCAGAAGCAGCCTTGATGCACGATTCGTATGTACCCATTTCTTGCATTCTGTAAAGTGATAGGATATTTGCAAATATCCTAAAGTACTGTTGAAAAAGATTGTAAGCGAAAAGATAAAGAATTACTGGTATATATAATAAATGAAATTGTTAAGATATATATACATATATATATGTATATCTTAATAATTTATTAATAAGAGGATAGAATATTTTGATACGTGTGCGAAATATAAAGTTATTGAGTTTAGTTTTGTGAAAAGATTTTTGTTTACTCGAAAAATTAGGAAACGAGACGTATCATTTTTCATACGCGATTGCGTTGTCAGCGTTTTTACCGAAGAAGTTTCTATATGTATATAATATGTATTTCTATATCCTTGATAGTTGTAATTGTGTAGTAAGCTTATTTATATATCATGATTTATAGATATTTTCTCTATCGATAAATAGAGCGTTACAAGTACAATTCTCTTACATATATTTTACTATTAACCGATATAGGATTAGCGCGATACACTTATTTCGGACTAAGCGGATGCTTTGTCTCCGTGTTTCTAACGACGTTTATCGACGTCTAAGCCTAATCAACCACACTTGTTGTGATATTCCATAAAACTTTATGTAAACACAAAACAAAACTAAAAAAAAAAGAAAAGAAAGCACTCTCTGTTGAACAATTCGTTAATTATGAGAAAAAGCAATAATTTGTTGCGAGATGAAAAAGGACTTGCAAAGTGTTGTGAAGAAGAGAATAAAAGTGACGATAGAAAAAAAATTCAAATAAAATTTGTATCCCTATGCGCGAACGACGATATTTCTTCAATGTTCCGAGTAAATGAACACGACGTAAGTACGAGTCAGCGTGCGAGGTAACGTAAATCCAAAGAAGGAAACTGTACGACTTTATACGATTTGAAATCGTAAATCTATTGCTTTTTGACCATTCACCCTACACGCCAATAGGCAAAGACGTAAATGTCCTGAAAAACCTAGCTATCGACTTCGGCAAAGCCAAGAATTATTCTAAAAATTATTCTATACACGATGCAGATGTATTATTTGTGAATATGCTGCTGTATTGTACATTATCATGTAAATATAAATACTATGTACATACAAAAATTCCCATTCTATTGACTGCAATGTTGTCAATATTTTTTTAACCAAGTAAACAAATTTAAATTAAATTTAATAATTATTTGAGTCAAATTTAAATTGTTTCAACAATAAAATTATATATATATCTTGCCAAAATTAATTACAAGAAAGACATATCAATAATATCAAAAGGAATATCTATCAAATATCACTTTACAATATTTCTGCAAGCTTTCTATAAAAATATATTGCTCAAATTTTTTGAAATTTCTATTATAAAAGCATACTTAGCATTTTTGCTAAGTTTATCTTTAAGTTAAAAAAATTACAAATAAAATTTAGATAGAATAACTTTGCAATATACAAGAATTGATTACTTACTCAGATACTTGCTATTTTTTCCATGTGTGAAACAGGTGTAACTAAATTATATTAATAATAAATTCATAAGACTCACCAAGGACGCCATATTGCTGTGGAGTAAGTCTTACATCGTCATCTGGACCTCCTGGCACAGAAGAGATGAGCGATGCACGATCACTGATATGACTCCTAGTACTGGCTTCGCTTCTTCTTGCCCAAGATGCTTGTGACAGTACATCTAGACATTTAGCGCAATATAAATAATATTGCTTTACTTTGTTTATATAATGATTAATAGCTTATAAAAATATTTATTCAAGTTATGTTTAATTTTGTAATTTGCATAACATGGCAATATTACAAAAGTATTACCAAAATTGGAGTTCTTAGCACTTGCTAATCTCGTTTTGTAATCTCTGAAGGGTCTCCTGGAAGGTGGCAGAGGATGTCTTCGTCGTCTTTTCAAAAATTGTGCCAATCCTCCCAGTAATATTGAACCACTAGCAAAGCAAATGATAAAAATCTAAAAAGAACACATACAATTAATAACAAATTTATACTTTTGCATAAAATAAATCCGCAATTGTAATAATAAAATTTTTACACGATTGTTATCATATATTATAACTATACAATTCTCTTATCTTTTTTATCATTATGTAACAAAAAAGTGCAAATAATTAAGGTATTTACTATAACCTCGAAAAGCCGACAATTTATTCTTACTTTTTGCGTACGAGAAAAGTGTATCGCCGGTAACGAGAACATGTAACGCTGATAAAGTGCACCGAAGAAATGCCGTATGTTAAGAAGAGCCATTGTCATCTTCACTTTTCTATTATAAACAATATTAAACCAAAACTCACGCGCGCGCTGACAAACCGATGATCGCGGACTCTGGAGAGCGAAAAAAGAGCTTGCGAAAGCAAGTCATCTGCAGGGAAGCTGCCATCTGCAGAGTATTATAGATATCTTACAGATCGCGCGAACTTGGATTAGATTTGAAAATATTTTTCTCTCGAGTTATATTTTTAATAATCATAATACATAATTACATAAAAAAATACTTATATATAATAATCGTTACTCCATAATTTAGAAAAAAATTTCAAAAAACATACTCATACTGTGACACTTATCTAAACTTCCATTTAAGGATGACAGATCTTTATTTTTATTTAACATAGCAAAGTTTTTTTTTTCATAAAAAATAGAGAACATTTAATATAACCATTACACATTTAAGCAATATCGTCCCAGCTGCAGGAATCGAAACATTCCTCGTCGATTTCGAGTAATTGTTTAAAATCATTTGTCGAAGTAGACGCTTCTGGACTTGAATCATTTTTTTGCTCATTTTCCTGTGATTGCGACTGCTTTTCCAGCGACAAAGAGGTATTCAAAAAGGAAGTCAGATCTTGTCCGTGTTTTTTCTGCACCGTCATATCAACACTGTCTATCGATAAATCTTGATCAAGACCAGCCGCATTCAGAACATTCAGCTTATTTTTTATCAAAGGCCATATGTAATCGTCTGCGGTATCTTCCGCCACCAAATATTGTATTATAACATTATCGTTTTGCCCTATTCTATGCACCCTGTCTTCCGCTTGGCATAAAATCTGAAATAATTTCATGCAATCAAATAGAATATATATTTTATATTCATGTAAATCATATATTATGTTTAAATAAAATAATTTTAATAATTTAATAATAAAAAAATTTTATATTCGTGTAAATCATATATTATGTTTGAATATATTATATATATAATATTAATGTGTGCTTCTTGAGATGAATATTAATTACACCAGGATTCCAGAATAATTCGGTGAAGACTACGAGATTCGCGGCCGTTAATGTAACACCTGCGTTTGCAGCGGTAATTGATAAAATTGCTGCCAAATAATCATCCTGTTCTTGAAATTTATCGATTTGGTGTTTTCTCTGCTCCGGATTAGTTTTACCATCTATTCTTATATATCTGTGAAAATTGGCATTGTTATAATATACGAAGGGTAATAATCAAATGAAAGAATTAAAGAAAGAAAGAAATTTTTCATAAGTTTGATTAAAGTGATTTAAATATGAGAATATATAAATTATAGATTTATAATTAAGTACTCACTTTATTTTCATAGATTCAGCGACATTGCAAATAGCATCCAAAATATTTTGATGATGAGCATACAAAAGGCATTTCTTTTTATTTTCAAATAAATTGGTAACATAATTGCTATAAATGCCAAATGTTAACTTTGTTGAAACAGATTACCGATATATTTTTGAAAAAATATCAATGTATTATATATTTATGTACATACCATACTGCTTTTAGTCTTACAAAACTGGATTCAGTGTAATATTGCAAAAGAGTATTATGCTCTAAACTTGTATTTTTCCGTAATTTTGTCGACATCTCGTTCATTCGCTTATGAGTTTTGATCAAAGCTGGATCTAAAATGATTACTTGCCTAGAATGTAGATATATATAAAAAATATATAAATATTACAAAACTCGTTTAAAATTACTTATGTTATAAAAAAATCTTCTTTTTTTGAAACCTTGTTTTAGATGGTAACTGACTTAATACATCAGATTTCAATCTTCGAATCATGCAAGTGGACTTCAGCAATAATTGTAACTCTTGCATATTTGAGGAACCTGTAAAGTCCCAACCAAACACATTTTTCTGCCCTGCACAGTATCGTATACCATAATCTTCATATCTGCAAGATAATGCCTCTAATAAAAGTCTGCATATATTTAATATATGCATTTATTTATATAAAATATTTTACCGTCATTTATTTAAATACCTTATAAAACGTGGCAAAATCAAATTAATTTGGGAATACAATTCAATCGGCCTTGACAAAGCTGGAGTCCCAGTAAGCAATACAACATGACGTGCATGGACACATATTCGTTGAGCAGCTTGAAATCTATTAGTCTTATTGCTCTTCAACATGTGAGATTCATCCTGAGAACCATTTACAAGATAAAATAGCAGCAGCATTTGTTATCGATTTATTGAATATAACATACCAAAATAACAAATCCAAAAATATGTTTCTCAAAAATATGTACAGCTCGCATTAATATATCATATGAAATTATGGTGATTTTATCATCTCCAATACAATCTTTTCCACTTGCAAAATGACGAACATAATGCATAGGTATAGATGGTAAGTATTCACATATTGCTTCAGACCATTGATACCTAAATGAAATATTTTTATAACATTAACATTATTTCATTACATTTATCAGAGAAAATTTACCTAACTGATGAAGGAACTACAATTAAAAGTGGCCAACTTTCTTGAAAGTAATGTGCTATGCCTAATGCTTGTATAGTTTTCCCTAAACCCATATCATCTGCAATCATGCAACGACCACCTTTTGATACACCAAAGCTAGAATAAATTTATTACATGTCAATGACGATATATATAGAAATCATATGTACATAATTATTGTAGTTTACCAAATGCCATCTCGTTGAAAGGGCATTAAACTGTCTACTAATTTTTTGTCGATTTTTGATAAGTCCTGTTTGAGTATATTTTCGTGATCCGACTTTAAGCTTTTTTTAAATATCTAAAATAAAAATATATTTAAAATTTATGCTTTTATATTTTTACTATACTTTGTTTATATTATACAATTTGTTTTAATAGTTATCTAATTACCTGGAGAATAGTCTGTGGTATTTTAGTGATAGATATATTAGATTCATGATGCATTAGTTTCTGCATTAAAGTGTCATAATCATTGATATGAAAATTCCATATTCTAGATTTTACATCTGAAAAATTAAGTATAAATATATAACATATGTATATATTAGAGTATACATTTTCAAGTTAATCATAACTCAAATAATAACCATATGCTCTACTTGGTAGTGTTTTAAATGTTTCAATAACTGCAGGTACAAATGAAGATATTTCTAATGCAAATCTCTCGTTGCTGATCATATAACATTTGCCTGTTAATACTGAAGTTCGACTGAAAAAGTTTCTTGTTTCTATAGGATTGAAACGATTATTCGTCCTAATTGATCTCATAATATTTGTACTATCATTATGATTTGGCTGTTGTATGGGACTATTTCTGGGTGTAGTTTGTGTTTTTAATTGGGCCTGTTGCTTCCTTGCCAATGCCAGCAAACGCTTCTTTTCAATTTCTTCAGGCGAACATTTATTATCTATAAAAATGGCAATTTTTTGATCGATACTCAAATATTATTCTATGAAAAAAAATATTGTCTTTTAGAGAAGAAGACTATACCCATTTTATCCATTTGTACTCTTTTTCTGATGCATTCAATAACTACAGAAAATAAATATATTTTGTTGTTTAATGTGAAAACAAAATAGCTCTGTATTCTGTAAATCATGCGTTGCGCGTCGCGCATGTATAAACAAAAATGAAACTACATTATTGTGTTAATATTTAATAATATAAATTTATTTGAACCATTTCACTGCTCAAAACATTAAAATGCACTTTTTATAAAATGTTCATAAAGAGACGACCATAAATTTCCTGACTTATTATTAAAAAAGATAAACTTCATATTTGTATCAGCTATCAGCTGCGAGGCTAACCGGGTTTCTTGCGCATGCGCGGCGAACGTGGTGACAATTCTAGGGGAATGTGAATAAAACAAATATTTCCCTGGTAAGTTTCTTGCGCATGCGCGGCAGTAGTTGTTACTACTGCTGCACATGCGCAAGAAAATTGCCAATCAAACGCTTCGAAATTTCGAGATTATCAGACACGTCCAATGACGTGCCGATTGAATGGTAAATTCCTAGGATTCTGATGGTCTCTTATAATAGCAGCCAATCAGTACGCTCGATAAAGATAATATTATTCATTTATTGGACTTGTTCTTTTTAGCTACACTGCTGCACTAATGCAATTAGTTAGAGTGAAAGAAAGTATGTTTGTCTCTTTCTAACTTATTGCACTAGTGTAGCAGTGCAGCTAAAAAGAACAGACCAATTATATATTGCAACAATTGACGATTCCATCGCAGTTATGAACGACACATCGACACATCTGCGTAGTTTATGTACCTACGCGATATATGCAAGCTGATCGTGTAATTACGCTTAATAGTACGTTTAAACAAAATGTTTTCGGTGATAAAAAAAATATTACTGTGTTTCGTTTCTTAATAAAATTGTTAATAAATTACAGCTAAATCTTTAAACATTCGTTATGGCAACACCAAAATTTCCTGTAAAAGAAGCACAATTATTACGTATGTATTTTTATATGGGACTTGTAATTCTGACTTAATTTTATAAAATTACATATATTTATGTATTTTAGCTGATCAACATGAATTTGTTGTGCCAAAAAAGCGTATAAAGATACCGACCGATATAACAGTTTGGCAAAAGTCTGAAGCATATTTTGTAAGATAATTTTTGCATTTATTTATTATTTATTGTAACTTTATATTTTACAACATTATTATATTAGTATAGAATAACTTATATATATATATATATATATATATATATATATATATATATATATATATATATATATATGTATAATTTATATATAAAATATTTTTTTAGTTCTAATAGTTTTACATAAACATTAATATTTCTTTTATATATATTTATGTATAAATCTTATTTGTAGGAATACTTGGGATTTATTTTAGCATTAAATGAAGCTGTTCAAGGCAAAGCTTTGGATGCAGAATGTCCACAATCTCCTTTAGTGGATAATGTTGTACAGATGTTAAACAAATTTGATGAATGGATAACAGAAATTCCACCTACCGAACAGCCTCAACGATTTGGTAATAAATCATTTCGTATATGGCACGAAAGATTGGAACAGGTCTGTGTGTGTACATCAGTGTTTTATTTAAAAATTATTAAGATATAGATAATTTTGATTTATAATTGACATTTTTATTACAGAATGCAGTAGATGAATTAAAGCAAATATTACCAGAGGAATTGCATCGTGCAATCCTAGAGATAGTTCAATATTTATATGAAAGCTTTGGAAATCCAACTCGTATAGACTATGGGACAGGTCATGAAATGGCTTTTCTCATGTTTCTTTGTTGTATGTTTAAGATTGGTGCATTCAAAGAAGATGATAAAGTTGCTGTTGTAATAAAAGTATTTAATAGGTACTTTTAATTTTTAGTAATTTGGTTTGTTATATTATGCAATTTTATTTTTTTCGGGGGAAAATTGTTTAAGTACTTAAATCGTTTTTTATATTTGTTAAAGATATCTTGAGTTGGAACGTAGACTTCAATTGATGTATCGTATGGAACCAGCAGGTAGCCATGGTGTTTGGAGCTTAGATGATTATCAATTTATACCCTTCATATGGGGTAGTGCTCAGCTTATTGGTATTAATTTTTTTAGTAATATAGTAATAAATCGTATATAATTTATTTTTTCATATTCTCATTAAATTTTCACATTCTTAATATATTTTATACACATGAGTGTCCGGAAAATCTCTCACTGTACTGTACTTCGGGAAGTGATTCGGGACTCAAAAGAAGGAAAAAAAGCTACATAAATAGGTCCGGAAATAAGTCGTTTCTGAGTTATAACCACTTTTATGTTAAAAAATCGTAATTTTTAGTCCGCTTGGCATCCTTCTTTTTAAATTTTTATAAATTTAAAATTTTTAAATTTAAAATTTAAATTTAAACAAATTTAAAAAAGAGGGATGCCAAGCAGACTATAAATTACGATTTTTTAACATAAAAGTGGTTATAACTCAGAAACGACTTATTTCCGATCTATTTATGTAACCTTTTTCCTTCTTTTTGAGTCCTGAATCACTTTCCAAAGTACTGCGGGCGATTTTCCGGACACCTTGTATAATATAATTATATAATATTTTATATAATGTAATATTTTAGGACATCCTAGAATAGAACCCCGTCATTTTGTAGATCACGCTATTGTAGAATCTTACAGCAAGAAATACATGTTCCTTGGCTGCATTGAATTTATTTCAAAGGTATAAAGAGATATAAAGATACTGTGTTCTTATTGATATTATCTATAAAAATTTTTTAAAAAATCTATAAATTAAATCTATAAAATAAAAATCTATAAAATCTTAACATTTATATTTATATTTCATTAGGTGAAAATAGGACCTTTTGCTGAGCATTCGAATCAATTGTGGAACGTTAGTGCAGTATCCACATGGTCGAAAGTAAACAGTGGTCTTATCAAGATGTATAAAGCAGAGGTAATTTAATGAAATTATCATATTAAAGTCTAAAAAAAAATGATTGTTTTTATTTCTTAGGTGTTGGCAAAGTTTCCTGTTATTCAACATGTCTTCTTTGGTTCTTTATTACCATTAACACCAATGAATGCTCCTCCAAATTACAGAGGAGCTCGTCTCAATACACCACCACCACCACCACCACCATCAGCAACATCACAATAAACAAAAAATAATTTGCGTACTAAATATATTTATTACAGTGGAACGTTTTATTGCATTTCCCAGTACTTGTAATCAAATTATACATTATCTCACATATTTCAATATTCTACAATACTTCTGCTAACTTTGAATGCGTTTCTTTAGCTTATTGAAAAGTTGTGTTCATTTGTAATATATAAAAAGATATTTTTACACATTGTGAGTTGTATGATAGATGATGTAAAAATTATGTTATTTAATGATACGTTTGTTTGAAAGATATTGCATTTAATTATATTGACATAAAATAATGGAAATAATTTTGTAAGCATTTGCTTTCAATAAAAATACAAAATTTATCGCGCCAAAATATAAATTAAAACATGGAAGGGTAGAGTATTATTTCATTCTAAATATATTGAATGATGTGTATATTTTTGAATAATTGAAATTTACAAATGTAGCGTCGTTCAAAAAATATTCTTAGATACACGATTGGCTATCAAATAGGAATATTTTCGGGACTTTAAAAATTCTCTATTCGAACGAATTACGTGACATATTTAGCTGGAAAGCAAGACACTAGGGTTCATATTCTGAATCCTCTTTTATCGATAAAAGTGCCTCTAAAAGTGGCTTATAAGTCTTCTGATTGGCTATAAGCCACTTTTAGAGGCACTTTTATCGATAAAAGAGGATTCAGAATATGAACCTAGGTAAACAAAATTTTTCGATACTTTCCAATGATGCTCCAGTTCTAATATGTCTCTAATCAATGTTTGTTTCCGTGGAAACCAGTGTTGTTCGGCCAGATTTATTGCGCATGCGTCGCAATAATAGTGAATGAAAAAAATGTTATGTCTAAAACGATCGTTTTAATGCTCCGATTTCATTCACCACTTTAATGCTCTGTTCTTGTATGACAGAAACTTTCGGAAAGTATTCAACTTTTATATTAATATTATACTTATTTTATTAAATATAATTCATTACGATGTCAATATTCAAGATATCAATTTTTATATTACTTATTATAAACGTCGCCTATTGCCAAGATGTTGACATTGACAGAAACGGCTATATTGCCTATTGCCCTTGCATGGGACGTTTCGGCAATCAAGCAGATCATTTTCTAGGAGCCTTAGGATTCGCCAAGTCTTTGAATCGTACTCTATTGTTACCAGCATGGGTCGAATTCCGTACAGGAGAAACGAGATCTGTAAGTGACACATTTCCATACAATCCATATCGTTTGCAACATTTGACATTTGCCAGACATGCAAATCCAATTTAATTTCTAGATACAAGTACCTTTTGATACCTATTTCAATGTTTCGCAAGTACAAAATTGTCACAAAGCATTATTGATGGAGGACTTTATGAGGGACATTGCACCGAGAGTGTGGCCACTTGAGGAAAGAGTATGTAAGTTTTAAATATTAATTTTCTTAAAAAAAGATAAACTGTTCATGTCTGTAATTTTTTCTTAGCATTTTGTTATTCACTCCGTATGGGAAGCAAGGAAAAATCCTGCAATGCTAAACAAGGAAATCCGTTTGGTCCTTTTTGGGATACATATAATGTAGATTTCGTTCAATCAGAATTTTATGGTCCACTCCATTATGATATGTATCACACTGATATGAAAATACAATGGCGAAAACGCTACCCAGCCGCGACTTGGCCAGTACTAGCATTCACAGGTGCGCCTGGTAGTTTTCCGGTTCAATTCGAAAACAAGCATCTACAGAAATGTCTCATTTGGAATAACGATATGCTTAATAAAGCAAAAGCATTTATAAAGGAGAAATTACCAAAAGGTGCATTTGTTGGCATACATTTGCGGAATGGAATTGATTGGGTAATTGAGCTGTTAAACTTATTACATTTTAATGTAGAGTATAATTTTAATCATCTAGAAAATAATGTTTTTCTGTTATGTCTTTTTCAGGTACGCGCCTGCGAGCATATATCATTTACGCCGAATCTCTTCGCCGCGCCTCAGTGCCTTGGATATCGAAATGAACGTGGCAAAGCAACCATGTCTATGTGCTTACCATCATTCGAATTAATAGTACGTCATCTGAAACGTGTCATTCGCAATGGCAATGATATCAAATCGGTGTTTGTGGCATCCGACAATAATTACATGCTAGATCAGCTTGGGGAAGCTTTAGCACGTATGAAAGTAAGTTATATATTTTTACACATCATTATCATGTTGTTTATTAATCATTATCCTTTTATATTTTATTTCTATATATATAGATACCAGTATTTCGACAAGAACCGCCAGCATCACCCCATTTGGATTTAGCAATTCTCGGAAGGGCGAACTATTTCATAGGAAATTGTATTTCTTCCTTTTCCGCTTTTGTAGCCAGAGAAAGAGAAGTCAAAGGATTCCCAACATTTTTTTGGGGTTTTCCTAATGAAAGATCTACACTTCATTTAGAATTGTAATTTTGTGAAATGTTTTAATGATACAAATAATGAACCATTTTTTATAATTTATTATAATTAAATATATTAAAAAATTAATATAATTAACATTGATTTTGGAAAAATATACAATTGTAACGTGCACAAGTCGAATTGAACAATGTGATATTTCGCAAAATATTTTCTTAGTCTTTTGATATTTCATAAAAAAATAAAATAATATTAAAAGACAAATCCGCCTGACTTACAAAATACTCTATTTTGTGTGCTATTATACAGATATTACATATAAAAATATGAATCTTGACTGCATTTCTATCGCAGTAAAACTGCATATTTTTTTACAATATTATTCACTTCCTATGTATCGCATGTCGCACAGCGTCTGATGTAAAACACTAGCAAAGTCCTTTGTATTAGTCTTTTCGCAAGATTTAAACGAGGAACAGGCGAATAGAATATCTTTCGATCGTGGATTATAACAGCAACCGTAACCATCGGGAACAAGCGGTCCATAACACATAAAAGATGCTGTAGTAAATGGTACCTTCGAATAACAGGAAAAAAAATTGATTTGCAAAGTTGGTTCTTCATTAGAATATCTAAATATTTCAACTCCTCATATATTTTAAGAACTTTGGTTTTGAATTACCTGACTCGATGATAAATTGAAATATGTACTTTTGGTATAACCAATATCCTTATACAATTCTGGAAGCTCTATTCCTTCACTCTGCGCTATCATTTTTAAACCGAACAAATGCCGATCGACACCTTGGCCTATCGCAGCCTGTGTAAAAGAAATCGTAAACTCTATAGTTATGCATCAAATTATTAAAGTATGATTAAAGATGCGCTATAATTTAAGTAGAGGAATATATCTCACTTGTCCAGCTAGCTCTTTATGAGCATTTATAGCTTTAACCATCATTTCTTTCTTTTGTGCTTTAGTCTTGCAGTCAGTATCATAGCATAACATTTTTGCAAATTCGACAGACTCTGTGCAAGTGGATCTGATGCATTCAGTTCTGGAATTAATAAATCTTCGTAATGCCGCGGTTTCGTAATGCGCTGGTGGTTTCTTTTGCAAGGTATAAAAAGTCACTTGCATCGCGATCTGAATAAAACTATCGGGACTCAGTTTAATTGCTTTTATCGCATCTGAACCAAATTTGTCGAATGTAAAACATTCCATGTCTAAGTCATTTGAGAGTCTGAAAAAATCGTATTTATTATATTTCTGACAGTTCTAGCATAATATGAATAATTATATATCTTATAAGAATTAGAAAAATTTATAAAGGCTACATTCGCTTTGACATTATAAGTATTGAAAGCTTTTGATTAATCAAGATAAACTTCTTTATCTCAATTAGTTAATTAAATCAACACTTTCAACACATACAGCATCAAGACAAACTCAGCCAGAATAATCAACTTACTTATCTACTGCATCAGTAGCTTTCTCGATTGCATTTTCTATAACATTATTAATTTCAAATTTTAATAGTTCTGCTCGAGGAAAATCTTTAGTATCTCCGCATTTTGCGCTATTTTCTTTTCCTGCTCTAAAAATAATTAGAAATTTTTATTTATATTATAAGAGAGATAAATTATATTTAGTGATTATTATTTACATGTATTTTAATACATAATCATGGAGAACAGCAACTGGGATACCCTCACATGGACTATGTTCATATTCCATTCCAATATAGCCATCCGCGGATATTATATACTGCAAAATATTGATAAATTTTGTTTATCTCAACATTAAAATGTGATTTCAAATATTTTAACAATTTTATATTTAGTTTATAATTCATATTTATTAATCAGAGATATTTCACCTGCACAGTTTTATCATGCCATCTGTTGCCTGCATTTAGACAGCTGTTAATGCCTGTTATAGATTGAAGTGCTCTAACTGAAGCATTATTTTTTTCTTTGAAAGCATCTTTAGGTATATTTTTGTCCAAACATAGTATAAATAAAGACGTTTCTATATCCTTGATTATACTTCTGTTATTACCCAGCTCTGAAAAAATTTAATATAATAATAATTTAATACATGAAAAATGAAATATTATATGCAGAAAAATGCAGTTTAAAAAGATGCAATTGTATAAAAATAAACAAAAGTAAATGAAAGAAAACCTAAAAGTAAATTATGATCCTTTGCCCAAGTATCTCTGTCATTTCCAGTTAAAATTCCTACAGGCTTTCCTGGCATACATGAGCGATCTGCAATATCTTTTATAGCAGTCACGAGTTTACCCTCACTTAAAATGCCGTTTTCATCAACAACACAAAGTTTAAAAAACTGTAATATAAAATAGAATATATCAAAGTATATCTCTTTCTATTTAAATAATTATACTCACATGATTGTTGCTTATGATTATTATGTGTTTGGCCTCATCTGTATGCAACAGTTTATCAACCATTTTGTTGGGTTGTCTATGTGTGCCAAGTACCATGCCATAAGGTTGCATGTCAAGTGGATCATTACGAACCATTTCTTGTTTCATTTTTCCACTGTAATGTCGTGATCATAGATAAGTATTAGAGAAAGACATAAAGAAATATTATAAGACTATATAAAACTTGCCTCTTGACCATTTCATTATAATGACATACTCCAGCAATGATACGCGCTGCAAATAGATACACATCTTCTGGTCTGTTGAGAATAATTGGTGGTCCAACAGTTCCAGGATTGGAGTGTACAATCACAGGGACACGATATCCCAAATATGCAACTTGCAACCACCAATCTTTCATCTACAAATAAATATTAATTGTAATATATTATTTATCTAACTGATTAAAATGCATATGTATGATAAGTACCCAGTTATCAGTGTTTTCATATCTCTCCAATAATTTAGCATGTAATTGAGGCCCTATACCAGTATTGCTTATAAATTTATTTACAATTCTCTCTGTATTTTTATGTTCTTCATTAGTCAATAATGGTTTTAAAGATCTATAATTAATAAAGTATAAATAATTTCTTTAAACTAAAATATACAATAATTATTTATTACTCTTATAGATATATATTTGTTGTGTTAAAAATAAAACCTAGACATATACCTTAAATAACGTTGTGCAGTTTGTTTGAGATCAGGGACAGGTTGTTTAGGAAGTGGTTGCTTATTTAGATTTAGGGTTGTTATAGATGATCCATGAAGAAATGACGGTAATTTGTATAATTCATTGTGGACCTGTTGATCCAATCAACTTTAGAATCAACTGAGAATTTTTAGTTCTGTATGAAAAATTGATAAATCTTTGTACTTACTGTATATTTTGACACATTAGATAATACTTTGTACATAGTTGGTTTCTCTAAAAAACTTGAGGCTAATCCTACTGTAGTAATGCTAAAAAATCAAAATTGATAATATTATCGATATTTTGAAAGATAAACGGAATTATATATGAAAAATAAATAATAACGCAAAACTAGTATTGAATAAATGAGTTGAATATTCAATATAGCTCAATTATTTACAACAAATATATCTGTCAAATGTTGAAAATTTTAAAAATATCTGCAGAGAGATGTCACCCACATACATACTTAAATACGCGCGATAATCAATTGACAACCCTACCATTATTTTATATAACAGTCAATTGTATAGAATATATATTGTCACGATGGACATTGGACCGATCATCATAATTGGAATGATCGTATAATGTTATGTGCATATATAGTATATATATAATTTTGCGTGAGCGCACTTAAAATAAATAAATAAAAACAAATATATACATAAATATATACATACCTGTCCATATGGAAATAAAATTCTTTTCTGCTCGAGCAAAAGGAGTAATATTAGTGCATAAATTCGTTAAAGTTCATTAAAGCTCATTAAAGTTCAAGCTCGAAGAAAACAGGAATAGAAATGTCATGTCACTCTATTTTATGAGATGTTTTGTATATGACACATTCATTATCAGTTTATCATATTAAGGAACACAGCATATCGAATTCTGTGACACCCGGTATGACATTTTGTCCAATTGAGACTAAGGCCGGTATTCATAGTCCGTTCTTATATTTAAGATCGTCTTAAGAACCCATTCAACCAATCAATGACCGCATTGCAGCTATTTGATTGGTTGAATGGGTTCTTAAGACGGTCTTAAGCCGACGGCACACGGTACGATTTTTCGTACTGGATTTGATAAGATTTAGTAAAATACTAAAAATGCACCAATCAGAATGCAGCATTTCTAATATTTTACTAAATCTTATCAAATCCAGTACGAAAAATTGTACCGTGTGCCGTAGGCTTTAAATATAGGAACGGACTATGAATACCGGCCACGGTCTTAAGCCGACGGCACACGGTACGATTTTTCGTACTGGATTTGATAAGATTTAGTAAAATACTAAAAATGCACCAATCAGAATGCAACATTTCTAATATTTTACTAAATCTTATCAAATCCAGTACGAAAAATTGTACCGTGTGCCGTAGGCTTTACATACAGGTCTGGAAACTCAGGCCTTTTTTAGTGGTGGGGGAGGTCTCACTTAGTGTGTCCGTTTTTCGACTAGAAGTCGCAATACGAGCGAGAGAGACAGAGATAGACGGCAGTAGTCGTTCTCTCTCTAACATACGTCTAAAATGACTTCTAGATCGCAGCGAACCTAGCAGGCAAGCCGTGAACTTCCGAAAAACGGACACACTAAAGCCTACGGCACACGGTACAATTTTTCGTACTGGATTTGATAAGATTTAGTAAAATATTAGAAATGCTGCATTCTGATTGGTGAATTTTTAGTATTTTACTAAATCTTATCAAATCCAGTACGAAAAATCGTACCGTGTGCCGTCGGCTTAAGTGAGACCTCCCCCACCACCGGAGTTTCCAGACCTGTATGTAAAGCCGACGGCACACGGTACGATTTTTCGTACTGGATTTGATAAGATTTAGTAAAATACTAAAAATGCACCAATCAGAATGCAGCATTTCTAATATTTTACTAAATCTTATCAAATCCAGTACGAAAAATTGTACCGTGTGCCGTAGGCTTTAGACCGTGATACCGGCCTAAGGCCCAGTTCCACAACTTAAGGGTGCTTTCCATTTAGCGACACAAGTCGACACAAGTCGAAAAGAAAAAAATAGATGCATTTCCCTTACATCTAAATATATATTATCCCCCCACATCTAAATATATATTATTTAAATAAATTCGACTTTAAAGAAGCGTATGGCGTTCGTCGTTAAATGACTACCGAAACCATTGCTGTCAGAAATTGCCAGGAAATCCTGGGATTAGTTCCATTCTTACAATAAAAATTCCCAATTTTCAACGGGGCACTGAACTAGACGTCGCGAATGGATCTTACAAAAATTAATAAGAAATAATTCTCCATGATGAGAATCGTTTCGACTCCTCGGCCGTACGAGCCACGCAACTTTCATTAACGTTTACCTAACGAAAAAAACAACGATAAGACTTTTTATTACAACGACAATCTCGTCTAAGAGCGCGAAAAGAACGAGGAAAAAATACGGTATTTTCGCAACCGTAATTTATTAATTTATTTATAAATATTTTCCGATACGAAATACGTAAATACAAATATAATTGAAAATACAAATTATTAAATTCATAATAATTAACTCGCGATTTTATAATATCGAAGGTGATCGTTAAATTCTGTGAAGCTAATATTTAATCGTTGACTTATAACATCGAATCTTCACTTATTCGATATTTCTTTATATTTAATTAGCAATATTTAGAAATATTATCTAACGAGAGGGATAAAATTCTTTTGTTAAAACAATAATTTTGTATAAGAACGCGAAAAGAACGCGGAAAAAGCACGATATTTTCGTAATCATAATTTATTCATTTCTTTTACGAATACGAGTATTCAGTTCCGCGCGATATGGAATTCATAAATAGATAAATCTAACGAAAAGTATATCATTAAATTCATAATAATTGACTCACGATTCTATAACGAAGACATTCGTCATATTTTATAAAGCTTATATTTAATCATTAATTTAGCATCGAATTTATACATTTCATATAAAAATTTTCCGAATTTATTAATGATTCTTTGATATGAATATATAAATAGTTACTCTTTTATGAATATTTCAAAAATATGTACTATAGAAAGAAATATGTTAATTTAACAAATTACTATTATATAATCATTATACGTATACTTTCGACCATTTTTCCTGTAATTTACATAAGAATGCATTGATATAACTGACAATCCTAAATACAATTTCATATAATATAATTATAGTTATAATTGTATTTTATACACAATTATGTCAATAATTAAAAATATCAATATTAAATTATAATTAATATACAATTATAACTATTTACAATTTACAAAACACAATTTACTACTTACAAATTACAATTTACAAAATAGAATTTATGATGTTATCAATATCAAATAAATGGATTCGTTTTATTCAAATGTTTAATAACATAAATGATTTGATATTGATAGCATTAACATTTGGACTTAATATTATATATCACATATATGTGTAAATTATATATTTAATTTTTAATTTTTAAAATAAAATATAACATGTTCTTGAACATTTACAATTATGCAATTTGTTTAATTTTCTTGAAAATAACTTTGATAATTTAATTTTCATTTTTAAAATATTTTTAAAAATAAATTCAATTTAATTTTTTAAAAATAATTTTAATTTATTACAAAGAATTATACGAAAGTATTTAAAATATACGTATACTATAAAATTTATTAAACAGTTCTACAAACAAGACTGATTAGCGATGATGAATTACGCGATATTTATTATTATTAATCGACATAATAGAATTTTATTCAAAACGCGAAAAAATAGATCAAGCTTCAATGTAAGTCAAAATACATTAAAATGCAAGATCAATAACGATTTAAAATTCGCGAGAAAACGGATAAATACGATAACGAATAAATAAATTGATAATATTAGGAATATTCGATTACGATATGCATAATTTTTGTAATATGATAATCGAAACCGTCAACAGACAGCACGCGACATAATTATTATCAAACAAATGCGAAGATATTTCGAGACATTTGAGATCTATAATATTTGCCGATATAGAATTTATTGTCTGATATATTTGCGAATTTTTAAAAGATATATCGCGATTTACAATTTCCGAGAAGACGCGACAAATAAATAAATCGACAATATTCGGAATATTTGATTGCGGTATGTATAATTTTTATAACATAATCGAAGCCCTAATAGACACGCGCGATATAATTACTATCACACACAAGTGCGAAGACATTTCAACAGACATTTAAGGTAATATTTGCGAATTTATTTGCGATTCATATAAATGTTTATTTTATATAAATGTCGCGATTGAAAAAATACATGTTGAAAATAAATATTGCATCTCGCGCATGATTAGTTAAATGAAATAAAATGAATCTTAAGACTTTACAATTTTAAATGTAATTAACATATAATTAAAAAATCGCGTTATCACCACGTTTAATAGAGAATAACGGAACGAATGATTTTATCAACGTCCCTCTAATACTCTAACTACATATTTAACTATATCTGAAATTATCAATGTAATAGTAGAGTTTAATAAGATTTAAATAATGTAAACAATCGCGATTAAAACAGTCATTAATAAAATTCCATCAATCGTCTTTTAAATAGTAGAAAAAAATATTTGCCCTACTAGCGCAGACTTTAACGACAATATTCAAAGATGTGGAAAGATAAACAAAGCTTCGATGTAAGTCAGCGATTAATTACTTTAATATTTCAATCTGATGATTCACGTTATTGTGCAAATATATTATACATCAATAAATAGAAATATCATTATTAGTGTAAAAATCGAGTGGTGTATGATTTTGCTTCGTTTAAATGTCGAGCGAATTGTAATATTTTTTGTGTTCCTCTCTCACAATATAATAAAATATGTATCTCGTATGATTATTTTGCGATCGGAAGTGCCGTGCAAAGTATCTCGCGATCGTTTCTATATATAACTAAATATTACTATATTACAGGGTGCAGAGTTAAACTCCAAATAAAACAATTGAATCGTGGAAACAATTAACATTAATGAAAGGCTTCATTAATCTTTTAATAATCATATAATTAAAAAATCTAATATAATCTAAAATACTTCTATATACTATAATATATTCACGTATATATGTATTAAAGTACGTAACATATTTCGATAATGAACAGACAATAACATCGACCTTGGGGGCGTAAACAATAGCGGGCTAATGTTTATTTGCCATAGTCTTGAAAAATGTTTCGATAAAAAAAATAATAATAACACGGTTTTCGGCCTTGGCGACGTATGTCAGATTAATTTTTTCGACTCTATTATTATTCGTGCGACGACACTCAAGGAGTAAATAATGGTGCGAGACGCTCCGTTAAAAATTCCTTTTCTAGACACGATCGCGATCAATATCAAAACATTGTTTGTTGTATTAAAATATGTAGAATATATTTCGAGGAACGAATAATAACACGGTGTTCGGCCTTGACAACGTAAACAGTAACGTGCTAGTGTTTATGTCACACGGTCTTAGTATCATTCATGCGGCGACACTCGAGCAATAAGGATGGTAGTGCGAAATATGTACGTCGTAAAATTACGTTGTTAAATCAATTATTAATTAAACGACTATTGTATCATGACTTTCAATTACTATATTAAACTTTCGAATTTATAATTCGTATTAATATACATGTATATGCATATATATATATATATATATATATATATATATATATATCAATAATGAAAACAACATTTGTAACGAATTAGTATTTAATTTGATCTCATAAAAAGAGCGAATCGTATTTCTCTCAGTGCGTTTCTCATAATTATTTCCGCGATCGGAAGTGCCGTGCAAAGTATCTCGCGATCGTTTCTATATATAACTAAATATTACTATATTACAGGGCGCAGAGTTAAATTCCAAATAAAACAATTGAATCGTGGAAACAATTAACATTAATGAAAGATTCCATTAATCTTTTAATAATCATATAATTAAAAAATCTAACATAATCTAAAATACTTCTATATACTTTAATATATTCACGTATATATGTATTAAAGTACGTAACATATTTCGATAATGAACAGACAATAACATCGACCTTGGGGGCGTAAACAATAGCGGTTTTCGGTCTTGGTGACGTATGTCAGATTAATTTTTTCGGCTCTATTATCATTCGCGCGACGACACTCAAGGAGTAAATAATGGTGCGAGACGCTCCGTCAAAAATTCCTTTTCTAGACACGATCGCGATCAATATCAAAACATTGTTCGTTGTATTAAAATACGTAGAATATATTTCGAGGAACGAATAATAACACGGTGTTCGGCCTTGACAACGTAAACAGTAACGCGCTAGTGTTTATGTTACACGGTCTTGGTATCATTCATGCGGCGACATTCGAGCAATAAGGATGGTAGTGCGAAAAATGTGTACGTCTTAAAATTACGTTGTTAAATTAATTATTAATTGAACGACTATTGTATCATGACTTTCAATTACTATATTAAACTTTCGAACCTATAATTCGGATTAATATACATGTATATGCATATATATATATATGTATATATATATCAATAATGAAAACAACATTTGTAACGAGTTAGTATTTAATTTGAGTTCATATAAAAAGAGCGAATCGTACTTTTCTATCCCTTATACAAATATTAAAGTGCGTTTCTCGTAATTATTCCGCGATCGGGAGTGCTGTGCAAAGTATCTCGCAATCGTTTCTATGGCTAAATATAATTAATTGTTTGTTCGCGAGTAAATGTGGGTGCTACGAGGAAACAGCAAAGGATGAAGAAAAAAGGAAAAGGACATCTGGAAAAGTATTGGACAGCCAGAGAGCAGTGACAGAGCCTGAAGCAGCCAGAGAGATATGCGGTGAGTAATTTATAAAAATTATTTATTATTCATATATATTATTTTTAAAATAGATATATTGCTTATCATTTTTTTATTTTATCGATAATAAATGTATAATTGGTAATTATCCAAACTGGATAAATAAAGACCAACCGAAACATCAAAAGTCGAATTAAATTCATAGATTTGAATATTAATCTTCCATTGATTTAAAAAAAAAATTTAGAAAAGCGCGATAGACTCTCTCAAAGATGGTGGAGAAAGTTTATATATTATATATCATAACTATATATAAAATTATTTATATAAAAAATTTATATATGAGACAAAATATATGATAATTATTTTCTCTTTTCACAAGCAAACGTAAATGTTCGAAATTTTTATTTGTTTTTTTCGACCGTTAAACGAGTGATTGGGAAATAGATAAATTAGTATATTTGTGGAACCCAATTTGTTTACCTCACGTAAAAGATAGACATATAACTTTGTTTAATCACGCAATAATTTTCTTGAATGAGAAATCTACGCGAAAAATATGGTTTATTTTAAATATATATATGATAAAACTCTACTCTTTTTAAAATTAGTGATTAAAGACAAAGAGAAGCATATAAAATATAATTATAATTAGATATTTAGAAATATTTCGTGATAATCAATAATTATATTTTTTTATCGTATACATATGAAATTGTTGGGCATGAGAGCTAAACGAATTTTTCGTATTATATTTGATATAACCAATATCAATGCAGCAGATAAATTGGTAGATTCGCGAATCACAGTCCACGTAGAATGGAGATTTATTATTAAAGAGGAGAAAAAATTTTTAATTTACTCCGAGATACTAAATGGATTTGTGCAGAAATAATTACATGTATATATAAACAATAAAAATACGATAAGATACTTAAATTTTTTATGAAATAAAAATAAATTAATTCTTATCGGTACGATGCGGAAGAGCAGAATTATAGTATTCAATAAATGTAATTAAATAACAATAAACTCAAGTCATACACAAAGTGGTAATAAAGCAAATAATTAAGATTTAGGAAAATTGTTGAATGCAATTAGATTTTTTTTTAAATATATGTACTTTTGTGGAATACTATAAACGAAAATCCATTTTTTATTTTAATCATTATTAATTTTAAATAATATTAAAATATACATACATGTATATTTATTTATATTTATGTATATTAATATCATTTAATATTTTATATAATTTAAAGTTTATATATACATATAGAATATATTCATAATATATAATACATATAGAATATTTTAATATTTCACATTGGTCAAATAAATTATTATTAAAGATAAAAGCAAATAATTAATTTCACAAATAATAAATATAATAAAATAAAATAGGTTATAAATTACTCACGATTATTTGCTATCGCACGATGCGGTCAATGGGTTATTTTCTTCATTTCTCTCATTTATTTTTTTCTGCTCCTTTATGGCACTCATTTAATATTCATTTACGAAAAATGTAATTACGCACTAATCAGCATACGATCATACAGAAATTTACGCTTTGTACAACACTCGCGACGTTACACCATGCCTTTTGTCATTTTGCTAGGTGATAATAATGCAATAAATCTCAAAAAGTTATGACTCACTCGACATTAATTGAAATCAAAATCAAAACGCGCCACTCGCTGTGTAAATAAAAATCGTACAAATTAATAATCACTAATTGCAAAAATTATAAAGAACAATCGCGTTTTGTAGGATCGATTCTCAACGAACGACTCGAGTCTTCCCGCGAGAAGTCAAAATTTAGTTCGAACGCGTGACGCGCATAAACATAATATAACAATTCGTCATATAACAATTCTTTTAAGTAAATAACCAGTATATTGAAATAGTTTCACCAACTGGTCAATTGATCAGTTTTTATATCAGTAATTAAATCGGTAAAACTGTTTCGATATACTGATTATTTATTTTAAAAATTTATTCATTGTTGCCGCGATGTTAACGTATGGAATAAATGGAATATATTCGTGACAATTTTATTATTAATAAATCGTTAATTTGACCATTGCTCTTTCTATTATTTGAAATATTTGATTATACGATTGGAATATAATTTCGAAACACGTATTTCGCGTGATGCGTTCATTTAATTAAGCAATTAAAAAGAATCGAATATAATTAAGAATCGATGTGTGTGACGGGAATCAAAATTATAAATTATTTTGTTGCAATCCTCACGAACAATAATTATTATTCTTCTATTAATATTTATAATTAAGAATATTTCGTCCGATGCTTTATCATATAATTATTTGATGATCTAAATATATATAATTCGAAGTAAAAGAGAATGCGCAGTAAAACGATCGAATGGCAAAATCGAATAATTAATATAACGGAAAGCCTTGTGAGGTATATTAATCGTTTAATAAATAATTAATCTGAGTGCACGTGTGCGTGAAATTAAAAATATATTTGTATATAAATTTAATTCTCGTATATATACGTCACAGTACGCGTAAAATATTTCGGCAGCGAGGTCAATAACACGTTCGGCCTTGATGACGTAGCGCGCTATTGTTTACATAGGCGAAGACCTTGTATCATTCGCATGGCGACATTCCAGTAGTAAAGTAGTGATATGAAACACTTCGTATTATTGAATTCTTTTCCTAAAAGTGCGATCACGATTAGTATCGAAATATACACGTAATTCCCTACGACTATTACAATTAATAATTAATTAACTCTTAATAAATAACATGAAACTATATGATGATAAATTCATCGAAACGCGATCCTTCATTATTCCAAATAAAAATTGAAACGAAAGGGGCAAAAATTACAAATACATAGACTTTGTATCATTCACACGGCACATTCCAACGGTAAAGTAGTGATACAAAACGCTTTGTATTATTGAATTCTTTTCCTAAACGCTATCGCGATTAGTATTGAAATATAATTCGCTACGACTATTGTAATTAACAATTAATTACTTTAATATTTCAATCTGATGATTCACGTTATTGTGCAAATATATTATACATCAATAAATAGAAATATCATTATTAGTGAAAAAATCGAGTGATGTATAATTTTGCTTCGTTTAAATGTCGAGCGAATTGTAATATTTTTTATGTTCCTCTCTCACAATATAATAAAATATGTATCTCGTATGATTATTTTGCGATCGGAAGTGCCGTGCAAAGTATCTCGCGATCGTTTCTATATATAACTAAATATTACTATATTACAGGGTGCAGAGTTAAACTCCAAATAAAACAATTGAATCGTGGAAACAATTAACATTAATGAAAGGCTTCATTAATCTTTTAATAATCATATAATTAAAAAATCTAATATAATCTAAAATACTTCTATATACTATAATATATTCACGTATATATGTATTAAAGTACGTAACATATTTCGATAATGAACAGACAATAAAATCGACCTTGGGGGCGTAAACAATAGCGGGCTAATGTTTATTTGCCATAGTCTTGAAAAATGTTTCGATAAAAAAAATAATAATAACACGGTTTTCGGCCTTGGCGACGTATGTCAGATTAATTTTTTCGACTCTATTATTATTCGTGCGACGACACTCAAGGAGTAAATAATGGTGCGAGACGCTCCGTTAAAAATTCCTTTTCTAGACACGATCGCGATCAATATCAAAACATTGTTTGTTGTATTAAAATATGTAGAATATATTTCGAGGAACGAATAATAACACGGTGTTCGGCCTTGACAACGTAAACAGTAACGTGCTAGTGTTTATGTCACACGGTCTTAGTATCATTCATGCGGCGACACTCGAGCAATAAGGATGGTAGTGCGAAATATGTACGTCGTAAAATTACGTTGTTAAATCAATTATTAATTAAACGACTATTGTATCATGACTTTCAATTACTATATTAAACTTTCGAATCTATAATTCGTATTAATATACATGTATATGCATATATATATATATATATATATATATATATATATATATAATGAAAACAACATTTGTAACGAGTTAGTATTTAATTTGAGCTCATATAAAAAGAGCGAATCGTACTTTTCTATCCCTTATACGATATTAAAGTGCGTTTCTCGTAATTATTCCGCGATCGGGAGTGCTGTGCAAAGTGTCCCGCAATCGTTTCTATATATGGTTAAATATAATTAATTGTTTGTTCGCGAGTGAATATCAGTGCTACGAGGAAACAGCAAAAGATGAAAAAGAAAGGAGAAGGACATCTGGAAAAGTATTGGCCAGCCAGAGAGCAGTGATAGAGCCTGAAGCAGCCAGAGAGATATGCGGTGAGTAATTTATAAAAATTATTTATTATTTATATATATTATTTTCAAAATAGATATATTGCTTATTATTTTTTATTGCTTATTATCTCGATAATATATATAATTCGCTCTAAAAATCACAAAATATAATGCATGTATAAAATATTCCAGGTTTTATTTTAACACATTTGAAGTATCTATAATAAAGTATCCATAATAGTTTTATTATTAATTAATACTTTTATATAGAAATATGTTAATATTTTATAAAATATTTTTAAAATAATATAATTATTTAAATATTTCATATTTACATAAAAATTAACATGCTCTCCTTATTAAAATTATATTTTTCAAAAATTTATAATAAAAAAAATATTTTTTTGCTAGTTTTATATTTAAAATATTAATATCAGAGATAAATCTCTCTTAAAAGATAAAAAAATGCGTGTAATAATTAGTTTTACAAAATGAATTATTTTGAGATTTATAAAGAATAGATCTATAAGAGTATTAATTGATTATATTTGTATTTAATTTTTGACGTATTGACTTAAAAATAAAAGTGTGTAACAAGAATTAAAATTATATAAATTATTTTATTCTGATCTTTATAAGAATAATTATTTCTTTAACGATACTTAAAGATTAAGTGTGTTTTATTCGATGTTTTATTTCTCATTCAACTTTTAAACAATCTCAATCTCAATACAATTTAAATTGAGATTAATTAACTTCACGGTTAAAGATTTATAAATGTGTCAAAGTGGTCAAAGTTATTTACTGAACTAAATATTTCGCACAATTTATTCATTCTCAAAATAAAAATCAAAGCGACGAAAATAGATAATTATTAACTAATATCTCATTATAATATATTTTCAAGCAATAATTATTTTCATTATGATTCTCACATGTACATTTCTTATATTCAAATATAATCTCGCATCACGAATAATAATAGATCAAATGACTAATAATTAATTTCCGATACAATATTTTAAATAAATTTGAATTGTGTGATATGTATACTATGTAATTTTATAATATATATTTTATAATTATTATATATATTTTATATATATTTTATAATTTATTTTTTAATTAAAAGGCGAATTAATCAGGATTTGAAGCTTGTTTTTTAGAAACATATCTGCATCTTTCTCTTTATTAATCGAGAAAAAAGAGAGGTGCTATATAGATAATTTTTCAATTATAAAATAAATTTCACACAAATTATACGTTATATTATAAATGTATATAATCCACCCCTCTATGGGTCACCTTGACGCGGTGGGGTGGCTCAGTACTTGGATGGTGCCTTGAGGTTTATTTTAAATTTTTTAATTTAGGATAAATCTCAAGGAGCCTGAAGGGGAAGCTAAGTACCCAGCACAGCATTGCCACGAGTCGCACAATGGCTCACATGTGGCACGCGTCGTCGACTTTCCGTCGTCGGTGCCGTCAACATGTCGCGGACGGCGGCGTCTCGTTACTGCGTTTTCGCGTTTAGCTTTTTCGCGTCATCGCGTCATCGCGTTTTCGCGTTGGACTTTCTCGCAATCCCAATTTCACTTATTTGTCATCGAGTTGTCATCTTCCGACGTCAACTAACCGGGATGTCTCATTGAGTCGTTGCGAATGTAACGAAATTCTCACGCCTCGTGCATCGCGGCACTTGGTGATGCCGGCCGCGCACACGTATGTCCAGTACTGTGTACATGGGCGCGCGGTTTTGAGCTTTTGCTCAAGTTCGGCTGATTGAGGTCACGCTCTGCTTCGGGCTCCAGTTCGGTACGGATCGGTTAGAATTCGATCGATTGCTTGGAATCGTCGTTAATGGGTCCCTTCTCTTGTTCTAACAGCCATGAGATATTATGCACGAACAAGAGTCGAGTGAACTTCATTCGCGTTGATTCCATCAATCGATAGTTTTCTTCCGTTTCGGACTTAACTCTTGTTTGGAGGTAAGATGTCGTTGAATTCCCAACCTGTTGACTCGAAGATGACTCTCGTCAGTGAAATGGGATTTTCGCTCGTATCGAAACCGGGAGTGCCGTTTAAAGTATATATATATTAAATATATACATCGCGCGACCAAACAGAAAATTTTTAATCGTATCGAATAGTGCGGGAACCGTCCAGTATCGCGCGTAAAAGTGCGAAAGTAGCGATATAAAAATATCGCACGTGAGTGCGGGAGTGCCGCTGAAAGTATCGCGCGTCTAAGACTGAGAGGAGGAGGAGGCCTAGGAGAGGCATCGGGCTTCGGCAGAGCAACCTTCTGGTAAATAATTTATTTATTTACAATTATATATTAAATATTAAATATATTTATTATAATTTAAATTAAACAATTAATCGCGTAATTTGATTTTTTATTTATATGATTTAAAGAAGAGAATTGAAGAATAAGATTTTTAAATAAAAGCTATAATCTTGTAAAGGTATAAGCTTTTATAAAGTTATTAAAGAATTATTAATAATGTTTTTTTTTTAATTTATAGAATTATTTTATTAATCTGCTTATTATTATATGGATCGAATATAAAATTCAATATATACAAATAATAATTTTTTGAAATATTAATTTTTTGGACATTATTATAATTTGGATTTTCTATATGTATGTTATAGATGCAACAACCCAGATGATCTGAGAGGAGGAGCAGGCCTAGGAAAGGCATCTTGCACCGGCGGAGCAACCTGATGGTGAGTATTATTATTTATATTAATTTTATATAAATAAATAAATTAATTTGATTTATATGAATGATTTAAACATGAAAAAATTGGGAAAATTTTTATAATTTTTTCTATATAAAAGTTTCTACTTAAAAAAATTAATTACTTATAAAATTATTTCATATTTATATATTTATTTATAATTGCGTGCATCGGATATAAAATTCAATGAGTCCAATAATAATTTCTTAAAATATTAATTATTTTGAACATTTATATAATTTGCATTTTATATTTGTATGTTACAGACAACGTAGCTTCAATATTAACTCCGCTGTTGCGCATCAGTGCCGGTAAGTAACAACCTTTTATTTTGAAGCAAAGGATTTGTAAATGCATGAAAAAATCCGTTGCTTCTAACTCTCGGTTGGCGGGATAATACGCGTGTAAAAATTAAAGTAAAAGAAAAAATATTTTTAAAATAACAATAGATATAGAGGTACATGAAATATTTATTTCCATTATATATATCGGCCTTTATAAAACGGCCTTTTTAAAAATAGATTTTTAATTTCTAAATATTTAATCTAAAAGATAAAGATATTTATAAGCAACCCGACGACGGAGAGTTAAAATGCATGCTAATTATATTTTATATATGCATGATAATTTATATTTTGCGATTTCTGACGACTTAATGGCGTACGTTAAAATACGATCGTAATATCGTACGATCGTAAACAAATTATTAGTCGTCAAAATGAATATGGCCAGAAGAAGAGATAACTGGCTTGAAAAATACATATCAATATTGGCAATATTGGCCAAAAGATGTGTTGCGCGGCTAAGGCTTCCTAAATTTTATCGCGAATTTCCGGTTAGGGCTCCTTAAATTTCTCATTATCGCGGATTTCTAATTAGGGTTCCCCAAATTTCACCTTATCGTGAATTTCTGCTGGTGTAAGCCAGCAAGTAGGGCGGTTAGGGATGTTAGGTCTTTATTAGGTCTGTTAAGGCTATTAAGTCTGTTAGGGCTGTTAGGACTGTTAGGTTTGTTAGGGCTATTAGGGCATATAAAAGTTAAATTTATTTTCAAGAAAAAAAAACATAAAAATATGTTATTTTTAGGGGTCTGTATTAGGCTTGTTAGGGCTATTAAGTCTGTTAGGACTGTTAGGTTTGTTAGGGCTATTAGGGCATATAAAAATTAAATTTATTTTCAGGAAAAAAACCATAAAAATATGTTATTTTTAGGAGTATTTTCATATATATAATTTATTTTATGTAAAATTAAATAAATTATATATAAAGAATTGAAATTAATTATAAAAAAAACTATAAATAAAAATAAAAAAATGTATGGAAAATGTATGGAAAATGTAAAAAATGTAACTTAAATACATAATGTACATTTAAGTTGCATTTTATTATACGTATAACATGTATTAAATTTAATATTTTATTTTTTGTAAATTGTATTAATATTTTATCACTTAAAAATTGTATTTTTTTGAAAATTATACAATTTTAAATTCGAATGTGAATGTTATTAGTATCTAATATGATAATATTGATTCGATAAAATATTGACAGAAAAAAGTAATTCAATCTAAATAATTTTTTTTTCTAACTTATTTGAATCCATATACATTGATTATCATTGATTAATCATTTCAAATAATAAAAATTTTGCAATTTTCTTGTGTTGAGAATATTGATACTAATAGCATCAATTATTAAATTGTATCTAACATTGTAATTATATCTATAAATTGTAATTATATTATTTTTTATTTTTAATAATTTTCTTTGCAATTGTATATAAATTATAATCTAGTTGTAATAATGTAAAAGAAATCTATTGTACATTACACGAAATTAGATGAATACGTACAATAAGAAAATTTGTTTAATTAACACATTTGATATATTTTATTTCAATATTTTTATTGCAAAATTATTCAAATATTTGGATAGCTTATTTTTTTATATTAAAAGATTATTAATAAATTCGAGAAACTCGCGCAAATACCGTAAAAAAACTCTTTTACATAATATAAAGATTATTAAATAAAAGTGAATCAAGAAAAACACGATGTTAACCCAATAATTAGATATTAGCTTTTTACTCGTAAAATTTGTCGCGCTTTTAATATTATAGAAACGTAAGTATATTCGAAAATAAAATATTGCGAAATATTGAACATTATCGATCACGCGGAAATTAAAATCTGTAAAACAAAATAATTTTCTTTGATTATCGTTTTTAATTAAATGTATTTCGAAAATTTCGAATCGCGTTAAATATTTATTGATTTACGATTTATTGATTTACGATTTTATAATAAATTATATTGCAAACAATTGCGTTCTTTTCACGTTTTTGGACGTGATCGCTATCTTGGCGAAGAAGCCTTATCGCTGTCCCTCATGTCAGGTGGACGCTAGCAAATGCGGTTTGTACTGGCGGAGAGTCGAAACGATCTTCATTGCGGAGAGTTATTTCTCGTCGGTTTTTGTGGGCTCTATCCGCAATGCTTAGTTCGGTGCCTCATTGAAAATTGGAAGTTTCCATTACAGAGTAGGAATTAAACCCAGGTTTTCTTGGCGGTTCCTGAAAACAATGTTTTTGGCAGTGATTTAACGACGATCACCGTACATTTGAAATCGATTTTATTAAATATAAAATACAAAATTCATTAAGTATACTTTGAGAGAAGATATATTTTCTTTTTTTTTATTAAAAATGTTCTTCCATTAATATCAATATTATTTTAATAATGAAAATATTTAATAATAGTTCAAAAATGAATATAATAGATAAAATTCACTTTTTCAAATATAAATTTAATTTAATAAGTTTTTGCGCAAACTTTTTTGTGCAAAATTTTTATTATTTGAAAAATTATGGTTACAAACAAGTATATTTTATTAATTAATTTTGAATTAATTTTATTTTTGGTTTCTTTTAAGAAACCACTTGCAGGCACTGGACGTTCCACTATCTCAGTATATTACATTTATTTTAGATAAGACGAGTGTATATGTATATATAATAAAATACATGTGCGCAAATTGTGATGTATTTGCAAAAACCCTTTTTTTGTATTATTCTTAATAATATATTAGGATGATGCATGATATAATATAAAATGTGTGAGTAATTAAAAAGTTCGAGACAAATCGAATGGGTACTCTGATATCAGTAAGATTCTGTAAATTATTGTCACGTGTTAAGTGTTAAATGCAACAGAAAAATTAATTTCTTGATAATCTTCCATTTGATGTTGCTAAATATTCAAATTGAATTTTTTTTTAAATCTCGCTGTTATCGGATTTGATTTGTCTCGAGCACATTTGGTACCCTAAAGTTATTATTATTCATACATTTAACCGAGCAACGATAAAAGCGCATGTATTTCATTTTTCCTAAATATACTCGATTGTAACATGTATATAAAAATCATTATATCCAGTCATTTTTTTAGTAAAAAAAGATATTTCTTACAATGGAAGAACATGTTTTTTTTCACGCGAAGTTTAATCTCATGTATTGAAAATGATAATAAGGGTAACAGTCGTTAATTCGCTGCCGAAATCACTGTTATTGGGAGCAATCAGGAAGATCGGGGATTCGTTCCTTCCTGTAGCGGGACTTATGACGTTCAATGAATCACTTAACTTTCCTTTGTGGATCGATTCCGCGGGATCCGAAATAGAAGAAATAAGACAAATTGAGGTCGCTTTCCACTTTTAAGATCGTTCTTCTCTCTGTTAGATATTAACCAGCGTATCACTCGGCAGAGGGATTTTGATCTGGTTTAATCGTTGGGCCAGTTATCCTTCATTGAACGTGGCGATAACGCGATTATTTTAAGGAACATTAAAGTTTAGCCTATTTGCAATTGTCCGCGAAACAAGATATATATTTTTATATACTTTTGATCGCGAAATTTACATGAAATTGTATATTTGGAAAGAAATCGAGTATTATAGATTCTACATCCGCGTTTAATTCCTTACGTATATTATTTACAAATTATATGAAATGCGCCTCTAATGTTGCAATATTTTTATTGTCACATGAAATGATAATAATTATATTGCGTGTGCGCACGTTGTATTCCGATTATAGAAATTATGTGTATTGTAATTAAATATTACTATTTTTATCAATTTTTTTTATTCATCATATACATTCGCGAAATTTAAACCGCGATTTTTTTTCTGATTTAATCGTTGGGTAACATCGATGCTTTACTTATCTTTTCGCGTCATCGAACATTTCTTTTAGAAAACCTTACAAAATGCATTAAAATTCCGGGTACTTTTTCTTATTGAAAGACATAATCGATAAATTTATTAATGATTCTTTTGGTTGCGATAGATTATCAGCGCTACGCCAATCTAAAAATTTCTAATAAATTGTACGCATTTCTGATATTTTCGTGTAATATAATAAAATATGCTATGTATATATTCTATATAACAATTTGTTATGTATTATTTTATGTTTTATATATAATGTATTTTTTATTATTGTTATAATTATGTATTATATACTATATATTTTCAACGGAAAATTTTATGTATTTATAAATTGTATTATAATTATAATGTATATTTTGTAATATATTTTTATATGACTGCAAGCTATGTAATTATACATTATAATATTTTATAATTATATAATATACATATATATTTTTTATAAATTCTATGTATTATATTTTCTATTTGGAAAATTTGAAAAACCTACACTATTAAAAGAAAATAAAATAAAAAAATTTTACCTCCTCGATGGTATCTCCACCTTAACGAAGGCATTTGCCGGGTGAGGAGGTTTGAGTACTCTAATGATCCGGAGAGCTATGCCGGCGGTAACATAGGCCGGTATTTATATAATCTGTTTTTATATTTAATCATCTTAAATATGGTCTTCGCATCTTAAAATTCTGTTCAATCTCAATGAAATAATAAACATTTTCTAAATTTTACTTAAAACGATCTTAAATATAAGACTATATGAACACCGACCTTAATTACTGGTAGGGTCACCCATGCCGGATAGGTCAAAGAAAAAGAGTCAGACTAAGAGAGATACCCCGTAATTATAATTATTATATTAATAATTATTAATTATGAATATAATAATTATATTATAATATATTATATTATAATAGTTAATTAGTAATTATTACATTTTTTGAATAAGATGAAAGTAAAAGAATGATAAAAGCATGAAGAGAGAGAGAGAGAGAG
The DNA here is from genome assembly GCF_025532165.1 of Camponotus vicinus. Classification (NCBI taxonomy): domain Eukaryota; kingdom Metazoa; phylum Arthropoda; class Insecta; order Hymenoptera; family Formicidae; genus Camponotus; species Camponotus vicinus. The sequence goes on from NW_028141980.1 coordinate 8,730,606, forward strand.
AGAGAGAGAGAGAGAGAAGGAAGAAGCACGAGTCCCTATGGTCTTGGGAATGCGACAGATTACAACACTGCAAAGATTTGAAGAAGAAGATACATTGGATAAAAATGCGTAGTAATACTTTATATAATTATGTTACACTTTATAATTTAGCACATTGTATTATAATATATAAAGCATCAAGCATTAAATATTTTGATGTTATGAAAACTATAATAAAATAATATAAAAAATTTGCTATAAAGTGGAACATTCGAAAGCATATCCACTGACGAGATACTATTAAAGATCGATGATTTTACAATATTTACCGTGACCACAAAATATTTATGTATTTATGTATATATATATATATATATATATATATATATATATATATATATATATATATATATAGAGAGAGAGAGAGAGAGAGAGAGAGAGAGAGAGAGAGAGCGAGAGAGAGAGAGAGAGAGGACCACAAGATTCGTTTATATTAAAAATTTAACACTGGCATTTCGTGTACATAGCACGGAATAAAACCAGAAATTGTGCTGAAAGGTTGATGGTGCGAACATTTAAACATAATATATCAGCTCTATTGTTTAAAACTATATCTGTAAGAAAATAATCAACTTTTCCTCTTGACTTTTTGGTAGAATAATTGCTCCTCGACTTCTTTATCGAAATATTCAATCGCTCCATTTCTGCTATTAATATTTTATAATTTGTTAGCAAAAAACCAATCATTTTCTTGGAAAAATATATTTCCCATAGTCTATCGCAAATATATCCAACATATTCGCAGACCAAATAATATTTTATGATATCGTGCGATAATTGGAGTGCAGAGTATTACTCTGTATCTATAGGGATAGTTTAAGTTTATTTATATTGCGATATTTTGCGGCACAGTGTAATATTAATTATCTAGGGACAGTATAAGATTAAATACAATGCGACATTTTACGATATTTTGCGATATTTACGGACGTAGAGTAATATTCTGTATCTATTGGTAGTTTAGGTTTATTTATATTGCGGTATTTTGCGATATTTGGGAACACAGTGTAATGTTAATTATTTAGGGATAGTATAAGTTTAAATACAATGCGATATTTTACGATATCTTGCGATATTTGTAGCGCGGAGTATTATTCCGTATCAAGGGGTAGTTTAGGTTTAATTTATTGCGATACTTTGCGATATTTTGAAGCGCAGGGTAATATTAATTATCTAGGGATAGTTTAGGATTTCTAGCATTGCGATATTTTACGATATTTTTCGATATTTTGGGCGCAGAAAATTATTCTTTACCTAAGGGTAGTTTAGATTTAATTTGTTGCTATATTTGTTGCTATATACTTTAATATATTCCACATGTGTATATGTGTGTGTGTGTGTGTGTGTGTGTGTGTGTATGTGTTAAAGTACGTAAAATATTTCGATGACGAACAGACAATAACACCGACCTTGACGGCGTAAACAATAGCGCGCTAATGTTTATATGCCATAGTCTTGAAAAATGTTTCGATAAAAAATAATAATAACACAGTCTTTCCGACTAATTTTTTCGCTCTATTATCATTCGCGCGATGACACTCAAAGAGTAAAGTAGTAGTATACAAGACGCTCCGTTAAATCCTTTTCTAGACGCGATCGCGATCAATATCGAAAAATTATATGCTGTATTAAAATACGTAAAATATAATATAATATAATATAATATAATATAATATAATATAATATAATATAATATAATGAAATATAAATATGTATTGTTTACGCCAAGGTCGGTATTATTGTCTGTTCGTCATCGAAATATTTTACGTACTTTAACATATTTATATTATATTATATTATAATATAAAATATAATATAATATAATACAATATATTTCGATATGACGAACGGACAATAACACGGTGTTCGGCCTTGACGATGTAAACAATAGCGCGCTAGTCATACGGTTTTGGTATCATTCACACGGCAACACTCGAGCAGTAAAGATCGTAGTGCGAATATATTCGTCGTATATTCTTAAATTAATTATTAATTAAACAATTATTGTATCATGACTTTCACTTTTTTATTAAACTTTCGATTCTATAATTCGTATTAATATACATGTACTGCATATATATATCAATAATGAAAACAACATTTGTAATGAATTAGTATTTAATTTGATCTCATAAAAACGTCGAGCGAATCGTACTTCTCTATCCCGTAGATCTAAATAATTAACTTAATAAAAAGATTCGTAAAAGATATATTAGTCTTTTAATAAATAATATCGTATAATTAATTTACATAATATCGTATAATTTAGCTACATAAAAATAAAATATAACACAAAATATTCTAATTACCTATTTATTTCTAAATATTAAATACTATAAATTTAATAATTTTATATTTCGTAAAATTTAATTATAAAAGAATCTTTAATATATTCCAAAAGAAACGAAGAACCTTTGCCAACGTAGAACAAAGTTAATTTTATAAACAAATGTATTTAATTTTATTGGAATTTTATTATTAATTTTATTGAATTGTCAAACTATACGCGATCTCTGTAATGATAGCTATTCACGGAATAGATACAGTGAAATAATCAATCATTATCGCCGAAAAGAGGCAATAATATACTTTTAAATCTAATTTAAACTTTTGATAAACAATATGAATTTTTTTATTACGATGATAAATCTTTATTAAAGATCATAATTGCAAAAATAAAAATGGAAATAACGGTAAAAATGATAAATTTTATTATAATTTTTCGATTATCAATCCTTACGAATAATAATTATTTATCTAATAATGTTCACACACAGGGTCAAATATATTTCGATATTTCCGATATTTTAAATTTGCTTAAAATGCGAGCATAAATTAATTATTAATTAAGCAATTACTATATCATGACTTTCAATTAGATTAATCTTTCGATCTTTTAATTCGTGTTAATATACCATACACACACACACACACCCACACACACCCACACACACACACACACACACACACACATACTTATATATACATATACATATAATACTATATTTATTCGCGTTTCTTCTTGGATCTTTCTCTCTCTCGCCTTATCTCTAATTGCCTTTAAAGGGCAAGCTCGAGCGAGCATCGGCTCGGCTTTATCTACTGTAATTTGATACGCAGATAAAAACTAAACTAAAATAATGTACCGATTTACGTGTCCACCTATCATCGACTTTCTTATCGCGTATAAGATTTATGCTTAATTTAGTTACACAAATTTATTTCATATATTTCAGTTACTTACACACTCGTTTATAATGATGTAGTTTCGAGCACTTTCTCTTTAAACTCGATTAAAGGCGTACTATTAATATAAATGCCGTCAAAAAATAGAGAATTGCAATAATTTTAACAATAATCATTATATAGTATATTAATAATTTTTTCATTATTATTTATTGTCGTTAAATATCTGCGAATTAGTACTAAATTTCTTTCAATTGCAAAAAATTATCAGCAACGAAATATGCGGTGTACGTCATTTATAAAGTATTTATCATTCATATATTACTTTCAGACATTTATTATTGTTTCTTTTTCATCTTTTCGAAAGTAATTTATTCTAAATTATCATCTAATAAATAACGCATATATAAAAAATATTTCAGTTTTTATTTTAAAATATTCCAAATAATATAATAAAATAGTTTTCGTACAAATTGATATTTTAAGATATTTTATAAAATATTTCACAATAATGTAATTATTATATTCTTTATATATAAGAATTAGATATTTTTTAATAGATTGAATTTATTAAAAGTTTTATATTCAAGACGATTCTTGATATTTACAATTTACAATATTATATATCTGAAGGCAAAAAAAATTGATTGCGCGTAATAATTAATTATACAATCAATAAATTTAGATACTTAATTTTATACGAAATAGATTTATAAAAATATTAAAATTGAATGTATTTGCACTTCATTTGTGTTTGGTCTTGCGTAACGATTAATATTCGCGTCAGATGTTCAATATATCGGTAGCATCCCGAATTTTTTCTGACCTAAATAATCAATGTGGATTCGATCGATAGCCAATAATTATAGTAATTATATCCTTGATCCTTAAATCCAAAAGTAGAAAACTCGGATTTCGTCGCTCGTGAAATATCTCGCGTCTTATTCGCGTCCTATTTCTTTTCGCATCCTCGTTGCAGCCTTTTCTCTAATTGCTTTTAAAGGGCAAGCTCGAGCGAGCAGATCGGCTCGACTTTATCTGTTGTAATTTGATACGCAGATAAAAACTAAACTAAAATAATGTACCGATTTACGTGTCCACTTGTCATCATTTTCTTATCGCGTATAAGATTTGTCTTAATTTAGTTACACAAATTTATTTCATATATTTCAGTTACTTACACACTCGTTTATAACGATGTAGTTTCGAGCACTTTCTCTTTAAACTCAATTTATTAAAGGCGCACTTTATATATTATTCATATATTACGATTAAAGCAATCAATGTCATTTAAAATGTTACATATACGTCATGTATAAATGTTTACATATACACATATTCTTTTAATTTTCAGCTGTAAGGTATTGTAATTAACATTAATGTACATTAATATTAATTCATTGATGATTTCGATTCGCACTTAGAAAAAAATATATTTAAAACATTTTAACTATATTTTCTAAAAAATTATTTGCAGATTTTAAAAACACATTTATTATTCTATATAAATAATTCGCAAAGAATGTTATAAAAAAATGTAACACAATGCTTACACAGAAAAAAATAAGTGTCAAATCAAGACTTATATACTTTAAATTAAGGCGTTCATTGTTTCGTATATATGCAACAATTTATAATCTTCTTAGAAGAATTTAATAATTTTAAATTTCAACAATATTATAGCCTTGTTTTAATATTATAATTGTCATCTCAAGAATATTTAATTATTTAATTCTACTTTAAGAAAATTATAATCTTTGATTTAAAAATATTATTTTCTATCTAACATTGTTTCTTTTCCATTCAAGAAAATTAAATCTTAAATCATAAGAATATATTTTTTTTTATTGAACTATATAAAATGGCTTCATTCAAGTAAGCAATTATTCAAGCAATTATATTTTTCTTTAATTAACGCAATCTCACTTCAAGATTTTCATGTTAAAACTAAATATATTTTCAAAACAAGAATGTCCTTTTTTTCCGTGTATTTAAATGATACGTTGTGTTACATTTTTAATCAATAAAATTTTCATCGATTCAGTTTAAGATAGTATGTTTTATATGTACAATTAGATATTTTTCTTATTCAGATTGCTTTTATCTCTCGGTCAACATTTCGCATGTAAGAACGGAAATAAATAATAAGAAAAAGAGTTAAGCAGTTCACGTATTAATATGAACGCTGTTGCAAATCTAAGGAGCAGCAATTGCGACAATAATTATTATATATAATATACAATATAATATTATATACAATATAATTATTATATAATTTTCTCATTGTTATTTATATTATATAATTTTCTCATTGTTATTTATTATTACAACATCTCTGTGAATTAGATTCCAATTTTTTTTTATTAAAGAAAATGATCGTCGTGTAATTTTTTATTCAACAATATATAAGTAGACATTACAATGAAAAAAAAAATTATTTTAACTAAATGCACTTATTGCGTACGTGACATAAAAATCGGAAGCTCTAATGATTTAGATTACATTATTGAATGATATAATTTCACACAAATTATGTAAAATTATATATAATATAAATTTCTTTGTCTCTTTCACAAATTATATTATAAATTTATATAATATAACCCCCCATGGGTACACCTTGACGAGGTGGGGTGGCTCAGTACTTGGATGGTCCCTTGAGGTTTATCTTAAATTCTTTTCTTTAAGATAAATCTTAAGGAGCCTGAAGAGGAAGCTAAGTACCCATTTGCACAGCATTGCCACGAGTCGCAATGGATCGCACGCGCATTTAATGCGCTGGACGCAGATTGCGTCGTCGACTTTTCGTCGTCGGTGCCGTCAACGTGTCGCGGACGGCGGCGTCTCGTTACCGCGTTTTCGCGTTTAGCTTTTTCGCGTCATCGCGTCATCGCGTTTTCGCGTTGGACTTTCTCGCAATCCCAATTTCACTTATTTGTCATCGAGTTGTCATCTTCCGACGTCAACTAACCGGGATGTCTCATTGAGTCGTTGCGAATGTAACGAAATTCTCACGCCTCGTGCATCGCGGCACTTGGTGATGCCGGCCGCGCACACGTATGTCCAGTACTGTGTACATGGGCGCGCGGTTTTGAGCTTTTGCTCAAGTTCGGCTGATTGAGGTCACGCTCTGCTTCGGGCTCCAGTTCGGTACGGATCGGTTAGAATTCGATCGATTGCTTGGAATCGTCGTTAATGGGTCCCTTCTCTTGTTCTAACAGCCATGAGATATTATGCACGAACAAGAGTCGAGTGAACTTCATTCGCGTTGATTCCATCAATCGATAGTTTTCTTCCGTTTCGGACTTAACTCTTGTTTGGAGGTAAGATGTCGTTGAATTCCCAACCTGTTGACTCGAAGATGACTCTCGTCAGTGAAATGGGATTTTCGCTCGTATCGAAACCGGGAGTGCCGTTTAAAGTATATATATATTAAATATATACATCGCGCGACCAAACAGAAAATTTTTAATCGTATCGAATAGTGCGGGAACCGTCCAGTATCGCGCGTAAAAGTGCGAAAGTAGCGATATAAAAATATCGCACGTGAGTGCGGGAGTGCCGCTGAAAGTATCGCGCGTCTAAGACTGAGAGGAGGAGGAGGCCTAGGAGAGGCATCGGGCTTCGGCAGAGCAACCTTCTGGTAAATAATTTATTTATTTACAATTATATATTAAATATTAAATATATTTATTATAATTTAAATTAAACAATTAATCGCGTAATTTGATTTTTTATTTATATGATTTAAAGAAGAGAATTGAAGAATAAGATTTTTAAATAAAAGCTATAATCTTGTAAAGGTATAAGCTTTTATAAAGTTATTAAAGAATTATTAATAATGTTTTTTTTTTAATTTATAGAATTATTTTATTAATCTGCTTATTATTATATGGATCGAATATAAAATTCAATATATACAAATAATAATTTTTTGAAATATTAATTTTTTGGACATTATTATAATTTGGATTTTCTATATGTATGTTATAGATGCAACAACCCAGATGATCTGAGAGGAGGAGCAGGCCTAGGAAAGGCATCTTGCACCGGCGGAGCAACCTGATGGTGAGTATTATTATTTATATTAATTTTATATAAATAAATAAATTAATTTGATTTATATGAATGATTTAAACATGAAAAAATTGGGAAAATTTTTATAATTTTTTCTATATAAAAGTTTCTACTTAAAAAAATTAATTACTTATAAAATTATTTCATATTTATATATTTATTTATAATTGCGTGCATCGGATATAAAATTCAATGAGTCCAATAATAATTTCTTAAAATATTAATTATTTTGAACATTTATATAATTTGCATTTTATATTTGTATGTTACAGACAACGTAGCTTCAATATTAACTCCGCTGTTGCGCATCAGTGCCGGTAAGTAACAACCTTTTATTTTGAAGCAAAGGATTTGTAAATGCATGAAAAAATCCGTTGCTTCTAACTCTCGGTTGGCGGGATAATACGCGTGTAAAAATTAAAGTAAAAGAAAAAATATTTTTAAAATAACAATAGATATAGAGGTACATGAAATATTTATTTCCATTATATATATCGGCCTTTATAAAACGGCCTTTTTAAAAATAGATTTTTAATTTCTAAATATTTAATCTAAAAGATAAAGATATTTATAAGCAACCCGACGACGGAGAGTTAAAATGCATGCTAATTATATTTTATATATGCATGATAATTTATATTTTGCGATTTCTGACGACTTAATGGCGTACGTTAAAATACGATCGTAATATCGTACGATCGTAAACAAATTATTAGTCGTCAAAATGAATATGGCCAGAAGAAGAGATAACTGGCTTGAAAAATACATATCAATATTGGCAATATTGGCCAAAAGATGTGTTGCGCGGCTAAGGCTTCCTAAATTTTATCGCGAATTTCCGGTTAGGGCTCCTTAAATTTCTCATTATCGCGGATTTCTAATTAGGGTTCCCCAAATTTCACCTTATCGTGAATTTCTGCTGGTGTAAGCCAGCAAGTAGGGCGGTTAGGGATGTTAGGTCTTTATTAGGTCTGTTAAGGCTATTAAGTCTGTTAGGGCTGTTAGGACTGTTAGGTTTGTTAGGGCTATTAGGGCATATAAAAGTTAAATTTATTTTCAAGAAAAAAAAACATAAAAATATGTTATTTTTAGGGGTCTGTATTAGGCTTGTTAGGGCTATTAAGTCTGTTAGGACTGTTAGGTTTGTTAGGGCTATTAGGGCATATAAAAATTAAATTTATTTTCAGGAAAAAAACCATAAAAATATGTTATTTTTAGGAGTATTTTCATATATATAATTTATTTTATGTAAAATTAAATAAATTATATATAAAGAATTGAAATTAATTATAAAAAAAACTATAAATAAAAATAAAAAAATGTATGGAAAATGTATGGAAAATGTAAAAAATGTAACTTAAATACATAATGTACATTTAAGTTGCATTTTATTATACGTATAACATGTATTAAATTTAATATTTTATTTTTTGTAAATTGTATTAATATTTTATCACTTAAAAATTGTATTTTTTTGAAAATTATACAATTTTAAATTCGAATGTGAATGTTATTAGTATCTAATATGATAATATTGATTCGATAAAATATTGACAGAAAAAAGTAATTCAATCTAAATAATTTTTTTTTCTAACTTATTTGAATCCATATACATTGATTATCATTGATTAATCATTTCAAATAATAAAAATTTTGCAATTTTCTTGTGTTGAGAATATTGATACTAATAGCATCAATTATTAAATTGTATCTAACATTGTAATTATATCTATAAATTGTAATTATATTATTTTTTATTTTTAATAATTTTCTTTGCAATTGTATATAAATTATAATCTAGTTGTAATAATGTAAAAGAAATCTATTGTACATTACACGAAATTAGATGAATACGTACAATAAGAAAATTTGTTTAATTAACACATTTGATATATTTTATTTCAATATTTTTATTGCAAAATTATTCAAATATTTGGATAGCTTATTTTTTTATATTAAAAGATTATTAATAAATTCGAGAAACTCGCGCAAATACCGTAAAAAAACTCTTTTACATAATATAAAGATTATTAAATAAAAGTGAATCAAGAAAAACACGATGTTAACCCAATAATTAGATATTAGCTTTTTACTCGTAAAATTTGTCGCGCTTTTAATATTATAGAAACGTAAGTATATTCGAAAATAAAATATTGCGAAATATTGAACATTATCGATCACGCGGAAATTAAAATCTGTAAAACAAAATAATTTTCTTTGATTATCGTTTTTAATTAAATGTATTTCGAAAATTTCGAATCGCGTTAAATATTTATTGATTTACGATTTATTGATTTACGATTTTATAATAAATTATATTGCAAACAATTGCGTTCTTTTCACGTTTTTGGACGTGATCGCTATCTTGGCGAAGAAGCCTTATCGCTGTCCCTCATGTCAGGTGGACGCTAGCAAATGCGGTTTGTACTGGCGGAGAGTCGAAACGATCTTCATTGCGGAGAGTTATTTCTCGTCGGTTTTTGTGGGCTCTATCCGCAATGCTTAGTTCGGTGCCTCATTGAAAATTGGAAGTTTCCATTACAGAGTAGGAATTAAACCCAGGTTTTCTTGGCGGTTCCTGAAAACAATGTTTTTGGCAGTGATTTAACGACGATCACCGTACATTTGAAATCGATTTTATTAAATATAAAATACAAAATTCATTAAGTATACTTTGAGAGAAGATATATTTTCTTTTTTTTTATTAAAAATGTTCTTCCATTAATATCAATATTATTTTAATAATGAAAATATTTAATAATAGTTCAAAAATGGATATAATAGATAAAATTCACTTTTTCAAATATAAATTTAATTTAATAAGTTTTTGCGCAAACTTTTTTGTGCAAAATTTTTATTATTTGAAAAATTATGGTTACAAACAAGTATATTTTATTAATTAATTTTGAATTAATTTTATTTTTGGTTTCTTTTAAGAAACCACTTGCAGGCACTGGACGTTCCACTATCTCAGTATATTACATTTATTTTAGATAAGACGAGTGTATATGTATATATAATAAAATACATGTGCGCAAATTGTGATGTATTTGCAAAAACCCTTTTTTTGTATTATTCTTAATAATATATTAGGATGATGCATGATATAATATAAAATGTGTGAGTAATTAAAAAGTTCGAGACAAATCGAATGGGTACTCTGATATCAGTAAGATTCTGTAAATTATTGTCACGTGTTAAGTGTTAAATGCAACAGAAAAATTAATTTCTTGATAATCTTCCATTTGATGTTGCTAAATATTCAAATTGAATTTTTTTTTAAATCTCGCTGTTATCGGATTTGATTTGTCTCGAGCACATTTGGTACCCTAAAGTTATTATTATTCATACATTTAACCGAGCAACGATAAAAGCGCATGTATTTCATTTTTCCTAAATATACTCGATTGTAACATGTATATAAAAATCATTATATCCAGTCATTTTTTTAGTAAAAAAAGATATTTCTTACAATGGAAGAACATGTTTTTTTTCACGCGAAGTTTAATCTCATGTATTGAAAATGATAATAAGGGTAACAGTCGTTAATTCGCTGCCGAAATCACTGTTATTGGGAGCAATCAGGAAGATCGGGGATTCGTTCCTTCCTGTAGCGGGACTTATGACGTTCAATGAATCACTTAACTTTCCTTTGTGGATCGATTCCGCGGGATCCGAAATAGAAGAAATAAGACAAATTGAGGTCGCTTTCCACTTTTAAGATCGTTCTTCTCTCTGTTAGATATTAACCAGCGTATCACTCGGCAGAGGGATTTTGATCTGGTTTAATCGTTGGGCCAGTTATCCTTCATTGAACGTGGCGATAACGCGATTATTTTAAGGAACATTAAAGTTTAGCCTATTTGCAATTGTCCGCGAAACAAGATATATATTTTTATATACTTTTGATCGCGAAATTTACATGAAATTGTATATTTGGAAAGAAATCGAGTATTATAGATTCTACATCCGCGTTTAATTCCTTACGTATATTATTTACAAATTATATGAAATGCGCCTCTAATGTTGCAATATTTTTATTGTCACATGAAATGATAATAATTATATTGCGTGTGCGCACGTTGTATTCCGATTATAGAAATTATGTGTATTGTAATTAAATATTACTATTTTTATCAATTTTTTTTATTCATCATATACATTCGCGAAATTTAAACCGCGATTTTTTTTCTGATTTAATCGTTGGGTAACATCGATGCTTTACTTATCTTTTCGCGTCATCGAACATTTCTTTTAGAAAACCTTACAAAATGCATTAAAATTCCGGGTACTTTTTCTTATTGAAAGACATAATCGATAAATTTATTAATGATTCTTTTGGTTGCGATAGATTATCAGCGCTACGCCAATCTAAAAATTTCTAATAAATTGTACGCATTTCTGATATTTTCGTGTAATATAATAAAATATGCTATGTATATATTCTATATAACAATTTGTTATGTATTATTTTATGTTTTATATATAATGTATTTTTTATTATTGTTATAATTATGTATTATATACTATATATTTTCAACGGAAAATTTTATGTATTTATAAATTGTATTATAATTATAATGTATATTTTGTAATATATTTTTATATGACTGCAAGCTATGTAATTATACATTATAATATTTTATAATTATATAATATACATATATATTTTTTATAAATTCTATGTATTATATTTTCTATTTGGAAAATTTGAAAAACCTACACTATTAAAAGAAAATAAAATAAAAAAATTTTACCTCCTCGATGGTATCTCCACCTTAACGAAGGCATTTGCCGGGTGAGGAGGTTTGAGTACTCTAATGATCCGGAGAGCTATGCCGGCGGTAACATAGGCCGGTATTTATATAATCTGTTTTTATATTTAATCATCTTAAATATGGTCTTCGCATCTTAAAATTCTGTTCAATCTCAATGAAATAATAAACATTTTCTAAATTTTACTTAAAACGATCTTAAATATAAGACTATATGAACACCGACCTTAATTACTGGTAGGGTCACCCATGCCGGATAGGTCAAAGAAAAAGAGTCAGACTAAGAGAGATACCCCGTAATTATAATTATTATATTAATAATTATTAATTATGAATATAATAATTATATTATAATATATTATATTATAATAGTTAATTAGTAATTATTACATTTTTTGAATAAGATGAAAGTAAAAGAATGATAAAAGCATGAAGAGAGAGAGAGAGAGAGAGAGAGAGAGAGAGAGAGAGAGAAGGAAGAAGCACGAGTCCCTATGGTCTTGGGAATGCGACAGATTACAACACTGCAAAGATTTGAAGAAGAAGATACATTGGATAAAAATGCGTAGTAATACTTTATATAATTATGTTACACTTTATAATTTAGCACATTGTATTATAATATATAAAGCATCAAGCATTAAATATTTTGATGTTATGAAAACTATAATAAAATAATATAAAAAATTTGCTATAAAGTGGAACATTCGAAAGCATATCCACTGACGAGATACTATTAAAGATCGATGATTTTACAATATTTACCGTGACCACAAAATATTTATGTATTTATGTATATATATATATATATATATATATATATATAGAGAGAGAGAGAGAGAGAGAGAGAGAGAGAGAGAGCGAGAGAGAGAGAGAGAGAGGACCACAAGATTCGTTTATATTAAAAATTTAACACTGGCATTTCGTGTACATAGCACGGAATAAAACCAGAAATTGTGCTGAAAGGTTGATGGTGCGAACATTTAAACATAATATATCAGCTCTATTGTTTAAAACTATATCTGTAAGAAAATAATCAACTTTTCCTCTTGACTTTTTGGTAGAATAATTGCTCCTCGACTTCTTTATCGAAATATTCAATCGCTCCATTTCTGCTATTAATATTTTATAATTTGTTAGCAAAAAACCAATCATTTTCTTGGAAAAATATATTTCCCATAGTCTATCGCAAATATATCCAACATATTCGCAGACCAAATAATATTTTATGATATCGTGCGATAATTGGAGTGCAGAGTATTACTCTGTATCTATAGGGATAGTTTAAGTTTATTTATATTGCGATATTTTGCGGCACAGTGTAATATTAATTATCTAGGGACAGTATAAGATTAAATACAATGCGACATTTTACGATATTTTGCGATATTTACGGACGTAGAGTAATATTCTGTATCTATTGGTAGTTTAGGTTTATTTATATTGCGGTATTTTGCGATATTTGGGAACACAGTGTAATGTTAATTATTTAGGGATAGTATAAGTTTAAATACAATGCGATATTTTACGATATCTTGCGATATTTGTAGCGCGGAGTATTATTCCGTATCAAGGGGTAGTTTAGGTTTAATTTATTGCGATACTTTGCGATATTTTGAAGCGCAGGGTAATATTAATTATCTAGGGATAGTTTAGGATTTCTAGCATTGCGATATTTTACGATATTTTTCGATATTTTGGGCGCAGAAAATTATTCTTTACCTAAGGGTAGTTTAGATTTAATTTGTTGCTATATTTGTTGCTATATACTTTAATATATTCCACATGTGTATATGTGTGTGTGTGTGTGTGTGTGTGTGTGTGTGTGTGTATGTGTTAAAGTACGTAAAATATTTCGATGACGAACAGACAATAACACCGACCTTGACGGCGTAAACAATAGCGCGCTAATGTTTATATGCCATAGTCTTGAAAAATGTTTCGATAAAAAATAATAATAACACAGTCTTTCCGACTAATTTTTTCGCTCTATTATCATTCGCGCGACGACACTCAAAGAGTAAAGTAGTAGTATACAAGACGCTCCGTTAAATCCTTTTCTAGACGCGATCGCGATCAATATCGAAAAATTATATGCTGTATTAAAATACGTAAAATATAATATAATATAATATAATATAATATAATATAATATAATATAATATAATATAATGAAATATAAATATGTATTGTTTACGCCAAGGTCGGTATTATTGTCTGTTCGTCATCGAAATATTTTACGTACTTTAACATATTTATATTATATTATATTATAATATAAAATATAATATAATATAATACAATATATTTCGATATGACGAATGGACAATAACACGGTGTTCGGCCTTGACGATGTAAACAATAGCGCGCTAGTCATACGGTTTTGGTATCATTCACACGGCAACACTCGAGCAGTAAAGATCGTAGTGCGAATATATTCGTCGTATATTCTTAAATTAATTATTAATTAAACAATTATTGTATCATGACTTTCACTTTTTTATTAAACTTTCGATTCTATAATTCGTATTAATATACATGTACTGCATATATATATCAATAATGAAAACAACATTTGTAATGAATTAGTATTTAATTTGATCTCATAAAAACGTCGAGCGAATCGTACTTCTCTATCCCGTAGATCTAAATAATTAACTTAATAAAAAGATTCGTAAAAGATATATTAGTCTTTTAATAAATAATATCGTATAATTAATTTACATAATATCGTATAATTTAGCTACATAAAAATAAAATATAACACAAAATATTCTAATTACCTATTTATTTCTAAATATTAAATACTATAAATTTAATAATTTTATATTTCGTAAAATTTAATTATAAAAGAATCTTTAATATATTCCAAAAGAAACGAAGAACCTTTGCCAACGTAGAACAAAGTTAATTTTATAAACAAATGTATTTAATTTTATTGGAATTTTATTATTAATTTTATTGAATTGTCAAACTATACGCGATCTCTGTAATGATAGCTATTCACGGAATAGATACAGTGAAATAATCAATCATTATCGCCGAAAAGAGGCAATAATATACTTTTAAATCTAATTTAAACTTTTGATAAACAATATGAATTTTTTTATTACGATGATAAATCTTTATTAAAGATCATAATTGCAAAAATAAAAATGGAAATAACGGTAAAAATGATAAATTTTATTATAATTTTTCGATTATCAATCCTTACGAATAATAATTATTTATCTAATAATGTTCACACACAGGGTCAAATATATTTCGATATTTCCGATATTTTAAATTTGCTTAAAATGCGAGCATAAATTAATTATTAATTAAGCAATTACTATATCATGACTTTCAATTAGATTAATCTTTCGATCTTTTAATTCGTGTTAATATACCATACACACACACACACACCCACACACACACACACACACACACACACACACACACATACTTATATATACATATACATATAATACTATATTTATTCGCGTTTCTTCTTGGATCTTTCTCTCTCTCGCCTTATCTCTAATTGCCTTTAAAGGGCAAGCTCGAGCGAGCATCGGCTCGGCTTTATCTACTGTAATTTGATACGCAGATAAAAACTAAACTAAAATAATGTACCGATTTACGTGTCCACCTATCATCGACTTTCTTATCGCGTATAAGATTTATGCTTAATTTAGTTACACAAATTTATTTCATATATTTCAGTTACTTACACACTCGTTTATAATGATGTAGTTTCGAGCACTTTCTCTTTAAACTCGATTAAAGGCGTACTATTAATATAAATGCCGTCAAAAAATAGAGAATTGCAATAATTTTAACAATAATCATTATATAGTATATTAATAATTTTTTCATTATTATTTATTGTCGTTAAATATCTGCGAATTAGTACTAAATTTCTTTCAATTGCAAAAAATTATCAGCAACGAAATATGCGGTGTACGTCATTTATAAAGTATTTATCATTCATATATTACTTTCAGACATTTATTATTGTTTCTTTTTCATCTTTTCGAAAGTAATTTATTCTAAATTATCATCTAATAAATAACGCATATATAAAAAATATTTCAGTTTTTATTTTAAAATATTCCAAATAATATAATAAAATAGTTTTCGTACAAATTGATATTTTAAGATATTTTATAAAATATTTCACAATAATGTAATTATTATATTCTTTATATATAAGAATTAGATATTTTTTAATAGATTGAATTTATTAAAAGTTTTATATTCAAGACGATTCTTGATATTTACAATTTACAATATTATATATCTGAAGGCAAAAAAAATTGATTGCGCGTAATAATTAATTATACAATCAATAAATTTAGATACTTAATTTTATACGAAATAGATTTATAAAAATATTAAAATTGAATGTATTTGCACTTCATTTGTGTTTGGTCTTGCGTAACGATTAATATTCGCGTCAGATGTTCAATATATCGGTAGCATCCCGAATTTTTTCTGACCTAAATAATCAATGTGGATTCGATCGATAGCCAATAATTATAGTAATTATATCCTTGATCCTTAAATCCAAAAGTAGAAAACTCGGATTTCGTCGCTCGTGAAATATCTCGCGTCTTATTCGCGTCCTATTTCTTTTCGCATCCTCGTTGCAGCCTTTTCTCTAATTGCTTTTAAAGGGCAAGCTCGAGCGAGCAGATCGGCTCGACTTTATCTGTTGTAATTTGATACGCAGATAAAAACTAAACTAAAATAATGTACCGATTTACGTGTCCACTTGTCATCATTTTCTTATCGCGTATAAGATTTGTCTTAATTTAGTTACACAAATTTATTTCATATATTTCAGTTACTTACACACTCGTTTATAACGATGTAGTTTCGAGCACTTTCTCTTTAAACTCAATTTATTAAAGGCGCACTTTATATATTATTCATATATTACGATTAAAGCAATCAATGTCATTTAAAATGTTACATATACGTCATGTATAAATGTTTACATATACACATATTCTTTTAATTTTCAGCTGTAAGGTATTGTAATTAACATTAATGTACATTAATATTAATTCATTGATGATTTCGATTCGCACTTAGAAAAAAATATATTTAAAACATTTTAACTATATTTTCTAAAAAATTATTTGCAGATTTTAAAAACACATTTATTATTCTATATAAATAATTCGCAAAGAATGTTATAAAAAAATGTAACACAATGCTTACACAGAAAAAAATAAGTGTCAAATCAAGACTTATATACTTTAAATTAAGGCGTTCATTGTTTCGTATATATGCAACAATTTATAATCTTCTTAGAAGAATTTAATAATTTTAAATTTCAACAATATTATAGCCTTGTTTTAATATTATAATTGTCATCTCAAGAATATTTAATTATTTAATTCTACTTTAAGAAAATTATAATCTTTGATTTAAAAATATTATTTTCTATCTAACATTGTTTCTTTTCCATTCAAGAAAATTAAATCTTAAATCATAAGAATATATTTTTTTTTATTGAACTATATAAAATGGCTTCATTCAAGTAAGCAATTATTCAAGCAATTATATTTTTCTTTAATTAACGCAATCTCACTTCAAGATTTTCATGTTAAAACTAAATATATTTTCAAAACAAGAATGTCCTTTTTTTCCGTGTATTTAAATGATACGTTGTGTTACATTTTTAATCAATAAAATTTTCATCGATTCAGTTTAAGATAGTATGTTTTATATGTACAATTAGATATTTTTCTTATTCAGATTGCTTTTATCTCTCGGTCAACATTTCGCATGTAAGAACGGAAATAAATAATAAGAAAAAGAGTTAAGCAGTTCACGTATTAATATGAACGCTGTTGCAAATCTAAGGAGCAGCAATTGCGACAATAATTATTATATATAATATACAATATAATATTATATACAATATAATTATTATATAATTTTCTCATTGTTATTTATATTATATAATTTTCTCATTGTTATTTATTATTACAACATCTCTGTGAATTAGATTCCAATTTTTTTTTATTAAAGAAAATGATCGTCGTGTAATTTTTTATTCAACAATATATAAGTAGACATTACAATGAAAAAAAAAATTATTTTAACTAAATGCACTTATTGCGTACGTGACATAAAAATCGGAAGCTCTAATGATTTAGATTACATTATTGAATGATATAATTTCACACAAATTATGTAAAATTATATATAATATAAATTTCTTTGTCTCTTTCACAAATTATATTATAAATTTATATAATATAACCCCCCATGGGTACACCTTGACGAGGTGGGGTGGCTCAGTACTTGGATGGTCCCTTGAGGTTTATCTTAAATTCTTTTCTTTAAGATAAATCTTAAGGAGCCTGAAGAGGAAGCTAAGTACCCATTTGCACAGCATTGCCACGAGTCGCAATGGATCGCACGCGCATTTAATGCGCTGGACGCAGATTGCGTCGTCGACTTTTCGTCGTCGGTGCCGTCAACGTGTCGCGGACGGCGGCGTCTCGTTACCGCGTTTTCGCGTTTAGCTTTTTCGCGTCATCGCGTCATCGCGTTTTCGCGTTGGACTTTCTCGCAATCCCAATTTCACTTATTTGTCATCGAGTTGTCATCTTCCGACGTCAACTAACCGGGATGTCTCATTGAGTCGTTGCGAATGTAACGAAATTCTCACGCCTCGTGCATCGCGGCACTTGGTGATGCCGGCCGCGCACACGTATGTCCAGTACTGTGTACATGGGCGCGCGGTTTTGAGCTTTTGCTCAAGTTCGGCTGATTGAGGTCACGCTCTGCTTCGGGCTCCAGTTCGGTACGGATCGGTTAGAATTCGATCGATTGCTTGGAATCGTCGTTAATGGGTCCCTTCTCTTGTTCTAACAGCCATGAGATATTATGCACGAACAAGAGTCGAGTGAACTTCATTCGCGTTGATTCCATCAATCGATAGTTTTCTTCCGTTTCGGACTTAACTCTTGTTTGGAGGTAAGATGTCGTTGAATTCCCAACCTGTTGACTCGAAGATGACTCTCGTCAGTGAAATGGGATTTTCGCTCGTATCGAAACCGGGAGTGCCGTTTAAAGTATATATATATTAAATATATACATCGCGCGACCAAACAGAAAATTTTTAATCGTATCGAATAGTGCGGGAACCGTCCAGTATCGCGCGTAAAAGTGCGAAAGTAGCGATATAAAAATATCGCACGTGAGTGCGGGAGTGCCGCTGAAAGTATCGCGCGTCTAAGACTGAGAGGAGGAGGAGGCCTAGGAGAGGCATCGGGCTTCGGCAGAGCAACCTTCTGGTAAATAATTTATTTATTTACAATTATATATTAAATATTAAATATATTTATTATAATTTAAATTAAACAATTAATCGCGTAATTTGATTTTTTATTTATATGATTTAAAGAAGAGAATTGAAGAATAAGATTTTTAAATAAAAGCTATAATCTTGTAAAGGTATAAGCTTTTATAAAGTTATTAAAGAATTATTAATAATGTTTTTTTTTTAATTTATAGAATTATTTTATTAATCTGCTTATTATTATATGGATCGAATATAAAATTCAATATATACAAATAATAATTTTTTGAAATATTAATTTTTTGGACATTATTATAATTTGGATTTTCTATATGTATGTTATAGATGCAACAACCCAGATGATCTGAGAGGAGGAGCAGGCCTAGGAAAGGCATCTTGCACCGGCGGAGCAACCTGATGGTGAGTATTATTATTTATATTAATTTTATATAAATAAATTAATTAATTTGATTTATATGAATGATTTAAACATGAAAAAATTGGGAAAATTTTTATAATTTTTTCTATATAAAAGTTTCTACTTAAAAAAATTAATTACTTATAAAATTATTTCATATTTATATATTTATTTATAATTGCGTGCATCGGATATAAAATTCAATGAGTCCAATAATAATTTCTTAAAATATTAATTATTTTGAACATTTATATAATTTGCATTTTATATTTGTATGTTACAGACAACGTAGCTTCAATATTAACTCCGCTGTTGCGCATCAGTGCCGGTAAGTAACAACCTTTTATTTTGAAGCAAAGGATTTGTAAATGCATGAAAAAATCCGTTGCTTCTAACTCTCGGTTGGCGGGATAATACGCGTGTAAAAATTAAAGTAAAAGAAAAAATATTTTTAAAATAACAATAGATATAGAGGTACATGAAATATTTATTTCCATTATATATATCGGCCTTTATAAAACGGCCTTTTTAAAAATAGATTTTTAATTTCTAAATATTTAATCTAAAAGATAAAGATATTTATAAGCAACCCGACGACGGAGAGTTAAAATGCATGCTAATTATATTTTATATATGCATGATAATTTATATTTTGCGATTTCTGACGACTTAATGGCGTACGTTAAAATACGATCGTAATATCGTACGATCGTAAACAAATTATTAGTCGTCAAAATGAATATGGCCAGAAGAAGAGATAACTGGCTTGAAAAATACATATCAATATTGGCAATATTGGCCAAAAGATGTGTTGCGCGGCTAAGGCTTCCTAAATTTTATCGCGAATTTCCGGTTAGGGCTCCTTAAATTTCTCATTATCGCGGATTTCTAATTAGGGTTCCCCAAATTTCACCTTATCGTGAATTTCTGCTGGTGTAAGCCAGCAAGTAGGGCGGTTAGGGATGTTAGGTCTTTATTAGGTCTGTTAAGGCTATTAAGTCTGTTAGGGCTGTTAGGACTGTTAGGTTTGTTAGGGCTATTAGGGCATATAAAAGTTAAATTTATTTTCAAGAAAAAAAAACATAAAAATATGTTATTTTTAGGGGTCTGTATTAGGCTTGTTAGGGCTATTAAGTCTGTTAGGACTGTTAGGTTTGTTAGGGCTATTAGGGCATATAAAAATTAAATTTATTTTCAGGAAAAAAACCATAAAAATATGTTATTTTTAGGAGTATTTTCATATATATAATTTATTTTATGTAAAATTAAATAAATTATATATAAAGAATTGAAATTAATTATAAAAAAAACTATAAATAAAAATAAAAAAATGTATGGAAAATGTATGGAAAATGTAAAAAATGTAACTTAAATACATAATGTACATTTAAGTTGCATTTTATTATACGTATAACATGTATTAAATTTAATATTTTATTTTTTGTAAATTGTATTAATATTTTATCACTTAAAAATTGTATTTTTTTGAAAATTATACAATTTTAAATTCGAATGTGAATGTTATTAGTATCTAATATGATAATATTGATTCGATAAAATATTGACAGAAAAAAGTAATTCAATCTAAATAATTTTTTTTTCTAACTTATTTGAATCCATATACATTGATTATCATTGATTAATCATTTCAAATAATAAAAATTTTGCAATTTTCTTGTGTTGAGAATATTGATACTAATAGCATCAATTATTAAATTGTATCTAACATTGTAATTATATCTATAAATTGTAATTATATTATTTTTTATTTTTAATAATTTTCTTTGCAATTGTATATAAATTATAATCTAGTTGTAATAATGTAAAAGAAATCTATTGTACATTACACGAAATTAGATGAATACGTACAATAAGAAAATTTGTTTAATTAACACATTTGATATATTTTATTTCAATATTTTTATTGCAAAATTATTCAAATATTTGGATAGCTTATTTTTTTATATTAAAAGATTATTAATAAATTCGAGAAACTCGCGCAAATACCGTAAAAAAACTCTTTTACATAATATAAAGATTATTAAATAAAAGTGAATCAAGAAAAACACGATGTTAACCCAATAATTAGATATTAGCTTTTTACTCGTAAAATTTGTCGCGCTTTTAATATTATAGAAACGTAAGTATATTCGAAAATAAAATATTGCGAAATATTGAACATTATCGATCACGCGGAAATTAAAATCTGTAAAACAAAATAATTTTCTTTGATTATCGTTTTTAATTAAATGTATTTCGAAAATTTCGAATCGCGTTAAATATTTATTGATTTACGATTTATTGATTTACGATTTTATAATAAATTATATTGCAAACAATTGCGTTCTTTTCACGTTTTTGGACGTGATCGCTATCTTGGCGAAGAAGCCTTATCGCTGTCCCTCATGTCAGGTGGACGCTAGCAAATGCGGTTTGTACTGGCGGAGAGTCGAAACGATCTTCATTGCGGAGAGTTATTTCTCGTCGGTTTTTGTGGGCTCTATCCGCAATGCTTAGTTCGGTGCCTCATTGAAAATTGGAAGTTTCCATTACAGAGTAGGAATTAAACCCAGGTTTTCTTGGCGGTTCCTGAAAACAATGTTTTTGGCAGTGATTTAACGACGATCACCGTACATTTGAAATCGATTTTATTAAATATAAAATACAAAATTCATTAAGTATACTTTGAGAGAAGATATATTTTCTTTTTTTTTATTAAAAATGTTCTTCCATTAATATCAATATTATTTTAATAATGAAAATATTTAATAATAGTTCAAAAATGGATATAATAGATAAAATTCACTTTTTCAAATATAAATTTAATTTAATAAGTTTTTGCGCAAACTTTTTTGTGCAAAATTTTTATTATTTGAAAAATTATGGTTACAAACAAGTATATTTTATTAATTAATTTTGAATTAATTTTATTTTTGGTTTCTTTTAAGAAACCACTTGCAGGCACTGGACGTTCCACTATCTCAGTATATTACATTTATTTTAGATAAGACGAGTGTATATGTATATATAATAAAATACATGTGCGCAAATTGTGATGTATTTGCAAAAACCCTTTTTTTGTATTATTCTTAATAATATATTAGGATGATGCATGATATAATATAAAATGTGTGAGTAATTAAAAAGTTCGAGACAAATCGAATGGGTACTCTGATATCAGTAAGATTCTGTAAATTATTGTCACGTGTTAAGTGTTAAATGCAACAGAAAAATTAATTTCTTGATAATCTTCCATTTGATGTTGCTAAATATTCAAATTGAATTTTTTTTTAAATCTCGCTGTTATCGGATTTGATTTGTCTCGAGCACATTTGGTACCCTAAAGTTATTATTATTCATACATTTAACCGAGCAACGATAAAAGCGCATGTATTTCATTTTTCCTAAATATACTCGATTGTAACATGTATATAAAAATCATTATATCCAGTCATTTTTTTAGTAAAAAAAGATATTTCTTACAATGGAAGAACATGTTTTTTTTCACGCGAAGTTTAATCTCATGTATTGAAAATGATAATAAGGGTAACAGTCGTTAATTCGCTGCCGAAATCACTGTTATTGGGAGCAATCAGGAAGATCGGGGATTCGTTCCTTCCTGTAGCGGGACTTATGACGTTCAATGAATCACTTAACTTTCCTTTGTGGATCGATTCCGCGGGATCCGAAATAGAAGAAATAAGACAAATTGAGGTCGCTTTCCACTTTTAAGATCGTTCTTCTCTCTGTTAGATATTAACCAGCGTATCACTCGGCAGAGGGATTTTGATCTGGTTTAATCGTTGGGCCAGTTATCCTTCATTGAACGTGGCGATAACGCGATTATTTTAAGGAACATTAAAGTTTAGCCTATTTGCAATTGTCCGCGAAACAAGATATATATTTTTATATACTTTTGATCGCGAAATTTACATGAAATTGTATATTTGGAAAGAAATCGAGTATTATAGATTCTACATCCGCGTTTAATTCCTTACGTATATTATTTACAAATTATATGAAATGCGCCTCTAATGTTGCAATATTTTTATTGTCACATGAAATGATAATAATTATATTGCGTGTGCGCACGTTGTATTCCGATTATAGAAATTATGTGTATTGTAATTAAATATTACTATTTTTATCAATTTTTTTTATTCATCATATACATTCGCGAAATTTAAACCGCGATTTTTTTTCTGATTTAATCGTTGGGTAACATCGATGCTTTACTTATCTTTTCGCGTCATCGAACATTTCTTTTAGAAAACCTTACAAAATGCATTAAAATTCCGGGTACTTTTTCTTATTGAAAGACATAATCGATAAATTTATTAATGATTCTTTTGGTTGCGATAGATTATCAGCGCTACGCCAATCTAAAAATTTCTAATAAATTGTACGCATTTCTGATATTTTCGTGTAATATAATAAAATATGCTATGTATATATTCTATATAACAATTTGTTATGTATTATTTTATGTTTTATATATAATGTATTTTTTATTATTGTTATAATTATGTATTATATACTATATATTTTCAACGGAAAATTTTATGTATTTATAAATTGTATTATAATTATAATGTATATTTTGTAATATATTTTTATATGACTGCAAGCTATGTAATTATACATTATAATATTTTATAATTATATAATATACATATATATTTTTTATAAATTCTATGTATTATATTTTCTATTTGGAAAATTTGAAAAACCTACACTATTAAAAGAAAATAAAATAAAAAAATTTTACCTCCTCGATGGTATCTCCACCTTAACGAAGGCATTTGCCGGGTGAGGAGGTTTGAGTACTCTAATGATCCGGAGAGCTATGCCGGCGGTAACATAGGCCGGTATTTATATAATCTGTTTTTATATTTAATCATCTTAAATATGGTCTTCGCATCTTAAAATTCTGTTCAATCTCAATGAAATAATAAACATTTTCTAAATTTTACTTAAAACGATCTTAAATATAAGACTATATGAACACCGACCTTAATTACTGGTAGGGTCACCCATGCCGGATAGGTCAAAGAAAAAGAGTCAGACTAAGAGAGATACCCCGTAATTATAATTATTATATTAATAATTATTAATTATGAATATAATAATTATATTATAATATATTATATTATAATAGTTAATTAGTAATTATTACATTTTTTGAATAAGATGAAAGTAAAAGAATGATAAAAGCATGAAGAGAGAGAGAGAGAGAGAGAGAGAGAGAGAGAGAGAGAAGGAAGAAGCA
Source organism: Camponotus vicinus (assembly GCF_025532165.1). Classification (NCBI taxonomy): domain Eukaryota; kingdom Metazoa; phylum Arthropoda; class Insecta; order Hymenoptera; family Formicidae; genus Camponotus; species Camponotus vicinus. Next base: position 8,755,676 of record NW_028141980.1, read on the forward strand.
CGAGTCCCTATGGTCTTGGGAATGCGACAGATTACAACACTGCAAAGATTTGAAGAAGAAGATACATTGGATAAAAATGCGTAGTAATACTTTATATAATTATGTTACACTTTATAATTTAGCACATTGTATTATAATATATAAAGCATCAAGCATTAAATATTTTGATGTTATGAAAACTATAATAAAATAATATAAAAAATTTGCTATAAAGTGGAACATTCGAAAGCATATCCACTGACGAGATACTATTAAAGATCGATGATTTTACAATATTTACCGTGACCACAAAATATTTATGTATTTATGTATATATATATATATATATATATATATATATATATATATAGAGAGAGAGAGAGAGAGAGAGAGAGAGAGAGAGAGCGAGAGAGAGAGAGAGAGAGAGCGAGAGAGAGAGAGAGAGAGGACCACAAGATTCGTTTATATTAAAAATTTAACACTGGCATTTCGTGTACATAGCACGGAATAAAACCAGAAATTGTGCTGAAAGGTTGATGGTGCGAACATTTAAACATAATATATCAGCTCTATTGTTTAAAACTATATCTGTAAGAAAATAATCAACTTTTCCTCTTGACTTTTTGGTAGAATAATTGCTCCTCGACTTCTTTATCGAAATATTCAATCGCTCCATTTCTGCTATTAATATTTTATAATTTGTTAGCAAAAAACCAATCATTTTCTTGGAAAAATATATTTCCCATAGTCTATCGCAAATATATCCAACATATTCGCAGACCAAATAATATTTTATGATATCGTGCGATAATTGGAGTGCAGAGTATTACTCTGTATCTATAGGGATAGTTTAAGTTTATTTATATTGCGATATTTTGCGGCACAGTGTAATATTAATTATCTAGGGACAGTATAAGATTAAATACAATGCGACATTTTACGATATTTTGCGATATTTACGGACGTAGAGTAATATTCTGTATCTATTGGTAGTTTAGGTTTATTTATATTGCGGTATTTTGCGATATTTGGGAACACAGTGTAATGTTAATTATTTAGGGATAGTATAAGTTTAAATACAATGCGATATTTTACGATATCTTGCGATATTTGTAGCGCGGAGTATTATTCCGTATCAAGGGGTAGTTTAGGTTTAATTTATTGCGATACTTTGCGATATTTTGAAGCGCAGGGTAATATTAATTATCTAGGGATAGTTTAGGATTTCTAGCATTGCGATATTTTACGATATTTTTCGATATTTTGGGCGCAGAAAATTATTCTTTACCTAAGGGTAGTTTAGATTTAATTTGTTGCTATATTTGTTGCTATATACTTTAATATATTCCACATGTGTATATGTGTGTGTGTGTGTGTGTGTGTGTGTGTGTGTGTGTATGTGTTAAAGTACGTAAAATATTTCGATGACGAACAGACAATAACACCGACCTTGACGGCGTAAACAATAGCGCGCTAATGTTTATATGCCATAGTCTTGAAAAATGTTTCGATAAAAAATAATAATAACACAGTCTTTCCGACTAATTTTTTCGCTCTATTATCATTCGCGCGACGACACTCAAAGAGTAAAGTAGTAGTATACAAGACGCTCCGTTAAATCCTTTTCTAGACGCGATCGCGATCAATATCGAAAAATTATATGCTGTATTAAAATACGTAAAATATAATATAATATAATATAATATAATATAATATAATATAATATAATATAATATAATGAAATATAAATATGTATTGTTTACGCCAAGGTCGGTATTATTGTCTGTTCGTCATCGAAATATTTTACGTACTTTAACATATTTATATTATATTATATTATAATATAAAATATAATATAATATAATACAATATATTTCGATATGACGAATGGACAATAACACGGTGTTCGGCCTTGACGATGTAAACAATAGCGCGCTAGTCATACGGTTTTGGTATCATTCACACGGCAACACTCGAGCAGTAAAGATCGTAGTGCGAATATATTCGTCGTATATTCTTAAATTAATTATTAATTAAACAATTATTGTATCATGACTTTCACTTTTTTATTAAACTTTCGATTCTATAATTCGTATTAATATACATGTACTGCATATATATATCAATAATGAAAACAACATTTGTAATGAATTAGTATTTAATTTGATCTCATAAAAACGTCGAGCGAATCGTACTTCTCTATCCCGTAGATCTAAATAATTAACTTAATAAAAAGATTCGTAAAAGATATATTAGTCTTTTAATAAATAATATCGTATAATTAATTTACATAATATCGTATAATTTAGCTACATAAAAATAAAATATAACACAAAATATTCTAATTACCTATTTATTTCTAAATATTAAATACTATAAATTTAATAATTTTATATTTCGTAAAATTTAATTATAAAAGAATCTTTAATATATTCCAAAAGAAACGAAGAACCTTTGCCAACGTAGAACAAAGTTAATTTTATAAACAAATGTATTTAATTTTATTGGAATTTTATTATTAATTTTATTGAATTGTCAAACTATACGCGATCTCTGTAATGATAGCTATTCACGGAATAGATACAGTGAAATAATCAATCATTATCGCCGAAAAGAGGCAATAATATACTTTTAAATCTAATTTAAACTTTTGATAAACAATATGAATTTTTTTATTACGATGATAAATCTTTATTAAAGATCATAATTGCAAAAATAAAAATGGAAATAACGGTAAAAATGATAAATTTTATTATAATTTTTCGATTATCAATCCTTACGAATAATAATTATTTATCTAATAATGTTCACACACAGGGTCAAATATATTTCGATATTTCCGATATTTTAAATTTGCTTAAAATGCGAGCATAAATTAATTATTAATTAAGCAATTACTATATCATGACTTTCAATTAGATTAATCTTTCGATCTTTTAATTCGTGTTAATATACCATACACACACACACACACCACACACACACACACACACACACACACACACACACACATACTTATATATACATATACATATAATACTATATTTATTCGCGTTTCTTCTTGGATCTTTCTCTCTCTCGCCTTATCTCTAATTGCCTTTAAAGGGCAAGCTCGAGCGAGCATCGGCTCGGCTTTATCTACTGTAATTTGATACGCAGATAAAAACTAAACTAAAATAATGTACCGATTTACGTGTCCACCTATCATCGACTTTCTTATCGCGTATAAGATTTATGCTTAATTTAGTTACACAAATTTATTTCATATATTTCAGTTACTTACACACTCGTTTATAATGATGTAGTTTCGAGCACTTTCTCTTTAAACTCGATTAAAGGCGTACTATTAATATAAATGCCGTCAAAAAATAGAGAATTGCAATAATTTTAACAATAATCATTATATAGTATATTAATAATTTTTTCATTATTATTTATTGTCGTTAAATATCTGCGAATTAGTACTAAATTTCTTTCAATTGCAAAAAATTATCAGCAACGAAATATGCGGTGTACGTCATTTATAAAGTATTTATCATTCATATATTACTTTCAGACATTTATTATTGTTTCTTTTTCATCTTTTCGAAAGTAATTTATTCTAAATTATCATCTAATAAATAACGCATATATAAAAAATATTTCAGTTTTTATTTTAAAATATTCCAAATAATATAATAAAATAGTTTTCGTACAAATTGATATTTTAAGATATTTTATAAAATATTTCACAATAATGTAATTATTATATTCTTTATATATAAGAATTAGATATTTTTTAATAGATTGAATTTATTAAAAGTTTTATATTCAAGACGATTCTTGATATTTACAATTTACAATATTATATATCTGAAGGCAAAAAAAATTGATTGCGCGTAATAATTAATTATACAATCAATAAATTTAGATACTTAATTTTATACGAAATAGATTTATAAAAATATTAAAATTGAATGTATTTGCACTTCATTTGTGTTTGGTCTTGCGTAACGATTAATATTCGCGTCAGATGTTCAATATATCGGTAGCATCCCGAATTTTTTCTGACCTAAATAATCAATGTGGATTCGATCGATAGCCAATAATTATAGTAATTATATCCTTGATCCTTAAATCCAAAAGTAGAAAACTCGGATTTCGTCGCTCGTGAAATATCTCGCGTCTTATTCGCGTCCTATTTCTTTTCGCATCCTCGTTGCAGCCTTTTCTCTAATTGCTTTTAAAGGGCAAGCTCGAGCGAGCAGATCGGCTCGACTTTATCTGTTGTAATTTGATACGCAGATAAAAACTAAACTAAAATAATGTACCGATTTACGTGTCCACTTGTCATCATTTTCTTATCGCGTATAAGATTTGTCTTAATTTAGTTACACAAATTTATTTCATATATTTCAGTTACTTACACACTCGTTTATAACGATGTAGTTTCGAGCACTTTCTCTTTAAACTCAATTTATTAAAGGCGCACTTTATATATTATTCATATATTACGATTAAAGCAATCAATGTCATTTAAAATGTTACATATACGTCATGTATAAATGTTTACATATACACATATTCTTTTAATTTTCAGCTGTAAGGTATTGTAATTAACATTAATGTACATTAATATTAATTCATTGATGATTTCGATTCGCACTTAGAAAAAAATATATTTAAAACATTTTAACTATATTTTCTAAAAAATTATTTGCAGATTTTAAAAACACATTTATTATTCTATATAAATAATTCGCAAAGAATGTTATAAAAAAATGTAACACAATGCTTACACAGAAAAAAATAAGTGTCAAATCAAGACTTATATACTTTAAATTAAGGCGTTCATTGTTTCGTATATATGCAACAATTTATAATCTTCTTAGAAGAATTTAATAATTTTAAATTTCAACAATATTATAGCCTTGTTTTAATATTATAATTGTCATCTCAAGAATATTTAATTATTTAATTCTACTTTAAGAAAATTATAATCTTTGATTTAAAAATATTATTTTCTATCTAACATTGTTTCTTTTCCATTCAAGAAAATTAAATCTTAAATCATAAGAATATATTTTTTTTTATTGAACTATATAAAATGGCTTCATTCAAGTAAGCAATTATTCAAGCAATTATATTTTTCTTTAATTAACGCAATCTCACTTCAAGATTTTCATGTTAAAACTAAATATATTTTCAAAACAAGAATGTCCTTTTTTTCCGTGTATTTAAATGATACGTTGTGTTACATTTTTAATCAATAAAATTTTCATCGATTCAGTTTAAGATAGTATGTTTTATATGTACAATTAGATATTTTTCTTATTCAGATTGCTTTTATCTCTCGGTCAACATTTCGCATGTAAGAACGGAAATAAATAATAAGAAAAAGAGTTAAGCAGTTCACGTATTAATATGAACGCTGTTGCAAATCTAAGGAGCAGCAATTGCGACAATAATTATTATATATAATATACAATATAATATTATATACAATATAATTATTATATAATTTTCTCATTGTTATTTATATTATATAATTTTCTCATTGTTATTTATTATTACAACATCTCTGTGAATTAGATTCCAATTTTTTTTTATTAAAGAAAATGATCGTCGTGTAATTTTTTATTCAACAATATATAAGTAGACATTACAATGAAAAAAAAAATTATTTTAACTAAATGCACTTATTGCGTACGTGACATAAAAATCGGAAGCTCTAATGATTTAGATTACATTATTGAATGATATAATTTCACACAAATTATGTAAAATTATATATAATATAAATTTCTTTGTCTCTTTCACAAATTATATTATAAATTTATATAATATAACCCCCCATGGGTACACCTTGACGAGGTGGGGTGGCTCAGTACTTGGATGGTCCCTTGAGGTTTATCTTAAATTCTTTTCTTTAAGATAAATCTTAAGGAGCCTGAAGAGGAAGCTAAGTACCCATTTGCACAGCATTGCCACGAGTCGCAATGGATCGCACGCGCATTTAATGCGCTGGACGCAGATTGCGTCGTCGACTTTTCGTCGTCGGTGCCGTCAACGTGTCGCGGACGGCGGCGTCTCGTTACCGCGTTTTCGCGTTTAGCTTTTTCGCGTCATCGCGTCATCGCGTTTTCGCGTTGGACTTTCTCGCAATCCCAATTTCACTTATTTGTCATCGAGTTGTCATCTTCCGACGTCAACTAACCGGGATGTCTCATTGAGTCGTTGCGAATGTAACGAAATTCTCACGCCTCGTGCATCGCGGCACTTGGTGATGCCGGCCGCGCACACGTATGTCCAGTACTGTGTACATGGGCGCGCGGTTTTGAGCTTTTGCTCAAGTTCGGCTGATTGAGGTCACGCTCTGCTTCGGGCTCCAGTTCGGTACGGATCGGTTAGAATTCGATCGATTGCTTGGAATCGTCGTTAATGGGTCCCTTCTCTTGTTCTAACAGCCATGAGATATTATGCACGAACAAGAGTCGAGTGAACTTCATTCGCGTTGATTCCATCAATCGATAGTTTTCTTCCGTTTCGGACTTAACTCTTGTTTGGAGGTAAGATGTCGTTGAATTCCCAACCTGTTGACTCGAAGATGACTCTCGTCAGTGAAATGGGATTTTCGCTCGTATCGAAACCGGGAGTGCCGTTTAAAGTATATATATATTAAATATATACATCGCGCGACCAAACAGAAAATTTTTAATCGTATCGAATAGTGCGGGAACCGTCCAGTATCGCGCGTAAAAGTGCGAAAGTAGCGATATAAAAATATCGCACGTGAGTGCGGGAGTGCCGCTGAAAGTATCGCGCGTCTAAGACTGAGAGGAGGAGGAGGCCTAGGAGAGGCATCGGGCTTCGGCAGAGCAACCTTCTGGTAAATAATTTATTTATTTACAATTATATATTAAATATTAAATATATTTATTATAATTTAAATTAAACAATTAATCGCGTAATTTGATTTTTTATTTATATGATTTAAAGAAGAGAATTGAAGAATAAGATTTTTAAATAAAAGCTATAATCTTGTAAAGGTATAAGCTTTTATAAAGTTATTAAAGAATTATTAATAATGTTTTTTTTTTAATTTATAGAATTATTTTATTAATCTGCTTATTATTATATGGATCGAATATAAAATTCAATATATACAAATAATAATTTTTTGAAATATTAATTTTTTGGACATTATTATAATTTGGATTTTCTATATGTATGTTATAGATGCAACAACCCAGATGATCTGAGAGGAGGAGCAGGCCTAGGAAAGGCATCTTGCACCGGCGGAGCAACCTGATGGTGAGTATTATTATTTATATTAATTTTATATAAATAAATAAATTAATTTGATTTATATGAATGATTTAAACATGAAAAAATTGGGAAAATTTTTATAATTTTTTCTATATAAAAGTTTCTACTTAAAAAAATTAATTACTTATAAAATTATTTCATATTTATATATTTATTTATAATTGCGTGCATCGGATATAAAATTCAATGAGTCCAATAATAATTTCTTAAAATATTAATTATTTTGAACATTTATATAATTTGCATTTTATATTTGTATGTTACAGACAACGTAGCTTCAATATTAACTCCGCTGTTGCGCATCAGTGCCGGTAAGTAACAACCTTTTATTTTGAAGCAAAGGATTTGTAAATGCATGAAAAAATCCGTTGCTTCTAACTCTCGGTTGGCGGGATAATACGCGTGTAAAAATTAAAGTAAAAGAAAAAATATTTTTAAAATAACAATAGATATAGAGGTACATGAAATATTTATTTCCATTATATATATCGGCCTTTATAAAACGGCCTTTTTAAAAATAGATTTTTAATTTCTAAATATTTAATCTAAAAGATAAAGATATTTATAAGCAACCCGACGACGGAGAGTTAAAATGCATGCTAATTATATTTTATATATGCATGATAATTTATATTTTGCGATTTCTGACGACTTAATGGCGTACGTTAAAATACGATCGTAATATCGTACGATCGTAAACAAATTATTAGTCGTCAAAATGAATATGGCCAGAAGAAGAGATAACTGGCTTGAAAAATACATATCAATATTGGCAATATTGGCCAAAAGATGTGTTGCGCGGCTAAGGCTTCCTAAATTTTATCGCGAATTTCCGGTTAGGGCTCCTTAAATTTCTCATTATCGCGGATTTCTAATTAGGGTTCCCCAAATTTCACCTTATCGTGAATTTCTGCTGGTGTAAGCCAGCAAGTAGGGCGGTTAGGGATGTTAGGTCTTTATTAGGTCTGTTAAGGCTATTAAGTCTGTTAGGGCTGTTAGGACTGTTAGGTTTGTTAGGGCTATTAGGGCATATAAAAGTTAAATTTATTTTCAAGAAAAAAAAACATAAAAATATGTTATTTTTAGGGGTCTGTATTAGGCTTGTTAGGGCTATTAAGTCTGTTAGGACTGTTAGGTTTGTTAGGGCTATTAGGGCATATAAAAATTAAATTTATTTTCAGGAAAAAAACCATAAAAATATGTTATTTTTAGGAGTATTTTCATATATATAATTTATTTTATGTAAAATTAAATAAATTATATATAAAGAATTGAAATTAATTATAAAAAAAACTATAAATAAAAATAAAAAAATGTATGGAAAATGTATGGAAAATGTAAAAAATGTAACTTAAATACATAATGTACATTTAAGTTGCATTTTATTATACGTATAACATGTATTAAATTTAATATTTTATTTTTTGTAAATTGTATTAATATTTTATCACTTAAAAATTGTATTTTTTTGAAAATTATACAATTTTAAATTCGAATGTGAATGTTATTAGTATCTAATATGATAATATTGATTCGATAAAATATTGACAGAAAAAAGTAATTCAATCTAAATAATTTTTTTTTCTAACTTATTTGAATCCATATACATTGATTATCATTGATTAATCATTTCAAATAATAAAAATTTTGCAATTTTCTTGTGTTGAGAATATTGATACTAATAGCATCAATTATTAAATTGTATCTAACATTGTAATTATATCTATAAATTGTAATTATATTATTTTTTATTTTTAATAATTTTCTTTGCAATTGTATATAAATTATAATCTAGTTGTAATAATGTAAAAGAAATCTATTGTACATTACACGAAATTAGATGAATACGTACAATAAGAAAATTTGTTTAATTAACACATTTGATATATTTTATTTCAATATTTTTATTGCAAAATTATTCAAATATTTGGATAGCTTATTTTTTTATATTAAAAGATTATTAATAAATTCGAGAAACTCGCGCAAATACCGTAAAAAAACTCTTTTACATAATATAAAGATTATTAAATAAAAGTGAATCAAGAAAAACACGATGTTAACCCAATAATTAGATATTAGCTTTTTACTCGTAAAATTTGTCGCGCTTTTAATATTATAGAAACGTAAGTATATTCGAAAATAAAATATTGCGAAATATTGAACATTATCGATCACGCGGAAATTAAAATCTGTAAAACAAAATAATTTTCTTTGATTATCGTTTTTAATTAAATGTATTTCGAAAATTTCGAATCGCGTTAAATATTTATTGATTTACGATTTATTGATTTACGATTTTATAATAAATTATATTGCAAACAATTGCGTTCTTTTCACGTTTTTGGACGTGATCGCTATCTTGGCGAAGAAGCCTTATCGCTGTCCCTCATGTCAGGTGGACGCTAGCAAATGCGGTTTGTACTGGCGGAGAGTCGAAACGATCTTCATTGCGGAGAGTTATTTCTCGTCGGTTTTTGTGGGCTCTATCCGCAATGCTTAGTTCGGTGCCTCATTGAAAATTGGAAGTTTCCATTACAGAGTAGGAATTAAACCCAGGTTTTCTTGGCGGTTCCTGAAAACAATGTTTTTGGCAGTGATTTAACGACGATCACCGTACATTTGAAATCGATTTTATTAAATATAAAATACAAAATTCATTAAGTATACTTTGAGAGAAGATATATTTTCTTTTTTTTTATTAAAAATGTTCTTCCATTAATATCAATATTATTTTAATAATGAAAATATTTAATAATAGTTCAAAAATGGATATAATAGATAAAATTCACTTTTTCAAATATAAATTTAATTTAATAAGTTTTTGCGCAAACTTTTTTGTGCAAAATTTTTATTATTTGAAAAATTATGGTTACAAACAAGTATATTTTATTAATTAATTTTGAATTAATTTTATTTTTGGTTTCTTTTAAGAAACCACTTGCAGGCACTGGACGTTCCACTATCTCAGTATATTACATTTATTTTAGATAAGACGAGTGTATATGTATATATAATAAAATACATGTGCGCAAATTGTGATGTATTTGCAAAAACCCTTTTTTTGTATTATTCTTAATAATATATTAGGATGATGCATGATATAATATAAAATGTGTGAGTAATTAAAAAGTTCGAGACAAATCGAATGGGTACTCTGATATCAGTAAGATTCTGTAAATTATTGTCACGTGTTAAGTGTTAAATGCAACAGAAAAATTAATTTCTTGATAATCTTCCATTTGATGTTGCTAAATATTCAAATTGAATTTTTTTTTAAATCTCGCTGTTATCGGATTTGATTTGTCTCGAGCACATTTGGTACCCTAAAGTTATTATTATTCATACATTTAACCGAGCAACGATAAAAGCGCATGTATTTCATTTTTCCTAAATATACTCGATTGTAACATGTATATAAAAATCATTATATCCAGTCATTTTTTTAGTAAAAAAAGATATTTCTTACAATGGAAGAACATGTTTTTTTTCACGCGAAGTTTAATCTCATGTATTGAAAATGATAATAAGGGTAACAGTCGTTAATTCGCTGCCGAAATCACTGTTATTGGGAGCAATCAGGAAGATCGGGGATTCGTTCCTTCCTGTAGCGGGACTTATGACGTTCAATGAATCACTTAACTTTCCTTTGTGGATCGATTCCGCGGGATCCGAAATAGAAGAAATAAGACAAATTGAGGTCGCTTTCCACTTTTAAGATCGTTCTTCTCTCTGTTAGATATTAACCAGCGTATCACTCGGCAGAGGGATTTTGATCTGGTTTAATCGTTGGGCCAGTTATCCTTCATTGAACGTGGCGATAACGCGATTATTTTAAGGAACATTAAAGTTTAGCCTATTTGCAATTGTCCGCGAAACAAGATATATATTTTTATATACTTTTGATCGCGAAATTTACATGAAATTGTATATTTGGAAAGAAATCGAGTATTATAGATTCTACATCCGCGTTTAATTCCTTACGTATATTATTTACAAATTATATGAAATGCGCCTCTAATGTTGCAATATTTTTATTGTCACATGAAATGATAATAATTATATTGCGTGTGCGCACGTTGTATTCCGATTATAGAAATTATGTGTATTGTAATTAAATATTACTATTTTTATCAATTTTTTTTATTCATCATATACATTCGCGAAATTTAAACCGCGATTTTTTTTCTGATTTAATCGTTGGGTAACATCGATGCTTTACTTATCTTTTCGCGTCATCGAACATTTCTTTTAGAAAACCTTACAAAATGCATTAAAATTCCGGGTACTTTTTCTTATTGAAAGACATAATCGATAAATTTATTAATGATTCTTTTGGTTGCGATAGATTATCAGCGCTACGCCAATCTAAAAATTTCTAATAAATTGTACGCATTTCTGATATTTTCGTGTAATATAATAAAATATGCTATGTATATATTCTATATAACAATTTGTTATGTATTATTTTATGTTTTATATATAATGTATTTTTTATTATTGTTATAATTATGTATTATATACTATATATTTTCAACGGAAAATTTTATGTATTTATAAATTGTATTATAATTATAATGTATATTTTGTAATATATTTTTATATGACTGCAAGCTATGTAATTATACATTATAATATTTTATAATTATATAATATACATATATATTTTTTATAAATTCTATGTATTATATTTTCTATTTGGAAAATTTGAAAAACCTACACTATTAAAAGAAAATAAAATAAAAAAATTTTACCTCCTCGATGGTATCTCCACCTTAACGAAGGCATTTGCCGGGTGAGGAGGTTTGAGTACTCTAATGATCCGGAGAGCTATGCCGGCGGTAACATAGGCCGGTATTTATATAATCTGTTTTTATATTTAATCATCTTAAATATGGTCTTCGCATCTTAAAATTCTGTTCAATCTCAATGAAATAATAAACATTTTCTAAATTTTACTTAAAACGATCTTAAATATAAGACTATATGAACACCGACCTTAATTACTGGTAGGGTCACCCATGCCGGATAGGTCAAAGAAAAAGAGTCAGACTAAGAGAGATACCCCGTAATTATAATTATTATATTAATAATTATTAATTATGAATATAATAATTATATTATAATATATTATATTATAATAGTTAATTAGTAATTATTACATTTTTTGAATAAGATGAAAGTAAAAGAATGATAAAAGCATGAAGAGAGAGAGAGAGAGAGAGAGAGAGAGAAGGAAGAAGCACGAGTCCCTATGGTCTTGGGAATGCGACAGATTACAACACTGCAAAGATTTGAAGAAGAAGATACATTGGATAAAAATGCGTAGTAATACTTTATATAATTATGTTACACTTTATAATTTAGCACATTGTATTATAATATATAAAGCATCAAGCATTAAATATTTTGATGTTATGAAAACTATAATAAAATAATATAAAAAATTTGCTATAAAGTGGAACATTCGAAAGCATATCCACTGACGAGATACTATTAAAGATCGATGATTTTACAATATTTACCGTGACCACAAAATATTTATGTATTTATGTATATATATATATATATATATATATATATATATATATAGAGAGAGAGAGAGAGAGAGAGAGAGAGAGAGAGAGAGAGAGAGAGAGAGAGAGAGAGAGAGAGAGAGAGAGAGAGAGAGAGAGCGAGAGAGAGAGAGAGAGAGGACCACAAGATTCGTTTATATTAAAAATTTAACACTGGCATTTCGTGTACATAGCACGGAATAAAACCAGAAATTGTGCTGAAAGGTTGATGGTGCGAACATTTAAACATAATATATCAGCTCTATTGTTTAAAACTATATCTGTAAGAAAATAATCAACTTTTCCTCTTGACTTTTTGGTAGAATAATTGCTCCTCGACTTCTTTATCGAAATATTCAATCGCTCCATTTCTGCTATTAATATTTTATAATTTGTTAGCAAAAAACCAATCATTTTCTTGGAAAAATATATTTCCCATAGTCTATCGCAAATATATCCAACATATTCGCAGACCAAATAATATTTTATGATATCGTGCGATAATTGGAGTGCAGAGTATTACTCTGTATCTATAGGGATAGTTTAAGTTTATTTATATTGCGATATTTTGCGGCACAGTGTAATATTAATTATCTAGGGACAGTATAAGATTAAATACAATGCGACATTTTACGATATTTTGCGATATTTACGGACGTAGAGTAATATTCTGTATCTATTGGTAGTTTAGGTTTATTTATATTGCGGTATTTTGCGATATTTGGGAACACAGTGTAATGTTAATTATTTAGGGATAGTATAAGTTTAAATACAATGCGATATTTTACGATATCTTGCGATATTTGTAGCGCGGAGTATTATTCCGTATCAAGGGGTAGTTTAGGTTTAATTTATTGCGATACTTTGCGATATTTTGAAGCGCAGGGTAATATTAATTATCTAGGGATAGTTTAGGATTTCTAGCATTGCGATATTTTACGATATTTTTCGATATTTTGGGCGCAGAAAATTATTCTTTACCTAAGGGTAGTTTAGATTTAATTTGTTGCTATATTTGTTGCTATATACTTTAATATATTCCACATGTGTATATGTGTGTGTGTGTGTGTGTGTGTGTGTGTGTGTATGTGTTAAAGTACGTAAAATATTTCGATGACGAACAGACAATAACACCGACCTTGACGGCGTAAACAATAGCGCGCTAATGTTTATATGCCATAGTCTTGAAAAATGTTTCGATAAAAAATAATAATAACACAGTCTTTCCGACTAATTTTTTCGCTCTATTATCATTCGCGCGACGACACTCAAAGAGTAAAGTAGTAGTATACAAGACGCTCCGTTAAATCCTTTTCTAGACGCGATCGCGATCAATATCGAAAAATTATATGCTGTATTAAAATACGTAAAATATAATATAATATAATATAATATAATATAATATAATATAATATAATATAATATAATGAAATATAAATATGTATTGTTTACGCCAAGGTCGGTATTATTGTCTGTTCGTCATCGAAATATTTTACGTACTTTAACATATTTATATTATATTATATTATAATATAAAATATAATATAATATAATACAATATATTTCGATATGACGAATGGACAATAACACGGTGTTCGGCCTTGACGATGTAAACAATAGCGCGCTAGTCATACGGTTTTGGTATCATTCACACGGCAACACTCGAGCAGTAAAGATCGTAGTGCGAATATATTCGTCGTATATTCTTAAATTAATTATTAATTAAACAATTATTGTATCATGACTTTCACTTTTTTATTAAACTTTCGATTCTATAATTCGTATTAATATACATGTACTGCATATATATATCAATAATGAAAACAACATTTGTAATGAATTAGTATTTAATTTGATCTCATAAAAACGTCGAGCGAATCGTACTTCTCTATCCCGTAGATCTAAATAATTAACTTAATAAAAAGATTCGTAAAAGATATATTAGTCTTTTAATAAATAATATCGTATAATTAATTTACATAATATCGTATAATTTAGCTACATAAAAATAAAATATAACACAAAATATTCTAATTACCTATTTATTTCTAAATATTAAATACTATAAATTTAATAATTTTATATTTCGTAAAATTTAATTATAAAAGAATCTTTAATATATTCCAAAAGAAACGAAGAACCTTTGCCAACGTAGAACAAAGTTAATTTTATAAACAAATGTATTTAATTTTATTGGAATTTTATTATTAATTTTATTGAATTGTCAAACTATACGCGATCTCTGTAATGATAGCTATTCACGGAATAGATACAGTGAAATAATCAATCATTATCGCCGAAAAGAGGCAATAATATACTTTTAAATCTAATTTAAACTTTTGATAAACAATATGAATTTTTTTATTACGATGATAAATCTTTATTAAAGATCATAATTGCAAAAATAAAAATGGAAATAACGGTAAAAATGATAAATTTTATTATAATTTTTCGATTATCAATCCTTACGAATAATAATTATTTATCTAATAATGTTCACACACAGGGTCAAATATATTTCGATATTTCCGATATTTTAAATTTGCTTAAAATGCGAGCATAAATTAATTATTAATTAAGCAATTACTATATCATGACTTTCAATTAGATTAATCTTTCGATCTTTTAATTCGTGTTAATATACCATACACACACACACACACCCACACACACACACACACACACACACACACACACACATACTTATATATACATATACATATAATACTATATTTATTCGCGTTTCTTCTTGGATCTTTCTCTCTCTCGCCTTATCTCTAATTGCCTTTAAAGGGCAAGCTCGAGCGAGCATCGGCTCGGCTTTATCTACTGTAATTTGATACGCAGATAAAAACTAAACTAAAATAATGTACCGATTTACGTGTCCACCTATCATCGACTTTCTTATCGCGTATAAGATTTATGCTTAATTTAGTTACACAAATTTATTTCATATATTTCAGTTACTTACACACTCGTTTATAATGATGTAGTTTCGAGCACTTTCTCTTTAAACTCGATTAAAGGCGTACTATTAATATAAATGCCGTCAAAAAATAGAGAATTGCAATAATTTTAACAATAATCATTATATAGTATATTAATAATTTTTTCATTATTATTTATTGTCGTTAAATATCTGCGAATTAGTACTAAATTTCTTTCAATTGCAAAAAATTATCAGCAACGAAATATGCGGTGTACGTCATTTATAAAGTATTTATCATTCATATATTACTTTCAGACATTTATTATTGTTTCTTTTTCATCTTTTCGAAAGTAATTTATTCTAAATTATCATCTAATAAATAACGCATATATAAAAAATATTTCAGTTTTTATTTTAAAATATTCCAAATAATATAATAAAATAGTTTTCGTACAAATTGATATTTTAAGATATTTTATAAAATATTTCACAATAATGTAATTATTATATTCTTTATATATAAGAATTAGATATTTTTTAATAGATTGAATTTATTAAAAGTTTTATATTCAAGACGATTCTTGATATTTACAATTTACAATATTATATATCTGAAGGCAAAAAAAATTGATTGCGCGTAATAATTAATTATACAATCAATAAATTTAGATACTTAATTTTATACGAAATAGATTTATAAAAATATTAAAATTGAATGTATTTGCACTTCATTTGTGTTTGGTCTTGCGTAACGATTAATATTCGCGTCAGATGTTCAATATATCGGTAGCATCCCGAATTTTTTCTGACCTAAATAATCAATGTGGATTCGATCGATAGCCAATAATTATAGTAATTATATCCTTGATCCTTAAATCCAAAAGTAGAAAACTCGGATTTCGTCGCTCGTGAAATATCTCGCGTCTTATTCGCGTCCTATTTCTTTTCGCATCCTCGTTGCAGCCTTTTCTCTAATTGCTTTTAAAGGGCAAGCTCGAGCGAGCAGATCGGCTCGACTTTATCTGTTGTAATTTGATACGCAGATAAAAACTAAACTAAAATAATGTACCGATTTACGTGTCCACTTGTCATCATTTTCTTATCGCGTATAAGATTTGTCTTAATTTAGTTACACAAATTTATTTCATATATTTCAGTTACTTACACACTCGTTTATAACGATGTAGTTTCGAGCACTTTCTCTTTAAACTCAATTTATTAAAGGCGCACTTTATATATTATTCATATATTACGATTAAAGCAATCAATGTCATTTAAAATGTTACATATACGTCATGTATAAATGTTTACATATACACATATTCTTTTAATTTTCAGCTGTAAGGTATTGTAATTAACATTAATGTACATTAATATTAATTCATTGATGATTTCGATTCGCACTTAGAAAAAAATATATTTAAAACATTTTAACTATATTTTCTAAAAAATTATTTGCAGATTTTAAAAACACATTTATTATTCTATATAAATAATTCGCAAAGAATGTTATAAAAAAATGTAACACAATGCTTACACAGAAAAAAATAAGTGTCAAATCAAGACTTATATACTTTAAATTAAGGCGTTCATTGTTTCGTATATATGCAACAATTTATAATCTTCTTAGAAGAATTTAATAATTTTAAATTTCAACAATATTATAGCCTTGTTTTAATATTATAATTGTCATCTCAAGAATATTTAATTATTTAATTCTACTTTAAGAAAATTATAATCTTTGATTTAAAAATATTATTTTCTATCTAACATTGTTTCTTTTCCATTCAAGAAAATTAAATCTTAAATCATAAGAATATATTTTTTTTTATTGAACTATATAAAATGGCTTCATTCAAGTAAGCAATTATTCAAGCAATTATATTTTTCTTTAATTAACGCAATCTCACTTCAAGATTTTCATGTTAAAACTAAATATATTTTCAAAACAAGAATGTCCTTTTTTTCCGTGTATTTAAATGATACGTTGTGTTACATTTTTAATCAATAAAATTTTCATCGATTCAGTTTAAGATAGTATGTTTTATATGTACAATTAGATATTTTTCTTATTCAGATTGCTTTTATCTCTCGGTCAACATTTCGCATGTAAGAACGGAAATAAATAATAAGAAAAAGAGTTAAGCAGTTCACGTATTAATATGAACGCTGTTGCAAATCTAAGGAGCAGCAATTGCGACAATAATTATTATATATAATATACAATATAATATTATATACAATATAATTATTATATAATTTTCTCATTGTTATTTATATTATATAATTTTCTCATTGTTATTTATTATTACAACATCTCTGTGAATTAGATTCCAATTTTTTTTTATTAAAGAAAATGATCGTCGTGTAATTTTTTATTCAACAATATATAAGTAGACATTACAATGAAAAAAAAAATGATTTTAACTAAATGCACTTATTGCGTACGTGACATAAAAATCGGAAGCTCTAATGATTTAGATTACATTATTGAATGATATAATTTCACACAAATTATGTAAAATTATATATAATATAAATTTCTTTGTCTCTTTCACAAATTATATTATAAATTTATATAATATAACCCCCCATGGGTACACCTTGACGAGGTGGGGTGGCTCAGTACTTGGATGGTCCCTTGAGGTTTATCTTAAATTCTTTTCTTTAAGATAAATCTTAAGGAGCCTGAAGAGGAAGCTAAGTACCCATTTGCACAGCATTGCCACGAGTCGCAATGGATCGCACGCGCATTTAATGCGCTGGACGCAGATTGCGTCGTCGACTTTTCGTCGTCGGTGCCGTCAACGTGTCGCGGACGGCGGCGTCTCGTTACCGCGTTTTCGCGTTTAGCTTTTTCGCGTCATCGCGTCATCGCGTTTTCGCGTTGGACTTTCTCGCAATCCCAATTTCACTTATTTGTCATCGAGTTGTCATCTTCCGACGTCAACTAACCGGGATGTCTCATTGAGTCGTTGCGAATGTAACGAAATTCTCACGCCTCGTGCATCGCGGCACTTGGTGATGCCGGCCGCGCACACGTATGTCCAGTACTGTGTACATGGGCGCGCGGTTTTGAGCTTTTGCTCAAGTTCGGCTGATTGAGGTCACGCTCTGCTTCGGGCTCCAGTTCGGTACGGATCGGTTAGAATTCGATCGATTGCTTGGAATCGTCGTTAATGGGTCCCTTCTCTTGTTCTAACAGCCATGAGATATTATGCACGAACAAGAGTCGAGTGAACTTCATTCGCGTTGATTCCATCAATCGATAGTTTTCTTCCGTTTCGGACTTAACTCTTGTTTGGAGGTAAGATGTCGTTGAATTCCCAACCTGTTGACTCGAAGATGACTCTCGTCAGTGAAATGGGATTTTCGCTCGTATCGAAACCGGGAGTGCCGTTTAAAGTATATATATATTAAATATATACATCGCGCGACCAAACAGAAAATTTTTAATCGTATCGAATAGTGCGGGAACCGTCCAGTATCGCGCGTAAAAGTGCGAAAGTAGCGATATAAAAATATCGCACGTGAGTGCGGGAGTGCCGCTGAAAGTATCGCGCGTCTAAGACTGAGAGGAGGAGGAGGCCTAGGAGAGGCATCGGGCTTCGGCAGAGCAACCTTCTGGTAAATAATTTATTTATTTACAATTATATATTAAATATTAAATATATTTATTATAATTTAAATTAAACAATTAATCGCGTAATTTGATTTTTTATTTATATGATTTAAAGAAGAGAATTGAAGAATAAGATTTTTAAATAAAAGCTATAATCTTGTAAAGGTATAAGCTTTTATAAAGTTATTAAAGAATTATTAATAATGTTTTTTTTTTAATTTATAGAATTATTTTATTAATCTGCTTATTATTATATGGATCGAATATAAAATTCAATATATACAAATAATAATTTTTTGAAATATTAATTTTTTGGACATTATTATAATTTGGATTTTCTATATGTATGTTATAGATGCAACAACCCAGATGATCTGAGAGGAGGAGCAGGCCTAGGAAAGGCATCTTGCACCGGCGGAGCAACCTGATGGTGAGTATTATTATTTATATTAATTTTATATAAATAAATAAATTAATTTGATTTATATGAATGATTTAAACATGAAAAAATTGGGAAAATTTTTATAATTTTTTCTATATAAAAGTTTCTACTTAAAAAAATTAATTACTTATAAAATTATTTCATATTTATATATTTATTTATAATTGCGTGCATCGGATATAAAATTCAATGAGTCCAATAATAATTTCTTAAAATATTAATTATTTTGAACATTTATATAATTTGCATTTTATATTTGTATGTTACAGACAACGTAGCTTCAATATTAACTCCGCTGTTGCGCATCAGTGCCGGTAAGTAACAACCTTTTATTTTGAAGCAAAGGATTTGTAAATGCATGAAAAAATCCGTTGCTTCTAACTCTCGGTTGGCGGGATAATACGCGTGTAAAAATTAAAGTAAAAGAAAAAATATTTTTAAAATAACAATAGATATAGAGGTACATGAAATATTTATTTCCATTATATATATCGGCCTTTATAAAACGGCCTTTTTAAAAATAGATTTTTAATTTCTAAATATTTAATCTA
Source organism: Camponotus vicinus (assembly GCF_025532165.1). Classification (NCBI taxonomy): domain Eukaryota; kingdom Metazoa; phylum Arthropoda; class Insecta; order Hymenoptera; family Formicidae; genus Camponotus; species Camponotus vicinus. The sequence goes on from NW_028141980.1 coordinate 8,776,059, forward strand.
AAAGATAAAGATATTTATAAGCAACCCGACGACGGAGAGTTAAAATGCATGCTAATTATATTTTATATATGCATGATAATTTATATTTTGCGATTTCTGACGACTTAATGGCGTACGTTAAAATACGATCGTAATATCGTACGATCGTAAACAAATTATTAGTCGTCAAAATGAATATGGCCAGAAGAAGAGATAACTGGCTTGAAAAATACATATCAATATTGGCAATATTGGCCAAAAGATGTGTTGCGCGGCTAAGGCTTCCTAAATTTTATCGCGAATTTCCGGTTAGGGCTCCTTAAATTTCTCATTATCGCGGATTTCTAATTAGGGTTCCCCAAATTTCACCTTATCGTGAATTTCTGCTGGTGTAAGCCAGCAAGTAGGGCGGTTAGGGATGTTAGGTCTTTATTAGGTCTGTTAAGGCTATTAAGTCTGTTAGGGCTGTTAGGACTGTTAGGTTTGTTAGGGCTATTAGGGCATATAAAAGTTAAATTTATTTTCAAGAAAAAAAAACATAAAAATATGTTATTTTTAGGGGTCTGTATTAGGCTTGTTAGGGCTATTAAGTCTGTTAGGACTGTTAGGTTTGTTAGGGCTATTAGGGCATATAAAAATTAAATTTATTTTCAGGAAAAAAACCATAAAAATATGTTATTTTTAGGAGTATTTTCATATATATAATTTATTTTATGTAAAATTAAATAAATTATATATAAAGAATTGAAATTAATTATAAAAAAAACTATAAATAAAAATAAAAAAATGTATGGAAAATGTATGGAAAATGTAAAAAATGTAACTTAAATACATAATGTACATTTAAGTTGCATTTTATTATACGTATAACATGTATTAAATTTAATATTTTATTTTTTGTAAATTGTATTAATATTTTATCACTTAAAAATTGTATTTTTTTGAAAATTATACAATTTTAAATTCGAATGTGAATGTTATTAGTATCTAATATGATAATATTGATTCGATAAAATATTGACAGAAAAAAGTAATTCAATCTAAATAATTTTTTTTTCTAACTTATTTGAATCCATATACATTGATTATCATTGATTAATCATTTCAAATAATAAAAATTTTGCAATTTTCTTGTGTTGAGAATATTGATACTAATAGCATCAATTATTAAATTGTATCTAACATTGTAATTATATCTATAAATTGTAATTATATTATTTTTTATTTTTAATAATTTTCTTTGCAATTGTATATAAATTATAATCTAGTTGTAATAATGTAAAAGAAATCTATTGTACATTACACGAAATTAGATGAATACGTACAATAAGAAAATTTGTTTAATTAACACATTTGATATATTTTATTTCAATATTTTTATTGCAAAATTATTCAAATATTTGGATAGCTTATTTTTTTATATTAAAAGATTATTAATAAATTCGAGAAACTCGCGCAAATACCGTAAAAAAACTCTTTTACATAATATAAAGATTATTAAATAAAAGTGAATCAAGAAAAACACGATGTTAACCCAATAATTAGATATTAGCTTTTTACTCGTAAAATTTGTCGCGCTTTTAATATTATAGAAACGTAAGTATATTCGAAAATAAAATATTGCGAAATATTGAACATTATCGATCACGCGGAAATTAAAATCTGTAAAACAAAATAATTTTCTTTGATTATCGTTTTTAATTAAATGTATTTCGAAAATTTCGAATCGCGTTAAATATTTATTGATTTACGATTTATTGATTTACGATTTTATAATAAATTATATTGCAAACAATTGCGTTCTTTTCACGTTTTTGGACGTGATCGCTATCTTGGCGAAGAAGCCTTATCGCTGTCCCTCATGTCAGGTGGACGCTAGCAAATGCGGTTTGTACTGGCGGAGAGTCGAAACGATCTTCATTGCGGAGAGTTATTTCTCGTCGGTTTTTGTGGGCTCTATCCGCAATGCTTAGTTCGGTGCCTCATTGAAAATTGGAAGTTTCCATTACAGAGTAGGAATTAAACCCAGGTTTTCTTGGCGGTTCCTGAAAACAATGTTTTTGGCAGTGATTTAACGACGATCACCGTACATTTGAAATCGATTTTATTAAATATAAAATACAAAATTCATTAAGTATACTTTGAGAGAAGATATATTTTCTTTTTTTTTATTAAAAATGTTCTTCCATTAATATCAATATTATTTTAATAATGAAAATATTTAATAATAGTTCAAAAATGGATATAATAGATAAAATTCACTTTTTCAAATATAAATTTAATTTAATAAGTTTTTGCGCAAACTTTTTTGTGCAAAATTTTTATTATTTGAAAAATTATGGTTACAAACAAGTATATTTTATTAATTAATTTTGAATTAATTTTATTTTTGGTTTCTTTTAAGAAACCACTTGCAGGCACTGGACGTTCCACTATCTCAGTATATTACATTTATTTTAGATAAGACGAGTGTATATGTATATATAATAAAATACATGTGCGCAAATTGTGATGTATTTGCAAAAACCCTTTTTTTGTATTATTCTTAATAATATATTAGGATGATGCATGATATAATATAAAATGTGTGAGTAATTAAAAAGTTCGAGACAAATCGAATGGGTACTCTGATATCAGTAAGATTCTGTAAATTATTGTCACGTGTTAAGTGTTAAATGCAACAGAAAAATTAATTTCTTGATAATCTTCCATTTGATGTTGCTAAATATTCAAATTGAATTTTTTTTTAAATCTCGCTGTTATCGGATTTGATTTGTCTCGAGCACATTTGGTACCCTAAAGTTATTATTATTCATACATTTAACCGAGCAACGATAAAAGCGCATGTATTTCATTTTTCCTAAATATACTCGATTGTAACATGTATATAAAAATCATTATATCCAGTCATTTTTTTAGTAAAAAAAGATATTTCTTACAATGGAAGAACATGTTTTTTTTCACGCGAAGTTTAATCTCATGTATTGAAAATGATAATAAGGGTAACAGTCGTTAATTCGCTGCCGAAATCACTGTTATTGGGAGCAATCAGGAAGATCGGGGATTCGTTCCTTCCTGTAGCGGGACTTATGACGTTCAATGAATCACTTAACTTTCCTTTGTGGATCGATTCCGCGGGATCCGAAATAGAAGAAATAAGACAAATTGAGGTCGCTTTCCACTTTTAAGATCGTTCTTCTCTCTGTTAGATATTAACCAGCGTATCACTCGGCAGAGGGATTTTGATCTGGTTTAATCGTTGGGCCAGTTATCCTTCATTGAACGTGGCGATAACGCGATTATTTTAAGGAACATTAAAGTTTAGCCTATTTGCAATTGTCCGCGAAACAAGATATATATTTTTATATACTTTTGATCGCGAAATTTACATGAAATTGTATATTTGGAAAGAAATCGAGTATTATAGATTCTACATCCGCGTTTAATTCCTTACGTATATTATTTACAAATTATATGAAATGCGCCTCTAATGTTGCAATATTTTTATTGTCACATGAAATGATAATAATTATATTGCGTGTGCGCACGTTGTATTCCGATTATAGAAATTATGTGTATTGTAATTAAATATTACTATTTTTATCAATTTTTTTTATTCATCATATACATTCGCGAAATTTAAACCGCGATTTTTTTTCTGATTTAATCGTTGGGTAACATCGATGCTTTACTTATCTTTTCGCGTCATCGAACATTTCTTTTAGAAAACCTTACAAAATGCATTAAAATTCCGGGTACTTTTTCTTATTGAAAGACATAATCGATAAATTTATTAATGATTCTTTTGGTTGCGATAGATTATCAGCGCTACGCCAATCTAAAAATTTCTAATAAATTGTACGCATTTCTGATATTTTCGTGTAATATAATAAAATATGCTATGTATATATTCTATATAACAATTTGTTATGTATTATTTTATGTTTTATATATAATGTATTTTTTATTATTGTTATAATTATGTATTATATACTATATATTTTCAACGGAAAATTTTATGTATTTATAAATTGTATTATAATTATAATGTATATTTTGTAATATATTTTTATATGACTGCAAGCTATGTAATTATACATTATAATATTTTATAATTATATAATATACATATATATTTTTTATAAATTCTATGTATTATATTTTCTATTTGGAAAATTTGAAAAACCTACACTATTAAAAGAAAATAAAATAAAAAAATTTTACCTCCTCGATGGTATCTCCACCTTAACGAAGGCATTTGCCGGGTGAGGAGGTTTGAGTACTCTAATGATCCGGAGAGCTATGCCGGCGGTAACATAGGCCGGTATTTATATAATCTGTTTTTATATTTAATCATCTTAAATATGGTCTTCGCATCTTAAAATTCTGTTCAATCTCAATGAAATAATAAACATTTTCTAAATTTTACTTAAAACGATCTTAAATATAAGACTATATGAACACCGACCTTAATTACTGGTAGGGTCACCCATGCCGGATAGGTCAAAGAAAAAGAGTCAGACTAAGAGAGATACCCCGTAATTATAATTATTATATTAATAATTATTAATTATGAATATAATAATTATATTATAATATATTATATTATAATAGTTAATTAGTAATTATTACATTTTTTGAATAAGATGAAAGTAAAAGAATGATAAAAGCATGAAGAGAGAGAGAGAGAGAGAGAGAGAGAAGGAAGAAGCACGAGTCCCTATGGTCTTGGGAATGCGACAGATTACAACACTGCAAAGATTTGAAGAAGAAGATACATTGGATAAAAATGCGTAGTAATACTTTATATAATTATGTTACACTTTATAATTTAGCACATTGTATTATAATATATAAAGCATCAAGCATTAAATATTTTGATGTTATGAAAACTATAATAAAATAATATAAAAAATTTGCTATAAAGTGGAACATTCGAAAGCATATCCACTGACGAGATACTATTAAAGATCGATGATTTTACAATATTTACCGTGACCACAAAATATTTATGTATTTATGTATATATATATATATATATATATATATATATATATATATAGAGAGAGAGAGAGAGAGAGAGAGAGAAAGAGAGAGAGAGAGAGAGAGAGAGAGAGAGAGAGAGAGAGAGAGAGAGCGAGAGAGAGAGAGAGAGAGGACCACAAGATTCGTTTATATTAAAAATTTAACACTGGCATTTCGTGTACATAGCACGGAATAAAACCAGAAATTGTGCTGAAAGGTTGATGGTGCGAACATTTAAACATAATATATCAGCTCTATTGTTTAAAACTATATCTGTAAGAAAATAATCAACTTTTCCTCTTGACTTTTTGGTAGAATAATTGCTCCTCGACTTCTTTATCGAAATATTCAATCGCTCCATTTCTGCTATTAATATTTTATAATTTGTTAGCAAAAAACCAATCATTTTCTTGGAAAAATATATTTCCCATAGTCTATCGCAAATATATCCAACATATTCGCAGACCAAATAATATTTTATGATATCGTGCGATAATTGGAGTGCAGAGTATTACTCTGTATCTATAGGGATAGTTTAAGTTTATTTATATTGCGATATTTTGCGGCACAGTGTAATATTAATTATCTAGGGACAGTATAAGATTAAATACAATGCGACATTTTACGATATTTTGCGATATTTACGGACGTAGAGTAATATTCTGTATCTATTGGTAGTTTAGGTTTATTTATATTGCGGTATTTTGCGATATTTGGGAACACAGTGTAATGTTAATTATTTAGGGATAGTATAAGTTTAAATACAATGCGATATTTTACGATATCTTGCGATATTTGTAGCGCGGAGTATTATTCCGTATCAAGGGGTAGTTTAGGTTTAATTTATTGCGATACTTTGCGATATTTTGAAGCGCAGGGTAATATTAATTATCTAGGGATAGTTTAGGATTTCTAGCATTGCGATATTTTACGATATTTTTCGATATTTTGGGCGCAGAAAATTATTCTTTACCTAAGGGTAGTTTAGATTTAATTTGTTGCTATATTTGTTGCTATATACTTTAATATATTCCACATGTGTATATGTGTGTGTGTGTGTGTGTGTGTGTGTGTGTGTATGTGTTAAAGTACGTAAAATATTTCGATGACGAACAGACAATAACACCGACCTTGACGGCGTAAACAATAGCGCGCTAATGTTTATATGCCATAGTCTTGAAAAATGTTTCGATAAAAAATAATAATAACACAGTCTTTCCGACTAATTTTTTCGCTCTATTATCATTCGCGCGACGACACTCAAAGAGTAAAGTAGTAGTATACAAGACGCTCCGTTAAATCCTTTTCTAGACGCGATCGCGATCAATATCGAAAAATTATATGCTGTATTAAAATACGTAAAATATAATATAATATAATATAATATAATATAATATAATATAATATAATATAATATAATGAAATATAAATATGTATTGTTTACGCCAAGGTCGGTATTATTGTCTGTTCGTCATCGAAATATTTTACGTACTTTAACATATTTATATTATATTATATTATAATATAAAATATAATATAATATAATACAATATATTTCGATATGACGAATGGACAATAACACGGTGTTCGGCCTTGACGATGTAAACAATAGCGCGCTAGTCATACGGTTTTGGTATCATTCACACGGCAACACTCGAGCAGTAAAGATCGTAGTGCGAATATATTCGTCGTATATTCTTAAATTAATTATTAATTAAACAATTATTGTATCATGACTTTCACTTTTTTATTAAACTTTCGATTCTATAATTCGTATTAATATACATGTACTGCATATATATATCAATAATGAAAACAACATTTGTAATGAATTAGTATTTAATTTGATCTCATAAAAACGTCGAGCGAATCGTACTTCTCTATCCCGTAGATCTAAATAATTAACTTAATAAAAAGATTCGTAAAAGATATATTAGTCTTTTAATAAATAATATCGTATAATTAATTTACATAATATCGTATAATTTAGCTACATAAAAATAAAATATAACACAAAATATTCTAATTACCTATTTATTTCTAAATATTAAATACTATAAATTTAATAATTTTATATTTCGTAAAATTTAATTATAAAAGAATCTTTAATATATTCCAAAAGAAACGAAGAACCTTTGCCAACGTAGAACAAAGTTAATTTTATAAACAAATGTATTTAATTTTATTGGAATTTTATTATTAATTTTATTGAATTGTCAAACTATACGCGATCTCTGTAATGATAGCTATTCACGGAATAGATACAGTGAAATAATCAATCATTATCGCCGAAAAGAGGCAATAATATACTTTTAAATCTAATTTAAACTTTTGATAAACAATATGAATTTTTTTATTACGATGATAAATCTTTATTAAAGATCATAATTGCAAAAATAAAAATGGAAATAACGGTAAAAATGATAAATTTTATTATAATTTTTCGATTATCAATCCTTACGAATAATAATTATTTATCTAATAATGTTCACACACAGGGTCAAATATATTTCGATATTTCCGATATTTTAAATTTGCTTAAAATGCGAGCATAAATTAATTATTAATTAAGCAATTACTATATCATGACTTTCAATTAGATTAATCTTTCGATCTTTTAATTCGTGTTAATATACCATACACACACACACACACCCACACACACACACACACACACACACACACACACACATACTTATATATACATATACATATAATACTATATTTATTCGCGTTTCTTCTTGGATCTTTCTCTCTCTCGCCTTATCTCTAATTGCCTTTAAAGGGCAAGCTCGAGCGAGCATCGGCTCGGCTTTATCTACTGTAATTTGATACGCAGATAAAAACTAAACTAAAATAATGTACCGATTTACGTGTCCACCTATCATCGACTTTCTTATCGCGTATAAGATTTATGCTTAATTTAGTTACACAAATTTATTTCATATATTTCAGTTACTTACACACTCGTTTATAATGATGTAGTTTCGAGCACTTTCTCTTTAAACTCGATTAAAGGCGTACTATTAATATAAATGCCGTCAAAAAATAGAGAATTGCAATAATTTTAACAATAATCATTATATAGTATATTAATAATTTTTTCATTATTATTTATTGTCGTTAAATATCTGCGAATTAGTACTAAATTTCTTTCAATTGCAAAAAATTATCAGCAACGAAATATGCGGTGTACGTCATTTATAAAGTATTTATCATTCATATATTACTTTCAGACATTTATTATTGTTTCTTTTTCATCTTTTCGAAAGTAATTTATTCTAAATTATCATCTAATAAATAACGCATATATAAAAAATATTTCAGTTTTTATTTTAAAATATTCCAAATAATATAATAAAATAGTTTTCGTACAAATTGATATTTTAAGATATTTTATAAAATATTTCACAATAATGTAATTATTATATTCTTTATATATAAGAATTAGATATTTTTTAATAGATTGAATTTATTAAAAGTTTTATATTCAAGACGATTCTTGATATTTACAATTTACAATATTATATATCTGAAGGCAAAAAAAATTGATTGCGCGTAATAATTAATTATACAATCAATAAATTTAGATACTTAATTTTATACGAAATAGATTTATAAAAATATTAAAATTGAATGTATTTGCACTTCATTTGTGTTTGGTCTTGCGTAACGATTAATATTCGCGTCAGATGTTCAATATATCGGTAGCATCCCGAATTTTTTCTGACCTAAATAATCAATGTGGATTCGATCGATAGCCAATAATTATAGTAATTATATCCTTGATCCTTAAATCCAAAAGTAGAAAACTCGGATTTCGTCGCTCGTGAAATATCTCGCGTCTTATTCGCGTCCTATTTCTTTTCGCATCCTCGTTGCAGCCTTTTCTCTAATTGCTTTTAAAGGGCAAGCTCGAGCGAGCAGATCGGCTCGACTTTATCTGTTGTAATTTGATACGCAGATAAAAACTAAACTAAAATAATGTACCGATTTACGTGTCCACTTGTCATCATTTTCTTATCGCGTATAAGATTTGTCTTAATTTAGTTACACAAATTTATTTCATATATTTCAGTTACTTACACACTCGTTTATAACGATGTAGTTTCGAGCACTTTCTCTTTAAACTCAATTTATTAAAGGCGCACTTTATATATTATTCATATATTACGATTAAAGCAATCAATGTCATTTAAAATGTTACATATACGTCATGTATAAATGTTTACATATACACATATTCTTTTAATTTTCAGCTGTAAGGTATTGTAATTAACATTAATGTACATTAATATTAATTCATTGATGATTTCGATTCGCACTTAGAAAAAAATATATTTAAAACATTTTAACTATATTTTCTAAAAAATTATTTGCAGATTTTAAAAACACATTTATTATTCTATATAAATAATTCGCAAAGAATGTTATAAAAAAATGTAACACAATGCTTACACAGAAAAAAATAAGTGTCAAATCAAGACTTATATACTTTAAATTAAGGCGTTCATTGTTTCGTATATATGCAACAATTTATAATCTTCTTAGAAGAATTTAATAATTTTAAATTTCAACAATATTATAGCCTTGTTTTAATATTATAATTGTCATCTCAAGAATATTTAATTATTTAATTCTACTTTAAGAAAATTATAATCTTTGATTTAAAAATATTATTTTCTATCTAACATTGTTTCTTTTCCATTCAAGAAAATTAAATCTTAAATCATAAGAATATATTTTTTTTTATTGAACTATATAAAATGGCTTCATTCAAGTAAGCAATTATTCAAGCAATTATATTTTTCTTTAATTAACGCAATCTCACTTCAAGATTTTCATGTTAAAACTAAATATATTTTCAAAACAAGAATGTCCTTTTTTTCCGTGTATTTAAATGATACGTTGTGTTACATTTTTAATCAATAAAATTTTCATCGATTCAGTTTAAGATAGTATGTTTTATATGTACAATTAGATATTTTTCTTATTCAGATTGCTTTTATCTCTCGGTCAACATTTCGCATGTAAGAACGGAAATAAATAATAAGAAAAAGAGTTAAGCAGTTCACGTATTAATATGAACGCTGTTGCAAATCTAAGGAGCAGCAATTGCGACAATAATTATTATATATAATATACAATATAATATTATATACAATATAATTATTATATAATTTTCTCATTGTTATTTATATTATATAATTTTCTCATTGTTATTTATTATTACAACATCTCTGTGAATTAGATTCCAATTTTTTTTTATTAAAGAAAATGATCGTCGTGTAATTTTTTATTCAACAATATATAAGTAGACATTACAATGAAAAAAAAAATTATTTTAACTAAATGCACTTATTGCGTACGTGACATAAAAATCGGAAGCTCTAATGATTTAGATTACATTATTGAATGATATAATTTCACACAAATTATGTAAAATTATATATAATATAAATTTCTTTGTCTCTTTCACAAATTATATTATAAATTTATATAATATAACCCCCCATGGGTACACCTTGACGAGGTGGGGTGGCTCAGTACTTGGATGGTCCCTTGAGGTTTATCTTAAATTCTTTTCTTTAAGATAAATCTTAAGGAGCCTGAAGAGGAAGCTAAGTACCCATTTGCACAGCATTGCCACGAGTCGCAATGGATCGCACGCGCATTTAATGCGCTGGACGCAGATTGCGTCGTCGACTTTTCGTCGTCGGTGCCGTCAACGTGTCGCGGACGGCGGCGTCTCGTTACCGCGTTTTCGCGTTTAGCTTTTTCGCGTCATCGCGTCATCGCGTTTTCGCGTTGGACTTTCTCGCAATCCCAATTTCACTTATTTGTCATCGAGTTGTCATCTTCCGACGTCAACTAACCGGGATGTCTCATTGAGTCGTTGCGAATGTAACGAAATTCTCACGCCTCGTGCATCGCGGCACTTGGTGATGCCGGCCGCGCACACGTATGTCCAGTACTGTGTACATGGGCGCGCGGTTTTGAGCTTTTGCTCAAGTTCGGCTGATTGAGGTCACGCTCTGCTTCGGGCTCCAGTTCGGTACGGATCGGTTAGAATTCGATCGATTGCTTGGAATCGTCGTTAATGGGTCCCTTCTCTTGTTCTAACAGCCATGAGATATTATGCACGAACAAGAGTCGAGTGAACTTCATTCGCGTTGATTCCATCAATCGATAGTTTTCTTCCGTTTCGGACTTAACTCTTGTTTGGAGGTAAGATGTCGTTGAATTCCCAACCTGTTGACTCGAAGATGACTCTCGTCAGTGAAATGGGATTTTCGCTCGTATCGAAACCGGGAGTGCCGTTTAAAGTATATATATATTAAATATATACATCGCGCGACCAAACAGAAAATTTTTAATCGTATCGAATAGTGCGGGAACCGTCCAGTATCGCGCGTAAAAGTGCGAAAGTAGCGATATAAAAATATCGCACGTGAGTGCGGGAGTGCCGCTGAAAGTATCGCGCGTCTAAGACTGAGAGGAGGAGGAGGCCTAGGAGAGGCATCGGGCTTCGGCAGAGCAACCTTCTGGTAAATAATTTATTTATTTACAATTATATATTAAATATTAAATATATTTATTATAATTTAAATTAAACAATTAATCGCGTAATTTGATTTTTTATTTATATGATTTAAAGAAGAGAATTGAAGAATAAGATTTTTAAATAAAAGCTATAATCTTGTAAAGGTATAAGCTTTTATAAAGTTATTAAAGAATTATTAATAATGTTTTTTTTTTAATTTATAGAATTATTTTATTAATCTGCTTATTATTATATGGATCGAATATAAAATTCAATATATACAAATAATAATTTTTTGAAATATTAATTTTTTGGACATTATTATAATTTGGATTTTCTATATGTATGTTATAGATGCAACAACCCAGATGATCTGAGAGGAGGAGCAGGCCTAGGAAAGGCATCTTGCACCGGCGGAGCAACCTGATGGTGAGTATTATTATTTATATTAATTTTATATAAATAAATAAATTAATTTGATTTATATGAATGATTTAAACATGAAAAAATTGGGAAAATTTTTATAATTTTTTCTATATAAAAGTTTCTACTTAAAAAAATTAATTACTTATAAAATTATTTCATATTTATATATTTATTTATAATTGCGTGCATCGGATATAAAATTCAATGAGTCCAATAATAATTTCTTAAAATATTAATTATTTTGAACATTTATATAATTTGCATTTTATATTTGTATGTTACAGACAACGTAGCTTCAATATTAACTCCGCTGTTGCGCATCAGTGCCGGTAAGTAACAACCTTTTATTTTGAAGCAAAGGATTTGTAAATGCATGAAAAAATCCGTTGCTTCTAACTCTCGGTTGGCGGGATAATACGCGTGTAAAAATTAAAGTAAAAGAAAAAATATTTTTAAAATAACAATAGATATAGAGGTACATGAAATATTTATTTCCATTATATATATCGGCCTTTATAAAACGGCCTTTTTAAAAATAGATTTTTAATTTCTAAATATTTAATCTAAAAGATAAAGATATTTATAAGCAACCCGACGACGGAGAGTTAAAATGCATGCTAATTATATTTTATATATGCATGATAATTTATATTTTGCGATTTCTGACGACTTAATGGCGTACGTTAAAATACGATCGTAATATCGTACGATCGTAAACAAATTATTAGTCGTCAAAATGAATATGGCCAGAAGAAGAGATAACTGGCTTGAAAAATACATATCAATATTGGCAATATTGGCCAAAAGATGTGTTGCGCGGCTAAGGCTTCCTAAATTTTATCGCGAATTTCCGGTTAGGGCTCCTTAAATTTCTCATTATCGCGGATTTCTAATTAGGGTTCCCCAAATTTCACCTTATCGTGAATTTCTGCTGGTGTAAGCCAGCAAGTAGGGCGGTTAGGGATGTTAGGTCTTTATTAGGTCTGTTAAGGCTATTAAGTCTGTTAGGGCTGTTAGGACTGTTAGGTTTGTTAGGGCTATTAGGGCATATAAAAGTTAAATTTATTTTCAAGAAAAAAAAACATAAAAATATGTTATTTTTAGGGGTCTGTATTAGGCTTGTTAGGGCTATTAAGTCTGTTAGGACTGTTAGGTTTGTTAGGGCTATTAGGGCATATAAAAATTAAATTTATTTTCAGGAAAAAAACCATAAAAATATGTTATTTTTAGGAGTATTTTCATATATATAATTTATTTTATGTAAAATTAAATAAATTATATATAAAGAATTGAAATTAATTATAAAAAAAACTATAAATAAAAATAAAAAAATGTATGGAAAATGTATGGAAAATGTAAAAAATGTAACTTAAATACATAATGTACATTTAAGTTGCATTTTATTATACGTATAACATGTATTAAATTTAATATTTTATTTTTTGTAAATTGTATTAATATTTTATCACTTAAAAATTGTATTTTTTTGAAAATTATACAATTTTAAATTCGAATGTGAATGTTATTAGTATCTAATATGATAATATTGATTCGATAAAATATTGACAGAAAAAAGTAATTCAATCTAAATAATTTTTTTTTCTAACTTATTTGAATCCATATACATTGATTATCATTGATTAATCATTTCAAATAATAAAAATTTTGCAATTTTCTTGTGTTGAGAATATTGATACTAATAGCATCAATTATTAAATTGTATCTAACATTGTAATTATATCTATAAATTGTAATTATATTATTTTTTATTTTTAATAATTTTCTTTGCAATTGTATATAAATTATAATCTAGTTGTAATAATGTAAAAGAAATCTATTGTACATTACACGAAATTAGATGAATACGTACAATAAGAAAATTTGTTTAATTAACACATTTGATATATTTTATTTCAATATTTTTATTGCAAAATTATTCAAATATTTGGATAGCTTATTTTTTTATATTAAAAGATTATTAATAAATTCGAGAAACTCGCGCAAATACCGTAAAAAAACTCTTTTACATAATATAAAGATTATTAAATAAAAGTGAATCAAGAAAAACACGATGTTAACCCAATAATTAGATATTAGCTTTTTACTCGTAAAATTTGTCGCGCTTTTAATATTATAGAAACGTAAGTATATTCGAAAATAAAATATTGCGAAATATTGAACATTATCGATCACGCGGAAATTAAAATCTGTAAAACAAAATAATTTTCTTTGATTATCGTTTTTAATTAAATGTATTTCGAAAATTTCGAATCGCGTTAAATATTTATTGATTTACGATTTATTGATTTACGATTTTATAATAAATTATATTGCAAACAATTGCGTTCTTTTCACGTTTTTGGACGTGATCGCTATCTTGGCGAAGAAGCCTTATCGCTGTCCCTCATGTCAGGTGGACGCTAGCAAATGCGGTTTGTACTGGCGGAGAGTCGAAACGATCTTCATTGCGGAGAGTTATTTCTCGTCGGTTTTTGTGGGCTCTATCCGCAATGCTTAGTTCGGTGCCTCATTGAAAATTGGAAGTTTCCATTACAGAGTAGGAATTAAACCCAGGTTTTCTTGGCGGTTCCTGAAAACAATGTTTTTGGCAGTGATTTAACGACGATCACCGTACATTTGAAATCGATTTTATTAAATATAAAATACAAAATTCATTAAGTATACTTTGAGAGAAGATATATTTTCTTTTTTTTTATTAAAAATGTTCTTCCATTAATATCAATATTATTTTAATAATGAAAATATTTAATAATAGTTCAAAAATGGATATAATAGATAAAATTCACTTTTTCAAATATAAATTTAATTTAATAAGTTTTTGCGCAAACTTTTTTGTGCAAAATTTTTATTATTTGAAAAATTATGGTTACAAACAAGTATATTTTATTAATTAATTTTGAATTAATTTTATTTTTGGTTTCTTTTAAGAAACCACTTGCAGGCACTGGACGTTCCACTATCTCAGTATATTACATTTATTTTAGATAAGACGAGTGTATATGTATATATAATAAAATACATGTGCGCAAATTGTGATGTATTTGCAAAAACCCTTTTTTTGTATTATTCTTAATAATATATTAGGATGATGCATGATATAATATAAAATGTGTGAGTAATTAAAAAGTTCGAGACAAATCGAATGGGTACTCTGATATCAGTAAGATTCTGTAAATTATTGTCACGTGTTAAGTGTTAAATGCAACAGAAAAATTAATTTCTTGATAATCTTCCATTTGATGTTGCTAAATATTCAAATTGAATTTTTTTTTAAATCTCGCTGTTATCGGATTTGATTTGTCTCGAGCACATTTGGTACCCTAAAGTTATTATTATTCATACATTTAACCGAGCAACGATAAAAGCGCATGTATTTCATTTTTCCTAAATATACTCGATTGTAACATGTATATAAAAATCATTATATCCAGTCATTTTTTTAGTAAAAAAAGATATTTCTTACAATGGAAGAACATGTTTTTTTTCACGCGAAGTTTAATCTCATGTATTGAAAATGATAATAAGGGTAACAGTCGTTAATTCGCTGCCGAAATCACTGTTATTGGGAGCAATCAGGAAGATCGGGGATTCGTTCCTTCCTGTAGCGGGACTTATGACGTTCAATGAATCACTTAACTTTCCTTTGTGGATCGATTCCGCGGGATCCGAAATAGAAGAAATAAGACAAATTGAGGTCGCTTTCCACTTTTAAGATCGTTCTTCTCTCTGTTAGATATTATCTAATATGATATAAAAATATCGCTCGTGAGTGCGGGAGTGCCGTTAAGTATCGCGCGTCTAACTGAGAGGAGGAGGAGGCCTAGGAGAGGCATCAGGCACCTGTGAAGCAACTCTATGGTAAATAAATTATCGCTTATATATTATTATTTATTAATTGCGTATGCGCGATTTAAATTAAATAATTAATCGCGTAATTTGATTTTTTATTTACATGACTTAAACAAGAGAAAAATAGAGAAATTTTTACATAAAAACTGTAATTTAAAAGTTTCTACGTTCGAATAGCTTTCAATAGAATTCTTAAATTATTACTTATTAGTAGAAATTTTTTTAAAATTTATAAAATTGTTTATCTGCTTATTATTTATGTGCGTCGGATATAAAATTAAATGTATATAATAATAATTTTTTGATCGTGACTACAATTTGAATCTTCTTTGTATGTTACAGATCAACAAACTATTGTGAGAGGAGGAGGAGGCCTGGGAAAGGCATCTTGCATCGGCGAAACAACCTGATGGTGAATATTTATTATTTGTATATCAATTGTTATAAATCATACGCATAATAATTCGTTCTTATAATTTAAAGGAATTAAAGAGAAAATTAGAGAGAAAGATTTTTATAAATATAAAAATTTCTATTTAAAAAATAATTTCAAAATTTATAAAATCTTCCCATACGTGTTTATATCTGCTTATTATTTTACACACCGGATATGAAATTCCGCACAATAATAATTTTTTGAAATATTGATTGTATTTTGAGCTTTGTTATAAATGAATTTTATTTTTGTATGTTACAGACGTAGTTTTAACGACAACGTAGTTTCGATAACGACAACTTCGCTGCTGCACATCAATGCCACGGTGAGTGACAAAAACTTTTATTTAATTTTAAGGTAACGGTAGAGATTGTAGATAAATCCGTTGCCTTAAAATGGATGAGCTAGAATAGATTAAATAACTTTTAATAAATTCGAAATGTATTGCATGCATCGCGAAAATATATTGCAGTATTTTAATTATAAAGAAAGAAGATCGAGAAAAGATTATTTTTGTATAAATTTTATCTAATTTATTGAAAAGAACATTAAAAATTTTATCAATTACATCTGATGCTAATTTATTCTTATAACGCGTATTTATCTTATTCACTTATCTTATTCTAATTTCTTATAGCTCATCCATTATAGAATTTGTTGTAGATATTGTTTTTAAACTTAATGTAAAGCCAAATGATTAATTAATGAAATAACTTGTAATATGATAAGTCTACAAAACAGTTATAATGGCAATACGAGTCGAGTGTCGACATTTATTATCGCTTTAGACAGCACCCTTTGTAACAGACTCCGATATAAAACACTTTGTTATTATATTTTTTCATTATATTATCTTTTATTATATACTTTCGCGCTGAAGATGACCCAAAAATAGGGTCGAAACGTTCGCTATCCTCTCTTTGTATGCTTTAATATCAATATTTATTTGATTGTATTATAAATAAATGTGTTATAACATCAACACTCGACTCGTATTGCCATTATAACTGTTTTGTTTAATTTTATATTTCGAGTCTTATATTTATTAATTTTTGTAATATGATAAGTGTTATACACATATTAATTTTATATTTTATTATAAATTATGCATTACTATAAAAATTTATTAATTATATATATTATTATAATATCAATCAATTTATTGATAATCAATTATTGATAATCTGTACAGAAAATTTTTATATTATAAAAATTTTATATATTATATATTATAGGCTGCTAACAGCTAAAGTCAGGATAACCATTTACAATTGGGCAGGATACATATACAGATTAGATTAATATATACATATTGTGTCATTTCATTTTGCCGACATTTATTAAAATAAATATAAACTGCAACGAGATAAAAATAAATATAAGCAGTTATAAAATATTAAAATATAGTATTAAAATAAATATACAAGCAATAAGTATATAAATTACAATTGCATCTTTCGAGAGTGATAGTGTTATGTTAAATTCTGTGATACTCGGCATAAATTCTGCCCAATTATAAACGGTTGCTCTTGTTTTATATTTTACCATATGAAATATGGCCGTGTTAGCAGTCTAATACAATATATAGAAATTTGTAATTTGGCTTTATTTCAGTTTAAAAAATGAAATTGAATTGATTTTTAAAAATGCTTTAAAAATAAAATCTAAATTATTAAAATTTTTTTTTCAGGAATATTAAGAAAATTGTACATAATTATTAGTGTTTAAGAAATATCATGAATACATTCTTATGCAAATTACACCAAAAATTACATAATAATAATACACGAAAAATTATCCAAAGTATACGTATAATGATTATATAATAGTAATTCATTAAATTAACATATTGGATTCTATAGTATATATTTTTGAAATATTCATAAAAGAGTAACTGTTTGTATTTTCATATCAGAGAGTCATTAATAAATTCGAAATCTATTTATAAATTCCATATCACGCGGAACTGAATATTCATGAAATAAATTATGATTACGAAAATACCGTGCTTTTTCCGCGTTCTTTTCGCGTTTTTAGACGAGATTGCCATTTTAATAAAGAATCTTATTGCCGTCCCTCTCAAATAATATTCTCAAATATTGCTAATTAAAAGTAAAAAAATATCGAATAAGAGTATAAAGAGTCGATGTTAAGTTAGCGATTAAGTATTAGCTTCACAAAATTTAACGATTGCTTTCGATGTTATGAAGTTGCGAGTCAATTATTATACGGATGTAATGATTTACTTTCAATTCGATTTATGTATTTACGAATTTCGTATCCGAAATAAATATTCGCAAATTAATAAATTACGGAAATATATCATATTTATTTCCGCATTCTTTCCCTATTCTTAGACGAAATTGCCATTTTAATAAAGGATCTTACCGCTGTTCCTCTCTCGTGAAATAATATTCCTGAATACTGCGCTAATTAAATATAAAAAAATATGGAATAAGAGTGTGAAGATTCGATGTGTTAAGTCAACGATTAAATATTAGCTTTATAAAAGTAAACGATCACCTTCGATATTATAGAATCGCGAGTTAATTATTATCAATTTAAAAATTTGTTTCTTCGGTCATATTTGTGCATTTACGAATTTCGTATCGGAAAATACTTATAAATAAATCATTAAATTACGGTTGCGAAAACACCATGTTTTTCCCGCGTTCTTTTCGCGTTCTTATACGAGATTATCATTTTAATAAAAGAGTTATCGTTGTTCCTTTCGTTAGATAAACGTTAATGAAAGTTGCGTGGCTCGTACCGCCGAGGAGTCGAAACGATTTTCATCATGGAGAATTATTTCTCATCGGTTCTTGTAAGATCCATTCGCGAAGTCTAGTTCGGTACCCTGTTGAAAATTGGGAATTTTTATTGTAAGAATGGAACTAATCCTAGGTTTTCCTGGCAATTTCCGACAGCAATGATTTCGGTAGTCATTCAACGACGAACGCCATGCGCTTCTTTAAAGAAGAATTAATTTAAATAATATATATTTAGATGTGAGAGAAATACATCTATTCTTTTCTTCGTTAAAAATGTTCTGTCATTATTAGGATTGGAATTATTATTGTCTAATGCCAGAAAGGTTTAATAGTAGATTAAATATGGATATAGCATTGTGTATAAATTTCTATTTTTCAAGTAATTTCATATTATAATTAGTTTTTATTAACTTTTTGGATAAAAATGATTACGAACGAATATATTTTATTAATTATTAATTAATTATCTCATTTGAAAAATTATTTCTAGGTACTGGGGATATTAATATTAGTTTTTAGTTTCTTTTAAGAAACTATTTACAGGTATTGGACATCGCCATTTTAGAATATTAGTTTTTAGATATATACCATTTTATATATATGTATAATAAAATACATGCACAAATTAACGTATCCAAAATATTTTTATAATTTTTATTAATATGATATATTATATATACGCGAAATTATATATGAATGTTACATAAAATGTGCGAATACTTAAAAATTTAGAGACGAATCGAATGGGTACCCCTATATCAGTAAGATTGATTAAAAGAAAAAAAATGATTAATTTAAACGTTATAAGAATAAGGAATCTAGAGAATCTAGAGAATCTAGAAGATTAATCTAGAATTAATTATATATTTAAAATTATTTTATTTATTTTATTTTGCACACTACTCGGATTGAAATTTTTTTAATCTTGCTGTTATCGGGTTCGATTCGTCTCGCGCGCGCAAACGGTACCCCAAATTATGTGTTCGCACATTTAACACAAACTCCAATGATGCATGTATTTTATTATTTATAAATATAATCGTTCGTAATCACATTTCTATAAAAAAAATCGTTATATCCATTTATTTTTCAATAAAGGAATATATTTCTTAATAATGTAAGAACATGTTTTCTGACGTGGATATCAATTTCGTGAATTGAAGATAATGACAAGGGATAATTGTCGTTGATTTATTACTGAAATCATTGCTATTGGGAATAGTCCGGAAGATCCGGGATTCGTTCCCTCCTACAGTGAAGTTCCCGACGTTCAATGGATCACTTAACTTTTCTTCGCAAATTGATCTTGCGAAATCTGATGTAGAAACAAGATGTTAATATCGTTCTCCATTTTTAAAGTCGCTCCTCTTTTTATCGGATATTACCGGTATGTCATCCGCGTATCAAATGGCGTCGAATTATATTATAAAATTTATGCGCAATCGATTATTTTGAATATTATAGATTTATTTATTCGTTGCGTTTTATCGCGAATTTTAAATCGCGATTTATCTTATAAAAATTCGCACGTAAATCAGTCGATAAATTATATATTCGCAAACATTACAGACCTCAAATTGTCTATCGAAATATCTTCGCCTTTGTGTGATAATAATTATATCGCGCGCGTGTCTATTGAGGGCGCTTCGATTATTATATTATAAAAATTATAGATATCGCGGAATCGGTTATTCCGAATATTATCAATTTATTTATTTGTCGCGTTTTCTTTTATCTTAATTTTAAATCGCAAATGTGTCTTATATTTTAATATTATCTTATAATTTAATCGTTGACTTATATATCGAAGCTTTGTCTATTTTTTCACGTCTTTGAATATTGTTTCTAATAGTCCGCGCAAAATGCGCTAGTAGTGCAAATATTTTTTTCTACTATTTAAGAAACGATCGATAATTTTTTTAATGACTGTTTTAATCGCGATTATTTACAAATTGCGTGATAATTTGAGTGATAATAATTATGTCGCGCGCGCGTCTATTGATGATTTCGATTATCATATTATACAAATTTTCCATTTTATCTTATTTAGTTAGTCATGCGCGAGATATGTATTTTATTTTCAATCGCGGCGTTCATATAAAATTGCATATTAATCGCAAATAAATCGGATAGTGAATTTTATATTCGCAAATATTACAGACCTCGAATGTCTGTCGAAATATATCTTCGCATTTATATGTGACAGCATAATTACATTGCGCGCGTATCTATTGAGGACTTCGCGATTATTATATTATAAAAATTATACATATCGAATATTTCGTGTATTATCAGTTTATTTACTCGTCGCGTTTTCCCGCGAATTTTAAATCGCGATTTACCTAACTTAATCGCTGACTTACATCGAAGCTTTGTTTATCTTTCCACATCTTTGAATATTGTCGTTAAAGTCTGCTCTAGTAGGGCAAATATTTTTTTCTACTATTTAAAAGACGATTGATGGAATTTTATTAATGACTGTTTTAATCGCGATTGTTTACATTATTTAAATCTTATTAAACTCTACTATTACATTGATAATTTCTGATATAGTTAAATATGTAGTTAGAGTATTAGAGGGACGTTGATAAAATCATTCGTTCCGTTATTCTCTATTAAACGTGGTGATAACGCGAGTTTTTAATTATATATTAATTATATATTAAAATTGTAAAGTTTTAAGATTTATTTTATTTCATTGAATTAATCATGCGCAAGATGTAATATGTATTTTCAATACGCGTTTTCTCAATCGCGACATTTATATAAAATAGCGTATTAATCGCAAATAAATCGCAAATAAATTCGCAAATATTACAGACCTTAAATGTCTATCGAAATATCTATCTTCGCACTTGTGTGTAATAGTAATTATATCGCGCGTGTCTATTAGGGGCTCCGATTATATTATAAAAATTATACATATCATAATCAAATATTTCGAATATTGTCGATTTATTTATTTGTCGCGTCTTCTCGCGAATTATAAATCGTGATTTATCTTCTAAAAATTCGCAAATAAATCAGACAATAAATTCTATATTCGCAAATATTATAGATCTCAAATGTCTCGAAATATCTTCGTATTTGTTTGATAATAATTATGTCGCGCTGTCTATTGGCGGTTTCGATTATCGTATTACAAAAAGTATGCATATGATAATCGAATATTACTAATATTATCGATTTATTTATTCGTTACCGTTTTTTCGCGAATTTTAAATCGTTATTTATCTTGTATTATGCGCCAATAATGCAAATACTTTCTTCTACAATCGAAAAAACGATCGATAATTTTATTAATGACTCTTTTGATCACGATTATATATATTTACGTTACATAAAACTTACTAAATTCTATTATTGCATATTAATTATTAATAATGAATATCGCATAATTCACCAACGCTAATCAATCGTGTTTTGACTATGTAGAAATTTTTAATAAATTTTATATTATACGTATATTTTGGATACTTTCGTGTAATTCTTTGTAATAAATTAAAACTATTTTTAAGAAATTAAATTGAATTTATTTTTAAAAATATTTTAAAAATGAAATTTAAATTATCGAAATTATTTTCAAGAAGATTAAACAAATTGCATAATTGTAGATGTTCAAGATACTTTTTAACATGTTATATTTTATTTAGAAATTAAAAATATATAAATATATAATTTACATATATATATGATATATAACATTAAGTCCAAATGTTAATGCTGTCAATATCAAATTATTTATGTTATTAAACATTTAAATAAATCGAATCCAGTTATTTGATATTGATAACATTATAAATTGTATAATGTAAATTGTATTTTGTAAATTGTAAATAGTTATAATTGTATATTAATTATAATCTAATATTGATATTTTTAATTATTGACATAAATGTGTATAAAATACAATTATAACTATAATTTAATGATATGCTTTCCGTTAGATTTATCTATTTATGAATTCCATATCGCGCGGAACTGAATATCGTATTCGTAAAATAAATTAATAAATTATGATTGCGAAAATACCGTGCTTTTTCCGCGTTCTTTTCGCGTTCTTATACAAGATTACCGTTTTAGCAAAAGAATTTTATCTATCTCTCTCGTCAGATAATATTCCTGAACATTGCGCTAATTAAATATAAAGAAATATGGAATAAGAGTGTGAAGATTCGATGTGATAAGTCAACGATTAAATATTAGCTTCACAAAATTTATCGCGGTCACCTTTGCTATTATAGAATCGCGAGTTAATTATTATGAATTTAATAATTTGTTTCTTCGGTTATATTTGTGTATTTACGAATTTCGTATCGGAAAATATTTATAAATAAATTAATAAATTACGGTTGCGAAAAAATTACGGTGTTTTTCCCGCGTTCTTTTCGCGTTCTTAGACGAGATTGTCGTTGTTCCTTTCGTTATATAAATTTTAATGAAAGTTGCGTGGCTCGTACCGCTGAGGAGTCGAAACGATTTTCATTATGGAGAATTATTTCTCATCGGTTCTTATAAGATCCATTCGCGACGTTTAGTTCGATGCCATGTTAAAAATTGGGGATTTTTATTGTAAGATCCCACAATGGCTCTTATGTGGCACGCGCATTTAATGCGTTGAACGCACATTGCGTCGTCGATGACGTGTCGCGAACGGCGGCATTTCGTTACCGTGTTTCCGCGTTGTAGTATTCTCGCGTCGTCGCGTTTTCGCGCTTCCGCGTTGAACTTTTTGTATAAAAATCCCAATTTCATTATTGTCACGAGTCTCTACTTCCGATGCCAATTAACTGGGATGTTCGGGTTTGCACACGTTGCTCTGCAACGTACACTCGCGCTTCGTGCTTCGTCAAATGATTTGGCCCGAATTGATTAGAACTCGATCGATTGCTCGGAATGGTCGTCAATGGGTCCCTTCTCTTTGCTCGTCTACAGCCACACGCACTGCGTGTGTTAACCCTGTCGAGGAGTCGAGTGGATTCCCCTAGGCACGATTTTCGCTCGGTAAAAGGGGTTGCCTCCCCATTTTCTAAATTGCTGAATGTAAGCATTTAAAAAATGTGGGTATCCTCTTCTTTTGCCGTCTACCAGCCTGGTGTAGCCATATCCTGCATTGCGGGAAACTTCGTGTTCCGGGCGAAGCACCTGAAATCGTGCTTAGCGGGTCCAGGTTCGATACGAGATAGGATAATTATGCGCGAAAAAGAGTTGGTGAACTTCATTTTCCTCTATTTCCGTCAATCGTTTCGTCTTCTTTCCGGTTTGGACTTAATCCTTGCTCGTTGTATCGTTGCGTTCCCGACCTATTGGTTCAAAGCTGATTCTTGTAAGTGAAATGAAATTTTCGCTCGTACCGAAACCGGGAGTGCCATCTAAAGTATATACATATTAAGTATATACACATCGCGTGATCAAATATAAAATTTTTAATCGCTCTTATACAAGATTACCGTTTTAACAAAAGAATTTTATCGCTGTCCCTCTGCAATTGAGTATTTTGAATATTATCGATTTATTTATTCGTCGCGTTTTATCACGAATTCAAAAGCGCGATTTATCTTATAAAAATTCGGATGTAATTCGGTCGGTGAATTGTATATTCGCAAACATTACAGACCTCAAATGATTGTCGAGATATTTTCGATTTTCTATATTTATGTGATAATAATTATATCGCGCTCGTGTCTGTTGAGAGCTTCGATTATTATATTATAAAAGATATACATATCGCAATCAGATATTCCGAATATTATCGATTTATTTAGTCGTCGCGTTTTCTCGGGAATTTTAAATCGCGATTTATCTTAATATTATCTTATAATTTAATCGTTGATTTATATGTCGAAACTTTGTCT
The DNA here is from genome assembly GCF_025532165.1 of Camponotus vicinus. Taxonomy (NCBI): domain Eukaryota; kingdom Metazoa; phylum Arthropoda; class Insecta; order Hymenoptera; family Formicidae; genus Camponotus; species Camponotus vicinus. Next base: position 8,800,965 of record NW_028141980.1, read on the forward strand.
GTCTTTCCACGTCTTTGAATATTATCTTTTATAGTCTGCGCTAGTAGTGCAAATATTTTTTTTACTATTTAAAAAGATGATGGATAATTTTATTAATGATTAATCGCGATTGTTTAAATCATTATATAAATCTTATTAAATTCTACTAATACATCGATAGTTAAAGATATAGTTAGATAGTTAAATTATTAGAGAGGGACTTTGGTAAAATCATTCGTTTCGTTATTCTCTATTAAACCGTGGCGAACAACGTGATTTTTTAATTATATTTAAAATTGTAGGATTCATTTTATTTCATTTAACTAATCATGCGCGAATTGAATTTATTTTTAAAAATGTTTTAAAAATGAAATTTAATTTATCAAAATTACTTTCAAGAATATTAAACAAATTGCATAATTATAAATGTTCAAGATATATTTTAACATGTTATATTTTATTTAGAAATTAAAAATATATAAATATATAATTTACATATATATATGATATATAACATTAAGTCCAAATGTTAATGCTGTCAATATCAAATTATTTATGTTATTAAACATTTAAATAAATCGAATCCAGTTATTTGATATTCATAACATTATAAATTGTATAATGTAAATTGTATTTTGTAAATTGTAAATAGTTATAATTGTATATTAATTATAATCTAATATTGATATTTTTAATTATTGACATAAATGTGTATAAAATACAATTATAACTATAATTTAATGATATGCTTTCCGTTAGATTTATCTATTTATGAATTCCATATCGCGCGGAACTGAATATCGTATTTGTAAAATAAATTAATAAATTATGATTGCGAAAATACCGTGCTTTTTCCGCGTTCTTTTCGCGTTCTTATACAAGATTACCGTTTTAGCAAAAGAATTTTATATCTCTCTCGTCAGATAATATTCCTGAGAATTTTCTATCTCTCTCGTCAGATAATATTCCTGAACATTGCGCTAATTAAATATAAAGAAATATGGAATAAGAGTGTGAAGATTCGATGTGATAAGTCAACGATTAAATATTAGCTTCACAAAATTTATCGCGGTCACCTTTGCTATTATAGAATCGCGAGTTAATTATTATGAATTTAATAATTTGTTTCTTCGGTTATATTTGTGTATTTACGAATTTCGTATCGGAAAATATTTATAAATAAATTAATAAATTACGGTTGCGAAAAAATTACGGTGTTTTTCCCGCGTTCTTTTCGCGTTCTTAGACGAGATTGTCGTTGTTCCTTTCGTTATATAAACGTTAATGAAAGTTGCGTGGCTCGTACCGCCGAGGAGTCGAAACGATTTTCATTATGGAGAATTATTTCTCATCGGTTCTTATAAGACCCATTCGCGACGTTTAGTTCGATGCCATGTTAAAAATTGGGGATTTTTATTGTAAGATCCCACAATGGCTCTTATGTGGCACGCGCATTTAATGCGTTGAACGCACATTGCGTCGTCGATGCCGTGTCGCGAACGGCGGCATTTCGTTACCGTGTTTCCGCGTTGTAGTATTCTCGCGTCGTCGCGTTTTCGCGCTTCCGCGTTGAACTTTTTGTATAAAAATCCCAATTTCATTATTGTCACGAGTCTCTACTTCCGATGCCAATTAACTGGGATGTTCGGGTTTGCACACGTTGCTCTGCAACGTACACTCGCGCTTCGTGCTTCGTCAAATGATTTGGCCCGAATTGATTAGAACTCGATCGATTGCTCGGAATGGTCGTCAATGGGTCCCTTCTCTTTGCTCGTCTACAGCCACACGCACTGCGTGTGTTAACCCTGTCGAGGAGTCGAGTGGATTCCCCTAGGCACGATTTTCGCTCGGTAAAAGGGGTTGCCTCCCCATTTTCTAAATTGCTGAATGTTAGCATTTAAAAAATGTGGGTATCCTCTTCTTTTGCCGTCTACCAGCCTGGTGTAGCCATATCCTGCATTGCGGGAAACTTCGTGTTCCGGGCGAAGCACCTGAAATCGTGCTTAGCGGGTCCAGGTTCGATACGAGATAGGATAATTATGCGCGAAAAAGAGTTGGTGAACTTCATTTTCCTCTATTTCCGTCAATCGTTTCGTCTTCTTTCCGGTTTGGACTTAATCCTTGCTCGTTGTATCGTTGCGTTCCCGACCTATTGGTTCGAAGCTGATTCTTGTAAGTGAAATGGGATTTTCGCTCGTACCGAAACCGGGAGTGCCATCTAAAGTATATACATATTAAGTATATACACATCGCGTGATCAAATATAAAATTTTTAATCGCTTTTATACAAGATTACCGTTTTAACAAAAGAATTTTATCGCTGTCCCTCTGCAATTGAGTATTTTGAATATTATCGATTTATTTATTCGTCGCGTTTTATCACGAATTCAAAAGCGCGATTTATCTTATAAAAATTCGGATGTAATTCGGTCGGTGAATTGTATATTCGCAAACATTACAGACCTCAAATGATTGTCGAGATATTTTCGATTTTCTATATTTATGTGATAATAATTATATCGCGCTCGTGTCTGTTGAGAGCTTCGATTATTATATTATAAAAGATATACATATCGCAATCAGATATTCCGAATATTATCGATTTATTTAGTCGTCGCGTTTTCTCGGGAATTTTAAATCGCGATTTATCTTAATATTATCTTATAATTTAATCGTTGATTTATACGTCGAAACTTTGTCTGTCTTTCCACGTCTTTGAATATTATCTTTTATAGTCTGCGCTAGTAGTGCAAATATTTTTTTTACTATTTAAAAAGATGATGGATAATTTTATTAATGATTAATCGCGATTGTTTAAATCATTATATAAATCTTATTAAACTCTACTAATACATCGATAGTTAAAGATATAGTTAGATAGTTAAATTATTAGAGAGGGACTTTGGTAAAATCATTCGTTTCGTTATTCTCTATTAAACCGTGGCGAACAACGTGATTTTTTAATTATATTTAAAATTGTAGGATTCATTTTATTTCATTTAACTAATCATGCGCGAATTGAATTTATTTTTAAAAATGTTTTAAAAATGAAATTTAAATTATCAAAATTACTTTCAAGAATATTAAACAAATTGCATAATTATAAATGTTCAAGATATATTTTAACATGTTATATTTTATTTTAAAAATTAAAAATATATCATATATATGTGTAAATTAATATATAGCTATAATATTAAGTCCAAATGTTAATGCTGTCAATGTCAAATTATTTATGTTATTAAACATTTGAATAAATCAAGTACATTTATTTGATATTGATAAAATAAATTGTATTTTGTAAATTGTAATTTGTAATTAGTAAATTGTGTTTTGTAAATTGTAAATAGTTATAATTGTATATTAATCATAATATTGATATTTTTAATTATTGACACATAAATGTGTATAAAATACAATTATAACTATAATTATATTATATGAAATTGTATTTACGATTGTAAATTACGTAAATACAATCTTATGTAAATTACACAAAAATTATCGAAAGTACGTATAATGATGATATAATAATAATTTCATTAAATTAACATATTTGATTCTATAGTATATATTTTTGAAATACTCATAAAAGAGTAACTGTTTATATTTTTATATCAAAGAGTCATTAATAAATTCGGAAAATTTTTATATAAAATGTAAAAATTCGGTGCTAAATTAATGATCAGATATAAGCTTTACAAAATTTGACGAACGCCTTCGTTATAGAATCGCGAGTCAAATTATTATAAATTTAATGATATGCTTTCCGTTAAATTTATCTATTTATGAATTCCATATCGCGCGTAACTAAATAATCGTAAAATAAATTAATAAATTATGATTGTGAAAATACCGTGCTCTTTCCGCGTTCTTTTTGCATTTTCAAACGAGATTGAATTAATAAAAGATCTTATCGCTGTCTCTATCGTCAGATAATATTGCTAAATATTGTTAATTAAATATAAAGAAATATGGAATAAGAATGTGAAGATTCGATATGATAAGTCAACGATTATTACGAAATATTAGCTTCACAAAATTTAACGATCATCTTCGATATTATAGAATCGCGAGTTAATTATTATGAATTTAATAATTTGTTTCTTCAATTATATTTGTGTATTTACGAATTGCGTATCGGAAAATATTTATAAATAAATTATAAATTACAGTTGCGGAAACACCGTGTTTTTCCCGCGTTCTTTTCGCGTTCTTTTCGCGTTCTTATACGAGATTATCATTTTAATAAAAGAGTTATCGTTGTTCCTTTCGTTAGATAAACGTTAATGAAAGTTGCGTGGCTCGTACCGCCGAGGAGACGATTTTCATTATGGAGAATTATTTCTCATCGGTTCTTGTAAGATTCATTCGCGACGTCTAGTTCGGTGCCCTGTTGAAAATTGGGAATTTTTATTGTAAGAATGGAATTAATCTCGGTTTTTCCTGGCAATTTCCGAAAGCAATGATTTCGGTAGTAATACAACGACGAACGCCATACGCTTCTTTAAAATCGAATTAATTTAAATAATATATATTTAGATGTGAGAGAAATGCATCTATTCTTTGCTTCGTTAAAAATGTTCTGTCATTATTAGGATTGGTATTATTATTATTTAATGCCAGAGAGATTTAATAATAGATAAAATGAATATAGCGTTGTGTATAAAGTTTTATTTTTTAAGTAATTTCATATTGTAATTTTATTAACTTTTTGGATAAAAATGATTACGAACGAATATATTTTATTAATTATTAATTAATTATCTCATTTGAAAAATTATTTCTAGGTACTGGGGATATTAATATTAGTTTTTAGTTTCTTTTAAGAAACTATTTGCAGGTATTGGACATCGCCATTTTAGAATATTAGTTTTTAGATATATACTATTTTATATATATGTATAATAAAATACATGCACAAATTAACGTATCCAAAATATTTTTATAATTTTTATTAATATGATATATTATATATACGCGAAATTATATATGAATGTTACATAAAATGTGCGAATACTTAAAAATTTAGAGACGAATCGAATGGGTACCCCTATATCAGTAAGATTGATTAAAAGAAAAAAAATAATTAATTTAAATGTTATAAGAATAAGGAATCTAGAGAATCTCTAGAGAATTAATCTAGAATTAATTATATATTTAAAATTATTTCATTTATTTTATTTTGCACACTATTCGAATTGAAATTTTTTAAATCTTGCTGTTATCGGGTTCGATTCGTCTCGCGCGCGCAAACGGTACCCCAAATTATGTGTTCGCACATTTAACACAAACTCCAATGATGCATATATTTTATTATTTATAAATATAATCGTTCGTAATCACATTTCTATAAAAAAAATCGTTATATCCATTTAATTTTCAATGAAGAAATATATTTCTTAGTAATGGAAGAACATGTTTTCTGACGTGCATATCAATTTCGTGAATTGAACATAATGACGAGGGATAATTGTCGTTGATTTATTACTGAAATCACATTGCTATTGGGAATAGTCCGGAAGATCCGGGATTCGTTCCCTCCTACAGTGAAGTTCCCGACGTTCAATGGATCACTTAACTTTTCTTCGCAGATTGATCTTACGAAATCTGATGTAGAAACAAGATGTTAATCGTTCTCCATTTTTAAGAACGCTCCTCTTTTTATCGGATATTACCGGTATGTCACTCGCGTATCTGCATTTGAATATTTTGAATATTATCGATTTATTTATTCGTCGCGTTTTATCACGAATTCAAAAGCGCGATTTATCTTATAAAAATTCGCAAATATATCGGTCGGTGAATTGTATATTCGCAAACATTACAGACCTCAAATGTTTGTCGAAGCATCTTCGATTTTCTATATTTACGTGACAATAGTTATATCGCGCTCGTGTTTATTGAGAACTTCGATTATTATATTATAAAAATTATACGTATCGCGATCAAATATTCCGCATATTATCGATTTATTTATTCGTCGCGTTTTCTCATGAATTCAAATCACCGTTTATCTTGTAAAGATTCGTAAATGACAGTGAGTACTATATTCGTAAATATTACAGACATCAAATTGTCTGTCGATATATCTTTACATTTATGTGATAATAATTATATTGCGCGCGATTATAATGTCTATTGAAGCTTCGATTATTATATTATAAAAATTATACATATCGCAATCGGATATTCCGAATATTATCGATTTATTTAATTGTCGAGTTTTCTCGGTAATTTTAAATCGCGATCTTATAATTTAATCGTTGACTTATACATCGAAGCTTTGTCTCTCTTTCCATGTCTTTGAATATTGTATTTAATAAGTCCGCGCAAAATGCGCCAGTAATGTAAATACTTTCTTCTACAATCGTAGAAATGATCAATAATTTTATTAATGACTCTTTTGATCACGATTATTTATGTTATATATAATTACGTTACTTTAAATTCTATTATTGCATATTATTAATAATAAATGTCGCGTAATTAATCATCGCTAATCATTCTCGGCTAATCATTCTCGTTTTGGACTATGTAAACATTTTTAGTAAATTTTATATTATACGTATATTTTGGACATTTTCGTGTAATAAATTATTCCATGTAATAAATTATTTTGTATTAAATTTCATTTCGTGTAATAAATTATTCCATGTAATAAATTATTTTGTATTAAATTTCAAATAATATTTTACATTAACGTTTTTATTAAACCCTGTATTGAAAAAAAATAAAAAATAAAAAAAATTTTTCCTCTTCGATATATCTCTACCTTAACAAAGGCATTTGCCTGGTGAGGAGGTTTGAGTACTCTAATGAACCTAAGAGTTATGCCGGCGGTAACACACGCCGATATTCATATAGACTATTCTTATATTTAAAATAATCTTATATTTAAAATAATCTTAAAATAATAATAATATTTAAAATAATCTTTAAAATAATAATTAATTAAGAAGCAATCTAAGTATCTTAGATTGCTTCTTAAGATTCCGTTTAGTTAGTAAAATAAGTTATATAATAAGTTATATAATAAATAGTTATATAATATTTTCCAACTTACTTAAGACGATCTTAAATATAAGAGTGAATTATGAATACTGGCCGTCGTTACCGGCAGGGACACCTATGCCGGACAGGTCGAAGGGGAAGAGTTAGACTAAGAGAGATACCAAAAAATTATTATATTATTTATTCATATTAATTATTTATTATATTAATATATTAATTAATATATAATAATATTTATTATATTATTATATTAATATTTTTGAGTAAAATGAAGCAAAAGAGACAATAATCGAAAGAATAAAGAAAAATAGACTTCAGGAATTTGAATATTTGTTAAAAATGCCTGAAAACAACAAATGGCCACAGAAAGTATTCCGATGGACATCACAAGAAGAAGAAGCGTTTCTACAGTTTTTTAGGATGAGGCAGTGCGACAGTTCATAACAATCCGAAGACTCTAAGAAAAAGATGCATTGGACAGAGACGCATAATGATTAGACATATAAAAAGACAGCTTGCAAAGAATTATAAAATTTACTAATAATATAATAATAATATATTTTGTAATTATGTTATACTTTATTATTAAGTACATTGTATTATATAATACAGAGCATTTTAAATATAAAAAATATCGCAGCAATGAAGATTTTAATAAAATATTATGTGATTACAATATATTATAATATTATATATATATATATATATATATATATATATATATATATATATACATAATATTTTATATTGTTAATCGTGCTGAGGAAGGATCAAAGACGATCCGAAATATTCGTTATTTTTGTAGTTTTTTAGTTCGAAATAAACAACAATTAATAAAAAGGAAGTATTGTTTTTTTCCTGCGCTCCAACTACCGCGCTGTGGCATTTATGTGCAATTTTGATTTAATTAATATGAAATCAATTTTTATGAGCGAAAATTATTTTTTATTGATATTTATATAGAGTCAAATATAATTCGTTTCCGACGTTTCATCTATTTTTCAATCATTTAAATATAATTCAGATTAAAAACGCGCATTTTAAAACGTCGAATGGTAGAATCGTCTAAATAATTAACATATAACGAAAAGCTCCAAATAAAAGATACATTAATCTTTTAATAAATAATTATGTAATTAATCTGTATAATCTAAAATATTTTTCTATATTTTAATATTTCGCGCATATATTTGTTAAAGAATGTAAAATATTTCGATGATGAACGGACAATAACATCTTGGCCTTGGTGGCGTAAACAACAGCGCGCTAATATTTACATGCCACGACTTTGGTATTATTCGCACAATGACACTCGAGCAAAGATAGTGATACAAAATACTTTGTATATTATCGAATTAATAATTAAATGATTATTATATATCATGACTTCAATTACATTAATCTTTCGATCTTATAATTCGTGTTAATATACATATATTATACATATATCAACAATGAAAATAGCATTTAACAAGTAGTATTGAATTTGGCCCGATATAAATATCGAGCGAATACGTCCCTCGTGTGTTCTCTATCTCTTACAATATAATAAAGTGCATTTCTTATATAATTATTCCGCGATGAGGCATGCCGTGCAAGGTATCTCACAATCGTTCCATAATTATAATTAGTCGTATTTTCGAGAGTGAGTGCCACAAAAAAATAACAAAGGACGAACAAGGAAGGAAAAGGATATTGGGAAAGGCATATAGGACAGGCAACATACGGAGTAATGAAATTGCGTGGTAAGTGATTTATAAATTTTTTATATATTATTCATATTATTTTTTCATTTAAAAAATTACTATCGTAAAATATTATTAAAAATATTATTACCTGATTAGTAAAATTATGATTACCTGATGGATATATCGTTACGTTTTGAACGGTTTCAACGAATCTAAAATAATAAATTATACTTTATCATGAAATATATTTGACTATATGTATTATTAAAGAAGTAATTTTATTCGTATCACTATCTATATGTTATTGAAAATTCATTGCCAAAATATGTATTTTACGTACTATAAGATATGTATACAGGATGTCTGATAACTTTTTGTAGTCCCGAAGTGTGAAGGTAGATTGGCTCAAATTAAGAAGGATGGTGCTCTGTTTTGCAATATTAGTAATAATTAACGAAAAATTAATTAAAGAAAATCGGCCAATTTGGGTGAGGCAACGAGAGTCGTCCGATTGTAACCTTATACTAGGCGCGCGACAGAGAGTGGGGAAGGAGTGGTGAGTTCGGGCAAATTGTTTAATAAATAATCAATTTTAATTAACAAATTAAAATACTTCTATAATTTAATATTACGCGATAGTGTATATTTTATAATATATAAAATATTTCGGCAACGAATTATCGACAACACGGTGTTCGACTTTGGCAATATAAAATATAAACAGTAGCGCGCTATACGTTACCGCTTTGTCATCATTCGCACGGTGACTCTCGAGTAATAAAGTAGTGATGAGAAACGCTTCGTATATTGTAATTTTTGTACTAAACACGATTACAATTAGTATCGAAACATAATTTGCTATAAATATTAATAATTAAAAATTAATTAATTTTTGATAAACGACATGAAACTGTATCGCAACGATAAATATTTATCAAATCGTAATCATTCATTACTGCGAATAAAAATTGAAACAGGGGATACATGAAAGAGGACAAGAAAATTAAATATATTATGATCTTTTAATCATCGATGCTTATTATAATATTTCTTTAACAATATTAGAATTAAATATATTTTGACCAATGCTTTAAATTTTCTCAATTCTGGTTAATTAAACAATATACAATTTAATCGAGAATCGATTTAATGTGATAGGAATCCAACATATTAAATAATCACATCGATGTTTGCAATCTTTACGGACAATAATTATTATTTTAATACTTAGAGTCACAAATATATTCCATTTGTGTTACTTTATCATTTTACTTGACAATCTAAATATAATTTGGGAGGGGGGGTTGTGAAAGAACACGAAGTAAAACAATCAAATTATAGATGCAAATAATTAGTATAACGGAAGACTTCATGATGAATAGTTTAATAAATAATCAATTAATCTTAATTAATAAATTAAAATGCTTCTATAATTTAATATTCCGCGCACGAATATTTATATTACAGAAAATATTTCGGCAACGAGAGAATTATCAATAACACCGTGTTCGACCTTGATAAACAGTATCGCGCTATTGTTAATACGTTACACGGCTTTATTATCATTCGCACAGTGACGTTGAGATTGAGTAGTGACGTGAGAGGCGTTTCACATATTATCAAATTCTTTCTTTACATAGTCAACCTTGGCGATATAAACAGTACCGCGGTAGTGTTTCTGACTTACGATCATTCGCTCAGTGGCTCTTGAACAGTGAAGTAGTGATGTGAGACGTTTTATATATTATCAAATTCTTTCTCTAAACACAATTGCAAGTGTAACGAGGAACTTTTCGTGAATGAGTGTAAGTGTAACAAGGAATTCAAATGAGTGCAACGAGGATTGAAGTGCCACGAGGAAAAAGCGAAGAAAGAAAAGGAAAAAAGGAGGTTTTGGAAGTGGATGGATCAATGAGATATGATGTGAGTCATTAATATAAATTATTTATCACATTCATTATTTATTATATTGTTGTGCCCCCGCGTCCCGTCCCGCTGGATGTATTCGTTGAATTCCTTCGAAGAAGATCGTTTCCGCGCGCGTTGTCAAGATGTTGTTATAAACAACGACTGTCAGAGACTCTGAGCCCAGCTGTCAAGCTGTGCGAACGCGCGTCTATATGTGATCCGTTTTACGATTATTCTGAATTCTTGTATGTTACTCGCGATTTATTAAAATTCTTGTGCACCTTAAATCGCGTTATTATTTACGAGTGCACGAGCGTCAGCGTATGTCGATTGTCGCGCGTGTTCGATATATATCGTTCCGCGGATGTAACAATATATAAATTATTTATCATTAGTATATATTCAAAATATACATATTTCACGTTTCGTTTTATTTCTTTGTTAGTGATTCAATAGTGATTTTAAATTGTAATATATATAATACATATACTTACAAAAAATATTCCATTTTATTTTAAAATAATTAAAACATTTATAAAATTTTTATTAATTTTTATTTTCAGATACTTATATTTTACAAAATATTTCATATTAATATATTTACTTAAATATTTCATATATAAAAAAATAGAAATTTTTTTATTTATCATATTTTTAAAAGTTTATATGTATGAAATATAAATTATTTTGTAATTACGCAATTTATAACATTAAAGTATATCCATTTGAAAGTAAAAAAGTAAAAATTAATTGCGCGCAATAATTAGTTTTAAAATCAATTATTTTGAACATTGCTTTATATAATAGATTTTCTCTTATCTTTTATATTTTTATTTATCGTTCATATTTGCGAATTAAAATTTACATAGTATATTACAAAATAAATTATATATTATATTATATATAAAATTATATATAATATAACCCTCCCATGGGGTACACCTTGTCGCGGTGGGAGGGCTTAGTACTTGGATGATGCCTTGAGGTTTATTTTAAATTTTTTAATTTAGGATAAATCTCAAGGAGCCTGAAGGGGAAGCTAAGTACCTTTTCGCGTCGTCGGTGCCGTCAACGTGTCGCGGACGGCGGCGTTTCGTTACCGCGTTTTCGCGTTTAGCTTTCTCGCGTCATCGCGTTTTCGCGCTTCCGCGTTGGACTTTTCGTATAAAAATCCCAATTTCATTATTGTCACGAGTCTCTACTTCCGATGCCAACTAACTAGGATTTCGAGTTTGCACACGTTGCTATGCAACGTACACTCGTGCTTCGTGCTTCGTCAAGTAATTCGGCCCGAATTAGTTAGAACTCGATCGATTGCTCGGAATGGTCGTCAATGGGTCCCTTCTCTTTGCTCGTCTACAGCCACACGCACTGCGTGTGTTAACCCTGTCGAGGAGTCGAGTGGATTCCCCTAGGCACGATTTTCGCTCGGTAAAAGGGGTTGCCTCCCCATTTTCTAAATTGCTGAATGTTAGCATTTAAAAAATGTGGGTATCCTCTTCTTTTGCCGTCTACCAGCCTGGTGTAGCCATATCCTGCATTGCGGGAAACTTCGTGTTCCGGGCGAAGCACCTGAAATCGTGCTTAGCGGGTCCAGGTTCGGTACGAGATAGGATAATTATGCGCGAAAAAGAGTTGGTGAACTTCATTTTCCTCTATTTCCGTCAATCGTTTCGTCTTCTTTCCGGTTTGGGCTTAGTCCTTGCTCGTTGTATCGTTGCATTCCTGACATGTTGGCTCGAAGCTGATTCTCATAAGTGAAATGGGATTTTCGCTCGTACCGAAATCGGGAGTGCCGTTCAAAGTATATACATATTAAGTATGTACATCGCGCGACCAAATAGAAAATTTTTTATCGTATCGAAATAGTGCGGAAACCGTTTAGTATCGCGCGTAAAAGTGCGAAAACAGCGATATAAAGATATCGCTCGTGAGTGCGGGAGTACCGTTAAGTATCGCGCGTCTAACTGAGAGGAGGAGGAGGCCTAGGAGAGGCATCAGGCTCCGGCAGAGCAACCTTCTGGTAAGCAATTTATTTATTTGTAATTATATATTAAATATTAAATATATTTATCATAATTTAAATTAAACAATTTATCGTAACAATTAATTTGATGTTTTTATTTATATTTTTTTATTTATATTTAAATAAGAGAGAATTAAAGAAAAAGATTTTTAAATTAAAGCTATAATCTTGTAAAGGTGTAAGCTCTTATAAGTTATAAGAGAATTATTAGTAACGTTTTTTAAAATTTATAGAATTATTTTATTAATCTGCTATTATTATATGCATCAAATATAAAATTCAATGTATACAATAATTTTTGAAATATTAATTATTTTGAACGCTGCTACATTGGAATCTTCTTTTGTATGTTATAGATCGATGCAACAACCCTGATGATCTGAGAGGAGGAGCAGGCCTAGGATAGGCATCCTGCACCGGCGGAACAACCTGATGGTGAATATTATTATTTATATATTAATTGTTATAAATTGTTAACTTGTTATAAACGAACAATAATTCGATCTTATTATTTAAATGTATTAAAGAGAAAGATTTCTATAAAAGTCATGTAAAATTTTCTATTTAAAAAACGGTTTCAAAAATAAAATTTTTCCATACGTGTTTATCTGCTTATTATTTTACACATCGGATATAAAATTCCGCGCGATAAAAATTTTTTTAAATATTAATTGCATTTTGTAAGCATTATTATAAATGAATTTTATATTTGTATGTTACAGACAACTAGCTTCGATAACAACAACTCCGCTGTTGCGCATCAGTGCCGGTGAGTGAAAAAAACTTTTATTTAACTTTAAGGTAATGGATTCGTAGAGATTGCAGATGTAGATGTAGATGTAGATTGTAGATTGTAGATAAATCCGTTGCCTTAAAATGGATGAGCTAAGATGGATTAAATTAAATAAATTAAATTAAATAATTAAATTAAATTAATTAAATTAAATTAAATCACTTTAATAAGTTCTTTCGAACTTATGCTTTGCATCCATTGTGAAAATATATTGAAATATTAATTAAAAAAAGAAGAGATCAATAAAAGATTTTTTTGTAAAGATTTTGTCTAATTTGTTAAATAAAGAACACGCATTAACAATTATCAATTTTATCAATTTTTAATGCTAATTTATTCTTATAATACGCACTTATCTTCTAATTGCTCATAGCTCATCCATCGTAGAATTTGTTTGTAGATATTGTTTTTAAACTTTACTTTAACTTAATATAAAGCCAAATGATTAATTAATTAAATAATTTGTAACATGATAAATACACACATTAATTTTATATTTTATTATAAAATATAATTTATAGAAATTTGTAGTAATTTGGCTTTATTTCAGTTAAAATAAAGTTATATTCAATATTTAACGAACGATCGTTAAATCGAACGATCGTTACTAAATGAGCGTAAATATTTCACGCTCTTTTGCCGGTAATTATTCGGCAAAAGAAGGAGTAATTATCTCCTTCTTCGATCTCTGATTAGAGATCGAGAAAGAAAGTGGCCAGGATCAACGAAAGGTAGGTTCAACTGGCCTGAAGAGTACGGTTAGGGTACGCGGTTAGGGCACGCGGTTAGGGCACGCGGTTAGGGCACGCGGTTAGGGCACGTGATTAAAATATATACATGATTAGGTGAGGTGATGATTAGAGATAGGTTCCTCAAATCTCGAATAATTTTAATTAATCAGGAAGTAGGGTTGTTAAGGCTATTAAGTAAAATCATTAAAATTCTTCTATTAATATTAGGGTTGTTAGGGCTCTTAAGATCATTAGAATTCTGTAATAGTAGGATTGTTAGAGCTATTAAAATTATTAGAATCCTTTAATAATAGGGTTGTTAGGGCTATTAAGTAAGATTCATTCTTTCTTTTAATATTCCAATAATCCTAGGGGTAAATTAAAATTATTTTCATTAAATTGAATTTATTTTTAAAAACGTTGTAAAAATAAATATAACATGTTTTAAAAATAACAATGTTTTAAAAGTGAAATTTAAATTATCAAAATTATCTTCAGAAATATTAAAGAAATTGCATTATTATTAACGTTTAAGAAATCTTAACATGTTATATTTTATTTTAAAACTTAAAAATATATGTGTATTAAATCAAATATAATATTAAATCCAAATGTTTAATGCTATCAATATCAAATTATTATATCGATGTTATTAAATATTTGAATAAATCGAATATTATTATTTGATATTAATAGCATCATAAATTTGTAAATTGTAAATTGTAAATTATAAATAGTTATAATTGTATTTTAATTATAATCTAACATTGATATTTAATTGTAAAATACAATACAATTATGACTATAATTATATTATATGAAATTGTATTTACGATTGTAAATTCTTATGTAAATTACACGAAAAATTATCGAAAGTATACGTATAATGATTATATAATAGTAATTCATTAAATTAACATATTTATTTTTATAGTATATATTCTTTAAATATTCATAAAAGAGTAACTATTTAAATGTTCATATCGAGTCATCAATAAATTCGGAAAATTTTTATATAAAATGTAAAAATTCGATGCTAAATTAATGATTAAATATAAGCGTTATAAAATTCGACGGACGCCTTTCTTATAGAATCGCGAGTCAATTATTATAAATTTAATGATATGCTTTCCGTTAGATTTATCTATTTATGAATTCCATATCGCGCGGAGCTGAATATTCTTAAAATAAATTATTAAATTATGATTGCGAAAATACCGTGTTCTTTTCGCGTTCTTTTCGCGTCCTTATAAAAGATTACCGTTTTAGCAAAAGAATTTTATCGCTGTCCCTCTCGTCAGATAATATTTCTAAATATTGCTAATTAAATATAAACAATTATCGAATAAGAGTGTGAAGATTCGATGTGATAAGTCAACGATTAAATATTAGCTTCACAAGATTTAACGATCACCTTCGATATTATAGAATCGCGAGTTAATTATTATGAATTTAATAATTTGTTTTTTCAGTTATATTTACGAATTTCGTATCGGAAAATATTCATAAATAAATTAATAAATTACGGTTGCGAAAACACCACGTTCTTTTTGGCGCTCTTAGATGAGATTGTCGTTTTAATAAAAGAGTTACATTGCGTCATCGACTCTCTATCGTCGGTGCCGTCACATGTCGCGGACGGCGGCATTTCGTTACCGCATTTCCGCGTTGTAGTATTCTCGCGTCGTCGCGTTTTCGCGCTTCCGCGTTGGACTTTTCGTATAAAAATCCCAATTTCCTTATTGTCACGAGTCTCTACTTCCGATGCCAACTAACTGGGATGTTTCGAGTTTGCACACGTTGCTATGCAACGTACACTCTTGCTTCGTGCTTCGTCAAGTGATTCGGCCCGAATTAGTTAGAACTCGATCGATTGCTCGGAATGGTCGTCAATGGGTCCCTTCTCTTTGCTCGTCTACAGCCACACGCATTGCGTGTGTTAACCCTGTCGAGGAGTCGAGTGGATTCCCCTAGGCACGATTTTCGCTCGGTAAAAGGGGTTGCCTCCCCATTTTCTAAATTGCTAAATGTTAACATTTAAAAAATGTGGGTATCCTCTTCTTTTGCCGTCTACCAGCCTGGTGTAGCCATATCCTGCATTGCGGGAAACTTCGTGTTCCGGGCGAAGCACCTGAAATCGTGCTTAGCGGGTCCAGGTTCGATACGAGATAGGATAATTATGCGCGAAAAAGAGTTGGTGAACTTCATTTTCCTCTATTTCCGTCAATCGTTTCGTCTTCTTTCCGGTTTGGGCTTAATCCTTGCTCGTTGTATCGTTGCAATCCCAACCAGTTGGCTCGAAGTTGATTTTCGTAAGTGAAATGGGATTTTCGTTCGTACCGAAACCGGGAGTGCCGTCTAATGTATAGGTATACATATTAAGTATATACATCGCGCGATCAAATATAAAATTTTTAATACAAGTTCTTATACAAAATTATCGTTTTAACAAAAGATTTTTATCGCTGTCCCTCTCGTCAGATAACATTCCTAAATATTGCTAATTAAATATCAAGAATTATCGAATAAGAGTGTGAAGATTCGATGTGATAAGTCAACGATTAAATATTAGCTTCACAAGATTTAACGATCACCTTCGATATTATAGAATCGCGAGTTAATTATTATGAATTTAATAATTTGTTTTTTCAGTTATATTTGTACTTACGAATTTCGTATCGGAAAATATTCATAAATAAATTAATATATTACGGTTGCGAAATCACCGTGTTTTTCCCGCGTTCTTTTCGCATTCTTAGACGAGATTGTCGTTTTAATAAAAGAGTTATCGTTGTTCCTTCCGTTAAATAAACGTTAATAAAAGTTGCGTGACTCGTACTGCCGAGGAGTCGAAACGATTTTCATCATGGAGAATTATTTCTCACCGGTTCTTGTGAGATCCATTCGCGACGTCTAGTTCGGTGCCCCGTTGAAAATTGAGAATTTTTATTGTAAGATTGGAACTAATCCCAGGTTTTCCTGGCAATTTCCGACAGCAATGATTTCGGTAGTCATTCAACGACGAACGCCATACGCTTCTTTAAAGTCGAATTAATTTAAATAATATATATTTAGATGTGAGAGAAAATGCATCTATTTTTTTCTTCTCGTTAAAAATGTTCTGTCATTATTAGGATTGGTATTATTATTGTCTAATGCCAGAAAGATTTAATAGTAGATTAAATATGGATATAGCGTTGTGTCTAAATATCTATTTTTCAAGTAATTTCATATTGTAATAGTTTTTATTAACTGTTTGATAAAAATGATTACGAACGAATATATTTGATTATTAATTATTAATTATTTCTAGGTACTTGGGATATTAATATTAGATTTTAGTTTCTTTTAAGAAACTATTTGCAGGTATTGGACATCGCCATTTTAGAATATTAGTTTTTAGATATATACCATTTTAGATATATGTATAATAAAATACATGCACAAATTAACGTATCCAAAATATTTTTATAATTTTTATTAATATGATATATTATATATACGCGAAATTATACATGAATGTTACATAAAATGTGCGAATACATAAAAATTTAGAGACGAATCGAATGGGTACCCCTATATCAGCAAGATATTGATTAAAAGACAAAAATTATTAATTTAAACATTATAAGAATAAGAATCTAGAATTAATTATATATTTAAAATTATTTGATTTATTTTATTTTGCACACTATTCGAATTGAAATTTTTTAAATCTTGCTGTTATCGGGTTCGATTCGTCTCGCGCGCGCAAACGGTACCCCAAAATTATTGTGTTCGCACATAAAACACAAACTCCAATGATGCATGGATTTTATTATTTATAAATATAATCGTTCGTAATCACATTGCTATAAAAAAATAGTTATATCCATTTAATTTTCAATCAAGAAATATATTTCTTAATAATGAAAGAACATGTTTTCTGATGTGCATATCAATTTCGTGAATTGAAGATAATGACGAGGGAATTGTCGTTGATTTATTACTGAAATCATTGCTATTGGGAATAGTCCGGAAGATCCGGGATTCGTTCCCTCTTACAGTGAAGTTCCCGACGTTCAATGGATCACTTAACTTTTCTTCGCAGATTGATCTTGCGAAATCTGATGAGAAACAAGATGTTAATCATTCTCCATTTTTAAGATCACTCCTCTTTTATCGGATATTACCGATATGTCATCCGCGTATCAAATGACGTCGAATTATATTATAAGAATTATGCGCAATCGTATATTTTGAACATTATTTTTTAATTTATTTATTCGTGTCTATTGAGGGCGCTTCGATTATCATATTATAAAAATTAATACATGTCGCAATCGGATATTCCAAATATTATCGATTTATTTTATTCGTCGCGTTTTCTCGTGAATCCAAATCGCGATTTATCTTATAAAGATTCGCAAATGACTCGGATAGTGAGAACTATATTGGCAAACATTATAGACATCAAATTGTCTGTCGAAATATCTCCGCAATTACGATAGTAATAACGCGCGCGATAATAATGTCTATCGAGAGCGCTTCGATTATTATATTATAAAAATTAATATAGATATCGCGCAATCGGATATTCCGAATATTATCGATTTATTTATTAGTCGCGTTTTCTCGGGAATTTTAAATCGTGATTTATCTTATAATTTAATCGTTGACTTATACATCGAACCTTTGTTTATCCTTCCACGTCTTTGAATATTATTTTTAATAGTCCGCGCAAAATGCGCTAGTAGTGCGAATATTTTTTTCTACTATTTAAAAGACGATCGATAATTTTATTAATGACTGTTTTAATCGCGATGATTTACAAATTGTGTGATAATTTGAGTGATAATAATATATCGCGCACGCGTCTTGATGATTTCGATTATCATATTATAAAAATTTTACATTTTATCTTATTTAACTAATCATACGCGAGATAGGATATGTATCATATTTGACAGCGTTCATATAAAATTGCGTGTTAATCGCAAATAAATCGGATAGTGAATTTTATATTCGCAATTATTACAGACCTCGAATGTCTGTCGAAATATATCTTCGCATTTATATGTGACAGCATAATTACATTGCGCGCGTATCTATTGAGGACTTCGCGATTATTATATTATAAAAATTATACATATCGAATATTCCGTGTATTATCAATTTATTTATTCGTCGCGTTTTCCCGCGAATTTTAAATCGCGATTTACCTAACTTAATCGCTGACTTACATCGAAGCTTTGTTTATCTTTCCACATCTTTGAATATTGTCGTTCAAGTCTGCGCTAGTAGGGCAAATATTTTTTTCTACTATTTAAAAGACGATTGATGGAATTTTATTAATGACTGTTTTAATCGCGATTGTTTACATTATTTAAATCTTATTAAACTCTACTATTACATTGATAATTTCAGATATAGTTAAATATGTAGTTAGAGTATTAGAGGGACGTTGATAAAATCATTCGTTCCGTTATTCTCTATTAAATGTGGTGATAACGCGATTTTTTAATTATATATTAATTATATATTAAAATTGTAAAGTTTTAAGATTTATTTTATTTCATTGAATTAATCATGCGCAAGATGTAATATGTATTTTCAATACGCGTTTTCTCAATCGCGACATTTATATAAAATAGCGTATTAATCGCAAATAAATCGCAAATAAATTCGCAAATATTACAGACCTTAAATGTCTATCGAAATATCTATCTTCGCACTTGTGTGTAATAGTAATTATATCGCGCGTGTCTATTAGGGGCTCCGATTATATTATAAAAATTATACATATCATAATCAAATATTTCGAATATTGTCGATTTATTTATTTGTCGCGTCTTCTCGCGAATTATAAATCGTGATTTATCTTCTAAAAATTCGCAAATAAATCAGACAATAAATTCTATATTCGCAAATATTATAGATCTCAAATGTCTCGAAATATCTTCGTATTTGTTTGATAATAATTATGTCGCGCTGTCTATTGGCGGTTTCGATTATCGTATTACAAAAATTATGCATATGGTAATCGAATATTACTAATATTATCGATTTATTTATTCGTTACCGTTTTTTCGCGAATTTTAAATCGTTATTTATCTTGTATTATGCGCCAATAATGCAAATACTTTCTTCTACAATCGAAAAAACGATCGATAATTTTATTAATGACTCTTTTGATCACGATTATATATATTTACGTTACATAAAACTTACTAAATTCTATTATTGCATATTAATTATTAATAATGAATATCGCATAATTCACCAACGCTAATCAATCTTGTTTTGACTATGTAGAAATTTTTAATAAATTTTATATTATACGTATATTTTGGATACTTTCGTGTAATTCTTTGTAATAAATTAAAACTATTTTTAAGAAATTAAATTGAATTTATTTTTAAAAATATTTTAAAAATGAAATTTAAATTATCGAAATTATTTTCAAGAAGATTAAACAAATTGCATAATTGTAGATGTTCAAGATACTTTTTAACATGTTATATTTTATTTAGAAATTAAAAATATATAAATATATAATTTACATATATATATGATATATAACATTAAGTCCAAATGTTAATGCTGTCAATATCAAATTATTTATGTTATTAAACATTTAAATAAATCGAATCCAGTTATTTGATATTGATAACATTATAAATTGTATATTGTAAATTGTATTTTGTAAATTGTAAATAGTTATAATTGTATATTAATTATAATCTAATATTGATATTTTTAATTATTGACATAAATGTGTATAACATACAATTATAACTATAATTTAATGATATGCTTTCCGTTAGATTTATCTATTTATGAATTCCATATCGCGCGGAACTGAATATCGTATTCGTAAAATAAATTAATAAATTATGATTGCGAAAATACCGTGCTTTTTCCGCGTTCCTTTTGCGTTCTTATACAAGATTACCGTTTTAGCAAAAGAATTTTATCTATCTCTCTCGTCAGATAATATTCCTGAACATTGCGCTAATTAAATATAAAGAAATATGGAATAAGAGTGTGAAGATTCGATGTGATAAGTCAACGATTAAATATTAGCTTCATAAAATTTATCGCGGTCACCTTTGCTATTACAGAATCGCGAGTTAATTATTATGAATTTAATAATTTGTTTCTTCGGTTATATTTGTGTATTTACGAATTTCGTATCGGAAAATATTTATAAATAAATTAATAAATTACGGTTGCGAAAAAATTACGGTGTTTTTCCCGCGTTCTTTTCGCGTTCTTAGACGAGATTGTCGTTGTTCCTTTCGTTATATAAACGTTAATGAAAGTTGCGTGGCTCGTACCGCCGAGGAGTCGAAACGATTTTCATTATGGAGAATTATTTCTCATCGGTTCTTATAAGATCCATTCGCGACGTTTAGTTCGGTGCCATGTTAAAAATTGGGGATTTTTATTGTAAGATCCCACAATGGCTCTTATGTGGCACGCGCATTTAATGCGTTGAACGCACATTGCGTCGTCGATGCCGTCAACGTGTCGCGAACGGCGGCATTTCGTTACCGTGTTTCCGCGTTGTACTTTTTGTATAAAAGTAGCGCGTATTCTCGCGTCGTCGCGTTTTCGCGCTTCCGCGTTGAACTTTTTGTATAAAAATCCCAATTTCATTATTGTCACGAGTCTCTACTTCCGATGCCAATTAACTGGGATGTTCGGGTTTGCACACGTTGCTCTGCAACGTACACTCGCGCTTCGTGCTTCGTCAAATGATTTGGCCCGAATTGATTAGAACTCGATCGATTGCTCGGAATGGTCGTCAATGGGTCCCTTCTCTTTGCTCGTCTACAGCCACACGCACTGCGTGTGTTAACCCTGTCGAGGAGTCGAGTGGATTCCCCTAGGCACGATTTTCGCTCGGTAAAAGGGGTTGCCTCCCCATTTTCTAAATTGCTGAATGTTAGCATTTAAAAAATGTGGGTATCCTCTTCTTTTGCCGTCTACCAGCCTGGTGTAGCCATATCCTGCATTGCGGGAAACTTCGTGTTCCGGGCGAAGCACCTGAAATCGTGCTTAGCGGGTCCAGGTTCGATACGAGATAGGATAATTATGCGCGAAAAAGAGTTGGTGAACTTCATTTTCCTCTATTTCCGTCAATCGTTTCGTCTTCTTTCCGGTTTGGACTTAATCCTTGCTCGTTGTATCGTTGCGTTCCCGACCTATTGGTTCGAAGCTGATTCTTGTAAGTGAAATGGGATTTTCGCTCGTACCGAAACCGGGAGTGCCATCTAAAGTATATACATATTAAGTATATACACATCGCGTGATCAAATATAAAATTTTTAATCGCTTTTATACAAGATTACCGTTTTAACAAAAGAATTTTATCGCTGTCCCTCTGCAATTGAGTATTTTGAATATTATCGATTTATTTATTCGTCGCGTTTTATCACGAATTCAAAAGCGCGATTTATCTTATAAAAATTCGGATGTAATTCGGTCGGTGAATTGTATATTCGCAAACATTACAGACCTCAAATGATTGTCGAGATATTTTCGATTTTCTATATTTATGTGATAATAATTATATCGCGCTCGTGTCTGTTGAGAGCTTCGATTATTATATTATAAAAGATATACATATCGCAATCAGATATTCCGAATATTATCGATTTATTTAGTCGTCGCGTTTTCTCGGGAATTTTAAATCGCGATTTATCTTAATATTATCTTATAATTTAATCGTTGATTTATACGTCGAAACTTTGTCTGTCTTTCCACGTCTTTGAATATTATCTTTTATAGTCTGCGCTAGTAGTGCAAATATTTTTTTTACTATTTAAAAAGATGATGGATAATTTTATTAATGATTAATCGCGATTGTTTAAATCATTATATAAATCTTATTAAACTCTACTAATACATCGATAGTTAAAGATATAGTTAGATAGTTAAATTATTAGAGAGGGACTTTGGTAAAATCATTCGTTTCGTTATTCTCTATTAAACCGTGGCGAACAACGTGATTTTTTAATTATATTTAAAATTGTAGGATTCATTTTATTTCATTTAACTAATCATGCGCGAATTGAATTTATTTTTAAAAATGTTTTAAAAATGAAATTTAAATTATCAAAATTACTTTCAAGAATATTAAACAAATTGCATAATTATAAATGTTCAAGATATATTTTAACATGTTATATTTTATTTTAAAAATTAAAAATATATCATATATATGTGTAAATTAATATATAGCTATAATATTAAGTCCAAATGTTAATGCTGTCAATGTCAAATTATTTATGTTATTAAACATTTGAATAAATCAAGTACATTTATTTGATATTGATAAAATAAATTGTATTTTGTAAATTGTAATTTGTAATTAGTAAATTGTGTTTTGTAAATTGTAAATAGTTATAATTGTATATTAATCATAATATTGATATTTTTAATTATTGACACATAAATGTGTATAAAATACAATTATAACTATAATTATATTATATGAAATTGTATTTACGATTGTAAATTACGTAAATACAATCTTATGTAAATTACACAAAAATTATCGAAAGTACGTATAATGATGATATAATAATAATTTCATTAAATTAACATATTTGATTCTATAGTATATATTTTTGAAATACTCATAAAAGAGTAACTGTTTATATTTTTATATCAAAGAGTCATTAATAAATTCGGAAAATTTTTATATAAAATGTAAAAATTCGGTGCTAAATTAATGATCAGATATAAGCTTTACAAAATTTGACGAACGCCTTCGTTATAGAATCGCGAGTCAAATTATTATAAATTTAATGATATGCTTTCCGTTAAATTTATCTATTTATGAATTCCATATCGCGCGTAACTAAATAATCGTAAAATAAATTAATAAATTATGATTGTGAAAATACCGTGCTCTTTCCGCGTTCTTTTTGCATTTTCAAACGAGATTGAATTAATAAAAGATCTTATCGCTGTCTCTATCGTCAGATAATATTGCTAAATATTGTTAATTAAATATAAAGAAATATGGAATAAGAATGTGAAGATTCGATATGATAAGTCAACGATTATTACGAAATATTAGCTTCACAAAATTTAACGATCATCTTCGATATTATAGAATCGCGAGTTAATTATTATGAATTTAATAATTTGTTTCTTCAATTATATTTGTGTATTTACGAATTGCGTATCGGAAAATATTTATAAATAAATTATAAATTACAGTTGCGGAAACACCGTGTTTTTCCCGCGTTCTTTTCGCGTTCTTTTCGCGTTCTTATACGAGATTATCATTTTAATAAAAGAGTTATCGTTGTTCCTTTCGTTAGATAAACGTTAATGAAAGTTGCGTGGCTCGTACCGCCGAGGAGACGATTTTCATTATGGAGAATTATTTCTCATCGGTTCTTGTAAGATTCATTCGCGACGTCTAGTTCGGTGCCCTGTTGAAAATTGGGAATTTTTATTGTAAGAATGGAATTAATCTCGGTTTTTCCTGGCAATTTCCGAAAGCAATGATTTCGGTAGTAATACAACGACGAACGCCATACGCTTCTTTAAAATCGAATTAATTTAAATAATATATATTTAGATGTGAGAGAAATGCATCTATTCTTTGCTTCGTTAAAAATGTTCTGTCATTATTAGGATTGGTATTATTATTATTTAATGCCAGAGAGATTTAATAATAGATAAAATGAATATAGCGTTGTGTATAAAGTTTTATTTTTTAAGTAATTTCATATTGTAATTTTATTAACTTTTTGGATAAAAATGATTACGAACGAATATATTTTATTAATTATTAATTAATTATCTCATTTGAAAAATTATTTCTAGGTACTGGGGATATTAATATTAGTTTTTAGTTTCTTTTAAGAAACTATTTGCAGGTATTGGACATCGCCATTTTAGAATATTAGTTTTTAGATATATACTATTTTATATATATGTATAATAAAATACATGCACAAATTAACGTATCCAAAATATTTTTATAATTTTTATTAATATGATATATTATATATACGCGAAATTATATATGAATGTTACATAAAATGTGCGAATACTTAAAAATTTAGAGACGAATCGAATGGGTACCCCTATATCAGTAAGATTGATTAAAAGAAAAAAAATAATTAATTTAAATGTTATAAGAATAAGGAATCTAGAGAATCTCTAGAGAATTAATCTAGAATTAATTATATATTTAAAATTATTTCATTTATTTTATTTTGCACACTATTCGAATTGAAATTTTTTAAATCTTGCTGTTATCGGGTTCGATTCGTCTCGCGCGCGCAAACGGTACCCCAAATTATGTGTTCGCACATTTAACACAAACTCCAATGATGCATATATTTTATTATTTATAAATATAATCGTTCGTAATCACATTTCTATAAAAAAAATCGTTATATCCATTTAATTTTCAATGAAGAAATATATTTCTTAGTAATGGAAGAACATGTTTTCTGACGTGCATATCAATTTCGTGAATTGAACATAATGACGAGGGATAATTGTCGTTGATTTATTACTGAAATCACATTGCTATTGGGAATAGTCCGGAAGATCCGGGATTCGTTCCCTCCTACAGTGAAGTTCCCGACGTTCAATGGATCACTTAACTTTTCTTCGCAGATTGATCTTACGAAATCTGATGTAGAAACAAGATGTTAATCGTTCTCCATTTTTAAGAACGCTCCTCTTTTTATCGGATATTACCGGTATGTCACTCGCGTATCTGCATTTGAATATTTTGAATATTATCGATTTATTTATTCGTCGCGTTTTATCACGAATTCAAAAGCGCGATTTATCTTATAAAAATTCGCAAATATATCGGTCGGTGAATTGTATATTCGCAAACATTACAGACCTCAAATGTTTGTCGAAGCATCTTCGATTTTCTATATTTACGTGACAATAGTTATATCGCGCTCGTGTTTATTGAGAACTTCGATTATTATATTATAAAAATTATACGTATCGCGATCAAATATTCCGCATATTATCGATTTATTTATTCGTCGCGTTTTCTCATGAATTCAAATCACCGTTTATCTTGTAAAGATTCGTAAATGACAGTGAGTACTATATTCGTAAATATTACAGACATCAAATTGTCTGTCGATATATCTTTACATTTATGTGATAATAATTATATTGCGCGCGATTATAATGTCTATTGAAGCTTCGATTATTATATTATAAAAATTATACATATCGCAATCGGATATTCCGAATATTATCGATTTATTTAATTGTCGAGTTTTCTCGGTAATTTTAAATCGCGATCTTATAATTTAATCGTTGACTTATACATCGAAGCTTTGTCTCTCTTTCCATGTCTTTGAATATTGTATTTAATAAGTCCGCGCAAAATGCGCCAGTAATGTAAATACTTTCTTCTACAATCGTAGAAATGATCAATAATTTTATTAATGACTCTTTTGATCACGATTATTTATGTTATATATAATTACGTTACTTTAAATTCTATTATTGCATATTATTAATAATAAATGTCGCGTAATTAATCATCGCTAATCATTCTCGGCTAATCATTCTCGTTTTGGACTATGTAAACATTTTTAGTAAATTTTATATTATACGTATATTTTGGACATTTTCGTGTAATAAATTATTCCATGTAATAAATTATTTTGTATTAAATTTCATTTCGTGTAATAAATTATTCCATGTAATAAATTATTTTGTATTAAATTTCAAATAATATTTTACATTAACGTTTTTATTAAACCCTGTATTGAAAAAAAATAAAAAATAAAAAAAATTTTTCCTCTTCGATATATCTCTACCTTAACAAAGGCATTTGCCTGGTGAGGAGGTTTGAGTACTCTAATGAACCTAAGAGTTATGCCGGCGGTAACACACGCCGATATTCATATAGACTATTCTTATATTTAAAATAATCTTATATTTAAAATAATCTTAAAATAATAATAATATTTAAAATAATCTTTAAAATAATAATTAATTAAGAAGCAATCTAAGTATCTTAGATTGCTTCTTAAGATTCCGTTTAGTTAGTAAAATAAGTTATATAATAAGTTATATAATAAATAGTTATATAATATTTTCCAACTTACTTAAGACGATCTTAAATATAAGAGTGAATTATGAATACTGGCCGTCGTTACCGGCAGGGACACCTATGCCGGACAGGTCGAAGGGGAAGAGTTAGACTAAGAGAGATACCAAAAAATTATTATATTATTTATTCATATTAATTATTTATTATATTAATATATTAATTAATATATAATAATATTTATTATATTATTATATTAATATTTTTGAGTAAAATGAAGCAAAAGAGACAATAATCGAAAGAATAAAGAAAAATAGACTTCAGGAATTTGAATATTTGTTAAAAATGCCTGAAAACAACAAATGGCCACAGAAAGTATTCCGATGGACATCACAAGAAGAAGAAGCGTTTCTACAGTTTTTTAGGATGAGGCAGTGCGACAGTTCATAACAATCCGAAGACTCTAAGAAAAAGATGCATTGGACAGAGACGCATAATGATTAGACATATAAAAAGACAGCTTGCAAAGAATTATAAAATTTACTAATAATATAATAATAATATATTTTGTAATTATGTTATACTTTATTATTAAGTACATTGTATTATATAATACAGAGCATTTTAAATATAAAAAATATCGCAGCAATGAAGATTTTAATAAAATATTATGTGATTACAATATATTATAATATTATATATATATATATATATATATATATATATATATATATATATACATAATATTTTATATTGTTAATCGTGCTGAGGAAGGATCAAAGACGATCCGAAATATTCGTTATTTTTGTAGTTTTTTAGTTCGAAATAAACAACAATTAATAAAAAGGAAGTATTGTTTTTTTCCTGCGCTCCAACTACCGCGCTGTGGCATTTATGTGCAATTTTGATTTAATTAATATGAAATCAATTTTTATGAGCGAAAATTATTTTTTATTGATATTTATATAGAGTCAAATATAATTCGTTTCCGACGTTTCATCTATTTTTCAATCATTTAAATATAATTCAGATTAAAAACGCGCATTTTAAAACGTCGAATGGTAGAATCGTCTAAATAATTAACATATAACGAAAAGCTCCAAATAAAAGATACATTAATCTTTTAATAAATAATTATGTAATTAATCTGTATAATCTAAAATATTTTTCTATATTTTAATATTTCGCGCATATATTTGTTAAAGAATGTAAAATATTTCGATGATGAACGGACAATAACATCTTGGCCTTGGTGGCGTAAACAACAGCGCGCTAATATTTACATGCCACGACTTTGGTATTATTCGCACAATGACACTCGAGCAAAGATAGTGATACAAAATACTTTGTATATTATCGAATTAATAATTAAATGATTATTATATATCATGACTTCAATTACATTAATCTTTCGATCTTATAATTCGTGTTAATATACATATATTATACATATATCAACAATGAAAATAGCATTTAACAAGTAGTATTGAATTTGGCCCGATATAAATATCGAGCGAATACGTCCCTCGTGTGTTCTCTATCTCTTACAATATAATAAAGTGCATTTCTTATATAATTATTCCGCGATGAGGCATGCCGTGCAAGGTATCTCACAATCGTTCCATAATTATAATTAGTCGTATTTTCGAGAGTGAGTGCCACAAAAAAATAACAAAGGACGAACAAGGAAGGAAAAGGATATTGGGAAAGGCATATAGGACAGGCAACATACGGAGTAATGAAATTGCGTGGTAAGTGATTTATAAATTTTTTATATATTATTCATATTATTTTTTCATTTAAAAAATTACTATCGTAAAATATTATTAAAAATATTATTACCTGATTAGTAAAATTATGATTACCTGATGGATATATCGTTACGTTTTGAACGGTTTCAACGAATCTAAAATAATAAATTATACTTTATCATGAAATATATTTGACTATATGTATTATTAAAGAAGTAATTTTATTCGTATCACTATCTATATGTTATTGAAAATTCATTGCCAAAATATGTATTTTACGTACTATAAGATATGTATACAGGATGTCTGATAACTTTTTGTAGTCCCGAAGTGTGAAGGTAGATTGGCTCAAATTAAGAAGGATGGTGCTCTGTTTTGCAATATTAGTAATAATTAACGAAAAATTAATTAAAGAAAATCGGCCAATTTGGGTGAGGCAACGAGAGTCGTCCGATTGTAACCTTATACTAGGCGCGCGACAGAGAGTGGGGAAGGAGTGGTGAGTTCGGGCAAATTGTTTAATAAATAATCAATTTTAATTAACAAATTAAAATACTTCTATAATTTAATATTACGCGATAGTGTATATTTTATAATATATAAAATATTTCGGCAACGAATTATCGACAACACGGTGTTCGACTTTGGCAATATAAAATATAAACAGTAGCGCGCTATACGTTACCGCTTTGTCATCATTCGCACGGTGACTCTCGAGTAATAAAGTAGTGATGAGAAACGCTTCGTATATTGTAATTTTTGTACTAAACACGATTACAATTAGTATCGAAACATAATTTGCTATAAATATTAATAATTAAAAATTAATTAATTTTTGATAAACGACATGAAACTGTATCGCAACGATAAATATTTATCAAATCGTAATCATTCATTACTGCGAATAAAAATTGAAACAGGGGATACATGAAAGAGGACAAGAAAATTAAATATATTATGATCTTTTAATCATCGATGCTTATTATAATATTTCTTTAACAATATTAGAATTAAATATATTTTGACCAATGCTTTAAATTTTCTCAATTCTGGTTAATTAAACAATATACAATTTAATCGAGAATCGATTTAATGTGATAGGAATCCAACATATTAAATAATCACATCGATGTTTGCAATCTTTACGGACAATAATTATTATTTTAATACTTAGAGTCACAAATATATTCCATTTGTGTTACTTTATCATTTTACTTGACAATCTAAATATAATTTGGGAGGGGGGGTTGTGAAAGAACACGAAGTAAAACAATCAAATTATAGATGCAAATAATTAGTATAACGGAAGACTTCATGATGAATAGTTTAATAAATAATCAATTAATCTTAATTAATAAATTAAAATGCTTCTATAATTTAATATTCCGCGCACGAATATTTATATTACAGAAAATATTTCGGCAACGAGAGAATTATCAATAACACCGTGTTCGACCTTGATAAACAGTATCGCGCTATTGTTAATACGTTACACGGCTTTATTATCATTCGCACAGTGACGTTGAGATTGAGTAGTGACGTGAGAGGCGTTTCACATATTATCAAATTCTTTCTTTACATAGTCAACCTTGGCGATATAAACAGTACCGCGGTAGTGTTTCTGACTTACGATCATTCGCTCAGTGGCTCTTGAACAGTGAAGTAGTGATGTGAGACGTTTTATATATTATCAAATTCTTTCTCTAAACACAATTGCAAGTGTAACGAGGAACTTTTCGTGAATGAGTGTAAGTGTAACAAGGAATTCAAATGAGTGCAACGAGGATTGAAGTGCCACGAGGAAAAAGCGAAGAAAGAAAAGGAAAAAAGGAGGTTTTGGAAGTGGATGGATCAATGAGATATGATGTGAGTCATTAATATAAATTATTTATCACATTCATTATTTATTATATTGTTGTGCCCCCGCGTCCCGTCCCGCTGGATGTATTCGTTGAATTCCTTCGAAGAAGATCGTTTCCGCGCGCGTTGTCAAGATGTTGTTATAAACAACGACTGTCAGAGACTCTGAGCCCAGCTGTCAAGCTGTGCGAACGCGCGTCTATATGTGATCCGTTTTACGATTATTCTGAATTCTTGTATGTTACTCGCGATTTATTAAAATTCTTGTGCACCTTAAATCGCGTTATTATTTACGAGTGCACGAGCGTCAGCGTATGTCGATTGTCGCGCGTGTTCGATATATATCGTTCCGCGGATGTAACAATATATAAATTATTTATCATTAGTATATATTCAAAATATACATATTTCACGTTTCGTTTTATTTCTTTGTTAGTGATTCAATAGTGATTTTAAATTGTAATATATATAATACATATACTTACAAAAAATATTCCATTTTATTTTAAAATAATTAAAACATTTATAAAATTTTTATTAATTTTTATTTTCAGATACTTATATTTTACAAAATATTTCATATTAATATATTTACTTAAATATTTCATATATAAAAAAATAGAAATTTTTTTATTTATCATATTTTTAAAAGTTTATATGTATGAAATATAAATTATTTTGTAATTACGCAATTTATAACATTAAAGTATATCCATTTGAAAGTAAAAAAGTAAAAATTAATTGCGCGCAATAATTAGTTTTAAAATCAATTATTTTGAACATTGCTTTATATAATAGATTTTCTCTTATCTTTTATATTTTTATTTATCGTTCATATTTGCGAATTAAAATTTACATAGTATATTACAAAATAAATTATATATTATATTATATATAAAATTATATATAATATAACCCTCCCATGGGGTACACCTTGTCGCGGTGGGAGGGCTTAGTACTTGGATGATGCCTTGAGGTTTATTTTAAATTTTTTAATTTAGGATAAATCTCAAGGAGCCTGAAGGGGAAGCTAAGTACCTTTTCGCGTCGTCGGTGCCGTCAACGTGTCGCGGACGGCGGCGTTTCGTTACCGCGTTTTCGCGTTTAGCTTTCTCGCGTCATCGCGTTTTCGCGCTTCCGCGTTGGACTTTTCGTATAAAAATCCCAATTTCATTATTGTCACGAGTCTCTACTTCCGATGCCAACTAACTAGGATTTCGAGTTTGCACACGTTGCTATGCAACGTACACTCGTGCTTCGTGCTTCGTCAAGTAATTCGGCCCGAATTAGTTAGAACTCGATCGATTGCTCGGAATGGTCGTCAATGGGTCCCTTCTCTTTGCTCGTCTACAGCCACACGCACTGCGTGTGTTAACCCTGTCGAGGAGTCGAGTGGATTCCCCTAGGCACGATTTTCGCTCGGTAAAAGGGGTTGCCTCCCCATTTTCTAAATTGCTGAATGTTAGCATTTAAAAAATGTGGGTATCCTCTTCTTTTGCCGTCTACCAGCCTGGTGTAGCCATATCCTGCATTGCGGGAAACTTCGTGTTCCGGGCGAAGCACCTGAAATCGTGCTTAGCGGGTCCAGGTTCGGTACGAGATAGGATAATTATGCGCGAAAAAGAGTTGGTGAACTTCATTTTCCTCTATTTCCGTCAATCGTTTCGTCTTCTTTCCGGTTTGGGCTTAGTCCTTGCTCGTTGTATCGTTGCATTCCTGACATGTTGGCTCGAAGCTGATTCTCATAAGTGAAATGGGATTTTCGCTCGTACCGAAATCGGGAGTGCCGTTCAAAGTATATACATATTAAGTATGTACATCGCGCGACCAAATAGAAAATTTTTTATCGTATCGAAATAGTGCGGAAACCGTTTAGTATCGCGCGTAAAAGTGCGAAAACAGCGATATAAAGATATCGCTCGTGAGTGCGGGAGTACCGTTAAGTATCGCGCGTCTAACTGAGAGGAGGAGGAGGCCTAGGAGAGGCATCAGGCTCCGGCAGAGCAACCTTCTGGTAAGCAATTTATTTATTTGTAATTATATATTAAATATTAAATATATTTATCATAATTTAAATTAAACAATTTATCGTAACAATTAATTTGATGTTTTTATTTATATTTTTTTATTTATATTTAAATAAGAGAGAATTAAAGAAAAAGATTTTTAAATTAAAGCTATAATCTTGTAAAGGTGTAAGCTCTTATAAGTTATAAGAGAATTATTAGTAACGTTTTTTAAAATTTATAGAATTATTTTATTAATCTGCTATTATTATATGCATCAAATATAAAATTCAATGTATACAATAATTTTTGAAATATTAATTATTTTGAACGCTGCTACATTGGAATCTTCTTTTGTATGTTATAGATCGATGCAACAACCCTGATGATCTGAGAGGAGGAGCAGGCCTAGGATAGGCATCCTGCACCGGCGGAACAACCTGATGGTGAATATTATTATTTATATATTAATTGTTATAAATTGTTAACTTGTTATAAACGAACAATAATTCGATCTTATTATTTAAATGTATTAAAGAGAAAGATTTCTATAAAAGTCATGTAAAATTTTCTATTTAAAAAACGGTTTCAAAAATAAAATTTTTCCATACGTGTTTATCTGCTTATTATTTTACACATCGGATATAAAATTCCGCGCGATAAAAATTTTTTTAAATATTAATTGCATTTTGTAAGCATTATTATAAATGAATTTTATATTTGTATGTTACAGACAACTAGCTTCGATAACAACAACTCCGCTGTTGCGCATCAGTGCCGGTGAGTGAAAAAAACTTTTATTTAACTTTAAGGTAATGGATTCGTAGAGATTGCAGATGTAGATGTAGATGTAGATTGTAGATTGTAGATAAATCCGTTGCCTTAAAATGGATGAGCTAAGATGGATTAAATTAAATAAATTAAATTAAATAATTAAATTAAATTAATTAAATTAAATTAAATCACTTTAATAAGTTCTTTCGAACTTATGCTTTGCATCCATTGTGAAAATATATTGAAATATTAATTAAAAAAAGAAGAGATCAATAAAAGATTTTTTTGTAAAGATTTTGTCTAATTTGTTAAATAAAGAACACGCATTAACAATTATCAATTTTATCAATTTTTAATGCTAATTTATTCTTATAATACGCACTTATCTTCTAATTGCTCATAGCTCATCCATCGTAGAATTTGTTTGTAGATATTGTTTTTAAACTTTACTTTAACTTAATATAAAGCCAAATGATTAATTAATTAAATAATTTGTAACATGATAAATACACACATTAATTTTATATTTTATTATAAAATATAATTTATAGAAATTTGTAGTAATTTGGCTTTATTTCAGTTAAAATAAAGTTATATTCAATATTTAACGAACGATCGTTAAATCGAACGATCGTTACTAAATGAGCGTAAATATTTCACGCTCTTTTGCCGGTAATTATTCGGCAAAAGAAGGAGTAATTATCTCCTTCTTCGATCTCTGATTAGAGATCGAGAAAGAAAGTGGCCAGGATCAACGAAAGGTAGGTTCAACTGGCCTGAAGAGTACGGTTAGGGTACGCGGTTAGGGCACGCGGTTAGGGCACGCGGTTAGGGCACGCGGTTAGGGCACGTGATTAAAATATATACATGATTAGGTGAGGTGATGATTAGAGATAGGTTCCTCAAATCTCGAATAATTTTAATTAATCAGGAAGTAGGGTTGTTAAGGCTATTAAGTAAAATCATTAAAATTCTTCTATTAATATTAGGGTTGTTAGGGCTCTTAAGATCATTAGAATTCTGTAATAGTAGGATTGTTAGAGCTATTAAAATTATTAGAATCCTTTAATAATAGGGTTGTTAGGGCTATTAAGTAAGATTCATTCTTTCTTTTAATATTCCAATAATCCTAGGGGTAAATTAAAATTATTTTCATTAAATTGAATTTATTTTTAAAAACGTTGTAAAAATAAATATAACATGTTTTAAAAATAACAATGTTTTAAAAGTGAAATTTAAATTATCAAAATTATCTTCAGAAATATTAAAGAAATTGCATTATTATTAACGTTTAAGAAATCTTAACATGTTATATTTTATTTTAAAACTTAAAAATATATGTGTATTAAATCAAATATAATATTAAATCCAAATGTTTAATGCTATCAATATCAAATTATTATATCGATGTTATTAAATATTTGAATAAATCGAATATTATTATTTGATATTAATAGCATCATAAATTTGTAAATTGTAAATTGTAAATTATAAATAGTTATAATTGTATTTTAATTATAATCTAACATTGATATTTAATTGTAAAATACAATACAATTATGACTATAATTATATTATATGAAATTGTATTTACGATTGTAAATTCTTATGTAAATTACACGAAAAATTATCGAAAGTATACGTATAATGATTATATAATAGTAATTCATTAAATTAACATATTTATTTTTATAGTATATATTCTTTAAATATTCATAAAAGAGTAACTATTTAAATGTTCATATCGAGTCATCAATAAATTCGGAAAATTTTTATATAAAATGTAAAAATTCGATGCTAAATTAATGATTAAATATAAGCGTTATAAAATTCGACGGACGCCTTTCTTATAGAATCGCGAGTCAATTATTATAAATTTAATGATATGCTTTCCGTTAGATTTATCTATTTATGAATTCCATATCGCGCGGAGCTGAATATTCTTAAAATAAATTATTAAATTATGATTGCGAAAATACCGTGTTCTTTTCGCGTTCTTTTCGCGTCCTTATAAAAGATTACCGTTTTAGCAAAAGAATTTTATCGCTGTCCCTCTCGTCAGATAATATTTCTAAATATTGCTAATTAAATATAAACAATTATCGAATAAGAGTGTGAAGATTCGATGTGATAAGTCAACGATTAAATATTAGCTTCACAAGATTTAACGATCACCTTCGATATTATAGAATCGCGAGTTAATTATTATGAATTTAATAATTTGTTTTTTCAGTTATATTTACGAATTTCGTATCGGAAAATATTCATAAATAAATTAATAAATTACGGTTGCGAAAACACCACGTTCTTTTTGGCGCTCTTAGATGAGATTGTCGTTTTAATAAAAGAGTTACATTGCGTCATCGACTCTCTATCGTCGGTGCCGTCACATGTCGCGGACGGCGGCATTTCGTTACCGCATTTCCGCGTTGTAGTATTCTCGCGTCGTCGCGTTTTCGCGCTTCCGCGTTGGACTTTTCGTATAAAAATCCCAATTTCCTTATTGTCACGAGTCTCTACTTCCGATGCCAACTAACTGGGATGTTTCGAGTTTGCACACGTTGCTATGCAACGTACACTCTTGCTTCGTGCTTCGTCAAGTGATTCGGCCCGAATTAGTTAGAACTCGATCGATTGCTCGGAATGGTCGTCAATGGGTCCCTTCTCTTTGCTCGTCTACAGCCACACGCATTGCGTGTGTTAACCCTGTCGAGGAGTCGAGTGGATTCCCCTAGGCACGATTTTCGCTCGGTAAAAGGGGTTGCCTCCCCATTTTCTAAATTGCTAAATGTTAACATTTAAAAAATGTGGGTATCCTCTTCTTTTGCCGTCTACCAGCCTGGTGTAGCCATATCCTGCATTGCGGGAAACTTCGTGTTCCGGGCGAAGCACCTGAAATCGTGCTTAGCGGGTCCAGGTTCGATACGAGATAGGATAATTATGCGCGAAAAAGAGTTGGTGAACTTCATTTTCCTCTATTTCCGTCAATCGTTTCGTCTTCTTTCCGGTTTGGGCTTAATCCTTGCTCGTTGTATCGTTGCAATCCCAACCAGTTGGCTCGAAGTTGATTTTCGTAAGTGAAATGGGATTTTCGTTCGTACCGAAACCGGGAGTGCCGTCTAATGTATAGGTATACATATTAAGTATATACATCGCGCGATCAAATATAAAATTTTTAATACAAGTTCTTATATAAAATTATCGTTTTAACAAAAGATTTTTATCGCTGTCCCTCTCGTCAGATAACATTCCTAAATATTGCTAATTAAATATCAAGAATTATCGAATAAGAGTGTGAAGATTCGATGTGATAAGTCAACGATTAAATATTAGCTTCACAAGATTTAACGATCACCTTCGATATTATAGAATCGCGAGTTAATTATTATGAATTTAATAATTTGTTTTTTCAGTTATATTTGTACTTACGAATTTCGTATCGGAAAATATTCATAAATAAATTAATATATTACGGTTGCGAAATCACCGTGTTTTTCCCGCGTTCTTTTCGCATTCTTAGACGAGATTGTCGTTTTAATAAAAGAGTTATCGTTGTTCCTTCCGTTAAATAAACGTTAATAAAAGTTGCGTGACTCGTACTGCCGAGGAGTCGAAACGATTTTCATCATGGAGAATTATTTCTCACCGGTTCTTGTGAGATCCATTCGCGACGTCTAGTTCGGTGCCCCGTTGAAAATTGAGAATTTTTATTGTAAGATTGGAACTAATCCCAGGTTTTCCTGGCAATTTCCGACAGCAATGATTTCGGTAGTCATTCAACGACGAACGCCATACGCTTCTTTAAAGTCGAATTAATTTAAATAATATATATTTAGATGTGAGAGAAAATGCATCTATTTTTTTCTTCTCGTTAAAAATGTTCTGTCATTATTAGGATTGGTATTATTATTGTCTAATGCCAGAAAGATTTAATAGTAGATTAAATATGGATATAGCGTTGTGTCTAAATATCTATTTTTCAAGTAATTTCATATTGTAATAGTTTTTATTAACTGTTTGATAAAAATGATTACGAACGAATATATTTGATTATTAATTATTAATTATTTCTAGGTACTTGGGATATTAATATTAGATTTTAGTTTCTTTTAAGAAACTATTTGCAGGTATTGGACATCGCCATTTTAGAATATTAGTTTTTAGATATATACCATTTTAGATATATGTATAATAAAATACATGCACAAATTAACGTATCCAAAATATTTTTATAATTTTTATTAATATGATATATTATATATACGCGAAATTATACATGAATGTTACATAAAATGTGCGAATACATAAAAATTTAGAGACGAATCGAATGGGTACCCCTATATCAGCAAGATATTGATTAAAAGACAAAAATTATTAATTTAAACATTATAAGAATAAGAATCTAGAATTAATTATATATTTAAAATTATTTGATTTATTTTATTTTGCACACTATTCGAATTGAAATTTTTTAAATCTTGCTGTTATCGGGTTCGATTCGTCTCGCGCGCGCAAACGGTACCCCAAAATTATTGTGTTCGCACATAAAACACAAACTCCAATGATGCATGGATTTTATTATTTATAAATATAATCGTTCGTAATCACATTGCTATAAAAAAATAGTTATATCCATTTAATTTTCAATCAAGAAATATATTTCTTAATAATGAAAGAACATGTTTTCTGATGTGCATATCAATTTCGTGAATTGAAGATAATGACGAGGGAATTGTCGTTGATTTATTACTGAAATCATTGCTATTGGGAATAGTCCGGAAGATCCGGGATTCGTTCCCTCTTACAGTGAAGTTCCCGACGTTCAATGGATCACTTAACTTTTCTTCGCAGATTGATCTTGCGAAATCTGATGAGAAACAAGATGTTAATCATTCTCCATTTTTAAGATCACTCCTCTTTTATCGGATATTACCGATATGTCATCCGCGTATCAAATGACGTCGAATTATATTATAAGAATTATGCGCAATCGTATATTTTGAACATTATTTTTTAATTTATTTATTCGTGTCTATTGAGGGCGCTTCGATTATCATATTATAAAAATTAATACATGTCGCAATCGGATATTCCAAATATTATCGATTTATTTTATTCGTCGCGTTTTCTCGTGAATCCAAATCGCGATTTATCTTATAAAGATTCGCAAATGACTCGGATAGTGAGAACTATATTGGCAAACATTATAGACATCAAATTGTCTGTCGAAATATCTCCGCAATTACGATAGTAATAACGCGCGCGATAATAATGTCTATCGAGAGCGCTTCGATTATTATATTATAAAAATTAATATAGATATCGCGCAATCGGATATTCCGAATATTATCGATTTATTTATTAGTCGCGTTTTCTCGGGAATTTTAAATCGTGATTTATCTTATAATTTAATCGTTGACTTATACATCGAACCTTTGTTTATCCTTCCACGTCTTTGAATATTATTTTTAATAGTCCGCGCAAAATGCGCTAGTAGTGCGAATATTTTTTTCTACTATTTAAAAGACGATCGATAATTTTATTAATGACTGTTTTAATCGCGATGATTTACAAATTGTGTGATAATTTGAGTGATAATAATATATCGCGCACGCGTCTTGATGATTTCGATTATCATATTATAAAAATTTTACATTTTATCTTATTTAACTAATCATACGCGAGATAGGATATGTATCATATTTGACAGCGTTCATATAAAATTGCGTGTTAATCGCAAATAAATCGGATAGTGAATTTTATATTCGCAATTATTACAGACCTCGAATGTCTGTCGAAATATATCTTCGCATTTATATGTGACAGCATAATTACATTGCGCGCGTATCTATTGAGGACTTCGCGATTATTATATTATAAAAATTATACATATCGAATATTCCGTGTATTATCAATTTATTTATTCGTCGCGTTTTCCCGCGAATTTTAAATCGCGATTTACCTAACTTAATCGCTGACTTACATCGAAGCTTTGTTTATCTTTCCACATCTTTGAATATTGTCGTTCAAGTCTGCGCTAGTAGGGCAAATATTTTTTTCTACTATTTAAAAGACGATTGATGGAATTTTATTAATGACTGTTTTAATCGCGATTGTTTACATTATTTAAATCTTATTAAACTCTACTATTACATTGATAATTTCAGATATAGTTAAATATGTAGTTAGAGTATTAGAGGGACGTTGATAAAATCATTCGTTCCGTTATTCTCTATTAAATGTGGTGATAACGCGATTTTTTAATTATATATTAATTATATATTAAAATTGTAAAGTTTTAAGATTTATTTTATTTCATTGAATTAATCATGCGCAAGATGTAATATGTATTTTCAATACGCGTTTTCTCAATCGCGACATTTATATAAAATAGCGTATTAATCGCAAATAAATCGCAAATAAATTCGCAAATATTACAGACCTTAAATGTCTATCGAAATATCTATCTTCGCACTTGTGTGTAATAGTAATTATATCGCGCGTGTCTATTAGGGGCTCCGATTATATTATAAAAATTATACATATCATAATCAAATATTTCGAATATTGTCGATTTATTTATTTGTCGCGTCTTCTCGCGAATTATAAATCGTGATTTATCTTCTAAAAATTCGCAAATAAATCAGACAATAAATTCTATATTCGCAAATATTATAGATCTCAAATGTCTCGAAATATCTTCGTATTTGTTTGATAATAATTATGTCGCGCTGTCTATTGGCGGTTTCGATTATCGTATTACAAAAATTATGCATATGGTAATCGAATATTACTAATATTATCGATTTATTTATTCGTTACCGTTTTTTCGCGAATTTTAAATCGTTATTTATCTTGTATTATGCGCCAATAATGCAAATACTTTCTTCTACAATCGAAAAAACGATCGATAATTTTATTAATGACTCTTTTGATCACGATTATATATATTTACGTTACATAAAACTTACTAAATTCTATTATTGCATATTAATTATTAATAATGAATATCGCATAATTCACCAACGCTAATCAATCTTGTTTTGACTATGTAGAAATTTTTAATAAATTTTATATTATACGTATATTTTGGATACTTTCGTGTAATTCTTTGTAATAAATTAAAACTATTTTTAAGAAATTAAATTGAATTTATTTTTAAAAATATTTTAAAAATGAAATTTAAATTATCGAAATTATTTTCAAGAAGATTAAACAAATTGCATAATTGTAGATGTTCAAGATACTTTTTAACATGTTATATTTTATTTAGAAATTAAAAATATATAAATATATAATTTACATATATATATGATATATAACATTAAGTCCAAATGTTAATGCTGTCAATATCAAATTATTTATGTTATTAAACATTTAAATAAATCGAATCCAGTTATTTGATATTGATAACATTATAAATTGTATATTGTAAATTGTATTTTGTAAATTGTAAATAGTTATAATTGTATATTAATTATAATCTAATATTGATATTTTTAATTATTGACATAAATGTGTATAACATACAATTATAACTATAATTTAATGATATGCTTTCCGTTAGATTTATCTATTTATGAATTCCATATCGCGCGGAACTGAATATCGTATTCGTAAAATAAATTAATAAATTATGATTGCGAAAATACCGTGCTTTTTCCGCGTTCCTTTTGCGTTCTTATACAAGATTACCGTTTTAGCAAAAGAATTTTATCTATCTCTCTCGTCAGATAATATTCCTGAACATTGCGCTAATTAAATATAAAGAAATATGGAATAAGAGTGTGAAGATTCGATGTGATAAGTCAACGATTAAATATTAGCTTCATAAAATTTATCGCGGTCACCTTTGCTATTACAGAATCGCGAGTTAATTATTATGAATTTAATAATTTGTTTCTTCGGTTATATTTGTGTATTTACGAATTTCGTATCGGAAAATATTTATAAATAAATTAATAAATTACGGTTGCGAAAAAATTACGGTGTTTTTCCCGCGTTCTTTTCGCGTTCTTAGACGAGATTGTCGTTGTTCCTTTCGTTATATAAACGTTAATGAAAGTTGCGTGGCTCGTACCGCCGAGGAGTCGAAACGATTTTCATTATGGAGAATTATTTCTCATCGGTTCTTATAAGATCCATTCGCGACGTTTAGTTCGGTGCCATGTTAAAAATTGGGGATTTTTATTGTAAGATCCCACAATGGCTCTTATGTGGCACGCGCATTTAATGCGTTGAACGCACATTGCGTCGTCGATGCCGTCAACGTGTCGCGAACGGCGGCATTTCGTTACCGTGTTTCCGCGTTGTACTTTTTGTATAAAAGTAGCGCGTATTCTCGCGTCGTCGCGTTTTCGCGCTTCCGCGTTGAACTTTTTGTATAAAAATCCCAATTTCATTATTGTCACGAGTCTCTACTTCCGATGCCAATTAACTGGGATGTTCGGGTTTGCACACGTTGCTCTGCAACGTACACTCGCGCTTCGTGCTTCGTCAAATGATTTGGCCCGAATTGATTAGAACTCGATCGATTGCTCGGAATGGTCGTCAATGGGTCCCTTCTCTTTGCTCGTCTACAGCCACACGCACTGCGTGTGTTAACCCTGTCGAGGAGTCGAGTGGATTCCCCTAGGCACGATTTTCGCTCGGTAAAAGGGGTTGCCTCCCCATTTTCTAAATTGCTGAATGTTAGCATTTAAAAAATGTGGGTATCCTCTTCTTTTGCCGTCTACCAGCCTGGTGTAGCCATATCCTGCATTGCGGGAAACTTCGTGTTCCGGGCGAAGCACCTGAAATCGTGCTTAGCGGGTCCAGGTTCGATACGAGATAGGATAATTATGCGCGAAAAAGAGTTGGTGAACTTCATTTTCCTCTATTTCCGTCAATCGTTTCGTCTTCTTTCCGGTTTGGACTTAATCCTTGCTCGTTGTATCGTTGCGTTCCCGACCTATTGGTTCGAAGCTGATTCTTGTAAGTGAAATGGGATTTTCGCTCGTACCGAAACCGGGAGTGCCATCTAAAGTATATACATATTAAGTATATACACATCGCGTGATCAAATATAAAATTTTTAATCGCTTTTATACAAGATTACCGTTTTAACAAAAGAATTTTATCGCTGTCCCTCTGCAATTGAGTATTTTGAATATTATCGATTTATTTATTCGTCGCGTTTTATCACGAATTCAAAAGCGCGATTTATCTTATAAAAATTCGGATGTAATTCGGTCGGTGAATTGTATATTCGCAAACATTACAGACCTCAAATGATTGTCGAGATATTTTCGATTTTCTATATTTATGTGATAATAATTATATCGCGCTCGTGTCTGTTGAGAGCTTCGATTATTATATTATAAAAGATATACATATCGCAATCAGATATTCCGAATATTATCGATTTATTTAGTCGTCGCGTTTTCTCGGGAATTTTAAATCGCGATTTATCTTAATATTATCTTATAATTTAATCGTTGATTTATACGTCGAAACTTTGTCTGTCTTTCCACGTCTTTGAATATTATCTTTTATAGTCTACGCTAGTAGTGCAAATATTTTTTTTACTATTTACAAAGATGATGGATAATTTTATTAATGATTAATCGCGATTGTTTAAATCATTATATAAATCTTATTAAACTCTACTAATACATCGATAGTTAAAGATATAGTTAGATAGTTAAATTATTAGAGAGGGACTTTGGTAAAATCATTCGTTTCGTTATTCTCTATTAAACCGTGGCGAACAACGTGATTTTTTAATTATATTTAAAATTGTAGGATTCATTTTATTTCATTTAACTAATCATGCGCGAATTGAATTTATTTTTAAAAATGTTTTAAAAATGAAATTTAAATTATCAAAATTACTTTCA
The DNA here is from genome assembly GCF_025532165.1 of Camponotus vicinus. Classification (NCBI taxonomy): domain Eukaryota; kingdom Metazoa; phylum Arthropoda; class Insecta; order Hymenoptera; family Formicidae; genus Camponotus; species Camponotus vicinus. The sequence continues at coordinate 8,844,421 of NW_028141980.1, forward strand.
AGAATATTAAACAAATTGCATAATTATAAATGTTCAAGATATATTTTAACATGTTATATTTTATTTTAAAAATTAAAAATATATCATATATATGTGTAAATTAATATATAGCTATAATATTAAGTCCAAATGTTAATGCTGTCAATGTCAAATTATTTATGTTATTAAACATTTGAATAAATCAAGTACATGTATTTGATATTGATAACATAAATTGTATTTTGTAAATTGTAATTTGTAATTAGTAAATTGTGTTTTGTAAATTGTAAATAGTTATAATTGTATATTAATCATAATATTGATATTTTTAATTATTGACACATAAATGTGTATAAAATACAATTATAACTATAATTATATTATATGAAATTGTATTTACGATTGTAAATTACGTAAATACATTTTTATGTAAATTACACAAAAATTATCGAAAGTACGTATAATGATATAATAGTAATTTCATTAAATTAACATATTTGATTCTATAGTATATATTTTTGAAATACTCATAAAAGAGTAACTGTTTATATTTTTATATCAAAGAGTCATTAATAAATTCGGAAAATTTTTATATAAAATGTAAAAATTCGGTGCTAAATTAATGATCAGATATAAGCTTTACAAAATTTGACGAACGCCTTCGTTATAGAATCGCGAGTCAAATTATTATAAATTTAATGATATGCTTTCCGTTAAATTTATCTATTTATGAATTCCATATCGCGCGTAACTAAATAATCGTAAAATAAATTAATAAATTATGATTGTGAAAATACCGTGCTCTTTCCGCGTTCTTTTTGCATTTTCAAACGAGATTGAATTAATAAAAGATCTTATCGCTGTCTCTATCGTCAGATAATATTGCTAAATATTGTTAATTAAATATAAAGAAATATGGAATAAGAATGTGAAGATTCGATATGATAAGTCAACGATTATTACGAAATATTAGCTTCACAAAATTTAACGATCACCTTCGATATTATAGAATCGCGAGTTAATTATTATGAATTTAATAATTTGTTTCTTCAGTTATATTTGTGTATTTACGAATTGCGTATCGGAAAATATTTATAAATAAATTATAAATTACAGTTGCGAAAACACCGTGTTTTTCCCGCGTTCTTTTCGCGTTCTTTTCGCGTTCTTTTCGCGTTCTTATACGAGATTATCATTTTAATAAAAGAGTTATCGTTGTTCCTTTCGTTAGATAAACGTTAATGAAAGTTGCGTGGCTCGTACCGCCGAGGAGACGATTTTCATTATGGAGAATTATTTCTCATCGGTTCTTGTAAGATCCATTCGCGACGTCTAGTTCGGTGCCCTGTTGAAAATTGGGAATTTTTATTGTAAGAATGGAATTAATCCCGGTTTTTCCTGGCAATTTCCGAAAGCAATGATTTCGGTAGTAATACAACGACGAACGCCATACGCTTCTTTAAAATCGAATTAATTTAAATAATATATATTTAGATGTGAGAGAAATGCATCTATTCTTTTCTTCGTTAAAAATGTTCTGTCATTATTAGGATTGGTATTATTATTATTTAATGCCAGAGAGATTTAATAATAGATAAAATGAATATAGCGTTGTGTATAAAGTTTTATTTTTTAAGTAATTTCATATTGTAATTTTATTAACTTTTTGGATAAAAATGATTACGAACGAATATATTTTATTAATTATTAATTAATTATCTCATTTGAAAAATTATTTCTAGGTACTGGGGATATTAATATTAGTTTTTAGTTTCTTTTAAGAAACTATTTGCAGGTATTGGACATCGCCATTTTAGAATATTAGTTTTTAGATATATACTATTTTATATATATGTATAATAAAATACATGCACAAATTAACGTATCCAAAATATTTTTATAATTTTTATTAATATGATATATTATATATACGCGAAATTATATACAGGGCGATCCTGAAAAACGTTATGTCTTTAAAATGACGTATTCCTGACACCATTCTAAGACAATTTTTCCTTTACCAAAATTTGATTTGAAGCGTAGTTTTTGAATTATGAGCAAAAATAGTTAGTAAATCACGCGTCGGGTACAGAAGGCAGGCAGGAGCGGCGCGGCGTGCCGCGAGCGCGGGCGCAGCTGACCGCCCGACGGGTGATTATCACCGCATGAGTCGCTAACTATTTTATCTTATAACATAAAATTATGCTTTAAATAAAATTTTGGTAAAGAAGAAAATGTCTTAGAATTACGTCAGAAATACGTGTTCCTTAAAATAACGTTATTTTAATAATGAAAAGTTGTTCCGGATCGCCGGCCGTCCGACGTTGCAATCAGCTGATTGCTACACGCGATGTGTGTATGGCGGAGTGTGTGCGTAAGAGAGAGAGAGAGAGGGAGGGTAGGAGGGACAGACATTCATACACACGCACGCACTTTTTTTCTCGCTCTCTTTCTCTCTTTTACGCAACACTCATACACTCTCTCATTCAGTCTCTCACTCACACTCTCTCGGTCACTCACTCACTCACTCACCTGCTTACTCACTTGCTCACTCACCTTGTAGCAGCGTAGCGAATCTTCATGCTATGTATTGTTGTTATCTGCTGCACGATTATGATTGCTAGAGATGCGCGACACATCGAAATTTTTTCGATTATTAGTCTCACACTCGATTGACACAATACAGATTACACGATAACGAGTTTACTGTTTATTCACTCACTATTGATTTATCGATACCAAAAATTACTTTCAAAGAAACGCGAATGCAAACAGCACATGACTCGACGCGAAGCGACGGACCGCGGAGACTGCGCGACCACAAGAGTTATGTTGCCAGAAACGCGACATCTAACAAACGACTTGCGCGTGGCGCGTGATTGACGCGAGATAAGACGAATGTAATTAAAATCGTCTTATCTCGCGTCAATCACGCGCCACGCGCAAGTCGTTTGTTAGATGTCGCGTGTCGCGTTTCTCATCAACGCAACATAACTCTTGTGGTCGCGCAGTCTCCGCGGTCCGTCGCTTCGCGTCGAGTCATGTGCTGTTTGCATTCGCGTTTCTTTGAAAGTAATTTTTGGTATCGATAAATCAATAGTGAGTGAATAAACAGTAAACTCGTTATCGTGTAATCTGTATTGTGTCAATCGAGTGTGAGACTAATAATCGAAAAAATTTCGATGTGTCGCGCATCTCTAGCAATCATAATCGTGCAGCAGATAACAACAATACATAGCATGAAGATTCGCTACGCTGCTACAAGGTGAGTGAGCAAGTGAGTAAGCAGGTGAGTGAGTGAGTGAGTGACCGAGAGAGTGTGAGTGAGAGACTGAATGAGAGAGTGTATGAGTGTTGCGTAAAAGAGAGAAAGAGAGCGAGAAAAAAAGTGCGTGCGTGTGTATGAATGTCTGTCCCTCCTACCCTCCCTCTCTCTCTCTCTCTTACGCACACACTCCGCCATACACACATCGCGTGTAGCAATCAGCTGATTGCAACGTCGGACGGCCGGCGATCCGGAACAACTTTTCATTATTAAAATAACGTTATTTTAAGGAACACGTATTTCTGACGTAATTCTAAGACATTTTCTTCTTTACCAAAATTTTATTTAAAGCATAATTTTATGTTATAAGATAAAATAGTTAGCGACTCATGCGGTGATAATCACCCGTCGGGCGGTCAGCTGCGCCCGCGCTCGCGGCACGCCGCGCCGCTCCTGCCTGCCTTCTGTACCCGACGCATGATTTACTAACTATTTTTGCTCATAATTCAAAAACTACGCTTCAAATCAAATTTTGGTAAAGGAAAAATTGTCTTAGAATGGTGTCAGGAATACGTCATTTTAAAGACATAACGTTTTTCAGGATCGCCCTGTATGAATGTTACATAAAATGTGCGAATACTTAAAAATTTAGAGACGAATCGAATGGGTACCCCTATATCAGTAAGATTGATTAAAAGAAAAAAAATGATTAATTTAAATGTTATAAGAATAAGGAATCTAGAGAATCTCTAGAGAATTAATCTAGAATTAATTATATATTTAAAATTATTTCATTTATTTTATTTTGCACACTATTCGAATTGAAATTTTTTAAATCTTGCTGTTATCGGGTTCGATTCGTCTCGCGCGCGCAAACGGTACCCCAAATTATGTGTTCGCACATTTAACACAAACTCCAATGATGCATGTATTTTATTATTTATAAATATAATCGTTCGTAATCACATTTCTATAAAAAAAATCGTTATATCCATTTAATTTTCAATGAAGAAATATATTTCTTAGTAATGGAAGAACATGTTTTCTGACGTGCATATCAATTTCGTGAATTGAACATAATGACGAGGGATAATTGTCGTTGATTTATTACTGAAATCATTGCTATTGGGAATAGTCCGGAAGATCCGGGATTCGTTCCCTCCTACAGTGAAGTTCCCGATGTTCAATGGATCACTTAACTTTTCTTTGCAGATTGATCTTGCGAAATCTGATGTAGAAACAAGATGTTAATCGTTCTCCATTTTTAAGATCGCTCCTCTTTTTATCGGATATTACCGGTATGTCACTCGCGTATCTGCATTTGAATATTTTGAATATTATCGATTTATTTATTCGTCGTGTTTTATCGCGAATTTTAAATCGCGATTTATCTTATAAAAATTCGCAAATATATCGGTCGGTGAATTGTATATTCGCAAACATTACAGACCTCAAATGTTTGTCGAAACATCTTCGATTTTCTATATTTACGTGACAATAATTATATCGCGCTCGTGTCTATTGAGAGCTTCGATTATTATATTATAAAAATTATACATATCGCAATCGGATATTCCGAATATTATCGATTTATTTAATCGTCGCGTTTTCTCGGGAATTTTAAATCACGATTTATCTTATAATTTAACGTTATCTTATAATTTAATCGTTGACTTATACATCGAAGCTTTGTCTCTCTTTCCATGTCTTTGAATATTGTCTTTAATAAGTCCGCGCAAAATGCGCCAGTAATGCAAATACTTTCTTCTACAATCGTAGAAATGATCAATAATTTTATTAATGACTCTTTTGATTATTTACGTTACGTATAATTACGTTACATTAAATTCTATTATTGCATATCTATTATTAATAATAAATGTCGCGTAATTAATCATCGCTAATCATTCTCGTCTGGACTATGTAAAAATTTTTAGTAAATTTTATATTATACGTATATTTTGGACATTTTCGTGTAATAAATTATTCCATGTAATAAATTATTTTGTATTAAATTTCATTTCGTGTAATAAATTATTCCATGTAATAAATTATTTTGTATTAAATTTCAAATTATATTTTACATTAACTTTTTTATTAAACCCTGTATTGAAAAAAAAATAAAAAATAAAAAAAAAATTTTCCTCGATATATCTCTACCTTAACGAAGGCATTTGCCTGGTGAGGAGGTTTGAGTACTTTAATGAACCTAAGAGCTATACCGGCGGTAACACACGCCGATATTCATATAGACTATATTCTTATATTTAAAATAATCTTAAGTATCTTAGATTGCTTCTTAAGATTCTGTTTAGTTAGTAAAATAAGTTATATAATAAGTTATATAATAAATAGTTATAATATTTTTCAACTTACTTAAGACGATCTTAAATATAAGAGTGAATTATGAATACTGACCGTCGTTACCGGCAAGGACACCCATGCCGGATTGGTCGAAGGGGAAGAGTCAGACTAAGAGAGATACCAAAATTATTATATTATTTATTCATATTAATTATTTATTATATTAATATATTAATTAATACATATTAATTAATATATAATAATATTTATTATATTATTATATTAATATTTTTGAATAAAATGAATTATTAATATGTTTGTAAAATGAAGCAAAAGAGACAATAATCGAAAGAATAAAGAAAAATAGACTTCAGCAATTTGAATATTTCTTAAAAATGCTTGAAGACAACAAATGGCCACAGAAAGTATTCCGATGGACATCACAAGAAGAAGAAGCGTTTCTACAGTTTTTAGGACGAGGCAGTGCGATAGTTCATAACAATCCGAAGATTCTAAGAAAAAGATGCATTGGACAGAGACGCATAATGATTAGACATATAAAAAGACAGCTTGCAAGAAGTTATAAAATTTACTAATAATATAATAATAATATATTTTGTAATTATGTTATACTTTATTATTAAGTACATTGTATTATATAATATAGAGCATTTTAAATATAAAAAATATTGCAGCAATGAATATTATAATAAAATATTATGTGATTATAATATTATAATATTATATATATATATATATATATATATATATATATATATATATATATATAATTTGATATTGTTAATTCTCGTGCTGAGGAAGGGTCAAAGACGATCCGAAATATTCGTTATTTTTGTAGTTTTTTAGTTCGAAATAAACAACAATTAATAAGAAGGAAGTGTTGTTTCTTTCCTGCGCTCCAACTACCGCGCTGTGGCATTTATGTGCAATTTTGATTTAATTAATATGAAATAAATTTTTACGAGGGAAAATTATTTTTTGATATTTATATAGAGTCAAATATAATTCGTTTCCGACGTTTCATCTATTTTTCAATCATTTAAATATAATTCGGATTAAAAACGCGCACTTTAAAACGTCGAATGGTAGAATCGTCTAAATAATTAACATATAACGAAAAGCTCCATAAAAGAATACATTAATCTTTTAATAAATAATTATGTAATTAATCTATATAATCTAAAATATTTCTCTATACTTTAATATTCCGCGCATATATTTGTTAAAGAATGTAAAATATTTCGATGATGAACAGACAATAACATCTTGGCCTTGGTGGCGTAAACAACAGCGCGCTAATATTTACATGCCACGACTTTGGTATTATTCGCACAGTGACACTCGAGCAAAGATAGTGATACAAAGTACTTTGTATATTATCGAATTAATAATTAAATGATTATTACATATCATGACTTCAATTACATTAATCTTTCGATTTTATAATTCGTGTTAATATACATATATACATATATCAACAATGAAAATAGCATTTAACAAGTAGTATTGAATTTGGCCCGATATAAATGTCGAGCGAATACGTCCCTCGTGTGTTCTCTATCTCTTACAATATAATAAAATGCATTTCTTGTATAATTATTCCGCGATGAGGCATGCCGTATCTCACAATCGTTCCATAATTATAATTAGTCGTATTTTCGAGAGTGAGTGCCACGAAAACATAACAAAGGACGAACAAGGGAGGAAAATGATATTGGGAAAGGCATATAGGACAGGCAACATACGGAGTAATGAAATTGCGTGGTAAGTGATTTATAATTTTTTTATATATTATTCATATTATTTTTTAATTAAAAAAATTACTATCGTAAAATATTATTAAAAATATTATTACCCGATTAGTAAAATTATGATTACCTGATGGATATATCGTTACGTTTTGAACAGTTTCAACGAATCTAAAATAATAAATTATACTTTATCACGAAACATATTTGACTATATGTATTATTAAAGAAGTAATTTTATTCATATAGAACATGTAGTAATTTTATTCGTATCACTATCTATATGTTATTGAAAATTCATTGCCGAAATATGTATTTTACGTACTATAAGATATGTATACAGGATGTCTGATAACTTTTTGTAGTCCCGAAGTGTGAAGGTAGATTGGCTCAAATTAAGAAGGAAGGTGCTCTGTTTTGCAATATTAGTAATAAAAATTAATTAAAGAAAATCGGCCAATTTGGGTGAGGCAACGAGAGTCGTCCGATTGTAACCTTATACTAGGCGCGCGACGGAGAGTGGGGAAGGAGTGGTGAGTTCGGGCAAATTGTTTAATAAATAATCAATTTTAATTAATAAATTAAAATACTTCTATAATTTAATATTACGCGATAGTGTATATTTTATAATATATAAAATATTTTGGCAACAAATTATCAGTAACACGGTGTTCGACTTTGGCAATATAAAATATAAACAGTAGCGCGCTATACGTTACCGCTTTGTTATCATTCGCACGATGACTCTCGAGTAATAAAGTAGTGGTGAGAAACGCTTCGTATATTGTAATTTTTTTACTAAACACGATTACGATTAGTATCAAAACATAATTTGCTTTAAATATTAATAAAAATTAATTAATTAAAAATTAATTAACGACATGAAACTGTATCGCAACGATAAATCTTTATCGAATTGTAATGCTTCATTACCGCGATTAAAAATTGAAACAGGGTATACATAAAAGGGTATAAAAGAATTAATTATGTAATGATCTTTCGATCATTGATGCTAATTATAATATTTCTTTAACAATATTAGAATTAAATATATTTCGATCAATGCTTTAAATTTTCTCAATACTTTTTAATTAAACAATATACAATTTAATCGAGAATCGATTAAATTATAGGAATCCAAAATACTAAATAATCACTTCGATCGTTGCGATTTTTACGGACAATAATTATTATTTTAATATTTAGAGTCACAAATTTATTTCATCCGTGTTACTTTATCGTTCTACTTGAAAATCTAAAAATAATTTGAATTATGAGAGAATACAAAGTAAAACAATCGAATTATAGATGCAAATAAATAGCATAACGAAAGGCTCCATGATAAATTGCTAAAAAATAATCAATTTAAATCAATAAATTAAAATACTTTTATAATTTAATATTCCGCGCACGAATATTTTATATTACAGAGAATATTTCGCACGAGAGAATTATCAATAACATCGTGTTCGACCTTGATAAATAGTATCGCGCTATTGTTAATACGTTACACGGCTTTATTATCATTCGCACAGTACCTTGAGCAATAAAGTAGTGACGTTTCATATATTATCAAATTCTTCCTTTACATAGTCGACCCTGGCGATATAAACAGTACCGCGGTAATGTTCTTGACTTACGATCATTCGCTCAGTGGCTCTTGAGCAGTGAAGTAGTGATGTGAGACGTTTCATATATTATCAAATTCTTTCTCTAAACACAATTGCAAGTGCAACGAGGAACTTTTCGTGAATAAGTGTAAGTGCAACGAGGATTAAAGTGCCACGAGAAAAGAGCGAAGGAAGCAAAAGAAAAAAGGAGGTTTTGGAAGTGGATGGATCAATAAGATATGATGTAAGTCATTAATATAAATTATTTATCACATTCATTATTTATTATATTGTTGCGTCCCCGCGTCCCGTCCCGCTGAATGTATTCGTTACCCGTTGAATTCTTTCGAAGAAGATCGTTTTCGCGCGCGTTGTCAAGATATTGTTATAAACAACGACTGTCAGAGAGTCTAAGCCCAGCTGTCAAATTATGTGGACGCGCGTCTATTTGTGATCCGTTTTACGATTATTCTGAATTCTTGTATGTTACTCGCGATTTATTAAAATTCTTGTGCACCTTAAATCGCGTTATTATTTACGAGTGTACGAGCGTCAGCGTATGCTAAGTATTTTGCCGATTGTGTCGCGCGCGTTCGATATATATCGCGTTCGATATATACCGCGTTCCGCGGACGCAACAATATATACATTATTTATCAATAATATATATATTCAAAATATACATATTTCTCGTTTCGTTTTATTTCTTTGATTGTGATTTAATAGTGATTTTAAATTTTATAAAATATATAATACATAAACTTATAAAAAATATTCCATTTTATTTTAAAATAATTAAAACATTTATAAAATTTTTTATTAATTAATATTTTCAGATACTTTTATGTTTTATAAAACATTTCAAATTAATATATTTATTTAAATATTTCATATATAAAAAAATAGAAATTTTTTTATGTATCATATTTTTAAAAGTTTATATCTAAGAAATATAAATTATTTTGTAATTACGCAATTTATAATATTAAGATATATCTATTTAAAAGTAAAAATGTAAAAATTAATTGCGCGCAATAATTAGGTTTAAAATCAATTATTTTGAACATTGCTTTGTATAATAGATGTTCTCTTATCCTTTATATTTTTATTTATCATTCATATTTGCGAATTTAAATTTATGTACTATATTACAAAATAAATTTCAAATTATGTATTATATTATATATAAAATTATATATAATATAACCCTCCCATGGGGTACACCTTGTCGCGGTGGGAGGGCTTAGTACTTGGATGGTGCCTTGAAGTTTATCTTAAATTTTTCTATTTATGATAAATCTTAAGGTGCCTGAATGGGAAGCTAAGTACCCTTTCGCGTCGTCGATACCGTCAACGTGCCGCGGACGGCAAGAGCTTCGTTACCGCGTTTTCGCGGTGTAGTATTCTCGCGTCGTCGCGTTTTCGCGCTTCCGCGTTGGACTTTTCGTATAAAAATCCCAATTTCCTTATTGTCACGAGTCTCTACTTCCGATGCCAACTAACTGGGATGTTTCGAGTTTGCACACGTTGCTATGCAACGTACACTCTTGCTTCGTGCTTCGTCAAGTGATTCGGCCCGAATTAGTTAGAACTCGATCGATTGCTCGGAATGGTCGTCAATGGGTCCCTTCTCTTTGCTCGTCTACAGCCACACGCACTGCGTGTGTTAACCCTGTCGAGGAGTCGAGTGGATTCCCCTAGGCACGATTTTCGCTCGGTAAAAGGGGTTGCCTCCCCATTTTCTAAATTGCTGAATGTTAGCATTTAAAAAATGTGGGTATCCTCTTCTTTTGCCGTCTACCAGCCTGGTGTAGCCATGTCCTGCAATAGCGGGAAACTTCGTGTTCCGGGCGAAGCACCTGAAATCGTGCTTAGCGGGTCCAGGTTCGATACGAGATAGGATAATTATGCGCGAAAAAGAGCTGGTGAACTTCATTTTCCTCTATTCCTCAATCGTTTCGTCTTCTTTCCGGTTCGGGCCTAATCTTTGCTCGTTGTATCGTTGCATTCCCGACCTGTTGGCTCGAAGTTGATTCTCATAAATGAAATGGGATTTTCGCTCGTACCGAAACCGGGAGTGTCGGTGAAAGTATATATATATTAAATATATACATCGCGCGACCAAATTTTAATCGTATCGAAATAGTGCGGGAGTGCCGTTCAGTATCGCGCGTAAAATAACGAAAATAGCGATATAAAAATATCGCTCGTGAGTGCGGGAGTGTCGTTAAAAGTATCGCGCGTCAACAACATGAGAGGAGGAGGAGGCCTGGGAGAGGCATCTTGCATCGGCGGAGCAACCTGATGGTGAGTATCTATTATTTGTATATCAATTGTTATAAATCGTTATAAATGAACAATAATTCGATCTTATTATTTAAATGAATTAAAAAGAAAATTAGAGAGAAAGATTTTTATAAAAATTATATAAAACTTTCTATTTAAAAAACAGTTTCAAAAATTTATAAAATTTTTGCACACGTATTTATCTCTGCTTATTATTTTACACATCGGATATAAAATTCCGCACGATACAAATTTTTTGAAATATTGATTTTATTTTGAGCATTGTTGTAAATGAATTTTATATTTGTATATTACAGACAACGTAGCTTCGATAACTCCGCTGTTGCGCATCAGTGCCGGTGAGTGAAAAAAACTTTTATTTAATTTTAAGGTAACGGTTTCGTAGAGATTGTAGATGTAGATGTAGATGTAGATGTAGATTGTAGATAAATCCGTTGCCTTAAAATGGATGAGCTAGAATAAATTAAGTTAAATAAATTTTAATAAGTTCTTTTTCGAAATGCTTTGCATCTATTGCGAAAATATATTGAAGTATTAATTAAAAAAAGGAAGATCAAGTAAAGATTTTGTCTAATTTATTAAATAAAGAACACGTATTAATAATTTTATCAATTTTATCAATTTCTGATACTACTTTATTTTTATAACGCGCATTTATCTTATTCTAATTTCTTAGCTCATCCATCGTAGAATTTATTTATAGATATTAGTTTTAAACTTTACTTTAACTTAATATAAAGCCAAATGATTAATTCATTAAATAACTTGTAACATGATAATAAATGACTTACTATATGACCGTGTTAGCAGTCTAATATAATATATAGAAATTTGTAGTAATTTGGCTTTATTTTAAAGTTAAAATAAAAAGCTATATTCAAATATTTAACGAACGATCGTAAAATCGAACGATCGTTACGGTGAGCGTGAAATATTTACGCTCATTTGTCGATAATTAACCGGCAAAAGAAGGAGTGTTTATCTCCTCTTTCGATCTCTGATTAGAGATCAAGCGAGAAAGTGGCCAGGATCAACGAAAGGTAGGGTCAACTGGCCTGAAGAAAAGCTCGCACGCGATTAGGGCATTGATTAAAATATATATGATTAGAGATAGGCTCCCCAAATCTCGAATAATTTTAATCAGGAAGTAGGGTTGTTAGGGCTCATAGGATTGTTAAGATCATAGGGTTGTTAGGACTCATAGGGTTGTTAAGATCATTATTTCTTTCAATTCTTTTAATATTCCAATAATCCTAGAAATCCTGGAAATTAAAATTATTTAAAAAAATTTAATTGAATTTATTTTTAAAATTGTTGTAAAAATAAATATAACATGTTAAAAATAAAAATAAAAATATTTTAAAAATAAAATTTAAATTATCAAAATTTTCAGGAATATTAAAGAAATGGCATAATTATTAATGTTTAAGAAATATCTTAACATGTTATATTTTATTTAAAAAATATATTAAAAATATATGTGGATTAAGTTGAATAATATTAAATCCAAATGTTAATGCTGTCAATATCAAATTATTTATGTTATTAAACATTTGAATAAATTGAATATATTTATTTCATATTGATAGCATCATAAACTTGTAAATTGTAAATAGTTATAATTGTATATTAATTATAATCTAATATTGATATTATCATTGGAAATACAATACAATTGTGCATTTTCAATATATATTTTTTCAATCGCGACATTTATATAAAATTGTGTATTAATCGCAAATAAATCGGCACTTGTAGGTGTTAGTAATTATATCGCGTGTCTATTAAGGGCTTCGATTATTATATTATAAAAATTATCCCAATGCATATCCCAATCGAATATTCCGAATATTGTCGATTTATTTATTCGTCGTGTTTTCTTGCAAATTTTAATTAATTTGATTTATTTTGTAATTTAATCTTTGATTTACATCGAAGCTTGCTCTATCTTTATGCATTTTGAATATTTCTTTTAGATAGTCTGCACAAAATGCACCAATAATACAATTACTTTCTTTTACAATGGAAGAAACGATAAATTTTATTAATGATTCTTTTTGATCATGATTATTTAGGTTTATATAAAACTAATTAAATTCGTTATTTATATAAAACTAATTAAATTCTATTATTGTATGTCGATTATTAATAATATATATCGCGTAATTAATCATCACTAATCATAGTCTCGTCTGATCCATGTAGAAATTCTTAGTAAATTTTATATTATACGTCTACTTTAGAGACACTTCCGTATAATTCTGTGTAATAAATTTTATTTTGTATTAAGTTTCAGATTATATTTTATATTAAATTTGTATTATTATTTGTAATATATTTTGTAATATATATATATATATATATATATATATATATATATATATATATTCGTAATGCAATTATTTTGATGTTAATTAATAATTTAATATGTTTATGTTAGTATGTTTATGTTAATATTTTTATGTTAGTTAATAATTTAATATTTTGTAATGTGTTTTTTATGTAATTGCAAATTAATTGTAATTTATGTTATATTATAATTATGTAATATATATTTTATATATGTATTATATTTTCTATTATACATAATTAAATATTTTGTAATGTGTTTACATAATTGCAGGTTAATTTATATACATTGTGTAATATATATTGTATGTATTATATATATTGTAACTATGTAATAATATTATATATATATATATATATATATTTTTTTTTTTCTATTTGAAAACTGTATTAAAAGAAAAAAAAAAGAAAAAAATTTTTCCTTCTCGATGTATCTCCATCTTAACGAAGGCATTTGCCGGGTGAGGAGGTTTGCGTACTCTCATGAACCTGAGACCTATGCCGGCGGTAACGTACGCTGATATTCATATAGATTATTCTTATATTTAAGATCATTTTTTAAGTATATTCTTAGATCGCGTTTTAAGATTTCGTTCAGTTATTAAAAAATAGTTGTATAACATTTTCCAATTTACTTAAGACGATCTTAAATATAAGAATGAATTATGAATACTGGCCGTAGTTACTGGTAGGATCATCCATGCCGGACAGGTCAAAGGGGAAGAGTCAGACTAAGAGAGATACCAAAATTATATAAATATAAATATATATATATATATATATATATATATATATATATATAAATGTTATATTAATTATATTAATATTTTTGAATAAAATGAAAAAAAGAGAGTAATCGAGAAAATAGAAAAAAAGACAACTACAGTGATTTGAATATCTATACTCGAGAACAAATATCCATAGAAAGTATTCTGATGGACTATTCCATAGAAAGTATTCTGATGGAGATAAGAAGGAAGAAGTATGATAAATCCTTATGATGTTAAGACAAAGTGAATACAATAATGTTAATACAATAAATCATAATAATCTAAAGATCCGAAGAAGAGAATATATTGGATAGGAATGCAGAATGATTGAAAATGATTAGAAACTAAAAGACAATTTGCAATTGCATACAACCTATTTATTAATAATAATAAATTATATTAAACCTATTTATTAATAATAATACTACTACTTTGTAATTATATTAAATTTTATAATTTAGTACAAAGTATTAAACTTAAAAATATTACGCTGTTATGAAAATTATAATAAAAATATATAAATACTGTTGACTACATTAGAATGGAATATATGAATTCTTTATATTTTATATAAAAGAAGACATTTTCAAAATATTTTGCAACATCCATATTTTTCAAATCTTAATTACAAATCCTTCAGAAGAATCAGTGATTAATTTAACAACAAATTCTATACATGTATTATTAATTAAATTTTTAAATAATTTAAAAAAATGTTGAATATCAAAGATCAATTTACTGCTAATTAAGAAGATATTTATAGAAATATATGGTTAAAAATATTTTTACCCTACAGCAGGCATTTTGTTTTTTGTAAATAAAAATATAAATATGACAATGAATATATAGAAAAATATTTATTTCATCTTTGAACGCGTTACATTCATTGAAATAAAAAACGTTCAACTTCTTATTTATATCGTGTGATGAGACATAGAATAGATACGATTCAATGAATTAAATATATTATATTTAAATTTTTCAATGCTAATAATATCTTTCGAAAAGAGACGGTATCTCTATATATACATAGAATATATGTATATATCTAATTCCAACATATATATATATATATATATATATATATATATATATATATATATATAGAGAGAGAGAGAGAGAGAGAGAGAGAGAACCACACAAAACTTATTTATAAGATAATTTTAAAATTTATTTAATATACATAAGCGTCTTGCGGCACTCTTATTCGTATCAATATTTCGTACACATAGCATGGAACAAAACCAAAAATTGTGCACGTTATATGTTACCCTCTGAGAACATTCATGGACTTTGGCTTTGTAGTTCATGTCCACGTTTTTAATGTCCACAGAGGGAGTATCGCTTCCAGGGATTACCTAAAAGCGGGCCATGACATCTCTCAGTCTTCTCTCTAGCCGACGGCACACGGTACGATTTTTCGTACTGGATTTGATAAGATTTAGTAAAATACTAAAAATGCACCAATCAGAATGCAGCATTTCTAATATTTTACTAAATCTTATCAAATCCAGTACGAAAAATTGTACCGTGTGCCGTAGGCTTAAGTTGTGGAACTGGGCCATATTGGCCGCATTCAGCGGACTCAACTGCTAAGTAGCAATCGAACATGATTGGTTTCTACTTTCAGATCCGACCAATCACCGTCGAATGACATTGGAAAATCTAGTAATGTTACCCAACTGTTGAGTCCGCTAAATGCGGCCATTGGCTGCGTTCTGCAGGAAAAGCTGCTTTGCAATTGTTATAAAATTCGTGAATCTGATTGGTGTATGCTCTTACAATTAGATCCAGTCAAAATTAAGAGCATACACCAATCAGGCTCACGAATTTTACAACAGTTGCAAAGCAGCTTTTTCTGCTGAATGCAGCCATTCTAACCGAAGTTTAGCTCGTTAAAGGAGGATTTACATTGCGTCCAAAGCCCACTGTATCCAATCGGACGTCATACATCGGACATTGGACGCATGTAAATCTTCCTTTAACAAGTTAAATTTCGGTTAAAGTGAGTTGTGGAATTGGGCCTAAGGGCGCATTCACACCTTGGCAGAAAGCGGGAAATCAGAAAATCAGAAGCCAATCACAATTCGTATTGGTAGTAAACAGTACATTCTGCTCTTCTGTGATTGGCTCCTGCTTTTTTGTTTTCTGCTTTTCTGCCAAGGTCTGAATGTGCCCTTAGGGTGCGTCCCGATGGAGAAAGAAATAGCGGAACGGAATAGTAACGGAAAAGTAACTATATGATGGCTAACCAATCAGAATGATTCCGTTCCGCCTTTACGTGACCGGGTTCCCCATGGCAAACATTTTACGGAACGGAATGAAAACGGAAATTATGTACTACATAATGTCATCATGTATTAATATAATATAATAAATATTTACCATGTCGCGTTAATAATAAAATTAATTAAAAAATCATTAATGATAATATTAATGTTAATTATATAATATAATGTTAATTATTGATAACAATGTTAATTATTTTATTACACATGATTTCAGTAAATTGCTTCACCAGGTTATAGGTTATCACAGACATGATATATCTATGTAATACATGATGATATTATGTAGTACATAATTTCCGTTTTCATTCCGTTCCGTAAAATGTTTGCCATGGGGAACCCGGTCACGTAAAGGCGGAACGGAATCATTCTGATTGGTTAGCCATCATATAGTTACTTTTCCGTTACTATTCCGTTCCGCTATTTCTTTCTCCATCGAGACGCACCCTTAGGGGATATTGCATTTGTCATACGAATTTGTCGGATGTAACCAATAGCCGCATTCAGTGGACTCAACAGTTGGCAACATTACTAGATTTTCCGATGTAATTTGACGTTGATTGGTCGGAACTGATAGCGTTTTCGACTTGTCGGGTTCAATCGCTCCGGGATAGTTCACTAGTCGTTATTGACCAATCACAGTCATTCTTCTGAAGAATATATGGTTACATTCTTCAAAAGAATGGCTGTGATTGGTCAATAACGTCTAGTAAACTACCCTGAAGCGATTGAACCCTACAAGTCGAAAACGCTATGAAAGTAGAAACCAATCACGTTCGATTGCTACTTAAGCGTCGTCTACAATGGTCCATATTCTGAATCCTCTTTTATCGATAAAAGTGCCTCTAAAAGTGGCTTATAGCCAATCAGAAGGCTTATAAGCCACTTTTAGAGGCACTTTTATCGATAAAAGAGGATTCAGAATATGGACCAATGGCTGCGTTCAGCAGAAAAAGCTGCTTTGCAACTGTTGTAAAATTCGTGAGCCTGATTGGTGTATGCTCTTAATTTTGACTAGATCTAAGAGCATACACCAATCAGATTCACGAATTTTACAACAGTTGCAAAGCAGCTTTTCCTGCTGAACGCAGCCAATGAGATTTTAAGGAGACTTAGGGCTCGTTCCCACTGAGCGCGTCACGCGTCGCGTCAACCAGCGTGAGCCAATCAAAACATCCCATTGTAATAACACGGAAAACATGTTATTACAATGGGATGTTTTGATTGGCTCACGCTGGTGACGCGACGCGCTCAGTGGGAACGAGCCCGTAAGACTTAAGTCTCCTTAAAATCTCATTGTAGACGACGCATTAGCCGTTGAATCCGCTGAATGCGGCCAATGTTATAACCTGTCTTTTTGTCCACCAGGGCTATCAAGATTTTTGCGTCCACATTTTTGATCTCCATCACTGTTTTAATTGCCACTTCACATGCGCGAAAAAACCCACCCCGAACACCGGTGATTAATATCGATTATGCGCGATTGTTGAAAAACAACTGAATGTTTAAAAAAACATTTCAACGAACAGATTAAAAGATAATAACTTCGAAACGGTCTTTTTCAAACAGGTATGTCTCTCAAATTCAATGCTTGCTAATGAGAAATGATGACGATAAATATGTATTTTTTTATCAAATCATGACTCAAGAGAATTACACAAACGTCTAATTGTATCTTGTTTGCAATCTAACCCTTATTCGCACATGTGTTAAATCAAATCTACATATCTTTAACCTACACGTGTCAAATAATATCTATATATCTTAATAATTTTTACGAAGACTTTTAAAGGCATTCTTCAATTAAAAAAAAGGTTTTTGTTATCTTTATAAATAATATTTTTTATGTAAAATAAATCGAAACATGAATTTTTATATTTTTTATATATAACTAAGAATAAATATTAGTTTCTTTTATAATAATCACTAAGGCCCATATTCTGAATCCTCTTTTATCGATAAAAGTGCCTCTAAAAGTGGCATATAAGCCTTCTGATTGGCTACAGGCCGCTTTTAGGAGCACTTTTATCGATAAAAGAGGATTCAGAATATGGGCCTATGTTAAGATGAAAATGAATACCTGTAATGAAAAAAATTATTGTAATTTATATATTATTAAAATCTCAGAGGATATGGACACAAGTACAGACACAGATGTGGATACAAATACAACAATATCCATAGATCCGGAGGATCATTCATCACCCATGCTGATTGATGTTATTGATTTAACTAAAGAATCACCAAGAAATAGACCTTCACAATCACGTTATAGATATACCGAAAATGCATGTACGAGTCGTCATATAACTAGATCATCCAGACGTCTCTCACATAGGGAAGTCTTGTCCCCTATAGCAATAGGAAGGAGATATGATTTTGAACCGTTCGTATAAGATACATCTTGTTTATTTTGTTTATTTCCTAAAGATTAATAGAAATATATAAAGTGTTAAAAAAGATTGGGGTCAAAATAGCATCTTAAAATAATTGAATAACTTTGTATAGTATAAGAAGTTTATATTCCATGTTTAGAAATCATATATCTATATATCTTCATTATACAATCATAAATATATTCATATATCTTTATTAAAAAATTACAAAAGTAATAATTTATTAATAAAAATATTCTTATTAATTTTTTATTATGATTTTTAATTAATAATTGTGATTAATAAATTATTGTTCATTTACTTGTGATTTCTATATTTTTCTTATTTAGTATTATATATTATATGATGTTTGTTTTTGATATAAATTTATATAAATTTTTTTGTCAACTTAAAATTGTCTTAAAATACAATGTATAAATTTGGCTTAATCTTTTTATACATTTTATATATACATGATGACATATTATATAAGATTTTTTATGATTATAAAATATTTTTTCTAGAGATTATCTAGGAAGAATAAGAACGCATAGTGATAGTGCAAGCGACAATGAAATTGTGAATCTTGATAATACTATTGAAGTTAGAGATGATAAAGAAGAAGCAGATAAACAAGATAATAAAGATAATGAACAAGAAGGAAATAAATGTTACACATTTCAATCAGATGATAAAGTGCCAGTATCTTTAACATGTCCGATATGTTTTGAAATATTATCTTCTAGATTAAAACCCACTACTACTCGTTGTGGACATCTATTTTGTGCAAAATGTTTGAAAACATCTATTCATAAGTATAAACATTGTCCAACCTGCAAAACAACTATAACATTAAAATCTTGTATTCGTTTATATCTTTAAATCTTGTATTCGTTTATATCTTTAAATATGTACATTACTTGTGAACATTGCATAAATTTTGTACTTTTTTCAATATTTCATATTCCAATACATTTGCATATTTAAAAAAATTTATTTCAATTTTTGTCATTGTTTTAAGGAAGCAATGATAGATTCTTAAAAATATTTTCTCCCTATTTTAGGAAAATATCAGTTAGTAGAAAATATAGTTTAAGAAAAATGTTTTTGACGTTATATTTCTAATTCTAATTAATCAATTAAGTTTATATAAATGTTGCATTTTCAAGATACCTTGTCAAAAAATTATTAAATTATTAGTTAAAACTTTTATTATAAAATTGTTTTTATTCAAAATAAATATCTACTAATAATTATTACATTATTATTAGATATTTATTTTGAATAAAAATTATTTTATAATAAAAGTTTTAACTTCCATACAACTCCTTTAGATTATAGTTTTGTATTGTGACTATTTAATATAAATTAAACATTTTATGCTATAATACAATTTTCACTTTTTTTGATAATGAGATTACCTTAAATTGTATAAACTGAAGTGATTTGAAATATATAATAAATTATAAATAAATTAAAAATTTTGTTAACATCTTTATAAATACCTATTTATATAATCCACAAATATAATATTCTTTATTATATATATATTTTTTTTTTATATTAAAATTTATATAATATATATGTAATAAATTTATTTTATGAGTTTATATATTTTATATTAATTTTATTATTTTATGTTGAATTTATTATAAATATATTATATTAGTTGTTTTGAAGGAAGATAAATGCAAAAAAATTAATTAGTTTATTATCAACTATATTTCAGATTCATATATGAAATTGTATCATAATAACATTTATATATTTGATATTGTTGATATATATTCTGGGTATTATTATTGATTATCTTTTAATATATTTTAACCTGAATTTTGATTTGTATTATTTTGATTATCAAATTTATAATTGTTATTATATTATTGATATTGTATTATTTTTTACAAAAGAATAATAATTATTTGTTATTCTCTATATAAACAGAACAGGGTATAGATTTCCATTAAGATGAAATTTGTTTTAAAGAAGTATTGAGATTTTTTTTTTATATAAATCTGGTTCTCTGTAAAAAAGGGAGAAGAATAGAGGGGAGAGAAAAATGAAAAAAATCACACATGTTTATAAAAGAATATCCATTATATTGAGGCTGTAAAAAGCAACCAGTTAAACAAGATTACAATACTTATCTATGTCAATTTTAATTTATTCTATCGTAATATAAAATGTCAATTTTAATTTATTCTATCGTAATATAAAATGTATTTGGAATGGAACTATGTATTAGAAAACTTATCTCCAAATACATTTATTATCATCCAAAATAAAGTGTATCCAAATACATCTGGTATTGAAAATAAGATATCTGGATACTCTCTAAAAATGAATCAGTGTATTATCACTGTAATCAGTGCTGTACTTATAACTGCTTGTAATCAGTGAGTATTTATTGTTTTTCAGTGATAATACACTGATTCACTCTAGTGAAAGTAATATATATACTACTTTCACTAGAGTGAATCAGTGTATTATCACTGAAAAACAATAAATACTCACTGATTACAAGCAGTTATAAGTACAGCACTGATTACAGTGATAATACACTGATTCACTTTTAGAGAGTACTATCATTTACTTATCGAAATGTTATTAAAATTTATATACTAATATATATTTTTATAGATGTTCCTGTACATCGATCTATCGGCAAGACATTAAAACTCGATGATACATCTATTAATCAATGTCATTCGTTGAGAGTCATTCTAAGATGCTCCTCATATAATGAAAAAAATTTCAATGATTCTGCATTTTTAATGACACCATTAGCAAAGCCAGCATTAAAAGATTCAAACATAAATATTGATGTAAAAACACTAGTAAAGGAAGTGAAATTGTGTGAAATGTTACCCATTTATGAATCTTATCAGATTGTAGGTGAGGAAAAAAAGTTTATCTCAGAATAGAGGCATATTTGCTTAACAATGTAAAAGAAAAACTACATAATAGTACAGTATATGCGCACGAAAACAATTCCAAAGTCCAATTCAATATTAAAGTCACATTTATTAAATGTCAAGAAGATTGGAAACATGCCAGGGACCATGTCTATCGAGTATCCAACTGACAGCTCTAATAAAAGTATATATTTTTGTACATTCTTAATGATAATATTGTTACATGTAATAGAATCATAGATGTGAAACAAGGAAACTTAATTTCTACTCTAAATGAATCTTCAGATATCAATGTGATAAATTTAACAAATATAATTTAATATCTTCTATGAAATACAATATTTCAATTTCTTTTTGAACTTTATTTGCATTTACATAAAACAACTTTTTTCCCCCTATATTGTTACATATCATTACATAGGCTCCAATATACATATAAATAGCAATGTATGAAAGTTTTCTGAATAAATTTCTCAGTTGATGATAAATGACATTTAAAGCGAGACGTGATCTCGAATAATCGGAAGCTCCCGGTGCATTTT
The DNA here is from genome assembly GCF_025532165.1 of Camponotus vicinus. Classification (NCBI taxonomy): domain Eukaryota; kingdom Metazoa; phylum Arthropoda; class Insecta; order Hymenoptera; family Formicidae; genus Camponotus; species Camponotus vicinus. The sequence continues at coordinate 8,866,894 of NW_028141980.1, forward strand.
CGCAACGATAAAGGGTAATTTCGTGGCGAGAAAGCCCACGCATGAGAATCACGAGATTCGAAATCCCGCGCTATTATCGTCGAGACGTTACTCGCGACGCTCCCCCGCATCGTATTGGTCGGGCACGCCTACGTTATGGCGGCGCAGCAGAAAAATGAGGTACACACAGCCCGTTGCGGTGGAAGGGCTGCGATGAGGACGGGTCGCGGTTTTGTTGTTATTTCGCGTATCGAGACGAGTGTCGGCGCGTTTCCTCGCGGCGGACGGTGCGCGGTGCGTGTCAGGTGCGCCGAGGCGAGGGTGTAGAGCTCCTGGTAATCCGCTACGCCGATACTGGACGGCTCTCCCGTGTCGTGTCATTGACTCGGGACAAAGTGTCAAAATTTATCCGAGCCCGTTTTCTCCCCCTTTCCGCGGCGATAGAGAGCAAGAAAGAGAGAGTGAGAGAGAGAGAGAGAGAGATAGATAGATATTAAAATCTCTTCCGCAAATAAAATCTCGCCGCCCGACAATCTCGGTACGGTTGATCGCCGTCCCGTGATACGAGAAGACGCGATCTGTGCGTGCGTACGTACGAGCGTTAGCAGAAGTAAGGACGTGTAAACGCGACAGCGTCAGCGCGCTTTGTTTTCTTTCTCTTACGGCATCGTTAAATCTCGCAAGTCGACGAGTTATTAACGCTTGTTGTTGATAAACGGAGTGACTCCGAAGATTCGCGACGACGTAGTAACGACGTGCATCGTTCGTTATCATCGTTAGCGCTTTATTTAATATTTCTTTTTTAGCGAGAGCGATTTGTTTGATGCGCGAGTTCCTGAGCATCGTGAAAAAAAATCCATTATCTGCGGTGTTTAACCTTACCCTTACCCTTGCGCGAAATGTCATTGGACGTATCTCTCTCGTTGATGTGTTTGTATGATTTTATATATATATACATATCTATATTTATATAAATTTTTTAATTTATTAATCTATTGATTTTAAGATTTTGCAAAGGTCACTTTAATCAATTAATTATTTATTCGTTAGATAAAAGTGATTTAAACATTTTATGTATATATTATATATATATTTTTTTGGCAGGAGCATTGGTAAAATAGAATGTGAACAGTATATATATTGATGTATCTAGAACATTGTTGCTGCAAGTGGAAAATTATTACATTATTACATAATTGTATAGATGTTGTATTTTAGCTTATATACACATATATATATATATATATATATATATATATGTATGTATGTATAAAATTGTAACTATTCATATACATCTATTTATAAATATTTGTGTATGTATAATTTCAGACTGTTTGCAATTTGATCCTAAATGCTGAAGTGTTCACAACATACAAATGAATACGTAATCTGTATTGAAATATTACCTGAAATGCACCTGATCATTTATTTAAGATGCATTTAATCAAATTCATTCGTCTGTGAGTACATATTTGGCAAAGTTGGAGAGTGATGCCGGTTCATCAGATTAATGTTAATCCGCCTGACTGGCAACCACCCTTGTCAATTGGTCCTTCTAATAATACAAGTCCTGCTGGTGGAGAAAGTTTACCAGAATGGACACCACGGGTAATTCTTTATCCTATTTATCAAAAATTAATGCTTAATTATTTTAAATCTATATTAAATTACTTAAATAAATAGGATAGAGTATCCCTAAAATGCCTTTTGTTTGAACTGTGCCTCTTTTGATCAACTTTATGTCATAGAATTTATTAAAATTTATTTCAAATTATATATGACAGATAGAATTTCTAAAAAATTAAATTTCAAAATAATTAATAAGTAGTAAAATTGCATTATTCAGTTAATTTTAATAATTAATACATGATAATTCAGATGGATTTTTGAATTATAATTTGAACTTTAAATATAGATATATTGTCATAGAAATATAAGAAACAGTATAATAAATTGTAATCTTATATAAATTGATTTATATCAGCTAAACAACTCAGTTGTTTAAACAAAACATGATCATTAAAAGACTGCATATTATATTTCAAGACTAAAGAAATAAATTGAATCACTTAACAAGTTACAGAAGCAGTAAGAATATAAAATACAAATAGTATTAAAACGTAATATCCTGTTATTGCACATAATTTTACATTATTTTAATAGTAACATAATAACAATTTAAAAATACACTTATATGTAAACATAAATTATGTAAAGGATAAAAGTACAGTATTTCTTCATCTTGTGAAAGATTTCTTACTTCATCAAAAGATAGTCATTTTCTCATTTCTCAAGCTAGTCATTATTCCATTTCTCAAGCTTTACCTGGTTATCTGATTAACATCTGGTAGTGATTAAGCTTTGCAAATGATATGCTCTTTCTCTGATCTCATTGTCAATATTTATTTCAAGAAAGCAGATGCAATTTCCAAGGAAATACTGTACCTTTATAATTAATTTTTTTGTTAATGATTAAGAAGTATATTTATTTTAGGAATCGAGTTATGCCACAGTAGTTACTATTATACCAGATCATTGTCATTCATCTGTAAGCACATTATCCTCGACCAACCATGATATTTGCAGGTAAATGAAATGTATTAATAATAAATTATAATATATTTGAATAATTAATTATATTGACATAATATGTACATACATATTGATTATATATATGAGATGTACATATATATATATACACCATTTACAATAATTAAAATATATTTCCAATTTTGATTTCGTTATAAGAAAGTTTTATCTTTTTATAAACAGGATCTGCCATTGCGAAGGCGAAGAAGGTGCCCCTTTATTAGCACCTTGCTATTGCAGTGGCAGTTTGCGTTATGTGCATCAGGCTTGTCTTCAACAATGGATAAAGGCTTCGGATACGCGCGCCTGTGAATTATGCAAGTTCACATTTATTATGCATGCCAAGACAAAACCATTTTGCGAAGTAAGTAAACTTATTCTTTGATGGAGAAAAAAATAAAATTAAAAAATGAAAAATACCTCGATCATATTTCAAATTATACTAAATATATGAATATAATGTATATTATTTGTAGTGGGAAAAACTCGAAATGTCCGCACTAGAAGTGCGAAAATTATGGTGCGCGGTCGCTTTTCACGCTGTAGCCGCTCTTTGCGTAGCATGGTCGTTGTATGTGCTTGTCGAACGATCCGTGGAGGAAGCTCGTCGTGGATTCGTCGACTGGTCTTTCTGGACTAAATTAATAGTCGTCGTAATCGGTTCTACCGGTGGTTTAGTCTTCATGTATATTCAATGCAAAGCGTACATTACATTATGCAGAAAGTGGCGAGCGTTTAATAGGTATGTATTATTTTCTGTATTTTTCACTCGCGCACTTATATTTCGAATTCAGATTACAATGTCAGTCTCTATGTTTCAGAGTGATATTTATTCAAAATGCTCCCGAAAAAGTGGTGCTTCCTCCGTCACCTACAGACTCTTTGAGAGAGGTCACCTTGCCCCTGAAGGATCCAACTGCCTCGATGGCCGAGCTCAACCGCACTCTGCTACCCCGTACCATAGATCCTCCATGTGCCTCGCAGATGTCGAAGACCGATTCTGCCGCACCACAGAGGCACGACGCTCAATTGAAACTTTATGTATTCGACAAATTGTCCTCGTCCGAGGACAATCTATAATATCTAACTTTGAAGATGGAAAGCATCGTACGTAAAATCGCGCGTTAAAGGTGATTAAGAGATTAGCCAAATTTTCAGTTCGAAAGGAAAAAGGAAAAGCGCGTTTTCGGACGAAACTGGATAATTTTAGGCTATGCGATTTCGGAAATGGAATTATTCTCGTCGAAATCGTCGAATATCCGCCCTCGTGCAGCACCTTTCTTTTCTCGAAACTTAGTACTTCAGTGCTTACAGTGTTGACAGTGAGATAGAGATGAAAGTGTACAGCTCTCGGATGCTGGTGCTTTCTTATGTACATAATTATTGTATCTGTGATGTTATTAAATAAACTTTACCATATTTAAACAATATTTCCGACCCTTGTTAATTATATTTTATTTGAAAAATTAATCAATGTTAACTATGGATAATACACGTTTTCTTACATTTATGGTAAAGTTTCCGTCAGACTCTCGGACAGTCATTTTTCTATCGATGTGTCGCTTGAAAATAAATAAACACGTAAAATCAGCATTGTATCACTTATTGCGAGTGTTGGGTAAAGCCGCGATTTTTTATCGATTCGCGCCACCGTCGCGACCTGGCGACGCCAGCGCCACTAGATCGAGTTGCGGCGACGACGGCGACATACTCCGGTGCTCGATGCTGCCGTATCGATTGGTTGATCAGTGTCGCGCGTGTAGCCGTAACGCTCGGTTCCGGTACGTCAATGCGGCAGGTCGAGCGAGGCGGAGCGAGTGCGGTGCACGAGTCGTAGACGAACGGTAAAGAGAGTTTGCCCGCGAAGCGAGTCTAGGAGAGCGCGAGGTGAATCAGCGTCCCGGGAGACGCTTGGCAGTCCCTGGTTGCGTAGGGGCGGCTTCCGCTCGGCGAATGTCGGCAAACACGCTGCCATGTAGCGCCGGTTGTGTGTGTAAATGAAGCGGCGGCGTATACCGCGCTCGCGTGCCGTGGGGAGGGTATCGTCCGCTGTAACCGCGGCGGCGGCAGCGGCGGCTGCGGCGGGGACGGGGGCGATGGGAATGGCGCGCAAATGTTGCGTGCGTAGCTGCGAGGCGGACGTGCGAGAGGCGCGCGCCAAAGGATTGCCGCTGCACAAATTTCCCAAGGACGTCGCGTTGAGGGACAGGTGGTTGGCCAGCGGCGGATTCGACGAGAGTTTCAAGCCGACGCCGGGCCAGGTCGTCTGCCACAGGCATTTCAAACGCGCCGACTACGACCACGCCGCGCGGGGTGGTCACAAGTTCCTGCTCAAGAGGGGCAGCGTGCCCACGGTCTTCGCCGACTATGACAATCATCCCGGTATGTCCCGATAGCGCGCCGACGACCGCCCGTCTCGTGCCGCGACAGCCAAGTGGACGTCGCGGGGTGCAAAACGCACAACGTAGTTACTTCCGCGCATCCGTCTGTCTCTCTCTCTAGGTCTCCCCGTCCCTCTCTCCTCGTCCGCTTCGCCGCTTTGCTCTTTGCTCCGCCATGTATTGCTCCCCCCCTCTCCTCCGCCGTCCTCCTGCTCCATTCGTCGCATCGTGTTCGATGGGTATACGCGGCAGCTTCGAGTTTGCTCGAGTCGCGTCAAACCGTCCAACCACGTCGCGTCGCGCGCGGTGCCGGCAATTTACGAGAGCGATCTTCTTTTCCCGCGACAATGTCGCTTCTTCTGCGGTTTCTTCAAAAGTTTTGTCATTGTTGTTGTCAGTGTTGGATCGAATAATAGGCGCGACGCTCGAATGTCTGTGTTCGATTGTTTACTGACAAAAAGTCGCGCCTCATAGCGCGCGGCGGCAAAACATCTTCATTTGTGTATACATCTCTATGTTAGAATTCGAGCTCTCTCATTGAATTATATAGAGTATCTCGAAAAGATTGAGTATCCTGAGAAAATATCAATTTTTTTTGCTGTTTTATAGCGTAAAATTATGCTATTAATTATAAATATTTCACCTAATCAATTGGGTTAATATTTTTTCTTCATTTGCAGATCCAGTGATTATGTCAGTAAAATCTTCTACGTCTTATGCGCAAGAAGACTTGGATCTGATCAATTCGGAAATATTAAATTTGGAACATTCCGCTTCGCCATTATTGTCTGAAGCGAGGACACCTAAATCCGATAGTTGCGGCGAGACGTGTTACTCCAGACCCGAATCGTCCACGGACTCTTTAAATCTTCCTGATGGTTCAGAAGTAATGGAAAATGAGTGCAAAATGGCAAGTCTGAAGGAAGAAATTGCAACATTGGTGAACGACAAGTTGGTTGAAAATTCGGACAATAAAGTAAATACAGTGGCGATGCAACTTGGCATCGTTGAAGCAGGAGTAACAATGAAGGCTGATGCTAAAGATCTAATAATAAAGGAAGAATTAAAGAATATTAAGTTATCCGACGACAAGGAATTTGATAAGTCGGAAGAATTAAAACCAAAGGTTCTAAATCGTGATGGCACAAAGTTTTACCCTGGTGCCAAACTGGAAGCAAAAGACTTTAATGAGAAGTGGCAAGTATTATCAAACATAATTTTAATAAAAAGAATAAAATGTTGAAACGAAATCTACGAAAAAGTTATAAATTTCAAGTGTTTAAAGTATCAACTACAAATTAAAAATCAATGAGTGTTGTGATAAATAAAATAAATATATATTGATCAATATTTGTAGGTATTCTGCAAAAGTGGTAGAAACAGATTGGGATGAGAGGGAAGTTTTGATACATTTTGACAAATGGAGTTCGAGATTTGACGAATGGATACCAATGGATAGCTCCAGACTTCGTATATTGCAAACCCCACCACAGTAAGTTAATGCTTTGATATAATCGTTAAAATGTTGCATCTTGACAACTGGGCACTCGTTGCCCATACAATTCTTTATAATACATTCCTCAAAGATTTCATCTTGATAAGTCATTCTTTATCTTTCTTTAAAGCGAACAAGCTTGGATCCTGCCATCTCCGTAAGTGAAAATTGTGTTTGTATTAGCAAATAGATGAAGTTTGTAGTATCTGAAATAATAGTAGTATAGTTTTATAATTTAGTAGTATTTGTTTAACACGCCGTGATTAACAACAATTAAATAGAGAAAATAATTTGAATCCCATAGACAGCTTACATCTCCAAAGGTGATGGTAAATATCTATTCGTCACATCCCCAAGTATCTCAAACACTGGAATATGCAAATAAAAAAAATTCATTTTTTATTACATACATTGAATCTTATTTCTTTGTTATGCGAATATATAGAATGAAGATATTATTTATCATGTTATGAATAGTAAATTGTAGAAAAATTTTTTTTATTGTGCAATATGATGCAATATTAATTACATATCGTATCTAGCATGGAAACAGTATATAATTACTTTCATTAATACACCTGCTCTCGTTTTGTATGTAAATGTATATAATAACACTTTTATTGAAATATCGCCGAATCGATTTTTCAAATTGAATTTTCTAAATTTCTGACGAGGTGAATTAGCTTTGACAGATGACTTGCGAGGCGAAGTTATTTCCTTAAAGAGAGAAAATTGAATTGCAACGAAACGCGTATTTTTCTTGTAGTTTTCTCTTTCAAATATTATTTTTTGTATTTCATTTTCGTAATGCGAGGATTTCGCGTCTGCAGGGAGGCAAAGACGCGAGAGTTTTCAGTGGGAGAGAGGGTACTCGCTACGTGGGCGGACGGTAGAAAATATCCAGCCAAAGTTAACGCCGTCTTGTCAAACGGTAAGTGATCCAACCTAACCCCGTAAGGGGAAAGAGGACTGCGTCCCCGTAGATCGTTTGACGTTTAGGGGGGCTATATATGTAATCTTTTTTCAACGGAATAGCATACCTCGGCATAGAATCCTAAGTAAATTTTTTTCGCAGACAAGTACGATGTATTATTTGATGATGGATACGCAAAAGTCGTCAAGTCGTCGAAAATGACCAAAATCGCCGAAAATCCGACCAAGGTACGATTCGTTAGATTGAGGTTATGTTGTTGTTTCTTGGTAACTGATATGGATCACGAAAGTTGAAGGAATCTCGTCTGAATTAGTAAAATCGAACGATATCTTTAATCAATATTTAAAATATTTATCGTTAGCTCTTTCCCGAATGTATCGCGGATTCTGTAGATTCGATGCTATTTTTTAATTATTATCTCAATAAAAGGCATGATTGTGTAAAAAGTGATTTAATGAGACAAGCTAAAACAAGCTGGATTTCTTCAAGCTAAAAAGTTTTTTTACACATATACAACATAAATCAGCATTATATTATACTTTCTGTTACTTGACAATTATTTCTTTGTTCTTTTTAAACAGCAATTAAGTGGATTGGAAGGGTATATAGGCAGCAAACAAGAAAGAAGGGACAAGAAACGGAAGCATACAGTTATGGAGTTGTTTAATACTCACTCGAGAAAACGTACGAAAAATGATGCTGACAAAGCATCGAAGAAAGAAGAGACTGTTGTCAAGGAAAGTGAAGAAAGCTCTATGGAAAATAAGGTCGAAATAGATGGCACCTTATTTGGTGCCTGTTACGACCCAGGTACAAATTTATTAAGAGGATTTGAGACTAATCCCTCAAAAATTAAGTCGTATTCGAAGAAAAGTAAGAAGGAAATATCTAAAAATGATACGGATCACGAAGAAGATGTTGGTCCTGAATGGATCGATGGGGAACCGCAAGGAACAGAATCCTATATTGTAGATGGCAATGATGGTGAGTTGCAATACACAAGTACTATTTCTCAACAAAATACATTTTCTCTTATTTTTAATCATAAATATATTACAATAATATTTCAATATATAATATCAACATTAATATTTCAGGACCACGTCGCTCTATAATAGTGCCAGATAAAAGATTACCTTCTGGTTGGGAAAAACACTTTACGCAAAGAAAAGCTGGTACATCTGCTGGAAAATGGGATGTTTTATTCATACAGTAAGATAAGATATACTAATTATTTCATTTTCTAATTATGTTAATACAATTTACACATAATTACGTTTTTGTTTTAAAGTAAGCAAACTGGGAAGAAGTTCAGATCCAGAAATGATATCAGAATATTTATGGAGAATCAAGGGCAATATGATTTTAATCCTGAAAATTTTGACTTCTGCATACATCGTAGAAAACGAAATCATGCATCTCGCTCAAAACAAGAAGCTACACCAGAAAAAAAGATTAAAACTTTATTACCTAAAACGAAAACGTTATCTACGCCTGAGAATACATTGCAAGTGACAAATAATACGACTACATCTACGCCTAACAGCTCAACGCCTGTCACATCTACTACGGATGGTGGTAAGTTTTCTGCAATATATTACATTTTAATTTTTGTATCCCATTTTAATCTTTAAAATATATCTTTTACATTCCACTCTCTAATTCATCAGAGATGATTTATTGTAAGTACTTGTACAGATACTGTATTTTTACAAAATTGAGTGAATTGATGATTAATTTCTTTATATTATAATTATATAATAATAGTGAAAGTAAATGTATATGTTATATGCGAATAATGTTTTAGAATATATAATTTATTTATAATCCTTAGCCTTTTATAAAATTATATTGATTATAACTATTTTGAAATAGCCGTTTTCATTGGACTTCGTGGTGGACTTCGTGTGGAAATGGAAGACAGCGCCTATAAATGTCCCAAGGAAGGATGCAATAAAAATTTTCGAAAAGAAAATTTGCTGCAAATGCACATCAAACATTATCATCCTGAATATTCCAAGTTTCTGGGTTCTACTCCAAAGGTTGAAGACTTGGCTTATGCAAGAACAATTGGGGAATCCATAGATGATATTATTCCAAAGAAATCGACGACATTCTTAGACAAAATAAACAAATTTGCTAAGAAAAAATCTCTTCCGGAAAAATCATCTACATTATTACAATCAACATTGAATACTATGCAACCGGCGTCTCCTTCAATATCTAGCTCAGTTATGCCAGAATTAGAAGAGGAAATAGATCAAACAGAAAAGTGCAATGATTTGCAGAAGGAGGATATGAAAATTGAAACAATGTCTTCTATATCTAATCACAGTATGGAGATGGATGACGATATCGAAAAGAAAAGAGAAAATATTTGTGCATTGTCTCCTGGTACATTATTTGATATGAAAGTTAAAGAAGAAAAAGCGCAAGGCGGAATTAAAACACTATTACCTGTAAGACCATCCACAACAGAGGTGCAAAAAATCGATAGGACAAAACCCTTGGATGAAATGACACACGTTGAACGTACAAAGGGTCAAAAGAAGAGGCAAATATCCGAACACAGTATAGATTTACCGATTAAAGGAAAGAAACGACATGGTAATTTGCTTTCAACATATTAATTTACTCCCTTATCACAAGTTTTAAGATTTTATTAAATTACAAATAAAAATATTAAGTTAATGCATAACATTTGATATCTTGCATTTTGCATAGGTACGTCAGATCTTACTGACAATTTCGGTGATCTAGATGATAGTGCTATGGATGTCGAAGGTCCTGCAGCACTTATGTACAGATATAGCCGTAGAAAATCCGATTCAAAGAGTGATGAGAACAGTCAGAACAGTAAGTGCAAGTATTTCACCTGCATACCTTATAACGCAATGTTACCAAAGCAATTGTTTTGATTTCTCAGACATGCTTTTTTTTCTAATTTAATGTATAAATGGAATATATGGGATTTTTTTTAATACAATATATTTGATAATATTTACTATTGCATTATTTCTGTTGTTTCTTAGGTCAACTAAATGATTCTCGTATTGAAAAAGGTGATCCCTTAAAAGGGGATATAATCAAAACAGATATTAATAATGATACAGAAGGTACATTGTTTATTTTTTTTATCTTTTATTGATTTTGCTTTTTAATTTCACATACTGTCAATTTTATTTTATTTTATTTATTACATTTTATTTTATAAGAAAAATACACATTAGCATATATCTCCCAACATGTATGTTTCTTCTATGAATATTTTGTATAAATTTTTTATGCGAGCATGTGATGATTTATTATCACAGAAAGCGAAGGAGTGATGATGATGATTAATGGTGAAATGGTAAAAGTGGAACAACTTAGGAGAGAAGAAATAATAAATTGTACATGTGGTTTTATGGAAGAAGATGGTCTAATGATACAGTGCGATCTTTGTCTTTGCTGGCAACATGGCCATTGTAATGCGATTGAAAGGGAAAAAGATGTTCCCGAAAAATACATATGCTATATATGTCAACATCCGTATCGGCAACGACCATCAAAGAAATACTTTCACGATCAGGATTGGATTAAGGAAGGAAAATTGCCAAGGTAATTTTTATTATGCATATATGTGTATAATTATTATATATATAATAATCTCACTCGCATATTGATGTTTCAATTTTTAGTTTACCTAATCGAACTCGGAATCAGCATATAATCAATCAGAGGACCGCGATGTTGAAACGTTCTTATGACTTGGTTGCTGCACTTTTGCAAATACAACAACTTCTTCATAGCTTGCGTGTAAAAATTAATGTGGTTCAGTAAGTGATGTCTGCTTATTTGACAAAATTTACGTCAGTGTTATAATAAATATATATAATAACTTGTTTAAATTTTTAGAAAAAAAGATCACCCTAAATTATATCTTTGGGCTAAAAATTGGGAAAAAATGGAAATACCAAAAATAGATATAGACCCAGTACCAATAATGGAAATAGTGAAGGCAGGACCGAGTTTTAACGATATAGGTTCGGAAATTCCACGACGTGCTGAAATAAAAACGGATGTCAAATTATCTGTTAAGGATGATCAAGATGAAAAATCAATCGCTTCTGATTCGGAATTAATGAAAATCTTAGAAGAGGATAGTACGCATTCCGACGAATCTAGAATTATCAGTAAAAGAGAAGGTTTTATAAACTCGAAGGATAGTCACATACTTTTGGACGCATTAACGAGCGGTAACTCAGATGTAAAAGAGAAAAACGTCGCTATGTCAGATATTAAAACAGAGAACGCAGGTACAGTAATGTAGTAAAGTAAAAAATAAATAATAAAAATGTAGTAAAGTAAAAAAAAATAATAAAAATGGGTAAAGTATTTTTTCATTATTATATATCTCTTATAATATATAGATTTTTTGGCTGATAAAATTATGAATGATAATTCTACATCCGAAAGTCTTTCTCTCAACTCGGGACCGCTGATTGATAATATTCAAGAATCGAGTATAGCCGACGTTGAAAGCGAAGTCTCCGCACTCCCACAACCTTTTATACCAGAACCCGAAGCGCCGATTGATCCAACCGAATGCCGAATGAGATTGTTGGAACATATTGAACATTTTCAATGCCATATTGATTCGAGATTAACGTCTATAGAAGCGCAAATTTGTGGTAAGAATAATAAAGAGATATTAGATAGAGAAAGTAAAGAATATGTATCGCAAGATGTTTAATCAAATATTTATTGTATAATTTTAATGCGTAGCTCTAGAGGCAATGGATCCAGATGAACTTGCATCCGATCCACACGTTCAGCCTCGTACTAAACAAACTGTACAGATGCTCCTTCGTGACTTGAGCACGGTCCGGAAACTGGCCGCATTATGTTGAATACTTGGTCAAATCTCTGGAGAAACTTATGATATATATACATGTAGATAGAAAAGCGATAATTAATATCTATATAAGCAGCATCTCCTGTATTTATGCTATTGAGTAGAGATAATTATATAATTTATTGTTACTGTTATAAGATAAAATTTATCTTTCTGACTTTAAGCCGCCTAATCAAGCTTACTCATAATTAGGATCCATTGAAATTGTAATATAATTAAAATTGTTATTGTTAAAAGTGAGAATAACAAGATATTTTTTAAACTCACTCATGTACTTATGTATATATATCCTAATGATTATATAGCCTGTTTTTAATATTTATAAAATTTATAAAATATATTAATATTCCAATATCTTTTCCATAATTTTGTGTTTTACAACTTCTATTTTAGAATATAATATATAAAAGTAGTATATATATACATATATATATATATAAAATTGCTGATTTTTACTTTTAATTATTTTATTAAATACATCATTATTTTTTCTCATAAGTATATAAGAATAATGAAAAGTACCGAAATAAGGCATGTGACGTGGATAAGTCGCTTTCTCTTTTTATCTAAATAGATTTACTTAGGAAATTTCTCTGATAAGCGAACAATGAAAGTTGGGCGATTAATGACAAATAGATATCACGATGATGCGCGTTCCTTTCCAAGCTTTCCCAAGTATTTGCATATGTGAATGTATGCTTGTACATGCGGGGCAGTGATATGGTAAGCATACACGCATACATACATACGTATGCGATACAATGTAGCAAGCTTGGGAGCAACGCGGATTCTTGGGTGTGTGATTTTTGGTCGCCATGTTGGTTTAGCCCAATTGACTGACGTCAGCGAACGCTTAGCGGTGTGCAATCGCATAAACACAAAGACGGATGGACAGAGATAAAACGAGCGATGCGTCGCGGTGCGCACGCGCGAGCTTGAAAGGAAGACGGCGAGAAGCGGGGGGGGGGGGGGGAGAGACGTGCGCGATCCGCGGCGGTGCACAACGTCGGTCAGTCGGTGCAGTCTGCGGTCGTCGACGGATGCGATTGACGCGAAGGACGTTGCGTGTGGGCTCGGCTCGGCTCGATTCGGCTCGTCTCGGCCCGTCTCGTCTCGGCTCTCGATTCTCTCGCTCTCGCATCCGTTATGACGATATAGTGATCCAGTATCCAGTCGTGCTAGGCGCTCTTCGCGTCTCGGGTCTCGGGCTCGTCTCTCTTCTCCGGCGCAGAAAGTGAGAGAGAGAGAGAGAGAGAGAGAGGGAAAGGGGGGGAAGGAAAGAGAGACCGCGTTATATCGAACTTGGCGCACCCTTCGTTGGTTCGCGAAAAAAAACCGAGAAAGGAAACGAGACGCGATGGAGTCGGTTTGACAGTCTCTCCGCTATTTTATATCTCGCTCTCCCTCGGGTCGGGCACTTCCTAGGTGTGTTCGCGCGCGCCATGTGCCGCGCCGTCACCATTCCGCGTGTGTCTCCTCCCTGCGGATCGTCGTCGCGAGGTGTCGCGTAGCCGTACGTCAGGTATCGGCCGAGTGCTTTATTCGTCGGTGCTTCTCCAAAAGTGTTGGTGCACGCGAGTGAAATTCAACGATTGCGCACTTTTCTCTCTCTCTCCTCGCCCTCGTATTTTTGTTCGGCTCGCGAGCCGTAGAGAGAGATAGCCGCCAGAGAGGAAGGAAGATAGAGAGAGAGAGAGGGAGAAGAAGCAAGCGATAGATTCGCTCGTCGGTGTCTAGAGTATCGGCGAGCCCCGACAAGCAGCGGACAAGAGAGATAACGCGAGGGAGCGCGAGCGGCGTATATCAAGATGGCGCATAATTTGGCACCGAGCGTCAACTGCTCGCTCGACGACATTGACCTGAACGCTCTGAAGGTTCGTAAATACAGGGATTAATCCGCGACGCGATGTTTCGCGCGAGGCGAGGACGAGGAGCCGCGCAACCGCGTGCATCGCGTTGTCCCGGCGACCCCCGGTCCACCTGAACCCGGTCTGACTCCTCCTCTCCCCCCTTCGCTCCCCTCCTCTTCCTCCGGACCCGCCTGGTGTCACGCGCGTCTTATTATACGTGGTGATTAACCTCGCGAGAGAACCGACCACAACGACGGTGACGATGAGAGGAAAAGCAGAGAGAGAGAGAGAGAGAGAGAAACGTTCTCCTTGAATTTTTTTCTCTCTTCCTGTTTTTCTCTCTCGAGTCATTAATGTCGCGTGGTCGAGACGTAAAGGTGGAAAAAATCGAGCGACGTTCTTCTCGGATGTATTCGTGCGTATCATCGACAATTAGCGATTGTCAGAGTCGATTCGATTGCATCAGTTTCGATATTTCTTGCAAATGATATTAGTCAGTTTTTTATAAAACCTACGTAAAATTACAATTTCATCGTCTAAATTTATCTCGATGCTATGATATGTATACGAAATATAAAGACTACGTCTAGCGATACTCGTTGACAGTCTGACAGAGACGTCATCTCGTGAAAGATAGATTATTCCGTTTTTTTTTGTTTTAGAAAAGTATAATAGAGAGAATCGATCCTTTTTCTTCATTTCAAGCTCGATATCGAATATTACCATAAAACTTTATTAAAAGCGTAAAATTAGATTAGATGCAAAATTATCATTTAATTAGATACAAAATTGGAGGATAAAAAACTAATAGTTGGCCACATTGATTGAAAACGCATCAATTTCGTTTTAATACGTTGTGATTTATAAACATCGAATACTTTTGTCGAGTGTTACGCTCGATTTGTATTTTTACGTCTATGATCTAATGTCACATTCAGTCGCAGTCTGCTTTTAAAATGGCTGACAATCGTATTTTACCTTCGAATTTGTCGCCAAAATAAATATTTATTCTACTAGATTTTGTATCTAAAGGAAAGATTTCTCTTACACAAAGTATTTTTATTCAAAAATAGATCAAGTCATCACGATATATTGATTCTATAAGATAAGCAACATGGTCGTATCGATAAGTGTACTCGAAAACTTATAGAAATATTATTTTTTTACTATCGAGAGAAATATTATTTTTTTACTATCACGCGTTAGACGATTGGAATCTTGGAGAAACCTAATATCAGAGTTCATTGAATTATTATTCAAGTTTCATATATGTATATTCAATTATAATTTTTACATATGATTTTTATATGACTTTTCTCACTTTAATAAATAATTATCTTGTCGAAAAGTATTTTTCTCTTTTCAATATTATTTTATTTCTACTCATTTTATTTTTCCAGAGAAAATTTTGATTAAAGTCAACTTTTAAACACTTTCACGTTAGTAATAATCGCAAAAATTTATCAAAACGATTCAGCAAACTCGATATTATTTTTCATGATGAAAAGTAGTGTTTATATGTTCCAAGTATTAATTAGTTATTTGTGTTTTAGGAGCCTGCTGGAATTTTTGAACTAATAGAAGTGGTCGGCAATGGAACCTACGGCCAAGTTTACAAAGTGAGTAACTTGAAAATTATTCGTCTCATTAGACTACTCAAATATAATATTATATATATATATATATATATATATATATATATATATATATAATTATCTCCTACTAAATATTACGTTATATATATATATTACGTAATATTTAGTAGGAGATAATTTCATATTTATTTCTCTCATATAAGTGTCCCGACATTTGATTATTTGTTGGTTTTGCCATCTATGTCTGCGATTCGCTAATTATCGATTTCACGTTGGCGTGACGACCTTTTCTGTGATATTTTAAATTAATAAGTAGACCTCAAAATGATAGGATAGAAGGAAGAAAATGCTGATAATGCGCGAATAATATCTCCGTGAGAAAGAGAATGTATCTAAGAATTTCGCGCATATATTTCTAAATATTATTTCTGGATAACAGTCTTGAAATTCCTTTAAATAATTCGTCTCTTTCTCGAATAAATAAATATGTTTCATTAAGATTCACAATGATTTTGAAAATGACAATTATTTATTGTCACATTGATATCGATAAAAAGAATCTGCAACGTTAATTTTTCAAGAAAACTATCTTTCTAAAATTTCTTGGAATTATTAGAGAAAATATAGAGATACAAAATGTATTACATAAATAAAATTACGTGAAGTTATGATACTTTTTTAGAGCATAATATTGATAAAATGATATCGAAAAATGTTTAGGCAATTGAGAATGCGTAAAAAATTTCTACTTTTGTCATACCCACAAAATATATATTCTATAATGCATGTATAATATATTCTAAATCATTTCGCATATCTAAGGATCGCGTGTGTAATTTTCATATATATGCATTAGTTATCGTATTTCCCGTTTGAGTAATCTATATAACCCTTATCTATCAGGACCTATACTTACACTACACGTCTGTTTTCCGTTTTAGGCACGTTATCGCGGGTCTCGTATCCGTTCTGTAGAAATCTATACTTGCGTACCACATTACTTGCGCGTGGGAAACTTTCATGTTTAAGGTGATACGTAGCGTGGCATTACGTTGCGTTCTCGCGATAGGTATACTCGTGTTCGTTTTACACCTCAGCATATAAACGTAAGAAGGCCCCATGCTAAGAAGGCGCGATAAACGTTTTCTTGTGCTGTATCAAAAAAAAAGATAATGATGTCTCCTTCATATCGAAAGCTGACTTGCGATTGAATTAGCGAGTTCAGAAGCAAGCATCATGAATCACACAGCAGAAATGCTTACAAGAAATAAAAATTGCCTTTCTCCGTTTCTTACACGAGTTGTCTTTCGCGACAAGTTCCTTTCGTTCCAGTTTTATATCTTGCAGAAAATATTCAGACGGTTGATGTTATTGTCTCGTTATTTCATGATAGACATATCACTTGGAATTCTAAATGCCTTCTTTCGTTCAAACATACCTATCACAAAATAATTCAAACAATTTGGAAAATTATGAGAGAAAATAGCATATTTATAAAATTATACATGTGACAGAAAATGTATCCTTTCTGTTGAAATATAGTTTAAAGTTATGGAGAACTCGAGTTTTGTGTGGGAAAGAGAGGAGAAAGAGACTTCTTCCTCACCTGTAACAGAGAACGATGATTCACTTTGAAAAAATTCTTCTTGACGAGCTGTCCTTGGGAGAATATCCCAATGTGAAAAATGATCGTATGAGAAAGAGAGAAATAGAGATAGCTTGAAAATTCCGCGACCGGAAGGATGCAAGGACGCAAGCACGTTATATATAATTTGCATTATTAACGTACCTAGAAAAGAATGAGCTTTTATTTTGAATAGAGTTGACAGTCATTGTAACGAAAAAAAAAAAAATAATAACCGAGTATAACCGAACTTATTGCTACAAATCATACATGCATAATCACATGTATTATTCATGCAGACGGATTAAAATTTGAACAGAGAATGATGAGAGTTATATATTACAATATGAAATATCTACAAATGCAAGTTCAAAAAACAAGTAACACACAATTTATAAAAATTATTATATTTATACAAATTTATATAAATTATATTTATATAAATATTATTATTATTGTTATATTATTAAAAATTATTATTAGTAAAATTAATATTAGTAAAAAAACCTCAATTCATAATGCATTACATTTATGTATGAATTTCAAAGTAGATTACGTTTGCATTGATGTCAAAATGGCAAGATTTAGACGCTAGGTCCTAGTATTAATTTCGATAAACGGAAAATAATTTTTATATATCGAAGAGAAATAAACGATAAAGACGATAATATAATATATAAATAATATATGGTGAAAAAGAAAGAGAAAGAGAGAAATATTACCGATGGCAATTCCCCTCTCTCTTCCGCGAACGATATCAAAATGAAAGTTGTTCTGGCACAATTAATTAATTCACGTTATCCGCACCCAGACGATCCGGCTGCATTTATCGCGCTCGTTCGCCTCATTTGGTTCACTTTGACGGTGACCGGTGGAGAAAATTCATACTCGCGTCTGGACGATCTGGGAAAAACAAAAGGGAAAAAGATTCGCACAGAAATTTTATAAACGCGCCTTCATCGGTCGCGAGATGCGTCCCCTATTCGCATTCGCATCTCTCCTCCACCTTGTAGCACTTGTGCTCTTTAAACGCTTTACTTTCGGGCTATGCGGAGATAGAGAGAACGAGAGGGAAGCGGAGGACGAGGACGATGACCCGTTGCCGATGACGGCACAAAATGAGCCGAACACGCACGCGTGTGCGTGAAAACTTGAATGCGACGACGAATGTGCGCGCGCGCGTGATATCTTGCACACGAATCATCGTACTATCTTAAGATTTGTAAGAATCCAAAGATTGATAAGATTATATCAATTTAAGAAGAATCTGATTCAACGTTGATTAATCTTTTTCGTTGTTTCCATTGTTTCCGTCCACAGTTTTAGGCAAAATCTGGTTGAATCATACTGATTTTTTTCGTCATGCCACTAACCGCAGCAAAATAAATCCATTTGATTCAATTGGACACAGAGATAAGAAATAAAGAGATTTAAATGCATTTTCGCTTCTCGCTAATTCTTTTATGAAATAAGAGGGAAATAAATTATTTAATTATTATCAGAAAGTTGAAAACAAGTCTTTTATATGAAATATAAAATATTTACTTAAATAAGAAGAAGACAGAGTTGAATAAAATACAATGAACATTGGAATGCAAGATTTATCGAGAACGAGAGTGAATCATACACATAACGCTCACATGCACAGCAAATCGCAGATAAAGTTTACAATAATTGTATAAATATTTGCACAATTTTATGTGTTTTATCGTATATTCGACATTAGAGTTTATAATTAAATTTATCGTAAAGTTTATGCGAAGATTTTTCAAAAAAAGATTGCTTTTTTTTAATTTTTTTTTTAAATTTTCAATTTCTTGATATTATATGTATGAGTGTATGAGTTGAAGTAACTTTAAGAGATTCTAAAATTTTTCAACATTAGGTAATATAATATAATTAATATAAAATTTTGCACATTAGGTAATATTAATTTAATTTAATTGAGAACATATTTCTAAAGAATTATTAATTTTAACTTAATTAACGCACGTGCGGATTAATAAATATGTCATATATATTGCATTGAGTTATTGGAGCAGTATCTAACAAAATGGAGAAATTCATGTTAAATTTTTTCAAATATGACAGAGTAGCTTTAACAAAAAAATAAAATTAATAAATTCATATTTCAAAACGTTGCAATAAATATATAGCTATTTCTGTGAGAACAGTCACAAAATATTTATAACATTTATATTCTACTCTCTCTCTTTCTCTCTCTCTCTCTTTCGCTCTTTATATAGATATATTTTATATATAAATACATATTATATAAATATATTTTATTTATTTTATAAATATATGAATGCGAAGCACAGAAAAAAATGGATGATACATATTGTTAGTTTAATTAAATAATCATTCTTTGCCATACATATGTATGATTTGATCGAATGCGTTTTACAATTCAAACGTCACTTCCGAGCAATTGATTCGTGCCACTTCAAGACTATTCAGGTAGACGATTTTCTTCATAAGTTTTTACTTGTTCGTGCTGACACAGGAATAATCGAGAAATGATTTTGTCTCATTTTCTTCTTTGTCGATATTTTAAGACAGAATCGCATTTTTTTTTTAAATGTCACATTTATTCTTAATGTACCGATAAACTGAATGCACACAACGTTTATAGATTATATTTTTATCTTCCTACTATTTATTTTTCTTAACTATCTGAGACCATCTGTTACTTATATTTCGAGAAAATAAGCTGCTATCTAAATAATGACAATCAATAATACTAGTTTAATGTTATAATTTGTCAGGTATTATCACTGTAAAAAAAAGTTCTCGTACGTAATAACCGTTTAACTAGTTAACTTAATTTTTCCTATTGAAGCGTTGCCTTGTAGAAAAATGAATTCTACCAAAATAACAGAAGAAAGATTTTTTAAAGATTTTTTAAAATAAAATAACGTTTGAAGGGAGCTCTTCTTTCTACATCACGTGTCCTTCCTCGGCTTCTCACCTCGCTTAGAATCGAAAACTTTTGGGTCTATACGTCAAGTGACATTTACACGTAGGTGGAGATTCAGAGGCGTGCGAGAGCAAAGTTTTTCGCCGAAGAGCGAGCGAGACCGATCCTCTTTGAAAAGATAGACGGTCGAGACGCGCATATCCATAGGTTGCGTTTGTATGCGTGCGGCTTTGTAGTTGAAAAAAGGCCGAAGGCGCATAAAGAGTGCGGTGACGCTTTTTTCCGCCACCCTGCTCGCTCCGTCTCTCAGCTGCTAGAGGGAGAAAGAGAGAAAATGAGATGCTTATAACGATGCGGGGGATGCGTTTTGTTTCGCGCCAATTGCAGCGTGTGCGTCATTCTCTTTTAATAATCCATTTAATGTTCAACTACCCAAGGTGGTTGTTTTATCGATAGGTTAAACGATGAGGGAGTCGATACTGCTTAATTTGCGCGAATAAGTAATAGCGTGTTATCGAGAGGATATTTATAGCCGATGATTAACTTTTATAGGAGATAAGTTTTCGTACAAGCCCGTAACCGCATCATCTCGATGCTTCGGGGTCTTAGATGTTTAACGGATGATAATGACAATGCGCTTTTCTGCTCCGCAGGGTCGACACACCAAGACCGGTCAGCTGGCGGCTATCAAGGTCATGGACGTCACGGAGGCAAGTATTCGGTTGCGCAGCTTAATTACTTTCTCACTTCGCGAGGTTCACAATGTTACGGCACTTTGTTTCACTTCACCATTGAAGAGTTAGAATTGCGGTCGCGAAATCGGTTTCTCGGAAATACGAAGAGTTTCCCGTGAGAGTAAAATATGATGCAGTCATTCCGTAGTATACAAGATTTTGTTACGTGAAATTTACAGATCTCGGGAAAGATTCCTCTCAATTTTGGAAAAGAGATGTAATGTCGGCGTCTCGCAACCGCAGATAGATAAGTTTTTATCAGTATGAAGAAAACGCATAAAAGGCTACACGATATACGAAACGATTTTAGAGAATCATTACTGCCGATAGAAGACAAAGACCATTTCTGTGAATTTGTGAGCGATAGAGATTTGATTACTCGACATTTTTCAGAATTTAGAATTGGTTATGTAATCAGGCAGAGATATATATATGGCTTAGTAATGCTTTTTCCGCCTAAAATTATTGCAAATTATTGTTTATTTTCTAAAATTATTCTTTATTTTCTTAAATTGACATCTATTTCTGAATTTGAAATAAAATATTGAATAAAATGAACAATTAGATATTCAATTAAATATTTGCAATCGTCTAATACTCGAATAAATTATTTGCGCAATAAAATGATTTTTTTTATCATCCTCATTAATTTAATTTATGAAGGGATCATTTTACAATTGCGATACGATCATCTCATAACGATATATTTGTGTAATGGAATATTCCTGATAAACAGGAGAAGGGTGGAGAGTATTCTTTCATTCTCTTGTTCTATTTATATCTACAGCAAAGAAATTAAGAGATGTTATAATATTATCATTACTGTATTGCGCTCGTAAGCATTTTTTTTCATATAAATTGACGGATGCTGAATCGGAATTCAGCGATATAATTATCTTTCATTTCTCTTTGCAAGTGCCCTCTTTTCTTTTCTCTCACGTAACGCGCGAGTAAAACCTCGACTCTACTTACCTACTTAACGAGAACGTTAGATTGCTTTTCTAGATAACTGAAAGAAATTTTCTCATTCTGATTTTATCTCGTAGTATAGCTGATCTATCTATCTTTCGATGATTGTATAAATTTTATTCTTATGTTATTTTCATCTTCTCATAATTATTATGTATAAATAGCTTGAATTTATAATTAAATATAGTTTTTAAATAATCATACAGATATAACAAGTAGAACGGATTAGAGATGTAAATTTTCAACAATAACTTGTAAAATCTACTAGTTTTCTAAAGATCATGCAATTTTTTAATAAATTGTTTATCGTTTTAGGATGAAGAGGAGGAAATTAAGTTAGAAATAAATGTACTCAAGCGAGTAAGTGTGTATAAATATCGTAAAATGCTATGGATAATTGTGGGAATAATTTAATACAAATGAGTTTTTTTGCATTTCAGTATTCGAATCATAGAAATATAGCTACATATTACGGTGCCTTCGTAAAGAAGTCATCACCCGGCAAAGACGATCAATTATGGCTGGTTATGGAATATTGCGGAGCTGGCTCCGTGACGGATCTTGTCAAGTCAACAAAGGGTCAAAGCTTGAAAGAAGAGTGGATAGCCTATATCTCGCGAGAAATACTGAGAGGACTTAGTTATCTTCATAGCAATAAAGTCATCCATAGGGACATTAAGGGGCAAAATGTTTTGTTGACTGACAACGCGGAAGTCAAACTTGGTAAAGCCGATTTGAATATAAATTATTAGGTTGAGATGCAAAAGATTCATATTGTATTCCTAAAATGAAAATAAAAGTAAAATATTACATAGCTTTAAGATATTTCTATTGATATTTTCTCATTTTTTTGTTCACTTTTTTTTCTTTAAAAAAGAAAACAAATACTCTTTTTAAAAAGATTAAATCAATTACTTTATTTTTAAGATAAAACTTCAAAAATGAAGCTTTTGCACAAACTTAATATTTATGTGACATATTTTATTTTGGCATAGTAATTATACTGTCATATCCTCTTTTAGTTGATTTCGGCGTTAGTGCACAATTGGACAGAACGATAGGTAGAAGAAATACATTTATTGGTACGCCTTACTGGATGGCACCAGAAGTTATTGCTTGTGACGAAAATCCAGACGCCACTTACGACAATAGAAGCGATCTTTGGTCGCTCGGAATTACCGCTTTAGAGATGGCTGAATCACAACCTCCACTCTGCGATCTGCATCCCATGAGAGTGAGTCTTTTTCAATAATTTTGACGATTAAACTTATTTTTACATGATAAAAGATATTCTCATATTTAAAATTATATGTCGCTATATATGATCATATATTGTTAAACAGGCCTTATTTCTGATTCCTCGTAATCCACCGCCGCGGCTTAAGTCGAAGAAGTGGGCCAAAAAGTTTCATGGATTTATTGAAACAGTGCTAGTTAAGGATTACCATCAAAGACCTTATACGGAACAGCTCCTCAAACATCCATTTATACGGGACCAACCTACGGAAAGACAAGTCAGAATACAGCTTAAAGATCACATTGATCGCTGTAAAAAGCGTAAACAGGAGAAAGGTGCGAAAATTAATAGCAAAGTTGTCTTTTTGAAACTTGTTTAGAGTACAGTGCGCGTTGTCATATGTCCATTACTCATTACAGAAAGAGACGACTATCGATATAGCGGTAGTGAAAATGAAGAAGACGAGCCAGCATTGGCGGGCGAACCATCATCCATAGTTCAGGCACCTGGAGGTGACACTTTGCGCCGTAATTTCCAACAAATTCAGGAAGGCAGGACTTTGACGCAGGATGTACCTCCTCAAGCACCCGCTGCTAAAGAGAAACCAGGAAACAGATCTCAGAGGGAGGTACCAGAACCTGGACCGCCCGCGAGACCCGCTATACCGCACAGACTTATAGGTATGATTTATAAAATAATTTATATAAGTCGATAGTATGTTATTGAGAAAAAATTTTAATATATGATTACAATTGATGATATAATATATGATATAATTAAGATAATTTATCTCAACTGAGCAATTTATTGTTGGAGTTAATTAAAACAATTTTTACAATGTTACGCGCGCGATTTTCGTTTGTTTTTTTATTATACTAGGTAGTTGTCAATTATTTTGTATTTATAATTTGCCTATAATTTTAATATTAATTTCTAATTGTTCTTAATACTTTATTGGCGTATTTATAAGGTCTTTGCATTACTAACATGAGCATAATTACGAATAGTGGTACCAGATCCGCAACCTCCCTCTCGTCCATTACCTCCGACACCTAGGGAT
This sequence comes from Camponotus vicinus, assembly GCF_025532165.1. Classification (NCBI taxonomy): domain Eukaryota; kingdom Metazoa; phylum Arthropoda; class Insecta; order Hymenoptera; family Formicidae; genus Camponotus; species Camponotus vicinus. Next base: position 8,891,158 of record NW_028141980.1, read on the forward strand.
GATCCTCGACAACCGCACAAAGTATCTACACCGCCTTCTAATCACCAGACACCTACTGGAGGAGGAGGTAGCGGAGGATCCGGAGGACAGCCTGCGCCTCAAAGGAACAGTGTTTTTAAACCTATGGTAAGTTTTTGTGAATAAATTTGCAGTCTTTATATCCTCCGACCTTTCTTAATTATCCAAGCCAATTGTCCCTTCTTTCCATTACACTTTGCAAATAAGAATTATCATATAAATAGACAAAATATATAGATGATCAGATCTGTAGAAAGGCATATGCTGTCGTTTCCTTTTCTTTGCAGTTCTTTGCCTTAAATTTATATTTCTCTCTCGATACAAGTATATATTTTCTATATAAACGCATAGCTCACACTTTATATGTCCCTTTTTCTATATACTTGCGATATATTATATATTTTTATCGTATCCATTGCACGCGTTCTACTTCGCCTTTTGCGTAATGTCATTGGCATACACGCTGATGCGTTCTATTATATATACACAAGTACACAAAAGCGCTCCTGGCACTTGAATTTGGAATGTATTTGGTTTTTATTTCTTTTCTATGTTCACACCTACCGTAGCTGCCACCGAAGAAACCAGAGGTAAGATAACACGCACACTTTATCTCTCTTTCTCTCTTATGTATATTAACAACTCGCTTTCCTGCAAATGCTTGCAGATAATTTAATAATAACAATCAGTGCAAGGATTAATTTATTTATTTGCCTTGAAAATACATTCTTAATTATTTCATTGATAAATTTATGAAAATTATAATAATAATTTATTATTATATTTTTATAATAATAATTTTTCGTTTTAATAGGAGGAAAAGTTTCTCATAAAATCAAGAAGAATTATGCTAAGAGTTCAAATCTCTTGATTCTAAAAAACATTGTCGAGAAATATTTATTTTAATACTATTATTTATTACTAACATCTCCTTCTTAAAAATTGAATATTTATATAAATATTATTTGATTTATCTATAAATCTAATTTTTAATTGAAATTACATATAAATAATAAATAGAATTCTGTGTAAGATAATATATATTATAACTATGGGTAATGTAATTCTAGTTAATCCATCTCTCTAGAATAAGTTTATTTCTGCAGTAAAATAAAAAACAGATTCTGTAGATTTATCAATATTTAAATTAAATATTCACGCATAGAATACTCGGGGATTTATATAGAATGCACTGATTAATTATTAAATTTGTCTGTTTTATAATAACAAATGTCTATCCTTCTAATGTTCCTTTGCTTGATCATTTGCATTGTCCCATATTAGGCTTTTAGATTCATCGTTTAATTGAATTTTCTTTGTCAGATTATTATATATATTGTATATGTTGAGATTTATATACACAATACGTTTGTTGGTGTTTCGAGAAATAACAATGACTTTGTTACTGCATTGTTAAAATATATATATGAGCATAACGTGTATGTTTAATTGCGTATGATTAAAGTAAAGCAGCAATTTGATTAGTTTACGTTTAACAATCGATATATAAAATAAAATAGAAAGAATATCTGAATAATTCTCTTAAATTTGAAGATGAAGAGATGTTACAAACATATAATTTGAAGAAACAAATATGATGCAGAAAGAATTTTTTCTTTAATATATTTTTGGAGTTTTTAAGGTTAATGTGTAGTGTTATTAAATATTATGTTTTATATTTGACAACTATCATAAAATATATCTCTCTCATCTTTTAAATGGCAAGTGATGTAAATATAAAAATTGTTATATTGTTAATGAATATAAAAATTGAGTATTGTTATAATTTATCCATTAAATTGAAAATTGCAATTATTAACTTATTACTTTAGCTTTGATTTACTTTAAGAAGTTGTAGTTTAATATAATATGTTTTATTAAACGTGTTGCGTTTAGGCTGGTTATACATATACAGGATGATTCTGAAATACTTTGGAAGCGTATTCTATTCATTTTAAGAACAAAAAAAGTGATAAAGTAATGACCCATTTTCTTTTTGAGTTAACTGTTCCCTTATGATAAAATTTTATAAAAGACAATTTAGCAAGTTTTGACACACAAAACTTACTAATAATAGTGCGATATATAATAATGAAATAAATTATCAGTCTCTGTTCGTAAGCGCGTTTGAGCACATAGATAACGATTATTAATGCCAGCAACTTTTAGATGCCTTTTCTTCTTAACGCGAATAAAACATGCTTCTATAAAGTACAGCCATCTATTTCGGAATTATCCTGTTAAAGTTTTTATTTGAGCGTCGATAGTATTTCACGCTTATAAATGTATAACTTTATGTTCTCTTCGACATTCTCCTCGCCTTTCTGTCTTGTTTGCCTGCTCGATAATGGCTTCTAGCAAAAGATTCACAAAGGTCTCGGAACAGTGACTAACGGGGTTGTGCGTGTATGCGTGTGGGTGGTAGGACATGGAGATACTGGCTGCTCAACTCATCGAGCTTGGTGTGTCACAGGGCCCCGAGGCCCCGCCAAGGCCAAACAGGCAACATAAGGGCCTTGCAGCCTCGTCTACGTCGAATTCAGTGCAACCTGCAAGTGGTAACGATCAGAACAACAAACAGATGCCGCAATCTTCCAGTATACTTGATCAAGTAAGCGATTGGAGCCACGATTGTTGTGACAACGATTGATATTTCGGCAGCAAAAATTTACTATGTCTGCATCCACCCTTTTCCCTTGTTGTTACATTTCTTTTCTTTCTACTTTTCATTGCGCGAGAGACACATTAACATCGCTTTGCGTCTAGTGAATCTTTGAGGTAAAAAGTATACAAAGAAAGATGCAGAGAAATTAATGTCACACGAGTGCGAAAATGACGCTCTAAAAGTGATATATCATTTTCTGTCGTTCTAGGCCCTGTCGATCGAGAGTGATAGCGATGACGATCTCGAAGATGCTGGAGGAAATAACTTGAGAAATGATGGTACATTACTGGCTAGCGATCCGCCAAAGCCGCTGTAAGTAAAAAGATTTCATAAATTAACCTTCAATCGATCATTATAACAGTTATCATGAATCTTTTATTTGGAAATATTTTGTAAAGTATCGCTCGCCATGTTAAAATTCCACTATCATCTAATTAAACTAAAAACACATACGTAATTAACATGTATTAATTCAATAACTCTAATGAAAAGTATTGTAAGTGCAATAATTTATTATATATACGAATAATGTGCAATTTTTCAAATTTGTTTGTACATATTAGTATTTTTCTGAAATTAGAACTGAGAAAAATTACATTCAAATTCATATATAAAGCATCGTTTCTTTTGGAAAGATATAGTTTTTATAATAATGCGTTTGATTTTGAAAAACGAGATATCTTTTAAAAATGCAGTTACAATACTTTTTATTTTCACCATAAAATTATTCCTAATAAGAGAGTAATGAATAATCATACGATATCATACAAAGCTAATACTTTAACGCTTTTATTATAATATAATATAATAACTAGAATAGAACGTGATTGCGGTGTATCGTATTAATCTTACTAATGTCATTTCGTTTCATCTTCCATCATGCCTACCCTACGCTTCGACATTTCGTGTCATATGGTCGTCTTGGTCGCCTCGTCCCGTCTCGCCTCGCCTTACAACATCGACAACGCATTACGTGTGCTTCATCCGTTGTTACGTCGTTCCGCTGTAATCTCTATTTCTACTGCTGCAGTCCTGAATTTTCTCCTTTCAGACCGTCGTCCGATTCATCGTCGTCGTCTTCACATAATGCCCAAAATTCTCACCATGAAGATAAGCCAAAAGGTAGCTACTTTCAAGAAGCACTACTAATGACACACTGCGCGATTGATTCAACATTCGTGTTTTATCTAATCTTTATAGGAGGAGCACCCAATCGTCCACTTCCGCCAACCCCCGATGAGGAAGAATCGGGTGATCGTACGCTAGTCATGAAACGAGTGAGTACTTTTCCTTTCAGGGTTGCGATGCAAGTTAAAAATACTACAATATTTATATTTTTTATGTATCTTCCATTCGGATATATTTCGTTTCGGGGTATATCGTTGAAGTTTCCATATAACGTTGTTATGTAACTTGTACAATACTTGTGTATAATCACGTTTTAGTAGTTTGCGCAAAACAGTCGATTGTATTTCCTTTCTCTTCTAAGTTATTATTCGATATATATATATTAAGCATCATAATTACATTGGTTAAACAACATTATTCGCTTCAAAATCTTTATTAACGCGAGACTGAAAGATTAGACTTGACAAAGGAAAGGAAACATGAGCGATTGTGATGCATATCTGTCTTTTTTTTCTTTTTTTTGCAATATGTACGTACGTTAACTGAGAGATAATCGGGACTAATTCAATGGTATTGTCCGCTCCCTTCATTGTTTCGCTCCATGTACTCGTCAGGACTGGACTTTGTATATTACAAGCCAGCATTATACGGTGCATCTACCGTGCACTGCCTTGTGTCTGTACTTTTGCCGCTGTCGTACGATACACCATGCACATTTATATGACCGATACACATACGTTGCTACAGACAGACTATATTGTTACGGTAGTGAAACTGCAACGGATGCATCGCATCATCATCATTATTATTTTTTTTAAATCTTTTGTTACATGCATAATCCTACATTTAATCTTGAAACTTTTATCATTCATTTCCACATAGCTTACTCATAACTTCACTACCGTAACAAAGATAGTCGGATTTTTACTACATTATATCACTACACTTCACCACCATTCACTGACAGTCATCGTTTCACGATGTTATTATCGCACGCATTTTTTTTCTTGTTTTTTTTCTCTGTCACCGTACCATTATCTTCGCCATCGTACGCGCACTCTAGAAACTTAGTCAGATGTCAGACGATCGTGCAACGGCTAGCGGCAACCGACGTTCAGAAATAGACGAGCAGCTCCTCCTGAAGGAGTGGGATTTCACCCGCTTCTTTCAGGGTTTTAACGAAAAGTTGGATAAAATGAAACAGGAGCATCAACAAGAAGCGGCCGGCCAAGCGAGCAAGTCTACCAATGAGGATCGCTCTTCTTCGTCTAGCGAAAGAACGCTCAAGAGACAGGAGCAGTTGGCCCGAAGAAAACACGAGCAGCATCACCAAAAGCAACATCAATTGAAACCGGTTCACAGGCGGCAGGAGAGCGACTCGAAACTGGGCAACGCGTCCAATGCCTTCACCCGCGCATTTCGTCGCGAAAACTCAGATTTTTTCCCGTCCGCGAGACACTCGGCATACTTGAAATCGTCGGACTCATCCCAGAGATCTAGTATATTCGCTAGCGGTAATCGACGCGGAAGCGAGATGAGTGTTGCCGGTATTATCGGTAAGAAGGGTAGCGGTGGCGGTGGCCTCAACTCCGGAGAACCGATTCTAACGGATTTCTCGTTGAATCGCGACGGGCCCCAGAGACCTAGGAGAGAAAAGACCGAGAGCGAGATTGTCTTCGGTAATAGGCACGAAGCGAGAAGGTTCGATTTCGGACGCGATAAAGACGAGAACGCAAGAAGACGCAGTTGTAGACCCTCGGATGCTACGGCCTCTGCCGTAGTCGACGATGCGGGAACGATTAAGTCCACGGCCAGTACGACGGCCAGCGAGTACAGCCCCATTGTCACCCAGGTCAGTCCCCTAAGCGAGTCCTGCGAGCCCCCTCGAATTTCGCGAGCCCTTCCTGCCTGTGTGCTTGCCTGAAAAACCCTTCTTATCACCTTGTCGAGATTTTTCTGCCTGTTATCTTCCCTCGTCCATCCCCAAAATGTATCTTCAAAGTGTCTATCGAGTCTATCTCGTTTATCACATTCTTCTTCGTTAACTGTACAATTGTTGTACAGTTTATTTGTAAAAAAAATATCAGCAAGATTATATTTAATTAATTAACGAAATTGCCTACGCTCGTAGACACTTCGATTCTTTACACTTTCTCCCGAGACCATCGTGACTGATTTTTCGACATCCAACGGCATAACCAATCACATAGAAAGCTAGTAAATCAGCTACGCTCGACTTTTAGGCGCATTTATTTTTCCTGTATTACCATTCAGTTTCACAAAGTTTGTCAAATCAATAGTAGCGATACATTATTAATTACTAGTGCTCTCTATCACATTAGCAGTATTAATACAATCTCATATTTCGATTAGACTTTTCATCATTTTCACTTAAAAACGATATCGGAAGATCATTGAAGCGCAACGTTAAATTATCGTTAATACGTTAAACCGTCTCTATTACTAATTTCATTACTACTAGTATTACTATTCCTGTTATATCTTTAATAACACTCCTGTTACTGCTATTACTACCACTACTGTTAGTGTTCTACTACTATTAGTTCCTATCGTTACACCTAAGGACATGGGGAAGATTCTCGCTGGGAGAGGTGCTGCTGATTTAATAACCTTCTTCACTTTTTCCTCTGCTCTTTATCAATAAGGAGGCTTTTTGCAAATGTGTCGTATTTGCCGAGTAGCGTTAATGCGCGTTTCATTTGAATTCACATTAATCGTGGTACAATGTTTCGCCTAATGTAAACTTCTGATGCTTTATTTTTTTAATGAAACATGGTTGTGGGATTTTTCGTGGGATTATTAACGAGCGACAAATCAAAAGAGAGATGTCGAATTATTAATTGCTACTCCGTAAATCAGAAACTCCTCCGTCTTCCATTCATCGCTGTATCCTTGTTCCCGGCAAATGAGCCTCGTCCTCTACTGTTTGAGTGATGCGTACTGTGCTATGCAGAAAAACGACAAACATCTACGGCGACGAAATCTGGGACTGAACTGAGGATTAACCGCATGGAATTTCTTCGGGATACTCGACAACACGTCGTTACCATCAGCGCAACGACACGTCGCGGGATTCGGCAAAAAAAAAGAACGCATCAAAATTCGTGATGGTGAATCACGAAGACTATTTCCCCGGATTATGTTAACGTATTTCTAATATTTTTTTTTACGTAATTCTGTCGCGGATCTATTTTGACATCCTAATCGTTACTAATAAATAATCGAAAGTGCGGTTTAAAAAAAAATAAAACGTCGATAAAATTCTTCTCAGAGCAAAATATTTCAATTAAAGTATTTTTTGCATAGAAAATATCATGACGTTAATATGTCTTTCTTGTTGAGACATAAGCTGAGAAATTCAATTCTTATATTTATTATATCTCGAGCTTTAGATATACCTCCAAGTTTTATTTAATACCATTTGTGTAATTGTATGTATTTAATCGTGATATGATGTTCGTAAAGATTGCATTAACATTTTATAAATCTAAATCCTGACGTTTACACGTTCTAAGCCGATATCTTTTAATAATCGTTTAATAATTTTATAATCATTCGTTTAATCGAGGATCCTGTATTTTAAAATTAAATTTTTGATTTTTATTTTTTTATTAAAAAACGATTTACTAACGTATGAACCTGTTAATTGAATCTTGAACGATATAAAAAATAATCGTATTAACAATAGAGTAGGTTTTAACTTTATTGTCTCTTTTTATGTACATTAATATATGAATTACTAAAATGCTATTTAAAATACTAAAAAGACTAACATTGCAATAGCCATGTCACGTTCTTTTGCGTATTAATTTATCAGAAATCTTATTACTCGAGCCAAATCTTTGCATCCCAAGAATGAGAAAGTTGAAAGATAGAAAGAATAAAAAAACAGAAAGGAATTGAAAGAAAAGGACAGATTCGAAAAATCGTGAGAACAATATTAATAACGATCAACAATCGCGCGCGACCTGGCGTGTATGTGTTTCCTGTGAGTGTGTGTTTGGCATTAACGCAATTTCTAATATTTTCTGCATGGTTCTGACCACAAAAGAGATTAAGCAAGCAAGAAAGAAAGAGACAATGACTGTTCCGAAACAATGATTGAATATTAGGAGAAGAGGAAAATTTCAGGCAGATAGAACGATAGATCTCAGAGAAATGAAGCGATTGAGATTAAAATATAGAGTGACGATGGATCATTTTATAAACGTCGTACGAGGCCATGACTGTTATCACGAGCACCGTCTTGCATGACGCTTGCAGTAATAAACAAATGTTGTGCCCAAACTGGATGCGTGCGTGAACAGCAATCATCTCATATACTCGTGTTGTAGCACGTGCTAAGCATGCTTATTTTGTCTTACATGTGTCCTTTCGGCATGATAGCGATTTTGTGTTTACTCTCATCGTCGTCTCATCGAGATTAACGTGCGTTAGAGAAAGGCTGAGATACATATTGAATTAAGATACCCTTTCTTACGCTCGTTAGCTATAAGAAAATTGAGTGTAACGCGATTATTGCATTAATATCGTACAATTTCCAAGCGAAAGCAATAGCTGCATTCAATTTTGCGGTTATTAGCTAATTTCTCTCTAGTGTAAGTCTAATTTTTATGTGGTAAAAGCATAAGAAATGATAAACTAATTCGTGCAACTATTTGTACATATACATATACATATAATTATTATTTTTATAATCTATTTATAGTCTATTATTTACGCGTATGTCTTTAATTTTGATTGCTATTGTAACTTTATACACTTTGTCGAGATTATGTAACGTGGTTGTAAAGTTTACGTTTTTATTGAAATTGATATATAATGTGTGAGCTGTTTTAGAATAATTTATATATTACAATATCTCTAATATATATGTCTCTACATGTCGTCGTAAAAAGACGAATGTAAAACGTTCATTGATAATATTGTCATTTAATGAGATTGAGTTTATGTAGCAACTAGATATGATCGATTAGCTAATTGACAATTCGCATGACTGCGTTTTCCTCCTACATATTTTGCACTACACATATTGATTAATAACACATATATGTATGTACAAGAGTCATACAACTTGTTGCGTTATTATTTAGAGAAGAAATTAATCTCATTAATTCATTATTTATTAACTCATTATTTTTTTTATATGCATTGTCGATGTAAGTTTCTTAACATCATTTCGCTCTTTGTTTCTCTTTTTATTTTTGTTTTTTATAGCTTTTATTCTTTTCGCGTCTTTGTTCTTTGCAGTTTTCGTTCTCTTTCTGCTCTTTTATTGTTTCTGCTTGCCTTTTCGCTTTTCCGTGATATAATCTGCACTTTCATACGTAATTTCATTATCCTTCATATCATTGACATTACTTCCCTTCTAATCCTTGTTTCTCTTACTATTCTATTCCTCTAATCAGCGTAATTCTTTATCTTATGTCTATATCGCAGTATCGAGATCTGAATCCATAAAGATGATGAAATAAAAACTAATTTCTTTTAAAATTCAATATCTCAATTTTATATATAGTGTAAGAAATGATCGGAATATAAAAGAAAGGGAATTTCGCGCAGGGAACAATGTAAAACAGATATTCAGGTTCCGATCTCAAGCCTTCTCTTTATCTCGTCCGCTTTTCCTTTCAGTCGTTGTCTTGGTTATCTCATATTAAATGGAAAATCGCTGATTTACAGAATCGCGAGGGTGATCGTTCCAGAGGCGGAGGTGATTTCCAGAGATCAGATTCGTCCCCAGGCTCGCGACCCAGTTCGGTCTTACCGGATCTCTTGACTTCTTCACCAGGTCAACGACAGGACAAATCGACTAGCGAAGAGGTCAGATTCATCTGTCTATATGTATCCCATGTTCTCTGTCCTCTATATCGATCTATGCGCGCACTCGTATACATTCGTGCATCCCTTTCGATGTATTAGATCAATAATAATACATTATTAACGAAAAAATTCTAAAAGAGCCGACAATTTTTGTCGAAAATTAAATATTCAAAATTCACGCAAAATTCACTTTTTACGTACGAGTGCGCGCACATGCATCATCAAATTTTCAAACAATTTATTTTTATATATATATTTCCATCTTATACACAAAATTTATATGTTTCTCGTCGAGACTTGTGAGTCTTGTGAGCGATGTGACGTAACAACGTCGTACAATGATTGATAAAGAGATCTTAGATGATTAGCATTTCGTTCAGTAGCAATAAGAATGCTTTTTCCGTGTTATCGAATTGTCCGAAAAGTAATGCTTTTTGATTGAATTAAGAGAAACGTTCTTATACTGTGTATATTTATCTCACATCGATTATTCTAAGCATACGTCGCAAAATAGGTACGTAGCGCGTTGGTACTGTGTTCTTACCCGCAAACCTGTGATTCGATATATTATTTAGACTTCGCCAGGATTCTCGTGAACAGAGAGACTAGTGGCAACGACGGTAAAACGATACAGTAAGAAGTTTGCTCGACACTTTTGCTTCTTTAGATACTTTTAATTCCGAATACGTGGAATCAACTGAATCGCGCGCGTGATTTCCATATATTTATATATTATTTAAGTTTTGTGAGGGTTTGCGTACACAGGAGGCGGCTTATGCTTTGTGTCAGTGTCTTGTTAATTGTTCGTGATAGCCTACAAAGTGCATTTTGTTAACTATACGTATCTCAATCTGTTATTTCATTCCTTTAAGTTGCATTCTTATTTCATTATGAACTTTAGCAATTGGTATATAGATATTTCGATGATTTTTTATTTTACATTATTTTTTTTTATGTGCAGAAACAAAATTATCGTACACGAAGGTACAATGTTAGCAGAGACTCAAAAAATTCCGCGAGTTTGACTTTAGCGGAGATTTCGATTCTCAAAAGACATTATTCGATTCGATTTCTAGAGTTGTCGCATATTTCCTACATGCTCCAGATAAAAAAAATTATAAAAAAAGAAAGAGAGAGAGTGAAAGTTACCACTAGTCTAGTAACGGTTCGCATTTTTGCGTACGCATCTCTTTACTCGAATCTCTCATCAGGATCAATATCAGAAAAGCCTTTGCGATTCAACGGCTCGTACATCCCCAATTCGTTGCCGTAAGAATCGTACGCGGTAGTTTCGTTTACCCCAACACCCCTAAATATGTTCTTTTATCTTACATTTCTCGCTTAATCAGATATTTCCTCGCAAGCGTGATTCTTCGTCGTTCGTACCCCTGATTTTAGATAATTAATGTTTCTGTAGGAAGAAAAAAAAGATATATCAATTACGTCGAAGAGTAATATATCCCGATTATATACGGATGTTAGAGCACTGTATCTCTCTTATTGGCAATCCACGTGCAAGAAGAGACGTGAGAGTCGCAAAATGAGTTAATCGGGCCTGTTAAATGGAATTTTTTTTTCTTTCTTTTTTATTACGGTCACGCTTTGATCAGTAGAATCGTAGTAACCACACGCCATGTCTCTGTTTCACGTGCGATCTCCCTATAAGCGATCAATTATACGGTTGTCAGCGTGACTAATTCAGGATTATGTTGTGTGTTGTGGGACACGCGGGAGCTCTAACCCGAAGGGCAGGGCCCTCTACTGACCATTCCAATCCCAATACTAATTACAATGTAAGTATCTCTATTCATCCATTTACGCAATTTCAACATTGTTCCCCCTCCCCTCGTCTCCCTCCTCGCGTTTGCGCGAGGGATGGAGACAGAGGGGAGACAAGGGCATATACTCGTGTTACTTTGCTCTCGATCATTGATCTTTTTCATTATGCACACCGCGAGATGAATGCCAGTTTTTGTACGCGGGTCGTTTTATCCTCTTTTTGTTGTTGGTTTGTGGGATCCTCTATTCTCTTGATTCTTGATATGTCACATGGTATAAACGACGACATTTCTAACACGACCGTCGCGGCCACCGTTGCTTTTTGTTCTCACATCTCTCTCTTCCTTCTATCCTTTCTCTGGATTTTGTTTCTCATTCGTGAAACGTGCGTGGCAAACGTGCGAGATGTATCGCGCGTTTCACGATGCTTACGAGTGTTTCATTCTCGTTGAGTGTGTTCGAGAATAACGACGCGACGCGATAATAAATAAGCTAATAACTGTGTGGGTGTGTGTGTCATTAAACACAGAGTTTGCTAGTTTTGAATCTGCTTATCAAATGCATCCTCCCCGACATTATGGGTTCGTCATCATTGCGAGCGCCTGCTCCTTTTTAATTTCATGTTACTTTAGCGTACGGAAGCTTTAACTTTACGAACGAGGTAATATTTGTTTGTGGAAGAATGTTATGTAGATATCGCATATTTGACTCGACTGATTTGTTCTCTCTCGACTTCCTCGTTTATCCTTTGCATGTGTTCTTTTTATTTTTACTATCGAAACCTTTCTCGCGATTATATCTTTCTGCCAGTAGTGTTTTCGGGTTTATTTGGTTTGATGGCATTTTTTCTGGGACTTTAGCATTCTTTTTGTGTGCAAAGTAGAATTTTTTATTTTTTGTGTCATTTGACGTGTTTCGCCCGGGATCTCTTAAACGGCAGAGTAATCTCTGTTGCAGTATCGACAAGCGGTAAAATCACCACCTCCGTTTGCGCTTCAACAGAAACAGAGGTCTTTTCTGACTTTCGGATTCGGAGCCGGTCCAGCGAGAAGAGAGTCTCACGTAAATGTTAACGTAACTCCTACCAGCCACGATTTAGCGTCGGATACACCCGAGATACGCAAATACAAGAAACGTTTCAACAGCGAGATTCTTTGCGCCGCCTTATGGGGTATGTGCAGCTACTTAATTTATTATTTGTTATAATATAAAATCTCTTTAGTCGGGTTTTGTCGAATTGTGTATCGATCTCTAACCGTTTTACAGGAGTAAATCTATTAATCGGCACCGAAAACGGCTTGATGTTGCTGGACAGAAGTGGACAGGGTAAAGTTTATCAATTGATCAGCAGGAGACGTTTTCAGCAGATGGAAGTCCTCGAAGGTCAAAATATTCTCGTTACGATCAGCGGTAAAAAGAACAGAGTACGCGTTTATTATTTGTCTTGGTTGAAGAGTAAAATTCTGCGGACGGACGGTCATAGCGACGTAAGTTTTACTTATATATATGCAGTAGAGATTGTCTTTTCCGATCTTTGTTGCACGAGTATTTTTACCACGAATATTATTTGTTTATTTGCAGCAAGTCGAGCGACGTAATGGTTGGATTAACGTGGGCGATCTGCAAGGCGCCGTGCATTTCAAAATCGTGAAATACGAGAGGATAAAGTTTCTCGTGATCGCGCTGAAAGATTCCATAGAGATTTACGCCTGGGCGCCAAAGCCGTATCACAAATTCATGGCTTTCAAATCTTTCGGCGAACTCGCGCATAGACCGCTACTGGTTGACCTTACGGTTGAGGAGGGTACAAGGTTAAAGGTTATTTACGGTAGCGCCGACGGCTTCCACGCAGTTGATTTGGATTCCGCCACCGTTTACGATATTTATTTACCAAAACATGTAAGAGAAATCGGATCCAAAATTGGATAGGAGAGGTAGATAGGTAGATGGATATACACGACACGATTTATTGGTCGATTTGCTCGTTTCATAAATTGGGCAGGTTTCTGGGTGATAAATCTTGCTTGTACGATTTATCGTTAGTAGATAGAATACTAACATGAACACGTGCACGTATACACACGCATACACACACTTTGCAGTACCTAACGATATATCGGCAGATTTTTACATTGAATGAATTTTGCAACAGGAAACGATATTTTTTTACAGCCAAACTTTTTATTGAGATCAGTCCGTCTGTAAATTTTCAAATTTATCCGTAAAAAGACATCAGTTTGTGTGTGTGTATGTATGTATATATGTAGTTACATATGTGTGTATGTTGTTTCTTAATTTGTATGTACTATTAAATTTCTCTAACAATTTTTCAAATTAATAAGTCGCTCAAGTCAGGATAAAAAATCGTCGTGTATATTTATCTCTGCCTATCTCTATTTTCTTAAAAATCATATGACAATATATATTATCGTTTTTTTTTTCCTAACCATAGACTCAGGGTCCCATCTGTCCGCATTGTATAGTAGCGTTGCCTAATAGTAACGGCATGCAGCTGTTACTTTGTTATGATAACGAGGGCGTATACGTAAATACGTATGGCAGAGTATCCAAAACGATGGTTCTTCAATGGGGCGAGATGCCTACGAGCGTCGCATATATCGGCACGGGACAGATTATGGGCTGGGGTAACAAGGCGATCGAAATCAGAAGTGTGGAGAGCGGTCACCTCGACGGAGTTTTCATGCACAAGAAGGCTCAACGGCTCAAGTTCCTTTGTGAACGTAATGATAAGGTGCGTATTATATATCTCAATTCGAATACGAGTATTTTTATTAAAATCTTTGATAAAAAATACCATAAATTTGTGTCACGTTTTATTATTTACGTAAAGCTTATATAGCATTATATCGCTTCTCAGGTGTTCTTCTCGTCGGCGAAAGGCGGTAGCTCGTGCCAGATCTATTTCATGACATTAAACAAACCGGGGATGGCCAACTGGTGATTCCGAATGAGGCCGAATCTGGCCCCAAGATTATCTTCGCGATTACCAACGCCGCACAATCCTTCTCCGCGTGTATCAGGATACACAGCGTCAGCGCGTACACTCGCCCGCCCTTCACTGCCAGGACTCGGCGCCTTGGAGACTAGGAGGTGCATGCATCGTATCCAACATCCTTATCAACAACAGCATCAGCAGCGTCATCAACGTCATCGTCAATATTATTCTTATTATTATCCACGTAATCTTTCAACATCGTACAATTACAATTATGAATATGAAGAGGACGAAGAGTGCGACGATAGATTCCAACGATACTGTCGGCCCTTGCGAAGCGCACCGGGGACATTAACGTTTGTGAATCTCCTCGTCAAGAGATTTCTCTGTATTCTCACTTGCTCGCCCTGCGGATTGCGCGGCGCGGCCTAACACGGTGCTGAAACACGGAGCAAATTTTCTCAAGAGCGCGCACGATAAAATATTGCACGCTGGTAAATCGTATTGAAGGTATTCTCTATGTATTTTTCTCTCTCTTAAAAAAAAAAAAATACAAATTTATCGCTTTAATTATACTACGGATAAGTCTGTATTTGTTTCGCGTTGGCATGTATATGTAAACTTTTAATTCACACAAAAACTTAATGTTAAAACGAAACAAAGTGTATTTTAATGTGTCTGATGAATAGATAATAATTAAGAGAGTGTTTTATACGAAGAATGATTTAGAGAATAACATAATAAAACATAAACTTTATTTGTGCTCTTATCTTTCTAAAATCGTGAGTAGATAGACATAAGTACAGTGCAGACGAATTACCAGTGACGCAACGATCATGTAACTGACTGATTGTTGTACCAGAGAAACTTCTCTTTGATTGTATCGTGCAACTGTTTTCAGCATAAGAAAACTCGTGCAATATCGCTGGATTGATCTGTACAAAAAAAAAGAGACTCTATTCTAAGAGATTTTTCTTGCTTGGTAAACATGGCAAGAAAATACACCGATAATTGAATTGCGACTGTCGTATAAAGAATCAGAAATCTCGAGGAAGAAAAAGAAGAAAAAAACTCGTCTAGTGTTTACAGTCGTAATTATTTTCTTTTGTCAGTTTGTTAATTTCTCAACTCTGGTGTGTGGTCTTAACAAAATGTGTAACGTCGTTTTAGTAGAAACGAACGCGTTACAACAGACTGACGCCATAATAAACGGGGACGACGTCGTTGCGTACGACGCGATATCATGAAATAAAATTAGAATTAAGTGAGAGTAATTACTAACGTTAATTAATTGTATAGTTATAGCAGCTGGGATTCTTTCCGCGGGCTTGTACTCGCAAGCGCGATGACGATGACGCGATATGAGATAACGTGGTAGAATAATATATTGGATGGATGAAAATCGCATTTTTACAAATAGTAGATTAATTATATCGTAGGGATTTCGCGACGTGCGATGTTGAAATGATGTATAGCTAAGTTTCTTTTTTTCCACATTTTCAAGTTTGAATAATTTCTTGTTATGTTCAATACTTTGTACTACGAGAAATCACATTCGCACAACAATCTTTCGTCGTAACGTCATCGACGAATAACGTAGGCGATATAGTCTTCAGCTTTTGTAAGAAATTTGTAACTTAGCGAGAGGACGTGCACTAAAAGAGAGCATCTCGCCCTTCCGTCTTCCCGCTCGTTCCTTGATCGCGGATCGCTATTTCGCTTTTGAAGCGTTATTACGATCTGATCTCATAATCTCAAAGATACTCTCCCCTGGTTGAAAGGGAATCCTTAATAATTACTGTACCGCGATTTTAATGATGTCGGATTAATCTTAGCCGATTTAAGCGAGCTTACAGTGTTAATAATGGGGTGTGGTGAAGGAACAAATTTCAAATTACGTTAGTTTTTCGCTCACGTTGTTTACAATGTCGGAATCATTGAACGTACGTAATTAGTATACGTAATGCTTGCAGGGATTTCATCGATAAAAGTTACGTTAAAAATGTATGGGGAAACGTACTTTTAACTTTTACCGTTACAGACATAATTATGACGTTACCAACATGACACGGGAGAGCGAGAGTGTACGACAAGAATTATTAAAATTAAGAATCAGATCGGCTATATACACGATAATCGCGTTAATTAATTATGCAACTATGAAAATTGGATTGTATTTGAAATTTGAAAATAAGACAATTGACGTAGCGAAATATCGTGGTAAACAAAATCTTGAAAAATGTCTCTTTCCCTTTTTATCCAGACCTGCAGTCAAACTGACATATCTTTGCTTGTCGCGCGTTTTAAAACGAGCGATTAAAGTAATTGGATCCTTGTCGAAAAAATTGTACTTTTTAATATTTAAGACATCATGTAATGTGACGCGCGTATTTACGATATGATTAGGTGATGCTATAGCGACTCTAATCATGATCGAGAAAAATCAAGTTACGCGAGAGAGACTGACTCATGAGAGGATACACTCATTTATTTATTTGTAATAAATAAATAAATATATGACGTGTCTCACATGCGACGCACACGGAGATACATTTTACTTTGATCGATAACGATTTTTCAGCGATACCGCTGCAATCGTGAACCGATTGCAATTGCGAAATTGCATATGTGTAAGCGCTATTAAGTAAGTTGTCGACGTTATCAGTTGGTAACGTATATATAGATTCTATGCTCGCGGCGAAACATTTTTTATATCATTCACGAGAAGGCACAGAAAGGAGCGGAAAGCTCCATACAGTGCAACGAAAGACTGCTTTTTAAATGGAGGGAGCTTTTTATCGCGCGAGAACAGAGAACGAGTGGGATATACCGAACAAAAGAAGGGGAGAGAGTGCAAAGAGAGAACGAGAGAGCGAGAGCGAATGAGAGAGTGAGAGAATGATCTTTTGGCAAAAAAAATATACTGTACTTTCGGACGGTTATATACGATTGGCAGGAATATGGATAATGATTATATGATAGTAATATTATTAATTATCTTAACTAGCGCGAACTAATTTTATACGAGGACTTCCCTTTTCTTTGTATCCTTGCATCTTTACTCGACTCCTCCTTTTCTAATCTTTCTATGGCGTTTCCTCATGACCCTTCCCCCTGTCCCCTTATCCCTTCTCTTTACACATTGTCTCCCAAAGATGGTAGTGATGATTTTTTTTTTACAGTATATAGTTCATAATTATTATTACGGCAATTTATATCGATTGTATTATTACCATTATTCCTATTCTTACAAACGTCACGATCGTTAGACGCGATGTATACTATGATTACGACGATTATTATTTTTATTATTACTATTCACACATACACATACACACACATACACACTATTGCTAAAGTCAAATATACGGACATTCGTAATTTCATCGATGCGTTTCTTTATTCGCAATCCTTTATTATTATCACGTCGACGAGTATTTATCAGTCAGCAGCGGCAAATCGGCGATTCTCTCGGATTCTTCTTTCGCTCTTAAAGGGTGCGATTGCAAGTTGGACGCTCGTTTATCGCGATAAGTCATTACTTGATTCGCACACTAGTAATACAACGAACCGCTAACGTGATTTCCGCGTGTTTATTGTGTATAACGCGATGCTTATCGTGACTGCGAGTTATCGATGTTTGTTGAGAATTCATGCTCTTCCGGGGTGTACGCGATCGAATTTCTCTATGCACTTTCCTAAACCGGATCTAGCTTCATCGTTTGCCAATTTCCGCTTAATTGTTTTGCATGTTTGCGATGTTGTTTGAAACTGCTGCCGATGTTGTCGGTGGAACGGTGGATCATTTCGCATTTAAATAGATCGTATCTTTTGCGTGCTACAAACGTTCGGTTTCTTTAATTTCTTCTAAAAATCGCTCCTCATACGATCTATAATATGTATATGCGAAGAATTTTATTTATAACTTTATACGTCTCGTGTGTAATGAAATATTTGCAAAAATCGAAGATGCAAATATATGTAAAATCAACCTTGTTTGTGAAAACGTTGTTAAACGAGAATAAAAGATAGGTTTTTTCGCGTATTTATGTCAATTATTGGTCACAAGTGTTAATCAGTTTTCCGCTAATTAAGATTATTGATATTGAAGAAATGGGGAATCTCATGTGATGTATATAAAATGGCAATCTAAATTGTGTATTGATCGATACTTTAATTAATATTTTAATTAATATCGTTCAGATTTTTTTCCAGGAAAGATATTACTTTTCCGAATGTTTAATCATTCGTAAAATCTATAATAATTGTTATTTTTATAATCTTGTGTTTTCTACTTTACGTTTTTATACATTTAATATCTTATAATATATTTATATTGCGTGTTTACGTATGCATTTTTTATATATACATTTTTTTCGAATCGAAGGCTTGTCTTTTTCCGTTGTAACAACCCAGGTAGAACATGAAACTCATAATGACATCATTATGACGTCATCTTTTTAAAATTATATAATGCGATTATTGAACTTAAAAATTTATGATTCTTTTGTCATCTTTAACTCATTTTTTAATCATTTTTGTTTAGGTAACTTTTAAGTGATAAATAAAATCATGATGACGTCATAATGATGTCATTATGAGTTTCATGTTCTACCTGGGAATAATCATAAATATTCAAATCGAAATATACGCCACTTTTACAGATAAAAGGGATCCAAAATGCGTGATATTTCTATTTCCGACCGGATATTAAAGCGTCCGAAAATAACACAAAAAAGCGAAAAGACATCTTAAAGACGTCCTTAAGTCGTTTTCAGACGGTTTTTAGGGGCATATGTTGCCTAGGGAGGATCGAAAATAAAAATCCGCAAGCACCACATTGGAAGTTTACGGATTGTAGAGTTTCCCGTTCGAGAGAATTGTTTCTCCCTCTCTTTAGGTATAGCATACACTAAACTATTAACCCCCGTAATACCTAAAAGCCGATGTATCGGTTTTTGTTGGCGCGTAGAACGCGCAGTTGACGATCGATATATCGACATGTTAGTTAGTACTATCTACTAACGAAATTATTAACGTTTAATACTTTAAACCTCGCTGGACACGTCTAACGGTCGGGGAAATAAGAACAGTTGGAGTAAGAGCTGACTACGATGCTACCTTGATTATTTGCCGCGACAAATCGCTTGTTTGCGACGACGCGACCGGTTCAACAAGATTGCTCGGTGACCGAAATCTCGGCCGATCTTTGGATGTTCCCTGTAAAGTTTGATGCTTGGCGGATCGAGGCGGGCTGCACCAACGGCTGTATTAATGATGGCTAGTAATTAGCTAGCAGCGACGGGCTCAAAGACCGCGGCCCGTTCCCTTGGCGCGAGAATCAGAAAGTTTCGTTTCCGTGGGTAATGACGCGAGAGAGGACGCGCATATACGTATATACACTGGAGAATATGTTTATTCGAAAGTTGCACGCGCGTTAAACGCATTAAAAGTATTTGCCGGAATGGATCCGCGAGCGTGCAAAGTTTCGCCCAGCTGGATTTAACCACCTGATCTCTCGCCCACCCCCGCCCGCGCCACCCCATCCACACTCGCTCTATCTCGATAACAAACTACGGATACCGATAACGGGGAATGCTCTTTTAAAATCGGAATATATCGCGTTCTATTCCTCGGCTGAAGAAAATATAACATTCGCGTTAATTTTTGTCGATCCCCGTCCAGGAAAAAGTGATTAAGGATTTCAATTTTAAATTCTGCAAAAGGATGCAATGAATGAAAGAAGGAATTTCAAAAATAAATAGAGAGAGAGAGAGAGAGATACATTTTTTCTCGGAAAGGAAATATTTATTAAAGGAAGAGGAAGAATGTGGGTGTTTTCTCGAACGTTACTTAAATATAGATATACCTCCCACAGGTCCTACAAACCAATATTACGTCCTGAAGGTACGCTTTTTTTCAGGGCACGTCTAAAGACCGTAGCCGAACGCTTTCTTCTCCGGGAGAAACGAGAAACTTATGTTTTCGGAGTTAATTGTATGCAAGTCCCGACGTGCGGGCGAATCGGGAGCGCTCTTTCCCTCTTTCTTCGTTTCATTCCATCTCGTCCCAGCCGGCTTTTCCCAGTTCGGGGCCGAGGGAAAAGGGAAGGGAGAAGCGATTCGGTTCCCATTACCGTGGAACGTTTGAACGTAAGTTGATTGCTCGTAGTATGGACTTTTGTATTCTCTAAACTCGGAAGCATTATCGTTAACGAGCAAACGATAGTCGCTGGAAGCGTAGCCGATACCGAGTGCCGGCGGTACTTCCGGAAATTCTTGCGCAACTAAACAGCTCCTAATGAGCTTGGCGAGTAATACTCGGAAATCGACCAGTGGATCGGAAACTAAGTTAGGGAGCGATTAATTCAATTCGCCGCCCTGTTTATTATTAGTTTCGCGGTAATCGTGTATTTCGAATCACCGGAGCGCGATATCTTTTCCTCTTTTCTCCATCTTGTTTGCCGCGATGCGATTTTTCCCCGATCCCCTGCCTCCCCTTGTCCCTCACCCCCTCTCTCTTTCTTTCTCTCCTACCAATTACAACTTTGTCTATATAATTCGCAATCGTATTTTGCACCCCTTATCGCGAGATTCGCTCTCGCGCGACTTTCGATCGCTTCGAAAACGAATTTCCGCTCCTTTATTTCCTCGAGAAATAGGTCTCCCTATGTCTGCATATTCCCATTTAGACTTGCATTTTTTTTCGGCGTCGGAATCCGGTCGTCTCGCGAGATACTACGCGGGAAATCGCAGCAGCCGTGTGACCCGAAAACGAAATATTTCCGACATTTGCAGACATTGTAGCTCGGGCATTTCGCTATCGTATTTTCCTCCCTCTTCCTCTTTTTCCCCCTTTCTCTCTCTCTCTCTCATCCAAAAATTCGATGTGTACCCATGCATCTCTCTCTTTCTGCGATACTATTGCCGCGTCAAGAGGCTCACGAACGTACCTTTGATATACAAGCGAACACGTTATCAGAGCGAAAAACTGGATCCATCGAACACCTCCCGTCGATAACAGCCCCGTGGATCGTGGCCAGTCCACGAGAAACTGTATTCCTGTACGTGGCAGAGCATTAGAAATATTTCATTATTTTTTCGGCAGCGAGCGAGAGGGTCAACATTGGGCTGCTAACGTTATCTCGAAATTTAGTCTTAACGAGAAAATATTACCTTTAGTGCGTGCACTTTTACGCGGAATATACAGTCCTGCACAAATCTAAGTTTGTAAATAGCCCTCTTGCGAGCTCTTCGTTGGCGTGTCTGCTAAACACGTACTAATCGTAAAGATGCTTAAGATCGTAGAACAACTGTAATATTTCAAGCATTTATACCTGTCGTCTGTACTCTCATTAATTTAACAGAATAATACATAAGTCTGCGCGTATATAAGTAATGCGCGTAATATATAAGTCTGCAGCTGATGTGGACGATATTTATTTGCACACCAGCATCTGATTAATATTTTCTACAACTTGTAACAAACTGATTTAAGAATATAGAATATTCTTAAAGCGAAATACAATTGATTGTTGAGAATTCAAAATTATTCGAAACATGATTCCTGCAGTTTTGATTTAAAAAAAATTTAGAAATTATTTTATGACCTTAATAAGTGCAATGCCATGTTTCAAGTTTAAAGAAAATTTAATAAAGTATCGTATATTTTAGTAAATAAGATGTGGCGGCTTTTACAAATAGCTTTAAATTGCCACCGATCGATATCCCTTCATGTTTTTTTAACAATATAACGATGCCGCGATATTAAACCGCGCTCGGTGTCTGGGTCTTCTCGAATCCGTATAAGACTCTAATACTCTTTGTATAATATAAATTAAATGGCAAAAAAATGGAATTAATATTTTATTTATATATACGTAAAAAATATTTTCTTTATTTCGTGCATTTTTTTTATTCAATATATAATCATACATAGTATTGCGCCAAGTTGGGTTTTATTATTTATTTACATATCCCAGCAAACACAGAATATTACGGCAACATTGCGACAATATTACAACATTGCAGCAATGTTGCTACAATATTCTGTGTTTGCTGGGATACTTGCTAAACACAGATTAATTATTTATTTATATGCTCTACTTTATTTATATTTCATTAAATTTTCTACAACGGATGTGAAAGATTATTAATATAATATGACAAGTAAACGAAAAGAGATACGAGTATTACTCATATAACATAAATAAAATATGTCAATACTATGTAGGTAGCTATATCGGGAAAAATTTCTTGAACGTGCTGTAAAATAATACGCGTTCACAAACCGGATATACAAAAAAAATCCTATTTGAAGGAAAGATGATCGAATCGCATATAGATAAAGAGAGAGAGAGAGAGAGAGAGCAGTCGCGATCGAGATTATTTCCACGATCAAAGCCACATTCTCGCTCTCGAGACGAGGTAGATCCTCTCTCGTTCGCTCCCCTCCGGACGATTAATCTTGGCGGAAAACATTTACGATCCCGGGGCTACGGCACGAAGCAGCTCGCGAAAAGCGCGGAAGGACCTTAGATCACGACAGCCCGGAAGAATGTGGCCGGGACACGAGGGGCTCGCGATCGAATCACGATGGAGAATAGAATAAAATTATTCCAACGCGCGGGCTTCCTCCCTCCCTCCCTCCCCCCCCCCCTTCTCGCCGCGGTGTCTTACGCACCCCGAGGAGCATCTCGAGTCGGTCGAGGCGCACGCACCGCGCGTGGCTCCTCGACCGGGGAATAAAAAGGACAAGGGAATTTGCACGGGCGATTGATGATTCGCAAAGTCGCGCTGGAGATCGCGGAGGGGTGAACGAGGTGGCGGAGCGCGCGAGTAGACGGAGGCGGAATAATGGAGGTGGAAGCTGGAGGTGGCGGCAGTCCTGGCGATGGCGAGGGAGGCCGGGGACCGGAGAGAGGCGGCGGCGTGCCACTCGTTCGCAGGATACCGGCGGCGTGTATGCCGGCGGTGGCGAACGCGCCCGGACATCGATACAGCTCCGCCGCCACCACACTTTGCCCCTGATCCTCTCTCTCTCTCTCTCTCTCTCTCTCTCTCTCTCTCTCTCTCTCTCTCTCTCTCTCTCTCTCTCTCTCTCTCTCTCTCTCTCTCTCTCTCTCTCTCTCTCTCTGTCTCTCTGTCTCTCTCCCTGACCCTTCCCTCGCTCGTTCGCGCGCGACCCTCGTGCGAGTCTCGTGCACGGCACCACACGCACGTAACACCGAGGATCCCTCGTGTACCCGCCCGCGTATACCATTAGCCCCCCAGGAGCGAAACGTGGTCTCCGCCATCCCCGCTTTCGCTATGTTATTTTCGCGTCCGACACTTATTGCCATCGCTCGACTTTGCCTTAACGGACACGCGCGGCCTAACGAGTTATTTTAGGAATAATCCACCAAAGTCGCTCTTAATCACCTCTCCATAATACGCGTTTCAAGTTAGACATTTATCTCCTGTGTGTGTGTGTGTGTGTGTGTGTATAAAATAAACGCGATGTCTTTTATTAGCCCTGCAAAATTATGATGCGGATTAAACGGCGGACTTTACGATCTATAAGAATTTATTCCGGGGCATATTTTAATGTGAAGTTGTATTTCGCGCAAGAGAGAGACGCGCAGTTTTTAAATATTCCTTAGAATATATTCCTATTTTAGTCTACAATTTTTTCTTTCTTAGGAAAGCGAAATACGCGTTATAAATTTGCTATCGCTGGATTAATTTAATCCATTAGCCGCGGTCGCTTTTTGTCAACGCGCCAAGTTCTTACGACATATGGTTCTATATACTCAATATTGTGCTTTCCTCTCTACTTTTTTCCTCCCTTTTACTCTCTTTCCTCACCACTCGCATTACTCGCAATTAGATGATTCTCTAAGCATCGGTGTGATAAACTAATGGGCAACTCGAAATTATTGAATACAACTAATGAGAGCAATTAACATCGTAATTTCACGTCGATTCGAGATTATTTTACATGGTGGGTGTTTATTAACGCGATAGCGTACACTCACGTACGAAACGTCGCTCTTTTTGCGCGCGATAGTAGCAAAATTAGCGTCCGACGAGCTCATTTCGGATCTCATCCTCCGTAATCCTCTGGGCCAAATTGCACATGCATCGACGCATCCCGCAGCCGAGGAACGCATGCTCGTTTGCGTATCATTAGCCCCGAATGCAGAATGTAGCTCTATCCGCGATAGTCACCCTTGCCTTTTGCGAGTCGCTTTAAAAGAGTCTTAAGCGCAAATTAATCAAGTAACGCAAACCTAATTAAAACGGATCAATATTGACGGTTTTTATACCGTCAAGCACGACCGCATTCGATATTTATGACAATGACAGATAGCGAGCGTGAGAGAGATTCATATGTTTCCATGCGTTAATTAAATATTGAGATATCTGACCGAATTGATATACAAATGCTTCGTCATTTTGGTTATACGAGGAGGTAAATAAAAAATAATTTTGCATGTTTCCGAAAAAATGATTCTTATTATAAACTTATTGCGATATTTTTTTGTCTTTCATTTTCAAGAAAATCGAAAATTAATGCACCGTTTTCTTTCTGTGTCTCAAAAGGAGCAACTACATCTTAAAATATAATCTTTTTCAACGATATAAAATTTATAAATAAATATGAGTAATTTATGAATCAATGTTTATAAATCAATGAAATCGTCTCGATGAAAATTCACCGCTCAGAATTATAATTAAAAGTATAATATTTTATTTAGGAGAATAATGATCCTTCCATTTTTCATTTAATTCATAATTTATCCGACCATTTTCTAGTTCCATCTATTTTTTATCATTTAATATGTTTCATAAATAGAAATGATTTTATTTATATTACGCCGGTGCTGAAATATACACTGGACAATTTACGTCGCAATGTAATTAAAAGTTGCTAAATGAGAGACAAATGTTGTAGAAATAATAAAAAAAATATTATTAAACTCGATATAAATGCATCATTTCTTTATGTAAACTGCACAAACACGTTTCGTTCGCATTCAGCGCGAATGCGATTGAAATTTGCTCCTTTGCTTCATTAGCTCTATTCATATCTTTAACAGGATTTATTCTTACATTTATTTTCGTATCATTAGTAAGAAAGAAGGAAGAACTTTGCTCCACTTTGCGTTTTGCAGGTCGTACGCGAATGATCTGAATTTCTTAGACTTAATTTAACTTTAACGAGATTTATTGAAGGGCCATAAATAAACGTAAAGGTTGGCCGTGAAGCGTTTCCACAATATTACTCGCAGTGTATTTCAACTTAAGGAAATGGACAAACAGCGGGTGAACAGATAAAATGGATAGAACAATAACTCAAAGAGCAAGCACGAACGTATTGACGAATATATATTTTGCAAATTTCAGATGAAGATGGGAAAACTCGAAGAGGATGAAGGCGTGGATACGTTTGCTGACTCGAGCAAACAGTTCACAAAAACGCTCTTTCGCTCTTCAACTACGCGAATGAACCGTAACTTTCTACTCTTATTCCCGTCCGTGGAGACGCTACATCTGTTTGAGCATTCGTTAACGAGTACCGTGTCACTTCAGCGAATTATCACTCATGAGGAAAACCTTGGCGATTAGCCTTCAAACTTCACTCGTTCTTCAAGTTTCCTGCTTTGACTTTCAATGTTATGCCATATTAGATACACCGTTTCAAATATTTCCGCGTTTTTGTCCCTCTTTATGTTCCTTTTTCTAAATTCCCTTTTAAAGCAATCAAAGAGTCGTAAAGTGTATCTATCTGAGATTTTGTGCTCTAATTTCTTGTACTAGAATGATGATGCGAAATGTCGGAGCTAAAGCAACAAGAGATATTAAATAATGAGATAATTGACCTCTGTGAAGTTGGCTCCCCATTCTTCAAATTTGAAAAAAATTATTAGAGTTCTGGGTGCCCCCCGTAGAGTTCTAGAGTTCCCAATCCATTTTAGAAAGAGTTCCGTCATTTAAAGTAAAGAAAACACCATAGTTCTAACGATTATTAAGACTCAAAGCGCTAAAACTAAAATAGTAAAAGTTCTCGCCCATTTTCGTCTTCTAAGTCGAGAACTTTAAATATAATTTTTGTAGTATTTTGAGCAGAACTATTTTTTAAACTTATCTAGAGCTATAGAACTATTAGAAATCTACCCAGAATTCTAAAGAAATTTGCATTTTTCATAAAATGGGGGGCGTCGTGAAGTTAGCCCCCCCATTTTTAAAATGGTGTTTTCTTTACTTTAAATGACGGAACTCTTTCTAAAATGGATTGGGAACTCTAGAACTCTACGGGGGGCACCAAGAACTCTAATAATTTTTTTCAAATTTGAAGAATGAGGGGCTAACTTCACAGAGGTAGATAATTGGGATAATAATAACGATATTAACAAGTTACATGTAGATTGAAAATTTTATTCGATTGGAAATATTACAAATTTATTAACGATCCCTAATTACAGACATACCACGGCATCTCTCGTTCCACTTTCTTGGAAATAAAATATTTTGTATAATATAATTTATATTTATATAATTTCCGTTAAGAGATCTGGAACTGAAAGGGTTCAGCTTTCGCGTTTTATTCCGCCAGTTCTAATAGCGAAGAGCGAGCAAGTTGGATTCTCGGGTTTATTTTCGCGAAAATAACGTGCATTCCGAGTTCTAACTCGACATAATAACAATTTTATTGTACAGTAAAAGCGACGCGCGTGAATGTATCTCGCGGGAGATTGGGAAGCAACGTGCGCGCGCGGACTAAAAAAAGAAGATGCGGGGGAGGATGCGACAGACGCCGCGCGCGCGGCAGGGATTTACTTTCCCGTTCGTATTTTCGTGCGAGATTGAAAACTGAGCCGCCGATGCTCCGATAACTATGCGCTATTCGATCTCGGTTACTTCCGCGCCAAATGCAACATTATTATTGTGTATCGAGTCACGAGCGAGAGATTTCAGTGGTTGAAAAGTTGACGAGTCCCTCTTTTCGAGATTGTTAGGGACTAAAAATCATTTTTAGTCGAATCGTCACATTTACGTGCGAATCTCGCTGTTTTGAAATATTGAAATAATAAAAACTACAATTTGTATAAAAAACACATTTGCTAAATATCGACATGTATTAACGTCAATAATTTATACGCTTTGAATGCTTTCCCTCGTTTTATAAATTTTCCATGTTTTTCTTCTCGCTTATACATTTTTAATTTTGTTTCTTGCATCTTCCTTCTCCCCTCGTTTACAAAAATCAATACTACACATGTGTGTTATTTCCGTCTTATTTTTCCATGTCCATCTACTGTACTTTTATGGATTATACCTTGTCTTTTTAGGAGGAAATATATTCCTAGAACAAATACATTACTACAACGCTATTACTATTATTAAGCTCGCAAGTTTTATTGTTGAGTATAACATCTCTTAATATAATGGGTTAAGTTAATTTATTTTAATGAGAATACACACGTCTTGTCATGTGTGTCCCGTCTGTATGTTACTCATATTTATCGATTGAAAGGATTAATCGAAATTGTTTTAAATTCTGATTATATAATAATTTGTTTCTCGATCGTGTGCAAGAATTTATTATAATATTTTATTTGCGCGAAAAAATATGAAACATGAGAAATACACGTACTCGAAAACACGTATCATTGAAAATAATCACGAAATGAAGTGTGAAAATTACCAAGCATTAATTAATTACTCAGAGAAACGCTCTTATTTTTTCATATTGCACATGTTTCGAGTTTTGTGTTAAAATATTTTTTTTACACTGAAAACATTTGAAAATACAGTCGGCTGTTAGCTTTATTGATACTTTAAATTTTCGCATGTTATGTAATTGGAATTGTTACAAACACGTTTCTTTATATTCAATATTTTGCAACTTTTGTTTTACGATGTGATAGTTGTATTTAAGTGATGAGTTATAATTATATTTATTATAACAGAGTTATAAATACAACCATCATGACGTGAAGCAAGTTAAATAATCATGAATCTGACAAGAATTAATAGACCCAAATATAATGAACATAAAAAATAAATTTGAATAATTAAAATATCTTTCTGAAATAATTATCGATTATCGATGAACGAATATAGTGCTGAAAAATCATCTGGAAGCAAGATTCGAGAAGTATTTTCGCGATTTGCCTCATATATCTTTTATCTGTCAAAGTACAAAAGTGAAAAAATAATCAAAATTTCTCAACCGCGATATTTTTATGATAAAGTAAAGGTATACTCTCTTCAATGAAATATATATAAATAACTTTGCAATAATGTTTTAATTAAATATTAAACCATAGTGTTACGTTTACCACTATAATTCGACAAAGTATTCACCGCATTCCTAACGTTCCGAACATTTTTATTTCCTGCATGGCTAGTTCGTTAGTAAGATTTTATGTTTCAAATGTAAAATTGTTTCTAACACGATGGTATTTTATGAGATTTTTTGAGCCAGATAACGATAACGTTGCACCTGAAAACAATCGTTTCGATTTCCCGATTTTAAATGTATAGAATTCAGTCTCGTAAATAATATTTGTGGAGAGAAGAATATATATATATATTCATATATATATACATATATATATATATATATATATATATATATATATATATATATGGAGAAGAACGGAAACGTGATTGATTTTCACCGCTGTTAATTGATGTTTCCTCGATATAACTTTGCACTAAATTTAAGCGAGTTTTCCTCGAAATTGGTGTATTTTTCGATGAATTTTTTACCAATGTTTGCGATTCATGTTTGCATCATCATATAAATAATGAATTAGTTAGATAGATAAAGAGAGTCGTTTATGAATGAGATCAGATACAACCGAGTGCTTTTACGGTATCCGATGCGTTTACATTCAAGTTTCTCTGTAATATTTAAAAAGCATACATATTTTTCATTTATATTTAGTTGATTCTATGTTTTATTGAGTGTGGAAAACACGAGAAAATTCCGCGATAAATTGCGTGTTATAAGATATCTTCATATTGCGAATCCAACGTTATTAATGTAAAAGATTATACATGGTAGTTTCCTCAAACAAATCTTGTTTTCCGTTTGTAATTATGCAAATTTTGGAAATGCATTTTACATTTAACGTACAATTTTTAGGTAATTTTAGTGCATATTTCTTCGCCAGAATGAAAAGCGAAAAGTTATTACTTTATGTATGCAATAAATCGACAACTGTGTCATGCTTACAATTAGTCTTATATCTCTAAAATTGACAAACGAAACTTTAATAAAAATGTATCTGCATGTTATGGATTTTTTTTCGTTTGCGATTGCCCAAGTTATTTTTAAGAATCTAACTCGGGACTTATTTGACATATTTATCATAATTTTAATTATTTATCATTTTTCTCTGTCGAAAAAAAACTTCTGTCATCGAGCGTATTTTAGTATATCTCGAAATTATTCACGTTAATGTTGTTTAAATATTTTAGATACATGGTTAGCCATATTGACAAACTTAATAACCAACTCGGAGCTTTTTCTCTCTTCGTCTCTTTCTCTCTTTCGATCGGATTTGTCGGTGATCGCGCGTCGTGATTTCGCGTTCGGAATGATTCGAGGAGATTTTAATTGCGAGCGAGATATATCGGGATATATATATCGGAGTAGCATGACGATAGAGTAGCAGTTAAAGCGGTATCCGACGACGGCGATGAGACGGGGATGACGACGGGTCACAGCCGGGCACTATTTTAGCTACTTCCCCGGACCGACCAAGTACTCTTGATAGACGTATCTGGAACAGGTGCGCATCGGAAAATTCCTCAGATATTTGTTCGTCGCGTCCCAACTGCCGCGCATATGAACTCCCCGTGATGGATTAAGCCTTTTGCGTGTTTCTGCCTTCATTCATGCGCCGATACGCATGCATATATACAGTGTCTGTCGGCATTGACGCGATCAAGAATGAATAGCCGCGTGCAAAAAGTTCCACGACTGCTCTCGCAATTTTTCCCGCGATGCAATTCGGCTCGTTCGCTGGAGCAGGAAGACTCCCAACGATTCGGAAGCGCGATTGCTCGATAATTAGCCGAGAATTTTGGACGTAAATTTGTCGCGAGGGATAAACTCGGCGTTTTAGATTCGCCGAATGGCATCGCTTAAATGTCGCGGAGGAAATTTTCGTTTCCCCGTCCCTTCTTCCTCCCCCTCTGTCCTCGACTGTGATTGGAATTTTCAAGTGGGTTCTTCCACGAATTGACGACGATGCCTCGAGTGGCGTCGACCGGACTGCGGAAGACGAGGGCGCGGGATCTTCGAAATTAATGAAACTGAAATTCGCCGAGAGTTTCCTTTCAACGGAAATCACTATCGATTCCGGGAGGACTTTACTCTTTCACGAGGGAGATACGACGACGGAGCGAGGGTGCACGCGGAGGAGGAGGGATGGTAACTAGTTGTCGCGGAAATCGATTTTCGTCGTTGAGGGGTGGCATTACCCACCGGAATTTGTAACCTAATATTATTCGACGTCACCATTCGCGCGCGATTGTTATTTAACAATCCCCCGGCGAGTCCCGGAGGAAATCGCGCGCGTTCACCAAGCGCGACCACCGTAAACCGCAGCTGCATTTCCTTTCCCTCTCTTTTCTTTTTTTTTTCTTTTTTATTTTTTGCACAATCGCGAGATGTCTTCCCGACGATCGATATTATTTGTCAACATTGCAGAAACGATAATACGTTTTCCGATTATCATTAGGATATAACGAGCATTATTCTGATTATCGAAAATCGATTGTGTGAAAATGTAAAAAAAGAGACTCGCCTCGCGCGCAAGTCTTATCGTTATATTCGGCAATATTCGGTTTTGCGGACAGCGCGGTATTTCGCGCGCGTTATCGCGTCTCGCTGCAACAGAAGGAAGGATATTAAACGACGCTTTTTGCCAGCTCGGAATGTTAATACGTCGGTGAAACGTCGAGGTTGTTTCGCGCGTATTCGCTTAATCCCGGCAAATACTCGTCGGTGAGAAGCATTTACCGAGATCCGGCGACCCCGAGTCTCTTTCGCGCGCAAAAACTTGGCTCGCGAAAACGGGACAGGTATTGAATCGGTGTTTGGTGTTTGGTGAAAATGACAAGTTTTGTGTAGAACGCTCGCAGCTTCTCGATACCGATTGCTTTACATCGCGCGCGGGTGTTTTCTTTTAAAGAAATATCTTTCGCGTCGAATGCTCATTAATCGCATTTTATATCATCCATCGAACAGCTTTTGCATTCCATTCCTTTTTTCGCTCCATCCTTTTCCTTCTCTCTCGCTTTCTTTCTTTCTAGATTTTTTTTTTATATCGCACACTGTTCTCACCGTTCTTTTTATCCCATATCTCATCCTTATCGAGAACGACAGATTGGGTAGCGCGTTATATCGAGTTATTGCGCTCTCACATAGATAATATGTCTCTCGCGCAATGAAATTCCAAAACTTTTTTGCACCGTGACGTTTGTGCAAAGCTTCGCTTTTAACGCGGTTTGTACTTTATCATTTAATTTCACTCGTTGAGATTATTCCGCCGCGGGCATTGTAACTGCGCTTCATCCCGCTCCGGCTCCGTTGGAACATTCAGAAAAAAAAGTTGCCTTATTCGCGATATGTATATTTTCACAGGGGGAAAAGTTTAGGCGCAATAATGCACCAACAAACATTCGACGTATATATATATATATATATATTTCTATACAACGCGATAATGCTGATTACAGTTGCGTTTTGTCCGTTTTAACTAGGGCTTCGACAAAAGAGTAGAGCGCAAACAATACGTTCCAGCGAAACTCGACGGAGAGAGAGTTTCAAGTAGTAATATTCGAGTTTCAAGTTTGAATTCGTATGTACAGTTTGAACGGAAAAGCGACGGCCGAGCTGCTTGATCGAGTTTCAATATCCGAAAATTCAATTGTCAAAGAAATTGCGTCGAGAAAAATTCGTCGGAGAAAATGGCGATATGTAATCGCAAACAGAAGAAATAACCTGCCCTTATTTGAAAGAAAGTTCAAGATTCGACATTCGTGCGTGTGTGTATTCGACAAGTTTCGAACGTCAGTTTCAACGTGTGTTGCTCGCTATTTTATTCATCTCGTCCGTCAATCCTCCTAATTATTATACGCTACGTGTTCGCGATAAGATGAAAAAAATGAGCATTAATTAAAACGTGACGAGTTGACATCCGGTCGAGCGATCGAGGAACGACAGAAGCGACAGAAGCGAGCGCATCTGCGAATCGTAAAGCGGGAGCGATGGGAGGCAGAAATCCTCGATTCAGTCAGCTACGTGCCAATTATTCCAGCAGCACCTTTCGCGTTTCCTGGAGCGTCGCCGGGTTATAGCTCGGCTCTTCAAAGGCGATATTTTCCTCCGCGATCGGAGAGTCCATCTCGGCGACCTCTTATTCATGCGGCCGCAGCTTGAAAAACACCGGACGACATCGAATTTTTCCACACGGCGCATCGACAATCACGAGACCGCGCAATCGAACGAGATTGCGAGTCGAGTCATAAAAAATGCAATTTTCTATTTTCCTTGTTTGTTTTCGTTGCGTCGCTGGTGAGAGGCGGAGGGAGGATATCCTCTCAATTTGATTCAGTAATCCGTTCTCGGCGGGGGATGCACTCCTCCGACTGCATGTCGGTTCGTCGTCGGTCAAAATCCTCGGAAGCCGCAGCATCTCGCGGCTTGATAAAGGCATAATTTATCACGAGAGCGAGAAATATCGCTCTCCCTCAGTCACTCGATTGTCTTATCGCGAATCCTTTACCCGGTTGTCAGGCGACTCCGCGAAAGATTATCGTGTTTTTCAATCCGGAAATAATCCTTCGTCGATGCTTTCTTCGCGATTCGCACTCCTCTAGTCACGCGCATGTTACATGATCGAGTGTTGATTGACTCGGATAATTTAATAATGAAATAATTCTTTCCAGAATTTCATTTAATTAATCAATTCCATCAGTCATTCGACGCGATAAGCCTCTCGGCATGTCCTTATTCCTATTAATCGTATACAGTGATTATATCTGTTAGGATCGTTAATGCGGCGTTAAATAGCAGCTTTATTCGACAGAATAATTCGATGCGCGATGTTAATACAACGCTCATGATTAATTGAAACAATATCGATACATGTATGGAAACTGTTTAAAAGCACGCGATTCTCTTCATCGCTTATTCGATGTTCTCTTCGTTCATCGGTTTAAAATGATAATCATCGCGCGTGTTGAGGAATCTTTTATTTTTTCGACGTCAATAAACTCAACGATAACGAATTGATCCTGGATAAGCTGATATCGAGAGAACGGGAAACGGTGGAGCAAAGTTAAGTAATAGCGATGTGTGCCGCGATATCGATCCATCGATATCAGCGCATTCCGCGGGCGGTACGTGTGGAACTTGCGGTTTAGCTGTTTGCCTCGCCTTCGTTCCTTATGTAAATTACATTGTTTCCGCAGCGATTCGCAAGTTCCCTTTGGCGCGCATCTCGCTCCCGGTTCCTCGTGTTCTCTCGCCCCCGCGGCTTACTCCGAGGCAAAAGGCAGTGATGAGCGAGATTAAGACTAATGTCGGCGAACAGCGGTTGAGCTTATGTACGCTTGAAGCATTAGCACGCCGGCTGCGTGCAAGGGGGATAAACCGATGATAACCGACGAAAAACCACGACAGTCGGAGTAATATTATATATTTTGCAGAAACGAACTATATTGACGAAATTACTCTTGATTGCGGCTAGATTAGCAATCCAACAGCTCGAGTTTCATCGTTTTATTAGTATTTCTGCCACGGACGTAATGAGTGCTTAACATTCGCCGAATACGATTATTCAACCTTTTAAATAAACATACATTTTAAAAATTCGCATGTATCGTAATTGTTTTTACGATAGAATAGAAGGCAATGTCGAGCAATAATTGATGGTTAGCGTTTAACACACAGATTTGTAACACAAAATTGGAAAGCTTAGAAAGTGGCTTTGTAAACGATAGAATAAAATTGATTTTATATGTTATTTATTCTATCTATTTTAGCAATATGAGCAATCGGTGATTTTTAGATTATTTTTGAAGGATATTAGAAGTTGATCTTTTTAGCATTTATTTACATTTATGATATTTTTTATTGATGCTTAAACGGTATATTAGTATTTTTAAATTTTAAATATTTAATCTCTCTTTATTTTATACGATCCTCTGCACGTAACATGTTTAAAAATAATGGTATCTTACTTCTCATGTAATTGTCTGAAATGAAAAAACTCGGTCGTTTTATATTTCATAGAAAATTTTTGGACTGCTGAATGTAATTAGAAGATAAAAAATTTATATTTTACATTTTTTTGATCTTCAAGGAATAAAAATTTCAGCGAAATTAAAATATCCAACTTTAAAAGTGATATTTTTCTTTATTATTTTTAATTTTTTCTCGCGAGATTAAGTACAGTATCTCAAAACTATCCTGCGGAAAAAACTAGACCGAGTTATATCATTTCAGACAATTACGAGAAACATGTCACATCGTCATTTTTGAACACGCTACGCGCAGAGGATTGTATGGAAAAAAGCAAAATATCCAAAATTTAAAAATACTGACGTATTGTTTATACATATAAACATCAATCAAAACATATGTCAAAAAAATAAATTTCTAATATTCTTAAAAAAAAAAAATCTAAAATTCACTAATTTTTCACACTGTTTGAGTAGATTCGCGATTTTTAAAAAAACTCTTTCTCTCGTAAAGAGAAAACAATTTCATAATCATAAATAGATTTGTTGATTTGGAAAAAGAAAACTACCCTAATTTTGATGATTGAAACGATTCGTCGAAACAGAGATCGGGGTATGCAATTGGCGTTGGCGTGAAATTAACGGCAATAATCTTAATCCGAATCCCTCACTATGGTAAGAGCTACTCATCGATCCACATCGATATCGTCATAGCCTCGTGCAGCTCGTACATACAGGGAATTACGTACGTGCCTGCGGCTTAGCTACTTAGAGACGCCTTGCCTCGCGATTTCTCATGTAAATTGCGCCGTTTTCGGTTGACGGATCACAGCCTAAACGCGGAACGTTGCATTCTCTCTCTGTGTATACGAGGTGCGTCAAATCGATGCTGCCGTTTCGTTCTTCCGCATCCCCGCATCTCTCTCTCTCTCCCTCTCTCTTTTTCCCGATTCGCTAACTCCGTCTCTTTTATTTCTCCATTCGTTTATGACTCACGACAATCGTACCTGATACACTCGAATGATCGCGAATTCCACGCGAAAGCCGAATTACAGTCGCGATAATTGACGCAAATGTTACACGCATCGATAAAACGCGAATGAAACACTCGAGCAAAAAATTATTTCTTAACATAAAATATATGTATTTATTTTTTTTCTCTCTTGCCAGTGCGGCAAGTCAGTGAGGCAACATATTGCGTTTGTCCAGCGTGGGTTGTTAAGCATCCGACGGTTCTCAACAAAAAAAAAAAAAGAGTAAAGGAATAAAAAAACAGTTCCGAGTTATTAAATCGCGTTGTGTTATCTGCGCGTCCGCAGTGAACATGGACATGGAAAATCTAATCCTTTGGCCTGTTCTCTACGAGTTACAGATTGAATGTGCACTTTTAATCAACGAGTACAAATCGAGCATTAAATTCGGACGTATAATTAACACGACGACAATTTATCATTAAAAATATATGTCTTAATTCCCTCATTAATTTCTACACACATTAAACAACTTATTAAATTGCAGTGAATAATCTGTCATTGGCGAAATGGGGATTGAAAATACAATATTCAGCTCACCTACCGTGGATGATAAACCAAAAACGTATGCGCCATATAATTATACATACATTGTGGATTAAATGTGCGTTAATTAATTAAATGAGAATGAATTAATACGCTATTGACAAGTAAAGCGAAATATCCAAATAATTTTATCGAACTTTTGCGATACGGTTCTTCTTCGAGAGAAACGGCTGTGTCAAAAATATTTTTCTCTTTTTCTTCTTTCAAAATTCTCTCAAAACGGTAAAAAACTTTATTAGATATAAATTATATAAAGTGAAAACAAAATTAATTCCTTGAACTTGAATTCCTCTTACAAGCGATAAATTCGACATCAAATCACAATTTCAATAAATCACTACTATTCAATTATACGAAATATATAGGTCGATATAAATACGACTGTATCGAAATCTTTGGGAGACAATTTCGACAAAATCAACACAAATTCTATCATTAGACTAATTAAAGAATCATAATAATTGTTGCAATATTTCCGTCACTAATCGCTCATAATATTCCCATCGACTTTTCGCAGCGCGACGTTGGAGACTTTAATAAGTAGGAGGAAAAAAGGAGGAAGGGGATATTCTTTCTTTCGCATTTTTCGGCATGCAAAGTCGGCGAACCGAGTGAATGCGACGTATTATACAGTAATATCGCCGCGTCTCAAAGACGCGTCAAAGATGCGCTCGCGGAAAATATCGTAGCGGCGTCTTCTTATCGTTGCTCCGCCTCCACGGAATTGTCTGTCTGGGTCCTGCCGGTATCTACTCGCTACCTATTGTGCTCGGCATAGGCGTATGCGTCAACCGGTACGCGGTTTGAGTGACACGTACCTTGATTTATATTTGTAGAAACTGTGCCACGCGTACCGGATCCTTATCGGTGCCGGATGAATGCAACGTTTGAAATTGGAACGTGCGCAGCGAGATAGATTTATTCTATATTCGCGCGAACGGAGATATGTATTGCGGATTTGTTTTCGCTGGCCGCAATGGGTCAAAATTTGTCACGCTTCTAGCATTCAAATACCCGCTGGCTAATTTTATTTCGAAATTCGCTCCCTCTCTCTCTCTCTCTCTCTCTCTCTCCGTATATTGACGTTATTAACGAATAATAATTTCGACGTATTTATATGACTCGGTTGTCTCGCCCTGTCGTTGTATTAACCGCTTCCAAAGCGACCCTCCATCACGGTGGTACCTAGTACGAGGTCTGTTTGTCCGCGTCCTTCCAAATCTGCTCGTCGTCTTGTTACGCTATTTGCGTACCGCGCGAGGTTGCACAGTTTGAGCATACAGATGACCATCGATTTGATCGTTAGCGACCGCCTCTTCCGTAGCGGAATTATTCCTCGAGAATAACGCGTCAATTTGCCTTTATTTGCCTTCGTCGTGTTCTTTCGTCGTGTGCCATTTAACCGGATAATATGTGAACGTGGACACGCTGCGCAAATCAAAGTTACGGTTGCACGTGTACCGTCTAGGTTTATGAGAAGTCATATTATCGATCAAACTTCTTTATAAACCATGGAAATAGTTGTTCCACTTCTGCGAGAACGTTTCATTAACGTTTCCTAATGCGCTTAGCTTAAAACGTGACGCGATCTCGTTATATCAACTTGACATGTCATATCCGACATACGCGTGACTATTATAATTTAACGTGAATCAAAACCATGTGATATGGGACATTCGTGTTCATATGGGACGTCGCTGCTGACTCTTGTAAAACTTAATAATTAATTATTATTTAAGCACAGTATGATGTAATCTCTTTCTCTCTCCCTCTTTGAAATAATATTACACATATTTCCTTTATCGAAGTAATTCGACACATAAACTACGACTCTCTTGTATTAGTAGATTAAACGTCTTGTGTTATTTTAAACTCTTACTGCCACATCTCGCATTTTGTTTGTTCATAATCTCATTCAGAAATATTACAAAATGATATGATTTGAAACGAAATAATCAGACTTGAAATGAAATAACAAGATTGTCAAATTTCGTATAATTGACACTTTGTCTATATTTTTCCTTTAATAATAAATAGCTTAACGATAAAGATGGTTCATTATTGCTGAAAAAGTGACAAGCAAGTATAAAATGCAGCATAAAATTTTTCCGATACTTTGTCCTCGAGAACATTCATTTTGGGAAATTGATAATAATGTTTGCCATTTTTAGCTTAAATAAATTTCACATTGCAATGTAGATTGTTCAGCGTATCTCGACAGCTGCTATCGCGAGCAATAAAATGAAGCTAAAAAATGCAACACATTCTGTGACGATCTATTTATCGATATAAAATAAAAACAATCGAAGAAGCGGAGTCATATGTAAAATATTATCACCGTTTCTCCATTTTTTCAATAGAACGTTGCGTTTTTTACATGCTCATTTTTTCTTATAAATATTTTTTATTTATCCTTTACATCTTTTATTTAATCTTTCATGCAAAATTATCCGTTTTCCAATCTTTATATAGTTAATGGACGTAAAACTCTATTGTCATAATTAAAATATCGATTTGTGCGAGCCATATTTTCGTTAATTGTAATGTTAATTAAATATTATCATTAAATATGATATAATAAATAGGATGTAGCGCGCGAAGCATATATTTCGAATCGTCTGGGTGCATCACATAGCTTTTACAACGTTATAACAAACACTTGTACGTAACGTAATGTATGGCTACACTGGCGAAACGATGCGTAAATTTTGTATTTTATTCTGCTTTCGTATTATCGCGTTACCCCTTGTTGTATCGCTGTTTACGGACCGTGATTGTTGACGTATCTATGCATAGTATACTCGGTATATTCCGACACGAGAAAGAGTAACAAATTCTATTAGAATATTCTTATATTCGAGAAATTCTTGTAAAATATTCACTTTATGAAGATTTTATCTAGATGCTTTTAAATTTGGTTGAAAAATATAAAAAAAGATTAAATGTGATTCCATTTAAATATACTTTGATGAGCTTGAAGCTGTGAAAATGTAAAAAAGGTTTTATGAAGCTCGTTTTAACGCGCTATTTGTAGAAATTAAAAAATAACACTTATATCGTTGGATACAAATTTGACTCGCTTCGAAATCAAATTATGTCTACGTAAATGCAGTCGAGCGATATTTATTTTGACTCGTACTCGAGGAATTTAACGCGGCTTCCGCGTCCTTCGTGCAACATGGAAATAAATTGTTAGACCTGTCAACGTGCAGTTTATCAGTAAAGTTTACAAAGTTCGCAGATATTACTGCTGAACTTCGCGGACGTTGCGAGTATAATTAATCACCGTGCAAAGGAAACCCTTGTTAAGCCGAAATATGCCTTTTAATCATAAATCGGATAACATGGTATTTTTTTTTAACCCGGAGACACATATTACGGCGAAACAATACAGTTGGCGGAAATAACGTTAAAGCGATGCATTAGTGGAGCTCGTAGAACAGTACATATGTATGTACATAGGATCCCCTCGACAATGTCGGCTCCGGGGGCACTTTGGGACGGGTGCTAATTCAACGAAAATAAATCGCGAGCCGTTAGAGCGTCGCGCACCATTCCGGGCTCCTTGGAAGGACTGGGGATTAGCACATCCCTCCCTGTTCTGGTCTCGTGAACAAGAATCACGACCCTAAATCGGCTCATAAATAAAGGGTCGCCGTCAAGCGGCGAGCACCGACACACCATGGCCGCCTTGATTTCCTCACCGCATCATTTCCTTTCCGCAGTCTTCCGGATTCCGTCCCGCAACCTTTGCGTGCTTAGCTCGGGCTGCGCGCGGTCCCGCGGCGATTGTGCGACCTGGCACAGCCAACTTTATAATGGTTGCTCGCTTGCTTATTTAGCGAGCTGGGGTAATTACGATCCATCGCGTCTCACGTCGCGAAGATATCGCGATTTAGCGAACCGTCGTTGTAGAAAACAGCCCAAGAAGACCCTCGAATACTTAAAGTCGACTATGATTGACGCATTTTATGATTATAAACCTATTGCGCTTACACTCCATGTATCCGACATATCGGCTGAATGTTCAACGGGAGCACCAACCATAAAACAAGTGTACAAATGTATTCATAGGAAGGTAGCAATCTTGCAAGTTTCAAGTTTTAAAAAGTTTGCAAGTTTTTAACATACGTTCATCTATGTAGAAATATTTTACAAAAGCAAGAGTTTTTATCTGGACGTTGAAAGAAGAATTCGAGACCAAATTTCATAACCATATGTAATATCTCTCAATTTCTCATCATCTTGAAGAAACGAAAAATTTATCTAAAAATGAAATAAACTTAAAAATCTGAAATTTCAGGATAAAAACTTTGCGATTTTTTTCTTCTTCATCGAATTGAAAAAACTTATCCGTGAAAATTCTTTCATATTCTGTACAATAATTTTCTTATATGTTTATGATAAAATACCAGGAATTTAAGATTGAATGAGAAAGCATTCCCGGGATATATATCATATGGGGAAATATCTCATTTATCTTGACGTTCTCATAGTTTACATTTCTTCGATCGTCGCAGTTCCTTTAATTAATCATCGTAACGACGGCTATTTATTGTCTTAGCATTACCGGTTTACGAGGCTGGCGCTTTGTTCTCGTTCCGATATAATTAGTATTAATCTAGAAATCGATATCCCCCCGACACTACAATTAGAATGCCGTGCGACGTTAATAACGCTCTCCGGCGAGTTCGGTTATTATTAATCGTACATACGAAGAACAAGGCGACAGTCATGATGACGTTCTGCCTCGTTGTTGCCGAATATACGCTCGCGGCCAACTGCGAGGCAATTCGAAGCCAATTAGCGAACGTCGAATAAAATCTGCGATATGACCGTGATGTGGCTGGAATACGCAAGAATTTTCGACGCGAGACGAATTTTTCTCTCCCGTAAAGCGAAACAGCTCGTGTGTCGCTCGCTATATATGAGAACGTGTAAAAAAGAATCATGCTCCAGTCCACACACACACACACATACACACACCTAGACGCACGATAATCTCTCTGGGACAATTTTTCTTCCGGCTTTTCTCATTAGAGGAAAGGTAATCGTCGGCCAGCGGCAAAAGTAGAAAAGGGTCGCGAAATCGAAATCGTTTACGGGAAAGTCCGGCGAGCGCTTTTCGCGCATCGTTATCCCGCTGGTAACAATTGGAACGTGGTTAATGAAAGGCGCACCAAAGTGCGTCCGTAGTCGATGTAATCGGTACGCGTTATTCCTCTCTCTCGTTATCGCGCGAGAGCCGGGAAATATATATATATATATATATATATATATATATATATATATATATATATATACAGGGTGTCCCATTTAACTTGAGACATCGAAGTAACTCGAAACCATGGCGGTTTCGGTGAGAATGTTTTAAACAAAAGTTGTATGGTTTTAAGGGGGCCATAAGATGGTGTCATTGGTTTTACCTTGAAAAGTCGTTTGAAGGTCACGTGAAGGTCACCTCCAACTTTTTAAATGGGACACCCTATATACTTTTGCATGTTCTTATAACTTGCCTCGAGAGCTTTCCAAAACACTATAATAAAGTATTTCTTCATTGAGTACTTTTCGAGTTATGAGGCTTGAAATAATTTCTTAATTTTACATAAACCATAAAATATCTAGTAAAATATTCATTTTTCGATTACCTTACCTTAATACTTTTATGTACAAAATAATGAGAAGAATCAATTGGTGTAAAGAAAACATACAGTTGTTTTGAAGAAAAAATATGGAATTGTTAATTGCAAATTACATATCTTTTCTTCAAAACAACTGTATGTTTTCTTTACACCAATTGATTCTTCTCATTATTTTGTACATAAAAGTATTAAGGTGAGGTAATCGAAAAATGAATATTTTACTAGATATTTTATGGTTTATATAAAATTAAGAAATTATTTCAAGCCTCATAACTCGAAAAGTACTCAATGAAGAAATACTTTATTATAGTGTTTTGGAAAGCTCTCGAGGCAAGCTATAAGAATATGCAAAAGTATATAGGGTGTCCCATTTAAAAAGTTGGAGGTGACCTTCACGTGACATTCAAACGACTTTTCAAGGTAAAACCAATGACACCATCTTATGGCCCCCTTAAAACCACACAACTTTTGTTTAAAACATTCTCACCGAAACCGCCATGGTTTCGAGTTACTTCGATGTTTCAAGTTAAATGGGACACCCTGTATATATATATATATATATATATATATATATATATATATATATATATATATATATATATATATTTGAATCGTGCTGCGCTATGTGCGGAGAATGGCTTTCCCTGGTGTGGCACAGGTTCTTCGGAAATTGTTTCCTTTGTCCTTTTTTTTTCCTTATATTAAGTCCCATGCATATTAATCACCTTCATTTACTACTTCTTTCGTGGATACTTTTTGTTTTTCTTCTCAACCTCCTTCTCCGCTCTGTCTCCTCTACTTTGGCATCCGAGCTCGTCGTCTAAAGATTTTTCTAACAACCAGCGTAAGAAAAAGAGAAAAGATTGTTGTAATTACGCGGTGATTGTGTAATTAAACAGTGTGATACCTTAGAAAAATTCACCAGAGTGTATTAATTTAGATGTACCAATTTCCTCAACGGAAAAATTGCATTTTTTACGGTATCCGACGTATGGATGTTTCATCGTATTAAGTAGTATAAACACGTATTGCGCAGACCGTGTTTAGCTTTCGCTTGCTTAATTTACACGGGATATTCGGAATAACAGCCGATGAAATGCTTTCGAAGTGATTTCGTGAATTTTATATTGAATTGTCAGAGATGCTTATTGGTATTCGGTTTTTTTGTCTCCACGTAATGTATCTTTTATACTTTATTTTCTATGTCCACCAAACAAAATTAGACCGAGTATATGTATATGTCTTATTTGATTCACTTAAAAGTTCACTTTCTTATTAAAAAGGATATCGAAGAGACAAGAATCTATCTTGTAATGCGGAGAAAATGTAGTAGATGAAATGTATGATTATTGAAGTACATTATCCAGATTTGAATCAGAATTTTATAACAAGTAATCAACACGTAATCTGAGAAATTTAAGGATTATGCTAAAAGAAAATGTACAGAAATGGATAAACTTAAATAGCTAAAATATGAAAATATAAAATATGAAAAGCAGAACGGGTTCGTCTCCTCGTGACTAAAAATTGCAAGTTGTCTCGATTATTAAGTGATTCCGTCAACATTATAAAGATAACGTTATATATTTAGAATATAAAATTAGCGAAAATCAAAATAGATAGAGACACAGTTAATGTAAGACACGATGTGGGACACATTTAATCTAAGAGACCACAAGTTATAAAAAGGCTGCAATAAGTCGACATTCGAGTTACACTAGATCGAACGAGTAATTGAAAAAAGAAATGCCTACCAAACGATCTTATGAGCGGGTGCGCGCCCGAAATATTTTATTCCCTTTGTTAATCCCCGCCATTTCCGCGTAGCAGAAGCTCACCGTATTTCATTGCGGCGTCCGCTAATGAATGCCAAATTAAATCGGGGAACGTGCGCGCCGGCACACTGCGAGGCAAAATAAGAAAAGCCGAGAGAGAGAGAGAGAGAGAGAGAGAGAAGGAGCAAGAGAGAGAAAGAGAGACTAGCGGCAGCTTCGCATCGCTGAGCTCGTGGACCGTTATCCCGAATACGCTTTTAGGAGAAGAAATTATCGCGAGCCGAGCTACGCCGTCGCGCGGGAAATCCTCTTGTTTATGTCTCGGAATCGAGTAGTCCCCAAGGAAGCGGGTACAATGTAACGAGAGAAATTAGAGTTCCTGCCACGGATTTTCCAAGAAGAAGACAGAGTGGGAAGAATGCGGAAAGAAAGAGAGAGAGGAGGGAAGAACGGGCTAAATTTATTTGCATAGGCCCCCCGAGTCTCTTTCGAGCGGAAATACAACTAATTGGATTCCCCGGCATCACCACGCGCGTACGTGTGCGAGCGGGTCTTTTTTTCGGCCCGTCTTTTTTTTCGCCTCTCGGGCGAGAGGAGAAGGAGAGAGAGAGAGAGAGAGAGGGGGGGAAGGGAACCGCCGAGAGAAAAGTACATCGAACTAATCCAATTCCGTCCGTATGCAGTCGTTCCTCCTTCTCGCGTCCTTCGCTCTTTCTTTCGTTCCGCTTTTACGTTCGCTTTGCGCCGTTTTCTTTCGGTCGG
The DNA here is from genome assembly GCF_025532165.1 of Camponotus vicinus. Taxonomy (NCBI): domain Eukaryota; kingdom Metazoa; phylum Arthropoda; class Insecta; order Hymenoptera; family Formicidae; genus Camponotus; species Camponotus vicinus. The sequence continues at coordinate 8,935,553 of NW_028141980.1, forward strand.
GCCCTTCTCGCCACCCTCGCCACCCCCGTTTCCGCTCCCGCTCCCATCGACCCGTCTGGAATTTATTTTTCCGTACGAGAGCTCCGTGCTAAACTCTCGGAGGCACGCTGGATTTAAGTACGGGTAGCCGTGCCGCGTGTGTAGAGACGTATGTGCATGTCTCCGGCGAAACTATAAAATGCAGAAAGGCGACACGACTACTATAGCGTATTGATTTTTGCGCGGTGCCTTCTTCTTCGAATCATTTATCGCGTCGCATGTGCACGTACGTGAATGTATTCGCTGCTCCTGTCGTCGCCGTCAACATTCATTCACGCCTGCTTTTCATATAATAAACGGAATACGAGAAATTGTGTGTCGCATTAGCTGACGTGAAACGATTCGATTTCTTCTTCTAGTTACAAATTGAATCGAACGATTCTATTCTTGTAATATTCTTGTAATATGCATATTTATGATAGAGAGATATATGTATATTTAATAATATTAAATATACATATATCTCTATAATATTATTAATATAATTGTAATATGCATATTTAAGATAAGAGATATATAATATGTATAAGTTATCGACACATTCTCTTATCAAATATAAAAGGATTAATGCATTTACTTGACTCAATAAATAATTCGACATTTACTTGTACGACAATAGACGATTGAACATCTCATTTCGAAAAAAGCTTGTGCATTTTTCATTTTTCCAGTTTTTAGTTTATTACAGGATGTTAAGTATTTTCCCGGCGATAGAAAAGATAATTTGCACATGTGTAGTAAATGAGGTTTGTACAGGATATGTTTCGTTAAAAAAAACAAAGTACCACGAGGCTAACATTCTCCGAAGAAATTAAAAAATTACAACACGGGTAATACCGCTAGAAAAAGTAATATTAAAAATTATAAAGAAAATATTGTCTCCTTAAAAAAAAAATGCAACGAAAGGGCGTGAAATATTGCTGCATTAATATTTTCCGTTTTAATAAAAATCTTAACTCAACTTTAATCTATCCCTGCTAAAACAAACTAACATACACATGCACGTATATACAGTAAATGCCAAGTTTTGCGAAAAATGTGCTGTAAATTAAATCTTGCAACAATTTTACGAATATTTATTACCGATGTATAAAATTCGATAGACGATGATTAAACGATCGTTGCGAAATTTTCAGTATTGCATTGAAATATCTTACTTTATCCTGCATCAGGCACGACGGCGGTATGAATACGTTTAAGAATCGCACTAGTTTTCCAGGCTGTTGTTCATTTATCCGTGTTACGTGTATCCGGCCGAAGGCACGGCCGCATCCAGGGGAGATCGCGATGCCGGGCCCGACGTCTATTCAAGGCACGTTAATCATAAAGCATGCTCCAGCCGTACGCCCGGTGAATTCGCGCGTACCTTGTTACTTTGAGTATAAAAATTTCCAAGGAATCGCCGAGAGAAGAAGAGAGAGAAAGAGAGAGAGAGACGGAGACGGAGAGAGAGAAAGAGAACGAGGTAGCGAGAGCGAGCGGCTTTGAAATTTTACAAGGGTTGCCGCGGCAACCGAGTAAGCGTGTAACCGAGTTGTCTATTTGCATGAGCGAGCGGTGCCGCGTTTCGCCGCCCGCGATGCGAATAAATATACAAAGCGCGCACGACCGATTACGTTTCGTCTGCCCCGCGTTCCGTATCTCCTCGTTCCGTTCCCTCTCGTCTCCTTTGTTTTCAATTTACTTTATGCCGTCGTTTTCACGCCGCTGTCGCGCGAGATTCTTTCCAGTCACTCGGTTTATACGCGCGGATCGCGCGATTAATCCGGGCGTGGGCGAAGTAGATTAACACCGAGCCGTGGAAAACTTTTAACTATCAAGGAACCGTGGCGCACGAAGACGGCGGCAAAGTTTTCGTCGAGTTCGTCTATCCGAGTTTCGAGAGTCCGGCGAGATATCGCCGGAATCATCAGTCGCCTCTTCTCCCCTCTTCCCTCTCGTCCGCCAGTTTTCCTCCCTTGTCCTTACCTTATTTCCCCTTATTTCAGGGCTGTCTCTTTTACACGGACTCTCCCTTCGCGAGAGACGGTATGCGAGACGCGCGATCGAGGATCGAGAGATACCGATAACCTATTACCCGGGAGAGGAAAGTTTCTCTCGCTCTTGTAGAAAGATGGACTTTTCCTCTTTTCTTCTTTTTAAATTTGGCATATTTATTTCAAATCTCTCTTTATCTCGCAATCTGATCTCGAGCGAGATATATCTTTCGGAGAAGAGGAGAGTACGATGGATACCGAGATTCTGCGAAAGGTCCTTTCTTCTATAATCTGAAAACGGTCATGGATTCTGTACCTTGCGTTTATTCTCCTTCCCAGCGTGCTCTATCGAGAACTAAATCCATGTCGGATGTTAGACGTAGCGCAACTCCCGCGGTGGTTTCCGCTCCGCGCAGGTATACGGTATGCTGGAAACGTATTTGCTTTCGCTGCCCATCTTTTATGTTGATCGCATCATTGTTGTTACTCGGTTTTATATTACTCGTTCGATATGCATTCGACTGCATGATTTATTTGTATTTATATTTCATTCTATTCATGCAGGCTATTTTTCGCCAATCGTAAGCGTGCTTTCGCACATTTTTAGGATTAATTCCAAGCTATTATTTCCCCTCTACATAAATATCGAAGCATTTAATTGGCTTTCGGATTAAAAGCGATTAAAAATATAAAACAAAGTTTATTCTCTAGACAAGTTTAAGTGGACTTGGAGGTGCAACATTGCAATTTAACTTTTTTAATTATTAAAATATATGTACAATATTGAAAATTTGAAGAATTTAAACAAAAATTTGAGAAAAAGAGAAACTTAAAATTGCTCGAGAAACCTATAGATCAAAGGATAATTAAAGCAAGAGATATCTCGCATATATCTATATTATATATATGCATATATTTGTTTACAATAGTAAATAATAATTTTATCATTGCGCGAAAATCCCTTTCGCCGGTCTCTCCAGGGACAGCTATAGAAAACAAATTCGCTCGCTCGTAGTTTGAAAGTTGGAGAAAGCGCATCTTTCTTTAACATACACATAATACCTCATCGCGTCGCACACACACACACACACACACACTGCGCGTGAGAACCGTGTCCCGCCGCATGGTCGATCGATCACACCGGTCGATCAATCTCCGTCGCTAACCGTATCAATCCACTCCTCGCCCTCACTTTTCCAGTTGCAACAGTCACCCCTCGCAAAGCAGCATAATGTTCCAGTTCGCTCGTTGCATAATTGATTCGTCATGGCGCGGTCCGGCTTGACTCGCCGCACTTTCACCCACGCGTCCGTTTCTGTCCATCTTGCCACTTTGGGATTAATTACCCGGGGAATGCTCGTAAAATCAATCGTGTCGGCGTCACGCACCGCGCGATTATAACAAATATGTCAAGATATAAACGATTAATATGTGTCGCGTTTATACGTCTGTTCTTCGAGATGAGACGATTAAAAAGAGATTGGAGTATTTTAAGATAAATATCTCTGGAAAACTCGTCACGACGAAAAAATGACGAAAATATATTTCAATCGTATGCTTCGAAAATTTAATTAATTATTATTCGATTTAGTTAAATTTGTGATCCAAATGCTCCTTCGCTTAAATATCGTGCCGTGTACCTCGCGTCGTTAATCGATTTTTATCGATGAAACAAAAATATCCCGAAAGACCGCTGGAGTCAACAATTTAGTATATTTAATCGAATATTCGTTCAACATTTTCGAGTTTGAAAACAATAATGCAGAACTATTTATAAAATTCTAATAAAATTTTGTTTATATTAAAAACCAATCGACGATGTGTTCAGTGAAATAATCGAGGGATTATCTGCATCGCTGGAGTAATAATTTGTATGTTTAGCCTGTTCTACATTTTTGAGTTTAAAAATAATAATGATTCGTAATTCGATACAATTTATAAAATAACGATGTGAAAAATTTATGCCCTCGTTAAAAATAAAATCGACAACGTTCAGCGAAATAGATAATAGATTAAATTTTGTATCATTACACACATATACGTATGATGGGTTCGGAAATTGAAATATCGCCGGACTGAGATAGAGCATCGTTAGTGGTAATATAAATTACGGTTAAGGTTGCAAGCTAAAACTCGTTTTGCTGCTTGTTTCGGCAGTTATAATTTATCGAGCCACAAACTATTTTCCAACTATTCCCACAATTCAATAAACTCTAAGAATAAGGTTGTCGGTGCAAACGCGATGACCAGAAATTGAGCTGAAATTCCGTTACAAGCTCGACACGTCGACATTACACGCGGGCGTTTTTCATCCTGCGAAAAGGTACCATCGAATTGTCTTTATTGCCGTTATCGATCGAAACCCATACGTATCGACGTAATTTATATGTAATGTTAACAAACGAGACAAAGAACAGCCTGAGATACAATATGCAAAATTATACGCATGTAGGACTCGTAATACACTTTAAAAATCATTTATTCTACAATATTTTTTTTAATATGTCTGACGACAAAATATTTCAATAGTAATACATAAAATTAGCATCGCAAAAAATCTGCTCTCGTTTCGATGTAAAACGTTACATGCTTATACATTAATGTGACCTGTTTAAAAGATTGCGATTATACATTATATCTATTTCTTCATAATATTATATTTAAAAAATCGAAACGTGTTACGTAAGACGAGGTAGAGACAGAAAGAGAGACCGACAGAAAAAAATCGCCGAAAAGAATAACTCTTGGCATGTTTTATATTTTTTAGGTCATCCTATTATACACGTATGATATATATCCCTCGTTAATTGAGGTTAACGATTTCGTTAGCGCAGTTTTAATTAACGCCAGTGCATCACAGTCGATCATAAGTTTCTCAAAGTTTGTAAATACATTAGAACCTGGAGCGCGTCTAATTGGATTAATTAAATCCAATTTGCCCGATAGGACTGACATTTCGCTTTCGTCTCCATTTATTTTATTTCGCATTTGCCGCCTCCGATTCGTTTCAGGATCAAATTAATGTTACCTAAGACAGAGCCTCGCTTGTTGAAAAGCGAGGCCCGATCAGCTGGATGCTTCGAGGACAATTACTCGTTTTACTAATTTTTCTGTTAAAAATAACCGTTTCCTCGATGTAAGTCGCATCAGCGGATATTTGTAATATCGCAGAATAACTTCTCGCGGATATTGCGAAAGGCGACGTCGGTATAATTTATATTTTGGATACAGAAAGAGATATCGCGCGGATGTATATTGTCGCGTATGGCGCGTATATAGTGGGTATATCATACTTTTTTTCAACTATCCTCGAATAGATTGCGTCGAATGAACGATAGTATCGTTCAGGTTTTCCAGTGGCACACAGAAAATACTTTTAACATATATATGTACATATATATAACATCGATAGAGATATATCGGGCGACCACCATCATGCAACTCGAGCGTTGCATTCTCTTTGACTGCCGTTGAATTTGACCGACTCTGATACACGAGGTATAGAAAAGCTCTCCGGGACGGAATGCTTTAAAGCTTGTCTTCCTTGAGAAACTGCATCGTCACCATTGTTATCGGAGCGAGTGTACACAAAACGTGAGGTTCTAATATCTTACTCTTTTCCGCGATCTTCTTCCGACCTCATCCTTCTTATCCCCGCGCTCGCTTCCCTTTGACGCGTTAATACATTCTTTATGCTGCCTAGATTTTTCAACTTCACGAGTCTCTCTCGACTGTTCTATACATATATATTTCTTTCTCCCTTTCTTTCCTCTTTCTCTGAATAACAGTAAAAATATCGTTACATCTATAATTCCAGTCTTCCTCTAGATATAACGCAATCATCCTAATCGAATATCTCCTCTCATTTTATCATTCGACCTGCTTTCGCAAAGCTCGCTTATTTTTTCCTCTTATTCTGCCATTTCTTCGCATCTCACTCTTGTTTCTCGTTTTCCCTCCCACTCCCTTCCGTATGCTCGTGTGTGTGTTTCTCTATTTTTCCTACCTTTCTTGCCGACTTCTCCGCGCGGTCGTTCTTTTTTTCTTTCGTAAGACAACGCGACCTTTTAATCGCGTTGCTTTCTCGCTCGCGTTATCCATCCGTTTCTTCCCATTCTGTTGTAGCCCCGCTGTTTCAGTTCCTCCGGCTTTCTTACGCTTTGTTCCTCCTTCCGCTGTTCTCTACTCTCACCCCGTCTCATCTGCGCTCCCCTTTCTACCTCCCACCCCCTTTTCGTCCTTCTACTCACTTGGCGAGTTATATCCCGTAAACCATGGTACTTTGTTGGTCACGGTGTGCAATCTCACCGAGGACCAGACGAAGCATGACCTCACCCAACCACCACCTTTTTGCCCACCCTGCTCTATATCCTTCTCTTCTCCTACCCCGAACAACCATATGCGTTCGCGGAAGACGTATACGTGGGAAAGCGCGCCGCGCGTGAGTATATGAGAGACCGAAAGAAAGGTTGTTACGAACTTACATCGTCATTACGGAACATGGAATATTTCATGTAAACGTTATGCGATCCTTTTTACGTAATATTCAAACAGCATCAACGATATAAATTTGTTCACATACTATATTATTATTAATATTCCAAATAAACAAATAATAATCGTAATTGGAAGATTAACGAAATTATGACTATAAGCGGATTACAAAACGAACGTACGGATGCAAATGGTAGATAAATATACATTTCGTTGCACTCGACATTTTCGAGCCTTTCATCATTTTAGTCGACAATAAAATAATATGAGAAATAGATTTTTCAGCTTTAATTTAAAACCAAAGCCATTATTTCACCGAGAATAAATTAATGATAAATGAAAAAAAATTGTAATTAATAATTATATATTGTATAGAATGGCTAAAAATGCAATGAAATATTTATGATTAAAATGTAAACACAAAAGGAAGTATATTATTGATAAAACATGACTTTGATAAACATTTTGATAAATATCTTTTAAAGTAAATAAAAAGAAAAAAGGGAAAAAATTTTTAAAAATACTTGCTTAAATAATATAATTTTTCTCTGTATGTTTTTCCATATAATATTATTACAAAATATTACATATATGTATGTATAATTTTGCATAAAACTTTTTTTAGCAAATAAATTTAATTAATTTTAATTGCCTAATAAAATTAGAGATTTACACGTGTACTTAATTCGATAGAAAAGAGAGATATTTGAAACCTAAACTGTGTAAATTTAACATGTAAAACGTGTCAATAAAACGTAATATTTATTGAAAAAATAAAGACTTTTTAACACGGTTTCTATTAATCGGTAAAATTCGGATATTTTAAGCTTTAATGCGGCAAGATTAGTCAGTATTTTTTCTCTTTTGATTCTACACTCACGAATAAATTATCCGGGGCCATGAGTCGCGAGACAAATGAAATAATCGAAATGAATTTGCGAAAGAGAGTTCACAGAGAGGAGAAACGAGGTCGAGCAGATAGAAGGAACGAGAGTCCCTACCTGTTGACGCTAAGCGTTCGTGACGTTCGCGGTTTGCCTTACACCAGTTTCCCCATATTGCGATAATCCAAAAATGTCACCACACAAACGCGCGATTTACTTTCGAGATCTTAAAAGCTCACATTTTTTTCTCTCGTATCTACTTAACTTTCTAAACGATTCATATATCGGAGAATTGAATATGAATGTAATAATTTTCTTTAACAAAGTGTAAATATATTTACAGAAAGAGAATGGAAAGAAATAAACAATTTGTCTTATTTTAATATGGATTTTATATCATGTAGTCTTACGAAAAATAATTAATATCATACGGGTTAATTAATCTCTAATTTCTTAATATATATGTTCAACGTATCAACTATTAGTATTTACCGCGATAATTCGACGGGGCGGCTGATATTGTTGCCTTCCCGCTCGTCGCGCGAATCATAACAAGGCGATTATATATGTAAACAATAACACTGTAACCTTGACATTCGCGCTACGTGACTCGAACAGGTAGCGGCTTCGTGTATGTATCGAAGCGGCGACTATTTATCGAGACAGATATTTCGCGCGAACTCTTTTTCTGTAAAATTGAAATAATGCATTAATAATACGCGACATTTGTACGTTTAATATGCGCGATATTGAGATTCATATATTGTTTTATCGCGTTTTTTCTTATTGTTAAACAATCGAGTAATATCACGATGATGCTAATTCTAAATTTCTAAATTCTTCATGATAAAAATAATGACGCATTCTTGTTTATATAGGGTGTTTTTTAATAAGTGCAAAAAATTTTAGATGATTCTTTGTCGAAAATTAAGAGAGGTTTTTCATATAAACATATACTCCTACATCGGGTAAAAATTAAGTTTTTATTATAATTTTGTTTTTGTTCCAATTTTCACATTTACTCTAATTTTATTTTTATTTTAAAATTTAACTTGTAATTCAAAACTTATACTATTTATCATCGTGCTGTGCACGATAACGTATTTTATTTTTTTCTTGAAAACTACTGATTTTATGAAAAAAATAAAAAAAATAAAAAAAGTTTCTAAATAAATCAAACTTTTTAATGCATATTTTTAGATGATCATATTCCGGCCCATTAAAAAGTTGTAATAAAAAATTGAATAGGGGTTACTAGTTTCATCCCCTTATAACAATACGGAAGATTGAAAAAATATTAATAAATAACCTTTTTACTAGTAGAAAATATCCATCTAATTTCATTTCTTTACCTTGTTTCAAATTTGAGAAAAAAAAATAAAAACCTAATTTTTATCCCCATTTTTGGAGGAATGTAACTCCGATAGGGAGGGATGTAATATATGTTTATACGAAAGACCCCTCTTAATTTTCGACAAAGAATCATCTCCTAAAATTTTTCGCATTTATTAAGAAATACCCTGTATATTTGGCAGAATATTTGTGCGGCATAATAAGAATATGCCTCACTACACAGATATCAAGAAGGAGAAAAAGGACAGATACCATCGAAAAGATTATCATTATCCCGGGAACGTTCATTGGGAAAGTTAAAGTTCTAGCTTAGTAATCTCTGATAGTGATTTCGAGTTCTCTCATAAAATTAACTTTCTTCTCGATTATTTGCCGTTAAATTTTCGAGCAAATTTCGCGTTGTTGTCCTGTTACAAATAGCAATGATTTAACGTGTGATTAATGTCGGGAGTGCCGTATAAAGTGTCGCGCGACCATCTGTATTTTATTAATTAATTCGCGCATGCGATCGTAATTAACTGTGTTTTCGCGAACGAGTGCAATGAAGGAACAGCAAAGGACGAGCAAGAGAGAAGAGAGGAGGCATCACAGGCGACGACGGAGCACTAGAATCAGAAGGTGAGCAAACTTATAATTTATCTCTTTTATTATCTCTATTATTTATGAAATATTGATTCATTATTTTTACGCGCAATCTGTTTCATACTTTAATTATATAATACATGTAGAATATTCTACATTCTTTTATTGAAAAATATTGTCAAAATATTTAGAATATAATATATTTTTTCGACCAAAAATGACTAATAATAACGATTGTTTAAAATTATAAATTTAGAAATTATTAAAAGATTAATAAAAGAGAGTAATTATAATAAAAGAAGTAAATACAGACACACACACATATACAATGGATAAATATATTATTCTCCTTTTGTCCCTTGTTTGCTTTTCTCTCTATTTCAGTTATATATTTATGTATTTTTTAATTATTATATTAATTAGTAATTGTTACAAAATATGTTTATTTATGTTTCGTGTATCTGTTTCTTCACAATAGCAGATTAATTAAAAGAAGAAGAGCCTCGTAGAAAGAGAAGAGAGAGAAAAAGAGAAAGAAAAATTAAATAAACGAGATAATTTACGTTTCGGTTAATGAATCATCTTAACAGCAATATTTCTGTATAAATATAAAACTTTTTTCATGTACGTAATTGAGGCGTGTTTGTTTCGAAAACTTTCCTCTGCTTGAACGTGAGATTCGTTACGTGAAAGTTAAGCTACTCAGGTCTGTAGATTTATACAGTGAAAATCTATGTGAATAAAATTGTTCGATTTTTCGATACTTTTACCAAACTTACTTTTGCAAGTATAACTTTACATTTCGTTTTTAAATCATTATTTTTTTCTACCTTCCTCTATTAACAGCGCAAACGCCAGTCACGGTAAAATACGTTATTACACGGTACAAAATTGTGCGTTCTTATGTTAAAATTTTCTTGTGTTACCACGTTTTGATTAGTACTTCAATGTAAAATTAACATACAATCTATATGTTATTATTTTTATAACGTTTTCATGTGTTACATTTATGTCAACTTTATAACTTAACACTGTGTATATGTCTCTTAGAAATGGAATATTATTTTGAGTATTTTTAACATAATCATTTTAAACAATCAACATGTCTCAGAGTCAGTTTAATATTCTAAGAAAAGTTTAAGTGAATCTTGAAAGAATCTTGAACTTTGACATACAAAAATAATCAAATTTATTAAAATCAAATATTTCTATTACAATAATTTAAATTAAAATAATTACTATTATAAGTTGATGTCCTCAACATTTCTTACGAGTTATTGTAATTATTTTTTCATGTAATTTTCAATTAATTTGTATGTTATTTTTACATTACATTTAAAGTCACAATAACAAAAATAAATGTAAAGTATTGTGTCAATCATTTAACATTTTTAGTTTGTCAATAAGTAACATACGACGAATGAATTATTTTAACTTAAAATTTAGAGTGGACTTTCTGGAATGTGAAAAATGTTAGAATTACCATTTTATTTTTTATTGTGTAGGATTATTGCTCGATTACATTTATCTTTGTCGTTAGAATTTGTAATAAAAATCGTCTTGTTTAATGCAAAAAAAAGAATATTTGTTTCCCAAGAGAAACTTTTCTATAAGCTATCCAGGAAAAATCATATGCGACGCGATACACAGTTTTCTTCCTCGGAAACGAAAGCGTTATCGATCAGTCAAATGTGATCCCCTACTCGTATATAACAGGATACACTTGTGTAAAATGCGCTGGGGAGACGGCGAGCGTAACATTTTTCCAAAACTTACGTTTATCGGTATCGAATTATTTTCACGCGTGAAATATACCGCGGACGTACCGTATTTCCTCGAGAACGTGTTAAATGTACGCGCGACGTCACGACGAGAAAACTCTTCGCACAAAATAATCGACGTTCCACGCGACACAGGACAGCGGAAAGATATGGTTCGGCGATATCTGATAGATGGGCGTTTTGATAGGTGGTTTTGATTTTCGTGTCGCAAAACGAATTTCAGTTTCCAGATCAAAATCACGCATATATATCTCTATTCCGTAAATTTTAATTTTCTTTTTTTTTCGATATAAAGCTACGCTAAATTCACCCGCGTAAAATCGCTCTCGTTCGTTCGCGCATCGCTTCTTCAAATTCCCTCTGCCACATCAAAGGCTCGATCGCGTTTGTTTATCGCCGTTGAGGTCCTTTCTCGGATTTTACATCCATTTACGTTCGCGTTAATTTCGCGAGGGACAAAATTTACATTCAAATTCTAATCTAATTTTCATCTAAATTTTCCTCGTTCTTTTTATTGTTCTCAAGGTAGATTGTGATCGCGAATTTACAGGGGAGAATGCGATCCCTCGTACAATTACGCGCGTCGTAACGATGATATTACGAAGGAGAGATACCTTATAAGTACACGTACACGCGTTACACACGTACGACCGTCGAGAAGAAAGCCCGCATCGAGAGGAGCTTCTCTTCGCCGCGTCGTAAACAGCAAATTTTCCGCTACTTTTACGTCCAGATGGCTCTTTTGATGGCAACGCGCGAATATCAGCGGCCGTATAGAACGTAACTTTGTTCGTGTTTGCGTTTCACTAGGTCGACCTGTCGACGACGCGGTAGATTGGCAAGTCGACTTCCCGGTCGATATTTGGAATAATAATTGTGATAAATCGACAAAGGATATAATAATAATCGTTGACCGAGAAATCCAACGCGTTTAGCGAATAAATGTGCTACAAATACAATTTGATGCGAAAATAACTAAACACACGCTGTTATTAAACGTAATTAATAAAACAAACACTATTTTCTTGATAGAATCGAAAAATTTATCAAGTAAATTTAATTTGATATAGAGATCGAGTCCGCATTCTCAATATTTTGAAAATAGGTACAAAACATCCTTAAATAAAGATCTATCTTTAACAAGTACAGCAAAATTGTTACTACAAATGGCAGAAATAAAAATAAATTTTTGAAACGATTTACAGATTCGGCAAATTAACTTAGGATTCTTTTTTTGCTGTCGATATGAGAAATTTATGATTGAAATATTTGTTTTAGATATTATATTTAAGTTGTCGAATTTAAATTATTGCAGTATATTTACTTTGAAATGGTGTCAACGAAAAGATCAATTTATCGAATAAAAAATAACGTTATAATAAGATGGTCAATAAAAAAAATATAAAGCTAAAGTGACATGTGACTAAGCTCATTGTCAAAGTATTAATGTTGCCAATATACATATATCGTCAAGCTCGTTTTATCGCATATATTATTCATTTATCCATCTTTCTGGATTTCAACGATATTTTCACGAGAATTCATCAATTATGAGAAAAACGGGGATTTTTAAATTCTGAAGAAATCCCGACATACACTTATGATCGTTGATGGCGAGAATTTTTCACAAAAATGGGTAAAAAACCAGAGCCGTGAAATCGGGTGCGTCAGATCTTCTACTTTGTGCTATTGAGAAAAAACCTTGGAAAAAATCGAGTAGAGCAACGCGAGTAGTAACAGTGTCAAAATTTCGAGGTGAATTCCAACCGCGGTGAGAACAAGTCATTGAGACTTGAGGTCGTCGGGTCGATTGATCTTTCCGTCTTGTCGATAAATCGAAGAATGGAATTCATTTTCGTGCGGGCGACCGAGGAGAGCGAGGAGACCTTTCTCTGCAGCGATCAGCCTCTTTTCGCGGCCGATGAATACTGGCGATAGTGAAAAGACTAGGAAACCTTAAAACGTGTTTTGATCGTTGAAAAGGGCTCCTTTTTCTCACATACGGTTTTCTTTCGATTAAAATCCAGGATATTCCCCAGGATATTTCTCAATGTTTAGCTTGCACGATACATATGTACTCACGAGTTAATATTTAAAATATTTCTTGTAATTAATAGCGTAATAATTATGGATATCTCAGCGTGTGTGTCGTAAAAAAATGTAAACTACGGAGAAAACTTGAATGAAAAGTATTAATGCACCATTTTTTTGTTAAAATCAAAACGCAAGCGTAAAAGGAGATTGAAAGACGATACATCAGGAAGCCAAGAAGTACTGAAAATAGTTTAGAGACCAATTACTATTGGAATTTTTACGAGCGATTTAACGTTGTTCGCTTTCGTTCACTTCACGGTCATTGACCGACGAGGAGAGGAAAATGTTGGAAAAGCTAAAGAGAAAGATAAAGAAAAAGAAAGAGAGAGAGAAAGAGACGTAGAGCGTGTAGAGAACGAGGGAAAAAAATTAGCTCGAAATTAGCTCGGAAAAGTCGTATCTCGTTATTTCCATGTGAACTCCCACTGCGGGATTTAGCGACGACTTAGAACTTGCGCGTAAAAAGGAAGAAAGATGGGGAATGTTGTATAAGAGCTTACAAAAATATGGAAAAACGTTAAGCTGTCGATAGCTTTGTGCAAAAATATTGAAATTATTGAAAAAATTCGTTTATTGATAAACGTAGGCGATGTTAGCCTAGAGCAACATTTATGAACTTTGTGTTCGCGTCGAGGAGAAAGACGGGATCAGGCGGCTATGAAAAACGGAAATGCGAGGGCGTCACGACAATCGCGTAGTGAATGTTTCATGAGAAATAAGGACAGAGTTGGCGTAATAAAATGTAAACGTAACTCGGACGGACAGGAATAGGAAATATACGTTAGATGCAGAGGACAAGAAGAAATTAGCCTTGATCCCCGGGACTCTCGAGACGAGCTATTTCTATGCGGGTACTTCGCATCGTGGCATCTCGAGAAAAGGGTAACCTTGTTCGAGGCGGAAAACGGCCTATTAGTAAGTCGCGACTTATTCACTTGATGAAAAGATGCGGGCTTGTTCGATACTTGAAAATATAATGGGAAGAACGCGTAGAAAGAGAGAGAAAGAGAGAAAGCATAAAGAGGATTGCATTTGCGAAGCTTGGCGGATTGCATTTGTGTGTTAATCCCTTCGGAGTGTCAAGTTTTTGCAGGGATTGGGAGAAAATTGTAAATTTAATATTTTACAAGAAAATGCAGTCCCTTATTTGTAACTAAAGGTCTGTAGTAAATTCATCACAGTATTATTATCGTTATCTCTGTGTCGCTAGATCATTATTATTGAGAAGAAGATATTGTTATCTCGCTTTATCGAATCATCCTTTGTCCTCGCTACCTCCTCGTACTTTGGTCTCTTGCTGATATTTTATCATTATAGGTGAAAAAGCATAGAGTGCGAAATGTTATAAGCTATCTTATAGTTAATCGTAAGATACAACGTGAAAGAAAATCGCAGAGCTCTGTAAAATTTTTCTCTAATGGTAGAATCTATAGCTACAGGTACTTAAAAATTGTTAAAGTATCAAAGAAATTAAATATAAAAAATATAAAAGATTTAAAGCGTAACATCGAGAAAAGAGGGATTAAAGTTCTTTAACTCTTTTAACTCGCTTTCTCTCGAATACGCCATGCGACCTCTTATTAGAGAATTCAAAGGTAAGTTTCTCACACACGAGAGGTATAGTCCGAGAAAATGAGCGCTGATCCCGAGCTCGCGCTTCCTTATTCTAGAAGCTGAGAAATTGTACGAAAAGAAACGTGAGCGAAGAGGAACTGCGTCGTAGCAAAAATAATTTAAGATGGGTAAACGCGAGACGAATAAAAACGAACACGAATTAGACGAAGCTGGCGCTTAGTCGCCAAGGCCATTTCCACGGAAGGGGTGGAGAGGAACACTGGAACAAACGACCGGACTTGTCAGGATTCGGGACATTTCTATTCTTTTCGATGAGATCTACAGTTTCGACGGGATTATCCTTGGAATCTGATAGAATTCGACGCAACGACCGACTATTTCCGTGTGCTAGAATGTTGAAAATTAAAAGGATTTTATACATGTAACTATCGGTCCAGATTTGAATCGTTGCGCTGATGAATCGATAATTTTCATGAATAATGAACGTTGGAAATTTTTTTCTATTAATCGTCAATGTCCTCTCGTGGGATAATTTAAAAGTTTGTAAAATCAGCGACTTTCCATTACAATTCTCGAACACATATTTCGAAACCAAACTCTGCTCCAACTACGCGCGCGACAGTTTTTCTGTATTTCTCGTTTACTTCATTATACCATAATGTAAAAAACATGTTATTCGAGAAGAAATTTGTGGCGTAAAAAATTCACATATAATGTGACATGAAAATTTTATTCACTTGTTTCGCGATTAATGCGCAAAAACGATTTTCATACGACCGAATTACTATACCGTATACGAAAAGCGGAAAAAGTAGGCAAAATAGAATCATGCGAAAAATTGAAAGACCCTTGTATTGCTATTCCCGCTCTTCATGCTCAATCGTCCGATTTTTTTTTGCGGCACCGCGCTTTTTTTATTCCCGCGCATTACTCTCTTTTACTTTTATAGTTCAACCCGCATGGATTCATTTAAGCTTAGCCGGCGAATCGAGTATTTCCATCATTTATGCATCGTCTTGCACATTCGCGATTGTAACACATTTATCGAGCGTTGCATGGTTGGGGACAAAATGTACCCGAGGTTAGTGACAATGCAGGGAATCAAGTTGAATTTTAAAGGACGTTTGCGTGTCTCGGCAAAGGAACCCTTCTCTCCTTTCGGAATCCGATCGGCATGAGAAACCGAACTCGGTTTGTCGCGCTCTCTTCCGCCCGACAATGATTTCCAATCTTCGATGAGAGCCAACCGCCTTCCTAACCGTTGGTCTAGCTCTTCTCTGCTGCACGTTCTCTTTTGTCGGTCCTTTCTACGTTTCAAACAGATTTTATTCGGTTATTATCGGACGGAATTCGATTAGTGGAATGTAATAATTATTTGAATCTCAAGTTGCAACTGATACGTTTGAAAATATTCACTCTATGCATATTATTGGCGATGAAATCATATTGTGATGAAATATAATGTGCAAACTCGTGGAAAATTTAAAAATAGGATATCATTTTAGGAAAAGAAATAAAAGTGCCCTACTTATTATTTTTAATACAAATATATATATTAATATAATGATTACTTATTTTTCCATGTAACAGTCAGAGATTTAAACATTTTTTTGATCGTAAAAATTGTGCATAAAAATAGCGGTGACAAATTAAGCGCATATACCATCTCTTTAATGTTCCGTTGAGAATAAATGTGTGAACTCTGTTATTTCGTTCCAGATATCATTGTACGATCCCGATTAGACACATACATCGCACACACGTATCCAGAAAAATACAGAGGAAATTTCTATTTACGCGAAAAAGCAGAGATAATGAAAGGTAAATTTTATATATTCTACACATGATATGTGTTTATTAAGTAAAAATAGAGACTTTATTTCTTTTTCTAAAGTGTCTATCGCTTTTGCAACATCTCTCGCGTATAATGTACGCGTCTAACGCACAGAGATTGTAAACGGAGCGCGTAATTACGAGCAATGCCGAGGATCGACTATGCGACCTACGTCGACTATGGGGAAGCCACGTCTATCCGTTGTCCCCGAGACTAGCCAGGATTCGATTAGAGCTTAAGTGGATTATAAACGACGTACTTGCAAATCAGTTCTGCCCGCCAATAATTAACTATCGGGAAGGAGAGTTCGCTTTAAGCCATATACGTCGCGTATACTTCCTCGCTTACGCAAATCTCGTTTTCATTTTACTGCTCGCGCAACGTCACGTGAATGTTGATTGACTTTTTCTTTTTTTTTTTACGGTACAATTAGAGTCGCCGATCAGTGATTATCAATTGAAGCATAACATTTCTGTTTCTTTTTCGAAGTGTCATTACGACTCCGATTGCACGATGTGAAAGAGAAAACCGCGCGAGAATAATTCGAGAGGATCTTTTAAATCTATTATATTTCTTCTCTCTGATACAATGACGCGAATCACAACGTTATTTAAAATGTCACGTATAACGAACCTCTTGCACTCACTCGTTATTCGAGTCAAAGCTTTGTGAAATTAGTCAGATACTCGGTAACATTGCTATACAAAATGTATTAATCATTTAGCTCTTTCTTCGCTCTTACGAAAATGTGTCAAGTACGCTTCACACACGAGCACAGATTAACACAATCAACTTTGCGAAACTATCACAAATTCCTCGATTTCCGCGGAAATCACACACCGGCGTCTTATGAATTATTAATATCATATCACTGATGCTCCACAAAAGTTGTCGTCTCTTTTTTTTTTTGCACAGCGCAATTACGTTTCGTTCGTATCGTATCTAGATTCAGCATTCTCGGGCGCGCAATCTGAATCCCTGCAAAAGTTCGAATAGCGACCGAGGAATTAATTAAGAAAAAAAGTATACGCGTAGATCGTTTCTCGCAAGAACTCGGAATAGAACTGAATCAACTTTTATCTGGGCAGACTATTTTCGCAATGTATCGGTTGTAAGTAGTGTCTACCGGGAAAACGTTTTCTGTTATATTTATTTCAGATTCTAAAATGCATAAATAAGACATTAATCAAAAGAGAGAGAGAGAAGGAGAAGGAATAAATCCAAGAAATAAAAAGTCATAAGGCAGCAACTTCGAACCTCTTGTCGTCTGATATTCACAAGCAGGTACAGATTAGCGCGTCCATCGCATATATTACGCAGAGATGAGAATTAGCTCGGTAATGAAATGTTTTTTTTTTTTTTCGTACCTTCGATAATCTACTCCTTGATCGGTTAGAAACGAGACTCTCCGGACGAGATTAATCAGCTACGGTTTATCCGTGATACGTGACTCCCGCTATTAATTGCTTTCACAATTAACTGCAGCGGCTTCATCTGTTAATTACACGACCGAAATATCGCTGGAATATACAATCGCTTTTACAGCGGCTAGACGCAACCGCGTTGCTGCCAGAAGTACGACGGAAACGTTTATCACATGTACGCGTAACCCGAAACCATTTCCCGTCGTATAAAAGAGAAACAGTCGGCGCCCACATTTTCGTGCTTTTTCCCTTTTTTTTTATTTCAATTTTTTATTTCTCTGAAAATATCTACACGCGACCCGCGAGTTATGCGATATTTAAGAGAAATATATTTCGGATATATTCGAACACATGCGCGGCTTTACTTTGTGGCGTTCTAATGAAACGGGTATTATGTTTATCCCGTAAGCTTATTAACGTTTTTTATTCGACCTTTCCGTGCCGCGCTCATTTTATTCGAGTCACATGATTTCCCCTCGCGCAAAACTCACGGCACTAATAAGCATAAATCATAAAACGCGACGCTCTTTAATCCCGCTTATCGGCTTATTCTTCGATGTTTTACGATACGGCACGTTAATAAATTAATTCGTAAATATGCAATAAGGAGATGTATATACGTGCGACTAGAGATAGACGTGATACACAAAAGGGCTTAATTTAAGGCGATTAAAAGTTAATCAGCGAAAGACGACCTCTCGACGACATCTCGTAGGATTCAACTATCGTAATTTTGGAGAAATCGCTAGCATCGACCCTTAATTATCCAGTCACGGGGTAATCTTAGCGAAAACTTTATTGTAACAAGACTCATTAACACCAATCACCCGAGACTCGCGCGTGCAAAGTTGGTCGTTATATTACACGAAGCGCGATAGATATTTATTCGTAAAGACTATCGTCGTTCGTTTGGCCAAACTCCACGTGCGTTCCTAATATATGCGATCATTAATACACGTAATGGGCTATATCGACGACACACCGAATTACGTTTATTCGTGAGTAATAATGCGCAATACGAGTCACCTGCCTGTGATTAGTTAGGGTTACGCTACGCCGTCGATTAATCGTCGGGCGAAGCTGCGAGCGCGTATGTGTGTGTCGCAATTGATTCGCCTGTACAATGTACGTGAAAATCTCCGAGCATCGGTTTCGCTTGTTCCTTGAGATTTCGGAATTTGGCGTCGGGCAACCGCGAAATCTGCCTGTTGATACGTCGCGTGCGACAGAGATAAACGCATAAAGCGCGTCTCTATAAACAAAATCAATATGCATATCCAGTATCCATCGAGGTTTTCGGATATGACAGTGGGGGAGGATAAAGAACGATACGGCAAATATTGACGGTTCGACATTCCGATTTGTCCTACGCGATCGAGCCGAATCGAATCTCAAAGTCAATTACTCTCTCCCCTCGCTCCTTTTTTTTTCTCGCTCCCACGACACGCTCGCAGACGTTCGAATCTGCTAACGACGCCGGAGATCGTACCTCGTAATTTCAGGACAATCACTTCCATCATTCTAAATTCCACCCCTCCCCCGTTCGCCCTCCGCCCTCCCGCTATTCTCATAGCGTCAGCTCAGAGATCTGTCTCAACCACCCTCTTATTCGCTTCCATCTTCGTCGCTCTCCACCTCCTCACGAGCGACGATTCGGTGTAGGTCGTTGCCGGTAGGTCGTGATCCCCTTGGAGTGTGCCTAGTTCTGTCGCAACGGATCTTGCGATTCGCCACCGCGAACGAGCCATGCCGAATAAAGCCGGATGATCCGCACGAGATCGAACGCGAAATGATAAGGGATTAATAAATAATTCGACGGCACCCGGATGACAGATATATATATACCTTTGATGTATCGTAATGCTATGATTTTTTCCAACAGTTGCAATAATTATTCACGGCTATTCTCTATCGTAATTTCGAAAGATTAAGCTTCTAATTCGTCATCGGTATTTATTTAATATATTTAATTTTCGTAATTTGTAACAAACGGAAAGCTCTCGGGAAAAGGAGACTATCGCGCGCGAGTATTGTAATTCTTTTGAAAAGTTATTACGGTTTTGTATAATTCCAGTCGCAATATTTTCACCGGGCCGTTGCATTAAACGTCGCGTTGCAAAGGGATACCTATATTTTCTGCTTTTAAAAATAGATATAGATAACGCGCGTACTATTCTCGTCGCGCCCTCGAAGCGGAATTTCGTTAATAATGATCGCGAAATTTTTGTCGTGCAAAATTTTCGCATGTTGATCAAATATATAGGAATAAGATTAAAATTATTTTTGTCGCACCGACATTTCTCTATTTGTCGTTTTTCGCATGCGGATTTAGCCTCGGTGGCATTCGCCGTATGACACGTATAAAATATTGGGTTAAGATAAATAAAGTATTTGTATTTACGAATATTTTTATCGGACCCGCGTGCGAGACATTATAATGAATTTGCAGGTGAAACGCTTGTATTTTGCAACTGTTTTTTTTTTGTCAACTTTATTTTTTTGCATCCTCCTACGTTACACTAATTTCTCCCGCAGGAGCGTATTCCGTTATACGTACGGGGAGAAATTTACTTGGTATTCTAAAAAAGTAATATCCATCGCGGGGATTTATATATCCATGCCATTGGTGGCGTACAAAGTTGTTTCTTTATTACGTGCGACAGGATTACGGCTGATCGTCGTGGGAGTCATTTTTCTGAGAGATGGACATTCCGAGCGATCAGCACGTAGAAAATAAACTGAATTAGGTAGCGCTTAATCCACGGCAAGTATTATTCGCGACGACATACGTTGCTCGCGTGGCTATCGTAACTCGCAATTCCGGGAACAATATCTAAAATTAAACGGTGTCCCGGAGCGAGGGCATCGCGAGAGGAGAGACACTCGACGGGAGAGACGGCCGCGACATTACCCGCAAGTTACCCGAGCCATTTCCCTAATAACAATAGCATCGGCTAATGGTAGCTGGTCTTTTTAAATCTCTCGCCGTCGCGAGATTGTCGGGCGATCGCCGGGGATCTCTTTCGAGGACCGGATAGACCAGGAAGAAGCGAAGTAGGGTGAGCGTTCGGTCCTGGAGAGAGGAAATTCGGAGCGTAGAGGCCGAGTTGTCGAAAGAGCGAAAAAGAAAGAGGGGAGGTCGCGCGGGAGCTCTACCAGCGTAGGGTCTCCCCTGCGAAAAGGGCCACCGAGACAAGGAGAGGAAAGAAGAGCCGGCGAGCGGGCGAGAGAGACGGACCGTGGAGAGATTCGCCAAGGTACGAGGAAGCGGCAAAAGCAGAGGTAGAGGTAGAGGTAGAGGCAGAGGCAGAGGCAGAGGCAGCAGCAGTGGCAGCGGCAGTGCCCGGGCATCAGGGCACGGTTACGATGGCGCAAGCGCCGCTGGATGTTCCTGGTGCGGGCTGCGCGACAAAGAGGGCGAGAGGGAGAGAGAGGGAGAGAGTCGCGGAGGGTGCCCGTAGGAAGTTTATCGGCGGCGAGTCGCGGGACGAAACGCGGAGCCGGGGATGCTCGAGGGGCGAAGGCGGGGGAGGTTGGAGGAGGCACGAGCGTACTCCGTACTCCGAGGGTTTCCAGGCAGCAGTCTACGGCCCGGGACAGAGGGACCAGGACCAGCCTCGCGCGAGACAAGGGGAGCGAGAGCCTCGTCTCGTGGAGAGATCGGAGCGTTCTCTCGGCGGGTTCTCTGGCGCGCGCGTTGGTGACCTTGAGCCACGTCGATGCGTGCCGTCACGCTCCGCGACATCGCGACCGCGACCGCGACCGGTGCAGTCGGGAAGAGAGTGCCTCGCGGGCCGCGCGTCCACGCACGGAGATGAGCGGAGGCGCTCGGCCGGGAGCTGCTCCGAGCACGTGCCAGGCGCGCGGAAGGCGCACCAGGCGACACCAGGTGCGCTAATCGTGGACCAATCGCGTGGTAAGAGAGCGATCGCGGGTGATATAGGACGTTGCACCCCGGGAGAAGCGCGATCGCGCGTCGGTGAATCGCGCGAGTGCATCGGGGGATTAGGAATGACGCTGCTGCAGGCCCGCGGCGCGAATGCCGCGCGTTCCAGGACGGTCCCGATGTTCGCGGCCCTCGCACCGCTTCTCATATTCGTCGGCTTTGACGGCGTCGTGCACGGAGTCGCGCGTTCCGCCTTTCATCAAGGTAAATTTGTCAAAGGGACGCCACGAGCCACGACTATCGTGGCACGCGAGTCGCTTTTCGCTCGAGACCGAGAGCCGAGAGCCGAGAGTCGAGAGAGCTCGCCTCTAACGTTCCGCTTTTATTTCATTACGGGCAGAGCGCGTCTCGCGTATCTCGCTGGCAATAATTCAATTTTCCTTAATTATCTACGTCTTTGCCTGTTTGCGACGCAAAGCGACGAGTTTCTCGAGGTTTAAGGAAAATTTTGCCGCGCGTAAAACTTGTAAAACAACGCGCCTTTCACCTTTACGGTCGCGGAAACCGAAACACCTCGCAACCGTAGTGCTCGCTATTGTAGCCGATGCTACGAATTTCAAACCTTCTCTCCGCATTTGCCGTCAATTTTCCATACAAACGGAAACAGACGAGATTTCGCGATCAAGTTTATTGCCGTTTGCTCGCTTCAATTCGCTACCTATCCTTCGCATCTTTGCCGACTCGCGTGTTTTTGAAAGAAAAGCTGTCCCGTTTTACGATATATACGGCGTCTTCCTTTATCGAGGTAAATTTCGTTTCGTTCCAAATCGCGTTTCTCCCTTTCTCTTTGTTTCACGCAAGTTTGTTGATTTTTCGAGTTTTCAAACATAAAATCCCGCACTCGCCGAGAGAAATTTTATAGCTTAAATTTTTATTTTAGAATGCGACGGAATTTTTTCTCATTCGTCTGTTCCCGACTTAAATTGTCGTCATAAACCACGTGACAAGTACGAAAGGTGTAAAAGTTTCTCTTTCGTAATTTTCATAGTCGTATTCATCGCGGTATTTGATGGGCGAAATTTCTTTCTCGCTGTTTTCTCCTGCGTTCTTTGCATCAAATCGATCGAAACAATTTATTAAAATACATATATTGACATTCAAACACTTGACTTTTTTACTGTTTTTGTTTTTACAAAATTGATTTGATTACCATTAAAATTAAAATTTAAATCTCCGGAGCGTGTATCATTTTTAGCGCGCACATATCTCGCTGATGTTTAATGTTTATGTTATTATTCTCTAGTTTATTGTCGAGAGGGAAATATATTCAAAACGTAAATGACGATTATTGCACAAGCAATAATATCAATTGACAAAATGCATGCATCATCCGCGCGATTCTCTCCTGTTATATAGAAATCGCGTGTCTTTCGTTTATGCGATTTATAGCACATATACAAAATTCAGTGACATGGACCCGGTATCTTTCGTGTTGTCGAAATAATCTAAATTATCGACGCAGGTCATTTGGTCACCCTTTCAACAAAAGTTTGGATAGGCAAATCCAATGTCGGGACGAGAGTTATTAGGAGACGGTGCGTCGTAAGGGATTTTGTTCAAGGATTTGCATCGATTTGCTTGCCGGTGGAACTTGGGGAATTAATTGCGTGGCATACCTATAGCTTTAACCGCGGCCAAAGTCGTTAAGTCTACCGTAAGTAGATTTCGCGGTAAAGGTCGTTTCAAGAAGATCATTTTGAAATAATGTCGACTTTTTTTCTTTTTTCAAGTCTCTCTCTTGTTCTCCCTCTTTCTTGCAAGCGCATATACAGGGTGTCCCAGACTTGACGAATCAGCCGTTAATGATAGATTCCTGACATCATTTGGAAACAAAAATCTTAATACTAAAATGTTAAGGAAGGTGTAGTTTCGGCGCTATAAAAGATTAAAGATTACCAATCAGCGCGTTTCGTTCTCCTATGCTCAGGGACATAGCGCGATAATATCGGTATCGATAGAGGGATGAATATAAAGTAAAAAAATAGGATTCTGCAGTGAGCGCGATTGCGTTTTCCATGCGACAGTGGTCAGTAGTTTGGACATTTTCATAAAGTCTTCCTCAACATTTTGGTATTTGAATTTTCGTCTCCAAATGATCTCAGGAATCTATCATTAACGGCTGATTCGTCAAATCTGGGACACCCTGTATGGTACATGAATCGTGCGACGTTTCACGTGTTTCGGATCGCGCGTATACACGGTGATCGAGCCGTAAGAATCAAGTGTACGGTAACGCGTATCGACAAGTGGAAAGTGCGAAGAGATCAATTTTTGACGGGTCATCGATAAACGTCTATCGTTGCTCGCGCGACAGTTTTTCGATGATCCCGCGAGTGAAATCGAGTAAACGCGCTCCGTCTTTTCGCCGCTCCGTCTTCCTTCCTGCTGCTCTCTATCGCGCGTTACCGTCGTTTTACGCTTATCGGCGCACCTTAACGTTCCGCTTGGTTGAATTAACCCGTCTGCGTTCGCGTACCATCCATGTACCAGCACGTATCGCGCAACACGTTGCGTTGAAACGGGGTAAATGTTAACCGTAATAAGTCTGCGAAGAATAAGCGTAACATTTACGACATGTGTCTCGCGTAAATGTGTGCGAAATGTGGATGTACGTATCTGTAAAAATGCGACGAAACGACTTTCCCTATAAAACCGTGTGACGGATGAATAACGACGTTTGCATTGTTAGCGGGGCCAGCGCAAAAGGCGAAATACTAGTGCGAAATTTGTCAAAATTCCAAACACGTTCGTTAGCGTCACCGGGGGACATCGAGTGCTAAAGAAGAGAGAGAGAGAAAGAGAGACGGAGGAAGGGACGGGGGACTGAAAAACGCCGCTGTCGTTAAATTAAATGAAAATCTAACCGGGAGAATCAACTTAACGAACCGTTTAAACGCGTAAGGTCAACTTTTGCGCGAGAGAGAAAAACCCGAAAACGTATCCCCCTCGAGGCGATCGTTCGACTCTTCGTCGTTTAACCATCTTGCTTGCAAAAAGTCATTCCTTGTGGTTACACTTTTTACCGGCGCAAGACGTATCACGTGACACTGCTAACTATACTTTATATAGAGTCCATTTTCACCTTACATTTTCTTTTTTGCATGTTTTATATATCGATGACAAGAGTCTGCTATAATTTCTTTCTCTCCTTCTCTCTCTCTCTCTCTAATATATATTTAATTAATTTTGTCAATTTTTATATACATCATTTATGGCGTGTTTGATATAGTTATATTTTTAAATATGACTCTATGATGATCATTTTAAAAATTATTCTGTCGTATACTTTGTCAATATACATATCTCAAATATCGGCTTAAAAACGACGAAAAATGTGAAATTTTCCATTTCACAAATTTCGAGTTACTGCTGATGAAATGGATTGTGTTTTTAGCATATCGATCGCTCACACGGTGTAATACGAATGTTACATACGAGAAAATATTGTATTTGACATCTCTATTTAATTCACTATCATATTTCAAGTA
Source organism: Camponotus vicinus (assembly GCF_025532165.1). Classification (NCBI taxonomy): domain Eukaryota; kingdom Metazoa; phylum Arthropoda; class Insecta; order Hymenoptera; family Formicidae; genus Camponotus; species Camponotus vicinus. The sequence continues at coordinate 8,961,023 of NW_028141980.1, forward strand.
TTATCGTAGTTGGTGGAAACATTTTGAATCAATTAACTGTGAAATAACGATATATTTAATGATGTTTCGCAAAGTAGCGAGATTTCCTTAATACAATTTTGCATTGCGCAGGAATAATTATTAATTTTCCCAATTAAATAAAAAAGCGGAGAGCTTAAATTTTTCCTCCACATTTTTTCTTTATTCATATATGAACTCGTTCTTGATGAATTAATATTGTTATTCCCTCTCGCGATTCATAATTAAGTCCTGCAGTTTATTATACATACATATATATATTAAATATAATATACAATTAGCCGAGGAAACATCATTAAATAAACAATTAAATGATTCTTTTAATATAGCTCGATATATACATATATTTAAATATCACATTTAATTATTTAGAAGCGAGTAAAGATTTCCGATATTATCACATAGTGAAATGTATCGTGTTATCATTAACGCGAATATTTAACTAAACATTTAAAATAATGTTATCAGACGTTGATATTTCGCTTTCTTTAAATATGCAAACCGCGAGTTGTTCGATATCGATTTTATCCGTCCATCTGGCCGGAAAAATTCTCTCGATTCTCAGGGATTGTTTTACGCGAGCTTTATCGCTCGAATTCATTCGTCGCCCACGCAGGCACGCATAGCGGCTGGACGTGGCGCGGTGCGTTCCTTTTTTTTCGCAGTCATCGCCTTGATATACGAGGAAACTTTTTGTCGCTGTATCCGCGCTTTTACGCGAACCGTCACGTGCACTTTAGCGGGCACTTTAGCGCCCAAACTGACACGTGGCTTCTTTATCCCTCTTGAAGGATAATAAATACGTGGAAAATTTCGGTGGAAAATTCGAAATGTAAAACGAACAAGCGAATTGATTGAAGCAAAGAGAATCGAAATGGCGTATTTGCGCGATCGATCGTCTTATTAAAATTCGGGGGAGGAGGAGGGGGACGCCTCTCTCACCGCTGTAAAGACGTAGCCCCTATTTTGAAATTATGTCCCCGAGGAGAAACTCCGATACGCGAGGCTGGTTGGATAGATACGGAGGAGTCGCGCGCGCAGGAAATGGAGATACGACCTAGGAAATCGCACCGAGCACGACCTACTTCGAGAAACAGCCGGAATTCAGGATTCCGTTATTAAGAAAACTTCGACGCCCTCGGCCGGGTATGAATTTTGCAACCGCTGGAACAGGACGACGGAACTGGCGTAGAGAGCAACTGCCAGATCTATTTCCGTCAACGGGCGTCGCGCGTCGTCCCGGCTGCTCGATCGATCGATTATTTTTCTTTTGTAGCGAGCAAAATAATTAAAATTATTGATGCACACCGGGATATTACGGGAATGTGCGCGTCTCTTCGCGGAGACTCGCGGGACAGCGAGATCGCACTTTTACGTGGATGTTTTTTTTTTTTTCGATACCCTGGAGAGAAATTCTATTATCACGTACACAGACACATCTTGCGTAAATATAAAGTATGCGATATAAATAATCTCTTGCGTGGAAAAAATAATCTATGCATGAAAAGTTGGAGCATCGAGTGGCAAAGAGAGCTGATGTAATACTCTGCTGAATGCAAGAGCGAAAGACCTAGTTTCAGCATGCGATTTAAATAATATACGGTTGTTGATAAATTTATTATAGTCGAGGACGAGAATAATTAACGCCATACTACGTAGGATGTACGCGAAACGTTAATTAGCTATACCGCGCGAAACATGCAAAATGCAAAATAATAACGATGAAACGCGGTCGCGACGAGAAAAAAGGAAAATGAAACGTTACAATATCATTATAGTCTAATATTAAAATCTTTCCGAGCGCCGAGTCATGCTGTCTAATTGCATTGATAAAGGTAAACATTCACGGTGCTAATTAACCATTAGGGTAGGTGATCGTAATCCAATTTGATAAATGAGGATGCGAGGTAGTGGAAGCGTTAATCCTTTTTTTTTCCAAAGGCATTGTAAAACGGTACGAGGCAGGGACGAGTCATAGTAATTACGGGTCGTACAGTAAACACGCATAAAGAGTGACGTTTTAGCGGAATATACGGTAATTACGGTGTATTCGAATGCCCAATTATGTTTGGACTCGATAATGTGAACGAGCAAAGCGGTAAAATAAGGCGCGGTTATCATTATCTCCGGCAAATTCTTGTTGCTTTGCATGTAAATTGAATGACATGTTACTTCTTCATTGCGAAATCTAAAATATCTTCTTATATGCATAATGTATTTTTTTGTACGCTCGCGAAAAAACTTTTCGAATGTACGGAGGTTTTTTTCTCGTACGTAAAATAATTTTACAATTTCGTTAATCCATTTTCCGTTCTGTTATTTCGGAGAAACTATTTGCGAAAACAATATCTACTTAAACATTCAGAAAGTTTATCGCGAGTTCATTTCGCGAGAGATAAGCATTTAAACTCATTGTCGCTAATGTCAATTTTCATTAACAGAGAATGCGAACACATATACGCGGCACACATCGAGATTTTCACTTAATGTAATTTACTAAGTTATTTGGCGATATTACTTAAATCTGCAAAGTTCTGAAGTCACGGTGTATATTAATTCTTCGCCTTGTCTTGGTGTAATATTGCCAAGTATAGCATAGAAACGGGTCAACTGATATTAAGATAGATCTAAAGCACTACCATAATTTAGTACTCGAGAGCAACGACGAATTTAGAAACAAACAAGTTTCACGTTTTCGTCTTTAAAATAACAAAAAAGACTTTTTAATAAATTTATTAATTTGAAAGGCTTGTCCCGAAAGAATTGCAACAAAGTCGTAGTGATTTCGTTGTATCGGAAAAAACGAATCTCTCTTTCCCATCCTATCGAAGAGTCAAGTTAATTTCGAAGCCATTGTGACGAATATCCCCGCGAGCATAACGATCAAGAGATTGTTGCACGTCGCCCCCGTACATCTCGGTGTATCGCGAGTAACCTATTCGAAATAAAAAAAAACACACACACACACACGTACGCAAAAAAAAAAAAGAATAGATTCCGTCAATCGAAACGCTCCACAAATCTCGATTGCAATTTTTCTCTCCGTTTCCGCAAAAATCTCGTTTCGCAGTCACGAACAAACAGCGATCGCCCCGATCGGTACATATATTTTCGTTTTGAAGCCGCGCGGTGAGGATACATTTGGGAACGGGATAGGGAGAAAAGTGAGGGGCGAATGGGCATGGGAAGAAAAAAAAATTGGTTCGAGTCTGTTTCGCGCGCGCGGCACAATTTTCCGGTTCGATGTGAGGATCGAACGTGATGCGATGCGATGTTTCGCCCTATGCAACGTTTCGTTTTTCTCTTCTTCTCTCCTCTGTTCCGCCGTCGACGCAACAATCACGGCGCTGACTGATTTGGGTTACATCGCGACAGCAATTCCCGGAGACTCGAAAACGTTCCCGCCGCGATTATAACGATTGTCATCTCCCCTCCTCCCCCGCTACAGAGAGAAATATTTGCATTTATTTGCTCTGTTACGTGTCGCGAATTCTCCGAGTCGATTAATCTCCGGGAATCTTGCCTCCTAGGTCTATATCTATCCGCGTCTTTACATTACACGACTTATATATTATTACAGATGCGTATCTGAGGGATGCGGAGCTCGCCCTTGTGAGAATAACCGCGAAATTAATTTTGCGTCCCGGGAGTTTAGCGAAAACGTTTGAAGGAGCGACCTGAATTACGGCTCATCTTCGGGAGTAACGTTCAAATTAATTTTCCTGTTACCTATCCCGTTACCTAACGCGTTAATAATCTCTCCTCTCTCCACTCGTATACACGGTCCGGTATAATTTTGTTTCTTTTATCAAAAAATTGATACAATATTGATACAATAATAATAGGATTTATTCTCTCGCGAGTTATTCGATATATGTATATACGTATACGTATCGTACCGAGCTGGGATGCATTCCGGAGAGAGAGGAAATGGTACGTCTGAAAATGCAGGGTTTTTCGTAGCAACGTGCTCTTCGCTGCATACGGGGCGAACAATGCGGAAGAGCCGGTTGAGCCGGGAAGAAGTTGAAATACGAGACAGGTGGTCGCCCCTATCAGATGCTCCCGTGCTCTACGGTAAGCCCTCGATGTCTACACCAGGACCCGTCTAATTCCTTCCTGAGAGATTCCCCGATACGTAAGACTCAACCACGCGAACGAGTTAATGGAAAGAACCGTTTCTCTTCGCTTTTTTCGCGTCTCCCTCAAACTCGCTCGCGCGCGAAATTCATATTTGTTTATTCCTTTGCGTTAATATTGCATAATCTCTGTATTGTTTGCGTCGCGAGAAAAAGATCATACAACTCGTTTAATTTCATATTAAGAGATCTCTCGTCGCGAGCCGGCGAAAAGGAAAGATTATCCTGCGAGACAAAAGGATTTCTCGTTAGATAGCCTCTCTAACCGTTTCGCTAAACTCTCGTGACATTTCGGGCTTAAAATCCCGTCGGGCCGCTTGTCACTTCACCGTCGCTGTCTACGTCGCTCTGTTTTCGCTTCCCGTTTCCTCCGGTCGTCACACATTCCATTTCGGTAATTGAGAAACCTCCGAGTAACCCCTCGTTCCCTCCTCCCGCGAATTTTCCTACCCGGATTTGCGTTCGTTTCGACTTTCATAATGTATCGTCGCGATGCTCCAGCTTTTCCTTTAATTGTTCGCCGCTCCTTGATTCCTTCGCTCCTTTGCCGAAAGGGACTCGTAAAGTTAAGACGTCTCGAAATGTGTGACGAGTCGCTCTCGCGTAGCGACGTAAACGGAGGACTTTCCTTTATTACGTCGCTACGTGATCGTACGAGGCGAACTTCGCTGATACTCGGCGTAATTGATTTTGCTTTGCAAGCGCAAAGGTAATTTACCGGTAACTCGCTTTTCGCTCTCTAAACGTAACAGACGTTGCGACAAAATCATCGCCTTTAACGGCGGATCGAGGGAAAACTGTACGCGGATATGTTTGTTCGATTTCAAGAGCGCGTTTTTTTTTTTTTTCTTTTTCCTTAGCGTATATCCCGTATATATTCCGAAGGAGAAGGAAGTCACTTTGAAGATGACAGCATACGTATTACGTTCCTTCCTTGTGCAACCGCGACGTGTTGCCACGACACGGTATCCAGCGCATCCATAAGCGCACCGGGGATCTTGATTTACCAAAGCGCGGCGACGCGCGACGTAAATTTCTCCCGTCGCTTAATCCGCGTCCGGACGTATAAGAATTTATTTCCGCCTACCGATCTATATTCCGCGCGCCGGATTTCTATATGGCATCTTCCTGATATATCGAAGCATCCACCGTATCAATAACCGGCGTGTCGGAATTATGAGTTCCGCTAGCGCGCAATCTTTCAATCTCTCAGACATAAATCGCGACACTTGTATTTTCTTTTTTTCCTATAATCTTCCCTACGTGGATTTTCCCTCTTCTTCTCTCTCTCTCTCTCTCTTTCTCTTTCTCTCTGGTAACGCTAGGAAAAATAATTAACAATACGATAGGGTGGGAGATTTTTGCAGAGATACGTCGATTTATAACGAATATTTGCACGGCTGTCGCGCTCGATGAAATACGGCGATTCTCCACCTTCAAACGAACGGAACGTAATCTACTGTTTAAAAAGTCGAGCGTCTCCTGATTTACACGCTCGTTGCTGTATCCCCTTGGGAGGTGGGTACAAGGACCGCGCTTCACGTCCTCGCGCTCGCGCTCGCCCTCGCGCGGGAAGATTTGCGACGGGAGAAACTTTCCCGGGGAAAAGATTAAGGTGCTGGCACATCCACTCCTCCATATCTTTAAACTCACTCGTCGCTCTCCTCGGCCTTTACAGCCTCTTAAAAAGATACTTTCCGAATACTGGCGCGCCCGGCCAAAACTTTGTGATTAAACTTTTAGGTGAATCTAAAATTAATTACTCCGACCGAACTTATTTTTAACGTAATTAAGTGCAGGGAGCGTAAAAAGACTAGAGTTTTGCGTTGTGGATGGGATCGATCCCACTGTCTCTCCCTCAGCCAGGTCATTCCCACGAAAACATTAATATTACAAAGTCGCGTTATCAACCGCCGGATAAATATGTAATTTTCATAATGTAAATTTATTTATAGGAATATTTTAGCGAATGGTGTCTTACCCTAATCTCTCCTCGAGCAGCGACCGATTATTTTTCACGAGATACCGTCTTTTTACGCGCCGGTTATACGCAAATATACTTTTCTTCCTTTTAATGCGTATTTTATGGCACGCATTTTCGAGTTACACGATTTTGCTTTCTATTCGATAGTTGTCGAGCATTTTATATTCGCTCGTATGAACGTATTTGCTGTTAATGCGCACCCGTTCGAAATGGTACATACACGACGCGCGAATCTAGTCCATTTGTCGAGTTCACGTTTTCTCATCTTCAAACTATGCACCGTATCCGATAATTCATCGAATCGAACGTACGTCAAACGAAATATTTCCTATAATTTTTGCCGATTAATTTAGATGTGGCGCGGCGTAAAATGAACGACGGAAAATTGTTCCGCGAGTTTATCCACCTACGCGAGAGAGTATTTTTTTACCCGTTAAAATTTACGATGGCAAGACCGCGATATTTGCACGGTCAATGCGCGCGCGTTAAACTTTGTATTCAAAAATAGATTAAAAAGGAAAATGGCTTTAAATAATTTTATCAATCTCGCGCGACAAGATATACTACGATATAAAATTTCGAATAGAATAGATGGCGAATCTCTCATTAAATCGCCGCACGATTGGTAACAAGGGCCATCTCGCTACACATACCACGCTGCGACGTTTGTCGTCGATTTTATCGGTCTTTTGTTCGCGTGTAAATCAGTATGAAATATAGTAATGGTCCGCTAGAGTACCATACTCGAGTACGGTGGGTCGAGTGGAACAGCTTTTTATGCACGCCAACACGGGAGGGATGGGTGATTTTGATTTAAAATCCGTGAGACGCGCTCCTGCATATAAGTCGAACGTTTGTATTGAATATCTGGAAAATATCAAATTAATCGCATTCATGTCGTACATGAAATAAATCTGTCTACTTGTTTTATGGTTTGACACTCTTTCGTTGCTAAAACGTTCTAAAATCTTTCATATCACTTTTATCATATTAAATTTTCTATACATTTGTGATTTATATTGAATTTTAACTTTTCGATATAAAAATAGTTTTATATATTATTAATGATTTAACTACAAGACGAGATGAAAACAATAAAAAAAAATTATTCGAGAATAAAAAAGGAAATGAATCTGTTTCATTTTATATACAAAATTCCGTCTTTGGAAAAATAGAAATATTCGAATTTGAAAGTTAATTATAATTAATATTAATTATAATTTTTTCTCTATATTAAATTTCTATAACTTTTAATAATATTACTATGCTATGAAATAATAAATAAGAATAATAAAGTACATCTTAATACTTTACATATATTTTAATTACTTTCCATTATTTTATTTTAAATAGAATATTGAAATTTTCAATCTTTATTTTAATACGAGATATCGTACTAAAAGTATGATTTTCCGAAACAATTTCGCAATTCAAAATCACTCAAATTTCAAAATGACAGACGATATTAATTTTTCAATTTCCAAAATGAATTTTCAGAATCGAAAATCAAGTTTTGCACGAAAAAGCTTTGTTCTACATTTTCGGTTTTTTTTCTTGTCGACGTAAAATCAATCAATCATCACTTTTTCTGTTGTACCGCAAACGACAAATCATGTTGTACAAATTTGATATCCGCGACACTTTCTTTGATGTTGATCAGAATCACAGAATCTAACAGCTCGCAAAAAGAGAGAAAGGGAGAAGGAGGCAAAGAAGCGGTAATAAATTACTTAAATAATGGTGATAATTTAAATCGGATTATTTTCGTCGAGCAGAGACACGGGAAGATTATCCGAGAGAGAGGAGAAGTGAATTGGAGGAGAGTTCTCTGTGCATGCGCGAGCGTTTGAAATTGAAGGGCCGACACTTTTCGACATATCCACTGACTCAAATGTAAATAGATATGGCGTTCGGCTCAAGTGTGCATCGTGAGTGCGCTTAAAGTGCGCTTCAGTAGTCAAGACTCTCAATTCTTCAATCGCTGTTCCCTCGCACTCGCGTTTTTTTCCCCGTTTTAGCGTTTCGATGGATACGTCGCGCGGCGCATATTTCGATTTCCATCGAAATATATCCACCTCATGAATCGCAAAATCGATTCGTACGACTATAATATGCAAATGATATCGAAAACTATCGTGCAATTTTTATCATTCAATTTATCCCATCCCCAAAGTATATATTTAGACGGAATATGCGCAACGATAAATTCTCTAATGATACTTGCCATAATAAAAGCGATACGTGAAAACGTGACGTTTCTTTTTAAACACGCGCAGAGATGAAAATTGTATTCATCGGTGTTGTTTTGATTGAAAGCTTGTACAAATTCCAAACGTAAAATATCATCAGTGTTAGTGAAACTCGAACGCCGTTGCGGAGAGTCGATTTTTCAAATATGATCGTGTTCAATGGATTTGACCATCCTACCACCGGATCGTTGAATTGACAGCGTTTTTCCGAGTTTTTGAACATGAATGACACGCGCGCGGAATAATATGCACGCGGTGGAACGCGTCAGAATCGAATTTCAAATTCGCTTTCTTGCTTCCTCTTCGCGTTCCGTTCTCGTCTCTCGTCTATCGCGTCGAAATGCCAGAACTCGGCAAATGGCGTTTCCCCGGGCTCCGACTGTTTCCCGCGAGGAAATATACACACGCCCCCGCTCGGCGCAAATGCGTTTGCGTTCGATACATTCTCCGCGAAAAATATTACGTTTTGCCGAAAAGTTGGGCAATTTCAGCGGCGGTGGTAGTTATAGGGGAATTTTATTTGGCCGAGGCCGCGGACTTATTCGGAGGCATCGAGAACCACCCCCGCGAAACGTTCTGTTCCGCGCGCATATCTGCCGTCGTACCGCCTCAAACTTTGCTAATTTCTTGAAACTCGGAAACTTTCGCAGAGGTTACTCGATACTCTTAATTCACTTCCACGAGTTTAAACATCCCCTCGCATTTAACCGCAGTACGACGTAGCAATTCAATAAACAAGTTTCAACGCGGTACAAGCGCGTTCTCTCTATCCTTTGATTCCTCGCGCTTCCGCGCTCACGCTCATGACTCGCGCTCGTTTCAGCCACGTTCGAGGATTAATTAAGTACGGATCTCGATGCACGTCGACATCGTTAGCGAGCAGATTACATCGGCGCTTGTACGAGCCATAGTTTCGCGAAAGGCAAGAAAGACAAACCGCGCTTTGTCGGTGTTTAACCAACATTCCATTCACCGCGCGCTCGGAAAAATAGAGATTAAATCGTCAAAAAAATATTTGTTTTGTATTACCTTTTTATTACGCGCGCTATAAAACTTGGTCGTACACGGTTTTGATTTGACGCGCCGCTAATTCGTTCCGTTCGATCAAATTTGACGACGTCGATAGTCGTTAATACATCGCATAATTGCAGCCGCGGATAATCGAAAATTAATTGCTAATAATTGCGAATAATGGAAAATCTATCAAGCGGAACTCGAGCGCGGATTGTATCCGGATTTCTAATCTCTACAAGAAAATATCGAGGGTACTCCACTCGCGAACACCGCCAATTCGCTTGATAATTCAATCGAGAACTTAACTAGCCTATAATTACCAGCTTTTTGTTTACGAATGTCGCTTTCCCTCGAGGGAGAGAACGACCTCGAAACTTTGCTCGGATACAAAGAGATCAGTTGACTGAAAGTTCCAGTTTTCAGTGTTTTCAGTTTTGTCGTGCTTCATTGTTCCAGTGTCGCTTCTCCAATTTTACAAATTCTCCGAAATATTCTAACGTGAAGAATAAATTTTAAGATAACGACTCGTTAATTTTAACACTTTAGCGTGAATCATTATTCATCGCTGAGAGAAAAATTTTTACTTTTTTTAATATTTCGAGAATTATCAGACTATCAATTTATATTTCAAAGTGATTAAATTTATAATTAGGAAAGTTAAACATTCGTTTGAAATTCTATAAAATTAATTGTAGATAAAAGAACAAAAATGTAGAATAAATTTTTTTCCTACTTAAAACTTTGAAATGAAAATCAGTTATAAAAATTAAGGAATTAATAATATTTTCTATTTATCTTTAACTGATATATCTTTTATATAGAGCGATAAATTCCTCTCAAACGCAATGGCTCTCTATCAAAATACACATAGATATATATTCTATTTAGGAAAATAAATATTTTGATATTTTAAGATACCTTTCTTTTAATGATTTACAACTAATTCATTCAAACAACTTTATTTATTTTACATTAAGTTTTTAAATGTACAATTTTTTTCTGTTCTTCTTTCCTTTACTGCAATAATATTGAATAATAAAAATCGCAAAGTAGTTTGAAATTATCCAAGTTGGAAAAGACATATTAGTCTAATTAAAAAAATTAATAAAAATATATTTTTCCGAAAACGAAGTCTCGCATGAAAATGTTTTAATCCACTTTCGCGCGATTTTTTTCATATAGAATCGTCACGTTTCCGCGATTGCATCAGCAAGGGATTATCCTATATATTCGATTTGTAAATTGATCGTTTAGAGGAGGATTTAATTATTCGATTTTGCGCATTCGATTTTGCGGCGGTTTTATAACGGGCCATGTTCCACGGAAACCGAGAGAAACTTGGAACGTCGAGGAGAACCTGTTGCGAACGCAACCAGGCTACTCGACGCGTGTACATACATATGATGCCATATACATGGCATATCGAACTAGTGTGCTGTTCTAGATGCGGAGCCGTTGTTGACGTTCTGACACAGGTTATTACAGGGAGATGCGCGATTATCTCAGTATTTTCCTGTCAGGTCAATTCGCCGGATTTCACTCTTGCTCGCTCGCCTTTACGGTTGCATCAAAAACATTTCGTTTGTTTTCAAAAAACTAGAATTTTAAATTACATATAATGCTCTCGTAATACTCCTGTTGAGCACGGAAAAAATGTTATAGTAAAAATTACGTAACTTTTGTAATCGTGGAACATACTAAAGGAAAAAAAAATCACGATAGTTTTATTTAATAATATACATATTTTATAAAAAAAGTGCTATAATTATTCAAACATTTTAATGCATAATCGTTAACAGATAATAAAACAAATATACATAATTTACAATTTTTAGTAATAAACATCTCGTCATGTTCCACTTTTACAATAAATGTTAAAAAAAATTTATTTTTTACGTAATGTATGCTATGAAAAATATATATTTTCCCCATTAAATTGCAGTTGGATTTATGCAAACGGCGTAAGATTCCTTTCGTGGAGAGAGGAATTGCTCGTTTTCTAGTGAACCGATATCAAAAAGCTTAGCGCATCGCAATCCCTGCGAGCGTCTTTTTATTAGCCAGAAGCACGCCGGAGATTATATCTTTCGGAGAGATGAATCTAATCTCTGAGCGGAGTAGTCGAAGAGCGAGTTGCTTGGGAATTGGCATAATAATCGGAAGTTCCATCCAAGTTCTATCAAACTATACACGCGCGTGCGCACATTATCCGCTCCGCAATCCTGCTTATATATATATATATATATATATATATATATATATATATATATATATATCTGTATATCGATATATCGTTGTTCAGAAACTAGGAGTATGACTATCAATTGTTGATTATCCTTCGTTCACGGATGTGTCGCTGTTAAACTATAGTTACACATCACGATTGTATAGATAATTCGTCAGCTGTCTTACGATCCTATCTAGTAGACAGATGTTAACACTAACATGTTCCATTGAAATAATTGCGACAGACGTAGAAAGAAAGAGAGAAAGATGAATAGATAATTTATTTCCTTTTAATTTAGATTATTTTATTTTTTATTCCTTCTCTTTAATTATTCATTTTTATACGCGATTTATTAATGTAAGAGAAAGAATGAGATTGCTTGAATTCGACTTTCTCGAAAAACTAAAGAAAAGATTTCATTTCACATTTTCGATTCGCCTCTTCATGTAAAATCATCCGCTATCATCCATAATAGAAGCATCGTATATACATGCCATAACATATGAGCGAAAGTAAAAATTTGCTACATGTATATATACCCAGTTGGGGAAGAATTCCCCTCGCGTGCCCGTTCCGCTTAAGAGAATTTCATATTTAGAGCCGTCTGCCTTCGCGGTATATTCAGAGATTGGAATATTCCTGAGATGTCTGAAGTTTCACGAGAAGTTTATACGCGTACTTGAACATGCGCATATACATACATATACCGAGACACGCGAGAGATTTATACTTCTTGCGTTCCTCATTAGCTCGGAAATCACTGTGCGACGTTTAATAATAAGTTTCATTGCACACATTACACCAGTTGAATCGCAGATATTTCCCAGCGATTTATATAATAAGTCACGTTGTTTGCAGTTTCACGATACCTTCCTATTAGTCACGTGCGCGTTTAAATATTCAGATGTGCCATTCTTTTCAAGAAATTATACATTTTTCTCTACACTTGCAGCAAACGCGACAAATTTCATCAATTAATCAATTTCATTATTAATCGCTAAGAATTAATATATATTCTCCTGGGCAAAATTAACGCATAATTTTCTTTACACTTTTTCTTTAAAATATTTAAATTTAAATATTTAAATTCTAATATTTAAATTTTAACGAAAAACTTTAAAGCAAAAGTGAAAAAAAAATTATACGTTAATTTTGCCCAGGAGTATATGTATATATCGAAAGCATCGAAGAAACTTGCGCCGCGATTTTCCGCAAATCGCGATAGAATTGCATTTGCATGTTCCCTGTTTCTCAAACACACATAGCATTCCGGGTTTAGAAGTTTGTGATTTCCGTGAGAATACGCGGCCGCTACCGTGCTTCGCGAACAAATCGATCGAGGTCGGAGGAATAAAGAAATTGTTAAAAGGTGATTTCCTTTCGCCACATACCGGAAACTGGCCATCGAGGCGTGGAGAAAGTGAACGTATCAAAAATCGCATATACTCGTACAGACACGTATCAAAACTTCGTCATCCTCTCTTCCTCCCTCTTTTTCTTTCTCTCTCTCTCGTATCAATATATATTTATATCGAAATACACGTTGTGCTTGGAATTTGATTTCGACGCTGCTGTCGGTATCCGTTTGAGGCGAGAAAATGATTGCGCGCGGTACGCGACGACCGTATTGATTCTTTGACTTTACTTTGAAATACTCGAGATAAGAAATGATGTAAGAGAAAGAAGACGAGAGAAAGAGAGAGACAGGGAAACAGAGAGGGAGAGAGCGAAGGCGAGAAAATTGCAGAATGTCGAGGATGATTGATTATTTTCTCTCGGTTATCGGTGCTAGCGGAAAGCAGAGTATTATACATATATATATAACGGGAGTGCGTTATTATTCAAGTCACAGTATACTTTCACGCAAAGGTGTCAAAGATGTTATCATTATTAACGTGATAGATGCGTGATAAATGTGTTTTTGTTTCACGCGCGAATATAATATACTTTCCGCGAAACTCGCACCGAAAACTCGCTCCAGAAAACACAAGTTATTCTTGCTCCGCGAATCGTATCGCAAAGTCGCAAAGTTGAGAAAGAAAGTGGCAAGTAAATTACCTGTAATAAAAATGCAAAGAATGTCCGGCCGTTGATTGCCTTGAATATCTCGGATAGGGCAGGGTACAATTTAATTTTCAAACTCACCACGGTAGAATGCGTCTCCGTTTTGAAGAACAAAACTGAAACATAAATATGCGGAAATGATACTTATTAGCTAGAGTCGGAAAATGTTTGGCGACGCATTTCATTAAATAGTGGCCCGCAAACAAATTTATTACTTTAACTAATTAATTTTACTTTTGTTATGCATATGTTTATTACTCTCTCGATCGTCTTTCTCTCCTTTCCTATTTTTTCATTTCTTTTTTTCTCCTCTTTGTGTATTTTTTACTTTGTTGCAAACTGTTGCAACCCCCCCTTTTTTACATTCTTTCATTATAATATTTTATTAAAAAATCCTCTTTTTATAATATTGTATATTCTTTTCTAAGGAATTATACATTTTCTCAGAAAAATAAAAAACTGATACAATAACCAAAATTAAATCGCGTTGACGCGTTATAAGGCGGAATATTTTAGGATAACACGAACAATAAGAAACTTCGAGTTTCTTCTTCCTCCCGCTACATTCTCTCGACTCATCTATCCTTCCATGTCTTTTGGAGAATTTAGGTCGTTCATTCGGTACAAAAGAGTGTGAATTTCTACACCGACGTTGCGCGGCCCTCTCCTTTTCTTTCCTTTTTATGGCGACGGGGAAACTGCTGCTACTGTTCTAATCTGGCAGCTCGTTTCATTTCCCCGGCGATTTGTCCCGCGATGTCATCTCAGAAACATTAAATCCATAGAAGGGCAATTTGGATATTGTCTATTGTAAGTCGGATGTAGCTTTTGCTGGTCAAATAGAAGAAAAGGAAGTCGAAACGAAATACAGCGGATATGTAGAATAAAGGCGATTGTACGTAGCAATTTAAATTTGAATGTTACTCGCTTTCCGTTTCCGCCCCTTTTCATTTCTTTTTTTTCTAAAGATTATATTTTTTTTGCGTGTGCTATTTTGCGCATGAGACCGCGTTAAGGCAAACGATAAAGCAAATATTTTTAAAGATATCTATTCTAAACAAAGATCAAATTGAATTAATTATAAAAATAATAATTAAAACTACGTGTTGACACGAACGATAAATCAAACGTTATGAGGAAGGCTTGTTTAGGGCCAAAAAATCGCCGGTGATATTGCGTGTTTTAATAAATCTATAATTTAAAAAAAAATCATTACTAAACATACATACAAACGTTTCAATCCTTTTCGGAAAATAGTCGGAAAATAAAATTGTTGACTTGTACAGTATCTTTCCCGTTTGTGTTGCTTTATATTTTTAATTATTTTGTCTTAATAACTTTTATGTTGTTCAATTAAATCAGCATTGTCACAAATGAAAAGGGTCTGAAAAGGACCGAAACGTTTGTATGTTTAATAATGATTTTTTTTAAATTATAGATTTGTTAAAACACGCAATATCACCTACGATTTTTTGGTTCCTTGTAGTATTTGAGATATCTATTCTCTCGCAGCGATAAAAATTGTTTATTTATCGAGTATTCGTAACGTGTAAAATAAAAAGCTCGCTCAATGTTATCTCTCGAACGAGAATTTCACGTACGAAGCCATTCCCGAAGTTGGTTGACGCTTCGACTAAGTTTACCACCGCGCAACTTTGAACCACTTGACATTATCTGTTTAGGGACGTCATAATCCACCAACAGGCGTGAATAAGCATGCGATAATTAGCTACCCTTGATAGTGCTTAAGAAACTTTGCGACATGCACTTATTACCGTCCCGGTGGCACGGCCCGTTGAAATATTTTCAAAGGAAATTTCACTGTCAATGTAATGAATGGGAGTGACGATGAAATTTCCGCCTTCTCTCCAATATTTTTCCATTAATCTCTCCTCGTCGGTGGATGGACTAAAAAATAGTGGCACGTAATGCGGCATTAAATTATTATTACTCGTTATGAGTTCAACAGAGGCTATCGTCGCGCAATCGCAAGTATGTAGAGAATGTAGAGATATATTTAGAAATATATGTAAATCTTTGAAATGTTACTTGACGAAGGATTCACCGCAACGACGACCCAATTCTCCTTATGATCCCATTTTAAATGAAACGACGAAACGTGAATACTATTTCAGTGAAAACTCAATGTTTCAGATTCAACGAACACTGCCACAGGCCCGATTTTCGTAGCACCAGTTGGAAATCAAACTGCCGCGATTGGCCGCGAGGTCGTCTTTTCCTGCAGCGTTCGCAACATTAGCATTCGCAAGTACAAGGTAATGACATCGGAAATGGTAAGCACGAATAAAAGAGCTACGCGGATTAAAATGCGCACGCATTTTCCGTGCATTTGGTGGCACTTTATTCCGTAATGGGATTTTGCGGGCGTCGCGAGTGAATCGCATTTCGAAGACTGTTTTTATTCTTTCCCAACGTTTTTCCCGTCGCGCTAAAAACTCCCACCGTCATGATTTACGGCTGGATCCTATCGATGTAAACTGATATTAAGACGCTTGTGCCAGCTTCGACGGAATGATCCAGATTTCCGTCGCGATGGAAAAGGTACAAGCCGAGGAACAACGATGTGACAAAACGCAATGTAACAAATGTCGACTGATATCGCAAACGTAAGGTCACGTAACGTTCGCTGGAGACGTGCTACGTGGCAAAATTGAATTGCCACGAGTGAAAAATTCACCATAAAAGTAGTATCTCTTTTTGTTCCTCCGCGCGCGCGCTTAATCTTCATATCGCGTCACTCCTCTCCATCAAGAGCAAAACGAAATAAAGCCAACAGAAGTAAAACAAATCGTGGTTAGATCGAGTTGCGTCCGCTGGTCAAACTAATCTCGGAGCTAAACCCAAATTCAGAAGCGAAAAAAAAAGTTTTTCCCTCGCCCTAACAAGACAGCATAGCCTTTTTCTCTTCCATTCTACTTTTTATTTTTTTCCCCTCTTGTTGTTAGTTTAATTTATATATATTATACCCTTATATTATACCCTTTAATTATACTTGTTATCGTTTTCCATCTGCATTTTCTTTTTTGTATACTTTTCATCTTTCAGAGGGAAGACGGCCCTTTTAGAATTTAATAAAACATCGTTATCAGTGCCAGGAAGCGATAGAAGCTTATTCGCGTTGCGTTACCGGGCTTTGCAGGTTGGATGGCTACGTAACTCGGACCAGACAATCCTCTCGATCCATACCCGGATCGTGACGCATAATGCGCGTATCTCGGTCTCCTACGAGAGCGGCGGAAGTTCCGGGTCCGGCGGAGCATCCGGCGGCACTTTCGGAGTGACGGGGAGCAGCCAAGCCACGGAGGAAGTCGTCAACGGCACGTGGCGTCTGCACATTCGTCAGTTGAAGGAGACCGACAGAGGTTGTTATATGTGCCAGATCAACACCAGCCCGATGATATCCGAGCTCGGTTGTCTCGATATACACGGTAAGTTCGGTTATCTTGTCTCCCATGTATCGAGCTAACAAGGTTGCGCAGAATATAATTGATCGATCGATAATTTAAGATTATCTGAGATGCAGCTTGCGCGGTTCTTAAGAAAATTCCCTTCCGAATATTCCTCGGTTCTAACGATAATCGCATTGCTTACGTATAGAGACATAATGCTCCTTATCTTTTTCCTCGCAAAAAAAAACTGATTCTAATTATGCTGGTTATTACAGACATCAAAGATAACGTTGAACGCCGCAAAGTTGAACGCCGAAATGTAATGCATAACATAACGTTTACTTAATATTTATTTAAAGAACATGCAAATCGATACGCGGAAGAGGAGGAGAAGGAGCGTCCCATATGCAAAGCTCTTTGAGTTTGGCGGAACGAAGGAACAAACGGAAACGCGTATATGCTAACGTACAAAAGATCTCCCCGCCGTAAAATTATCTCCCTCGTCCCGAACATTCCGCTTAAGTATACCTATTCTTGCTCCCTGCGCTCTATATCCTTTTTCTCTCTTGCCTTTACCGTAAATACTTCCTCGAAGATAGTCGTTCTTTCAAAGACCAAGTCCAACAAAGTGCTGGTTTTACATAATGACTTTCATAAAGTACTCGTACGAGAAAGAGAGAGGGAGAGGGACGAGATATTCTGTCGCATATTCTTGAGAGATGGCAGCTGGACCATCATGTATTTATCGTTATGAACGTTTGCCGCCAGTGCCGCCCGATATCGTTTACGGAGATACCAGCGCCGACCTGGCAGTAGCCGAGGGCGACAACGCGACTTTGAGCTGTCGCGCGACGGGACATCCGCCTCCGAGAGTGTCCTGGCGGAGAGAGGACGGGGACCCCATCGTCATAAGGGCTTCTACAGTCGGTAAGAACTTTGATTAAGACCAAGCGAACAATTAAAATTGCGATTCTTTTTATTTATATGTATCATTGAGAAAAAAATCTGGTTGAATTCATTAAAAATCTGATAGATTCAATCAGTATATCTATTGGAAAATGGACGAATCAGAATTTCTTTAGGAATTACCAGAGTATGATTAATTTCTTCCTGTTAAATTTATCAAATTTTCTTGGTATAATAATATAATGAATAATATAATAATATAATAATATAAATAATATAAATAATAATATAATAATATAATATAATAATATAATGTAATAATAAAATAATATAAATGATATAATAATATAATAATAAATTTACAAAAAAATGGCATCATTCTGTCCATGTTTAGTTAATATAACAACAAGTTTTATAGATCCAACTAGAGAATATTAAAGTCTATTAAACGTTCTAGTTATAAAAAATCGAGTCTTATTATGATAACTAGAAATTCTGCTTGGTTTAACCAAAATGCCTTCTATCAGATACGTCTTGTTGATACAATTAAACGATTTTTCTCAGTGTATCATATTATTCATTGAAAATCATCCACAAGTATTTTCATCGCGAAATATCTTAAAACAGATGCGTCATTCAAGCTTATAAAAGAAACATTCTGACGTATTTAAAGATACTTTAATTGTCAAAATAATAACGTTTATAATTTATGCTATTTATGAAATTTTTAAATTGAATATTCATGGAAAATAATGTCAAAATAATAATTGTCAAAATAATAAGGTTCATAATTTATGCTATTTATGAAATTTTTAAATTGATTATTCATAGGAAATAACTTGCTAAAATACGATACTCGATAATCGATTGTTGGATTTGGAGAAAATTATTTTTACACGATAAAATTAATGATACAGATAAATAAATAATTAAAACTCCAATTTTTCCTACTACCGATCGCAATGCACGTTAAAGATAAACGCGAAATTCTCACGAGCAGTGGATGTTACACGCGCTCTAACACATAATTCAATGTTAATAGGATAATTAAGTAGCACTTAATATCTTAATTACCTCGTAGTTGTGCCTGGTCGAGATGCGTTAAAGCGCGACCTATTATCGAAGTCCAGGGATGCGAACGAATCCTTTCCCGATTGCACTTATCGTTATTGTCGCTTTCCTCTCTCTATCGATTTTCTCATATCGAAAGATAATATTCGTAAAATCCCTTGAAAGATAATATTCGTAAAATTTCTTGTTCAGCCGCAAAAAGCATTTTTTTCTCTTATTCATAGAAATTTGACTTCTCTTCTAACGCACGGGTATATAAGGCGCTTATATCAAAGGCGCTTATTTCTTATGCAATAGTTGACTTAGGCGCAAAATTTTTAAGCCTCTATTCAAAAAGAAGTTTAATGTAAAAGCTCATCGAAAAATCGCAATTGTTTATCGATATTTCCTTCGTATCGGAAATAAAAAAAAAATGAAACAGCGACGACGGTACGATCTCGAAGATCAACTCAAATAGTGAGAAAGCGCCCGGACGGAGGAGAGTCGGTAATAAGTCAAGAGAGAGAACGAGAGACTTTTCGAACTCGTATTCTCGCCTAGATTGGGCGTAAGTACGTAGACGAGTGGATGTAACGAGTAAGCTCGTTGAAACAAGTTCCTCTTTGTGAACTGGCCTCGAAGATGGAGGCGATGAAACGCGGAGGGTGCGAGGCGCACAATCGAGAGGATTTCCTCTCTCGACGGTATCTCGGTTTGTGCGCGTGTATATTACATAGAGAACCGGGCTATATAGCGTAAATTGGCGCACATACGCTCTCGTATTCACAGTCGCGAATCCCTCCCTCCCTCCCCTCTCTCTCTCTCTCTCTCTCTCTCGAGTTGCCAAACTAATCGACTATAACTATCTATCTTATCCATACGAATTCGTTGCGCGACTGTATTTTCTTATCAATGGGAGTTTTATCTTTAACACATTCTTATGAGAAATTCGGCAAACCTTCCAAGTATGCATAGTCTGACAAAATTAGGCGTATATTTTCTCGTTTCCTAGTCTAATTCGTTTATTGCTTCACCTTTTTCTCGGTATTGCAGTCGGAAATAAAATAATCAAAATCGAATGTAATCAAACTCTGTTGTTTCTGTTGAGAACAGAAAGCCAAGAACGAGATCTATCGTGTTTTATTTTATTTTTTTTTTTTTTTGTTACTTTCGGACATGATAAAATGTTCTCCCGTGTACGCAGGTGGTAGCACTTTCGAGAAGCACGACCACTACAACGGTTCGTTGCTGCATTTCCACCGTGTCGAGAGGCGACAAATGGGAGCGTATCTCTGCATCGCCAGCAACGACGTGCCGCCAGCAGTTAGCAAGCGGGTGACGCTCGCCGTGAATTGTAAGCTCGAATTCGCTCACTCGCTCGATCCGATTCAGTTCAATTCGATTCGTCTCGCTTCGTTTCGTCGATCGTCTCTCGGAAAATAATTTGCTAATCGACTCGAAAAAACAATCGCGTGATCGACAAGCGAGTTATCGCGATTGCTTCGGAAAGGAAAATTTCAGGAACAAAGAAAACACGTGTTGAAAACGTAAATGAAATTTAATTCACCTTTAAACGCATAAAATTTTACAAGAGACTGCGAAGCTCATTTCCTATTATTTATTTCTTCGTTATTCTTAAACATAAAGTATTGCAAAATGTGTAACGCGTTTCGAAATCTCCTCTGCATAAAAATTTACATTCAATCTTTGATTTGGAAATTATACGAAGAAATAAGTAAAGCGTAAGCTTCTTTTACTTTGATATACACATATGTGTTTACCAAATAAAAATAAATCTCTTGTTTCAATTTTTTTTCAAAGAAAATTTTGTTTTGAAACTTCTCTCGAGTACTCGCATATATTTAAAAAAAAGTTTGCTCGCGTTTTTTAAACTTACTTTATTTCCATAGTTGCACCCGTCGTGAAAGCACCCAACCAACTATTGGGTGCACCTCTAGGTACAGATGTGCAGTTAGAGTGCTATGTCGAAGCGTTTCCGAACACGATCAATTATTGGGTAAAGAATCAACGAGGCACGGAAGACGAAATGTTATTGGAAGGGTGAGCTATTTCGCTCGTTATTTTCTTAATACAAATAATTGCTCATTATAACGTTACTTGAGATATAAAGCAACGATAAAATCCATATGGCACAGAACTTTTCAGCTACATCATAAAGATATATTGAAATTGTAAAATTTTAATATACGAGATATTGAAAATATTAGAATCAAATCTAAAAATAATATTACAATCAAATTATCAAGTATCATAAGGCATTTAATAACATTTGATTGTAATATTTTTTTTTCGTTTAGTAAGAATAGTTTCGAAAATCGAATTTAATTCTAAATGATCGAAAAATATTTATTAATTACGAATATCTTGTTCGTGTTATACAATCTCTTGTCTTTTCGTGATCGATGTAAAAGATGAATATTTCAACATTGCTGTAATAGTACAATTGTTGCAGCAATTTTTGCACATATGTTACAAATATATTTTGGCATATATGTTGCAAATACATTGCAAATATATTTTTCTACAAAATGTTTCTGTAAACTTCTGTGCCGTCTAAGAAATGGCACTAAAAGCGCTCGATAAAGATTCGATAGAGATTTCTTACTATTTACCCAACATTTTTCTTTCTATTTTTCTTTTGGAAAATATTCTAAGACTTATTCGTGCAATGCGTAGACCGAAATATAACGTGCGAGAGGAACGTACGGGATACACGGTCCTGATGTGGCTTTTAATCAAAAAATTCACGGAGAAGGACGTCGGTAGTTATAAATGCGTCTCAACAAATAGTCTAGGAAAGGCGGACGGAACTTTGAGATTGTACGGTAAGTTTGAATATGTCTCTATGGTTTTCGATTTGTAATGTATTAAAATTTTCAAAACCACGTCCTCGATATTCATTTTCAGAGATTAAAATCGGTTTCGATAGGACATCACGTGGAAAAGATCATGTATCCATTATCGGTGGTAAGTAGAGCAAGTTATTCTCGTGAATTGTGATATTAATTTGATTATTATAATATAATTTCACAATCTCTAGAGTTTTTATGTGCGTCAATTTTTAGCGCAATCGATTCCGCTATCGCAGAATCGATTTCGCATTTTTTTTTTCAATGGAAAAATAAAATTTTCATAGGATTAGCCGAGGCCGCTCAAAGCTCCGGCGCCAGCAACGGCGTCGAAGGTTTCTCCGGAAGTGGTAGCAGCTTGTCGCACATCCTATCGATGTTTTTCTTCATACCGATACTGTGGCCACGGTGAAGAAGGCATCCATTACTGGTCACCGCTAAGCTACTTAGTGCCGGATGACTTTGTGCCAAAAAAAGACAAGAATGTAGAGAGAATGTGCGAGTGCGAGAAAAGCATTGTAGTAGAGGACATGTGGCCGAAAGAGAGAAGAGCGTGCAAAAGAGAGAAAGAGAGAAAGAGAGAGAGAGAGAGAGAATGAGAATAAGATAATAAATCGGAGTCTTTAGTACTCCAAATTCTTCCTACTTTCCTTTCCTACTCCCGAGGACATTTTTAGATCAATGAATGTTGTCAATGTACGCGTCGCTTTAGATTCGCATTTCGCGGATCGATCGAGTAAGCTTAATTCATACGACTCGTACAGCTATCATCAGGAAACAAGCCGAATAAAATATTAGTCTGTATAATTTTGCCGTTTCAACATACTTTATTTTTTTATGATAAATATATTTTGCGACATTCTTTCAGAACATATTTTAGCATTCACATCGCGGAATGTTTATAATCATTTCTAAACATCTTTACAATGTGCAATCTTTTATATATAATAATTGATCCTGACGGTAACTGCACGGATAGCGTGAATAAAACTTGAATCATCGATACGCGGATCGAGAAATTCGAAAGGGAGGGACTCGCCATCGCGGAGATGCTTAATGAATCGACGATAATAACGGTCATTTTGTCATTGATTTATGCGCTGCTGACAGACTTTGAACGTCGAAAAACTTTGATGTTTTGAAATAAAAGTAAGGCTCGAACGTTGTACTTTATTTCGAGTTTAATCATTTCAACCTGCTTTAAGCTTATGCTAATTATAATATATATAGCACGCAATCTATAATTCGCGACAAAATTCAGAACAAAATTTATTTATAATTTTATCTACCACTAAAAATCCTATATGATATATATATATATATTTTTTTATTATATATATTATATACATATATATTTTTTATTTATTTAAATGCTTTATATTGTACGACATAAAATTATGAATAATCTGTGTTTTGAACTTTCTCGGGAATAGAGATTATTTAAATGGGGCTTTCTAATATGATTAGTGTATGTAACTAATATGTTATTCATTATTGTTATTACATTTAATGAGATTCGTTTAATAATATATATATAACGCTCATGCTATGTGAGAGGTAAGTATTCTTACTTGATTATAATAAATAAATTTCTCTCACACACATACACTCATCTGAATATCTACATATATCGAGAGTACGATTCGATCTAATAAAAAATTAAATTTGTTATTTTTAACTAAACTTGTTACACTTTTCGTATTTTTTCTCTTTTTTCTAATTTTTAAATATATATTTCATTTTATCATGTTTCAGTTTATATAATTACAAAGAAAATCTGTTATAATATATTTATTTATAATGGATTTATTTAATCCTTGTCATGCAAAAACTTTATTTATTTTATAAATAATTAATTTAAATCATGTAAATATAGAATATTATATATGAAACATTATATTGAATTCACATCAGTACGTATAAAAAGATGCAAATAAATTCAAAGTACTATATTTTATTTCCGTATCTGCTCACAAGATGGCGTCACTTTTCAGTATCTTAGCGAAAATTATAATTGACGAGAACGCGCGCGGGATACATTTCTCCGCCATATTGTCTCGACTCTTTTCGTTAAGATTTATTTCTTCACACATACGACGCTTATATATTAAAGATATATAAAACTCAATTATTTTTACTAATGAAAATGCGAAAAATAATAACAATGTATAACATACATACTTGACAATGATGATTGCAATTTTTCGCTGCACTTCGATGAAAGCGTGATACAACGGACAAAATTCCACATTCACACAACACATAAACGAAACGGCACTAAAATCGCGATATTACACAATAGCAATCGCATGACATTCAACATGTTACGTCAATAACTTTTTGAGAGACACTCGCGATAATTTATCGCGCGCGGGACTCACTTTTCGACAATAATCGCGAAAAATATACAAAGTGATTCGGACAGACTTCGGACACGACTTTTGCGAACGATTTGAAATTGTCGACTGAATTACATTGCGATTCTCGAAGTATCGAAGCTAGTAACGAGAGGACCAATCACAGCGATCGGCTTGCTCTTCATACGTTACATTTTGCGACGCTGCTGTTGGTATCCCTGACAGGTGCTGAATGTCACGCAACATCGTGTAGTACGTGCGTGATTTTAATTTCAGTTTGATCTGATCTGTTTATGAATAATGACACTTTGACAATTAATTGACATTAATGAGTAATTGACATTAATCGTTAAATAATAAAGAGCAATATGTTTTTTTTACTCCTTTTACAAAAATCTTAAATGGACTGATCAATTAAATACTATTTTTGTAGTAAAGGTTAATTAGAATCTTTAGTGAAATATTTTACCGTTTAATGTAATATAATATAATTATGTAAGTATAAAAATTTTAATGCAATTGATGAATGAGATTGATTATATTTTTGATTATTTCATATGTATACATATATGAAATAATGGAAATATAAACTTTTGATGTAGTAACACATGTAACAAGATTGACTTTATACAGGGCAATGGCAGAATCAGGAAATACCAGCACATTGGAATGGACGCGTCCTGATCAAGTGATGCGATTACATCGTATGAAGTTAAAGAAACGCGCACTTCAAGCACGTCTCAATAAAACAAAGATCAATACTGCAGGAGTTCAACATACTACAAACTTAAATAAACTTAATTCCAGTAGTAATATACCTCAGCATGTGCCTCAGAAACGTAAAAATCCTTTTGTAATTAATGAATTGTGCAAGAAACAGAAGGATATATCTGGATTGGAGATCAGTAACGACAACACATTATTTGAGTTACTAAATATTAACGTCCAGCAAGAAAAGCAAACAATAGATTCATCTGCAAACGATTCTTTAACTTTTGCCAATGTTCTTTCAAAATTGGAATCAACTAGTCAAACTTCTGATGAAAGCGTCCCAAAGGGAGCAAAGCATATTCCTATAGATTGGACGTTAAAAACTAAAGTAAGATTTATGTCTCCAAAACCTTTTCCTTGGAATGGCAAACTTAAGACGAGCGAAGAGGCATCAGGAACCACAGGATTTGTTAGATGTCTAGATATTGGAGGAAAAGAGACAACTTTGGACACTAGTCTAAATGCAAGGTTGGTTTTATTAATTACTTTAATTACTTTTGTTCTAATTTTCTTAATAATGTTTGTTGAATATTTTGATTAGATTTTATCAATGCTGCTTAATATGGCAGCATCCATCTTTACCATGGTTAGAGTTATTTCCTCGTTCTGCCGGTAAAGTGAGCGCCAACCTTGCAACTAATATGTCAATGGCAAACAATCAATGTATGAAAGATGCCTTATACAGAGAATGGTGCGACAGTTTCAGATCATTGTTTCATTTACTGCGAGCAAGGCAATGCCCATACTTTTATGTGTGCGCCAACACATTTATAGTATTATTTCGTGCTGCGGGTATCTGTGGATTGTCTGAAATTCATGCACTTCTCACACCCACTACACGTGGATTTCGTCAATCATTAAAGCAAGAAGGTGGGAGATTCTATTTATTTATGTATACATTTATTACGACTAAATTAATATAATTTAACTGTGCACTCAATTGTTTCCCTTGATATTTTTCAGAAATAGAATACTCTATGCCATTAAGGAAAGATTCTAGAAGACGATCCGACGGGGGAGATTCTGATTCTATGACTACAGATGTTACATCTAATACAACAAATGGACAAGATAATTATGAAGAGGAGGACGAAGAGGAAGAAGAAGAAACTCAAGATGCATGGCTCAAAAGTCTTGGAGTAGAAAATTCAGAAATAAAAAGAATTAATAACTCGCAGGTATTATATATACATACACACATATATATTGTGTGTATATATATATATATATATATATATATATACACAATATATATTTTATAACTATTTGTTGTGTATTATCAATTCATTCTAATGTTAAATTTTTAGACAAGGATGACTTTGGAGAAAGAAAGTGAAATAGACAATTTGAAACAATCGCTCGTCTTTGTAAAAGGCGTAGAAACGCAGGCATTATTTAATTTTTTAATTAATTGCAAATCTGCTATCGCGGCAACCGGAGCATTAGCCGGCGTTCCTCCTACGCTTTTAGCTCCGATAGCTTTCCATGGCGCCACGTTAAAAGCGCTTAAGGTATTGCAATCTTTATATAAAAAATATAAGCTCATAATTATTTTTATTATATAAAACTACATTATTGTATTATTTTTTCTAATGAAGGTCCGAGAAAGTGTAGTACGCGTTGATAACGACAAATATTATTCTCTGGAACTGAAAGGACCTCTTTTGCCGCACGTGTTACCTTCTCTCTGTCACTTGATGACATCTAGTCAATTGGAACAGTATTCGGCAAGCTGCGCACAACTGGCGTCAACAACTCCGTTTTCTACGGCAAAACATGGTACAGGTGTGTATACGTGAATATACGTGATGCGAAATTTGATGGACCAAATAGCAAGAATAATGTTTGTACTTTTGTTGTAGGATATACGAATGTCACGAAAGAAGAGGATCGTAATAATGTTACGAAAGTACCGCCTAATATCTTTGGGCAAGAAAATCTGAGCGATTGTGGATTTAACGAGGAATTGTTGAGTCACTTTTGTAATCCTGATCCAGCTAGGATAGAGGTCTTTGAAAGTTTTAAATTCTTCAATGGATTATATACCTGGTCGTAATGAACATTTAATTTAGAAATAAACACGCATTTAAGTATACACAGGTTTGTATTTGTCAAGTTTTTAATTAAGAACAAGTGGCCTGGCGATGCGTAACGTCACTAATCAAATACAATTGATGCAGGATGTTTGTGTCGTATTTGTGATTGTATATAACGTACATGTGTACGCAAAGAAATGAAATTTGTAATTATTTTTGCTAACGTATATGATATTCCATGCAAAATTTGTGTATATAAGACGATGACATTATCGACATTAGATAAAAACGTTAGAGAATATTATCGATATTAGGTAAAAACATTAGGTGATATTATCGATATTAAATAAGGACATTTTCGTCATAAACGACACGACAGTACGATTAATGTAAGGCAGGAATCCTGACAATAATTTTCTACTCATTGCGCCAAAATTGACGTTATATTTTACAAATATATATATGATCTATATATTGTCTTGTTTGATATTATTTTATTTGTAAAAAAAATAAAATTTTATTTTACTACGTTTATATGCTATCATAAATATATACGCGCTTAAAGAAAGAAAGGAAATTGAGAGAAACAAAGAAATCGTTATTACACCGATTCAACTTGATTCGATCGAAAAGGATATATATCTTTTTAAATGATTGACAATTAAAATTCCAGTATTCGAGTATACGCGCGATAATATCCATTAAAAAGAACCATTCGAGGTCCCCGGGAACGGTGTAGGTGGGGTCCATACAGCGGATGGACTGCCCCTAAAAATAACGAATCGATATTTGCCCGCTGCCCCCAAATCAGTCGCCGGACTCGCTGGACTCGCCGGGTCACCGAAAGAGAGAGAGAGAGAGAGGGAGGGAGAAAGAGTCTCAATACGAAAAATCAATTCACTTATTAACATCAGGATGTATTATCCCTTCTCCTCAACCGCGTTCAGGGCACGCATCGTGCAAACCGCATCAATTATACTCGGATCGCCGTACAAGGCATCGCACAGCGAGCAGCGTAAACAGCAGGATTCTGCGACGATAAACGAGATCGTTAAAGGAACGTCGTGGCCGCACGGCAACATTGACAGGCGGTCGTCGGATGCATCTGCGGCGATGTGCGCATCGGCGGAATGCACGGTCGCGTAACCGTTTACGCGCGAGGATTACGTCAGTGCCCGTCGCCGTATTGCGACACCACACCGAGCGGTTTCATGTTCCAAGGTCTCTCCGAGGAGCGGCTCGAATTTTCGTGCGACGCCGTCTCGTCGTCGACACGCTTCCCGCTCGCTTATTTCCGCCGGATTTTTGCCTCTTTTCTCGAGATGGATGTCTCGTCGCTTCCGAGCGGAACTGAAAGACGATGAGGGAGAGTACGCTCTTGCATTCGTAGATGACGAAATATACGAATATATACATTGTATAAAAAATACAATACTAAAAAAATGAAAAGATACTTCGATATTAACTTCGATATTTAATAAACGGTAATATGATAATATTTCGATAGAACAGGGTGAGACACACCCCTTCATGCATTACACCGCCCCGTGTCCTCGTGGCTTATGCGAACTACATTTATCGGTGCGTTATCGAAATGTCGATAGTCGTTTGTACATACGCGGATATAAATTATACGCGCGAGTCGGAAATATTGAAATATCTCCCCCGAATATCACGCGCGCCAGGTGAATAACGTGGAGAAAAAAAAATTGGAGCTCGTTGCGCGCCGAAGAGAAAGGAGCGTTATTTTCGCCTGGCGAGAGGCAACCCCTTGTGTAGGCGAGGATTCAGGGTGGATAAAGTCGCTGGGTACGCGACGCGCCGGGCGTTGGTAAGGCACCCGCGACGCGTAGCGAAGCGAAGGGGGCCGAGCGCGAGGGGGGAGGGCGTCGGGAGCGCGAGAGAGACTCTTCGTTTCGAAGAGACAGAGACGAACGACGCGAAATCGGGGCTCGGGCCGAAAGAGAGAAAAAGAGGGAAAAGGGGGAGAGGGAGGGAAGGAGAAAGAGAGAGAGAGAGAGACGGAGAGGGACGACGACTCTCCCTGTGGCACGCATTACACGTACAGTGCGCGCGTGTGCGTATGCGTGCGCGGGGGGTTTCGAGAGGCTGGCACACGACGACGACGACGACGTCGACGATGTGCACGACTACTACGACACCGCGTGGGGGTTGCACGAAGACCCCCTGGTGGGGTTCTGGCTGCCGACCCTACAGTCCCCCGCTGGAAATGATATCAGTCGCGACTCGGTCGAGGGAGCCCCAGCACGTCGTTACATCGTGCACCGTGCCCCTCTCGTAGTAAGATAGATACATATATATACGTCTCTCGATACGAATACCGCCCCTCCAACGAAAAACATCGCGCTCGTCATCGTCGCCCGGTTCTATCGCTGCGTCTATATCCGCGGGGATTCACCGGATCGAATACCCCGGAAGATACCAGGTCGGAGCCAGCACCCGGGGTGCCAGGCCGGGGACGGTGCTCCGATATCGGCGCTGTTGGATCGGCGAATCGGTCGCCAAAGACGCGAGAAGAGGACGATATAATAGGTATGTGGCCAGAGGCGAAGCCTCGCCTCGGTAGCGTTCCCTTCGGAGCGCGACGTCGACGTCGACGTCGAGGCGCGGATATTAATAGAGCTCGGCGAGAGAGAGAGAGAGAGAGACGACGCGGGGCACCGGCGCGGCGACGCGAGGCGACGCGACGCATCGCGTCGCCTCGCTTCGCATCGCGCGGCGCGCGACGTCGAGCGTCTCTCTCTCGTTCGCGCTAAACTCGCGCATTCCTGGACACGTTAGTCACGTGCATAAAGCCTCGCTCTCCTCTTGCTTTTTGTCACTTCCCCTCGCGTATACGTATACGCGTAAGCCGCACGTGAGCGGCACTCGCGCCGTCAGCATCTCTCTCTCTCTTTCTCGTCGTTCCCTTGTTTCGTTTCTTTCAACTTTCTTCAACTTTTTCGTCTCTTCATCGTCGATCGCCAATTATTCGACGCTCGCGAACTCGATAGAAATGTTCGCGCCTCGAGGTCTTTCGTTAGAGACTCATCATTGCCGTTTGAGGCGAAATTCGATGATTCTATGAACGTTGTACGATTAATGGACGTATGAAGCGTATATCTATATCGGGAGCGCGCACGTGATTCTCTCCAGCTGTTGATTTTTGCTCTCTCATCTCCTTCCGTTCGACTGAGGTTTCCAGATACGTAAATTCCGCGAAATCTCACTCGAACGCGTCTCGTTTCGATCAAATAGAAAGAATCGGATCATCGTCGATTACAAAACGATAAAGCTAAGTGTCTTGGCGTCGTCGATTTCGACCGAGCCGCTTCCATCCGAGTTTCTTTCGGTCGTGACGGAATAAGGGAAAAAAAGGGTGCGTTTGGCCAATTCCCGTACGGAACGGGAATCCCTTGGAAATGCGCGTGGGGGGGTCCACCAACAAAATTATGGATCGCAATGCGAGGGTTCACGTCTGCGCATGACTATCCGTCTCGTTTAGAGCCTAGTCGTACACACGCACACGCACATACGCACACGCGAACGCGGTCTCTCGGTCGCGTACCAGGTAGCCCTTCTGGAGAACCTTCTTCGACATGTCCTTCTCGCGCGACATTTCCATCCCCGCGAGTTTACCAACAACTTTATTGCGCTCGACTCGCAAAAATAATCTATCGTAAATTCGCGATCGGTCCACGACGATATAATCGCGCAGAGGGCACATATGTTTACGAAAAAAAATAAAAAGTTGAAGAAGAAAAATTGGAGCGCGTGTTCTTAATACGAGATATTACGAGGTCACAAGTATTCTCTCCCAAGGTGAGCTCGCGCGGTTACCGGTCTTTACGTTAAATATCGCTTGCGAATCGTCGCGATTTAATGACATTCAAGCGACTCTAGGTAACTAGTTCCGCGATGCACGGTCGATTACGAGATGCGCCGAGTATCGGCGACAGTATATTCGCATATACATATCTCCGTGTACGACGATCGGAATAATTGTGCGGAACGTGTCAATTAAAACGACGCGACGCCCCGTCGCCCCCGCGCCTCGCGATTACACGCGACCCACGACTGTGATTATTTCACTTATGATGCAACGATTACGGATTGCGGAAGGCGATATTAATATTCCGCTAGTACGATGATTATTAACTGCTGCCTACTGTTGCGATAAATGCGGCAAGTTTGCGCCGCATTTACGCGAGTTTACAAGTTGCACTCGAGTTTATAAGTTGCATTAAGCGAGAATCTATCCGATTATGGTGGATCAGGAAATATAATTTAATGCTCAATTTTTTTTCCAAGCGAAAACATGAGATTCTTGATTAAATCTCGTATGATAGAGAAATAAGGCGCGTCGGTTGAAATATTAAGGGCAATATAATAACAATAAACAATTGTGGAATATTCCTACATTAACACAAAGTTACGTAAAACAATCTTGAATATTCTCGACGTCATGATTAATTAAAATCGCATAATCCAACAATAAATCGTTGATAATTTAAGAATCTCAGAATATTTTCTGTGTGAATAAAATATACAATACAATACAGAGAATAGAATACAAATATAAATATATATATTTAATACATGTCAGTTTTTACACAATTACAAAAAATTTTTGTGTTTATACTATTTTAGGGACTCGATAATATTCGAAAAGTATGGGCGAGAAGACGTTCAATCTTACATGGAACAATCACCTGGCGAATCTGTCGGGTTTGTTCGAGGCTCTTTATAAGAGCGGCTCGTTGACAGATGCGACATTGGCTTGTCAGGGCGGCATGTTGAGGGCCCACAGGCTAGTACTGGCAGCATGTAGCCCTTACTTCGAAAGAGTCTTTAAAGAACACTATGGAGAACAACCCATCCTCATTTTAAAAGGTATAATATTGTATAACGCGCTTTGGAAAAATTTCGTAACATTTAATCAAACGAATTAAAAAACGGTGCGCTTGTGAGTTCATCAACATTACAAAGGAAAACTCAATTTTACAAGTTAAATCGCTAGAATTGAGATTCGTTAAACTTTTTATACAAAGTGTCTCATATGAGCTGACAATCGTACTCTATAAATATATATCATAGAAGCCGAAAAATCATTGCTATCTTTATTTTGAAATAAATAGCTTGTAATACTTTAGACTATTGTAAGTCTTGTTAAGAAAAATTATAAAAAGATCATTTATATTTGATATTTAACGTTTAGGCGTCGCCGTAGAAGAAATGGAATGTCTCTTGGACTTCATGTACAGAGGATCCATCGATGTAGCGGAGGAGCATCTACCCTCGTTAATAAAAACTGCGACAGACTTGGAGATACGCGGTCTCTCCGGAGAACAGAAGAATCAGGAGAGCAATCGTAATCTCTACACGAGGGTTGAGACGCGGATGCAACGATGCCACATCGAAACCAGAGTTCACACCACTGAATATATCAAGGAACCATCGGTGATTCCTTTTCTGCCGAAGCATTCGACCGTTGATTCCATAGAAGACCATATTAAAGTGGAGGATATCGAAGTCGAGGACGACCCGATGGTAATCGACGGGCACGAGGATAGTTTCGACGAGCTTCCGCGATCGACCGAAACACAAATTGTAAGCTCAGCTGCTTTCAGCTTCGCTCTTTTACTTTGAAGATTCTATTGTCAGTTGCATTGCTTGATTTTGATCCGTCTCACAGAGACTCACTCTCAATTAATTCAAGAGATAATTGTGCCTCTCCTCTTTCTCTCTCGATTATATAAATATATTAATAATTTCCAGAGACGTATACCACCACCGATGTACAAGCGGGAAACTAGATTCAAAGGGCAAAAGAGGGTATCTGTGGGTCGTGTGACACGAAACAGCGATCCTCCGGAATCGAAAGACTCCTCGCGAGAGTCAAGCTACGAGGATTCCTCCAGAGTCGTCAAACTCGAGCCTAATTTTAATGACGGATCTACAGATGTCGTGATATCGGACGCGGTACAGGTGAAAATTACTTTTATCGTCTATGAAAATATATCGGAGAGTTGCTTCCTTTTCTCTAGCACCTTTTTATCAGTATAAAATAATGCTTTTTTTGACTCTTGTAATCGCAAAATGTTTACAATTATAAATCTGTAGGAAACTTCGAAAAGCTCGGAGGAACCGGCAAAAGCGGGAATAAAGAGAAAGATCGAGGTCTTGAAGAGAGGAAACGAAGGGAAAGAGGCGAGAATAT
Organism: Camponotus vicinus; assembly: GCF_025532165.1. Taxonomy (NCBI): domain Eukaryota; kingdom Metazoa; phylum Arthropoda; class Insecta; order Hymenoptera; family Formicidae; genus Camponotus; species Camponotus vicinus. Next base: position 8,994,338 of record NW_028141980.1, read on the forward strand.
CTAGCAAGTCCGAAAGGGCGCAGCATAAGCCTTTCTCCTGCGACCTTTGCACGTTAGCTTTCACAAGAGCCTCGCACTTGGCAAGACACAGAAGGGTGCATACGGGCGAGAGACCGTTCGCCTGTAGTATCTGCCCGCGAATGTTTGCTAGACAGGACAAGTTGAAGCAACATCTGGATTCGCACTTGCAATGGCCGAAGAGGAAGGGCAGCCAGACGGTTTCTTCGTTGCCAGGAAAAGGAAAACGTGGCAGACCACGTAAGGTAATACACTAGCGGAAGAATTATTTGGAAAATTTCAAAAATAATTTTATAATTAGATAAGTATACACGTTTCAGGTTAATTTGGAACAATCCGCAATGGAAGAGATTTTCAAATTTGGCGAATTTAGCTCGCTGTTGAATAAATCGCATTCCGCGAATTTGACGAATAAGAGTGAAAACGCTGGAAACGCCGCAGATGACGGCAAGAAGAAGGAAGCGCATCGAGATGAGGACGACGAGTCTCAAAGGGAAAAGGATAACCGTGGTTGTCAGGTCGAAAATGGCCAGGATATTGTTTAATAGAATCTTTTTTGTAATCTGGATTTAAATATCCGTAAAACATATTTTTCTATACACAAAACCGCGTCGCGCAAACAAAGATCAACGCAATGAAGGAAGAAATCTATCGAGCTTCTGCGAAAAGTCGTGGTATCCTTTTCCTTGGATTTATTTTAATTCAATTTTAGAGATTATAAAATTCCTCGTCATTCTAATCGGTTATACACGTATAGAAGTATGCAAAAATCGCAAGAACCCTCGTGTCGCTGTTATTGCGAATTGTTTAACGTAAGTACCTGAGATATCGACTACTAACGTTACTACCAAAGCGTACGAGCCTCCAAAGAATCTAGAACGGCATGACAAGGGTCGAGGATATCGATTATTATAATCGACTTGGTACCGTCATCGATCGTTAGTATCAAACGATAAGAATCCAGGGATACCTGCGCTCTATTAACCTGACCAAATATACGCGTGAAGAATGGCGGCCTGACTTTCACTGTAAACAATCTCGGTCTCTCAATCTATCATCGCCCGAGATATACACACTTATGATATAATTTTCAATAAAATCCTTACAATCTGCCAATCGATGGCCAACTCGGCTCAACGATAGTATAAGATGCATGGGTATCTTTACGAAAAGTAACTTAATAGCGTAATAGTCATAGCGTATTAGACAATTTTGTCTGATACAGTGTGAGTCATGCCTACTAGTCGTAATATTTTGTTATACTCGCGAGTATATAATATGTCAAGTACAAATGTCCAAATATACTTTAGATTATACGCGTATGATATTCTGTCACGGCGTAAATCAAGGATGTGCGAGCGCTCGTGTGAGTATTTTCCGAGCGAAATTTTTCAGCGTATCCGACACACATTTCGTTCCGATATCTTTAAATCGAATCGTATTTGGTAGCGGATTTGAAACTCTTTGGATACTCGAGGCATCTCGAGAGTGCTCGATATCTCGGCTCACTCGAATCTTATCAGAATACAATTTTATCGGATTTCTTCCTTAGTTTTTAAGATGGTATTTTTAGCTGGAGAAGTTGAGATACACATTTGAGATTACATATATACATACATATATGTACGATACATATATATTGTGTGTATATATATATATATATATATATATATATATATATATATATATATATATATATACATGTATATATATATATATATATATATTGTATATAACATTAGCACTACATTATATATACATGTGTATATATAAACAAAATCTCTGAACAAAGTTAAAATAATTGAATATAATAATGGAATATAATCATTTTATTTCGAGTAATCCGATAAAATTCATTATGGTATGGAAAAAATTCCGGGAAACATTCGAGTCACATCCGACCTGATTTTAGGAACGTTGCGAGTATCCGCGCGTTCTTAGCGTAGGTGAATGGGCCTAGAGATTCCTTACGATTCGGTTAGATTCGGGACAGATGTGTAATGATATTTTTTCATAGAGCTTATGATTTTTGTGCAATGCCGACGATGTTGATCAACATTTCGTCCTACTTATGAATATTTGCGAATTTAATCTTAATTTTTAAAACATTAGCGTTTGTATATACGTCGAAGCATCGTGTGGTATCAATGTCCTTATAATTGGTTATAATTGTTGTATACTTAGTTGTTGGTTGTACAAATTCTGTGCATTCTGTTTTATTGAATGGCTGTTGCTCCACCTCACGGAGATGACTGTTTACCGTGTCTATCTTTTCTCCTGGCAATGTGCAATTATTTCCAGTGATACCGAATATCCTGGTCGCTGTCGAGCGAGCGGCGAGGTGCGAAAGGTTCATATCTTACATTCTATATAGTATGTAGCGCATGTAAATAAATGAATGAACAAAATAAATTTTCAAGCGAGTAAAGGAGAAAACCCGCTTTTCGCTTTCTAAGCATTCGCTAAATTAATTTTGAGCGCGTCCGCCCGCTCAAATTATCGAGTTGAAAGGAAAAGTAGAAGAAGAAAATGTCTCATTACATTAGCCTCCAAGATTATTGTATTCACTGACATACACACAGTATATCTTTTTTACAAATATGTTTTCGGTTCTACATATATTTTTGATTTGTTTGGCGGGGCAGAGTTGGGGATCGAGCGCATTTGATTTTCCTCCCACGTGCGCCTTGATTATCCGCGCGATCGTAAGCCTCTCGTCTCCTTCCCTCTTCATATCGAGAAAATAACGCTATTTATGGATAGGATCTTGCATGAATCGAACTCGCGACTGCTTGTCGATTTTAGCGCAGAGACGTCACTCTGCCTCTTTTTCTTTCTCTCTCTCTCTCTCTCTCTCTGTTCCTCTTTCTCTCTCTTGTAAACGAAACGGATTTTTCACACATACGATATGCAACACCGAAAGCAGATTCATCTCTTACGAGCTATCGCGCGCGCCACAAGCTATATAGCGCATTTTACGATCTACATCGAGCGCACGTATAGCAACGCAATGAGATCGTTATCGCGTTGTCGTTTGTACTTAATCGGAGAAATGTGAGTGTGTGTGAAAATCTTCCTGTCCATTACGCTATAATTCCCTTAAACAAATAATGGATATACATATGTATATTATCTATACGCGAAACGCGCTCTCTCTCTCTCTCTCTTCTTTCTCTCGCTCTTTTTCTTCACAAATCACTAGCCTGGGATTCGAGATCAGGCTTCCGTGCGATAGATTCGATTCGTGATGATCCTCGAAATTGACTCACCGTGCTTATTTAGCAATTGACAATCCGCTCGACGAATTGATACTTTCATATATCTTTAACGTATTTAGATAAACGCAAGAGTGCAAAAATTTTGCTTATTAAAAATCATCTATGTCGCGAATACATATATTCACTATTTGAAAATTATTCCGATATGAAGGAAACGATTAATATTCAAATTTAATTTTTATAGCAGAATAAATTATCAGAATTAATTATCATAGCAACAGATTAAAACAGATTAAAAAGTATAGTCATTTATATTTTCAAGACAGGAATATTGCAATGCAAATATCTTAAAGGAATTAAAGTAAACCGATCCATACGATCTCATCATGTGAGTCTCGCAAGATTTATCATATTCGACAAATTTTTCATCAATCGAATATATCTACGTTGTACTTGTAACACACATATTTTTTGCATCACTCATTTCCATTCCATCCAGTCACATATTCAACAACAACGATATTACTAACGATAAATATCTTAGACACGAACAGCAATATCTGTCGGTCGTTGTTAACACACAACTGTACGCGATCTACGATAACAGCATTCTATCGTGAAAACGTAAGCTCTTAAAAAAGTGTAAACCAACAAGAGGCAAAGGTCTTATTAATCGCACAATTTTTTATATCTCTATCTCTCTTTTTAACTTTCTTCTCGTTTTGATTTATCTCTTCTTCTTCTCTACGGGCCACAGACGACAACTTTACGATCGTCGACAAAGTTGAACTCTTTTACAGCCCGTTGTGTAACATTATTGTCACATTTATGTTAACATTTATACAATCTTGTTACGAATAATTATCTCTCGATTGTTTGCAATTTCAAACGCAACTCTACGTTTAAAATTTCTATGAAAACTGAGAATAAAATATTTCAAATTAAAAAAAAGTAATATAAATGAGAAAACAATAAAGAGCACGAAGAAGAGTTATCTCTTACATCGAATATGAGATATAAAATTTGGAGATAAAATTAAATAAAGAAATCCCATACGTGTTTATTAACACTTATTGGTCAAGCCTGTCGAGTGTCCAAGTCGGAAAAGTACGCGCCTATTTTATTCGTATTATATATTATTATCGCTTAAATTAACATTTACATTCAAATTGCGATATTTGTATATCTTTCGAGAGTAGACAATGTTTCATTCTGGCATGATAAGGTTGCCTGAGAAACAGTACTATTTAAAACCCGAGAACATCGTGATGCTTATGTAACATTTAAGAAGGGATTTCTTTTTGTCTTCCCCGTTATCTCCTTAATATCGAGGAAGATCTCAGCGATTCTGTGTTTGGCAAAAGCGCGCGCGTCATCGCAAATGGACGTAAACGATTTCAATAAGGGAAACTTAAGGACACACGCGCGTTTTTTACAATTCTATCGAATGCTCGCGACGAAGCGACACATATCACACTTGCGGAAAGCGAAATTGTATCGTTAAAGCGACGACGACTCGTCTGTGCATTCCTTTGTGCATTTGTGACAGCTCAATCATTACAATTCTCTCGTTTGCTCCTCTTAATTTCTCAACAAAATATATTTATTCTTTATAAATAACAATTTGTTTTACTTTACTTAATTAGTCGCATTGGTGGCGTCTGTTGTATGCATTAAGAGTGCTTTTTATATCGGAAAAAAATGTTATCGAAATTTAATATATAACAATAGTCATGTTCTTGTCAACATAGCGACGTTGTCGCTACTGCAAACGGATAGGAACATGAAATGCCATCGCCGTCGCCTTTCGCTTTTTCGTGCGTTCGATTCGATAGAGATTTTTTTGATCATTTCAAGATATATATCGTACATCTAATAATTACCAAGATATCGCTATCAATGGCGCGAAGACAGTGAACGCGATAGTTTTGATTATATGTATAGCGCTTTATACAAATACGGGCAGTCTCCTGTCCATTAGAGGATACAACCTGAATTTCTCCAATTTTTTCTTCCTCCTTCTTCTCCTCGGATATAAGATTCTTCTCTTTTTCTCGCTTTCATCGGAACACTGTCTTCGTCACAACCATACCTGTGGATGTAGAAAAAAATTATGATAGAAGAAGAAAGGCTTAGGTGGGAAGATTGTTGAAAATGCGGCAAGATTAAGTAAGAGATGAGTTATTTACCTCATCGCTATTGATCACTAGTCAAACCTTCTCGCCGCTCGATTCTCGCACTTTCTCCTGCTGCGGTCTCTCCTTCTGCTCTTTGTCCTTGTTTCGCTCTTTCTCGCGCTCTCTCTCCCTTTCCGCTTTCCTTTCCCTCAACATTTCTATCCTTCGCGCTCTGTGTAGACTTCCGGACGGGAAGGTCGAATCCTCGACGGCCGCGGCTGCGGCTGCCGTTGCACCTCGCTCCACGGCCGTCTGCTCAATAAATTACTCCAATTTATTTCCCAAAACGCTCTTGCAACGGACTTGGTTCGATGCGAGAATTCGAATCGATATGAAACTTACTTTCGCATTAATCTTAGTATATCGCGCGTTTACGCAGTGTTCAAAAAATCCACAAAGAAAAATCATGTCAGAGTTCAGAGAAAAAGTGACGACAATTTTTATGTCGTTAGATTTTTAAAATGCTACGTATACTAAGATTAATCGAAATGAAATTTTAGGACGATTTAGATACATACTTTGAGAATAAAACTGGCCGTCGAACTCTTGGCGATGGGACTCTGACCGGTGGATGGATGCCCGTGACCGTGACCATGCGTGCTAAAGTAACCGCCCATCTTTGGCTTGATGTGCCTGTTGTGCACCTCCATGTGCACGATCTTCATGAATTCAATTTGCGCAGCCAATTTTTGGATCTCCTCCTAAGCATAGAATTTAGGATAAGTGAAAAATTGCTCCAGTGCTTCTATTCGCTTTATATCGTAGTACAGATATAAAGATGCCGAATTATATAATTATATAACTATAAACCTTAAGCTCTTCATTTTCTTGATATAAATCTGTCGTCTCCTCCGGCACCAAGCCAATCCCATTCAAAGAGAAGCTCGCGGTGACGCCTCGCGCTCTCGCTCGACTATCCCATTGATCTCCCTGACCTCGCAATACTCTGATTACCTTAAACAAGAATTTAAAATATATGGTACTATATGAGTTAGCCATTTATCGCTATACTTAAAAAAACAAAATAGATATTTAAAAAATTGATCAAGCGTATCGGTAAATGTACTACAATTATTACAAAATTACATTGGGAACAGTGTAATATGACTTAAATAGGCCTACAAACTTTTCCATTTTATCACTACAATTATTAATCTCATCCTTTTGTCACAACTATCTTACTTTAGGACCGAATACGAGAAAGACCGTAGTTGACGTTGAGAGTTGAGTCCGCAGGAAGCCAAGCAGATATTTGATATCCGGCCCGGCTCGAGGAAATATGAAGAGACTGCAGATAAACGTCATTCGACATGATATATATTTTCTAGAAACTCGTGTGCATATGTAATAATATACATATATTATATCATGATTACGTACTGAATGGCAATCATGGTTATGTTCACCGCGGCTATATTGTAAATGGCGTAACTTATCAAACGGGCCTCGTTAAATAGACTCTCCGCATTTCGCACGTTGTAACATACTTTTATGCCCCAGGCAAGAAAGAGAATTTCACCTGTTATTAAGAGATCAATCAATTAGATTCGAATTAATCAATTGATATTTTATATCGCTATCGTCTTTCTTTCTTTCTTTTTTATATTTACCGATAGCCAGACTGTGATCCCACCAGTTGTACGAACACTGGTAAAACTTTAAGTCGTGATTATCCGTGATTACTTCCGCATAAGGTGGCGAACTGACAGTCCACGTACCAAGAAAAATCAACATCACTAGTAGTATAGGCACCATCCATTGTAACAGCTGCTTGTCTGTCAATTTAACTTTATGAGCACTCTTCACCCGATACGTGAGCGAAACCCTACAAATAAAAATGTCAGGTATAAATGTGGTACTGCGAATTTATATAAAATAAAATTGAAGCGCTAAAAATACAAGCAGATCTACAATTGCGGTAAATTTGCTAAAAAGCAATACTTTCTATCCATCTCTCTTAAAAAAAAGATTATTATGTTTTGAGATCAAAAGCGCTTTATTTATATACTTTCTCGATTATAATATAATAACTTTTGTCTCTGAAACTAATATCATGTGACTCGGTTCATTCGTATTCTCAGCGCTTCAACTATGTGATAATACGCTAATTATAATTATTTACCGCCAAGTCTTCATTAACAGCGCCGTATACGAGACGCAAAATCCCATATGTCTCGTCCACTTTGTGGCAATGCACGAATACATGTCGAGGACCGGGAATATGGCGGCCATCTGCAAAGACATTATTCAAATTAATACTCGACGGAATTTTTATTAAAGGAGAATGCAAGGAACGTCTCTCTCCACTTACTTCCAGATACATCAAAGCGCAGCCCAAGAGCGTGATGGATAAAAATATCGGCGAAGCAACCTTGAATACTTTCAGTTTGCGATGCTGATACATGTACGCTACCAGGACGATGGTGCCAAACGCGCAAAAAATTGAAACAGCTAACAGCGTGATTCTTGAAAAGTGACAAGACATGATTGAAATAAAATGTCGAGCGACAAAAGAAAACGCAGGATAAAAAAAATACCTAAAGGGCCAATTGTACGTTGCTAGGCAAGGTTCGGGGCCCTTGCATCTGGCGCATCCCGGTGCACAGCGCAGACATTGGAATGCCTTCTCGAAGAAATCGCTCTTATTCTCTCTCATTTCCTTCCACGCAGCTATAACAAATACGTATGCGAAGAGTAGAGGAAAAGATTATAATGCACAAGCAAATAATAATTAATCCTGACCTTCCACAAGAATTCCATCGAAACCGTCCCGATGATGGCTGGTGCTGTAAAAACCTTGCCGACATTTACACATGTACGCGCCCTTCGCCCAACCAGCGCCCTCGTTTACTCGGCTGCCAGGACTTTGATACACACACTAAAATACGAAAAAATAAGAGAATGCTTTCTTCTTTATGCAAATATCGCAAAGAAAAAATATTTAATATTTACTTCCGTAGTTCCGCTATGACACTTATGTGTGCCCCAGAAGAAGGCTATTTGATTACTATTGCGACTTTGAACATGCGGCGTGAAACATTGGTTGACCTCCAATCCGCTTATATCAATATCTATGCTGATGAATTCTCGTATCCTTCAATGAAATGTCAATTACAACACGGATTACTACTACAAGTATTAGTTAAAATCACCAAGTAAGCTGTCATACTAACCTGGGAACATCCGGCAATTGTACGCTGTACGAGATGAGCCAGCGGCGAGACTTGCAAGAGAAGTACGGGATGGTCCACCAACCCCTGTAGGATTCAATCGGCGGTGACTGCATGAATTTCGGTGACCTGGGATCACACGCAAACGCCACAAGCCGCCGTAGAAACTTCGATATATCTTTTGGTGAACACGTGTGTTTCGTGCAACGAGTCATATGCCCGGCACTTCACGGTCATCCCGACTATTGTTATTTGCCATTAATCATTATGATACGAAGGCTTTCGGAAAATCATTGTTTATATATTGTACGCGAATATCGAGTTTCTATGACTTGACGCTCGTACGGGATGATGAAGGATGATGAATGATCGTGGAGCACCTGTACAAGTCCAGTGCGCGCAATTCTCTTTCGACGAATCGTCTCGAATATATGGATTTATCCACCATTATCAGGATATTTTCTAAAGAAAATATGTAAGTAAATTCATTTATGTGCAAATTACAATTATAACATTCTCTTTTAAGATAGTTTCTTTATACAATTTTAAAATTAAAAAAAAAACACAGCACTAATCATTCGCACAATTCTTGTTTTTAATTCTAAATGAAATTGATCTTTTTCTCATAGAGAGTTTCTACAGTTCACTCCGATAAACGAGACATTACTAGAAGAGAAAGGCAACGTGTGAAACATGAACAACAGGGTGCGAAACAGAGGTACAAAGGTGCGTGTGCGTGCGTGCGTGCGTACTAACATTTCGTTGAATAAATATAACATGGCCCATTATTATATAAAAAGGATACAAAAAGGAAGTGATTCTATGCGAAAAAAAATATGTAAAAAAATTGGAAAAAATCTTTTTATAAGAAGAAGTTTTACAAGAAGAAAGTTTGGCTTCTGTAGACAAGTAAAATCGCCAAAGATGCGAATAGTCGACGCGGCGAACCTTAATCCGGCACTGCTGCCTGCATTCTCGAACCACGGTAAATTGGGATCCGGCTGTGATCCAGGTTGAAGCGCGTGACTCTCGACCTTGGATGGCTCGCCTACGCTTCCAGGACTGCGCTTCAGCCATACCGCGGTAATCACTGTACCAGTAGAGGCGTTTAGCGCGATCATCCTCGCCTCTAGCGCGTCGTCCACCGACATGAGCAGCGACTTGGTCAGGGCATCTAAAAGAGCTACGTGAATCCGTTATTTGTCGTGAGTACTCATCATCGTATTCGACGATTGACTTTTGGTGCGCGCGTTACTCGCTACGTATGCAACAGGTGTCGTAGATGCCAATTGAATGCCAGATAGAAAATATAGATTGGGAATCAGGCACTAATTCCGATTCATTTATAGAGACGATTCTAATTTTACTTTTTCCATCAAATATGTATACATATATTTCACTAGATTTCTCATTTTCTTTTCTTATCTCTTAACGATTAAAGATTATATTGCTTTGCTAGATATAAGGCTTTACCGATATCGATAGATAGTCGAATGTGAGTAAGATTTCTTTTAACATTTAGTTACAACTGCTATTAAATGTATATATTAATCATATATACATGTCAAATATCTTTTTAAGAATGCAAACATTATATTTCTTAAAATTAGTCTTCTTTATACATGATGATTCCAACTCACCATTACGTTGCATCGCCTCAGCAGCCCCGAAATTTTCAAGGATTTTCGCGGTCATATCGGTCTTCTGACGCGCCGTGTCGTAACGTTTCGAGTCTAAAACGACACGAGCTGGTAGTGATTTAAATCCCGCCGAGTTGACGCACACCTCGCCCAGAGAACCCGTCGATGCCGCTTCTATCACGTCCAGCGCTTCGTCGATGGTCGACTTTAAGATAATAAAAAAAAAAGTAATACAATATCAAAAAAGAACTTGGAAAGTTACCAAGATTGCAAAATATCAAGATTGATGAAGACAAACCAAATCGATGATATCGTCACGAGCGGTCATCGACGGTGTCAAAAATGGATTGGCTTTCGTTACCGCTGTCATCGTCATCGTTGTCAGCGTGGCAGCGAATAAGATCGAGAGCCAGGATTCGCCCATCCCGCGCCCTGGTCATTTGTTCTTGTAACGAAACGAAATCTCCGAGATGTTTGATTTATTCGAAAGTAAAGTTTACCGCGAGAGAAAGTAGATGGGTAAGATAAAATTTGGCAAGATTTTCATTATTTCTCTCTCTCTCTCTCTCTTTTATACCTTGTACAGAAAGAATTATTATCAAAAAATTAAACAATCTTTTATTTTTCATAATAAGCAAAACAATTGCGAATAGATGTGAATAATAAATAAACGCTTTGTAAGTACATGTTCTATTAAAAGAAAACACAACACAAGGTTCGAGAAAGAATAAATCGATAGATAAAAGGAAGAATATTTTATTTTTATATCAAAATTATTAAACACACACAACGGAATATGCAGACGGTAGTAAAAATACGGGAAAACTATCCACGTGGAAAAACCGCACAAAATTATCACGTTAATTCTCTCGGAAATAAAAAGAGAAATCCTATTGACGAGCGGATTAATTAATGAATTGTACGCAAGTGACAAGTGTTGCATGCGCTATACTTGCAACAAACTTTGCGAGACACCATCGATACGGAATTGGATGAGCGAACAAGAAACTTTCAGTCTCTCACGAGAGACTGATCGCAAAATACTTTACAACTTACTTTACCGTGGTAATCTCACCTCCGGCGGTGACATTCAAGTAGCGGCGAACTTGCGGCCCGCGCTCGCAATGGGCCGCTCGTACGCCCTCGCCGGTGATCGCCCGGGCATATTTCCGCCTCCGATTCACCCCTCTCGATCCTCCATCGGAGACTCGTCGGAAGGTCTCGCGTCTACGTCGAACACAAAACAAATGATACAATGCGATATGTCCCATCTATCCCAGAGCCAAGTGCGAACAACCGATTACGCTGATTAATTCACGCGATTATAATCATCGCGTTAGCCGCTCGATAAGCGTAAGATATTTCCCCGTTATTCGCGAGCGTGTACTCCGCTATTTTAAACCGAACGAACGCGCGAGGCGGAGTCGAGGATATTACTAGCATCGGCTATCGGCCTGCTATCGCTCGATTTCGTGTCTCGTTTCCGACGTGTCGTAAAATAGAATACCCGGGAATATATAGGCGAGTCCATTTTTTTTCCAGCGACTTACTTGGCCTTTGACAAGCGACACGTGAGGTTCGCTCAACCTTGAATAAACCTCAACAACCCCCTCGTAGTATCGTTCGCGCTCACATACCCAGTTGCATGATTCGCGTGATTGGCTGGGATAATAAGACGCGTATAAAAGTTGAGAAGAGAGAGAAAGAACAGTTGTATTTATCGTTGCGAAATAATCGACGTCGGTTTTGAAAGATACGTAAGCGAGATAAAAAAATAGCGCGACGTCGAATCGATGGAAAAAGGAACGATTGGGAAAAGAAAAACAGGCGCGAACTGTCACGCTTGGGTGCGAGTCGGCGAGGGTCCCTTTTAATTTTCGTCTCGAAATCGATAGCGCGACGAGTCGATACGAGCCCCAAGGTGTCCACGTGTCAAGCCGATTCGCACCGATTCGGGACGGCGGCCTTCGCGCGGCGAAGCGACGAGTCGCTATCGCGATTTACGGTATTTTTCTGGCGCGGCGAGGTCGCATTGTCCGCGTCCGTAGAAAACGGCCGCTATAGCGAGTGGTAGAGACGATCGATGCAGCCACCGGCACGACACAGCCACCCCCAGAACTCTCGCGTCCTCTCCCCTCCTCGAGGTGTCCTCGCTATCTCTTCTTTCGCGGCGCATCTCTCTCTCTCTCTCTAACTCCCTCAACCTTCCCCCTCTCTCCCCTCAACTTTATTTTATACGATACTAAACTACGCAAACTAAACGCGCGTATCGATAGACCAGAGTCTAGCGTCATAACTTGCACGATTATATTTTTCTCTTCCTAGAGCTTTAGATAAATTTCTCCCCCACTTTACGCGGGAATAATACTCTTATATGTGAATCTTGATTGCGTAAGATATAATTGCATGAGGTGATTAAAAACTTACACGCGAAGGTTGCACGGAAGCGTATCCGTACGCAAGTCGAGGCTACTTGTGTGCGATGAATATTCCCATTCACCAGAACCATGACACTCTACCAATCACTGAAATGTTGTAAAGTATTATGACAAATTATTGTACATGCGCTCATGTGTGCATTTGCGATTTTTATCACAGTCGGTTGTCACTTGTCGGAGCGACTACTTTCTTCGAAAGATTGACAAGTTCTGAATATTTTGACATATACTCGTTATAAGATACGAAATAACGATTCGAAAATACTGTCATTCGTAAAAATGAACGAAGCAACATTTTTATCGCGTTATTAAATTATACAAGATTGAGATCAAGTGCGGTCAAAATAGACGAAATGTCGCGCGAAAAATTTACACATCAAAGATGTCTCACGATATCCTCTAATTTATCCTCAAAAAAATCAAATAAATTGACATTCTTGCGTATTACATAACATAGATGGATTGTAACGTAGCTTATAAATTGATGATACAGCGAGTGACAAAGTGATAGAGCGCGGGATCGAAAACTCGTCGTCTCGAAATACTACGGTTGCGGTCCAGCGGACAGTGAATAATCGCGCACTTACCCTCGACATTTAACACTCCGTTCGTTTCCCGCGTGAATGCGTGCGGGAGACGTCCAACGTGTCCGCGAGAAGACGATTACCAGCCAACCGAAGGGAGCGACGCGCGATTTATTAGCGATTTATTAACGATGAGTGCCGGCAAAGGTACACAAGGTTTCACGGAGGGAACGAGGCTCCCTCTCCGGAGGCTCATTCGTGACTCGGCGAGGACTCAGCTGTCTCCTGCCGAGACCAGGGACCGAGGTCGTCGTTGGGGCGTGCGCGGAATCAAACGTCATTTTCGCTCCAATATCGGCGCAAAAAACCGGATTAAATTCCTCGGATAAAGCGCCTCGGGAGGCATTTGACGCTTTAATCGCGCTACTCTCTCGTGGCAATTTCCTAGCTAATACCTTAATAATGAGTAGCGATGATTCGATAATCTCTTTCTCGATGATTGTTTCGCAGTTTCCTCGGGCCGCGCGCAAACTCGAGCCGCGCATCTCGCGCATGCGCACGTCGCATTAGGGGTGCGTTCAAAAATTCTATTCGTGGGATAAAGTAGCTTTGAATTGACCAATCGGGACGAGGAAATCTTTGCTCTTGATTGGTCAATTAAATGTTACCTTGACAGGTAGAGTTTTCGAGCACACCCTGTAATAATATGTGCGACGCATGCGCAACATTAGGATCGAACGAAATTCGAATGCGCGACGCGCCACGTAAAGGCCGACGAAAAGTCAGTCAGCGAATTTCGATCGTTGCTCGAACTTGAACCTAGACTAGGTACACTAGAATCTAAATCCGATTTTTATTTCAATTCGAGTAGCACGTGGATCGTGTCGTGGTGAATGAGTAAAAAAGAAACTGTGTGCCTGCTATTCGAAAAGGCGCGTAACACGAGGATTTACTCGTCTCTGTGATTACGTCACCCATTAAACGCATTTGCGAATGATTAAAAATGTGCTAATCTACCTTCAGGTAAGACGAATTTTGATACTTCACCATGGCGATCGCTACCGACCTCAAATTGTCGCGATGTAACGGTCAACCATGGGGTTTTCGACTCTCCGGAGGCGTGGACTTTACATTTCCCTTAACCATCGTCAGGGTAAGATATGTTTTAATATCTCTGCGTGACTCTCATTATCGTTAAATTATTGTTTTTTCGACAAGGTGTCGATCGGGGGTATAGCTCATACAGCTGGCCTGCAAGCGGGCGATGTGATTGTTAAATTGAACGGGGAGCCAATAAGTCAACTCACCCACGCGCAAGCCTACGATAAACTCGTCAGCCTCGGCAACGATGTCGTTTTGTCCGTCATACGAAGTCACGAAATTGCGCAAAAACAGTAACAATATCCTTCCATTCAAGTTTATTCTCTAGGAATTTTTGCGCGATAATAGTCTTCTGCAAATGAAAAATAAGCTGGTTTGGATTTTATTGCGATGCGAGAATTGTAATAAGAAATGGAAATAAAATTGTGAAGAAGATTGTAAAGACCAAACGTTAATTTTGAAGCGAGTATGCATATCATATGCTTTGGCCCGATCTGTCACGCGCATCTGGCACGCATCAATCGATCAAGGTCTATTAGTTAATGTTGCGAAACTGTGTCGATCAGCCCGGACACAATGAAACGCAATCTGTTAACTATGATCGATGGGACGCAGCGGGACTGTAGGAAACGTGATGAAGGGTACGCACGGGGGTGTTACGTATGTTGACATAATTTATTTTCATTTTATATATTAGATATTGTTCGTAGAATATATATAATATATATGACTTGCGCGCTATCTAATCGTTATTATCGTAACGATAGAAGTGCGCCATATTTCACGATATAATTTACACAAAAAATAACTGTACAATAGCTCGCTCTTGCATTCTCTGTTGAGCATACACCCATGCTATAGTTACGCACACACGAGGAAACTTTATCACACTTATATTTTCATCACTTCATCCCACGTCGTTATTTGTGGGGGCGACGCAGAACCAAGTACCGCTTGGAATCGGATATATATATATATATTAAAGTAAAAAAAAACGAATAGATCACTTTAAAGATTGCAGGATTAAAGGAACATATAGAGGAAGTCACGCGCTATGATTATATAAGTAAACGATCACACATGCGATCACTAAATGCCTAAACTGTCTTTCGTCTTTTTTCTCGTAGTCGTGGATTATATATGCCGGGTAAATGTGTCGAGAGAATGCGAGATTAGTCCCTTATAATCCACACGCGTTTTGCTTCCCACGTATGATATGATAACGGATATGAGGGCTATCCCGTTTTTCTCTCTTTCTCTCTCCCTCTCTCTCAACAAACACCTAATGATATGCATGTTTCTCTTGTTATCAAGACGTAAATAGATGATTATATTTAACATACATTATATATCATTAAGTATTATATATAGAAAGTAAAACACACATGAAAAAATGCTAAACTTTACAACTATAATAAAAAATATATAGATGCTGTCACTTGCTGAACGTATAGCTTTTTCATCATTTATTCTTTTTAATACGATGTGACAGCATCACGCAAAGACGAAAAACAGCTCTGTTCGGATCGAGATCGATTCGAGGAATCCATCTTGGAAATAAAAAGCAAAGACAAAGCAACTGAGAAGCCTGACAGGTAGCATGTCCGTCGCAGTTAACTGCTAATTAATTAATTAGCACATGTCACAGACCGTTTGAAGTTTGAATTACTATTTTATCGTGTGACCGTAATCGCAATCGATCTCGATATATAAATTTACACTTTGGTATACAAATATATAATCTAATTAGCGCGTATAAGCGCCGTTCCGTTCAGTTGTGTCCTTTGACGAGTCGATTTGCATCGAAAACTATTGTACAGCATATATTTTAGAGAATCAACTCCCTCTCCCTGTCTTCATTCTCTCTCTACATCAAAAGTTTGTCGTAGTAAATATATATACAATACAATCAGGTACAATAGTAGCATATATGGAGATTGATCGGTTTAGTTTACGAGGAAGACGGATAGAGAGAAGTAGATGGACGAGCGATGAAGAGGAGTGGGAACGAGAACGAAAACGAAAGGAAGAAGAAGAATTAAGAGACAAGATAAGACAGAGAGAGAGAAAGAGAAAGAGAACAAAGATCTTTCTCATCGTATTTCGCAAGATCGTTCAATCGACGTATTTATAACTTCTTCAACTTATATGTTAAATATACAGAACAATTTTGATCAAGATACAAGAGTTCAACGCGAAAAAGTTGAATGTTTGGTCTATTTGATCAGCAGATCTGTGGAATCCGTAAAAATCTAATTGACGGAAATGAAGTAGTGTAGAGTGTTTTTTATATATGTATATATAAAATGTATATATATCACCTGTTTCGCGTGCAGGACACAGGCCCTGGTAGTTGAGACGAAGAAACCAGTTACCACTGGAGACGACTTGTAAAAGATATAAGATTTGTAAACTGTATCTCATATTTTCTCTTTTTGACGTAATTAAGGGACGATCGCCATGACTTCTTTTGTGCGTTCTAGCAATCAATGACATCAATGTAATGACTATTGGTCCGCTTGTTCGCTGGTCTCCTCGTTATCGGATACCGATGTTGACGGCGTCCTATCGTGATTTGTGCAATTCTCGGCTTGACACTTACTTTCGGCGATTTCCAGCCAATGTTGCTTATTCATACTAACCCCATCAACGAGCGGCATAAGCTTATCCGTTATCTGGGCAAATGCCTATTAAAATAAACGCAAAGAGTAATAAATATACGGGGAAAAAACAAAATATTTTATTAAGATTATCAATTTGTCAAACTATACGAACCTCGTAAATAGGAAGACAGATTGAATTGATAAAGCCGACTTGCATCATTGGTAATTGGTCTTCTTTCTCTCGATTCATAATATCCTATAAAATACGAAAAATAAAGTCGCATAAAAGAACGTTTTCGAGCTTTATAAATCTATTACGTGTATTGATGCTTACAATAGGTGTAATGTTAAGCGTCCGTCTCTCTATATCACCCTGTTCAAAAAACTCGCTACTAACGAGTTCGGCTACTCTTTTCTCGACTTCCCATGGTTTAGTAATCGCGGCCAGATCACAAACTGTCATTAACATTCCGCGCAAAAGATCTCGATGATCACTGTAGGCCCAATTATAACCGCCACTGCGTGCTAAACTAAGAAAAGCGCTACGCTTTCTAAAGTAAACAGCCAAATCGGTTGAGAGTATCGCATCTTCGAGAACCTTCACTACGCGCGAATATTCTTCCGGCGAAAGATTCGATAGAATTTGATTTCCTTGACTACTCAAGATCATCAGACATTGATCAAAATGATGATGTTCCATTGTTGAGGTCGAGTACAACTGTGCCAATGGCGAGGAAGCTCTAAAAACGAAGAAATAGTACTTTAGTAAACAAGAGATTACATCAAAGCATATAAAGTGATTCAAAAGTAAATAATAGTGCTCACTTTATTTGAAAAGAATTGTTTGTTCCGCGATGATCAAGATCGTGACACAAACAAGCGATGATAAGCGCAAGACACTCAATTTCACCAAAGATCTTCCACCATTGTGTAGCCTAGGAGGACGAAAGAATTATATACTCGTTTTGTGAATAAGAATCGGTATTACTCTTAAAAAAAAATGCTTACTGTCAAAATGGCAAACATCATTTGAGCCACATTAAAGGCATGTCGCCAATTGTGATACGTAACATTTCGATAGTTTTTCTTCACACTCAACAACCAACGGCAAAGTACATCGTAATCGATGTGAAACCGTTCGACAAAGTCCAAATCGAGAAACATTCTGAGACACGCGGTAAGAGTGTCGTCGTCCTGCATATGTATATCGTCAAACTTGAAATCGTGCAGTTTAAGATGTACCGATGACGGGACTCGTAAACTCTGTCGAAGCAAAAGAATAAACAATAAACTTAAAAAATTACAAAATATCGCGGAGCCAACAGCTAAAAGTATAGCTACCCTCAATCTCTGCGCGTCTTCCAATGACGCCGATGCATGGTAACTCAATACTTCCAAAGTGACGCTCTGTTTCGCCATTGCTATCACAGCCTTCTCATACCTAAGTAACAAACAAATACACTAGGATATTTAAAGAGTAAATTTAAAATATACACAATAAAGATATACATGCGGACATGGATACACTTACATGTGCGTATTATGAATTCCCATCCCACAAAATATCGCGAACGCTTCGACGAAATTTTCATCGTTCTTTGTAAACGGCAGATCATCGAATTTATTGATCAATTGAATAACACCGATTATTTGACCGGAGGAATTCTTGATGGCCATGCAAAGAATTGTACGGTGTTTAAAACCGGTACCGTCATCCACTAACGGATCGAATCTCGGGTCCTCATAAGCGTTCGGTATGTTGACAGTCTATAAATCGCTTTTTTTATCATCTCGAACACTAATGTTTTCGTAGTCATGTCGAGATAGAGTGAATTGAGATACTCACTTCACCGGTTGTCACTACGTAACCCGTGATGCCAACATTAATAGGAAATCTACTCTCAAACGGACTGTAAAAAAGAAAGAGTTGTAGAATTTACCGAAAAAAATGGCTGGAATGGCAATTATAAATGCCTTGATTCACCTAGTACGAGAATCAGAATCCTCGCCAGCGAGATCGTTTGCTTCAAAGTCAAAGACGCGCGAGAAACTGCCTTTTGAAGCTTTGTGCACGAGCAACACCTGAAAACAATCATGACGTTCTAACGCATTCTCTTTTGCTCATATAAACGCATCTCATTCTCGCAGTAAATATTTATGTTAATTACCTGAACACGTTGGCATTGAATCAACGATTGCGTATGCGTAAGAATTCTAAAAACCATGTGCTCTATCGTACTTTGTTCCTCGAAAATCATTCGAGCCAGATCCAATAGAACCTAATATTAATATGTTAATTAGACAAGATACAATTATATCTTCCGTCATGTAATTCTAATTAACAAAATCGGCGCTTACTTGATTTCTTTTCACTTCCAATTGACTTTTCTCGTAAAGCTGCGCGTTTCTTAAACCGATACCACAGAACTGTAAATAACCGGCAAAAACCTTTTCATCCTGCGCAGTGAATTGTCCTTCGCCGCCAAGCTTGTTGATTACCTGTGCTACGCCAATTACGTCACTATTGCAATCTTTAATAGGCATGCACAGTAAGGCACGCGTACGGTATCCCGTTAACGCGTCAATTTCGCGATTAAACCTTGAGTCCTGAAATATGTTTAAATCATTTTTTACATATTGCAAATTATATTAATTATGTGCATGTTACATCATACATATATACATATACAGGGTGTTTCTAAACCTATCTCAAAGATTTTAAGGGCGTATTCTAGGGGTCAAAATAAGAAAAAAAGTTCTTATAAACATGGGTCCAAAAATGCTTTCCCTCCGAGTTATATTCATTTGCGATTTTTTCCACCAACTTTAGGAGGCTATAACTCCTAAGGGAGGGAAAGCATATTTGAATCCATAATAAGTTTATAAGAACTTTTTTTCTTATTTTGACCTCTATAATACGCCCTTAAAATCTCTGACATAAATTTAGAAACATTTTGTATATACATATATATATATATATATATATATATATATATATACAGGGTGTCCCAAAACACCCGTACACTCCTTTTAAAATGAAAATAAATGGCTTTTATCAAAAATCGCGAACAATTTTCAAGTAAATCGGGTACGCTCTATCAAATGGTGATATTTTAAACTTTTGATTCCGACCGGAAATACGCCATCCGGATCGGAAGTTGAATTTTTTTAGGGGAACGTGGTACTTTTTATTACAGATTCGAATTGTACGTGAAAAAATAAGAAACTTTTGTATCAAACGTTTTTTCTGAAAGTGCCTCTGTCAATCTTAAAATTGAAGTTCATTATTTCATCACAATTACTTTCAAGGTCAATTTTAAGGTTGACAGAGGCACTTTCAGAAAAAACGTTTGATACAAAAGTTTCTTATTTTTTCACGTACAATTCGAATCTGTAATAAAAAGTACCACGTTCCCCTAAAAAAAATTCAACTTCCGATCCGGATGACGTATTTCCGGTCGGAATCAAAAGTTTAAAATATCACCATTTGATAGAGCGTACCCGATTTACTTGAAAATTGTTCGCGATTTTTGATAAAAGCCATTTATTTTCATTTTAAAAGGGGTGTATGGGGACATCCTGTATATATATATTTTGCTAGTGGAAATATTTCTGTTTAAGCTTTTTCTTCATAAGTGAATCTAAATAATACATCAAATTAATCTATATCAAATTAATGATAATCAAGATAGAGATAAAAAACGCATCAGATAAAGTATATATTTGTACATGTTTATTTATATCAGAAACGATCGCATTCCGGATACGAAAATTGAAAATGATGATTCATTGAGAATTCTCAATGCTATATAATTAATCGATCGGATGCAAAACGCGTCGCGCGCGCTCTCATTAGATAGAAAAGATAGATAAACGGTAATTCCAAGTCCTCGCCTTATAAGCATCTGGTATATTGACGGGTTCTCCGCTCTCAGCGACGTAACCGACGATTCCCGTGCCCCAGGGAATTTTAATTTCATCTTTTTTTTCCATCTCTAGCAACGTCGATCTCGAACAAACGTCGAAAAGTTTTGACACCAGACATCGACTTCTCGGACAGGAGGACGGGTCGTTACGTCGGGTATCCCCGTTGTCGGAATCGATCGCGGCGACTTCGTGATTCCCGACGTGAGGAGACGATATGTTGACAGTGGTTCTCTCGCCCTGGACGAGAAACAACGACCCGCGATCCGCATGAAGAAGCATGCTTACATTTTGCAGAATTTTATGGCACAATGATCTCACGTCCAGCTCGTTGCAGATGTCCTTGACCTGACGGAATTAAAATTCTTAAGGATAGAAGCTTATAAGCTCTTAAGGATTAAAGCTCTCAAGGATAGAAGGACGCGTTTTCGCGCAGTCGCAGTACCTACCAATTCGAAAATAAGGTCCTTCTCGTCGAGGTGCCGGAGCTCGTGTCTGGATCGTCTTTGCGGCCGATTCGAGTTACCGGACCCGACCTGGGTACCACCCGGTTGACCCATGTCGCCGGGCGATACGCTCAAAAAGGTCGGCGTTCCGTCGATCGTGTTGACGATCGGTTTTAAAAGGCCGCCTCGTTCAAATTCGTGCGCCGAAATTTTACGTACGGGTGTCGTAGCTCCCGAGCCCCCGGCACCACCACCACCACGTCCGGATGACGAGTTGCCGCCATGAGTCGGGCTGGAGAGCTCCATGCAGCTGCTGGACGAAGAAGTCGGCGTCGCGTGTGATACCAGCCACAAATCTACAGTCTGCCGTGTTACCTTCCTGATGAATGAAAAGACAAAAGCAATAGAAATAATCTAATAATAGCAGTTTCTGGGAATACTTAAGAGCTAAAATATAGCTGATGGCAGAGAACGAGACGTAAGCGCTTACATCTGTCGCAGTCGTGGACGTAAAGTAAGACAGAGAAAAATTTATATGTAATTTACATATATGTTTTTCTTTGCCTTACTTTGCGTCTATAATTACGACGGACATAAACACTTACGTTTTATTCTCCGCCATTAGCCTATCGCAAGAAGAGAAACATCAATAATACGTATATCAATAATGGAAAGAAGAAACAAAGCATACAACATTAAAAAAAAAAAAAAACGACGATTAGGATGCTGCGGTCCAGTAAACGCTATAGAAAATTCTCTGAACGCTCCAAATACTTTCAGAGGGTGGTCGACGAATGACGTATTTATGACGTCACAAGGTAGGGTTTCGTAGCGTCTATTGAACCGCAGTTATAATAAACATACACAACAAAGCTTTTTTATTTGTTATTTAACAAACATGACGACGAGCGAGTAGAAGATTTGATGATCTCGAGAGATCAGTAGTCTTTCAGATGGAAAACACACGATACATTTGACATGAAAATATATTATTTGACATTCAAATGACGAGCGCTTTCTATCTGGGGCGAATTTTTGTCAGAATTGCCAATTCAAGGAGAATAATACCGTAAAAAATAATCGTTGACGAAGTCGGGATGCTCGTCGAGCCATGCTTCCATGCGAGCGTACTCCGGATCGTACACCGTCGACGTCGAGGAATAATAAGCACCGCCGCCACTGCTTCCGCCGCTTCCATCCTGCACCTGTTGCAACATATTCTGGCTGGCCACGCCGCCCTGTGCTCCTTGCACCCCCTGGACGCAGGGAGCCGCCGTTTCCGCCGTCATCCTCGGCTCCTCGATGCTCCGCAAGTGCAGGCCTGTAAAATATGCCGTTATAATAGTTGGTCGTCAACATTCGTCAAGAACTTTTTCGTCTCGCGTCGACTTTTGCAATTATCTCCGTATTCTAAAAGTTGGCAATTTAATTTCTCGCTTGCTCATTCTTTCCGAGAACGTTTCGAAAATACTCGAGAGAATAGTTATGTCAATTATAACGAAGTTTTAATAGAATGCTAACTTTATCCGAGGGGATCTTACAATTGTAATTATATTCCTTCAAGCGGATAGATCTAAGGGAATCGCGTAGGAGAGATGCGTTTTTTTTTCTTTTCAAACATATTTCGAGGCAACGTTTATATTCGCGCACCACGTTCTCTCGACATAGCGATTCCGTCATGTGTGTACGCGCATCGCGCTCGCGACACAACACACCGCATACGGCTGTGAGAGCGGATATTGCACATCAAAGGAAAACCACATGGTAACGTCATCGTCACCTCGCACTTCTCCGCTCCTCGTCCGACTTAGTGCAAAGGTAAGGCACGCGTCATATGTGTCCAAAGTGTAAGATTAATATTTTATTCGCGTGCGTTTATCGAAGAGACTCTCGCATCGATTTTATCATCCTATATTCCTGGTTCGATCGAAGCCAAATTTTCCCTCCATTACTTCCTCGAAATATTCCCATTGATCATTGATTTCATATACGGTAATTTGATATAAAAATGATTAATTATATACGCGATCTTTCTCTTATCGTGATTATGCTCCAAGCATGTCTGATTTTTTGACAATACGAAAATGTGTTTCGTGGAGAAATTGTTTTGAAAGAACGGATGCTTATTGTCGATAGAAATTCTTTTTCCAAGGTCGCAATTTTTTTTTTTGAAATTTTACGACCGACGTTTCCTCTTAACGAGCATGATTCTCTTATATAAATAGATTCCTCTCGTGCGGGATTAAAACGTATTAAGAGGATGCAAAGACAAAGTGAAGGCTATTATTTCATATTTTACATCTCGATATACCATGATATTCAATATTAAATAAAATACCTTGTAAAAAAATACTCATTTTAATACATCCTAATCGATATATCTTTTTAAAGTCCATGTGGAAAAGTCGGGAGACCGAAGAGGAGGAACGAAGAGTGGTCTGGCGACCAAATGTAAACGAAATCCCCGTGGAAAAACACGATACGGATTATACCGGGTAAATTTCCTACGAGACGAGACGAGACGAGAGCGCGCGTTCTCTTCACGGGTGAGTTACCGCATGTCGCATTGGTCCTGCTCATTCGAATGTCGATTATCAACTACCGGCTGATGTCGTATACATGTACGGATGTCGCCACGATAATCGGCTATAGCGGAGTAATCGCGCGAAATTATTAGCTTTCTCGGCGACACGGTATAATGGAGGGCTCCGTAACTGACAGATCACGGACCCCGCTGAAAAGGATAAAAGGATTCAGCGAGTTGAAATCTTATTGTTTTACATTTTCGAATTATTCCAAAGTAGAATCGTTTTCTACCCGTTTACGAGATTTTCTACCGCGCTACGAGACTGTTTATATACATATTGGTTTTTCCTTCAAGTTTCCTTATTTCCATACAACGCGAAAAAAACGCGGAAACTTGTCATCGCAAGGTTGTAACAAGACAAATATGTTATGCAATGTAGCTGCAATTTTATCACAATATTCAATTCTTCTATCGCTGTAATTTGCGGAATTATAATGTTGCTAATGTAATTGAAAATGTTGTACGAGTTAAATCAGTTTGAATTATACATTTTCCCACCTGAATATTATTTTATAAATTGTCTCGCGTTGGAAAAATGTAATTTCTGATAAATTAGACCTAAACAGTGTTCGATTGACGATATTTTGCGCGTAAAAACAGCATGACACACGTGGGTGGGCCGCTGTTCTGTTTCCGTGCTTCTCTCTTTTTCTTTTTCTCTTCCTCTCTGATGTTACTGGCAATTCCAAACTATTCGATTCTTAAACGCGCGCTGAATATCGATAGTCTATTTAAGTAAGTTACGGATTGTATGGACGAGCCAGTACGCGACATGAATCTTAAAATTCATGAGGTATTTCTCCCAAACGCGCACGTCATTTAATCTACGAATTCTTTCCCCAAATTTGAATAAATTTCTCCGTTACGAAAATAAATCAAACAAGAGATCATCATTTATTATAACTTTTCACCATCGTACATTTCTACGTAATTAAATTTCAAATAGAAATTCTGTCAAAGTAAAGTTCAAGAATCTAATTGAAAAATATAATTTTACTATCTTTTTATGAAAAGATCGATTTATAAATTTGTTTAGAATCCACGACTCAGAGGAAATGCGTTCAAGGATATCCTACGTGTGAATGCCACGGAAAACCAAACAAGCAAAGTAAATAAAATAATCGCACCGAATAAAAAACAAAAAAAGAAAACAAAAGATAACGTAAAGCTTTGCTCAGCTTCCGTATCTCCATACGCGTCTATGATAAATGTTCTTTATGTTGGACGATCGCGATTATAATGAATACACTTTAGGTTTAACGAGTCCTCGTGAACGTCATTGCTTTCGCCATTCGTCGATGACACATGCACACATACATGTAATAGAGAACGATAACTGCTGGATATGCTACTGGAAGATAGTAGAAGCCAAACAACTGAAATTAAAGCTTACAAGTCAGCTGATAATCATGCGCATTTAAAGTTCGATGAAGTTATCTATGCGGCAAAGTTGCTCCGATAACGCGTCAGTCGTCACCTATAGACACTCGTAAACATTTTCGCTAACTGGTAGTTGAAATTCCCGAAAAAAATAGATGCTAATTTTACGGAACTGTTCAATTCTATTGTTGTCGAACGCAACCTGATTCTTCTCGATTCCTTTAAAATTCAGCATGATTCATTCGAGTGCTTTAAATCACTGTCAGATCTCTCATAATCGTGGTATTGAAAATTGGATGGTTCCCAATAAATAAATATATAATAATTTATAACGTATTTTCGGTTCTTCTTTCGCAGATCTCTCGAAAATAAATATTATATTTCGTCTTTCAGATACGTGGACGACGCTCCGTGCGACAGGGTACGAGAGACACAGTTATACAAAAGGCGAACACGCTGGTGTTTCGCGCGCTTGTAGCAAACAACGGCTCGGAAAGCTGAGAAACCGACCGACCGGCCTTCACGCGCCTTCGCCTCGGCCCGATGGCGCCAAGCTGACCTATCTGCTCGCCACCGATCTGGCCGCGGTCTCACTTTACTCGACCGGCCGCTGGTCGATCAACCGATCGTCATTCCTCGTTGTGTTCGTTATAGAAATTTTCCCGAAATTATAGATTACGAATATACGCGTGTCGCGACTGATCTAATAAGGAAATTTTACGAAATAAGACTTTAGGGAGATAAAGCACGCGAATAGAAGACATATCGATTAGTTTGGAAATTATATCGGCTGTAGAATCTTTTGAGAAATTTCTGATATGTATCGCTCAATCATTTTGGCATCTGGTTGGAAATTGTAAATGTAAATGTGCGATAAAAAAAACGACTTCGTGGTAGCTAGTCGTTCATGTGTACACGTTATTTTTCAGGAAAGCGGAAAGTCGAGTCGGCTATAAACCGCTAAATCACTTTCTAAGAATCATAAATCTCGTCGAGATTTACATACCGCAAGATGGAAGGACTGAAAATTGTCGGAAGATCTCTCGCTGTTTTCGTGCGGATCGATCGACGTAATTTGATGCTTTGTGTAAAGAGCTGAATAGAAGTCTGGGGAGACAAAATTTGACATGGATTCTTAGAACCGATGACGCAAACGCGACGGGTTCCCAGAAACCGGAAGCGACTGAAACGTTCCATGTAACTGAGATCGCGGCAAGGTCGAAGGACTCGAAAGATGGAAGGACGAAAAAAGGATTTATCGTCTTTTGGCCCAGGCGTCGATTCCGCCGCGTTCGCGTTCAAATGTACGTACACCAAGAAGGCCGTTGAAACCTGCTCTCGGACCGGTCGCCGGTTCTTCGTTTTCTGACAGCATCACAGACTCTCTTCTCCCTCCACCCGCCAAGTCTGCGTACTTGATCGTCACTGCCGTCAAGTTCAATGCTACCGTTTCCTTTCAAATCCGTGCACAAAAACAAAGAAAATCGATTCGCAATCTCATTTTATCATTCCTTGTTTCACACGAACCTTTGGCATATCACTAATAGGAGCGAAATTAGTAGTCTCGTTGCTATCGCTGCGTGGGCGATTATTCTAATCATGTGAACTGCCCACGTTGTTCAATTTCTGAAAACGTGTCACGCAAATAACCGGAACATTTCCGGTTCGCAATTTTAAAGAGGGATCATCTTTTAAAGCCAATGTACACTGCGATGGAACTTTTGTGTAAATCTATGATTAATATTCTAGATGATCCGCTTAGATCGCGATACATTTTGAGATTTCTTTTAAGATTCAATCCCATCCAAGATTACCGTCATTTCTGCAAGGATAATATAAATTCTACTTTCAGAATTTCGATATAATTAATCGATATAATTCGATATAATTTCTCTCGCAAAGAATATCGTTGTCGAATTTCCAATACGTTTAAGACAGGGATTTAAAAAATCACCGTTACACAGAAAAAAAATAAGTGTCAAATCAAAACTTGTATACTTAAACTAACGCGTTCATTGTTATATACGCAACAATTTATAATCTTCTTAGAAGAATTTAATAATTTTAATATTGTAATTGTCACCTCAAGAATATATAATTATTTAATTCTACTTTAAGAAAATTATAATCTTTTTAAAAATGTTATTTTCTATCTAACATTGTTTCTTTTCCATTCAAGAATATTAAATCTTAAATTATAAGAATATATTTTTCTTGATTGAACTATTTAAAATGGCTTCATTAAAGTAAGCAATTATTCAAGCAATTATATTTTTCTTTAATTAACGCAATATAATCTCATTTCAAGATTCCCATGTTCAAACTAAATATATCTTCAAAACAAGAATGTCCTTTTTTTTCTGTGTAATTAAATCCGAAAGATTACAAAATTTTAATTTCGCAAGATTTCTCTTGAATAATAAAGCGATGAAATAATTATGAAATAAATAACTATTATATATTTAAAATATAAATGTCTGGCAGGAGTTCGAGTGGCGCAGCGGCATCATGATGAGGAAACTGAAATCGACTCTGGAAAAAGAAGATGGAATTCTTCGCGACAGTCAGCTACAATTCCAAGGAGAAGAGGAAGCTCGCGATCGAGCTCCACTTTCGGCATGCGACGAGGTAAATGTCTAAGTAAGCGACGCAAGACGCGACGGCACACGCAGCTATATTAAACCCGACCAACACGTGCGCACGCGTGCGTATCGTCACGTCGTCGTTGCAAGAGATTCGTAGCCCACACGAAACCATCAACGAGCCTATGTATCTATATATCTCGCAATCGGTTTAGAGCGTTACACTTTTTTCGCTCTTTTCTCTCGATATCCCACTCGTACGTGAAAGAGTCACCAGTTACGCAAAGTCATCTTGTACGTCGTGGAAGAGAAGACTGCGTGAAAGGAAGACTCGAAGCCAAGTACGGTGATTATTTCCGATAAAAAGAAATTTATTTAAATCGCACAAATCACCCGGACGGAAAAGGATATCGAAGGCAAAGAGCAATGCTCTCGTGACACTTTGAGAAAATTGCTCGGAAACCGCGCGTCA
The DNA here is from genome assembly GCF_025532165.1 of Camponotus vicinus. Classification (NCBI taxonomy): domain Eukaryota; kingdom Metazoa; phylum Arthropoda; class Insecta; order Hymenoptera; family Formicidae; genus Camponotus; species Camponotus vicinus. The sequence goes on from NW_028141980.1 coordinate 9,022,618, forward strand.
TCGAGGAACCGACGATGCTTCTTGTAATCCGCAAGTTACGCAACGAAATAGCGCCAGTTACCTTGGCCAATGCAAATAAGCGTCGTCGTTATTCGTCTTGTACGATTGCTCTTGCAATAAGTATGTATAGCGGTATCGCAACCACGCACTCTCACGTTAGTTGCGTGTGTTTGGAAAACGAGAATCAAAGATCATCTCGACCGCATCTTCGACCCTTCGCACCCTTTTCCACTGTGCGAAAATTATTATTCCGTCACGCGAAATTTTTTAAACATTAAGGAAATTGGACGTGTTTTAGGAATCGAAGAAAATTTCTAAACAATGGTATACAGTTCGATTCCCACGACTCGAAGTATCTTTCTCTATTTGTTTCTTTTCTGTGTAAAATATGAATAAAAGATTTGACCGATCGATGACACATTGATTGAACATTGTTGTCATTCCTTTGGATAACGGGAGTTGTCGACGCAATCGTCAAATGCGTAAATAAACAGTTTGAAACAGCCGATAAATTGCGATATCGGAATCGGATCGGCGCGCAAAAGTGCGCCTATCTCGTCGCGATGGAAATTCCACTTTAAATTCAAAGGTTACGCGGCTCTCTTGCCGGAGATAAGGCGCTTATCGTTAACTGTAAATCTTATCGTGACATTAGCATCGCGCGCGATCAAAAATCGGTAACGATGCGTGCAATGCAATGGCCTGTCCTTTGCAGGGATGTGCCCAGGGATGTTTAACCCATTCAGACCCTATGTACATAATTATGCACAAAAACTTTCTCAAAACTTCATGTGAAATAGTTATTTTTTAGAATTAGTTTCCCTGCGATCTCTCGGTGGACTAGATAATAATAAAAATAAAAATAATAAAAAAAATAATAAATAATAATAAAATAATAATAATAATAATAATAATAATAATAATAATAATATATAATTTTTTACATTACCAGAAAAAATTCAGGTCTGAATGGCTTAATGACGTTTAATGACAGCTAATCAAAAAGAAAGAGCGAGAGACGTAAAATTGATTCCCCCGTTCTGGCTGCTCTTTAATCACCAACTTTTCATTCGACAAGATTTATTTGACTTTTTCAACTTTTCCCCGTCAGGTATATACCACATAACTTCTAATACTTTACGTTAAAAAGAGATAAGGCGCCGGATCGTCGAGAACGATAACGAGAAACGAAACGGCTCAACTTTGACACGCACATACATATTACTTATTGTATTTATATGTACCTTATAAATATATTTATATAGGAAATATACTACTAAATTTCTTTGTAACTACAAAACTCGTTCTCTTCTTCCAGAGAGCAAGATACCTCGCCTCGAACGCGTGTCCACATTGACGATGCAACGACGAAAAGGTTAACGAGACCTGCATTTAAAAAGCGATACCCATCTTTCCTCCGGATGTACGTATACAACGCCAAGTTATCGCAAGTATGCGCGAGGTTATAACATTTTCGCCAATGTCTTCTTACGATTGAATCCAACCTGCGCGCCCTACGCTATTACGCTATTACGATCTAGGGGTCTTTAATGGGGGCCCATGCTACGCACGAATCACGACGGAATCACGTTGCACGCACGTCTCGTCGCATCGTTGGACGAGAAACATGCACGCATCCAGCCTCGCATCGGGCCTGCCAGCGGTGGCGACTTTCAAGCTAATTTTGCACATGCGGCGAGATTATAGGTGAACCAAAGGACAGAGAGAGGGGGGGAGATTCGTTAGCGATGACGAAAGGAAATTATTATTATTAGCGCGGAGCGCGTTCGCGTAGAGCCTCGAGATGAACTTACATTGATCCAATATCTTAAGCATCGCTTTCTTCAGCTGCATAATCGTGCTGCTGGCTACCGCGGCGTCGAGGAACAACAATAACAACGACACGAAGCGCGATCTCTCCCGTGCAGACGTCCGCTCGACCGATCCTGTCCATCGTCGATAAGACGAAACCTTCAAAGAGCCACTGACCGTCGACCGACAACAGGACGCTGCATCTCGCCGCACGACGCGGTCGCGGTCGCTCGGCGGCGAGTCGACATCCTCTCTTTCTTCTCCTTTCGCTTCCTCTAGGTCAGCGCGCGCGCGCGCGCGCACGTGTCCGTATGTGTCACGCGCGTGTGTACGAGTACTCGTACGTATGTGTTTGTTGCACGATGCACTCTCGACTGGCACAACGCACCGCGTGCGTGTACGCGCGTATGTACGCGCACCACCACGAGCGAGGAAGCGAGGAAGTCGTCGTCACTTCCGGCGAGCTGGAATCCGCACGATGAATGAACTCGTTCGCATAATCGGCTCCCTACATGCGAATTCTATCCGATAACACCCGACACGTGGCCGACCGGAGCGAGGGCTCTTAAAAGCGACGATGAAGAAGCGATCACCCGCAGCCGCCCAGATACGATAAATTTGCTCGTTTCGCTCCGAGAAACCGATCGCACACCCGCCCCGGTCACATCTTATCGCGCCCCGATACACGAGTTATCCGATGACTCGTTTGCGATGCAAGACGGAAACTGACATGGAAAAGAGGCAAAACTGAATCTGTTACGATCCGCGCAATAGTCTCCGGAGGAGACTATTTTCTAACGAGGTGCCTCGAGAAGGTGCCTAACCAGAAGACTCGAAGTAATCGCAAAAAAGTCCACTGTTGCAATCGTAAGATTTCACGATACTCAAGACGATGTTTATTAGAATTCGATACGATATCGTGAGATTCCGGAACCGCACTATCCACTGTTTCTTCTTCTTTTTTTCTTTTTTGTTTAATGCCACAGAATCGACACTCGACGACGGGCCATGGATGTTTTTAAATTCGACCGAACATTGTCGCGCGAAAAATCGAGTTTCATCGTTCCGTTTCATCCATGTACACCGATTACTCCTTTTTCTTTATCAGGAAAATCACATTATCGAGCAAGTTTTGGAAAGAGCCAACGATACACGGCAAAATTCGCTGCTTCGAGAGTTACGAGACGCTCGACCTCGATGCATCAAGAACGCACGTGAACCGCACGCAAGTTTATGAGCGACTGTTACGAACCTGATCGAGTGGAGTCGAGTTGAGTTCAGCCGAGTCGTGCGGCGCAATGTGACGCTCGGGACCCAAAGAGGGGGAAAAAAGAAGGAGAGAGAGAGACAGAGAGAGAGAGAGGGGGTGGGAGAGAGGGAAGGAGACAAAGTTTCTAATTCCGATTAACACCGCTTTGCACCGTACAGTATTTTATATGCAGGGTAAATCAAATTATCGACCGTAATCGGAGGACGAGATGTTGCAGTTATCGGAGAAACACGAACCGCATCGGTGTACGACATGTGACGAACGAAAATTACCGCATGCAGCACGAGATGATTATTTGCGGGGAGAAGAATTTTTGCCGATCTGCAATGGGCTGACATGGGAGATAAATACACTTTTTTATCTCGCTCTCCATTGTACATAATACTTGCTCGCATCGTCACATTCGTGCGATAAGTACGCGCGTGTACGAATGCGTGTACCCGTGCACGCGTCACCAGATAGAAGGAGGGAGAGGAAGGTGAAGAACGGGGGGCAGGAGAGAAAGAGAGAGAGAGAGAGAGAGGAAGGGGGAGAGCGAGAGGGAGAATTAAAGCGTCCATAGCAGCCAAGACCTCGTTGTTATAAAGCAAGTAGTCGTCTTCCTTCGTTCGGAAGGCAGAACAGATGCGAATAGATTTATCCAAGACTCGACGTTTTCGGATAACGCGTTCGCGTTATGACTGCATTTCATTTTTATCCCTTCAAGACCCATCGCTCATCGCAGCCATATTAAATTACAACGTCAGAAGCGAAAAATTGCGCATAAATCTTTTTCTTACGCCAGCGAGACGTCGAAATAAATCAGGCTTTTTTTTTCCACGCGACATTCGTGTGAACGGATCGAAAGGGGGACTCGTAAAAAAAAAAAAAAAAAAAAAAAAACTTGTAATTTATTCGCTGTTCGCGAGGTTTCAGGTGGGGAGAGAGAAAAAAATCATCTTTAAACCGGGAGACAGCTAGAAGAGAGACGGGTACGCTTCTCCTCTCCGTCACTCCGCAAACTTGCGTACGATAAGCACGCGTGAGCGCGCCGTGCCGATGCACGTATTATGTACATACATGTGTGTCGCGTCGAATTATGCAACTGATGAGGTAGCGTTCGTGGTATCGCACGGTATATATCGAGATAAGGCTCGGCGTGAGTTTGGCGCGTCAGCAGAGCCGAGGCGAGAGAGCGAGAACTCTTCGAGAGGAGGAAACTCACGCGCCGCGACATCCGTCCATCGTTTTGCAACCACGAATGTTTTGCCACACTTTGACTGTACTTATTTGTTAGTAATTCGTTATCGACGGGCGGGTCGGTTCATCTCGAAACATTTTTTCCGCGCGGAGATTCCGCGCGTTATTACAGTCCAACAGGCTGAATAGCTCGCGAACGGACGGATTTCTCTTCGCGGATGATACGTTTCGCGAGAGCAACGATCGCGACTCTCTCTTCCTTTAACCGCGCTTCGAGACTCGCCGAGGAATATGTACTCCCGACATCAGTAAACACATCAAGTTGTCTATTCGAATGTCTCTTGTAAAAAAAATTCCCCGAGCTTCCAGATATTTTTGTTCAAAATTTCAGGTAAAAATAATTTTAAAAAATTTTTTAATACGATTTTCTAAAATAAATTCTTTTATATTTTTCTGTGTCTTTAATATTTTTTGCACTCGTATGAAAGAAAAACATGGAGCATCTTAAGTTTCAAATGCTAGATTTGTAAATATACTGAAGAAAAACTGAGTAACTTGTAAGATAAGCGTTTTTCACTTGCATAACATGTTTTATTTTTTCATCGCTAAAAATTACAAAAAAAAATATATACCGCGATATTTTGTTAAAAAAAACATTAAATATATAAACACAAAGATATTTATTTATAGTATATTTCACAAACACATAATTCACTTTGCTATCGACTGTTTATAATACGAGAGAAAAATCATCAAAGAGAAAATTTTTCACAAAATTCTAAAGTCCTAATAAAATTTCATGAGAATTCTCGAATTTTTCCAAAATAAATCTTGGAAAATTTCAGATTTTCCATATTTTTGCAAGGAACAGGACACTGGTAAATTATCGCGTCATTTTCTTCTTTTTCCGTTTATATCGTTTATTTCTCCGATGATTCAGTAATGACATATCGCGGTTCGATTCAACGAAAAAAACGGTTTCTAAATGTATTAAGACTGACTAACAGTCTTGCGTGATCATTATTTTAAGTCATAATTATCGCAAATATTTTTACGCGATTATCGCGCTCACATTCCTAAAAGATTGGTTTTCTTCCTCGCACACATCAGGTCTTTCCCTTTCAATTTTTTTCCTACGCGTTTATTATGATAATTTATTTATTGAAATTTCGACACGCATTCTTCCTTGGACGAGAAGGTTCTTATTGCTTTTTGGAAATAATGTATTAACTTCGGTGATCCTTAGACGATATACCGTAGATAGCATCGTAACCTTGACCGTTATCCACGTTATCCGAGCTCGTGCTTTTCTCGATATTAACACGCTCTCGATCAATTCTTATGAATAATCCCTCTCTTGTCCTGCCTGTCACGAGCGAAGAGACAGATTGTCCCTTCATTCGAGATTCTTTCATCTTCTCTCCCATCTGCCTGCGTGTTCCGCCTGAAACACGTCTTCTACATTTGCGAGAGCGGAAAGTCGCAACCTTCGTAAATTAGCGGCATCCTAATTGACGTATCCGTTGGCGTAGACTTTCCGCGCCGCGTAAAGACGTAGCAACTGCCAACCATGAGAATAATGAAGTAAAATGGATCGGATTACTCGGCGAACGTCGAAAGAAGCTTTTAATCAAAAGTGGAACTTGATGCCGTGCCGACTAATAAAACCAAGATGATACAAAGACTATTTAAAACGTTAACAAAGCAGGCAGAGATTTGTCAGAGGCGTAATGAAGCGAGGAACGTCGCGTAAAGCGTTACTTATTAAACGACGTTATTCGTTGAGGAGATGAAGATAAAAAGAAAGAGAGAAAGCCGCGGTGAAGATTCAGGATTAGACGTGCCGGGTCAATGAGTCCGGGTCAAACGAGCATGCGACTCGTATCGAATTAGCTTGTCGCACTGAAATTGACCTCCAGGCTAATTTCATGATCCATATGCGTTCATATACGCGTGTCGGTACACGCTATATACAGGGTGTTTCTTAATAAGTGCGAAAAATTTTAGGAGATGATTCTTTGTCGAAAATTAAGGGAGGTTTTTCATATAAACATATAGTCCTACATCCCTCCCTGTGGAGTTACACTCCTCCAAAAATGGGGGTAAAAATTAGATTTTTATTTTTTTCTCAAATTTGGAACAAGTTAAAGAAATGAAATTAGGTGGATATTTTCTACTAGTAAAAAGGTTATTTATTAATATTTTTTTCAGCCTCCCCTATTGTTACAAGGGGATGAAACTAGCAATCCCTATTCAATTTTTTATTACAACTTTTTAATGGGCCGGAATATGATCATGTAAAAATATGCATTAAAAAGTTTAATTTATTTAGAAACTTTTTTATTTGTTTTATTTTTTTCATAAAATTAGTAGTTTTCAAGAAAAAAAATAAAATATGTTATCGTGCACAGCATGATGCTAAATAGCAGAAGTTTCGAATTACAAGAAATTAAATTTTAAAATAAAAATAAAATTAGGGTAAATGTTGGAAAAATTGGAACAAAAACAAAATTAAAATAAAGACCTAAAAGCTTAAAAAATAAAAACCTAATTTTTACTCCCATTTTTGGAGGAGTGTAATTTCACAGGGATGTAGGAGTATATGTTTACATGAAAAATCCTCCTTAATTTTCGACAAAGAATCATTTCCTAAAATTTTTCGCACTTGTCAAGAAAATCCTGTATACATATAGGATAATTCACAAGTTTTACCTCGCTTTGAAAATACCACGATCCTAGCAAAAAAAAAGATGAAACGTGGCGCTCGTGTTAAACGATACATGTAATTTATTTTACAATATAAAATAATCTCGCGATCCTGTTGATCAAAATTTACGGCCATCTGTTAATCTACGAATCGAAAGGTGAGAATTTCACGAATCTATTCTATATCGAATGTCGTAATGTGCAGAAAAAGAACTATTTATTTCGACGCACGGCGCGAGAAAAAAAAAATTCATGCGATTTCTCGCTTCTGACATTATAATCCAATATGATTTCGCGGCGAAGTGGCCACTGGAGGCCGCTTAACGACTGCCTTTTGTCGGAATTCCAATTCAATTTTATTCTCCGTTTTATTTACGCTCGCTCCGGCAAGCACTTCGCCCGACTGTCAGATAAACGTCCGTTGACGCGTTAAGAAAGAAGCGACATCGCCGATGGAAGTCGTCAATGGACGTGCGTGAAAAGGAATAAAGGACTTACCCGGTTTCCTGCGGGAGCTCCAAAGCACGGGAGGATGCGCGGATGCGGCGACGGCAGCGGCGGGGTTACCGCCGGAGGCAGCCAGCTTGACTGCGTTCCGCGAACCTGGAACCAACGCAAACTCTTTTCAGGGACCAAATTTTTACACCTTCGTCTCATGTCATACGCCTTCTCTCGTCGAGAGACAAGAGGAGAGAAGGACGAGGGGGTAGCGGTATTTTTCAGACGCAAAAGAAAAACAGTTGTTATTACGCAAAATCGTTAGACCTTTTGTTTGCACAGCCTCGCTGGTTATCGGATACGCGAATAATTTTTTTTATACGATTAATCGACAATTAAAGACAATTAAAATCGAAGCGAGGGGGCGAGGAGGGAAGGGGAAACGCGCGATAGGGTGCAATATCTCGCTGGAATCGAGACACTGGAACATTGCTGTCGCGAAAGGAGAGGAAGGCACCATCGACGGCTCATTAAAAAACAAAATACAACGCGAGCAATACGACGCTTTGTTCGGTATTCGGTTTCACTGTCGTGAATGATAAAGCGACGCGAAGACATTGAATCGCAGGTGTCGCGCAGGCAGATTCTTCGGGTCGGGCGAATTGATAATTTTTTTTTCGTGCGATCAATCGCCATTTGTATGCGGAGACGCTCCAATTTTACGGGAAAAATGACGCGATCTCCGGAAAAGCGAGACTCGGGCTGGTCGGGTCTCACGGAACGACCATTAGCCATTACAGGTTGAGAATATTAACGGCTACCGTGCCAAGTAGGCTACCGTGCGAGTAACGAGCACTTGGCGGAAGGAGACGTGCGTAATAACGAGCGCAGGAAGGAAACAATTTGTGCATTTTAACCGTGCCTTAGTAGCTAAGTCGCCTTGTCCGCGTCGGCGCATTTTATTTTCTCTCTCTCTTTTTTTTTCATGAAAATCGCGCTCTCGTCAAACTTACAAAATCCGTCCGGTTGCTCCTCGACTTCGGGACTAGAGGACGAGGTAGCGCAGCTGCAGGTGCACGAACAGAATAGCCTTCTCCTGCCGTCACCCTTCCCCTTGGCCAGATAACGACACTGTCGCCCACGAATAGCCATCGAATGGCGTATCCGGTGAAGATTCGCCGAATGAGAGGGTAATCGCGGGGTGCTCGCGGACGGCCGGCTCGCGGTTGAATTAACCTTGGGTGGGTTCGGATTGGTAGCAGGGGAAAACGATATGCGTGCTCCGACGCGATTCCTCATACGACAACTATATATAGGCCCATATATCCGTTACTTTCTATATATCCCGCGGTCGATACCGACCTCGTCTCTTACGACGCTCGTTCGACGATCGTTAACTAATACGATCGCCAACCGATACGTGCATTAAACTTCCGGTCCGCGTCTCCGCGTCTCCGCGTCTCTCATCGGCTTAATGGCCGGTGTCGCGCATGGCCCCTTCCCGCATCGCGAGCGCTATTTTTGGCATCACTTTGGGACGCCCCCGACCAACGTTTCGATTACGCGAAAGGACGATAAAGGACGATTGTATCTAATACGAAACGTCCTTGAATTATCGCATAAATATGTATCTCGGGGGAAGAAAAAAAATTGCCAATTCACGTTTTATTCAACGTAAAGGCACTCCTTTTTCAACGATATCACAATTTCATCGGTATCAATCAGACAGATATCTTTCCTTATTTCTTCATTCACGCCCGGTCTACGTTTGTTCGCTTTAGACTTGTCGTTTCTGGATGAGCAACGAGCGATAAACAAGATTAATCGGGGAGGGCGAAAAAATGGGTTTGCTCCAATTTTTCGCTTGTAACTCGCGTATCTCCGATCGTGTTTGAATCTTGTTCTAACGTATCTTATGAAGCGTATGCACGCAAGAATCGATCCGTACGCACGCAAAATCCATAAATATTAATTTAATCACACGTGCAGTATTTTAAGAACTCATTTTCATCCAAGGCCAGCGCGTTTTCGTGTCACATTGTAATCCTCGAGATTAAACGTATAGGGTCCTGTATTTCTCGTATTTTCAGAAATAATGTAGAATAAAGAGAAGTGGAAATATTCTGTAAAAATTTTGTACATATCGTACATACATTTTTCAATTTCGAGCTTCAATTTAGAAACGGAGCGAAATAACGATGAAACATTTTTTTTTTTTGCGAAAAAATACAATTATTCCTCGATTTTTCCGAATTTTCCGCGAACGATAACGCGAAGGCATAGGACGAGGTATATACGAGCACATCGCTCGCGACATATTTACGTTATCATATCGATCGTTCCTTCGGTAAATAACAGCCACGTAACGTAAGTGACACTTGAAAACGCGCGCGCACAACGGAATACGTTATATATCATTAGGTTTATAAAATGCGCATATGAACGATCTCGATATGATCATTAAGGAATGATTGACTTATTGACACATAAAGATAATTGGTGACTGGTAGTCGTCCGAGTGTCGTTCCAAGATAAGATCATTCAACGATCGTTCGCGATCGCAGATGCGGAGACGGGAGCGCGTATAAATGCATAGAATCATAAATGCCTATTGTGTTTACGCATTATTGACCGTTTGCGTAATAATAAGCATCGATGATTGTCACTTGCATACGATATAGAGTTCAATGGCATCCGGTAAGTTCTTTGCCGTTGACTACACAGAAAAAAAGGACATTCTTGTTTTGAAAATATTTATTTAGTTTTAACATGGAAATCTTGAAATGAGATATCGCGTTAATTAAAGAAAAATATGCTTGAATAATTGCTTACTTGAATGAAGCCATTTTAAATAGTTCAATCGAGAAAAATATGTTCTTATGATTTAAGATTTAATTTTCTCGAATGGAAAAGAAACAATGTTAGATAGAAAATAATTTTTAAATCAAAGATTATAATTTTCTTAAAGTAAAATTAAATAATTATATATTCTTGAGGTGACAATTACAATATTAAAATAAGAATATAATATTGTTGAAATTTAAAATTATTATATTCTTCTAAGAAGATTATAAATTGTTGCGTACATACGAAACAATGAACGTGTTAGTTAAGTATATAAGATATTTTGATTTGATACTTATTTTTTTCTGTGTATAACTTTTTTGCCCTTCTTTCACCTTGACTTTCGGTATCCTAGGAACAGGATTTCCTTCCTCTGGAAAAGGGTCTTTTTTCCGTCTCAATAGTATACTTATATTATACTCCGTATACTTTTGCGATCGTTACGTCACAGAAAATTTCGGCGCGAAGTAAAATGCGTGGAAGAGAAAGATGGGAACGCACAAGTACGGCAAATATTTATTTCGTCACTGCTTTCGCGCAGTTTCGACAAATTTAAGCGATAATACTATCTAAAGTAAGTACTTTTAGCCAAGTTCGGTGCACTCGCTGTGATTCACTCATTTTATCCTCGAATATTTCAATTTATCGGACACGCGTGTTTTATAGACGATTTAAAAGCTACGAAATATACATGACATATATCTGTTTTTTTTTTTATCGTAAATATGTCCTATTTTAGATATCAAAAAATTGAAGAGGTTTTTGAATGATTTTGATCATTTTGAATCTGTTTTAAAATTGATATTTTTTTAACGATAATGTCGAATGCGAGTAGAGGATATAATAATTTTTAAATTACACGAGTTAAAAAGGATTTTTCGCACATTAAATTTTCAAAAATCAAAACAAATATATTTCTTACTCATTAATTTCGATAGAAATTTATTTTAATAGAAAATGTCCAATTTAAAGTTTTTGTGTATAATTATAAAGATATATGACATATATACAATGAAAGATATAGAATATTAGAAAGAGATAGCGATCGTGCATTAGTTTTCCTCGCTAAGAAGAATTTCAAATTACTGAATGAATTTGTTGTTAAAGAGATTGTTTCGAAATTTTTGGGATATCCTGTGCGCGAGTCACCTGGAATCATTTTCTACAGCAAGAGAAATAAGTACATATCTCTCTTGTAGCTTCGCTATACATAAATCTTTTATCTCCGTCATAAAAAACGGAAACGCAACGTGAACAAATACATGATAAAGCTCGCGATTCGCCTCACGTACGTAGTCGACTAAACATTCAAGCAACTATGTAACACATTTAGTCATTTTTCTTCGTATTACTTTGCAGCAAGTTTCTTCTAAATGTATTTTTCTGACGACGAGAGATCAGACGAGAAATTTTTTACTTTCGTTTCTGATATATTTTTCATATATTTATAAAACTTTTATGTTCACTCTCGTTAGAAAAATAAACACACGGAAGTGCACAGAAAAAAAGAACATTCTTCTTTTAAAAATATATTTAGTTTTAACATGGAAATCTTGAAATGAGATTATATTGCGTTAATTAAAGAAAAATATAATTGCTTGAATAATTGCTTACTTGAATGAAGCCATTTTATATAGTTCAATCGAGAAAAATATATTCTTATGATTTAAGATTTAATTTTCTCGAATGGAAAAGAAACAATGTTAGATGGAAAATAACATTTTTAAATCAAAGATTATAATTTTCCTAAAGTAGAATTAAATAATTATATATTCTTGAGGTGACAATTACAATATTAAAACAAAACTATAATATTGTTGAAATTTAAAATTATTAAATTCTTCTAAGAAGATTATAAATTGTTGCGTATATACGAAACAATGAACGCGTTAGTTTAAGTACATATATAAGTTTTGACTTGACACTTATTTTTTTTTCTGTGTGGTTGACGAGTCTTTATATAACTCATATCTAATACATATTTTCGCTGGATGCTTTACAAAATACTGTCCAAAATACTATCCAGTTCGAAAGTGTGCTACGGTGTTTCGAAAAGGTTGGAAACCGCTGCGATAGTATTTATCGAATGTCGCCGTTTGCGTTTGTGTGTGCGTGCGTTTACTCACGCTGCGCGAGCATCGCTTTCTTTTTCACTGAACACGCGCTATCTTGGTCGACTTGGTCGAGAGTGTCAACTTTCCGTTAGTGTGTCGTGGCACGTTCGGGCACATATTAGAAATCTCACGGTGGCTCATATCGTCGATCGAAACGTTCGACTTTCGCGCTCACGAGGGGGGCCACCGAGGCGGCTCGTCAATTTCACACAAATAAATTTCGCTCAGATACGACGAAATGATGTTCCGAGGTCACGCAGATAAAATGGGTAAAAGGCGATAATGTGTTTTCCGTCCAATACCCGCAGATAAGGTTATCGCATTCGAATCGCAAATGGTTTCCCCCGTTTGTAACCGGCGCAGCCTATTCCGCTTAATTAAGTGCGACTGAAAAAAAGTGGTCTACCTTTTTTTAAATTCGTACCACCTACGCTTTCAATTTTTCTATCTTCAATAATAGAACATACATCCATCATTTTCAGCGAGAGAAGGTATATACAGTTGCAAGATCGAGGGGAGAACAGACCGTTGGGATTACATCCTAAATGAATGACTTTTTATTGATCGCGGAATTCGAGGGAAATTTGACAGTTAAAATCCCTACTCTAACAGAATGAACAATGAATAATCTTTAGAATTTTTTTTAATAATATGAAAAATTGGTCTTTTTGTTTTGGCGCTTTATACATGTTTTTATCGATGTGTAAACATGTCAGTATTTTTAAATTTTTTATATTTAATTTTTTGTTTGTTCGATAAGAGTTTCTATGTAGCGTTTAAAAATGATAATGTGACATGCTCCTCGTGCAATTATCTGAAGTGAAAAAAACTTATTCTAATTTTATTTTATTAGAAGGATATTTTTTAATTACTGAACCTGGTTAAAATTTAAAAAGATTAATATTTAATATTTTTCTGATCTTGGGGGAAATAAAAAAATTTCAACAAAATTGAAGCATCTTTTAAAATATGACACTGCTTTGTTATTTTTCAATTTTTTTAAATAAAATTAGATCCAAAAATGTTCTATGGAATAAAATTAGAATAACTTTTTCATTTCAGATAATTACACGAGGAGCAGCTGTTATTTTTAACAAAAAGTAGCGTCATTTTAAAATTAGATATTTCGATCTCACTAACATTTTTCATATATTTCTTGAGAAAAATTAATTCTTCAAATTTTAATCATATTTATATCCCAAAAATATTCTACGGAATAAAACTAGATCAAATTTTTTCATTTTAAATAATTAAAAAAGGACAACATATCTCGTATGTCATTTTTAAATACCCTACGTGCAAAAGTTCGTATCGAATTAAAAAAGAAACTAAATATAAAAATAGAGATATAAAATGTAAAACGTGAAAAAGATCAATTTTTATGTTTAAAGAAAATCCTCAAGAATGAATGATGACTTTTTCGTGCTATTAGGGTAAGCCAGACCCTAAGTCACGCGTTCTCGAGTAATTGCGACGATGACTCGACGCAAGACGGCAACGACATAGCAACAATCGACGCTGTAGACCGTTTACCGGCAGGAAATAATCAGCCGGATCCGCGCAACGTAGTCACGTTAACCTTGCACTTGTAACAATATTGCGCATTTCGCGGCGCCTCGACTTCGCGTCTCGTTCCGTCCCGCCGAACGCGCGATCTTATCCACCATACTTTATCGCGGTATCTCGTCCATCTCGTGTACATATTAACGCTCCGTAATACGCTACGTATTAAATCAAAGCAATCGTTGTCCGTTGCAACGTTTCGCGAAACCAAATAGATAACGGACGCTGTTAATTTCGCCCGTTTATCTCCTCGCGATAGTTTCGAGCTTATGCAATTTTGCAACGACTATCATTATCGACAATGCAAAGCTAATTACCGCGAGAGGCTGCGTTATCTCCTGTTTTTCCACAAGTTTATTGTTTTCCGTGTGCTTGGAAGAAGTATGCGCGTATCGCTTTTGTTTCCGGAGTAAAATGTATCGCTCTTCTTAGAAACGGAAAAACGTGCGCGTTCCCCGGTTCGAAGATAACGAATCCCCGTGCTCGATCTAGCTTGCATACGAAAGGAGCATCGTTGCATATTTACTCGTACATTATGTCTCTTGGTCTACAGGTGTTTCGAGGTGGTTGACATATTTACGGAACTATAGCGCACCGCATGATGCGCGAGAATAAAGCGAGTATATTTTTAACGTGCTCCAGCATCGAACAAAGACTACTCGGAGCGCGCGCAATTCCAGGGAGCCGATACCGGGGCCGAGAGAAGAGCCTACGTAAATAACGCATCCCATCGTAATCTTTTAAACGAGCGACTCAGGAATTATATATTATAACACGGAATATTTCAGGGGATCTGACATTGGCTAATACAATTGTTTTCCCTTATATAAATAATAAAAACGCGATCTAAATAATAAAAATATGACGTCCGCGAGGAAAGTTTCGGCAACATTCGTCGCTTCACTACGTCGTGACGCTTTAAGAGACGCGCGATTTTTTTCTCCAGCAAATTCTTTACGCACGCATCGAGGTAACATCTTATCGGATAATACATCGTGCTCCTCTTTCGCGTCCCTCTCCCTCTCGTCCCCATCTCCAGCGTCTCGTCGCTCCGTGCATAATGCAGCGTGGACGTTACCGTGATTTTTGCAAAATGTATAGGCATCCTATAGTGATTCGGGCGCCAACTTGGTAGCCGCAGTCGCGATCCGATATCGTAACGCGCAATCGCGAACTAACGGCGTGCGGACGTACCTTTTCGAGACAAAAACGACGTTGCGGTAGCGGAGGTTGCGAGGTTGTACCCTCGTCGGTGAAATTCCGATCGACTTCCGTGAGCCGAGATTCCAACGAGAGCCCCTCTTTTTTTCTCTCTCTCTCTCTCTCTCTCCCGCTCTCCTCGTTGCAGCGCGCGTTCCCCCCGGTACACACGTACCGCGAGACGTTATCCACGAGACCGTTAACGGTCGAATTTTTTTCAAGAGCCGAGACCGAGACGCGCCGACCGCGACTCGCTCGAATGAAAAGAAAAAGGACGGAAGGAGGCAGCGTCGACGTCTGTCCCTGTCGTTGGCGCGTCCTTGGCGCGGCGCGGCGCGTCGCGTGGCGTAGCGTGGCGTGCGCGGCGTGGCTGGCGTGGCGTCTCCACCAGCTTCCACGGCAGACTGCCTCCGCCTGCACCGGGCTGCACCGCCTGTTAACTGACACATCGATGAGATGTCGTATGGACGCACACTCTCTCCCCTTTCTTCCACGGGTGTTTACGTAACTTGAAAAATTCGCCGTTCGTCGGCGCCCTCTGAGGTCGGTAAGGTAGGTCGCGCGCGGGCCGATATCGACGGATGGTAAGAGGATTCGGATAGAATTTTAGGTTTCTTTATTTCCCAGGATCGATAATCGAAATCGAATCTCCTCTTCGGGTAAAAGTGTCATGTATTATCTCGCGCGACTCTTTTTTTTTATTTGTCGGAATAGAAAACGAAAACGCTGGACCTTGGAACACCTCTCTTATTCCGAATCAGCTGTTTCTCGGTAAACTGGAATCTCCCCTCCTACGCTTCTCTCTCTCTGCCCGATACGGGAGCACGTGACGACACATTGAGCGAGAAAGCGAATGAGAGACGGAGGACGCGATGACATTTTCATTCTGCGCATACTATTGATACGGAGCAGGAATAGAGGGGAGATTTCGGAATAGCGAGAGATCTCGATGCTCGACGATGTAAAATAGAAAAATTCGAGACTGTATTATATATATGCATATGTATATACACATGCACATGCATACACACATGTAACTCGTGCGCGCATGGCGTGCTGTCAAAATAGAGTGCGCGGAGCTCCTTGAAGATTGCCGATGATTGCGCGACTCTCCCCTCTCACCCGTCAGCTGTGCAGTCGAATATTACCTGGTTGTGATAAGGACAAAATTCCGTCGGAGGGAAGTACGAAAATTTCGCTGCACGAGTAGGGATAAACCTAATATGTGTGTATTTTCGCTCTGAAAGGGACAGAAATCCAAAATCTCTGTAGTAAGAACAAAAACTATCGTTAGAACCTACAAGAAAGAAGAAAATCACTGCGAGTGGTATTTAAAAAAAAAGAACGTGATACATGTATTTTGTCCCAACCGAAACAGGGCTCCGAAAAAGAGAGAAGCCGAACCTGAAGCAAAGCATTCGTGTCTGTTTTCGCTTTCGGAATCTAGCGAGAGCGCGTGCGAAGATTTATTACCCGTCAAGTTGATAAAATCAATGGTATCATTTTTCTGTTTGAATTTTATCATGATCAAGCACAGTGTACAAATGATGATCGAGAAATCTGATGACATTTTGGAATTATTGTAAACAGCCTAACTTGTTTTTGACTTGCTAATTATCTCGTTGTGTTCAACTACAAACGCTTTGAGTATCGAAATCTAATTAAAATCGACTAAAATGGAATCAGCGGGACAGAATCAACTGCCTAACGTCTTGAATAATGTTGGCGACGGTTCCGATACCAAGGGCAGGTGAGTCTTTCATCCTTTACTTATATCTAAATATTTCAGCGTAAGAAAACAGTGTCCCCCCCATTAATCAATCTATAATAACTTGGAGAACACTTATCAAAAAGTTTAATTTATCTTTTATTATTGCAGCTGTTTATTACTTCGTTACGCTAGCCAGAATTCCCTAGATGAAAGCTCACAGAAACACATTCCTCGTGAGAATGGAAAAGATAAGCCACCATATAGGAATCACCATCATACGAATCGAGCCTTTGATGTCATTAATGAAATGAGAAAGTATATATCTTCATTTATCTATTAAAATATTATTGGATATATATCTTTATGAAAAAATTGAACATTTTGATACTATTGTTTAGGAAAAATTTACTCTGCGATGTCATCTTAGTAGCAGACAGTGGTATGGAGGTACCTGCTCACAAAATGGTTCTCGCTGCGTGTAGCCCTTACTTTTATGCCATGTTTACAAGTTTCGAGGAACGTGATCAGGAGAGAATAACGTTACAAGGCGTAGATTATTCGGCGTTAGAGCTATTGGTAGATTACGTTTACTCTGCTGAAGTCCATGTCACGGAGGATAATGTACAGGTGCTCCTACCTGCTGCAAATTTATTACAATTGACAGACGTTCGAGATGCCTGCTGTGATTTTTTGCAAGCTCAATTGCATCCATCTAATTGTCTTGGTATTAGGGCATTTGCAGATCTGCATGGATGTCTCGAACTGTTGACGCATGCAGATAGCTACATCGAGCAGCATTTTTCGTAAGTGTATTCAAGTTTTAATCTGTCAAATCAGAATATATTGCAATGATAATAATTATGTTTTTAATCTTATAGAGAAGTAGTCGATGCGGAAGAGTTCTTGACTCTGGCACCTGAGCAAGTTGCAAAGCTTATCTGTAGTGATCGTTTAATGGTACCTTCTGAAGAAAAAGTATTTGAATGTGTCATTTCATGGGTACATCATGATCTCGAAAAAAGACAGTCCAATTTAGCTCTGCTAATGGAGTATGTGCGCTTACCTTTGTTGTCTCAAGAATATTTGGTGCAACGTGTAGAGGAGGAACCACTTCTCAAGGCAAATTTACAATGTAAATTTGCTATTATAATATATATATAACCATTTAAAAAAGACGATATATACATATGTATATATTGAATTTCCATAGGTAAGGATTTCTTGATTGAAGCCTTAAAATATCATTTACTGAAGGGTGAGCAAAAGTCATTATTTAAAACCCCACGTACCAAACCGAGACAGCCAAGAGGCTTGCCCAAGGTATTGCTCGTTGTCGGTGGACAAGCTCCGAAAGCAATTAGGAGTGTCGAGTGCTATGACTTTAAAGAGGAAAAGTGGTATCAAGTTTCCGAATTGCCAACACGACGTTGTAGAGCCGGTAAGCTAACGTATTTAAGACAATATTATTATAATTTTTTTTTTACAAAATAATGCTAAATTCTGTATTGCTTTATAGGACTTTGTGTTCTCGGCGGACGTGTATACGCCGTTGGTGGATTTAATGGATCACTGAGAGTACGAACAGTTGATATTTACGATGCTGCGGCGGATCAATGGTCACCTTGTCCTGAGATGGAAGCTAGGAGATCGACGCTCGGTGTAGCAGTGCTCGGAAATTGCGTTTACGCTGTATGTTATTAATACCTTTCTCCTGTATTCTATCGATACGATTTACAATTGGAAAATGTCGACTAAAAAAACACTTGTGGCATCTTGTGACATATTTCTTTCTTTTTTTAAATTAAAACTGATATTTTTTATGCCGCAGGTCGGTGGCTTTGATGGTTCGACGGGATTAAACTCAGCCGAAGTATATGACCCGCGTACTCGCGAGTGGAGACCAATAGCGCGAATGTCAACGCGGCGCAGTAGTGTAGGAGTAGGCGTTGTTAAAGGATTGTTGTATGCCGTAAGTTGAGACATCCTTGCTTAGAAAACAATCTTGTTCATTATACACTTAATGTAGGGAAACATTTTTGTAATTAGGTTGGCGGCTATGATGGAGAATCTCGTCAATGTCTCTCCAGTGTCGAGTGCTATAACCCAGAGAAAGATCAATGGAAACCTGTACCAGAGATGTCCGCGCGTCGTAGCGGTGCGGGTGTCGGTGTCCTTGATGGTATTTTATATGCAGTGGGAGGTCATGATGGTCCACTAGTTCGAAAAAGCGTAGAAGCATTTAATCCAGAAACTAACCAATGGACTCCCGTCAGTGACATGGCACTTTGCCGTCGTAACGCCGGTAAGCTGTTGCTTTTGGATGTTTGATTTATTTTTCCTGTAGTTGTAAATCTAATATGAATACAACGAATAGGTGTCGTGGCATTGAACGGACTTTTGTACGTGGTGGGTGGAGACGACGGTTCTTCCAGTTTAGCATCGGTAGAAGTGTATTCTCCAAGAACCGATACCTGGACCACCTTGCCGACTTGCATGGGAGTGGGGCGTAGTTACGCTGGTGTAGCTATCATCGATAAACCGATGGCCCCCGCGGTGACAATGTGAGGTCTACAATCCGCTGGGCATGCGACAGAACAGAACACGGACCTGGGTGTCGAGGTATCAGACTCGTCACGGGAAGCCGGGCCCAGCGGTATGCAAAATCGCGGCGCGAGTCATAATTGTCAAGGCCCGCGTTGCGTTTGTCAGCGATACGAGAATGGCGAATTAGCCGCGGTGATAATGAATCAAGGTAGAAATAATCAAGAGAGAGAAGACGGTTATCAAAACGCAGGTCACGCAGCCTCGCGCGCTTTTCCACAAAATCGTCCTAGCAACAACACGCTACAGCTTCATCCGAATTTGAATCCAAATTATCAAAATCCGATTGATTTGGTACGCAATTATCGTCGATTACAGCAGCAACAGCAGGAACCGGAGGAGAATATTTACGAACGTTTGGATAATGACGACGACGAGGATAACAATGAAAACGCTGAGGTTCCTCGAAATGAACCATTAGCTCAAAACAATCAAAATAACGGGGATAATCATACATACGAGAGAATACACGAACGGATATCGTGTAGCAGTAGAGCGCATTGTCATTATTACAAATATCATGTACCCGCTCATAGTTTTTTGAATGACGTGGAGGGTACTAGAAATGCGAACCAATATGATCAACCGAGACACATCTACATTGATTATTCTCGATTGAGTAGTAATTTTCACCAAAGCTCCTTAAACAGATTAGGTCGTAATTGCTTTTCCACGGAAAATATCGCGTATGCCTCCACTAGACGCTCCGCACATCCATTCGCGTATAATTGCACGTGCCCATATTGTAGACACGCAGACGTGAGATACATTTGTCATCATTGTAATAATTTACACAATAGATTACGGTATCAGGACGCTACTAATTCCAGGCACTATGTATATCAAGTCTCGAGAAATTGCAGATGCCCGTTTTGTCGCGGTGAATACTCTTATGCAAAGTTACCTATGAACGCTCTTCGCGCCGCCGAATTATTCAAAATGGAGTGTTGTCACTGTAGAAATCCCGCCAATTGCACTTGTCGCGGTAAGATTCTGTCCGATTCGAATTCTGCGATTTACATCGGGAGATACCTGGATTGGATTAATCGGACAGGGCAGTCCGTCAATAATCCTCTGTACGCCATGATTCACGTCGGTAGAATGGATCGCGCCTCGATGCTTCCTGGTCACGGAAACGCATCCAACAGTGGGAATCCGCCGAGCGGCGCGGATCCTGGCCCCTCGACATCCTCTAACGCGGCATCTAATACGAGATTCGGTGAGTCGAATCCGTCTTCAATCTTGCGGTCTGTATTCGCTCCTGGCGCTTCCACGTCGAACGCTTCTATCTGTCCCGTAAACCGATACGTAGAACGCCAACATACTTGCGACGATTCTTGTATTCGCAGCCAAAGTGGCAATCTAGCTGGAATATGTCAGCTTCTCGGCAGATGCGAGAGAACGGAATGTAATCACGGGAGACTCTCGGTACATTGGTGGTTCGTGAATAAATGGCTTCCGTTATGGAACTCTCATAATCTCGATAGAAACGTGGATAACGATAGGTCGTGTCATGTAGACGAAATTTCACGAGAACAGCGAGAGAGCGATAGCGACGATTCTTAAATCAAGGAATCTTTCTATCATTTGCCTGTTTTATCTGCGTTTCAAATATTCAATACATTTTTCATTATTTCCACTATTCATGATGTGATTACGATTTGACTTTCTCATAACTAGCATAAATTCATAGCGGTACTGAGATATTTGGGGCTTGCAATATGTGGAGATAATTTAGTGACATAATAATATAACTTTAAGTATACGCCCCCGTCAGACAATAAATTCATACATTGCGATCTCGAAATATATTTAATATTATTATTGGATATTATTGGGGGACTATTTTTTTTAATTCGAAGCAATAATCATCTGGATGATTATTTGTCAATTGTGTTATACATTTTCACTTCATCCTACATATCTTATTAGAATGTTATATATTCGTTCTGCTTGTTAGTTAACGAATATATGAATATCTCTCTATAGAATCATACTATTATACAATGTACATACATATGTAGTATAGTGTGCGTGCTCTCTCATTTGTATTTTATTTATTCATTTTATTTCATTTATTTATAGGAATTCTATGCAGTTGGATAAACATTTGTAAGTACTCTTATTCGAATAACTGTCTGAATATACATATATTGATGTCGCTGTGTGTATATAAATGTCTACAAAAATAATAGAGCTCATGAATTTTTCAACTTTGTGACATTCAACATTGACAAGTTCAACCAAGTCGATATCTAGTAGCTGTGATATAAATTAGATTGTTTAATTCTAACAGATTAATCCTAAAAATTATATTGTAATTTTAGATTTTTGTTTGCGTGTACTTTTTAAATTTTTCGAAATGAAAGCGAGTGCGATTGAATGCATGCCTGAGAGAAAATAATCTCGGAGAGGAAACAAAAAATATATAGAGAAAAATATATAGAATTTTTATACAAGATACGACGCAAATGAATTTTACTAACATCTCATAGACTTCATGTATCGAACAAAATAATTATTTTCGTGAATAAGAATTAAAAGTGGTTACAAAGATAAGAATCAACAAACTAATAATGACAAGGCAAATGAATCACACGCGTAGATGGTCGACGCAAAACACAAAAAATATATTAATTGAAAGATGTATTAAAATACAAACATAATAATGTTTAAGAAAAATAAAGAATAAACGGTCGCAATAATCAATATATAAATAAACGCAATTTTTTATAATAAAACAAAAATTATATGTAATAAAAAGGGATAAGGTACTGTGCGAGTTACGACCAAAACTGAGGAATCAGTGGAGTACAAATCTTGCTCGTTGCACGTTTTTTACGTTATATATACATTAGAACTCCCTACGGCGTTGTGCTCGTCGGTGCCGTTTCATACGGAAGGCCAGTCGGAAGCCAGCATGCACGCGAATACCTCCACCAACACTTATTTGGTCAGCGAGCGACCTTTCAGGGATCCTCCGTGGCAATCAGCATTGCATCCATCGAGTGAGATACTGTGTTAAAAAGCAGCATTAGGTGCGAGGTCTGGATAGCTCAGTGGTCTAGAGCAGTTGCCCGGAAAGCGAAAGACTCGGGTTCGATTCCCGATCCAGCCACTTGCGCCTCACATATTTTTCTAGTCTGCGAATATTGTTTTCTAGTAATTATTCGTTAGACTGAAAAATGTGTGAATGCTCTCTTCACAAGATATGCGTCGATGCCATTGCCACGGATGGATTCTGTCGTTCGTTGATCAAATGGGCGTAAAGACACGTCCGACTTCCTCCCACATACATCCCTATCTTTCTCTGGACCCTTCTTCTTCTTCGTTGACACTGGGCACAGTGCCTCCTCAAGTTCTCCTCAATTTTATTTGTTATCGATGGTTGAAATATTTTTCTTGTTCTTTCTTTTTTACTTCCTTCCTTTCCTAGAATTTTATTTTCTTTTTTTGAGTCCTGGCTTGTATTGCCTATGTTTCCGAAGACTCTTCCTTTTTTTTCTGTACAGCTTTTCTGTTTAGCTTCTTCTTCTTCTCGCAATCGCGGGCTCCGACGTCTTTGTTTTTCTTCATTATTTGTGTTCCGCTGCATCTTTATTCCAACTCGACTTGTTTAATCTTCTAATGGCGGACTTATAAAGAAGTATGAGTGAGTAACATGCGGACTGGCAGGCATTGCCATAGCGACGTTAAATTTATATTGGCGAAATTCTTTTTTATTACACTATGTATTGTCTATGTCAATTGTAAAATTTTCATTTTCGTTACTTAAATTTTGACTCGACGGTAACCTCATGTATGTTAGCAATTTTTTCGACGACTCCGAGCGTGACATTGCATCATGATTCTTGTGTTATTGCGGTTTTTTTGGAATACTTTATAGCATTGAAAAGGATTCGGAGAGGATCGAAACGTTTGCGTTTATTTATATATCGATTATTGCGACCGTTTATTCTTTATTTTTCTTAAACATTATTATGTTTATATTTTAATACATCTTTCAATTAATATATTTTTTGTGTTTTGCGTCGACCATCTACGCGTGTGGTTCATTTGCCTTGTCATTATTAGTTTGTTAATTATTTTCGTATTTCGTTAACATAGTATGCGTAATTTAAATTTTATATTATGATATTTTTGGTATACTTGATCAGTATTTAAGTTATTTTTAACACAATTAACACATCGATTAATCTAATTGCACGACTAAATCACTAACTCCCATGAGTGTTTGCGCTATCATTGGTGCTTTGCGATATTATGCAAAGGCTGCTTCGAAAGCATATATAAAGATTTATTACATGATTGTATTTGTCAATAATATTCATAGAGGCGATATAGGCTTCCTCTGTAATGATTTAATGAAAAACGTATTACGCCAACACATATGCCTCGAGTTGATATATACTTTTTTTTACATGTATGTATGTGGGTATAACGCCTTGAAACAAAATGTGTATCTTTTATGAGAACAAGTACAGATATTTAAAATGGTATTATGGTGTTTTATTGTTTTAGAGAGTTTTAAATGTTCGATACATGCATATGTGTTATCTTTTCAACTTGAACGTGTGTTGTCATCCTATATTTAACACATATTATAATCATATCCATAAAGAATATCACGATATATATGTGTACAATATTTGGCCAGATCATTGAACACGCTGTTAGACCAATGATTACTATATGATTAATTATACGTTGTTTTTTTAGCATATATAAGATCGAGAAATAAATCGAATCTCCTTCATATCCAAACGTATATGGAAATTGTTTTATACGAATGATTATAAATGATTAGATCGTCCATGTACAGTAATTGACCACCTGTGTGTATAGACCATTTCTTTTTTATTGTATACAACCGAGAAGAATTTTGCATTATTTCGCAGTTTCTTGCTTTAAAATTTAATTTTCTGCACAAAGAGATCTTATCAGAACATGCCAACATTATTTATCACGATTTAATACACATATACAACATTATATATATAATGTATAATAAAAAACCCTGGTATGATACATATGTATCGTACCAGGATTTTTTTTTGTTCACGCCCCCGCGAGCATCAAGGCCAACCGCTATCACTTCGATGTCACAATGGTCCTAATACTAATTTAGCATTCTAGCTAACTACCATTAATTTACGTATCAACAAAACACGCGTACATAATTTTTGCAAATAAATTTCCCAAGGAACCGCCAAAGAGAAAAAAAGAATATGAATAGACGCGGAAGTCGAGAATTAAAACTATATGTGGGATTTGACATTTGGATCCACGTGGACATATAAGTAATAGCAGCTCCGTTGATAAGAATTGAAATAATCGAAAATTGATTATAACGAAGAACAGAGTACGCTTTCTTGCATAAGTGTCATTGTCGTGTATTATGATGGATAATCGAAAGAACGACACTTCAAGTATGTGGGCGTTGGCACTTAACGTGACCTGTCACCTTCGAATTCCGTTTCATTTCTCGATTCGATTTAAAATCTCGAGCAGTACAATAATGCGTTGCTTTTTTTTTTAATCGGGACAATCGTCGCCGACAGTAATTGCCATTCATATATGTCGCTCGTGACTTGGAGTGACAAATTTGTCGCAACTGACACACGGGAGAACAATCGTTTGCACATATGCGTATAACGAATTTATTGCGACCGTTACGCGTGCATAATCAAGCGTGAATCATGGAATTGTCGCGCGAGAGTTGCGAAACTCTGGCCGTATGGCATACGTGTCACGTGCGCAATCTATTTTTTTTGTTCGCTGATGCTGGTTCCGGTTGAATTTATTACGTGACTTATTTATAATTCCATGGCAGTAGGTTTCAATTGTATCACAGAAGCCGCATATAAGAAGACAAACAAGAGCGAAAAATTTAAGTTTTTTTCTATTTATTATAAACATACATTTCGCTCGTTTTTAAATCGAAATTTTTCAAAAGTATTTTCTTCGCGAACGATATCTGAAGATGAAGCATACGTTCAAGGAATGTTAATGTAATAATTAATTTTTTTTTTATATACATGTAAGCAACTAATATTTATCTAAAAATATTCAGAAGCAACATTTTTGCTCGATTTTACTCCTCTTCTGAGATCTCAAGAATTAATGAATAGAAAATCACTTAAAATCTAAATACTATTTATACTACTTACATTGTTAAATTATAATTATAGTATTAAAAATGTATATTATTTTGATTACATTAGAGATGAAGTAAGAATATTTCAAAATTTAAAATGTCTTGCGCACACAAAATTTGCGTTATGGTGGTTGCCAAGATTTTCAACTGAATTCTGCAATTATCGTTTCGAAATCGGTATCAGCCGATCATGTATCCGCATTATTATACAAAGAGGAGGCTGCTCGCACTCTGTACACTCGATCTCTTACAAAGAGGCTTCCTTCTCTCAAGGGTAAGGAAAGGTGTCGCCTGTCGAGCGTTTGCGCATGGTTCATTGTCGGTTGCACAACAATGAACTCTAACGAGGGTAAGCCTATCACGGGCCCGTGCGCGCCAGGCATTCGGTTCCCTTTCAGTCCTTTCTTCTTTAGCTTTAGCCGACATATATGTGTCATTAATATCGATTTATGATCTTATTTCTATGCTTTCGTACTTCTAATACATTCACGTGATCCTTTAAAACGAGTTCTTTGTACATGGAATTAATTATACGCTAATCGAAGTAATTAATCAAGTATGTTTTGAATTATTTACGCACGTATAATGCGTAATATCATACTTGATTCATTAAAACTTTAAGAATATAAGTCAAGAATTTATTCTTTATGGTGAAAAACAATTCTAAACAATTTTTTTTAATCGATTAATTCTTTGTTACATTGTAAGAATTTCCTCAATTTGATGATTCTCCCTTTCTGTGAAATTAGTGCGAACTTGAATATTAATATAAGATTGATAAAATCTCTTTAGATATCTATATGTATACACAGTAAAAAATAAAATGTTAATTTTAACATTTTTCACATGTCCCAGAAAGTTCACTCTAAATTTTAAGTTAAAATAATTCATTCGTCATATGTTACTTATTGACAAACTAAAAATGTTAAATAATTATGACACAATACTTTACATTTATTTTTGTTATTGTGACTTTAAGTGTAATGTAAAAATAACATACGAATTAATTAAAAATTACATGAAAAAATAGTTACAATAACTCATAAGAATTGTTGTAGGACATTAACATATAATAGTAATTATTTTAACTTAAATTATTTGTAATAGAAACATTTGATTTTAGTAAATTTGATTATTTTGTATGTCAAAGTTCAAGATTATTTTGAAGATTTACTTCAACTTTTCTTAGAATGTTAAACTGACTTTGAAACATGTTGATTGTTTAAAATGATTATGTTAAAAATACTCAAAATAATATTTCATTTCTAAGAGACATATACAAAGTGTTAAGTTATGAAGTTGACATAAATGTAACACATGAAAACGTTATAAAAATAATAACATATAAGTTGTATGTTAATTTTACATTAAAGTACTAATCAAAACGTGGTAACACAAGAAAATTTTAACATATAGACGCACAATTTTTTACTGTGTATGTAAATCTCTTTTGTCTTAGATAATCTTTAAATAAGCCTCTGCATTAACGCTGTTATATTTCGCATGAATAACGTAGAGGCAACTCTTCTAAAGATGTCAAGATTACAAGATTGCGCAATTGTACACATCAAAGGCAAATAGACGAATGGAAAAGCATTAGTTGCGTCATGTCAAATGGAGTCAAACTCGAAGATTGACACAGAGCCAGGCAAAAGTACTGTTTCGTATCGAACATCTCGGATGCGAGTAAGAATGATCCTTTTTAGATATACATGTACATTTAAATTTCTTTATCTACATTTACATTTATTACGACAAGTGACGCATGCAATCATGCTTTACCGAGAAACGTTGGATCGTGGATTTGCCCCGGAAGTCAGCGTGACTTGTATCGTATTTATATTCGGATTTTACGTTTCTATGCATTAACTAACGTGCATTATTCTATATCTGTCACATTACTCCGTTTGCTTTACAAGATTTTTTTTTATAAAAATGCGTTTTCAAAGGCATTGATCGTTGAAGAAAATAAGTGAGAACGAAGAAAATAATTAATCGGATAATTATACCCTGTAGGAATAAATTTTAATGGAAAAAGTATCGAATATCGTGTTCCTTCGTTTTCTGCTTTTTTGCGCAGAAAATAAGGCCATGTACATATATGTATATATTAGGATATAATAAGTATTGGTCCTTCGACGCGAAAGAACGATTGAAATCTGCAAGTACAATCGAGCATCCAACTCTCTTACTCGTTAAACGTTATATATTTTTCGATAATTGAGTGATTGAACTCTTATTTCAACAAATTTGACTAGAAATTACAGATTTAATTTACAGATTAAACTTGGAAACGAACGGAGAAAGTCGCGCGCGCGAGACGAACAAGCATAATCGAAAGTAAAGCAGCAGATAAGAGCGCTGAAAGTCATTACATTAATGACTCCTCGCGGCAATGAAGAATCGAAGGTACGATCAAAGTTAAAGGTAGGGAGCATCGGGACAGAGAGAGTGAGAGGAAAAGAGAGAGAAAGACAAATGGGAAGGGATAACACACGTAGCGTAAAAGTAAGAGAACCCACACCGAGTCGCGCTTACTCGCGCGATCGAGGGACACTTCTCTTTATTCTCGTTCTCACTGTGTGCACAACTGGCTAAAAAGTCTTCTACTTCAGTCGTCGTTCGCCAATGCGACCGATACTGCACAACATCATCATCATCGCGCCGCATCGCATCGCACTTCGCTCTACGTATATGCGTGTACATGTGTGCGTTTCTTTTTTTTTTCTCTTCTTTTTAATCGTTTGCCGATTCTTCCGAGCAATTACGACATCCCAGAACGGTTCTTCGCGTACGCGAAGTGAAAGTGGGAACGGATCGGATGGATCTTTAATGCATTCTGGATCGGTTTTGCCCCTGCGCGAGTTCGAGTTACGGTTGCTGTAAAAGTGTGCGAATGTAACGCGCGTATTTATGCCAGGTAAGATTATGCCATCTCATTTGCATGTTCGAGAATTACAATTCGCATCAATTTTCTCTTCACTATTTGCATTTATTTGCATAAGTCAGTCATAATTATATTATAGCTGACATCGTACATAAACAATTGTTGTTCTTTCGTAATTAGCCGATCTTGTGTTACATAGAAAAAAGATAATCGTTAATCGCGCGATGGATAATATTGTCGAGATCAATTAAATAGCATTAATTAAGGTACTGCACGCGAGTTGTCAATTTACGAGTCAATTAGCCAACACCCTCTAATTAATTTATCCGCATAAAATATTGATATCACTTGAATGTAGCGAATAAATTACAGGGAGAGAAAAATTTGTTAGGAATTTTTCGTACGGATCATTTTCTTTTTACACCGATTTCGGGAATATTTCGTAAAAAGTAGAGAGTGTTTCGACAAGATAGGATAGTCCTGCTTTTACCTTTAGTGAAAACCGTTTTGCATATTCGACTGGAAACACGGTAATCCCGGTGGGCGAAAGTGACGAGTGGCCAAACTCGTTCGACTTTCCAAAGAAATTTCGTCGGCCACACACGTTGGCGTAACAATCGTTATTTTATCAACGTTCTGCATTACAATAAGTCGTTTTAGTTGCATTTTATGCGTTTAAAAATAAGATGGGCACTTTTGAAAAGACCTAGGAGGAAAGAAAATGCGGAAATTACGAATAGACTGCGTATGTCTTTGTATGTAATTGTATTTATGTAATTATGATTCACACAACACAGTCATTATAGGTATTTTACGCTTTTCTATTTGCGCAAATAATATTTATAATGATATAATTGGGCAAATAATGCTTATAATGATATAATCAGGCTATTTTAACATGATTGATACTATATTGCAGATACGTTTTTTATGTATTATGTTGAGAATTTATCGCAGCGCAAGATTAGAAACAGAGAAATCATCTTCTTTATTTTTTTGCTCTTGTTCTTTGATTTAAAGTCTTGATTTAAAAATTTAAGCAATTGCTTTTTACTCATTATGTATTAACGCACATGTATCTCTTTGCTTGATCCGAGAGCGGAGCACTTTCCACGGACGAATTAAAGTTTATTATTCTCCCTTCGTATAAACATTTAATCAAAAATGTGATTGCGATCCGAATTAATAATTATTACGATTTTTTCTTCAAACAATAGATGAAGAATTAGCTGCGATAATTTTAATTCGTTATTTGATTTACTATTTCTTTTAATGAGGTGCTGGTGACGATTAAAATTGAGATTCTTTAGATTCTTGTAGATTTTCCGACAGTAATAAGAATATCTTATTTATATCATTCTCTTTTGACATAATGCAGTATTATAATTTCCGCTATGTTTCAGTCCAATCTTGCTACTTTGTAAGACAAGCAAAGCTAAAACGGTGATTTTGATCAATCTGATAACTTGTCACGCCTTGTCAATATCCAGATCAATTTTGCGATTGATCATGCCGCTGCATCAACACTGTTGATCGAGAAAGAGGCAGATTGGGTTTGCAAAAGAATTTGAAGGCAATCAATTACGTATCTAGGAAGCGGAACCGATTCGACATGATTGCGACCAGGGGAGTGTCTTTACTCGGGACAATTTCGGCCCCCCTGTCCTTGGAGCTTATGCCAAAGTCATCAATGACTCTATCATGATCTCCGTAACGAAGAAACGAATCTGTCCTACGCCGGATCCAGATTAACAATCGACGTAGCCTTTTGAGAGATTTGTCGTGAAGGACAAAGTCTTAGAGTCTGGAGATTATCTCACAACATTGAAATGGCATTGGTGAATTTCAGTCTACCCTATCAGTCGGCGACGATGGCGCCGTTCCTGTATCCTGGAGGACACACAACAGCCAACAATCTCGGCTTGAACGCCGTATTACCAGGATCCATGCCAAGCTACAACGAGCAGGAGACTTTTCATAACGAGCCCTACACACCACCGGTCAAGTATCATCAGCATCGACGTCAGACTCCTCAGCAGAGGAGTCAGGAGGTCTACGCGGAACACACGTCATTCTCGTCGACACAGGATAATCGTTACACCGCGTACAGTCAGGATTTTAGAAGAACGCAGCCCAGGCTGCAGCAGCAACAGCAACAGATGAGACCACCCCCTCCCTCTTCATCGTTTCAGCAGCAGCAACAGCAGCATTCTCAGTCACATGAGTCGATCAAGTCTCGGATAGAGGAACAGGAGAATTATCCGGAAAGACCTCAAGGGTAAATAGAGATTCTTTTCTCTTTTTATTGAGGATATTCTATCGATATTCATTTAATTTGTCTAAAGTTACACGAGAGTCAATGGCGGAAGTTCCGTCGGTCCAGATGCCAAAACTTCGGTCCATGCTGTATTGGACTACGACGATGATTTTGACGATTATTACGATGACGAAGACCAGAACATACCAACAAACGCACATGTCACACCTATTCAGGGTCCAATCTTTCTGAAAAACGGTTCCGTTCCTGTGGTGCCGCTATATTCGTATCCTCAGCTAAATAATGGGACATTCGTGCAGATACCGGTGAGTCTTGTACTTCGCTCAACTTTCTCTTTCTATTTTCTCTTTGATCAAGATGATGATCGATATTAAAAGTATGAAATATAATCAAGTACATGCATTTTAGTCGAACGTATCGTATAATGAATGATTATTCAATTAATTATTCAATTAATTATTCAATTAATCTGAATAAAAGTGCAGTGGCACGGATCTGAAATAAGAAGTATTATTCTTGATGCGCGGATTCGCAGTTGATAATCGACAAATGCGACCATGGCTACAGGGACTTTCAAAGTCTATAGCGTGACATTTCCCGCGTAGAGCACCCATGACCCCGGTGTATCTTTGTTAGAGAATCAACGAGAATGTACGATCGGACAGATGCATACACCTGTCTTAAGCGTTTCGCATGAATCCCTTTTACCTCTCTCTCGCGTTATTTCCAACTTCATTCAACGCCTCCTGCAATGACTCCTCTGTCGCGGAGTATCCGAGGTCGCGACAGAATTCTCTTGAGGTCAACTACCATATTGACATTGAGATGGTAAACCGTTAACTTTATTATATATCGTCGATTTAGTGGTTTTCCAATCAAAATAAATTATTATTCGCAAAAAAATTAAAAATAATTTTGAATTTTGAATAAAATTATACGCATATTTCAAAAATTCGTACAAAAACCAAAATCTAATCTGTATCGAAATAGAAAATTGATTCGAATTGATTACATGATTGAAAGCGAACGAATCGTACATTTATATCGATATATGATACGCATTAAGAATAATCGGCTAATACGATTGACATTCTAACGCTCTTGATCGTTCGTTGATCGAGCGAATAAATTATGAATCGTTATTATTATTCGCAAACAAGATTTTACATTGACATTTTATCATATTTTACATTGACATTTTATCATATAATGCATAGCGCATAAGTCGTTCGCAAAAAAATCAATCAGTTGAATAATTTAGTCGAAATCGATAAGGATCGAAAGACATTCGAATGTATACTTTACAATCTTCCGCGGAGAAAAATATCAAAATAAAACAATTGGCTAGGAATTTTCGGTGATGATTATGTGTAAATCATTTACGAGTATTATGAATGTCATTTGCGAGACTTGCGAAGAGACGAGAGCTTGCCGATATGGACTACCGAAATCTTTTCGTTCTTACGACACGCGACCTCGTCACGCGTGCCTACACATCGCACTTATCATAGGCTCAAAGCAATTTCTTAGACAAAATTATTACCTTTACGTCATTCGAATAGCGAATTTTCTTCACTTATTATTTTTTTATTTATTTAATGAGGATATTATCTGTAAAACTGTTTTTTTTATTTTCCACGTTTGTAATGAGATTAAGAGTAAGAGAGAGTTTCTGAAAATTCAAACTTTTCTCGCTTATTTTTTCTAAAAAAATATCTATAAATATAATAATAATATAATAATATAATAAATATAATAATAATAATAATAATGAATATTTCTTATGAAATTTATATTCCTTTTTTATTAATTTAATCGCTCTGCTCGAAAGTATCCGAAGTGAATTGAAACATTTGACATTTTTGCGACTTTTATCTCACACACAATACTTGTCATAAATATTTACGCACTCCGCATTCAGGCTCTAATTCGCATTTCTCTTCCTAATGCGACATTAGAAAAAACTCGAAAAAATAATTTTTAATTTAATTAAATTTCACATATGAATAATTGACTCAGCTTCCTCGCGCTGTATGAATCATTTCTTGTGGGCAACGCACCGCGTAATCAACGTCAGAATTTTCTCATATTATGAATGACGCCTACTGCATACTGACTGGAAGTGGAATTGAAAGATAAATGTAGGAAGGCGATCTTTAATTAACCAATATTGACTTCCGGTAAATATAAAGAAGAAATGTTTGACGCGAAATATTTTTCTTGTAGCAAATTTTATTAGGAAATTTTATTATTTATATAGACAGACAAATGTCGAAAACACTAAATTTGCTGAAAATTAAGCAATTGCTTTGCAATTGAAATTTTATCGCTTTTACATCAAATGTGCAACGGTAGAAACAGTTCCTGTTTGTTGCTGTGACAGCAAAATTCCTTTTCTTCGCGTTGCCTCATGATATTATTCATTATTATTTGTAATTAAAAAATATTAATATATGTATATCGATAAACTTTTATTTGCGCACAGATACTCTGGACTGCACTTTCAGTAGCATTAGGTGTCGAACTGAGGGGAGATTTGGTACGAGGTGTACCATGTATCAAAAGATATCATCAGCTGTTTTGTCCAACCGCCGGAAACACATATCCAATGTAAGTATAAATTATTCCACTAGTCATTTTATTTACTTTGAAAATACACATTTCTAAATTTATATTATCATGAAACAGAATAAAAAAGTTGTTAATATAATATATAATATATAATATATAATATATTATTTAATTAAAATCAATTGTTGCAGAGAACGAATAGAGCGTTTTATCGATGAAAATAAAGCGTTAATGAAAAGGATGTATGGTGATTTCGAGATGAACCCAGGATATGGATCGAGCGAACCTGGACATCGCACTAGAACACGAAGAAAAAGTAGAGATACGCGGACACATGACATTCCAGATGGTGGACCTAACGACGAATTACATGCAGAAGAGGAAATCGACGAGGAGTATTTCAGCAAGAATAGAAATATCAGGCAATCCTTTGGAAAAAATCGCAGCACAGAAAGTGGCAGGTACAGATTGGGAATCGAAATACTTATTTGATATTATTAGTGTCATTTTATCTATTACGATATTAATTAGTATTGTTTATTATTATGTATTATTTTCTTGTAGCATTTTGACTTAATGATCCACCATTATATATTACACTATATATCAGTAGTATATATCTTTTACATGCAATTATGTCGCAATTTTTTTAAAACTCTCTCTCTCTCCCTCTTTTATAAAATAAATTCATAGAAAATGATTAAAGAAAGATATGAGATAATATAATATCGGGATAATAATTTCAGAGTTGATGCGTGCGAATCAAAAGTTGAAATCGTGACTCCCTATTGGGCAAGTAACAGCGCCGGAAAGATTCGTGCCATTGTAAATACTCAACATTTCGAGCAGGCTATACATCAGGAAGTGTGCTCGTAAGTAAAACTGCATTAAATACAATTATATATAAAATATATGTTTGAATTTTGTGAAACTTTGAATTTTATGAAAAACAGAGTTAGTTTCATACGACGCGAAAAGGAAGAATATTATATATATTTAATTATTTATTAATATATAATGACATCTTATTCTATCTTTTTGTATTTGTTCATAAATATCTCATAGATTGATAAAATGCAGATTAATAAATATTGCATAGCCTATTTATTTTTCGTAGGAAAACGCAAACAAATCGATGCAACGGAGACTGCGGATGCGAACAGAAGTACAAATGGCATAGGTTACTCGCCTACGACCCAGACAACGATTGTAAAGGTATATTTATGGATTGGTTCCTGTTTCCCTCGTGTTGTGTTTGCAGATGTGACCCGGTGAATAACAATAAATTCTCTTCGTCACGCACGCGAAATTGACATGTGTTGCATATCTATGCGAGAAAGAACGTGCCATGAAAACTGCAACGGTTCGCTCATTCTCTAGTGCATTCGGACAATTATTGTGTATAACGATAATTATATACAGTATCTACCCAGTGATTTGTGATAGAAATTGTGCAACAAGTAAATGCGATTTATCGGCCAATTTATTGTTTTAATTTAGAAAATTGTTAGGAAATTTTTATAGCATTTAAAAATTCAAGAATGTTAATATTGATGTTAATATTGAATTAATGTTGTTTTATTGATAAATCTAATTAATCTTATTGCCAAATTAATTTTACAATTAAATTAAATCTATCTTCTCTCTCTTTTTCTCTTCTCTGAGATTTATATGTATAATTTAATTATTCAGTTATATATTTTTTCATGACTTGCAAGTTTATTTTTTATGTTTTTATAGCCTATTAAGATAATAATTACTACTATTTTCCGTATTGAATAAAATTGCTGCTATATCATAATTGAAAAACTGTTGCATAACAATAATGATTCATTATTTTTTTAATGACGAATACAAAGTAAAGTGAAAACTATTATAGCATTGGATTGATCAAGTTGGAAAAATCCATCAGTGAATAGTTTATTCGTCTGAGAAAGAAATTTGCGCAATAAGTGCAAACGTGATCAAAAACATTTATTTAAAACATCTGTCGTATATATAATATTATTAGATTGCAAATTAATATTTTTTAGTAATATATAAATTAATAATAAATTGACTTATTTATATGATGCATTTATGGCCGATTTTTCGAGCGATGAGATCAGTCGATAAATCGTACCGTATACATATATGCGTATACGTATACGTATACGTATATGCGTATCTACTAGAAAAAAATCATTTGTTGGAAAAAATTGAAATGGAAACGGTTTTATATAAATTTTATATCTATAGCATAGAATCATTTTTTTTCGTGATTTACATTTTATTTATATGTAGGAAATAAATGCCTTATGTTTATAGATTTTTTTTGATAATTGTCGGCTATTACTATAATAAAGTATCATTATATAGCCTTTAATCCATAATGACAGTGCGCACGAATGTTTGCATAATTTGATTTCTATGCGCTTTCAGAACTTATCAAGGATAACTTTCTTAAAATAGTTTTTTAATTTTTACAGATTTTGCACAATGTAACACGATTATACTTTAATTAAGACGATACATAATATCTCGCGCGGAGAATTATATAATATATATTGTTATATATGTGAAAAAGATTTTTAATATGTTGGCATGGTCTTTTGAGAACACATTCGTCTATTATTCTAATCGCTGGACGGATATCTGATAAGCTTTCGTCTTTACCTTCTCGTCTTTCGTCATTATATAATTAAGGTAACTTTTGTGACAAAAATAGAGGAAACGCTCATATCAAGACGGCCTCGAGGTAATATGTACTTATTTAGAACGCAACAAGGTTGAACCAATGAAGATAACACAACGACGAGCCTAATTTGTTCTTACATAGAGTAATTATCAAAGACGTCGTTTCGCCGAGTATATCAGAATTAAAGCAACAAGTGTAAAGTTGATTTTACAGAAAGCTCGATCTTAAAGCTATCTTAAAGTCGTATTAGCTTTTGAAGAAGAAAAAACATTTTTCAAAAAGAAATCAAATTTACACGATATGATTATGTTACATTCTTTATTTTGTACTTACAATATTAATTTGAACCAATATTATTCGTAAAAATCATGTGCTTATTTCATAATTTCCGTTTATGAAAAATAATTGAATTACATCGAGCGAGATTATATATGAAACACATATTTCTCTCTTGTATCTACACTTTTTTTATATATCTCTCAAATCGTAAAATCATTGGAAAATAATCAGTCCGCGGAGAAAAAAATTGTTAGTCACAGATTGACGACATTAAGTATTCGTAGCTATTGTGCGAAAGTTTTCTTTCTTTTTATTAGCTACTCTGACACAACTAATGAAAATCGATACGTATTAATCTATTGATCGTCAATCGTTAGATTAAAGAACACCATATTTCGATTGTTGGAAGATGTAGGCAAAAGATATTAGCGCGCCGATATAAAGCAGTCGGGTCGCAGACGCATCTGTCGCGGAATTGCACAAATCAGTGCTACAGATGTGGCAGGATTCGATTACGTCGCGTCCTGGCTGTGTCATGGAATTGCCACATAGGCCATCAACAATATCGACCTCATCGTGATATGGAGTGGAGCATTGACGTATGACAATTCGCTCGCCATATTCTAAAAAAAATTAACACAATTCACAAATTAATCGTTTTTTTACAAACCGAAAATTTGCTCAAATTAAATTTATTCAAATTAAATTTTGTTTAATAATCGATAATTTTGTTTGATAATCATAGTGAAGAATGAACTTTGGACATCGTTTATATATGTATTTTAATATATTGCAGAAAACGATAAAAATCAGTGATTTTTCCTGAAAGTATTTAATGTGCAATCGTATCGCGTCATATTTTATCGTAATCGCGTTATATTTTTCTATTTCAACGAGCGCGTTGTTGATTTAATAGCATAAAATTGTCGCTTACGTAATTTTCATATTCAGTTAGTAATCATGCTGATTATTTCGCGTGCATATACATGCAGACATATCTGTCACGCTAGAATTCCGTCAAATTAATGTTCGATATGTGGTTACTACCTTGGATTTATCGTGAAACAATGTATGCAATGGCAAATTTAACAACATACAAAGAAGTATAATTTTGATGACTGTACAAAGAAGTATAATTTTTATAACACATCATTTGCTTCTCTTTCTAAAATTCCATAGTAGATTGCAAAGGTGACGTTGAAAAATGAGCAATTTCAAATTCACACATTTAGATCATTATATTGGCACTTGGAAAGAAGGTAAATTTTTAATTTAAAGGAATTTTCTTTTTAAAACCTTTATTAATTGAAGATAATTATGTCGATCTAATTTGAAATTTTTAATCACGCAAACAATATATCACTCTAAACAAAATTAATCAAACTTGCGAGTGATTTTTAAAGAATAATTTTTTGCCTTCGCGCGTAAGTGTGATCCCGACCTTGTTTAATGTATTATCATCGTCATTTACATATACGTAGTATGATTCAACCGTGGTACACATTACCGCGTCGTCACACTTGAAATAGAAAGGATACAGCGCATCAAAGGTGCAATTTAAACTCCATTTCGTGATACGTCATTCTAACTAAATAAGAAATAAGCGCAGAGACGCACACTTCAAGATCGGTGCATTCGGTGCATCTCGCGAAGAATTTTTCTGCTTTTCACGTATTTCTTCACCATACACATATACGTGTGTAACGATTATTAAAAAGTCGTGGAAAGATATCTAGCATGAAAAAAGATTTGAAAAAAACGAAAAAAGAAAACTACAATTTCTCTTAAATATTGACTTCCACAAATCATTTTAGACTTGTCGTGTTAAAGTTGAAGAGAAAAAATCAGAGTATATTTAATAAATATATTAAAAATTTTCTATATAAAATTTTATAATTATATTCATATTAGAGCATAGTGTTGGAGCAAAAACAATTTTACCTTGTTTAACGATTTTTCGGCAAATAGCTTTTGTAGAACCATAATGGCCCGTATCGCAAGTTCTGATATGAAATGCAGCTTGGTGATCCGTAGTGTTCATAGGATCATTACACAAGTTATTTACGTTGGATGAGCAGACCCAGCAACGTAAGGCGGAACCTATTCAACAAAAGAAATTACAATTTATTTTGTCAATCACAATTTATTTTATGATTTGAATTCATTGCGCGCATCAAGAGACGATGAAGAACATGCGAACTTTACGAAGGGCGCTATATATTCTCGCGTAAGAAAGATTTTAGACTTTAGAAATCTGTTTAGTAATACAATTTAAATTGAAATCACGGAAGAGATATCTGCGCAATACAGACGGAAAA
The DNA here is from genome assembly GCF_025532165.1 of Camponotus vicinus. NCBI lineage: Eukaryota > Metazoa > Arthropoda > Insecta > Hymenoptera > Formicidae > Camponotus > Camponotus vicinus. The sequence goes on from NW_028141980.1 coordinate 9,061,223, forward strand.
CAGGCGTGATTAAGAAGTGACGTAATGCTGAGTAACTGTCTATATTAGTAGTGCACGCTAGAGTTTTACAACTACATACGAGTATCTGCCATTGTAAAAACTGGGCGCGACACAATATCAAACTCGAGAGGAAGTTTCACGAAAATAAATGTCATGAAAAATTATGATAAAACACGAAAATATAGTTATTGCATATCAAGTAATATGTAATATATATATTAACACTTTATATATATATATATAAAGGGAATTATTTAACTTGATCATTTTAAATTACTGAAACTATAAACTGTATAAACTGTTTGTATGAAAAATATTTCGGAAAACAGAAATCGCATAACATCAAGGGAAACATAATAAAGTAATCATTTTTGCTATCTTGTGTTTTTTTATCGAGATATGAAAATTATCTTGAGATTTTTATATGAAATATTAAATTTTTCACATTCAAATTTTTTTAAATTATTCCAAAATTTGAAAAGATATCGAATGTTCAGTAAAAGCGATGAACAGTTGAAGTCCCAATAATTACTAAAATATTACTAAAATAACTTTTAATGTAAATAATGCTTAAAATGTTGTATCTATAGTTGAATTCAATGCAAATATAATTGATTGATTAATGAATGAGAATAAAAACTGTAGTTAAATTCTAATTCATAAATTTTAGGATCCTGAAAATGTTATATTACCCTTTTTTATTCTATTCTATTTTATTCTTTTTATTTTATACTTTTTTATTCTATTTTATTTTAATCTATTCTATATTATTTCAAATTTTGAAATGAAATGTTCGGTGTATTATTTAAAAAATTTGAAACGATTTTCATATTTCGATAAAAAAGCAAGATAGTAAAAAACGAATTACTATACTGTACTGTTACTTGATGCTATGCAACTTTCGAAATATTTTTTCAAGCAATAAACAATAATCAAATTAGATAATTCACTTTGTATATATATGTACTTGCATACGAGTGCATGTCTCGCGCGCCTATACATATACGTATAAACATGTACTATGCATATATATATATATATATATATATATATATATATATGTATGCATGCACATGTATGTTATATATTATAATAATATATATAACTTGACATTGATAAATTATTTTAATTAGTAATATTAAAAAAATATATATTATATAAATTATTATTATAAAGTTTCACTTCTCTTTCTTTATTACTCAAGAGAAATATAAACATTAATCATTTGCATATCTCAACAAGTACATGAAATAAATACGATTTATAGAAAGATAGATTTGTAATATTAATATCATTCGTGTAATGATGTACGTAAATAATTAGATTTCTTATCACATAAAATTGCGTATACAACACAACAAAAATACTGTTTTTTAATAACATAAATGACAACGTAATTTAAAATTTCTGAAATGAAATAAATAATAAATCTAATACGTAACATGCAAAATTTAAATAAGTAAGAAAGAATAACTAATATTTTAGATATTTTCAATATTCATAAAACAAAAATTCAAAAGGACTATTTAAAATAGTCAAACATCTAATATTTTATTCCCGCAATTTTTATTTAAAAAACAAATATATTTTCAAATTTTTGCTCTGTTAACATTTGCAGAGCACAAAGACTCACCTGACGTTATGAAAAGAGCCATCCCGAGGATCAGCATCGCTGTTCGTTCGATGGAAATCATTTCGGATATTAAAATATGATTGCTTGAATTTACACAAAAAAATTAGCAACAAAATTTCGTTCTCAAAAGTGACAGTAGATGCTATCGAACGATTCAGATGTTCGTTTGAAAACTGCCGATACCAAACGTGTCCAGTATGATACTGAGGAACCAACACCCTCTTTACCAAGAGCACTTGTCTCTTCCTCTCCCTCTCTGTCTTCTGTCTCTCTTTTTCTAACTGCCAATCGCTACGAAGTCTCTTGTTCTACAACGTGTGGTTCCTTTTTATGAGAGATGTAATTAAGGTTTATTTCATTGTGTGTCAGAGATGTAAGTATATAGAATACTGAGCAAAATTTTAGCACTTTTTTCAAGTTAATACCTTTTTATTTAGATCTGGTCTTTTTTTTAATGAGACATATATAACGATTTAATATTTTTGTTTCTTTATTCTAAATAATCTGCGCAATAAGTATGTGTAAAATAAAAAAACTACTAAAATCAGATCAATGCTCTATACTTCAATTTTATATGTATATTTTTCTCGACAATTTTTGAAACATTTAATTTGATATTGTAAATTTGTGTCCTGCCGACTGATTAAGAGAGGTCAGGAAAGCACTTAACCCTATTGAATATTACCGACCTCACTTTGGTATTTAACCTGTTCACCTTGGTAATCGCTTCTGCGGCGTTCATTCATCCGTTTGATCTATATATGCGTGTGTTATACACATAAAGTAAAGTTCATCGTTGCAGAGGAGGACGTTGCGAATCTAGAAAGTCTAGTTTCATTTGACGACTGGTGCTCCAATTATAAAACTCTTTAATCTTCAACAAAATGTCTCTTCCGGTCAAGCGTATTGAGATATATAAACTTCAAATAGATAATGAAAAAAAATCTCGCAGATCTTTAACATTAAATTAATGACATTGCATTTATAAAACTAAATATACATAATTAATATAAAATTTTAAGAAAGAAGAAAAGAAGGAAAGAGAGAATATATATGTATCATGTGTACATATTTTTTTAATGTAAAATATCTCATAAAATATTTATATTTTTCAATTATCTTAAAACACTTAAGGTATGCGCTACATGTATATCTAAAAATGAACTTAATGCGTACGATATCGCGAGCGTGAATTTATGTTAAATAGAGCTTGAATGTTTGAAGGTAATAATACCATTTGTCACGGCTCCGTATCAACTTCATTTCACTAATATTCAATATTTTAAATTAAATCCATTTGTAAAATTACAACACACAAAAAGTGATAGAAGGATTCTATATTTGGAAATATAATGTGTCCTTCTCTACATCGTGTTACTCGTAAACATAATCATTGACGTACATATTTAAGCTTACATTAAAATGATGGTACCATTAAGTTAATTGCACGATTAAGCGCATCCTTATCCATATTATGGTACGTTCTATCCGGTGTGGCCAGTATTATTTGTCAAAAACCGTTTATATTTTCGTGGTTCGACAGGAGTGTAAAGTCATTTGTTTATATTTTAAAAAGAGCATTTGCAAGAGAAAAATTATGACAACTGATTCCAAATGACTCGATATGGCAAATATAATGTTTTCTAGGCCTGCTTTAATAATATAATAGGAAAATTTAATGAACATTCTCTACAAGTATCTCTTTTGTATTTAACTAATGTTTCGAAGGTCGTTTCTTTCGAGCATAGAAACATTTCTACGAGCAAGAGCAAACATTTCAAAACTTGTTACAATTTCTTAGTGTATGATTACAAGTATGTATAAAAATTTAAATACCAGCAATTTTTACGATGAAATGTCTGCGCGCATTTTTACGTTAACACCCACGAAATAATTGTGACAAATCCAAGATTCCATTTTGATATCGGATTAAATAATCCTTTACTGTTGCAGCTGTTTTCGTTGCAAAAATAACACTTGATATCCGAATGTGGAAAACTATCTTCATAGTCGCAATATTTGTTTACTTGGCGTGATAATACGCAGGCTCGTACTGTTACTAAAATATTTCTATCTGTAATATTTTACATCGATATTTCAATTTTGTTGCGTGTCCAATTCTTTACCTCATCTACTATATTAAGTTATATAAAGCTGATTTAAAATATATTTATTATTTCAATGATATTTCATATCAAATTAAAATGCAATGTCTACGTACACAATATGATACTTTTGTGGCAATGATGAGATTCGTTCCGAGGACAGGCAACCAGGTCAAAAGCAGTAGGCGTATAAGGATCATTGCAATCTCCTTTATGCCCATGTCTTAAATCCGTGTTGCATTCATAACACCATAAATGTTCCTCTCTTGAATAACTCGCTGAAGATTTTTAAATAATATTTCTCTCGCGTTAATCGCATTATCTTGTTTGAAGAAAATAATAGCAATAATGAAATAACTTTATTCAATGCAATTGATAAATTAGAGAATGAACATATGTGCGATAAAAAATTGATGTGCACGCAAAAGGTAAGACGATAAACAAGAATAATGCTAAGACAATTCAAATATTGACGAAAAATTTCATGTGATTCTCTTTCCACTATTTTATAATTCTATTACAATAATAAAGAGATATTATGTTGTAAAATTTACTTACTCATATGCAAAAAGCCAGAAAGTATAATCACGGATGAGAGAAGTTTAATTATGTTGAACATGTTTCGGGAGAAAGAAAGGAAGATCTCGATAACTCGAAGAATATTCTCCTCGCGAGATCTTATCTATCTTATCTATGATATCAAGTAGATGGTGCGCGACACGTTGATAACGCATAATGAGCGTGGAAACAGTTAAATTATTATTTCGCTTTGCAAAAAGAAATTAATGTAATAGAGTATCTCTTGCTCGTTTTCATGTTGGAGAATTTACATTTTTGCTATTCAAATTTGCAGATTTAGAGGATTATATAGGAGGAATTATTGAAATGATTCTGAATGATTTTTGACATATCAATAAGTGTGTTACCTCTTACCTGATTATATTCTCCTATCACTTTGCCAATTTTCGAGTTCAAACTACGATTGTAAAATAGACCGATAATATAGGTATTGTTAATGTAATTTTGATATGTCAAAAAATTTATATCAATCATCGATAATATCAATAGCAACATGCTTGTGTTATCGACATTTCGTAGCATGGAACACAACCCGAAATTGTGTATTACCCACTGAAAACATTCGTAGATATTGGCTTCTACAAAGCCAATGTCCATGAATGTTCTCAGAGGGTAATATATAGGCTGTGTTCCAAAATTCACTGCCAGTACTGAAAATCTATAGTGTACGTCACGTAAACTATAGATTTTCAGTACTGGCAGTGAATTTTGGAACGCAGCCCGAATGTGCACAATTTCTGGCTTTGTTCCGTGCTATATGCACGAAATGCCGGTAGCACCAGAGTATAACAATCATTATTTTGAAAATAATATATAAATATGATAAATAATAATTTTTATAAAAATAATTTTTATAAATTACTTACCTATATGTGTATGTATGTGTGCCCATACGTTGTCCAAATGATTTTAAGTATAAGAATAGACTATATGAATATCGGAGTATGTTACCGCCGGCATAGCTCTCAGGTTCATGAGAGTACTGAAACCTCCTCACCTGGCAAATGCCTTCGTTAAGGCAGAGATACAGGGGAGGAAAAATTGAGGAGGAAAAATTTTTTTATTTTTTTTATTTTTTTTAATAGAGTTAAACACACAGAATATAATACATATAAAAAATATATATTACATAATTATAATATATACAACGTAAATTATTATTAATTTGCAATTACATAAAAAACACATTACAAAATATTAAATTACGTAATAAAAAATAATTACATTACAAATATATATATTACAAAATTTAATGCAGAATATATAAAATACAATCCATTAGAAATATGTATTACAAAATATAATACAAATTTAATATAAACTATAATTTTAAACTTAATACATAATAAAATTTATTACACGAAAGTGTCCAAAGTATACGTATAATAAAATACGTAAAATTTACTAAAAATTTTTACATAGACCAGACAAGACTGATTAGTGATGACTAATTACGCAATATTTATTATTAATAATCGACATAGAATAATATAATTTAATTAGTTTTATATAAATAACGTATAAACGTAAATAATCATGATCAAAAGAGTCATTAATAAAATTATTGATCATTTCTTCGATTGTAGAACAAAGTATTTGCATTATTGACGCATTTCGTGCAGATCATGAAAAGAAATATTTAAAACGTGTAAAGATAGAACAAGCTTTGATGTAAATCAAAGATTAAATTACAAAATAAATTGCGATTTAAAATTCGCGAGAAAACGCGAAATATTTAAAACGTGTAAAGATAGAACAAGCTTTGATGTAAATCAAAGATTAAATTACAAAATAAATTGCGATTTAAAATTCGCGAGAAAACGCGAGAAAACGCGTTGACAGACGAAGATATTTTAGCAAACATTTGTGATCCGTATTGTTTATGAACATAAAATTCACTGTCCGATTTATTTGCGATTAATATATACGCGACTTTATACGAATTTCACGATTGAGAATAAAATACATATCCTATTTTTCGCATGATTAGCTGAATAAGAAGAAATGAGCTCTATAAACTTTAAAATATAATTAAAAATCGCATTGTGGCCACGTTTAATAGAAAATAACGGAACGAATGATTTTCATTAATATAGTTATCGATCATCTTTCAAATTATAGAAGAAAATATTAAAAACAATATTCAAAGACGTGGAAAGATAAACAAAGCTTCAATGTATAAGTCAACGATTAAATTATAAGATAAATCGCAATTTAAAATTCACGAAAAAACGCGACGAATAAATAAGTCGATAATATGCGGAATATTTGATCGCGATACGTATAATTTTTATAATATAATAATCGAAGCTCTCAATAGACACGTGCGCGATATAATTATTATCACGTAAATATAGAAAATCGAAATATTTCAACAATCATTTGAGGTCTGTAATGTTTGTGAATATGCAATTCAGCGACCGAATTACTGCGAATTTTTATAAGATATATCGCGATTTAAAATTCGCGATAAAATGCGACGATAAATAAATCGATAATATTCAAAATATTCAATTGCAGATACGCGAGTGACATACCGGTAATCCGATAAAAAGAGGAGCGACCTTAAAAATGGAGAACGATTAACATGTTGTTTCTACATCAGATTTCGCAAGATCAATCTGCGAAGAAAAGTTAAGTGATCCATTGAACGTCGGGAATTCCATCGTAGGAGGGAACGAATCCTGGATCTTCCGGACTATTCCCGATAGCAATGATTTCAGTATTAAATCAAAGACAATTATCCCTCGTCATTATTTTCAATTCACGAAATTGATATTCACGTCAGAAAACATGTTCTTCCATTACAAAGAAATATATTTCTTTATTGAAAATTAAATGGATATAACCTTTGTTATTAAAATGTGATTACGAACGATTATATTTATAAATAATAAAATACATGCATTATTGGAGTTTGTGTTAAATGTGCGAACACATAAGTTGGGGTACCGTCTGCGCGCGCGAGACGAATCGAACCCAATAACAGCAAGATTTAAAAAATTTCAATTCGAATAGTGTTCAAAATAAAATAAATGAAATAATTTTAAATATATAATTAATACTAGATTACTTATCTAGATTCTTATTCTTGTAACGTTTAAATCAATAATCTTTTTTTCTTTTAATCAATATCTTACTGATATAAGGATACCCATTCGATTCGTCTCTAAATTTTTAAGTATTCGCACATTTTATGTAACATTCATGTATAATTTCGCGTATATATAATATATAATATTAATAAAAATTATAAAAATATTTTGGATACGTTAATTTGTGCATGTATTTTATTATAAATATATATAAAATGGTATATATCTAAAAACTAATATTCTAAAATGGCGATGGATGTCCAATACCTGCAAATAGTTTCTTAAAAGAAACTAAAATCTAATATTAATATCCCAAGTACCTAGAAATAATTAATAATTAATAATCAAATATATTCGTTCGTAATCATTTTTATCAAACAGTTAATAAAAACTAATTACAATATGAAATTACTTGAAAAATAAATATTTATACACAACGCTATATCCATATTTAATCTACTATTAAATCTTTCTGGCATTAAACAATAATAATACCAATCCTAATAATGACAGAACATTTTTAACGAAAAGAAAAAAATAGATGCATTTCCCTCACATCTAAATATATATTATTTAAATAAATTCGACTTTAAAGAAGCGTATGGCGTTCGTCGTTAATTGACTACCGAAACCATTGCTGTCAGAAATTGCCAGGAAAACCTGGGATTAGTTCCATTCTTACAATAAAAATTCCCAATTTTCAACGGGGCACTGAACTAGACGTCGCGAATGGATCTTAAACAACTAAAAACTACAAAAACTAATAAGAAATAATTCTCCATGATGAGAATCGTTTCGACTCCTCGGCTGTACGAGCCACGCAACTTTCATTAACGTTTACCTAACGAAAAAAACAACGATAAGACTTTTTATTACAACGACAATCTCGTCTAAGAGCGCGAAAAGAACGAGGAAAAAATACGGTATTTTCGCAACCGTAATTTATTAATTTATTTATAAATATTTTCCGATACGAAATTCGTAAATACAAATATAATTGAAAATACAAATTATTAAATTCATAATAATTAACTCGCGATTTTATAATATCGAAGGTGATCGTTAAATTCTGTGAAGCTAATATTTAATCGTTGACTTATAACATCGAATCTTCACTTATTCGATATTTCTTTATATTTAATTAGCAATATTTAGGAATATTATCTAACGAGAGGGATAAAATTCTTTTGTTAAAACAATAATTTTGTATAAGAACGCGAAAACAACGCGAAAAGAACGCGGAAAAAGCACGATATTTTCGTAATCATAATTTATTCATTTCTTTTACGAATACGAGTATTCAGTTCCGCGCGATATGGAATTCATAAATAGATAAATCTAACGAAAAGTATATCATTAAATTCATAATAATTGACTCACGATTCTATAACGAAGACATTCGTCATATTTTATAAAGCTTATATTTAATCATTAATTTAGCATCGAATTTATACATTTCATATAAAAATTTTCCGAATTTATTAATGATTCTTTGATATGAATATATAAATAGTTACTCTTTTATGAATATTTCAAAAATATGTACTATAGAAAGAAATATGTTAATTTAACAAATTACTATTATATAATCATTATACGTATACTTTCGACCATTTTTCCTGTAATTTACATAAGAATGCATTGATATAACTGACAATCCTAAATACAATTTCATATAATATAATTATAGTTATAATTGTATTTTATACACAATTATGTCAATAATTAAAAATATCAATATTAAATTATAATTAATATACAATTATAACTATTTACAATTTACAAAACACAATTTACTACTTACAAATTACAATTTACAAAATAGAATTTATGATGTTATCAATATCAAATAAATGGATTCGTTTTATTCAAATGTTTAATAACATAAATGATTTGATATTGATAGCATTAACATTTGGACTTAATATTATATATCACATATATGTGTAAATTATATATTTAATTTTTAATTTTTAAAATAAAATATAACATGTTCTTGAACATTTACAATTATGCAATTTGTTTAATTTTCTTGAAAATAACTTTGATAATTTAATTTTCATTTTTAAAATATTTTTAAAAATAAATTCAATTTAATTTTTTAAAAATAATTTTAATTTATTACAAAGAATTACACGAAAGTATTTAAAATATACGTATACTATAAAATTTATTAAACAGTTCTACAAACAAGACTGATTAGCGATGATGAATTACGCGATATTTATTATTATTAATCGACATAATAGAATTTTATTCAAAACGCGAAAAAATAGATCAAGCTTCAATGTAAGTCAAAATACATTAAAATGCAAGATCAATAACGATTTAAAATTCGCGAGAAAACGGATAAATACGATAACGAATAAATAAATTGATAATATTAGGAATATTCGATTACGATATGCATAATTTTTGTAATATGATAATCGAAACCGTCAACAGACAGCACGCGACATAATTATTATCAAACAAATGCGAAGATATTTCGAGACATTTGAGATCTATAATATTTGCCGATATAGAATTTATTGTCTGATATATTTGCGAATTTTTAAAAGATATATCGCGATTTACAATTTCCGAGAAGACGCGACAAATAAATAAATCGACAATATTCGGAATATTTGATTGCGGTATGTATAATTTTTATAACATAATCGAAGCCCTAATAGACACGCGCGATATAATTACTATCACACACAAGTGCGAAGACATTTCAACAGACATTTAAGGTAATATTTGCGAATTTATTTGCGATTCATATAAATGTTTATTTTATATAAATGTCGCGATTGAAAAAATACATGTTGAAAATAAATATTGCATCTCGCGCATGATTAGTTAAATGAAATAAAATGAATCTTAAGACTTTACAATTTTAAATGTAATTAACATATAATTAAAAAATCGCGTTATCACCACGTTTAATAGAGAATAACGGAACGAATGATTTTATCAACGTCCCTCTAATACTCTAACTACATATTTAACTATATCTGAAATTATCTATGTAATAGTAGAGTTTAATAAGATTTAAATAATGTAAACAATCGCGATTAAAACAGTCATTAATAAAATTCCATCAATCGTCTTTTAAATAGTAGAAAAAAATATTTGCCCTACTAGCGCAGACTTTAACGACAATATTCAAAGATGTGGAAAGATAAACAAAGCTTCGATGTAAGTCAGCGATTAATTACTTTAATATTTCAATCTGATGATTCACGTTATTGTGCAAATATATTATACATCAATAAATAGAAATATCATTATTAGTGTAAAAATCGAGTGGTGTATGATTTTGCTTCGTTTAAATGTCGAGCGAATTGTAATATTTTTTGTGTTCCTCTCTCACAATATAATAAAATATGTATCTCGTATGATTATTTTGCGATCGGAAGTGCCGTGCAAAGTATCTCGCGATCGTTTCTATATATAACTAAATATTACTATATTACAGGGTGCAGAGTTAAACTCCAAATAAAACAATTGAATCGTGGAAACAATTAACATTAATGAAAGGCTTCATTAATCTTTTAATAATCATATAATTAAAAAATCTAATATAATCTAAAATACTTCTATATACTATAATACTCGTATATTCACGTATATATGTATTAAAGTACGTAACATATTTCGATAATGAACAGACAATAACATCGACCTTGGGGGCGTAAACAATAGCGGGCTAATGTTTATTTGCCATAGTCTTGAAAAATGTTTCGATAAAAAAAATAATAATAACACGGTTTTCGGCCTTGGCGACGTATGTCAGATTAATTTTTTCGACTCTATTATTATTCGTGCGACGACACTCAAGGAGTAAATAATGGTGCGAGAGGCTCCGTTAAAAATTCCTTTTCTAGACACGATCGCGATCAATATCAAAACATTGTTTGTTGTATTAAAATATGTAGAATATATTTCGAGGAACGAATAATAACACGGTGTTCGGCCTTGACAACGTAAACAGTAACGTGCTAGTGTTTATGTCACACGGTCTTAGTATCATTCATGCGGCGACACTCGAGCAATAAGGATGGTAGTGCGAAATATGTACGTCGTAAAATTACGTTGTTAAATCAATTATTAATTAAACGACTATTGTATCATGACTTTCTTACTATATTAAACTTTCGAATTTATAATTCGTATTAATATACATGTATATGCATATATATATATATATATATATATATATATATATATATATATATCAATAATGAAAACAACATTTGTAACGAATTAGTATTTAATTTGATCTCATAAAAAGAGCGAATCGTATTTCTCTCAGTGCGTTTCTCATAATTATTTCCGCGATCGGAAGTGCCGTGCAAAGTATCTCGCGATCGTTTCTATATATAACTAAATATTACTATATTACAGGGCGCAGAGTTAAATTCCAAATAAAACAATTGAATCGTGGAAACAATTAACATTAATGAAAGATTCCATTAATCTTTTAATAATCATATAATTAAAAAATCTAACATAATCTAAAATACTTCTATATACTTTAATATATTCACGTATATATGTATTAAAGTACGTAACATATTTCGATAATGAACAGACAATAACATCGACCTTGGGGGGCGTAAACAATAGCGGTTTTCGGTCTTGGTGACGTATGTCAGATTAATTTTTTCGGCTCTATTATCATTCGCGCGACGACACTCAAGGAGTAAATAATGGTGCGAGACGCTCCGTCAAAAATTCCTTTTCTAGACACGATCGCGATCAATATCAAAACATTGTTCCTTGTATTAAAATACGTAGAATATATTTCGAGGAACGAATAATAACACGGTGTTCGGCCTTGACAACGTAAACAGTAACGCGCTAGTGTTTATGTTACACGGTCTTGGTATCATTCATGCGGCAACACTCGAGCAATAAGGATGGTAGTGCGAAAAATGTGTACGTCGTAAAATTACGTTGTTAAATTAATTATTAATTGAACGACTATTGTATCATGACTTTCAATTACTATATTAAACTTTCGAACCTATAATTCGGATTAATATACATGTATATGCATATATATATATATATATATATATATATATATATATATATATAATGAAAACAACATTTGTAACGAGTTAGTATTTAATTTGAGCTCATATAAAAAGAGCGAATCGTACTTTTCTATCCCTTATACAATATATTAAAGTGCGTTTCTCGTAATTATTCCGCGATCGGGAGTGCTGTGCAAAGTATCTCGCAATCGTTTCTATGGCTAAATATAATTAATTGTTTGTTCGCGAGTAAATGTGGGTGCTACGAGGAAACAGCAAAGGATGAAGAAAAAAGGAAAAGGACATCTGGAAAAGTATTGGACAGCCAGAGAGCAGTGACAGAGCCTGAAGCAGCCAGAGAGATATGCGGTGAGTAATTTATAAAAATTATTTATTATTCATATATATTATTTTTAAAATAGATATATTGCTTATCATTTTTTTATTTTATCGATAATAAATGTATAATTGGTAATTATCCAAACTGGATAAATAAAGACCAACCGAAACATCAAAAGTCGAATTAAATTCATAGATTTGAATATTAATCTTCCATTGATTTAAAAAAAAAAATTTAGAAAAGCGCGATAGACTCTCTCAAAGATGGTGGAGAAAGTTTATATATTATATATCATAACTATATATAAAATTATTTATATAAAAAATTTATATATGAGACAAAATATATGATAATTATTTTCTCTTTTCACAAGCAAACGTAAATGTTCGAAATTCTTATTTGTTTTTTTCGACCGTTAAACGAGTGATTGGGAAATAGATAAATTAGTATATTTGTGGAACCCAATTTGTTTACCTCACGTAAAAGATAGACATATAACTTTGTTTAATCACGCAATAATTTTCTTGAATGAGAAATCTACGCGAAAAATATGGTTTATTTTAAATATATATATGATAAAACTCTACTCTTTTTAAAATTAGTGATTAAAGACAAAGAGAAGCATATAAAATATAATTATAATTAGATATAAATATAATTATAATTAGATATTTAGAAATATTTCGTGATAATCAATAATTATATTTTTTTATCGTATACATATGAAATTGTTGGGCATGAGAGCTAAACGAATTTTTCGTATTATATTTGATATAACCAATATCAATGCAGCAGATAAATTGGTAGATTCGCGAATCACAGTCCACGTAGAATGGAGATTTATTATTAAAGAGGAGAAAAAATTTTTAATTTACTCCGAGATACTAAATGGATTTGTGCAGAAATAATTACATGTATATATAAACAATAAAAATACGATAAGATACTTAAATTTTTTATGAAATAAAAATAAATTAATTCTTATCGGTACGATGCGGAAGAGCAGAATTATAGTATTCAATAAATGTAATTTAATAACAATAAACTCAAGTCATACACAAAGTGGTAATAAAGCAAATAATTAAGATTTAGGAAAATTGTTGAATGCAATTAGATTTTTTTTTAAATATATGTACTTTTGTGGAATACTATAAACGAAAATCCATTTTTTATTTTAATCATTATTAATTTTAAATAATATTAAAATATACATACATGTATATTTATTTATATTTATGTATATTAATATCATTTAATATTTTATATAATTTAAAGTTTATATATACATATAGAATATATTCATAATATATAATACATATAGAATATTTTAATATTTCACATTGGTCAAATAAATTATTATTAAAGATAAAAGCAAATAATTAATTTCACAAATAATAAATATAATAAAATAAAATAGGTTATAAATTACTCACGATTATTTGCTATCGCACGATGCGGTCAATGGGTTATTTTCTTCATTTCTCTCATTAATTTTTTTCTGCTCGTTTATGGCACTCATTTAATATTCATTTACGAAAAATGTAATTACGCACTAATCAGCATACGATCATACAGAAATTTACGCTTTGTACAACACTCGCGACGTTACACCATGCCTTTTGTCATTTTGCTACGTGATAATAATGCAATAAATCTCAAAAAGTTATGACACACTCGACATTAATTGAAATCAAAATCAAAACGCGCCACTCGCTGTGTAAATAAAAATCGTACAAATTAATAATCACTAATTGCAAAAATTATAAAGAACAATCGCGTTTTGTAGGATCGATTCTCAACGAACGACTCGAGTCTTCCCGCGAGAAGTCAAAATTTAGTTCGAACGCGTGACGCGCATAAACATAATATAACAATTCGTCATATAACAATTCTTTTAAGTAAATAACCAGTATATTGAAATAGTTTCACCAACTGGTCAATTGATCAGTTTTTATATCAGTAATTAAATCGGTAAAACTGTTTCGATATACTGATTATTTATTTTAAAAATTTATTCATTGTTGCCGCGATGTTAACGTATGGAATAAATGGAATATATTCGTGAGTTACAATTTTATTATTAATAAATCGTTAATTTGACCATTGCTCTTTCTATTATTTGAAATATTCGATTATACGATTGGAATATAATTTCGAAACACGTATTTCGCGTGATGCGTTCATTTAATTAAGCAATTAAAAAGAATCGAATATAATTAAGAATCGATGTGTGTGACGGGAATCAAAATTATAAATTATTTTGTTGCAATCCTCACGAACAATAATTATTATTCTTCTATTAATATTTATAATTAAGAATATTTCGTCCGATGCTTTATCATATAATTATTTGATGATCTAAATATATATAATTCGACTGAGAATGCGCAGTAAAACGATCGAATGGCAAAATCGAATAATTAATATAACGGAAACCCTTGTGAGGTATATTAATCGTTTAATAAATAATTAATCTGAGTGCACGTGTGCGTGAAATTAAAAATATATTTGTATATAAATTTAATTCTCGTATATATACGTCACAGTACGCATAAAATATTTCGGCAGCGAGGTCAATAACACGTTCGGCCTTGATGACGTAGCGCGCTATTGTTTACATAGGCGAAGACCTTGTATCATTCGCATGGCGACATTCCAGTAGTAAAGTAGTGATATGAAATACTTCGTATTATTGAATTCTTTTCCTAAAAGTGCGATCACGATTAGTATCGAAATATACACGTAATTCCCTACGACTATTACAATTAATAATTAATTAACTCTTAATAAATAACATGAAACTATATGATGATAAATTCATCGAAACGCGATCC
Source organism: Camponotus vicinus (assembly GCF_025532165.1). NCBI lineage: Eukaryota > Metazoa > Arthropoda > Insecta > Hymenoptera > Formicidae > Camponotus > Camponotus vicinus. The sequence continues at coordinate 9,076,836 of NW_028141980.1, forward strand.
TTCATTATTCCAAATAAAAATTGAAACGAAAGGGGCAAAAATTACAAATACATAGACTTTGTATCATTCACACGGCACATTCCAACGGTAAAGTAGTGATACAAAACGCTTTGTATTATTGAATTCTTTTCCTAAACGCTATCGCGATTAGTATTGAAATATAATTCGCTACGACTATTGTAATTAACAATTAATTACTTTAATATTTCAATCTGATGATTCACGTTATTGTGCAAATATATTATACATCAATAAATAGAAATATCATTATTAGTGTAAAAATCGAGTGGTGTATGATTTTGCTTCGTTTAAATGTCGAGCGAATTGTAATATTTTTTGTGTTCCTCTCTCACAATATAATAAAATATGTATCTCGTATGATTATTTTGCGATCGGAAGTGCCGTGCAAAGTATCTCGCGATCGTTTCTATATATAACTAAATATTACTATATTACAGGGTGCAGAGTTAAACTCCAAATAAAACAATTGAATCGTGGAAACAATTAACATTAATGAAAGGCTTCATTAATCTTTTAATAATCATATAATTAAAAAATCTAATATAATCTAAAATACTTCTATATACTATAATACTCGTATATTCACGTATATATGTATTAAAGTACGTAACATATTTCGATAATGAACAGACAATAACATCGACCTTGGGGGCGTAAACAATAGCGGGCTAATGTTTATTTGCCATAGTCTTGAAAAATGTTTCGATAAAAAAAATAATAATAACACGGTTTTCGGCCTTGGCGACGTATGTCAGATTAATTTTTTCGACTCTATTATTATTCGTGCGATGACACTCAAGGAGTAAATAATGGTGCGAGACGCTCCGTTAAAAATTCCTTTTCTAGACACGATCGCGATCAATATCAAAACATTGTTTGTTGTATTAAAATATGTAGAATATATTTCGAGGAACGAATAATAACACGGTGTTCGGCCTTGACAACGTAAACAGTAACGTGCTAGTGTTTATGTCACACGGTCTTAGTATCATTCATGCGGCGACACTCGAGCAATAAGGATGGTAGTGCGAAATATGTACGTCGTAAAATTACGTTGTTAAATCAATTATTAATTAAACGACTATTGTATCATGACTTTCAATTACTATATTAAACTTTCGAATCTATAATTCGTATTAATATACATGTATATGCATATATATATATATATATATATATATATATATATATATCAATAATGAAAACAACATTTGTAACGAATTAGTATTTAATTTGATCTCATAAAAAGAGCGAATCGTATTTCTCTCAGTGCGTTTCTCATAATTACTTTCGCGATCGGAAGTGCCGTGCAAAGTATCTCGCGATCGTTTCTATATATAACTAAATATTACTATATTACAGGGCGCAGAGTTAAATTCCAAATAAAACAATTGAATCGTGGAAACAATTAACATTAATGAAAGATTCCATTAATCTTTTAATAATCATATAATTAAAAAATCTAACATAATCTAAAATACTTCTATATACTTTAATATATTCACGTATATATGTATTAAAGTACGTAACATATTTCGATAATGAACAGACAATAACATCGACCTTGGGGGCGTAAACAATAGCGGTTTTCGGTCTTGGTGACGTATGTCAGATTAATTTTTTCGGCTCTATTATCATTCGCGCGACGACACTCAAGGAGTAAATAATGGTGCGAGACGCTCCGTCAAAAATTCCTTTTCTAGACACGATCGCGATCAATATCAAAACATTGTTCGTTATATTAAAATACGTAGAATATATTTCGAGGAACGAATAATAACACGGTGTTCGGCCTTGACAACGTAAACAGTAACGCGCTAGTGTTTATGTTACACGGTCTTGGTATCATTCATGCGGCGACACTCGAGCAATAAGGATGGTAGTGCGAGAAATGTGTACGTCTTAAAATTACGTTGTTAAATTAATTATTAATTGAACGACTATTGTATCATGACTTTCAATTACTATATTAAACTTTCGAACCTATAATTCGGATTAATATACATGTATATGCATATATATATATATATATATAATGAAAACAACATTTGTAACGAGTTAGTATTTAATTTGAGCTCATATAAAAAGAGCGAATCGTACTTTTCTATCCCTTATACGATATATAAGATAAAGTGCGTTTCTCGTAATTATTCCGCGATCGGGAGTGCTGTGCAAAGTGTCTCGCAATCGTTTCTATATATGGTTAAATATAATTAATTGTTTGTTCGCGAGTGAATATCAGTGCTACGAGGAAACAGCAAAAGATGAAAAAGAAAGGAGAAGGACATCTGGAAAAGTATTGGCCAGCCAGAGAGCAGTGATAGAGCCTGAAGCAGCCAGAGAGATATGCGGTGAGTAATTTATAAAAATTATTTATTATTTATATATATTATTTTCAAAATAGATATATTGCTTATTATTTTTTATTGCTTATTATCTCGATAATATATATAATTCGCTCTAAAAATCACAAAATATAATGCATGTATAAAATATTCCAGGTTTTATTTTAACACATTTGAAGTATCTATAATAAAGTATCCATAATAGTTTTATTATTAATTAATACTTTTATGTAGAAATATGTTAATATTTTATAAAATATTTTTAAAATAATATAATTATTTAAATATTTCATATTTACATAAAAATTAACATGCTCTCCTTATTAAAATTATATTTTTCAAAAATTTATAATAAAAAAAATATTTTTTTGCTAGTTTTATATTTAAAATATTAATATCAGAGATAAATCTCTCTTAAAAGATAAAAAAATGCGTGTAATAATTAGTTTTACAAAATGAATTATTTTGAGATTTATAAAGAATAGATCTATAAGAGTATTAATTGATTATATTTGTATTTAATTTTTGACGTATTGACTTAAAAATAAAAGTGTGTAACAAGAATTAAAATTATATAAATTATTTTATTCTGATCTTTATAAGAATAATTATTTCTTTAACGATACTTAAAGATTAAGTGTGTTTTATTCGATGTTTTATTTCTCATTCAACTTTTAAACAATCTCAATCTCAATACAATTTAAATTGAGATTAATTAACTTCACGGTTAAAGATTTATAAATGTGTCAAAGTGGTCAAAGTTATTTACTGAACTAAATATTTCGCACAATTTATTCATTCTCAAAATAAAAATCAAAGCGACGAAAATAGATAATTATTAACTAATATCTCATTATAATATATTTTCAAGCAATAATTATTTTCATTATGATTCTCACATGTACATTTCTTATATTCAAATATAATCTCGCATCACGAATAATAATAGATCAAATGACTAATAATTAATTTCCGATACAATATTTTAAATAAATTTGAATTGTGTGATATGTATACTATGTAATTTTATAATATATATTTTATAATTATTATATATATTTTATATATATTTTATAATTTATTTTTTAATTAAAAGGCGAATTAATCAGGATTTGAAGCTTGTTTTTTAGAAACATATCTGCATCTTTCTCTTTATTAATCGAGAAAAAAGAGAGGTGCTATATAGATAATTTTTCAATTATAAAATAAATTTCACACAAATTATACGTTATATTATAAATGTATATAATCCACCCCTCTATGGGTCACCTTGACGCGGTGGGGTGGCTCAGTACTTGGATGGTGCCTTGAGGTTTATTTTAAATTTTTTAATTTAGGATAAATCTCAAGGAGCCTGAAGGGGAAGCTAAGTACCCAGCACAGCATTGCCACGAGTCGCACAATGGCTCACATGTGGCACGCGTCGTCGACTTTCCGTCGTCGGTGCCGTCAACATGTCGCGGACGGCGGCGTCTCGTTACCGCGTTTTCGCGTTTAGCTTTTTCGCGTCATCGCGTCATCGCGTTTTCGCGTTGGACTTTCTCGCAATCCCAATTTCACTTATTTGTCATCGAGTTGTCATCTTCCGACGTCAACTAACCGGGATGTCTCATTGAGTCGTTGCGAATGTAACGAAATTCTCACGCCTCGTGCATCGCGGCACTTGGTGATGCCGGCCGCGCACACGTATGTCCAGTACTGTGTACATGGGCGCGCGGTTTTGAGCTTTTGCTCAAGTTCGGCTGATTGAGGTCACGCTCTGCTTCGGGCTCCAGTTCGGTACGGATCGGTTAGAATTCGATCGATTGCTTGGAATCGTCGTTAATGGGTCCCTTCTCTTGTTCTAACAGCCATGAGATATTATGCACGAACAAGAGTCGAGTGAACTTCATTCGCGTTGATTCCATCAATCGATAGTTTTCTTCCGTTTCGGACTTAACTCTTGTTTGGAGGTAAGATGTCGTTGAATTCCCAACCTGTTGACTCGAAGATGACTCTCGTCAGTGAAATGGGATTTTCGCTCGTATCGAAACCGGGAGTGCCGTTTAAAGTATATATATATTAAATATATACATCGCGCGACCAAACAGAAAATTTTTAATCGTATCGAATAGTGCGGGAACCGTCCAGTATCGCGCGTAAAAGTGCGAAAGTAGCGATATAAAAATATCGCACGTGAGTGCGGGAGTGCCGCTGAAAGTATCGCGCGTCTAAGACTGAGAGGAGGAGGAGGCCTAGGAGAGGCATCGGGCTTCGGCAGAGCAACCTTCTGGTAAATAATTTATTTATTTACAATTATATATTAAATATTAAATATATTTATTATAATTTAAATTAAACAATTAATCGCGTAATTTGATTTTTTATTTATATGATTTAAAGAAGAGAATTGAAGAATAAGATTTTTAAATAAAAGCTATAATCTTGTAAAGGTATAAGCTTTTATAAAGTTATTAAAGAATTATTAATAATGTTTTTTTTTTAATTTATAGAATTATTTTATTAATCTGCTTATTATTATATGGATCGAATATAAAATTCAATATATACAAATAATAATTTTTTGAAATATTAATTTTTTGGACATTATTATAATTTGGATTTTCTATATGTATGTTATAGATGCAACAACCCAGATGATCTGAGAGGAGGAGCAGGCCTAGGAAAGGCATCTTGCACCGGCGGAGCAACCTGATGGTGAGTATTATTATTTATATTAATTTTATATAAATAAATAAATTAATTTGATTTATATGAATGATTTAAACATGAAAAAATTGGGAAAATTTTTATAATTTTTTCTATATAAAAGTTTCTACTTAAAAAAATTAATTACTTATAAAATTATTTCATATTTATATATTTATTTATAATTGCGTGCATCGGATATAAAATTCAATGAGTCCAATAATAATTTCTTAAAATATTAATTATTTTGAACATTTATATAATTTGCATTTTATATTTGTATGTTACAGACAACGTAGCTTCAATATTAACTCCGCTGTTGCGCATCAGTGCCGGTAAGTAACAACCTTTTATTTTGAAGCAAAGGATTTGTAAATGCATGAAAAAATCCGTTGCTTCTAACTCTCGGTTGGCGGGATAATACGCGTGTAAAAATTAAAGTAAAAGAAAAAATATTTTTAAAATAACAATAGATATAGAGGTACATGAAATATTTATTTCCATTATATATATCGGCCTTTATAAAACGGCCTTTTTAAAAATAGATTTTTAATTTCTAAATATTTAATCTAAAAGATAAAGATATTTATAAGCAACCCGACGACGGAGAGTTAAAATGCATGCTAATTATATTTTATATATGCATGATAATTTATATTTTGCGATTTCTGACGACTTAATGGCGTACGTTAAAATACGATCGTAATATCGTACGATCGTAAACAAATTATTAGTCGTCAAAATGAATATGGCCAGAAGAAGAGATAACTGGCTTGAAAAATACATATCAATATTGGCAATATTGGCCAAAAGATGTGTTGCGCGGCTAAGGCTTCCTAAATTTTATCGCGAATTTCCGGTTAGGGCTCCTTAAATTTCTCATTATCGCGGATTTCTAATTAGGGTTCCCCAAATTTCACCTTATCGTGAATTTCTGCTGGTGTAAGCCAGCAAGTAGGGCGGTTAGGGATGTTAGGTCTTTATTAGGTCTGTTAAGGCTATTAAGTCTGTTAGGGCTGTTAGGACTGTTAGGTTTGTTAGGGCTATTAGGGCATATAAAAGTTAAATTTATTTTCAAGAAAAAAAAACATAAAAATATGTTATTTTTAGGGGTCTGTATTAGGCTTGTTAGGGCTATTAAGTCTGTTAGGACTGTTAGGTTTGTTAGGGCTATTAGGGCATATAAAAATTAAATTTATTTTCAGGAAAAAAACCATAAAAATATGTTATTTTTAGGAGTATTTTCATATATATAATTTATTTTATGTAAAATTAAATAAATTATATATAAAGAATTGAAATTAATTATAAAAAAAACTATAAATAAAAATAAAAAAATGTATGGAAAATGTATGGAAAATGTAAAAAATGTAACTTAAATACATAATGTACATTTAAGTTGCATTTTATTATACGTATAACATGTATTAAATTTAATATTTTATTTTTTGTAAATTGTATTAATATTTTATCACTTAAAAATTGTATTTTTTTGAAAATTATACAATTTTAAATTCGAATGTGAATGTTATTAGTATCTAATATGATAATATTGATTCGATAAAATATTGACAGAAAAAAGTAATTCAATCTAAATAATTTTTTTTTCTAACTTATTTGAATCCATATACATTGATTATCATTGATTAATCATTTCAAATAATAAAAATTTTGCAATTTTCTTGTGTTGAGAATATTGATACTAATAGCATCAATTATTAAATTGTATCTAACATTGTAATTATATCTATAAATTGTAATTATATTATTTTTTATTTTTAATAATTTTCTTTGCAATTGTATATAAATTATAATCTAGTTGTAATAATGTAAAAGAAATCTATTGTACATTACACGAAATTAGATGAATACGTACAATAAGAAAATTTGTTTAATTAACACATTTGATATATTTTATTTCAATATTTTTATTGCAAAATTATTCAAATATTTGGATAGCTTATTTTTTTATATTAAAAGATTATTAATAAATTCGAGAAACTCGCGCAAATACCGTAAAAAAACTCTTTTACATAATATAAAGATTATTAAATAAAAGTGAATCAAGAAAAACACGATGTTAACCCAATAATTAGATATTAGCTTTTTACTCGTAAAATTTGTCGCGCTTTTAATATTATAGAAACGTAAGTATATTCGAAAATAAAATATTGCGAAATATTGAACATTATCGATCACGCGGAAATTAAAATCTGTAAAACAAAATAATTTTCTTTGATTATCGTTTTTAATTAAATGTATTTCGAAAATTTCGAATCGTTAAATATTTATTGATTTACGATTTATTGATTTACGATTTTATAATAAATTATATTGCAAACAATTGCGTTCTTTTCACGTTTTTGGACGTGATCGCTATCTTGGCGAAGAAGCCTTATCGCTGTCCCTCATGTCAGGTGGACGCTAGCAAATGCGGTTTGTACTGGCGGAGAGTCGAAACGATCTTCATTGCGGAGAGTTATTTCTCGTCGGTTTTTGTGGGCTCTATCCGCAATGCTTAGTTCGGTGCCTCATTGAAAATTGGAAGTTTCCATTACAGAGTAGGAATTAAACCCAGGTTTTCTTGGCGGTTCCTGAAAACAATGTTTTTGGCAGTGATTTAACGACGATCACCGTACATTTGAAATCGATTTTATTAAATATAAAATACAAAATTCATTAAGTATACTTTGAGAGAAGATATATTTTCTTTTTTTTTATTAAAAATGTTCTTCCATTAATATCAATATTATTTTAATAATGAAAATATTTAATAATAGTTCAAAAATGGATATAATAGATAAAATTCACTTTTTCAAATATAAATTTAATTTAATAAGTTTTTGCGCAAACTTTTTTGTGCAAAATTTTTATTATTTGAAAAATTATGGTTACAAACAAGTATATTTTATTAATTAATTTTGAATTAATTTTATTTTTGGTTTCTTTTAAGAAACCACTTGCAGGCACTGGACGTTCCACTATCTCAGTATATTACATTTATTTTAGATAAGACGAGTGTATATGTATATATAATAAAATACATGTGCGCAAATTGTGATGTATTTGCAAAAACCCTTTTTTTGTATTATTCTTAATAATATATTAGGATGATGCATGATATAATATAAAATGTGTGAGTAATTAAAAAGTTCGAGACAAATCGAATGGGTACTCTGATATCAGTAAGATTCTGTAAATTATTGTCACGTGTTAAGTGTTAAATGCAACAGAAAAATTAATTTCTTGATAATCTTCCATTTGATGTTGCTAAATATTCAAATTGAATTTTTTTTTAAATCTCGCTGTTATCGGATTTGATTTGTCTCGAGCACATTTGGTACCCTAAAGTTATTATTATTCATACATTTAACCGAGCAACGATAAAAGCGCATGTATTTCATTTTTCCTAAATATACTCGATTGTAACATGTATATAAAAATCATTATATCCAGTCATTTTTTTAGTAAAAAAAGATATTTCTTACAATGGAAGAACATGTTTTTTTTCACGCGAAGTTTAATCTCATGTATAGAAAATGATAATAAGGGTAACAGTCGTTAATTCGCTGCCGAAATCACTGTTATTGGGAGCAATCAGGAAGATCGGGGATTCGTTCCTTCCTGTAGCGGGACTTATGACGTTCAATGAATCACTTAACTTTCCTTTGTGGATCGATTCCGCGGGATCCGAAATAGAAGAAATAAGACAAATTGAGGTCGCTTTCCACTTTTAAGATCGTTCTTCTCTCTGTTAGATATTAACCAGCGTATCACTCGGCAGAGGGATTTTGATCTGGTTTAATCGTTGGGCCAGTTATCCTTCATTGAACGTGGCGATAACGCGATTATTTTAAGGAACATTAAAGTTTAGCCTATTTGCAATTGTCCGCGAAACAAGATATATATTTTTATATACTTTTGATCGCGAAATTTACATGAAATTGTATATTTGGAAAGAAATCGAGTATTATAGATTCTACATCCGCGTTTAATTCCTTACGTATATTATTTACAAATTATATGAAATGCGCCTCTAATGTTGCAATATTTTTATTGTCACATGAAATGATAATAATTATATTGCGTGTGCGCACGTTGTATTCCGATTATAGAAATTATGTGTATTGTAATTAAATATTACTATTTTTATCAATTTTTTTTATTCATCATATACATTCGCGAAATTTAAACCGCGATTTTTTTTCTGATTTAATCGTTGGGTAACATCGATGCTTTACTTATCTTTTCGCGTCATCGAACATTTCTTTTAGAAAACCTTACAAAATGCATTAAAATTCCGGGTACTTTTTCTTATTGAAAGACATAATCGATAAATTTATTAATGATTCTTTTGGTTGCGATAGATTATCAGCGCTACGCCAATCTAAAAATTTCTAATAAATTGTACGCATTTCTGATATTTTCGTGTAATATAATAAAATATGCTATGTATATATTCTATATAACAATTTGTTATGTATTATTTTATGTTTTATATATAATGTATTTTTTATTATTGTTATAATTATGTATTATATACTATATATTTTCAACGGAAAATTTTATGTATTTATAAATTGTATTATAATTATAATGTATATTTTGTAATATATTTTTATATGACTGCAAGCTATGTAATTATACATTATAATATTTTATAATTATATAATATACATATATATTTTTTATAAATTCTATGTATTATATTTTCTATTTGGAAAATTTGAAAAACCTACACTATTAAAAGAAAATAAAATAAAAAAATTTTACCTCCTCGATGGTATCTCCACCTTAACGAAGGCATTTGCCGGGTGAGGAGGTTTGAGTACTCTAATGATCCGGAGAGCTATGCCGGCGGTAACATAGGCCGGTATTTATATAATCTGTTTTTATATTTAATCATCTTAAATATGGTCTTCGCATCTTAAAATTCTGTTCAATCTCAATGAAATAATAAACATTTTCTAAATTTTACTTAAAACGATCTTAAATATAAGACTATATGAACACCGACCTTAATTACTGGTAGGGTCACCCATGCCGGATAGGTCAAAGAAAAAGAGTCAGACTAAGAGAGATACCCCGTAATTATAATTATTATATTAATAATTATTAATTATGAATATAATAATTATATTATAATATATTATATTATAATAGTTAATTAGTAATTATTACATTTTTTGAATAAGATGAAAGTAAAAGAATGATAAAAGCATGAAGAGAGAGAGAGAGAGAGAGAGAGAGAAGGAAGAAGCACGAGTCCCTATGGTCTTGGGAATGCGACAGATTACAACACTGCAAAGATTTGAAGAAGAAGATACATTGGATAAAAATGCGTAGTAATACTTTATATAATTATGTTACACTTTATAATTTAGCACATTGTATTATAATATATAAAGCATCAAGCATTAAATATTTTGATGTTATGAAAACTATAATAAAATAATATAAAAAATTTGCTATAAAGTGGAACATTCGAAAGCATATCCACTGACGAGATACTATTAAAGATCGATGATTTTACAATATTTACCGTGACCACAAAATATTTATGTATTTATGTATATATATATATATATATATATATATATATATATATATATATATATATATATATAGAGAGAGAGAGAGAGAGAGAGAGAGAGAGAGAGAGAGAGAGAGAGAGAGCGAGAGAGAGCGAGAGAGAGAGAGAGAGAGGACCATAAGATTCGTTTATATTAAAAATTTAACACTGGCATTTCGTGTACATAGCACGGAATAAAACCAGAAATTGTGCTGAAAGGTTGATGGTGCGAACATTTAAACATAATATATCAGCTCTATTGTTTAAAACTATATCTGTAAGAAAATAATCAACTTTTCCTCTTGACTTTTTGGTAGAATAATTGCTCCTCGACTTCTTTATCGAAATATTCAATCGCTCCATTTCTGCTATTAATATTTTATAATTTGTTAGCAAAAAACCAATCATTTTCTTGGAAAAATATATTTCCCATAGTCTATCGCAAATATATCCAACATATTCGCAGACCAAATAATATTTTATGATATCGTGCGATAATTGGAGTGCAGAGTATTACTCTGTATCTATAGGGATAGTTTAAGTTTATTTATATTGCGATATTTTGCGGCACAGTGTAATATTAATTATCTAGGGACAGTATAAGATTAAATACAATGCGACATTTTACGATATTTTGCGATATTTACGGACGTAGAGTAATATTCTGTATCTATTGGTAGTTTAGGTTTATTTATATTGCGGTATTTTGCGATATTTGGGAACACAGTGTAATGTTAATTATTTAGGGATAGTATAAGTTTAAATACAATGCGATATTTTACGATATCTTGCGATATTTGTAGCGCGGAGTATTATTCCGTATCAAGGGGTAGTTTAGGTTTAATTTATTGCGATACTTTGCGATATTTTGAAGCGCAGGGTAATATTAATTATCTAGGGATAGTTTAGGATTTCTAGCATTGCGATATTTTACGATATTTTTCGATATTTTGGGCGCAGAAAATTATTCTTTACCTAAGGGTAGTTTAGATTTAATTTGTTGCTATATTTGTTGCTATATACTTTAATATATTCCACATGTGTATATGTGTGTGTGTGTGTGTGTGTGTGTGTGTGTATGTGTTAAAGTACGTAAAATATTTCGATGACGAACAGACAATAACACCGACCTTGACGGCGTAAACAATAGCGCGCTAATGTTTATATGCCATAGTCTTGAAAAATGTTTCGATAAAAAATAATAATAACACAGTCTTTCCGACTAATTTTTTCGCTCTATTATCATTCGCGCGACGACACTCAAAGAGTAAAGTAGTAGTATACAAGACGCTCCGTTAAATCCTTTTCTAGACGCGATCGCGATCAATATCGAAAAATTATATGCTGTATTAAAATACGTAAAATATAATATAATATAATATAATATAATATAATATAATATAATATAATATAATATAATAAAATATAAATATGTATTGTTTACGCCAAGGTCGGTATTATTGTCTGTTCGTCATCGAAATATTTTACGTACTTTAACATATTTATATTATATTATATTATAATATAAAATATAATATAATATAATACAATATATTTCGATATGACGAACGGACAATAACACGGTGTTCGGCCTTGACGATGTAAACAATAGCGCGCTAGTCATACGGTTTTGGTATCATTCACACGGCAACACTCGAGCAGTAAAGATCGTAGTGCGAATATATTCGTCGTATATTCTTAAATTAATTATTAATTAAACAATTATTGTATCATGACTTTCACTTTTTTATTAAACTTTCGATTCTATAATTCGTATTAATATACATGTACTGCATATATATATCAATAATGAAAACAACATTTGTAATGAATTAGTATTTAATTTGATCTCATAAAAACGTCGAGCGAATCGTACTTCTCTATCCCGTAGATCTAAATAATTAACTTAATAAAAAGATTCGTAAAAGATATATTAGTCTTTTAATAAATAATATCGTATAATTAATTTACATAATATCGTATAATTTAGCTACATAAAAATAAAATATAACACAAAATATTCTAATTACCTATTTATTTCTAAATATTAAATACTATAAATTTAATAATTTTATATTTCGTAAAATTTAATTATAAAAGAATCTTTAATATATTCCAAAAGAAACGAAGAACCTTTGCCAACGTAGAACAAAGTTAATTTTATAAACAAATGTATTTAATTTTATTGGAATTTTATTATTAATTTTATTGAATTGTCAAACTATACGCGATCTCTGTAATGATAGCTATTCACGGAATAGATGCAGTGAAATAATCAATCATTATCGCCGAAAAGAGGCAATAATATACTTTTAAATCTAATTTAAACTTTTGATAAACAATATGAATTTTTTTATTACGATGATAAATCTTTATTAAAGATCATAATTGCAAAAATAAAAATGGAAATAACGGTAAAAATGATAAATTTTATTATAATTTTTCGATTATCAATCCTTACGAATAATAATTATTTATCTAATAATGTTCACACACAGGGTCAAATATATTTCGATATTTCCGATATTTTAAATTTGCTTAAAATGCGAGCATAAATTAATTATTAATTAAGCAATTACTATATCATGACTTTCAATTAGATTAATCTTTCGATCTTTTAATTCGTGTTAATATACCATACACACACACACACCCACACACACACACACACACACACACACACACATACTTATATATACATATACATATAATACTATATTTATTCGCGTTTCTTCTTGGATCTTTCTCTCTCTCGCCTTATCTCTAATTGCCTTTAAAGGGCAAGCTCGAGCGAGCATCGGCTCGGCTTTATCTACTGTAATTTGATACGCAGATAAAAACTAAACTAAAATAATGTACCGATTTACGTGTCCACCTATCATCGACTTTCTTATCGCGTATAAGATTTATGCTTAATTTAGTTACACAAATTTATTTCATATATTTCAGTTACTTACACACTCGTTTATAATGATGTAGTTTCGAGCACTTTCTCTTTAAACTCAATTTATTAAAGGCGCACTTTATATATTATTCATATATTACGATTAAAGCAATCAATGTCATTTAAAATGTTACATATACGTCATGTATAAATGTTTACATATACACATATTCTTTTAATTTTCAGCTGTAAGGTATTGTAATTAACATACATTAATATTAATTCATTGATGATTTCGATTCGCACTTAGAAAAAAATATATTTAAAACATTTTAACTATATTTTCTAAAAAATTATTTGCAGATTTTAAAAACACATTTATTATTCTATATAAATAATTCGCAAAGAATGTTATAAAAAAATGTAACACAATGCTTACACAGAAAAAAATAAGTGTCAAATCAAGACTTATATACTTTAAATTAAGGCGTTCATTGTTTCGTATATATGCAACAATTTATAATCTTCTTAGAAGAATTTAATAATTTTAAATTTCAACAATATTATAGCCTTGTTTTAATATTATAATTGTCATCTCAAGAATATTTAATTATTTAATTCTACTTTAAGAAAATTATAATCTTTGATTTAAAAATATTATTTTCTATCTAACATTGTTTCTTTTCCATTCAAGAAAATTAAATCTTAAATCATAAGAATATATTTTTTTTTATTGAACTATATAAAATGGCTTCATTCAAGTAAGCAATTATTCAAGCAATTATATTTTTCTTTAATTAACGCAATCTCACTTCAAGATTTTCATGTTAAAACTAAATATATTTTCAAAACAAGAATGTCCTTTTTTTCCGTGTATTTAAATGATACGTTGTGTTACATTTTTAATCAATAAAATTTTCATCGATTCAGTTTAAGATAGTATGTTTTATATGTACAATTAGATATTTTTCTTATTCAGATTGCTTTTATCTCTCGGTCAACATTTCGCATGTAAGAACGGAAATAAATAATAAGAAAAAGAGTTAAGCAGTTCACGTATTAATATGAACGCTGTTGCAAATCTAAGGAGCAGCAATTGCGACAATAATTATTATATATAATATACAATATAATATTATATACAATATAATTATTATATAATTTTCTCATTGTTATTTATATTATATAATTTTCTCATTGTTATTTATTATTACAACATCTCTGTGAATTAGATTCCAATTTTTCTTTATTAAAGAAAATGATCGTCGTGTAATTTTTTATTCAACAATATATAAGTAGACATTACAATGAAAAAAAAAATTATTTTAACTAAATGCACTTATTGCGTACGTGACATAAAAATCGGAAGCTCTAATGATTTAGATTACATTATTGAATGATATAATTTCACACAAATTATGTAAAATTATATATAATATAAATTTCTTTGTCTCTTTCACAAATTATATTATAAATTTATATAATATAAC
Organism: Camponotus vicinus; assembly: GCF_025532165.1. Taxonomy (NCBI): domain Eukaryota; kingdom Metazoa; phylum Arthropoda; class Insecta; order Hymenoptera; family Formicidae; genus Camponotus; species Camponotus vicinus. Next base: position 9,091,836 of record NW_028141980.1, read on the forward strand.
CCCCCATGGGTACACCTTGACGAGGTGGGGTGGCTCAGTACTTGGATGGTCCCTTGAGGTTTATCTTAAATTCTTTTCTTTAAGATAAATCTTAAGGAGCCTGAAGAGGAAGCTAAGTACCCATTTGCACAGCATTGCCACGAGTCGCAATGGATCGCACGCGCATTTAATGCGCTGGACGCAGATTGCGTCGTCGACTTTTCGTCGTCGGTGCCGTCAACGTGTCGCGGACGGCGGCGTCTCGTTACCGCGTTTTCGCGTTTAGCTTTTTCGCGTCATCGCGTCATCGCGTTTTCGCGTTGGACTTTCTCGCAATCCCAATTTCACTTATTTGTCATCGAGTTGTCATCTTCCGACGTCAACTAACCGGGATGTCTCATTGAGTCGTTGCGAATGTAACGAAATTCTCACGCCTCGTGCATCGCGGCACTTGGTGATGCCGGCCGCGCACACGTATGTCCAGTACTGTGTACATGGGCGCGCGGTTTTGAGCTTTTGCTCAAGTTCGGCTGATTGAGGTCACGCTCTGCTTCGGGCTCCAGTTCGGTACGGATCGGTTAGAATTCGATCGATTGCTTGGAATCGTCGTTAATGGGTCCCTTCTCTTGTTCTAACAGCCATGAGATATTATGCACGAACAAGAGTCGAGTGAACTTCATTCGCGTTGATTTCATCAATCGATAGTTTTCTTCCGTTTCGGACTTAACTCTTGTTTGGAGGTAAGATGTCGTTGAATTCCCAACCTGTTGACTCGAAGATGACTCTCGTCAGTGAAATGGGATTTTCGCTCGTATCGAAACCGGGAGTGCCGTTTAAAGTATATATATATTAAATATATACATCGCGCGACCAAACAGAAAATTTTTAATCGTATCGAATAGTGCGGGAACCGTCCAGTATCGCGCGTAAAAGTGCGAAAGTAGCGATATAAAAATATCGCACGTGAGTGCGGGAGTGCCGCTGAAAGTATCGCGCGTCTAAGACTGAGAGGAGGAGGAGGCCTAGGAGAGGCATCGGGCTTCGGCAGAGCAACCTTCTGGTAAATAATTTATTTATTTACAATTATATATTAAATATTAAATATATTTATTATAATTTAAATTAAACAATTAATCGCGTAATTTGATTTTTTATTTATATGATTTAAAGAAGAGAATTGAAGAATAAGATTTTTAAATAAAAGCTATAATCTTGTAAAGGTATAAGCTTTTATAAAGTTATTAAAGAATTATTAATAATGTTTTTTTTTTAATTTATAGAATTATTTTATTAATCTGCTTATTATTATATGGATCGAATATAAAATTCAATATATACAAATAATAATTTTTTGAAATATTAATTTTTTGGACATTATTATAATTTGGATTTTCTATATGTATGTTATAGATGCAACAACCCAGATGATCTGAGAGGAGGAGCAGGCCTAGGAAAGGCATCTTGCACCGGCGGAGCAACCTGATGGTGAGTATTATTATTTATATTAATTTTATATAAATAAATAAATTAATTTGATTTATATGAATGATTTAAACATGAAAAAATTGGGAAAATTTTTATAATTTTTTCTATATAAAAGTTTCTACTTAAAAAAATTAATTACTTATAAAATTATTTCATATTTATATATTTATTTATAATTGCGTGCATCGGATATAAAATTCAATGAGTCCAATAATAATTTCTTAAAATATTAATTATTTTGAACATTTATATAATTTGCATTTTATATTTGTATGTTACAGACAACGTAGCTTCAATATTAACTCCGCTGTTGCGCATCAGTGCCGGTAAGTAACAACCTTTTATTTTGAAGCAAAGGATTTGTAAATGCATGAAAAAATCCGTTGCTTCTAACTCTCGGTTGGCGGGATAATACGCGTGTAAAAATTAAAGTAAAAGAAAAAATATTTTTAAAATAACAATAGATATAGAGGTACATGAAATATTTATTTCCATTATATATATCGGCCTTTATAAAACGGCCTTTTTAAAAATAGATTTTTAATTTCTAAATATTTAATCTAAAAGATAAAGATATTTATAAGCAACCCGACGACGGAGAGTTAAAATGCATGCTAATTATATTTTATATATGCATGATAATTTATATTTTGCGATTTCTGACGACTTAATGGCGTACGTTAAAATACGATCGTAATATCGTACGATCGTAAACAAATTATTAGTCGTCAAAATGAATATGGCCAGAAGAAGAGATAACTGGCTTGAAAAATACATATCAATATTGGCAATATTGGCCAAAAGATGTGTTGCGCGGCTAAGGCTTCCTAAATTTTATCGCGAATTTCCGGTTAGGGCTCCTTAAATTTCTCATTATCGCGGATTTCTAATTAGGGTTCCCCAAATTTCACCTTATCGTGAATTTCTGCTGGTGTAAGCCAGCAAGTAGGGCGGTTAGGGATGTTAGGTCTTTATTAGGTCTGTTAAGGCTATTAAGTCTGTTAGGGCTGTTAGGACTGTTAGGTTTGTTAGGGCTATTAGGGCATATAAAAGTTAAATTTATTTTCAAGAAAAAAAAACATAAAAATATGTTATTTTTAGGGGTCTGTATTAGGCTTGTTAGGGCTATTAAGTCTGTTAGGACTGTTAGGTTTGTTAGGGCTATTAGGGCATATAAAAATTAAATTTATTTTCAGGAAAAAAACCATAAAAATATGTTATTTTTAGGAGTATTTTCATATATATAATTTATTTTATGTAAAATTAAATAAATTATATATAAAGAATTGAAATTAATTATAAAAAAAACTATAAATAAAAATAAAAAAATGTATGGAAAATGTATGGAAAATGTAAAAAATGTAACTTAAATACATAATGTACATTTAAGTTGCATTTTATTATACGTATAACATGTATTAAATTTAATATTTTATTTTTTGTAAATTGTATTAATATTTTATCACTTAAAAATTGTATTTTTTTGAAAATTATACAATTTTAAATTCGAATGTGAATGTTATTAGTATCTAATATGATAATATTGATTCGATAAAATATTGACAGAAAAAAGTAATTCAATCTAAATAATTTTTTTTTCTAACTTATTTGAATCCATATACATTGATTATCATTGATTAATCATTTCAAATAATAAAAATTTTGCAATTTTCTTGTGTTGAGAATATTGATACTAATAGCATCAATTATTAAATTGTATCTAACATTGTAATTATATCTATAAATTGTAATTATATTATTTTTTATTTTTAATAATTTTCTTTGCAATTGTATATAAATTATAATCTAGTTGTAATAATGTAAAAGAAATCTATTGTACATTACACGAAATTAGATGAATACGTACAATAAGAAAATTTGTTTAATTAACACATTTGATATATTTTATTTCAATATTTTTATTGCAAAATTATTCAAATATTTGGATAGCTTATTTTTTTATATTAAAAGATTATTAATAAATTCGAGAAACTCGCGCAAATACCGTAAAAAAACTCTTTTACATAATATAAAGATTATTAAATAAAAGTGAATCAAGAAAAACACGATGTTAACCCAATAATTAGATATTAGCTTTTTACTCGTAAAATTTGTCGCGCTTTTAATATTATAGAAACGTAAGTATATTCGAAAATAAAATATTGCGAAATATTGAACATTATCGATCACGCGGAAATTAAAATCTGTAAAACAAAATAATTTTCTTTGATTATCGTTTTTAATTAAATGTATTTCGAAAATTTCGAATCGCGTTAAATATTTATTGATTTACGATTTATTGATTTACGATTTTATAATAAATTATATTGCAAACAATTGCGTTCTTTTCACGTTTTTGGACGTGATCGCTATCTTGGCGAAGAAGCCTTATCGCTGTCCCTCATGTCAGGTGGACGCTAGCAAATGCGGTTTGTACTGGCGGAGAGTCGAAACGATCTTCATTGCGGAGAGTTATTTCTCGTCGGTTTTTGTGGGCTCTATCCGCAATGCTTAGTTCGGTGCCTCATTGAAAATTGGAAGTTTCCATTACAGAGTAGGAATTAAACCCAGGTTTTCTTGGCGGTTCCTGAAAACAATGTTTTTGGCAGTGATTTAACGACGATCACCGTACATTTGAAATCGATTTTATTAAATATAAAATACAAAATTCATTAAGTATACTTTGAGAGAAGATATATTTTCTTTTTTTTTATTAAAAATGTTCTTCCATTAATATCAATATTATTTTAATAATGAAAATATTTAATAATAGTTCAAAAATGGATATAATAGATAAAATTCACTTTTTCAAATATAAATTTAATTTAATAAGTTTTTGCGCAAACTTTTTTGTGCAAAATTTTTATTATTTGAAAAATTATGGTTACAAACAAGTATATTTTATTAATTAATTTTGAATTAATTTTATTTTTGGTTTCTTTTAAGAAACCACTTGCAGGCACTGGACGTTCCACTATCTCAGTATATTACATTTATTTTAGATAAGACGAGTGTATATGTATATATAATAAAATACATGTGCGCAAATTGTGATGTATTTGCAAAAACCCTTTTTTTGTATTATTCTTAATAATATATTAGGATGATGCATGATATAATATAAAATGTGTGAGTAATTAAAAAGTTCGAGACAAATCGAATGGGTACTCTGATATCAGTAAGATTCTGTAAATTATTGTCACGTGTTAAGTGTTAAATGCAACAGAAAAATTAATTTCTTGATAATCTTCCATTTGATGTTGCTAAATATTCAAATTGAATTTTTTTTTAAATCTCGCTGTTATCGGATTTGATTTGTCTCGAGCACATTTGGTACCCTAAAGTTATTATTATTCATACATTTAACCGAGCAACGATAAAAGCGCATGTATTTCATTTTTCCTAAATATACTCGATTGTAACATGTATATAAAAATCATTATATCCAGTCATTTTTTTAGTAAAAAAAGATATTTCTTACAATGGAAGAACATGTTTTTTTTCACGCGAAGTTTAATCTCATGTATTGAAAATGATAATAAGGGTAACAGTCGTTAATTCGCTGCCGAAATCACTGTTATTGGGAGCAATCAGGAAGATCGGGGATTCGTTCCTTCCTGTAGCGGGACTTATGACGTTCAATGAATCACTTAACTTTCCTTTGTGGATCGATTCCGCGGGATCCGAAATAGAAGAAATAAGACAAATTGAGGTCGCTTTCCACTTTTAAGATCGTTCTTCTCTCTGTTAGATATTAACCAGCGTATCACTCGGCAGAGGGATTTTGATCTGGTTTAATCGTTGGGCCAGTTATCCTTCATTGAACGTGGCGATAACGCGATTATTTTAAGGAACATTAAAGTTTAGCCTATTTGCAATTGTCCGCGAAACAAGATATATATTTTTATATACTTTTGATCGCGAAATTTACATGAAATTGTATATTTGGAAAGAAATCGAGTATTATAGATTCTACATCCGCGTTTAATTCCTTACGTATATTATTTACAAATTATATGAAATGCGCCTCTAATGTTGCAATATTTTTATTGTCACATGAAATGATAATAATTATATTGCGTGTGCGCACGTTGTATTCCGATTATAGAAATTATGTGTATTGTAATTAAATATTACTATTTTTATCAATTTTTTTTATTCATCATATACATTCGCGAAATTTAAACCGCGATTTTTTTTCTGATTTAATCGTTGGGTAACATCGATGCTTTACTTATCTTTTCGCGTCATCGAACATTTCTTTTAGAAAACCTTACAAAATGCATTAAAATTCCGGGTACTTTTTCTTATTGAAAGACATAATCGATAAATTTATTAATGATTCTTTTGGTTGCGATAGATTATCAGCGCTACGCCAATCTAAAAATTTCTAATAAATTGTACGCATTTCTGATATTTTCGTGTAATATAATAAAATATGCTATGTATATATTCTATATAACAATTTGTTATGTATTATTTTATGTTTTATATATAATGTATTTTTTATTATTGTTATAATTATGTATTATATACTATATATTTTCAACGGAAAATTTTATGTATTTATAAATTGTATTATAATTATAATGTATATTTTGTAATATATTTTTATATGACTGCAAGCTATGTAATTATACATTATAATATTTTATAATTATATAATATACATATATATTTTTTATAAATTCTATGTATTATATTTTCTATTTGGAAAATTTGAAAAACCTACACTATTAAAAGAAAATAAAATAAAAAAATTTTACCTCCTCGATGGTATCTCCACCTTAACGAAGGCATTTGCCGGGTGAGGAGGTTTGAGTACTCTAATGATCCGGAGAGCTATGCCGGCGGTAACATAGGCCGGTATTTATATAATCTGTTTTTATATTTAATCATCTTAAATATGGTCTTCGCATCTTAAAATTCTGTTCAATCTCAATGAAATAATAAACATTTTCTAAATTTTACTTAAAACGATCTTAAATATAAGACTATATGAACACCGACCTTAATTACTGGTAGGGTCACCCATGCCGGATAGGTCAAAGAAAAAGAGTCAGACTAAGAGAGATACCCCGTAATTATAATTATTATATTAATAATTATTAATTATGAATATAATAATTATATTATAATATATTATATTATAATAGTTAATTAGTAATTATTACATTTTTTGAATAAGATGAAAGTAAAAGAATGATAAAAGCATGAAGAGAGAGAGAGAGAGAGAGAGAGAGAAGGAAGAAGCACGAGTCCCTATGGTCTTGGGAATGCGACAGATTACAACACTGCAAAGATTTGAAGAAGAAGATACATTGGATAAAAATGCGTAGTAATACTTTATATAATTATGTTACACTTTATAATTTAGCACATTGTATTATAATATATAAAGCATCAAGCATTAAATATTTTGATGTTATGAAAACTATAATAAAATAATATAAAAAATTTGCTATAAAGTGGAACATTCGAAAGCATATCCACTGACGAGATACTATTAAAGATCGATGATTTTACAATATTTACCGTGACCACAAAATATTTATGTATTTATGTATATATATATATATATATATATATATATATATATATATATATATATATATAGAGAGAGAGAGAGAGAGAGAGAGAGAGAGCGAGAGAGAGCGAGAGAGAGAGAGAGAGAGGACCATAAGATTCGTTTATATTAAAAATTTAACACTGGCATTTCGTGTACATAGCACGGAATAAAACCAGAAATTGTGCTGAAAGGTTGATGGTGCGAACATTTAAACATAATATATCAGCTCTATTGTTTAAAACTATATCTGTAAGAAAATAATCAACTTTTCCTCTTGACTTTTTGGTAGAATAATTGCTCCTCGACTTCTTTATCGAAATATTCAATCGCTCCATTTCTGCTATTAATATTTTATAATTTGTTAGCAAAAAACCAATCATTTTCTTGGAAAAATATATTTCCCATAGTCTATCGCAAATATATCCAACATATTCGCAGACCAAATAATATTTTATGATATCGTGCGATAATTGGAGTGCAGAGTATTACTCTGTATCTATAGGGATAGTTTAAGTTTATTTATATTGCGATATTTTGCGGCACAGTGTAATATTAATTATCTAGGGACAGTATAAGATTAAATACAATGCGACATTTTACGATATTTTGCGATATTTACGGACGTAGAGTAATATTCTGTATCTATTGGTAGTTTAGGTTTATTTATATTGCGGTATTTTGCGATATTTGGGAACACAGTGTAATGTTAATTATTTAGGGATAGTATAAGTTTAAATACAATGCGATATTTTACGATATCTTGCGATATTTGTAGCGCGGAGTATTATTCCGTATCAAGGGGTAGTTTAGGTTTAATTTATTGCGATACTTTGCGATATTTTGAAGCGCAGGGTAATATTAATTATCTAGGGATAGTTTAGGATTTCTAGCATTGCGATATTTTACGATATTTTTCGATATTTTGGGCGCAGAAAATTATTCTTTACCTAAGGGTAGTTTAGATTTAATTTGTTGCTATATTTGTTGCTATATACTTTAATATATTCCACATGTGTATATGTGTGTGTGTGTGTGTGTGTGTGTGTGTGTATGTGTTAAAGTACGTAAAATATTTCGATGACGAACAGACAATAACACCGACCTTGACGGCGTAAACAATAGCGCGCTAATGTTTATATGCCATAGTCTTGAAAAATGTTTCGATAAAAAATAATAATAACACAGTCTTTCCGACTAATTTTTTCGCTCTATTATCATTCGCGCGACGACACTCAAAGAGTAAAGTAGTAGTATACAAGACGCTCCGTTAAATCCTTTTCTAGACGCGATCGCGATCAATATCGAAAAATTATATGCTGTATTAAAATACGTAAAATATAATATAATATAATATAATATAATATAATATAATATAATATAATATAATATAATAAAATATAAATATGTATTGTTTACGCCAAGGTCGGTATTATTGTCTGTTCGTCATCGAAATATTTTACGTACTTTAACATATTTATATTATATTATATTATAATATAAAATATAATATAATATAATACAATATATTTCGATATGACGAACGGACAATAACACGGTGTTCGGCCTTGACGATGTAAACAATAGCGCGCTAGTCATACGGTTTTGGTATCATTCACACGGCAACACTCGAGCAGTAAAGATCGTAGTGCGAATATATTCGTCGTATATTCTTAAATTAATTATTAATTAAACAATTATTGTATCATGACTTTCACTTTTTTATTAAACTTTCGATTCTATAATTCGTATTAATATACATGTACTGCATATATATATCAATAATGAAAACAACATTTGTAATGAATTAGTATTTAATTTGATCTCATAAAAACGTCGAGCGAATCGTACTTCTCTATCCCGTAGATCTAAATAATTAACTTAATAAAAAGATTCGTAAAAGATATATTAGTCTTTTAATAAATAATATCGTATAATTAATTTACATAATATCGTATAATTTAGCTACATAAAAATAAAATATAACACAAAATATTCTAATTACCTATTTATTTCTAAATATTAAATACTATAAATTTAATAATTTTATATTTCGTAAAATTTAATTATAAAAGAATCTTTAATATATTCCAAAAGAAACGAAGAACCTTTGCCAACGTAGAACAAAGTTAATTTTATAAACAAATGTATTTAATTTTATTGGAATTTTATTATTAATTTTATTGAATTGTCAAACTATACGCGATCTCTGTAATGATAGCTATTCACGGAATAGATGCAGTGAAATAATCAATCATTATCGCCGAAAAGAGGCAATAATATACTTTTAAATCTAATTTAAACTTTTGATAAACAATATGAATTTTTTTATTACGATGATAAATCTTTATTAAAGATCATAATTGCAAAAATAAAAATGGAAATAACGGTAAAAATGATAAATTTTATTATAATTTTTCGATTATCAATCCTTACGAATAATAATTATTTATCTAATAATGTTCACACACAGGGTCAAATATATTTCGATATTTCCGATATTTTAAATTTGCTTAAAATGCGAGCATAAATTAATTATTAATTAAGCAATTACTATATCATGACTTTCAATTAGATTAATCTTTCGATCTTTTAATTCGTGTTAATATACCATACACACACACACACCCACACACACACACACACACACACACACACACACATACTTATATATACATATACATATAATACTATATTTATTCGCGTTTCTTCTTGGATCTTTCTCTCTCTCGCCTTATCTCTAATTGCCTTTAAAGGGCAAGCTCGAGCGAGCATCGGCTCGGCTTTATCTACTGTAATTTGATACGCAGATAAAAACTAAACTAAAATAATGTACCGATTTACGTGTCCACCTATCATCGACTTTCTTATCGCGTATAAGATTTATGCTTAATTTAGTTACACAAATTTATTTCATATATTTCAGTTACTTACACACTCGTTTATAATGATGTAGTTTCGAGCACTTTCTCTTTAAACTCGATTAAAGGCGTACTATTAATATAAATGCCGTCAAAAAATAGAGAATTGCAATAATTTTAACAATAATCATTATATAGTATATTAATAATTTTTTCATTATTATTTATTGTCGTTAAATATCTGCGAATTAGTACTAAATTTCTTTCAATTGCAAAAAATTATCAGCAACGAAATATGCGGTGTACGTCATTTATAAAGTATTTATCATTCATATATTACTTTCAGACATTTATTATTGTTTCTTTTTCATCTTTTCGAAAGTAATTTATTCTAAATTATCATCTAATAAATAACGCATATATAAAAAATATTTCAGTTTTTATTTTAAAATATTCCAAATAATATAATAAAATAGTTTTCGTACAAATTGATATTTTAAGATATTTTATAAAATATTTCACAATAATGTAATTATTATATTCTTTATATATAAGAATTAGATATTTTTTAATAGATTGAATTTATTAAAAGTTTTATATTCAAGACGATTCTTGATATTTACAATTTACAATATTATATATCTGAAGGCAAAAAAAATTGATTGCGCGTAATAATTAATTATACAATCAATAAATTTAGATACTTAATTTTATACGAAATAGATTTATAAAAATATTAAAATTGAATGTATTTGCACTTCATTTGTGTTTGGTCTTGCGTAACGATTAATATTCGCGTCAGATGTTCAATATATCGGTAGCATCCCGAATTTTTTCTGACCTAAATAATCAATGTGGATTCGATCGATAGCCAATAATTATAGTAATTATATCCTTGATCCTTAAATCCAAAAGTAGAAAACTCGGATTTCGTCGCTCGTGAAATATCTCGCGTCTTATTCGCGTCCTATTTCTTTTCGCATCCTCGTTGCAGCCTTTTCTCTAATTGCTTTTAAAGGGCAAGCTCGAGCGAGCAGATCGGCTCGACTTTATCTGTTGTAATTTGATACGCAGATAAAAACTAAACTAAAATAATGTACCGATTTACGTGTCCACTTGTCATCATTTTCTTATCGCGTATAAGATTTGTCTTAATTTAGTTACACAAATTTATTTCATATATTTCAGTTACTTACACACTCGTTTATAACGATGTAGTTTCGAGCACTTTCTCTTTAAACTCAATTTATTAAAGGCGCACTTTATATATTATTCATATATTACGATTAAAGCAATCAATGTCATTTAAAATGTTACATATACGTCATGTATAAATGTTTACATATACACATATTCTTTTAATTTTCAGCTGTAAGGTATTGTAATTAACATACATTAATATTAATTCATTGATGATTTCGATTCGCACTTAGAAAAAAATATATTTAAAACATTTTAACTATATTTTCTAAAAAATTATTTGCAGATTTTAAAAACACATTTATTATTCTATATAAATAATTCGCAAAGAATGTTATAAAAAAATGTAACACAATGCTTACACAGAAAAAAATAAGTGTCAAATCAAGACTTATATACTTTAAATTAAGGCGTTCATTGTTTCGTATATATGCAACAATTTATAATCTTCTTAGAAGAATTTAATAATTTTAAATTTCAACAATATTATAGCCTTGTTTTAATATTATAATTGTCATCTCAAGAATATTTAATTATTTAATTCTACTTTAAGAAAATTATAATCTTTGATTTAAAAATATTATTTTCTATCTAACATTGTTTCTTTTCCATTCAAGAAAATTAAATCTTAAATCATAAGAATATATTTTTTTTTATTGAACTATATAAAATGGCTTCATTCAAGTAAGCAATTATTCAAGCAATTATATTTTTCTTTAATTAACGCAATCTCACTTCAAGATTTTCATGTTAAAACTAAATATATTTTCAAAACAAGAATGTCCTTTTTTTCCGTGTATTTAAATGATACGTTGTGTTACATTTTTAATCAATAAAATTTTCATCGATTCAGTTTAAGATAGTATGTTTTATATGTACAATTAGATATTTTTCTTATTCAGATTGCTTTTATCTCTCGGTCAACATTTCGCATGTAAGAACGGAAATAAATAATAAGAAAAAGAGTTAAGCAGTTCACGTATTAATATGAACGCTGTTGCAAATCTAAGGAGCAGCAATTGCGACAATAATTATTATATATAATATACAATATAATATTATATACAATATAATTATTATATAATTTTCTCATTGTTATTTATATTATATAATTTTCTCATTGTTATTTATTATTACAACATCTCTGTGAATTAGATTCCAATTTTTCTTTATTAAAGAAAATGATCGTCGTGTAATTTTTTATTCAACAATATATAAGTAGACATTACAATGAAAAAAAAAATTATTTTAACTAAATGCACTTATTGCGTACGTGACATAAAAATCGGAAGCTCTAATGATTTAGATTACATTATTGAATGATATAATTTCACACAAATTATGTAAAATTATATATAATATAAATTTCTTTGTCTCTTTCACAAATTATATTATAAATTTATATAATATAACCCCCCATGGGTACACCTTGACGAGGTGGGGTGGCTCAGTACTTGGATGGTCCCTTGAGGTTTATCTTAAATTCTTTTCTTTAAGATAAATCTTAAGGAGCCTGAAGAGGAAGCTAAGTACCCATTTGCACAGCATTGCCACGAGTCGCAATGGATCGCACGCGCATTTAATGCGCTGGACGCAGATTGCGTCGTCGACTTTTCGTCGTCGGTGCCGTCAACGTGTCGCGGACGGCGGCGTCTCGTTACCGCGTTTTCGCGTTTAGCTTTTTCGCGTCATCGCGTCATCGCGTTTTCGCGTTGGACTTTCTCGCAATCCCAATTTCACTTATTTGTCATCGAGTTGTCATCTTCCGACGTCAACTAACCGGGATGTCTCATTGAGTCGTTGCGAATGTAACGAAATTCTCACGCCTCGTGCATCGCGGCACTTGGTGATGCCGGCCGCGCACACGTATGTCCAGTACTGTGTACATGGGCGCGCGGTTTTGAGCTTTTGCTCAAGTTCGGCTGATTGAGGTCACGCTCTGCTTCGGGCTCCAGTTCGGTACGGATCGGTTAGAATTCGATCGATTGCTTGGAATCGTCGTTAATGGGTCCCTTCTCTTGTTCTAACAGCCATGAGATATTATGCACGAACAAGAGTCGAGTGAACTTCATTCGCGTTGATTCCATCAATCGATAGTTTTCTTCCGTTTCGGACTTAACTCTTGTTTGGAGGTAAGATGTCGTTGAATTCCCAACCTGTTGACTCGAAGATGACTCTCGTCAGTGAAATGGGATTTTCGCTCGTATCGAAACCGGGAGTGCCGTTTAAAGTATATATATATTAAATATATACATCGCGCGACCAAACAGAAAATTTTTAATCGTATCGAATAGTGCGGGAACCGTCCAGTATCGCGCGTAAAAGTGCGAAAGTAGCGATATAAAAATATCGCACGTGAGTGCGGGAGTGCCGCTGAAAGTATCGCGCGTCTAAGACTGAGAGGAGGAGGAGGCCTAGGAGAGGCATCGGGCTTCGGCAGAGCAACCTTCTGGTAAATAATTTATTTATTTACAATTATATATTAAATATTAAATATATTTATTATAATTTAAATTAAACAATTAATCGCGTAATTTGATTTTTTATTTATATGATTTAAAGAAGAGAATTGAAGAATAAGATTTTTAAATAAAAGCTATAATCTTGTAAAGGTATAAGCTTTTATAAAGTTATTAAAGAATTATTAATAATGTTTTTTTTTTAATTTATAGAATTATTTTATTAATCTGCTTATTATTATATGGATCGAATATAAAATTCAATATATACAAATAATAATTTTTTGAAATATTAATTTTTTGGACATTATTATAATTTGGATTTTCTATATGTATGTTATAGATGCAACAACCCAGATGATCTGAGAGGAGGAGCAGGCCTAGGAAAGGCATCTTGCACCGGCGGAGCAACCTGATGGTGAGTATTATTATTTATATTAATTTTATATAAATAAATAAATTAATTTGATTTATATGAATGATTTAAACATGAAAAAATTGGGAAAATTTTTATAATTTTTTCTATATAAAAGTTTCTACTTAAAAAAATTAATTACTTATAAAATTATTTCATATTTATATATTTATTTATAATTGCGTGCATCGGATATAAAATTCAATGAGTCCAATAATAATTTCTTAAAATATTAATTATTTTGAACATTTATATAATTTGCATTTTATATTTGTATGTTACAGACAACGTAGCTTCAATATTAACTCCGCTGTTGCGCATCAGTGCCGGTAAGTAACAACCTTTTATTTTGAAGCAAAGGATTTGTAAATGCATGAAAAAATCCGTTGCTTCTAACTCTCGGTTGGCGGGATAATACGCGTGTAAAAATTAAAGTAAAAGAAAAAATATTTTTAAAATAACAATAGATATAGAGGTACATGAAATATTTATTTCCATTATATATATCGGCCTTTATAAAACGGCCTTTTTAAAAATAGATTTTTAATTTCTAAATATTTAATCTAAAAGATAAAGATATTTATAAGCAACCCGACGACGGAGAGTTAAAATGCATGCTAATTATATTTTATATATGCATGATAATTTATATTTTGCGATTTCTGACGACTTAATGGCGTACGTTAAAATACGATCGTAATATCGTACGATCGTAAACAAATTATTAGTCGTCAAAATGAATATGGCCAGAAGAAGAGATAACTGGCTTGAAAAATACATATCAATATTGGCAATATTGGCCAAAAGATGTGTTGCGCGGCTAAGGCTTCCTAAATTTTATCGCGAATTTCCGGTTAGGGCTCCTTAAATTTCTCATTATCGCGGATTTCTAATTAGGGTTCCCCAAATTTCACCTTATCGTGAATTTCTGCTGGTGTAAGCCAGCAAGTAGGGCGGTTAGGGATGTTAAGTCTTTATTAGGTCTGTTAAGGCTATTAAGTCTGTTAGGGCTGTTAGGACTGTTAGGTTTGTTAGGGCTATTAGGGCATATAAAAGTTAAATTTATTTTCAAGAAAAAAAAACATAAAAATATGTTATTTTTAGGGGTCTGTATTAGGCTTGTTAGGGCTATTAAGTCTGTTAGGACTGTTAGGTTTGTTAGGGCTATTAGGGCATATAAAAATTAAATTTATTTTCAGGAAAAAAACCATAAAAATATGTTATTTTTAGGAGTATTTTCATATATATAATTTATTTTATGTAAAATTAAATAAATTATATATAAAGAATTGAAATTAATTATAAAAAAAACTATAAATAAAAATAAAAAATTAATGTATGGAAAATGTAAAAAATGTAACTTAAATACATAATATACATTTAAGTTGCATTTTATTATACGTATAACATGTATTAGATTTAATATTTTATTTTTTATAAACTGTATTAATAATTTATTTTATCACTTGAATTCAAATGTGAATGTTATTAGTTTCTAATATGATAATATTTATTTGATAAAATATTGAGAATAAAAAGTAATTCAAACTAAATAATTTTTTTTCTAAGTTATTTGAATCTATATACATTGATTATCATTGATTAATCATTTCAAATAATAAAAATTTGGCAATTTCCTTATGTTGAGAATATTGATACTAATAGCATCTATAATATAAATTGTATCATTTTTTATTTTTCATAATTTTCTGCACAAATGTATATAAATTGTAATAATGTCTAATTGTAATAATGTAAAAGAAATCTATTGTACATTACACGAAATTAGAAGAATACGTACAATAACAAAATTTGTTGAATTAACACATTTAATATATATTTGAATATTTGAATTGTAAAATTATTAAGGTATTTGGATAACTTACTTTTTATACTAAAAAATTATTAATAAATTCGAGAAATTTTCCTAATCGCAAATACTGTAAATTCAAAATACTGCAAATAAAAAATTCTTTTACATAATAAAGATTACTAAAAAAAAAGTATCAAAAGAAACACGATGTTAACCCAATAATTAGATATTAGCTTTTTACTCGTAAAATTTGTCGCGCTTTTAATATTACAAAAACACAAGTATATTCGAAAATAAAATATTGCGAAAGATTAAATATTATCGATCACGCGGAAATTAAAATCTGTAAAACGAAATAATTTTCTTTGATTATCGTTTTCAATTAAATGTATTTCGAGGATGTATTTCGTATCGGAAATGTATTTCGTATCGCGTTAAATATTTATTGAACGATTTTATAATAAATTATATTGCAAACAATTGCGTTATTTTCACGTTTTTGGACGTGATCGCTGTCTGGGCGAAGAAGCCTTATCGCTATCCCTCATGTCAAGTGGACGCTAGCAAATGCACGGTTCGTACTGGCGGATAGTCGAAACGATTTTCATTGTGGAGAGTTATTTCTTGTCGGTTTTGGGAATTTATCCGCAACGTTTAGTTCGGTGCTTCATTAAAAATTGGGAGTTTCCATTACAGAGTTGGAATTAAACCCAGGTTTTCTTGGCGGTTCCTGAAAACAGTGTTTTTGGCAGTGATTTAACGACGATCACCGTACAGTGTCTGAAATCGAATCACAAAATTCATTAAATATATTTTGAGAGAAGATATATTTTCCTTTTTTTTGTCAAAAATGTTCTTCCATTAATATCTTTTCTATTAATATCAATATTATATTAATAATGAAAATATTTAATAATAGTTCAAAAATGGATATAATAAATAAAATTCACTTTTTCAAATATAAATTTCATTTAATAAGTTTTTGCAGACTTTTTTGTGCAAAATTTTTATTATTTGAAAAGTTATGGTTACAAACAAGTATATTTTATTAATTAATTTTGAATTAATTTTATTTTTGGTCTCTTTTAAGAAACCACTTGCAGGGATCACTGGATGCTTCACTATCTCAGTATATTATAATTATAGTTTATTTTAGATAAGAGTGTATATATAATAAAATACATGTGCGTAAGTTGTGACATATTTGAAAAACTATTTTTTTATATTATTCTTAATAATATATTAGGAATGCATGATATAATATAAAATGTGTGAGTAATTAAAAAATTCGAGACAAATCGAATGGGTACTCTGATATCAGTAAGATGTCTGCAAATTATTGTTACGTGCTAAGTGTTAACTGTTAAATGCAACAGAAAAATTAATTCCTTGATAATCTTTCATTTGATGTTGCTAAATATTCAAATTGAATTTTTTTTTAATCTCACTGTTATCAGATTTGATTTGTCTCGAGCACATTTGGTACCCTAAAATTATTATTCACATATTTAACCAAGCAACGATAAAAGCGCATGTATTTCATTTTTTCTAAATATACTTGATTGTAACATGTATATAAAAATCATTATATCCAGTCATTATTTTGTAAAAAAAGATATTTCTTAAAATCGAAGAACATGTTTTTTTCACGCGAATTTTAATCTCATATATTGAAAATGATAAGAAGAGTAACAGTCGTTAATCCGCTGCCGAAATCACTGTTATCGGGAGCAATCAGGAGGATCGGGGATTCGTTCCTTCCTGTAGAGGGACTTCTGATGTTTAATGAATCACTTAACTATTCGTTGTGAATCGATTTCGCGAGATCCGAAATAGAAGAAATAAGACAAATTGAAGTCGCTTTCCACTTTTAGGATCGTTCTTCTCTCTGTCAGATATTAACCAGCGTGTCACCCGGCAGAGGGATTTTGATCTGGTCTAATCGTTGGGCCAGTTATCCTTCGTTGAACGTGGCGATAACGCGATTATTTTAAAGAACATTAAAGTTTAGCCTGTTTGCAATTGTCCGCGGAACAAGATATATATTTTACTTTTGATCGCGAAATTTACATGAAATTGTATATTTGAAAAGAAATCGAGTATTAGATTCTGCATCCGCGTTTCATTCCTTACGTATATTATAATTATAATATTGTACAAATTATAATTAAAATGCGCCTCTAATGTTGCAATATTTTTATTGTCGCACAAAATGATAATAATTATATTGCGTGTGCGCACGTGGTATTCCGATTATTATAGAAATTATATGTATTGTGATTAAATATTACTATTATTATTAATTTATTTATTTATCATATATATTCGCGAAATTTAAACCGCGATTTTTTCTCTGATTTAATCATTGGGTAACATCGAAGTTTTACTTATCTTTTCGCGTCATCAAACATTTTTTTTAGAAAATCTTACAAAACGCATTAAAATTCCGCATTAAAATTACTCTTTCTTAATTGAGAGGAACATAATCGATAAATTTATTAATGATTCTTTTAGTCGCGATAGATGATCAGCTACGCTAATCTAAAAATTTCTAATCAATTTTACGTTGTACGTATTGCGGATATTTTCGTGTAATATATATAGTAAAATAATCTATGTATATATTCTACATAACAATTTTTTATGTATTATTTTATGTATTATATATAATGTATATTTTATTGTTATAATTATGTATTGTATACTACATGTTTTCAACGAAAAATTTTATGTATTATCTTATGTATTATTAATTTTATATATTAACAATAATGTAAAATTTTATATATTAACAATTTATTTATGTATTATATATATATATATATATATATATATATATATATATATTATGTATATATAATTTATTATTGTTATTGTTATACATTATAGACTTTCAATTTGATTGTATTATTATATATTAAATTAATTTTGTAATTTATATTTTATAACTATATTGTATTTCGAGCTAAAGTAAAATATTATGTATTAAGTTATACTATTGTGAAAATGATAACAAAATTATGTGTAAAAGTTATTTATAACACTTACAATAGAGAATAAATCTTGAATAAAAGTCGAAAAATGGAAAATATATCTTGCAATATTTTCATTTTTCGAAAAATTGTCTTACTCTCCAAACTTTCTTTTCTTTTTCTTTCCATATACATATATACAATATTATTGTAAGTCCAAGCGTGTATGTTAATGCTCTCAACATCATTATCCGTATTATTGAAAATATTTGTATAAATTCGAATACATATTTATTTGATGTTGATAGCATCACCAATTTATAAATTGTACTATAATTATAATATATATTTTGTAATATATTTTTATATGACTGCAAGCTATGTAATTATACACTATAATATTTTATAAATTCTTTGTATTGTTTTCTATTTGGAAAATTTGAAAAACCTACACTATTAAAAGAAAATAAAGTAAAAAAATTTTACCTCCTCGATGGTATCTCCACCTTAACGAAGGCATTTGCCGGGTGAGGAGGTTTGAGTACTTTAATGATCCGGAGAGCTATGCCGGCGGTAATTAGGCCGGTATTCATACAATCTGTTTTTATATTTAATCATCTTGAATATGATCTTAGATCGCATCTTAAGATTCTGTTCAATTTCAATAAAATAACAAACATTTTCTAAATTTTACTTAAAACGATCTTAAATATAAGACTATATGAACACCGGCCTTAATTATTGGTAGGGTCACCCATGCCGGATAGGTCAAAGGGAAAGAGTCAGACTAAGAGAGATACCATAATTATAATTATTATATTAATAATTATTAATGTAATAATTATATTATAATATATTATAATTATAATAATTAATATTTATTATATTTTTTGAATAAGATAGAAGTAAAAGAATGATAAAATCATAAGAAGAAAGAAGCACTAACACCCTAATATGGTCTTGGGAATGCGACAGATCATAGCACTGCAAAGATTTGAAGAAGAAGATGCATTGGATAAAAATGCATAGTAATTAAGTGTTTGATGTCATTTTATAATCGCAAAATTTTCCATTAAAATTATTTTCAAATGAATAAAATTCATTTTATTTTCTACAGTAAGATGACATATACTCGTGAAATATTGTAGAGATAAATAAAGTTTTATATAAGAGACTTCGGAATTTTCGACATCGGAAACATTTTATTAATAATGTTTTCAAAGATGCATCAAGACACCTTTTGTTATTAATCAAGTGCATATGTACTTGATTACATCAGATTTTTACAATCGATTTTCTCAAAAATGCCTTACGAAAGAAATTTTGTTCACTTTTTATTTACATTGACATAATAATTATATTTACATTAACGTAATTAAGGAAATCATTTCTACATATATTTTGTTTGTATTCTTTAAACGGGTTCATAATATGTATTAAAACAAAAAAAGATTACACGCAGTTAATGATATGTAATAAATGTTAGTAAATTTATAATATATTTCCGTACTTTTGATCCATAATTATGGATCTAGTACGGATATGAACCAAGCGGTCGTTTTACCATGGGATCAAAAAGTGAATCTAGCCATGTAGTTCCATCGGCTCCGAAATGGATCTAGGGAGCGCCACTATACAACTTAGTAAAACCAGAGAGAAGCCTGAGAGGGGCCACGCTGCCATTTTTCATGGGACGCTTTTTCTACGTCGTACACTAGCGGCGCGTGCATCCATTTTACGCCGCCTGGAACTACATGGCCACATCCACTTTTAGGTGCCGATAAAACAGTCGGTTTTGGTTCATGTCCGTGCTACATCCACAATTTATAGCTCAGAAATAACATCCCGCATATAGACGTAATTAAAATATACTTTGTTAGCTGCGCGATTTCTTTTCCACATTCAAGTATATATTATAAATATCAATATTAATGAGTTGCTATTAATGAGAGCTATTAATGAAATAAGTTTGTGTAATATACGTGTGTAGGATTTCTCGTGAATATTATTCTCGATAGAAAACAGAAAAGATAAATTATATAAAATTCAATAAATTGAATTTTATTTACTAAAACGATCTTAAAAGAAAGACAATTATAGACCATTTCCAGGAGATGTCACGTGAACACTACATATTTGATACGCAACATCTATAACTCTTTTAAAAATAAATATAACATTAAATATATTAAAACTAAATTTTTTTATATTTCTACTAGTTTGTTATTGAACATAATTTTAGAGTTAACAAGATTCTTGCTAAAAACTAAAAACTAAAAATTAATCACATTAAACCAAACATTTCTCATTGGAATAATTTTCAATTAGATACAATTTTTTTATTTATCTAACAATAAGGAACAATTATCCGAATTATATCATGTTTGATGTCATTTTAAACGCAAAAATTTCATTAATTTATTTTAATTACTTTCAAAAAGATCAAATAAAATATAAAAGTTTTAGTTTTTATTTTATGGATATTTAAAATTATAAATTATTATACATAACGAAAAAAAAGTTTTCGATATTATTGAAAGCGAGAGCGAGAACGAATAAGAGCAAGCGAGATGACGTATCGTCAAAAGAGTTCCGAAGTCTCTTACGCGACACACCCTTTCTCTATAGTATGTCACGAGTATGTCATCTTATCAGAATAGAAAATAAAATGCATTTTATTCATTTTAAAGTAATTTTAATGGAATAATGAGCATTTTGCAATTAAAATGACATCAAACACGACATAAGTCGGATAAATGTACTTAAATATATAATCCAAATTTTTATTATCAGACTAATTAAAAATTGTCCGACTTATGTCGTGTTTGATGTCATTTTAATTGCAAAATGCTCATTATTCCATTAAAATTACTTTAAAACGAATAAAATGCATTTTATTTTCTATTCTGATAAGATGACATACTCGTGACATACCCTGGCGAAAATAAGAAACTTTATAAAGCGTTAACAACCGTTGAGTGAGGGTTTTCTGAGAGTTTATATGCTTTTCAAACTTTGTAAGAGCACTTACATAACGCTGTTGGGTTTTGAATGCTTATCAAACGCTGCAATGTTGCAATTTTTGTTCTACAAACTCTTTATATAATGTTACATGAAAGTTTTGCAATGCTGAGGTAACATTTTTCAGAGTACGTTCAGTAAACGTTGATACATCTTCGTGTACAGAGTTTACTCAGACTTTTCAAACGTTTACGTTTACGCTATAACGTACAAACGTCTTTTAAACGCTGCAGTGTTGCAATTTTTGTTCTACAAACTCTTTACTAATCGTTTTTAAACTCTCGACGAACTTCCACAAACGTTCATGTAAACGCCAAACAAACGTCTCATTTTTGCCAGGGTACTATAGAGAAAGGGTGTGTTGCGTAAGAGACTTCGGAACTCTTTTGACGATATGTCATCTCGCTTGCTCTTATTCGTTCTCGCTCTCGCTTTCAATAATATCGAAAACTTTTTTTTCGTTATGTATAATAATTTATAACTTTAAATATCCATAAAATAAAAACTAAAACTTTTATACTTTATTTGATCTTTTTGAAAGTAATTAAAATAAATTAATGAAATTTTTGCGTTTAAAATGACATCAAACATGATATAATTCGGATAATTGTTCCTTATTGTTAGATAAATAAAAAAATTGTATCTAATTGAAAATTATTCCAATGAGAAATGTTCGGTTTAATGTGATTAATTTTTAGTTTTTAGTTTTTAGCAAGAATCTTGTTAACTCTAAAATTATGTTCAATAACAAACTAGTAGAAATATAAAAAAATTTAGTTTCAATATATTTAATGTTATATTTATTTTTAAAAGAGTTATATATGTTGCGTATCAAATATGTAGTGTTCACGTGACATCTCCTGGAAATGGTCTATAATTGTCTTTCTTTTAAGATCGTTTTAGTAAATAAAATTCAATTTATTGAATTTTATATAATTTATCTTTTCTGTTTTCTATCGAGAATAATATTCACGAGAAAATATCCTACACACGTATATTACACAAACTTATTTCATTAATAGCTCTCATTAATAGCATCTCATTAATATTGATATTTATAATATATACTTGAATGTGGAAAAGAAATCGCGCAGCTAACAAAGTATATTTTAATTACGTCTATATGCGGGATGTTATTGCTGAGCTATAAATTGTGGATGTAGCACGGACATGAACCAAAACCGACTGTTTTATCGGCACCTAAAAGTGGATGTGGCCATGTAGTTCCAGGCGGCGTAAAATGGATGCACGCGCCGCTAGTGTACGACGTAGAAAAAGCGTCCCATGAAAAATGGCAGCGTGGCCCCTCTCAGGCTTCTCTCTGCTTTAGCTAAACTTACATTTTTTTGTTTTTTCTCTGATTCTCTTCAATTTAGTATATTTTATAAAACCAGAGAGAAGACTGAGAGATGTCATGGCCCGCTTTTAGGTGATCCCTGGAAGCGATACTCCCTCTGTGGACATTAAAAACGTGAACATGAACTACAAAGCCAAAGTCCACGAATGTTCTCAGAGGGTAACATATATGTCTCTCTGATAATATAAATAATATAAATAAAAATATAAATAATTTAATTAATAATAATTTATTATATTATAAAAATATTAGTATGTTATTTATTATATTATAAAAATATTAGTATGTTCTCTCTTTCCACGCTATTATTTATTTATGTGTGTTCTTTTTCTTCTCAACATCATTTATTTATTTTTTATTTATTTATTTATTTAACTCGCTCTAAGTCAGTCTTCTAAAATGCAAAACTAAATATTATAGAATTTGACTTTAAAAATAAAATAATCGAATAAATTCAAATAATTAGCATAACGAAAGGTTCCGTGATAAGTTATTTAATAAATAATCAATTTTAATTAATTAATGAAAATACTTCTATAATTCAATATTCCGCGTTAGCGTATATTTTATAATATATAAAATATTTCGGCAACGAATTATCGATAACACGGTGTTCGACTTTGGCAATACAAAAAATAAACAGTAGCGCGCTATGTTAAAGCTTTAATATTAGAATTAACTATATTTCGACCAATGTTTTAATTTTCTCAATCCTTGTTATTAAACAATATACAATTTAATCGAAAATCGATTAAATGATAGAAATCCAAAATATTAAATAATTACTTCGATCGTTGCGATTTTTACGGACAATAATTATGATTATAATATTTAGAATCACAAATATATTTCATCCGTGTTACTTTATCGTTCTACTTGACAATCTAAATGTAATTTGGATTGTGAGAGAACACGAAGTAAATCAATCGAATTATAGATGCAAATAATTAGCATAATGAAAGGATAAATTGTTTAATAAATAATCAAGTTTAATCAATAAATTAAAATACTTCATTAATTTAATATTCCGCGTTAATGTACATTTTATAATATATAAAATATTTTGGCAACGAATTATTGATAACACGGTGTTCGACTTTGGCAATATAAAATATAAACAGTAGCGCGCTATGTTTCGGCTTTGTCTTTGACTCTCGAGTAATACCTCTCGAGTAATACCTCGAGAAGGTAGTGGTGAGAAACGTTTCGTATTGTATTGTAATTTTTTTACTAAACACGATTACGATTAGTATCGAAACATAATTTGCTTTAAATATTAATATAAATTAATTAATTAAAAATTAATTCACGACATGAAACTGTATCGCAACTATAAATCTTTATCGAATCGCAATCATTCATTACCGTGATTAAAAATTGAAACAAAATATACATAAAAGGGGATAAGAGACTTAGGCCGGTATTCATAGTCCGATCTTATATTTAAGATTATCTTAAGTCTGGTCCGAGGGTGACTTAAGATCAATTAAACAATGTACAATTTAATCGAGAATCGATTAAATGATAGGAATCCAAAATGTTAAATAATTGCTTCGATCGTTGCGATCTTTACGGACAATAATTATTATTTCAATACCTAGAGTCACAAATATATTTCATCCGTGTTACTTTATCGTTCTACTTGACAATCTAAATGTAATTTGAATTATGAGAGAATACAAAGTAAAACAATCGAATTATAGATGCAAATAAATAGCATAACGAAAGGCTCCATGATAAATTACTAAAAAATAATTAATTTAAATCATTAAATTAAAATACTTTTATAATTTAATATTCCGCGCACGAATATTTTATATTACAGAGAATATTTCGGCACGAGAGAATTATCAATAACATCGTGTTCGACCTTGATAAACAGTATCACGCTATTGTTAATACGTTACACGGCTTTATTATCATTCGCACAGTACCTTGAGCAATAAAGTAGTGACGTTTCATATATTATCAAATTCTTCCTTTACATAGTCGACCCTGGCGATATAAACAGTACCGCGGTAATGTTCTTGACTTACGATCATTCGCTCAGTGGCTCTTGAGCAGTGAAGTAGTGATGTGAGACGTTTCATATATTATCAAATTCTTTCTCTAAACACAATTGCAAGTGCAACGAGGAACTTTTCGTGAATAAGTGTAAGTGCAACGAGGATTAAAGTGCCACGAGAAAAGAGCGAAGGAAGCAAAAGAAAAAAGGAGGTTTTGGAAGTGGATGGATCAATAAGATATGATGTAAGTCATTAATATAAATTATTTATCACATTCATTATTTATTATATTGTTGCGTCCCCGCGTCCCGTCCCGCTGAATGTATTCGTTACCCGTTGAATTCTTTCGAAGAAGATCGTTTTCGCGCGCGTTGTCAACTTATTGTTATAAACAACGACTGTCAGAGAGTCTAAGCCCAGCTGTCAAATTGTGTGGACGCGCGTCTATTTGTGATCCGTTTTACGATTATTCTGAATTCTTGTATGTTACTCGCGATTTATTAAAATTCTTGTGCACCTTAAATCGCGTTATTATTTACGAGTGTACGAGCGTCAGCGTATGCTAAGTATTTTGCCGATTGTGTCGCGCGCGTTCGATATATATCGCGTTCGATATATACCGCGTTCCGCGGACGCAACAATATATACATTATTTATCAATAATATATATATTCAAAATATACATATTTCTCGTTTCGTTTTATTTCTTTGATTGTGATTTAATAGTGATTTTAAATTGTATAACCTATATAATACATAAACTTATAAAAAATATTCCATTTTATTTTAAAATAATTAAAACATTTATAAAATTTTTTATTAATTAATATTTTCAGATACTTTTATGTTTTATAAAACATTTCAAATTAATATATTTATTTAAATATTTCATATATAAAAAAATAGAAATTTTTTTATGTATCATATTTTTAAAAGTTTATATCTAAGAAATATAAATTATTTTGTAATTACGCAATTTATAATATTAAGATATATCTATTTAAAAGTAAAAATGTAAAAATTAATTGCGCGCAATAATTAGGTTTAAAATCAATTATTTTGAACATTGCTTTGTATAATAGATGTTCTCTTATCCTTTATATTTTTATTTATCATTCTCATATTTGCGAATTTAAATTTATGTACTATATTACAAAATAAATTTCAAATTATGTATTATATTATATATAAAATTATATATAATATAACCCTCCCATGGGGTACACCTTGTCGCGGTGGGAGGGCTTAGTACTTGGATGGTGCCTTGAAGTTTATCTTAAATTTTTCTATTTATGATAAATCTTAAGGTGCCTGAATGGGAAGCTAAGTACCCTTTCGCGTCGTCGATACCGTCAACGTGCCGCGGACGGCAAGCGCTTCGTTACCGCGTTTTCGCGGTGTAGTATTCTCGCGTCGTCGCGTTTTCGCGCTTCCGCGTTGGACTTTTCGTATAAAAATCCCAATTTCCTTATTGTCACGAGTCTCTACTTCCGATGCCAACTAACTGGGATGTTTCGAGTTTGCACACGTTGCTATGCAACGTACACTCTTGCTTCGTGCTTCGTCAAGTGATTCGGCCCGAATTAGTTAGAACTCGATCGATTGCTCGGAATGGTCGTCAATGGGTCCCTTCTCTTTGCTCGTCTACAGCCACACGCACTGCGTGTGTTAACCCTGTCGAGGAGTCGAGTGGATTCCCCTAGGCACGATTTTCGCTCGGTAAAAGGGGTTGCCTCCCCATTTTCTAAATTGCTGAATGTTAGCATTTAAAAAATGTGGGTATCCTCTTCTTTTGCCGTCTACCAGCCTGGTGTAGCCATGTCCTGCAATAGCGGGAAACTTCGTGTTCCGGGCGAAGCACCTGAAATCGTGCTTAGCGGGTCCAGGTTCGATACGAGATAGGATAATCATGCGCGAAAAAGAGCTGGTGAACTTCATTTTCCTCTATTTCCGTCAATCGTTTCGTCTTCTTTCCGGTTTGGGCTTAGTCCTTGCTCGTTGTATCGTTGCAATCCCGACCGGTGACTCGAAGTTGATTCTCGTAAGTGAAATGGGATTTTCGCTCGTACCGAAACCGGGAGTACCGTCTAATGTATAGGTATACATATTAAGTATATACATCGCGCGATCAAATATAAAATTTTTAATCGCATCGAAATAGTGCGGATATCGTTAAGTACCGCGCGTAAAATAGCGAAAATAGCGATATAAAAATATCGCTCGTGAGTGCGGGAGTGCCGTTGAAAGTATCGCGCGTCAACAACATGAGAGGAGGAGGAGGCCTGGGAGAGGCATCAGGCACCTGTGAAGCAACTCTATGGTAAATAAATTATCGCTTATATATAATTATTTATTAATTGCGTACGCGCGATTTAAATTAAGTAATTAATCTCGTAATTTGATTTTTTATGTACATGACTTAAACAAGAGAAAAAGAGAGAAATTTTTACATAAAAACTGTAATTTAAAAGTTTCTACATTCGAATAGCTTTTAATAGAATTATTAAATTATTACTTATTAGTAGAATTTTTTTCAAAATTTATAAAATTGTTTATCTGCTTATTATTTATGTGCGTCGGATATAAAATTAAATGCATATAATAATAATTTTTTGATCGTGACTACAATTTAATCTTCTTTGTATGTTACAGACCAACAAACTATTGTGAGAGGAGGAGGAGGCCTGGGAGAGGCATCTTGCATCGGCGAAGCAACCTGATGGTGAATATTTATTATTTGTATTCAATTGTTATAAATCGTACGCACAATAATTCGTTCTTATAATTTAAAGGAATTAAAGAGAAAATTAGAGAGAAAGATTTTTATAAAAATCATATATAAAAATTTCTATTTAAAAAGTAATTTTAAAATTTATAAAATCTTCCCACGTGTTTATATCTGCTTATTATTTTACACACCGGATATGAAATTCCGCACAATAATAATTTCTTTAAATATTGATTGTATTTTGAGCTTTGTTATAAATGAATTTTATATTTGTATGTTACAGACAACGTAGCTTCGATAATGACAACTCTGCTGTGGCACGTCAATGCTCCGGTAAGTAATAAAAACTTTTATTTAATTTTAAAGTAACGGATTCATAGAGATTGTAGATAAATCCGTTGCCTTAAAATGGATGAGCTAGAATAGATTAAATTAAATAACTTTTAATAAATTCGTTCGAAATATATTGCATCCATTGCGAAAATATATTGCAGTATTTTAATTATAAAGAAAAAAGATAGAGAAGAGATTATTTTTGTATAGATTTTACCTAATTTATTAAAAATAAAGCACACAAAAAATTGTATCAATTACATCTAATGCTAATTTATTCGCTTATAACGCGCATTTATCTTATTCACTTATCTTACTCTAATTTCTTATTAGCTCATCCATTACAACATTTGTTGTAGATATTGTTTTTAAACTTAATGTAAAGCCAAATGATTAATTAATGAAATAACTTGTAATGTGATAAATGTAATATGATAAATGTTATACACGTTAATTTTATATTTTATTATAAATTATGCATTACTATAAAAATTTATTAATTACATATATTTTTATAATATCAATCAATTTTTATTGGTAATCTACACAAAGACTTTTATATTATAAGAATTTTATATATTATACCAGGCTGCTAACAGCTGAAGCCAGGATAACCATTTACATTTGGGCAGGATATACATATACAGATTAGATTAATATACATATTATGTCGTACTGTCAATTTTTGCCGGCATTTATTAAAATAAATATAAACTTCTACGAGATAGTGATTAAAATGAACATAAGTAGTTACAAAATATTAAAATATAGTATTTAAATAAATATAAGCAATAACCAGCAATTATTAAAATAAATATACAATCGATACTCATATAAATTACAATTGCATCTTTCGAGAGCGATAGTTATGTTATGTTAAATTCTGTGATACCCGGTATAAATTCTGTCCAGTTATAAATAGTTGCCTTTGTTTTACATTTTATCATATGAGATATGGCCGTGTTAGCAGTCTAATATAATATAGAAAAATTTGTAATTTGGCTTTATTTCAGTTTAAAAAATTAAATTGAATTTATTTTTAAAAATGCTAAAAAAATGAAAATATTTAAATTATTAATTTAAATTATTAAAATTATTTTCAGGAATACTAAAAGAAATTGCAAAATTATGAATGTTTAAGAAGATTGTAAATTGCGTAAATAGATTCTTATGTAAATTACACGAAAAATCATCCAAAGTATACGTATAATGATTATATAATAGTAATTCATTAAATTAACATATTTATTTTTATAGTATATATTCTTTAAATATTCATAAAAGAGTAACTATTTAAATTTTCATATCAGAGTCATTAATAAATTCGGAAAATTTTTATATAAAATGTAAAAATTCGATGCTAAATTAATGATTAAATATAAGCGTTATAAAATTCGACGGACGCCTTTCTTATAGAATCGCGAGTCAATTATTATAAATTTAATGATATGCTTTCCGTTAGATTTATCTATTTATGAATTCCATATCGCGCGGAGCTGAATATTCTTAAAATAAATTATTAAATTATGATTGCGAAAATACCGTGTTCTTTCCGTGTTCTTTCCGCATTCTTTTCGCGTTCTTTCTGGGTTCTTTTCGCGTTCTTTTCGCGTCCTTATAAAAGATTACCGTTTTAGCAAAAGAATTTTATCGCTGTCCCTCTCGTCAGATAATATTTCTACATATTGCTAATTAAATATAAAGAATTATCGAATAAGAGTGTGAAGATTCGATGTGATAAGTCAACGATTAAATATTAGCTTCACAAGATTTAACGATCACCTTCGATATTATAGGATCGCGAGTTAATTATTATGAATTTAATAATTTGTTTTTTCAGTTATATTTACGAATTTCGTATCGGAAAATATTCATAAATAAATTAATAAATTACGGTTGCGAAAACACCACGTTCTTTTTGGCGTTCTTAGATGAGATTGTCGTTTTAATAAAAGAGTTACATTGCGTCATCGACTCTCTATCGTCGGTGCCGTCAACATGTCGCGGACGGCGGCATTTCGTTACCGCATTTCCGCGTTGTAGTATTCTCGCGTCGTCGCGTTTTCGCGCTTCCGCGTTGGACTTTTCGTATAAAAATCCCAATTTCCTTATTGTCACGAGTCTCTACTTCCGATGCCAACTAACTGGGATGTTTCGAGTTTGCACACGTTGCTATGCAACGTACACTCTTGCTTCGTGCTTCGTCAAGTGATTCGGCCCGAATTAGTTAGAACTCGATCGATTGCTCGGAATGGTCGTCAATGGATCCCTTCTCTTTGCTCGTCTACAGCCACACGCATTGCGTGTGTTAACCCTGTCGAGGAGTCGAGTGGATTCCCCTAGGCACGATTTTCGCTCGGTAAAAGGGGTTGCCTCCCCATTTTCTAAATTGCTAAATGTTAGCATTTAAAAAATGTGGGTATCCTCTTCTTTTGCCGTCTACCAGCCTGGTGTAGCCATATCCTGCATTGCGGGAAACTTCGTGTTCCGGGCGAAGCACCTGAAATCGTGCTTAGCGGGTCCAGGTTCGATACGAGATAGGATAATTATGCGCGAAAAAGAGCTGGTGAACTTCATTTTCCTCTATTTCCGTCAATCGTTTCGTCTTCTTTCCGGTTTGGGCTTAATCCTTGCTCGTTGTATCGTTGCAATCCCGACCAGTTGGCTCGAAGTTGATTTTCGTAAGTGAAATGGGATTTTCGTTCGTACCGAAACCGGGAGTGCCGTCTAATGTATAGGTATACATATTAAGTATATACATCGCGCGATCAAATATAAAATTTTTAATACAAGTTCTTATACAAAATTATCGTTTTAACAAAAGATTTTTATCGCTGTCCCTCTCGTCAGATAACATTCCTAAATATTGCTAATTAAATATCAAGAATTATCGAATAAGAGTGTGAAGATTCGATGTGATAAGTCAACGATTAAATATTAGCTTCACAAGATTTAACGATCACCTTCGATATTATAGAATCGCGAGTTAATTATTATGAATTTAATAATTTGTTTTTTCAGTTATATTTGTACTTACGAATTTCGTATCGGAAAATATTCATAAATAAATTAATATATTACGGTTGCGAAATCACCGTGTTTTTCCCGCGTTCTTTTCGCATTCTTAGACGAGATTGTCGTTTTAATAAAAGAGTTATCGTTGTTCCTTCCGTTAAATAAACGTTAATAAAAGTTGCGTGACTCGTACTGCCGAGGAGTCGAAACGATTTTCATCATGGAGAATTATTTCTCACCGGTTCTTGTGAGATCCATTCGCGACGTCTAGTTCGGTGCCCCGTTGAAAATTGAGAATTTTTATTGTAAGATTGGAACTAATCCCAGGTTTTCCTGGCAATTTCCGACAGCAATGATTTCGGTAGTCATTCAACGACGAACGCCATACGCTTCTTTAAAGTCGAATTAATTCAAATAATATATATTTAGATGTGAGAGAAAATGCATCTATTTTTTTCTTCTCGTTAAAAATGTTCTGTCATTATTAGGATTGGTATTATTATTGTCTAATGCCAGAAAGATTTAATAGTAGATTAAATATGGATATAGCGTTGTGTCTAAATATCTATTTTTCAAGTAATTTCATATTGTAATAGTTTTTATTAACTGTTTGATAAAAATGATTACGAACGAATATATTTGATTATTAATTATTAATTATTTCTAGGTACTTGGGATATTAATATTAGATTTTAGTTTCTTTTAAGAAACTATTTGCAGGTATTGGACATCCATCGCCATTTTAGAATATTAGTTTTTAGATATATACCATTTTAGATATATGTATAATAAAATACATGCACAAATTAACGTATCCAAAATATTTTTATAATTTTTATTAATATTATATATTATATATACGCGAAATTATACATGAATGTTACATAAAATGTGCGAATACATAAAAATTTAGAGACGAATCGAATGGGTACCCCTATATCAGCAAGATATTGATTAAAAGACAAAAATTATTAATTTAAACATTATAAGAATAAGAATCTAGAATTAATTATATATTTAAAATTATTTGATTTATTTTATTTTGCACACTATTCGAATTGAAATTTTTTAAATCTTGCTGTTATCGGGTTCGATTCGTCTCGCGCGCGCAAACGGTACCCCAAAATTATTGTGTTCGCACATATAACACAAACTCCAATGATGCATGGATTTTATTATTTGTAAATATAATCGTTCGTAATCACATTGCTATAAAAAAGTAGTTATATCCATTTAATTTTCAATAAAGAAATATATTTCTTAATAATGAAAGAACATGTTTTCTGATGTGCATATCAATTTCGTGAAATGAAGATAATGACGAGGGAATTGTCGTTGATTTATTACTGAATTCATTGCTATTGGGAATAGTCCGGAAGATCCGGGATTCGTTCCCTCTTACAGTGAAGTTCCCGACGTTCAATGGATCACTTAACTTTTCTTCGCAGATTGATCTTGCGAAATCTGATGAGAAACAAGATGTTAATCATTCTCCATTTTTAAGATCACTCCTCTTTTATCGGATATTACCGATATGTCATCCGCGTATCAAATGACGTCGAATTATATTATAAGAATTATGCGCAATCGTATATTTTGAACATTATTTTTTAATTTATTTATTCGTGTCTATTGAGGGCGCTTCGATTATCATATTATAAAAATTAATACATGTCGCAATCGGATATTCCAAATATTATCGATTTATTTTATTCGTCGCGTTTTCTCGTGAATTCAAATCGCGATTTATCTTATAAAGATTCGCAAATGACTCGGATAGTGAGAACTATATTGGCAAACATTATAGACATCAAATTGTCTGTCGAAATATCTCCGCATTTACGATAGTAATAACGCGCGCGATAATAATGTCTATCGAGAGCGCTTCGATTATTATATTATAAAAATTAATATAGATATCGCGCAATCGGATATTCCGAATATTATCGATTTATTTATTAGTCGCGTTTTCTCGAGAATTTTAAATCGTGATTTATCTTATAATTTAATCGTTGACTTATACATCGAACCTTTGTTTATCCTTCCACGTCTTTGAATATTATTTTTAATAGTCCGCGCAAAATGCGCTAGTAGTGCGAATATTTTTTTCTACTATTTAAAAGACGATCGATAATTTTATTAATGACTGTTTTAATCGCGATGATTTACAAATTGTGTGATAATTTGAGTGATAATAATATATCGCGCACGCGTCTTGATGATTTCGATTATCATATTATAAAAATTTTACATTTTATCTTATTTAACTAATCATACGCGAGATAGGATATGTATCAGGATATGTATTTGACAGCGTTCATATAAAATTGCGTGTTAATCGCAAATAAATCGGATAGTGAATTTTATATTCGCAAATATTACAGACCTCGAATGTCTGTCGAAATATATCTTCGCATTTATATGTGACAGCATAATTACATTGCGCGCGTATCTATTGAGGACTTCGCGATTATTATATTATAAAAATTATACATATCGAATATTCCGTGTATTATCAATTAATTTATTCGTCGCGTTTTCCCGTGAATTTTAAATCGCGATTTACCTAACTTAATCGCTGACTTACATCGAAGCTTTGTTTATCTTTCCACATCTTTGAATATTGTCGTTAAAGTCTGCGCTAGTAGGGCAAATATTTTTTTCTACTATTTAAAAGACGATTGATGGAATTTTATTAATGACTGTTTTAATCGCGATTGTTTACATTATTTAAATCTTATTAAACTCTACTATTACGTTGATAATTTCAGATATAGTTAAATATGTAGTTAGAGTATTAGAGGGACGTTGATAAAATCATTCGTTCCGTTATTCTCTATTAAACGTGGTGATAACGCGATTTTTTAATTATATATTAATTATATATTAAAATTGTAAAGTTTTAAGATTTATTTTATTTCATTGAATTAATCATGCGCAAGATGTAATATGTATTTTCAATACGCGTTTTCTCAATCGCGACATTTATATAAAATAGCGTATTAATCGCAAATAAATCGCAAATAAATTCGCAAATATTACAGACCTTAAATGTCTATCGAAATATCTATCTTCGCACTTGTGTGTAATAGTAATTATATCGCGCGTGTCTATTAGGGGCTCCGATTATATTATAAAAATTATACATATCATAATCAAATATTTCGAATATTGTCGATTTATTTATTTGTCGCGTCTTCTCGCGAATTATAAATCGTGATTTATCTTCTAAAAATTCGCAAATAAATCAGACAATAAATTCTATATTCGCAAATATTATAGATCTCAAATGTCTCGAAATATCTTCGTATTTGTTTGATAATAATTATGTCGCGCTGTCTATTGGCGGTTTCGATTATCGTATTACAAAAATTATGCATATGGTAATCGAATATTACTAATATTATCGATTTATTTATTCGTTACCGTTTTTTCGCGAATTTTAAATCGTTATTTATCTTGTATTATGCGCCAATAATGCAAATACTTTCTTCTACAATCGAAAAAACGATCGATAATTTTATTAATGACTCTTTTGATCACGATTATATATATTTACGTTACATAAAACTTACTAAATTCTATTATTGCATATTAATTATTAATAATGAATATCGCATAATTCACCAACGCTAATCAATCTTGTTTTGACTATGTAGAAATTTTTAATAAATTTTATATTATACGTATATTTTGGATACTTTCGTGTAATTCTTTGTAATAAATTAAAACTATTTTTAAGAAATTAAATTGAATTTATTTTTAAAAATATTTTAAAAATGAAATTTAAATTATCGAAATTATTTTCAAGAAGATTAAACAAATTGCATAATTGTAGATGTTCAAGATACTTTTTAAC
The DNA here is from genome assembly GCF_025532165.1 of Camponotus vicinus. NCBI lineage: Eukaryota > Metazoa > Arthropoda > Insecta > Hymenoptera > Formicidae > Camponotus > Camponotus vicinus. Next base: position 9,126,905 of record NW_028141980.1, read on the forward strand.
ATGTTATATTTTATTTAGAAATTAAAAATATATAAATATATAATTTACATATATATATGATATATAACATTAAGTCCAAATGTTAATGCTGTCAATATCAAATTATTTATGTTATTAAACATTTAAATAAATCGAATCCAGTTATTTGATATTGATAACATTATAAATTGTATATTGTAAATTGTATTTTGTAAATTGTAAATAGTTATAATTGTATATTAATTATAATCTAATATTGATATTTTTAATTATTGACATAAATGTGTATAAAATACAATTATAACTATAATTTAATGATATGCTTTCCGTTAGATTTATCTATTTATGAATTCCATATCGCGCGGAACTGAATATCGTATTCGTAAAATAAATTAATAAATTATGATTGCGAAAATACCGTGCTTTTTCCGCGTTCTTTTCGCGTTCTTATACAAGATTACCGTTTTAGCAAAAGAATTTTATCTATCTCTCTCGTCAGATAATATTCCTGAACATTGCGCTAATTAAATATAAAGAAATATGGAATAAGAGTGTGAAGATTCGATGTGATAAGTCAACGATTAAATATTAGCTTCACAAAATTTATCGCGGTCACCTTTGCTATTATAGAATCGCGAGTTAATTATTATGAATTTAATAATTTGTTTCTTCGGTTATATTTGTGTATTTACGAATTTCGTATCGGAAAATATTTATAAATAAATTAATAAATTACGGTTGCGAAAAAATTACGGTGTTTTTCCCGCGTTCTTTTCGCGTTCTTAGACGAGATTGTCGTTGTTCCTTTCGTTATATAAACGTTAATGAAAGTTGCGTGGCTCGTACCGCCGAGGAGTCGAAACGATTTTCATTATGGAGAATTATTTCTCATCGGTTCTTATAAGATCCATTCGCGACGTTTAGTTCGGTGCCATGTTAAAAATTGGGGATTTTTATTGTAAGATCCCACAATGGCTCTTATGTGGCACGCGCATTTAATGCGTTGAACGCACATTGCGTCGTCGATGCCGTCAACGTGTCGCGAACGGCGGCATTTCGTTACCGTGTTTCCGCGTTGTAGTATTCTCGCGTCGTCGCGTTTTCGCGCTTCCGCGTTGAACTTTTTGTATAAAAATCCCAATTTCATTATTGTCACGAGTCTCTACTTCCAATGCCAATTAACTGGGATGTTCGGGTTTGCACACGTTGCTCTGCAACGTACACTCGCGCTTCGTGCTTCGTCAAATGATTTGGCCCGAATTGATTAGAACTCGATCGATTGCTCGGAATGGTCGTCAATGGGTCCCTTCTCTTTGCTCGTCTACAGCCACACGCACTGCGTGTGTTAACCCTGTCGAGGAGTCGAGTGGATTCCCCTAGGCACGATTTTCGCTCGGTAAAAGGGGTTGCCTCCCCATTTTCTAAATTGCTGAATGTTAGCATTTAAAAAATGTGGGTATCCTCTTCTTTTGCCGTCTACCAGCCTGGTGTAGCCATATCCTGCATTGCGGGAAACTTCGTGTTCCGGGCGAAGCACCTGAAATCGTGCTTAGCGGGTCCAGGTTCGATACGAGATAGGATAATTATGCGCGAAAAAGAGTTGGTGAACTTCATTTTCCTCTATTTCCGTCAATCGTTTCGTCTTCTTTCCGGTTTGGACTTAATCCTTGCTCGTTGTATCGTTGCGTTCCCGACCTATTGGTTCGAAGCTGATTCTTGTAAGTGAAATGGGATTTTCGCTCGTACCGAAACCGGGAGTGCCATCTAAAGTATATACATATTAAGTATATACACATCGCGTGATCAAATATAAAATTTTTAATCGCTCTTATACAAGATTACCGTTTTAACAAAAGAATTTTATCGCTGTCCCTCTGCAATTGAGTATTTTGAATATTATCGATTTATTTATTCGTCGCGTTTTATCACGAATTCAAAAGCGCGATTTATCTTATAAAAATTCGGATGTAATTCGGTCGGTGAATTGTATATTCGCAAACATTACAGACCTCAAATGATTGTCGAGATATTTTCGATTTTCTATATTTATGTGATAATAATTATATCGCGCTCGTGTCTGTTGAGAGCTTCGATTATTATATTATAAAAGATATACATATCGCAATCAGATATTCCGAATATTATCGATTTATTTAGTCGTCGCGTTTTCTCGGGAATTTTAAATCGCGATTTATCTTAATATTATCTTATAATTTAATCGTTGATTTATACGTCGAAACTTTGTCTGTCTTTCCACGTCTTTGAATATTATCTTTTATAGTCTGCGCTAGTAGTGCAAATATTTTTTTTACTATTTAAAAAGATGATGGATAATTTTATTAATGATTAATCGCGATTATTTAAATCATTATATAAATCTTATTAAACTCTACTAATACATCGATAGTTAAAGATATAGTTAGATAGTTAAATTATTAGAGAGGGACTTTGGTAAAATCATTCGTTTCGTTATTCTCTATTAAACCGTGGCGAACAACGTCATTTTTTAATTATATTTAAAATTGTAGGATTCATTTTATTTCATTTAACTAATCATGCGCGAATTGAATTTATTTTTAAAAATGTTTTAAAAATGAAATTTAAATTATCAAAATTACTTTCAAGAATATTAAACAAATTGCATAATTATAAATGTTCAAGATATATTTTAACATGTTATATTTTATTTTAAAAATTAAAAATATATCATATATATGTGTAAATTAATATATAGCTATAATATTAAGTCCAAATGTTAATGCTGTCAATGTCAAATTATTTATGTTATTAAACATTTGAATAAATCAATTACATTTATTTGATATTGATAACATAAATTGTATTTTGTAAATTGTAATTTGTAATTAGTAAATTGTGTTTTGTAAATTGTAAATAGTTATAATTGTATATTAATCATAATATTGATATTTTTAATTATTGACACATAAATGTGTATAAAATACAATTATAACTATAATTATATTATATGAAATTGTATTTACGATTGTAAATTACGTAAATACATTCTTATGTAAATTACACAAAAATTATCGAAAGTACGTATAATGATGATATAATAGTAATTTCATTAAATTAACATATTTGATTCTATAGTATATATTTTTGAAATACTCATAAAAGAGTAACTGTTTATATTTTTATATCAAAGAGTCATTAATAAATTCGGAAAATTTTTATATAAAATGTAAAAATTCGGTGCTAAATTAATGATCAGATATAAGCTTTACAAAATTTGACGAACGCCTTCGTTATAGAATCGCGAGTCAAATTATTATAAATTTAATGATATGCTTTCCGTTAAATTTATCTATTTATGAATTCCATATCGCGCGTAACTAAATAATCGTAAAATAAATTAATAAATTATGATTGTGAAAATACCGTGCTCTTTCCGCGTTCTTTTTGCATTTTCAAACGAGATTGAATTAATAAAAGATCTTATCGCTGTCTCTATCGTCAGATAATATTGCTAAATATTGTTAATTAAATATAAAGAAATATGGAATAAGAATGTGAAGATTCGATATGATAAGTCAACGATTATTACGAAATATTAGCTTCACAAAATTTAACGATCACCTTCGATATTATAGAATCGCGAGTTAATTATTATGAATTTAATAATTTGTTTCTTCAGTTATATTTGTGTATTTACGAATTGCGTATCGGAAAATATTTATAAATAAATTATAAATTACAGTTGCGAAAACACCGTGTTTTTCCCGCGTTCTTTTCGCGTTCTTTTCGCGTTCTTATACGAGATTATCATTTTAATAAAAGAGTTATCGTTGTTCCTTTCGTTAGATAAACGTTAATGAAAGTTGCGTGGCTCGTACCGCCGAGGAGACGATTTTCATTATGGAGAATTATTTCTCATCGGTTCTTGTAAGATCCATTCGCGACGTCTAGTTCGGTGCCCTGTTGAAAATTGGGAATTTTTATTGTAAGAATGGAATTAATCCCGGTTTTTCCTGGCAATTTCCGAAAGCAATGATTTCGGTAGTAATACAACGACGAACGCCATACGCTTCTTTAAAATCGAATTAATTTAAATAATATATATTTAGATGTGAGAGAAATGCATCTATTCTTTTCTTCGTTAAAAATGTTCTGTCATTATTAGGATTGGTATTATTATTATTTAATGCCAGAGAGATTTAATAATAGATAAAATGAATATAGCGTTGTGTATAAAGTTTTATTTTTTAAGTAATTTCATATTGTAATTTTATTAACTTTTTGGATAAAAATGATTACGAACGAATATATTTTATTAATTATTAATTAATTATCTCATTTGAAAAATTATTTCTAGGTACTGGGGATATTAATATTAGTTTTTAGTTTCTTTTAAGAAACTATTTGCAGGTATTGGACATCGCCATTTTAGAATATTAGTTTTTAGAGATATATACTATTTTATATATATGTATAATAAAATACATGCACAAATTAACGTATCCAAAATATTTTTATAATTTTTATTAATATGATATATTATATATACGCGAAATTATATATGAATGTTACATAAAATGTGCGAATACTTAAAAATTTAGAGACGAATCGAATGGGTACCCCTATATCAGTAAGATTGATTAAAAGAAAAAAAATGATTAATTTAAATGTTATAAGAATAAGGAATCTAGAGAATCTCTAGAGAATTAATCTAGAATTAATTATATATTTAAAATTATTTCATTTATTTTATTTTGCACACTATTCGAATTGAAATTTTTTAAATCTTGCTGTTATCGGGTTCGATTCGTCTCGCGCGCGCAAACGGTACCCCAAATTATGTGTTCGCACATTTAACACAAACTCCAATAATGCATGTATTTTATTATTTATAAATATAATCGTTCGTAATCACATTTCTATAAAAAAAATCGTTATATCCATTTAATTTTCAATGAAGAAATATATTTCTTAGTAATGGAAGAACATGTTTTCTGACGTGCATATCAATTTCGTGAATTGAACATAATGACGAGGGATAATTGTCGTTGATTTATTACTGAAATCATTGCTATTGGGAATAGTCCGGAAGATCCGGGATTCGTTCCCTCCTACAGTGAAGTTCCCGATGTTCAATGGATCACTTAACTTTTCTTTGCAGATTGATCTTGCGAAATCTGATGTAGAAACAAGATGTTAATCGTTCTCCATTTTTAAGATCGCTCCTCTTTTTATCGGATATTACCGGTATGTCACTCGCGTATCTGCATTTGAATATTTTGAATATTATCGATTTATTTATTCGTCGCGAATTTTAAATCGCGATTTATCTTATAAAAATTCGCAAATATATCGGTCGGTGAATTGTATATTCGCAAACATTACAGACCTCAAATGTTTGTCGAAACATCTTCGATTTTCTATATTTACGTGACAATAATTATATCGCGCTCGTGTCTATTGAGAGCTTCGATTATTATATTATAAAAATTATACATATCGCAATCGGATATTCCGAATATTATCGATTTATTTAATCGTCGCTTTTTCTCGGGAATTTTAAATCACGATTTATCTTATAATTTAACGTTATCTTATAATTTAATCGTTGACTTATACATCGAAGCTTTGTCTCTCTTTCCATGTCTTTGAATATTGTCTTTAATAAGTCCGCGCAAAATGCGCCAGTAATGCAAATACTTTCTTCTACAATCGTAGAAATGATCAATAATTTTATTAATGACTCTTTTGATTATTTACGTTACGTATAATTACGTTACATTAAATTCTATTATTGCATATCTATTATTAATAATAAATGTCGCGTAATTAATCATCGCTAATCATTCTCGTCTGGACTATGTAAAAATTTTTAGTAAATTTTATATTATACGTATATTTTGGACATTTTCGTGTAATAAATTATTCCATGTAATAAATTATTTTGTATTAAATTTCATTTCGTGTAATAAATTATTCCATGTAATAAATTATTTTGTATTAAATTTCAAATTATATTTTACATTAACTTTTTTATTAAACCCTGTATTGAAAAAAAAATAAAAAATAAAAAAAATTTTCCTCCTCGATATATCTCTACCTTAACGAAGGCATTTGCCTGGTGAGGAGGTTTGAGTACTTTAATGAACCTAAGAGCTATACCGGCGGTAACACACGCCGATATTCATATAGACTATATTCTTATATTTAAAATAATCTTAAGTATCTTAGATTGCTTCTTAAGATTCCGTTTAGTTAGTAAAATAAGTTATATAATAAGTTATATAATAAATAGTTATATAATATTTTTCAACTTACTTAAGACGATCTTAAATATAAGAGTGAATTATGAATACTGGCCGTCGTTACCGGCAAGGACACCCATGCCGGATTGGTCGAAGGGGAAGAGTCAGACTAAGAGAGATACCAAAATTATTATATTATTTATTCATATTAATTATTTATTATATTAATATATTAATTAATACATATTAATTAATATATAATAATATTTATTATATTATTTTATTAATATTTTTGAATAAAATGAATTATTAATATGTTTGTAAAATGAAGCAGAAGAGACAATAATCGAAAGAATAAAGAAAAATAGACTTCAGCAATTTGAATATTTCTTAAAAATGCTTGAAGACAACAAATGGCCACAGAAAGTATTCCGATGGACATCACAAGAAGAAGAAGCGTTTCTACAGTTTTTAGGACGAGGCAGTGCGATAGTTCATAACAATCCGAAGATTCTAAGAAAAAGATGCATTGGACAGAGACGCATAATGATTAGACATATAAAAAGACAGCTTGCAAGAAGTTATAAAATTTACTAATAATATAATAATAATATATTTTGTAATTATGTTATACTTTATTATTAAGTACATTGTATTATATAATATAGAGCATTTTAAATATAAAAAATATTGCAGCAATGAATATTATAATAAAATATTATGTGATTATAATATTATAATATTATATATATATATATATATATATATATATATATATATATATATAATTTTATATTGTTAATTCTCGTGCTGAGGAAGGGTCAAAGACGATCCGAAATATTCGTTATTTTTGTAGTTTTTTAGTTCGAAATAAACAACAATTAATAAGAAGGAAGTGTTGTTTCTTTCCTGCGCTCCAACTACCGCGCTGTGGCATTTATGTGCAATTTTGATTTAATTAATATGAAATAAATTTTTACGAGGGAAAATTATTTTTTGATATTTATATAGAGTCAAATATAATTCGTTTCCGACGTTTCATCTATTTTTCAATCATTTAAATATAATTCGGATTAATAACGCGCACTTTAAAACGTCGAATGGTAGAATCGTCTAAATAATTAACATATAACGAAAAGCTCCATAAAAGATACATTAATCTTTTAATAAATAATTATGTAATTAATCTATATAATCTAAAATATTTCTCTATACTTTAATATTCCGCACATATATTTGTTAAAGAATGTAAAATATTTCGATGATGAACAGACAATAACATCTTGGCCTTGGTGGCGTAAACAACAGCGCGCTAATATTTACATGCCACGACTTTGGTATTATTCGCACAGTGACACTCGAGCAAAGATAGTGATACAAAGTACTTTGTATATTATCGAATTAATAATTAAATGATTATTACATATCATGACTTCAATTACATTAATCTTTCAATTTTATAATTCGTGTTAATATACATATATACATATATCAACAATGAAAATAGCATTTAACAAGTAGTATTGAATTTGGCCCGATATAAATGTCGAGCGAATACGTCCCTCGTGTGTTCTCTATCTCTTACAATATAATAAAGTGCATTTCTTGTATAATTATTCCGCGATGAGGCATGCCGTATCTCACAATCGTTCCATAATTATAATTAGTCGTATTTTCGAGAGTGAGTGCCACGAAAACATAACAAAGGACGAACAAGGGAGGAAAATGATATTGGGAAAGGCATATAGGACAGGCAACATACGGAGTAATGAAATTGCGTGATAAGTGATTTATAATTTTTTTATATATTATTCATATTATTTTTTAATTAAAAAAATTACTATCGTAAAATATTATTAAAAATATTATTACCCGATTAGTAAAATTATGATTACCTGATGGATATATCGTTACGTTTTGAACAGTTTCAACGAATCTAAAATAATAAATTATACTTTATCACGAAATATATTTGACTATATGTATTATTAAAGAAGTAATTTTATTCATATAGAACATGTAGTAATTTTATTCGTATCACTATCTATATGTTATTGAAAATTCATTGCCGAAATATGTATTTTACGTACTATAAGATATGTATACAGGATGTCTGATAACTTTTTGTAGTCCCGAAGTGTGAAGGTAGATTGGCTCAAATTAAGAAGGAAGGTGCTCTGTTTTGCAATATTAGTAATAAAAATTAATTAAAGAAAATCGGCCAATTTGGATGAGGCAACGAGAGTCGTCCGATTGTAACCTTATACTAGGCGCGCGACGGAGAGTGGGGAAGGAGTGGTGAGTTCTGGCAAATTGTTTAATAAATAATCAATTTTAATTAATAAATTAAAATACTTCTATAATTTAATATTACGCGATAGTGTATATTTTATAATATATAAAATATTTTGGCAACAAATTATCAGTAACACGGTGTTCGACTTTGGCAATATAAAATATAAACAGTAGCGCGCTATACGTTACCGCTTTGTTATCATTCGCACGATGACTCTCGAGTAATAAAGTAGTGGTGAGAAACGCTTCGTATATTGTAATTTTTTTACTAAACACGATTACGATTAGTATCAAAACATAATTTGCTTTAAATATTAATAAAAATTAATTAATTAAAAATTAATTAACGACATGAAACTGTATCGCAACGATAAATCTTTATGGAATTGTAATGCTTCATTACCGCGATTAAAAATTGAAACAGGGTATACATAAAAGGGGATAAAAGAATTAATTATGTAATGATCTTTCGATCATTGATGCTAATTATAATATTTCTTTAACAATATTAGAATTAAATATATTTCGACCAATGCTTTAAATTTTCTCAATACTTTTTAATTAAACAATATACAATTTAATCGAGAATCGATTAAATTATAGGAATCCAAAATACTAAATAATCACTTCGATCGTTGCGATTTTTACGGACAATAATTATTATTTTAATATTTAGAGTCACAAATTTATTTCATCCGTGTTACTTTATCGTTCTACTTGACAATCTAAATATAATTTAGATTGTGAGAGAACACGAAGTAAGACAATCGAATTATAGATGCAAATAATTAACATAACGAAAAGCTCTATAATAAATTGTTGAATAAATAATCAATTTTAATCAGTAAATTAAAATACTTCCATAATTTAATATTCCGTTAGTGTATATTTTATAATGTATAAAATATTTCGGAATTATCGATAACACGGCGTTCGACTTTGGCAATATAAAATATAAACAGTAGCGCGCTATACGTTACCGCTTTGTTATCATTCGCACGGTGACTCTCGAATAATAAAGTAGTGGTGAGAAACGCTTCGTATATTGTAATTTTTTACTAAACACAACTACGATTAATATCGAAACATAATTTGCTTTAAATATTAATAAAAATCAATTAATTAAAAATTAATTAACGACATAAAACTGTATCGCAACTATAAATCTTTATCGAATCGCAATCATTCATTACCGTGATTAAAAATTGAAACAAAATATACATAAAAAGGGATAAGAGACTTAATTATGTTATGAACTTTCAATCATTGATACTTATTATATTTCATTAACAATATTAGAATTAATTATATTTCGACCAATACCTTAAATTTTAACAATCCTTGTTAATTAAACAATGTACAATTTAATCGAGAATCGATTAAATGATAGGAATCCAAAATGTTAAATAATTGCTTCGATCGTTGCGATCTTTACGGACAATAATTATTATTTCAATACCTATAGAGTCACAAATATATTTCATCCGTGTTACTTTATCGTTCTACTTGAAAATCTAAAAATAATTTGAATTATGAGAGAATACAAAGTAAAACAATCGAATTATAGATGCAAATAAATAGCATAACGAAAGGCTCCATGATAAATTACTAAAAAATAATCAATTTAAATCAATAAATTAAAATACTTTTATAATTTAATATTCCGCGCACGAATATTTTATATTACAGAGAATATTTCGGCACGAGAGAATTATCAATAACATCGTGTTCGACCTTGATAAACAGTATCGCGCTATTGTTAATACGTTACACGGCTTTATTATCATTCGCACAGTACCTTGAGCAATAAAGTAGTGACGTTTCATATATTATCAAATTCTTCCTTTACATAGTCGACCCTGGCGATATAAACAGTACCGCGGTAATGTTCTTGACTTACGATCATTCGCTCAGTGGCTCTTGAGCAGTGAAGTAGTGATGTGAGACGTTTCATATATTATCAAATTCTTTCTCTAAACACAATTGCAAGTGCAACGAGGAACTTTTCGTGAATAAGTGTAAGTGCAACGAGGATTAAAGTGCCACGAGAAAAGAGCGAAGGAAGCAAAAGAAAAAAGGAGGTTTTGGAAGTGGATGGATCAATAAGATATGATGTAAGTCATTAATATAAATTATTTATCACATTCATTATTTATTATATTGTTGCGTCCCCGCGTCCCGTCCCGCTGAATGTATTCGTTACCCGTTGAATTCTTTCGAAGAAGATCGTTTTCGCGCGCGTTGTCAAGATATTGTTATAAACAACGACTGTCAGAGAGTCTAAGCCCAGCTGTCAAATTGTGTGGACGCGCGTCTATTTGTGATCCGTTTTACGATTATTCTGAATTCTTGTATGTTACTCGCGATTTATTAAAATTCTTGTGCACCTTAAATCGCGTTATTATTTACGAGTGTACGAGCGTCAGCGTATGCTAAGTATTTTGCCGATTGTGTCGCGCGCGTTCGATATATATCGCGTTCGATATATACCGCGTTCGGCGGACGCAACAATATATACATTATTTATCAATAATATATATATTCAAAATATACATATTTCTCGTTTCGTTTTATTTCTTTGATTGTGATTTAATAGTGATTTTAAATTGTATAACATATATAATACATAAACTTATAAAAAATATTCCATTTTATTTTAAAATAATTAAAACATTTATAAAATTTTTTATTAATTAATATTTTCAGATACTTTTATGTTTTATAAAACATTTCAAATTAATATATTTATTTAAATATTTCATATATAAAAAAATATTAATTTTTTTATTTATCATATTTTTAAAAGTTTATATCTAAGAAATATAAATTATTTTGTAATTACGCAATTTATAATATTAAGATATATCTATTTAAAAGTAAAAATGTAAAAATTAATTGCGCGCAATAATTAGGTTTAAAATCATTTATTTTGAACATTGCTTTGTATAATAGATGTTCTCTTATCCTTTATATTTTTATTTATCATTCATATTTGCGAATTTAAATTTATGTACTATATTACAAAATAAATTTCAAATTATGTATTATATTATATATAAAATTATATATAATATAACCCTCCCATGGGGTACACCTTGTCGCGGTGGGAGGGCTTAGTACTTGGATGGTGCCTTGAAGTTTATCTTAAATTTTTCTATTTATGATAAATCTTAAGGTGCCTGAATGGGAAGCTAAGTACCCTTTCGCGTCGTCGATACCGTCAACGTGCCGCGGACGGCAAGCGCTCCGTTACCGCGTTTTCGCGGTGTAGTATTCTCGCGTCGTCGCGTTTTCGCGCTTCCGCGTTGGACTTTTCGTATAAAAATCCCAATTTCCTTATTGTCACGAGTCTCTACTTCCGATGCCAACTAACTGGGATGTTTCGAGTTTGCACACGTTGCTATGCAACGTACACTCTTGCTTCGTGCTTCGTCAAGTAATTCGGCCCGAATTAGTTAGAACTCGATCGATTGCTCGGAATGGTCGTCAATGGGTCCCTTCTCTTTGCTCGTCTACAGCCACACGCACTGCGTGTGTTAACCCTGTCGAGGAGTCGAGTGGATTCCCCTAGGCACGATTTTCGCTCGGTAAAAGGGGTTGCCTCCCCATTTTCTAAATTGCTGAATGTTAGCATTTAAAAAATGTGGGTATCCTCTTCTTTTGCCGTCTACCAGCCTGGTGTAGCCATGTCCTGCAATAGCGGGAAACTTCGTGTTCCGGGCGAAGCACCTGAAATCGTGCTTAGCGGGTCCAGGTTCGATACGAGATAGGATAATTATGCGCGAAAAAGAGCTGGTGAACTTCATTTTCCTCTATTCCTCAATCGTTTCGTCTTCTTTCCGGTTCGGGCCTAATCTTTGCTCGTTGTATCGTTGCATTCCCGACCTGTTGGCTCGAAGTTGATTCTCATAAATGAAATGGGATTTTCGCTCGTACCGAAACCGGGAGTGTCGGTGAAAGTATATATATATTAAATATATACATCGCGCGACCAAATTTTAATCGTACCGAAATAGTGCGGGAGTGCCGTTCAGTATCGCGCGTAAAATAACGAAAATAGCGATATAAAAATATCGCTCGTGAGTGCGGGAGTGTCGTTAAAAGTATCGCGCGTCAACAACATGAGAGGAGGAGGAGGCCTGGGAGAGGCATCTTGCATCGGCGGAGCAACCTGATGGTGAGTATCTATTATTTGTATATCAATTGTTATAAATCGTTATAAATGAACAATAATTCGATCTTATTATTTAAATGAATTAAAAAGAAAATTAGAGAGAAAGATTTTTATAAAAATTATATAAAACTTTCTATTTAAAAAACAGTTTCAAAAATTTATAAAATTTTTGCACACGTGTTTATCTCTGCTTATTATTTTACACATCGGATATAAAATTCCGCACGATACAAATTTTTTGAAATATTGATTTTATTTTGAGCATTGTTGTAAATGAATTTTATATTTGTATATTACAGACAACGTAGCTTCGATAACTCCGCTGTTGCGCATCAGTGCCGGTGAGTGAAAAAAACTTTTATTTAATTTTAAGGTAACGGTTTCGTAGAGATTGTAGATGTAGATGTAGATGTAGATGTAGATGTAGATTGTAGATAAATCCGTTGCCTTAAAATGGATGAGCTAGAATAAATTAAGTTAAATAAATTTTAATAAGTTCTTTTTCGAAATGCTTTGCATCTATTGCGAAAATATATTGAAGTATTAATTAAAAAAAAGAAGATCAAGTAAAGATTTTGTCTAATTTATTAAATAAAGAACACGTATTAATAATTTTATCAATTTTATCAATTTCTGATACTACTTTATTTTTATAACGCGCATTTATCTTATTCTAATTTCTTAGCTCATCCATCGTAGAATTTATTTATAGATATTAGTTTTAAACTTTACTTTAACTTAATATAAAGCCAAATGATTAATTCATTAAATAACTTGTAACATGATAATAAATGACTTACTATATGACCGTGTTAGCAGTCTAATATAATATATAGAAATTTGTAGTAATTTGGCTTTATTTTAAAGTTAAAATAAAAAGCTATATTCAAATATTTAACGAACGATCGTAAAATCGAACGATCGTTACGGTGAGCGTGAAATATTTACGCTCATTTGTCGATAATTAATCGGCAAAAGAAGGAGTGTTTATCTCCTCTTTCGATCTCTGATTAGAGATCAAGCGAGAAAGTGGCCAGGATCAACGAAAGGTAGGGTCAACTGGCCTGAAGAAAAGCTCGCACGCGATTAGGGCATTGATTAAAATATATATGATTAGAGATAGGCTCCCCAAATCTCGAATAATTTTAATCAGGAAGTAGGGTTGTTAGGGCTCATAGGATTGTTAAGATCATAGGGTTGTTAGGACTCATAGGGTTGTTAAGATCATTATTTCTTTCAATTCTTTTAATATTCCAATAATCCTAGAAATCCTGGAAATTAAAATTATTTAAAAAAATTTAATTGAATTTATTTTTAAAATTGTTGTAAAAATAAATATAACATGTTAAAAATAAAAATAAAAATATTTTAAAAATAAAATTTAAATTATCAAAATTTTCAGGAATATTAAAGAAATTGCATAATTATTAATGTTTAAGAAATATCTTAACATGTTATATTTTATTTAAAAAATATATTAAAAATATATGTGGATTAAGTTGAATAATATTAAATCCAAATGTTAATGCTGTCAATATCAAATTATTTATGTTATTAAACATTTGAATAAATTGAATATATTTATTTCATATTGATAGCATCATAAACTTGTAAATTGTAAATAGTTATAATTGTATATTAATTATAATCTAATATTGATATTATCATTGGAAATACAATACAATTGTGCATTTTCAATATATATTTTTTCAATCGCGACATTTATATAAAATTGTGTATTAATCGCAAATAAATCGGCACTTGTAGGTGTTAGTAATTATATCGCGTGTCTATTAAGGGCTTCGATTATTATATTATAAAAATTATCCCAATGCATATCCCAATCGAATATTCCGAATATTGTCGATTTATTTATTCGTCGTGTTTTCTTGCACATTTTAATTAATTTGATTTATTTTGTAATTTAATCTTTGATTTACATCGAAGCTTGCTCTATCTTTATGCATTTTGAATATTTCTTTTAGATAGTCTGCACAAAATGCACCAATAATACAATTACTTTCTTTTACAATGGAAGAAACGATAAATTTTATTAATGATTCTTTTTAATCATGATTATTTAGGTTTATATAAAACTAATTAAATTCGTTATTTATATAAAACTAATTAAATTCTATTATTGTATGTCGATTATTAATAATATATATCGCGTAATTAATCATCACTAATCATAGTCTCGTCTGATCCATGTAGAAATTCTTAGTAAATTTTATATTATACATCTACTTTAGAGACACTTCCGTATAATTCTGTGTAATAAATTTTATTTTGTATTAAGTTTCAGATTATATTTTATATTAAATTTGTATTATTATTTGTAATATATTTTGTAATATATATATATATATATATATATATATATATATATATATATATATTCGTAATGTAATTATTATCATGTAATTATAAATCATGTAATATTCGTAATGTAATTATTATCATGTAATTATTATCACTCTCGATCCTCGGGTCCGCTTATCTTCCCGAGCTGTCTAGTACGATTGTGAAGTCTGACAGAGAAAGCGAAACCACGAATAGAGTGCGAGCGAGTTGACCTATCATCAAAGAGTTCCGAAGTCTTTAGTAATCGGTTTTCTCGCTTTCTCTATCCATTCGCAACTCACGAGAATGCAAACATCTTATAAATTAAAAACTAAAACTTTTATTTTGTATTTTATCGATTTGAAAATAATTTTAATGAATTAATGAGATTTTTACGATTAAAATGACACCAAACACGATATAAATCGGACAATTTTTAATTAGTCTGATAATAAAAATTTGGATTATATATTTAACTACATTTATCCGACTTATGTCGTGTTTGATGTCATTTTAATTGCAAAATGCTCATTATTCCATTAAAATTACTTTAAAACGAATAAAATGCATTTTATTTTCTATTCTGATAAGATGACATACTCGTGACATACCCTGGCGAAAATAAGAAACTTTATAAAGCGTTAACAACCGTCAAGTGAGGGTTTTCTGAGAGTTTATATGCTTTTCAAACTTTGTAAGAGCACTTACATAACGCTGTTGGGTTTTGAATGCTTATCAAACGCTGCAGTGTTGCAATTTTTGTTCTACAAACTCTTTATATAATGTTACATGTAAGTTTTGCAATGCTGAGGTAACATTTTTCAGAGTACGTTCAGTAAACGTTGATACATCTTCGTGTACAGAGTTTACTCAGACTTTTCAAACGTTTACGTTTACGCTATAACGTACAAACGTCTTTTAAACGCTGCAGTGTTGCAATTTTTGTTCTACAAACTCTTTACTAATCGTTTTTAAACTCTCGACGAACTTCCACAAACGTTCATGTAAACGCCAAACAAACGTCTCATTTTTGCCAGGGAATTCGTTGCCAAAATATTTTATATATTATAAAATGTACATTTTAACACGGAATATTAAATTAATGAAGTATTTTAATTTATTGATTAAAATTGATTATTTATTAAACAATTTATCCTTTCATTATGCTAATTATTTGCATCTATAATTCGATTGATTTACTTCGTGTTCTCTCACAATCCAAATTACATTTAGATTGTCAAGTAGAACGATAAAGTAACACGGATGAAATATATTTGTGACTCTAAATATTATAATAATAATTATTGTCCGTAAAAATCGCAACGATCGAAGTAATTATTTAATATTTTGGATTTCTATCACTTAATCGATTTTCGATTAAATTGTATATTGTTTAATAACAAGGATTGAGAAAATTAAAACATTGGTCGAAATATAGTTAATTCTAATATTAAAGCTTTAACATAGCGCGCTACTGTTTATTTGTTGTATTACCAAAGTCGAACACCGTGTTATCGATAATTCGTTGCCGAAATATTTTATATATTATAAAATATACGCTAACGCGGAATATTAAATTATAGAAGTATTTTCATTAATTAATTAAAATTGATTATTTATTAAATAACTTCTCACGGAATCTTTCGTTATGCTAATTATTTGAATTTATTCGATTATTTTATTTTCAAAGTCAAATTCTATAATATTTAGTTTTGCATTTTAGAAGACTGACTTAGAGCGAGCTAAATAAATAAATAAATAAATAAATAAATAATAAATAAATGATGTTGAGAAGAAAAAGAACACACATAAATAAATAAATAAATAATAGCGTGGAAAGAGAGAACATACTAATATTTTTATATAATAAATTATTATTAATTAAATTATTTATATTTTTATTTATATTATTTATATTATCAGAGAGACATATATGTTACCCTCTGAGAACATTCGTGAACATTGGCTTTGTAGTTCATGTTCACGTTTTAAATGTCCACAGAGGGAGTATCGCTTCCAGGGATCACCTAAAAGCGGGCCATTTTCTATATGAAAAATTACTGGTCGGAAAACCTTACAGAAAACAGATCTCCTTGATTTCATATCTACAATTTGTCGCGAAAAGGAGTAGTTTCAATCTGTAGGATGAGATGTGGACATACCGCTCTAAATGAAAGTCTATCAAGATTTTCAATTGTTCCCTCTTCAAAATGTCCTAGCTGTGACAGTCCGGAAACACTGGATCATATCTTTTGGAAATGCAGGCGTTTCGATACGGAAAGGAAATTCTTTATCCGTCAATTAATTTCCTCTATTAACACTTTTCCCTATCCAATCAAGTCTCTTTTAATACTTATATATGATGAAAACATAGTACTGGCTATAGATCAATTTATTAATGCTATTAATTGTAATATTTAGCTAAATAAGACTGCTAAACTAGTTTGTTAACAAAAGTATACTGGGATATTGAATATAAATTCAGACATAATTTATAACATTTATGTAAAACAAAATACTTGCACCTAGACTAATTATTATTAACACATGTTATTAATACTTACTAACACTTAACACTTAATAAGATCTAATCTTAAATTCCATAACAATACAAAATTTAAGTTTTATTATAAGTTTAGATGTAAGTCAGATATCTAACTTAATATAAGTACAATAGCGATTTTCTTTTGATATTAAATCTCATACATTAAATAATATAAATTACATAATATGTATATGAGAACATATGTATGTACGAATGCAAATAAGTACTAATCTATGTGAGTGTAGGTCTACAAAGAAAGAGTGACATGTAAATAGAACATAACTGTATGTATCTTTTCTTCTCTTTTACAGGTGTAATATGTAGATTTAAAATAAGATATTGGTACTCAATATTAATCTTAAATTTTCGTTATACTCTTAATAGATATATTTACTTTATTACATTACGACACACTAGAAATAAGAACGATTCTAACTTCGATGTTTCTCTTTATGTTTTCTTGTAGGTATGCACAAAAGCTGTTAAAAGATTTTATTATTTGATTTCTATAACCTACGATAATACCAAAGAATTGTACTAATTCCAAAATTTTTACCTACTGTTAAACCTTACCGACTAACGATAATCTTATATGTATCATGCTATATGGCGTCTAGCCAATGCGTGCTTCTTGCTCAATAAAAAAAAAAATGAAATAAAAGCGGGCCATGACATCTCTCAGTCTTCTCTCTGTTGATATTATCGAAATAAATAATATTTCACAGTAAAGTGATAGATACTTTTTAGAGAAATAATATTTTCTTAAAGTGTTGAAAATATACAACTATCTACATGGATGCATTACAGTTAAGAAATGTACTTAAATTTAATATAATTACAATTTGATTAGATATAACCATATGTCTTCTCGTGTGTATAATTATTTTATTAAAATGTGCAATGTTGTTATAATAGTAAAATTGTCACATAAATTTTCAGTAAATCTGTTTTCAGTAGTTCAGAGACTTTCTTCTCCTCTACAACCAAATATCTGAGACGTGTTTTAAGAAATGTGCAAATACTTTCCTCACTCGAGAAGTCACGTCCAACGAAGTAAGTATTTCTACAAATGTTATTATATGTATATTACAGTATTGAAAATAAATCCATTTAATATTCATCTTTAAAATTGCAGGATCTTTGCGTAAGTAATTGTGCGCAAAAATATATTCATGCAAATCATAAAATAATGGAGATATTTATGGAAGTGCAGCCTATAATGGTTCGTAAAAGAATAGAAGAAATAAATACGACTCAAGCTGCATTAGAAGCACAAAATCAGCAAGTGACACAAAATCCACAATGATGCTAATATCAATTATGTATGATGTATTTATCTGCATTATCAGTCTTCAAATATTCTTTAGTTAGTTTAATCATAAATTATAAAATTCTGTTGAGTACATATAAATATATGTATATAATAATAATATTTTGAAACATTTTACATATGTATATATAGGATAATTGAGGAGAATATATTCTATATATTTGTATTTCCTCCTTTATATCATTTATTTGTATATAGCTATTTAAGCAAAAAATTTTATATATTGAGATTATTGCTTACGAGTATAATGTTGTCAATCAGGCGTTCCGATATTCCAATATTCCAATACTAAAAATCTATAGTTTGTCATGCATACTATAGATTTTCACTACTGGCAGTGAAAAGTTATACTTGATAGATATAATTGAAGAGATTAATTTATAATATGGATTTAAGATTACCTTGAATTATTTTTTATATATAAATACATTTTGTGTAAGAGATATAAAAAGGAGGCAAGTATAAGCATTCATTTATTGTTAAGAGATTTGTATACACATAATATACACACACGATAACATCATAGTTAGGAACATAATATTTCAGCTATATATTTTATAAATAATAAAATGTTTAAGAATTATATATATATATATTTCAAATCTAATAAAAATTAATTTTTGTAACACTGATTAAAAAAAGATCAGATCTTAGCAGATAGAGCATTTACCTAACTTTAATTATATTCTGGAATGCAACTTAGCTCTGTGTAGCAAAATTATATAAACTAGAAAAGAAGGTGTTAATGTTTTAAGTCTTCACATAATATGTAAAGAATATATACAGATATGAATATAGCAGTTGTTACACAAAGGCCAGAGTTATGAAATATTTCATATCACGCTTAATCTTTAGATAACAGATACAAGCGTGAAATATATAAGAAACCTGCGAATTCTTCGAGATTGATATCTTATACATCTTTATACTTTTTGTATACATTCACCATACACACATGTGAATATTTATTAAATATCATGTACACGTTGGAAGAGTCATCTTCGCAATCTTGTGGCATATATAACACCTTTATAATATTATATCACTCTATAACTAGATTTTTATTTGTTCATTAACTGCAACTAGATGCAATGGTAATCACTATTATGACAAGTAATAAATGACCATTATTGGAAAAATGCCATCACTTTTTGCTACAAAATATTTTTAAAAAGTTTTTCGGATCTCTGGAAACTACAAATTGTTGTATGTGTGTGTGTGTGTGTGTAGTGTATATGTGTGATGCATTGTACATATATCATGTTGTCACTATAGAATACAAGCGCAAGCGATTAAACTTATTTTGATACAAAATTATATTGAATCTTTTATATATAATTTTTAAATACTTAAGTAAGAAAATGACTAGCATTCTTTTGCAATGTTTTGTTTAAATTTTAAGCTTTGAAACTAAGATAAATTTTTAAGTAGAATTTGATGTAGAAATATTTAAAAATAAATTCATACATTCTTCCACAATTTATATATAAATATATACTTGTAGCAATATATTGCTACAAATATACCATTGTTATGATGTTTATATCTTTATAATATTTCTTACAATTTTTTTTATAGGAGAAACAAAAGATTTATCTTCATTTTATACATATAACTATAAAAAAAATTTTCTATTTAACAAAAATTAATACACATTTTATATAATATAATTCTCATTATCCACAGAGGATGACAAATATTTATTATTTATATAATTATTTATAAAACATTTATATAATTTATAATTGCATGCATTATGAGTTTTAAGATTAAAGAATAAATAAAAAAAAAAATGAATTATATCATACATGTGATTCTTTAAGAAATAGATTCAACAAAATCAGTTCATACATGTTATTCAGATCTAATTTATTTTATTATATATAGTCACAAATATATAATACTTTTAGTTTCTGTATAATAATACCAAAATTTAATAATTACAGTAAAATATGATGCAAAACAATATATTGATATTAAAATCGCATTAATATTTGATGTGTGATTAATGCAAGCTTTAATTGAAATTTTCAATGTAACATTCTATTGAAATTTTCTATCCAATCATTTTCTTGCTTTTAACAAATTAATTTGTAATAATTTAAGTAATTATATGTTGTTAGATATGGAAAACAAGAGTAAATTTAATAATATCATAGCGTCAAAGCTCGAATTTTTATGAAATAATGATTTATAAATAATAATTTAAAGATTAGTCTTTTAAGATAGTGGATAGTATATTATTAAATTACATGCTTATTATGCATTTGTAAAATGTGATATAAACAAGCAATTAATATCACTAATATACTGTAAAATAGAAGGCTCCATTTATCATATTACGTCACGTTACGTATTTACATTGAAGAGAGAAATTACATTTCCTCTATAAGACAAATATAAAAATTAAATCTATTGCCTCTTTAAATGTTTAAGCATTGGAACTTAATTGTTAAGACATTATTGAACAAGTTGTTTTGAACAAGTTGTTTTGAACTTCCTATTAATTTGCAATTTTCTTAAAAGAATTAATTTTATACATGATGTGTATGTCAAAAATATTATATATATAAATATATATATACATATATATATACATATGCGTGTATATATTTGTGTAGATATATATGTATACATACATGTATGTATATGTATATAATGATCAATATATAATGATTAAGATATTACACCATAACTTTTAGGGATTCAGTCTGTTTATACACATCATAAATCTCGATTTTTTTTCACTCTACATTATTTAAATTATCAGACTAAACGGCAGCTTTCACAATACGTACCGGCGAATTGTTGAGTGGTTTTGATAACTGTTCTACCTTTACTTTCTGTATTTCACAACAGAGTAATTCAGTGGGCGAACGCGCTTGTACAGTCACATCCTTCGCGGCAGGAGAAGAGAGAGATGTTCACTTTATTTCAACTACTGTTCCAACCATGAGGGCAAGGTGGAATTTGGTGATTTCACCTTGATGTTGAATTGTTTGAGAGTTGCCTCCAATGCAGTTTGATTCCCCGAGAAGTATGCAGATATAGCATTATGGAATAACAATAATTGTTTGTGCATCACTTTAATCTGAAACAATATTGTATTGTTAGAAAATGACAGAACCAATTAATTGTCGATTTCGAAAAGAATTAAGAGAGCGTACCCGGTTTTCGTCTAAAAACTTCAATTTGATAGAAACGTCTGAGCGCAATTTTTCGAAATTCTGTTTGTGTCCTTCATAATTAGCCTGTGCCTCTTCTAATCTTGCTGCATTACTGCCATCTGATTTTGTAGCTTGCACAAGAGCCTCTAGATCTGTTCTATATGCATCATACTCTATCCTGCAAAATTATTACATCACAATGATAAATGATATATTTAAATTTATTTATAATGATAAATGATATATTTTAAAAGATATAAAAAACAAAATTTGCATACCTTGCAGTTTCATATTGTCTCACTGTGAGTAGAGTGTCCTCGATTGTTTTATTACACAAGGTATTCACTGAAGAAACAAAGAAATTTAAGGCCCCTAAAAGTGTTTCGCCATTTTTAGTTAAATTTCTCTGCGTTTCCGAATTATATAGAAACTCTTCTTGGAGCTCAGGCGATTTCTGTGCTAATTCAGAAAACGCTTCTCCAAGGGCATGTTGTGTCTGAACAACATGATGAAAGTGTGATGCCAAAGCTCGTGATAATCGCAGAACGTTGCAATATTTTCTCTGAGTATCTCTAAGCAATTCAATCTGAGTCTCAAGTTCTGGAATAAAAAACAGATGTTTATTTTTATGTCTTACAAATGACAATAATTTGTTAAGCCTGTTTTCTTATATAGGTGAAACTCACCAAAGTCTACAGTACGAGATGTTTTCCCTAATCTCTCGTACATTAACTGTTTGGTGCATTTATACGTGGAAATACTCCAATTCTTTAGACTCTCAATTTTGCTTTGAGTAGTGCGCATAGTTTGCGTATCACCATTTTGAATAGGTGTATTTGGGGAAACTGTCATAGCTGAAAAAAGACAGACATCTTTTTACTCCAATTTTAAAATCTCTGAAATTTTGTTCACTGATAAATATACAAGAGAATATTTGATATATACAAGTCTGATTTGTAGGACTTCCTAAGCTCAAATTTATAGTGGCTGGTCTCGGGTGACTATCGCTGCTACAGTTGTTTGGTACATGAGGTGGAGGAGTCCCGGTATGTACAGCATTGTCACTCTCATTCAAGGAAGGCGCATCCTTTAACATCTCATGTATGCTGCGTTCCATCCCACTTGATGTAACCGTAATTTGGGACATTCCTGTAATAAAATACATACCGATTCCATGTATCCCATATACTTTTCTTGAAAAAACAAATTCTCTTTCGAAATCTAATTTAAGCTCTCATAAGCAATAGCATGAGACATGTCTGTCTTTTTGAAATACATTTGCAAATTACATTCTGTTAAATTAGAAATGTATCTCAAATCGAACAGATTTCAGAATGTCAAAGATCGACACTGACAGCCACCCTGCAGTCATATTGGAAGCGAACGTCGTATACTTTTCGCAAAGAACTGGTACTTTTTAGCACACTCTGCATGCATGCGAGATACTTACAATTAACAATTTGACGGAGAATGTAATAGATATATAATCACTGCTCGCAACATTCGAGTGTCACTGTATATGCACGCGACATGAAGACGTTATTATCGTGCGTAATAATTACTGAATAATCGGGATCACCATAAACGGCATCTCTTTAGCACATACGCGCACACGTCTCTCACTTGTATCATAACAGAAAATTCATGCCTTGTAAAAGAGACACGAAGAGACACGTCACTGAACGCTTATTTCTCGAAAGAGTAAACCAGGTTTGTGTCGTGGAAAAAATAGCGTCGAACGGATAATATACTTACTACACTAAAAGATCGACGTCCGTGCGTTACCTCTACCGTGCTGTTACATATGTATAATGTAAATCGAAACACTTGACGGTTGCGATTTTTATCTTTACGGCGTTTCATGAAAAGAGAACAATGTGTGTGCCAACCTAGGTGGCGCGATGAGTGCCAATATCACCAATACCTGTACAAGATATTCTATATATTATGTATGTACCTGACAGTGCATACAATCAATGTCCGTACAGTGAAGTCCAATATTGTAATCAATTATGATCTTGTCCATTCGATTATAAACCGTCAACTGAATGCTCGTAAAATGATAGAAATTTCTAGAGATTCTCTGTCAATAGGCAATCGGAGCATTAGATACATTCACGCGTCAATAACATAAAATGTTTAAAATGAGAGATGATAGAAAAGCTTTATAATAAGAACATTATTTGGCCTTGACATAGCTTATATTTAAGATCTCAATTGGACAAAAATAAACGTACAAATTCATAGAATGTAGTTTTTCATTTACAAAAAGTCTTTGCTTCTTCTCTATATAATTACAACACTTTTAATATGAAGGAAATGTTTTATTGCAATGCAAGATACAAATTCGTTCTGATCAGTTATCTCTCGTTTCAGGTTCTTCATCATATGCTGCCATAACTTTCTCCATAATTTCCCATAGTTTATCCCTTGCTAAATCTTTGCAGAAAACCTGTTACATGAAATAATTCACACAATCAAATCACATTACATTAATTTATATGTAAATTAATATCCTATATATGCACACACATCCATACTTACATTGAACCATGGTTGTTGATCACACTCGTCCATCAGAGGTACAACTACACCATAAATTTGCAATGACAAATTAATACAAGCTATTGCTATTAAATTTGGTGGATAATCAAGAATAGCTGGGGAATGATGAAAGTCTTGCAGCAATGCCATACTAGTTTTGGCAACTGGATACTTGGACCACTCCTCTTCGCCAAACCAGGCTTGTAGAGATCTCAAATAATGAAGCATATACTGTAACAATAAACATGTAAATTGTTCATATATATATTACACATTGATATTGCATTAATATTATGCAATTAGTAATGCTTGTACCTTGTGTGGATGTACAGGTGTGACTTGAAATTTGAGCATTCTCATAATTAAAAGCTCAGCTTGTACAATCGCATCTCTCATACTCCAATATTGATCACCAAGATCTAGAGGCTGAGATCCTCTATGAAGTGTATTGTAAGATACATTCATTATGTCTCTTATTTTTAATGCATCATCTTTGACTTTACTGGCCAAATAAAGACATGTCGATGCTATTAACTAAAACAAATGAGACTTATAATA
This sequence comes from Camponotus vicinus, assembly GCF_025532165.1. Taxonomy (NCBI): domain Eukaryota; kingdom Metazoa; phylum Arthropoda; class Insecta; order Hymenoptera; family Formicidae; genus Camponotus; species Camponotus vicinus. Next base: position 9,152,064 of record NW_028141980.1, read on the forward strand.
TTGACTTATAATTTGTTAAAAATTTAATTAATATTATTTCTATATTATTTATTCTTACATAATTATCATATCCCTGCAATGTTGCTTCTTTTATAAATCTGTGATATAATGTTGCAGCGGTAGCTATTGTTAATGGATGAGCTTCTAATTTTAAACCTACAATCAAAGAAATGTTTTTTTGTGGTTTATCTTAAAAATATGACTTCTTCCATGGAGCATCTACAAGGACTACATTCCGATTCATTGACAGTACTGGAGATCTATAGTATGTGATGTAAATTATAGATTTTCAGTACTAGTGGATATCGGAACACAGCAAAGATATCGCAGTTGACATACCACACTCAAAGATAAATCGTGAAACTGTAAAACTGTCGTTAGACTTGGTATAATCGATTGTAATACTTTTTTGCAACGTATTCCTTTTTTCGCGTTGCATCGCTAGAACATCAATCACATCTTTCATCTTAGAACTGAAAAGAAACGATAAATGTAACTAATAATGTCGCTTGTGGCATGCAAATTTTCTGCAAAATCATTAATGTCATTATCAATATCATAGATACAGTACGCGTAAAATTTTGATCTGTCAAAAATAAACCGGCATATAACCTTGTTTCAGTATCATCCAATGTGAACTCATTGTACCTGAGAGTTTCGGTACTGCTCGGCTCTGAGGGATTCATCTCGAAATCGCGTGCTTCACAGAAAACAACTTTTATAAATCGTAATATAAATAATAGTATACAAAACAGTTTCTCATTCAAACGCAAGACAAGACATGACTCGCAAACACCAGTAAAATAGTGACGTAAACTATAAATCTTCAAATGAATGTCGGAAAACAGCCTATGTCATCCGAACTAAAAATATTTCCCATCGGATACAGCGATAAAAGCGATATAGCAACAGCTTCTAAAACATGTTTCGGTTTTATTATAAATTTCAACAATGAAATTAGAAATGGTTGTAAATTATTTATTTTTCTTGTCAATTCATAAAATATAGTCAATATAAAGTCAATGTTTTTGACGATGATACTATATTAGTACCAACCAATCAGCGAATCCCTGACAAAGATAGCGATCCAATGGCTGCGTTCAGCAGGAAAAGCTGCTTTGCAACTGTTGTAAAATTCGTGAATCTGATTGGTGTATGCTCTTAGATTCAGTCAAAATTAAGAGCATACACCAATCATGGTGTAAGTAGACAAGGTGAACCATTGCGCATAATGGCGGAGGTCTGAGATCTTGACCAATCAGAACTTGAGCTTTTAGGCAGCGCGCTGTTTGAAAGTTTCAAAAATGAAATGAGATTGTATCTCACGCAATTTGGATAAAAATATGTTGTATTTAATATAAATATTACAGAAGCGAAGTATGACTATACAGATTGTTTATTGCACATATGTTTGAGTTTTCTTTTTTCTTTTTTAGTACAGTTTTGTATTTTGCAATTTTTAACACAGCACACTGGCATTTTCAGCATATTTTAATCACGATGAGAACAACATTCAACCGATAATTAATAACGATCAGTTCAACTCATGTTCAACTCATTCAATGTGACAGTGAAAGTATATAAGCAGCCATATTGAATTTCGCATAAAAGCTCAAAACGTAATTGGCTGACTGTCCCCCACTTATTTTAACCTACTGCGCATCTATCGGAATTGTTCACCTTGTCTACTTACACCATGACACCAATCAGGCTTACGAATTTTACAACAGTTGCAAAGCAGCTTTTTCTGCTGAACGCAGCCAATGGCCGCATTCAGCAGACTCAACAGTTGGACAACATTACTAGATTTTCCGATGTAATTCGACGCTGATTGGTCGGACCTGAAAGTAGAAACCAATCATGTTCGATTGCTACTTAGCGGTTGAGCCTGCTGAATGCGGCCAATCAGCACGTTTCTTTTTCTACCAATAGGATCATTGGCTGCGTTCAGCAAAAAAGCTGCTTTGTAACTGTTGTAAAATTCGTGAGCCTGATTGGTGTATGCTCTTAATTTTGACTGAATCTAAGAGCATACTCCAATCAGATTCACGAATTTTACACAGTTGCAAAGCAGCTCTTCCTGCTGAAAGCCATTCCCCACCCTTGACAGCTCGCTCCAACATATGAGTTTTTTCGCAAAGTTGGCCACCCTGTTATCCCCTCCCTTGTGAGACGCCCTTGGAAGAGGTGGAAAGCTTATATAAACGGACACTGGCTTATCGAATTTCGCGGCATTTTGCACGGGACAAGGCGGTGCATTCCTCGCTGCTAATTTTATAGGTTATGTCGCGCTGAGACGAAAAAACTTTATTACAATCGCGAACTAGATTCTCAATTAGGATCGCGTGTGGATTAGTCGAGAGAGACTCGCAACTCGGTGCAAAAAGAAGCAGGACGAACTTGACGAATACGGTATATTATTCTTCACAATATCGGCACTTTTGCATAAATTTGCCATCAATCACATGGTATCATATTTTTGTTCTCCTTATGTACGTAACTGCGCAGCGGGTGCCGCTAATAGCAACCAGTCGAGGGATCAATTTGGAGACATCGTCGACCTGACCTTTGTTTTCGTTGGATCGAAACGCGAGAAGAGTCGGAAATTCGGAGATCAAAGCGAGAGAAAAAGATACGAGGGAAAAGACGCTATACGAAATGTCGGCTTCTCCTATCGCCAGACAGGCTACCCAGAGCCAGAGCATACCGTCTAAGAGGATCGTCATCCACGATCCTAATCAGTTGCCAACGGATTATTCGTCCACTCCCGGAGGCACTCTTTATTCTACGACACCGGGAGGTCAGTGCATCCTTTATTCCGTTAAGTCAATTTTTTCTTAAATTTATTCCTGACCATGAAACTATGGTCAAACCTCTGCGATTTCTATGGAAAGAAAGAAAAAAGGAAAAACCCTTGAGATTCTAAGAATTTTCTATTCAATGGTCAACCGACAAATATCTTGCCGTATATCCTTCGTCGATCGTGAAAACGTAAAAAATCACGAAGGCCAGCACTGAATTTGAATTCAGTTCGATTCGAATAAATCCGAGAGAAATTTTCGGTTGGCGTGATATATTTCAAAGAGCGAAAAAAATAGATTTTTTTATGTATATTTATATCATCTCCGAATTTAGTCCCCTCTCCTAATCATATCACGTACTTTGTTTCTCGAATGAAACACTCTCTCGTTAGGAGGAATATTGACAAAGAAATTACAAATTCCGATGCGAAAGTTCCACTTAATAAACATCTGTCGCGATGTTTCTCGCGCAATCAGCAGATAAAACAAATACTGACAGATACGAGAATTTCTCTCATTTTTTTTTCTTAGAAAAACACTTGCATTTCGCACGCACACATGTGAAGAAAAAAAGATAAACTTATTGCGACGTTTTATGCGTATCGGAAGACGCGAAGGCATCGACTCCGAGATATCGTTTGGGAGTCGGTGCGACCTCGATAAACAAATGCAACACGTGCAAGCTTCAAGGCCATTGGTATTTACGTGTGTGTCAGCCGGCGCGACGCGTGGTTATCTCTCTCGCACCCATACACACTCGATTCGATAACGAGCATGTTGCATAATTGCATATTTCGGGATTTAATTTTTCGTCTGCATGAAAAAAATTTCAAAATTTTTGCGTCGTATAAATTTTATATATATATAAAACACAGACAATTGATGACTTTATTCAAACAATTTTTGTTTCTAATAATACGAATGAAAAATTATGTTTACACTTTCTTCATAAAAAAAAAATAAATAAATAAAACATGACTAAATGCATGTATACACACACACACACAACATGCAAATAAGGTAAACTCATGATACATTACATATACACGAGTTTGTGATATTAATAGCAGATTTTCAAATCTCGAAGATAATACATTAGATAAACATATATCGTGTCTTTTAAATGATAACTTGTTGCGCTTGTATTTACATTTCTTTGAATACACATTATTTTTCGATTAAAAAGAAGATTCAGAGGAGTCAATAAAGCGAATCGGAGCGTTGAATATATTTATCATTTCTAGGAAAGAGGACGTAAAATATAAAAATTTAAAAAAAAAAGATCCTTCCGCGTTCCTTCTGATAAATTTCGATTCGATTCTTCTTTTACGAAAGAATTGAGAAGAGACATCGATTAAACATACAATTTTTATTTATAATAAGCAAAAATATTCTATTCTACGTGAGTAAGGCCACGTGCATTTTGCACATCTTGCACGTCCTGCAACGTTCCTAGGCCTAAATAACGATCAAGGCCGAATTAATGTGTGAACATCATCCGATGCGTAATCGGTGACGTGTAATGTTTATCACTGCGCGACGCCGAGCTAAAAGTCACGGTGCTTTGAAAAACAAGTGTTCGTTGCTGGGCCTTCGCGATAACTTTAACTTCAACGCATGACACGTGTATTCTATGCCCGATGAACATACATCTAAATGAATTTTGCATGACATTTCTACGTGTAAACAATAACAATTGTTATACAACTGTTTACAAATGAACGGTGTATCCTTGTCCTAACATTGCAACATTGCATAATTTTTTTGTAATTATTTTGTACTATTATTGTCCGAGTAGAAAAAAAATTGCTTTAATCGTAGAAAATTTAATGGAGGGTCATGTTGCACGTTTTCTTTTTTATAGTGAATAAATATGAAAAGATTTCTATCTTTAAGATATTATCTTATGCAAAATAACTTTTTTAGTGAAGCTTTTTTCTTTTTTTCTTTCTCTCTTTTTTTTAGAAAGTATAAACATAATTTTCACATACATCTTCATGTTTCCTATGATTATGTTTATCTTAGCAATCTCGTCGATCCTTGCATCCCTTTTAAGTTAGGTAGGTGTCAGTACAGAAATACACTTGTATTAATAGGCACTGTATGCGCCTCTTTTCATGTGACTGTCGGGCCATTGTATCGTTCCTGTGTGTCGTCATTCTTTGCCTGTATAAATTTTTGTCAAAAATCATTTTATCGTTTCATCTCATTCATTTTATTTGATTCGCATTTTTTCTGAAAATAGGATTATTTTTTAAGAATACAAATCCTTTGTTCTGTCAAATCTTAATCGAATAAACATATATAACACTATATGATAAGTTTATGATAAAATTGACTCATACTTTATCTCTATTAATTAACGTGTTGCAATTTTATCAGATAATTCTTATCATGAGTATATTGTGACTTTAAATCGGACTTATATACACAACGAATATTGTGTTGTGATAAATAGTGATTTACATAGTATTTGTGTTACACATATTTCTAATTGCTTCTAATGAAATTATTATTTTACGAATATTTAATTAATCATATAATAAAAATTTAATTTCATATTATTAAATTTATCTGAAAAAGTAACTTTATCACAAATTCTTGTAAAATTTGTTTATTGAAAAATTAAAGCTTCTATTATATAATACTATATAAAATTCTATGATATAATTATATAAAATTCACGAATTCTACGCAGGTACTCGCATTGTATATGAACGCGCGTTTTTGATGAACTTGCGAAACTCTCCGGTATCACAAACACCGCCGCGAAATACGTTGAGTATACCATCAGAATTACTGAAAGGCAGCACACCAGCAATCATAAGAGATCCTGCTAAAAATTCCGATAAAGGTCAGTTTGCTTAAAATTTATCATTCCATTTATCACTTGATTTTTTTCCTCTATAAAAAAAGATTACACGATGTTTTATTAAGGGAACTTTTGATTAATTTTCATTTCCAATTAAATATCAATTTTTTCCTGGTAAAATTGTGATTTATTCTATATTAATAATATTGAATGTGATAAACTTTTTTTTTCTTATATTTATTTAATATTACAGATGTTCTGGTGATCGAGGAATCTGCAGAGCAATTTGAAATGGACATGTAATCTGCCGATCGTTTACTATAACGATTTAAATGTGTTCGTAGCCATACTTGAAAATGTCGATTTAATCGGATGACAAGTGCAAGTATGGCTAACATGCTTCAATTTTGTGCCTTTTACTGATGGCCTTATTAAGAAGTATGATTTTTTTAAATAAAATGCTCTGTGACAAAACAATAAATGTTTTATATATATTACAAATTATTTCACTCTCGATATTAATTCTTGTTAAATATAATATGTATATTTACATATAAAGAGTTCAATCATGAACACTAATCGTACATATATTTTAATAGTCGTCAAGTCTTCCTTTTAGAATTGCTGAAACCTTGTAATCTATTTCTTAAGAAATTTGTATCTGTGAATGAATGACACATTTTATACATAGATATACATATTTTACTATCATTTTTTTATACATTATAAAAAGATCTTTAACAAATATATAAAATATAAAAATTAAATCACTTGTCTAATAGTTTCTAAAAATATATTGTAATCTAAATTACTTAATTAATTCTAAAAGTTCTAAAATGTATTGTAATTGTAGCTTTGAGCAAAAGTATTTTACGGTGATTTTATATCAATTACAATATTTTTAATTGATATTGTCAAAATGCAGAGTATGAAAGAGGAACAAAAATATGTTATTTGCGAATATAAAATTGTAAAAATTGATTGCTATAAGTTTTAAATTGTGCAACATGGTTATATGTTGTTATATATATATTTTAAACGGATTTGATCACTTATAATATAATATATTACTCTTTACACTAAAAGAAAAGGGGACCGTTATATATAAAGTTAATTCTCTGCTTAGATAACGTAATACAACCTTTGGCACCAATGTATAAATAGCAAATGTGATCAAATAAGTTACTATTATATATTATGTATTATATATATATATATATATATATATATATATATATAAAATATAATATATATATATATATATAATATAATATATATATATAATATAATATATATATATATATATATATATATATATAAAATATAATATATATATATATATATATATATATATATATATATATATAAAATATAATATATATATATATATATATATATATATATATATATATATATAATATATATATATAAAATATAATATAATATATATATAATATATATATATATATATATATATATATATATATAATATATATATATATAATATATATATAAATATATATATATATATATTTAATCTCATATGAAACTTATCACAAACAAAGAATTCACAAGATATATAATAAGCAGTAAATGCTTTATATATCTGCAGAGCAATTTGAAATGGACATATAATAAATATAATCTGCCGATCGTTTACTATAACGATTTAAATGTGTTCGTAACCATCGAGAATGTCAACTTAATCGGATGACAAGTGCAAGTATAGCTAACATGCTTCAATTTTGTGCCTTTTGCTGATGGCTTTATTAAAAAGTATGATTTTTTTTAAATAAAATGTGACAAAACAAATGCTTTATATATGTTACAAATTATTTCATTCTCGATATTAATTCTTGTTGAATTTAATATGTATATTTACATATAAAAAGTACGATCGTGAACGTGGAGACACTAATCGTACATGGATATGTTTTACAGTTGTCATATGTTTAACGGTCATCAAGACGTGCTTTTAGAATTGCTGATACTTTGTAATCTATTTCTTAAGAAATTTGTATCTGTGAATGAATGACACATTTTATACATAGATATACATATTTTACTATCATTTTTTTATACATTATAAAAAGATCTTTAACAAATATATAAAATATGAAAATTAAATTGCTTGTCTAGCAATTTTTAAAAGTGTATTGTAATTCTAAATTACTTAATTAATTCTAAAAGTTCTAAAAAGTATTGTAATTGTACTTTTGAGCAAAAGTATTTTATGATGATTTTATTATTAATTCAATCAGATTGCATATATATATAAAAATTGTAAATAAAATTAAAATTTTTATTTTTAAATTATATAGAAATAAAATTTGTCTGTATCATGTGTTAATCTTGGATTCTCCTAATTTGTAAAAGAAAATTGTCACATAAATACATCTTAGAAGTTATAATATTGCAATTACAATATTTTTAATTAATATTGTCGAAATAAGAATATAAAAGAGGAACAAGAATATGTTATTTGTGAACATAAAATTGTAAAAATTGATTACTACAAGTTTTAAATTGCGCAACATTGTTACATGTTGTATATATTTGTAACAAATTTGATCACTTATGATATATTACTCTTTACTTACTCACTAAAAGAAAAGAGGCCTATTATATATAAAGTTTTATATATAAATTCTCTGCTTAGGCAATATAATACAATCTTTGGCACCAATGTATAAATAGTGCAAATGTGATCAAATAAGTTACTATTATATATATATATTATATATATACATATATATATATATATATATATATATATATAAAATCTCATATAAAACTTATCACAAACAAAGAATTCACAAAATATATATTTAAATTTTTTTAATATTTATGTGGAACTTGTTATTTCAGATATTCTTTGTAAGATTACCTTTGCGACATTAACTCTAGCACCGTTTGAATCATAATCGTTGTAGTAAATTAATTCGCACAAGTTTCTCGTAGTTGGTTCGCTTTCCAAAATTTCTCGCAGCTTCTTATAAAACATCATGGTAATCTCGTTTTTGTATCGCTTGTATACAATAGATTCTGGATGACTGTGTTGTTGTACTTCGTAGAATGTCAGCAATGGTGTTGCACCTTCCGCTACTACATATACTGGACTAGCACCAGAGTCTCTTCCATTAGGATATATCTTGTAAGCGTTGTTACGATATGTTCTTCCTATTGTACCAGCTCGGTCGCGTTTCTCCTCTTCCAATTCGCGCGCACTCTCCATCCACTGGTCCGACATCTCCTTTAAGTGTGGCGAGATATATCCTGACGATGGTATCACGATAAACAGCTTGTGCACTGGGAAAGTTACTTCGTGCTTGTCTTCGAAGTTTTCAATCTTTTCGATAATGCTCTTGCTATCGGAGGTGCCGCGATTCGGTAGGATCAATTGGAGGTAACCGTAGTAGAAACTATAGGCCATACCCGTGCCATAATCCAGACCTTTCATGACGTCGAGATCGAGCAGCGGTCCTCTCTCCCACTCGGCCAGATCCGTTATCCTCAGCAAGTAGAAGGAGAATATCATTGACGGCACGCAGATGTAGGGACCGAAATCCCATACGTGATTCAACGGGCATCCCCGAACGATCATTGTCGACGCGATAAGGAATAAAAACACGCCGATGATAACGACCACCGCGGACGCGGTGTTCAGAGCAAAGTAATGACTGATGATGGATGAGAAACTTTGTCCGGACCGCGGATCCATGTTCGTCAATGAGATGACCGTCTGACACAGACGCAGCGTTACGTCACAAAGTAGAAAGATCACGAGGAATACGGACGTAGCGAGGCACGTCGCTATCAACGACATCATCATCCCGTCTTTCGTCGCTTTGTACGCAACGGGGATGGCGAAAATGACGACGAGGATGAGACTGTGCGTCAGATAAGTCTCCAATTTACGATCAGGCGGTGAATACCTTTCGCTTTCCATCCTAACAGATCGTTCCTGTTTACAGGTCCCCACCGATCGCCGGGTTTTTTGCGCACGTAAATTTGAACTTGTTTGAACTGATCCAACGAAGACGCGGGTAGGCGAGGAAATATCTTCGTAAGATAGGACTTCGTGGAAAAGAGATATGCCTAGTTTACATGTCCTATAGCAAAATTTGAGCATCGAGCAGAATATTCCAAAATATGAAGGTCTACCCAATAGCTTGCGTGAATGACAATCAACCAATCAGAATTCATTGGCTATGCACATTTTGCTTTGTATGTGGATAAGCTTAAAATTTTAGTCTGTTGGCGCGAAAATCGAATTGGCAACTTTGCTCAATTTCTTCTGTCATTCGTTTGTATTAATTGTTAGTAAAAAAATGTAAGATAGACAATTGATTACTAGATTTACAAGCATCGTCATTTTAAACATTTATACATACATGACACTGAAAATTATTTCATTATTTTCATGTTTTTCAATTTTAATTTATGACTAGTAAGATATTTTTTAGTTCCTTAGTGATGGATGTTTCTTGATAAAGTTTCTTACAACAGTAGCTTGAGTTGACAGTTCATATATCGATATAATGAAAGGATCGGGCTTTTCGGAATCGACAAACATCTTTGACAAGCGTTCGGCTTTTGACAGAAAGCTAAATACGCGCCCATAAAAAGTTTTTCTACTTTGTATTAGCTATAATAAAACGGAGAAACAAAGCACAACAGTTTCTTTCCTTTTTCTTCTGTCCCCGTCTTTAACGACAACACCTGTCGATCACATCCGACCCTCGGCAACGTTTCGTAATCGGCAACGCGCGATTATTCCGTAACGGTTTTCGCGCAGCTGCGATAGATAGTTACGGAAAGAGGCCTCGCTTAGTAGGGAGAGAAAAAGAGACAGATAGACGAACGCGTGTTGCCAGGTTGGAGCGCTGTGAAACGAGCCGATGGACCGACCGACCGCAGCACGGTCGGAAGCCATCTACGATCGATAAAGGCTCGTGGAGAGACCCCGAAATCGTCGCGCGGCGGAAAATCGCGACGGCGCGAGGAAGAGAGAGAAAGAGAGAGAGAGAGCGAGAGAAGGAGGGGGGAGATAGATAAAGAAAGAAAGAAAGAAAGAAAGATCGGCCGGCGGCAAACGATCGGCGCTCTTTGGCAGGGACGCGACGCTGCGATATTCGCGACGCGGACGATTCTGCGCGGCATCGCGCGATTAATGTAATCGGCAGGTGATTTCACGTCGCTGATTAAGCGCCATGTCCCGCGATGGACCAATCAGCTGCTTGGTAAACCGCCGTGAGACCTCGAGAATCTGTCCCCCACAGACGAATGACAACAAAAGAGACTGATAGAAGTCGCGCGCGCGAGAGAGAGCCCGAGTTTTTTCGCACGCGAGTGTGTGTATCCCGCGCAGCCGAGGGGTATATTCGCCGCCGCGGCTCATTTTTTTCCGTTCCCGTAGCACGCCGCGAGTAACGTTGCTTCGCTGGTGGTGAAAGTGTCGAGGAATATGAAGAGGAGAAATGTCGAGTGCGGTAAGCTTCGGAGGCCCTTGAAACGCAACAAGCTCACCGAGGGAATCTACGGAAGGTAAATCCTCTTTCTCTCCCCGTCTCTCTTTCTCGCTCTCTCGCCGCCATATGCGTGTGCAACATCTACGTCGAGAGGAATGACCGTTTCTCCTCGACGTGGAGCGAAATAACCAAAGATCTGCGACGTGATCATGCGGGGTTCCCCCCCTTCCCCCTGCGGAGCCGGACAGCCGCCCGCGACGCCGAGAGTCGGTCGCGCGAACGACGCAGCCAGCCTTGTCTCGCTTGACATTTACCTCCGAGTCGCAAACATCCTCTGTATACGTTCCTGTTTTTTTTCTCTATCAATTCCCTCGTCTTTCTCTCTCTCCGACTCTTCATCCTACATACGTTTCTCTACCCCTACGTACACACACGCAGCGTTGATGTGCTGCGTGTATGACTACAGGAGGCTAGCTAATGCCACAATAACAAAATAAAACAGACGCGACAGTCGATTGACTTTTCAACGCGCTCTCTTTTTTTTACATTCAAAAAGAGCTCTCTTGTAGTATTATGTAAGTCCCTTGTGTTTTCGATAACATCGTTTATCTCAATTTATCTCGTCTTGTCATCCACAATCTGATATACTTATGTGTATGGTAAACAAAAATAAAGAGAGATACTTGTATGTGGATTCTATAATACAAATATATAAAATTGTTATTGTTATTGTAAACTCTAATCCGATGAGTCATTTGTATTTGTATGAAATATACAATTATATTTGTTTCAGTACCTTGCTTTATCTAAAGTTTCTTCTACTATGGGCCATGGTGATTTTGGCAGACTTCATTTTGGAATTCCGTTTTGAATTCTTGTGGCCATTCTGGCTACTCCTCCGAAGCGTTTACGATTCCTTTAAATATCAAGGCTTGGTAGGCATCATCGATGTTATACAATAATATAATCGTGCAAAGCATTATGTACTTGTGTAAATTATGTTTCTTTCTTTCTTTGTTTCAGGCCTTCTCTGTATTTTTTATTTGTATTGCACTTACATCAGACATGATTTGCTTTTTTTTCATCCCTGTGCATTGGCTGTTTTTTGCCGCCAGCACTTATGTTTGGGTGCAATATGTTTGGCACACAGGTATGTAAAAAACAATGAATATGATATTTATACCTCTTCTTATATCGATATAGTCTGTTTTACACTTGAAATATAGAAAATAGAATAGATATTCTACAACTTATAACAAATACAAGAAATTAATTACTTTGATATGGTATAGATAAAGGTGTGTGTCTACCGACTGTGATGCTGTGGCTACTATTTCTATATATAGAGGCAGCAGTGCGGTTACGTGACTTACGTCATATGCCGTTTCATCTAGATCTCTGTCGGCCGTTTGCAGCACATTGGTATTATTTCCTCCTATTTTTGCAATAATGTATGATTGAATCTAATACTTTATTAATGCATGTTACTCTTTATACATATCTATTAAAATAGTAGTATAGTCTATTGACAATCACCAATCTGTATCCGATATATTTTTTCTCTAATGCATATTTTCAGCATTGGCTATCCTGTAGTTACATTGGGCTTTGGTTTTAAGAGCTATGTAGGCTACAGAATGAGGCAGGTTAGTCCTTAATTTTATTTCTGATTTATTACACTTTTACAAATAAGTACTTTGCAATGCATTGTGTTGCATGATACATTATATATAAAATTTATATATCTTGATCTCTTCTTCTTGTGCTTCACACAGAGAAAACAGAAAGATGTGGCAAAAGAGAACGAATTCTATCTGCAATTACTGCAGCAAGCACTGCCTCTAGAGCAACAAGCTATGTCGATGCAGCAAATCCAACCGCAAGTGCAGTCACAGACGCAACATGTCACTGCGTCGTTGGAACAACACATTAAAACTCAAACACATAAATTGAGTCCACAATATAATCCAAGCCCTGAAAAAAGCAGAGGTAGTTTGTATTTATTATCAATATATATATATATATTTCTCTTTGAATAAGTAATAATAAATAAACATGTTTTATTGCGATCAAACACTTTAAATGTGGCTGTATTTATTCTTTCAGAGGGCAGTAACAGTTCTATAGAAACAAACATACAAAATGGTGGGGTACATAATAGTAGCCAAATCACATCACAAGCACAGAGCGCTACTACCAAAGGTACTCATAGAAAATCTTTAGACAAGAGTGAAAAGCAGGAAGAGCAGCATAATAAACATAATGTATCAAATAATTCACCATCAGAGAAGAGTGATAAAAGATTTATACACAGTAATGGAAATACAGTACCGCACAGTGACATACAGCTTATCGAGAGGGTGGGGTATGTTCAGTTTTATATCAAAGAATGTATTTTTCTTTTTAACTTCACATTTTAATTCCATACTTCAGATTCTTACTGACAATCTTTTAAAACAGATCTGTAAATGATTTTGACATAAATGAAGTAGAAAAAGACAAATCTATTAAGGGTTGCGGACACACTACAATAAAATCGCAATCAAACGGTTCAGTAACGGGAAAATGGAATAACGTGAAGGAAAGTCGAGATTCATCGTCGACCAATATCCAACGTGAACGTAAGACTCGACAGGTTAAAAATACAAGTGACATCACGGCAGAGCAACAGAAACAACAAGACGATTATTATCAAAGGTACATCATAAAAGAAACATCTCTTTCTTGTAAATGCAATTATCATAAAGTGCTACAGAAATATTCTGCTAATAATTCTACATGTTTTCACAAAGGCACAGATCGAAACTCTAATGACAAATCTGGTATTTCTTGCTCTATTTAGATACCGAATCTTGTATCACTGTATACTCTTAGCACAGATTTCTCATCAATTTCTTTAGCATAATTTGTCATTGAAATAGGTTACTGGTGTGTCGCAGGCTCGAGGCAGATATAAAACGCTTGAAGTCAGACTTGCAGTCAAGTCGACAGTTGGAGCAAGAATTACGATCACAGATCAATACCTTACTTAGCGGAGAGCGGCAGGCTAAGGGCGATATTCAACAACTTCAACAAGATAACGATCAACTACAAAGCAAGTAAGTATATTTAACGATTGTGAGAATTAGTTTTGTAATTTATATAAACATTTTTAAAGAATCTATCTAGTTAATGTCTTCATAATTTTATATTTCGCAATTTGAGATAATATATGAAGTACTTATTATAAATTTGTTGGTAATTCTTCCATTTTTTTTCATTTCCAGTTATTTCATTAAACTAAAAATTGATGCAGTGTTTTTTTAAAAAATGTATATTTGATTTAGATATACAATATCTGCAGGAAAATTGTGATATTGTGTATACATGTACATGTATCTTTATATACTAAAATATCTATAAAATTTTTGCAAAAAATTTAATCAAATTTTTTAATCTTTTAAAAATTCCAATTTGCAACATTTATTATATAATTAATCAAGTTTACTTTATTATCATAATTTTTGATCAAAATATTAATAATTATTTCTATATTCATATTAGTATCCAGACAAAGATTACCATTTGGTAAATATGCAGAAAATTAATTTCTTTAATCAACCCGCGTTTTCAATTAAAAGTATGAAGACTGCATAAAAGGTATATAAAGCTGTAGTTTGTATATTTTACATTATGATTCAATAATTTTAATAATTAAATTTAGTTTGCAACACGCACATACAATAAATCTTCAAATATATCATATTAGGGAGTTATTTTTTAATATGTATTACAACTTTATATTCATAAATCTGTTTATAAAATTATATACACGATATTTATTTTATAGTTATTAGTCAAATATACAATATGTATATAAAATATCATTTATATAATTTCATGTATATGTAAACTATTGTAATTTGAATTAAAATATAACATATATGTTCCTATTTTGATTTATGAATAAAATTGGACAAAGCCTAAAACATAAATTTTCACATTATAGATTGCATGGTTTAGTGACGGCGCGTCAATTGGACAAACAGGCGATGTCATCGTTGGAAAAGCGAATTGCAGAGGAGAGAAAACAACGTACTGCATGTGAAGCATCTTTGATCTCCGAACGGAGAGCACGGCGTGCTGCTGAGGAGGCACGTTCTGCAATTCCACCGCCACCGCCTCCACTTATCAGGCAAGAATGCACTGATGCATGTAAAAGTCGAAGATCACAAATGGAACAGGATCTTAAAAATCTGCGCCGTGAGCTCAAATCGAAGGAAGAAAGGTAAAACAAATATTGCATAGGTTTCAATTATGTGTGTGCGTGTGTGTTACGTTAGATAAATAATCTCAAAATTAACATGTGTGTCACACATTGATACAGGTGTAATGTATTGGAAAAAGACACAGCGCGTTGCAAAGAAAACCACAGGGAGTCCGAAATTTTACTCGCTGCACTGAACGCGCTACAGGACAAAAACGCGCATTTGGAAAACAGCTTGAGCGCGGAGACGCGTATAAAACTTGATCTTTTTTCGGCACTCGGCGAAGCCAAACGGCAATTGGAAATCCGAGAAAGTAAGTAATGATAGTTTTATTCATTATATTTTGTGTTTGTATGTATAATTTTTTTTAACATTTTTATAATTACAAAACGTATTATAACTTATGAAGGAAAATATGGTGCAACATTATATTGCAAATTGTATTATTACTGGCAATATATATCTCATACTATTCTTCATTGAATCAGGCTTAATCAGATCTCACGAGAAAGAAATCGAGATATTGAAAACAAAAATAGCGCAAGATTTAGCTGTGATGCCACAAGACACATTTGGTCCAGCGCCAACCTGTGCGACGTCCAAGCTACGTTTAAATAGTGAAGTGAGAGTAGGAACAAAAATACGTTCAAACGAAAGTCCCTGTCCAGGGTGTACCGTGTCAAATTTGGATCCGAATGCGACAGCGTACACGCCTAAAAGCTCCCTCGTAGCGTCGACCGAAGCTTAAAAACTGCAATTGTTCTCTCTCATCAAAACCCGATAGTAGGATGTATCAATTACAAAAGGATGTTTCAAGTTTCTCCGTGGAAATATTAACCGTTTAGTTCTTTCAAAGTATATGGCGAAAATATGGATTTATGGATATCAGATCTTTCCTGTATAGTCTTCTTCAAGAAGATAGTATTTTTATCATATACAAATTCTCAATGTGTAAAAGAAACCTGAAAGTCTTCCATGAGAAACTTTATGAAACATGTTTTGTATAGTATTTTGTCCTTTCAGAGAAAAAATGAAACCGTTGACATTACTTATGATCACACGACGCGACACATTGGTTTCTAGAATGTTAGGGAAGTACAATGACAGTCTTAATTTGTAACATTTATGCTGCGGGTTGATCTTTTACAGATATATATAACAATTTGTACCAGTAAATGATAAAAGTATTTCCGCGCGTATGAAAATCAATAATAATGCCTAATACTTTTAAAAATCAATATTTTCCCTAGGGCTATAAATATCCGGATAATTTAATATTCGAATTCTTTAATATTATTATTTAATATTAATATTATTATTCCGATTATACTCAAATCTAACTATTTATATTGTCGGATAATATTGAATTACCCGAATTTTAAGATTGGAATCGTAAAATTTGCAAATTTTCTTTTAATTCAAACTATCTGAATTATAAAAAATAAATAAAATACTAATAATGTCATAAAAATCCAAATAATATACTAAAAGTTATTATATTAAACTTTTATATATTTATTATAAATAAAACTACAAAGTAAATAATGCAAAAAAAAATATAAAATATCGCTTCTATTTTAATTGCATTTATGTATGCAATCAAGTATAATGTTGTGTATTAGTCTTCTATTCTAGTCTAGTAATTAGTCTTCTATTTTTAAATTAACTAATAAATAGTTCGGAAAATAAATATGCAGATTTGGATAGATTTGATTTAAATATTAAAAATATTAAAATTCGATTTATCTAGATAATTTGAATATCGGGATTTGAATATAAATATGTAAAATCAAATATTTCCATAAATTTTTCGGATGTTCGAATACCATCACATCGGAATTGTATTTAGCCCTGATTCTGAATTCTTCCATTAATTTATAAGTAAAATATGTGTTTTACATCCTATATAGGATATTTCATACAAAATCTATTTTGTTAAATGCATCTCATTATATGATCAACATGATAATATATGTTTCTTATAAGACATAAGATTACATTTTATGATTATCTATTTATGTATTCTGATGTTGAAATTCTAATTAATTTTTAACATTGGGTGGAAATGATAACATGCATAAATATTTCATTAGCAAAAGCATGATAAGAAGACATTAATATCTGTACTATGATCTCTTCGCAGCATATGCCTAAACTATGATGACTTGTCAAAGATGTATTCTTATTCAAGTCATCTATTTGAAGCTAGTCCACCTTAAAAACTTTATTTAAATATCATTGGCATGTCGAGCCATTTTACGTTATACAATTGAGATGAAACAGAAATGAACTATTGACAACAATAAGGGAAAATATGAGTGTTAAAACATTCAAGAAGGATCAAAGTAAATGTCACGACGCTAAAATTGTTTTAGATGATCATATGCCCGTACGATGATATTCTCTCACACACACATACATACGTACACACATTTTTGTGCTTTTAAATTCGAATATATTTTTAGTTAAATAATTATCTTTATGTATTGGCTTTCAAACGGTATGAATTAGCCATTATACTTTTCGTGAGATTAAAAATGTATAGATTACAATATGTGATAAAAATTGATCTAACTGAAACATTTTGGCATATAATCATACTGGTATATGAGACGTAATGCCATATTATGTTTAAAAAAAGTGGGAAAGAATTTGAGATAATAATTTTATTATAAGTACAAAAGTAGAGAGCGCAAAGTTATCTTCGTACGATTACTTTATTTAAATAAGAATATTTAATTCTCTATTTTGCGACATTGAATGTTGTTGAAATTATATTGTGACTAGATGTAAAGTTTTTTTTTTTTTTCGCTTTTATGACGTCCATTAATATAATTTCGAATTTAAGAATAGAAAAGTTTCGTTTTCCTTCTTTTTCTTTTTTTTCTTTTAATTATTCTTAATATATATATATATACATATATATATATATATATATATATATATATATATATATATATATATATATGTAAAAAAATGTTACATATGGTTTTGACAAATTATGGTACCATTGAAGACACATGTGGTACATAATATTTAAATGATCTGTCTACTCATAAAAATATGATAATTTACACATATGGCGTATAATTAAGTGCAAATTCTTTTAAATATTCGCGCGAATTGTGTGCGTTTAATCTATTGGCTCATTATTTACGCTGTGAAGAGGTGTTGTATGTTATAATTTTGATTTCTATACAGATTTTTTTAATATATTTTCATCTTAAAAATTGATAAAAAGTTGTTATATAATTTTAATTTTAATTGGCTACAGAGTGTTTGGAAGAGTTGTTGAGGAGAATGCAATGCGTGTGGCATTACAAATAACTAATTAATATGGTCAAAAGTAAAATCGATTAAATAATTATATATAATACAGATGTTAACAAATCTGTTTTTTATTTTACCTAAGAAAGCCAATACTTGCTTCATTACATTGGAAATGTGTAACACTTGTTAACTATTACGAGATCATTCTCTCTCTTCCATAATTGTACATACAAAGCATTGTCATGACAATTTACTTATGGACATTAGTAGTGGATCATGACCAACTAGTCAAGCGAAGAAGGAAGTTCTATGAGCACAAATATTTATTAGAAGATATCGAATATTCCAAAGTTTTGGTCTTCTATGAAAAGAGGATACAAAATCCCTTCATTTCATTTAAATTTAGTATCTCTTGGACTCTCATTGGATAAATTATGAGTCTTTGTTCCCCAGATGATCCACTTAGAAGAACGTTGTAGGCTTTCCTGCATAATGTGTATTATTAAATTTTGAATTTTAATCTTTAAAAAAACAGTGCTAAATTTATTTTAAGAAAGTTATACGAAAAAGTTTTCTAAGTTACATACGTTAATAATTATATATATTATGTATTTATATACTCTTTTCGATACACGAAATATTTAAAAAACTCCGATGGTTGCTAGTTTATGAAAAATAAGGGAAACCGTGTGTATGCATTTCTGTTTCCGAATTGTTGTCCCAGTGTCAAAAGATTACACTTATCTTTGATCTTGCAAATAAATCGTTGATAAGTTTTGATTAGAGTTGCGTTTGCTTACATTTGTTTATACACAGATAATATAGCGAAGACGATGAAGATATGTAAATATTTGTCGGAAAAAGTAACTTTGATACCGCCTTTGGTAATGCATGGGTGTGATTGTTAGAATTGTTAGGGCACTTGCGTGACATAGTCATTTTTGCTATACAAGGTCACTTTTAAGTTACGAGTACGATATTTGCCGATTTCATTGACATAAGGTTCAAATACAAAAGTAGATACTAAAACGACAGTAAAAGCTTGTCAGCAAAAAAGAACAAGAAAATAAAGGTCAAGGAAACTATTAATTGTCAAAAAAGTATCGATTGTGAATTTATGTACCTGACCAAGGATATGTAGTAATTTTTTTCTTTTTGGCTAATTTACTTATCTTGAATTCAATTCCATTAGAAGGCTGGCTTAATAAGCAATTAATATTATTAAACAAGATAATATCGTGCACATTAAGTTATGTGATATGCATACATATACACAGACACAAAGAAAAACAAACAGATGCGCGCATATAAACATACACACACGCATATAAATATATATATCACGTGTAAATATACATTCGCTTTTTACATATTTATTTGTGTATACTCGTACATTGCGTGCATGCCGGATCACACGTGCAGTTATCTACGTGTATATACATGTATATATGTATAATTATTTTAGTTATTATACAATGTTCTCTTACCATAATAAATTAATAATGAGACAATTAATCGATCGCCGTAGGTAAGTTTCCTATTTCCAAACGCATTATTTCACTTCGCGCGATAAGAGGAAGATGTGCATAACGTACAAGTACTTAATTTTTTATTTTATAGATTTCATCTAGCGTTTTTTTCGAATGTGTGAGAGAGAGAGAAAAAGAGAAAGAAAAATGAGATGTGCACAAATTCAAGTACTCTTGTAATATCTATTTCCTGAATAATTTATAAGTTCTTTGATATTTTACATAACTTATAATTTATTAAGTCGGCGAGGACAATAAAAAGTTGTTCCGTTTTATACCAAAATTTCGGCGTCGAGTCTAATCGCAATTCCAGTAAAAAAAAAGTATCGCGGAGATGGTTTTTTTACACATTAGTTATTGTAAAGTCTTATGCGCTTCCGAGAACATTTAACTGCGTACTTATTTTGTTATTATTTATAGCGTTAAGTAATCGCCGAGCGAGACGAATGTAGCATAATTAAGTTGCAACAACAACACGGCTATTGATCTCATTATATACTTCGCGACCATACACACGCAAATGCCCTTATTAAAATATTTAAAAAAAAGAAACATGTGGAATGATTCGTTGAACAAATTTTTAACGTATTGTAACGCTTTTTGTGGATAAATCAGATCAAATGAATGCGTCACATACGTCGACATACAATCTTGATTGACGCTTGAACGAAGAACGCGTGCGTTTTAATGCACGCTCCATACATCACATACCACAAACGTGAGCATCTAATGAAAATAAAAAAATGATAAATCTGGATAAAAGAAAAAGAAAAATCTGGATAAAAATGCTTTTACCATCGATCGTAAAACTCGTAAAATATGTAACACGAGATATACGTCCCCATCATACATGCGTTTCTATCGTTAATTCATATAACTTGAGCTTATGTGAGAATCGTGTTCGAACTATGGCACTTTTCATTCCGGTGCTATTCAACAATCTCATCTATTTATAATGATTCTTCTTCCATATATTTCCTGTCTATCAGTCGGTCATATAGAATATATTTGACTTTTGTTTTCATATATTGAAATATATATATGATTTATAAATTCTCTTTTCTCATCCTTCTAAGAGTATGAAAATTTCCCTCCTTGCAATGTTTTAAAAACGTGAATTTTGTCAAAAAATAATGATTTTTTTCACACAACATTTGTAGATTATGAAAAAAACAATGTGAATTTTTTATGGAGCAATGCTGCTCAGATGCAAAAAAGATTTAGATACAAGTGACAAATTCAAAAAAGCCATTGATATAATGGTATTTAAATAAAATGGTATCAAATAAAACCTCTGAAATGCTCATTTTGGAAAACCTTGGAATAAAAATCACATAAATAAACGAAATCACTTGTTGAAAAGAAAAATATTAAAAAATTGCTTTTATATATGTATATATATATATACATTTTATATATATATATATATATATATATATATATATATATATCACACATTGAAATTATCTAATTATGCAAAAGGATTAAAACTTTTTCAAAACACTATAATAAATTAGAAAAATTAATGATATTAATAGTGAATGACTTTTTATTGTGTATTATGTATCGCATCTATAGTGATATTTATTAAAATAAACATTGTACAAACTAATATATATTGCGTATAATTTATATATCAATAACTATTATACATATGTAAGCATTGAGATTTATCAAAATCTAATATTAATGCACCCTAATATAATTTAATGACGTTACACACACACAATTTTATTCTCATATACCTTTTTTTACATACCTTCTGCTTTTCTAATATGAAAATAATTAAAAGCTAGGAGGGAAATTTCCATGATATATATTTATAAAAACCATTTATCTCGATAGTAACATAATCTGATATATTTTGAATAAATATTTCGTTAGTGAAAATATATAAACGAATTCTTGTAGAGAATCAGCTTGTACAGAAATACAAAAATTAAGAATTCGTAAAAATAAATCTTCTGTATAATGTTCATCCGATTGAGTCTCTTTTATAAACAGGATAAGATTCACTCAATGTAATAATAACTATGAGCAATACAAAAATGAGCAAATGTGTTAGCTGACAATATAATGTAGAGAACACACCAATATTTGATTTACTTGGTTTAATTAAAATGTTATAAAGTTGTACTTACATACTCTTTTATTAATTTTGAAAATACTTATGAGATATACTATTTTGAAATTATTTTACTTTGATTTAAGCTATAAGAATGAATGGCAATTATAGGGAACCTAAAGAAGTTTGTACTACATGCAATACAATGATATGGAGTTTTTAATAAAATTAAATATATATATGTTTATGTACATACATATACTATGTATACATGTACATGTATATATACATACATATGTATATATATAAATATACATATATATATATTATATATGCAGATAAACATATATCATATATATATATATATATATATATATATATATATATATATATATATATATATGCTTTTTTTCTTTGTTTTCAAAAGTATTTTACTGCTCTCTACTGCTCTCTAATGTGTCAACCATCATACATAGATATAAATTAAAAAGATTTAAAATAAAAATATTTAAAATCTTAAAAAATAAGAAATTATAATTAATAAAGAATTTATATTCTTTTTATCCTCAAATTATTATACTTATATTACTTTTACAGATTTCTTGTATTAAATTTATAACTTCATGAATACATATAAATTTTTAAATTCTTCTTTTTTCTTAAAATTTTACATTTCAAATAAATTTATAATTTGAAATGTAAAATCTTAAGAAAACCATGGTATATCTTATCCATTTGCAGAAATATACATTTTCAGAAAAAAATAGTTCTTGTAAGAATTATATGTAACATAAAATTTGTAAAGTTTTTTCTGTTGATAATCTTAATTTTGTTTTTAATGTTTTCTATGGATTTAAAGTAATCTAATGTAACATTTTTGTCAAAGATATTTTTAATTAATAACATTATATGTTTTGCACTGTTTTTCTTATTTTCAAATGGTAAATAAAATACATATTATGTAATTCCTTATTGAATGATAATCAAATATAAAACTTATATTTTTTTTTTGTTTTTACATATACATATATGTATATATGTATAAAGTAGTCTCATTTATATTATTTACAGTCTAATGTCTCACATGTGGTTGTATCTAGAGTTCCATGAGATTTAAATTTTTCATAGAGCGGACTATCTTTAAATACTACATATGAAAGAACCGCTTTCTTATAATAATCTGACATCAGTTCTAAATTGCTTATAACTGTTGATAAAAGATGTGCTTTTGCCACATATATTCCTAAATAAAAGAAAATAAGATGCTATAGTTATAGATATTTGTTGCTCATTCTTAAATTATTTAGCACATTCTTTCTATTATAGATTGTTATTTTTATCATTTCTTACATTGACTTACCTGGTGCTTCAAACATAAGATAGCAGAAATGCACATGTAGATAATAATATGATGGCTGATAATGGAAATATATTCTAAGCTGTGATGCAGGTATATTGAATTTTTTACTAATTGCCGTTGTCCCAGCATCTCGTATATTTCTCAATAAAGGAAGATGAGAAGCGTTCAATTCCCTCAATGATCTTATTTTTTGAAATGGTAAAGCCAATAATTTTAATGTATCTAGTTGTTTATCCCATTTGAAATCTGTCACTAATACAAAACCAGTGTTCTTGTCAGAGTCTTCATAGATAATACTTTCTTGTTCAGCTTTGTGCTCCAAAATATTTGTTATCCACTGAAAGCAATATGAAAAAAAAGAAATTACATTAACGTTAATTTTCAAATATGAGAAATTATACCAAGCGACTCAATATTATATTTTAGATAAATTCCAATAATAAATTCTATATTTTATATACCTCCAAACTTAGACTTTTTGATTCTATATAAGGAAGAGTAACTTGCTGATAAAGTTCATACGTTTCGTCTATTATGTACAATTCTTGTCTCTTATATTTCTCAATGTGATTCTGTGTAGCGGGATATATCACGGTCGTGTGTATGCCTTAAGAAACAGAGAATGCATTTGTTTGTAAACGAATATATAATCAATACAGTAATACACGAAAAATCGACAGATCGATGTACTGTTATATTCCTCGGTGGGAAAACAATCGTAATTCCTGTAAATATCGTTGGTGAAGTGCTTTCGGAAGAGCGTCTTCCCGTCAAAATAACCTTTCTCCAACACCAACTTGTCATGGGGGAAACTCTTTTGTTCGAGCAAAACAATCGCCGAGCCTTCGCGATCCTCGAATGTTCCTTCTATGCATATCGATTTCCGCACGCAATTGTTTTGCAGTACCTTCGTCACTTTGAAATTCGACAGATTCAGTTCTACTTCGCGAGTCGCATCATTCTCGCTCGTGTCCCTCTCGTCCGTATTCTCGATCGTATTTTCGTCGTTCAGTTTTATCTTTTTCGCCGGTGGACAATCCCCGTCATTGACGTTTGTACATTTCTCTGCCATCGTCACGTTATATAAACACTTTAATTTCAAAAATAATAAAACACCCCGCGCCGGTTAGATGCAAAAAATTGTCCGATAATAGAGAGAGTGTCTATCGTATTCTTTCTTTCTTATGAATTTCTGTCCCTCTTTTTTAGAAAACCTAACCTAACCAATCAAGACACTTGTATGCGCTCCGTTTGACGTTACAAAAGTTTCGAAGCGTATTGAAAATCCCAGTCGCGCACTCTAACGGCAATAAAATGTACCTATAGGATAGTAAACTTCACCGTCGGTACAGTCGATATTTGTAATGTCGATTATCGACGCGTCGGTGACACGTTCGTACAAAACGGCGTGTACGTATTTTTGCGAGCTGCAGAAAATATTCCAAGTAAATACACGAATTCTTTCGCAACTCTCTTGAATATTTCGCACAGTGTTAGGTAACCGCATAATAAGTACGGTCGAAAACTATCGAAAGTGGTAGGTTTCGATCGACTGCTGTAACTGCCTGTTGTGACCTTCGCTCACAGCGTGAAGGGCATAGTTAATACACTGCAACGAGTGTTCGAGAAAGAATGTTGCAAGTCGATGACAGAAAGGTAAAATGAAAGATATTTGAAATAAATCTTTTTACAGGCTTTACTATTTTACTGGCTTATTAACTTTTCTTCTCGCACACGTTCTGCCTTTTTCACCTTCGTTCTTTCGAGCATTTTATTTTCTCTGTTTTATAAGAGTTGATCATTTGATAAGAATAATACGGCTGAGTAATGACATTTTATTGAAGGTTTTTATAGAGTTCAAAAGTATAGAGTTCTTATAAACTTCAAGAATTTTTTTCCTTTTTTTTTAGTAATTGTGAAATCGTTTTCTTTGCTGCTTGGCTATGCGAATTTATTGAGGTTAGGCGCATTTTAACTCCATAACAATGACTGATATAGCAGCTAAAAGTATTTCCAAACGTATCACTGAGTTTATTAAATCTACTTATCTATATTTAAATTATATTTTAATATTATACATATATATATATATTAAATTTTCATAAATTATATATATATTCCAAAGAACTATATCAAGTGGTACTTTTATCTGAGATTTAATAAAATATTTATTTCAAAAGTATGATAATTAAGAAAAATAAAATATAAATAGAGAATAAAATTCAATTTTGATATGCATATATGTGTTTATGTAATTTTAATATACATATGTATAGCGTCATTGAAAATATCTTGTCATATTGATATCTGTCACTCATTTTTCAATGTCAAAAAAATATCATGTGACCAAAAATAACTCAGCATATATTGATATTTCATGAATTTTTCAAATTTTTAAAACATATCTATCTTTAGATATCTTTTCTTTTTTAATGAATAATAATAATAAAGAAGTACATTAATATGAAAAAGTTTTCTTATTACATGTTTTATTATTATGTAACAATCTAGTGAATAATTCATCGAAACTTCTATAAAAGTAAGAATAATTAAGTTAGAAAAAAGTACATACATGTGTATATTTATGAGCAAGCTTCAAATAAATAGGAATAAGATAAGGCAACAGGAGTTTATATGCTTTTTTTGACTTAATCAATGTCAAGATATATATTTATTTATGTACATATATATATGTTTCATCGGACAATATAAAGCGCGTGCATGAGCGATGCCTATAGATTACGATTGACATTCCTAGGTGTGTATCACACATCTACTCTGTGATAATAATCACATCCTTTTCAAATCCCGCGGAATTCACTTCCGCGCTAGCGACATTTATTTGAAATCACGTGTATCGAGCGAAGCGCGATCTCTCGAATAACTTCGCTTCGACAAAATCTCGCGCGTTACGATGTCGTCACATTCGTTCGTCGTCAATCGTTCCGCACAGGCCCCTAAGAAGATCCTATTCATGGAGTATCTGTTACAAGTAAGTTAACTTGACAAGAATAAAAACATATTTTTCAAATAGCGCATGTGATATCGGTTGCGCAGAAAATTTCTATCGAAATTTCCTACAAAATTTACGGGCGCGATTACTTGCAAAGAATCGAACGAATTTTGTATTCAATTTTGTTTAATCTTCGAAATGATCGATATCGAAAAATTGCGATTTCATGTATATTTCTTTATTAAGGAAACTTCGATTACGATATGAAATGTAAACCCTCTCGCGCTGACACGTGTTTTCGATAAGTATATTTGTTATCTATTTATCAAAAAACTTGAAGAGAAGAGATATATAATTCAAGGAGAATTATATCATTTTGTTAGATTTTCACAGAGGACATCTATTTGTATAAAGCGATTCGCATGAAAGGATATAAACAAACAAAAGTCTCCTGATATTTTCTTTCCTTTTTTTTGTAAAAGTGAAAATTAAAATAGAATTTTTATTCTAGCGAAATCGAACGACAAACGGCTATTTGTATTTTTTAATGTATAATTTTCGCATTTATATATTTTCTGTAAATTATGTACGTGAGATAAGAACTATTTTTAGATATATCTCTTCGATAAACGAATTTTTAAATTTCTTAATTGCGTATTAAACGAAAAATCTTGAAAGATATTTTTTGTGTTATTATGCAAGATTATACAGTGATACTGCTAAAACTAAGTAATTTGAAAGCTTTTTTAATACTTAACGATTTATCTAAGTTTTTACGTCTTTATCTATTGTTATATAAGCTAATGATAAGCTAATCCGATTCAAATGCGTCACGCAGTGAAATATAATTATTAGTTGTCTCTTGAACGATTTATTGTCGCTTTTATCCACTTTTTACATATCTTTTTCAAGAGCAACAGCTGTGTCTCCAACTTGTAAATTGTGTATGTCCTCGAGAAAATGCGAGAACTATAATAGGAAGATTAGAGTCGATTGAAGCCAGAGATTAATAAAGAGGACGAGAAGGGAAGGGGGAAATACTTTACGTTAGAATAGATCAGATATATATACAGGGTGTTCGGAAATTCAATCGACAAATTTTCAGAGATTGTCGGGGGCACCATAAGAATCATTTTTTGCAAATGAACCTGGGGTCGGAAACGTGTCATTACATCGCTACGGCATACGGAGTGTTCGAAAGAGTCGGGGCCTCGAAATATCACAAAAAATAGGTTTTACAAAAAATTGTTTCAAACAAAAGTTGTAGGGTGTAAAAAGGTCTATTTACTGGCGCCATGTGTTTGACCTTGGATGGCGTCGCCAAGGTCACGACAAGGCCACCTTGAATTTTTGAAGGGCTACAAGAATATGCAATAAAAAGTGGAGGGTTCCATTTCAAAAATTCAAGATGGCCTTGTCGTAACCTTGACGACGCCATCCAAGGTCAAACACATGGCGCCAGTAAATAGACCTTTTTACACCCTACAACTTTTATTTGAAACAATTTTTTGTAAAACTTCTATTTTTTGTGATATTTCGAGGTCCCGACTCTTTCGAACACTCCGTATACCGTAGCGATGTAATGACACTTTTCCGACCCCAGGTTCATTTGCAAAAAATGATTCTTATGGTGCCCCCGACAATCTCTGAAAATTTGTCGATTGAATTTCCGAACACCCTGTATATAATAAGATATACATCACAGAATAAAATATGAGAAATATGAATATGAGAAATACGAATCAAGATATTTCATATACATACATACATACATATATATCTATTTAATATAAATAAATATATATATAATATATATATTTATATATATATTATATATATATTTATTTATATAAATATTTCTTCAAGATAAATATATATATATATATCTTGAAGAAATATTTTTTTTAATTTTTTACTACTTTTTTCATCTAATGCAATTGTATTTGACATATATAATGAGATATTTTTTATTTATAACTAATAATCATAAAGGAACAATGAATATTACTTTGAATTTAATTGTCACCGAGGAAGATCCTAAGCGGATCGAAATATCTGATATTTTTTCTGATTATTATCTTGTAAACATCCGTTATCATTAATTACATTTATTGATATACTTATATTACAATTTTTTATAATTCTTTTTCTTTCTGTTGTGATTAATCTTTGCGAAAAAGAAATTTCTTGAGAAAGAATATCATAAGCTAAATTCTGAAAACTCTGAAAACTATGATTTGAATCGAGAAGAACTTATGATATGGACTCATTCCTTTCAAAATTATCTTATCGTAAGTCATAAAGGTTAACAGAAGCCGCATTATCCAAGTATCAGTTATTGTTTCGTTGTCGACTATTTTATGTAAAAGTATGAGAAGATTTAATATAATCTAAAAATGTCGATTTTATGTGTAACGATAATGCGTTTTTTATTATGAATAATTAGATCTTAACTCATAGAATGTTATAAATCATTGCAAAATAATATGAAAGATTATCTTGGCTTTAAACTTAATAGTTGAGTTGTTTTAAATAAGCGATTATATTATTTCGCACATTTTATTATCGACATCAGTATCGACATTTTTTATCAGTCTCATCCACAATTAAAAATAAATTTATCTTATCTAACCATGTTATCAGTCGACCCTGAGTCAAAATGATTTTTTACGAAATACTATCTCGCGTATTTCTTTTTTTTTTTTCAAGAATAAAACAATTTTTAAAAGCTAAACATGATTAAACTCGGATTATTACTAAAGTGCGATGATAGCGACATTTAAGAAATTTAATTGTTGAGAAAGATCCTAAGCGGATCGAAATATAGACATTTTTCTGATTATTATCGTATAAACATCTGCTATCATTAATTACATTATCATTTATTAAGATACTTAATATTCTATTCTAGATTTTTTAGCCTTTTTCTTTTTGTTGTGATTAATATAATGTATTATTTACTTAGAGCCTTGTATTTATTGTTAGCGATATACATAATAATTGAGGAATATCGCGAAGGCGTTCGATATTAAATTTCAATCATTGTCGAATATCCCTTTAATCGAGAAAAACGAATATATTGAGAAATATTTATTTTTTTAATTCCAGGATAAACGCGTTCTATCGTATCTAATCTATTCATAACTGAATTGTCATGCTAATTTTCACTTTAGATATACATTATATTTGTCCTCGTAGCATGTGGACGCAAATATACGCGACTGTATACGTTGGCATTACTTTTTTTTTTTCGAAATACACGCAATTGCTTAACAATAAGTTTCTGTCATTCGTCTTTCGAGATTTCTCGAACGTGTGCGACGACACGATCGCTCTTATTTTCGGACAAACGACGATTTGTTACACGCCGAAGAAAAAAAAGAGAAGGAAGGACAGATATCTTTGTGCTTTCTCATTTATTACAACGCCTATTACTACGCAGCCGATTTTGCATTTCTACACGAGAATTTTACTCCAACAATCTCGGAGATTTTAGCGAACTTTTAAAGGAGGACGATCATAATCGCACCGATATAGGACATCGATCTATTTTATATACGATTTATTTTTCTTTTTTTTGGGTAACTATTTTTTTTACGGCTGCTTTTTTTAAAAAGTCACCATGCATGCGCTTTTGCACTCGTTCGGCGACCGATTTATCGGAACGGAGGAAGAGGATTTCATAAGGAGAATAGGTAAAAAAATCTTGGTCTATTTTCATTAATTCAGGCTCGCGGTCATCAACGCAGTCCTTCAGATACGCAGGCGTTTCGTGAGCGTACGAAGAGAGATGCACGGGCCGAGTTGCAACGTGAATTGGAGAAGCTACAGGCGACCGCTCGTGATGATAAGAAGGAATTAATGGGCCGGCAATTTGCCGGATTTAAGCATCAGTTCGAGCGATTCCTGCAGGAGGAGGGCCCATCCTTAGAATGGGATCACATTCAAAAACTACCGGAAGATGCGGTAAGAATAAAATCATTTTACGTAAAAAAAATCATTTTATAAAAGTACCCAGTAGCTTCTTTCATTTTCTCTTGAATAAATTTAAATAGTATTCTGATAGTTCTTTTTAATCAATAAATTCTATTGTTAATTTTAGCCAATTGAAAATGAAATTAAGGATTGTAAGATAAAAGAAAAGCTTATTCATATTATTATTAAAAGATATCGTCTTAAATTATCTTTTAACGAATTTTAAGAACATTATTTGTTTTTTTTAAATCTATTTTAATTAATATTTTTTTTTTTTTACTAATTAGTAAAATAAACTGAATCGAAATTGTATATTTTTACAGGTCAAAAATTATAACTCTTTACCAACACCGGAAAATAATGAAATAAAAGCGTTACTAGATAAATTGATTGTGGTTAAATTAAACGGCGGTCTCGGAACGAGCATGGGATGTCATGGACCAAAATCCGTTATTGCTGTGCGAAATGGACTGACTTTTTTGGATCTTACCGTTCAACAAATCGAGGTATTTTAATAAGTTATCGTTATTTACTTGTAATGTATACATATGCATGTTATTCATTTATTTCTTTATCTTTTTCTCTTAATCACACATAGTTATATAATTATAATAATTAATAATCTCCATTAATAGCACCTGAATAAAACGTACAACGCCAATGTGCCACTCATATTGATGAATTCGTTTAACACAGATGATGACACGCAACGCATAATTAGAAAATACAAGGGAATTGATATAGATATTTACACTTTTAATCAGAGTTGTTATCCGCGTATAAATAGGGATTCTCTACTTCCAATAGCGAAGCATTGTCAAGTTGATGAGGATATAGAATCGTAAGATGATTTTTATATAATAATATTATTAATACTTTTTAATAATATTACACATTAAATACAATAAAATCTGTTAATAGTTGGTATCCACCTGGCCATGGGGATTTTTATGAGAGTTTTCAGAGTTCTGGTTTACTTAAAAAATTTATTCGAGAGGTATGGGATTTTGTTTTTTTAATACTCCTTAATAATAATAATAACAACATTCATTTACAAGAAACTCTGATCTTTTCTAGGGTCGTGAATATTGTTTTATTTCGAATATAGATAATCTTGGTGCCACAGTGGATATCAAAATTTTGAAATTGTTATTAAATGAAGCACCAACGTCCAGTCTTGAATTTCTCATGGAAGTAACCGATAAAACACGAGCGGATGTTAAAGTATATTCAATTATTTAAAAATTATTTAAATTTTTATTAAAATTATTCGAAATTTTTTTAAAATAGTAATAATTGTAATTGTATATTTTATTTCATACATATTTTTATGTGTATAGGGTGGTACACTCATAAAATATGAGGATAAGCTTCGTCTTCTTGAAATAGCTCAAGTTCCTAAAGATCATATTGATGACTTTAAATCTATCAAAACATTTAAATATTTCAATACCAATAATCTCTGGATTAAACTTAGTGGTATGTATTCTTTAATTTAATACAGACAATAAACATTAGTTGTAGTTAATACAGACAATAAACATAGAATTGTAGTTAACAAGTGTTATTTCTTTAGCCATTGAGAGAGTACTTGAAAAAAATGTGTTGAATATGGAGATAATAGTAAACAACAAAACTTTTGCAAATGGCCTAAATATAATACAACTTGAAACAGCTGTAGGAGCTGCTATGAAATCATT
Organism: Camponotus vicinus; assembly: GCF_025532165.1. Taxonomy (NCBI): domain Eukaryota; kingdom Metazoa; phylum Arthropoda; class Insecta; order Hymenoptera; family Formicidae; genus Camponotus; species Camponotus vicinus. The sequence goes on from NW_028141980.1 coordinate 9,184,247, forward strand.
TGAAGGGAGTATTGGTAAGTTCAAAGATGATAGACTTTAAAGCAAATTATCTTTCTATAATTTATTTTAGAAATTATCACTAATTTAAATATTGATTTTATTAGCAAATAATTGATGTGTATTTAATACTACAGGTATTAATGTGCCACGTAGTAGATTTCTGCCAGTGAAAAAGACTTCTGATTTGATGCTTGTTATGAGTAATCTGTATACTTTACGTAATGGATCTCTTGTAATGAGTCCTCAAAGGATGTTCCCCACAACACCTCTTATCAAGTTGGGAGATAATCATTTTTCGAAAGTCAGTATCAACTTAATTTTTGATAATTTATGAATTTTACTTTTAATTTTAAATATTTATGATCTTATTGTTAATTAATATTTTTTTAACTTATAGGTGAAAGAATTTTTAACTAGATTTCCGACAATACCAGATCTTCTTGAATTGGATCATTTAACAGTGTCGGGCGATGTTACCTTTGGAAAAAGAGTAACACTGAAAGGCACAGTTATTATAATTGCCAATCATGGAGACCGTATAGATCTTCCTTCTGGAACAGTTTTAGAAAATAAGATTGTATCGGGCAATCTACGCATATTGGATCATTAATAAATTTGTATAAATGGCTGAGAGAATAGTATGTCTGTATGTTTAGCTATCATGTATCTTAAATTAACTAGTCAAGCAATTGTATATACACATATATTTTAGGAAAAAATCGAAGATATATTTCTATAAAAACTATTTTACTGAAAATATATATTGTACATAAGAACTTAATCTTTAAAGTATAGTAAATCATAGAATATGTATTATGTTATACAAGTAATTGAAGTTTATATGGCATATTATAATAAATGAATACTCTTTCAATTTTAATAATTTTATTGATCAAAGTGTTTCTTTAGAATTAACATTAGGCATAGCTAAATAAACAACACTAGTGAATGATTTGAAAAATAAGTTATATATACAATAGTTTTTACTTTTTAAATCACCTATGATGATATTTACTAAAGTAAAAACAAAGAAACATATATGTAGATACAAATATATGTATAATAATAAATATGTATATATACACAAGTAATGTTATAACTAAAAAATAAAGTTTAAGATATTACTCATTTTTCAATTCAATATAAATATGATTTTAGAAATTGTATTTTTAATTGAATGAGAATTTTGTAAAAAGAGGGGAAAAAACTATTATATATTGTCGTATATATAAATATATATATATAAGATCATGCAAGATTAGCGTGACGCAAAAACGTCATCTGGCGATGCGCGACGAATTTAATCGGTCGCGAAAACAGAGCTCCCAACTTTCGCAGATTTCAGTGTTTCCTGTATTAGCTCGACGAAGCTAATGGAGGACGAGATGATGTTTCGATAAAATACGCGATCGGAGGTACATCGTCGTATACGCGAAGTGAAGTACATTTTTCCTCCATGTCCGTCGTTCCAACAGAACGATAACTTTCGCAGGTAAACGGATATTTTTTCATGGAGACAGCAAACGTATTAACTCTTTCGCGGTGACCACGAATTTATCTCAATTTATTCGTCGTTGTTTCCAAGCGACGCGTTGCTTCCAGCGGTCAGATGCAATTAGTTCATCTCGATCAGATGCAATCAGTTCATAATCAACTTTATTAGCGAATACCGCGTTGTTCGTATACAATATATATAAGTTAATTAATCGTTAATCTTTTTTGTCTAATTGCATTGTCGAGATTTCATTATGTTTAGTATGGATACTTTCGAGCCTAACCTACCTTAAAAATTTATAGCTTTATATGTAATTCAAGATACTCTGGCAAGACGATCGTATTGTTAATTAAAAGTGTCAATAAATCCCGTCATTATTATTGATTTTGTTTTTTCATTTTTTTCATTATATGTTAAAATTTTAATAATCGCGTATATATATATATATATATATATATATATATATATATATATATATAAAATAAAATAAAAAACAGAAAAGTATAATAAAATAGAATAGAAAATATTTCTAAAGTTATTAAATGAGTTTGCAGAGTATACATCAAGATTATTTGTTATATCTTCCTAAATAAAAGATTTAACTACCTCTACAAGATTGCACTTATAATGCACAGTTTTGTATTTTGTTCAGGACTTGCAAGCACAATCTTATATAAATGGGAAAAGTTAAGAAAAGACCAGAATTGCTACATTGTGGCAAATCGCGCAATATATTGCGCAATTTAATGCTGAGAGATTTTGGATTACGCACAACGCATAAAACTAGTACGCGTGAATTGGAGCCAATAGCTGAAGCAAACCTAGTGCTAAGAGATCATAAAGAATTGGTATATTCTTATATGATGACTATATATACATATATACTATATCATTTTACTAATTTCTCACTCTTAATTGATATTTCTAATTTGTGAGAGAGAATCAAAATAGATATACAAAATGCAACAATAAATCTTGTTTGATACAATGAATAGAAACAATAGTAATTTTGTATTAATTTTTGAAAGCTAATTTAATAATGATGTAATGTTAATTATGTATTATCTGTTTATTTATAGAAATGTAATTTACCTGGTGTTCCTAGATCTTCATTTTTGATGGTTTTCAGTGCTGATGGGTAAGATACAATAATATACTATATCAGACTCGTCAAAAGGTAATGCTAAGAGAAGAAAAGGATAGTGTGCACATAATAATAGGTGGTAGTTTTTTTTTTTTTTTTTTTTATGTTGGAAATATTATTATATTTATATATATTAAAAAATTATATTTATATATAAGATAATAAAATTTTTAGGACTATGATGGCATCTACACATGGGAATCATAATGTTTATATCACGGAAATTTCAACGGGAAAGAACATTAGAATTTTATCTGGACATCCACGTACTCCATGGTGCATAGCTTTCCATCCATCCTCGAGTCAGATCTTAGCATCTGGCTGTTTAGGAGGTCAGGTTCGTGTGTGGGATTTAAGTGTAAGTACAGTTTTCTCTGAACTATGTAATTTGTTTCAATAATAAATTATAAAAGTGTGGATCTAAAGATGTGTAATATTTTAAAGATCTAAAGATGTAAAAATTTGTAATATAAATTTGTTTATGTAGGGTAGTAGTGAAATTTGGAATGCTGATAGTCATACTGTTATTGCTTCGCTTGCATTCCATCCATTTGAAAGGTTATTAGTTATAGCAACATACAATGAAATTCATTTCTGGGACTGGAGTAAGTCTCAACCTTTTGCTGTAGCTGCTACAAAGACTGAGAAGGAAAAAGTGAGGTATCTATTTCTTAAACGAGATTGTGAGAATAGCACAACATAAGTATTTGTTTTTTTTTTATTTTTTCTTTCGTAAGTGATGTGAGAAAAAAAAATTGAAAGATGAAGAGACATACATTTGCATAGATAGATAAAAAGTACGTTTCATCAATTAATTTAATTTTAATAATACAAGTCATTTTATTTCTGTTAATTATTTGCAAACTGTAATCTGTAATATTTATTTATCATGTCAATATTTTTGTGTACTTATCACTTTGGACAATACTGATATGGATAAGAAACATTACAAATCAATTTTTATTATAGATGCTGTGTGTGTTTTTAAATTCTTCGATTTATTTTAAATTATTTCATATAACTTAATATTTGATAGTTTTATAAAAATTGCAGATATGTAGCTTTTGACAATTTAGGAAGAAAACTAATCACAGGAATTGCAAATACATCACAAGTTCAACCACAATGGGATCGGGCTCCTATGGGACAATTACTTAGAACTAGTTTAATGTAAGAATACAATGATTTTGTATATATTGCACATAAAAATAAATTTTAGATATAAGTCTGTTATCACACATTATGTTATTAAAATGTTTTTTTATTTTATTTAAAAATTTGAATTTTGAAATATTATATTCACTGAGCAATGAATATTGTATTATATGCGTATATTATAAATTTTTCTCTCCCCAAAAAAATAGGAATTTTAGATATCCACGAGAAGGCTTCCCGGATGTTGAACTTTCACCTTGGCATTTGTGGAATCATGGCTCCGTATACGGAAGAGGATCGACAGATAATCACATCCCAGATAGAACTTCCCGGTATTCAAATTATACGACACAAAATTAAATCGATTAAATTCATCGGACAATGTACGAAATTTGAATAGAAATCTTTTCAGTGCGTATCTGTTTATGCGCAGAGGTCACGAAATGTCCAACTTCTCGCGATTCGCCAATCACCAACAATTCAGGAATGGTACACGGCAGGAAGAGGCGCGGTTTCCACGACGACGTAATCTATCTGAAGGTACAATGTCTATGCTACGATGGTCCTCATACCATCATAGATACAACGACAGACATCATGAACTAGTACGACAACTTAGAACCGCTATGTCGTTTCGTAACAATGCTCAATCTTCAAGTACTCCATCCGGTACTGTAACAATTGAAATTCGTCGTAATAGTTTTCTGCCTTACGATGTAGAACTGAATCAAACTAACGAAGCTACATCTTCACCGAATATCACGAGAAATCCTCTTCGCCCGCCCGGCAACCCGGTGAATGTGGACAATATCGAAAACAGATCATTAAACGACAGCAACGACGATTTTCCGAGCAGTTCAGTGAGGAATCGTGATCGAGAACCTAACACAACAAGCGCTTACTTTGGGGACACATACGAGCAATTAAACAACGTGTTGAACAACGGAGTGGATGAAAGATTGCGCGGAAGGAATGTTCGAGATCCGGAAAGGAGGATCAATTTATGCTATAAAAGTCTCGTCGATCAATATGTGAGACTCGTAAGACGTTACTTTGACATTTCCAGAAATAGAGATACGGTGAGCTCTATATACATATATATGTCTGTATGTATATGTGTATGTGTGTATGTATACGTGTGTATATATATATGTATATGTATGTATTATTGTCTAATTTTCCAATCGTGAACATTTTTTTTTCTGAAATATAGCTTATATTAAGAATATATTAATTTCACTTAAAGATCGATCGTGGCACAGATCCCATGGATATGCCAGAAACATCCTCTAATTTGGAAGAGTCTAATAATAATAGAAACGAATCATCGGCGACAACTGAATCATCTATACGAAGATTAAGAAATGAATTGAATTCCAGTGCCCAAGCAAATAATACGAATCTGGAAAGACATCTACAACGATACCAGCGATTGATGGAATGTTGTGAGCAGGAGGATATCGGAACCATCCTTCGTAATTCGAGAGAGGCTTTGAATGCCGCTGCTGAGAATAATAGTTCATGCCTGGTGCGATTACAGAAACTGCGAGAGAGATTACAACGGCAGACAACTTTATTCGAATATTCTAACAACTGTTATCGTCTTCGATTACTTCGCGATGCTATCATTGACGAGATCGAAGCGCTTAACAATATGGAAGCGCAATTTACTAACACAAGTTCTAGGATCGAACGATTGCGAGACGAATTCGCGATGTACGATTTTCTGCCGCGAAATCAGCGCGTCACGACCGATTCTTCGCAGGTGAATTTAAACGATGTCGAATTGAGAATACCTACGCCAAACGACGGACAATTGCCCAGCACCAGTTCTGCATCGATGTCCTCGAGAATACACGAATCTATTGTATACCCTAGCACAAGTCATGTCAGAGAAAATGAAGAAATCGACATAATATGGCCCGAAAGAGCGAATGGTAGCGAAAGCACTTCATCAAGAAATACAGGGAGGGCTATGAGAAGACGATTCGATGCCACAAATACAGAGGATGAACCGCCGAGACGACGAAAGCGTAAATTGGAGCTAATAACGTTACCAGAATATCTTGGTAATATTTTTATGTTAATAGAAATAAAATTCTTTAGAAGATAAAAGATAACATTTTTCAGAAAATAGACTTTTTAAATCTCCATTTATAATCAAGATTTTACAAAATATTTCGATTTACATATGCATATCTCTAATTTTACATACAAATTAATAACATTTTTATATATATCGTAGATTATAAATTTGTTTATTATTTTAGGAGATAGCTCATCTTCGAGCGATGAAGGCTATGCGCAAGCATCGACATCCCATAACAGTGCGTCTAATTTTACAGTTTCAAGTCACTCAGCGTTTCAGCCAAATGTGCCCAAATCTATCATGCAACGAGCAAGCTCGCAAAATCGAGAAGCGCCAGCTAATTCTCCTAGATTAGATGAAACTAACAGTAACAGTTTTCTGGGCAATTTAAATAACGAATCAAACGAAAATAATATCCAGAATAATAGAACATCAATTACACAAAATTCACAAGAAACGCCGAGGTCTCAAGAATTCAGTAGTAGGCAAGGGTAAATTTTTATATTTAATCTCATATATATATATATATATATATATATATATATATATATATATATATAATCATATTTATTTTATTATTTAATATATATATATATATATATATATATATATATATATATATATTTTATAAAAAAAAACCTTTATTTGTATTTATTCGAAATTTTTAATATTTAGAAATTCATTTAGAAGAGTGTTGGATACTCTCCAACGAAATTTACACGCGGATCGGGTAGAAAACAACAATACTGGACAACAAGTATCTTTGGATGATTCAGAAAATGGATATTGGCTCCTTGAAGAGAACAGTAATTCAGACTCAAATTTGGATGATACAAATTCCAATAGTAACTCAAACTCTCGTCGATGGACCAGCCGATGGATACAGTTGGATAATTCAAGCAGAAACTCAGAATACACCAACGATTTACCAAACGAGCGAACTCAATCGAGATCTCTATCAGGAAATGGGGATCAAAGTTTCAACGATAGACATAGAGATCAAAGAAATCACCTGTTATCGCCTGTATCGGCAAATCCTATTCGCTATGAACAACCGCCGTTGTTCCCGTTTAGAAGTTTACGAGAAAACCAATTACGAAGAATAGCACAAAATCAAATACCTTCCGGCAGCGGTTCTAACAGTGCTCACTCGCAAATGTCTAATTTAGGCATAGCAGATACAATAGAATTAACGGAAAGCGTTAACGATATTGTTGCAGCAGAAATCGCTGATCCAACTGATCGCGAGAGCGTTCGATCAACGGTAATCGATAGACAACAACAACGGGAAAACCAGGATCAACAAAATATAGAGGACGCAATTCTTGATTCTAACGATATAGATCAAGTAATACTCGGTGACGATAATATAATAGACCCGAGAGAAAGTTCACTAGGAGTTCGGCAAGGGATTCAATTGCTTAGTCGTCATATCGACAACATGCATCGTTTGTGCCGGTAAGTTCATAAAAGTACAATTCTTATTGTCCAGAATTTACTTCGTCAATGTTTGAAATCGGAGTGTGCCTTTTAAGCGAAAATTTGCAAATTAACATTTTAAAGATAAACAACAGTTATCTGAAATGTTTTTCAGTCAGATTTTTCGTTAATTTTGATATGATATCAATAAAAAATATTATAATTGTTAAAATGCAATTTTTAGAAGAATCATTGTGTAACTTTTTTTTTAGAAAGAGAAGTTTTTACTCATTAATTAGAATAAATACGAAAGATAAAATGGATTAGAATTATTCTCGTGAAATATATTAACTAATAAATAGTATTTAAAAAAATAATTACATTTGAAAGTACAATTATGAAATATTTTTCATTGCTCTTGTTATTGATCTTTAAACGAAGATAACAATTTTTCTCACTTTCATTACAGAGCACGCGTAGAAATAGTTCAGTTATGTCAAGTACGTAAAATGTGGGAAGATCTGCAACGACAAATACGATCGTTACACGTGACAGTACGTATAGAAAGGCAGAACAGTGATCAAACGGAGGCGCAAAGAGAAAATCCTGGTCCATCAACATCTGCTGCGGGTTCATCGAATGAATCGGCGAAGAATTTTAAGAAAGCTCTTTTAGAGAATTATCAGAGAGAGAACAGCGAGAATGATCGCGATGCGAGATCGTATATAGATCAAAATCAACCGTCAACTTCGAGGGGAATAACCGATATCGATGGAAATTGCGAAAATGACCCTACGCCATCTAATAATTGTAACATCGAGGAGAGCACGAATATAAGTCTCTCGAATTTATTGCCGAGTGATATCGAATTACGACGGATGCAGCGTCTCAAATTGGACGAGCTGCTGGATGGGTTGTTCGGGACGTCACGCAATCAAAATTGTCCCGTTACTGATGTTGCATCGCGAGCGAAAAATGACGATCATACATATGCCAATTTAACATCCAACGGCGACGTGCAATTACCGAGTATATCCAGTGTTGTATCGAATATCGGAGCTAACTCGAATTTACCGGCCGTTACTGCGATAACGACAACAATAGAACCATTACCCAGTATTTCAAGTTTTGTCAATAGTATCGATCGCGCCAACTCCAGCAGGTCAACCCAAGTATCAGACACGAATGTTAATTACACTACAATGGGCGACGCAATTACTAACAACAATAATAATAATAATAATAATAACGATGATAATATAAACGCCAATTCCCTTATGCAAGGTTCGACGAACCAAAGTGAAGCGACCGAGTGGCGAACTTTTGTATCATCGGAACTCGATTCATCTGCTAATAACTGTAATAGACGAGAGAGATATGTCAGGTGCATCTGAAGAAATATTGATATATAAGAGTAAAGAAATATGTAGCGTATTTGGTTTTAAAATATTAAAAATATTAAAACAATTACATTTTTAGAAGTAAGCTAGTAGAAACACAAAAGCAAACACACTATATATTGTTTCTCTAAACCAACTTCTATAAACAATTTCGTTTAATGATGTATTTTGTTTTTCAGACATTTAAAACTATTATCTTTGTGTCATCGCCGTAGAAGACCAAATCTTAGAGTTCAATCCAATAATCCGTTTCGCCATTGCAAGCATGTTAGAAGACCATGGAATTTACGCAGAAATACATCCCAGAATAATAACAATAACAACGACGGTTTAGATGCGGATATAGATAGAATGCAAAGCTCGAACACGTCTGAGTATTTACAAAAGATGATCTTACGACTAGAAACATTAGTCCGACAGCAGAGAGATTTAGCTTGCAACAGCAACACTAATAGAGGATCGGACGGTGATAATCGTCGATCAGAATCTAGCAGAGATAATGACAATCGAGAAATGGAAGAGATTCGTGAAGCTACAAGATTGAGAGCTAGGTAAAAAATGACACATTAATTCAATCACATTATACTTTTTGTATTTATGTATAATAATTTTATATATAAAATATTGTAAATTTTATATATATTAGTATTGTAAAGTAACATTACATATCGAACTAAATATATATATGAAAGAACCATGAATGATCAACATATATTAATGTGAATAAATGTTTCAGACAAGTTCTTGGCTTGATGGTGAGATCTCTGATTCAATTCTTTGAAGTGACAAGATCAGGAAATGGTTCTCAAAATAATGTTCTCTATGAACAAATGTATAGTAAGTTGAATGTGTATTATAAAATTATATAGTTATATATAAAACATTATAGGTTGTTAGCATTGCAATTTAAAAAATAATAATTCTACATAAAAAAAATTAATTTAAAAAATTAAATAGAATAAGTAGGATAAAATGTTTTCATACATAATTATAAAAAGTAATATCATAAGTAGTTATAAATCTTCATATGTAGTTAAATTTCGATTATTCTTCGCTATATTTTTGAGCTTAAATAAGCTTAAATTCGTATTTCTCGAAAATATGAGATTTCATATTGAAAACATTCTACATTTCGGTATCTTTATTTTTTGTAGAATTGTATGTGCTGTTACATCTGGCGCTAGAATTAACAGATTTATTGCTAGCACAATTAGTGATAACAAGACGTGAACTGGAATCTAGTCAATATAGATCTTTCACTACCGATTTATCGGTAGACAATCAGAACGAGGGAACACGTAATAACAGCGTCGATAGTAGTCTACAGACGGAAAATAATCGCGGGAATGATAACACATTAAGACGAAACGCGGATAGAGAATGGATTTCTAACATTCGCAATATGCCAAGCACATCTAGAGTGGAATCCGTAGAGGATCTTTTCTCGATAAACAGAAATAGACGTTTCTCTCATATGGCGCAACAATTGAAGCAACTGTTTCGCCAGAGAATAGAAAGCAGTAATAATAATTCATCCGAGAATCAAAGTGATCCGGTAATAGCTGCACCTAGTAGCAATGGCGATGATAGCAATTATGACGATAACGCTCAAAGCGAAGATAATCGGCATTCGATCTCCGAGCATGCTCTGTCAGCAGAGGTGCAAAGTATTGTGGAAAGAATCCAGAGTAGCAGTTCAATCGACAACGACGAGGTCAGAACGGGAATTGAAAATCGAACGATCGATACTGCACATAATTCGCGCGAATCACGAAACTTGAACGACAGCTATCGACGGAATTACAGAAATGCTACGGTATCCGAACCGGCGATGAGAAGACGCGCCGATGAATCGAGAAACTCTCAAGAAAGGAATACTAGTCTTACCAACGAAAGTTGGAGAAGCTACGTTTCCTCATCGGGAGATGAACAAAGCAGCATCAGATCGCCGCATCAGAGATGGTCTCGATGGTCCCGTCAATATGCGCGAGATGCGAATTCGTCATCATTCGAGCGTTCTTTGCATAGATACGATAATTCCAATGCGAATTTTCTGATCGCGTCTGACAATCGCTTATTTCTTCATGGTAGAGAGGGCGCATCTCTTCGACGAGAATTCAACGTACCCGAATTGCAAGTGAACAGCGTGCCCGTGAATGATTTCGACAATTTGTTGCCCAGTAATCCTCGAAGAAGACATAACACACCACCGACCTTGTCGCATATACTTCCTCCATACCTAATCAATAATTGTCACCACAACAATACCGACAATAGAAACAACGATCGGACAAACGAATCGACGGTACAATCTGGACCAGGCTGGGCTGGACTGTCGAACAATAACAGAAATAGAGTACAGTATATTAAATTCTGGTTTTATGCATTTATATGTATACATTTATATGATTTTAATAGGATTATTCATATCGATGATTATTTAACATTAAGTTCATATTTTTAATTTATAATATATAAATATATAATGTATTTTAGAAAATATGTTTAGTCTTATAAATCATTTTGTATCTTAATTATCTTTGAATTGATGAACATTTCATTGTGAAAAAAAGTAAGATTCTTTTCTACATATTATTATTTATTAACTATTAAATCTCTTAGGTATTGGCGTTTTGGCGCAATCGATTTGGACCTCTTTTTATACCTCGTTATTCCGAACTCGCGGCTAATGGAGAATCACGGGTTGGAGAAAGTGCTAATGTCAATCCTGGTGGTAATAATAATAGTGGTAGGAATGGCGAAAATGGAACTAATGGAGAAGGAGGAGGAGGAGGAGGAGAAGCAGAGGGAGGACAAGATCCTGGAAATGATAACGAATATTTGGACATTGGTAACTTACTCCATTTTTTTCACCGAAGTATAGTACCACATGTCGATATATAAAATAATTCCTTATTGATACAGTTAGAAAGAAGATAATGACATGTAAGGAAATAGAAACAAAATTAGAAAAATAGAACAAAGAATAATATTTTCTTATATAAAAATTTATTTTTAACTAATTAAATGTTTGTGTGGAATTAAAAAAAAATCAGAAAATTAAAAATAATTTTTCTCTATTTTAAGCTCGTAACTTTGACATCGATACCACAGAATAATCTATCCATTTCATAGCTTTGTCAAAATAAGTGAATAGAAATATAATATTCTTTATTAAGGAATTAAAAATATTTAATGCCAAAAATAGCATTTTTTTATGATACACAAATAATGTTGTTTGCAACAAATTTAAAATATTTTCCGTTATTTCTTAAGATAATGAGTTTTTTAATCATATACTTTGAAGCTAACACCGAACAATTTTTCTGTTAATGCAAGTCATGCAAATTTCAAAATAATGAAAGGTATTCATTATCCGATTTTCAAAAGTAATTTTCTTAAAAACAAAAGTTCATATAAAAAGAAATTGTATTCTATGTTTTTTTGGTATCTCATATTATTCACATAAAATCACTATCAATTAGGGGGATCATCTTTATAGCATAATCTAAAAACTATAAAAAGCATTTTTAAATTATATATAATGTATATATAATGTAAAACATGTGTGATTATATGCACAAATTACTTCTTAGAACATGCACCATTCAATCCATTGGAAGCACCCAGTTATCGAGTACAAGCCTGGGACTTTTCTAATGGTGATATACCTGATATTACAGACCGTGAGTAAAATAACATCGAAAATATAAATTATTACACGTTTTCTGTATATCATTATATGTCATTGAGCTGATATGATTTTCAGCTGACAAAAACGTTGTGGTGCGCGAGTGTAAAATTCAGAACGATGCCTTTATCGATATATCTGCAGATGGGAAGTTGTTAATGTCTCTTTTGCAATCGGGTCATCGTAATGTGACTACCATGTTAGGTAAATATATATTGATTAAGTTTTAGCGATGGAATTGGGAAACTCAATTTTACTTAAAAAAAGATTATTTTTTAATTTTAAATTTATATATAATTTGAATTAATACACAAATTATATAATATCAAAGATAAGAATAATCAAGTCTTTATTTAATATTTCTATATTATACACACACACACACACACACACACACATACATACATACACACACATATATATACACAGAGTGCCCGGAAAATCGTCGCGAGAAATTTCGGATAGTGATTCGAGACCCAAAAAGAAAGAAAAAAAGCATAGGTCTGGAAATAAGTCGTTTCCGAGCCACTTTTGTGTTAAAAGAATCGTAATTTATTTAGTCCGCTTGGCATCTCTTTTTAAAATTTTTTATTTTAAAATTTAAATTAAAAAATTTTTTTTCTGTATAATTTTTCATGTATTATGCATAAAAACAATAAAAATTGTTGTGAAAATTATTTCATGAAAAAGTAAAATTATATTTGATTTAGGTATTTATAGTCTGCAGTGGGAAACACTTGGAGAAAGGATTTATTCGACGAAAATTAATCACCAGGTAGTATCTGTCTCGATATCACCAACGCAACAACATGTCTTAGTAGGTTTGGGAAGGAATCATAGCTCCAGGCCGTTTCCGATGGCTCTAATCTATAAGTTAAAGGAGAAGCAACCTGACGATGAGAAGGATGTCTTATCGACTGATTCGGTAGAATCTGCATACGATTCTTCTGACGATATTCTTGACGATAACATTTCTACAAATGGTATCCCGAGACGAAACAACAATAACGTTACAGCCAGCGGTTACAGGTCGCACATTCAAGACTGGCGAATACGAATGAGAACTGAACTGGACATTAAACGTGGTAGAAAAAGTATGGTAGTTATTCGGGAATTATTACCAAGTAACCGGGAAACCGTGGGCCAAATCAATATAAATTGCATTAGGTGGGCGCCGCAGCCGGGTCAAGGGATGATCTATGCCACAAGTACCGGACAGTTAAATATTCTACAGTGATTCCGTGTGCATTCATAGTAAACAGAGACGAAAGTAAACGTCCTCTTCGTATTATAACAATGCTTACCATAAATGTGTCATATGCGTAAGACATAATATAGTATCGCGGTTCACACTAAACTTCTTTTTGGTAGATTGTAAGAAAGAATATAGATATAACGCGTGACGAGCGATAATAACAACGTTTTTACCATCAATCGGATTATCGAATTTGGTAGATTGATGATGGTAGAATGATTATAAATATCAGACTACAAATGACCTATAATGTTTATATTTAATTCCTTATCACAAATTGTTTTTTTTATATTCAAAACAAGTATATAAAAAATGCAAGATGTGTAGATATAATAATATATATTTGATTAATGTATTATTGTATAGTTTATGCAGTTTTTCTATTATGTATAATTTGAAAAGACTTTCCATTGTTTCTGTTAGGCTTGCAGTACAAGTTATCTATCTTCCTATGAAATCTTCTGTTGAATCCTATAATATGAAAAAAGGATTGATTATAAGTTGTGAATTATATATATATATATATATATATATATATATATATATATATATATATATATATTTATATATATACAAGGTGATCCATTTTAAAGTTTCCACTAGAATATCTCTTCAGAAAAACATTTTAAGAAAAAATGTTTCAGATAAAAGTTGTAGGATTTTATAAGTTCTATTAAATGGTCATATCCGTTTGACCTTGAGTAGAGGGATTAAGATTATATGGAGTTCAACTTTGTTTTCTTAAATGGAACTCCCTAGTTTTCATTGCATATTCTTATAGCTTATCTCGAGATTTTTCAAAACACTATAATAAAGTATTTTTTTGTTAAGTACTACTTTTCGAATTATGAGGCTTGAAATAATTTTTTAATTTTAAATAAACCATAAAATATCTAGTAAAATATTCATTTTTCAATTCATTTTACCTTACCTCAATACTTTTATGTAAATAATGTGAGGAATCAATTGATGTAAAGAAAATACATAGTTGATTTTAAGAAAAAATAAGTAATTTGCAATTAACAATTATATATTTTTTCTTAAAAACAACTATGTGTTTTCTTTACACCAATTGATTCCTCACATTATTTGCATAAAAGTATTGAGGTAAGGTAATTGAAAAATGAATATTTTACTAGATATTTTATGGTGAAATGAATATTTTACTAGATATTTTATGGTTTATGTAAAATTAAAAAATTATTTCAAGCCTCATAATTCGAAAAGTATTTAACAAAAAAATACTTTATTATAGTGTTTTGAAAAAATCTCGAGATAAGCTATAAAAATATGCAATGAAAACTAGGGAGTCCCATTTTAGAAAACAAAATTGAACTCCATATGATCCTGATCCCTCCACTCAGGATCAAACGGATACGACCATTCAATAGAACTTATAAAATCCTACAATTTTTGTCTGAAACATTTTGTCCTGCTTTCCTGAAGAGATATTCTAGTGAAAACTTTAAAATGAGACACCCTAAGAGAGAATCAAGATATATCTACTGATCGTCAAACGCGCGCTAATGCCGTCGAATAAATCATTTGAAATGCATTTTGCTGCTTTCATTGTTCTTGACCATAAAAAAATAGAGAAATTTGTCGTGCCATACAAATCTCATTGCAATGTTTTTATTCTGATAAATTTTTGTAAATCATCAATATCAACTTTTATAAACAATTAATTATTAATATCGATAGAAAAATATATACTTTAC
The DNA here is from genome assembly GCF_025532165.1 of Camponotus vicinus. Classification (NCBI taxonomy): domain Eukaryota; kingdom Metazoa; phylum Arthropoda; class Insecta; order Hymenoptera; family Formicidae; genus Camponotus; species Camponotus vicinus. Next base: position 9,199,613 of record NW_028141980.1, read on the forward strand.
AAACTTAATTTTGAAATAAAGGTAACATGTTTGTCCACTTTATTTCTGTACTGAGATGAGGTGTTTATTAAAATTTCGTGTATATTCGTTTCATACATACATGTTAAAAATTTTGGCATAGAATGCAAATGTACATACATGTTAATTAAGTAAATGACTTCAGGCACAATTTTATTTTATTTTATTTTTTTTTTTTAGGAAATCGTTTTTCTTTTTTTAAAAATTTGGCGGTTTTTAGAGAGAGAGAGAGAAAGAGAGAGACGAAAATGGCTCCATTTTTGTATACAATCATCGTTTCAATATACAATCATTGTATACATAGCTGAATAACTTATAATTGTATTTCTGTGTGTATAATTGTTATTAATAATAATAATAATTTCTTTGCAAAAAGTTCACGTTTTATGTATCTCACTGCCATACGTATGCGCATACTTTTCGCTTTTCTACGCTTTCACACAATCGCGTTATATTTCGTATAAAAGATACATATATTTATACATTAAAAATAGATATTAAAGAGAATGAATAATTTATATCTTACATATCCAAGAGGGAGATGCACATTTTGCATACAACAATTGCATTAAAACGCTATGTGCTTCAGTGAAAGCAATTTTTGCATCCAGCAAAATGTAAAAAATTTTTGTTCGTTTTTAATTGAAAGCGAAAAATACGACAGAAATATAAATTTTAACAGCCTTACAATACTTGTCCTTCTGTGTAATCGGACAATAAAATAATTTATAAAATAAAAATTTTAGATACGTATACATACAAAACATTATTAATATATCGATATAGCTCTTTATCGCAAATTCATGTTATAAAAGCATCGATCATAATATGTTAACGTAATATTTATTACACATGGTTTAAAAAACTGTAGGATTCTATACGGACGCTAAGCTGGAAGACTTAAAGGCGATCCTTTAAAGGATCCTATTGCCTTCAAGTATAAATACTAAATATTTGCTACATTATACTTTAAGTAACTACTAACAAAGAGTGGTTCGGCTTATAATACACACGATTTATATATGATATATGAACCTTACACGAATTCGGCAATTTATTTACAGGACGCAATAAGACTCGAGGATTGTCTTTATTAATGAATCTCTATTTATAAAAATAGTCATGCACGTGAAAATTTATAAAGATTTAGTTTTGTCGGAAAATCAGCGTAAAGCGAATGAAAATCTCGCGGTGCAGTATACATTTATGTATATGTGTGTGCATAGTCTATACAATATAATTTTAACAACATTTTGGCATCGCACAGTGTATTACAAGCTGCATTAATATTTATTTGCAGCATACGTAGCGCAATACGTATGTATGCTATCTTGTATTCTGTAATGCGGTAAAAATATATTTTTATATAAATCTGACAGCAAAATAAAACATTGTAATCTCTGGACAGAAATTGCAGATATGTTATACTACCGCTTACCATCCGGTATACTATACAATATGCTATTAAAAGCTAAGAATGTACGCTGTTATTTCGTTTCCTCTCGATCGCGCACATCGATTGGACTTTACAGTCGCTCTACTACAATCTCTCTCTATAATTATAAATTCAACCATTACAATATTCCCCGACTTTCGTGTAATAAAATATAAAAATAATAATAAATCGTAATTGCTCTTCTCCGCAACGGTATTCTGAAAATCCAACGGAACTTCAGAGATTATACTTTAATCCTTATAGACATAACCAGTCGTGTTACAATATAAGACTATCTTATATTAAAGAGTTCTAATCGGTATAGGTACAAAATATTAAATTATACACAAGTCAATTAGTGGCGTATGATACACAATTACATTAATGGTATCTCAATTTGACCTTGGTCATGTAGCATAAGATGATAGAAAATCTGTATCTTTTTTCTCTTTTTATTTTTCTAGTGAGCGTGTGTATTTCTGGACGATTTTTAGAAAATTTACTCGAGTGCTTCACGAAACGAATATTTCATACATAGCTATCAGGTTTAAATCTTTCACATTAATGTTATGGCCATAGGAGTATCATCACTTTATGATTTTTTAAATAATATTAATGAAAATAATTATGTAACAAACGTCTCTGCATATATATATATAGATAGATAGATAGATAGATAGATAGAGACACATTCACATAAAGAATATTAAAAAGATGCAATATATATGTACTAGGAAAAAAATAAAACCAAATAAAAAAAGGACTTGATATCAAGTTAACTTCTTTTCTAATAATTTAGAATATAGACTATATAATTACATAAATCAAATTCAATTATTATTAATTGACTGAACATATTCTTATGAAAATAAAGATATAACCCTGATATCGTAGCTTATCTCGCGTTTTATCTAAAATTGTAAATTCTTGTAAATGGAAGTAGCGCCATACAAAAGCAATGATTCAGACTAATTTATCGTGCTTTTCACTCCTAATAAGTTATAAAGGCTGATTTGCTAAAATATTTATGCTATTATATACTTATTATTACATGTGTAAATTATATATGTATAAATGGTGTTCTTATGTATATATGTACTATATTATTCAAAATATACAAGTCTCCATATGTAAAACTTGATGATTCAAATTAATCAAGAGTAAAAAATTTTTACATAAACTAACTATTATATAATATTGTTATATAATATTTCACGATGAAAAAGAAGGGAATTCTAAAATTACTCTCTGAAATTAAAGTAATGAAAACATAAACGGTATATTTATATTATAGAGATGTAGGTGTGTATTATGTTATACATAAAAAGGAATATAATTTTTATTTTTCAATTCTATGATAATTTCATACGATAATTTTTTGATGTAGAGAACAGCGAGATAGATAGAAAAATAAAAAAGATACATGCTTAGAAATAATTTGAATATACCAAGATAGTATGCATTATTTTGCTTTGACTTGCAAATTTTTAATTAGTATATTTTGAACGAATATCGATAATTTTAGCGTGAAGCATGCTGTATATTTTCGCTTTTTAAAATGTTACTAGTAAGTTAGCCGTAAATTTGATTCTTATTAACTTCAGTCAATATAAAATGCTTTGGATAATGAATAGTTGACTAATATATATCACAAGTTATTTTCTCTCCTATATAAGGACAGTATAGATAATGCTACGACTATATATATATATATAAAACAACTTTTCTTCTCTCACCGTTTGCTTCGTTAATGTGCTTCATTCTCGCTTTAAGATTTATTATATCCACATTACAAGGTCCCAGACAGTAAAATCTTTGCATAAGCAAATATATTCATCAATATATGACAAACAAGATCATAATAATTCATTTTTTTATAATCAGCAGTATAACGCGATTAATCGAAGCGATCAGAAATTAAGAACAAAAAAAGGCCAATAAATATGAAATTTGTTTTCTATTGAAATGTCTTTCGATTCTCGAATGTATAGATAATAAGAATAATGCATTGGAAGTTACAAGGAATTGAGAGATATCTAAATTTTAGAGTACATATATACAAAGAGCATCTTCCGGTTATAAGACCGATTTTCGTAAGATTGCAATTACTCCTCTTTCTCGAGCGTAATCGAATCATATCCGATGTCGGAAGATAAAATAGCCGACACTGTGAAATATCGTTTTATCTCACTTACTCTTCCAGAGCTTCACGAGCTGTTGATTTAGCAAGATTTATAAAATAATTTCCTGGAAGATATAAAAGATCCGCACTCCATTTAAGTTAATGGCCGATCCTGAACGACAGTCTTATAACTAGGAGACACTGCAATAATTAAATTTAAGTTTGTGATTGCAAATGAAATTTGCAGCGAAAAATTTTTCATTATGATACAACTTAGTGATGTTTATGAAACATACAATATTTAAATATAATCTAATTTGAATATAAAAGCAATTTAAAGATGTATATAATACATCAAACATTTTTCACAATAATTAAATAGAAATGTGATCCAAACAATCCAAACAACATTTTTTTATATTGATAAAATTGATCGATAATATAATATATATATATATTGCTAAAAAAAAAAAAATTTCACATACCTTTAAAATCTGAACATTAATCATGTGTTTATGTTGAGATATTCACATGTATATTTGTTTATTATATTTAAGATAAAATAGCAATGCTACGTCTAGGTCCACCTATGCATACATTGTCTAAACTGGACCATTTCTTAATACCAGTACGTAGAGCCTCGGCTGTAACCTTATCTTCGTAAACTCTGGACATAGCTTCTAACTTCTGCGCCTTTTCCTTACTAAGAGGTTCGCTAGGGAATGTTAATTCGTTCGCTTCTGCAAGTGTACGAAGATCAAAATAATATTTGGCATATACACTTGAAGGAACATTTATATTGAATTGCAGCATCTCCAGAAATTGTCTTTCTAATTCGTTCCTAGATAAAAAATGTAGAATAATTCAATTCAATTAAGACAATGACTAATAATTATTTTCGTATTTTCATCATTTCAACTCTTTTTTTATCTTTGTAAGATATAAAACAAATGTATAATAATGTAAATAATATAATTAAAAATAAAACTTACATATCTTCCACTGTGATATCTTTCAGTATTTGACAATAATCTACATTCCATACTGCCTGATCGTCCCAAACTTTAGACGCTAATAAAATAGCACCTAGCACTATTCGTTTCCAATTAGCTGGCGTTATATCAATCTCTGCATAAGTAAGTAGGCGTTCGAGATAAACCAGTGTTATGATGGCACATTCAGCTGTGAGCTGAGCGGCGTTAAACAGAGTCCTTATAAATTTATATATTTGTTTGTGTTCTGGATTGTGTTTGTCATAATCCTCTGCAACACCATCTCTCTAAAAGATTTATATATATAAATTTTCGAGTGAACTATTTCAGAATGTATCGCTATAGAAAAAGTTTTACTATAATTTAAATATGCAATAAATAAATAAAAAAATATAAATGAATTGGCAATTTCTAGGTTTTCTATAATATATATATTATATATATATATTGAATCTCTTTTTAAATTACCGTCAATGGGTGTAACTTTTCATCAAATATATCAATTTGTCGCTGTGAAGTTCTATTCTTAATATGGTAATAAACAGCTAAGGCAACGCATTTGACGGTATTTTTCAAATTAGGTTGTGAAACTGTGCTGTCGTCTAGATATATTGTACTGCAGCTACTACTCTTCTTCAAAGGCCTTGTATCCGCTATCTGATGTTGACTCTTTTTTCTCACCATGCCGTCTAAAGAGAAAAAAGGAAAAAAAAGAGAAGAAACGATTAAGGGAGTTAGCAACGCGTTCGTTTTATTCCAATTGAATTTCTGCTTCTCGCAATTGCCCAGAATACCCACTTTCTATAGCCTGTTTCGAACGTTCCATAAAAATAGTTCCCGCGCACGGATGCAATGACGGATCGGAGTCCCAGTCTTCCGGCTCACGTTCACTGATATGTTGCAAATTATTAACGCTGATCCCGCCCTCCGGCAAGTGTTCCTCCAGATTGCGCGTGGCACTCTCGGGCCCGATCTCCTTGCGTCCGACTTGTGGACTGGAGTATACGCAGCAGCTATTCTTGTTCCCCATGTTGCCATGTAAATTTTAACTATAACCGGCCAGTGCCCCTGCTCTTACACTCGGCGCGCCAGTCACACTCAAGTCACTTAATGCATGCGGAGGAATCAGGCCGCGAATAATCGAAATCGTGATGCGTACGCTCGACTAGAGAAGAATCAGCTCGCGCTACCTCACATCTCGTTGTTTAATAACGATCAGCTGACGGGGCCGCTCGTACGGCTGATAGCGCGACTCGTCCGCCCGTTCATCTGACTCATCGTCGGCGCGAGCAGCTCGCCAAACGACCCGCGATCGCCTCGCGACGATTCTCCGTTTCTTGCCGGGAAGAGGAGAGCTGTCCGCGGAAAGACGACCGTTTATCCGAAAACGATCGTCAGAGAACAAGACGCTTCGGAATCGCGCCGGCCGATCTTGTTCTCCGCGCTACGGTTGACAAACCTAGGAAATTACAGGAAATTACAGGTTCGCGGCCGCGACTTGTAACGCGGTTCATTGTCGCCGCACGATAATTCCATTCTCGTCGCCCCCCTCGGACGTCCGGTTTCGCTCGCGAAAGCGCTCCGCGAATTGCACACAACCCAATTTTGCGTTCCCACCGACTTCCCCTATGATTACACGCATCGGTACGAATATGCGTGCGCATCGATATGAATTTCCCACTATATTCTAGGGAATACAAGTGACATTTGTGTACAGTTTTTTCGGCGGGAAAAATTCGATCGACCAATCGGAATGAAAGAAAAAAGATTTCTTTCTTCCGATTGGCCGATCTAATGTAACTAGATCTTCGAACAAAAAATGCCATCTAGAAAGAAATATTTTAAGCCCAAACGAAATCTAGTTCGCTGAACCATCTGTGATTTATTTTATTTATGGCCTTATTGGTCCAGTGACGTCACAACAGTCGCTAAAATGGCGAGATACATGGCGTGTTGACGTTTATTTAAAGTGCTCCTTGGTCAAAATAAGGGTGTAGGGAGACCTTTAAAAAAATCTGTCAGCATCTATCACATTACAATTGCACGTCATCGATTATACTTGCAAAGCGATGCACTCGGTCAGTGCCTGTTTGTCGAGTTCCGCGGATGTAGACGACATGACGATCCCGTTAGTTAAAAGCTGCGATCAAAGCTGCCAAGCGACCGACGAGAGCACCGGTGAACCGTGCGGCGAAACCGAGGGTCTGCGTATTCTCGATGAATTTCGCAAATTGTACGAGAGTCGCATCGAGAAGATCGATCGGGAATCCGGCGGCGAATCTGATCGGGTCTCCGTAAGCAGCGTTTCTTATCGCAATGGAATTCGTTTCATGCATGCCGCTTTGTTCGATTCTTTCTTCGCATCTTTTGTACGATATTTCAAGTGCTCCAAACAGCTGCAGCTTAACAATATCAACTCTTGCTTACATTCAATGTCAAGTGTAATCGAAACATTACACATTACTTTGTAGATGAAGCTGCAGATAATGAGCGATTGGATTAAGGATCTAGGAGAGCAAAATACTATGTTAGTGCATACAGTTGAAGATTTGGAACAGGCCGCGTGTAATAGAGTTAAGTTACTAGAGGAGAAATTAAAACAATCATCGCAAATAGTTGTAGATAATTTGACAAGATCGAGTCATTCTGAAAAGGTAAAAGAGAAAGAGATCATTCAATTCTATTAGATTATTAATAGCTTTTTAACAATTAAAAAATATATGTAATCATATATTTCTCTGTATTAGGCTTTAAATACACTTTCAAATCGTGTCAGTCAATTAGAGAAGGATGAGGAATATCTGCAACAGAAAATAGATTATCTGCAAAGTGACATTAGAGGATTATTAGAAGTGATTCGTCGCGCACGTCAGCAAAATATTTGGAATCTTGATGGTATTACATTCTTTGAGATTCAACCTGAGGATATTCCAGTTTCGGAGTAAGTTACTACTGTTTTTAATTAATGCATTTGTATAATGATTATTTTATCTCTTAGTAACGCGAATTGTTTTATCTTTACAGCTGTATCTGCAGTCAGGTAAATATGTGTGTAAATGCAGCCAAAAAGCTCAGACTTATTTTAGATATAGAGCATAGTAAACTTCAAAAATCAAATTATTTGTGTAAGAACATATGATGCAATACTTGTACTATATATTTTTCATGCTGAAAACTGTTTTTTCACTCCCTACACCCTTTACATAAAATTTAACTATCTCATATACACATATATACACATATTTGTATTCAATAAATTGTCAATTATCTCATTAATAGAGTATTATATTTTTAAGAAATTTCTTTTTTGTACTTACAAATAGTATGTAATCTACATAATATTATATAATATTCTAATATAATGTCCCTAAATATATGATTTCTTTTTTGATATGATATTTAATAAAATATTTTTAAATTAGGAAGAAACAGACATTGAACATATCAAATCCTTGAATTTGCAAGTAGAACAACTTCAGGAAAATGAGAAAAAATTGATTAGGTAAGATATTGTGCAAAATTTTTAATATATACATTAAAAAATATGTGTTTATAATTAGGAATTATTATTATCTTGTTTGGAAATATTATTATCTTGTTTAAAATCTACTTTTCTTTAAATCAGTTTTTAAGTTTCTAGTAATACAAATACTAATTTTCTTTCATTTTGTTTTTGTATAAATATTCTTTTTTCTAATGTATTTTTTTCGACATGTATTCAGAGGCAATAATACATTTTTTAATTCTTAATTATATAAGATACAGATGTAGCTTTATTCTTGCTTTCTCTCTTAAGCTTTTTTTTATATTATAGATATTCTTGCACAGATATAAAAGAGTGTACATTTTTTCAGATCTCAATTGGAACTGGAAGGAAAAGTAGCAGATCTCATGACAGAATTATCAATGAAAGATGAGACTATAAATAAGTACGTTTCTAGACTTCAGTGCTTTTGCGAGAAACTCAAGGAACATGCTAAACAAACAAATGAAGTTATTATTCATCCAATGATAAATGATCAAAATTGCGATGTAAGTGTGTCTTTTATAATTTTTATATACAAATAGAAACTGATTTTAATATCTTTTTTGATTTTTTAAGTATTGATTTTTATAGAGTAATATCGAGGCAATCATGTTGTAATAGTACAAATTATGTAAAAGAAAAAACTATTTTATTACAATAATCGGTTCTATTTATCTAATGTATCCTGAATTTTATATTTTGCAAGCAAGATAACGTTATTCATGTTTCCCAATGAGACAAGAGACTCTTATTTTAAATTTATATTGCTGTTCAGATTATCTTAACACCTGACATTTTGGAAAGTGTATTAGATGTAAAAGATTTGGAAAACAGAAATTTACGTAGACAACTCCAAGATGTTGAATCCAAGCTTATGGTGTACACTTATGAAAACAATATGGATACAACTAATCTACAAGTACAATTGGAAGAAAAATCTAAAAAAATACAGCAATTGGAGGACAAAGTGGCTCGCCTCGAAAAAGTTGGTTTATCATATTAAAATATCTATTTTATAATTTATATTATTAATATATTATGTTTTTTCATTATTTCTAACGATATTTTAGAAATATGTTTTTTTTAATTTCTAACATTATCTATAGAAAATATTATTTTTAATTTTTTATCATCGTATTTATAGTACTTTATTATAGTATGCATTCTCTCTTATTGATTTCAGGAAGCTATGAAAACACAGGATACATTAACGGCGGAGATCACTGCATTGCAGAAACAAAATTACCATGCAAATATAGGAAATCTTTTGAAGGATGATTTAATTAAAGAGATGCGTAAGGAATTGAAAGAAGCAACTTTAGAGGTACAATATAAATCCATAAAGTTTTAAATGTAATCTCATAATTTTTTTTATACATTTGTAGAAGGGCCTCTCCACTTCTACTCGCGTCTGTAATTCTCGCGATCGTGTTGCTGCCATCACTAAAATTAAACCTTCCCATGAATCCTCCGAGCAATTTTCAGTGTCAAATCTCCTTCATATATCCACACAGCGAAAGAACAATATATCATTTCTGCATGATGATTCTAAAAGCCTGTTAAATTACGGAAGACAAAACGTATCAATAATCAATGCAAAGTTACAAAATAAATTGCTTAGTCTCCAAAGTCATTCTCGAGATCATATAAATATTCAAACTCGATACAAACATTTGAAGAACATCGATAGGAAAATCTTACAGACTGCTAGAAAATTATCACCTCCTTGCAAAGATAGCAGTTTACAAGATAGAGTCACGACGAATACTTATGTTTGTTCGACCACATCACATCTTCAAGATAAGACTGATATCTCATAGCAAACTGAATTGGATTTAAACTGCTGAACTAAGGCATTTTAATACATGATTTAATAACTTTCATATTTTTCTTAAAATTTAAATCCTTCAGTGGCATTCTGATGAGAGTTTCTAGAATTGAGCTAAGGAACATATAAAAGAAAATAAATTCAAACATTTATATTGATTCATATATGATGATCATATGATTATTCTTTCTCTAGGATCTCTCTATTGTATAATAAGTATTATATGATATATAATAAAATAAGATAAATTTTCTTAAGTCAGTAAATTAGATATTTAGATCATTGATAATAAATATGTATATTCGTCTGCATAAATTCATATGCATTTATTATTTGTTCAATTATATATATTATTATAGTTAAGTATATATATTATTAGTTTAGTTATTAAGTTTTTCAAAATAGTCTAGTAAATTTCTATATTCTTTAGAATGTCATCTGTGAAAAACAAAAAATTATATATCAACATGATTGCCTCACTTATAAAATTAATAATTTTAAAATGGTCATTTTTATATATTGTTACATTTACAGACACATATTTAATATTAAAATATACTTAACAAAATAAAAGCCAAGAGACAAAGCAATTACTCTTAAAAATTAACATATTTTAATTAATAATAACAAATATTTTATATATATTTTCTACTTTACAAATCATATGTATACAATCACTTATACAAATTTAATAACTTAAGTAAATGCTATGTTTTTTAACTCTTTTTGCGAGAGATTATAGTAAATAATATAATATATATATTATTTATCCTCCCCTCTCTCCCGAATGTTTTATCAACATATATTCATATTTTTTTATGTAATTTCAGGATACATCTCGGAAAGTTCGCATTGATACAAATAATTTTCCAGAGGTGAGTCAAATCAAATGTAATCGTCATATATTACATAATTTTGAAGTAATATTATTTTCAAAAATGTCCTTCGATAGATATCTCGCATTCTAAGAAAGTTCGTCTACATAATGTTCTATTATATTTTTGCATGCATATTTAAAAAAAATACTCTTATTTGTGTATAAATAAAAATTTATATATTTATCGTTATATTATCGTTCACCTTGTTTGCAGGATGAATTTATATCATTTCTGAATAATACAAAAGCGCATGTGCAAAAAGAATGTGAAATTTTGTCGGATTTAAAACTTGAATTGGGGAAATTTGTAGAAAAATTAACTGTCGAAGATAACGAGGTAAAAGAATAAGATATTATTTTCTTAAATATTACAAAATAAACATTGCAACAAAATATCAACGGTTTTTTCTTTTTTTTTTCGAATTAATTTATTTAAAGAGCATATATTTATAGTTCTTTCACTCTCTTTCAAAAAATATATTTTTTTAGATGAGTGATTGCATTATAGCTAACAATTGTATAAATAAAAACAAACTTTTTGCAAGTGGCATGTCGGATAAATTGGTCAACTGTATTGAAATTATTAGCAGAATGTACTCAGAAAGAGAAAAGGAGATTACTCTTTTTGATTGTATAGTATGTATATCAGATGCACAACATAGAAATTTATTTTATTCATTGATTATTTAAGGAAAATAATCATATTGCTTTTGATCACATTATACTTGTCTTTCTAGATAAAGAAAGAAGAAAATCATTGTATGTGCAGCGATCCTAAGAATATTAAAGTAAGATTATATGTTTCAGTATTTATTTTATTTATTTTTATTATATATATATATATATATATATATATATATATATAAATCAATTAATATATATATGTATATATAAATCAATTAATATATATATGTATATATTAATCAATTAATATATATATATGTATATATTAATTGATATAAATAAATTGATATATTTTCCAGTCAAATATAAATAATGCACGACAATTCAAGTTGATGGAAGAATTCAGAGTATGTACTGTAGAAGCTCAGGCAGCAACAGAAGATATTCGCGAAGAGATAAACACTGTTATTTCCACATTTAATTCACGACACCAGAACGTACGTTTATGTTAATAAAAAATCAATAAAAACACACTAATATACAATGACTTAACAATCGACATTAATTTAATATATTTTCAGTATGAAGAATTGAGCAAAATGGTTACTAGTACACAAACTTATTTAGCAAGAACGCGAGAAGGATTAATAGAAGCTGTTAATAGATTGGAATTACAAGTAATGTGAATATATATATAAATGTATATCAGTTTATCAAAATACGCAAGCTCATACATAATAGATATGTCCTTAAGATATAGTAATTATTTTTGAAATATTAAATTAGAATATTAATTTTGATCTTAAGGTTTCATTATATAAATTGTGTTATCTCTGTAATCGAAAAATGCATTTTTCTAATCAGGAGGAAGAGAGATTAAGGCATAATGAAAGAATTGTGAATGGCAAGCTTAAACTGAAAGATATAAAAAATGAGATTAATCAGGTTCAATCAGAGTTATCCCGTTGTATTAATAGTATGCAGACGAATATACAGGTTCGGAACATTTGTATTAAATAATCACTTCGTTAAATTTATGAATTTTATTTTATTATATAAAGTTTAATGTAAATTTTAGGAATATCATGAATCTGGATACACAGGAGCATGTATTAGTAATGATTTATTGACTGTTGTGATGGAAGAGGTTGAGCAGATACTGACTAATTTGCAATTATTTCAAACTCAGGTTGATTTAAGAAGAAATTCAAGAAAAAAACAATAATTATTATCAATTTCGATTTAACTATTAAAAACATTTTTATTACATAAATATCGTCTTTCAGGGTGGTTGCATGACATCGATAGTAAAGGGATTAAGAAGTCAATTATGTACTATAGATTGCTCTTTAAAGGACTTACAGAAGAAAACCGGTGAAGTGGTGAGTATCTTAAGAAGAATGTTGTAAAGAAAAGAAATTGATGATGAGAGAGAGACATGTTATCTGTTATATTCTTTTAATCATTTATATAGCTCTTAAACAATGAAATTGCAAAAACGACATTCTGTGAAAGAGAAGGCAGATTGGCTAAACTGGAAGAAGAGGTCGATTATGCACATACAAGAATGCAAGATGTATTGGAAACTTTTCTTTCCACAAAACAGGAAGAAAAGGTTATTTATATATTAAATACATTTACTAACATTTATATATTAGAGTTGAGCAAAAGGTTCGTTTTTTTTTCTTCATTTTATATCTTTTTTTTTAAATAGTTTTTTCTTTTTAAATTTTCAATTTTTCTCTTAAATTAAATGTTTTTATATCTCAAGATTACAAATTAGATCTTTTCTATATAGCAAATAAATTATTTCTTTTTTTTTTGCATATACTCTGTCTTTTTTCCCTCTCTTCCCTCTCTCTACTTTTCCTCTCATTTCTTTTGTTTTCTATTTCAAACTAAAATCTTTGTCAAGAGAAAATATTTTTTCATATGATAAAAACAATAATATTTGTATTGATTGAGTATTAAAATATATATAAGTAATATAAGTTTGAAAATATTGTGTTTTCAGGAACAATTTCCTCACTTTGATAATCAGGTATTAAAGCAAATGTATTTACTGTAAATAAATATATAATTTTTGTTTTCTAATTCATAATTGCATACACAAAACACAATGTATAAATATATTGTTTTACAGGAAATAAATGATATAATAAAAACAAAAGAAGATTTACATAAATTAAGAAAGGAATATGATGATCTGAAACTCAGCATGATTCAGGTACACAAGTATATAGATTCTTTAATCCGTTTTTTTATATATAATACAATAAATTGTTTCATTGTAATGCATGTACATACATATGTATACAAATTTTTTTAGACAATTTAATTAATATTTTATATGCTATATGTTACAGCAAACATGTCAGATAAAATATGATGAAAAACTAAATAAGTGGAAAAATCATATAACTGATCTAGAAGATCAAATCAGAGTATTGCAGCATGAGGTAACTGTAATTTATTTAATTAACTAGAAAGAATTATATTTTTACTTTGGACTATCTAACATTATTTTCTTTCTGTGATAGGTAAAATGTAAACAAGAAACAAATAGTTTTTTAAAGAATGGTATTCAATCAATGGAGAAAGAATTAATTACTATACGAACAAAGGCAGAAAATTATAGACAGTGTCACAGCAAAGATAGTATGGAACTGAAAAAGAAAATAATAGAATTAGAAAATATTGTAAGTATTAAAAATTGTAAACTTTTTAAACATTACAATTACATTAATGTGAATCATCTAATATTGTAATCGATTTTCAGATCAAAATGCAAAAAGAAATAGAAAACGATCTTCGAAAAAATTTAAATATTAAGAAATCTACAGAAATCTCAAATGCTTTTGTAAGTAAATTCTGTAATTATATATGCAAATACATATTTTTAATATATTTTCATCTCTTTTATAAAAATTTAATTTTATTATAAAGCATATAGAAGCATATAAAGCATATGGCACAGAAGCAACACTCTTACGCTATGACTATCCATCTAAGCACGAAGTAATTATCATAACTATTATTAATACATATTTAATAAATATTATTTAATTCGTAATTCACAGATATTATGTATTAAATATGTAGAATATAAATTTTATGCTGTAATATAAAAATATTATTTGTAATATTTCTTAATAAGATAATATTATTTTAATTATAATATTTTATTTTTTTATTATAGAATATGTCTGATTTGTTCAAAACCGTGCAAGATGCTGTGCAATCTGCAAAACTGGCAATTCAAGATCTTGAAAGTGAATTTAAAAAATCGGTTTGTATCTTTTTTTTTACTTTACAGATTACGTCAAGCTTAAATACATAGTATACTAAAAAAGCTATTATAAAAATCTACTTACAGATATGTGAAGAATCATCTTTCTCTTCTGTTTCGGCAAAATCTGTTGTGACATTGACAGACTCAATAGGAAAATGTAAAGAGAAATTGGACGTTTGTTTTCATGAGTTAAGCAAACTTAAAAGTGCTGTATATTCCAAAGAGAAATTGGTTAGTTATGTATATATGTTTCTTACAAAATTTAGTTTTTTCTAAAAAATAATACGTAAATTGAATAATATAATATATTTAAACAATATGCAATATATTTATTATATAAATATAAATATTATTTTTAAATATAATCCTTTTTATAATTAAATATGTAAAATTGAATATTTTATTTTTTCAAATTCGAATATACGATATATAAATATAATGATATAAATTTTTATTTCAACTTTTATATCAAATTTTTATGTGGTAAAAATATATATTTATCAGAATATTATTCATAATTAAGTGTAAATTTAATTACTAAAATTATTTTAGCTACAAAATATGGAAGAAGTCATAAGAATACAACGAGACTCCTTAACAATGAGTCAAACAGAAGTAAAAGATCTGCATCAGAAGCTGCAAGAAAAGGTAAATTGAAGTAGTTAATAGTATAGATTTTAATTTGATATTACAGACTCTAATTTGATTAGAAATTTTATATTATATGATAATTTTTTTTATGAAAGATTATGTAATATCGCTTTTTTAATTAAAAATTTTAAGTTATTATTTATAATATAATTGTTACGCTTCTGTTTGATTTTTATATACTGTGCATTCATAGACAATACATGTTAATATATGTTACAAAAACAATCTATTTGTCAAGAATGAAGTTTTAGAAGGTATGTATTGACAAAATATTATAATATTATATAAAATAAATTTTTTTACAGATTGATAAGCAAAATCTTACTATCGCGCAATATGAAAAAGAGAAGAACGAATTAGTGAAGCAGGTTTGCTTTTTTTTGTCATTTTTCATTTAGCACCAATAAGATTTGCGTTCCAACATTATGCTATATTTTGTAGAATGAACTCCAGATTCAAACTATCGGACATTTACAAAATGCTGTTGTTGAAGCCAAGAGAAACTTGGATCAAATGGGTCATAAAGCAATGAGCGATGTGAGTGAGCTGAGACCTGCAATATCGTCTTCGGCTTTTAATCATAGAAACGTGCATGATGTTTAAACGTGTAAAATTATGAATAGTTTAAATTGTTATTTAGCTTTTGCGCTAAAATGTATTTGTTATAATTGTAAATAATGCTGCAATGATTATTAAAAATATGACTCTTGAAGATGATGGATTATTATGTTTCTCTTTTTGCCTTTAATGTTTTTATATCGTAACAATGCGAATGTAATGAAATATAATGAGTGTCATGCATGACATATAGCTTGTTTAATCAAGATGTTTGAAGCTTTGTGATATGCTGGTCACACTTAAATGTTTTATTTACCAAGTGACGAGAAATTGTACCATATATACAAGAAATTAACAAGTGTTCTGGATGATTCAGTTGTAGAGCTATTATGCTGTATAAAATTAACAAATAACACGAACCTACATACGTGAGTGTCTGCTGTTTTTAGAACTAAATAAAAATTGTATGAAAGAAAAAATATATTGTATCTTTTACAGCTTTGCAAAAAAAATGAAACTATTCGTGAATTAACAATGTGCATTGATGAAACACAACATCAATATAACGAATGTTTTACAGAGGTAAAAAATATACTATTATATTTGTATCAATTAAAAATTTCTCTTTTATTAATATATCAACTATTGATCAATTTAACATACTAGTAAGTATTTTTAATCTAATTATTTTTCATATATATATACTTGTAAAGACAACTAATCAGGACTTATTATTGGATTTACAACGAGATGCTATTGATAGTCTGCACAAGAGAATTCGTTATCTGAAGTATGATAAGTGTCTAATCATTAGTACTCTGCATACAATGTATTCCTCAATCCTAAGTGTAGTACAGGTATAGTACATAACATGAAGACTTTAGTTTTCAATAATCTACATTAATAATAATTGAAATAATGAAAAAGTTTTGTACATTTTCAATAAAGAAATGCATACATTAAATAAGTGTTTTATCTTGCATTATTATTGAATATAATAACATGTAATAAAAAACTAAGAGAAAAAATTTATAATATCTATCTATCTATCTATCTATCTATATATATATATATATATATATATATATATATATATATATATATATATATATATTTAAGTTTATTATGCATTATTTGATATGTGAAATGATTCAGAGATTTAAAATTAATTTTTTACAGAAATGAAATATCATTTGAATTTTTTCAGGAACAGATACATGATCATGTGAAGGATCTTCAGGAATTGAAATGGAAGGTACATTATTAGAAACATATACTTCTGTCTTATAATAAAATTTTTGTCTATGTTTATTTCGAAATATATTTTGTCATAGATGGATAATTTTATGCAAATGAAGAATTATTCTGAAAGCAAATGCATGAGCAAATCGTGTACAATGTCTTTTAAAGACAAAAGTTGCGATACTCAAGATTTGGAATATTCCTCAGATAATGTTGTGTATAGAAGGCTACTGCACCTGGAAGAACAGTCAGGTAATTTCTTATGTAAAATAAAATCTAAGTAAAATAAAGATTTGAATAAAATAAAAATCTAAATAAGAAAAAAAATTTACAAAAATAAATATGTTAATATCTTAGATAAAGATGTAGAGAATATTGTTCCAATAGAACTAACTGAATTACAAAAGTTGAAAGATAGAGAATGCAATTTAAAATGCGAAAATCAGCGATTTAAGATTGATCTTCAGTGTCACATATCAAAAATTGATGATTTGACGAAACAACTCGAACATGCTAAACAAAAAGAAAGTGAATATCAGGAACTTTTATCAAAACTGGAAGGTGGAGAGAAAGAGGTGATTATGTTTAAGTTTTCGATTTTTACGCGTTCTTAATTATTTTATATCATTTCTTAAAATGTTGAACTGCATAACAGTAGTGGTATCAAAAATATGAAAATGAAAAATCGCAATAGCAATTTAAATTTTATAGTTAAATAAAATTGCACGATTAAAATGCATAAGTAGAAGTAATAAGACTTAATAGATTTCAATGTGAAATTCGCGAGGAAAAGTATTTCATTATTTTTTTTTACCTAAAATATTAAAATCTGTAATCATATATAATTTGTAACCATATATTTTTTTTTCAAAAAAACTGATTAATACTACTAAAAAATTTGTAGATTGAAATCTTAAATGATCGAATTAATAGTAATGAAGAGATCATTAAGAATCAATCTGATGAACTTGGAATACTTCGGAAAAAATTATTCACGAAGAATCAGCAGATGGAGGAAGATTTATCTGAATTAAATGTATCGGAGCACGAGATGCTGAATATTCTATGTGATCGAATATATTCTTTGAGAGTTTTACTCCAAGAGAAATCGGATAACATGGTTAAATTGCAAGCCGATTATGAGTTACTTAAAGTACATATAGATAATTGCATTTCAATATTTAATGTATGATAAAATATAAAATAATTTGCATCTATTGATCTATTAATCGCCTCTTCTTTTCAGAATGAGAATTCTATATTAAAAAAGCAAAATAATATTACTGAAACTCGAGCTCAAGATGATATCTTTCAGTTGAAAAAAAGGGTATAAATAGCATCTTGCTAATTTATCAAAAAGGTTAAATCTTTTATGTGATTATTTTTTTCAAACTTTTTTAGCTCAAAGAGACACGTATAAAATTGCATCAAACAGAAAGTGATTATCAGAGAATGATTGAAGATTTCAATGCAGCTCAAAAACAATTAATGTTAGCAACAAAACATGAAGCAGATTTGCAAAAATCATTAATAATTATGGTAATATACTGTTATGAATAGATAACATCTCTACATTATATATAAAAATTGTATAAATTAATTATTAAAATTGTTACATTTTATTTTAGGAAAAAGATTATTGTTCTAAAATCGAAAAAATAGAAAATGAAGCGATCGGTCTGCGTGATTTAGTAGACAAATTGAACGAAGAATTGGAAGAAACTAAAAGAAAACTTGCGTCAAAAAACATCGAACTTTGTCAAGCGCAAGATAAATGCAAAAGTTACACCGATCATTTGGATATCATACGACAAGATGTATATATAGATATTTTTTCTTTTTTTACCTACAGTAATTTTATTTTACACAAATATGAATAAAATAAGAGTAAATTTTTTGAACTCAACAAATTTTTTATTCTTTTAGCTTGAGATGGAAAAGGATGAATTAATGAAGACCGAGAGTGTGAATCGCGACTTGATTTTACAGTTGCAAGAATACATGAACGAAAATTATCAGCTTGGCCAACAGAAGATTTCACTTGAGCAAAATAATTCCACGTACATAACTGAGGTACAATACTCTTTCCTGTTAATGCTTTTAAACAAAAGATATTATATACATAGTTTGTAAATATTTTTCATATATAATTATATTGACATCCATAATTATAATAAAAAAAATGTATCATTAAATGTATCATTTTTTCAATTTTAATTGTAATTTATCGTATTTTTAATTTAATATTAAACTATAATTTTCATTTTAGTTAAAGGACATGCGCAAATCGTTGTTTGAATTGAAAAAGGAATGTCATTTAAAGGATCAATCGCTAACATGTATGTCGGTTGATTTGACTGAAGCAGCTATGAGTAGATCAGAACTCTGTAAAGAGTCTCAATATATAATTTCATGCATTCGTGATTGCATGGAACAACAAAAAAAATATAATAAAACTCTAGCAAAAAATCTGAAAAATAAGCAACAACTTTTAATGCAGCTTGTATTTGAAAAAAAGTAAGTGTATGTAATAATTTCAGTATTTAATAATTTCAGATATGTGTATTTTTATCCTTTTTTACATTTATCTTCAAAATCAAAGATATCTTCTTTTTCTTCTGCATTATGTACCTATTTATTTAAATAAAGATTATTTTTATAGAGCTCTATTAATTAAAATCAAGAAGCTGAAACGAATTAATTTATTGGCACAGAAATTAAAACGAACGCACGGACAATTAACTGGTAGAGGTCTTAAAAAAGCATATGTAAAAAACGATAATATCTCACCATCGATTAAAACTCGTCAGAATGTAGAAACGGATTTAATTTCGAGTTTAAATTACACAGATTTATACAAGGTTAGTACTTGTTGAAAAAACAAAAAAAATCAATTTTTTTATTGTTTATTTCTTTGTTGTCTTTAGAAATATTTCATAGGACCAATAAAAACTAATCGACGTATATCGACATGTGGTGACTCATGGTGGTTTCCTAAAATGGAGTATTTAATAAATGAGATGCAGAAAAGTAATCAGTGGAATGATAATTTTAGCCATGCAACGGAATCCGATACTTCACTGGAAGAGAACCGTGATTACGGTTATCAGTCTTCTTCTGCAAGCAAATGAAGAGGAGCGAGAGATTTTTCGTAAATATTGTAAAAGAAAAGTTTGATGTCGACTATTGTGTGAACGTGTTTGTAATGTAATTTATGTTTGTGCTATTTTTTGCGTGACAATTTTCTACATATATATAATATATATAATCAAATGTATCCTTTTTTAAAAAATAAATAGATGTTTCTCATAACGTACGAATATGTTTATCACTGTTGCACAACGATACAGTAATGAATCATATAAACGAGATGCAATAACACGATATTTTCCATATATATCTTATGAAAAAATTCAAGTATTATTTCAGCTTGGTTTGGTGTGAATACTTCTACGCAGTTTGGTGGATCCTAGAATCATTGAGAATACTGAATGAATATATATTATGTATAATATAAATTAATATATGTATATTATAATTAAACTGTTTCATTATAATTACTGTTACGGTGTATAAAAGAAGATGTTCGAAAAAATATTTAAATGTTTCTTCAGTTGTGTTCCAATAGTTTGCAAGATAAAAGTTATGAGTCAAAAGTATTAATTCTATAACTGTAGAAATTTGTTGATCGTTGAATAGCTTCTTTCTAAAATGCAATATCATTTTTTTATAGCTGTAAGCTATTACCATAAAGCTATCATTGTAAATTGCATAAGAGTGGACAAATTAAATACTACATTTATTACAATACAAAGTTTGATTGTGTAATTAAATGATCTTTTTAATTCAGAATATTAATAAACACATGAAATATTTCGCGCATGTTAATACTTGAAAAATTGAAAAATTTGCCATAAAAGTTTTATAAATATCTCCTTGTTTTTATCCTTGTATGGAATGTTACACGGAATCTTTTCTTCTGAAAACAATAATGTACATTTATCATATTATTGGATTTGAAAAAACATGACAATTCTAATAATTTTGAACAAAATACGCATTTTTACCGAAAAATAGTAAAATTAATTTTTTATCCTTTTGTTTCCTCATGCAAGCTATATCTTTGGATGTTATCAATTTGGAAGATAAGCAACTGTATTGATTATGCAATTGTACATTATGAAATTGCCAAGGTCCACATATATCGTCATAATTTGTAATATTTTCCAATTCGGGTTCAGAACGTACTTTCCTGAGTACAATTTTCTCATCATCTAGTATGGTGCACTCAGATAGAAACTTGCGTTTTATATCTATTATTGCATTCGATTTGTTATTACACGAGTTATTATGCGAGTCGTCCATTTTTGCATTATACTTTGATGTGTCGTAATACAAATGGTTATACAAATAATGTTAATAACATATCTACTGAATACACAGAAGTATGTTAATATTTTTTAGGCGATTTTTGGCGTCCTTCTGGTATAACAACCAATGTGTACCAGTGTCTTACACATCGATAAAACATACGTACGTATATATGTTTTATCAATGTGTAAGACATTCTGGTACACATTGGTTGCTATACCAAAAGCACGCCAAAAATCGTCTTTTGTAATACCTATGTATATCTAATGTATGAATATATAAGTAAATTCATTAACAAAAGAGTTATTAAAAAAAAGAGAGATCAGTTGTATATAAATGGATAAATGCATATGTATATTCAGTTAAAACAGTAAATTATTATATTTGCTTATATAATAAACACGATTTTTAACAAAGTACAATTTTCTTTGGTCGAATAAAAAGACAATTATGAAAAGCCATTATAATATTCACAAGTTTTATTTTTTTTACCGTGTAATTCATTTATAATTCATTATGAGTTGTCAATAAAATTAATATACAATGTTTTTTAGAGCAAGAAATTGTTATATGTGTTACAAACTAAGAAAGAAAATACATAGTAATAGCAGCAGGAATAGCCTCTTCTATCTTACAAGATCTTCGCGTGCCAAAAATTCATTAGATGTTGCATATTTTAAATGTACTGTTATTATCAATATTTATGATGTATTATTAACGGTATATTATATATATATATATTTTTAATTATTATTATTTATTATTATTATTACTTATTACATATATAAATCATATTTATTTATATGATTTATATAATATATATATAATGTATTTATATATATATTTATATATTTATAACGAACACCGCCCATTACACTACTAGAATTACAAATGGGAGCTTTCTTTACCACCTCTTAATAGATCTGATACTCAAAATAGATGATATATCGTCGATTACATTGAGACGCAGACTCTTAGTCAATCACTCTAGCAAAATGTTTGCAAATGTTCCACACAGTTCACTTCCCACTCTGTACTTTTCCCAAGTTGTGTGCGTCCTCCTTTCAAATTCATCGTAGCACACTCGTGGTGCACTTATCTTTGTAGATTATAGTACATATCTGTAATCAGAAATAGATATCGCGTCTACACTGCAATATTACTCCAAGATATGCATATAAACGCCGAATTTAATCAACATAATAAGAGATAGGTATTGAGTAGTTAACTTAATTAGAATCTTTTTTTATGCCAACAATGCAAAACTGGGTATAACAGTAACATTGTGTTGACACAAATTTTGTTGAATAATTAGCAACTTACACTTGCAACTTACCTAATTTAATAAAAAATCTCTGAAAAATACCTAATTCCCTCAATAGAAATAAAACAGTAATGAATATTTTAGTATATATCAATTTTTAAAATATATAATGCTAAAAGTATATACAGTTTTCGAATACAGATCGTTTCTCTTTTCTATTATATACATAATAATAAGGAAAATGAGAGTCACATGTATGATTCCATAAAGTACTGTATTATAGTTGTCAAAATATCTACAATGCATAAGAAATTATACTATAAAAACACACAATTTATTTGTCTGACAAATATTAAAAATTTCTCTATATAAAAATGAAACCTACCTGTGATTTTAATAGAATATATCTAGATAATCTTGTATCTGATAAAAAGAAAGAGAGAGAGAAAGTGGAAATAAATATTACATACAAGGATATTAAAGATTGTGAAGAAAGATTGCACCCTGAGAATTTCATTTTTTTTTTGTAACAATTTTAAATAGTTTTACCTATCATATTATTACAAAAAATATTATATTTCAAAACATACAATCCAATGATACGAATCATTGCACAGGAAATGGGAGTATTATTATAAATCGCAAGAAACATTTTCGCAAGCTTGCATAATGAATCATGCATGTATATTTTGTAGCACCTTTTTTTTATCAGTCAGAAACTAGAGTCTACCAAAGAAAAGAAACTTTTATAAATTTATAATATCTATTAATATCTAGTGTTTTACATAAACACCACTATGTACCTATACAATCAAAAAACATATCTATAGTGCTTTAAACAACTTTTATGCAAATTTTTGCTAAAATTATGCACTTATTTAATCGCGAATAAGTAATAAAACAGAGAAACTATATAGTAGGAAAATAATATTATGTTTTTAGGCACTATGTAACATAGATTACAACATTATTATGCGCAACTAATAATTCTGATTTTAATAAAGTCGTAATAATATAAATGTTACTTAAGAAGTAAAAAGGCGAGATATCGCATAATATTCAATATTAGCCATTCAATGAAATAACATTGCAAAAGATTTTGATTAAAAAGAATTATTTCGATCATGTGAGATTGCTATATATATTAGATATTTTTATATTGAAAAACTTGAACAGAGATATATTGCAATAATACTAAAAGAGAAATTCAACAAATAACCACAGATTCACGTCATTAGGATAGAAACATCAGAAAATTTAGAATTGTTTTCTTTGCATATACTTTGTGTAAACCATCTTTTAATTACAAGAAACTGTCAACATCAGCTAAATATCATACATCAATATTATAGTTACACATTTATATATCTTGCATTATAAATTTGATGGTCATATAATGGATCTTACTTTCACAATCCGCGCTTTTCTTTCTTATCTAATTATTTTAACCCACCGTGTTTGTTTATTATTCCAATAAATATAAAGAGGGCGAAAGTCGCGAGAGAATATACACTATAAAAAATATTAAAAACATATAACAGGAAATATAATATACTCTATGAAACTGCATGTGTGTGACTACTCAGAGATACCTCCCATATTATATAATATTAATACAAAAATCTGCTAAAAGCATTTCAAAGTGCAAATGTCTATTCTATACAATATTAAATTGATATATTTCCCCGTTTCCCTTTTTTTTCTTTTTTTTTTTTGATCGCGCTTTCATTTCATTATATATCAATTCTATTATTATAAAAATATGTGAACAGGTTGTTATACACCGAATATTTGATTTAATATATTCATTAGGCATATCAAATATTTTTCGGCTCCTCATTAATGGAATAATATCTCTTGTAGTTCTTTTTTCCAATTAATTTTAAAGACATTATATATATATATTCAAATAATGTAAAAATATATATAGATATACGAATATATATATTGTGAGACACATACGGATTTAGATAATCACTTGCAGCAATTGCCGGTTGCTGCCTTTTGCCCATCCGACTCGACTAGTCGACGACCTTGACCACTCGTACTTGCGCTTCCTGTCTGTTCGTTCTTAGGAAGCTTTTTAGCTGTTGAAAAAAAAAATATTTTTTTTTCCGTTTTATAATGACTGTGCATATGTCGACGTATTTTAATATTGTAGATATTTTCACTTTCCAAAAATGTTTTTACTGTTTAACATGATATGTTATCAACAGGTACAGAATTATCATGCACTTTGATTAGCGTTAATAACGTAATATAAGATGGAATAATATTTCTATGTATATATTATCAAACAAAATGGCAAATTTAATACAAACACACGTTATCGTTTGATAATACAACATTACTTTTTATAGCCTAATTATTTTGCTATAATATTTATATTATGTATAATAATGTAATGTATAATCATACATTAATAAGAAAGAAATAAAGGTATATATAGCTCACCAATTGCAAGGAATATGTCGTTGACATTCATCGCCGTCTTAGCAGATGTTTCCATGAAAAGAAGGCCATTTTCATCTGCATACGTTTGAGCTTCGTCATATTCGACAACTCTTTTATTTGCCAAATCTGCCTTGTTTCCAGCTAATGCTATTACTATACTCGGACTGGCTTGGCGCTGCAATTCTTTTACCCATGTTTGGGCACGTGAAAATGTATCCTAATAAAATAATAAATAAACATACATTTATTTCTGTACTTGCTGATTCATCTGTATCATAAGAATAAAAATCATAAATATTTCTCTCTCTTAAATACTCAAAAGAATTAACAAACTGCTTACCTGGTTTGTTATATCATATACAACAATGGCTGCTTGCGCACCACGATAATACATTGGTGCAAGACTATGATAACGCTCTTGCCCCGCAGTATCCCAAATTTCAAATTTTACAGTTGTGTCATCCAAACATACGGTTTGTGTTAGAAATGCAGCTAGAAAGAGTAATATTTGCCATAGTGTCAAGTAATCAATATAAAATAAATATACAAAGATCATATATATTTAATTTTTATTGTTATATAAGTATAATTTTTTGCTTGTTATAACAGGATATTATTATTATATTACAAATTTTTTTTAGAAATAAACAAATTATAAATATTTTTTTAAATGAGTTATTATATGTAGTTAAAAAAAATTAGAAATAAATAGCTTTATATCTAATTTAAAAAGATAAATTATATTTTGATAAATGTAGAATTGAGAAACACTATTATATATTAGTATTCTTACCACCAATTGTACTCTCCTGGTATTCATGAAACTGTCCTTTGACAAACCTTAAAACAAGGCTTGATTTTCCAACTGCCGATTCACCAAGTAAAACTAGCTTAAACTGACAAATTTTCCCTTGTGTCGATCCATTTGGCCTTTGAGCTGTACCCCGATTCGCCATGATCACCTGAAAACAAAATTTAATTTCTTAATTTTGATTAATTTTACAATTTTAGCTTTAAAAAATATCATTTAGTCGTGAATATATGTAAGGTCATGTCATGTTAAACTTCTAAGAAGCTTTTATTTGTTTTATGATAGGTTTTACATTTGTAGGTTTCATGTGTGGTGACATTTTTTTGTGTCTTTGGCTGGCAGATATGTTTAAATATTATAAAAATGAATATAAATCAAGGTGTATCTAAGAGTTATATTAACAATATGATGCAATATATCTCTAGAAATTTTAAAAATATTTAATATAAGTTGTAATAAAACATTTCTCTGAATATCTATTCATAATATAAAGTAAATAAAATGCTGATATTACTAATACTAAAAATCTAATCTCTAATTCAATATAAAACATACAAAAATTTTTAGAGATGTTTCTCAGGAAATTTTGTAGAAAAATAATATTTTGTCATAATAAGATTTTATAATTTGCAATTGCAATTGCTAACTAAAGTTCAATTAAGTAGATAAATGTCTATTTATACTGAAACTTTATACGCATGACAGATAAGCTGTTTCATGATAATTATGTTCTTAAACTGTATAGTTTACATACCTATTTTATTTCAATTAGGAATATAAAATAGGAAGCACAAATAAAAGATTGGACGTAATTTTGAAGGAAAAAGATGACTGAGAATAATTTGAAAGATGCAGAAGAGGCAAAAAATCATTTTAAGAGTAGATATTTTCACCAAACATGAAAGTGTAAGCGATAAGATAAGAATATTCAAAAAAACAAAGATTGTAGGATGAAACGGTATTAAAATAAAAGTATCATTAAGACAAGCCAGTAGTGTTTGAGAAATCTCAGAATATAAAGCGACTCAACTAAATCACTTGTATTTTAGTAGATCATTGCTGGATAATTATTCTGTGATTGAATGTGGCTAATTAGAATTCAGAATTCTCTAAAACAAGAACGATTACTTAGATTACTTACAAGCACGGTGATAAAATCGAAGGTAGCTAACTTATTTGAGAAACAAAAAAGAGTATAGGCTCTTTTTAACCCATTAAGAGAGGGACTGTTAATTATATTATCCAATTAACTCTTCATGCGACTAAAGTCGTCGAGAACGAGTTTTCCCGTATTACTTCCTTTTCTTTTATTATTATTATTATTATTTTTGGTTTATCAACGATCCCGAGAAGAGGCTAGCGCGAAAGAGGCCGAATACGGGAGTAGTCGTCACGAGAGGAGGCGATGCACCGACTTTTACGACAATCACGAGATTTGTCCGATGCTTGTAAAAAGGGTCTCCGCTCTACGTATCGTACGAGCCGTTTTTCGCCGTGACATTCGCGTCGAGGGAAAAATTCACCGAACGATTATTCTACGTCGCCGATAATCTCGAGTAGACGGGATACCATCGAAAAATCATGAGAAACCGTTAAAACGACGCGTCGACGATGAAGGAAAGGAGAAAGACGAGAACTCGGGAAAGAGCTATGTCGCGTATACTTGCGTGTGTGTGAGTGTGCGTGCGTGTATGTACGTGTGACGTGTGCGCAAGCGCGGCACAATGTATGTGTATGTGCAAACAAGAGGAGAGATAGACGATGCGAGATAGCGGAAAGAGATCGGAAAAGGAAAGAGAGGGAGCGAGCGAACGAGCGAGAGAGAGGAGAGAGAGAGAGGGAGAGGGAGCAGGAGGACAGAAGAGACGAATAAAGGGAGTGAACGAATGCGCCACGATTGTTACAGCCCTGAGTACTTGTCACCGCCCGTGACGTTGAAACGTCAGCAACATCCGAAATATTAGAACGCCCCTCGAAAACAACCGGAGCGCACCGTCACCCGAGAGTCACGTAGGTGACAAATACACGCGCTCTCTTCTCCTTTCGCCCTCCTTCTCTCTCCGTCTCTCTTGTCAGAATGTGGCACGCGTATAAACATCTTCCTCCGAATGTCCGGGGTGGGGAGGATATTATAATTTAGCGATTCGTTTCTTATCTCGCTCGCTCGTGTTCGCGCACTCTCAGGATGACGGACACCTGCCAAGGTGGAGATCATGAGTCTCGAGAGTATGCTTAACCTGTTTACGTTGAGGAGGTTCGCCGTTAGATTGATGCGCCGCGCTGGCTAGCTGCTTCTTGAGACGACGACGACGACGGCGGCGATGACGATGATGATGTTGTCGACGACGACGACGACGATGACGACAGGTGCAACGCGCAACGCTGCGCGACGATGATTAACGTCGATTCACTGTAGCGAGCCGAGTCGGGCTCGAGTCAGCACTTGCCACCGATAGATCGGCCCGTCGATCGAGCATAAATCGCGCAATCTATGTAGAACGTGTACATTTATGACAGCTCCCGAGTCGGCGAGAAGAGTTAGGATAGACAAGGTACACAGAACCACGCACGCAAAAACTCCAAAGACGACTCCTCTCTCCTTCTCTCCTTCTTCCTCTCTCTCGCGCGCGCGCGCGCGAACCGATCCCGTCAACTGTACTCGCACTTTCGTCTTCTCGCTCACTCTCTCTCTCTTTCTCGCGTCGTCTCTTCTCACTCGCACTTAGATATCGTCGCACACAACCTGCGGGAGGAGGCGTACGTCCCGGCGGTTTTATCGCTCGTTACACCTTCACGATTTAATCCTGCTATCGTTCCACGTTTCCTCCCGTAACCTACATCGATGAGCACCGACGACAGCGACGAACATACGTCGACAGCGAATGATCGGAACTTTGACACACCGTTGGGAGAGGGAGGGAAAGAGAGAGGGAGACAGAAGGAGAGAGAGAGAGAGAGACAGAGAGAAAAGGGGAAGATTACCGACACGCGCGATGCATACGGCGCTGCGTCACTTTTTGCCGACTCGTTCTGCTCCGTTTCCGTAGATCGTGCGACGCAGCCAACTGCTCGATTACTCGGTCGATTTCGCGGAACCGGAAACGCTGAATCTCGAAACGTCGAACGACTCTCTTTCTCTCTCTCTCGCGACTCCGCCGTTTTTCCTTCTTCGCGATTCACGAATGTATACGTACCGACTACTACGACAAGTAGGAAGCAGTATGTAGACCATAGACGTATAAAATACACAGACGCGGCTGTGGACGAGGGGAAATTTTGAAAATAGCAAGGGGGACGCATCGAAATGCGATCTTCGATCCTCTTCGGATAGGCTCGGTCAGCTGTCACTTGCGATAAGTTCCGTCCATTATTTATATGTTATGTATACGATAACTTATAATGACATTTTCAATGTATATACAATGAAATATTTTTTATTTCAATTCATTTCGAGCGATTAGAAATGTGAAATTTAAAATCCATAGCGAATACCTCACTAGATATACGCATGCTCCGTGATACATTTCTAGCAACTTGATAAAAAAAAATACCGCCCGATTCTATATTTTATGCTATTCGTTGATTGGCCCGCGCGGCAACAATGAATGCGATTAGTCAATTTAAATCAGACGGACCTTTAAAAATGGACGATTCGAACCGATTCATCTTACATCTGTTGGCTTTGTTCGCGATTCGAAAATACGCGCAGCAACAAAGTATTAAACTATGTCAAACTAGAACTCGTAATATTTTCTTGATAAATATCTTTGTTGACTTTTGACACGCGATTGTGTAATTTTTGATAGGACGCGGTGATCAGGAGTAATATAAATTTTCGAGAGAATTCGAGTTTTATATTCGATATACATTAGCTGAGAGGAGTAAATCTTGTCAAAATATTCGAACATAATATGGAGAAGTATCAACACATGAGAGCATTTATATCAGCGGCCTTAGATTATACCAAGCATCCCAGCGAAAGTGCTACATCTGCTATACAAAGGAGTCTTGGAGTAAATATATTACGACTTATTATAATATTATATATATATATATGTATTATATAATATTTTATCTTTATGTTAATTATATTTTGGAATCACAGAATTGCAAACACACAAGATTTATTATTTTAAATTATAAATTTATATTTTTTTAAGGTAATAAGCGTGTCACTGGATCTGAGTGTATTTGATCCTGGAACCAGCATAGTTGCAGAATTCTATGTGAGTCTGTACGAGCTTATGAATTCTGTAGGATCCCGGTCCACTTTGGTCTGGAGTGCTGTAGATGTTTTACAAAATGTTTGCAGAAATGTTCCCGCTAGACAATCGCTTATTCATACATACAAATTTACACCAATATTAGCGAGATTATTAGAGGTATAAAATATTAATATTGTGTTCTCTTGTTGTTGATAATTCTTTTTTTTTACAAAGAAATATATTTTTATCAAAATTATTTATAAGTTTTTTTAATAATTAGATTAATACATATTCTTTATTTGACATAGGCAAATGTGACATCTGAGAAAAGGATACGAGTATTAAAATTACTTCAGGAATTAACATATGGAATTAAAATATCGTGGCAAGAAGTTTATCTTTCATATTTAATCTCTACGTTAACTCAATGGGTAGTACAATCAAAGGAAGAAGAGATTATTGCACTTTCTTTAGGAGTGCTGGTAAATCTGTGTTATAAAAATCTTCCAGCAGTTTATACATTGATGCGTACCATCGATACCAAAGCATTCATCAGAACATTATTAAAACTCCAAGAGCATGTTAATACTAGTGTACAATGTTGCAAACTATTAATTATATTGGAGCCGACCAATACAAATATTTCTGAGAAATATATCATGGACTTTGCATCGATAACTTTCACAAATCTTAAAACAGCAATGGAACAAAAAAACGTTTTTTTATTGCGACACATTGTCGATTTTTTCAACGACGTCGTGCAAAATGAGCATTCGCGAAATATATTACTTACATATTCAAAGTAAGTCTATCAAATCAGATAATTGTACGACATAATATATAAGGATACTATATTTTTTGTTTTTGTTTATAGTTATGATAGAGATGTAAAAAATATACTAGCCACTTTGGAAGAAAATACAGATCCGGAATGCATTGCTGTTATGATGGAATTTTTACTGTCATTGGTGAAACTGAAATTATGTGTCTTAACTCCTTTATATCCTACTTGTATAAAATCGGCTATGACGTGGGTACCTGTAGAACAAGTATGAAATTTATTATTGCAATTTTTATTAATTTAATAATTGGAGATTTGAGATGGTGAAAAAAAAAATAATTTAATCTAAGTTTTTGTTCAAAAATTATAGGTGTGCTCCAAAGCTTTAGCACTCATACGAAACATCATCATCGATTCACGACGCACTAAAACTTGCGCGGAAGTTTTAACAGAGGTAGATCCGTCTGTTCTTATGCTTATAACGAATCCAGAAGATGAAATTAATGGACAAAATGGAAGTCAAAATGCAGAGACAGAAACAAAACAAGCTGAATTGATGCAACTGTTTCAAGAAATGATTAAAACTCCTGCACTTAAGAAAAAAATTATGCAATCGTTTAGCGAACACGTGATGCGTAGAATATTTATTCGCATATTAGATAATGAATTTTCCGCCGCTGGAGATTGGACCGGAAATTTCGTGCAAGTATGTTATCTAATACAAAATGTGTATACAATATTAAATAGTTGTATCAAATACCTATTTCCAATTTTGCAGAATGCTTCCATCAATCTTTACATTTATGCATTAGCTTTGACAGCAGATTTGGCAACAAGTCATTCCAATTGGTTGACATTATATTCTGAATTACTTAGTAGGAAGCAAATACAAATGATATTAGCATTAGCATTATTCACTGGTGATGAGGAAGTGAAACAAAAAGTCTTACAATTAACATCATCAACTGGATTTCCACAGGAATGGTAAGTATTTCCATGCATTAAAAATGTTTAATATTTTCATTTAACACAGTAGTAGTAGTAGTATATATGAAATTTCAGTTGTATATATGAAATTTCTGTTTGACAAGTATTTCTGCAGTGGCAGTTTGCATGAAAGAATTAGAACCATTAATGTTAATTCAAAGTAACAATAATGTATTGGAAGTCACAAATAAGGCATCGCTGAATTATACTGGGAATGAACTGGCACCATTATTTTCCATCACACAAGAAGAGCGCCTTGATGCATGTTTAGCCAAACTCAAATCAGCTTTTGAATCGAATCAGATAAACGATATTGCGACATCTGCAGTAATGGAATTATATGAATATAAGGTAATTTTTCTCTTTTCATATTTATAACTTGTATACAGTATATCTATATGCATTATATTGTAATTAATTTTACTAAAGTTAGCGGCAATGAGACATTCCGAAAGAGCGATGCAATCGAGTTTAGAAGCGGCGAATAATCACGGTACTAGTCTTCAACACAGATTAGCGCAAGTGGTAGCTGAGTCTAGTAGATTACATCAATTATTATTTGATACTCAGCAATGCTTGGAAGGAATAAGAGCTGAAAAATCTATATTAACAAAAACGCTTCATGAGAAGGAAGAGCAATCGAAGAAAGCAATTTTTGTAAAAAAACAAGTTAGTATTTGCTATAATTATATGAAATGTGTATGTAGTTATAATAATTTTTTTCTCTTTTATAATATGTCTTTGCACTTTTTCGTCATGCTTTTAGGAGATTGAATCATTGAGAAAAATTGTGACAGAAAAATCGGCAAATTTGGAGCACTTAAATAAGAAGTTAATACAATGTATAAATGAATTAGAAGCTAGCAATAGCAAGATTAATATTTTAAATAAAAAAATTCAGGAATTAGACAACGAACGTTTAACCGCAGAAAAGAAAGCTACAGATATGAGTAATAAAAATCACGAATTAAGTAAACATTTACAAAACATGAAAGATTCTCTCAGCAAAAAGGAACAGGTAAAATTAGCTTTTTTTTTACATGGAATTATTATTCTATGTTAATTAACCTTTATATTGTGTAGATTTTAGAGAAGAAGAATGCGGAAATAGAAATAAATCAAAGCAATATATCTGCGCTTAAACAAGAAATTCAACAAATGGTGCAAATGCTACAAACGCATGAACAAACCATACTAGAAAAAGAAAAAGACAATCAAAGAATGAAAGCGGAATTGACAGATTTGAGTCGCATGCGAGATATGATTTTTGAGCTTACTGCAAAAAACAAAGATGATTTAAATTCAAGTTAGCATTTCTTTCATTTTAAAATTATACTTAATAAACGGGGAAAATGCACATAATTGATTAATATAATTTTTATTCTTATCTAACATTCCTGCCTAATATAATCTTCTATTTAATTGTATGTTAATTCTTATTAACATTCTATATGATGATAGGAATTAACATCATATACACTTAAATAGAATACACATATTAAATTTAATAGATGATAAATGTAATATTTTTATCTCAGAAAATTTTTAAACAGAGCGGATTAATGAAATATAAAACAGAAAAATTTTATAAAAACGGTGCAAAATGTATATGTATTTTAACATCAATATTTATTGGATAAATGGTACGAACATGATTAAAAAATTTGTATATAAATAATTGATTATTGTTATCACTTATTTAAACATGATCAATATATTTTGATAAATTTTTGTACGTTTATCCATAGAAGACTATTCTAATATTTTTCTCGGAAATTAAAATGCAACTATGTCATTTTGCATACACACAGTGTTATGCAAAGTTTTATATTCTTAAAAATATTCAAATTAAAGATATTTATGCAATATATTATATACTTGTTTATCGTGCTAGATACAATTCCTAATGATTTTTATTCCATTTCGATATATTTGGACTAAAATTTATATAAATTATAGATATATATCTTTGTTTTTAAGAACAAAATCATTTATTTCACATATTTTATATATTATTTTATGTTCTTTTTACTGCCAGAAATATATAATAATATATTAACATTTTGTGTAGAATAAATTCCTCTTATATAATTTTTACATAATAGAAGTTATTTATCTTATTTATTCTCTTTGGCATTATAAATAAATAATACCTTTATTTTTAAAATAATAAATTGACAATATTCAAAATGTTTAGAAATTATACATATATATAATTTTTTTAAAATTATATGACTAAAAATGTATAATTTTTAATATTCATATCGCTAATAATTTCAATTTTCTGTAATCTATCATCCATATAATCTTTATATATCAGATAATAAAACACATGTGTATATAGCAGATTTCAAGTGTGAAAGTTTTTATCTATTGTGTGTATTGTCGTGTACATACATGTGTGTATGTGAAATACATATATCTAGTACAACATATTTGCAAAATTAAATGTCATTTTTATATACAGAAATTTCTCTGGTAATATAATCGAGAAAGAAAAGATTTTGTATGAAAAAAAAATTGACATTAGAATTGAAAAATTATTATCTACTGTTCTCTAAAGTATTGACAACTTGTAATGACTTTGTATCGTACCTCGTCGAATTGCTTCAAAAGAAGTTATGCTATTGAAACTATTCTATTAAAGAAAAATATTTTATATGTAACTTTTTCATGATAATTTATTGTTTTAAGACATTATTTATTGAAATTTATTAAAATTTAAAATTATTTTTTCGAAAACGAAGCTTTGAAAACATTTTATTCTAGTTATTTTAATTTACACATATAATCACTTCCTTTCCAATATTATCAACTGGAAGAGAGACAAACATTCACTATATATGCCAAACTTAAGATTTGTATTTACTTAGTTTCTTTATAAAATTGCAGATATTTTTATATACCCACATTCACATGCATTTGATGCCATCTGAATCTGGATTGAAAACAAAATTGATAAAAAAAAATATAACAATTTCAATTATCTAAAGCAAAGGCCATACGGGCGACGCTATCTAATTATCACGTGTCGATAGAAATTGATAATACTGAAATACGACTCATTTGTCATTGTATATATCACTTAATGATAAATACGATTAGACTATAAAAACTTAAAAAAAAGATATTAAATATTAAATCATTTTACAAAAAAATAATCGGCAATATTTATACCGAATATTATAAAAAATTGGCCATCCAAATTAAAATGTACTGTGTGCAACATGATTAGAGAATATATTATTTTCCACGTTTAATATCGCGTCTCTAATGCGATATTGTCATCATCTATCACCTTTACTCCATGGCTGTTCAGTAGCAGATGCAAACAACAAATAGAAACAATTAGTAATCATGTTTATTCCTGCTGCCATCCAGAATACTGTATGCCAGCGTGCAAGAGTCTCCTGTAATGCAAAAGAAAAACAAATGCATGCATATATATTTATATCTCGACAAATAAATTTGAAACAGAGAATATGCGATAATTACATGTCCCTCTACTATACTGCCGATAACGTAAGGTGCCAAGAAACCACACGCATTTGCTGCAGCATTTGTCAATCCATACAAAGTTCCCGCGTAACGAGGCGCTAATGCGATATGATTCATTTGATTTCCAGCGTACATCGCGCCTTGAAGAGAGCCTAATCCTGTGAGCATCAGCATCACGGTCATACGATCACATCCGGCCCAGATAGCACCGACGAAACTGAGACTGGGACCTAACGAGGCAACCGTGTTCCACAGTTTGAACGAGGTCAAGGGCGAAATCAGACGACGTGCAAGAAGCGCGTCCGCAAAGCTCGAAATACCGAGCCCCACCAACCAAGCGCTCAAGTAAGGTAACGCCGAAAGGAATGCATTCTGTTGTACATTCAAATGCAAAATCTTGTCCATGTACGTCGGCAACTCGGTCAAAAGAGTGTAGAATGCCCAAGACTGACCGCATTGTGTAATAGTAATAGCCCACATAGGTAGAGAAGTGAAGACAGATAACCAAGGTACTCCCGAATCGTCATTCTAACAAAATTATTTGCTTATTAAGCCAAACTTACTGATAATATGTGCGTATGAATATTAAATATAATACCGACCTCGTATTTTTTCTCAACACTAGCTTCGATATATGCCTTCTCGGAAGGATCGATTTTCGTATGTTGCGAAGGAGTATCGTATATAAATATCAACCAGAATGCATACCATACAAGACCAAGTCCTCCAAATAAATAAAATGCAAGTGGCCAACCGCCCCATAATTCCAATGAACATAGCCAGCCACTCACTGGTAAAGAAACGACAGTTCCGAAATTCGAACCTGAAAAAGAAAATATAAATACTTTCGAGTAGTTTATATTTATCAGAGGGAAGAGAGGGAGAAGGACAAAAAAATAATACCTGCGTATACTATAGCAGCAAATTTACTTCTCTCCAATGGTGGTACCCAATGCGCCAGCATACTATGCATCGCAGGAAATGTTACTCCCTGTATTATGAAAAAATATTAATTACTGATCGCATATGCGTCATACATCTTATAAGAAACGAAACATTTACCTCTGTAAATCCTTCTGCGACCCGTACAACTAGAAACGGTATTAAACCCCAATATGCGGCGAATGGACTTATCACTGTTAGAACAGCAGTCAGAAACACTCCCAGACCATAAATTAATTTGCCGCCCATTTTCTCGGCCATCCTACCGCCCGGCACATTTGTCGTCACATAGCCAAGAAAGAAAGCACCCAGTATGATACCTTGAGTTTTTTCATTCCAAGCAAATTCTCCCGCGCTCTAAAATATCAAAATTAATTTCAAATTATATACACTATAATAAAGAATAATAAAAATCATGAAATAAAAAATAATAAAAATCATGAAATAAAAAAGTAGGAAATAAATTTTCTAATATGATATACTTTAAAAGCTTTGATTGTAAGCTATAAAAGATACAATTACTATATTAATATTTCTAATTTATAAAGAAATGAATAATATAAATAGCTTTATTTTTCAAATATTAATAAAACAATTTGTTTTTTGAAAATATATTTCATGATGACAACATAAATATTGTTACATAAATATTTAATAAAATAATTGGAAATAGAAGTAGAAAAATATTTCACAAATTTACAATAAATATTTTATTGCTTAATTCATATACTATGTCAATAACTAAAATTTTAAAATATAAAATTATGGAAAGTATCTAAATGTTAACAAGGAAGATTTTTATTATATAAATTTATATAATTATATAGATTTATATTGTAAAGATTAATATTATAGTAGAAGATAATATGTCTGTAAGTTATGTGTATATATTTCAGTTGTATAAAATGAGATAAAAGCTTGGATGACTAATATCAAATGATAATTAATATCTAAATGACCTAGTGAAGTAACTCTATTTAAAATATATGTAAAAATAACAATATAATAAATCAACAAATTAACAATTTGAAAAAATAACAAACCTAAACCCACCGGTATAAAAGTTCCATTTATTGGCTTAGTTTTAGGACAAACGTCACTAGTATCATTGTTCTCGGTATGCGGTATCGCTGTCTGATTAACCATGGAGACAATGGCTACTGATAAATTGACCCTCATAGCATAAACAAGGGCAAAGCCAAGAAAACCCAGGAAACCCAATGTATGACGTGCTTTTATACATGATTTAGTATCTGCTGGAATCTGCAATGTATTAACTGGAAAAATAATAGTATAATTATATATTGCCAACAAAATACTCTCTATACTTTGGTGGTACAAGATAGGTTTCTTAATCGTTAAGATCGTTAAGAAACGATCGTCGATTCGATGGATCTTCCATTTGACGGAAGGAATGTCGAAGGAAAGAATCGTAGGTGCTAAGAAATGTTAAGAATAAAGCTTTAACTCTCTTTATATTGCCAATAAAATAGAGCTAAAATATGAACAATTGCAAAATAAAAACCTTTTATTATGTATCTATGCATAACAGATCTTACATTATGTAAGACTTTGCCAATAAAATAGAGCTAAAATATGAACAATTGCAAAATAAAAACCTTTTATTATGTATCTATGCATAACAGATCTTACATTATGTAAGACTTTGCAAAGTCTTTGAGTTATTTCATGCCTTTTATTATAAAATACTTTAAAAATACTTTTTTTTTTAAATATTAATCTGTACTAAAAATAGAACCAAGTCAATTTAGTCAAATACTGTAGTTAATCGTTGATTAACTTGCTGAATGACTAACAATGAAATTTGTATAAATTATAATTGTAAATGATAATTGTCATTAGAAATTTTAATATCTGTGATACTGTACAAATTATTTATGTTAATCAGAATTCTTATATATATTTATTTCCTCGAAATAATTTTAATTATAAAAGCAACCTAAGAAATCTATCAAAATTTTGACAGCATTATTAATTTGACAGCGTATATCTTCTTCTAATATTTTCAAAACAATGATTGTTGATTTGTTTTTTCAAAACGGCATCAATTAAAGGTAAGAAAAGTGTGGACTCGATAAAATCAATTTTGCATATCTCTAAACTCAAAACATGTATTCGCGAGTATCGATAAAAAAAATAAAAAAGTCATGACGTGACATTTGAATTTAAAAATATTAAAAATATAAAAATATTACTATTATTTTATTAATATTATTTTTATCATCTTTAATATCTACGAACTTAATAGCGTCTCCTCGTCTCCTAATCATTAATGTCATTATCATCCTTTG
Source organism: Camponotus vicinus (assembly GCF_025532165.1). NCBI lineage: Eukaryota > Metazoa > Arthropoda > Insecta > Hymenoptera > Formicidae > Camponotus > Camponotus vicinus. Next base: position 9,238,403 of record NW_028141980.1, read on the forward strand.
TTTCCAAACAACGCATCGCGTTGATAACGCTTTGACAAGACAAGCGTCTCTGTCATTTGTGCGAGAACGATATGCAATTATGTAAGTGATATAAGCGTACAGAGATATAAGCGTACAAGAATGCGGATGTTTAAAAGAAAATTAAACGGACCTCGCTCTAGAGAATCGTTGACGTAAAGGGGTTGATCGTCTCTAGAAACGCTCGGATCCAGCACTTCCATGATGCCTGTCAACTTTCGCGTCGTCGGCTGTTGTACCCGCTCTACGGTGATCTCACGCTTTCACGATGATTCACTACCGTTCTAGGCATTGAGATTATGTTTTTATTATACTCCCTCCAATGCATCCGTACGTGCAATAACGGGTCATTACGGGCCGCGTTGTTACGATCCCGAGTCTCGAGATTGGATAATTGGACCTGTCATTCGTTCATGTGTACGTCGTGTTTGTATGCGGAGTAAATGGTGGGGCAAATCTCACCTACACATGCGCATGTAGCAGCGAGCCATAGACGTAAAATGTATAGATGGGATTCATATCGACCGGTGTTTGGGGATTTTTACTACACCAAAAGCGCGACTGACCAATCAAAAGAGGTTCTGTGTCAAGTCGGCATATAGTTTGTATATCACAGGCTGCGGTCAAGGGGACGCTGAGGATCCTTTGAAGCGTTTGATTGACCAATCAGATTAAAGAAATATTTATTCCTTTTACCCTGATTGATCAATCAAACGCTTCAAAGGATCTTCAGCGTCCCCTTGACCGCAGCCACAGTCTATGGCCGCATTCAGCAGACTCAACAGTTGAGCAACATTACTAGATTTTCCGATGTAATTCGACGCTGATTGGTCGGACCTGAAAGTAGAAACCAATCATGTTCGATTGCTACTTAGCGGTTGAGTCCGCTGAATGCGGCCTATGTATCTTATGTCTATGGAAAAACAGAGCGTATTTTCATTCTACTCATGCATGTTCAGATGACAATTTGGATGTAATACGAGCGAGATTCCAAATTAGACGTTTCAGGATGGCCGCTCTCAAGTTTCTATCTGGTCGCAACGAACCGCAAGTTGAATTAGAGAGTCAGTTTATTTTGCGGCTGCCACCGGTATGTCCTTGCATTTTGATACAATCTATTTTTTTTGGATTTCACGTGTGTGATTTAAAATCAAAGATTATAAATAATCAATTATTTATTCTTTTCAAGGAACCCGCTCGAGTACTAAGAGAAGCATTACGTAGCAGTTTACCTTTAAAAGATAGGTTGATGATAAAATTAGAAAATGATATGCGTTATGGTGAAGTCAGATTTGATCACTGGTTGCTCCATGCTAAGGTTAATCTTATTATTATACATTCAATTGAAATCACAAAAATATATGTGCATAAAGATGAATTTGTTCATAGGTTGTAGATCTACCGACAATAGTGGAATCTTTAAAAACGATTGATAACAAAAGCTTTTATAAAACTGCTGATTTATGCCAGGTAAACTGAAAGAATATTGTAGTGTTGCATGACATAAAACATTTTGTATATTGCATTTTAATGCTTTTATTGTGATATGCTTCAGATGCTGATATGTAAAGAAGAGGATGATCATACTGCAACAGATGAGGAATCTCCTGTTAAGCAGAAGAAGAAAGATCCAAACAAGGTTGATAAAAAATTTCTTTGGCCTCATGGTATAACACCGCCCAGTAAAAATGTAAGACGCAGGAGATTTAGAAAAACTTTGAAGAAGAAATATGTAGAAGCACCCGAGATCGAGAAAGAAGTTAAACGTTTATTACGAGAGGACAATGATGCTGTTAATGTTAAATGGGAAGTAATATGTGAAGATGAAGATCAGTCAAAACCTAGTAAAGTATCATCATCTGGCACAGTTAAGACTAAACGGGAAAATATTAATGGAAATACATCTCAGAGTTTGGATGTTGGTGAGTGATGATTTAAATACTGCTTATAAAAAATATATGAGTTAGTTTTAAAATATAAGACTAATTTATATTTTAGCTGAACATGACATATTTGGTGAACCTGTGAGCGATAGCGAAGACGACGATGAAGAGGCTAACATAAATGTGATGGAACTAGATGAAAATAGTCATCTTACGGCGGATAGTAGAGTTTCAGACTCGAATTCCATACAAGCTGCATATTCTGAAAGATCAAGTAATAATGCGACGATGAGCAGCGGATTAGTTACTGAATTTAGTAAAGAAATGTTTCATAATGACAACAATGGTGATGCAGAAACTGAGAAGCAACAGGATGATGCTACTTCGACAAAAGTTCCAAAATTGGAGCAATTTCATGCAGAATATATTATTTCGGATAATTACACGGAATCACCAACGGTATCCATATCTAAAGGTAAAGGTAATTTTAAATAAGTATTATTTGCATTTATTAGAACAATATAAATCTTCAACTTTTATTTGCCTGAAAAAATCTAGATTCACGTCTTGCTACTCTTCATGCGGAATTGGCGGAACTACGACAAAGAAGACAACAACAAGAGATTGAAATAGCCAATATTGAAAATGTCAAACTAAAACAACGCTTCCAGGAAATTTTAGATAACTTGTTAACTCAAGAAATGCAAAAAGTACAAGAGGTAATAAAATAATACATTATATTTCATTGCATTGAACGTTTTGACTTGCAAACATATATATATATATATATATATATATATATATATATATATATATATATTTTATACATATATACATATTTTTTTTACATTTCAGATACAAGATCTAGAACTGGAATAGGAAATATAGCATAATTATATAAATATCATATAAATTTTGTACTTAAAGACATAAATAATTTTATTACTTTCTTTCTCTATAATTATATATTCATTGTATATGATTGAAATATATAAACTTATTATAATTTTCTTTAACAATATTGTTCAATATTTTGTATAAAAATAATAGAAAGAAGCGTAATCATTTTAGTTAATGATACATATTCTTTAAAATATATACATATTTATTTATGACTTCTACCATTAATATATTTTGTAATATATATAAGAATTTTTTAAGTAAAGTACAAAGACAAATAAGTTATAAGCACCCTTATTTTTATAAAATTTGTGTTCAACTAAATTGTTATAAGTTTACGAAGATAAATATTTTCTGCCATACAACTGTGCCTTTTTCTCGAATCCTACAGACTTGATAGGAGTATTAAACTTGTAAAATGGATTCATAGAATACTGAAACAGAAGAGTATATCGATATAAAAATTTTTTCCAATAAAACGTAGAATATATGTGTGATAATTAAATGAGACTGAATAAATCCTCTGTAAATGTTATAGAGATGATAATTACCTTTATATAAGTTTCATACATTTCGTTGAAGAAATTCTTAATCCCATCCTCATTTTTGCTATCGTGCACCATGACAAACCGAATATGAGTTGCTGTCACGAAAGCGCTGACGAACCATTGATTAAACTTATCCACGATCTTAAGATGCATGTTCGTCGTTTTCCACGTATGCTCGTCCACAAGATCGAGCGCCGCATGAGCGATGAATTGATTTAAATGCGAATGATCCTCTTTCTGAAGAAAACAATACGAATGAACTCGAAAATCAAGTGAAAGGCATAATCATTTTGAAGCAAAATCTAACCTTCAAACACTAACCTTCGCGTCTTCTCTCTTTCCAGCATTATTGAACTCTATTTCGAATAATGGATTGTCAGCGTGGCCGACGATCGCGAAGTAATAATTGGCAGTCATCTCGCGAGCGACAACGGATCAGGTGTTATTCATTCAACACGGATCGACTCTCCATCAATCGAAAACAACATACCATATACACATCGCATCATCACATGTCGCTGCCTTTTGACAGGACCTGTACCCGCGAGTCGCACACGTGAGCAAGTTCTCTGTCATCGGCCACCAGAGCGTGTAATTAGCCTGATCTGTGGAAAATAACAGAGTTGGCGAGCTCACGAAAAAACATGATAACACTTGCAACCGCGCGGTGAAAGGAGAGGAATACGATATTGACAAGTGTGTAATCTCTCTCGGTGCTGTAATGAAGAGATTGCGCGTCGCGTCGCGTTACGTCGCGTCGCGCGATACGATACGCACACACGCATCGTTTTGGACGCCGTATCGCCGTCACCACCTCCGACGCTTCCTCCCCCGAACGAGTGATACGGGATGTTATCGGCCGCATATTAGCAGTGTCGTGAGTTGAAATGGAAACCTCGGCCTCGATAATCGGATCTTTAAAAATCGGTGCGTATGCACACATCAAATACACGCATACACACGCATGCACACGCTCGCTGCGAGAGACGCGCATCGCGAATGCACCTCGGAGTGCCTTTTGTGTGTTTCATATGCATCGTTCGTGTAAGGAATGTTCGCGGGATGATGTTATCGTTGAAGGCTTCTCAGAATTCCGCGAAGAGATACGGTCGCCTAGTAATTGACAGAGCGTATCCTGTACGGGTGCACACACATGTTAATTTTTTAATCTATAATTGATCTTCGAACCGATGACGCTCAAGCGCTTTCAGCGCATCCGGCACGTTTGATAGAGTAAACAGGATCGAACGATTTCATAATAAGAAAGACATGTGTGCATGCCGGATGCATCTTAAGTATATGTTAAGTTTTCCGATTAATTGCGCGCAATTTCTCATACGAAATAAATGGCAGGCAACCTGGCATTATCGGTGATGAATAAGCTCATGAATAAAATTGTTCAATATGCATAATGCGGTTGAATGCGGATTTGTACAAATACAAGTTACATTTATATTATAACTGAAAACATTTGTTTTAAAACTTTACAGAGATGAAAGCTTATAGAGTTATCTAATTATCAATTATAAATATGCATAATATTAATTATAAATATGCAAAAGTGTAATGTCCTATAAATACATATAATAGCTTACTATTATGCAACATAATAATGGAACATACAAAATAGTAAATAGCATAGAATAATGGCATATATATATTTCATACAAAATCATATCAAAATAATTTATAATAACATTGTATATATATATTGACTTTATTAAAAAGGTAAAAAATATGTAAAAATGTAAAAGATATTAAAAATTTATATTTTGATGGTAAAAATTACGTTAAACAGAAAGAAACAATACATAATGAACTTTATTCCACGATAGTCAGTGTTTTTATCTCACTGATTTCTTATCTATCATTACGTAAGTTATTTTTTAAATTATATAATTTTAAAAATAACACATAATGATCTATATTTCTTATCTATCATTACGTAAGTTATTTTTTAAATTATATAATTATATAATTTAAAAAATAACACGTAATGATAGATAAGAAATATAGATCATTATTCTATACTATTTACTATTTTGTATGTTCCATTATTATGTTGCATAATAGTAAGCTATTATATGTATTTATAGGACATTACACTTTTGCATATTTTCTATGTTATATACAAGCACTTAACACATCAATCTCTCTGTTATAAATTGCTTGCCCACTGAAGATAATATTTCATATATCTCAGCAGTATGCAAACAGTGCAGACAGTGCAACAGTAGAGAGCTAAAGAGCTAAATAACAATGTGATGCTAAAAATTATTTGCTGTGACTTGCCTATATACATTAGAGAAATATGTAAAAATCAGTTTTATATATTATTATCGTACAAAGTAATATTATTTTCAAGTGGCTTTTGCTTTTTACAAATTTGTTATCAAATATAAATTATCTATCTGCTTCTTTGTGTTTTCAATATTATTTTTATTTCAGATCTCTGAATCAAAGAGCTTGCAGAATATCGTATAATAAAAAAGCTTATTGATATTACCTATCTCTCTTGATTAAAGATAGAAGGAATGTGTGCTACAAAGATCATTAATTTTTTTGGTGAATAAGCATATTTGATCTTAAAACATGGCCTTGAAGAGTGTATTATCTTATCAGAATATTCCATTTATCAAGTATGTATATGAATATCGTGGAATATTGAATAAATTTATTTTGTAAATTTCACATGAGAAAGCTATTGATATTGAATTCATCAATTGATACAACATTAATTTGTTATAAAAGTATGTATATGAAGTAATAAATTACAATATAAAAGAGAAGTTAAAGAGAATTAATAATACATTAATAACATAATTTGCACAATGCACTATTAATATATAGATATAATAGTATAATTTTTCATCTTTTCATGATTTTATTATAGAGGGTGTAAATTAATACTATTACTGAATACTATTACTGAATACAAACTTCTAGGATATGTAGAGGATTCAAAGTAGACCAACTTTTAATAAGGAACTCATGTTCGGAAACCGTTGCGAGTTGCAAACTGGAACTGTTGGTATATTCAGTATTAGGAATAATTTTCATAATAACTTTATTTGCATTACACTACAAAAATGTTTAACAATATCAAAACAGATAGCTACAATAATTGCTCATAATGACGACCATCAACTTCGATGCGAGCATTGCACCTGCGAAGCATGTTCTGGTACACTCTTTCAAAAATGTTAGGCGTCATTTGGATTTCTTGCGCTGCAGCCAGAATGCATGCTATACTTTTTCCTGTGGGGCCACATGAAGAATCTGATTTACGAGACCCCTGTCGAATCGGATGAAGATCTGGTAGCACACATTCTGACCACCAACTTCGATGCAATGCTTGTATCGAAGTTGGTGGTCGTCATTATGAACTATTATTGTAGCTATCTGTTTTGACATTGTTAGGCATTTTTGTAGTGTAAATAAAGTTATTATGAAAATTATTCCTAATACTGAACATACCAACAGCTCCAGTACTATCCTAGAAGTTTGCAACAGGTATTCATTTACATCCTGTATGTTATAAAATATTGATATTAATAGATAAAATATAAGATAAAATATAAATATATTATATTTCAAATATTTCTTCAATATTTATTGTATTCCATATGAATAATTAAATGCAAGATTCTATCAAATTAGTCACAAATACTAATTATATGCTTGTAATGTTTTAGGAAGCAAATAAAATATCAGTAACGTCATGCATTTTTACAAATAAAAATGGGTACTGAAGAGATTAAAATTCTAGATATTGAAGAGATTAATATTGAAATATTTATAGCATTATTGAGTTAAATTGCAATTTATATCATATATCATGGTGCAACAACGGCTTCCCAGTTTTGATGGTAGGTGTCTACTTAATTATATATTTCACTAAATAAATCTAATTAAATAAATCTAATTAAATAAATGTCAATAGTTAAGTTGTTCTCTTCTCCTATAAGACATCCAATTTTATTAAAAGTCAAAATGGAAATTATGCCTTGTATTTTTTATTTACATTAATGTTGCAAAATTAATCCAAATTAAGAGATATTAAAATCTTATTTATTAATTATTTATAATGTAAAATATAAACACTGATGATTATAACAAACACTGTACATAGCAAATGCTATATGCTTGAATTACAAATGTGATAATTTGAGCAAATTTCTTAAGACAACTTTTAATTTACATAGATAGATTTACTCACACATTTTTCTTGTTTAAATAATAATAAAAGGAATTTTTTTACAATATGACACATGTGTGTAAATATTTCATGAAATTATTAAAAGTAAATAAATGAGAGTTCTCTATAAATTTATTATATATCTTTCATATTTATACAATCCTAAAACTCAAATTTTAGAATATTAAAGTATGAAAAATGTTTAGAGATATGGATAAATTAACAATGGATAAATCTATTTATGTTAATTTGTAATTTGTAGATACGGTTCCAATTTGAAAATATAATTTTATAGTTTACAACCAATTTTATATACAGGTGGTCGAAGTGGGCGGCGTTTTATACTGACACTCGCTGCTGGAATGGCTTTTGGCTTTCTATCGGCATGTCTGCTTATTACATCTACTAGAGATGTACCACACATTTTCAGGTGGATGCCGGGTAATTCTGGTCTTTCTAGAGATCCTCATCATTATTCAGAACTGGAGTCAGAGGTTAGTGTATGTGTATACAAAACATTTTATTTCATATTTTAAATAAAACTTTTAAGAAACTGTGAGTCCTTTCAAATAAAATCATTTAATAAAAGATTGATTTGTCGCACAACACATTTTTAATAATTTAAACAATAAAAATTTAGATATCGAAATATCAAATATATAGATAGAGATTTTGTAAATCTCTTTATTTTTATAGATGTCTAAATTTTTATAAATATCACAATTTATGAAAATTGGAAAAATCTGTCAAATATAATTATGCTAATTTTTAAAGAATGGCTGAATCGAAAAACTAAATGAGGAAAAATGTTTGAAAATTTTTCTTAACTGTAGAAACATCTATGTAAACAGATAATATATCATAATTTATCATATGATCATCCAGTATATAGAAAGACTTTTATACATTAAATTCTTGATTGTCTCTGATGATCCAATAGATTGGTCCTGAAACAGAAGTGAAATTTCATGGTGAAGATGAAGATTTTCATAAAGGAGAAGATAGGATAGCTCAAGATATGGCAAAAAAGGTGCGTGTTCTTTGTTGGATTATGACCGGCCCAAAGAATCATCAGAGTAAGGCTCGTCACGTGAAAGCGACATGGGGTAAACGCTGTAACATACTATTATTCATGAGTTCTGCAGAAGGTACAACATTTTAAAAAGTTATAGAAGAAAAGTATTGTGATATGAGCAAAAAGCTTACGACAATATATGTCGTTTATTTTCAGATGCTAGCTTACCTACTGTAGTTCTCCCAGTAAAAGAAGGTAGAGATAATCTGTGGGCGAAAACCAAAGAAGCGTTTAAATACGCTTACGAAAAGTACAAAGACAAAGTAGATTGGTTCATGAAAGCTGATGATGATACGTAAGTATTTTTTTTGTATGTGTATATATATATATATAATGTGTTGTGTGTTTATCTTTAATATACATATAATTAAAAGTGTACACTAACAACTCTTTATTAGCCTCTTTAATATTAATAATCAAAATGGATATAAAATATATATTTAAAATATTTGAAGAACAAGATGAATTAGGAAAAAGATAGAAAATGATATACAAAAATGATATACAGGTTTCAGAGACATTAGTCTTTAAAATTATATATTAGTCTATAAAATTATATTACATCAATAACAATATTTTTTTTTTTTTTTTTTTTAATTATTTTCATTGAAATTTTCATATTTATATTGGGATTATTTTATAATTATTTTGCATTAATGAACTGAAAAGATAGAAAAAAGGAGCAAACAAAAATAATGTCCAGAGAAAAAGAGAGAGAGAGCTATGGATCTAAATACTTACATGCGCATGTTATATTTTGATTCACACAATTATGAGATAAAATTAAAAAAATTATATTACTATTTATTGTGATACATATGTATGTAATTACAAATGAATTTTTCAATCTGTTTGCAGGTATGTAATAGTGGAAAATCTGCGATATATGTTATCATCTTACAATCCAAACTCGTCACTATATTTTGGCTGCAGATTTAAGCCTTTCGTAAAGCAAGGCTACATGAGCGGTGGGGCAGGATACGTACTTAGTAAGGAAGGTTTACGTAAATTCGTGGAAGTGGGTTTACCCGATAAAACCAAGTGCCGGTCGGATAATGGTGGCGCGGAGGACGTAGAGATGGGGAAATGTCTTGAAAAGGTCGGTGTACGAGCGATGGACACTAGAGATCCTCATGGACGGGGTAGATTCTTCCCATTCGTGCCAGAGCATCACTTGATACCCAATCATGTGGACAAAAACTTTTGGTATTGGAAATATATCTATTACGATACCAAGGATGGTTTAAACTGCTGTTCGGATAGCGCAGTTTCATTTCATTATGTATCACCAAACATGATGTACGTTCTCGAATATCTGATTTATCACCTGAGACCGTACGGTATCAATCACGGTCTAGAAAAACCATCTGCGGATCGACCGTCAACGTTGACCGAATACTAGTCCATAGAGATGTAAATAGAAAAAAAACGTTTTTTATAAAATGCGGTTTTTTTGTGGAAAAAAACATGCCATTTCAAAATTTTATTTTTTTAAATATTTAACATTTTTACCTTTTGATAATTGCAAGTTGATTTGTTATTATTTTTGATTTGTTTAATGATAGCAGAGAGAAGCCTATGATAGATTCAAACTAGCCATTTTAAATATCTTTTAAATGTAAATTGTATTCTAATTGGCTATATACTTATGTAATAATTACTATTATTAAATAGGTAAATTCGTAACAACATCAAAATTAAACTTGAATGAATTATCTTTATTATAGATAAAAACAATTTGTAATTTTTAGAACTGTACATTAGTCATTAATTTAATATTGTAACAAAAATTAAAGTTCTTATATTTTTATCGAAAATAATTTTAATGAATTAATGAGATTTTTGCGTATAAATGATATGACTAAATATATATTGTTTGTATAATTTTCAGTTAAGATGTATAATAAAAATTATCTACTGAAAATCACCCAATCGAAAATTATCCGAATCGTATCATCATGATGGGATTTGTGACAGAAGTATCATTAATTCATAGTTAATTTAAAAAAAAATAAAAATACAAGAACTATAATTTTATTATATTAACAAAAGATTTATGAAGAAAAATACTACATTAAAATAATGAAAAAACTAGAAAACAAATTTTCAATGAAAAAAAAAACATGTTTTTTTTTCCAACGTTTCTCTATTAAAAAAACCCCCGATTTTTTTACATCTCTATTAATCCATACACTAAATAGATCGTAAATAGATAATAAGATTGTTTTATACACGATACTAGTCAACGATACGAATGTAATATGTTCTCAGACGAAAAGCGTGATATATCATACTTCTTAGGTAAATGAACTCCTTATATACGTATCTATGTTAGTCGGAGATTATAGAGCCATAATAGATATAGCGCAAAATAAAAGGAGAAGGAAATACTGCAAGCACAATAGATATGCTCCTTTAGAGGAATATCAGTTTTGTTGGTTCTTATGTCACTTTTTAAATTTATAAGATATTAAATATGATAATGATTTTATGACCATAAATGCATCTAATCTTGAACAAAATATATATATAAAGTTAGCACACGAAAGAGAACAAGTTTGTTTTATTACTAATATGTATACATCATTGAAGATGCCTACTTTATTTTCTGTTCTCTTGAATTAAAATATATATATATGAGAGCAAGACTATAAGTACACAGGATTCAAAAAACCTAGTGATACAAATAATTCCACCTGGTACGTGAAAAATTCCCAGTCAGTTCGACTCCTAGTATAATCATGTGTGCTAAATGTTTTTTTTTTCTTTTTATTTATAGAAATGAAAAATATCCATTATTTTACTTCTATTGTGCTTGCAATGTACGTAATTTTTTCGGGCACTGCAAATTCAAAAAAATCATGTAATTATATATATACACATAAAACTGTATTTCGTAATATTAATATAATAATGGTAATAATAATTTTAATAATAATAATAATAATCCCAATAATGACGTACTACCCAGTAATAAATACTATAGATACAGAGTGAGTGTGGGTGTGTGAGTAAATTAATGAATTAATTAGGGAGTTAGGGGTTCTATGTACAAGTCATATTTGTACTATGCGACTGACGCAATTGGCCACCGTGGCTCCACTCAGACGCGCCCCACATTTCTCTCTCTCTCTCTCTCTCTCTCTCTCTTTCTCTCGCTCTCTTCATGTCTTTTCTTTTTTTTTCATTCAAAGTTAAATTGGAGAAAAAAAAACAATCATGCATAATTGGCTCGTTCTTTCTTCACTCTCGCTTGCTTTCTCTCTCTCTCTCTCTCTCTTTCTTTCTCTCTCTCTTTCATTCTCGCGTAATTTCTCCCTTTCATTCTCAATTACCTAATCTCGGCGATGTCTCACTTCATAAATTATTTAAAAACAATATTTTACACTATAATGTATGTATAATATATAGAGGTCACCTAATCTGAATAAAATTTGTCAAACAGCATCGAAAAATTGCGCTAACGGGTCCAGGAAACATGATAACAGCGACCCAGTACCGCGCGAGCATAATATAATATTATAATCATCATACTTATCTCACATCGGGGGCTTATACGAGGCATCGTTTATAAAAAAGAAGTTCACCTTTCTTTTCCTTTTTTTATATCATCTATATAAAATTAAAAAACAACGTAATATCATTTATATTACTTCATCGTCATTAATAATAAAAGCTTTGTACAAAATTTAATTTACAATTAAAAACTTTTGGTTACGTAATTTTTCTAGAGATTCTGATTTGTAATTCAACTATCTATCGATTGAGAGGCAATCGAAAAATCACTTTCTTATTATGCACTCTCTTTTTCAACTTTTCTCTCTCTCCCTCTCTTTCATACTTTTCTCTTGTTCTCTCTTCCATTCCCATTCTTTCTTTTGTTCTATCTTTCTTCCTTTCTCACGATATCTCTCATCACTTGCATTCTTATTTTTTTGTTGTTGTAATACATTCATTTCTATCATTCAAGTTTCACATTTGCTTTTATTGGCAATAGTCGTACTGAATGCGCATTTCTCTTATGAAATACGAGATACGATCGTAAACACAAAGTACAATCTATTTCGCCTGTTATATAATAGAAAAATGGTAAAGAGAGTCGCGCGAGCGCGCGTTATATTTCGTTCTCATCGGGTTTTGAAGTTTTCAACCGTTGCATTCATCGTGTTATCTTGTGTGTTATGTGTGTGTCGTGTTAATTATATTCCGAGTAAAAAAGATTCTCGGTTCTCTTTACATATGATCGAGAAGGATCGTACTCTGTACCTAGACACAATCTCTTTCTCTCTAAATACCTAACTAACGTAGTATAGGTAAAAGGGCATAGGAAATCAGTTGCTCTCGTAAAGCCCCGAGTGACGGTATAATAAGGAGTGCGTGAGAGAGGTGCACATACTGCACTACAACGGGAGAGGGTGTGGGTCAGACGAGAGCTGCCGTCGCATGGTAGAGATGCATGAGCGCCTGCACATGCACTGGTAAGCAGGACAATCGGTCCTTGGTGTTCGCATCCAAAGCGAGCCACGACAGTGCGTTATATCCTTCCAACACGTGCCTGTCAATCGTGATAATTTATTTTTAATAATAATAATTCAGCGCAAGCTCTTCTAACAAATATTTGAAAAACGGAAATTGTGAATATATATATAACTACGAATACAAACCTAAGCACGTCGGTGGTATATTGCGAGTCCAACGGATGAGCAGTGGGTGCGCTTTGTTGCTGAAGTAAATCATCGCTGTTCTGTTGTATCGCAGGACTGTGCAGATGTAACGCGTTTTTCAGAAATACCGGACAAACGTTTTCAAGATGAGGACAAGCTGCCCAAAACCATGGTGGCATTCGTCCGGTTGGCGCAGTCGATACTAAATAGCCAAGAGCGAGAGGCTGCTGTAGAAGAGTGCCAACTTCTTCCGTTTGCTCAGCTATCGCTATCTACAGATGATCAAAGTATGCATATAATTTTACATCAATATAGTAATAACAGACTTAATCGAAGAGAAAGAAATCTTTAACAAGTTATTGAATTTCTAAACAAATTATTGATTCTTTTCTGCATATTTTTCATCTGGATATTAAAGAAATTATGTGGATATTAATATAAAAATTAATATTTTAATATATTAAAACAATTCAACTATATTTAAAACATATGATAAACATTGTTAATTATATGAATTTAAAATACAAAGATTAATAATAAACTCTAAGGGAGATTTTATAACTAATTTATATTAGATTTATCTATATTATCTACCTTATCTTATTGTTGTCTAGACACTACAAGAGATTTGAAATTTGAAAACATTTTGAACATTGTTTTTTTGAAAATGTATCACTATATAAATGTTTTATGAAAGAACTGAAAATCAAGAATAGAAAAATTCAGATCAAGAGATTTATAATAAATATTTCATTGTTCGATTCACACACATCATCCAAAAAAATTTTAAAGTTTGATATTACGAGAAATGCTTAGACAATAGAAATGGACATTCTTATCTTTTTTTTTTAATACTATAAGTGATTTGCATTATAAAGACTTTTTCTTTTAAACTTACTCTTGGTGTATTACTGCAAGGAAAGGGACTACCGGGGCCATCGTGATTTAATCCCGATCCACCGCCATCTCCTCCGTGCGGTGATCCTTCGGGACGATGCGGACTTCCGTTAGGACTTTGTCCACCGCCTGCACCCGGTTCAGGCCATACATTGAATATATCGTTAAAATCTCCCATTCCTTCCATACCCTCTGGCATATCGTCGTTTAGAGCGGAGAACAATTCATCGTCTCCTAATTCGGGTACATTATGTTGTTCTTGAAATGCTGTCTGCGATGACTAAAACAATAAAAAATGTTTAGTCTGACTCTATATATGAAATAAATAAGTAGATAAATAAATAAAAAAAAATATATATATATATATATATATATCCTTCATTATGAATTTCATTATTCATTACAAATTTATTTTCTTTCAATTATTTTTTAATAAATTCTGTATCAATTTTTCTCTTAATTAGTAAAAACAATCGTGAAATTTTCCAATTTTTAACATTGCATCTTTTTTTGTAAAATTTTAAATAATAATTATAATTCTATATCTAAAGTTTAAATGAAATTAATTAATAAATAAATTTATAATCAATTTGATCTTTTAAAACATAATTTTCAAAGTTATCCATTTTTAATCGCTTTGATATTTTTATAAAAGAAATATCTATTTATTGGCCATAAATTTTGCAATTAAAAAAAAGTTTTCTTAACGAGAATATTTAATAAGAAACTGCATGGACATATGTAACTGAATTTCTTTACCTGGGTGGTAGCGGATGTAGGGAAAACAAGTATATGAGTACATGTGACATCCTGTGGTGTGGATAATTGGCAGTTTACAGATGCCTGACTGAATCTCTCATCGGGAGTGAATTGATCAGCCATCAATCTGAGAGTGGAATCCGGTTCGAGCGATACCAAGCATGCGCTGAGTACGCAAGGCGCTGCTGAAGGATATAAGAGACTACATTGTCCACATATCTCTTTCAGATGTTTCGAGGCTTTCAAAAGTGCTTTTCTGGAAAGTAACCAACTCCATCCTTTTAATTCGCCATGTCCAATGCGTCCTACTCGACCTACGACCAATCTCCATGGTTGCACCTGAGACAAGGAAAATATAATTAATACAAAAAAGCAGTATTTATAACAATGAAAAAACAATTTTTTTTTAACAAATGTAAAAATATGTTAAAATGAAAAAAAAAATATATATATATATATATATATATATATATATATATATATATATATTACCCATAAATTTGGAATAAAGAATAGAAGTAGATAGAAACAGTTACTTGGATATTATTAGTTTTAATTATATTGTCATTTTTTTTTACTTACGCCCTGGGACATTATGCTTAATATAAAGTCCATGAGTTTTTGAAGGCCGATGCGCCTAGCTGAAGCTCGCTTTCTTCTCTTCCTATTGGGTATGTCAATATTAATGGTAGCGGTTTCAAAAATTTCACCCCTGTCGTCGGTCGCGGCTGCCAATAGCCAAGACTGATCCTCGCTCAAACAATAGCTGAGATAAAGCACGGCGCACTCCTCGGGCCTCGCCATGCCAAATGATTCGGGAGCTTCGCTCTTCGCCCGCAGCGGTGCCAACACGAAGGCCGGTGCGTAGAGCCGGTAAGGTGCCTTGTTCCGTTCCTGATGTATAGTTGCAAGAGTATTACTAAACGACTGAAAACGATTTATATATCGTGGATCTTTAAAATTCACGCTAATATTATTATCGCGGCACACAAACAGGATACAGATTATCCTCAATCATGTCGTGACAAGCGATCGAGCAATAAGACTTACGTCTTTACTCTTGAGGAAGAGATCTGCAGCGGCGGCAGTACCGAAACCAGTGAGACTTTTTACTGTAGAATTATGGTTCAACAATCGACGCCCTTGTAGGAAGACATTCAATGCCAAAGCTCGCATTTCATCTTGAATCTTTCGCCTCTCTCGAGCTCGTCCCAATTCCATTATGCTTTCCAAGGATATTATCTAAAAAAACAAATTAATCTCACACAGTCGCATAAATAAATTTGCAATACATAATATTATATTTTAAAAAAGAGCTTAGCTAAAAAATCATAAATTTTGTTTATACTTTTACAAAGGATTCAATTTCTTTAAATAATTATAGTATATTAAGTTAGATAATGTAATATAGTACAATATAATGTAATACAATAATTAAATTATTAGATAAATTATCGAAACATTCAAATAAGAATTTCAATTACATTTTTAAAATGTACATAAAAAATTTGTATTTTTAAAATATAATAATTTATTCAGAATCTTAACTTTGTTTTCTAAATACATTTTAAAATCACACGGCCACAATGATTCAATCATTGATTCCTTATCATTAAGATTCTGCATTTGACTATCAGTTATTACCTGGACATGAATATTTGATCTCATATTCTCAGGCATGCTATTGATTGCGGATGAATAAGCTCTGAGTAGAGCTAAAATGGCGAGTCTTCGTCGATCGGGATCTTCAGTGCCGCCTAAGGAGAATGGTTCAACAAAATAGACAACGATAGCCGGAGGCTCGATCTCCTCCTCGTCCG
The DNA here is from genome assembly GCF_025532165.1 of Camponotus vicinus. Classification (NCBI taxonomy): domain Eukaryota; kingdom Metazoa; phylum Arthropoda; class Insecta; order Hymenoptera; family Formicidae; genus Camponotus; species Camponotus vicinus. The sequence goes on from NW_028141980.1 coordinate 9,255,165, forward strand.
GGCCTGTAGTCGTAGTAATTGGTGTAGTGCTGTTTGTGGTTTGCGAAGTTGGTGTTGTATTACCGGTCGTATTAGTAGCGGTCTGATTTGTCGCTGTGCTTGTCGAGGAGGGAGTCTCACTTCGTGGATTCTCTCCTTCTGTAAGAAACGAAAAGTCTTGTTGGATTAATCTGATGCATAATATTGCTCACTTCTCTTTCAATTTAAAATATAATTAAACGATGAAACATACCGACAGACTCAGGTTTGGTCGTTGTTAATACGTCGGGTGTAGCTGGCATAGTATCGGGAACGGGAATAGTAGATTGCTGTTGCTGTTTGGACGATTGTGAATCAGCGGGGTCTAACAAACTACGGTCTTGTATAACCTGCGTCAAATATGGGGCTAACCGATGATTACACACTTGAGCATACAGCCTTAATAATTCGCCTAGATGATTCTCTCCCAAAAATTTGAACCACTCATCCATTGGTTGCTTTGCGAGTTTCTGCGCGGTTGATTTGCCGACTCGTAAAATTCCGTCGCGTAGCTGTTTCGAAATTGGCGTGTGTCTTCCTAATCGGCAAATCTACGGTAAATTAAAAAATCTTAATACTCCGCCTATTATAGGCGAGATTAAGCGAAAGATTAGATGAAAATATCATTTAAAAAGCAGACAAAAATAAATATAACTTGAATATTCATCAAAAGTGGTTTGCTACATATTGTCGAATATTAAAATATATATACAAGATAACTAATTCTTACATGTACACTTACCTCATATGTGCAAGACAGTTCTCGGAAAAACGACTTGACTCTATTGATAATACAGTCGCTGTCAGGTGCGACTACCACGTAGGCGACATCTCTAGGTCCGGCAAACGGCTCTAACGACAGTTTTTCCCAGAAGCAGATCGCATACGGCGACAATGATAGCCAATCGCGATCGTATCCGACGACTAGAGCGGGTATTGGTTGCGGTTCACAGCGATCATCAGTGCCGCGGCCGGCTAAACGATGGAATTGCCGCCACGTGAGCGGTCCGGCGACGGTGTACGGTGCCTCCCACATACGGGTTGTACATTTCTTTTGTACCGCGTCCTGAAGCAATGGCTGCAGCGACCTCATCATCCGCACAATGTCACCGCTGCACTGAGGGCCACGCGCTCTGAGAAACACCCACCGATGCACACCATTTACGCGTACGACTCTCTCATTGTGCGTGCCATCAAGCTTGCCTTGATCAAGCGCGGCAACGCAAACTTCGTTACCATCGTTAAATTCTAGAGTGTTAACCGTCGGCGTCAGCGTTGGATAGCTCTTTGTAGTGGCGCATATCCTAGCCGCTCGGTACAGACTGCTGGCAGAACTTTGAACAATCAAGCATTGCTCGCGCAATAATTCGAGAACGTTGGGCGATATTATATCCAGGCCATCCGGAGTTGCTTTCGCACCAGGACATGCGGCCGTGGCGAGTGAACCTTTCTTTTTCTCCGTCGGATCTTCGGCGACGCCTGTAATCTCCATTTCGTCTTCATAGAATAAGCCCGCCCGGTGCGCGAGTCGGCGATTAACCACAGCGCTGAAACCGCAACTGCATCTAATAGGATCATCATCCTGGAAAAGTGCAGAGCCTGCCCACGAATTGCTGAGATAAACGCCCGCGTCGGCACCCTTGATATTGCCTACTACTTTAGGTCCAGCATTGCAAACGCACAGGCTGCAACTATCGAAATTGTGATCGCGGAAGATGTTGAGTGCCGTGTCGCCTAAGAGAATATTTACTATAAGGGAATTGGATTCGGGTGCGCGAGCAGGTCCCGGTGTATCTGCCTCGATACTGTTGAGATTTTTGTTAAGATACGAGGAAGTAGTGGAAGTAGCCGGGCTTGGTTGGTCGTATGGCGGCGGTGGTGGCCTACCGGGAAGGGTGGCCGAGCGATAGGGTGGCGCTGGACTTGAAGGACAAGGTTGTTGTTGCTGCTGCTGCTGCTGTTGTGGCTGCTGCTGCTGCTGTTGCTGCTGCTGTTGTTGTTGTTGCTGCTGCTGTTGCTGTACGGATCCGGGTCTGGTTGGTGGAAGAGATTTGTCCGCCTGATTAGTGGAAGCTGGATTGCACTGCCAGGAAGGTCTGTACACGCAGTGCGATGGCAGTGTGATGGATGGCAGAGATTGGCTAGGCAGATTCGTGAGAGGTGCATACTTGGAAGAACCGACCATCTTGCAGATAGCTGCCGGTTTGAACACGTATGACCAATCATCGATCGGCTCCTCTTGTGGAGAGCCCATGTTAGGATAAATGTCGGGCAAGTGTCTGAGTGGACGCGTGGGCATCAGAAGTTCAGTCTGATCTATGAGAGGGTCGCTCAGCTGACAAGGCGAAGCAACCGGATTATGCTCTAGAGAAGGTGGAGTAGGAAACATCTTGGAAAGCTCCTCCGGTCGTAAAACTGTAACTCCTCGATTGTTGTTCTTATTCGTACCGTCTATTCTCGTTTCCTCGTGCAATCCACCAGATTTATTCGAGCCCGGCGGCGTTTGTATTTGTAATTGATTCAAATTCTGTAAACATTTTAAATGCACTTTATCCATCATCTGTTATATCTTTCAAATATATTGCCATTATAGGCAACTTTTCATTTTTGTTTGTCATTATAGCACAAAATTACATTAATTTAACTATTTACAAGTAGATGCAAAATTACATTAATTTAACTATTTACAAGTAGATGCAAACTTACCGTTTCGTCACTGGAAGTATCAGCGTCGGAATTGTCAAATATTTGATCTAAATCTTTGTAGGATGGCTGAAGACCTTCGCTAGTAAAGAGAGATCCTGGTTTAGACGGATCATCCCTCTGTCGTCTGAGACCATCAACATTTGTGCCGTTTTCTTCACCCGTTGCATCAAATTCGTATGGATCAGTTCTTCTACCAATACATTCAGCCTGCCAAATATATTTGTTAATGTAATATTAATATAATATAATATTTGTTAATATCTTTTAGCATTTTATAAATAAATAGATAGCATAATAGGGGAAACTAGAGTAAAGCAGATTACTCTTAGATATGTTTAAATATGTTCGGTTTGTATATTAATTTTATTTTTCATATAATATCACTTACAACTGAGACAGGTTCTTGTTTAATTTCCAACTTAGGTGCTTGAGATGCTTGGAGCGTTTGAGAGTTTATCGGTGGATAAAGAATGTTGCTCCGATTGGTCGGGGGGCCAGTGGTGTTCGTGGCCTTGAAACGCTTCACGGGGTGATTCAGCCATGCCTCCTGAAGCGAATAATCGTAGAGCCAGGACAAAGGTTGCTCGTCTTCTAAAAGAGCGCCCTCGTATTCCCTGGACGCTAAGACCGGTCGTTTCAATATCGGCCCGGGAACCGATGGACTGTGCACCTGATTGTTGCACGCGGAAGAAATGGACTTGGGCCCTTGCGATGGGGTCAAAGGTGGGGCAGTGTTTGTGTGACTGGGTGGCGGTTGCGGACTGAGAGTCGGCATCGTGGGTTCCGCGGGCGGAACCGACGCCGGCTCGGAGTGCGGAGTCAGGAGGGGTGACGGTGCCGGGGAACCTGGCGAGCCGACCGACGGTACCGGTAAACAATCTCCTCCCGTTGGTGGTCCACGCGAATATGAAGGAGGACCGCCTGGTGGTGTACTAGGTGCTTCCGTTCTACTTAGTACCGACCTGTTTGATTTTTAAACAGATTGAATACCTTCTATAAATATGTTCCACTTATCTTGTAATAGAAAATGAAATTAGTCGTGTTGTATGAATGAAAGAAAATACTAAAAGCGGCATATAATAAGCGGAGATAAGGAAGACTAAAATAATATACCAGAGACATGTTAATATTTCTCAAAGATAATGAGCTAATTATCCAAAATTAAAACTAAAATGGTTCAAATTTGTTTTAAATGTATAAATTATGTTTATGAGGTATATCTTATATCAGTCTTCTTTACATCGTAATTACTTTAAAGTGATAGATTACTTCAAGTTATTTCTAAGTTAGTTTTAAAAATTTCTATTAATGTTTTTTAATATATCATTTCTTTGAATTAATGATTTTATAATATATATAATATAATGATAAATCAAGCCATTAACAAAAAATATATTCTGCACCTGTTGGAATTTAAGACGTGCATTAGTATGAATAAAAGCTTATTACAGATATACATGTTACAGATATATGTGTTACAGATGGAGCAAAAATAAAAACCTAAAATGAGATAAATGCTAGAGGCATATTGGTCACGTGCAAAGCAAAGACAATTTGCTATGTGTGTTATATGTATAATATAAGTAAAATAAATGAATGAAAGAGAAATGCACTACCGATCATATGTAAAACTTAGATACTATCTACTGAATCATGCGCATGAAAACACTTGGGTCGACAAATCACATGTGAAAGTTCATTAACATGTGAAAGTTTTGTCCCTTGTTTTAGCTTTTTAGGAAAGTAATATGTAAATAATAAAATTTATATAAATAATTATTAAGAAAATACACATTCTTTGTATAAATTTGCTATATATCTATTCATTGGCACGTCAAACATATTTGTACTTACTAAATATATACATCGCATTAGAGTATACGTGAAAAATTGATAGAGCCTTTTATCATGGAATGTATAAAATATTAATATAATATTATAAGATCCCATTTACCCACATAATAAGTTTTAGATACTTGATGAGACGAAATTTGCACAGTTTTATAGTTTCAAGTGTGAAAATATTAGTCTGCTATTTGTCTTTTTTAACGCGCGATACGATCGTTGTTAAGACGCATGCTTTACACACTTTGCAGAACAGTGATTGATGAAATCAGATTAATGAGTTATATCGTGCATCGGGTTGAGTTATTTGGACGAATTCATATGATGGAGCTGCCGAAAGCGATGAATCTGCATGTGGGATCATTATGATCATATGTAAAACTGGCGTTATTGCAGTGACTAACATAAGAGAAGAAATGACGAAGATGATTCTCTTTCTCTTTCTTTATATCTCGGGACCCACAGAAATTACCCACCTGGGGGCATTAGCAGGGACAGAGGGACAAGTGTCCCATTGAGTGGTAGAGCGTCGGTGAAACGGTACGACCCTCCGTCCACCTTTATCTACCCTCTCCCTCTGAATCTGAGAGGAGGCCAGGCTCTTCCAACCCCCGGGGGTCGTATACCTGCAACCGATGTATTTAACATCTTGTTTCTTTTTGTGAACGTATCTTCTTTATTCTTTATTTCACTTTATAGAGTTCTGAAGCAATGATTATTAATTTCATAAAATCATGTATAAGAGAGACTACCCTAAAATGGCATTTCAGAAATAACAAATGATTTCTTCAAATATATATTTAAAGTGAAGATTCAAAGATAAGTTAAGAGATAAAATAAGTTATAACTTGTACACACTTTTAATATCCTTGTTATTTAAAGTTGTGTAATTGATTGATTTACCGATTCCTTAAATATTAGTGAAACAATCACAAGTTGAAATTATCAAGAAACAATTATTAACTAGAAATATATTTTTATAATCTGACATTTTAAATTAGTCCCTCTCCTAATTGAAACATATAAAAAAATATGTACGCGGCGATTAGAAATTGCAGCTAATTTTTTCATTTAAATACTTCAGAGCCCTTTAACTTAATTGAAATTATACTGATATTGGTACTCAATAAGTTTTGATCCTAAACAATCCATTTTTTTATAGAAGCTCAAATGCAACGCATAATAGTATCATAATATTTTGTATCATGTTATTGTGTGACAAATATTTATTATTTGTGTCTGAACTGTTGCTTTAAAATTATAAATGAGAAATTTATCCAGGCTCATGTGTATGCGTGTGTGTATAGCTTTATAATAATAAATGCATTAAGCTGATCACTAAGAATAATTGCATTTGAGTCATCTTCAAAACCTAAATTTCCATGCACACATTATAACAGCATCACTCACTACTCTCTAGTCTATAACAATTTGGATATTCTACATTTTATACTCTGTGCTATAACATGCAAACAAAAACTAATAATATATGGCTATAATGGCAAGTATTACTATTATTCAACTAACACAATATATGTAGCAAAAATTAAATGTTTACTATTACGTTCATTATGCTTTTTAAAAAATTGTAATTGGCTTTAGGTTACATTGCTGTGTCCAAATAATGAAAAAAATCTAATATAATTATCCTATTAACGTGGACATAGTAAACAATTAATTTTTACGATGTAATATCGAAATCTAAGGAATAGGAATATAAAGACAATGTCTTTCACACGATGCAATATAATCAAAATTGAAAATGTAGCTCACTTCGAACATGAACAGGTACAGGAAGACTTTTGCGTCGGTTCCACAAACGTCCAGGTTTCAGGTTCCGTGGAAGATTCTGTTTTGGAAGCGGACACTGGCGAACTCAAAGTACATTCTGCCCACACGCGTTCCGGCAATTCGGTAGCTGCGCTCAGTTCTTGTTGCGTTAAGAGGGGTCGTTCGCAAGCGACGGGACTGCTCGGTGGTGAGAGAGGAGTTTCGGGTGGCGTATCATCCATATCCGTAACCAGGACGTAACAAGAAGGATAACGCATGCGCACGCCACCGACGAGGACCTCCACGAGGGGCGGAAGCCCGGTCTCTGGGTTACTGCCGGTACTGATCGGATAGAAATGTTTCCATTCTTCGAGAAGTTGACTATCCATACGACTCACTTGACCCGTTAATGTGCCCGCCAATCCATAAGGGGCTAGGATCACTATGGAAAATAAAAAGAAACATTAATACACCGATGATGAATTAACATTTTAATTATACCAACACTACATGAATGGATCTTTTTCTCTGCGTAGCAAACGACACTTACCTTTAACACCGGATTGAGAGGTTTGGGTACGTTGTAGACATGTCTTTGTAAGATGTCGCACCGCAGGATGCTGCCTAACGTCCACACTTGCGCACACAGTACTTTCTCCGTGGACAAAGAATGCAAACGAGAACGACAGGTGGCTGCTGTAAGAGTAATCAATACATATAAAGACTTTCAGCGTTTCGGAATTTTTTTATACTCGACGTCATATGTGTATCGAGCGATAAAGCAATATTCGGAACCTATGGGTCCTATATTCTATCTAGATATTCGTGATTGTATTGTTCAAATATCAGAAATATGTTTCTTTCTATCGAATATTTTGTTATTTTGATTTTGCGTCTTTAAATCTCTCGTATGTTAAACACTTATAGAATTATCAGACACAAGTCTGACAATGAGTTATGACGCACGAATATCTACATAGGATGCATACGTTCCAAGTATATCACGATGCAGTTAGTTTCATTCAATAAGGCATGTAAGAATATAAGATGTATATACACCAAGTGTATATCTTGTACGTTTTTACCCTTATATAAAGGAATATATATCTCCAAAATAATAAGTATGTAAAATATAATTTCTTAATATTTGTCAAAATACTATAAAGATGTTGAGCAAACGTACCTGCTGCAACGGTGTTTCTCGTAGCCATTATAAGGTTGCACAAACCACTTTCCTAAACGAACGAAGTCACGGGATAGCAAACACCGTTCGATCAAGTTATGCAGAGCCTTGAAAAGAAGTGACCGGCATTCGTACGACAATCCGCTTTCCCAAGAACCCTGTTCACTTTCTGTAACGACAATAAATGGTAAGATTGTAAAAAAAAATCAAGATTCAGGTATAACGTTACTGCTCTTTGTACCATGTATGACGAACAATGTAAAGGAACTAGAGTATTCTAATGCGCGCTTCGTACGGACGATCGATTTCTAAAAATACGCGGAAATAACGGTTACGCTGTTGCTGCTGCTCTAATTAAGCGGGAAGAAACGGGATGTCTCCTTTCAACGTTGCAAACGTATATTTCCGCGCGGCGACCATACCTACTATTTAATTATCACGGAGGGTCTCTACACGATAGAGTAAATAAAATCCGGTCCGGTTAATATATTCGTCCAACTATCGTGGCACGCGCGCCAGGTATCCAAATAATGGCGAAATTTAGCGTGAAAGTAATGCGCGATTCGCGTATAAAATCGCAGCGAATCCCGTCGACCGACCGGTGAGCGTTTCGCGGAAGGCAGAGGAGAAGTTGACCGAGAAAACTGAAAAGTTCTAGAATCCCGCGTCTCGCTCGGGCTAGCTTTCCCCTGATTTTATTCTCACGCGACCGCCTCGAAACGCAGAGAAATACGGCTCTGCGAGAGTTTGCGCCTGCGAACAGCCAGTATTTCGTTATATTGTTCCGGTAAAAAATGTACGTGTCGAAAAATTTATTTTTCTCGAAAGATGCCCGCGTATTTTTTTTCTCAAATTACGTATAGAACGATATGCAGAAGTAATTTAACGCAAAATTAAACGCGAAATTTTTCGTTCAACGTGAGAAATTTCACGGACCCGACTTGGTCGATGGTCTTTTACAATCACGCGCGTTGCACAGCAACGCGTACCGTGCTGTTGAGAATCACTGGGTAGGAGAGAACACGTGTTCCGTCGATCGATATGACCGGAGCCTGAGGGAGTTGCATCTCTCATGGACCACTAGCCGCGGTGGTCTCGTTGCACAGCCCGCGTCTCCCAAAATCCGAACATTCATCCGAGAAACATCCTTATCGCGCGTGACGATGGAACACGTTATTCTCGAGGACAAAACGCAATATTATTTTCCCTCATCGAGGGATCATCGTTTCACGCGTAATTTTGATGTCTACTCTAATATCAATTATTCTGCGCCTCTTACAGGGGATAAAGGAGACACGACGCAGTTGCGTCTTCAATCCTATATTCTCTCGATTGGATTATAAACTAATAATATTCTCCCCTCGCGAAAAAAAAATCGTTATCCGATAAGAGCGGGGAGAGACGCGCACACGAGCGCACGACGCGCGACAGCTTATTTGAAACCTGTGCGAGACATCGCCAACGATCGGCGGCTTTGATTCTACGAGAGCGAGCCGTCGACCCCGGTCGCGATGCTATACGTTTTTAATCTTAACGGTTCGGCCGGTTAGTCGTCGTTTCGCAATTGGTGCACTCCGACGCGGCGCAGCGCGCGGCGCGCCGCGCGATGCACACAACATAGTGGATCTATACGTTGCGCGCTGCAACGAGTTGCAGACAAGTGCATGGTTCAGCGACCCCGTGTCGAGAAACGCCGCCGGGACCTCTGGTCCGGCGCGGCTCGAACGTTGGTCCGTTGCACGGCGTTACCGCTGCACACAATGCAACCTTTTCGAGCAAAAGCACACGGTGGGAAGAGGTCATCGTCGATCGGGACACTAGAGTACTCGAGTCGTAAGAACCGGAGCGCGCTAAGAGTCGCAACGTGTGCAAAAAAAAAAGATTTAAGCAGAGTAATTTAATCCGTAATTTAATCAGCATTCTGTTTTTGAGAATGTTGAATTGTGATTGATTAATCTGTCGACTGCTTCGTTTAAATCAATCTCTGATTAATCGCTTCGTTTATTGCTCAAGTTTTTTCGCGTGTTTATCGGCTACGCAGACGTCTTCACGTACGTCACTCGGCTCCATTTTTCATCTCGAAACGGTATAAATATATCGAAAGGATTTTATAATTTAATGATATGTTCAAGATAACTTTAAAACGAACATTTATGATATATTCGAGGAACAGCTCGTGTTACGCGTATAATGAAAATGAATTGTTTAACGTCTAAAGGAAGAAATAACTTCAGTTGCGAGTGATAATTTTATGTATGATTCACGAGATACCGCGTTTATATATGCCAGTGATTATCGCGGTAATCTAAGAACTAAGCGAGTTTCACTTTTAATCGTATTCCTCTTTTTCTCCGCAGCTTTAATACCGTTGTTTCCGATCGAAAAGGATACTTTATACATGTATTTTTTATATGCACACGTATGTAATGTCCGTCAAGAGCGCATTTGCAAATCCGCTAATGCAACGTAGTCCCTTCGTGTCTCTTACGTGTCGAAACTTCCTCTTGGAAAGTACGTAATAAAAGTTAGCTTAGTCACGGTTTCCTTGCTGGCGTTAGGTAAAGCACTGTACATACAACGGCGTATAAACACCGCGTAATTGCTACTTCCAAGTCCTACGTAGATGGTATACCGTATATCGCGCTTGATTATTACGAATTTAGACTACCAAGAATTTTTTTGTCGTCTCCTCTTCCCCTCTGCGAAGAACGAAGATTCGATCGTTTTCACGCTTTCGATCGACTATCAATTTTCCTCTACAAAATCTGCCGCTTTAAGGCACGATAACGTACTTATGCGATAAGAATGAGTGATAAAAATCTACAAAAAAACTTGAATTATATAAAATAAAATATTATAAATAGAAAGTAAAAATAATATAAAATAAATTACCGTGCGTCATCTAGCGAGATAGTTTTTATAAGCCGTCCCTAGGCTCGACTTCCGGAAGTCCTCGATGAGGCGAAACGCGTTTCCGGGGGCAAGGCGGAGGATACATTATACTCACCGCAAGCGATGAGCTCCGGCGATACCAGACCGGAGAGATCGGGTTCCTCGCCGTACCAGAAGATCCAGAGCTCCTTGGCGGCGGTGAGGGAGAGCGGCGGGGGCGCGGGCGAGGGCGCGATGCCCAGGTCGAAGATGCCAGCCCCGGGCGCCGAAGCGGCGGCGTTGGCAGCGGCCGCCGGGCCGGCAGTGGCCGGCGTGGCGGCCACTCGTCGCCATACGCACAGAATGTCACCAGCTAAACATCGCGAGAAGCTCGACAACACCGGATCCTCGAGGGGGGTGCCCCCGAACCCACCTGCCACTTCTCCCCACACGAGTTTTCTCCATTTTATACCGCAGAGGGATGTCTGAAAGATAAAGAGGAATATTAGCGATTTCGCCTACAAGAATCACAAATGTATCGATGGAACCATATATGTATATTTATTTATAATATTATATTATTAATAATAATTAGAGAAAAGGAGCGATATCGCTGTAGATGGTTTCAATGAATTGCTGATTAAAAAATCCCGGAATTCTGTTCATCTATTCTATTCGCGAGATCTAGTTTTCTAGATTTCCCGTGCATCGGTTCCGATAAATTTGTGGAAATTATCAAGCGAAATATGAATGTAAAAAATATTTATGATGGAACAAAAGGTAACATTGACCGTGACCAGTCGGTAGCTTTAGAACGCGAACGAAGATGTTAAATCGCAAGGTAATAAATTATCCTTTGAACGGCAAAACATGTATTACCCAGTAAAATACACATATGTAGCGTACTCGCGCGGTTCTTGATCGTCGAGAAAGCAACATCGGGTCGGTCCTTGACCTTACGGTAGTGTTTCTATTTGTCACGCGATATGACAAGTCGTTAATTTATTCAAACATACGTTATCGCATATATATTATTGTATTGCGATGGTTTCAGCAAATAATTAGGCATGCGCAGGGGCTAATTGCTCGATTGATTAATTCAAAGTGTTCCACCTAAGATGCTTCCAACCCATCTGTCCACACATTTCGATCCTATATTAAAAGCGACTTGACCTTATAAAATGTTCAATATCCCGTTGACATTAAATCACTCGACTTTAATCGATATTTCATAGTAAAAATAGGGACATTCTAGAGCGAAAAACAAAATTTCTCTCTCGCAGGATTGTACATTTTCTAAGTAAAATTCCTTCGAGATTGGGATAACGTGTAACCGCTTCAACAACTTTCTCTCCGACATAGATTTATATTTCGAGATGACCATTCACTTTTCTTCCTACGCATCTGTTATTTTTCTTTCGAAAATCAATTTTGTTCTTTCTTCTTATTTATGTTCTTTTTTCTTATTTATTGATGTCTTCATTTCTTCAGTTTAGGCTTGTACAAAGAAAGACCAAAATAGAGCGAAATATTGGCGTATAAAATGATAAATAGTTGAAATAATTGCCATTCCAGATTCACATTTCCAATTCGCATTCAGACTCTCACTCTCTTCGCTTTAACATTAGAGAAAGAAAGGTCTCGTTTACTTTCTCTATTCATAATTCGTAATATAATATGATGAAAGATATAGCTGTCGGCAAAACACACCGAGATTTTTTCCGTACTAAAAATAACATGCGTTAACAGAATCGATCGCAACGTATAAGGTCAAAGCCGCGATCCCGATTCGCACGTATTTATCGCATCGCATTGACGGAAAATCGCCTTATCTCCGTTAACGAGAGGGAGGGAGAGAGAGAGAGAGAGAAGAGGGAGTCCATTCACCCCGATTTGGTATCTTCATCGTACCTGATTCGCGCGCTTTCCGCCGTTGTCCCTCGAGATTAGGTCTCGTCGCGCGGTCAACGGCGAATCATCGACGCGCGTCCGTAGAGTCGATCGTACGCACGCGTGCGCGACGCATTTCGCGCCTCGTTCCGAGATGCGCGCGCGCGCGCGCGTAAACTCCCGATTGATGACGAGAGCGGCGACAAACGTATTTCCTAGACACGCACGAATACGTATACGTCCTCTTCTCTTCCTCATTCGTGTATAAAAAAATTTGTCGATCGCGCGGCATAATCTTTGAAAATGATTTCGTCTCGTTGCAATTTCCATGTTACGCGTAATATATACAGTAAAAAAAAAAATGTCTACTTTTATGGTAATCACGTACATTCTGGAAAATGAACGTGGGATATATCGTGCGACGCCATTGCCGATGCACTCGAGGGCTCGGACCGCTTTGACGAGAGACGCGACCGCGCGCACGCGCACATGGTCGCGGAGTGGGCGCGCGCCGGCGGTCCAATCGGTGCCAGGCGTCTTCTTACGTCAGAGAACCAGCTGACATAATCGGAACGATTCAAATGTGTATACAGCCACCGCACAGGCAGGTAATAAGATCTTGGCATCTTCGGGGATCGTAATGCGAGCGTTAACGTCGAGAGAATTTGACGTTACAAGAGCGCAGATTTCAGTAAAATAGGGTACGCGTAAAGAGTCTTTACGCAATGCTTCTTACGATACTTTTACAATTTATTTCAAAGTAGTTATTTGAATAGATTTATTTAGAGGGCTCTTGTAGTCTTTTTGTCATTTTTATTTTAATGTAATCAGCAATCTATTTTTTTTTTCAATATACTAACTTGATAAAATAGCATACGTCGATTATTCGATGAAATAAAGAGAGGAGCGCTCTCTGCATTGACCCGGTCATACATTTTCGGTGGCATTTTATGGTAGCGGATGTGTTAAGTTTCGTCGAAACGTGGCGACCGATCGATAGGAATTTCCTCCGAAAATCGGGGGCATCGCCTTTGGAGACGATTGCGCCTGTCAGTGACTGGGCCAGGGTAGCTCCGATCAAAAGATTTTCGCGTTATTTTCTCGTATGTCTCAAGACGACGACGCATAAATATCGTAGCAAACTACTCTCGTGTCACGATTCAATTTTTTTTTTAACGAGCTGAATTATCAATAGCCATCGTTCATCGACGCGACCGCGTCGTCGCGAGGAGACGGGAATCTCGGACAATTACGCGGTTACCGCTCGTTGTCCCCTCGTGGCGAGAGAGCATCTCTTTCTCGAGAGTGCGTGGTACGTGGCGGCCGAGTCTCGTGGAAGCGTAACGATCGGTCGATACGCTCCGCGCCTTCCGCGGAGAGGACGAGCACGGCATATCGCACATCGTCGGAAGGTAGGGACGTCGCCCGCGTAGTGGCGCCTGTTACACACCGACGCGGTATACATGTGTGTGTGTGTGTTGTGTGCCACCACGGTACGGTGGTGAGACAAAATATTCGCGCACCGACCGACGAGAAAGAGAGAGAGAGAGAGAATACCGAAGGCGCCCGCCGTAACGCTACGGGGCTGTCAAGCCCGCTGATCAATACAAGCAAGGCGACGTGCAAGGCCGCCCGCGTGGGCTCGCGTTCGACTCGACTCGGGGAACCCCCATATCCCCTCGAACCATCCGTCCACGCGCGCCACTGTGCCTCTCTCTCTCTCTGCTCCTCTACCTTCGAACAGCCTCCTCCTCCTCCTCTTCCTCTCTCGATTCTCCTGTGCTCTCTCCTCCACTCCCCTATACCTTTTTCTCGCGCGTCCACGGGGAGATCCGACCGATGGTCAACATGTCGCGCGAGATTCGCATTCTAGACACGACTGCGTATTGTGATAATTTCATAGTTCGGTGGATACGTTTCAATGGTCGCATATGATAAGTATGCAAAACACTTGGAATCTGTAAACAATCTCAAGTATGAGACACTTGTAAATCTCTGGACATCGTGCGAGATAAAATGATATTGTTATTTAAAATGTAGTTTATATCGAAACGTCTATTAAGAAAAAAAAAAAGAGTTAATTATTAATACGAAGGAGTCTGTGAATGTTGCAAAGACGATCGTATGTAATTTATGCGTGTAACATGGCAATTTATTGCGCGATACCACACGCAGACCGCAATTCCGCCCGAGCGGAAAATTAACAGGTATCATTATCGGCAATGATAAAGCACGGAGCGGAGAAAAAGGTAGGCGCGCGGGGTACGCTACGCGGGGAGACGCGCGTGGACGGGGTCGGAGAGAGTCTCGCGACGAAAATATCTCTCAATATGACATATCATCGATGTGGGGTATCCCGCGTTCTATTTTTATTGCGCTGCAACGTATTTACGGTACTCGGAGAGCATTCCTCCGCCTGCTATAGGTTCCCATTTCTGTTACTGCCCTCCTTACGCCCGCCGCCGTTAAAGCCGCACGAACATTACGTCGCGTGCGTGTGCGTAACGAGGCAGAATTCTCCTCGCGAGCGAGCCGCTCGCTCGAAAGTAGATTCACGGATTCTCGCTACCACAACCGCCTTAGCGAGCCTGCCTGCCTGCCGCGGTAGATTCCTGCACAACTTGACGTTCCGTTTCTATACAGGGTGTCCCGTGACGACATCGTGTGCCTTTCGTCTAGAAAGTCCTTCGATTCTTTCGACTCGATTTTCCCTCGACGAGAAGCAGCTGATGGAAGATGGAGAAACTCTCCTCGGATATATCTCTCTCGAATTAAATTTCTATTCCACGCTCGAGTATATTGGAATTGGTATTGTTCCAATAGCGGCATAGGGCGCGCGGAAATAAAAGAACACCGCGTTAACATTGAAAATGCGTTGGGTGTTACCCGCGTGAGAAGCGCGGAGGTGCTTGGCCAAGACTATCGCCGATGCTGCGATTCAACAACCAACCGCTGAGATCTAACGTTCCACGACGAGCGAGTTTCCGCGGGGCAAAGGCTCTTTTACCACGTACGCAAACGTACAACCTCGCGCCTCTTTTTATGCGCGAAGCTTTATATAACGTATCTCGTCTACTCGTCTTCCGCGAAAGAGCTTCCCGAAGAAGAAATCGAAAATCGGCTATTATTATACAGGACCGGGACCGGGACAAGGTTTTAAAAATTGAGAAACGAGTTTCGAGTTCTCACTTACAAGTTATTCCATTGTACGAGAGATTAGATAAACTGTATTAAGTTTTCCAGAGATGACGTTACGAGAGCAAGATGCACTGACATTTCCAAGTATGATGACGCGATTATTAGGTACGGTGAAGCGTAACGATTATTAGACGAAAGAAACGAATCGATCGCTAACTAATAGAAGTAAAACTAAACTAGTGAGATTCGGAACGAACGGGGAGAGGTTAAGCAGCCGATGATCCGTTCGATCGAGAGAAAGCAAATCATCGATGCTGTAACAATGGATCTCGTTATAGTCGCGATTATTCGGGTCTGATACGATGGTTAGAGATTTTTTAATTTTTCTTTCGTTGAATTTTGTACAAGTATTCCAATCTTTCTCTTCAGTTGCTGAATTTCGAAATTAGGGAAATAATTATAAATTTAGTATCTTTGTTGTATAAAAAAATGAAATATAAGACAAAATTCCATATTCATAAAATATTTAAGACTAGTATAAAAAAAATGAAATATGAGACAGAATTCTATATTCATAAAATATTTAAAAATAAAAGTAATTTCATAAAATTACTTTCAAATGCATTTTCACGAGCGTAGAATTGAAAAGATTATATATCTTTTTCACGATGCACGTCCATATTTTCGATAGACCTGCGTATTTTCTACATACGCGGTCATTGTAAATTTCCATTCCATATGAGTAAACTGGTTACGACTAACTCGAAATTCACTCCGTTTATCCCGTAAAACCGCAGAGTATTCGCCGCAAAAGACTACATTATGCATCGTGCGTCATTAGTAATGTCAGCTTTTATTCCATATTGTTCTTTCATGTACGAGCACCGCTACGAAAGATGCTTGAATGCCTCACCTTGAAGATCGGGCCGCTAACCGCAGCTTTCTTTTCGAAAAATAGACACACATGCTTCGCGAGGACTCGGAAACACGCAAAACTCCTTTCGCTACGAAAAGTAAAATATCTATAATTTGCGAAATGTGGGCGAGACGTGGATGCGAATGTAATAGTCGTAACGCAATAATCTTGCCCAGATTTCGCCACTTGGCGGTACATAGCAACACTCCGATCTTGTGTTTCGTATTTAAAGTGCGTATATACCAAGCATTATTAATATTTATTATAACAATTTATCAATGTAACTTGGAAGCACTACATTCACGCGACATTCACGTAAAACGCATGTATATGCATGTGGCTACGTAACGAATACGTCAATAATGTATACGCTTTATAAGTGCTAACAGACTTGTTTACAAACTGTTTATGAAATCGGAATATCTTAAAATTGCTAAAACATTGCAACGAGTTATGGTGTTAAAGAATTCTATGGTCTACAGAGCGTTTCGAACGTTTGCAAATCCTCGATGAAATATTCTTGTGTAAATTTTATACCCTTAGCTATAAATGAAAGATTGACAAGAAAGTGGAAAGGAAAATTTAATGTAAATCTCATTAATGTGTATAATATATTCGAATAAAAAAATTCGAAAGAGATTTTTAAAAGAATCACGCTTAGCGAAGGACACCCTGTATACCGTTCGCTTCCTAATCGGTCACGATATCCTCGCGCGCGTTCTATTTTTATGCCGCAGGGATTTCGAAGGAAAGGAGCAAGGATGCAGCAGGAGGAGAGGCCGAGACAGACCGAGTTTCGAACCTGAGATGAGCGAGCAACCGACGATTCTGGCCGTTGTCTCAGCGGGGGAATCGGCCAAGGGGCCGCCGAAGAGGGCTTCCCCCGCGCGTCGCGTGTCCCTCCCCCCCTCCCTATCCCCCCGCGTCGCTCAAATCGCGGTTTAGATAGTTTAAAATTCGCCTCGACAATCGCCTTTGTGCCCCGAGCTGCGCGGCACCTCGGTCGATTCCACCGGCCCCGCCGGTATATTTTCCTCGGAAACCGTACGCATAGTAACGGAATCGCCGCCTTTCATCTCTCGCGGCGGACTCTTTCTCGGATTCGGCCTCTTTTTCACTCCAATTCATAGACTCGCAGTCGCTCGATATTTTTCCGTGAGTTTCCTCTTTGTCTTTTTCCTCTCGTTATGTTTTGCTCTAAAACGATTAATTATTGTTAATGAAATTTGACCTAAATTTGTGTCGAGCGAAGAAATCCCCGATTGTGATATTGATAATTTTTATATTGGAGACTGTCGACAGACACGAGACGCGAGTAATATCGTTATACGCGAGGTGAGGCGAGATTTGTAGCGATAACGACGGAACTTGGTCCGATTTGAGCGATTAATTCATTGATGTTTCAATAATCACGTACAATGATCACGGACAACAATCGGCGAGTCAAAGTGTGCGGTATATATAAAGAACCTTCTTAAAATACATCTTTACGTGAGTGTGTATTGGACACGAGATGATCGAGCATTTCTAAATACGGTAATGTCAATACGGCAAGTCACTTGTGAATAAAAGCAACGCATCCGGACATCCGATGTGAGCCAGATGGAACGGTTGCAAATCGATCGCGTTTTGTAATCTTATTAGAAAAGCTGACGAAAAATGATAAAACTTTTTAATTTCGAGATAAAAATGACGAATAAAAATTGTCTAAATATTTCTTGCAATTTTATCTTAAATTTTTCAATAGATGTTATTTAATATTGTAAATATCGTTCTTATTAATCAAGTGAAATATTTTCTCTCATTTTGTGTTTCGCATCTTTTTCAAATTCTATGCTCTTCAATTGTACTACTTTTCGCTGTAGAGAATTTAAATTCTATCGATAAATAAAACAATGTATATTTTAGTGACAAAAGTACGAGGAAAAACGACACACGTAAAGGCAAAGCGAAACTCGACTCGAGGTTTCGAGGCTCTTCTATAGTTGTAACTCGCGTCCTCGCAAGAGTCGGTGCAAGGCTTTCACCTAGACTGGGCGGGGGACCCCCTCCCCTCCGATCCGCGGCTTCCCCTACTGTCTCTCTCCTGCCGGAGAGCACCAGTTTCAGCATAATCTAGCCGACTGACTTGGTCGGTGCCGCGAGGAGACGCCGCGTGCCTGACGTACCTACGCCTGGCGAACGCGGGGAGTCACTGGAACGCTACGACGTGGCTGCGTAAAGTTGCCCAGCGGTTCCCAAACCGGCGCGAAAAACACGACACGGAATATACAGGGTGATCTTTATTAGCGAAACGGAAATCGAGTAATACCACGTAAAAAAAAAGAAAAGATAGAGAAAAATTTTGTCTGCACGAGACGATTTGCTCTTGAGAAGCTCGCGGATTTGAAAATTAATAACATTTTTTTTCTCTGCTATATCACCTTGCGTAATTTCCAATTATATACAGGATGTTTCTTAAGTACGAAAAATTTTAGGACATGATTCTTTGTCGAAAATTAAGGAGGGTTTTCGAATATACATATACTCCTACATCCCTCCCTGTGGTTATTCTCCTCCAAAAATGGGGATAAAAATTAGATTTTTATTTTTTTCTCAAACTTGGAACAAGTTAAAGAAATGAAATTAGGTGTGGATATTTTCTACTAGTAAAAAGGTTATTTATTAATATTTTTTCAGCCTGCCGTATTGTTACAAGGGGATGAAACTAGCAACCCCTATTCAATTTTTTATTAGAACTTTTTAATGTTTATATGAAAAACTTATTAAGAAACACCCTGTATATGTACGAGTTATAGATCGATAAATTCATTCCGCGATTATAATAAAAATATGAATACAAATATTAGACGCAAATTAAAATAATGGACTACTTTTGAACAGGCATCTCTTTCCGTAAAATTTCTCTTTGAAAAACTTTTTTTTCGCGTCATAAACTCGAGGATGAAAATGTAAAAAAATTTTTAAATAAAATTTGAAATAATTTTAAATTTAAATGTTGGTTGTATTAATATCATGCCATTGTTTCTCTGGAACTAATTTATCTAATAAATTAATAATTTTAAATAAAAAATTTAAAGAATAATTTAGAAGAATAAAGAAATACTTGATATCTAGGTGGTAAATTAAGAAATGCAACCATATACATCGATAAGTATTAATCTATTGACTGAAAATGCGTGTCAAGCGGTCAATGAATTAGCATGACACATTTAAATAATCACTTTTGATTGACGCAACTAGAATATAATTATGCGGTCTGAAATTTTCAGAATCTCTTCTGCCATTTGATACTACCTATCTGCTATTGAATAAAGAAGTCGATCGGTTGATTTTCACTATAGCGCAAAATGTAATCGCAGCACAATTGCTTCTGGGAGTTGCTGCGAGTTGAAGAAGAAGAAGAAGAGAATGGATGAACCGACTCCCCATATATGCAACCATTAAATTGCACCTTTCGAGCCGACGTTACCTTGTGTTATTGCAAAAAGCGACCGCAGCTATGTCAAGGATGTCGATTGGACCAAAAGAAGCTTCAACGATGAGAAATTTTACTTTGATTAATCGACCAGTGAAGCGTTCCGCGTAAATAACTACGCAATGCGTTTTTATTTTCGCTGACAATGAAAATGCGCTAAAATCGAAACCCCGTTTTATCGATGCTTTAATCGCGCATATCACAAATCTGGCGAAAATTCTCGGCAGAGTACGCTAATCAAAACCGTGTCATTATCTGGCATACATATTATTATCTCGTCGCTGGTTTAATTCGATCAAGTGCGCGATATTGACCCGCGTTTCTCGTCAATGAGCGTCGCTGTCTCGTAATTGAGTACCACTGTGTGAGAGTATTATTCTTACGTGCCATACCGCTCGAGTTTTACTCGCGAATACACGGGACCGTAGGCACAAAAAACCGCCGCGAGCGATTTCTTTGTAGTTCTTTCCTGTCGGTGCGGGGCTTGTAAGTTGTATGTACATCAACGCGTTACACGTCGTTTTAATTAAGACCAATGGATCATTACATGTTTCGCGTTGTCGGGCTCGACCTGAACCTGGGACAATCCTGATCCTTATGCAAGCTTTACTCGAAAAAAAAGAGACAATATCTTGCGCGTCAAATTACTTGTATATTATTACGAAAAAATGTTGAATTTCAAAGAAGTGAGCTGATCAACTTGAAATTTAAATTTTTCAGTCATCGATAAAAATACATCTTATTGCTTCTATTATTTATGCTTATTGGAGATTGCACATAGGAGTAAAAAATGTTTCAATAGTATTTTATCTACTTTAAAAACTTGAAAAAATGTTTATATTAATAAATACAATTAATTATGATAATTAAACGCAACGTGTGCAAGATGCAAACGTTTACTTTCCATTTTTCATGGAGCGTTAATAAGTTTGGAACAAATTATCGACAAATTTGGGACAAATTATGTCCAAATACTGAAAAGTGCGACTTTATGCAAACAGATTTCTGATATTTGGTAAATATTAATTAGGTGAGCAGGATATAACCGATCGCGCTTGAATTCTGGGAATGTCAAGCGAATTAATTTCCTCGAAAAATCTATCGATGTGAATTCATTATCAGTAAAAGACTGTGTTGCAAAAAGACACGATTATAGATATTTCATGTTAAGCTAAACAGATGTACATATACGATTGCTAAATTCACAATTTATCCGTTTCTAGCGAAAAGCTCATAACGTTTTTCTCTTTATAAGCGTAATTAATTATTCGTGTCATTACTTGCGACTGGCATCTAATTAAATCGTATTAACTTCTGATATATATATATACTCATCGTGCCGTTATAAAGAACATAACAGGGATGTCAAGTATTGCGATCAAACGGCTTTGATAGATTGTGCGTGGACTTATACATTATCGCGTTTAATCGAATAAAACTATGTGAACTATATTGGCTGCTTTGTGCCGAGGGAGTGCCGAATTAGCTCGCGGCGTGCTTTTCATAAAGCTCCGAAAAAAGCTCGCCGCTTTGTCGGAATCCGATGAAACGTGCGCTGTTTAAAATAATTCCAGCCGTTTATCTGCATTAAATTAACAGTTCTTTGTAAAAATTTATGTCACAAACGCTAAATACGGGAATAAACGCGTATTTCTTCCTTCAAAAAATGTGTTTATCTAAAAGACGAGAGAAAGAGAGAAAGAGAGAGTCGTCGAGAATGTTTATACAATATCGTTAATTTCAGACTATGCACCAACCGTACTGTAAACATCGACTGTAACTAAGAAGACATGTTATTCGCACGATTCGCCGATGATGCGCAAAAAGAATCGAACCGATTTCTTCAACGTAGTGGTCTCGCTCGATAAATGCTCTTAACTGGCGATAAATGAGGCGTTTTATCGGACTGCGCTCCGTGCGAGAAAAATTGAAGCACGCGTCTGTCTCGTACAGTGCAATCTCGCGACCGAGGAACGCCAGGTTATACTAATGTGTGACGCAACTGCATTTTTTGGAAAAGTACTTTGCAATCATTTTTCGCTCGCTACCGATCAAAACGTGCGTAAGTTTTCAAACTGTTTCAAATTGTTTCTATAAAAATTTATAAATTAATCTCGGTATAAAAAAAATTTCCGATTCTCCACTTTTCATTCACTATATTTACGCAATATTTATTATCCGTTCCTCGCGGTTATTAAAATTAAGCTAATCTTAATCGAGAATCGCGTTTCGTTATTAAAAACTTATAGTATCCTAGTTATTTAAAATTTGCTCCTTTTTCGTTTTTATTTTTTATTTCTCTAATGTCTATCAATTTTTGTATGTATAAATATATCAATTATTTACGATGTAATTATTCTTTTACTTTTCATACATTGTCATTTTTAATGTTCTTTCTAATTTGAATTTACAAAATTTTGAGTAAAAATGTTGACCATCAATTTATCTTTATCTCCATTTGGAAATTAACATTAATATTCCCATGTCCTTTACCTCAATTGTGATTTTATATATATATATAAATTGGCACAGACTACGGAAAAATAAATAATCGAAACGAATGTGAAAAGAATATTCAGTCTTTCGGAGAAATGTTTAAATCTATTGTTAAAAAAAATCTACGCTTCGATTCATATATATGTATACTTTTATCGTCGATATTTTTGTAAAATCCTTTGCAATTCATTAACATGCATTAAATACATGAACGAGGTTTCGATTTTCTCTCTCGTCACAACGTAACTATAACACCTTGAAGCCGCTTCGAGAGAAGGAAGGCGCGTCATCCGTTCGCAGTGACGTTTAACCGTACTCTGTGGGAACGCGAGAGATGCAACACGAGCGGCAGAAAAGTGCGTCCGCCTCGTCGCCGTTAGCTTGTGTCGAGAGTGCGTGCGTACCTGTGTACGTACGTGTGTCGGCACGCACGAGTGCGCGCGCGCGCACACACGAGCGCGAGCGCACGTAGAGTGGAACGGAGCGCGAGAAACAGAAGAGACGAGAATCGAGAGAGAGAGAGAGAGAGAGAGAGAGAGAGCTTCTTTCTCGCACCGGGCAGGTAGATACGTAATACGTAGACGCGAGTGCGCTTCGGAAATAAGCTTGAGGAAATAATTTCGCTCAATTTTTTGAGAAATTCCGGCGACCTCGGTCATAAAAAATCACGCCATCGGGGAAACAAACACATCGTCTGACGCAGTTTTTCATTCCAACGGGCGGCCGGCGAGACGCTGTTTCCTTCGCGACAAGTCGCCGAGGCGAAAGGAATGTTACGCGACAGACACAATCTCGCGCCGTCGCTGTCGCCGCCTCCAATCTCCTCCTCCGTCTCTTCTTCCTCCCGCGAAAAAAAGTCCGCGAGAGGCGGGAACGCGGAGCGAACGACTTTATGAATTTTCTCGGGGAATTTTCCGGACTCTGTATCGAAAATATCCGCGGCTACCGAGAACCTATCTTTCGCTTCGCGCGGAGACACAAACCCGATATTACGCCAAAGACGAGAGAGAGGGAGAAGGAGAGAGAGACACAGCGTGCCTGTCTGCGTTCTCGCCCTCTCTCCGCTCTCCTCTCGCGGTCAC
Organism: Camponotus vicinus; assembly: GCF_025532165.1. Lineage (NCBI taxonomy): Eukaryota > Metazoa > Arthropoda > Insecta > Hymenoptera > Formicidae > Camponotus > Camponotus vicinus. Next base: position 9,278,558 of record NW_028141980.1, read on the forward strand.
TTCTCGTCCTCCTTGCCTGCCTCGCACCTCCCACTCGCTCTCTCTCTCTCTCTCTCTCTCTCTGTCTTTCTCGCTCGTTCGCTCGTCGACTCTCTTTTTCTCCGTCTCGTACGGCGTACCGTAAGACTTCGGGGTCTGACGTGAATCAAGCGTGACATTGGCTCGACACAACAAAACTTGAAATCTCACTGACGTATGTACACACGCACGCATGAGGCCACGGCGTGGAAAGAGGGGGAAGTGTATCTGGCAATACACAACACCAGCACGAGCGACAGCGACAATTACTACGACGACGACGACGACGACGAGGACGGCGATGACGATGACGGCGGCGACGTTGACATTGACGTCGACAATGATGAACGGTACGAGGCACACTCGCCACATAATGCGATACACGGTCGCGAATATAGGTTAACGTTCGGAGCGCGAACGGTGGTCGCGTTCTCGCTGTCGCTCGTACTCGCGTCGTCGGCGACACCGTGTGTCGTGTGACGTACGGCGCGATGCCGGCGGCCACCGAGAGCTCGGCTTGGTTCTCTAGCGCTCGCGAGCCGAGTCGCGCCAGGCCAGGCGTCAAACGTCAGGCGTCGGGCGTCAGGTCGACGAGAATCCATCGGCGCGCTCCGCTCGTGGAATATCTCTCTTTTTCCGCGCTGGAATCGCGCGCGCGCTTACGATCACTCACCAGTGCGAAGAAATTCGTGTGGCAGTCCTCCAGGCTGGCGCCGTTGGTTTGATGCGATGGATGCGTCATGGCTTCTCCATTGTACGCCGTACACGCATTAGTCTAACACTCTCGAGCGGCAGCTTCGGCGCCGATATTTCCCCGGTCACACGAGAAATCGCGGAACGGCGGGGCCACACCGCGCTTATTCACTCGACCCGTGCATTTAGGAGGGTTTTCACTTCTCAATGGCGACCGTAAAATGGCGGCGGGCGGCGATGGGAAACAACAAGCGCAGCCGCCGGGTGCGCCCCCTAAAGCTCACTGCCGCAGTTCTAGTTGCCGTCGACGGCTACCGTCGCTGCTGATGCTGCCGCTGCCGCTGTTGCCGCTTCTACCACCACCACTGCTACCACCACTGACACTGACACCGCGACGGCGACGACGACGACGACGAGCGTGAAAAAGATGGCGGCGCTCATCAGGCATGGCTCGTTCGCCAACGCTTTTAGGAGTACCTCGGCTATACTCGTCGCTAACACGGTCAGTGAATAACTCTCGTCGCTCTCGCTCGCGCGAGCCCACACCCGCCACTCGCGGATCACGCGCACCCAGACGAACGAGACGACTCGCGGACGAGTGCGCTCGGTACGCGCGTCACCGCTAACGACATCGTCATTTTTCTTCTTCCAGACGGCCGCGCGTCGCGATATCGTTCGGCACAAGATCAACAGGAGCAAGGTCCTCAAGCCGAAGGTGAAGACGACGATCGGCTCGGTCGGGGAATCCTTGGCCGCTCGCGGGTAAGCACGATCGCGTCCGGATTCTCGCGTCGCAGATGTACGGTTAAATTGGCGTTACGTCGCGGCGCTGCCTGACTAACGGGGGCCGCACCGCGGCCATCTTACGTCTGCCACCACTCCCTCCGCGCGTCGACCAATCGCCCGACGAATCTGACAGGTCCGCAGGGCCGTACGTCGCTCCTCCCCCCTCCCGCCTCTTATTTATATCTCGACGCGTAGCGTCCAGGCGCGACCGCGAAAAAATCAGAAAACGCGTCTCCCCAAACTTTCAACTCGATCTCGCGACGATAATTTATTATGATTGATCGATGCCCGCTTATAGCGTTTACGTTCGCCCTCTCGTAACGCGATCTCCTCCTGCCACGCATGTCGCTGTTCACCGAGCAAAAATCGTGACGCAACCGATGTCTTTCGAAACGGAACGTAAAACACGAGCGAGGAGAATTGGAGAGGGAATCTTTCATTTTTGCTTGCAAGGAACGATTCCTATTCGGGATCGACTTCCGATGATGTATCTCGTACAATTCTCGTTTTTAACATCGATCGATTAATATGTCCAATTGATACATTAATTTATAACACACGGTTAATCGATATTTTTCTCGATATCCTTCTTGGAAAATTAAGCGATGCTTACGATAATTAATTGCTATTTGCGTATTTATGAAAGTAACGAAACCGAGAGTTTTGCGAGTTTCTCCTTCATCCGCGGGGCACTTGGACGCACTAAAAATACGTCACTGCTCGATGAGAAACGACACGCATGGTGGCAGCATCGTACGGTCAGCGGACATCGATCTCCTCCCTCCTGTCATCGCGTCCCGCGTCTGATTCTTTTGTCCCTCATCGCGTTGAATTTTTCGTTCGCGAGAGCAATCTTTTCCGGACTGCGCGAAAAGTTCCACGCGAGTCTCATCGTGATAATAACCGCGCAAGATTACACCAATTGACGTGCTCATGAAATCGGAGACGCTCATAGAGAGCGAGAAATGAATAAACAGATATTTTAAATACATATTAATAATACAAGTATTTTTCCTATCCTATCCCCTCTTCGACATTTTTTTATTTCAACAAGCTTGTAAATTTTCTCAATGTTACTGATTTGAGAAAAAAAGATTTATCTTTTGTGGTTGCAAACTTAATATCTTGAATTGAACGATTAATGTCAATTGGAATTCGAATCATTTAACATTGGAAATGATCGAAAACTTTTCGCGCGTCGTCATATACAATTATTTAAATAATATATAATCTATATAATTTTTTAAATAATATATCTATATAATTATTTAAATAATATATTAAATAATAATCTATATAATTTTTAAAAAATTAGAAAAACCAATTAGATACCATTTGTTTAGATTTTTGAGGCCGCAGAATGCTTATGAGCCTCCCGAAGATGTGGTTGGCAGGATTAACAAAATCTGCGAGAAACAAGCCATTTCCACGCACGATGACACAAAACTAGAAGATCCTGTTCTTCGTTTCAAGTTATTTGTCGCCTGCGAGGGAGAATTTAAGCATTCCATCCCAAATTCATTGCTTTATACCATCGAGAGCATCAGTTAGTAAAGTTCTTTTTTTATTGTATTTTGAAATTTAATAATACTGATAATAATACGAATTTAATAAAACTGATAATAATAAATGTTACATAGAGGACTTGAAACAATTTTATACGACATCGGTGGACAATACGACGCCTTACGAAACGTTAGGCAGACTAGATTTGCCAAAGAACTTGCACGTCCAACAGGAGTATCATCGATTCCATCCAGGTGAGATGTCTTATAAAAATTGCAGAAATATTGCTGTAAAAGATTAACTACTTTATACATGATATATGTATAAGTATTTAAGTGACGATATTTTTCTTATAGATACCGATACATTATTCAACGGCAGAACGGCCTTTCCGAAAAGTTCTACCCTTGTGACCAGTATCAAGTATAAGAAGAAATATCCTGGACATAAGCAACAAAATCCATGGTTGGACGAGCAGATGAAGATCTAATTAATCTATTGTCAGATATTAAAGATAATTATAATTATAATCTCAAAAGTATCATTAGGGAATAATAAATTTGTTAAACAAAGCCAGTTGCCTAAATTATCTATTGTTTTTGTAGTCCTTCCAAAGGCGACTACTACTACAATTTTTTTATTGCAATAACATTGCATAATATTATAATCGTGAAATATTTCTGTATTATACGGTATATTCTGTATTCTGTATTATATATTGACGTTTTCTTTAGAAATCGCCGTTGTTTTCAGAGAAAAATGTAAATTTTGATCATATATATCATAGGAATATAAAAGAGTCGCATATGTGATCGCGTAACCACGGATGCGAGCTTCCCCGATCGACCCATCAGACGCGCGTAGCAACGTCCCCATGTAGAATCAAGGTAACGAAGTCGGAGAGCAATTTATTCAGCTCACAGTGTGTTATAGTATTGTACGTGTAGTATTGTGACAGCGAGCGTACGTCGTTTTTTAAAGAGCGATCTATTATCGTAATCAAAATGCCCGGAATCGCGAGTGCGACCGGTCTCATCTCCGCGCGAATTCGGCCGGTTCGCAGACCGAAGCCTAAGGTAAAAAAAAACAAAATTATGCCAACGAAACTGGGCGCCACGTGCGCCACTTTATGTATCAGCCTTTCATTATTTACTTAGAGATTACATATACGTAGAGCGTGGAATTATCGGGTTGTACCAAAGCAGCGCCGTTTGTCCTTCGACCGTTTGCCGGCCTTTTTAATCCTTATCCTTATGGTTGCTCGGTACTGTGCAACCATCCAGCGGATTGCGAGGCAAAGGAGGTGGTTCGACGCGCTAAGGATACATGGGTAAAAAATTTTATCCATCGTTGCGAAGAGAGAGGATAGTAATACGCAGTCCCATTTAGAGTGATATGAAACTAATGTGTTTCATTTATATTTTGTATTGTAATAGAACGATATTTGAAGAACTATTAAGCAATTGTTTACTAAGGCTAGCAGAGAAATTTGATCAAAATTTATTATCTTCTCTCCCCCAAGATTTCGTTTGTTTATTGTCATGTAACAATACTCGTCCTTTTATTTATGTTTCGTAATGTTAGGCAACCGAGGGAAAAGCTCTTTTACTGCCAGAGGAAATGGAAATGATACGGACGAGTCTGTTGGCGGTGGGCGCGGGCGGGAACAGAGGCGAGATGACTGGAAATGTCGGAGGTGACGCCGGCGATAGTTACAATGCCGACATGATTGCTTCGGCGGTGCCTGAGGAGCTCTTCCGAAAATATACAGAAACTGACTCGCGACCTTTGACCCCGGCGCCCACGCTTGCCAGCGGTCCAACCGCGTTAACTAACCACGCGACGCAGGAGGACCTACCGGTGACCTGTAATCCGCGCGAGCGCACCACCCTCGTCCTCGATCTTCGAACAAACTCGCAGAATCAGCAGGTGGTCAGTATTAGATACGTCAGTTTCGCTCGATTGTTGCTATCAGCATTTTTTTCAGCTTTATTATAGATAAATTTTCTTTTTCTTTTCCATCAAGCAAAAAATATTATTAATAATCTATTATTAACAATATTATTAATATTATAATAATTTTATTAATATTATTAATAATCTATTATTAACAATATTACTAATATTATAATAATTTTACTAAATATTAATATTAATTAGTAATAAATAGAATGATTTTTGTAAAAGTATATATATATAATAGTTGCAGTTTAGACAATTTTCTGTGATATAAAAATAATAAATAAATTACTTTATATCACAACAGATGATAATGTGCTCTAAGAAATGAGATAAAAATAAAACTTAATTTTGAAAAGATCAATATATTGATATATTATAATGCATTATAAAATGATATTATTTTATTTGAGGTGATTGTTCTGTATGTAAAAATATTAATGATTCATTTGGATTTTAGGAAAACGAGACCTTTAGCTGGCATGCTCTTACGCTCGAACTACCGCCGATGCCCCGGAAAAGCGAGATACTTGTCTGTAAGCCGGTCTCGAAACCACAACATTTGTCAGCAACACCCGCACCGCCTCCTCCGTCACCTCCCTCACCTATCGCTGAAAGATGCGAAACGGTAAGTATCCGACCTTTCTCTAGAAACTGCTACATATGCCCTCCTTTCGCGCGTGAAATTTTTTTGTGAAATTTTATGTCATTTGAAAAATAATGTTGAATGTAATCGATGAAAGAGCTCATCCAAGAACGTGGAGGAAGAAGCTGATAGTGGCAGTGAACAACCGATAATTATTCGAAGACGGGGAAAGCGATTGCGTAAAAGAAAGTGTAGGAGGGGCTCGACTTACGGTCAACAAACGGAAGTTCGCGATCCGCTCGAGCCTACGGTAACGCAGGTCTCACAGATTGGAAACGGATCGCGGCGGCCATCGTTAGTATTTACAAAAATCTACATTAAAATTTATAGAAACAATATATTTTTTAATGTATAAAGAGAGAATTGAAAAAAAGATAAGAAAAATAATTTTCTCAACAAGAAAAAAACAATGTACAAACAGGGTTCATATTAATACCGATAATGTTGACGATTCGACATCTTCTAAGAAGACGCCCATGCCTACAATGAGTCACACGATGCCTCCGAGTTTCCTCGCACCTGACATTCTGAAACACTTGTGTCGAGAGCTAGATCGCGATAAGGTGGAAGCAGAATTCTCGATTAAAGTAAATATGCTGAGATTAATCTTTCCAAGTTTGCTAAATGCTTTTTCTAAATGCTAATTAATTATTTTAGAGACGAATCGCCTTAGAGGAAGCATTACGGGTAAAAGGTGATGCTTACTCAACTCTACGCGGATCTCGTCAAGCTAGTGCCAGTCTATTGGCGCAAAACGCACCCAGAGTATTTTCCCGTCAAGCAGTGCGATTTGAATTACTCGACAGTCAAAGTCTTTGTGGTATGTTTTATGCAGAGTTCATTAATGTATTCTCAATATATTGGAAGAATCTAACAATATATACTAAAACAAGTAACAAATCTTATACAAGGTATTCCTCACGCACACTAAGCAAAGTTTCTCTAATCTATATATATATACTTCTATGCTTCAATACAATCTATACTTTAGAAATTATATATAATCAATATTTATACATAAATATTTATATTTGTATTTTACCTGAATTATTTCATCGTATCACTGTAGATTTTGGATTTATTCACGATATGATTGTTGCAGGATTAACGCCACTTCAATATCTCAGCAAATATGCGTACATCACTTCGGGAAGAAAACTGATTTTCGGTCGAATATTTAATAGATTTAACGAAGAGGCATTGCACAGCGTGCGACGCATTTCGTCGAGTAGCGTCGAAGAAGCTCTTCAAGAAGTGATCGGGAAGGCGTTGACGGATGAGCAGCGATCCTATCTGAAGTCTGTGATAGGAGAGATAACAGACTCGTTGAACTTTAGAGAGTGGTGCGGATTGTGCGCCGCTGTCGAGAGGTTGCTATGTCCTCTGCCGTCAAGAACAAGCGATCCACCAGCCTGGCTCGAAAAGGTAGACTTCGAAGCTCTGGAACGAAGACTTAAGTCAGCCGAATCGGTGGATACCACGCTGGCATTATTATTGAAGGAGATTCGTGACAGATAAAATATGACGTGTGTTTCTCTTATTATACATGTTCTTTTTTTTTATCACAGTGATCGCTAATTATAATGTTCGTATCGTAAATCTTACGATGAAATTTAATGTTATAATTATTTAATATAAGCCTAAAAAATAAAACTTTTTTACGATTCTACAAACGATCCCTATATATATATCTTAACGAATTGCACAGTAAATGTTCAATAGTTGGATATTTAAAGCACAAACGTACAAATTATGAGTATCAATTCGTTTATAAATTATGAGTGAAAACTACAGAGAAGATATGAATTATTACTTAATTATAACTAATATGAATGATTAATCAAAATAAGAAATTGGTCTTTCATAAATATATTAAATCTCGATCGTTACGTTATAAAAAATGGACCATGAATCAATTCATTCGTGACATTGATATGTAATTCTTTCTCGTATAACTTTGCTAAATCGAACATTTACTAATTTCATACATCGTTCGATCATGATGACGCGTAAAGATTACGATCCGTTCAAACATAATATAATGGAGATCACAAATACTTACTCGCGCTTTTAGCGTTGATTTATTGACACAAGATGTAGGACGAAAAAAAGCTCTTCTCATCTACGTTCATCGCACATTTTATTGCCAGAGCGGACTCGCATATATCCACTCAAGCGTACACATGTTGCTTGTATATTCGGTATTCGATTTTTTTGGCTAATATACAAACGAGTTTTCTTGTTCTCTCTCTCTCTCTCTCTCTCTCTCTCTCTCTCATTCTCTCGCACTTAACAACATAATAAATAATGGGTCACTTCTATTTCATCGTAAGGACAAGATATAAAACCGGTGTCTCTTTCTCCCTGCATTATTAAATAAATTAAGTAAACGAACAATACGACGAAACGTAAAAAAAATAATAAGAGCACGGGATCGCGTATAGAGTACTAGATTATAATAATACACTACCGGATGTGTGTCTCGTGTTTTCCGTGTGTTACTTGTTAATTTTTGTTCGTCGCTCGGTTGGTCGCTAGTCGCTACGTCACATATTGCACATACAACTAATGTACAAATATAACGAGATGCCTACGTGTCCGCGCCAGTGACCAGAAGGAGCTGCGATTAAGTATATGTGTATGTTCGTGTGTGTACACGTGTACGTATATGTTGTGCATGGGCATGCGCGCATTATCCTCATGGCCCTGGGAGAACGTACGCACGATACGATACTACTTGGCTAGAGTCTCTATAATACACAGCGCAGCGCTATCCGCCGTATAACGGGATTTTTTGGGACGTTGCGTTTGTAATCGAGATGTGCCAAGAGAGGGATTTTTATCCGCTTGTTTTTTTTTATTAATGCCGCAGCGAAAAATTGAGAGTGAGCTTTCGGAGGACGAGGCACTACGAGTGCATTTTGTCACCGACATCATTCCACAAGAAATGCTCCTCTCGCTCTACTTGAATCTCTTTCTTCATTCATCGCCACTCTCCCCATCATTCGTTTAGTATAAAAAAAGTTGCTGCTGTCGCTGTTGCGGGGCAGTGGGACTGGAGTATGTTGGTGCAACGTTGCACGTGATGGCGACGATGGGCTAGTTGCCGTTTGTGGATCGTTGCGTCGCCGGGATCACGGCGTCTCGCTCAGTCCCGTAGATCTTACCTGCTTTCCTCGCCATATTGCCGAGCATCTCCATTGAGCATTTGTGTGCCGATCTTAACGAGAGCGCCCATTCCTTCAAGCTTATCTCGTCCTACGGCGAGTTAATTATTGTTAATGTTTAAATTTTTCGGCAATTGAATGATTCAAAAAGTTCAAACTCTTCGAGGAACTTAAATTTTTTCGATTTTGTACAACAATACATTTGGTATCTTTTACATTTAATGTCTTTTAAGTTTCATTAAAACTATTATTCGAAACGTACAAAATACTCAAACTTTAAATTAAAACATTTTCCAAACTATTTGAACAATTAAATCATACTAATCATAACAAGTAAATCATGAATTATAAATCATATCTTTTGTACGAGATATAATTTGTATCTTATCGCTAAATATTGAAAATAAATTCACTTACGGCATTTGTAAGTACAATCTTTGCATCTCTTGTACGCATTACGATGCATTGTTCTCCCTTTACAAGCTGCAAATCTGCCCCGACTTCCTCGACCTGAAAAAATTGCATATTGCACAAAATTATTTTTTTTTGCTCGCGAATAAAACAAAACTTGAAATGTATATAATTATTAAGTAAATGCTGATATATCTACAACATTTTAATTTGGCAATTTTATTCTTGCTTTATTTCTTTCATATGCTCTTTGTAAGCGACACGCTTACCTGATCGAGAAACACGAGCTCGGGCTTAGTCGCAGATTCTGGATGTAACTCTAACCGATTTGGATAAAGTTTCGCGTAACGCGTTTGCCATGCGCTCGCGAATGGACCTCCTAATTTTTTTATATAACCGTGTAATATACAGTCCGAACCTGTAAATATGAATAATCGACATTGTATCAATTATAATTTCATCTCATCTTAAATCTTAGAATATTGATACAATGCAGTTACCTTTCTCATCCGTATCAAACCGTTGCTTTTGTTTCGCCTTTTTCTTATTTTCCAACTGTTGGGAAAATAAAATGCAATCAGTTATTAAACAAAAATGATGAAAAGATATAAGCAATTAAGATGAATCTCTTTTACCTTATCCGCTTCGTTATTGATTGTCTCGAACACAGTTTCGGCTACTTCAGCCTGCCATCTTTCGGAGATGACTAGAGGAAAGTTTTTGTACAGATCTTGATCCGCCTCTGTCAGTTTGATTCCCTTCGTGTCTTCCTCATCGAAGGAACCAATGTCAAAGGCATCTGCAGCGTTGACTTCGCCGCGCGGCGGTATTAACGGCGGTGTATACTTTTGCAGATACACCTGCTGCCAATCGATACCACTGAAAAACGGGTGCGCCTTTAACTCGTCCGTGCCATTGCCACGACAGCCGAGTCTGTTGTTAACATCTCGTTGTAGCAAACCTTCCAACAGCGATCGTAACTCTCGCGAAAATGTCTCTGGTAATTCAACGTTCTGCAAACGATTAAAAAATTGTTCGAATCTTCGAGTGTGTTTTTTTCAGAGAAACCTTTATCGAAATCGCTTAAATATTTGCTAATTGTTCAGCGCAGCAATAGATTGCATGTGATGATCCGAAAATTATTTATCTTTTTTTCATCAAAAATTTTTTTCAATGTCATGATTCAACACACGACTGCGATGAAACATCTCAGAAGTCTCAGTGCAACTCACCATGGTCAGTGTCATACGATCAATCTCGTGTTTGTCCTTGGTTTTGTGTTGCCTGAATGGACTATGGCCCTTTAAGAGCTTGTATAGCATACAACCGAAAGAGAACCAGTCCGCACTCGAATCGTATGCGGTGCCCTTCGAAAGTACCTCCGGCGCCATATATCCGTGCGTGCCACTGTTACAAGAGAGTTAGAAAATCTAGAGTGATGCGTTATATGCGTCGAAAAGTTTAATCGTGCTTCGAACAGTATTATACGTACACGCTCGCGTGCGGTTTCTTCTTCGAGAAATCGCATGCCAAACCCAGATCCGATATCCTGACGTGACCGTGCTCGTCCAGCAGTATATTCGCGGGTTTCAGATCACGGTAGACAATGTATCTGCGGTGCATGTGTTCTAAGCCGAGGATGACTTCCGCGGCATAGAACTTCATTTCTGGCTCGTTGAAGACTCCGTGTTGACTTAAGTGGTAATGCAAATCGCCGCCGTTCATCAGATCCAGGATAAAGCATAGTTTGTCGGCCGTGTGAAACGCGTACGTCATACACACTATGAATGGACAATCTACCTGCAACGACAATATTTTACGTTTCGTTATTTATCGCTTATGATTCATCGCAGATATTTTCATTTAGAAAAAAAAAAACTCACTCCGGTGCTGACTAGCGAGAGCATTATCCTCTCGTTAAGAGCTAACGTTTCACCCTGTTTCATTTTAATGCGTTTTTTATCCAAACATTTCATGGCGTACATCTTGCCGGTATCCGCTTTCCGGCAACCGTATACCTCACCGAAGCCACCCCTGCCTATTATTCGATGCACGCTGAAGTCGTTCATCGTCAACTGTAATTTCCATTAAACGATATAATACATTATCAAAAATAATGTCCTTGAAAAAAAATAATTTGACAAATAATTCGAGAAATATACCTGAATATTCAATTCTAAGTTCTTCCATTGGCAAAAACGAGTGTATTTATCGCTATAAAAAAATCATGTACAAATTATTCATTCAGAAATCGCAGCACGGTTAACATATCGTTAAAGTATAGTTGTACCTTTCCAGAAATTTTTGAAACGGTTCTCCTCGCAGATGATTGAAAATTTCTTCGATGTACGGCTACAAATAAAAAGGATTTCGTGAGACATGTAAATATCGACACGTATGCGCAATCACGTAGATAAGGCTACGAGACTGTGATCTACCTCGAACAAGTTAACTGGGACTTCATTCTTCATGAGATATTTGTGCACGTGAGATACCGCCTCTTGTGAATATTCCTACAAAATATATATAGATATACCATTATATGATATCAAAATCACAGAGAGAAAATTTTTCTCTAGCGATATCTCTAGAGAAAATACGTGAATGTTCGATTCAATGCCATGTTATACTCACGTGAGAATGCGACAACAACTCTTTCATAATATAATTGTCGTAGATCTCTCTGGCAAGTTTTCTCCTGTCTTCCGGACATTCGAGCTTCTCGTACGCTTTGATCTGCAATGCGTAAATAAGAAATTCCTTTACGCAGTTGTCTCAACGATATATGGATATATGCGACGCTACTGAAATGTAATTAAATAGTGTGCGGGCTAAAAACACGAACCTCTTCGTAAAACCTAAGTTGCGGAATCGGTTCCTCCGCTACAGTCTCGCAGAAGTCTTTGAATAAAAGGTAACCTGGAAGTACATGTGGAGTTTGCTTGACATCGGCGAATATTACAATATTGTCACAATTCACTACATCGATGTTATTTTCACGAAAAGTGATAAATCTGTACAAAACACCACGGTTCTGCCAAAAAACAAGAGGACAGATTTTTCCAGGTCATCTCGGAGGATAGCGATTAATTTATACATTTCATGTTATGCGACAAAAAATCAAATATATTATTAAATCATATTATTAAATCTGAAATATTTTGCAATTTTCATATAAAAATCTCTATTCGATATTCAAACAGATATATCAAAATAATGCTTTACAAATAGTAAACATTCAATTAAAACGAGACTGTTAATTATCTCGAGGATATTTTTGTTAAATTTTTTTACGCGGATGAATATTTACATTTACGCTGAAAATCTTTGAAATTCACGGTGCAAAACATAAGTCGCGACAATTATTCTGTATAATAATAATATAATTATGACTATAATTATCTGCGAATAGTGCATGCACACATCTTTCTAATTGTATCAATCGAAGAGAATATGTCAATATCTAAAATAGTACCATATACCTCGAAGTTATATCGTCAAATACAGATAGAAACGTTTATTGAGAGGAAATTTTCCTCGTTACAAACTCGATAAACTATTAAATCAATGAATTTATCATCTAAATCTCAGCATTTCTGTCTTTGATCTTGTCAAAAAGCGAAAGTCGCGAATGGCGATTAAAGAATGGAATATCAAAGCAACAGCTTACTCACCTAACATTTGATTAAATATTTTGTCGAAGTTTACTTCGTTATTCTTCTCCAGATATCTGTGCATAACGCTCCTAACACTGAAACAAAAAAGATTGATTTTATAATTAATAAGTAGCCTTAATATTTTAGATTAATATCCCCCCTTTTCCTTCTCCCTGCCCCCTGTCTCTTTGAGCAACTAATAAATGTACAACAATGAAAATATAGGCAATAATTACAAAGGAAAATAATTACAAAGAGTATAAACTAAATTAAATACATTAAAAAGAGAAAGTTTAAGAGTAAAAAGGCAAAGATTTAAGAAAAAAAATTGTAAAACAAAAATAAAACATATATATATGTACATATAACGAAAATATTTACAAATAGACCAATATTCTGTCTGGAAAGTAAAGCATGAAAGAAAAGAGATAATTTCTCCATCAATTAGTTAAGATTACCATCTCAATCGAGCTTCGACCGGAGATTGTGTTCTAAAAAAAAGGGGAAAGAGAGAAGAAAACCTTACTTTACTCTTTCCCAAAATGTAACATCTATTCATAATTGAGGTAAAATTTTAATGTATATAAGAATTTTTTCTTTAATTAAAGGTAAGTATGTACACTGAACAAACAGCGAATGCAAATTTTCGTTATTAAAGTTCGGAAGATATTTACGCTATAATGAAATGCAAACGGAATGTTCGTTAACGTTCAATTCGCTCCTAAAGTGGTATGTTAAAGAAAGTTTCAAATGAATTTAGTTTTGCGCGTTTGCTGTATTTATTCGCTGTTCGTTTGCCTGTATGTACTTACTTTTATAGAGGCGTTGCCGATCAATCGCTTGCACGCCAAATGTTTTTTTAATAAATTAATAAATAACACTTGACGACATAAAGAGATTATTTTTTATTCAGGACGAATATTTTCAAAGATTCGTTTCAAATTCCAAAGATTCCGAATCCAGAAAGAATGGCAACCCTGATCAGTTATTCCATTAAATGTCGATGATAAACTTATCAAAGATGCGCTCGGCATTTCGTGGAAGATATATTAGCATGCTCGGTGATCCGAAATTTCCATACGTTTCGCCGCATCCATATCACGGCAAAATTGATCAATATGTAAAACGATAGAGTTATAGCTTGTCGCATCGCATTGATATGACGATTTACGAGTTTCCATGAACACGAATGCTCTCTGCCGTGCTCGAATAACAAAGCGCAATGCTATGATGAGATGCATAATAGCCAATTATTTGACAAAATACAGTGAGTGTATGTATCTCTTTCTCCTCCAATTATCCAAATGATTCGTGGCATAATACACGGAAAATACGTAGGCGTAGAGTTCATCGATGATGTACGAAGGCGCTAATTAAAATCGCTTTGACTCTCTTATTTTCTCATATATCGCGCTGCTCTACGATACCTGATAAAATATTAAAACGACTAATTAATCGTCGTAAATATTACACTAGTAATTTGAGCGATCGCGTCCACTGCAAACTGCAATACTTACGTAAGACTTACAATAACCTTTCGATTGTAAACGACAAATGAAAAAAAAAATTACTTTTTATATTCTAAATATATTTCTCAAACCGTTTCAGAGAAATATACGTTATATCAGGAAACTTATTATGATGAAAACAAGTACTAATATTGTACCATACAATTTCTTGCTTTTAAAATTACTTTTGTACTCTTTTTTTCACTTGATGTGATGTCTGCATTTCATACTTTATAAATTGAAAATTAGATAAATAATGCGAGAGTTAGTCTTATCGAATCTTTTGCATGTTTGTCTATCAGGTTGTTGCGTTCACAAATTTTTAATCAAAATTAAAATTTAAAAAAAGCTGCTTTGTATAAATATAGAATCAAAATAGAAGTAAAGCATATTCTGTATATTCTTAATCTAGGAAACACGCTATAATCGATTAAAAATCCGACCAGTCGATGGTTTAAACCAGACCTACATCATACGTTGCGATTATTTTTACCGATCGCACAAGCACTTTGGGCTTTAATATTTGATATTCTAGCCATAACTGTAACATAAGTCACGTTGATAAGCATTGATGCAAATTGGTCGGTAAAGTAAATAATGATACAGTAGTATCAAATCAAATTGAGCATCGTAAACTATTAGATATCACCGCAGCATCGCGGTCAATTGCTTCTCAATGAATGCACTTCGAAGCACCTCGTAACTGCAAATGGTAATTGCTATTTTTACTCGAATGACCAAAGTGACTAAGCAATTTAAAAAGACACTCGTTGAAAAGCAACATTCTCGTGATAACAAGAATGTAATCATCAATGACTCTTGAAGAGATAATGTTAAAGGGCGTGTACGTTAAAAGCGCATTTCTCGAGAATTCTCCTCTTTTTGTGCTATTTAATACTTTGGACTTGTGGAAAAAATATCAGTCGGATTAACATTAAAGATTAATATTTTTTAAAATCCGAAAATAAAATATTTATGGTAATACATGATATCGAATGTGTTCTTTTATCCTTTTAAAATTACTGCAAGAGAAAACCATTTATTTTTTATTTCCAAAACTTTTAGTTTATCGTGAAAAAAAATTAAACAAGTAATATAGATAGTTAATCATTGAAGAATTAAAATATTTATATGAAAATTTCCTTTTAAGAATTTTACTCCATCGCAAAATTTTCGAATCTTACATCAGTTTTATTAATGTTCAATTAACCGTATTTATTATCACCGTCACTTGGTCGATCGCCTGTGAAGTCTATTCGGCTGGATTCAGTGCCTTTCTACTTTGCGAACGAATAATTAAGTTCCACCGCGTTCCACCTATAGTGTATCTCTTATTTATGCAATAGCGCCTCGGGGATTGGTCACCATAGAGATACCAAGGGCGCTGATCTCTCTAAATTATACAAGTTATCAGAGTCGCCAGTAGGACGATCCAGCCACTGATTGTCAGTTAACGGTCGGATTTTTATTAATTTCACGCAATCGTGCAACATTAAAGTACCGAGCGTTTTTCGAAAGTCTCAAAGAATTACTATGTAAAATGACTACTTGTAAAAGAAATATTAAAATTTATTCTCTCGAACGCATCTCGCACTACGTCATGGACTTTTATTTCAACGACGTAAAAGCATTTTACCATTTATATTATCCTTGCTAGTTCTTTAATAGTCGCACGATTATTTATTACTAAATTAATGTCGCAATTTATTCGCATGTTATTACGGGAATAATTAAGGAGAGTAGCTCGGGAATTTTTGAAGTATTTAAAGACGAGTAAATAAGAGATTAAGTAAATATTTATCGAGCCATCGTGTAATGCGCGAACGATACATGAGCGTTCAAAGTTTCAGTTCTTCGATCTTTACTTTGGCGAATTTGTTGTGGTCAACGAACTTCTGTTGGGAAAACGATAGCTTTCCTCTTCGTGAGACGCTGCCATAAATCTGGCAAAACTTAATAGCGCTCTGCTTCCAGTTTTACTTTTCTATATAGTTTATCGTTCAAAGTACGACAAATTCGACAAGAGAAAACGTTAAGGGAAGCGAATGAAGAAGCGACAAATGCTTGCCAGAGTTCTCGGGCCATTGACTTTGACATTTGGCGTGTCCCACCCTTACTGAATACATGCGTGTTTAGGAAGGATCATTCAATATTTTATTGTTGATATTTCCCACGCACGAAAAAATAAAGATAGGAAAATATCCTTGAATGTCGATGAAATATATTTTCTGTAACCAATTAAAAAAAGATAAATTATAAAAAGAGAAAAATAAAAAAAAAATATGCGAATAAACAACCGCATCCTTGGCATTTTAGAGAAAATGTCTTCGCACAACTGTTGGGGTTATAAAATAGAATGACAAAATAAAAGCCACGGAGGGAATTAAGCAATAGAGTTCAAGGATAAACGCGCGGCTGTAAAGTTTTGTTTCGGATCAATTTTTGATAGGTAATCGGAGATGGATTAATTTCCGATGGTGGAACAAAAGTATCGAGCTTAAGGGGAAGAGGAAGAGGATGAATGAGCTTTGCAACCGAAAATAAATTCGCGCGTTTCCAAACGACTGGTTGGAACATCGCCAGCCATCGCGTACGACAGTGTTATGTACAATAATGATAGATTTTTATTTATTCGATGATGCCAATCGACGCAGTGAATCTGAAGTCGAGCATAATATTATGCGATTATGGAAAAAAAGTGATAGTTATATGCAAATTCATCTGTTCGGAATCCGTTTAATTAATTGACTCGCATAATCGAGCACAAAAAAAGAATACAGAAGGAGAAAATAAAAAGCTGATAGCAATCTGACAGACTCTCCTGTTGCCAATTAAATATCACTTCCGAGGACTACAAGTTTTTTTCAGCCTCAAAATGGTCGTTCGCGATCTTGGTTTAACGAATCTCCCACCCAGTATTTATAGTCTTCATTTGAATCTCGAGAACGTATCGTAGCAAGATACGTCAGCATCTGAAGTTCCGCATACCTATCTTGAAACGCAGCCAGCGATTTCGATAATCGTAAAATTCTATCTACCAAATTACGCGTCTTAAAAACTCAGCTGATTGCTTATTTCCGCGAAAAGATATACAGACTTTATCGTCTTAATCGTTATTGTCGATACTTTATACCGCAAGGACGCAGGATTTCCAACGATCGCGAGATTACATGGCGCTCGATTAGTCGTAGGCAATTGAATTTTAAGTGGCACGGTCGTAGTCGGCAGAACGATCAGTTTATGCGGAAAATACGGCGCCAAGACCGCGTAAACCGCGGCGTATTTCTGTTCGCGCCCTAAAAATCAAGCGAGACCTTCCGCGCGCGTCGCAATAAATGTTCCTCTGGAGGCAGAAGTTTATTGAAACGGAGATTACTCGCGTCGTTCTCGGTTGCATTAGCTAGTCGCGCGGTAAAAGCTGCAGCCAAGCCGCTTCAACACACACTCGTATTTATTTATTTCTGTAAAATATACATCTGAAATGTAAATATAATACGTTCGCGCGGTCATGTATCTTGGTTGTGTATGTATATCGATTAAAAGAGACCTTATACTTTTTTCCCCTGTCATTGAAATTTCATCGATTAATAGCATTTCAGAGGCAACGCGTCGTTAACGCTCGAGAAGATATACTCGTCCATCAAGCCGAAAGAACTCACATTTAACCTTTCGTGTGCGTAGACGAGAATATTTAATACGTAACCATCACCTCTATATTACATAGCAAAGTTGGGTTTGTCCCGAGGCCATTTATCATATCGAAAAAATGACTCGAACTATAATAAAAGAAAAACGAGAGAGATACTCTTCGGTATCGGTTTGAAATTCGACGTAACGTCATTTATCCTCGTGTCGCATAATGCGATCCGGCCGCAGTCGAGCTCGAATATCAATCATTTCTAAAGTTATGCCCGGCATTAGGGATTAAAACCGTGAACGCGGCGTTAAAAGCGCGTAAACAAGCGACGACGGTAGCGAAATAACGAGGGGACGTAGATCGGAATTTTCATCAGCCATTATCCATTTCCATCGATCGGCTGCTATCGTATTCCGCGAGCGATTTAACGACGAAAAAATTACACTTTGTTCGCAAAAGCGGCTTCGGATTAACGAAGGGCACTCGTGCGGGTGTATCCTTTTAGGCCCCCTTTAGGCAAAGCGGATCTCTTACATCGGCTTTTCGGAGCTTCAATCTCCCTGGCCTCCATTCCCCTTCTTTCTCTCCGCTTGATTGCGATTTCTTCTTTCCTTTTCTCTTTTTCCTACATGAATAGGGTAGTTTCGCGGCTACCATTCAAAGCGTTTCAACGCGTTTCAACGCGTTGCAGCGTCGATAAAAGACGGTAATTAATGTACGTAGCACGACGGTATCTCACTATTTACGGTGACAGTTGTGCGCGCCAACATGCGCGGCGAATGCGACGTATATCGTAGCATGATGGGGATGCGCGATGTATCAATTGTCACGTCTATCAAGAATACCCTTTCTCGAGAGAAGCAAATCGTCGTGATCGCGTTTCGAGAGAGAGAAAGAATATTCATTTTCATTTATTACCATACTTTGCTACCACTTTCTTTAATACGCTTGACGTTTCATTTTTCTTTTCGCTAATGAGGTGCAAATAAAGTGTTTATTATATGGACTTTCATGCTAATTGCATTCGTAATTTTCAAAGTTACGCCCTCGACGCATAAGCGATAAAAGTCTAATATTGATGATGAGGAGTAAAAAACATAAAGAGTTTGAAAATATCGTTAAAATCGTAAAGGGGAGAAAACGACTCCTCCGGGCATCAAATGTCACTCGGACATAATTATTTAATCTAGCGAGAGCTCGTCACGAAAGTTTGCGATAACGCGTGACTGGGTTCCCTCTCTCTCTCGAAACTTTATTTCACTTATTTATTCTTCGAAATTCGTTTTTACACAGCAAACCAGGCGTTTTTACAACGACGCAAGAGTAACGAGAGAGTACGAGAGAACGTGTATTTGTCCGGCTCGCTGATTACTACCTTTAATTACATCTGGGACCGCGGCTTCCTCGATACATGTCCTCTCTGAAGGACCGGCAGCTGCCCTTTCCTCATATATTTGCTCAGAGTTATTTCCTTCCGCGCGAAAAAGAGATAGTAGTCGTTCGTTCTATTCGAATATCGGGAGTAGAACGAGTGGCCCAGTATTTTATCGATTCCACCTGAGCCAATCAACGATTAACCGATCCCGTCCGACGACACTGACGGATAATGTCAATACCGTCTCGCGTTTGAATCCTCGTGAAAGAGAGCTGTGCCAATGAGATAAAAAAAAATCTATTTAAAAAAAATATATATATGTATAATTAAGAAACAGACACGAGAAAAATATATCTAAATATATATCTGTACCATTGTAAATGATGCTCTGAATAACGGATTAATGTGGTAATATAGAGCTACGTTAATAATCTCGAACTAATACGCTTACTCGCCCCGTCGTAATAAGAGGATTTATAGCAAGTCGTTTTGCGAGTAAGAAGATTCTGAAGAGAGGGAGGCATCTCGAGAGGCGCCGGCACGTCGACAACGTTAACAGAGGAAGAAACTGAACGAGAATGTGGCGCACATCGCGAACGAGAGAGAGAGCCAGAGTAAACTTTACCGAGCGTCAACAGTAGCGATGATTCGATTATTTGTGGATTGAAACAAGGTACACACTTTCGTACGCTGCATCTTCCTCTCGCAATGATATTTGCACGTCTTTTCAATCATTTTTTTTTGCAATCAAATTTATCATTGTCGCGGTTCGATCGCTGGCCAAAAATCCGACGTTTCGTTACAGACGAGAAGCAGAAAAAAAAATACGAACAAGATAAATAGTTTACATTCGCATTGTATACGCAAGCGGTATCTCTTGGTTAGCTCTACGTATATTTTTTCTACGCGTATGCTAGGAAATTTACCATTTGCCTCTGGCATACCGGGAATCGCGGTAGTAAGATATCGAAACGTTGTAACGAGTGCATGCCTGTTTCACATGTTTCGCGCGAAGAGCAAGAGACGTCGGTTAATTAAACTCGAAAATTGAGTTGTTCAAGCTTCTACTATATTAGACCGGCACACTACGTGCCGTATCGCGGTATCATATCGTATTTTATAGTTCAAGGATGTATAGCACGCACGAAGCTGTCCCTCGTCGTTAAAACATCAACACTCGCAAAATGTCGAGTATAAAAGCTAAGCGCTGGCAACGAAGATAATTTTGAAGGATAACTTTCTCGATAAATTTGGCGAATTTTCTCTTGGACTTTCCCGCCTACGTGACAAATTTTTTTGTATCGAAAATCTTAACTTTCGAGAAATATGTACATTTCTTTTATTAAATCTTTCCATCCGTATATCTCGCGTCGAGCGTAGCATTTACGCTTAAATATCGCATAAATTATACGTGGCATTTCTCGTTTTATGCGCAGGTTGCGAGCGCAGCTCGTAATTTACCAAGTTAATGATCAATCTTACAGGCTCTAGATTTTTTCCTCCCCTTTCGGAATCTTATTTTACGCGACGAGTGGCGCGATCCCTCTGCGAGGTCCGTAAGAGGAGCGCGAAAAAAGGGATAGTTATCGTGCTTTCAGATGCGCGTTCACGCATTTTTAACTTGGCGGCCGCGTGAAGGTGCGAGGGTACGCTACGTGTCACTGCATTAATGCTATCATGAATAATCTGACCGTCGCCGCTGTGTATGCGATTTTTTTTAATTAGCCAGCACTCTGAACGAGAGGAGAGGCTGCGACGTCGCCGTTGACAGCGCGTTAACGTTGACTTATACCGGATTTACAGTCGACGTAACGGTCGACTGGGTCGATGTGACAAGTCGAGTATACTCGACCAGTGTCAACGCTTTTAGTCGGGGTTAATTTTAGTCTAATATTAGTCGACTAAGCTTCTCAGCGATTACTACGCTACGTAAACTAAGCATATGACCTGGTTACAGTTTATTTGAGAAAAAAAGACCGTCGGCATTGTGTGTCCCCATTCGATCGTTCAAACTCGCCATCGAATGAGTTTATCACGCGTGCAATTTTCCCTTTCTAATAACGTCGAATATCGATTTGACGAGTCGCGGTATCCGAGTCTTATCGCGTCGATCATCGTGGAATTAGGCGCGAAAGGGAGAGAGAGAGAAAGGGGCAGTGCTTTTTACTTGAATTTACTTCTCGACGATCGCCTCGATGATGAATAATACAAATTAACCGCGTTCGTAATGTTATAAAGCGTTACAAAAATAATGAGCTAAAAACAACTCGCGCACTCTGACATTTTTTAAAATGCATCCATCGAGGTCGGATCTGATCTCGCTCTATAATAACCGAAGGTTGGAGAAAATTGGAAACATTTTTTTATGCGCGTAGTAACTAGAGACAAATTGCATTTTTTTCAATCGTAGATCGAGCACATTTTTCACCCTCCACAGACGTTCGATTTCCCGATAAAATATGACGTTTTATAGCTTACTTATTACGCGATCAGATGCAAATGCGTGAGATCTACGGAAATAAATTTCATTGATTAATCATAGAAATGAAATCGATGACATAACCCATTCATTAAGCTGCACCATGCGTCGCGGCATTCCCTGTTATTCCGTTATACAAGAGTTATGTATTTCGTTATTTATACATATCGGCCATCAATTTCAATCCAACCTTTGTACCGACATAAGGGTGAGATTACGTTCAATAAAATACGAGACACTCGCACAAATAGCCTGTGAATTCTTCCGATCGCGTAATATCGAGGATACGTATATATACGGATTACGGGACGCGGGGGGGGGGAGGAGGGGGAGAGGGAGGGAGGTCGCGCGCGATATCCGTGTATTTGACGGCGCAATCAAATGTCTATACGCGATTAATTACTACCGCTGTCGGTGTCGATGGCTTTGAAGGAATTGCCCGGGATCGATCACGCTCCGAGAACTTTGCTCCTAGCCGAATACAGTTTAGCGAACTTTCGTGTAAGAGAGATATATAGCTTCGCGGAATAATCGATACTCTTTCTACGAAGCTGCTCGCCGACGTGGAACTTCCGTTTGCGTACACACCGTGTAATTGAAACGTAATTATATTTGGCGAAAAAGACGTCTCGCGCTCGAAATGCCTCGAGATTATCGACTTTTAAAGCCTCGCTGATAGACGGGGACAGCGATGTAATCCGATATTCAGCATCGTCATTCATTCACGCAAGTTGGGTGCGCCAAATATGTACTCCGACACTGACAAGGAACTAACAAAATTATTACACAATGATTCTCTATTTTAATCCGGAGAATAAACGGCATCGTTTGATGGAACGAAAGGGATTAAAAATAAAACCATTAACGTGGTTTGTTTTTGAAAATTCTTTCTAAACCGCAGTAGTTTGATTAATCTGTCAAATGCTTGTTTGCTTACGTTCAAAGGTTCTCTGTGATGTTTAAAAACCATATCGTGGTTTACATAATTAATTGTACGCTTTAAACGCTTCGTGTTTTCTCGCGAATAATATGAAAACTAGTCACGAAATGTTCCTTTAAATACCGGATATTAACATATCCGATTGTAGACGTGTACTCTTTAACAAGAATTAAAGATAAAAAAAATGGTTGAAATGTTTCGACACACAGGAAAAAAATCTACTAGATTTTTAAACCTGTCATGTCTCTGTTAACGATACTTTAGTACGTATATATTTTCCTTAGTTTCGTAATTAATGGAATTTCCCGAGTTTTGTAATATTTCTAATGTCATTTGCAGATATAGATATTTTCTAAAAGGCTAGATAAAAGAAGATATTTCTAATGTCATTTTGCAGCTATAGATATTTTCTAAAAGACTAGATAAAAGAAAATAACGAATACAGCTGGAAGAGATACGTTATCCCGTGGAAATTCCTAGCCTCTCATTACGGTCAGACACCACCCTTTATGCCGCTCGAACACGCAGTTTTGCCTTATTCAGTGTTTCGGCCGTGCACGTGAAGCGTTCGCTTGGCAAGTCGCCAGCAAAAACGAAGCCTGCTACCGAGTCGACTTATTTTCACGGAGCGAAAGCTTCGGTAATATCCGCGGTTTGCGGACCAAAAATAACGCCGACAGTGTAAACATTAGCAAGTTATAATCGATGCAAAGTATCGATCCACGATATATGATCGGGAACGAGCGATTTTTTGAAAAAAGGGGAAGGGAAGAGAGAAAGAGGGGGAGAGAGAAAGAGAGAGAGAGAGAGAGAGATTGTGATCGATAGAACGAAATTTATTCCATCCCGGGAATTTAATCTCCCCAAGATAAACCAAAGTTTAACATGCGAGCGTATATCGTGTGTACGTTATATATTTCTGTGGAGATTGACTCGGAATATTGGTATCTCTTTACGATGAGAGATCCGAGATAGATTGTCGGTCAAAGAGAGATGTTTCCACGTCAAAACATCTCACGCGAAACGAATAACGTAATTCATTTTCGAGATTTATCGAGATCGATTCTCCAACAAATATACACATATGAGAATGCGATTATTTCTCGACATTACGCGAATCCGTATCAACAATAACTATCGAAAGGATCGGAACTACCGGAAACGGATCGGCTCCCTAAATGTTCGCGCGTCGACTTTCGATATCGCGGCTGTTTGTAAACATTTTTTTATTCCCCAAACTCGGGAAAGCGGGTTCGATAGCGAGGAGGAGGCGGACGATCGAGAGACGTCGTCGCTGGAAGGATGCATCGGCGACTCGAGTGGGATTTCGAACGGAGCACGCGAGACAAGGAAGACGGTATAGGAGGAAGAAAACGGGAAAAACAAAAGCGGAAGAGAGAGAGAAGGGAGGGGCAGGAAATGGGGAGAGGTCCTCCGGCGCCGCGCCATCCGCCTCCTCCTCGTATCGAACCGCACGCATCGCCGCCGGAAATCGCGTAGTAAGGAGTAAGGAGAACTCGTGTACCTAGGATCCGGCAGAATAATCTTCTTGCTGGCACGGGCGGCCGGCGTGCACTTGCTCTTCTCCATGGCCATCAGGTAGCTGACATCGGCCAGCACCGCCTCGAGGTCCGCCATTTTCCTCGGTGATCCTTTCGTCGATGGGTTGTCGCGCGAACACGATGATCACCCCCTTCTTCACCCTCCTCGAGCGGGATCCTGCCTGCCTCCTCTTCTCTCTCTCTCCTTCTCCCTCCCCCTCCCCCTCCTGCCCCGTCCGGCACCTCCGGACCTAGCACACGCAGCCGAGAGCCAGCCGCTTCGCTCTGCCACGGGCGGTGCTCCGCCGTGCGTTTCTCACTGCCGCATATTTTTAGCGTAACACCGACGACGACGACGACGACGATGACGGCGACGATGACGATGGTAGCGAGGATAGCATTCCGATGGCAGCGCGATCCAACGAGAGAGCCTCGCTTAATCGACGGATCCGATCCTTAATCGACGGATGGACGTTGATCACGGTCGAGGGAGCAACACCGACTAAGGTTAGTGTCGTGGCAAGGACAACACGACGCTTCGGAGGACGATGCTCTCTTCCTCTCTCTCCTTCTTTCTTCGTTTCTTCCCGTCTCTCTCGCTTTCGCGCTCCTCCCGTCGTCTCGTTCCGCGTCCTGTCGCTCCTTCTCCGTTATCCTCGCGGGATTCGCGACGCTCCTCTCCTCTCTTCCTCTTACAACGCCGTCTGTCGCGCGTATGGGATCGGGCGCCGCGACCGAGACGAGGCTGGCCTCTTTTTGGCCGCGCGAGCTCCCATTTTAACGCGACGCGACGCGCCGCGACGTACCGTTCCTCTCGTCACGCCCGTACAGGCGATTGACGTCGCGCGTCAACTACGCGGAGCGATTCGAGGTTAATGACGTATCGGGGTGATCGGACGCGCGCGTTCACTCCGGGACGAGACGCGCAAAAATCTCACGCGTTACGAACGCAATAGGCGCACTGACGAAAAAAAAAAACAACCGGATTGCCCACAAGCTCACGACTGCTCGCCCGACAGTCGACGACTCGCACTCCGTGCTCGCTCGCGCCCCAATTGGCCGAGCGCCTCTGGCGGAGCAAGCGCGAATTATCCGGCCGGTAAAACAGTTCTGCTCGGTAAAACAGCTCGCGACATAAATCTGTAATTCACGTTGCATTTGAACGATCGTCGGAAAGATAGTCCTCCTGTAAATCCCGCGCGTCAATTTTTAGCTGTAAACAAAAAAGCGTTACTAGATGATTTAATATCAACATTTCTTATAATTATTATTGACAAAAGTTAGTTTGATATCTATATACATGTTTGTATTCGTGTGTGTTCGATGATTTCTTTTTTTAATTAACGATGAGAGATATTGCCTATGTCGGCTACAATATAATGTAGCGATTTTTGATAATTAATTGTAAAGAATTTTGATTTAAATGATAACACGCATTTTCTTAATTTAAATGTAAGTTTGCCGTTATTTAAAATTCCATTAAATGCGTTTCCATGCAGCCTACCCATAATAAGGAAATGGCTTTCATTTATACGGGCCAATGACACCGTCATTATTCATCGGAAACGGTGGAATCGATTTACGCAAAATTGATCGGATCGATTGCGCTCATTGTAACACATGCCATTCAAACTTTACAATCGTATTACAAGCTATAATATTACAAAAGCAAGCGTGTGACACTCAGTTTAAAATTGCTAGACATTTAAAAAAGTTTTAAAAACATATTAGAATGATAAAGACTTGAATAAGACTTTAATGAAAAGGAATAATTAAACATAGAAGAATTAAAAAAATAGTTAAATATTAAATATATAAGAATATTAAATAATATAATATTAAATATAAGAATTAAATAAAATAATATTAAATATAAGAATATATTTAATATTATATTATTTAATATTCTTATATTTAATATTGTTTTATTTAATTTTTATATTTAATATTATATTACTTAATATTCTTATATTTAATATTTAATTATGAATAATAAAGTGAAAATTATTATTGTAATATAATCTTATAATAGCAATTTAGTGAATGTATAATTTAGCTCTCTTTCATTACTCCAAAAATACTATTAATTCTCATGAATTAAAATTTTGTAGAATTTTTGTTCATTTACATCTATTTCGCAATAAATACTACATTGCGACAAATACGTCATTTATGTAAGACCGTCATACCCGCAGCTCAATATGCTATAAACTCACAAATCGAAGATTTCACTCATGTTTAGTAATAAAAGAGTATTAACATAGTGAGTGATAAAAATAAAAGTGGAGCTATCAGTTTAAAATGAGAGTAGTAAAATTTAAAGATAAGAAGCATTATGGCATCTTTCATGCCGTCTATATAACATTTTGTATGCTTTTATTATAAAATATAATTGTTTTCTACTTTTACTTGCCCGTATGAAATCACTTCTCTACAAAAAATATATAAAGACTGACGGCAATTTATTCTGCAAAAATAAATATGTTATTAATTTTAAAAATATTCGAATTTCCTTTGATTTCTTTTACGCAATACATATATTATTATGTAAAGCAGATTCCACGCTTTTATCTGTTCAAAAAAGTTTTATGAAACATACATACAGTATAATCGAAATTTTCGAAAGTACATCTATAATTTTGTTTTATATCATATTGTTATTATTTGAAAGATATCTCATTTTGCGAAGTGCACATTAGCCGTTCCGTCTTGCTGTATCCATATATGTATATGCTACTGACTAACAAGCGTAAACGATGCCAAAGAGTTACGTAAAGCGAAGGACACTAGTTTCGATGTTCACTATCGATATAGACTTCCAATGCTTGTTCAATTGTAGTTGTTGCGCTATGGGAAACCCTTTAATAGGGCATTTGGCAGTCGTATTAAACGACGCGGTGTGTCTGAATCCCTTTAAACGCCATTGTAAAAAAAACTTCTCCTTGATATATATTTATTTGAAAATGTAAAGGATTTCTTCATACCTATTATTAAATTTTAATTTTGTCAAAATTCAGTCCAGAATCAACTGGGAAAGCGTACTTGCATAATTTTTCCATCATTGTGAATTTAATCAGACAAATAACTCACGTTCAAATAATTTAACATGTCATACTTTCAATGGTATATTAATAGCCAAAGCAAATACTTGCTCCTCGACAGCAGGCCTCTACTTATTTATTATAAGTATCGAGTACTTCGTAATCGTTCACGATAACGATACGACGAAGGCCAAATTTGTGTCACCGATGAGCGAACGTACGTATGCTTGGGCGGCGCAAAACATCCCAGATAATCGTTTGCCGACCTCGCCATCGTTTTTTTTTCCTATCTTCCTTTTTACGACAATGCCGGTGAATGGATTGATGTGCGCGGAGCTGTATTTACCCAGCCGCATCCGATCGTTCGATCAGGCAGGCGGATGGCACGGCCGGAGGATGCCCCTCTGCTCTTCCTCGTCGTATCCGCCGTTGTGGCTCGGCGCGCGATAGCTTTTCATTTCGTTACGTGTCTGTCCCGCAGTTGGTTAGTGGAACGTTTGCCCGTCCATCTCACTCTCTGTATAAACGAAAGGACGACGAATGTACGCGGAGAGTGAATCGCGAGCACGGCTCGATTACGTCGAAGAGCGCATGCAGTCCCCGAGGAGATATATCGATCTTTAACCCGCCAACGATGCACACTTCAGCTAACAATAAGTGTGACAATTGCTACTAGAGAGTTCAATGACGGATCAGCGGTTTGCATAAGAACATGTGAGTGGATGCTCCACAAGTATAAAGGACGAAAAAATCATATATTTGCAATTTCTAAATAATTATTTAAATCTAAAAGATTTCTAAAAAATTATTTAAATTTTAATAGTAAAAAATTCTTCTAAAATGAATATTAATATAATATAAATTTCTTATTTTTAATGTATATCGACATTTTATACATTTCGTTTAGTTCTCGTCAACATTACTTTTTTTAATTAAATCAATTTATAAAACAGAACTTTGTAAACTTTTATTTTAACTTTTGGCTTCACAGGAATTGCATTGTTACGAATATGATTTTATATAATTAATATAAGAAAAACTATGTGTAAATTATGGGGATTTATTCCGCGATTTGTAATACTCTATAATTTTATATAGTAATTTTAATTTAAGCCTTATAGACTTATAGTTCAATTACATTCTGAAATTATGCGACTATGGTTACGTGTAAGTATAGAAATAGCTGTTATTCTGTTATCAGTCATCACCATTTTAATAAGTATGAGTAATCATCGGCATAAAAGTCACATTGTACATTATTCTTTTATTGTGCTGTATTCTTTTTACAAGGATATAATCTATAAGTATCTAATTATATTATTATATGCATTATACTATATGACATAACTGATTCTTTAAATCTGTAAGTGAAAAGATTTGTTTTTTACGTATTGCAATTATATTATCGCGAGACTCTTGATCGCGGAATGTAAGGGCACGACCACATTTTTTCTGCACTCATCTTTGCATGTTTAATAAAGTTGAGTATAAAATCCATTGCAAATCGCTATCGCGAATTATGCCGTATGCTTACGCAGTGTCAAGAGATAGTGGAACCAAAAGCACGAGGTAAAAACGGCACACGATAACATTATGCAGCGAATAACTCGCTTATATGTGAGAAACGTTGCATTATCTTGAAACCTTGAAGATAGGAGGGAGTTCTTAAAGGAGCAGCTAACGCGGATGATCGCATTCGACCGCTTCTTCACTCGACGACTCAATCTAATGCATGTTGATTTCAACTTTTACAAGTGATAATGACATTACGTAACGACATTGGTATGTACAGGTAAATCAGCGACACGAGAGAGAAGCAGAAGATGTCGTTCCGCAGTTTATAGAACAATATCTGGGAATCCTTGAAGAGGAACTCTTCAAACTCTCGCAACTGATTTCATCTCTTCGCATTTGATACAAACGCAAAGATACAGAATGACGGCGACGACTCTATGTTTCATGGTTTTCATCTGCAGTCTTGCTTGCAGCATAGGTAAGAATCAATTTACACAATTAATTAAAAAAATAACGAATATTAATGTATAACGAATATTTATTTATTATTCAATATTGTGAAATATATAAAGAGAAAATTTATTTCTAATTAATATAATAAAATTTTATCTCGTCAAAAAATGAAAATGTATAAACTGTAAAAAAACTTTACTCTTTATCTCGGTACTTTTTCAGCGACAATTTTACTTGGCTCAAAGAGAATTCGCAAAAATCATTTTTCTGACTTGTTTGTGTAATTTTTATTTTGAATACCTAAAATTTGACAATTTATAAAGTATATTTAAATAAATTTCTTTTTTTGAGTTGCAAATATAGTTCGTTATGTAGTATCACGCGAAAAGTATACATAAGTCATCGGCGCGATACACGGCTATTTAACTGCAATTCGCACTTTATAAGACTTACGTCCTTCAGGTTGGTCTCAGAATTGTCAGGATCAAGATACGGGATGGGAGAAAATCATCGGAGCTAAGCCTGCAAACTCTGTAGAAACTGTGTTATACAAAAACAGTGCCATAGGTAATAACGGTATTGTCGTGCCTTGTTTCGAGAGGTAATTCATCAATTAATCATTTTTAATTGGCACTCTACTTTATCTAATCCAATTTAATATGCTTAGATATTAAAAAATCTTAATATATAATAATATAAGCATATCTTTTTAAATTTTTAGACAAGTAGATTTGTATATTATATTATTGAAAACCGAAATATCGCACAATCTTTTATAATAAAAATTAATTTTTATTTTTTACAAACACAAAATAAATCATCATATGCATCAAATACATAAAAAATATATAAATTTATATTAATTAAAAATATTTTATTCTATTACAGGTGTAAAAGCTTGAATTGCACAGCATTTGTGATCGACTTTGTGAGTAACATTTGTTACAGCGTGCAAGTAAAAGGCGAGGAACTCATTCCCGAAACTAACGCCACGTTTTTCCATAAAATCTGTATTAAAGGTAAAGATTATTTGTTTTTCCGAATGGTATGCTATAAATGCAGAGTATTATTTATATTATTTATTTAAAAAATTCTCTCATCAGAGAAAAATGTACTTTTTAAAATCTGTTTTACTCTTCAGTTTCACCAAATTGCAAGCGACAAAGACTGTGGCAAGTAGAGAGAACCTTGGGAGCTATTTTAAAAGATGGATACTCCAACTTATATTTTCAAGCATTGTTACGGAGAAGCGAGTGTTACGAGAAATGTCTGAAAGCAGGTATGCACTCCATAAAATAATTACACAAATCGTGTGTTGAATATAATCTATCTTAAATAAATCAATTTCAATTTCCAAAAAATGATCATTTTTTTATGTATAAAATTCTACACAAAATTTTTTTGTATAATATTAGGAAGTGAATGCGAATCTGCGCAATTTCGTACGAGCGAGCCTTTGTCAATTGAAGATACCCTTGGCACGTGCTCGTTGTCAAAGTTCGAGAGAGGTACTAGACCGCAAGCCTACAGATCGTCGATGTATCGAGATGAGTATCTGCAAGATCAATGCCATAATATATGTAAGTCATTAACTTCTCTAGTCTTTTGACTGCAAAAATCAATTAAATTGCATTCAATTTGTACATATTTTCATGTAGCGAAGAAAAACTATTGCTCTTATGCGGAGTTTCGGAACGTAACATTGCCATACTCGGATATAGCATTACCGGGACTCGACTTAAAACAGGTAGATCTCGTATTTCTCTTATCGGTTCAGGCGTGAATGAATGTGTGACTCAATTATGAACCTTTTAGTGCGAGGAGAAATGTGATCGCAGTCAGCATGGTTTCATATGCAGAGCCTACACCGTCGATTATTCAGAAGAGAAACCATTCTGCTTGCTGCATTCTGACGATACAATCAGTCTTGGAGTCAGTTCGTTGGTTACCAGACCCAACGTCATTTATAAAGAACAAGAAGCTTGTTTAGATTGTACATTTGTGATAGATAATTTTATAAACAATATTCTTTAATACTTAAACTTTTAACACTGTTATATTTTTTACAGTGAAAGTACAATGCGGCGAATCAATCATGACAGTTGTATTAACCACTGCGGAGCCTTTTGACGGACGGATGTATGTGAGCGGATTTGGAGATACTTGCGGTGTTAATGGTGTTGGGAATAATGTAACAATATTAAGAATACCGCTTCCGAAGAAAGAGATTATCGGCAAATCTAACATTGAGTGTGGTCTTACACCTGCGTTTTCCATCAACAACGAAAATCGGTATTTGCATTCTTAAAACCTTATAATTGACAGTAAATTTGGAATCGTCATGCATTTGAATTGTGATATCTTGCGACGTCTCTTATTTGCAGAACGCATACATTAGTTTGGGCCACCATTGTGATACAATATAATCCAATCATCCAACGATTGGGAGATCAGTCGGTGAGAATTGGATGCTCCTTAGATGGCCGCGATATCCCGGAACCGCGAAACGTATCCGTTAATTCGAGCTTTTCTTTCTTGGATCCAAAGTAAGTCTATCTTTTTTTTTTCGTATAATGTCATTTACAATTTTTTAAAGGAATGCCATCACTTTATAATTTAATTATGAGTCTGATATAAAAATCTTATCTCGATATCATGACAAGTATCCCCGATATTTTGGCTCTGGTTATTCTTTTTAGCGCAGGCGTACCGCCGGTTGGATCAATCGTAATAAACGCATCGTCCGAAGCACCAGTGGTGACGATGAGGATCCTTAACGAAGAACATATGGATGCAGTCGTTACCCAATTAGGACAAAAGTTAACACTCAGAATCGAAATCCGACCTGCTGACGGTGGGTCACTCGCTTGTCTCTTGATATTCGTCAAAGAATATGTTAAATTTCACGTCCTTTTTTTCCACTTATGAATTTTTCTTGATCGATTCAAAGTGAAATTTTTTCTAACGAAATTATGAAGCATCAATAATTTTGTTTCATAGGACCTTACGATATCATAGCTGGACACCTCGTAGCTAGTAGCGCATCCGGAGATTCCTCGTATCTTCTTCTGGATGAATCTGGATGTCCGACGGATTCGACAACTTTTCCCGCGCTATTAAAGGATCCAATGGACAATCGTTCTCTGATCTCAACATTTACTGCCTTTAAATTTCCCGATAGTCAAATTGTGCGATTCAACGTCATCGTTAAGTTTTGTCTCGAAGAATGTGAGCCAGTAAGTTGATAATTTTTTAAAAACTGTATAACACGTTTTCACGTTATTAAATTGTTATATAATTGGAATTATTATGGAATATTCATGTATATCACAGCATGATAATTATTTTAGCATTACAAATATTAAAAATATTAATGATAATTTTTAAATTAATAAAATTATAAATTTGTGACTTTTTTGAAGGCTACATGCAGAGGAGGCCAGATTTCATATGGCAGGAAACGACGATCGATCGAGCAGCCGCTCATCGCCGAGGTAACAGAAATTTTCAGAAACCTCACCCCCGCGGAATTACCGTTGCAACTATCTATCGTCGTTCAAAGTCCGGTGATAACAGCGGACCATTTACTGTCCAGGGAAAATCCGGTTCCTGATACAGTTCTGATTACCGGCGGAAGTGAGTTTAAGAATATCGGTATCGTTGCCTCTTCCAAGCATCGGGAACGTCTATAAATCCATTCGCATATATTTCTGATTCTTCTGATTATAAAATTATCGCACAGTATAAATTGTTTTTTAGGATCTATAGATGGCCTTATCTGCGTGGACGCGAGTCTGGCTCTGGGTCTTCTGATCTTTTGGTTAATAATTCAGATTATACTCACCGCCGGTTGCCTTTTAGCAGTTCGTCGTTATAGAAAGATGGCTGTTGAGGCCGAAGAAGACAGAGCTGATATACTGGCGAGGCATCTTTACGGGATTCACGGAGGAAACTTTGAAATCGCACGAAGAGTTAGATGGGCCGATCGAAACGATTCCTCGATTGGATGATTAGTTTTTTCAATTTTTCAAGCAAAGAGAATTCAGATATTAAGTTAGTGGCAAAATTTTTTAAGTAAAATTAGAAACAAAATTTTCAGTTTTAATTTCTAAGTTTTAAAAAAACGATATGTTCAGTTGAAAATGCGAAGTCACCGAAAAGATACCGGAAGCGCTAAAAGTTAATGAAAATATCAATCTTTTGATATAATGCGATAATAATTTAAAAGATTAAAATTCACATAATAATCTTAGCATCGTTAATCTTAGTCATTTAGAGGGTAAAAAAATCAAAATGAAAATAAAGTGTGTCTATTACTAGCTATTATTTTTGCTAAACATGAATGAATATATTTGTAATGTATGTATATGCTATGGTATGTAAATATGTATATTTTTCTTCCATTTTCTACATATTGATCTTTTATTCTCATTAGAATATTTTTTCAATTTTTTGCATCGTTTAATGACTGTTGTAAATTATCCACTCGTTCTTGTTGAACAGCGCCCGTAATATTGCAATGTCACTTCTGTAAATATATAACATTTAATGTTTTAATGTATCCACCTAATAATCGCACTGCCTTATGTATAGTAACTGTATTTCTTTTTATTTTAAACTTGATAGGATAAAAATTGTCAAATAAAAAATAAGAAATAAATATATTTACTAAATATTCACTGCTGTATAAAATTTGTTTATGCTAGAACAATTAGAGTATTTAGATTAAATATCGAAGATATAAAAAGTAATAACAATAATTAATATTAATCAAAGGTAATCAAGATATTTGATTAAAAAATATTAATAACTAATTCAACTTTTAATATGAAACCGAAAAATTTTTTTTAATTTTACTCTCGTTTCTAATAGAAAGCTTATATAACTTAATCATTATATACTTTTTTAATAGCAAGACAAACCAAATTATTGAATATAATGAACTTTCTCCTTTTTATTAAGTATATCGTACCTTTTCCACATCTTCCCGCACACCCTAGTCCTCCTGGATTGGTATAATCAACATTGTCCGTACCGCAAACAGGATTGTATTCAGTTGTCACCTATAATTAAAATGTCTATAATTAAAATGTATATAATTACAAGAATATTATCAAAATTATCCTCCAAAAGGATACAAATATATATTTATATACATATATGTTTTTACATACATATATTTTTTCTCAGTTGTCACAATTGTCTTTTTTATAATCAATATATTTTTTTTTCAATTACAATTGTCTTTTTTACAATCAATATTTTGTAAAATCGAGAGAAAGTATACATACGTATACATAGTATATACAACCTTTTTTAAAATGTACTTTTTCTCTTGTGTTTTTATTATATAATTTATTAGGACCAATTTATAACTCATTTTACATATGTAAAATAATTATTTATTTAAAACATTTTCTCGAATCAAATAAAATATTTATATAAACATTTGCATAAAATAAAATAATATTCTTAATTAAAAAATAATTACCGGACAAGAAATGATGCACGCATTGTATTGATTCACGGATTGAGGAGTCGTAGTCGTAGTACTATTTTCATTCCTAGATGCCACAGTCGTTGTGAATGTTGATGTAGTTCTTTGTCCATTAGACGGTGTGGCGACTGGTCCGTCAAAGACAAAATCTGCCTTGAAATATCTTATTATTACTTGTAATCTAAATTTTTCGAGATATTTAGATACTAAAATAAATTCCTAATTGTTTTTTTTTCTATTTTTGAGAAAATACGTATATATTCTTTCTTTAAAGGAAAATACAAAAAAGACAGAACATTTTACATTAACGACATTATCCATCCACAAGTTTGCGTGTCTATGAAGCTGGCACGACAATTTACGAATTTCAAAAAAATATTAAGGGTTCTGATAGCATTTTTCATAATTCTACAGTTCCTGATAAAAATTAACAAGAGTTCCGCATTCCTTGTATTAAAAAATCAAAATCGAAAAAATGTCGTGCCAACTTCGTGAATCTAGCACGATAACCTTTCCTCTAAAGTACCGAAACGTGTTGAATATCATTATTTTTAACAAGAGTTCCTGTTCTGCTATAGTTCAGCTTATACATATATGCAATTTCAGATCGATATTTCAAAAATTAATAATTTTTTTATGAATTTCAAATGTTCTCGATCAGCACGGCACTTAGTGAAAATGTGTCGTGCGGATGATTTTCCGCAGTTTTAACGATAGTTCTCGACAGTTTTATAAAAGTTCTTTATCCTTTAGAAACAGTTTTACGCAGAGTTCCGACCGTTTAATATTTTTTAAACAATTTTTTACAATTACCCAGCACGACACTCTCCCTCTAAAGTACTAAAACGCGTTGAAAATTATTATTTCTGATAACAGTTCTCGATAGTTCTGCTATATTTCAGCCCATTTTTGCAATTTTAGATCGATATTCCAACAATTAATAATATAATTATAAAAAATTATTTAAAAAATAGTAAGCACATTTTTTTAATTTCGATATTTTAATATAAGGAATGCGGAATTTTCAATCTTTTCAATTTTTATCAGAAACTGTAGAACTATAAAAAGTGCTATCAGAACTCTTATATTTAATATTTTTTTTTAAATTCGTAGATTGTCGTCCAGCTTGACAGACAGCAAATTTGCCGAGAATTTGCTTAGATTTCACATTGTAATGTTTTTTTATAAAACATATAGTTATTGCTTTTAATTATAGATGGGCTACATAAAAAACACATTCTAACTTTATTGTAATACTTGTGCAAAAGCCATATATTTTTTAACTATTCAAATATTTTTTACTGTTTAGATATATTCCTTTCTTTTCTTGTGTCAAAAGAATATTCACTTACTTGTGGGAACGCAGCGATGAAAAACGGTGATGCAGCAACTATAGATAGAAATTATTAAATATAATTGACGATATTAGAAAAAACTGATTAATAAGTAGCACACGAAGCAAACAAAATCATTTTCTCACTTATTGTTAGCAAAAAGTGAAATAACATATTGATGACGTTAGTGACGTTTCGTTCTTAGAAGACCGCGCCGATCGGCTATTGAATGATGTACATATATATTCGAGATGATCTACCGAAGGTTGACGATCTACTGTTTCAAAGTATCAGCTGCATTCACTTTTATAGCATTGGCTACCAGCCAGTGTTAAGTCAAGCTACAGTTATACACATTTTCTGCGTAATAATGAGACTTATTATTTACTAATTCACATCATAATTTTGCAGTTATTTTAAAACAGCAATTTGTTTTTTTTTTTATCAGCAATTAACACGTTAGTGTTAGTACCAGTAAAAAAATACTACTTTAATATTTGAATAAACTGGCTAATAAATCAAGTTAATTATTAGCTGGCAATTTTCAAATTTGTATAAATCAAGTTAAAATATTTGCAAATTATTTAATATCGTAATACTTCTGCTACTTTTGTTCTTTTTTTTGAAAGAAGTAAACTCATTTCCTTAAGAATAATATTTTCAGAGGTTTTATTATAATCTCTTCATGTTCCAGCGAGTGAGCATTTATTCGTCAGACTTATTTCTACAAATCATACAAGAATGCTAATAATATCCTATTAACAGAATTATTATTTCTTTGATCG
The DNA here is from genome assembly GCF_025532165.1 of Camponotus vicinus. Taxonomy (NCBI): domain Eukaryota; kingdom Metazoa; phylum Arthropoda; class Insecta; order Hymenoptera; family Formicidae; genus Camponotus; species Camponotus vicinus. Next base: position 9,315,505 of record NW_028141980.1, read on the forward strand.
TATCGCTCGTCGATAATGGAAATCGTTTTTGTTTTTGAGCTGAGAATCATTTGGTGATAAAATGTTAATGTCAATATTCATAGTTGTCGAATTAATCATATGATAAATAATGAAATGTATTACAAAATATTTTAATTTAGCTAGAATACCAAAATGTACACGTCAGTTTTTATATGCATTAATAACACTTCGTGGAAAACTCATACACTTATACACATACGATGTAGTAATCCATTGACTATTGATAACATATGTAAGTTTATAAGAAGATGTAATTAATGTGATAATAATTTGCGATTATGATAACTTGCATATCGAAAGAATATGCTATAGTAATGTAAAAATCTGCAATATATAATATACACATACAATATACAAAGAATGTCAGAATTATTGTTGAAGAAACAAAAAATAATAACAGTACAAAAAGTTAAAATTATAAAAGTATCAAAATATTAAGATATCTTTACTTGTTCATCTGGATTCTCATATATTGTTATGCCATTTTCTCAATCATATGGAAGCGATTATGAACCATGTGATATTTAATTACTGCTCAATTGGATGTATGGTTCGCAAGCTCTAATCACCTTTATTTCAAGTCCTTAAAAAAATGTTTGAAATTATTAGACAAGATTCTTACAACTATAAATAAATAAACAGAAATTATTAAATAAATAAATAAGTAAACAAAATTAATAAAAAAGAGAGAAAATTTGTTCAAAAATTATTTATGTGAATTTAAAAAATTATATTTTTTTTAATAATTTATTTTTTGCCCAATAAGTATGCTTTAGATAAAAATGTAATTATATACATTCAAACATATAAATTACATATAATAAAATGTAATAAAATACATACATATATATAAATCATGATATTTAAAAAAATTAAAATAGTTGAAAAATTAGATAATTAAGATAATTAAAATAATTAAAATAATTAAGATATATTTAGATAACGAAGAGAATTAAGTTAAAAATTAAAATTAAAACTATTGAAAATTAAAAGTTGAGGAGAATTAGAAAAAAATTGGAAGATAAAAAGGCAGAAATATAAGATTTAAAGAGAACTGAAGATTAACTGTTGAAAAAATTGAAAATTGAAACAAGTGAAAGATTTTAACTGAGACTTAGGAACTGAGAATTTTAAATTAATAATTGATATAAAATATAAGTTTAATTAAATATAAGTTAATATTAAAAATTAATGCACATATAAAAGTTTATATGAAGCAATAATATTTAAAAATTATATCTTAATAATATTATTTTTGATAATAAACAAAGAACAATAAAAAACAATATAATGTAAAATTAATATTACTTACGTGGATTACAATTTTTTGCACAATTAAATCTTCCCATATTCCAATATGTAACGTTATCGCTGCCACATACTGGATTGTATTCTGCAGTTGCAACACAAGGACAATTTGTCGTCGTTCCTTGTGTGGTGCTACTCGGCACATTATTATCATCAAAAATCTCACTCGGCCACTGGAAATCTCTTTGCGGGAATGCCAAGGCGACCAACAAAATCATGGCCAATATTTGTACAGCTATTGAATAAAAGAAAATTACACAATATAGATGTACGTTTTAGTATTGTAAATTTACTGAATATAAAAAAATACCAAATAAATAGAGAAAGAAGAGAAGTTATTTAGAGAGAGAAGGAGAGAGAGAATCTTTTTTTTAATGTTTAAAGTTTTGCAAAAATTATATTAAGAAAAAGCAGGTCTAAAATTAAAATATTATCTCGAAATTTTATGAAAAAAGATATACTTCTTTTATTCTGTATATTCGAAAAAATCAATTAATATTTATTGTTATACTCTACTCACATGCAATAATATATTTCATGATTATTTCCAGTCCTTATTAGCCCTTTTATAGATCCAAAATGAAAAAGAAAGAAACAAGAAAAGAGAAAAAAAACGGTCTTGAAATGATACACAATCAATCGATCCAATTCGAATGACGATCTTTGACGAACTGTTTTTCAACTTATATATTTTTTTATATTCTTATCTTCCACATAATTTCCTTATACAGGAAAAAAATCAACGATATGTCGAAAGCGGTCGGGGATAACCACATTACGCACTCGTCTCATTAACATTGATATCACGGATAGAGTCATTTAAGGGGCTCGCGTGAATTATTTCTTCATCGAAAAAAGACTCGGGATTAATTATTGACCTTCCAAATTAGGTGTATCAATTTTGTATAATTTAATTATGCGCATAAAAATCATTATACGATTCTATTAAATTTTTAGCACAATTCGTTAAACTATGAAATAATAATTTTACATAATCTAGTCTTTGATTTTGAGTTTCGAATAATAAATGACTGATTTCACTTATATACTTATAGTTTAATAAATTTTTTGCAAGAATAATGAAAGACAAAATTTAGCATTATATTCCAGTCATGACAAATATATGTTTTGTTATGAATATTTATACGAAATTCAAAAATAGAAGAGAATTAACCTTGAAATTTTATACACGCATAATAAGCAAATCATTTATCTCTTCCTCGCATACATGGCCGCCTACGAAGCACACGCATACACAGATATCTATTTCCTGCTCAAACACTTCCTAGATCTATATAAGCGTGCTCTTTAACAGTCTGCAATTTTTACGTCAGTCTTCTGGGTTATGACATTAGAACTGTGGAAATCCATGCGGTTGATATTTGTGCAATTTGCATTTACATAAATAATTTTTCATGAAATCTAAATAAAATTAATTCCAATAAAATAGATATTATTATTAAAGTAATTGCGCGAAATATAGTGAATATTGTAACTTTAATACATTTTTTATGTCATAAAAATGCTTTCTTTTTCTTGATATTTTACTTTTTTTGAAAAATTATTAATAATTTAAAATCTTACACAAATCTCTAAATTACCAGCAATACAAATCTGTCTTATTGAAGCACAATAAATTTTGTTTGGTAAATTATCTTTTAAAATATTTCGTGATGTGTGTGTATGTGATATATAATAATTGTAGAAACACTTTAATCTGTATGATTTTTATTCTCTCATAATTCTACTGGATTATCGATTGAATATAGAATCGCTGTGGTAGCTAAGGCACTGATAGAAATAAGACTTCACGTGTCTATGCATAATCTTTATTTATAGCAATATCAATCTTTCTCGGATGACAGCATATCGTCATGTGTCGGTGTATGTTTTCTTATACGCGTACCTCGATATAAATCGTCCATACTGAAAGTATGGGAATACTGAAAAATCATTCATACACGTATTTTTATTCATTTACGACGTACCATTTTAATACGAAATGCAGCTGATTCCATTCGCGTGAAGCGTGTAATCTTAAATTCTATGTATAATACGTATATACGTATACATGCTCCGATAAATGAATGAAAATATACGTATATATATAACACATGGACAGTCAGTGCCAAGATGACGGTCACGATGCGCGTGATTCATTCGCAAATATATCTAGGGAACGTTCGAAAATCCTACCGCTAGGGAAAAGTGACGTTTAACTGACCAATCAGGACAAAGAAATCTTTGCTCCCGATTGGTCAATCAAATACACTCTCCTCTGTGAGTAAAATCTCCGAACGCATCCCTAGGCAAGCCTTGCCGCCGCGAATCGAGGCAAGGCGCTGTTCGATAAGCCGGGCGTGAACGTAGGAGACGTTCGAGCGCACAACCGAGATGTCGAGGAACGATGGCAGGAAGGATACTTCGGCGTCCGCGTTCCGTAAGATCGACGTGGACCAGTATAGCGACAACAATTTCAAAGAGGAGGACGCCGATGGTGGCGTAGGCGCGCCCACCGGTCCCGACGAGAACGAGATTTTGACACTTCTTAGCCAATATCCTTTACAAAGCTCTCGCGTTCGATAAAGGCCTTACTTTTCCAGCAGTCTCATCGTTCACTAATTTTTTCCTTAGCACTTTATTAAGGGTAAGAATACGGAGGCGCTAATATCGGTATTAAAGTCCGCACCACTGGAATGTAAAAACCAACAAATCAAGGTAACCTCAAAATATATCCTGCGTGTTATAACTATTCGTTTTCGCAGAATAATATACTTTCTATAATTTTATAATATACTTTTTATTATTTTATATATTATTATTTTATATATCGACCTCAAGTTCGAGAATTTGTTTTACTCTTTGACAATTTATTACATTATTCTTTAAGATATTGCTTCGAAATTATCTGCTTTTGCGCACACCTGGAATTAATAATTTATGAAAATCATAGAGATACTTTGTATATGATTTAATTGTCTATATCAGTGTATTCCTAATACATAATTAACTTTGGCATTTTTCAGCGAATTACACAGAGGACACAGTGAATCATATTTATCCTTGCCAAATGTAAACAAGGATAAAATGATTCATGTGTTAAACTATGTCTTCTGCGTCACTTGCTGAAAGACGCCTTTTATATTTTGTACAATATTACATATATGTATATTCAGTAAAATATAAATTTCCATATATATATATGTGAAATATATCTGTTTGCAGGACAGTGCACGGAACCTGACACTAAAGGTGCTTCTAAGTATAAAGTCGAATCAAATGGACGATTGCTTAGCACAATTAGATCGTGATTTAGTGGATGTTCTAATGAAGTACATTTATCGAGGTTTTGAAATTCCAACGGAAGGTAGCAGTAGTCACTTGTTAATTTGGCATGAAAAAGTATTTAATATAAGCGGCGTTGGTTGCATCGTTCGTGTATTCTCCGACAGCAAACGGGCTTGAAGTTTTGTACATTTCGCAGTAACGCTCATTACGGTAATTACCATTAATTCTTACTGTTATTCATCGTCATTGTTAATATGAGGATGTAGATAGGAAAGCCATTCACATCATTTTCCATATGGAAAATATAACAAATTTGTGTACATTTGTTATCAATAAAGTAATTTTTATTTCTTGTACGTTTGAAGAAATAATCCCTCTACATTCTCCATTGTTGCTCTCATTTTACTCTAAGAAGTATAAATAAAAGTGATTTCACATTTATTTATATATAGTAATAATATAATTATGTATAATAATATATTATATAATTATATAATTATTTATATATAATATGTTATAATATATTATATGTATATATAATTATATAATTATTTATATATAAATGAGAAGAAACATATTTGCTTATATATTTTGTGATATTTAATACTCAAATGTGTACTATTATAATGCAATCTCATCATTATAATATTTCCAAAATTTGACGTGTTTCACTTATATTTTATACTCTTTAGAGTCCATCCAGCTTCTTCGAAAGAAGCTAAAAAGGAGTATATATATATATATATATGTATACATATGATATTATTTTCATATAACAACAATAAAGTCATTCTCATATCTGAACATTTCATTGTATATACTATTATTGACCATTACAATGAGAATTGACGACTAATATGATATTTATACCTGGCTCTTTAAGTTGGCACAAAATAAAAGTATAAATAATTTGGAATAATAGACCAACATTTTCATTTTATATGTATGTATATATATGTAACAAAAACTATAATGCAATCAGATAACATGGAAATGTAATGATGTTAAATTTTCTATATTAGATATTTTTAGGTTCTATTGTTCGTATAATTGAATATGCAAGATTAGCAAGTTGTAATATCTATAGATTATCTGACTTTTGTGATATTATCACATTCGATTTTGGAAATTCATTGTAGAATTGAGATTTACTCACATTTATCCTTTACTGTAAGCATAATCATATTTGTTTGGTGTATCAGATACAGTGCACTCACAAAAACTGCATTTGCTCTGTAAGAAATATATATATTGCATTATATTGTGACAAATATGGATGAATGTGAGATTATAAATCTTTAATTTTTTTAGATATGTTATTAATTTTATTTCAATTACACTTAATTTATTTATTCAAATTCTATTTTTTAATTTTACATTAATTTAAGAATAAATTATTAAAATTTATTATTATTACATATTATGGTTTAAATACCAAACACTATGCAATATATAATTTTTTAAACTGTCTTTAAAAATATATATACTTACTGTCCCTCTTTGAAATACTCCTTCAACGTATTGCTGAATCTTTTACTGTATTTCACAAATTCTCTTTTGCGTTGATCTAATGCTTGTTTACCAGCTGAGCCAGGTATAAATCCAGTAACTTCATTCACAGCATCTAAAAGTTTCTTTATCGCACTTGCTATTTCTCTGAAAGAAAATATACTTGATATAGATTATATCTTAATATATAAATTCACATTTTTACATATACAAATGTTATACAAACTTGATTGTCTCGAGAAAAGTCTTTCTGTCTGTGATCTCATCAGGAATTCTACTAAGTATTCTTTTCAAGGAAGTAGATTTACGATTCAGTTCTTGAAATGCATCTTCCGAACGTGCTGAACGGTACTCCACAACTGTAAACAGACAAAATATAATTTATCTAAAAAAAATCTTAAAATGAAGAAATCATGGATATCACAACTATCTCAATAATAAATATGAGATATAATTGCATTTTCTATGTAAGAATTAGGATAAAAACAAAGAAATAAGATTTATCTTACCATCATAGTCAGATGCAGCGCCTTGCAATCGAAGGACACTCTCATTCATATCAAGATTCAGGTCTGCTCTGCGTATTATACCCATAATTAAATCATGTGTAATCCCAGGATGTGAGCTCTCTGCTTTTGAGAGAGCTGCACGTAGAGTTTGCGCTGCCATGACATTTTGCCTTTCCAGCTATAGAAATTTTATACATTATAATCAATAACCGTTAAACATCCTTAAAAATTATAAAAAATTTTTTACTAAAAATGCAAAGTACACAATATAAAGAACAAATAATTTGTCAAATAAATTAAAAGAATGCTTTCGACTTGTTTTATATCCATTTTCGTTTCCTCATACTGTTTGAAAAATAGCTATCCATCAACGATATACGTATGATGTGTCAAAATGAAATTATTTGAGGAAGAGATAATCATATTAGACGATGACATATTTATAAGTAAACCATAATACCTTGGTTAATATCGGTCTTAATATTACAGGAAGAACCAGTGATGTAACTGGGATCTCATCGCCCATTGTCATCCTTCACAGTGTGTGTTGTCGTTCGAGACGTCAAAAATACAAAGAGTCGAGACGCGAGAGGCAAAGTCGATGCTGTTTCGGGACGAACGAATGACGAGAGGATTGTTTACACACCACTGGCTCACACCAGCATAACTCTTTCTATGACAGCTGTCACAATAAGAGCTAGATACGCGGAAATGAGGTTATTCGGCACTGCCAACATTAGTCGGTTACGAGTTGAAAATATAAAGTAGAGATCTGTTCGTTTTAGCACTTTCTACACTCTTGATCTCCGTTTTATTTTTTTTCTTCAGAAACGCGAGTTCTACGCATTTTATTTTAGATAGGAAAATGCAAGAAACGCAGCTCGAAACGAGAACGAAGTGTCTAATGTTATTTCCGCGTCGGTGAAACCTGCAGGTGACGTGCATTCTACTTGTATCTGTTTCGTGTCGAGCGGCGATATATTTTCTCTCGATTATCGTAATAATCATATTACAAATTAAACGAGCTTTTTATGCAAGCGCATAGCGTGTTATTATCTTAATAGTTATTATCTCAATGCGCTCTCATTCGTCGCTCTATATATCTGCATTTTTCGCACGATTTCTCTCGAACAATTGGCAATGAAATTTATGTTGCAAATCATTGCTGATGGAAAAAGAAACAATTGGAGCATGTTCCTTCCGACATTTCATTATATTTTCTCTCGTGCCTTATTAACGTTTGAAAGTAGCGGGTGATAATCACTAGTGAAAATTGCGAGCGCCGTATAATTTCGAGAGTTGCAAGCATTAACAAGTTCCAATAATCGATAACTTCATGATGTACATTAGTTGCGACGAATGAAATGTATTCATCTGCAGAATGGAGAGGTACGTTTCCCATTAAATAGATTAATTAAAGTGAATCGTGAGTGAAAAATATACGTTTTAGATACGTGATCAAGATGAGTAGTCGTCGAACCATTTGCATCTTTATTCGGGATTTTATTTTACGCTCATAAACATGAACGCGTTCACCTCTCATAACCACTAAGCCTGAAATTTGATCAAAGAAATTTCATTTATTTTAATTCGTCAAATTTCAATATTCAATGCGTCGTCTGATGCGGACTTTACCATCATTCTATTGAATAAAAATATCTTATAAATTAAATTTGCATAAATATTGCCAGATATTTATTTGAAGGTAAGCATAAAATTATATTTTTGTCCATGTAGGTTATTCCAGGGTGTTTACGACCAGCGAATATTTCGGATTTGAAATTCTGACGTTCGCGCCATTTTTGTCGCCTGTTTCGATGCGCGCGCAAGTGGTCGCCATTACTACGATTTGAGTCTCGCGGTCGTGAACGACGCAATCGACACGATCGCGTATATTTTACCGAATTTCTTCGAATTTAGTGGTGCGAGAGTGTCGAAAGTGCGTACAAGTCGCGAATTGAAACTCCACGAAATCGAGGTGATAAAAGATTTCCGTGAAAATCGCGATAATATCGTTTAATCCGGAAAATTGTCCATCGCGCGTTTCGCGATCCTTCCCGCGAAGAACATGTGTCGCGACATGTCGCAACAGGACAATCGGAGGAGCAAGAGGGATTCGGAGGACTCTGGATGCATAATCTACGATGGAAATTCGAGAATTGAGAATTCAGGATCTGCTGTTGAATACTAAGGAACAAGGTCAAAATTCCGTCTACAACAGCGATGAAAAAAAGGTAAGTATCTTAGATGTTAATTAATCCATTTATAGTATTTAACTGATACTATACGTTCTTGAAATATTAATTTTATACTATGAATAAAAATACAGCAATACATTTTTTCATAAGAATAATTTGCTGCAAATTTTTAGCATATTTGTAAAGAAAAGAATTGTTATTATTTTGCATACAAAAAAATAATTCAAATTCAAAGTTAAATGAAATTGTTTACATTAGAAAATAATTAAATAATAAAATAATTAATAAAAAAATAATTCAAATTCAAAGTTAAATGAAATTGTTTGCATTAGAAAATAATAAAATGATAATCAAATTTATATATATATTTAACTATTTTTCTGTATATATATCACACATAAAATATCTTACAAAATCATAGAGATTTTTTACAACATTTCAGATATATATAGAATTGTAGCAAAAAATTCATATTTTATTATCATGTAAAGCGTAGAGTATATTTGTTACATAATCATCGAAAGAAAAAAGTGTTGATTGCATGGTGATCGATGTGAATAATACAATTGCTTTTTATACGAGAAAAGAAATTTTATTGATAACGCAGGGACATCCAAATACGTATATAAACAGTGTGTGTATAAAAGTATAAAAAATAAATATTAGTAGCGCGCGCACGCCATCATTTTGCAAGTCTCGTGGGTATAATGAGTCGGTCGCGATGCGCCCTTGACAACACGGGAATGCGTTGCGAGCACAGCCGAGAGTAAAACTACGTGTAACAATAATGATAATTGTAACAGTAGCACGAGAAAATAGGCGAATCGTTCACTTTAAAAAGATAACACACTGCTGAGAACGAGACAGCATTTACAATCTATTTATAATTTCTATGGATATTTGTTACGCGTGAATCACAGTATTTATAAATATTTTTACAGTTTTATTTGATGTTATTAAAAATTGGAAATTGGTAAAAAATGATTTTTGCGGATATTTCATAATCAAAGAGATATATTTTAAAATAAAAAAATAAAAAAAATTTTAAATTGTACACATCATATGTATATCTAGTATATTATTTTTAAAATAATTGGGTGATTTATACTTGTAATATATAGTCGGGTAATTTTTTTATAATTGTAATATAATCATAATTATATTACTATAATTGACATTGTATTAAAGTGTTACAGTAGTTAAAGTTAAGTTTCAATTCACTAAAAACATTCTATAATGCTCACGTCTTTTACTCACATAAGTACAAGCATTTTTATATTTGCTAACTAGTTTGTATTTCGCATGTTTTACATTTGAAAGACTAAATTGGAAGATTATTGCAGATTTGCACATTTTAGAATTTACTGTTTAACTCTACTAATTAATTGTCTTACATTTCCACACATGATATGAACGATTCAACCCTTACATTATATTGCAATTTTATAAATATAAATTAGTTCTGTATGTATAGACAGATTGTGGGAAAAGTTTCTTAATCTCTCAATTTTTTATCCCCAGTATATAATAAACTTTCGTTTACAACGATTTTTACGGCTTCAAAATTTCGCTACATAAGATTATTTATCTCAATATAAATGTAATATTAACATTAATATTCCCAAGCGCGCGCACATACACACACACACACACACACACACACACACACGTACGCACGATTAAATTAAATTAGATATAAATCCTCTAGTTCAAAGAGTTACATGGCACATTTAATCGGATTTCGTCATAACGGAATCTATTATCGAGGATTCTTTATAACGGAACACTCATTGATATTTGTTAACTTTCTTGTGTACTTTTGGAAGCCAATTGCGTCAGAGGAATATTCTGGTCATGAGAGGTCACGGAGAGACACAGAGAGACCCTGCTCGTGATTACTCGTGACACGAACGTTAATTAGCGTAATTGATCGCTCGCGATTCGCTGTTCACGCAAAGAGTCTACGGTGCCTGCTCTTATCGCAAACATTGTCGCAGTTGTCTCGCGACAAATATACGCGCTCTCGTGTTATTAGCTTAAATTATTTTTGTGACCTCGTTTGCGGGGAGACATTTTTCATGACTGTCGATTTATAATCTACATTAATCGTCCCTAATTGATGAAGTCGGTAAACGATTGAGACCAATCGCATACGACAATATCATGTATAAGATTGCAAGTTCTCACAATTTATTTATAATAACATGTTTTGTTGGATTTGCCAACAATAGTCGATAGATCAATCACGATATCAAATATGATATGGATCGTTGCGGGGGATCTTTCAAAATCAATTTATCATGCATAAGTCTGCAGGTTCTTACCTTCATAATTCTTATAATTCATTTATAATAACATGTTTTGAATTCATCAACGATAATCGATAAAACCATTGTGATATCAACCACGATGGATCCTTGCAGGGGATCTTTCAAAATCGTTGTATATGATAGAGATTAAGATATCTAGAAATAAATCTTGATTTATTATACTGATATAGAAGATAAAAATAGATGATAAAAAGAAACCTTGTAATATACTAAAATTAAATTTTATATCTAAATCTTGATTATATTTTATTTTAAATGGCAGTGACTGATTGAATATAATCGTTTCATTTAATATTTAATTTTATTAAATATTCTTAAATATTCGCACATCCTGCCATCTTGTTTTTTAGAATACGTCGCGCATGTGAAATGATCAACGTTTTCACGAATCCAATGATCGATTTTGGTCACATTTTCGATTCGATTCACCATTTTTCGTAAGCCGATTAAATTAATTATTTAATTATTGCTCTACAATTCAACAATATTTTCTTAAATGTATATTATCTATTCGTTCAAGAAATTCACGAAGATGTACTTTCCATTATAAACTATTCTATTTTTTTTTTAACTTTTTATAATTTATCTTGGATAATATTCTTCAACTTTAATCATATATCAAATATATCAATCTATATATTATTGATATATCATGCTACGATAAGTTCTTTTATACAAGCATTGACAAGAATTTCTGTTAGCTCTTCTTTTTTCTTTATACCGATTCCAAGAAAATATTTTTCGTTGATAAAGCTATAGAATCTCATGTAAATAATGAAAATTAATTTTAACTGGTGTAATACATTGTTTCATTTGAAGCTATCAAAGTTTTCTTCGAATTTAATCTTTTCCATTATCGCGATTTTTCTCACGAGATCATGTGTAGAATGACAATTTTTCGCACAACTTCTCCTTGGGATTTGAGACATTCAACACTTTTTAGAGAAACGTGAAAACGATTTATACAATTCGGAATGATATTAATACTTTAGTGAATTTTGCTCGTTACTTTTATCCCTTAATTATGTCACAGCGCAGACACATCTAGTCACTTCATTTAATCACTCTTTCGTTATACAATTGCAACGATAACGTCTAAAACAGCTTCTTTATCGAACGGTCATCTTCAACGTCCGTTAACCGCCCGAAAACTTTAACAAAGAGATCCACGAGATTACTTCTTCTAGATCTCATCGATCAGTTCGATCGTCAGTGTTAGTCCGATAATCCTCGCCAAGAGGATGATCTTTTCAAGATCTTCTACGCAGGCGCCTGCACCATTGGTCTGTGGATCGGCACCGAAATCACGTAGATGTCCACCTTTTCGCCGGTCGTCTTGTCGACGATTTTACCGTAGTTGACGGAATCGTAAGAAGGCGGCGCAAACAGATGATAAGGTGGTGGTGGAGTTTCCGTAATTCCAGGGGTATTTATCGTCTCGGCCCGCTGTGCATAGGGCACCGATAAGGATCGGTTACCTCGTCGACAGCACCATTCGGAGCAGCTGACAATGAGGAAGAACGCCACCAGGCCGCCGAATGAGCCGATGTACCAAACTATCGACCATGGGTCCAGCGGATTCTGCAGATCGCCGTTGACTACAACAAAACGGGGACCTGTGAGCGAGCAGCTCTCGTTAATAATCGGAAATGTGTTAATTTTTTAATCTATATGCTCATGCAAGAAGATTAATGTGAAGAAGATTAAGGTGCAGCTGCAAAATGGAGAATAGGATGCTTATAACGAGAATTTAAAAAATTAATTTTTTAAATCGATTATTTTTTATAACGAGAAATCTTGGCGAATCATGTCAGAAATTTTATAATTAACGTTAACGAATAGTTGTGATTCATAGATTTGCATCGAAATGATAAAAATGTAATTTATAATTTGAATATGAAAGATGTAAACACATACACATACACATATATATAATCATATTTTCATTTATTCACATAGTCTTTTGTTGTTACGATGCCATGTTTGATAAAAACCCGAGACATCGAGCGTCGGATTTAAAATTACATCGCTTATTTATCGTTAAAAAATCCAAGAAAAGTATTAAGAAGTATTACTTATTTAAACATGGTTGTCAAATTTGCTAATATCATTTGTTTGCAATCTTACACAGCGTATTTTTGTACTTTATACTCGCGTTGAAAAAATTGGCAAATTGCTTTGCAAAAATTGAGGCGATAATTATTTCGTACGAGTGGCATATTTTACACCCTTGATATGGTTGCCATATAAATATTTTTAAAACATTTTAAAACCACGCCCTTCTTTTTCATTGACGATACGCGCGCGGAAACGACATTCTCGATTGTTGTTAATACATGACGAGTACGAAGTGAAACTCGGAAAGACGATGTAAATGAAGATGGAACGACCACTAATTTGCATAAATCCTTGGCACGAGCGACGTGGATTATTCTTTGCAGTCGTGATTTTAACGGAACGCTAGTATAGTTGTGATTTAAAATCTCGTTTGTCTACGATTTTATTGGCATTAAACTCGATTCTTTATAATGTAATATTTTCAATATATTGACTTCTTTCGATTTATGTTCAATATTATGCAAGAGATAAATATGATTGCTAATTTTTTATTACTATAATCAATTAATAATTATTTAATCTTGGACATGTGAATGTCAAAAAAATTAAATAAAATCTGTTGCTATTTAAAATTTTTTATTATTATATTATATACTAGTTTTTCTCTCTCCATTGAAAATATTTTGCATTTATTATGTAACATTTAATAGTTCTGATTAGTAAAATTATTATATAATTCGACATCGTTTACGAAGAATTACATAAATTTAATGCCGAGTTATGAAAATGAGTATGTCGTGTTTCACGGTAAATTGACTTGTATTTGACGTCAGAGGAAAATATTGGAAAAAGAAATCAAGAGTATAGTACGATATGGACGAAACGAAGTAGTAATAGTATATAATTATCGATATGAAATATTCAGCGAAATGTTAAAGATTCGATAAAGAGTATTTCCGCTTTTAGCGTTTGCTGACCTTTATGAAAGCTTGATATGAATGTGAATATAAAAAATGTGCAAGCATGAAAAAAAGATTAATGAAATACATTGAAAAGCATCACTGAATGATGCATGAACGTGTTCGTTGATAGCAACAGGAAGTGCGCAATATTATTTATTATATGAAGTCATTCTCTCGTGTTCATAAGTAAAAATGATTCATATTTTTTACCGATTTCTTCCGTATCTCTATCTTTTTCCACTTTCTCGTCCTTCCCTCCGAATACCCCTGCAAATACATAGACCGTCTCTTCGTTGTCATCGTTGGATTTCGAGTCGACCGAATGACGATTGTCGTTTACGCTGTGAGTGGCTTTATTGCTCTCCATTCGTCTTTCAGCACCGATGCTGTAACTCGACACTGCGTGAGCTGCGACACAAATTGCAACCAATTAATTAATGTGTACTTAATTTTATGCTTGAATGTATAGATTATACTTTCTGAAATTTGTGTATGTGTATGTGTGCACTGAGAAAAATCGCTTGATTGTATCAACAAGAAGTATCTGACAGAAGGCATTTTGCTTAAACCAAGCAGAATTTCTAGTTATCATAATAAGACTCGATTTTTTATAATTAAAACATTTAATAGACTTTACTACAAGGATTTGGTTAGTATTTTCTAGTTGGATCTATAAAACTTCTTGTTATATTAACTAATACTACTATAAACATGAACAGAATGATGCCATTTTTTTTGTAAATTTAGTATTATTATCAAAAAAATTTGAAAATAAATGTAACAAGAAGAAATTAATCATACTCATTTGGTAATTCCTAAAGGAATTCTGATTCGTCCATTTTCCAACAGACATACTGATTGAATCTACCAGATTTCTAATTAATGCAACCAGATTTTTTTCTCAGTGTGATATATGTATGTGCGCTTATATCATTCTTACTCTTACATTACTCTTACTCTAAAAGTATTCATATATATACTCCTGGACAAAATTAACGCATAATTTTTTTTTCATTTTTTCTTTAAAATTTTTCGTTAAAATTTAAATATCAGCTTTTAAAGAAAAAAATGAAAAAAAAATTATACCTTAATTTTGTCCAGGAGTATATTTGGGAATATATAATGTAATCGTAGTCATTTAATTATCTTTGGTATTTAATTCTCAAATATTTTTAATATATATTTCTAAACATTTCAAATATAATTAATATGTGATTATATTACAATTTGATGTAGAAAAGTTATCTTTTTCCCTTAAATTATTATGTATTTATTAATCGCTTTTTTACTCGTCCTTTTCCTCAAAAAACTTCAAATATCACGCAGTTTATTTACCGCTTGCTCGCATTCCCAAATAGGGCGCAACTATACGTATATTATCGAGCGAGATCTCAGGGCTAAAGATGTTGTAACACCCAACAAACAACTCCGCCTGTCACTCGCTAACTTGAATCGCAATGTTAGAAACT
Source organism: Camponotus vicinus (assembly GCF_025532165.1). Taxonomy (NCBI): domain Eukaryota; kingdom Metazoa; phylum Arthropoda; class Insecta; order Hymenoptera; family Formicidae; genus Camponotus; species Camponotus vicinus. The sequence continues at coordinate 9,331,157 of NW_028141980.1, forward strand.
GCTATTCACGTGCTATTTATTAAGCCAAGTCTATATTCACCGTCAGTTTTGCTCCGATTTGTTGGTATACGCGTATCTTTTAATAAATAATAATAAAAAGATTAGAACAGACATTCGTAATTATTAACAAATTAACCATAATTCGGTTAATTATTGCCCAGGTATTCTGAAAAACTTTGAATTGAAAAAACGTTATGTTAACGAATTTATAAACGAAAACTTTTTATAATCATTTCTTTAGAATAAACATATTGATGATTAGACGGTCGAATAAATTCAATCGATATAATAAAGATCCTTGACATTTCCAAGCAATTTTCACAAATAGCTTCTTTTTCGTAACAAGATTAGTCTGAATAGCACGTTCAAAAACTATTTTTGTCTATTGCAGTATCAATATTTAATTTTGCTTGCAAAGTTAAATTTATTCTTAGGGAGTCATATCGACATTAAGTATTACCGCAAAGTAGTTTCAATTATGAACAGTCTGGAAAGAAGTTTAGCGAGTTCATAAAAGTCAAAGATCGCGTTACGGTCTTTAAACTTTTATCTGTACATAACAACATCCGTTTTTACAAAGAAAAGGAGTAATCGAGAATATAAGAAAATAATTTAATGATGAAATAATAATTACAAAAATTTCAGATAATTAGCGACAATTAACAAATATTATTGTCAAGCCTCTCGATAAAAAACATGTTTTTTTTGCTTTTCTTTAATCAATTATATGTTGATGAATATTTTGCTGCTCTGTGCTATTTTCAGCTCATTGTTTTACACTTACAAAGTGATAAGACGTAAAATCGATCGAAGCTCGAGCCTCCCTTTTTAAAAGAAACGCCGATATATTGTTACTACATTTTCTTAAAGCGAGGTGTGGTCGATACCTTTCAGTTCTGCCAGAAACTCGCGTCTCTATCCTGACACGATTACCTACTACTTAGCAGCACCGTTGCCTGACCAGATTTGGCTTCGGCTTTATAGTCAGAGTTACTTACGTGTAAGAACACGTTACGATCCGCGCTTAAAGTTGCTTTTGCGTTAAATGCAAATCCGGTCTAATATGTTAATACGGTATAATTTGCTAATACACTATAATTTAGTAATATGTTATGATTATATTGTAGCGGGTTGAAATGCCCTTAATATAATTTCGATATGTCGATCATATTTGAGGCTCTTTAAAATTGGTCAAATTTATGTATGAAACTCATATGTGAGAAAGATGAAAAATACAATTGTAATAAATACTTCTTCTTGCGCGATTGTATTAATAAATGTTGCAAAGTTGAAAAGAGCACAAGGAAATAATAAATGATATTAATATATCGGAAATATATTATGAATATATTATGTTAACACATAAAATCTCATTTCAGATAAGAGATTAAAGCTTTTCGATAAGTTTTATTTTTATAAAATAATTAATAAATAATAAAATTAATGAATATTTTCAAAGTCGGAGGGGGGGGATAAGAAATACTCAATTTACGTGTTACTGTCAAGATAATAATACTTTGTAAACATGATCGTTTTCCGTTTGTTGATCCGTCGTATCATTGAAGGTTGTGTGTAATTAAAGACAAAGTCACACGAGGTAGAGAGAGGGAGAAAGAAGAGGGGAAGAGAAACGAAGAAAGACAGAAAGAGACGTAGTCGTGCCGTGACACTGTGTATGAGAAATGTCCATTACTTTTTGCTAGCTACGGCCTCGTCAGAATCACAGCATCCACGTTTCGCGAGTCACGTACGCTTTTCAATAAACAAAACCGATTATGAGAGGGATTTCCACAGACATGAATAAGTAATTTAAGTCGCGATAATGAAAACTTTTCGCAATTTTTTATGCGCGCGTGCAGCTGACAGACACAAGTACAAACCTTATAATAAAATGAAATGCGAGAGAAGACGATCCTGATTTTCATCTTTTTGTCTTTGATAACGATAGTTTTTTGCCATATACATACATGATAAGGCGCTTACGTCACACAACAATGTCGCGCTATAACAACAATGTGTGAAATTCAGCGGTCGCTTTCCGCGACGTATAGACGCTATTGTTTACATGTCGCGAGGTCGTCTCGTCATTCACGCAGCGAGGCTCGAAGGGGAAGAAATGTGGCGCAAGTGCTCCGTATTAGATCGCGAACAAAGCAACAGAATCATCTATCTTCATCTCATCTTAACATCTATCATAACAGGTTTGTACTTATGTCAACTGCGTCGCATAAAAATCGCGCAATTTCACATCTGTCGCAATTTAAATTACCTCCTACCAGTGGGAATGCCTTTCGTAGTGGTTTCTCTACTTGGTATTATATTTACATCGATGCATCGCGCGTCGCAAACATGTATGGGAAACGATTAATATTAACGTTGTTACGATGTATTATGCGACAGACGTAGCGTTTACGTAACGGCTCTTAGGCGCGATCGCGAGTCACGTTTCAGCAATCGATCCAAGTGTTTGAACGTACGATTGACTACGCCTAAAATGTTAATTTTTCGTTTATGACCAATGACCGGCGAAGCTCACAAGGTTACGGTTTACATATATTATAACGTCACGATGCTATTCTGGGCACATACACACTTGATCACGTGAGCAGTTTATTCACGTGAGAGGAACTCGATCTCGGTACTTATAAGCATTGTCGTCTCGATAGGCTTTGTCTTAAATGCTAATTTGCCGCTCATAATTCGAAATGTGTCGTGAAAATAATTTATTCGAAAATGACTATAATACTGTTAAACTTTTCAACAAGATGCTTAAGAAATAATTAACTTTCCTTATTTATACCTGTCGTTTCAATTATGTAGCGGACATACATGTTTTTTTATTAAGAATATTTTCAAAATATTATATGACAATATGGCATGTTACCAATATTATCGTGGCATATTTATCTTGTCATTGTTAAGAAACGTTACATATCCACTTTATGTTGCTGTACGTTGATAAACTTTTCTCTCTCACATAAACTTTTGAACTTTAAAAGAAGGAAGTCTCTTTAAAGTCTTCGCCGTTCAAACATTTCCTTGTGAAAATGACTCCTTCTGTTTCGCGCGAACATTGTTTATAAAGTTTTACTTGACGTGCGCGAGAACGGCTGAAATACATCGTGGTTACGGAGACACCGAGTTGATCGAAATATTTGCAAAACTCTGGTCAGCAACGGAATCAAGATAAATCGCTGACATAGTATAGCGACGAGTAATACTTTGTGAAACGTTATAGAAAAAAAAGATTATATAAGAGTCTAGAATTTTGCAACCATAAATCTTTTTTAAGGTTTTATTAATTCAAGATTTGTGCGAATGCAAAAATAAATTGTAAAGTCTACTTTTTATAATACTACTTGTCCTCTTAATCAATTTTAAATTCAATTTTAAATAAGCTAATCGCTTTTGCACAATATTTGGTTTAAATTAATGAACATCATTTTTTTTATTTTTTTTTACAATGCTTCATTATAAACTCGCAAGTGGCAAGTTAAATATATGATTAGATGTCAGAGTAATATATATCATAAGAATCGATTATCGTAAAAATCGAATATCTTTCGTATCTTTCTTTATTTCTCATAAAGAACGCATCACGCGACGAGATACTCCTTATGCATCCACACGCGCACGTTATCGGGAAAGTAGAAAGATACACATGTGTACCTCAAACGAGGTTCAACGTGAGACATTTTAATGATCGCGTATATCCGTTGCGTACATCCGAGTTGGGTTGATAGATCAATAATTCATGAAATTATAGCTCGGCGCGATACGCACAAGTTGCACATTTTCATTCATCCATCATCATGCATTCGCCATCAAACAGCGGCATACATATCTGCCTCTTAAAATTGTCTGGTTATAATTGTCGCTTATAATTTTAGCCATTTATTCTCAGTGATATAAATCTAGCTTGAAAACATTAATTTCAATTATAAAATAATAAGTAGGATAGAAACGTTGATTCCCTAAGATTTTTCGAAGCTGATTTTGAAGCCGGTTTTTACACCTTTTTCAAAATAAAGGATTTGTTTATATAGAGTGCTATACAAGTTTTTGTCCGCTTGTTTGACTAAAAAACTATTTTTTAAAGATATTTTGTATCTAAATTGCATCGTAATCTACTACATGACAACTTTCTATCGTTTATCGCTTTTTGTTATCAAGATTTACAGGATATTTGTAATAAAAAATAAATAAAAAATCATGTAGTGTCTTATATAGATTAAATTAATAGCTTTCAAACACTTATATACGTTATATTTAGAATATCTAATCAATGATATAGATTAACAAAAACACAATATTTTACTTACTCTTCTTTATAGATAATAGTCTAAAAGTACTAAAAGTTTCTTAGAAACGATAAGATAAGTTCTTATGTTTATATAAACAGTGTCGGACAAAGTTTATACAGCACTTTAATAAGAGGTGAAATGAATTATTATTGTATTAAATCTCACATATATACTTGATGATATACATATGTGTATAATAATATATATAATTATGTATAATAATATATGTATAATAATATATAATTGCAGATACGTATACGTGTGTGTCACGTGTCTTGCATCGCAACGAGGCGACGATTCGGTCGGCGAAAATCACTTCGCACCTGAATCTTTCGTGAAGTTAAATTAATCGTTGCGCGAGGGAATCTCGGGAGTGCCGATCAAAGTATCGCGCGAGTGAATCTCGGGAGTGCCGATCAAAGTATCACGCGAGTGAATATCGAGAGTGCTAATTCGTGTATCGTGTGATTGGGCGAAAGTGCCAATTATTTGTCCCAAAATCGTGTTATTTACGCATGTTTGCCGATTAAAAGCAAATGCGTCAAAGGAAAAGAATCGAAAGTGCCGCTTGAAATATCGGACGATTGTGTTATCATATTAATTGGAATACGCGGCTGTAATTACAGCAAATCGTTTCGGTTAATTTGTGTAAGTGTGCTCTGACGACATGAAGGATTATCAGCTGGAACGTATCAGCGATGAAGCAGCGAATGGAACGGCATCTCTTTTCTCTATCTCTCAGCAAATTGGTGAGTCAAATTAATTTATTATGTCTGCATCACATAAATTGTTTGTTACTTGAAGATGATATTGCTGCAAAGAGAGCTGCATCCCTATTTGAAATATATCAATAGCGGCACGTAAAATATTTCAATCTGTAACTTGAATCGAAACGCGACATGAAATTTGAATAATATTTTTTACCATTATGCATACACTGCATTGAAGATATCTGTTATTAATGAATTAATAATTGCACGAGATTGAATAAATTAATTCTTATAGAAATATTTCAATCAAGTATTTTATTAAACGTTGAATAAATAGCATTGATTGATCGCGAATTAACTATACGTGCATGATTTTATGCTCGATTCTCGAAGTTACCTTAATTTTGATGGCAGCATCCTGATAACATTGTTTGCTCTTTCAACAATTATAATCGGCGCTTTTACGTAACCACTGAATAATTGAGATCGGCTTTAACGATCGTCCATTTGTGCTATTGATGTATTCAAATGTATAATATATTATTAGGATTTTTACGTAACCACTGTACAATTGAGAAACAAAAAGATCGACCATTTACATATCAAAGTAGCCATTGACGTATCAAAACACAATATCATTAACATATACTTATTATATTAATATATTCGCGAGAAGAGTAAGAAAAGGGTAAGTAGAGGTACAATTACAGGTGATGCGCTCACGCGCAATTGACTAATAGGTAATTAAATCAGCCTACGGTGGTAAACAAGTGACGCAATCATTGAGATATAGTGGAAAACAAGCCGATTGTGCTCGCGAAATCGTCTCGACGTGAAACGCGATATTTGGAGTCTCTTCGATTCCCTCTGCAACGAGATATCGGGAATCGCTCGACTCGATCATGACCTTCGAGTACGCTCATTCAAGTTCGTTTCCTTTAGTCTCATCTCGCGTGCTCTCATCTCGTTCGCACTAAACGCATCTTATTCGCGTTGTTCCATTTCGCATCATCTTCGTCTCATTAAAAAAGAACCTATCGAGCATCAATGAATTAATTAACGATACATGTATAAGAGTGCAATTAATCGATTGATATCAAATATTAGATAATTATTAATGTTATTGCTTCAAATTTAATTTGAGAGATAAAATCTTTAAGATAAAATCTCTAAGATACAATCAATAAGTTAATATATGCGAGATATTATCAAAATGTTTAAAATGCAAACGGAATTTTTTTTACAGAATTTACCATTACTTTACCATTTTTGTAATTTTCCATTGAACAAGTTAATTTGAAAAAAATATTAATTATAATAATAATAAATATAATTTTTTAAATATTTTTTTTTATTTTTTGTTTTACGTTTATCGTTGATAGAAATCAAATTAAACTTACGAATGGTCCTCCCTTTTCCCTCCAATTATCTTCGATAAAACATCTTTGCAAATGAAAGCCAGTGAAACACGGATATCATTTCGTATTTCTACTTAATGATCCGATCACGTAATTTTCTAAAATCTACATAAAGATGTGCTTAATTGTACTCGAAGAACGCGATTGTATTCGAAGAATTGCGAATTATTCAAAACTTTATCCGACCGTAAAGTTTTCGTACCTTGTCTAATTGTACTTTGTGACCAAGTCCGGCGTGTTCTCCTGGCATCGCTCCAAGTTTCGTGATCACCGTATATTATTATCGGAAGTATTGTTAGTTGATTTAAGAGGGCATCTATATAGAGCCTATTATCGATGAACACGTACAAGCGAGTGTTGTCTCCTTCTCTGAAGAAGAAAGAGTATCGGTCTCGTTCTTCTCTCTCGTCTAGATATAGATTCAAAAGCGGAGCTTCTCGCCTATATTTCAAAGTCAAGTGTGTATAAGATTCTGACGTCTTTCGCGCAACACACATAACAAGCGGATAATTTATAATGTAAATCAGGATACATATATATTATATCGAAGCTTGGCTTTCCAAATATTTTGGCCTCTAATGCATGTACTGATAAATATATATGATAAATACTATAGTACTTATGTTAATTTTGCTATATCAAGAAATGTCCGGTAAATATATTCCATTACGATTGGAGTAAAAAAATTCACAAATTTCATTCGACATGATCTATTTTTCTTTTTATTAATCTACAACATTATCGTGAAATTAATAATAAACTCGTAATTTTTTTTTATAAAATAAATTTCTTGATAAATTCAGAGTTAATATTTATCTCGAGAAAAAGAATAACAAGAAGATTCGTATCTTTAAGTATACTTATTGTTAAATGTAGGAAGTTCGTAATTGTGCGTTAAGGATTCGCAGGATATATTCGAGGCTAGAGATATATGTAACGGTTTCCAGTTGCTCTCTTGTACTTCTATATTTAGCAACGAGTACATTATATGTATGATTATGTTCGTATATCCGTTAACTGACATCTAGACCAGTTACATAGAAAATTTGTAAGATACATTCGGTAAAACTTTAATATACTCCTGGACAAAATTAACGCATAATTTTTTTTTATTTTTTCTTTAAAAGCTGATTTAAATTTTTTTAATTTAAATTTTAACGAAAAATTTTAAGGAAAAAGTGAAAAAATATTATGCGTTAATTTTGTCCAAGAGTATATATTTAAAGTAATGATTTATATTTTAAAATTTGAAAATTACCTACACACATTTACTACATATATTATTGCACATAGCATACTCTTCATTTAAGAGCAATGATAAAATAAAATATTTTTTGAAGAAAATAATTATATAAATATATAATATATTCATCGAAACTTAAACAATTATCGACTTATTTCTAATCCTCTTTTAATATTAATAATAAATTATATGTAATTTTATAGTGCGCTTGAGAATTTTTTTCTGCCATAATAAAATTTTCTCGTAAAAATAGTATGGCGGCAAAAATGATCGCATTCTTTGGATTATAGGTACTTTTGTGTGGATTATTCAATAGTTAGATATGGAAAAAGCTGCTGCATCGACATTGCTCAGACGCCACTGAATTATTACGATGTACTCTCGTTAATAAAACAATGTCGTGGCGCGTGGCTTCTTGACACTTTGCTCAGAATTAAATTTCCGCGGAGAAGAATTGAGTTTCCAAATGAAACCGAAGATTATTAAATAAATTTCTTCGATTCTTCGTTTTATATTTGTTATTTTGAGAAATTATTCTAGTTAGGCAAATGATTTGAAAGAGCATTCCAATAATATTTATACCTTTGTAATTAGAAGATTAATAAGTGTCATTTTTTATTTACATAGTATCCTTAATTACGGATACATTAGTCAGATAAAAAAGATGCAAAGTAGAGAAGCGCAGGGTCAAGTATCTTGTTAATCGCTTTATAGAGCACTTATTGATTATATGATCGGGTTCTTTCGTACAAAAAAACGCGCGGATGAGAGGAGAAAGAGGATAATAGTTGCTAAACGTACGAGGGGACGATTGAAAATTTCGTATATCGATCGGTTTCCGACGTTGAAAACGGATCAAGTCCGCCTCATCTGGATGGTTATAGTTCAAGCCAAATTCTGATCGATTGCGAGAGCGCGCGCGCGAGATAAATCCATCATTCATAGCGTACGCAAAATGCACACGCGATAGAATACAATGCAATCGCGGAATTAACCACGCTTTTTAATGCGTTCTTTCGTAAATCATCCGTGCTATTAATGCTTCCTGTCGTTTATACAATCTTTGCGTATTCGATACAAACTGTTTCGATAATGATGTCATGTGAAAGCGCAAGGTTCTCGCTGCATCAATTGAGATATCGATTTACAGAAATATAAAGTATAAATTATGTATCTTTTTTCCCAGAGAAATTTTTTCATTGAATATTATCGTATTTGAAGCCATGTGTATTTAAAACTTTGCAAAAATTTTACAAAGAAATCTTGAGATTACTAAAATATTTGTTTTTGTTGTAGTATACATAATACATTAAATTAGAAGCGAATGTTTTTTATTTGTATATTCATTTTATATATTTTATTAATTTTCATAATAAAAAATTGTTAATCTATACTAATTAATATCAATGAAAAAATTTCAATGAAATATTGAAATGATCTATGCTTTTAAATTTCAGAGCGTTTTTTAATTTTAAAACTTAATGATTTTTTAATTGTGAGATTAGTGCATGCGTCATGTCAGTATTGCGTAATATCGAGTGCTTTGAGATAATATTCTTCGAAAATCGACTAAATTTTGAAATACAAATAATTTATTCAATATCTTTCCATCTTCCTTGACACGGAGCGTGTCTAAATGCCTGGCTAATACATTCAATAATTGACTTTGAACAACCAAAGTGAGATGGATTTGGTTAATTAATACTGGAAAGCTTGCAAACTGAAGAGTCTAATCGAATTATGGAAATCTCATAATCGTATGGATTATACCGTGCTTTAAATAATGCAACGTTATCTATATTCGGAGCTGGATCGATCGAAACGCGGTCCAATAAACCAAATTCTCTTCCTCAAGCGTGTTTATAAAACTTCTGCGGTGCCTGTCTCTTTTTTCTTTGTTATCTTTACAGCGTTTTGGCACAGAGATCATTTCTTTGAACTGGCTTCGTAATATAGCACGTCGGAATCCAAGCGCAATATTCGAAGCATCTCGAAACGGAAATGACAAATTTAACGCTAAGTAGTTTAAGCAAGGTCTATTGGATGCTATGAAATTTCTGTCGCGATTAATATATATTTCGTTAACGCTTTATTTAAAATAAATCGTTTTACATATTAATTCTTTCACACTTAGAAAATTGTAGAGGAAGGAAGAGATTAAAGAAAATTATTATCGAAACTTATTATCGATTTATGTGGATTCATTAGTATAAAAAATTATTCATAGATAGTATTTTTTTATTATCTTATTTTCAAATGAAATACTTCAATATTATGTGTACGACTACGAGTTTCGAGCGATTTATAGCTTCATTCAAAGTCATTTAGAGTAATCTTGAATTAAAAATCACTTGAATACAATCACAATCGATAAATTAATCACGTGTGTACAAGTCGATACCCAAAATAAACCAGTGCTCGAAGACCTTGAACAACCGACACACGAGATCGCTTTTGTCGGTATGTTAGAAAATCAAAAACAAAGCGGATCATTTATCATCTCATCGCAATTCTTATCATTTAACGTGCGATTCTGTACACAAATAGTAGTTCATTGAAAAAGTAATATAAAAACTCCCCCGGGGAAAAAAAACTCGCATGATCAATCACGAGATCTCGCCTTTGTTCCACCGACAAGATACTCATCGTAACGAGATAAATCGCGCCATGCTCATCGGCGCGAAACTTTATCTAGAACGTACCTGGTATCGGCGCGTTGAGGAAGGCCTGGTTTTTCGCCACGAGAAACGAGACGATAACGAACAGACACCACGCGAGGACGATCATCCTGGATCGAAGCGATCGTTGATCAGTGGAGATACGATCCGTTTGCCGATCAGCTTGTCGAACTGGCTCGGTCGATGCGCGCACTTTACGTGACTTTCACGCGTCTCTTACGCGTCGCACGCATGTAAACTCAATACCGGTCGCACGATGAAATATATTTCGCTTTTAAAAAAAAAGAAAAAGAAAAGAAGAACGATTTTTCTCGTCAGCACACGTGACTCCCGTTTCACTTGGTGTGGCGCGCCGCGCAGACGACTCGGCTTCGCCGACTTCTCCGACCGGTTAGTCAGCAGTGAACTGCTCGTGTTCCTACCTCGGGTATCGTAATATACATAAAGTCGCCAGATAAGCCACGGCTGACACCCCACCACGGACGCACCTCGTCGTGGGACGGCCCGTTCCTGCTCGCTCTCTGATGCGCGCCACTGAAGTGCTTGAAATCCTCTCGCCTCCCAGTGCGAAGTACAACAACGTGGTCCCCTAACTCGCGGCCCCGCTCGTCCCCCCGCGATACGCGGGCCGTGATACTCGCGATCGTGATCGTGTGACTTTTTATAGTCACGAAAATTGATGCTCTTTACGTCGACGGCAATTAGCCAACTCTGATTAATGATGACTCTGGTCATTCTTCCTAAATGAGTAATTAATATAAATTGAAAAAAAATATTGTATAGTTAACGGTGTTTTGATTTCCGTGCTGTAACGTGAGGATGATGTATATGTTTTGAACATTTAGATTTTTAGGACGTACATTTTTTTTCCTCGAGTTTGCTTTCTTTTTCGAGACTGGAAAAGAAACGGTCGGCTGATAATGACTATATTTAACTCTAAATGCGACAAATGTCCGCGTCACGTGTTGATAGTAGGCGGGTAATAAATGGCAAATCGATTATGGAACGATAAAAAGCTTGCGTATGTATAATGAAATATCGCACGGTTTTGCTCGATTATTTAAATACCGAGGCAATAAAACATAAGCTCGATGTGAAGTGTTAAGGTCACCTGATCACCGGTCGTCATCGAAATCCTTTCGTAATCGCGCGCAATACGATTACGATGCGTTTCCATGCTCCTTGATCTCGCCGCATGCGTGTCGCTTTTTCTTTCCTTTTTTTTAGAGAAACTAAAAAGAGAACTCGGCTCAATTTTTTAAGGCGAATATGCGAGGCGTCGATCTTTTTTCTCTGAGTCCTCGACGTTTCCATAAGCCTTCGTTCGGCATTTACATACCTGCCTGCTTCTCGAACCGTGCAGAGTAGATATCATTATATTTCTTACGGTATATCTCGCCGTGAAAAAAATTCGTCGGCTATAGTCGCGCATTTAGAGCCACACATTTTCAATTTATCAGACTGTACCTTTATGCAGTTTGCATGTAAAATGGCAGAAGGACCAGAGACAACGGATATTTATAACTTTATAAAGTTACCAGAATTATGAACATTTGCTTTTCTCTCTTGTGGCATTTCGTACAGGAATAACAGAAAGAGACATATACAGAGAAGCTTGGGAATAATTATGATAACTTTAACGAAAGTTTCATATACACCGTGCGCAAAAATATTAAAAGATATAAATACGCACAGGGAGGGGGAGGGACGAAGAGTCATCGATCTTCTCGACGATCGGTGGGAACAGATGTGTATTTTCGTTCCGATGGAGAAATGGCCAAAGATACGTGACACGACAATTGTATAGTTTTTTTGATAAGATTCGGCGCGCGCGCGCATCTCGGCGATACGTGCGTTCGAGAGGTAATGATTAATGTGAATCATATGTTTCCATCGATAAGCGAGTCATCCAGTCACGATGACGAAAAGGTGTCACCTTTGTCGAAACGTTACGAGATGATGGAGGAAACTCGTGAAAATCCTATTGCGTCAGTTTTCCGCGAAAGGCATTACCGACCATCTTATAACTATTTTGCTTTACGTTGTCCACGTGAATGGAACGTCAGTCGGAGGAACGTCAGTTGGAGAAACGTCAGTCTTGGGATATTCACGAAATTGATTTGCGCCAACCGTAACACTTTAATCTCGCACCGGTAATTTTACCGGTAATACAATTATCATGATGACGTTGGCTAAAAATATCAATGCGATATTGATATATGCGTCACTATTTCTTGTGTCATCTTTCATTCGCGCGATAACATAAACCGCAAACAATTCTTCCTGTTACGTCTTTAAAATCGAAATAAATGTATCGTGTGTATCTTTGTTACGATTTTATCTGCCGTTATTTTCTTAGAATTCATCGTTGAGGTCACCGTCCTGCTGTAAAGAGAGAGCCTGAGATGAAATAAGACAATGAAATAAGATATACGAAAGGAGGGACATGATAAATATAAGAATCCAACTCTCATTATAAATATAATGATAGAGAAATATACATATTATTTTGATATATATTTATTCATATTTTATTATTAATATTAATTTATATTCTTGGAAAGATATTGATTACAATTTAGTTGCCTCGAATTTTCTTTCATATTTTTAGAAGGACGTTGATTAAAAATGCTTGCATTTCCCATCAAATAGACCTTGACGATAAATGCATATCTTCATTTTTACGATTCTTATGTCATTGTTGTTCACTTATTATGATGTCATCTCGCTGATCTGATGCCACGGTCGAGACTTGTCGAGAATAAGGAAGATTGTTAGGATGTTTTGGAATACATGGGAGGGATACAAAAATAAACTGCGTTTCCGCAAACTTTGAAGTATCGCGGAAATAAAACGGACGCACATGAATAGTTAAATGTCTTCCTGCTAATAACTACGAAAACACATTATTCGCAATATGAAAATAAATGCGGAAAAACTGTACATTATAGACATGTGTCAAGAATTATACAACTGAATGGTTCGATATGTGTAGTGTCTATGTGTCGCTGTAATAATCGCCGTTGCGACTCGGTCATTTCTCTTCAAATGTTGAACGAGTGATATATGGATATATGGACGTTTCACGTGATCTCCATTAGGTTTCCAATCGTAACACGGTTATACGTGGCAATGTTCTCGATCATGTCAGCCGTTAAAAAAATAGAGAATTCACATATTTAACATCTTCCGACATTAGCTCTTTTATCCGCCTGAATAGATTTTTTTATTACTTTTTTTTATAACTTTCACGGAGTTTTCATGATTTCTTTTTTATTTCAATTACTTTTCGACTGCATAAAAATTATATAAGATGTCTTTATCACTGAATATAATGCGCTTATTGTTTTTTTATATTGTTTCATAAAGTTTTGTCTTAATTTATCTTCAATAATATGATCACGAATTCTGGATACGATGAGATCTCCAGATTTTTAATTCTTGAATTTGTCGCCGATAATATATAAATTGTGGTCAAATTTATTTATAATGCTTCTACAATTTTCGAGTAAGTAACTTGAACTTATAAGCATAAACACACATATATATATATATATATAATAAAATATAATATTTAAAAAATATGCGATTATAGTATGTTCTCCGTTATAAACGTTTACACAAGTGAAGGAATTAAGTTATCGAAGGAAATAATGGACGGTATGTTGCATAATTTATAGGACTTTGATCCAGTGGACATCGTCTGAATTTTCGTTTCTCCGAGTCGCGTTTAGCCATCTGCAAATCCAAATGTCACCACACACGCTGGCAAATCACTGCCACTGAATTAGCATAATCTCCTCGTCTGCGTGTTATGTGCTCGTTGTGCTCGTATGCGCGGTAATTCCTAGTCCAATGTTCCCGTTACAAGTAAAGCCGTCTGGAGTTTAACATTTCGTACATTTTATCGCGTATTAAAGACGTGCAATTATCTCGCTATATATAAATCACCGCTCATAAACATGCACAATTATTATACGTGTATATAATGACAATATGAGGAATTAAGAATAAGACAAACAAACATTATCACATCAGCATATCTACAATTCCACGTGCATTGATATTTTTAATATGCGACAGAGCCGCTACTCGTTGCTATTCCTAATAAACGCCTGATGGATGAACATGTATTTTTGCCTATGCATACACGACACGAAGTATGCATCGCTAAATTGATTCTTCTAAGCTTCATCGACTTGTTTACGCGCTAAATTTGCAAGCGTTGCACATTGAAAATCAACGAGATAAAAGTAAAGAATGTAAAGATGAATCTTGAGACGAGTCTCTCCTGTTGACAGATGAAAGATCGATCGACTATGAGGCTGTGAAAATATTTTTAACACGCGAGACCACGCGATTATAGCGAGAAGTAGCGATTTAAAGCCGTGTATTCTGAATTTTGTCCAAGAGACCGATACGCTGAGGAAATACGTCAGAACGTCGTATAACGGTACGTGATCGACATTTCGCTCCGACAGCTCGCGGCTCCTTTTTTTTTCGCTTCCGCCATCCTTTCATAATTCTTCCTCCTTCATGCGGCATTACGCGAGTGTCACGCGCGTCGAGACTAACTTATGTGATACTTGACACAGAGCTACCGGCGGTAACGAGCCACCTGGAACGAGACTAACGAGCATCTCACATTTCGTGTGATGCATCTCGGTGAGCGATACGCGTTGACGCCGAGTCGCGATGAGTCATGACGGTTTTTCGGCGCCATTCATTGCTATGGGCGATTTCGAACAACGTTATAGGAAAAGACTCGCCGAGCGCCTAATCTCGGTTATTGAAGCTGTCAGGTATAGTTTGTGCAGCGCAGGCATAAATGTATCGACACACTGGCGACTGCGTATCAATGGATTAATGATATACGTGGATTATGTAACATCTATCGGCAAATAAATGAATCAACGAACGAACGAACGTTGAAGTGCGATTAATCTGTTATTTCTTTTTTTTCTTCTTTTTACGGAGATTATCATTTTTTCTCGCGTTTTTATCTTTTTGAATCGTGAATACAATGGAAATGTATTGTATATAAAGAAGAGATTTAAATGTAAAATATGGCTATTGAGGTTTAATCTTTAGACTGCCGGAAAGCTTTTGTGACTCTGAACAAATTTCGAAATTCTGCGTAATATATATGTTATTATATAGAAAAATTTCTGGGAAAAAGAACCATTACTTTGACGAAAAAATGCTGGCAGTATAAAGGTTAACAACTGCTATCAAGATTTATTATCTTTACATCGTATGTACAAAATTCACAGATGGAAGGCGGAAAAAAATATTCTTTTATTGCACTTGTGGTGCTATTCAGAAGAGAGAGAGAGAGAGAGAGAATATAAAAAAATATTTTTTTTCTACTTTTTTCGGAGATGACGCAAGTATTGACGGACCAAAGTGCAGGTTCTACGGCATAACGTCTGTCTGCAGATGCTCTTGAATAAACTTTGGCGGTACGTGGAGGAGAATTTAATCCGAACGTATCGCCAAGTTCCTCGTCGGGCTTACATTTCGCGGTTTCCTTGTCGCGAATCGACTTACGCTCGTTGGACCGCGCGCTTCAGCTCTGCATTTACTGTTGTCTTATGCTAATTCGAACACCAGACATTTTCGTATTACGCAATGTTCGCGCATGATATTCTCTCCCTCACGCGATGTGTATTATCCTGTTTACACACATCCGATCGCATATCAAATATGCACCTGTCATGGGCGATCTATCGCGCCATCAATATCGCGATATATGTATTGTTGGAAGATTTTGGATTCGGACATTGTGTGTGTCATATATTTTTACATCTTATTTCCATATTTTTTAATTACAGAGAAACGTAAGTTCGAAGACTTTCGGTATCTTTCTTCAATTATCGCTCAATTTCCGCTGATATCGCGACGTAATATTTATATATCGTTATTTTCCGTCTCAGTGTCAGAACATTGTCTTGTATGTACGGTAAAGTGTATTTTTTTCCACGTGGTCTTCGCGGCTTGATCGTTAAGCGATGTTTACGGAATCGATACCAGCTGAGGTTGCACGAGGACTATCGTCATTAATTACGCGAAGACGGTGTATATTATTAACATATACGCCATTCTTAGCAGTTCAAAATAAGAATATCATGCTCGGTATTTTTTCTCCATTATCTATAAGAATCATTATAATTCCTGCGAAATTATATGCACCAGACATTATCTCGCGATAGAAAAAGTATTGTAAGTATATGTATCTCACAGTAATTATAAAATTCGTTACCGGACTTTCTCGTGCGGCGTAGATAACGATTTCGTGCGTGTGTAATTAGCGTGACAAGAGAATAAAACGCTCATTGAAATATTGTAAATACCGGACTCGCTTCATTATGAGGCTCACTAGTCGTGTTGTGACTCAGTTTCCGTGTAACATATTGTGTTATAACGATGTTTATCACGGCACGTGCAAGAATTATTACTTATTATTATTAAGAACATTATTACTTATAATAATTAGAATAATAATTATGCACAAGCATGATTTTACATATTGCATTATTAAAATAAAATTCGAATCAATTTGGTGTATGTATGTATGTATGTATGTATGTATGTATGTAGGCTTATTAGTGCAATTTTTTATTCTACTTTTTTATTAGCAAAAATATTTCATACCAATATATTATTACCATTTTATGTAATATTTAATAATAAAGATACCGACATTGCTAATATCTGCTCAAATTATGGGCATCAATAATTATTCAAATATATCTGAAGATAGAGATACAGGATTTAAATTAATATGCAAGTTAATAATATAAAAAGTGAGAGAAAAAGAATAGAATTTATTACATCACAAAGTAGCAAAGAAACATCAAATATAAAATATATTTACGAAATATATGCAATGTCGCATTTATATTTTTCAGATTGTTCGATTAATTAATAAGATGTTTTAAATTCGCAATATTTATACAGGGCACTTTGCATTAATATAATAAAAGCGATTTATGTGACTGATCTTCATTATTAAATGAATCAGAAATATTAAAATACATTTATAATTACAAATTTAAACATATAATTTTTTGTGACAAAATAAGTGGGTGCTCATATATCATAAAAACATAAGTAAATATCGGTTTCTGTTATTTCAAGCATTTCTCTATTAATTTTTAAACATTAATGTGAGCTTACAACAATAATATTACGCATTTGCATTTAGAGTGAGAGATGAAATTCTTTTTAAAATAAATACAATTCTAGACTAACATTGTTTACTCTTCTTAATTAATCGTAAAATAATAAAAGTAAAATTTTTTTCTCTCTTTAAGCTCAACCTCAAATAATTTAATAATTTAAATTTCGAATATATATATATATTTGAAATTCATTAAATTGTTAGCAGAAAATTTATAATAAAATATGCAGAGTTTAAAAACATGAGCCTCAATTAATAATAAGTTTAATTTCAGACTTTTAAAAAAGGATAGACATATATCTTGAACACATTTCACATGTCGTTTTTATATTTTTAGCATTTGATATGATAAAGACAATATCGCAAGTAGGAACCAGTTCACCCGGAAATAAAATATTGTGCGAGATAAGATTTTTCACATACCATCAATTGTTTGTTCTTATGCTTTGACAAAGCGATATTGTAAAAACTTTACGATATTAATACCGTTACCTTGCCGCAATTGAATGCATTTTTTTATGAAAAGAATTGTAAGGTCAACAAAAATTTGCACATATTACATATTAAACATACGCTCAGTGCTAACTAAATACGAGCCTTGAATCATATTGACTTTTTATTTATTTATTTATCGCTGTTATTATCTGCGGCGAGCTCTAACAATTTCTTCAAACTTATATTGCTTATAATAATTCGTTCTTTTTTTATTACTACGATATAACAGCATGTTGCAATATTCAGCGACATTTTTCATTGCTCGAATTCCGAATGAAAAAATGAAACGTAAATTTGATGACTAATGTTTTTAAAGCGTATTTTAATAAATTGTTGAATTTTAACTGGTAAGACGTGTTTTCAAAATTGCACGATTATATTTATATTTACCTTTATCACATGTGCGAAAATAAATTCACTCGATTTAAGTATTTGTAGTTATCGGTCGATATTTTAATTCAATATTGATCCAATTTTCGTGAATATGTGTGTATATGTGTGGTATTATTTGCGATATCGAATACAACGGTTATAAGTAAACAAATTAGTGTTTTAATAATTTTGTACAACGATTGCCGTGTATAGATTTTCGGTTAAATAATATCTAACAATCGCTTGGAGTCTATAAGTGCATCTGTCGCAACACAAGTATGTTCTCTATTTTTAACATCGCTTAGTTACTAACGATAAGCCACACCTACGGAAGTCGATAATGCCAGTAACGTCCGAATAAAATGATAAAACGCAAATTTCATAATTAATATTTTAAGATGCTTTTTAAAAAATACTTATTTAATTTTAACTGGTAGGACATATATATAGGAAAAGTAAACACGCAATTAATGTTGGATATTGTTTTAAATTTTTAAAACTTTTTTTATATTTTCTATACTTTTAGGTTAGGTTAGGTTAACTTTTATTAACTCGTTAAACATAATTATCATTACTTATTAATTTATTACATTATTTATTCATGACATTTAAGAGCATAATAGAAAAAGAAAATTATTGCATTGAAATTATTTTAATTATTTATTATTCATTTTTCGCACACAAACGAGAAATCTAATAAAAATGTATGGATCGAAAAATCTTAATCGTTTAATCTTAGTCTTTTTAGAAATCTTTTTTGCATTAATCAATTCGTCTGAAAGATAGATAAATATTTTCAAGATTATTTATTGAGGAAAATGATTGAATTATTTAATAGAGCATTTGTATCTGATTATCACGAACATGTATATCATCGGTGTGAATTTTCTTTTTATACTCGTAATATAAAGTTCGTTCTACATAGCGCGCGTTAGCACGTTACATAGCGCTATTTATGAACGTATATTCGCGGACTTATCAGGTTAGCTTGGCCCAGAGACCGTAGAGTGAAAAATACACTTGATACTACGTCATAAAGTGCAATATCATGTAATAGAATGCAATAAAAGTATTTGAAAGCTGTGTAAGTTGTCATTTAACGATCGGCAGCTGCAATCGGTAAAAATTTTAGATTTTTCGATACTGGAAGTAAAAAGAAGAAAACATAGAGAAAAAAATTTATCGATATGTTCACGGATAAACTTGATACTTGAGATGGATGAGATAGTACCTCTAAAATATCTTATCTTGAGATATATAAAATTCATTTTACTCTCTGATTGAGAGTCAAGTTCATTTTTAACTCATCTCGATGAATAATTTTATTTCACTCTTTATCAGTTGTGCGACTTATGCAACAATTACTGTTTACATAACATTGTAATTATTTTACGAGTGCTGTAATGTTAAAATGCATAATCAGATATATCGATATTCAACCTCAATAAATAATGACATACACAAAGTAAAAATGCAGAGTTTTGCGATGTTTCTATCTTCTGCAATATTTTTATTATAGGTTGTGCTTAATCAAAAATCAGTTTTTTTAGATGGTCCGAGAAATAATGGATCATCTTGTTTACGATTAGAAAAAAAACGGTCGCGTGAATCTAATCATATATCATATTGTTGAAAAAATTCGGCAAATTTTCCCTTTCTTCTTTCTTTTTAGGTCGCATAGTCTAGATAAAAGAAGGCAAAAGTAGGCCGAAAGGATTTCGCAATACTGCTCGCATATTTGTTTTAGTCGATTTTTATGTGAGGATTCGTTTGACATTTATGCTGCTGTTGGGTCGATAGTTTGCCACTTGGATTCCAGGATAAGTTTAAATATATAAAGCTTCTCAGTGAGATCGTTATTCGGAGATCAAAAATAGTTATGTGTATCATTCTTCCATATATGTACTATAACAATAAGTAATATTTCGGACATCAGTCATATAAACTTTTACATACCTTATCAATTTAGAATTTAGAATATTTTCCTTTATAAAACTTGTTATATATTTTATACAAAACCTCTTTGGAAATTAAATGCGCTTGCGTTTGAAAAAAAAATCAGTTTGTGAAAACGTTGAAAGATTGATTTATCGATATATATAGTTTAGTACAGAAATATCGGAACAATATTGAGTGTCTATGTAAGAGAAGAAAGGCAAAAAAAAAATAAATGATAACCTGAATCACCTTCCATTCGACTCGAAGGACAATAATCACGGTGATTGCTGTATAATGACCGTCGTGGCTCACCATAATCTACGTTGCGACTTTCACGTAGACCTCTCGACACGTATATGTAAAGTCTCGGTTACGTATATTTAAGGAAATTTCTTGAGTGACCCCGCATATTCGTGGACTATGCAATAACAGCAATAATAATAATCGCGTAATTAAACATTCGCAATCGAATATATACTATGCTTGTACTTATTTGCACAATCAGATAAACTATTTCTGTCCCAGATTGGATAAGATTCATATTGTAACGGTTGCATACACATACACCTTTAGACTTTCGAACAATTCTACCGTCAAAACTGGGTCACGCGCACAGGAAGATATCGTGCTTTGACAATAAAGAACTATAAGAATAATGCTTTGGCGATGAACGCACCGAGTGCTAAAAATTTTGTGCAAGAGTTTTATGGGCATGCTTGGTACGATGCATGATTTCTCGAAAGAAGAGTCCGAATCAATCCGGATAAGTCTGACTGAATGACTTATGTTAGATTCAGTGGACAGAGATAGACTCTATTGTAAATGTATGATAGAAGAAGAATAAGAGGGAGAAAATATACGGAGTATAATTTTTTTATAAAAAATAAATAATATATCTTTACTATATAAAAATTAAATTTTTGGAGACATTATTTTTAATGTAAATAGAAGAAAAATTTATTTTGTAATTACTGCACATGGTTGTTGTAATTAAATTTCGTAAAAAAAATATGTGTAGTCATCTAGTGATTATTAAATGAACGCTTACCTGGGAAGAGTTACCTGGGAAGTGCAAATATAGCCGGTATTACTAGTTAGTTCTGCGTTTGTCCAGTTACCGTTTGATGTTACGATCGACAAAATTGCTTTATTTCCTGTTTTTTTTCTCGATTGATAAGCAGTGAAGAATGGTTTAATAGCATGCAATAATAATAGTATAATAAGTATGATAAGTCTGATTATATACTTCACGCATAATATAAAAAAACAAAAAAGAACCTAAAGAGGGAATATAATAATACAGAAAAATATTTATCAAAACACTGCTGATCGAACCATGCAACAAACAATATAATAACAATATATTTTATATATATTATAATAATAGTTTATATATTAATATATCTTCTCGCTTCGATATATGCATCGTGATAATAAAATATAAATGTTACGTCAATAAGCATAAACCTTTTTTTAACGAAATTGTGCAAAAGTACCAATTATCATAATTTTTATTGACTCTTTTACATGATGGGTATAAATATCCATTTTTTTTGTCCATAAAAACATTACAGTAATCTCTTACAAGAAAAGTATGTGACTGTATATTTACATTAGTTCAATTACAATGTGATTACACTTAGAAGTGCTATTTATCTATATTACATATGTATAATCGCACCGATATAATAAATCGCAAATTATCAAAAAATCAAACACCACAATGGCAGTGTCGTCTTAATTAGAAACATACGCATACGGCTCGAAGTATTGGCAATCGTATATCTCGTAATCATTAAATTGAGAGGCTATAGTAAAATAAGGCAGTACGTAAAAGTCAATTACAATTAATATAGACTTTATCCATAGCAAAGATCTTTGTACGACTAATGGACCTATAAATTCCATAATCTTTCCGAACAATATTGAACGCATTCGTGGCACGAAGGGAAAGATCGAAATGTTATAAAATCGGTTTGCCTGGTCAGTTTGCCTAGTCTCTACTCGAATATGTTTCGTTCTTATTTACATTAAATGTATTGTATATAGATATGCGTCATATAAAAAGAACGCAAAGTAATTACGCAATCTAATCGTGGTATAACCGGACATCGCGAATTTTTTAGTCGTTACTTACGTTATATCTCGATGCTTTTGAAACAATAGCCACTTGTACACTGAATTTAAACTGAAGAGTTTATTTCTCCAAAAGTTTATTTCGCTTTAAATAATATTTAAAATTATTATTAAGAAAAGTTGAGAGTATGTATTAGAAAGTTAATACGGGAGAAGTAGACGTATAATCTTCATATTTTAAAAAATATATTTATATATATGAAATATAGTTTATATGTGGAGAAATAAACTCTTGAATTGTACATTTATACATTTGTTTTCGACTATTTTCTCAAATTCATCGATGATATATTCAAATGTGACTGGAATTTTTTGGCACGATAATTGATTTATTTTCCGATTATGTCGATACGATGGCATATGCGGTTACATATTTACAAGATTCGGAATGCGCTGATTGGACAAAGAATCTTGTTTTTTATTCTACATGAAAAAAAACGTTATATTACATTATTTTCTTTTATAACGGTATTGGTCAAGCGATTAAACTATCCCTTAGTTCTTTTTTTACAAGTAAATATACAGTATTTACAAGAATTTTAAAGGAGGAATGTAATGAAATAACTGCCCATAAGACAGTAGATGGATCGGATAGTAAGATATAAATTATTATCATTTTGGTTACCTTTAGCTTGTCGAGTCACTATCGATTATTTTACAATCGGAGATAATTGCAATTATTTATCAGTAACATTTAAAGATTGCTACATCGAAATGCACTGCTAGTGATATTGTAAGAAATATCACTCTAAATACAACTAAAAAATTGTCAAAATTTTTTTCTAATATTCAATATTTAAAGAATTATAATTTTTTTGGATAAATTTGAAAAATAAATATGTGAAACATTTAGATTACAATTAAAAGAGAGATGATACACACACACATATATTAATGTATCACAAAATATAGAAAATATATCGACGGCAAAATTAAATTGGTGAAAGAAAAGAACAACAAAAATTATGTAAATCATATTTTTATTACGATAAAAAGTTAATAAAAAAGAATATGCAAGTGATATTGTGCTTAAGGGTGAAATATTCAGTTTTGCAACATTTATGAGATTACAAACATGTGATGTGATAAATCCTACGTATAGAGAACAAAAATCGTTAATTCGTTCAAATATAATCTAATAGATTACCAATTAGATAGATGACTGGTTTATGAAATTATTAAGTATGCGAGATATGGCAAATTATAATATCGCGTTTTAAAAATAAATTTCATTTATTTTTGCATATGAAAGACGGTTGCAGTGTAAATTTCTTGCGAATAATTAAACTAAATAACTTAACCAGAGATTACTGGCTCGATCTTATGGTAAATTTGATGCCTTATGAATCTAAGCAACTGATATTTAACAATTGTGATGCGAAACGAAGAAGTACGATTATCAACATATTATCCGTTATTTGAATAAATTGAAAGAGAAAAATTGAAAATCTCTTGCAAAAAATAAAACGAATTAATTTGCATACATTAACTTAATTCGCTTAATATATATAATATAATTAATATAAAATATATTTTTTCGAACTTAATTTTTGTTACGTGATCCGTATATTCTTTGGCGAGATTGCCCATAATCTCAATGAGGATATCGGATCAGGTTAACAAATTAAATTAATGGAACGATGCACGGGCCGGAAATGTCGGGTTTAGCAAATTGTTTCGACGATTTTATATTAAACGTAACCTACATACATCTGTGCTTGTCACGCACTTATAAATGAAATACAGAAATCATATACATATATTGGAACGTATCTTTTTAAAACAGTCATTCTTAGTTTACTAGGAGATGTGTGATATTTTTTTTATATTTTAATCTCGATAAAGCAGATCATTACAGATCTTATGTATACATCGTATGCATTATGTTCGTCACTCGTCGTAAAACACATGAGAGAGACAGATAGGGGATAATATTAAAAACAACCATCTATGAAAAGAGTATTATTCGTCTTAAATAGCACAGCCGCTTTGCTAAACCCGCGTTTCCACATTGGCGCCAGTGACTCGTGAGAAATTACAATCGTCAGTTAACTTAACTTCTTTATACGGTGAAACAAAGTATGACTAATCAACATCACGAATCAACATCGTGTACTTATGATAGAGGTGTTTCTAGAGTGAGTCGACAATAAATTCGTATAGCGGACTTGGTATGTAAAACAACGGCGTTCCTTCAACAGATATTTCTCGCTAATTGTACCGATATATTCGATTAATTAACGTGATGAAATTTACAGGGAATAAATTTGTAAAAATGTCTTTAAGGAAAAAAAAGGATATATATACGACATATTTCGCATTCATGCTCGAACTGTTTAGCAACAGGTTATATCAAGCAATCGATTGGCACGTAGATCGATCAGAGAAAACACATTGGTATTAGATTTTTGCTTTATAATTCAAGATGCATTTTGTAAAATTTAAAAACTTATCAATTGTAAAATTTAAAATTTAAAAACTTATCAGTTTCATTTTTTTATGTGATTATTTTATTAATTATGTAATTTTATTAATTATTTAATTATTTTCGTACACGGTCCAGCCGCGTTAAAATGTTTTACGATCTAATTATAAATTTTCGGAAAAATTTAATTTTTTGTCTCTTTTGTCCAACGAAATAAATTTTCGTAGATTCGGGAAAATCTTGTGATATTTTCTCAGCAATTTTTCCTGCGAATTTTTGCTACGTTGTCGCTAAGTTCGAGCATAAATTAATACGTAAGGAACCGTCGTGTATATCCTAGCACACAAGATTTATAAATATTAACAGCCCGAGTTAGCACGTTGCGTCACCCACGTCTACTCGCACGTAACCCACGTAAAGCAGATAATTCATTCAACTGCACGTGCAATTTAATACATGATATAAAATACATACACTTCGCTCATATTTACCATGTCGACCCTTTATAACAGCATATGTCAAAATCTCTTTGATATTATTTTTCCCGCAAAAGATTCCATATCAATATAAACATATCAGATTATTATCGCAATTCATAACAGCGTTTATTTATCGCAAACAAGTTTGTTACATGTAATTTTCAATATTTTTAGCAAAGGAAAAATGTAAACATAATATTATGATTAATTTCTTTTCTCTTTCAATTTTATTTAAAAATAAATTTTAATAAATTTTTTAATTAAAAATAAATTTTATAATGAAACGTAAAGCGCGAGTGGCTGGTTTTAGTAAATCCATTTCCGAAATTCACGAATTCATCATTGTGCTCATTCTCAGTTATCGTAGCGATAAATAGCAGCTATTATAGGATAAATCGAGGGGTCGAGGAGGTCTTTTGAGTGACGTGTTTTCTGACGTGCGTGCGATACGAGTAGACAGGGTGTACGACGGACACCTGGCCCGCCGATGATGGAGGGATGTGCCGACTTGTGGGATCAATATGCCTGAAGTGGTACGATGGATCCACTGCCATCGTTTTAACGAGAGCGATTGGAGCAAGGGAAAGTTATTGTACACTCGTGCGTGTTGTATGGCTGCCGTTCTTCCCCGTCACGGCGGAAAGTTGTTGTTTCAAGTGTTGTGTTGTGCGGTGAAGTCGACTTTTCTCGTTCACCGCGCCCCCACGACGACGTTACGTCAATCGACTTTAATGGCTCGACACGTTGTAGCTCGCGGACCTGGCGAGGGTGTTTGTCTGTTTTTTTTTCCATATATAAACGCGCGAAACGTATCGACTTCCGTCTCCGAGCGAAATTTCGCAATCGACCGTGTCCTTCGAATCTTGCCACGGTCGAGCGATCAAGAGTTGCGAGTCGTATTAAGGATCGATTGCATTTATCGGTTAACTCCACCAGGATGCTCGTTTGTACGTATGTACTTAGCACGATTGAGTTTTACTAAAAAATAATTGATTAACCACAATTAGTGATGGCTGATGTTGATTTAATCGAGTCTGACAGTCAACTATTTGATAGGTTCAATTAACTAACTCTGGTTAACGAAACTTTCTATCTCTCTTTGAGGCAGAACTGTGACCCCTCTAACTTTATAGGTGGAGAGCGAAAATGTAGTTAATACCGCGATTAAACGACGATAATCGAAGTTGATGTAATCGGCCCCGAGACGTTTCGAGAGAGATCGAATTGCAAGTACCAGGCACAGGATGAGATCTTATTGTTTGTTCTACGAGTATCGATTCTCAGTGGAATCGAGTTCGCGTCTTAAGTGTCACTTGTGATTGCTTGTTGACTTGGATTAAGAGAGGTGCGGATATTCTGGAACAAGTCGTTTTTCGATTCGAGAATATCCATTTCGTATAATCCAATAATTCACTCTTATACTCTTGTCATTTAAGACACTTGTATTTCAAATTGATATTATATATATACCTTAAAAAAATTATTAAAAATATAGCCAGAAACACATTGTATTCTTGTACGAAATTCTGAAATTTTTTTATTTATCTGGAGCGCGTTTTACAGACTTGGATGGCTCAGTGTAAAAGAATGAATTATCTCATAAATATAAAAAAATTCTAAATTTGAGTGCTGATTCATGTAAGATTTGAAAGCAGATGCCTGTCTTTCGCAATTCTTGAGCGAAATATTTCGGTGCGCGATTTCTCGCAAAGAAGTAGATACGTTTCGCAGGCAACGTCGAGATGAAATATCGAGACGTTCCGCTTCGGTGATGAAGACAAATGTTACTTTGGACGTTTCATGACAATATCATGCGATGCTCTCGAGTCGAAAAACCTCGCTATTGGACGCTCGTGTCGGACGTCCTCTCGCCGACATTGTCCGATATTGAGAGAAATTAATTATAATTAATAAAAATGTGCATGGCAATAAATTCTATTTTATTTATTAAAAAATTTTAAGCGTTCTTTTAAATTAAATATATATCACCGATTTAAATACGATATCAATAAAAAGTTAATTTTTTTATTTTGTAAAATTGAACATGTTACAGATAAATTGTTGGTTCTCATTTTATATATTGTATATTAAATAAGAAATTATATCTGTTTTAATTTTTTTATAAAATAATAAAATTAATTTCTACGAAATGCCATAAATAACGCAGCTATAAATATATTTGCAAAATTTGTCACTATTTTGGAAGATTGCTCTAATTCTATTTACGATAAGAAATCCATCTACGAACAAAATTAATTAACGCGCGGTAGATAAGAATGAACTTCGAAAACAATCAATTTCTCTCGTTATCCGACATATAATCAGGGAGTTAATCGATTGAACGGTATAGAAAGAGTAGGACGGGAATCGTCGCGTGCAATTGCGAAGTTTCTCGGATGTTTACAAGTCGAAGGATTTGAGCGGCACGAACGTAAAGTTATCGGCAAATTTGATTATCGTCGAAGAATCGCAAAGATAACAGGCGTATTGGCATCAACCCGTCTGACGATATTTTTTTTGCCTCGATCGCCGTGAAAATCCCTCGAAGGGATTTATGTTTTCTCTTCATCCAAAGGAAGTTCCAATTGGTCCGCTCGCCGAAGCTCCGAGTCCGTGTCGAGGTCTTGTAACTCGATCAACGTAGCCGGTTAGCATCTATAAAGACAAGATGCTAGACTGCCGTGGGGGCACGCGATTGTCAATGCCACTTTGCCTTTTGCGCGAATATATCCGCGCGCAAATTTTGCGCGAAGCAGATTCCCAGAATCTGAAAATAGCAAGGATACTTTATTTATTTAAAAGCTACGAGAACTAGGAACAAAATTATTCTTAGCACTTTCACAGAATATTCGAATGTTTTAAACATGTTGCTTTTTATATTTGATTTAATTTTCTATAATAGAACAAAATTTGTTCCTCTTATCATACAGAAGAGACATACAATTTCGGAAATATTTTAGAATTCTTCTATTTTACAGAGTTCTAAATTTTACTGGAATAAAAGAATTAAAATGTTTCAATCATCTTATTTTATTTCTGAAAATACGTATTATTTTCATATTTTTGATGAGAAAAGTTGAAAAAATAAATGAACGTTGAATCAACTCTGTGAAAATGATAAATATGTAAAATTTATATATAGTTATAGAGAGAAATTTGCATAAAAAATATACATGAGACAACTGTACGCATTTTTCAATTGAAAGAAAGCTGCTCAATTTACATTTATTTACTTGCTATTATTTTGATAGTATACTTGTGTATTTTTTGGTGCATATATATATAGTTGATATACGTTATATATAATATATTCGTAATTTTAAATAACTAGATACATATGTACATAATTAGGGGTATCTGAATAATTATCTAAATAATATAGATTATGAAATAAAATTAATAAAATCTATCGTAATACAACAGATAATATCAACATGCTTGAGTATTGATTCGACTCATACATGAACAATAATAAAAATTTGGTGCCATAAATAAGCGATAATTTAAAATCCTTTAATGAAATTTCAGAAGGCTTAATATATTACATTGATAAATGCACTTGCATCGCTTAGCTACGTATTATTACTATGTATCTCGCATCTACTTTACGTCTTCTCGCGTGTAACGCGCTACGAACGAGATAGGTAACAGTCAACGTTGCAAGCGAGATAAAGTCTCACCTTATTTCCTCTAGGGCATGCAACGGCTCTAATAATGCTCTCGTAGCAGGCCGCATCGGCGAATATATTACGAGAAACGTGCTAAAATCTGATTTTAACACTTTGAATCAATGACGACAATCTCTCGACCGACATAGAATGTATCTGAATCGCAAATTGAAAATTAAGCAAGTTGTAAGGTTTAAGTTTTCCATTATAAGCGGAAATTTAAAAGAATATTCCGCGAAAGAAAGACAAAGATATGTATTTAAATTTTAGAATAAAATTTTTCAAAAATTTCCATCAAACATGAATTTTCATCTGGGTATTTTGCCAAAGTTTTATGATTCTTTACTCGAATCAAGCGTAAAATGGAGAGATTCAAAGTGTTAATTATTCGCGAGGCGGGTCGATGGATTTGCACGTACTCGTTAAAAGTTCACCGATGCGTGTCGAAGGTCGGAGTTTGTACTTATACTAATGCATTTTACTGGTGAGTACCTGAGCGAATGCCGTACCAACCACACCGCTGGCAATCGCGAGGAGATTACGCTCCATCCACTCTTCGCCGGCCTGTATGCAACCTTTTTCGTAAATCACTTTGGCGACCTCAAAGTTCTGAAAAAAGAAAGGAGAAACGGCTACTTGGCTTACCGTTTGTTGCCCCCCCGGTATGTTATTATTATAGTTGGTTAGTCCAGGACAATTCGATGGCGTTAGTTCCGTGAAGGTTTCCGTGGAGAAAGTGAAAGGATAACTTGGCCGTTCTTTATGTAACTCCAGCGTTTTTACCGTCGATCGCGTCAATCGGTTGCTATTTTAATGCGCGCGTGTCGCAACCGTTTGTCGCGACGTATGTTTCGTCATTTATGCAAATTGCCGTAATAATTTGCATTGGATTTGACATAGGCTAACGATCCGGGTAAATGTTTTTTCTTTTAAGATATACTTTATGTTTAATGTTTTGAATTACTGTATCAATCGTGCCTCTCTCTCTTCTCTCATGATAGAGGATTTATTTGCTATAAATGAATTGTAATAATAACATTGATAAGCTATCATGAAAAATTACGACGAATTACGCGGATGCGAAAGCCGCTTACGAGTCCGAGAGAGGATAAAATCTGCGGCGTCGTTAACTCTCGGTCGCTCGAGCGAGGATCTGCGGGAAACGTTGAAAAGGTCAGACCGTCCTCGCTTTTACATCCCGCCGCTCGATCCCGGTCTCCACTCCGTTAAGTGAAAACTCAATAAGGTACTTGGTCCGGCAGGCATTTCCTCTCCGTTTTCCACGATTCCGTCGCGAGAACTATATCATCGGGAGAAGAATCTCGCGAAGCGAGCTTTACGAAGAATGGCTCGTGCATTACGAGAGTGACGTGCTTAAAGAAGCGACTCTCTCAGCCATGGATATCGAACAATAAATTCCGCCGCTTAAATCTCCTAGCGAGTTTCCGGCCGATAACTTCAATTTCCAGTCATATAAAGGTAGCAACCTAATTTATTGGGGTTTGGTGGACGGGGGTTGCGTTAGAGGGGCTAGATCGAGCCAAGATAAAATGGTTCCTGGGGAGGACGAGGAAGAGAAGAACGGAAGGAAGATTCCGAGGGGAGGGAACAAGAGGGGAGGACACGTACGTGCTCAAGAAAATATATACGGGTACGGTGGCGCGCGAAAGGCGGAAAGGGGGGGGCGGGAAAAGGGGTCTAAGTAACAAACCCACTCTGTTACGTCGTGCCTCGCGCGTTTACTCTCAAGGAGCCGGAGAGTAACTACGCGAGGCTTTCAAGCTGCTACTTCATTTACACCTTATCCCTCTCCGCGACCTAACTTTTCCAACATCGTCGTCCCCCCTTCTCGTTTTCGCTGATGCCGCGATACACGACGATATTGTGCGACTCCCTCATTAGCGGGGCGTTAGATGCCCTAATTACTCGAGTCTCCGCCCTGCCCTCTTCGTCGTTTCGAACAACTTTGTGCGGAAACTGCTAATTTATTTGGACTCGTCGCGCGCGTCAAAGCAGCCGATGATGCGCGCCATGACGATAACGATAGAGATTGGGGGGATGAAAAATAGGTGACGAGGGTCTGATGTGTACGCAACGTGACTTTGGTTAAGCGCAAAGTTAATTGAGACTCTCCGACAGGGCGTAAGGTAAGCGAACGACGAAGATTTTTGCGAGTGGCAAGGAAGATTAATTTGACGATGAAAAAGACCTCTGGAGAGAGACTCGTGCCCACTCGTTTTTATTCGTTTCCACCGTTCGTTGTGCGCTACTCGCTAAATTTCTCACCCCTTGACGAAGACCTTCTTTAAGCTCGTTTTTTTTTTGACAGGCACGAGGGCAGTGGCAGCCTCCCTATTTTAGCGTACTATAATCTGCCGTATTAGCATAGATAACATCGCAATTCTAGCACGGTACAATCACGTGCGCTAGCATAGATAAGCGCGCGATTATAGCGCAGCATAATCCCGGGCTCTAGCGTAGTAGTATAATCTCGTGATTTTAGCGTAATATGATTCTGCGCCAACCGGCTCCGCGCGTACGTAATTCTGACGTTATATAATTGCACGCGAGCGACTTTACGGTCTCGCGATGTGCCTTGATAATTTCCCTCGAATCAACATAAGTCTACGAACGTTTGTCTGTCCTGAAAATCTTCGATCTATCAATCTATAATCAGCTATAAAATCCCCATTTCAATTGACAGAATTTACATCGACTGCCGTCAGTCAGTCAGTTGCGATTTTTCTTTACTAAATCAATTTATCGCCCCATTGAATCATTCGTTAATTTCGGAGCTACATATTGACCGACGGTTAAGTTAATCGTATTTTAATAACAAATTTAATTATGAATTTCTCGATAATTTTCGATTAAACGTGTCAATTAATGTAATATTAATGCGCACCAGTTTACCGGCCGATACGTCAATATGCAATCTTGTTGCGACATAATTGCATGCGAACATCATCGAAATAATAATAAAACTCGTCGGCCGCGAAATTGAAATTTGAATAATTATCATGGAATTAATAGTTGCGCTAAGAGAAGGAGAAAGAGAGACAGAGAAAGGGAAAGAGAGATTCACATTTATGACGTGCAAACTAGTTTTTCGGACGTTTATTATGCCCATTGGAGGAAGAGTAGTATAATAGTTCTGGCCGTCAAGATTATGCAGCGAGCTGGCAGTAATTTACCGTACTGATTATGAGACAGACAAAAACTCGTATTATTGCATCGCGTGCCAGGTTCGTATAAGCGCTTTTATAGAATAGTTGTATGGTATATACGCGCTTATGACTTACGCTCCTATCTTCATTAAAGAGAATATAATGTGCCTAACTACGCGAAAAGTGGCGTTTCCAAAGAAGAAAAAAAACGAACGAAGCGTTTTGCATTGTTTGAAATTATGCAATATTTCTGAGATATGGATAATAATTCCACAAAATTCATTACCCGACAATTATAAGATTTGTCTAGACAAAGGATATATATAATATATCAGAATGTGTATTATATATATTTGATCTAATATCGTGTTTCGTGTTTTAACATCATCTATTATAAATTTCTGTCGCAAATATTTCGATCGACTATTCAATTATTGCAAGTCAAATCTAGTACATGTATATATATACACATATGTATAAAATTTCATACCAAAGACGTACATCTCTCTGACGCATACTATGTTTTGCAAATAAATCAATCGTAATACGAGCTACGTTCTCTATAGACCTGTTATGTGGAACACAAAATCTTTTGTGTTGGTTTCGCTTCGATATTGCACTATACTATGTGTTTGTACACGTGACGTTTTTGTTTAAAAGCGGATATATACGTGTGGTACTTACCGTATCGATTCTTTCGCACAGCCGTCGCGTATAGACGTAAAATGCATCGATGAAAATACGATATACACGTCGTAAATGAACGTACTTACTTGCAATGTGACCCATATAATGACAAGATACATTTAAATGTACATATTAATAACGACATTTCTAAATTTGACAATGAAAAGGCGAACATGTGTCATAGAATAGTCGACATAAGCAGAAAGAAAACGGAAACGTCAATCAATTTTACACAGAATGTTCCAAAATCATAACTAATTCACGAATGTCCTTTCCGTCAGTCGGTTTGAAATTGATATATTTTCACAAAATAAAAAATATCAAGATGCAAAACTACACAGTGATGAAAGGACACTCTGGTGACTCTGGAATGTTCTATGCGCAAAGTTTCATCACGTCTACATTTAACATACATGCGACCACGTTGGCAAATAGTGGCATCTCTATTGAAGGAATCGAGAAGTTGGGAAATTGCAACTTTCTCAAACTCGGCGCGCATATTTAGAGCTAATTGGCATCATAGTCGAGACTTGCCGCGCGCAAAATATCGCTTAATGGAATTAAAGTTTCAACAGTAAACCGCTTTGCATCGCGCGCGCGCTCTCGGTCGATCTCCCGCCGAAGTTTACTTCTTTCGGTCTTTACACCGTGGTATAAAAGCGGATCGATCGGCGGCAAACTGTGTAAGCGCGCGGCCTGACATATTCATACGTACGCTTTTAGAAAGGTAAGTAAGGCGACGCACGATCGAAGATTCGATGGCGGAAATACGCGCCCTCGCAGATGTCACCGCCGAGTGCAACGAACGATAGTTGGTACTTTCCTTTCCGTGACGACGATCGCGACTATCAATCTCCGCGAGCGCTTTATTGTCGGACGGTATTTCTCTCTACGCGAAACTTATATACGCGGTTTGTCTGAAAATCCGCGTCGCTTCTTGCGAGAGATACTTTATTTCTACGCCGTGGCGCAATTTCGCGCCCGAATAAAATAGAAACTTTCATTCATGGAAATAGAAATATCACTCGAGAGATTTCTGTTTACTTGGATAACTATATCCGTAAAATGTATTGCGGAATTGAAAGCATCATTTTTCTAAACGTGCTTACTTTATTTTGAAAAATTCCTTTTAATATATTATATATTAAAGTATTATACAGCAAACGCATTATATTTGTATTTAGATTTTTGGATTATATTCCAAGCAGAAAAGGTATTTCGATGAATTCGATTTCATCGAGCGATCGATCGATGCGCAGTTTAGTAGCTCAGTTAGTCGATCGACGAGCAGAGAAAGTTCAGACTTCCCATCTTGGTGGACGGCAGTTTTCAGGGAAAGAGTACCTGCAGAATCATGGTGCAGACCACAGCACCAGCGACGGGTACGAGGTTCAATTCTAGCCACTCCTCGCCCGCTCTTAGACAACCCCGCTCGAATATACTCCTCTCTCCCGTCTGCATTGGCCCGAGAGGGCAAATAGAAATGATTTTAAAAGTCGGCAGACACAAGATCTTTACTTAACATCTCAGACAGAGACGCTCGAAATTAGATCGTTGTTGTAAACCGAGAACAAACGTCGTCTCGCTCCCGATGGCAAAGAGGGGAGTGAATAAAAAAAAATAAATGATTCGCCCGTTAGGTTCTAATCGCGATTCCCACGCGCAGAAATATGTATTTTTTATGTTACTACGAATCTACAAAGCGCACGCCCTTAAGGGAAAGAGGAAACTTAAGAGGGTTTATCGACTGACGCGCGAGCATAATTTAGCGGTTTAAACCACAGGGGGAAAGTAAGAGAAATGTAATAAGGTGTTCGTGATGCTCGCTGTTGCGTGAAGTGGTCTAGTGCAAGTGTGCTGTAACGAGCGAAAGGGGGTATTCGTGATGGTGCACACGTAACATTAGTTCTCTTCCGCGTAATAAATTTTTACAAAATTCGCCCGTAGCAGTTTATTTCGGACTTAATTTTTTATTTGTAAAATTGGTCAAACGATAATATCTGTTTCGGATTTAATTTCTATTAATTTGCACATATATGTTCAAAGTGAATAGCCGATACTTTGCTAATGTGCCGGAAAAAGCTCTTTTTCATTATTTATTTATTCGCTTTTTATCGGCTCGTAACGCATCGCGGCGCATTAACGATCGTCCGGCAAAAAATATAATTAAGCGATGGGGGTTTCTCGATGAAAGCGTAATTAGCGAGGGCGAGTTTCAAGAGCCATTACATCGGGGATGATATATCTGCTCTTAAAATAGAAGACGGCACAGAAGTTCTTATTTCTCTTCCACACTTTCTCTCGTCCCTTGGATTCGAGCATTTTCTCTCTAATTAAGTTCCACGGTTTCTTGACCCGAGTCGTTTTTTAGCTGCGCTTGTGTAGACATTGTGTAATCCTGCGCGCGCGGCCTATGCAGAACTAACTACCCTTGCGAACTACCCTTCCTTATCTCAAATCTGGACTCGCGCGATAGAACGCAATTCCAAAGACAAATTATTCGGTGCCCCTTCGAGGCACGTTTTCCTTCCCTGGTTTACCGTATCTTTCGCGAAATAACGCAAGTTTCGAATCGGAAACAAAGCAAAACTAACAGTCGGAATACTAAGATGTCGCTTAGAATACTAGATGTAACGTAAGTGTGAAGTTTTATGATTGTTAACGAAATTAAAAAAGTTTTGTTTAGATGATATAGGATCTCTTACAATGAAAGATGAACTTAAAATTAAAAAGAATATAAAAAAGAAAGAGAAAAATTGAACAAAAAGGTAATAAAAAAATAGCTATTATTCGCGCTATAATTGAATAATATTTATAAACGCTAGTTTTGTCTACATCTGGAATTTTCTGTTACTCGATTACGTTAGTCATTACTTTTACAATAAGATGGGAGAAAACAAAGGTTTTTAATTAAAAATATTTAATTGGTATTAAAACGATAAAAGTAAGATATTGTACTTACATAACTAGGCTTTCTAACGTCGTAGCCGCATTGTTTATTTTTAATAATTTCCTGAAACAAATAAGAAGATTGCTTGACTTTCAACAGTGCGATTAGTACTTGATGAGAAAATATTTTTCAAGACGGCAGAAAATTGCATATACTAATCAATGTATAAAAAGTTACATTAGGTTTTCGCTTGCAACAGCTAAAAGGCACGCCGCACGCTTCCCTCGAGCCGATGTCGCTCGACGAACAATTGAAATAATTGTTGCGGTCCCAATCCTTTGGGCCCTCAATACCGCAACATTGCAACTGGAAAAGATAAAAGATAAATTTTATAATTTTGTGCACAATAATACATTTTTTTAATAATTTTAAAACAATATTGATATGTGTCTGGATTTTTTTAATATAGACTTTTACAACTTTATATTGAACTCTAACATTTTTTTTCTCATTGATCCATTATGTATAGAGCGCTAGAATAGAACTCGTTTCTATACGTAATAGTCGGGTGGAAAATTCGCCGCTTTAAAACGTTCATACAGACGAGAATGTTATCTACATGAGAGCAAAGTTAGAGAATCGTGCTCAAAGCGCATCAAGGGGATATTTTGCATTATTGGCGGAGTTCGCGCAGTGCCGATATGAAGTGCCGATATGATCAATCGTGATCGAATTTGCGATGAATACCACGGATGAAAATATGAATTTCAAACGCTGTCATAAATAATTCCGGTTGCGCTGGGAATTGAGGAGCGGTATGATATTAAATACGCGATTTATATAGAGCTCCAGTCGCGCGCGGGGGGGGGGGAGGGGGTAAGAAAAAGAGAAGAAACGAACTGGCGCGTATCGTCCAGCGGCGAAGTAATAAGAGTGCGAGAGAAAAAAGGAATCCCATCGCAAGCAGCAGAGTATTAAAGGAATGAGAAAAAGGCCAGAGGATGCGACGTAAGTCGGATTTGGTCGGTTGGTCCAAATTTCGAGACTCATTAAACTTCAATATCTGTCTTCTCTACAAGACTTCAAGGCGTTTTATTCCTTCTCGAATACTCGTATGTGGTAATCGTCATTGGGCAATTTAGCATTTTTTTCCCGCTAATTACATCAACCGTCAGATTAAAGAATAGCAGATATACATACATGCACATTGTAAAAAAATATTACAAAATTATGTGAATAATATAAGCGTAAAATTATGCAATATAAATAATGCAATTATTAATAAATAATGAATGTTATTATTTATTGTATAATTTCTTACTTCATACTTGTTCATATAATTTTACATATTTTTTTATAATACATGTATATCTTTTATAAAGCTCATCTAATAAAAAATCTCTTAAAGCCAATGTTAATTTTGCATACAAATATGCCCTTGAAAATGACGTATTTCGTATTAATGATTGCTTTTAAAGGACAATTCATTCAGTGATCTTACAAGTATTAATTCATTTGGGATAATTATAAGATAGGATCAGTAATTCGCTGCACCGTCAATTAATATTACTGTTAT
Organism: Camponotus vicinus; assembly: GCF_025532165.1. NCBI lineage: Eukaryota > Metazoa > Arthropoda > Insecta > Hymenoptera > Formicidae > Camponotus > Camponotus vicinus. The sequence goes on from NW_028141980.1 coordinate 9,368,526, forward strand.
ACGTTCGATGCATTAATTAATCAACCAATGTGCGCTATATGTATATATATATATATATATCTTGTGAGTTAATCATATAATTAATTAATCACGGGAATATTCATATTTTTTGGTACTACAGTTGCGCGAGTAAAGACATTTCACGTTAATTAGAATGAATTATCCAGCACGTAAGAGATATCTTACGTGCTGGATCTTATATCAATATTAAAAATAGATAATCGATACTGAGAGTATTTGTTAATTCCAGTATTAATAATGACGCGGTTGTATGCGAGAATGTATCGTTTGTTATATTTTTTTCACACGTGCTTTATACGATTCGATTATAGGCTTCGTAAGAAGTGGCCATCACACAAAACCGATACACCGAGAGGAAGGAAGAAGGAAAAAACTTTGCGTGGAGGATGGAAAAGTAATATCAAGCGGATCCCGACCAACTGCGTAATTTAGCTGATTTGTTTTTAGCATCGTTTTATTTCAATCATTCATGCGGCAACGTTTCAATTCGTTCCAATCAAATATTCATAATACGAAACACGGGCGCGCGGAATATTCATACGAGATGCGAATGCGCCGAGTATTGAGATAGGGGATACGAGTTTCCGATTCTAGCTGGATTTAATTATTATGCGCTCGATACACTGTACAGACGATATCAAGAGACGTCAACAACGGATCTCAATTCGCGTATCGATTTTTTCCCGGCTAAAACTTGCGCTTAAATCATGTAAAAAAATATTCACGCACAGACACAACAATAAAGATGCACGAATAGTAATAGATCGGACTATAATTCGTTTAATGCTCGCATCGTTGAACGATAATGAAATTAATTTAGACTCCTTGATACGATGCTCGACGTTTCGCGACGAGAAATTAGACGGAAATGAGATATTCCTTACGGAAAAATCGACTTCTAAAATAAAATTTCTATCAGCATACATACACATCTCTCTTGATACGTCCTGTACATCGATCGCGTTGGCCAAACCGACCGAGTGAGTCAATTGATAAGTGGGATGGTGATAGTAAATATGCTCCTCGCCTCGCCACCGCACGAAGTCGAAGTACTAAGCATTTCATTAACCGTCTATAAATGGTACCGAATGGATCCCGACGAAGCCAGACAATACAGTATACGGCAACTCGGCGGTATCTCGGTTTCCCCGGGGTTGATAGGATTGTCGAAATTGCGCGTCGGCATACCGGGCGTCCCTATTGAAATCTCGCGAACCACAATTGGTCGGCCGATCATCGATTAACGAGTTCTTCGATATTGCGCCGGAAACGCGACTGTCATATTTACAAACTAAATGAGATCTTTCGAAATATCGCTGTTCTTTACTGTCTTTATACACGTACCGCACTTGGATATTTTACGTTAAGCGAAGCAAATTCTACAGAATTTGCTTCGCTTTTGAGGAACTAGGATAAAATAATTATAAATTATAATTAATCATTATAAAATCATTATAAACATTTTTTTTATAATTGCTCATTAATTTGGCAGAAATATCCGCGATACAATATTCTTTTCTGGTCACTTTTATTTTATTCAATTGGTTAAAATGCGACCTTCTCTATCAATCATCGATGGCATAAGAATATGTCTGCTGGGATAATTGGGCCAATGATGGAGAATTGTGGTAGTAATTCGATGTTTGTGGACTCATCAGCGGTCTCTGAGGCCTGTCGCTCGCGTGTTCCGACATTAACCGAATCAATTCGCAAATGTTTCCGTATGTACCCGGGATGCGCGGAATAATTTGTGCATATATGCGACTCGATCGATCGATCGATGAATGCAACGAATATATATATAAGTATATAAACGCCCATAAGCTTATTATGGCAGATTCCGCGACCAGTCATTCATCCCCGTCTCCCTCCCGCGAGGTTCACATTTTAGCTAAACTGCGTTTCGCATTGAGAACGCACGCCACGGATCTATCGGTTGAATTAATTTTCGCGATTCCGCTGGATACTTGACCGAACGTAAATCACACCGTCGCGTCCCGTGTCCGCTAAAGTCTGGCGGAACGGATGAAATTTTCGCTAGATCTGGTAATGTGTGTGGCGCGACGCGCGAGAGCGGCGTGTGCGGTTTACCGTCGACTAGCTTCTACTGATAGGATTACCGAAATTGCGGCAGTGTACCTGAGCGGTTCTATTGAAATCTCATAAACCACAATTGGATGACCAGATATCGATTGTCGAATTCTGCTATTATATTACGCGCTATTTGGGCGGTCGCCGAAGCTGATCTCGCGGCCAGATTTTCATGTGGCGTGGACTCGATAAAGTTGGCGCAAACTTGCATATCGGTAACCGTCTAACCGCACAATTTCCCCTGCTGCTTAGGAATGCGCGCGAACCCCCTTCCCTTGATCGCTTTAGACACATACGTACGTTTATTGAGATCGAGTTGGTTCTCGAGTTTGGTTATTTCGCGGAAATCGTATATAAGGGAAACGCGTGTGTCGGAATTATATTATTGAATCTACGGAAGAGGAAATGCACGTGCGGTATACGCCAATGTAATTGAATAATTTTAATCAACTTGCCCAGTCTTCTTGAATCCAGTCGATGAGATTCTGCTGATCAGGATCCTCACGATAGTGGATGATAAATGCTTGGAAGCCCCCCGTAGCTTGCGACTTTATCTGCGTGACAAATAAAATATCACTCTAATTAATGCAAATCGTCTGCGCCAATTATATTATTTATATAATTTTTAGATCTATTTTAAAGTGGGAAACCTATCTTAAACTATTTACATTAATAAGAGTTTCATCTCCAACAGTCTGTTCGTTAAAGATAAAATAAAAAGGGAGAGAAGAGAAATTTCGAAGAGATGGAATCTCGTGTAAAAAGTTTCACAATTTCTCTGCAAAGTTTTACAATCGGTAATTTCTGGCTCGGATATTCCCTCTTCTCGACAATCGACGGTTGTTACAGGCGTTGCAGGTGCAAATACTCAAGGACGAAACTTAACTTCTCGCCGGTCGTAAAGCAAAACGACGCGCATTAAAACGCGAGCTGCGCGTGATACGATAGCGCGCCGTTTGTCGGTTGTTCAAATTTTCCACCGGCTGAAGAAAATTCTCGTCATGTTTAAAGGATATGGTTAATGGAATTAATTAGTAACCCGAGAACTTGCTGCATAATTATACGCAAACTTCGTCGGCGCATGGCCTAGAGTCTGTTCTACGTGTTCGTCTTGCTTGCGAGCGCGCGTGCATGTTTTCTCGGCGAATAAGATTGTAAAATATGCACCGACGAATATTTTGCACAATGCATTGGACTTATTTGCTTTGACAATTTAGCCATGCTTTCCCTATAATTATTTAATTAATAAACACTGTATGTAGAAATAATTACGAATAAACGCGGCAAAATTGTTTCGAGGAACAAGTACACTTGTTTTGCAAATGTTTAATTCCGTAGAAATCTTTTGAATTTTAGCAAAACTGTACATCCCGTGAAATTTTATTCGCGCGAATAATTAAATTCCTACGCATGCAACATAAAAAAATGATACTAAATTATAGCTGTAAAATAATATTGTCTATGATATATTATTTTAATATTTACTAGATATTTGCTATTATTATTATTATTATTATTATTATTATTATATTATCAATTCTTAAAATAAGTAAGTAATTTTTTTTTATTTTAAACTAAATTAAACAATACGCTATGAAATATTTACCCAATCTTTAAAGATAAATCCTAGGACACCAGCACCCATTTCCATCAGCAGTAATAGAGCCAGAAATATCGCGTACTGCAACAGTAATGCGAAATTAACTCTGAATGAAAATTCTCGTAAGATGCCTGAAAAGAAATTAATTAATGGCTATTATAGTGTCGTTTCCTATTCGTCAAGACCATCCTTTTCAACCGCCATTGGACCGATCGTTACCTTTCGAGCAACTCTAATCTTCAAAGAAAGCTGAGTCTCTTTGAAATTTTAAATACTTTGAAACGTTACATTTTTCAAAGGACGAACTTTTGTTTGATCGCGCGGGGAACGGGCAAGGCAGCGATAGACCATAGATATCACGTAATGAACCGGAAGCTCGATCAAACTTGAAAAGTTTCAAAAGATATCGAACAATTAAAGTAATCCAGCGGGATCTTTATTGAATCCTATAGAGGGCTTACCGCAGCTAGGAGGCATGTGTTCTCCCGTAACGCGCCGACGCATCCCGTGAAACCGATGATAAATGTCACTGTACCTGCAACAGAATAAATAATATCGGGTACTTCGTCACATAGCGCGCGAAATATGTAACGCGAGGAACACACGAACGCATTCATCAATGTATCGTATAATCGTGAATTATGAGCGTGAGTCCCATCGGTGAATTCATTCTCGCATCGACATTCCTGCGTGAGATTTCACAGGTATATTTATAGATTGGAAAGTGTATTGCAAAGTGTATAGAAAATCGTGAAAATCCCCAAAAAATCAGAACTATACAAATAAGTGATGATAAAATACAAAATCGAGATAGTTTCTTTTATTTTATCCTCGTGTTTACTTAATTCTTACATTTTCAAGTCTTGATTCGTGAGAGTGATAGTGTTTATTGATCGAGAAATATTCGAAATCGAGAAATATTCGTAGAGTTCTGGAATTTCATCAACTTTGATTTACGTAGCGTACGTTGCGTATACGCTACATGTGGATTTGCGAACGTTCGTAGAGTTACACAAGTAATTATATTAAAATTCCTCCGCGAGATTCAGTTGAATTTCGTAATAGTGCGTCATCAGCGGTACTGCGTTGCGCGTGCGATGGTAATGCGGAATATTTATGAAATTATCTGCTACTCGCGGACGAGCGTAATGAGCGCTGAATCAATTTCGTGTATATGCTAACGAAAAGTTGGCCAGAGGACAAATACTCGAAATTCATGCTATCACGATTAATCTGCGCGTATTTGAACGCAGGTTTTTAAATTTTAAATTTAATACCGTTGCAACGAAAATACAAATATTAATTTTTAAATGGTATTAAAAAGATCAAACCCGCGTAAAAACGTAATAAACAGTATTGATGGAGTTTGTATAGAAATAAATTGGCAAGTACAAATTTGAAAATTGAATTTTATTTATTTCTATATATTCGATATATAATTTTATTTATTTCTGTATATTCGATATATATTCAATATTAATATTCAATATTAAAGAAAATAGTAGTTGATACAAAAATAATTTTTGTAAAAATTTGCCGATGAATCTTACAAGACATATTCACGAAGTGTCGGGTCGGTTTTAGGGAAGTGTGTATATTTTTGAAAAGTACTTGTCGCGCGAGACAAGTTCCACATATATATCATTACCGTCCGAGACCATGTCAAAGATCAAAAATCGGAAAACTTAACTTCAGATAAAATTCAAAATTTGATTATGCGCGGATAATTTAAGTATTTAATATCATCCGATTTAGCATCATGAGTAAATTTCAAATATATCATCGTATTTTGGCTTCAATTTCTTTCCAAAAATATATACATTTTCCCAAAATTGATTCGGTACTTCATAAATGTTCCTTATTAATCAGATAATAGTTTTACGTGAATGAAGAAGTTATATGGCTCAAATGTTTAAAACAATTTAAAGCGAATTTTATCGTATATAGCGTTGATGGAAATGGCTCCGGTGTGTTAAAAATTAATAGCTGCATCGAGAAAACGATTATAAGCCAAACTCGGTGGGCATGCTGTCGGACTTAATGAATTTTATCTATCATCGAAAGTTATAAGATTTTAGGATGTATTCCGGAAATGGAGGTAACTTTTAATCCGATGGTAAAGTGGGTGCGGTAGCGTAAAACGAAGCTTTCAAGTAACTGAATAATTAGTCCGGAGTTACTTTCGAAACTTTTGTTAAGCCTTGCTGCGAACTAGAAGAAAATGGCAACGACGGAACGCTTTGCGCCCGAACGAAAAACTCAACGAAGAAAAACGAAGACCGAGAACACGTAGGAACGTGTATCTACTTGAAAATGCAGTTGAACAATTTTTGTACAGGTTACTGGCTATTATACACGATACTCTGTCTCGAGTATACTTGAAAGCACGGAATTTATTTTAATTCGCATGAATTTCATTATTAATTATTAATGCGATTTTGTAGTCACGCTGAAAAAATGTCGCTTAACTTATGTTACATCACAGCTCGCATTCGCATTAATATGTGGCACATACTCAATGTTTTATAAAAGAGATGTTAGTAGGTAGGTGTGAGCCAATAGTAGCCGAAAGGGCTTTGCCGTTTCTGCAATATCGCGACGTTGCTTTATGTCATATGCTAATAAAATTGCATGAAAGAGAGACACATCCGTTTGATCTCGGCTCGCGACACGCGAATATAACGGGGAATGTGGACCGACGATATTCGTTTCGATTTTAGATTTTTACTAACTAAAAAATATCCAGAGAGAGAGAGAAAGAGAGACCTTTTTCTCTTTTTTCTCGATGAATTTTATAAGCAATTTAAAATTGATTTTTTATAAAATTGATTTTTTCAACTTTAGTTGGACATTATCCTTTTGTAATTATTTCATATTTAATTTGTGATACGAATATTTGAAATAATATCCGATCAGAATTGGGACATACGCAGGCGAAAATCAAAATGTCGCATTTAATCGTGCGCACGGGATCGCATTTATTTAAGTACGGAAAATAAACGTAATCCGGGATTCAGTGTTTCTCTTTGCGTGAATTGCGATTTATTCGAAACGTCACATGGTTTTAGCGGGCAGCAATGCTAATAACTTTAGTCGGATTTTCGAACGGATGTTTCTCGCCATATCCAACGTATCAGGATTTATGAACTTCGAAGTACGGATTAATTTTGAGAAATGTATATTTACATTATCAGAAACTTTTGTGTGAAATATAATTTTTAATTTGAGAATAATTGTATCGAATGTGACAAAAAAGGAACGTCACCTTAAACAATTTATAATATCTGCAATATGGTATCGCAATTTCATTTTATGCATTAACGGTTTAGATAAAAATGTATGCTGTTTTTAAATGCGATTATAACTTTTGGTGTAGCGTATCTAAAGTCTAAATTGTTGTTATCTAGCAATCGTTACACTAAATTAAGCGCAAGCCAGAAGAGGTAGAGTTACTTGTCAAAGTAAATGGAAGTAATTGGAGCATAGGATAATCGAAAGCCGGGCACAGGTCGATGGAGCACGCTACGCAAGTACGAAATAATTAACAAGCGCGTCGCTTTCCTAAGTATACGAGATATGCATAATGAAAAGATGTCGATTATTTTGAAAATGTCTCTTGAAATTGATATCGTTAATATCGATTTTTAGCGCATTAAATTTTATATATACAATTATACAGTTATATTAAAGACTGAGATTAAAAGACTGTCTGCTGATATTTGATCAGCTATAGCGAATATTCGTAATATCAAATACTGCTGCGCTGAACAAACTCTTAATGACTCAAAGTCAAACACAACGAGCTAGTTCGCTGCTCACTTCAACTCTACGAATTAAATATTCACGCAAACTGCATATATTCACCGGTTTAAATTACAAATATTAAACTAATAATATTTAATTTGTATTACAGTAGCGGAATGAATAACAAAATTAATCGATGCATTTATTTTGACGGAATAAAAAACAGCATGTGTAGATAAAAAACGACGAATATTAAAAAAACAACGTATCAGATATATCGTTCTCTTTCTCTCTTTTTTTATCTTTAATATAATATTATTTACGTTTAAAAATTGAGCGCGAATCTTTAATATCATTCAAGTAAATTGAGGAATAATTACTATTACTACTACTATTACTATCGGATCCGATTAAGAACAACGACCGAGCGAACATGCTCCGTCTCTTTTCGCCATCCCCTTCGAACTCCGAGAAGATTGTTTCCACAGTCTCGGGACAAACAAATAGATGAGCTCCCGCAAATCGGTCCCTCTTTTCGTACCCGAGCGGTCTCCCGCGTACGGTCCGTTGTTCTTTCGACGTACCGGATCACACGTGCAAATTCGATTTGGGCCGCACGACATCCCGCAGAGAACGTCGTACCTCGGATCGGTCGTCTCAGACTAGTTTGGATTCGGTCGCCGGGAACATTCCCGGAAGCATTCTCGCCATTACGGCTCGGTGAAACCGCGGGTCTGACCGCTCCGCGAGTGCGAGCGGCTTTCCGGAGGACGGAATCTCCCAGAATCCACGTGTATACCCAGTGGTAATCCGACTTAGAGCATCGCGCTCTGCGACGGTGGATGTGAAGCTCTCTGGGAACGCATCTGTTTCTCTCTCTCTCTCTCTCTCTCTCTCTCTCTCTCTCTTTCTCATTGTCTCTTTGTCGGAAACGTGACGTTTGCAACCTCGATGCAACCCAGAGGACCGACGAAATAAATCGGACGCAAACCTCGTCCTAATTTTATGTCCAATGCTCGCTGCCAGCTCGTATCCAATTAAAACTTTGACATCGTGTTAAAGAGACAGACAGAGAGAGAGAGAGAGGATAGGAATGGAATGGGGCGCGCAATCTATGCCTATTTGTCAGCAAGGCATCTGCTTTAGTTGACGGAATATTATATTCACATGGCAGAAACAGAGAGAAAGCGCCTAGGATGGTTAATGAAGATGTATCAAGGATGGCGGCACTTTCTACACGCCCTTAACCCTTCGTATGCGCTGTACATTTTAATTAATGTTCCCTTCAAAATCCTCGCAGATTTCTCTCTGGGTGACATTTATGATTTTTCTCCAAATCGAGCTTTTCTCGTTTAGCAAAGATTGAAATTTGATGCTCGAAAAGATTCAAACATCGCTTCGACATTGAAATAATCATCAGTGTTGCACCAGTTTTGCCGAGAAAAATCAGTTCGAGTTTTTACGAGAAATCTATCCGCCTTGCACCAATCTTTATACATGCTAATGGCGACGAACATCATGCAGTCGATTCAGTACTGTGAAAATAGGTCGTCACGATCGTGACCACCGACAAAAAGCGACGGGCTCTTCCCCTCGCGCGTTGGCAAAACGCACCCTTTAACGACCGGTAATGTCGCGTGCACACAGCTTATCTTCCGCCTTCGCGGCGAGGAAATTGTGTCGTTACCTTTGGGACTCTGATTCATAAGACCGCATTCGGCACCGAGGCCGCAAGTATCATTTATACATTACCGTTATACGGCCCCGACATTATTTTTCATCCCGTCATTCCGCCTAATTTACTCCACGTTTTATGAGAGAGCGATTCATCCCCGAAGAGAACCACCAATCATTTTTTTCTATCTCTTTTTTTCGTTTCCGCTTGATACACTTGCCGTGTTAATTGAAACAGATTTACTATGTTGTAAATACGCTTTTCGTAGAATGCTTGAATAAATGTTTACCTGATAAATAAAATTATTCTCGTTTCTAGAGAGAAAAAAGCTGTAATTGTTTCAAAACGATTGTAAATTGTGTAAAATTTTAACCATTTGTTCTGGCTTTTCTACTATATTTTGAACCTAAAATGTGTGGACAAAATAGATTTTCCATCGTTTTTACTATATCAATCCTCTACTATTAATCTTCTAGTACATTAAAGAGAAGTGCTGTATAAATCAGACTAACGGGATAAGAGTTTTCCGATCTCTATTATAAGGAAGTTGTACTCTGAAGAGTGAATTGCAGAGCGTGTGAATAATCAGATAATCAGATTTTGAATAATAAGAATCAGATATTGAATTTTAGCTTCAGAGACCATACTTTAAAGTATCGTGAAGACTCTATTTTGCATCGATGAGTCTTGGTCAAATAATTATAAGAAATAGGAATAGTATATAGTTTGTTTCTCCTCGGTGTTATTTCGATCTTAAATCTTTCTTTTCTAAAAAAAGATAATATTTGTCTCACAATTTTTATTTTCGTGACCTCGTGAATTTCGTGAATTTTAATGATAGATACATTGAGTCTAAGAGGAGAGAAATAAAAAAGTGTGGTTTTTCTCTGTAATGCGCGAAAGAAAAAGCTCTTCTCTTGAAAGATTTAAACTATTCGGAAAATTCACGACTATTCGGACATCTTAATTTCCGGTCCGCATCGTGCTTCGTTTCTCGGATATATATATACGTACAGTCTCTCAGCGTTATCCAAATTACAAATCCGTGCTATTGTTGGCTGCGCATTACGCGATTTCCGTGCGAATTTCGCGGACGAATTAGAACGAATGTCGTTTTCGGGCAATTTTATAAGGTCAGTGAGCGTCCAAGCGGCGCTAATACAGAAATTAAGTTACGACGAGAATAGCGGCGACGCAGTCGTGCGAAATGTTTTCGTCGACGGAAGCGATAGCCACTTCGCAGGCAGTTCTGAGGAAAAATTGTGATCGCTGTCTCCGCTCCGGGAATGCACCAAATGTCCGGGGGCCGAAACTGCGATTCTCGCCATGATCAGACGGCGCATTATTGAAGTCGTTTCCCTCCTTTATTACGACTCGTTCTCGCTCTCGTCGCGAAAATCTACGATAATATTTTTCTAATTTTTTTTTATTTCTCTAAATAGTGATTATTGAACATATCTTTCTGAAATGTTTATATTATTTTTAAAATAATTAGGAGTTATATATTTAAAAATCTGAAGAAAAATCGCCACATTTCTTTACACTGTGCAATTTTTTATTAAAGTCGTTCTTCCGTTTTATTACAATTCTTTTTCGCCCTTCTTACGAAAATTTACGATAATATTTTTTTTAAATCTTTTTCTATATTTTTAAATAAAAATATGTTAGACGTTATAAATATCTTTCTGAAAGGTTTAAATCTGAGAAACTCTCAAGATTTATATACTTGAAAATATTTAAAGAAATGAATTTATGCGTGCGCGTTTTGGCAATTTCAATTTAATATCTTCACATTATTCTAGCGTTATTTTAACAAAAAGTTACAGTATTTTCTCCAAAGGTGACATTGGATAATACTGCTAAATGAGGAATAAGCGGAAATTATTCCGCGTACGAAAGGAATTAAAATCTTTGGCAATCTCAGGCTCTAACGAAGTTACACGTTGTATGTATATATATATATATATATATATATATATATATATATATATATATAGGATTTACCGCTCTTCATAAAGTTTAGCTCCAAGTCACTATAACTCTTCATACGAGTCGCAGAGTGAATGAGAGAGACAGAGAAAAAGACGAAATTGGAAGGAGAGAAAAGTACTGGTACTCACCGACTAGAATAAGGATAAATGCTGGATCGAGTGCGACGTTCGTGAGGCGAGACAGGTTGTTGAAGGTGTCCTTTTCGGTCCATGCCCAGACGCCCACCGCCATGATGCCCAAACCGAGCCACTGCGACATGGAAAGAGAGAAAAGGGATGAGACTCAGAAATTGACTTAAGTGAAGACGAATATCGGCGGCAAGTTTCGACCGGAAAACTTCTTCCGGACTGTTTTCGCTCCGTCCGCCATATTTGTGTAAACAGAATTTTTCAATTATCTCGATGTAAAGGGAAGAGCAAATTTCAGTAGTAATCTATTAGATTAGTGCAAAAGGACTTGTCATATTTATAACAGACCGAAAACGAAATGTATTATATTTACGATTTAATTTTACAAGAGAGAGAAAAATAATTTTTATTAATCAAAATTTTGTCAAACACATATAAAAACACATATTAAAATTTTAATATTCTTTTTCCTATCTAAAAACAGATTCAAAATAAACAAGATTATTTGTTGAATCTTTAATTATTCAACATAATTGTTAGCACACACATTTATACACGATTCGTGCAGTTCTGGGGAGACAGCTACTTGGCGAAATTGCGGTCGGGGTCTCGGAGTATAGCATGTGCAATTGCACCATGGTGGATACGATTACTCGCGGATAATGAGAAAGGCGCCGGATAAGAGTGAGAAAAAGAAAGGAAATCAAAGTAGGGGGGTAGTAGAGGTTTAACAGCTTTCGACCATTAACTCTCACTCTTGTGGCGGTCCTTGTACGCGTAGACTCAAATAATTCGTAAACGATAAGCGTTTGCCGAGTGCTCTTCTATAACCGGATCGTTTCATCGACGATTCTTTTCGCTCGTGTTTTGAAGCAACTACGAAGCTTTGAAATCGTGATTTTAATATAGAGCGGAAAGAAATACCTCTCGAACGCGTTCACTCAGATCGATCGCGAATTTCTTACCGCTCCAAATGTACCAATTAAATTTGAAAGTCTATTCTTTATAAGTGGCTATTGTTATGCGGAATATTTTCGTTCATTTTTAATAATTTAAATTTTAACCATTTTTAATAATTTCAACTTTGTTTAGCCTAGAGTTTTTACTAACAACTTATGTTTTTAATGTCAGAAAATGAAAAAAACACAAGTCTAATATATTGAAGTGACAGAAAGAGCTGTGTTTGTTTGTGCAAAATTACATAACATTTAATGCCGTTAATCAAGAAGGCAAGCGCAAAGTAAGCTTTAATATTGCTTTGACCAACGTGGCAATCGCATTTGCGAAGAGATTGATATTCAACATTGTGCATTTACCGACGTTAAATCCACGCAATTACCGATGACACACGTAGAGCGCATTTGCGTGACAAGACCGACTTAACTTGAAGTAGCTGCAACACCTGAGGCTGCGCCCGATAACGCGTATGCATCTCTCTCGTGGGGTAATCGGCTTTAATCTCTCGGGGACTCAGTTTATGACAGCGCGTGTAACTATTCTCCGTTTGCTTTGCGTTCAATAATTTCTAGTCGCGCGCCATGCGAGGCGGAATAAATGGGTCATGGCCTTGTATAGCACATCATATAAAATTAGAGCCTGTATGTGTGTGTCTTTGACGATGTGTACTATAATTACATACATTGTCGGCTATAAATCAGATTGTCCTATTCTGTGAACTGTATAACAAAGATCGATACATCTCTCTCGTGATTTAATTTGCACATAGCAACCATCCAGTTTTACAAATTTGTTACACGGCTTCATGGACATACACTCGATGCTCATAAAAATTAGATCGAAAGTTTGGAAAGTTAAACGATCCGTGTACACGCGCGATAATATCTCACCAACGAACTAGTGACTGACCCCTTTTTTTCCACTGTGACCGATTTGACGGAAGTTGAAAAAGGATTAAAAAGAATTGCAGAACGCGAGATTTAAATTGTTTGCGATCCATTCGCGGTAAATCATCTCGAGGTCGATACAAACACGCTGACATGTAAAAAAATTACACAATCCCATATAAATATAATCCTGAAATATACGACGTTTGTGCTTTTTTACAAGCAACAGAGTGTTAATTTGTTAGTGTGGCGAAATCATCGATGAACGACTATTGATATTGAAAAAAATGGTCATTTTAATTTATATTTTTAACAGATATTTTACCTATATTTTTTATGAAAAAATATAGGTAAAAATATAATTCTATGTGATTCTATTTATATTCTTCAATTTATTTTATTACCATTTATTTTAAGTATTAGTAAAAACATTTTGCGAACTTTTTCGTCAGACGCATCAATTATTGGTCGATCGATATGTATTGATGTAAATGAAAATAGGCGAGAACACAAATGATTTTCCGTCAAATGATTTTCCGTCAAATGATCTTCTGTCGATTTTTTCGCATGCATCACTTTTGGTTTTTGAGAATAACTTTTTCCCCTTTTATGGTGGATGTTCGTGGGTATTTTATTTTTACATCGACGACCAACCATTAATAAAAAATCGTCGAGACGGTGTTTCGCTTTCGCGCCTCCTGTATGCCGCCAATGTCATTGTACGATATAATTTTAATGCACAAGTTTGCGAAATATAAAGAGACAAAGCTGAGATTGTCAGATCATAGAAATTTTCTTGTGCAATAATAAATTTTATATAGAAATATTTATTTCTATTTTTGAATACGTGTCATGACCATGTTTGGCGTCACGCGTGTCATTCTGATGACTGCAAACAATTTCTCAGCGCCGCACAATAATTCACGATCGAACGGTTTTTGCCACTCAAGACTCGTAACGTTGAGACGAAGGTGACGTCGATGACATGAGTGACGCATGTCCTCCTTTTTCGCTTATTATACCGAGATAAAAATATAATTTGCGTATGCGAGAGAAAGAGAACAAAAATTAATGATATAGTTTCATTATATCACGTTTACGTGAATTTTTAATTGTCCAACAAACAATTTTGAATTGCGAAAATTAATTTTACAATATATTTATTTTGCTCAGAATAATTACTTGGTGTAATTTCGCGAAATAAAATGAAATATTATAAATATATTAAGAGAACGAATATGTACTTGTGTGCCTATTTATAATAAAAAGAATCGCGCGTGTACACCCACATTTATGGTTTTCGCATTCTTTACCTCGACGACTAATCAATACACATGCTATATACGTACGTTTTCTTGCGATGGTTATATGATGCACTTAAAGTTTTATTTCGCTGTCTGTATATTTTTGCATCGTAAAGAATATTCTTCGCATCTTCTGCATAAATAGATTCCTTTTTCAACATTGAATACAGCAGCATAATTTTAGACACGTTACAGATCTGTCAAATTGTATTGTATTTTAGCAATGTAAATTATGATTATATTATTCGTGTTACTTTTTAGTATGTATTATTTAGCTTCTCACTTAATTGCATTTACATAATTTACATTAATCTTTTGTTTCGCAGCTGCATGCTTAGCAACTTATTTACCATTTATTACTCAAACATTTTTTGATTTTAATGCTATTGCTCGTGTAACGAGTAGCAATTAAAATTCAATTTTACGGCAATTCAAACATTGTCGAAAAATAGAACATTTACTGATTATAATGAGTGATAATAGCATGTTGGGGGTATGTTTAAAACTTTGTTAAAATATTTGAAAAAAAAAATTTATTAAACGATTTTTATCTGATTAATTAATGTTACCAAATATTTTGTTTGGTTAATTAACTATGACAAGTAACTTTATCGCGCTTTTAACGATGAAAACTATTGATAACAAGTAACCTGTTGAAAACAAGTTTCGAAAAAAAAAAACACGATCGACAATGTCGGAATGAAACTTTTCCTTTGAACGAACGCGTATGTGTTGACATGATCGAACAGAAAGTAAATAAAATGTTTATTGTGCTAAGTTAATATTTTTCCAGCGACTTTTTATTCGCAAAATGTTTTTGCGGAAGCGCGATCGAAATCTATTATACAATCTACGATTCCGTCAAAAAAAAAGCTCCCGTAAAAATATGCACTTTTGATGACTTATTAATTTTTTAAACACGATTGTGAGACTTTTTGTTAGAAAATACACTCGCAAATTACATTAATCGAAAACCATGTCGCGCAAACATCGCAAACATTGTTATTCTTAACTTGATATTATAAAATTTAAATCTACATGTTTGCAAAATTCACAATGTTTTCATGTGTTTATTAAAATGGGATACGTCACAATTACAATGTAAATATATTATATAAGATAATTTTTGTATTATTTATGTATTACAAAATTATTATTAAAAATTTTATCAAATATATTTAAGAAATTACTATATATTACACGTACATATTTATTATTATATATGTTTGCATCTCTTTTCTAATGATAAAGTTTTAGGATAAAGTTTTGTAAGTATCATAAGAACGTACGTGCAAAGCATGATTAATTTCTTAAGTTTGTGATTAAAGATGTAAATGCAGTTACGTTTTTGATTTACAGTATAGAACATAGCAGCAACATTGCGGCAATGCTGCAATGTTCTGTGCTACATGGAAAGTTATTTTCATAATCACATTTATATACTGCGTGTGTGTGTGTATATACACACACACACACACACACACACACACACACACACACACACACACACACACACACGCAGTATATAAATGTGATTATGAATATATATATATATATATATATATATATATATATATATATATATATATATGTATGTATATATATATATACACACACACACATACATACACGCACATACATATTTCGATTTTATAACTGTCTGTATATATCTCATTTTTAGACATGATCTGGAGAGAAACGAATGTAAATTCGTGAACATCGTGATCAGTGGGCGGAAAAATGCGCGGATCGTTCGGTTAATGAAGGGAACTCTCGTAATTATCGGCAACCGTATTCACGGTAAGATGTACTCTGGGCGCGAGTACGGGAGATATCGTCGTGGACGTAACACAAATCCGACGACGTCAGCAATCGGGAATCTCATTTTCTTGCCGACCCGAAAGTTAAACACAGCCGGTCTGCTGTTATCGTATAATCAAGTAGTATCATCCAGCGAGGATGAGAGGGACGGTGGCGGGGTGAGATGTCGGGAAAGCGAAAAGCGGTAAAGAAGAGGGCAAAGTGGAATTTATCGGCCTGGCGTTTATCTCATCTTCCAAGTGCAATAGGATCCTCGTCCGGACGGAAACTGCGGAAAGCCGCTCGACGTAATTTGAATTCATGCAAATAAAAGACTGGATGAAAGTCGAGACAAAGCAAAGCGATAAACGGGGGAAGGGGTTTAACAACGAGATCGAAGAGGCGAGCGAGAAATTTCAGCAACGATGGTACACATAAAACGTTTAAAGTGAGTTATTAAGTCTATTCTGTTTTCAGACACGGAACATTCATTGGATATTCGGCGCTCTTTTGTCGTAAAAAAATTCGTCGTTCAACCATTTAATTCGTCTGAAAATGTTTCGAGCTCAAGTTAGCTCAACTATGATACATTATGGCATTATAGCGCGAATCACTAAAATTTTCATGCGCGTCTTCGTCGTCGCGTCGGTTCTCGTGTACACTACTGAAAAGAAAATCTCTCTCGCCAGAATAGACGAAGCAGAGCTTGCTGTGGGGATTTTGCGTGCGAAATAGAAATAGCGAATTGCATCATTGAAAAGCTCTCGAACGAAGTTCCGACGAGCGTGTCATAAATATGGAATTTGTAATCTCCCGTTGAACAATCAAACTAGCACGATGACACTGGCGGTCCAGCCAGATAGTTCAAGCGTGCTCGGACGGTTAGCCCCGGGTTCATTAATTGCATTAATTAAAAGCAACTACGGAGAATCGATAGTAATTCTGTTACATCTTGGCGATAACGAGGGCTGAGCCACAGTCGTTCGGTGTCACGAGTTACGGTGATCATCCTGTGAATGTAATCGGGCCACCGTTTTCGAAAGGGTTTTACGTGATCAATAGCAAATGAACGGCACACTCATAGAATCACTTTACTTTTTAATTAAAACTTCGAGGCAAACTTAATATATACTTGATCAGCAGAAGAGAATACATTTAAGATGATCAATTTTGACAATTTGATATCAAATATTTATGTAGATTGCTAATCAGGAAAGCAAAACTCTTTTTTTCTTATGGCTATTGGAATATAATATTGTTTTATCTTTGAGTCATCGCTTTGTTTTATTGTAATTGTTTTATTAAAAATGCCAACGCGACAAAACAAAATGAAGAAAAATGAAACTTTAACAAATATTCGAGTTTTTATTTTCGCGTAAAATTTCCTCTCTCTATCGTCAAAAGAAGAGGGATGTTTCATTAATCACTTCTGAAATAATTGGAATGTTTTCTTTTATTTGTTTTTTTATAAAGCGACCGAAATATTTTGCTTGGATTTTTATTCTCAAAGTAAAGTTTAATTCTTTTGGAAAAAATGAAAAAAGCGTAACATGATATAAATATCTTTCTTTATTCCTTTATATTCATTGTGTTGATAAGAAGCAAAACAGGTAGTTTTCGAATATGAATACAAAAGGTAATTATTGATGAATAAGCATAGAGACAAAATTGTAAATTTCTAAGCTTTTCGATGAAAAACGGAAGAGGAACTAGATTAAAACAAGAAGTATGTTATCAGAGCAATAAGAATCTTATAAATTAGACAATTAACAAATTTAATCTATCTATTATAAGAATACATGAAGCAAGTATATGTGGATTTAAAAAAAAAAATTTATGACTTTGATAAAATATTTTGTTTGTGTAAAAAAAAATTCCTTCGTTATCGATAAATATCTATCTGCATCCCGCAACGAAAAATTGGAAACGTTCACGTGGTCGACACTGACGTGATTTAACACGGTTCCCGATAGCGATTAAAATTATTAATTACGTTTATCGTTTGTGAAGAGCGTACATATATATATTTTTGTCGAGTATTAAATGTTCCCTTCATTTCAGGCATTTAAACGGCATTTATGTTATATCATCGCGACACAATTGATGCGAAATAATAAATCCATAGAACTTAGAGAGAATAAAAAGTAAATTTTTCCATGACACAATAAATTGGATAAGATGATAGTTTAGCCATTCAAATGATAAGTTTAAAATTCATATTATTTATTTATCGACATCAGTTATGTTCAAATAGAAGTTATGTTCAATGTTATGTTGAATATCTCTATGTCAGTAAAAATTATGCATATATTGTGATAATAAACAAGACGATCATTTGACGTGAGAGAACAAATCACACATATACTCGATACGAGAAAAGTACACAAATAATGCAGGCAATATAAATACTTAAAGCATGCTCGATTCAATTTTTGAGGCCGCATAATGGAAATGCATCTTGCATCGAAAAATGGCGTGACTGATAGGCAAAGTGCAGAATATTGTCAGAAATAAATATCTCGCAGTTGATTTAATGATGAGACTACATCACGCGCGATGCGGCGTTGTTAAATAAATTTATCGCGCACCTGTTTTCGACCGAGAGCCGAACGAGTCCACAGTACGCGTATATATGCACGTGTCACGTGTAGAGTACATCAATATTAACGGTAAAATGCGTTTTGTTGGCGTTTGGCAGGGCGAATTTAATTTTTTTCTGGCCTTTTTTTCTTATAACGTCGCTCCGTTATTGGCGAACATGACATAGAGAACAATGAAAATATAGAAATTCGTGAAATATCGCGCATGACGAATCGATTGTACGAGTCTTTGATGATATTTAAATCGACAGTCGTTTTAAGTAACGTTAATATAAATAATAATTGCATATGAAACGCATTCTCTTTCTCTACATGTATACACACCCACACAAAATATAAGACTAGTGGTAAATTAAATACCGACTGCTTATACACCGAAGTGAGCAATCAAAGTTTACATGACAATCGTATAGTTACGGTAATTTGAATGCAATGTACCATGAATAGGGCGTAATTATTGTCGACGTTGAATAATATTTATATGTTTTATTCACGCATTTGATTGAGAACTGACGAATCCATTTTCCCTACGTAAACAAATTGCTTATATAAATGGATTCGGTTAATGAGTTTCCTGCGAGGTTCCATTGTTTGAATTTGAAAATGTGTTTGAACAATCGATAAGCGAACCGACACACGAGTTCAATAGTTGCAATTGTGCGTAACACATTTGAAAAACTCGCGTAGCGGTTTCCCTTGAGAAAACGCAACGCTATGCGATATATTAGAGAGATCGGAATCTGAAATATTAAATATTATAAAAAAGAGAGAAGAAATATCGAGTATAAAATTCTACAAATTTTATGGAAGAGAGGAATATCGTTTTGTTTAATCGAAAATTTGTAACCGGTTCGACGTTGCAGCTGATACGCGAGAAAAACAGGACTCGCATTAAAGACACACCGTACACACTGACTAACTCTGTACGTTGCGATCCGGCGCGACTTTAATTGATTCCGGATTAATTTATTCCAGCGCACGCGCGCGCTCGCGAGGCGATGAAGCTTATCCGTCCGTGACATTTCGGTGCTGAATTATTCAAGCGTTTTCGCATTGGTCGGTCGGCTGCGTTTTATTTCCGTGCTCAATGTTTTAATTAATGCCACCTGTCTCGTCGCGCGATGCCATCCCGATTCTCTTCCCTCTCTCTTTCTCAAGACTCTAAATGGCAATTAGCCATTCGCCGGCCGACAGTTTTACGATCGGGCGAACTGCGATCTAATTTCCGCGATCGACGCAAAGCACTGGCCGGACTCGTTGATTTATGACGCGTTCTGTGTACATACAGCTCGCGATTCGATAATGGCCGTGTGTAACGCCACGCGACGCGTTACCTAAGAAAACACGCGCAACGGGTAATGCACCTGTCAAACTTGGCCGCGAGAGGGATTGATTTATCGCGCTCGCCACTCCCCGCCTGATGCCCCGTCATTAATGGACGCGATGATGTATCATTGACGTTTGGCCCTGACATTTAAACCACCATCAACCACAATTACTCTTTTAAATTGCAGTTTCACCAGAGCGTGAATTCCTGGATTATCTTTCGCCTATATAACAAGCTGATACATAAATTTTACTTAAATGCGATGTCGATGGGATCGGGAAAGATTTAGCCGATAATCCAAGCCAATCGTCTAGCCGGAGATTCAGCTCTTTAAAAAAGAACGAAGGGATGCCGAAGGTGATTTTCCGCGACCGTCAGGGCGCCGCAACCGGTTTCCGGGGCGTCGGGACCGGTGTCTGGTATGAGAAAAGACGAGGGGTGGCAAAAGACGGAGGTATCGAGGAGGTGGACCCGGACAACAAGTCGGAAACTTTCAAGCTCAATTAAACTCGAGCAAACTTGGAGACGCCTCGCGGCAATGAGAACGGACGAACAGTGTCGGAGTGTCCTTTCAGCTATCCGTAAGGTTCGTTCGGTGCCAATTTCTCGATAAAAACGAAGCGAAGAGCCCGAAGAAGGAAAAAAACGAGTGGGATGGATAGGCGGGATGGGGATTCGACATGGCAGCGAGAGCGTGTCATTATGACACCGAGCGTGGTCGTCGATTACCATTTTCCAACTAACGCTTTCCCGATATTAGAATATTTCCTTGCAGCGTTCGTGGATTAGTTTTCGCGCGCAAATCTTTCTTTCTCTCTCGTTTCCTTTATCCTTATTTCGCTTTGAATGATACGTTGACAATGTCAATATAAAGATATCGTATAACGATATAACACACATGCATGTTTCTAGAAAAAAAATGAATTAGAAATGTAATATTAGTTATAAACTTAATTCTGTCATATTAATTATTACCGCATAAATATGTACATATATTCATGACTTTTTTATTGATGAAAAGAAAATATTGTCAATTTTTCCATTATGCACTATGTCATGCAATTCTTCTCGCGTTTCCACCGCCTTAAATTGTTTTTGCGAAACGCACTCGTGCACACATATGCTATGAATTCCGAAGCAGGAGTGGCTACTGTATAATTACTTACTCCTTCGTCGTTCATATAAAATTCAACCTTTGTGCATCTAACGGCGAGAAAAGGGGAGAAAGAAATGCATTACTTTTTTATTTATACACATAAGTTTGCGTCACCGCGAGTTCGCGCTTTCCGTGCGAAATGAATTAACACGCGTCGGAGAAGATCTTTCCTACGGATGCTATTGTCCCTTGTTGTGTCTTTGCATTGTCTTTTGTTCTTTCAGCACGTTTTCGACAATTCGAAATAATATGTTTAAACTATTTCTTTGAGAGAGCGACGGTAAATTTTAATAAGATTGACATTTGAACGTCAACCATGTGTACCTTTGCGAATTTTTCACGAGTTTCCGCGATTTTCCGTAACATTTGGCGCGTCCTGAAATTTGTTAAAAAATTTGACGCTTGCATGAACGCGCAGCGTAATTGCAGTTACGATCGTGCATTTTTCTCTTGGCGCAGCATAACGAAAAACAAAAATAGAATGTTTTAACTTACGAGATGAGTTATACACATGGATTTTAGCATATACACATCGGCAGCTAGCCAACATGGTACAAGCCGCCGTACATTAAAATAAGAAAAAAGGGACGTTTGCGCGCGCGAGACTATAATTAAAATTACTCTCTGCAGTTAATTAATTTCCCGCTTTAATAGCTGCACCGTTATACGTTAATGCAGTTTTGTGTAATACATGGCTGAAGATAATGATGAGGTTTTTTTTTCAAATATCAAAGCTTTAGTGAGCCTCCAAATTTCGTCATTATTACATACGTTGAAAATCGATTACAATAGATTTAAAAAAGAAAATATCAGAAAGAGAAAAAACGTAACAACTCTTAATTAACTTGAATAGAGTTATTCTCATTCCTTCAGGACTTGTGTAGACTTACGATCAATAATAAGTACACAGTGAAAAATAAAATGTTAATTTTAATATTTTTCACATGTCCCAGAAAGTCCACTCTAAATTTTAAGTTAAAATAACTCATTCGTCGTATGTTACTTATTGACAAATTAAAAATGTTAAATAATTGACACGATACTTTACATTTATTTTTGTTATTGTGACTTTAAGTGTAATGTAAAAATAAGATATAAATTAATTAAAAATTACATGAAAAAATAGTTACAATAACTCGTAAGAATTGTTGTAGGACATTAACATATAATAGTAATTATTTTAACTTAAATTATTTGTAATAGAAACATTTGATTTTAGTAAATTTGATTATTTTGTATATCAAAGTTCAAGATTATTTGAAGATTTACTTTAATATTTCTTAGAATGTTAAATTGATTTTGAGACATGTTGATTGTTTAAAATGATTATGTTAAAAATACTCAAAATAATATTCCATTTCCAAGAGACATATACAAAGTGTTAAGTTATGAAGTTGACATAAATGTAACACAAAACGTTATAAAAATAATAACATATAAGTTGTATGTTAATTTTACATTAAAGTACTAATCAAAATGTAGTAACACAAGAAAATTTTAACATAAGGACGCACAATTTTGTACTGTGTATATGTTGATAATGCTTTCGGGAGGAAGTGCAAGAATTTTCTTAAAATATTTTCGTCGATCTTACGAATGCGATATATAGACAGGGCAGGACATTTGCAAGCTGGCTTGACAATTCAAATCGATTCGTATTCGGATGCACTTTTCCCCTCTGTCTCTTCTTTTCTTCCTCTCTCTTTCTCTCTTTCTTTCCCTCTTTTTCGATAGTATATTCTGTCACCGTTCTTTCTTCGGTGCAATATCACTCCATCTTCTTCCTCGTACGAGACAGACACTATCTCCCTTTCTCTTACTGTCTCCACGTCTATCATTCACTCTTTCCTTTTCTCCTCTTTCTCTATCTATCTCTCTTTCTGTATCGACGGAAAGGCAACCGCGGAAACAAAGCTATAAGGCTTTGATGTTCCGCGCAACCACGGTTAAGCATTTCAATCTATCCGATGCAATCGCTTCCGACGTGGAACTGCGTGCAAGTCTACCAAGCCTTCCAGCGATGCGGAGGATGAAATTTCGACTGAATTTTCCCGAAATGTCGAATGTGCCAATAGAGAGTCTGCCGATGGGTGCGAGACGCCGGCGAGCAAAAGAGACGCCGGGAAGTGATTAATCATGTACCGCGTCTCCACGACATTCTCCGAATGCGACCAGGCTTATCGGAAAGCTTTGCATCGTTCGTCCTTTTGTTAGACGCCTGAGGATGCGTTCATGTTGCGCGATTCCGAAACGCTGTCGTAAAATCGATTCGCTCAATTGCCAGACTGTTAATCGTTAAACACTAAAATGCAAATTAGTATCATTTATCGATGCTACAGAGAGAAAATTAGAATTTATCAATTAATCATGATTTAGCACACTTTAGTAATGAAATTTACAATGAAATTTATTTATGTTTAGAAACACACATAGATGAATATATTTTAATAAATAAATTTCATTATAATCTCTCTGCTCTCGTGATTGTCTAAAATTCAATTTAGTATACTAATTGTAAGAAGCAGGATGTGATTTATGCGCTCAAATAATTTCGCCAAATTCTAAGTTGTCAGTCGAAGCGATCGCGTCGCATGCATTTAAAGCTCAAAAAACCGCAGTGTAATAACAAGCGTTTGCCGCAAAGAGGCCAATTACGGTAGCGGCCGTTAATGAAATGTCACATGTATCATTAATGCTGTATTCTTTATTGTTATTATGTTAGCCGATGTGTTCCCCGGCCGATTTTCGACCGAAAATTTATGTCGCCGGTATGCGTTGTATGCCGCTACATAAATTTCCATGTAAATTTCGATGCATTTCCCGTCACGAATGCTAATCAACTAGTTGTCGTGCGACCTCTGAATATTTTGGAATCTCGGAGGCTGCACTCGTGTATCCTTTATGCCGCCTAAAACCGTGCGAAATAATCGCGTATGTGAGCGAATATGTTAATGAGACAGCGTATGACAATCGATATGGAAATGATTTTTGAAAGTCACGTACGCGATAATAATTGCTGTGTGTAATTAGATGCTGCGACAGATCTCTACAAATTTATATTTAATTTTTTCAGCAGCGACATTTTTAATCTAATTTTTATATCGATATTTTTCATGTGATAAACAATTTTTACCACTAAAGAAAACAATGACATAATGTTGTGTAATTTATAATTTAGCATACACATTTACATACATATACACAAGGTATAATATTGTGAATATTATTCTACATTGATATTATATTGATAACTATTAATATATAATCTAATGTGTTATATATAATATAAAATCAATTGTCATATTTATACGAGTATAAATACGATGTTTGCAAGAGTTTGTAATTTTTTATTAAAATGCATATAATAATATCAGAATTCATAATGTTAGAGCTAATGATTTCTTAAATATGTTTCATTTTTAATATAGATTTTTTTATCTTCGTGATACCAAAATTTTCATGTGTCTTTTCAACGTTCACGAACGTGTTATACATCTCAGATATTCTAATCGATATTCTAATAATGCCTGTGTGGCTAAGAAACATGCAATATGCTCCTGTGTCAAATTCTTGTCGCGTCGTCGGTTCAGAGATGCGACAGGTTCGCGGATGAGATCGAGGAACGTGGCTCGTATCATCGTGCGAGTGGGTCGCTATCAGATCATCATAAACCGACAGTGTTCGGAATATCACCTTCGTAGGATGAAAGTCGATCAAAGACGTGGTAGAAGTGTGGAAAAAAAAGATTACGAAAGTTATTCGATGTGTGCATAAAATCGGATGAACCCCCTCCCCCCCCTCTCTCTCTCTCCCTCTTAAGGCTTAGAAACTAAAAATACATCAACGAAAATGCAATAGCGCGCACACACGTAGCCGGTGTAAAATTTCTCGGTGAATTCAATTTTACGCAAGCCGAAAAGCATACGAGTCGACGACGAGTGAGCGAAACCGCCACTTCGGATAACTGTTTCAATGAATTTTTATTTTTTTTATTTTTTATTTTTTTCTGTTCGTCGCGCGCCACGCTCTTTCTCTCTTTCTCTTTCTCTCTCTGCGTTACTATTTCCTTCTCTCATAAATTGAAAGACCGAGAGAACATCCGGAATCACGGGATATATTCCGGCGGATTACACGTGTACGGGATGAACAACACATTGGACGGCAATGATAAAAATATATTTGTCGCGCATAATTGGGGTAACGAACAAACTGTGGAATTAGATTTCTCAATTAGTTGAGTTATTAGTATTCGGAAAGTTATTGAAATATATTATTATAATATATTCGAAGACGTAATATCACATCAAATGTCAAATATAATTTCTCCAACTAAAGGAAAAATATATTATGTAAATTTTTCGTTTATCTTTCTCATGTAAATATCGGCGTTTTGGAAAATATTTCACGCAAACATTTCATATATCTTGATGTATAACGATTTGATTTTCTGATTCTGTATCAAGAGTGTATCTTGTTGTTGTTTTTTAGTATATAAATGCGTGTGTACCTTTATTTATTTGACGATCCGATGCGAACAATTGCGCCGGCCGCAACGAATTCTCGCCGACGTGCGTGCATTCGGCGTTGTAAATCAATTTCAGAAAATCCGATGTAACACGCGGATGTACCGATATTACTTTAAAGGATTACGGATGCGGTGTGCGCGTACCGAAATGAAATAGCCGACTGATAAATGCGACCCATGGTGGCTACGTGGAAGTCCGTCGTTACTCCCGCTAAGCCGATTTTTATTTTATCGCTGTTCTCCGTGAAGCGAATGTTATCTAGCCGTAAGAAAATTGGAGATATTCCCTTCCCTCGTGTATAAACTTCGCGTCTATATCCGCGCCCGAATGCCAAATAAAATTCATCGATCGCGAATTCGATGGAACGTTCGGAAACAGGAAAAGTCACTTACGAGAAAATCCATTTAAGTTGTCAGCCGTATATCATCAGAGAGCATAACGCATATTGGAATCATCGCATTCTATTGCGTAGATGTATTTCGTAAAAATTTTGATAATTTTTTTCTGCATAAAATATAAGGTTGCTATTTATGTAAAAAATCATATGAGCGCTTTATTCTTTGCGAGGGATTACAGAAAGAGATATGAAAAGTCGAAATATACTTTAAATGCATCGAGCATCATCATATAGTTGCAATTTCCTTTTTTTTTTTAAACTAGCCGTCGATGCTATCCCGAATTCTTAAACGAGTGCGCCCCGTCAGAGCCGTGCTTTATAACAACGTGTAAACACACATCGCCCGACGTAGTCCCGGAATACTAGCATGCATGTGAATGCAAACGACATCGATTCCTTCGCACGTGCCCGTTCCCGAACTTCGGCCTGGCGTTCCGAGTGTGTAAACGCGACCCGAAACCCGTTGAATATCGCAAACTACTGATAAACAAACAGCGCGATCGCCGTGAGATGTAGTTGCAATTAATTTCTAGCATAGAGTGAGAGAAGATTGATTAATATAGTTTGCTTACAACTACTTTAAAATAGCGCGATATGAAAAATATTGAAAATATTTCGTTTTGTACATATGCGCAAAATTCGAAGTCAAATGGAATCATTTATTTTTATCATTTATTATGAAAATTATTTTTCATCATTTATTTTGAACAAATTCATTTCGAAAAAATTTATTTTAAAATTCTTTTTCTCGCACACATACGCAGAATTCTTCTCGTAAAACGGAGTTGTTTTAAAATATTTTACAATACGAAATTGACGAATGAATTGCAAACGTGCATAAGTAGTTAGAGTCGAATTTTTTAAAAAAGAATCCTAGAATTATTCCTTGTAGTCAAATAAACATATAAACGATAATTGTATTTTCCTAAAATATAAAATAGAAAAAAACCTGACCTTTTTAAGAAATTACCTTCCACTAGTTATATAAGAGTCACGTACATAGCTTTACCGATGCAACTCTCTGAGTCGTATCTTGAATTAAAAATCCGGAGATTTTTCACTACAGAAGAAATCTCTAGACGGTTTAAAGCGCTTTTCCCGTTCGCCATCTTTCTTCGTGATTCGACGGAAAGAAGGGACGAAGGGAGGAGGAATCATTTTTGGAGGAAATAGAATTCCCAGAAGAAAGTTGGAGAGACTTGGAATACGTACTGCGGTCGGTCAATAATCTTCAGGTACCGAGAAAGAAGAGTGCGGGTGAAAAAGTCATCGACGGGCAAACATCATGACCGGATTGCATTTATAAGTTTTAAGTGTGGGCCCAAACGGAAAGTTAACTTCCATCGCCACGAACGTGCCACGGGAAGTTTTCAGAAGCGGCGGAGTCGCAAAGTGCTTTGAATAAAAAATTGAGATGCGGCCAGCGGCTACATATTTTATCAAGCACGCGATTTATATATGAGATAATTATACGACAGACAGAAAAGTGGGAGATAAATCAGAAACGTGACCTGATCGATACAAAAAATCTTTAAGATCTTAATCCTTAAGACTCACTCTAATAGATATAATTGACACTATATTATTTTAAATGTTGTGATAAATTTATCAGCACATTTTTTAAGTAAATGTTATCAATACTCTCGATTTACATGGAGTAATCGATATAATCGAAATAAATAATCAATTGCAAAAAAATGATCGATTTCTAGATTTATAGATATAATTCAGAAGCAAAGTGCACGCGTCTACTTATCAACATGATAAATAATTTAAGGTGAAGTCTGCAACCTATGATAAGAAATATCTAGTTACACAAGAGAGCGACCCCTACTCTGAAATTTCTATCACCCTGTCGACAGAGGGTTATCGATCCTTTTTTCTGCTGTCTCAGCGAGGGTGCGAGATATGCAACAGGCTGAGGGAAGTTATTCGCGCAGCTGTCGTGTATACTTCTTACATTAAGAGTTTCATCCTTTTTATGTAATTCCGTTGTGATTAAGTGTGCGTTTTTGAAAATGTAACAAATCTCATTAGAATAAAGTTTGCGCGTGTTTCTCATCTTTTATTACAGATACCGAGTATGAACTCGGCATGAAATTGCTTTGAATTGCCTCAATTCACGACAAAAATCGTTCCTCTGCTACTTAATATTTCATTCCATTAATTTCAATTTACATTTTCTATAAGGATTCTTTCACAATGTTTGCTGACAAAATTAATTCTATTCGCGAGCAAATGAAGTACTTAATATTTAACACGATTTTTATGAATATGCAAACTTCTCTCTCGTATATTCTTTTAACTTATACATAATTTACGAAAGAGCGAGTTTGTTTCTTACAACGTAAAACGTAAAAAAACTCGATTCATGTGTGCTCGTTATCGAATATCAGTTTTACAAATATTGTGAATAAATGTGCTGTCGCGAACAGCGCGATCCGATTGTGAAAGCGCGACGACGTATTTCGAAAATAGCGTAGAAAAAACTCACGGAAAGTAGGGTGGATGTACACGCTTATTTTCGCTGTTTTTTGAGATTCCGCTTGGATAAATCTGGCCTAGTTCCTTGTGGGACTTTTCATTATGCCATCCTGCGTGCAATATTTCCGAGCGAGAAAAGCGCGGAGCGTGAAAACGCTTTTTTTTAGATCAGATCGAAGCGTGACTTTCCTAATGAGAGCGAAGCAACGAACGAAGTTATACGAATGACGAACACCTCCGTTGCGAATTTTTCATTTTCCTTTACAATTGACATATGCCAATTTTGCCAATTTTCAAATTTAATTCATTACGCAGCGTTACGCAGTTACACGATGATGGAATAGGTTTAATAATAATTTCATAGCACGAAAAAATAGATAACATCATTATGAGAGTTTAAAGATTTGCAAATATTATATATAATAAATAATAATATTATTCTGAGATAGAGATTTACAATCGTTGCACCT
This sequence comes from Camponotus vicinus, assembly GCF_025532165.1. Taxonomy (NCBI): domain Eukaryota; kingdom Metazoa; phylum Arthropoda; class Insecta; order Hymenoptera; family Formicidae; genus Camponotus; species Camponotus vicinus. Next base: position 9,397,685 of record NW_028141980.1, read on the forward strand.
CTTTCTTTATGTTGCTTTCTATTGAATGTATTTTCCGATTTGAGCGCAAGACACACACACGTTGCTCTTTTGGCACTTGAATAAAGTTTGCGTGAACTCGTAAATGCGGCGACAAGGACTTTAGTATGCCCACGAAGGGTGGCTTAAGGATTTACGAAAGTGCCGATAGAAAAGGCAATAAAGGGAATGCACTTGGAACATTTGCTCATTTTATTTTCCTCATCGATTTGACTGAGAAGGAGTCACACCGACGAGCGGACTTTGCCCACGTGCGTTACCATAAAACTTAACTGGCGGAGAGTGGACCGGGGAACGGAAATCCCCATCGGATAGGGTTTACGAAGGTGAACGATAACGACACACCGGGTGGCGCTCGAAAGACTTCCGAGTTTTCCGTTGTGACTGAAGGAAAAGACGTTCGATCGCCATCGATTCGAGGAATACTCAGACATGCAAATGAAAATTTAATTACGTTTGATAGAAACGTAAACTACATATACCTGTCTCGTGCAAACTGTAATTAAAGTTACAACTACATTAACGGCTTACGGCTAATCAAGCTTGCGTCGAGCTGATTTATTGATGTTAATGATATTAACCAGCTTTGCCGATAGAGAAGCTAAAATAAGATATGATACCTAATGCAAGAGAGAGATATTTGTTTAAAATTTACGTTACGAATAATTGAATTCACTTGTTCGCTTCATTTGTATCATCTTTCGAAAAATTTATATCAAGGCTTCAATTTTTTATGTACTTACAATATATCGCTAAATTTTTGGACTAGCATATTTTCCTTGTTTATCGATCGCGATTTCATTGTTCAACGTGAATCACGTTCTTTAGGAAAAACAGTGGAATTAGAACGCGATATCAGCGAGAGGGAAGGAGAGGAGAAAGAGAGCAGAAAACACGTACGAGCAATGTGGGAAGCTGCCATTGAACATCGCGAGAAATGCAATCAATTCCTTAAAGAACACAATTGTTTGCTACGGATTTCTGCTCTCCTATTCGGTTATGTTACATCGGAAATAGTTGGCAGTGTACAGAGAAGATTGGATGGGTTTCTTGCCCGCGCTTGCGCATATCCATGATAATGTAATTAGTTTAACCGTGCTAGCCATGATGTTGTAATTTGTACGAACGATCAATTTGATATTTTTTGTCTTTTTGTAGTTATTATTTTGCATCAGTAATACGCCTTATCTCTCTTGTATACGCTTTTAAGTTTAAAGTTTAATCTCAAAGATCGGACGATGCTCTTGAATGAGCAAAAGTCACCAACGGGAGACAGGGTAGGAGGGAAGAAAGGAAATGGGAAGAAGTACCGTTTAGACCATCGAGACGAATAGTCTCGAGAGGCGAACGCATTAGAGGGTAGAAAAAAAATTTCAAGGCAAGCAAACTTTCGCAAAGGAAAAGGGAGACAGAGGTAGAAAGAGGAAGGATTCGAAAATGTTGAGCTTTTCGACGAGAGTTCCGCGGGGAATTCGAGCACGATCGGCTCGGACCTATTTCGCGATTTTCTTCAGACATGCCATCAGCGGAATGACAAATGGAGGCTGCGCCTTTTACCCGCCTTCGATTATCCCCTCGTCTTTGGTTCACTCCCTTTCTCTGCTTTCTCTATCCTCGCTCTCTCTCTTTCTTTAACTCTCGTCAATACCGGTGTTTCGTGGTAGCTCGAGCCGAATGGTGCGTTTGTTGCCGAGAAAATCGATTACCGACCCTCAGAGAGGGTGCATGGCACGATTTACTATAAGATCTATGGTACTCCCGATTCGTCGAACTTGTGCAAGGGTGCTCATGAATTTTTGAATAGATTCGCGTTCGACTCATGCAGAACTCTCGCCCGCTTCGAGAAGTTATTATCTTCCGACGCTATCGCGTCTGTAATCAGCGATGAATCATCATTGTCGTTGTATACTTAGATTCATCCACCTCTTATTCGTGTATTTGTTGTACTTTACTTTTCCATTTTGCGTGACATCTGTACCGCTTCTCGCTGTGATATTACAGAAATTGAAGTTTCTCTATCTCCAGACATTCGGGATTAAGCGACGCGCGTGCGTATTTGGAGATTAAACACGGGACTCGTTGACAGTGGAAGGTATTTCGCTTATGAACGTAACTATGTGCGAGTGTACGAAAAGCACACGAAAGTGCTGTATATTGCCTGTCTCGACAAACTGTCGACAAACATATGCCATGAAGTCGCCGAACCGACGTTGCATGATCAACTATGGAAACCTCATGCTTCGATAAGGATTTATTCAATTTAAGAAATCAGTCCATCTGTCGGATCATCCGTCGTACGAGAAATATCGAGCGATTAACAAAGATCGAATTATCAAACGTCTATTAACGGAAACAGAAATCGGAAATCGACAAAGTCATTTTACGACCGTCTACTGTCGTTATATTTTGCGAGTTTAAATAAAGCAAAGCCGCGAATATTCATTTCATCCAGTATCGCGTGTAGATTCCTGTCCGAATATTATACGAGATGAGGGGCAGGTTCTGCAGGAGTATCGACATATCAGCCGAACACAAAATAATCTCGCTTCCCGGCAATGGCATACATCGGAAATACACACGGACGTATTCTATATAAATATCGCGTTTCACAAGATCTGGCGGATTAATCGTTAAAGCTCGTTCGCGCGTTAAATCGAGACATACGAAACAAAACGGATGTGGATTTTTAACATTGTGGTCGCGTTATACGATTACCATTTGTATTTAATCGGGATTTAATCTTTCTTACGCGATATCAGATATCAACGCATCATGTTTTCAGCATCAACGAAACCCGAAAGAGGAAGGAGTTGAAACACATGACGGAGCATTTCGCTTATGAGGCTGGGAGGGTTTCGGGAATCCGTATTTCGCGAAAATCTCGACTCCGAATGGTTGTTGTTCGCATACCGCGACACAATAGCGGTCGTCTCGACAAGAACAATTTCGGCTGTCTTGAAATATCGCTGCAACGAGCGGAGACAATCGCGATACTCAATGACGCGGAAACAGTGCAGTTCATCCCTCTCGGATCCGTTGTCTTGTATCGTGCACAAATTCTTGTGAAATTCGCTTCGTTATTTTTGTCGTCGTATTTAATTCGTATCGGAATATTTCTGTAGCGAATCTGAGTCTTGTAATACGATTTTGTCGCAATATTTAATGGGACTGAAGGCAAATGCTCTTGGCGGAAAATATCTTGCTGTACAATTCAGATTTGTATTTAAGGTGCTGAAGAAAATAAAAAAAACCAAGTTAATGACAAAAATCATGTTTGATAAAAAATTAAATATTTAAAAATTGAAACTTTTCAAAATTCGCTTTCTTCAAGTTCAAATGTATCTTAATTGTTGTTCTCGGCGTTTTATTTTATATTAGCATTATTCTTGTTTGCGAGGCGCAATTATCGCATAAATATTGCCTCTTCGATACTCGTCTAACCACAATTAACGCGGTGCGAATAGGTGGTTGGCGGTTTCTTGGCGCGATAGTTTCTCCTCGATGAAAAGGCAAGCGCCAGGCTCCTTGCGGCTTAATACTTTACCTTAGTGCATTTACACGTGCACCTTAACCGCGTCTCTGCGGAGGCAAGTGAAGCGGGCGGTGCAGGGGCGAGGAATTTACGAGCTGTAGGAATTGCATGGGCGAAAATTTCTCGTGACGTACGTCGCATCCGACCTTCGGTGCGAAGCGGTCGACTTGCGCGAAAAATGCCAGCGCGAGAGAGAAGCCAAGTAGCGACCCCCCGTAAGACACGTCTTCATAAAGTCTGCTCCGAAGAAGCGACTCATCTTTTCGTCGTGGTAAGATGGAAAAAAAAGAAGGAAAGAAGAGAGAGAGAAAAAATCGCCGGAATTAAGTTTCGACGTGGCGGCAGTGCCTTATCGATCTGCGGAAGAAAATACCGCGGCTGGTTTATTAGAAATTTTCCTCGCCGCGAGTCTTTTTCGTTTGGGAAAAAAATACTTTGGGAATAGAGATTTTGACAAAGCATCGCGACGCACCAAAGGAACGTCGTTTAATCACCGCTATCCTAAACGAGTAACATTATCTACATCCTTGGAAAACGTGCATCGGAAAATTCGACTTTCAAAGTCGGTCGTTAATTAGTTCGGATAACGAAAGCCGCGCTTTGTTCGGTTGGCCACGTGAAACTGCCACAGCTATTAACATCGCTTTCTCTGTCGACGATAACAATAGAGTTTGGTTACTCGTACAGCTTCATTAAAGTGTCTCAAAAAATGCATCTTGGTATTACCTCGAAGAAGATAAATTCCATGTTGGGTGTCTAAAATTACGGGTTATTACTATCACGGAATCGATTTACGACTGGCCAAAAACTCGGTCTTATTTTACCCCAGGATAATACATCATTTTTCAACATTAATTCTGCCTTTTAACAGTAGCTATGCTTCTCGTTTAAACCGAGAAATTAAAGATTGTTTATTCGCACAATTTATTGTTTTTTTTTTACTAAAATTTTTACGTTGAAACAACGAGTCATACCGGCAATAATGACCGATAAATCTTTTTTTTTTTATTTCTTTTTCCCATTTATTATATCGTTGATCTCCTCTCTCTCTCTTTTTTTTTTGGTTCTCGCAAGTAGCCGAAAACGTCCTCGTGATTAAAGCGAGAGAGAAAGGAAGCTATAGTATCTTCGTTCGCGTGAATATATGTTAATATACACGCGGGTACGCTATTAAACTTCTGCTGGAAATCTCGCTCCCGTAACTTTTAATCCTCTTGCGCGTATATATTTCAAGAGGAAAGTTGAAAGAAGTTTTTAATTTTTCGCTTGCATTCTCCCTCTCAAACATTAATCTCTTAATTATTTTGTTGTGCTATTCGTGTGTATCAAATTCATTAATGGAACAATCCACTTATCCAGATATAAATGATTAAAGCTAAAATTTATTATTTCCGAATTGGCAGAATTACCAATTAGATTAATTTTCTTTTCTAAATCGAATTATTTAAATTTTATTCCCAGAAGTTTCCAAAATAAATTTTCTCTCAAGAATGATTCGATCAAAAAGAAATCACGTGGAGGTTTTTTCCGGTACAAATTGACATTGAATCTACGGCTCGTTAATTTCCCTAGAGTCATTCCAAGAATGTCGAAGGATTCGTAGACATCTTGTAGAACCACAGGACGCGACCTTCGAAACGAAACTCGGGGGAGAATCGTGGCATCTTCTATTCTCTCTCTCGCTCCAGGAAAAACATTCGTCATCGTTGCTTCCGACGGTTGAGAGAGTGGTTTTGATTCCGTTGCTTTCCTCTTCCTCTCTTTTCGCCGTCTCGTAGAGTCTCAGCTGACAGACTTGTAATAAAGGGTTAAGGCGCGAGCATTAATCAAGACGTAACAGACATTAGTAGGAAATATCTCAGCAGTCCTGATATAGGCACCCCTGGCGAAGAACATCTCGCGAAACTTGTGAGAGATTGTTTTTTAAAACGATAGATCCGCCGAAATTGATTTCACTAAATTATACAAAATATATCTAATTTGTCGAAGCAACGTGAGTAAGCGACAAGGTAATTATGAGCGGATTCTAGAAAATTAAGAGAAAAAAATAATCCAGTATTAGAAAATTCTCAAATAACTGAGTTTTTTGTTATTAGCGGGATAAATTATTTTATATTACTTTGTATAAAGTATTATATTAAACTGAGTTAAATGTAATATCTCAGAAAAAATATATATGGAAATAGAAAAATATATTTTAGATAATTACAAAGAAAAGGAAGCTTCATTTTAGACCTATTTAGACCTATGGCTCCAAGAAATAAGAATTATTGAAACTGTAAAATTTACGTATATTTTTCCAAATTATATATTAAACTTTAAAAGAGAGAAAGTGTCTCTATGGTTATCGAACTTTGTGACGTTGGCAGTTTCACATCAAAGTCGATTCACGCTATGCGTCACGTCAACGTTACATCAATATCAATGTCGTGAATGGCACCTCATCGCGACGTTTCTATGATCAAATTTCTATTTGTTCGAAAGTGAAAGCCATCTGTCTTGGCTATATGATGCATCATGATCAATAATTATTAATATTTAACATAACATGATTATTTTATTTGATTAAAATAGCAATATTTATACAATCATAATCAGCAGTGTCATGTTCGAGTTTTAGAAATTGGTAATTCAATTAGTGCGTAAAGCTTTCTGAATGAGAGACCAATCATTTCTCCAACTCGAATTATAACGGTCCGGGCACCCTCTGTACAATAAGAGCGTCTCTTTCGTAGAAACGGACTACACGGCTGGAGGTGCCACGCGTTTTAATGTTCGCGATATTTCAGAAACTGACATACAGCATTAAGAAGACGTTGAACGGAATGACGCGAGCGGCTCTTCCGCGTTCCGCGCGTGCTGCAGGCATCGCCGGCCATCAGCCGCGAAGCGCGGGAGAAAAGCGAGAATTTATTCGATTCCATTAAAGCTAATCTCTCGCCGTCGCGAGATAAGTTCTCTCGAATTAAGTCGTGAAATATGATTCGCTTTGTGCCACAGCTTCCACTGCTTTCCTTCCTTCTCCCTCTCTCTTCCCCTCTTTCCGCTGTATATTCGCATATTTAATATTACTTGATTACGACCGCCGAAACGTAAATGGGAATAATAATTCGCCTTGCTGCGAGTTGGCTCGTCCGACTTTACGAATTCGCCATTTCCACTTTTAGCAATATCGAAAATCGAAATGCACCGATGAAATTGCCATTATTCGTATTAATTTTAAATTTAGAAATTTGTATAATAAATCCTGTTTTTTTGCCTATTTCTCTTTCCTCTTTCCTCTCTAAATTTTTCGTAAATGTAATGAATATCTTCGTAGAAAAATTATTTTGTAAAAGAATATTGTATTCTGGACATTGGAATTAAAATGATTGGATCAATTTGTGCAATTTCTCATGTAAAACTAGTCGATCAATCTCCAAAGCACTTTTAAATTTCCGAAACGTACGGTGAACAGTTAGTGCAAATAATCCATTTCAATTTTTCGGTACGTTAAACCGATGCCGCTTGCATGCCACGATTGTAATTTGAATGTAATACTTGGTGTCAGAGTCGCGACAATAATTTCACGCGGAACGCGCGAATTGTCACTTGGATATATATTTATGAAGCGGGACTCTTCTCGGACGAAGTAATTCCCTCTGAAGTGAGATAGCTCTTCTTTTTTAAGTCCTTAAATTTCGTCCTGGTGACACTTTGCATCTCTCCTTTGTCAATTTAGTCTATTTTCGGTTGATGAATAGAAAGAAATAATTCAGTTGTCGATGCTTATTCAAAGGCGAAAAATAGTAATTCACTTGTTCAATCTTTCAATCGAAAGAAAATTAATTGAAATTTTACGCAATTATTATTAAATATATTTTTTTCGAAATACAAGCTAAAATTGAAGTTTGCGCGTATACATGAGTCACTTATTTTATAAAGTATTAAAAGAGAAGAGAATTTGAAATTTCTGTTAAAATAGATGCACGCTGTAGTATATATACATATATATTAAAAGTCAATTATGTATTTTAACTTGTTCTAAAATTTGCTGTATGTCACTTTCGAAATAAATGACAGATGTCTTGTTCATTTTTTAAATACGTTAATTTTTGCATGTACATTTCTTCCTTTATAAATTTGCCCTTTCAGTTTAACACAATTTTCTTTTTATTCACATAATGGAGAGAGAGAGAGAGAGAGGGAGGAGGGAAACAAGTTTCTATTTTTTTCTTAAAATATGCTTAATATGGTTATATTGTATTTATATGTATTTGTAGAACACTCTGTTATATATATTTTAAAGAACTTTTCTCAGAGTGTTATAAAAGAAAGAAGAAATAAATTTTATGTCATTTCTTATCAAACTAATATCGCATGGAGTACTGGTTCGATCAGAGATGCTCGCTTAAAATTTACGAGCCACGTGGCATACGTGTTATGACGAGGACGAGTCATACTTGATGTACCAATATTCGTAGGTATGAAACCTTTGTCGACGTTTTATTAAATCTGCGAACTCTGCGGACCGTTTTGCTGCCGGTGCAACGAATATGTATTTTTCGTTGTATTAGATCAGCCTTCTCTACTGATGTTTTCAAAGAGAACATTGCAAACCTAGGAATGTCATTTTAGAGAGAAAAAGTATATATATATTATTATACTTATTATACTATTAAAATAAGTATATATATTATTATACTTATTATATATATATATATATATATATATATACTATTATATATTATATTATAATATATATATTATTATACTTATTATACTATTAAAAAATATATATATTATTATTTTATAATATATAAGTATATATATTATAAAATTACACGATATAACAATATTTCTTACAGTTGGAAAACTGCACTTGAACTCTGCCATCATATAAATCAACGTCAACACGATATATTTTTATTACGTGATAGATTTCTCTACAGATTTATTTTTATATAAATATAAAAAAAAGTTTATAATTATTATATATTTTTAGAAAAATATTGCGATATATAATAGATCGTTTTTGAAGGATAAGTGATAGGTAAACCGATAACACTGCACCTCGTATGCAATCTACGGGGATTTCGCCAATCGGTACACATCCTCGGGTAATCATTTAATGTCAATATTCCTTCGGACTTATGTTATCCGGATACCGAATGATTTATCGGTCGTATACCGGGAAAAGCGTCATCTCCTTTTGTTGTCGTAAAGACGAGAGGGAGTCAAGTTCGCGGGGGAGGAAGAGGTTCCGGCCGGAAAGACAACGACTGTCATTAGCCGATAAATAAAGGTAGTAAATAATTTCCCGCGGACCGGAAAAAGAGGTTTTATTCGCCAGCTCTTTCCCTCCCTTCCGGACTTCCTACTTTAAGTGCCGACTTAAAGTCCCATCGCGCTCCGGAAACTTTCGATCGCGATGCACTGCAATTATCGGAAAGACTTTGAATTTATTGTCGATGAAGAAGGGATTTTCGTAAGTTGGTGGTATTTTTCTAATATTGGAATCCTTCTCTCCTCCCCTTCCTTTATTGTTAAGAATTACGAAGTGGAAGTTGAATGCGCCAACATCAATAGGATTAAAAATAATTAATATAAATATAAATTATTAAAGCTATATAAATATACGTGCGTATCTTGTTAACGAAATGAAGTACAATTCGCTCGTTTATTATTAGTTTCAATAGCAAACTCAATAATGTTTTTGACGACTTGGAAATTTCATTTCCAATTACAAATCCAATGTAGAAATATCGCGGGCGTACGATTTGGATCTTTTGAGGATCAAAAATCGATAAAACGCAATAAAGTACTGTAAAAGGGCGATACCCGATAATCGGAAATATTTTCCGTTATTTCCCTCAGGTAAGATCGAAACATTATATGCAAGTCGTATTACCATTCCACGCGTCGTCGTTTCGCGGATACGTGCCCGGAAAGTATATACGCTACACTTTTCGCAGACAGATAGTTACATGCATGCGGGTGGAACGACCGAACGCACAAAAAGTCCGTGTGAGATCCGCGAAGACAGAAATTGTCGAGATTTACATTCCAGATTCGAGGCATATTCGAGCGTGAAGGCACCGAAAATTAATGGTTCGTTGAATTTATAGCCGAGTTTGGTACATCCGTGCCTGTCGAGCTTATCTTGTAACACCGCGTTTAACGATTTCTCCTCTCGTCCTCCTTGCACGAAGACACACGCGTCATTAATCTTTAACAATTGGAGAAGTTTCAACGTAACAATGGTTTAATATAATTTCCCGTGAAAACATTCGAGAAAATCAATCTTAAAATAATGAAAACATTTAAGTTGTAATCAATTATATGATTTATTTATATAATCCCGTGATATTTTACTTTAAAATTGTGAAATTTTAAAAGTAGCTTACGTTATTGAACTGCACATAAAATATATTTTATGATCGTATCCTTTTTTATATACTCAGGTTTTTTCTTTCCTATTACATCATACATTATTTTAAAAATCAATCATATATGTATTTAATATTTTTATTGAGAAAAATAGATCGACTGCAATCGATTAAGTAATTTATGTCAAAAAGACATTTCTCTTTTCGAAGAGAAATCGCCGTCAAAATTGCCAGGAAATTATTAGCTCAAGGATTGTCGCTTTTAGGCGCTATTATCCTTTTGAATTTGGGCATGGTTAACCGGACTGATCGCGAGTAGTCGAGCGTTAACGTTGACCGAGGCGCAAAGCAGTCTTCGTCCTCGAGTCTTCGTCCTTGTTCGCGACTTTCGCGGATTAGCAGGGCGCTCGAATGTCGGTCGTCGGGAACAATGAGCGAGCGGATTAACGGGTTTTGAAGCGCGGGGCTATCGTGGCTGTTTTCTCGTGTTGGAAGGCGACGAAGCGAGCTGTAGAGTAATTAACACGACATCGTCGCCGGTGCGAATATACCTAACCCCGGTTACATTGCAATGACGACGACCTTGCGTCGCGCAATGCGCTTCTACGTACATACACGTACACACATGTGCTCGTACATGTGGTTTGCGCGTTACAATGCATGGTATTTCGCTGTAATCGGCGAGCAACCGACCATGGAAGTCTATACGCGTTCGTTTCGACATACGGCGCCTTTCGTTCGTTTTCGCCTTTCTGTTTTCCGACGTATTTATTCGGGAACGGAAATGTCCGAAAAACTCGACCGAGCTTGTAAATTGTATTTCGACGTGATTGATACAAGACTTCATGCGTGATAAATAAAAAATGTAATAATCGAGTAGTATCTTGTATTATGACAAGAATGATGATACGCAATCTTGTTTAATGCAGTTTTGTAGTCAGTCGGCAAATGTGATGTACGAGCAGATCGCAGTTCGCAATTACTTCGCATTGTGCAGCGATTCAATTTATAAGATAACTCCGATTCATCAAGGAAACACACTGCCACAAAATGCGTCCAAATGATTTAGTATAACATCTTATATTAGTATAATATAATTTTGTTTCTCATTTATTTTTTAATTTCTCATTTAATTTTTTATAATATAATATAATTTTGTTTCTCATTTAATTTCTTATACATAACAAAATACTTTTTTTCTAATTTTAAGAGATTTTTTCCTGATTTATGCACATGTGTCTCATTTGTACATATAAAATTTTAATTAAATACATATTTTTTCATTTACTACATTACACGGCGACAGTACTCTCATTTCGATAAATCTCGAGTAAAGCTCGTAGAAAAATGTTGTAGAGTTTTTTAGAATCATCATAAAATAGGAATTTACTTCTATTTGGCAAGGGTGAAAAATTTAACAAACTCAATGGTCCTGACGAAACTGATGCTGGATTAACTGGCTTAGGAATAATGGCAGCAGGATGCTGTGGAATAATTTAACGGGACGCCGTGCCCCGTCGAACAATTCACTTGTGTAACTTGTTAATCCTATAAAATGCATATGTAACCAACGTTACGTAACCGGTACCTAACTAGTTGTAACACACGTCGCCTTGATATGAATTTTCCGCTTATTGATTTAGAAGCAACAACAATCAATTTTATAGCTCGCAGTTGTAAAATTAAAAAAATCCAAATGCTGATTATATACATAATTTTCGATATTTAAAGTTGTACATATCAAGACGTATTTTGATTAAAAAATTTAAGGGTATACAATTATTTTTACTGCTGTGGAATGCATTAAACATTAAAAGATTAAATTATTTTTATTTTTATTGCATTTTAAAAACTAAAATTTGTCTCGTGCATTAATATTTGTTTAAAAAACAAATTTGTTCATTGTTTCATCGTTTTTAAGTTTATCAATATATTGTTTTTAAATAGATAATAGATAATAAATAATAGACAGATCATGAACAAAACTAATTATTCAAAATAAATGTCAAATTATAATTTTTATTTTCTTGTACAAGTGTGTTAAAAAGATGACATGTTATTCCATATCCGAATAATGATAAAACGATTCAAATTGTCAATTATTTTCGCGGCCTAGCGTGGCTTTGATACGTGTTTATAACGGAGAAGACAGCGACTCGGCAAACGACCAAAGTAGAATTAACCAACACTCGCTACCGGTATTCGAGAGCGAGAATGTACCTGGTTCTAATTAACACGACATTGCTGTTACGCCCACTCGATCTGTATGACACGAGGACACGTTGTAAAATTTGCGGTGCCGTATTTCAACAGGACCTCTTATAATATTAATGTAAAATACGATAGTAATGACAACTATGCATTCTCGTTAATAAAAATAAATCTCTAATTGAAACTATTAATTCAACCTCGAAATTACCAATTGTATAATTTCAATTTGATGAATTCGAGAACCGATACATTGGGAATTTTCATGAATAGAGATCGAATTATTGGGAACGCAATATCGGTTATTGCAATTATGCCGAAAATGAATTATATTACTTAAACACGCAATTTTATCGATATATCAGGGAAAAAGAGGTAAAGAGAATATATTAGATTATTTCTTAAAATAGCTCGAGTATTATATATTAGATTGCTGTCTTTTATATTATCTGAATTATTTGACAGAACTCAAGGCACTATTTTATAATGTCTGTAAAATTAATAAAAACTGATATAATGATTCTTTCTTAAATTTAGAAACATTTTCAAAAATAGAACAAGTTTTCTTCTTCTTTGCAGTTTGATTTGAGTCTTTAAAATTATAAATGTGTATATATTACACATTTAATATAAATAAGGTATTCAATTCTTAACAATTACAATTTGTATGAAAATTGATTTGAATTTAATTAATAAATTTTTAATTAATAATTAAAATAAAATAATTTTTAAATAGAATAATTTTTTAAGACAAACTTTTACACGATAAAGAAAGACACGAAAGGAAAATATATTTATGAGTTCTTTTTTTGTTCACTCATTGTCAGCCTCCTCGAAATACTATAGAATACTATAGAATTTAGCCGCGCTTTACAAACTTGTGTACTTTTGGTCATCGATTCTCCGGGTCATCCCGCTATCGAGCTTCTTCCGGTCTTCCGGCACGCGGTAACGAGATACGGCGGGGGGCATAATAAATTTCACGCAAAGCATAATGGAACGTTGCACTAAGTCGCGATATCGGACTCGCTCGCGGCTAACGACGTAAAAATAGAAACGGAGTGCGGTCCGGCAAAGCTCTCTCGCTTCGCAAAAGGAGCAACGCGAAAGGGGCGACGCGTCGGCGTCGCCGCGCTCTCGTAAAGCGGCCAGATATGCGAGGAACCACTAACTTAATGATTTATGTCGCGCATGCAACGTCGCCCGCCATTCCGAATCTTATGTTATACGACCACCGCGTCGCGTTACATATCTACCATATATACACATATGTATACGTGTGTACATGTGTATACATATATATGTATGTACGTATACCTCCCCCGCCTCCCCCATCACAGATTATCCCCCGCTGACCTAACTGAAACTTATCGTTGCCGCGCGATAAGAAGAGAACGGCCAACTTCGTGCTAGCTAACCCGTCTACCCGCGAACTTTGCCGGAAGATCGTCGTCGAGTTCCAGCTGTTACCGGAAAATACGACACGAGCGACGGAAAACCCGACGGAACAAATTTCGGGAAATTCCTACAACGTTTGCCCGCGAGTATTTTTCATATAAATATAATCGTGTTACATATTTCTTTCCGGATATAATCAAAGAGTGAGAGAGAGAGAAACTTCAAATGCGCGGAAAAATTCAATTCAAGAATGGAGGATTTAAACGGATGAGTGTAACTTAAATTGACGAGTGATCGATTATACCGACGATGAAACTTTCATGAGGTTAATTACTTCTGCCTATATTATTCCTGGCCGCGGGCATCGATGACATAAACTCCTGTGGTTCGCCGTGCAAAGTTTCCGCGTGAGAGAAATCGTGTAACAACGCGCGCGTTTCCGATAGCGGACGTTGTTACACGGTAACGGCATTGCTCTTAATGGAAGTCCCACATTGGCGGTCTTTGATGTACCGCCCACGTATAATATATATGTCCACATGCGGAAACTGCGGACTTAATTTTCCTCGCGAGTCTAATGTGACTCGGCATGCGTAACATCGTTAAATTCAATTGTTGAAAATTATGCGCGAATCTCTCACACGAGATTGTTTTCGCTCTATCTCATTTTTAATGGCTATTGACGTGCGGAGAATTTTCTTTTAATTTTTTAAATTCTAAATAGAGAAGTATCATTTAAAGTTATCTGAATTATTTAAATGTTTCAATCGAGACTAATTGATACTTGAATATTTAATACCGATATATAATTTCCAATTGTTTAATGAAGTATTAATAAAATATTAATTTTTATCGGGAAATAATTTACAGCTACTTTGTAAAATCTGTTACAGAAATCAACGATGCGCCTTTAACGAGCAATTCATCCCTCGTATATATAAATAACGCCTCGCAGCTGATGATGAGAGGAAGCGATGCTCGACAAATAAAGTTCGACGAACAGTGAGTACCTCATTCTTTTCGCTTTATCATCGTTCCATCGAACAATTTGCAGCCGGTATATGACTAACGAGAGACGTGGCAATAGCGGTATACAATAATTAGATAATCCGAAAGCAGCCAGCAGCCGATGGACTATCGCGATTTAATTACCCGGCTCATTTCCCGCGGGACCCGAGAAAGCTCTCTTTCTTTTTCGATAAAGAGACTTTAATTCCATTCCCATCGAAACAGCAACGGTTGCACGCCGCAACGCTATAACGTTGCCCGTATTTCCGCTCTATTCATTCATCGTCCTCCCCCTCCCCGCAAATCCACCCTCTAGGTTGCCCCCAATCCGCACTTCGTTATTCACGAACGACTGGCGCAGGAAGCCCCCGGTATACTTTTTCCCTCATATCCCCACCCGGTAAATAAATAACGGAGCAACGGATTGCAAATATCTGTTCGACTGTCGGATGTGAAATATTGCCGGAATTTGCATCGTAAACTCGGTTATCCCGTTGGCTCTTTCGTGCACACACAACGGAACACCTGAAATCCCTCCTCAAATAAAGGAGCGAACTTTGTGAGCGAGAAGAAAAACGGGAGAAATCACGGACAAAATTTCGCGAACGTACGTACCTCCTCTGTCAACGGCGCGTTGACGGAAACGGGGGAATAGAAGTACGTGATTTCTGATTGTAAAACAGAGAGCGACTAACGCACTCGTGCGTGTTTCTTAAGTATTTCCACAGTTATATTTCGCAGGAATCTGAATGAGGCCTTGGAATAGCGTCGAGTGATCGCATTGCATGTAGGTTAAGCCGATTGGGAATTAAGTGGAGTTACATTACGGTTCTCACCGCGCGGGAATTAGGTTGAAAATCCAATTTTCGGCCGAGTAGACGCCTCACCTGTGTGATTTGGATTATGAGAATCTTAAAGCCTCGAATAGCCGCGACATATCTTCGAGTTGTGCGTGCGGGATAAACGGGAATGGAAATGTAGGAGGAAAAAAGGAATTCGATGCTTCGACTGCGGCATCTTTTCTTGTCTGTTCTCGTCTATAACATGTTGTATCAAAGCAAAAGGATACTCGTTAAATTCTACTCAAAGTCGTCTGAATTATCCTATGTATATTTTATTAACAAAAATTTTATATATAAAATATTTCCGATTTAATGAAATTACGAATACGTGGGTCTTAACATATATATCATGAATGAATAATTCGCGTATGGAACATTTCCCTAATGAAAATGTTGAAAAAAATTTACATTTATCACACACAAATTTTTATTATTTTTATGTAATTCTTACATTATAAATCTTTGTATGGTAAAAAAACCTTTTAACCTTTTAAAATTATATTAAAAATCTACTCTATATCTGTGGAGTTTGTACTTTTAAAATCCGGCCTTGAAAAGCCTTTAAAATTCAATGCATTTCATGCAAATAAGGATTACTTACCATACATCAAATATGTAGGGTAACACTACACGTGATCATCGATAGGCAAACTTACCTGAAAAAAAAACGAAAACAATAGATAAGGATATTCACACAACGATTTATCTTGCGAATATATATGTATTTTTGCATAATAATAATCTTCAAACTACAAATCTTTCTTTCTCTGTCTGTTAAAACTTATTTTAGAAGAAATAAAAATTTAAATCTGTTTTTAACACAAACAAGGAAGATCAATATTGTTCGCAAAAAATATTTACTAATTCGTTTCACTCATTGGTTTTATAATCATTTCTCAAAATATATTCTCAAAATATCTGTTAAAACCAATTCAAATCAAACGAGGAATAATTTTATTTGATCGATATAGGACAAAATTTATTTTTTGATAAATCTCTGACATAATTTGATTCTTCAATATTAAGGCTACTTAAACTAAATTCAATATTAAGGCTACTTAACTAAAATTGACTTTAGTAGTCGAACGATATTTGTAAAAATTAATAAGAAATAGATCGTATATTTTTATTGATTTAATATGCTAAAAAAAATAAATTTAAATGCACAAACCACACGATATTATAATTCTGAATGTATATAGACTTGAGAAACTTGGATTATCATAGCTTTCGGATTACAGAAGTCGCACTATATTTTTATTAACGTCGCAAACACCTGCGACGTACACGGTTAATGCATATGTGGGTCTGTGTTTTTTTTTCGCCAGAAACGTCTCGCGTCGCGACATGTTAACCCTTTGTACCCGGATTATACTTTTCTGCCGCTTGACGGTCAGCTTGAGATTAATTTTTACGAGTACTCGCTAGTCGTGCGAATAGCAAAGAAGATCAAAGTATCGTGAAAGATGACCGTTCTCCGGTGAAAATTTATTCTACTGTGAAGGAATGAGTCATTTAATATTAGATACGATTCAAATTGAATATAAAGAGGCTTTCGCAAAGAGATTTGAATTATAAAGAAAGGGATATTTCAGCGGAGATGCAGCTTTTTAATCATCTTGTGCCTGTCTGCTAATTATAAAGCAAGACTTTGGCCACCGTCTATTATTTTATAATTACTTTCTTGTGGAAAAGTCCCGCGAAAATAATTTCCCTCGGACACTCTTTTCAAAAAGCTTTTTCAGACAGTGCTGTTTATCGATTTTCATCGCGTTCGTCATTACAGCGTGATCTAGTTGCAAAATGTAAGGGGTCACGTTGTACACGATTAAAATATAACATAAATGCGAGGTAAAGTGCACGCGTATCTACAAGAGTCTTCCGCAGGATTTTTTATTATTGTGCAAAACACGCGTCTGAAAATATTTGTGCAAATGTTCCATCGACCATGCACGCGACGATAACGTGGTCTGCGACCTAAAAAGATTCTTTTTCTGTGCGAAAAGATCGTGACGTTCTTTTGTACTTCGCCTCCTTTTATGTTCCTTCTCTATAAGTTCGCAAACTTAATCACGCCTGAGAGAAGAAATTTCGTTTTTGCAAAGAAAAAGTCACGGTATCAGTTTAGTGCAATTGCGATAATTAAAAGCACGCATTAGAATACTTGCAAAACAATTAGCGTGTTATAGAATTGTTAAAGTAATTAAAGCGCGAGCACACGATATTAATACATTATGCTATTCTGACGGCCATGACGGCTATAGCCGTCATGGCCGGTGATCGCTTCGCATCTCGGAATCGTATTAACATCGCGATAACTAGATCCATATTATTATATATATATAAGACTCTAATTGGCGTAAAAATTAAAAAATATCCATACATATAAAATATTAATCTTGTTAAAAGCGAAAAGCTACATAAATATCAGATATGCTATTTTATAATGCAAAAAAAAATGCGAGAAAAAATTATTAAAATTGAAGTTTTATTAGAACAGAAGAAAAGCAGGAGAGAGAGAAGCTTACTTCGTTATGGTGTCAGCCTCGTGATTATTCGTGACGTTTTCGAATTATGGAATTTTTTATCAGTTATAACCGCTTCAATTTACTTTTCGCAAACAGACGCACAGACGTTCTTTGATACGAAACGGAGGCGGATTGCTGGTTGCTGGATTACCGCGACCCGACAAGCTCGTCGTGGCATCCGACTACGATATTACATTTTCCACGAAATTCACCATAATACCCCGACATAACGACATACAACTTACAATACATAAAATACGTAAAATTGCGCCAGACGGAATGGCGGAAACTGCTTCGCATAAAGAGACACACGCAAGTCTCTCTTTAATTCTCAATCTAACGAGAATAAACTACAAGCACATAACGTGCAGATAAGAAGGAAGAAATTGCAAATAAAATGCATACGTATATTCTCTATTTTTATAGTTGGAATTAAATGATAATAGAGATTAATTATTAGTTGACTCTATTTTTTCTTGTAAAGGTAAGAGAGAGAAATAAAATTATTCCCCGCTTACACATACGAATTCGTACGTAAACAGAATATATTCGCACCTTGCATATACATTCCCTTTCTCAATTAGTCTCTTCAGTTTATCGCGAAAACAAAGAGTAGAGCCGCGTCAGTTCCCCAACGACCGAACTTAGATGCAGCTGCAGTTGCAGGGCGCGTACGCGGGACCCCGCGCCGGCGCGACCGCTTCGAACGTGAAAACTTCTGTTTCCGCGATAGAGGAACAGGAAGCGGGAAAGAGAAAGAGAGGGAAGGAGGTACGTTATTTCCATTTAAAGTGGGCTTTACAAACTGGGTTGTGTGCAATAAACATAGCTCGGCAGTTGCCCCTGGCTGCCAAGCAGCCAGGTTGTGGCTGGTGCGCCAACCAGGGCCCCTCCGTCGCCTCTCCCTCGTTGCATCCTGCGCCCCGTGTCGCGTCGGCAACCCTCTCTCCCTTCCGGCCTCTTTTCTCCCTGCAGCTTGGTTGCAACTTTAATACTGACACGAGGGAGTACGTTAAAGCTCCCACCGTTCGCACGAACTTAGGTAAACGCACGCACGCACGCACGCATGCACGCGACATCGGCGCTTGCATCCTGCCGCATCGTCGTAACGTAAATGAGAATTAACGACGACGGCGTGCTCGTTGTATCCGAGAAAGAAATAATACGGCCGTGTTTAACGATCTCATTAATTTAGAGTTGTATGTACATTTTTCGGGAGAGAAGCAATTTCTTTTTCTCAGATTCCTAAGGGAAAAATGGCAGGATATGAAAAATGCAGTTAGCACGCTCTCTTCTATTTTTTTAAATATTATCTTGCAAGGCAGCGGAACGTATAACCGGTTTATTCAAGAATTCATAATAATCTCTTAAATAGGTAAGTTAAATAAGTAGTTCAATTGCGCTATGGACTTCCGGCGGAGCGTCGCGTGTCGTAATCCCATATGATAAAGGGAGGCCAGCGGCGACGCATACGTCAAATCCTTCGTTTTTATGGCCGTGCAGCGATAAAAGAGGGATGCTCGATTTAAACGCATTAAAGAGCGGGGATCGATCGTTTTTCGATTAAGATATCTTGCGCACGAATCATCTTCCCGTTCTCCCTCGCGAACTTTTCGCCGAGCGCCACTTGTGCGGATTTGCATGCTCAGATGTCATCTTCCTGCTCTCCCCCTCCTCCAGATATGGCACCCTCGTGTCGCGAAAAAAACCCGGACGATGGCGTAGCGCGTTATTTTAAGCGGATGTGTACCCTAATACAATATGCGCTCGTGCATCTTTCATGAAACGTGTGACACGCTCGGCTGAGTTTATTCGCCTCGTGCATACTGCGTCGCGCAACGTGTACACGTGAAGGAATATCTTTGAGCTACTCTCTGCTACAATTTATTCTGTCGGGCCGCTAAATAATCCATATAAGGTGTTTCTTAATTTTGGAAAATTGTTTTATTTTCTCAATAGATGATTTTGAGAAGCGTAAAGCGTTGAAACTTGTCCAAACTCTTTGTCAAAATCCGAAATGATTAATCTATCTTCGAAGTTCTTTTTACATTTTATATATTACACGAATTGTTCGGCAAATTATTTACATCTATTTCGAGAGATGTAGAGTTTTCTGCGTACGATACGAAATATTGTATGTATTGATAAATGTGTATTTTCGACTTTTCTTGATTGGTTTAATTGGCATTTCTATTCGCGTTCTAATTATATATGATTAACCGTAAATAATAATAAATTTTTCAACGATAACGATTATTTTTCTAAAAATATAAAAAAAAGCTTGCGATCCAACTCATCTAGAAATAGCCGCGTATAAACTGGTCTTGACGTGATTTGATTGGTGCAAGTAAATATTTATGACCAGTACTCGGTTCTTTTCTCGCTTATCCACGAAAGCACAGAAATTTCTACGGACCATTTCGGGCTCTATATCCATCTGCGAATGCATTCTTGTATTCGTAGCACTCTTCTCCGGATTGCACGTCTGTATCCTGCTATTCACCCTCGCGTAATCTATTGGCCAGGTCGTCCTCTCGCGGGCTATGCAACGAGACAGGCTATGCAGCGGTATAAAAGTACGTTCTCTCTTTTCCTCTCGGAGGAGTCCGAGTTCTCAGCTATCAACGATTTACATTTCGTGACTAGTGCAGTTGTAATAATTCACGAGATGCGAGATGCGCTGCGCCTCAACCTGTGACACCTAAGTCACAATTCCTTTCCTTTCCCTCGTGTGCAAGTCATAGTCCATGCAATTTGAAAGTTGTAACTGCCGGATATATAGCGAAACTATATTGCTTCGCTAGTTGATACGAAGGGAAAGCAAACTGCCAACATAATGGACGGCTCTTGCGTGGAATGTCTTGCAATTTGCCCATATGCATGATGTGACGTAAACTTGTACGATTAAGTTTTCTTAAGATTCTTTTGAATCCTCTTTATATGTTTCTATTAAAATTAAAAGTGCTCGGCACAAACAGCAGAGAGATCAATAATACACTTCAGTTTTTCACCTTTAGATAATTCAACATATTCAAAAATTTTGTTCTACATTTTTTCACTAGAATTCATCGTTGAAAAATAATGGAAAGTGCATCTTGATATATTGATATTCTGAAAAAAATTTATCTTAAACTTTATTGATTTCCAATTAGGTGATATTAAGATTAATTAATCATAATTGAAGACTGTATTGAGTTAGCAATTTGCATATCATTTTATCGCCCACAATATTTAGCTAATTTATTGGAAAAACATTTATGGTTTGAATTTGTGCAATATTAATATTATTAGCCAATTTTGGTCAAAGGCTGACAAATGTGTCAAACGCAGGTGTGGCGCGCATGCGAAAATGACCATATGTATCGCACAAAGCAACGCATAGTTTGATTTCGAATAAAAAAAGTTGTGCGAGAGTATGATATTGAAAGAGAAGATGTATGGACAAATTATTCTTTTTTAATCTCTTAATTCGACAAATATGTCGAACGTCGCTTTACATCTTATAATTAGCTGCTTCAATATTTAAAAAATATGTCACGAAAAGCTCTAGTCGTTTGAATTAAAAGAAAGGAAAAAAACGCGAAATTCTCGCTACCGACGAAAGGAGAAAAAATCATCGATCTTAATTTATATGAAATTAAAAAAAAAATGCGACGCAACACGCACGAACGTACAAATATATAATATAGGATATTTAAAAATAAGTATATTGTGTCAAAAATTTATTACGAGAGAAAATTACAGTAAATTGTTTTTCTTCTTATCAGAGTTGAAGATTAATACATCAATAATATTATAATTATCGAAAGAAATTATATCTACAAATACGCTCAGGGTGATATGTTATTTTTAATTGAATTCGTAGCGTGTTTAAAAGCTACGATGGAGGGACTTTTAATTTCATCAGACATGCGGTGCTTGCCCCGTGCAATGCCACGATGCGCCATAAATCTCTCTTACAGCCGACGCGCATAAGTAATGCCGCCGCTATCGTATTTACGTAATTATCCTCTCGGTTTTCCCGCCCCCGCGCTGGCTTTATCGCGCCCTGCCCGGCCGTAATGCCTGATTATGTTTTAACGTGCGAGATCCTTCGAGTCGCGACGCAATTTCTCTCGGCAGTGAGCCACGGGGGAGAAATTCCGCGTCGATGCCCGGAAGAAAGAGGGAAGAATGCAAGGGAAGAACGCTGAAGGGAGGCAATCCCATCGGAAATTTTAATACTTGAAAGCGCCGGTGTCTCTGTCGTAAAGCACCGACCAGGCTGGCGTGAAACTTGAATAGCGGACGATTGACACTACGTCTCCGGACGAAATGCACCGTAAAAGAGTCTCGGATGTGTTCGGGGCGCGCTTCATACGCTTCGAGTTTGGCGGATGAGCGCCCTAGCTTTGCCGGCAGGCTTAGCTAGAGTTTTCTTCGGATAAACTTTTAAGTGTCGGCCCACGAGGTGACGTACAAATTGCAGAGCGCCGATCGGAACTTTACGACCCGGACTTTCCATCTCGTGGATGCAGAGCCATATAACTTCGAGTAGCGTAATACATTTTGCGTAGATACTGGCGTATTTGAAAGACCATTAATCCGATTTTAAAATCCGAGTAATTTGGATAATCCAAACAATACGAGTTGGAAATCAAATAATTGAATATAATACATTTCCGCACTTTATGCTTCGTAGATTGCAATATTCAAATAAGCAAGGATCAACAATATCAGTTTGTTTTCTCACCTGATCTCACTCTGTAAATTTATAGCGAGAAATCGGAGCATTTTCAGATATAAATTTGTGGTTCTCCCGATAGTTCCGATTCGCAAAACTCGGCCGTTCGTAGGGTTTGTTGGCACCCTTCTGGGACACATTCCGTTATACATGAGTGACCCCGTATAGTGGCGATAAAACGGTCACGATTATTGCGAACTCGTCGCACGCGCGGGTTATAATTCAAACGTACGTGCGAGCTTGGCGGAACATTGCGCGCGCGGGAGTCGAACGAGCTACGAAAGTCATCAAAGCGATTCCGTCCCTGAGACCCTCGGCGGAATGTGGTTCAAGAGGAGAGGAAGACGCGGTCGATACCGGCTGATTTTCAGCTTCGCAATCCTCGCCTCGCTTCGCGAGAAGGGTTCGACGGGTCGCGACACATACGGGGTGAGCCGCGACCCGTAAAATTGCACGTTTCCGCGCAAATGCGCGCCGGATATTTTTGTTTCGTCGGGAGGTAGAGCAAGCACAAGAAGCGCAATAGTGACGGAGCGATCGATGACACGACTCTCCCTCGTTCTCCCTTTTTCGTTATTTTACAACAAATTTTTTCGTCATTTTATACGAATTTCAACCTGCACTGAGAAAAATCGTTTGATTGTATCAACAAGACGTATCTGATAAAAGGCATTTTGGTTAAACCAAGCAGAATTTCTAGTTATCACGATAAAACTCGATTTTTTATAACTAGAACGTTTGATTTTACTACAAGGATTTGGATTATTTTCTAGTTGGATCTATAAAACTTCTTGTTATATTAACTAAACATAGACACAGTGCCGCCATTTTTTAAGTAAATTTAGTATTATTAACAAGAGAAAATTTGGTAAATTTAACAGGAAGGAGTTAATCATACTCATCTGGTAATTCCTAAAGGAATTCTGATTCGTCCATTTTCCAACAGACATACTGATTGAATCTACCAGATTTCTAATTAATGCAATCAGATTTTTTTCTCAGTGTGATGATTATCTATACTGAAATAATTTATATCTTGGAAATAAAATTTGTCTTAAAATTCATGTATATATTCTTTTTAATTTTTCTTTTTAAAAAGAACTTTGCTCTTTTTTTTTATTTTCTGGATATGTAATATCTAATTTTCATCTTCAATAAGAAAATCACAAAACACACATTTTTGCCAACGAATATCGAAAATCTCGCTCTCGAGCACGAACGTGATAAATTTGTTTAATATTCTTCGAAGAATCTTCAATTCTTGCGTCACTTTGCAAGTTTGCAATCATCGCAACAAAGCAAGAGTGCTTTCGCAATCCGAAAAAACTTTCCACTTCACTGTATTTCCGAGTATTTTTACTTTTTTTACTTGTGCGATAACGTGAAATTCTTATACACGCGTGCAATGTCGCTTGGAGAATAGAAGAAGTTGCACGATTGTTTCAAGAAAACTGGGTTTTAGAAAGATTTCGCGCGAAGAAGAGAACAATGTAGTAGACAAGAGAACATTCATGTTCTCTCTTAAAAATGGATATTGTGTTGGTACTTTAGGAAAATCAAATCTTCGCGTTAAAAAGTTGACAAATGAAGAATTCAGATTTTATTAATATTTATTATATTTTGTGTTACACATTTAAATAATTAATATTTCATTATTAATATCTATTAACATATTTTATTTGTAACTTATTTTATTAATAATAATTTTTCTCTAATTATCCACATCATATATCCACCAAAAAATATATAATAATCATATATGTATGTGTGTGCAAAATACATTTTATTCTTCTTATTTATTCTTTTAGATTACATACATTATATTATGCTTGTTACTTTTTTCTCGCATGTTTATTTATGCGTTTGAATGCTGACTCTGTTTTCTTCATTTACGCATCGCGCTTTGTATCCTCTTTTTGTATGTTTGCTTACGTTTTAGATAATTTTGCACTTTACTCAGAATAAATGATAAACGATTCCCGTTCTGTAGCAGAGACTAACAATTGTCGAAAGTAATTCGCCACCGAGCGCACGGTAACTACCATTGTCACAAAAGAAAATTGTCCTGTGGGAATCGCAGTGCGCATTAAGCGGTTACCACGGCATATTCATTGCGAAATTAACCTCGTGGTGGTATTTCGTCGCTTTGACGAAGGGAAAAAGCCTAGACGAGAACGAGCAAGTATCCGCTTTAATAAAAACGGAACAGAATTATGTGGTGGTGAATGGACTTAAGTACCCTTTTCGTCGGAATCGTCAGCATATTTTTGCCGCAGTTACTATCATTGTGTATGAATTCTTTCGTTACATCTTTTGCTACGAAACTTGCTCGTTTTCATACGTTTAATTATTGGAATATTTATGCAAAGATATCGTACATCGAACTTCCATTTTTCAGATGGGCCGTTGCTTGCCATAGTGTAACGATCGTACGGTAATAGAAGCGTACAAGCGTAGTGCGAGAAAGACCAGATAGCGATAAAATATAACCAGCGGAAGCTATAGAGTAGTCTTTGTGGTTCTGCAAATATTTCCTCCCCCTTTGTGTGTTCCCATCTCTCTTTTTTTCCTTCTTCTCGCTCATTTTCTCTCTTTCTCGCCTTTACCGTTCAAGCCCGTGAAAAAAGCAAGAAGAGAAACCGATACCGATATCGATATGCCGCAGATGCCATAGCGCGTTTTCCGATATTAACTGATTAAACATTTACCGTGGATTTTAAAAGGCTGCGGAAAGATAGTCGCCGTTGCCGTCGCCGCATTTTTGTTCTCTCGGCTTTTTTCCCATGTAATAATTTCATAAGCAAGGCGAGGGAGTCAAGTAGGGCGATTCGATGAGACGACTTAATTAAAAAAGCACGGAGCTGCTGAGTGCGGATTATGAGCCGAAATAGATTCGCGTATTAAAATATAAGCCGTTTATGCTTTTTAATTCCTGCTCGTGGCAGCGCATTCTCGTGGGAATGCTATGATGTTAATTAGTCCTAATGAAGTAAAACCTAATTGCGCTGCATTGAGCCACTATCATCCTCGTTCTCTTATCTCTATCGTATTCTTCTTATTACGTTAAATTGGGTTTGAAAAGCTCTCTATAAGAGAGAAGAAAAGAAAGAGATAAATACATTGACATAAATTTAAATATCCACACGTATTGTTTACAGGTGCAAATATTGAATTTTTAATATGAATTAAATAATATTATTTACAAGATTTAATTATTATATATTTCGTCCATCAAATAATATTGTATATTGTTAAAAAAAGCATTATTAAAAATATTTCTTTAACTATTTATATTATTATTATCGGATTTTTCTTGAAAAACGAGGTCATGTATATATTAATAATTTAACAAAGAGAATCTTAATTCTTTGCCACATTATATGAAGGTATTTTCGTTGAAGAGCAAAAATTGCGCTCCAGATAAAAATTAGTTGTACGGTTTTTACGGGTGTGGCGAGAAAGCTCAAAATGTTAACGGATAATTTTTAATACGCAGCGCAAATTGCCATGTAGCGCGGAAGTCCTGTAAGTTGATAATAGCTCTGGGAACAATAGCCCTTTGTATCACGAGCAAATCCTCTTATTAAGAGCCACGCTTGCGCTACAAGAGTCGAGAAACGAAATAGTAACAAACGCTCGGGTTTGCCTTAAACGTAGAAAGTAAACAACCGCAGCTGTATGACGTAGACATGTAAATTAACTACGATGTTTGACATGATATCACTTGACGCAAATAAACAGAGATGGATAAACGCATCTGCCTTTATACCCTGTCGCTAGTCTTAAAAAAATTGTGTATTTGCAATTTCAATACGTAATGCATCTTTTTGCCTATAATTCTTTCAGTCTTTATCGACTTGTTTAAATTTTAAAATCTTTGAAATAAATTAAAACTGTGCGATTGTAGAAGAAAAATCACGCTATTGTTTCCTAACCGCCCACATCGACAATATTAACTTTAGAAATACCCAGCGGAGTCCGATTCCGGATAGTTAAAGAGCCATTACTTTCGGCTATGCGCTGCAGCTCCGTATTTTCAGTGCGCTTTTACGACGAGGATTTTGCGTTAAAAAACAGAAAAAAAATAAAATTCGCGGTGTAATCTCCGCTTCCGTGCTCGTAAAAGAATCCGGGGTGTTGGGCTGACTGATGGACGATCGTGAAGTACCGTCGGTTGAACGAAGGGTCAAACGAAAACACACGGAGAAGATCGGGCAGCCCAGCTCGGTGTCGCGTTGTCGGTTTTCCTGCCGACGAAACGAACCGCGGATTGATCGCCGGTGAACCGCACGAGATTGATCGCACGGTGTGTTTCTTGCGTTTACACAACGGAAACAAGCGTTGTATGCGAAAACTACGTTGACGTTGGCTCTCTCTCGTCTTGGGTGGAACTTTAAAGTACGTTCATATCTTCTATGGTCACGTTGTTCCCTATTTAACTGCAGGGAAGAACAGAGTTTCGCTATTGCAGCGAAATCGTTATCGCTTTAATGATGAAATTAATTCGTTATTAAAGTAAGATTTTTCGCAACTAAATTATAATTAACGAAATATGTTTCTAAATAAACTTTTTGCCATCTCTATACAATAATCGCTAAACTTTGCAAGTCAGCACGAAACATGCAATAATTTAAATAATTTAAATAACTAGAGACAACAATAATTTCATACAGAATAATAACTAAACAATGATGTATGTAATATTATATTATACAACGCGCCCACGTAACAATATACAGAGAGTGGAGAGCACGGTATTATTATCGCGATGTATAATAATACCGATTGCACCCTCTCACACCCAAACGCGCATTCGGATGCAGCAACTGGCTGGCAACGGCAAGATAACAAGATATGTGCCTCGAATCGCTAATGATGTAAGTCCAAACTTGGCAAAGTGCAACGAGACGAAGACTATGTAGCGGAAATGCGAGGAGGAGAGAGAAGATGATTGACTTTCTGTTCTGGCGAAATCTCGATGAAAACTTTGATAACGGTTGATAGCGGTTGTATCGAGCGATCAATTAAATTCCGATACGAACGCAGATCGCGTTCAACCTGATCCGATGATTGATCAAATATTTCGCGGTCTGCATAATTTTTATATCTGAGGAGAGAAATTGGAGCGAGTGAAAAATTTCATCTGCGAATGAACGGCTGGCAGAAGCGACAGCAAATTCCGGAGGAGGAGGAAGAGGAGGAGAAGAACGGGCAGCGAAGTATCGCGGCTGGCTTGATAAGGGGTCGCGATTAATTCCACGTTGAAAATTAATTGCCGGTCGGCACCCCCGCGTGGCGGATACGATATAGATACATGCCCATTGTGTCTAGCGAGACGCGATGATATCGCGATTTATCGCGGCGTCCGGCTATCTGCTGCTCCAACTTTCGCCACGTCATTGCGTTGATAAAAGGAGCGGGCAATCGCGCTAATTTTTGCGCGTATAAAAGAAAGGTCCTTCCTGGGATAAAAGCGCAGCCGCTTAGGTATGCAACTTTAAAGAAGGATTTTTCTCGTACGCTGTGCGACGCAGTTTCGCGTACTTGCACGTTTACATTATTTAAACGGAATACATGATTCCAAGAATAATAAAATATATTATTCTCCTTTGAAAGAGAAATTGAAGTAATTGAGGAGAAATTTTAATTTATTAATTATTATTTGTATGATATTTTCATATAATGTACAATTATTTTTTTAACGATACTTGTGTGAAGTTAAACACGTTTCGTATCGCGCATTAATTTTTTTCGCCGAGATGTAATTATCATTATCATTTCCGGATTGAAAGAGCGGAATAACACACGCGAATTGCCAGAATAATTCAAATAACAGTTGATATAGAACAAAATAATACAAACCTGGATCAAATAATTAAATAATATTATATATCGATCTCCATTTATTAAAATAAACTTGTGATATACGAGAAATAGAATATTCAGGATGAAATTATTTCATTCCAAGCTAATAAATATTTGGTATAAAATACTATTTTAGAGCAGACAAATCGGCTGATACATTGACGTGACATTTGTTTACGTTGTATAGGTATACTGTAGTTATGCAGCGATACTCGAACTGGCAGATAGTAACGCAATCCGCACAATCAAAACGTGATTATTCTCTACAAATAATTGACAATTATATCAATCCGATTAATCAACTTCACGATTAAGTATTCGCACCTCTCGAAGCGGTAGCTATTTATCGAGATAAATATTTTGCGCAATTTATTCATTCATTATTAAAAATGGAAGCGATAAGAAACGAGAATTATAAATTACCATTTCGTTACATATTTATAAACACGTGATAATTATTTTCTTAATGGTTCATGTATCACACCTTACGATTAAAACAATTTAATCTAAATAAATAATCTAAATATCTAATAATCTAATAATCTAAATAAATCATCAATTATTGGCCGTTTATCAATAATTTTGAACAAAATATTTAGTATTCATATTATACAAACTTACAATATAATATATCTTATACATAATTTTATAATTAAAATAATATTTTGTAATGGATGAATCGATTTACGCTCAGTGCACATTTCCTGGAGTATATTTATATTGCACCGTTTATAAAACAAGCTAATGTGTTTTCTCCAAAACAAAATATTTGTTTATATGCTTATATAAATTTGTTTATATACACTACTTAATTAAAAGATGTATTTGTTATACTTATATTTTTACAATTATTATATTTATCGATTTGAAGTTTTCTCAATAGTATCATCAACATTTTTGTATATAAATCATGATTAGCGTATTTTATACATTTTCCTCTGTAATAATATTGTCTAAAAATTGATTCGATAAAAGTTTAATTCTCTAAGATAAGAACTGCTATCGGTATTTGAAGCGCAATTTTTTGCTCTTCGACGCTGCCGAAGAGCCAACGATGGCGGAAGAACCAACTCTCTCCACAAGTCCATTTAAATTTCCAATTAAGATTCCTGCCCATTCCGGATGGAAAAAAGCGTTGTCGTCGGGACGACGTAAGAACGTGCGCGCGTGTTCGCGAGAATTCAGGAAAAGAGCGACAAAAGTACCCGCGAACGTTAGCCGGAACGTTCGTCGAGTTATTTCTCTAACGAGCTTGAAAGACAATAGGGGTTATAATTCTTCTGTAATCCGGATTGTCGAAGCGTCTCGTGTCACCCTCTCAAAGGCCTTTCACGCATACCTTCGTAATTAGCAGCTCGCGAGAGAAAATGGTTGGTTGGTTGCAGGCAACCTTTGCCAAGGATTTTCCTGTTCTTTCGTGCGGCGGATCCCTTCAAAGGAAGTGGAAACGATTGGCGATGAACTCGATGAGTCAGAGTGATTGAAATACAAATGAAAGACACGTAGCAGTATATTTTGCAAAAGAGCTTTTGCGGAAATTTTTCATTCTCTTTTAAGTACTTAATCCTCAGTACCGCAAATCTCGTAAAGCTTCTCTGTACGACGCACTTATACGACTGTATGTTTTACAAAAATATTTATTTCTACAATTTTATCTTTTTTGATGGACGAATCAATGTGCGTAATATCATTGTTTCGAAAATGCGCTAATCTTCGTTGCAATAATTTAATAATTGCACATCAGATCACGCACGATATTTACAATAAAGACGTTAAATTTGCTCTAAGAGTTTTGGAAAGCTAGACTTGTTCCTCGCCCACGATGATAGTCTCTCATTGCAACAGCATCCCTTGAGCTCTCGTGTTACTACGAGACATTCGATGAGAGAGCGCGATATCTAAAGTATCGAATTGCTCAATGATGAAAGATATATTGTCAAGACGCTGCAATAGTGAATCAACCTTTCAAAAAATAATACAATAATATATATGTAATTTCAAGTTTTTAATCATTTTTAAAATGCTTCGTGATTATTTTCCTAATACATAATTTTGCCGACCGGTTTCACGTATCTTGTAATTGGCGCCGCGTTACTGGAAAACTGCAAGATTTATGCGCGCTTCTCCTTTCCCTCTCTCGGACTTAATAACCGCAGACGCGAAGAAGGAAATTGATGGAAGTGAGAGTAAAAGCGTGCAATTACGACGATGGCGGGTAAAATAATAATCGCTTGCTGGCGCAGCGGGGAGATATTTCTCCCGAGAATTGTCCGATATATTTAAAGCCGAACAATGAAGGGAAAGGAAAGGCGGTGAAGACATAAATATGTCTTTCTAAATTGAAATTAATTTATTAATTAGAGAAAAATCATAAAAGAGGTTTTTCTACTTACATGATACAGTTCTAAATTAATCAAAGAATACGTCTGCAAAATTTATTCAAATAATATAGAAATGAGCATGCATACTGTATGTTAACATTGATTGATCTCCCCTGATTAATTTTCGCCTTTTTCATTCACAATCGTTAAACAATCAGTCCTCATTGAGCCTTTTTATTAGCACCCGAAATATCGGCGCGATGTGCACCAATAAAGGATTCTTTTCATATATCTACGTGAAAGGCTTTTTCCAAAGCCGTGGAAACAATGATCTATTGTCTGCACGCCGATACGTAAAAAGAGAGATCAAAAAGCGTGAGCATATATATACTATGGATATATACGGTGTTCCGTCAATATCGGTGAACATTTTGATAAGCAATTTCTCTAATATTAAACACGCAATTTTTCAAATTAAATAATAATAAAATCATGAATAAAATATTTTCGCAATTTATAATTTTCCCATGCAACTTTATATTAAATTCCTATTATATATGAAAAAGGATAAAGTTCTATTAAAGTTAATTAAAAATTCAAATCACTCAGATTCTATAATTTTAGAATAAAAATGAAATTTTCAAAAAAAATCTTGAAAAAGTCTGTTTAAAATATTTTTTTGCAATGAGAATTATTTCTAATAAATAATGTGTTGTTTTGTAAACAAACAATGTGATTCAATATAATTTATTTTATTAATCTAAGTTGCACATATTTTTATTTATAATATTTTATATAATTTAATTAGAGAGAATAATTACAGGATCTTTTAAATATATATAATTTCAATAACAATTAATTTTAGTTGTTATTGTTCCAATGTTTAAATATCTTCGAAATTAGGCCGACCATCAAAGTTTTCGTCGAGCAACTGTTTACGATTGATTACAAATTTATCTAAGTATTTGTCATTAAAATATCTTCCGGTGGCCACCCTGGCTACCCTGTAGAAACTACCGATCAGAAATCGGGGGGAAAATGAAAGTTCGGTCTAGCGAGAGAGATGGTGAGAGAAGGAGCAGAAGGGGGAGGTTTAGAGGACGAGCAGGCTCTGCAGAGAAGATAAAATAATTTCCGGAACGTCGGAATGCGGAGGGTTCCAATGGAAGTGGCGTCCTGATCGAAATCCGGGACGAGAAAGGACAATTATTGACGCAGACTAATTTCACGAATCGAGCAACGCGGCAGTGGCGAAAATAAAAGAGAAAAAGGGAGAAAGAGAAGAAGATAGAGTGGTGAGATCCTGAAGAGAATAGTGGCTATCCCGTCAGCTCTCGCGGGGGATGAATAATTGAGAGAGATCTGCGTGTCGTTTTTTCGGATCGACGGCTTTAAAGCGATCGGGAACGATTATTTTAAAAATGTATTTTTTTGCCGGGATTATATTCTCTCGTTGCATCGCCTTATGCATTTACGATCCTTTTATTCGCACAGTACATAAAATACATGCTCATGAAACATTCAACTTTTTTAGGACATGTCCTCTTTTTTGAGATTTCGAAAGTTAGAATTTTTAAATTTGTTACCTGAATAATTGAAAAAGAGATATCATAATAAATTGAGAACCCATTCCAATCGGAATTTGTCGTTCAATTTGAAACCTAATCTAATGTAGTCTAGACTTTACATCTAATTCGCAATAGCATTCATTTTTATAGAGCTGATAAGTCTGGAAGTCCGATTTATTATGCTAATAAGAATGCCAATTTACAGCATTACTAACTGACACGCTTCATCGTAAAGCGCGGATAAACTCACGGAACAAAACGGTGGCATTAATGCAATCAGGTCAACGAGATCAGGAGATCGTTTATATTCTCTCGTGAAATGTGGCATGCGGCGGAAAAATCGACGGGATAAGCCCGAGCTTACGTTCTCTCGCACGATGCCGAAATCGCTATAGATTCTCGGCGAAACCTCTCGCTAAGGATTCACTCGACAGGAATGGCGAACAGGAGGCGGATGAGGAGAAAAAGCTGCGAGGAAAACGACAAGTCTACCTAACCCTATCCCTAGCCAAGTGTCATTTTGACGACTGTCAACAGTGATCGTGATTTCACGAGGGTAACGTCGGCTTTTGCTCGCGCTTCGTGCTGAAAACGGACGTGACAAGCAGTCGTGATATTCCGGAGATCCTGGCTCCTCGAGAAAATCCCGACGAAGGAGAGAGAAAGAGAGAGAGAAGAAGAAGAAGAGTACCCTGAGGTGTATGGAAGGTCGAGAACAGGATTCTTGAGAACGTCTTTCGTGGCGTCCTCGCGCGCGAGAAATGCTAGCTTATGCTGTATTCCATCCGGACCACGCACGCAAGCACAACTTTGCACGCGTACTACTGATTCAACAAGAGCGAACGACTGACGTTCAAATCCGCCAAAATTGGATTTTAACAAGTACCCTACGTACCTATCCATCTACAAGACGAGACTGCGAGCGCGTAAGCCTTTCGCGTCGGAATAAAGTACTGCGAATATATATACAATGCAACTCTCAAATCGCGAAAATAGCGTCACAGCGGATAGCTTTGTCGCAAATAGTAGAAAGGAAAACAAGTCTTTATTTTCTTCAAACAAGAAATTTTTATATTCTTCGAGGAAATAAAAATATTTATCTCGCAATGCGATAAAATAATATAAAAATAAATAATAGTATAAAAATTTGAAAAATATTAAGATATTAATAAATTTGCGCGCGCATAAAATAACGTCGATAATTCGAGTAATTACGAGAAATGTACCGCTAATTTTGAATTTTCGAAAATTTATCTCGGACAGGTCGTCGAACTCTCGGGTGCCTACCGTCACACGATGCAAAAACGACACACGTGGACGAGGATGCCGGCGCCGACGTACATACGCGAGAGCGCGCGCGTGACGCGATTTTAATCGGCGCGATTTGCATCGCGTTTTCGACGCGTGACGCATCTCGTATATAAATGCTAATGGTCCGGTGACGACGGGGATGTAACTTGATTCTCGCGCCGCCCGTTCCGGTTACGACATCGCCATCGCCGTCGCCGTCGCTCTCATGTCATAATCCGATTTGCCGCGTGTTGCCGCCTCGAAGCGCAGACGAGCTCTCGCATCCTCAGCAAGTGCATGCGGGATGCTGCGCGAACGCAAATGCCAATTCAACTAGTCTGCCCGTTACAATTAGCAGGCGAGATCGTTTACACAATGGACTACATGTACCGTTGCTTATCCCGCTGCTGCAAGATTTAATAGCTGTTCCTGAATAATTTAAACGGCGTCTCTAATCTATTAAATCAGCGATTAATATTCATTGTTTAATTGCTCCTTAATGACAAAGATAGAAATGATCACGCAATCATGATACGCCAGAATATAATCCCGTATTGATGAGTATAAAGTAATAATGTCGCAAAATAACTGGGAATAAAATCAACGACTCGTTTTTACAAAAATTATCGATCGATTAGATTTTCCTCTTTTCTGCAATTTTGATTCTCGATTAAGAGATTTTATAAAGGCGTCGAAAATATGTGTCAATTTTTCATTCGTTTCATGTGAAACATCTTTTTAGATTTGCGTGCTATTTCGGTATCGAGAAACTCAAGTGTTTCGGCGACTAGCGTCGTCACGTAAGATCGTTACTTAGGCGAACGATGTCCACGTGGATATTACCGCACGTTTCCGGTAACGGGACGATAGCGCGATATATTTTCTCGTAGATGTCACGCGGACGAAATGGCCGGCACGTCGCTATCTCACTTTCCCGATCACCGCGAGAATACATCGGTGTGTACCAACAACGCTATAAAATATCGACGTGTAGAGACCATCTCCTTGTCACGTGAAGGAGAGGATATAACATGCATCGAGAGACGTGTCGTCGGGTATAAATTATCGCGGAGCATTGATCCATGCTAGTTCGTCGATTTGTCTGCCTCCGAGATCAAGGAGATCAATCCCCGGATCGGCTTCTTTTTGTCCCGAAGGGGAAAAGAGAGATCTCGCGCAGATACGCTACGACAAAAAAATGGCGAGGGTGGACGAACGAAAGAGCCAGTCGTAGCCGAGTGTAAAAAAAATTTCTCTTCTTAGCTTCGGATGTGAAAGAAGTCTTTTTCACACTAAATGTAAGGCGATTCTTATTCCTAAGAACAATGATCGTTAGTCTTTTTAATAGAAACAGAATATAATAATGATCTTTCTACATTAGATTGCAATTTGCAGGCGAATAATGTTTCGCGAATTTTAGGGTCTTGAATATAAAATATGAATAAAACAAACGCAGTTCAAGAACGAGCGTTCATCTTGCACTTATGTAATCTAAATTCTTGACAATGTCTTTTAAATAGGATAAATGCCGATGATAAATCTATCTTGATCGTCCGACTCGTCGATGATGAACAAATAACCCTGACACTAGCAGCGTCAGGGTCAGTAGCGTCGATTATAATCGCGCAAGCAAGGCGAAACTCACTTAAAACTCATTGCCACCGATGCTTACGCAAACACTTTTACGCCTCAGCTATTCCGTGCGTTCTTGAAGCGTTAGATAGAATTAATGCGCAGAGAATTATTGGATAATAACGATATTCGCGGAATCCGTTTGCTAAATTATACCGACACTCTACTGCAATTGGTTGATATGAGAGCCATTGAGTCATTGAGATTTCATTGAGTTGATTTCATTAAGCCAATGATGAACCGTTATGTGGAAATTATGTCAATCAATATTCAAAAGCATCGAATATTTATGTCGGGTCGAGAATATCTGTAAAGCGAGATTAGAGTTTAAACGTCAAAATTACTGAAATTCTAAAATTTAATCATCGAGTTTCGCAGTTATATTTATTGTATAATTGAGTATCGTATAACGCGCATTTATGAAAATCAATAATAATCAATTACGGCGCATAGTTAAAGAGAGCCGATATTATTTAATAGAAATTTCACACGTTTTGATAACAATCCCGTATACCGAAACAATTTTATCAAAATGATTTCGAAACGCGTTGGCGAGATGATGCAGCCGTTCGCATATTACGTCGAGTGGCCGTAATACGAGTGCCGTTTTCATCATGGGGAAATTTTCGACGTGGCCGCATTGCAAATATTATACAAAACGTTCCAACGTTCAACGAAATGGAATACGATCGGCATATTTCGCCATATCACCCGGACGATTTTTGCCCTTTCATTCCTGCGTATCGTTCAAAATTTTCCTGACGTTTATGCGCACAAATGGCATTGTACACACGAATTCGGTGTGATGTAATCGCTCGAACTTCCACATTTTACGCTCGAGATTGACATTTCGACGGAAATAGCATTTTCCACTTCGGAATTCAGTTTTAATCGATTCCGTCACGTTTCAACAATCCCAAGAAATTATAAATGCTTTTTATAAACGGAATCTTTCACGAATAAATCAATAATATAGTGTAATAATAAAATATAGATCAAAAGACAGAGGGAAAGAAACTTTGTAGAATACATTAGTCTGAATCAATGTTGCCTGTCAACTCGACAAATTTTATACACGTTAGTTTGAAAGCTTCTTTAATTCTGTATTATCAAAAAAACATTGCATTCTTTCTTTGCAGTGTCCGAAATTCTTTTGAGAAAAACCCAAAAAATAGTCGAGCGAAGAAAAATGAGCGTACCGAGGAAATCTTTGAGCAGCTCGAGGTAAGTCTCAAAGGAACACTTCTTTACACGCGGCGATCACCATCGTCGGCACGGCTATCGATTTAAGACGGAGGTGTCAAACGGAAACGTCCAGGCATGTAGGTGGATATTACAGACTCGAACGTGACACACAATCGCGCATAGCCAGTCCTTTGAGCGATGGCATTGCCGCGTCGTTACAAGGTAGACAATCTGATAAGTACATAGATATGCCATCTCGGGTGGTAAATCTGTGAGTAAGCAAAACACGACCGTCGAGACCGAATAGAGACAGGAGGGCCCTTTCAAGGGGTATATGACGTTTATGCGGCTGCATAATGCACACATCATCGTTGCACCGCGATAATTTTCACCCGCGCCGTGCGACATGAGAAATTAATTTCCAGTGGCACATTGTTAAGTAATTATTTCCACTGACGAACTGAAAACATTTTGAGCTCGAGGAGATGATATCTTTATGGCTTAAAATATAACTAATCGAAGATTTATAAAAAAAATAAGAAAAGGAATGTGTAATAATTAAAAGTGTTTAAGAAAGCAAAGAAAAATGATAATGATTAAATTTTGTTTTAAAATGAATCTTGGAAAATTGTATCAATTGTAATCCATCATTTTCTTTGGATTATTATACATGATACATTCTTCATTTAAAAAATAAATCATATATATTTTCTAATATTTTTTTACATCTCTTATAATATCTTTTTTCTCCCGTACACATTTTATCATATATAATATTTTCAACCATAATTAAATATATCTTTATTAATATTCTAGTATACAGAACAAAAAAAATATGTAGTCTCTTTATAATATATAAATTCTAGATCTTTAGATTCTTTTTTTAATTCAAAATTTAATTACTCCAAATATCGAACAAGTAAAAAAATATTCGTTGTACCCTCGGAAAATCAACGTACATTTTTTTTTCTTGTGTGCGTGTATTCTTCTTTCTCTTTTTACCTTCGTCATTTCTTGCATTATCGCAGAGACGACGACACGTGGAAGATGTAAATTATCGTACGTGACGGAAGAACGGCGGAAATCTCTTCGTCAGGATTTCATGTAGTATTACCACCTCGTAAGTCATAGGTTAACGCCCCTGGGGAAATTACCGGGACGTGTCGATACCAATTTGCACCAGTCGACCAATGAGTAACGCGTGACGGCGTCGCATTTCAAGCATCGCAAACCTCTCGCAAACTTTGTAGATGCACTTGATATTCCAATGTCACGGAACACCGCGGCCAGTATAACTGTCAACCGCCACTCTTTTTCTCACGCTGTATTTTCATTGCGTGCATTGCGTCGCGTCAAGTGATCGAGCTGTATCGTAATTTCGTACCAGGCGTTTTAAACGTCAAAACTCGATCGTATAAGGACGAAATGTTTCACATATTTCTGGTATTTTTTTTATATATAATATTTAACGTGTCGTCAACCAATTTTATCTTTTACGGTTTCTCGACGTCTGCATCGGGATATTGGAATACTTTAGGTTTTATTTAAAGTACCTACACAATCGTATTTATAGATACGGAAAATGGAATATATTTCATATGAATGTTCCAATTGTATGCAGCTTTTCGTATTTTTTCGCCGTTCCGTGAGGAAACATTTATTACGTTATTTTGCCACACGCGAAACAACAGTCCAATATAGAGTCTCTGTCGTTATGTATGCGGAAAATTGTAAGAAATATTTGCGGGCAGCGCGTGAGGAAAAATAATGTTTCCGTAATACGGGGAGAAAGCAAAACACGTGTTGCATTATCATGGCTGGGGTTGCCCCGATACATTTGCGGAAATTCCAATATTCGTTACAGCTCTCGGGGATATACATTATTATACGATACGTGCTGACATAATATTGATATAAAATACAATTTCCATTTATAAACTTTATGCGACTCAAAATTTATTTTCTCTCGCTATTCTTGCTCTTCATTTTTGCGACGACGATATTGAATGCGTTTACGCATTCGCTGAGAAAAATCTGGTTACATTAATTAGAAATCTGATAGATTCAACCAGTCTATTGGAAAATGAACGAATCAGAATTCCTTTAGGAATTACCAGATGAGTATAATTAATTTCTTCCTGTTAAATTTACCAAATTTTCTTGGTTTTAATACTAAATTTACAAAAAAAATGGCATCACTCTGTCCATGTTTAGTTAATATAACAAGAAGTTTTATAGATCCAACTAGAGAATACTAATCAAATCCTTGTAGTAAAATCTATTAAACGTTCTAGTTGTAAGAAATCGAGTCTTATCATGATAACTAGAAATTCTGCTTGGTTTAACCAAAATGCCTTCTGTCAGATACATTTTGTTGGTACAATCAAACAATTTTTGCAAAATCGAAGTAAAAATGATAAATATATACGCATGTGTATCGAATTATTTACGTATCGAGTTATTTATTGTAATGTGAAACGACGTTTAGTTGAACGAGTCGCGTAATAATGCCTCGATAATAGCTCGCATGTAAAAGAATTTCAAAGGTATTTACTGTGCGTCAATATACGAGTTGTAGGCGTACGCAAGCACGATTTGCGCGAACGGAAATTCAATCGGAGCGCACATGCAGTTAACTAAAGGGAGGAGAGAAACGTAGTTTAACGTAGCGATATTACATCAGTATTACTGCTTATCGAAACTTTGGCGAATATCGGAGTTGCGCCGCGATGAGTGAGTATCGGTGACACCGCGGCCATTATCGAAGTTTTAATCAACAAGGAAACTGCGCGATATTAAATTACTATAGTAACGTGCACGCTGTAACATGGTCGAGTATTGGCTCTCTAATGTTGCCCAGCAACTGACTATTTTCGTCGCTATAGTTTAGTAATCGATTAATCCAGCAATCAGACTCATTCTCTAGATAATTTTAATGTTTCATGTAACAAATCTATTTTTACACGCAAACATATTTTGTTTTTTTTTTATACAAATGTGTTTTGAATATTTGGTTATTTATTTTCAAATTGAGTATTTTATCGAAATTATTACTAAACGCATACGTAAAGAGTAAATTTTACTAGACAGATTAATAGCCAGAAAAGTCGGCAACTCTAATTGCGTACAAAATTACGTCGTACGAATAATTCCCGAAGCGTCTGCCTCTGACTAATGTATCATATCATAAATAATTGCTGGTGTCCAAATGCCTCTGACTAATGTGTCAACTTTCGCGCAGTAAAACAGCGAATGCAAAATGGGTAGTCGCTGCTTGTACGCGAGAGAAACATCCTTACGAGCCGCGGCTGCAACTTCGTCATGCTACGTCCGAGATCGTCTGGATCGTAACTACCGAAAGGGCCTGCTTACGTGTGTCGCCGACTAAAAGAGCGAAAGAGACGAAATGATAGAAGAAGAAAGAGCGAGAGAGGGAGAGGAGATCTCGTATACTGCACGCGAATCGCGTCACTTTTGCCGTTCCGGAAGCTGGAACGGGCCCAATGGGAGTTTAACGAGGCTCGTCGACGTAGAAAACCGAGCCAAGAAATGGAGCATCTCCAGTGTCAGCCACCCCTGAGAAGTTGCCTGCTACTTCTTCTTTTTTTTTTGAAAGAGATAGATCGAGAAGAGAGAGGGGGAGGAAGAAGAGGAAAGAGATGCCTCCGTCGTGTATTCACCGTCGATGAATTATGCGCGACGCGCGAATTATCCGACGTATTCAACGGCGCGCAGCTCGGTCGCGTTCGCAACCGAGAATTCCGGTGATTTTTATTCATCTCAGAAAGCAGCTCGCAGCTCTTCTCCGCGATTTTAATGAGCTCCGAATAACCGCGGAACGCTTCGAGATAATACGTGGGTAAACTAAGGGAAACTAGATGGGATAGGAACCGTTTCGAGGGAATCTCACGTATAAATATGGATTCTGAGAGCATTCTAATTTTTCATATACGCTCGCAAAATTAAAAGGCATCATCGCAAACTCGCGTAAACGATTCGTTCAAACCTGACGTAGCAGTCTCGCTGATAATAATTGCCACTTCTGCCAACACGCGCTTATGATTCATCGCCAGAATAATAACGACGATTTTCAACGATGTAGATACTGAGACACGATACACCCACTTGCTCTCATAAAGCAGGTTAATCAGTCTAATCACGAGTTGAAAAAGATGCCTATTCAGTTGTCGCCAC
Source organism: Camponotus vicinus (assembly GCF_025532165.1). Lineage (NCBI taxonomy): Eukaryota > Metazoa > Arthropoda > Insecta > Hymenoptera > Formicidae > Camponotus > Camponotus vicinus. The sequence goes on from NW_028141980.1 coordinate 9,438,365, forward strand.
ATCCGCAACATTTATCCTTAATCTAATGAAACTCGCTCACGTGCCCTCTCCTCTCCAATAAGAGATTGACTATTCTTTCTCTTCTCATTAAACATCATGAATATTAAACTCTATCAATACCGAGAATTACTTTTGTACGTCAAATATATACTTAGAAAATAAAATAGTAAATAAATAGATTTTTTAGTTATTTATACAACTCGATTTTTTCTGCAAGTGACGGATACATGAAAATAAAATCATATTATTTATTTAAAAAAAATTAATTCCACAAATGTACATATTATTGAACACTCCGTATATTTCCAAGGATGAAGGAAACTGTTATATATCAGGGATATGGAGGGATGGAAGGTCTCTCATCCCCTTTTGGCAGGGTTGACCTTTCGAGACTACCCCTATATCTAGACGTGAAATTCGCAGTCGAATCGCGTCTCGACGAGAAGAGAGGATCGAGGAAACTCGAGGACCGAACGAGCGGAAGACGCTACTTTCGCGATAAATCTCCTGGGACGCAATTAAACCGACTTTAACCGCGCGCTGCGTCGCGGTCCATGAGACTCCCGGAACGCATTTGCAATTTTGCGGCGTGTAAAAGTTAGCACTCGAACGAAATTTAATACCGACGCCGAGGCACGATCTTCCCGAAGCGGTGATTTTATAAAAGGGGTGATCACGACGTAGTGATAAAATCGATACTCTCATGAGACATCATCAGACGACAAATCTTTAGCAAATTGCTGGTCTTCGAGATAACTGTAATCGAAAAGTTTATTTTTAAATTTTTCGTTAAATTTTGAAAATGTAATCTTTTTTTAATTGATTTAAATTCGACATATTTCAATAAAGTCTTGTGTTTTAAATAAGCTAAAATTATAAGAAAATCTAACATTCTTAACATTTCCGTACACTAGTTGCAGATCACCTTGCGATTAATCGTATACTAACTAGATTTACAATTCAATTCTTCTTTATTAATCAAATGCAAATGCCACGATGAATAACATATATTTATGTTCCTTGCAGAACCTTGAATATTTATTCATATTTCCAGTGATATCGTCTAATATGCAAAGTATCGAGAAAATGTCTCGCCCAACTTGAGACAAAGATCTCACTCAATCCTAATCGTTATTTTATTGTTATTACCAGCATATTGCGGCAACATATATGTGTAGCATAGAAGAGCATGTAGTCGAAATTACTGCGTTTCAATATGTAGGTCGTGATAGTGGGTAAAGTCAATGGCTTAAGTAAATCAGCGCAGAACAGGATATAGAGTACTTTAACATGGGTCTACGGCAGAATCTCGATTATTCGAACAGCCATTAGCCGAGGGTTCGATTATCGGAACATCCATTAGCTTTACGCGTTCGATTATCCAGACTGTATATATTACTTCGAATAAGTATTATGTATTGCAGAAAGTTTTGCGTAAATAGCTTGCCATATTTCTACTGCTAAAATTGTGTGAATATTTTCTAATAACATCGATGTGTTTCAACATTATTTTTCGAGTACATATATTTTGTGAGAAAATTAAAAGCGCAGCTTTATTTACGGCGGAAAAAAACATTGAAATAAAAAGTTTAAAAAGATTCGCAGAAATTAATGGAGCGAAAATAATTTGTAAAAATATTTTATTAAATATTCAATTTATGCGTATTTTTATAAAGCAGTTTGAAATAATATTTAAATAGAGACATATGAATATTACATCACATATACGTACATTGCTTGTCGACAAAAACTCTTCAAAAATATTACATAATGTTTAAAGATCTTTTTAGCATATCACTGTTTGCACTATCAAATAATCTTTTTTAACTAAATTTTTTAGACTGAGCTTCTCCATTTACACACATCTCGCCTTATAATATATCAAATAAAGAAAAAAAAAATTACTTCTCGTTGACACGTGACAGTCTAATTTTAATTTATACATCTCGTTTTTAACACTTGGGAGTTTTCTCATTAGTTGACAGGCACAACCGAGCTGTTTTCTCATTATCACTTCGCTTAATAGCTCGTAATGGGGATTCGTCGGAAAGACATTTCGAATCACTCGAGCGGCTACTCGCTCAACTACGAGACATAAATTTTACGACGCTGGTCCGCCGTCTCTCGATATCGTCTCTCGTAGATCTCTCGCATGATAGCTACACACGTGGGTGTATTGTCCGCTTGGATGAAAAGCGTTTTGCTAGCCTGCGGCACGAATTTACCAATGCAAATTGGCCGAGGTCGAGCAACGCGCGACTGATGCCGGCGAGAGAACTGCTCCGAAACAAGCAGTTCGCCGATAACTTGGATGACAATGTGACGCGATGACGGCGCGCACCATCTGCGAACCGATCTATAGCAAATAGCACGAGCTAGACGTGCGAGCCAACTGATCGGCGATATCGAGACGGAATCGTATAACAACGAACGACGAGTATGCAAAATCTCGAAATTTAAAAGACGAGATAACTACTTGAAAAATACGCGTATCGTCCCGAAACGACGCGTCTAAATGTTATTTTTTTTCGAAATATTTGAATGCCTGCGAAATTTTTTCGAAAAGAATTTAGCTTGCGCTCTCTTTTTTGCTTCAAGCTTATTTCTTTTTTTTTTATCTCATCGCGATTGTATTACTTGTCATAATAATTGCATTTTTCACTCTCGTTTCGAGTTTTCTCCCATTTCGCGTTTAAATGCCAACTGGGCTGCGGATATTAATCGATTAGTTCACGCGCCGTTTGAAAATAATTTTGCGCCCATCTGCGCGTTGTCGATAGAGCATTCGCAGGGGGATTGCATTGAGAGCATAAAATATATTGTAGGGTATGGAAACGAAAAGGGGGAAGTGGAATTTGCGTTAAAGGGTCCTAACGTGTCGTACCGGGAAACAGTATAATAGGGTCAATCGAACGGTATTGTGAACGTAACGCAATGCAATCACGTACGCATAAACCACGAATGAGAGAGTTTGGTGGCTATAATATGCTTCAAAAGCTTGCCATCATCTGAAATAATGTACCAATTTCAATATTTCGCGATATATAATGGAACAATTATCGTAATAATAACAATAGCGCTCTTTCTCTCTATAAATACAATAATATAAGATTAATATAAGAAATTAGACAAAATAGTTTCGCGTGTAAAATCTTAAATTTCAAATTTTGAAGCGAGTTTGATGTTATGATTCTTCAAGTAATTGTAAATAAAAAGATGCATCTCTCTCAGACAATATGCTAATGAATTTAGAGTATACAAAGTTATCATACTTTATAATTAACAGTTGTTTTCCTAAATATTTAAATTAAAATATATCGATCGGTAAAATCTTACGATATATAAAATACGAAGACAGCAAAAGATGTTTTAAAGAGTACTTAAGATACTCAAGTTAGAATATATTGTATAAGCATTATATTGATATTTTCTTATATATTATTTCATCACACGATCATCGTAAAAGGGTTCATGGATGAGTAAGCAGGCCCAGAGCGCGGAAATGTTTCGATCGTTTCCGGCCATTATTCGAGACAGCTACTGTCGCTGAAGTGCATCATCGTGCATCAAATGCCATTCTTTCGGGAGAATTGCACGACGAGGTTTCATCTCCCGTCTTACCTCACCTGCTGATGTAGAAGGACGGGAGATTCCTTTGTGAATCCCGTCAGCAGCTGGTCCGGAGCATCAACAATTGAGGACGCGGATGCAAGAACAGCGTGAGTGCACTTACCCTGCTTGCGCGTCCAAGCGCGTCGCGCATCCCAAGCCCTACCATATCCCGACCTGACCTATTTATGAACGGAGGGGCGCACTTGCGTAATAAAAGGTCGGTCGGATCGCGGAATGTCGAGATGGAGGAGACGAGCGCGCGCATATTTATGTAGTTACCTATTGTCGTCATACGTGTCCAGTATCGTCACCATCGTCATCGTCATCTGTCGTCCACGTCTCTCATTAAGATCTTGCGACGTTGATTATATCCTGACTGAGTGGCACAAACGTAAACACGATATTAATTAAGATGGGAGACCCTCCCCTCCATGTAATAATGAGCTTTGGCGTAAATTATCGATGCATATATATATATATATATATATATATATATATATATATATATATTGGAACCGAGGTATGCAGCATGTGTGACGTCACAGGAGATCGAACCTAATTACGGATCTAACAATACATTGCGCGTTAATAAAATAAAATTGCCTATCGATGGATTAATATCATGATCGAAATGATGATGTTCTACCTACCTAGTGGACAAAGATTGACCGGCGATGACGACGACAATATTTTACTGTCGTTTTATTACGAAAGCTAAATTATACCTTCGACTTTCATGAATATTGGATTACCGAGTGTATAGTGAATACCGGCGAACAAGAACGTCAAGACGTAAACATCTTAAGAGTATGGTAATTCCGTGCATCGATTCATTCTTTTTACGTTCCTTCCGCCGGTTTTTCTCGTCGAGTGGATTACCAAAGTGCCTGTACGCTTTTATGTCACGAATAGAACGATGAGATTCCATTACATCTCGACCAAGTTTACGTTGGGAAGAAACGCTTCCAATGCAAGATGTCTCTTCCGAAAAACATTTCCAGCACAATCTTATTTTATGTACTTTTATTATCTTCTTTTTTTATTGTATTTGAAAATAAGGTAAATCCCTCAAGTGCTGTATGTATTTTTTTTTATTTTTATGACCACAGTACGTACTTCCATCTCTTTGGCAATGACGAAATGTCTGCTTTCGAGGGAGAATACAAATCGGTTGGTTTGCGAGATAAAAATAAATCCTCGATTTTGTAAAGCTCGGCCATCTCTGGATTAGAAGAGCTTCGTCGCAAAAACAAGTCGCTTCTCTAGTCGACAAATTTGCCTCAAAAGTTTCTCTAGAGAGTAAAAAACACAAAGCGTTCCTAAATAAATCGATAAAGTATAAAAACCGACCATTATCATGTAGATATTTCTTTTTTAATTTATTATCATAATTGGGGAAATCATCATATCATTTTAATGTGCTGTATTCATTTCATATATCACATATTTTTTCTCGTATAAAATTAGGCCTTTTTTGTAAATATAATCTTTAAAAAGTTATAGCTTGAAATTCGAGGCAATATTAAATTGAAATAAATAATTAAAGCTATATATTTGAAAATTTTTAGATTTTTAGACAAAGAAGAAAAACAAACACTCTGGATAAATCAAAACGTGATGTAGAAGATTTGAATCGATGCATTTTTTCTTGGAAAGGAATTATTAAATGTACCTTAAGAAAAATCAGAATCATTATAAATATAATGCCTTGTGATAACGGCAATTATTACGTGTTGTTTTTTTCAATCTAGCCACAAGCTTCATTCGCGCGTGATAATCGTGGTATTATCATCCAGATTACCATCATCGTCGTTGTCATTGTCACGTCGACGCACAAAGTTTGTTGCGTCGCATAGTTCATCTCGCAGATCAAAGACTTCCGTCGGAGAACAAAGGAATTATCTTGGCAGGAAATGGTTTTAGGAGCTATACATTTATGAGAAAGGGCAGACGATAGGGTGTCGCGTTATAATAATATTCCTCATGACATTTTCCGGTGGCCGGAAGGTGGGTCGCACACGCATCCACGCACGTACGCACGCACTCTCGTCATTGCGCTTATTCGCTTGACTCACGCTAAAGTGTGGAGGGTCGTCGAACCCCTTTTTTTCCTCTCTTTGTATCTCTTCTGTGAACTCGTTCACAATTGTTGTGGCAACACAACAGGCCGGCGTTCAAACAAATAAAGCCGTCCGAGAGAAGAACGAGAATGATTTTCCATCGTTCAATTCGATGTTGGTCACGACGCAATAAAGATACAATATGATCGGGGAGAGAGATAGAGAGGGAAAAAATGAGAGAGAAAGTTCACATCCACGCGCCGAGAAATCAGAGATTAGCATAATAAGCTATTTTTTACATCTCATAAAATAACTACATTCTTTCGTGTACACGACCCTCAGTTAACGGCGCAAAAAATTACAAGATATATATTTGTAAAAAATTTATTTTATCATATATATTTTATCACGCGCACACGCACGAATAATCTATTATAAAACGTCCGTGTATTTAAAGCGATGACAATTATACAGAGCGAAGGAAATTATTTGTGCGGGAATAAATTGCATTGCTGCCCTCGCGCAACAAGATGCATTTTGCGCGGAAATCTCTTAATCCGCAGCCGCGAAACAAACGAGCGCGACGCGGAAACCGCCCTCCGTCTCTGAATTCGCGGCAATTTAGCTAAGAGACGGAGAGTCGGTTTTTCAACAGGGGGTTATATTCGATGCGCGCTAACAATGTACTACAGAGAATACGCTCTTCCCGTATATATGAATGCGTTCGCGGACCCGTACACACCCGCCGGTGGTAAAATACGCCCGATATTTCAGCCGCGCGTATTTCACCCCCTTCCCCCTCTTCCCGCGGCGATACATTTAACGGGATCGCCGTGCATTACGCGGCGCGGAATTTCGATAATATTGAAATTTCGGGGCGTCTCGCGACAATATCATGCGGCAGTAATTTGCTACAATAATTACAAGGAATATTAATGAGGGGAGTTAATACGGAAGCGCGTATACGGAAACGCTCGGGGCTATTCGCGCGATTCGATAGAATATCGCAGTTATGTGAAACGTAGATTACAGAAATTCGCTGTATAGCGTTGCGGTGGAATAATGGATCATGGAAAATCATTTTCGCCCCTTCGATAGCCTGACTGTTTCAATTAATTATAGTCACACGGACACTGTATCTTTTTTAAATATACATGTACATATTATTTTTCGTTAAAACAAGCGCTTCTGTTATCAAAGAAAGATTCCTCAAATGTCTAACTTGCCCATCATCTCTAACCGTAACACAATCATCTCTAAAGTAACACAAATGCCGGGAATAATCTCGGTGATTAACGACGCAATTTAATAATTAATGCAGAGATAACGCGTTTCCGCATGATCAATTAACGGCGCTGTTAATTTCTCGACAGTGACGGCATTCGACGATTGGAAATTAATGGCCACCTCTCGTCGTAATTAGTTGCCGCGATCAAAAATATAATACAAACGCAAGCGCTCGTCGCGATATAATAATTCGCGCGATATCGGATTTTGCGCGAATAATTATCGCGGAATATACAGCGATATATTTCTGTAACATCGTCGTTACTTCGTGCGCGCGTCACTTTGGCTCGTTATTTAGCCGGAAGGTGTTAATAGAGACGTAAATTGACCGACCGACGAAGATGATCGAGCGGCGAGATTATTCTCCCTACGGTGAATCGAGTGAGAATACGAGCATAAGCGCTACAGGAAACGAATCGTTTCTCTCGAAAAGAAGGAGAAAAAAAAGAAAGGGAGGGCACTGCTTATCGATTCAAATTTCTCGATTAATTTCATTTTATTTTCACTTTATTTGCGAACAATATATACATATTGCACAAATTGAATTTATTACACATTCACGAATAAATTGAAATATATTTTATTTCTTATCTATATCATATCATATTCTTATCTATATCATATTTCTTCTCATTATGTTATCTTATTTTCTATTGTATATAAAATATTTTAATTTAATTATGAATCCTACATGCGCGGCAAATTTATTACATTCATCATCCAGACAATACGTTTTTATTTATATTTGATTTAATTATGATTATAAAAGAAATACGATTCTTATCTCCGACAATGGACCGCGATTGCGGAGCGATACGTGTGTGATACGTGTATGAATGTCGGGCAGCAACTATACCGTGACTCCATCAGGCTTCTACTATCGGATTATGTAATGATTAGAAAGCGAATCGATGTTACAGCTTGTCCCGACATTCATTACTAACACTCGTTTCAAACGCGTTACATACAAGGCGCACGGCCTCCATTCCGTTGTTAATTAACATCGCTCATTATCCCGCGCGATGAATGCCGATGATACTGAAGACATGGTAAGAGGAAATTTAAGGCGGCACAGATTTAAGTTCCGCTGTTTTTTTTTTAACTTTGACAACAGCCGCGACAAATTACGACCCTTCTCGACATTTTCTCGTGAAAGAAAAAAAGTACTTCAATAATTTAAAAATTATTTTAATTATTTCAAATCCAAAAATTTAATCGTAATCTAATCATCGGGGTATTTTTCAGTCAAGCAAGCCTTCTCGACATTTTCTCGTGAAAGAAAAAAAATTACTTTAATAATTTAAAAATTATTTTAATTATTTCAAATCCAAAAATTTAATCGTAATCTAATCATCGGGGTATTTTTCAGTCAAGCAAGCCTTCTCGACATTTTCTCGTGAAAGAAAAAAAATTACTTTAATAATTTAAAAATTATTTTATAATTATTTCAAATCCAAAAATTTAATCGTAATCTAATCGTCGGGGTATTTTTCAGTCAAGCGAGCCTTCTCGATATTTTCTCGTGAAAGAAAAAAAGTATTTTAATAATTTAAAAATTATCTTAATTATTTCAAATCCAAAAATTTAATCGTAATCTAATCGTCGGGGTATTTTTCAGTCAAGCGAGCCTTCTCGACATTTTCTCGTGAAAGAAAAAAATTATTTTAATAATTTAAAAATTATTTTAATTATTTCAAATCCAAAAATTTAATCGTAATCTAATCGTCGGGATATTTTTCAGTCAAGCGAGCATTCAGGCGAGACGAAATTTACGTTCGAACGAACGCAACGCAGCGCATAAACAGGTTTGCGGTCGAGAAGCAACAAAAAGAACGCGAATCACGACGGGATGCGTACCTAAAAATAGGAATTACGCGTGTTTCCGAATGGCAGGTATATCTCGTCATCATCGTCGTCGTCATCTTTGTTGTTGGTCATGAATTTTACGAGCCTCGAGTCGAGAGCGAAACGTCAGCGTTATAGTAATGCCAGCGCGATAAACCACCGCGTAGTCGCCATTCTTCGTTCGTGCGCGCGCCATTAATGCGGCATTTATGCTTTCGCCAAATTATACCGCACGACGATGACAACGCGCTTGCTCGCGTATGATAAAAAGTATTATCGCCGAGCGTAATCGGCGTAACGATCGGTATAAAGTCTGCCGGCGCAGTTAACCGTTGATAATTGAAAGCTTTTAACGTCGCTCCCGCTACGATTCTATCGGCCGCATCTCCGAGTTGCGCGTAATACAGTCCGCTGAACATTGTTGCTGTCCGAATCGAAAGAGAGAGAGAAAGAGGAAGAAATATATTTTATTCCTTATATATGATTTTATTTCAAAGATCGGTAAATAATGCTTAAAATAAGTAACAGATGATTTAGATTGGTAATGGTAACTTTGGCAAAATATAAGATTATATGTATAAACTTTACGAATCGAGATTTATATTAAAAGACAATACTTTATGCGTAGCTATATATATTGATTAAACTTCTGATCGATAATACATATAGATTTATATTTTTTTAGGAGACTAAAAAAAATATTTAGAACACATCTGTGAATTTTAAAAAAGAATAAACAACTGTTTAACAGAATTATTTTATCATTACATAAATAGTCGCAGTATTGTAAAAAATATAACAATTGCTCCTCGATCATAACTTGTAATTAACATAAATGATATTTAATTTTATTTTTTTAAGCTTGTTTTTAAAACTTTGGAGATAACTTTGGAGCTACTTTTATGCGCATAACAAGTTTTCGGAGCAACGACATGTTCAATTAAAATTTAACAATACACTGAATTAAAAAGTAACTAGCTACTATTTGCTGTATACCGATAAAAGTCGAGCTAAGGAGTACTTGTGTAAAAGCCGATGGAGGCGCGCCAAGGGCGCGTATCGCCCACCTGTTAAAGTTCTCATCGGACTTTGAAAGTAACGATGGCCGATCCTCTCTTCCCTTCCCGCATTCTAGTAAAGTTAAAACCAGGAAGTTCGTTTTAATAATCTCAGCAGTGTAACGCGCGCTCGCGTTACACTGGTGAGAGATAAGATTACAAAGAGCTCTCCCACTTTCTTTCTCCGGAAAATTGCGGGTACCGGCTGGGGTGATGGAGAGAAACAGTCTCGGGGAAAAGTTTAATTCTTAAAATTGTTCCCCGAGTAGCCGCTTGTTAAGCACATTTCTTCTTTTCCCCTCTCCCGCAACCTACGTCCGTAACTTTGGTGCATTCTTTATCAAAGTTGCACTGAAGTAATCAACGTAGAATGATTTCTGTGTGCGGATTTTTTTTAATTTTTCTACTATCGCAACTTTGTTCCTCCTCCCTCTCGTTTTATTATTACATTTATATGTAACATTAGTTTATAGCATTTTAATGATAAAATGTGATATAAATTTTATATATGAATTAAAGTTTACTTTTTTGCTTTCCAGTTTTTCTCTATTTAATCAATTAATCGATAAATAATTGCCATAGATATCTATTAATTTAGCCAAAGAAATAAATTAAAATGAATATTGTTTAATGTAAAATGTTTAAAAAAGTTAGATCTAAGAGATACCATCTCGTGGTTCAATAATTTTACGCATTTTTGCGATTTCGTCTTGCAATGATAGAGGGAGATATGACAGATACAATTCTATCGAAACTTGGACGAACAGTCCGATTGCATTCTGCATTTTCACAGACTTTAGCTTTGTGAGATCATCCATACTTAACATTAACATAATTCCGGGACGGAAAGAGAGAGAGCGAGGGAGAAACAGAGTTCGGCTTTGCATTTGGCCCGCACCGCGAACTATTCCGGATGTCGAGATGCGGAGATCGTCGTATATGTACCTTTGTGCCGCTGCACACGGATCAGTGGGGTCTTTGATGTTAGCGATTCTGACAAAACGTGTGCGCGAACACAACCACCATCGCGACGTTCCGTTTTCATGCAACTCGCATCCCTCCAAATGTCATTATCTCGCTTCTCATGAGACTTCTTGGCCTCGCGCTTCTCGACGTCAGCAGCAGCTCGTTTACCTCGCACACCGAAATTCGCACACTCGAAATTTTTGTCTTCTCAAATGCAGCCGCAATTTCTTATACATCGTGACTTATCGTTATAAAACACGTATAATATTATACCGATATGATTTCACTGTATCTAGATTCAGAAATATAATTAGACTAAGCAGATAATTTTATTTGTAAATTTTACATTACTTCTATCAAATGAAGAGATTCTGTTACATTTCAAATATTAAGGATTACAAAAAATTAATTTGCTGTGACATTAATCATATATAAAATTTTTTTTTTAATTTTTCGTGTTCGTTTCTCTTGTTTTAGTCGCACATGGACAATCACAAATAATACATATTACAGTCGATATGTCACAGAAACATTTAGCTTTAGATTAATTAATTAAATTGGACATTTAATTAATTCGTCAGACATGCAAATAATATTCGTAGTAATTAGTAACGTTGATATCGATATGTTTATATGTATATATATATATATATATCTTGTTTGTACTCCTTCTTGTTCAAGTATGAAGTATATGTCAACAATTTGATTTATTTACTGTTTTAACTGAAAACTCAATGTCACTCGATTAATTTTAGAAACACGATACAGAATTATTGACAACTTCAAACGCTCATCATATTCATTATATATCGAAAGATCATTATCTCCAATTATATTAAGCAAATTATCTACATAATTAATATAAATAAGATTTACATCTATTATTAATAATCATTGTTGCATCGATTGTTACTTTACTTATAAAGAGAATCGTCGCGCGACGCTGTTTAAGAATTAATAAAGTCTGTGCGACAAATAACGAGATGACTTCTATTTTCGCGACGCAACGACTTGAGAAAAATATCGAGGAACAAAGTTATCTTAAAGTTCTTCTCGAGAGAATTTTTATAAAGAACCGCATAGGGTGCGAGAATGTGTGCCATGGTTCTATTCAAGTGCCGGCGGACGACAGAGCAAAACTGCTTTAACGACGTCTTTCGCACACACTTGTGGCATAGTTCTCCTACATGAGTCTCCGGCTGCGATTAGATCGCCGAGATGTGGGACATCTCGAGGGAATTATACTCTTTTATATGTCGTATTTCGCGCGCATTCTTTTGAAAAATTTATATACAATGTCGAAATATACAGAACGTCCTGCCAGCTTCTCCAATGGCAGATTCTCTCGTTAAATTAGAGTTGATTTTCTTTCAAGCACAAATATTTCGACGTATCAGTTCTTGAATAATTAACAAGATAAGAGAGGCTTATCGATTTATTTGACGAGTCTCGGCAAAACTTTAGTCTCTAATGTGGTAAAAATTGTGAAATGAAAATCGATAATTTAACGTATGAAAATTTAATATAAATGAAACCCTAGTCACATTGATCCGATGCGCTTCGCTGGATTTCCTCTCTAGTTGCCGATAAAAGTAAGAAAAATCACGGCGAAAAATCCAATCACGCGAGATCACGGAACAATTTAAATCACCCGATATTGTGTCATTTGACCGTAAAGCCCAAGGTGAATCGACGAAGGTTGCTCCGATCGCATGTGTGTCGTCGTCATCATCATCGTCTTGAAAATCCCCGTGGAAAGTCTACGTGCGCGCTTCTCTCTATCCGTTCGCCATTACCGGAAGTTCTCACATCTTGGCAGGTAAGGACGTGCCGAATGAGGAGTTCACATCCTTCGTGCACCTCCATGGCATGGTAGCCGGTTGCACTGGTTAGAAACCGGTTGTGCGCGCAACTTTTGTAATGAGATTCCTCAAACGCCGCCGATGGCGATGAAGGGTGGTGCGGGGAAATCCGGGTGAAGGGAGGAAATCGGCAGGGACGGATCTAAAGAATTTTTAAAGAGGTGATACCGGGAATTTAGTGTTCGAAACAAGTAGTTTTCTTTATACTTTATAAAGTTATTAATCTCTCTTCTTATCTTGGATTTTCTCTCCTCTCTTTTATATATTATATTCTAAACTGCCTTTGCAAAAATAACAAAGACAGTGTTTTTATATTTTATATTTGAAAAGTAAGGAATGATATAAATCGAAAAAATTATTTTTCCAAGAAAAATTTGCAACAAAGTATCAAAAAATATACATTTTCAAAATAAATTAAAATATGCATAAAGTTTGTGCATAAAAAATAAGTAAGCATGAACATAAGAATTCACTTTAAAAATTGAATATAACAGATTTTTGGTGTTTATTTAAGTAATCTTTATTTTATTACAACATATATTTACTATTTTATTATATTATGTTTTCATTATTATATTATTTTTTGCATTATTATATTATTTTTTCAGCTAATAATCTTCATAATTCGTCGTTGAAAACTTCAATCGGATTTGTTTTATTCTATAAATTATATGATTCTTCAGATTTATAGCTACATATAAACACTGTCAAAACTAACTATTAAACTTATTTATTTTTCTTTAGACTTTTCAGATATAAATATATAATAAAGATTTATATAATTGTACGTACATACCTGGAAAGCTAAAAAAATATAAGATTTATTATTCGCCAAAATTGGGAACATACTGGTCCATGAAAGATGAGCTAACGTTTTCTCGAAGAGCAGTATCGGTGAAGTTTCGTGTGCTCGAGCACCTTTGGAATCATCTATGGAACACGCGTATGCTCGCGGCCGTTCACACGCACGGGAGTGACGTGTAAAGCGGGAGAATACCGCCCGGTTCGGAGTCATCGTCAGCTAGCAAGGCCAATCATCTGTTCGAGGGCAGCCATGCAGAAAGCGCGGTGAACGGATTCGGTTCGTGAAATATGTCGATCTCGCAGCCGGATTCCTTTCGGAGACGAATACAAGCGATTAATCCGTAGCTCCTACGAAATTTGGATATTTTTATACATATTATCCCTCTCCTATTGAGAAATTTTATCTGCAGATTGTTTTTAAAATTTTGAGTTCATGTTAAAGTTAAAATTTGGTTCGCGCTGTTTTCTGTAATATTTAAATTGCAATTCTTATTTGTTTCAAGAAAAAAATAAAAACATAAAAATAATTGATTTGTATTTTAATTGCGACCATTTCGGACCATTCAGACTAATCATCTGCATTTTTAAATAGAATACGAGAGAAAGAGAAAGAATATTTATATATAATTCGTTATTTACGTAGGGGAAAGGCGGGTAGCCCCGGACACTTAAATAAAACGCATAAAATAATATATAATCAACAGATTTTAATTAAATTACTCTTTTGCAAAATAAACTTTGAACTTTTTTGATTTCTTATTAACAAAGAATAGAACATTTTTCTTAAACTATCTTAGAAAAAAAAATCAATAACTTATTACTGCTATTTGTGAGCAGTTAAAAAATGGCGGGTAGCCCCGGACATATATTTCAACAATTATCTATTCGTTCTTTGTTCTTACAAACGTCACAATAAAAATATATATTTGAAGGATCAATGTCTACGCATTCTTTGTGTGCCCATTCTTTGCATTTATTACATTGGATCCAGTTTTCTTCGAAGGTTTCTCCGCAAGCAATGCATTGAGTGTCTTGATGTTCGGGATTTTTAAATGCTCTGCCAAATCAAAAGCTAGTTTTAAAAATTCTAATCTAGTCAATGGCATGAGGCGATTGTCTAGATCTTTGACATGATTGTAAAGTTGCAATGAAAAATTTTCATTAAAAGTAGATTCAAATCGGCCTAATTTTGGTTTAAAAATTACTTCTTGACCACTCTTTAATGCTTTTATTCGATCCTGCAAAGTGCTACGTGGCACGTCATATTTTTCAGCAGCTAATCTTATTGTTAACTTTTTTTCTATAACACATATAATTGCTTCTTTTATATTAACTTCATTTTCCACTTGCCTCTATTGGTAGTCCGTCCCTTAAATTTTGGCATTTTTATAATTGTATCTAAAATAAATACATTCATATTATTTAGTACATTAAAATAGTATAAACTGATAATTACAACAATAAAATGTATTATTTTTATAATTTAAAGTTAATAAATATGTCGGGAGGTACCCGCTATATTAATGTCCGGGGATACCCGATTGACTTGATCTAATATATTTATTAATTAATTTGTGTAATGTAAAAAAAATTAATTAAATATATAAGAATCTTAAATTATATTTAATTATTAATATTAAAATCAATCAGACATGTAACAGCACTTACTTTTAATGAACAATAAGCATCGACAAAATTTGATGGGTATCGTAATATCACTCTTAACGGGAATAAAACTGATTATAACATCTGATCCGCTTGGCGTACATATTATTACTGATTTGCAATTGTTCATGTGCTGAGACAGACATGTTTTAACGTGTCATTTGTTTTTTTAAGCAGTTTAGTATTAGAGATATTAAAATGTCCGGAGTTACCCGCTGTCCGGGACTACCCGCCTTTCCCCTACATAATTTATTTTTATTTTTTGAGTAGTACATGTAATTTATTTTTTGAGTAGTAAATGTAATTTTCTTGGAAAACAAAAAATGGAGTAACTTGTTCCTCCATTTTTTTCTTTGCCCGAAAATAAGTATCTAAACTAGCTATTGAAACAGCTGTCATTAATTCGAGCGAATTGCAGCGAAACTGGACCAGCTGTGCAAGCGTGATAAGCACAACAAGTGCATCAATATGTAATAACGACGATATCAATCGCAGATGCAAATAATGCAGGATAAGCAACGACGATAATCTACGTTTTAAATTGCGGTAAAAACGCAGGAGAGGTATTTTTTTCGGGATTTAAAGAGAAAAGAGCAAACGCGCGGAAAATTACATTATGAATTCGTTACAGGATTGCAAATGATCTCGGAGATGCTCGTCTCGACAAGCCATAAATGTTTCGCGCAATATCTCATTTTCCGTGCGCCAACTTTACGAACAGTGCGACGCGCACGGATTTCCGCTCCGAGGGAAAACCTTTCCGTTCGCGGAAAAACTTTGTGATAAAATTATTTGCGCGCAATGGTCGTTATTATTTTTCAGCGACGCATAAAAATTTTACGAGGTCGGTGTTTCGCGAAACGCGCATTCCTAACGAAATCTCTCTTTTTATCTCTCTGTCTCTCTTTTTCTTTTTCTTTTCTTCCCTTCTTTTTATCTCTCACACATATCCCAATTTATATAGACCGAGGAACGCTGATAGTAGCCGAGGTTAACTCGCCACGACTTCCAAACTACGAAACTTAGCGCCTTGGCGAATGTTTGCAAGTTCGTCGAAAGAATATCGAGACAGTATCGTCGAAGTTGCGACTTTTATTAGCTCAGAACGAGTCGAGAATCGTGATTCGACCGATTCCGCGGATTTTCACGCGATTGCTCGAGACATTGCACATAGCCACGTGTTAAGTCTAACATTTTTCACATGGATGTATATTGCGTTTAATCTCTTGCGAGATTTTGATAACTAAGAAATTAATCTTACTATAGAGACATATATTTATTTTTATATAGGTAAATCTTAAATAAAAATAAAGAGAATATTTTTTAAAATTAATTATTTATTATTTTTTTATGGTTTAATTATTAATTATTTATTATTGTTTTTGCTATTATTTTTCATAATACATGAGAAACAAATATATCCAGAAATATTTGACTTTTCGCGATCAAACATTGTTGAATTCTATTGACTTTTAACATAAAAAATTAATCATTAAAAAATGTAAAATTATTGCATTTCACTTTTTACACGTCATTTAAGTCAATTATTAAATTTGTTATCTATCAGACTATCTTTTTCACGCAGATAAAATATTTTGCAAACACTGCTGTTCAATTAATCCATTATTAAAATAGACTATGTTTAATATTATATGTATATAAATGTAATTAATATTATTCGTCGTATATTTTCTCGTATGAACCATAAAATGGATCCTAGACGAGTGCGATCTTTCGTGGCACGATCCCTATTTAATTACGCAGAGTGCTTGGCAGGAAGAACTTTCCACATATCACTAGGCCAGTGCTACATTTCATGAAAACCCCGAACCCAGCCCGCTACCCGGTTGCGGGAAAATCAATAATACCTTTAATCCGTCCCGGTGAAATAAGCTCGCACGGAGTTCATTATCGTGCGGTTACTTCAACCCGAGAACAATTCAGTTTGCGATCGCAATGCGATCCTTGCATTTTTCACCGTCCAAACTTTATAAAGTATCAAGTTTCAATATCTTCCACTAATCGGCATGAATAATAATAAAAGATATAATATATGCTCAGAAAAATATCGAGTTGAATTTGATTTATTAATAATGACAAATTGATGCAAATTTTTCTCTCTCTCTCTCTCTCTCTCTCTCTCTCTCTCTTTCCGATTTAAAATATCTTATAAAACTATTGATAGTTTTTCTCAAGGATCAATGACAAGGATTGATCGAAGACTTTAATCTGGCGACATTACGTCTCGCAGACATTACATGAAGCTTATATCACTGAGGAATAGGATTTGGTTAGAAATTGAGGCGAATAAAGTCGAGGCTTATTCTCGCATTTCAATCAATCCACGCAAACTCCTCCGTGTTAATACGCGTACGCGAAATAAAATTACGATTTGTAAACAACATCGTATAAACGCGGCACGACACATACACAATGCTCGCGTGCAGAATTGATCTATCGCCGTCTATCGTACGTTATCCACCGCGAGAACGGACAGCCGCTCGATCAAACAGAACGTAAATCAAAAAGAGACAGAGAAAGTGGAAGAGAGAAAGGAACGGACACAACGCATAGTGTCCCGCAAATGAAATCTTTTATTTCCCGATAGTTCGCGCTATCCCCTTTAATCGTAAATGTCGCGTACCATCAGAACGCATTAATTTTTTCACGAAAGATGTTAAAATTGCACGCGTGTGATTCATCGTTTTTTCGATTTTAATGAACACAAAAATGAATGAAAATTTAGGATGAGGGTAAATATCGGCTAAAATGCATAGAAATGTAAAAAAAATGTAAAAATTATTGATTTCCGATAAGCAAAATTTTGGACCGAGAAGAGAGGTAAAGAATGATTCTCAGCTGACAGAAACGCGCGACTTTCTATGCGTCTGTCTAACTAATGCGTCTCGCATAGCGAGTAACGTAGTATGTGTGGATTACATGCCGAGTAATATACAGACCGTATCGCACACGTGCACGCTGCATAGAGGGTCGTCGCGGTCCTCGCAATTGGGACACTTCGTGGGCCGCGCGAGCTGCATTGCGGGTCATTTGCGGTGGCTTCTGTAAAAATGCAGCGTCGCCAAGAACGGAACGTTACAAATTTCTCTTCCGGCAAACAAGTTTGTCACTGCCAAAAATGTTATCCCTTGAAACACGTCCCTCCGCCGAGAAGTTTCACGATAAATTCGAACGATGGCCGACGTTCGTTTCGTATCCGTCCGTCGCATTTATAGTGCCACCTCACTAAAGTGCGATTGATTCATATATTTATCTTCTATCAAGATCGTGTACACGATGTTATTCTGAACTAAGAGTGAAATTAGTATTAAACTACCCGATTTGCAATAATCATAGTATCTATATAATTGATAGAATTATAACTAAAGATTGAAACGTAATAAACAATTAATTTATCCATGTTTTAAATTCAAAGGTTTGTCAAGTTTGATTAATTCTTTGTAAACGTTGAAAAACGAGTGGCAAGATTTTTATTATGAAAGGATTTTAATCTTTCTTTTTGTTCGAATATATATCATTACTTTTCGCTTACTAATGGTAACGAAATATAATAGCTATCGAGAAGAGGATACCAATAATCTTTTAATCGCGATCGAGACAAGCTGTTTGATCTTTACGTGTCAGATATAAAAGAGTGCTTATGATATAATAAAACTTGGATTGCGTTTCTTAGATATATACGATAGCGACAAATAAGAAGGCTTTAGACACCATAATTGATATCTGTCCAACTCTCGAATAGCGTTTAAAGGAGAAACCATTCAACTGACGTGATAGACGTAATCGCATTCTACCAGCAGATTTCATCCAAAAGGGTGAGAGCTTTACGAAAGGGGGTGGAAAAGAGCGGGATGAGCGCTTCGCGAGCGTAATCGATAGATCGCGCGCGTCAATGACTTTCTCATTTAATATCATTAAGATAAGAACGCAAAGGAGCGCTACAGTGGATCGAGATAAAGTAGTAATGGCTTCAGGTATTGAAATTTTTTAAAAAGGGGTGTACACACGCGCTTCTCTCGTTTAGCATTTTATCGTTAGACATACAATGCGCACAATAACCACTATAATCCATAAACATTTTTATCAAGCATGAATGTTATTAAACTAAACAATTCGACATATTTTATTTGAGAAAAGGGCTTGCATGCAACGCGATAATAAAGTCTCATTGTAATGCGAACAAAAGCGACCGGAAGGTACGCAAATTTCACTCTGCCTTGGAAATATCGTTTGCCGTCATATTTCCCAAACGCAGTCTACTAATAACGGCTTCGCGAAAGCTTGAAGCTTGAAGTATAAAAATTAAAAGGAACCCCTTTACAACTACCCTTCGTTTACCAAAGTACTGCCTTTTGTGTCTTCCTTCGACTCTTTATATACGTCACTCTCCTGTAATAAAGCTACGCTCACAATCAGGGTTAACGTTCGCGAGGACCTTAGGGGGTAACGTTCGAAACGTCGAAGGACTCGTGATTCGCGTGTGCGACATCGTGCGCTCTTGTTATTCTCGCGCGCATGATACTCACCCAGAACATGACGTTAAATCCAAAGATCACGTACTTGAGGCAGCAGCTCACCTCGCTGGTATCCCTTCGATACTTCCGCACGGCGGGCATGGCTGAGAGACATTTATCTACCGATCGTGCGAACTCCTCGCATACGCGCCACACAGACACAACACACCGAGAACGGACGGGAAACGCGTGGCGACGACGGAGGGAATTACGGAGCCGCCGCGGAGGCGGCGAGGGGACACACTGTATAATTCATATACTACGCGAGGAAAACTAGGAGCACACCACCTACGAGTTGATCACGAGAGCGACGACATGGCCAGCGGCGAGACGATCTTGCGCGAGGGGCCTCTCTTTCAGCCTCTACCTCGGTCGGCTCCTTTTTCGGAACGCCCGCGTGCGTCTTTTATCTCGCTTGCTCCCTCGCTCTCTCTCTCTCTTTCTCTCTCGGGCTCGGTCAATCAGCTGATCGCAGCAACGCACCGTACCGCAATTACGACTGCCGCCATTGTCACGTCACGGCGCGCACTGCTCGCAGCCGGATCAACGAGACTGCCAGCAAGTCGCTACCACCGCCTGCCCTCCCTTCCTCTGCGCTGCACTTTGCGTGTTCCGTCACCCCCGGCGATCTCCCCCTCTTCTCCAGACATCCGCTCCCCCCTCCGTCGCTCGGAGTGCCTCGCGCTCCCACTTTCGGGCAATCTCGTTGACTTCTCTCTCTTCCACTCGCGATTCTCCTCCATGCGATCGACTCCCACTCGTTTCGCCACCCTACCTGACGGCATCCCCCTCTGATCTATCCTCCCTCTTTCAGGGACGGCTCTAAGTATGTACAGAGAAAGCACGTGTTTGGCTTTGTCAAAGCTCACTTTGGTTTCGCGTATCATAGTATGTACAAATATTATCAAAAATTATTTGGAAACAAAATTGTATTCATATTCTTCTTTTTATCAGTAAACGAATTAATATCAAATTCATAAATATCATTAAAAAATCATAATTATAGTAGTTTTATTGAGAGCAAATTTCATTAATTTGAAATATTTGAAATAAAGATTCCGTACATTTGGAATATAAAATGGAATATAAAATCTCCTCTTTTGTCTGAATTATTAATATTGTCATAAAATAATTAAAAACGTTAATTTGTAAAAAATAACAGAAATGTTAGAGAATATTAAAATGTGAAAAAAATTGTGCAATGATGAAAAATTCATTCACAAGAGAGAAGAAGAGATAGCCGTTCCTGTCATCTCCTTCACGCATTCCCTCTCATTTGCTCTGTCTCCATCGTCCTTCCCTGTCAGTCGACGGCCTTCCGCCCCCCCTTTTCCCTCAACCGCTCGTTGTTATCCCCCTTCGTTTTCCCTCGGTATCTTTCTGCTTTTATTTTGCCTCTTCCTTCTTCTTCCTTTTCACTCGTTTCTCCTGTTCGCTTTATCGTTCAGTCTATCCTTCGTCTTTCTTTTCGTCTTTTAAGGTACGTCTCCATTAACGCCCTTTTCGCGTTTGCGTGCGCGCTTTTTCGCGATTTCGCGTCTTGTGCCACTTTTACGACCTCCATATAAACGCTAAGCTTACGATCCAATCGATTAAACGGCACGAAAATCTTTCTCACGCACCATACGATGACCAATTTTAATATATATATCCTTTCTTCTCTCATTTATTTATTACAAATTATTACAAATTTTTTACGCATTTATTCTTCTCTTTTCTCAAATTATTGCCAATATTTTATAACACATTCTATTTATTCTTATACATTATGTGTAATGGATATTATGATTTATCTTTCTTGTTTACATATTTTCTGAAATAAATCATATGTTATAATTATCGCATATACATCTTTTGCATATCATATTTTTCATAATAATACTACCCAAAGACATTAAATATCCATGTTTAAATATATTTAAATATATAGCTAGAAAAGCATAATGCTTTTTTCATATTCTCACATTCTAGCGTGACAACTCGTCCTTAGGACATTACGTGCGCAATTTTATCATTATAATCGCCTCTAGTTATAATGATGATGAATTAACCTATATCATTTTATCTTATTTAAGTCGATGCGAAACATGTATAATTATTAAAGCTAATGATACTTATAATCGACTTTCAACGATTGCAATCGTTAGATACTTGTATCGAAACATAATATAAAGTATACGTAGAAGAAAAATATTTTATTTCACTCGCAAGTAAAAGACTATTCGAAAGAATGCTTGTATAGTATTTCATCAACGATTTTAATCAAAAATAAAAATATACATGTAGATTAATCTAAATTAACAATAATAAATAATTTAAAAAAGAGTTTAATAAAACAATTTAGTCGAACCTTATTATATATTAGAAAGTTATGTAAAATACACACATATAATACAACTATATAAACTTTTTCTTTATTTAAGAAAATGAGAATTAATAGATAGATAAATATATAAATAGATAGATATTGATAAACTTATCAATAATTAACAAGAATTTTTTTAAAAACAATGATCACAATAAGATCTTAATAATATTGTCATCGCTCGAAAAGAATGTTAAAAACTTAATTAGTAAAAGACTTTTTTTGGAATTAATGTTTTTATACGTGCATATTTTTATATACATATACTTTTCTCTAAAAGTTTATTCTCTCTTTCCTAAATTTATATTCCTCTGTATTTTATAGAAATACCAATGGTAGTAGAAACGTACCTTTAAGATCGGCCACTTGTTCAATCTTCTTCTTTTACCATGTCTCGTGCCCACCATGACCGTTCAACACATTTCATTCTACATTAAGCTCCAGTATTGCTAGATGCACATGCATCCATTGAAGCATTCAGTGGAATAATCATATTTCATAATTCGATTTATGTTAAAAAATTCTATAAATTCTACAAAATTTTTTACAAAATATATTTTATATATCACTATAATTCTCGATTATATGATTATTATATATTAATATGCAACATATTAGATTCTAATTATTATTTATTTTTACTTTATTTATATTCTTTAAGTGTATATATTATTATCTATCTAGAGCTAAGTGTATACATATATTACTATCTTACTATCTAGTTTTATTAAAACTATCAAACTCTTTTAACTATTCTGAAAATCTGTAAGATTGTACTATTATGAAAAATATGATAAATAAAAGACGTATTATATGCATGCGACCGATAATTATATAACATATGATTTACTTTTAGAAAATTTACTTTTCAATTCTAATAAATTGTGCTTTGTGTATGTCTCATTATTTTCTAAATACATTTCTGAATACACCTGAAAAACAATTCTGACAATCGTTGATTTTTGAACTCGTCTCTTCTTCGGTCTAATGTTGTAGTATTACTTTGGAAGATAGAGAAATAGAGTGGTAGAGGGAAAGGTTCTTTGTTATTTTGCGAAATTGTTTAAATCATTAAAGAGATAAAAACGGTGAAAGGTAAGGAAGCTTTTATCCTGTAAAAACAAAGCCAAAAGCCAATCATTGATTTATCTTTCTCTTTATCGTTGCGCCTAATTAATTAATTAATTAAGTTGTATAGCGATTAAGAAACTGAGATCGAGTGGTGATAACTTATATTTCATATAGTTTTAATTATAATGTAATATATACCAAAGGTATATAAGAAATCTTATTACTCCTTTCCGATTTTCGATAATTCGATTTTTCTTGAAATTTTAATTGCTACTTCTTTCGTGTCATCTTGTTAATAATTGTAAATTGATTATATTTATCTATCTAATATATTTGTTCTATTTTTAAAAATTTAGTTTTTTTTAAATTTTGATTTACGCTATCTTTTTAATGAATATATTCTCTTCTAATACTTTTTCAATTTTGTGAAAATTTAATTTTGTCAAAGCTAGATGTGAAATTTTAAGAATTCTTGGAATCGCAGTTTTTAAAAATTTTTTTCGTGCTATCTCTAATAATTATATTCTTTTGATATTTTCTACCAATTTAAATTATAATTTACACACAATGTTAACAGTGATAATTTCTAATTTACCAACGGCAATAATTGATTTTAATTTTTAATTTATTGATGGTAAAGTAGAAATCGACTTTGACATCAATATCGACTTTGGATATCAAGTAAACTTGATAGCTTGTCTCTCTATCTCTCAAGTTAAAAAGAGATTCACAAATTCTGTTCTCTTTCTACTTTTGGCTAATGTTTGTCGTTCTTGACATCGCTTAACAATTTTACATCCAATAAATTAACAGACAAATCAGTGCAAGATGGTTTTATTGGAACATACGAGAAATGTATTAAAATTTACTTCCGCAAGTTATATCGAAATAATTAATTCGCTTTGATGAAAGATTTCCATTGTAACCTTCTTTTTAATCTCTTTATTATTGTTTTCTATATATAACTAATGTCAGGTTTTTCCTTTGTCATTATTTAGGATTAAATTATAATAAGTATGTGTAAATAATAATTTTTTTATTGGGGTTTCAGATATTACCAGCTATTCAACAAATTCTTATAAAAAGACATTTCCATGGAAGCACAGTTCTTAATAAATCAAGCTCTGGTCGCTACAAAGTCACACTTAAGCGAGATAGACCATTGACATATGAAATGGCAAATCCACCTCACTATCTCGCTCACAGGAAAAGTTGGAACTCTTGGAATACTTGTATGTATAATTTGTAAGAAGTATACATATATATATGTCAGTTTGTCATACTTCTATCGAATATATTATCTTTTTAGCGAATATAAAGGATGGCAATAGACCATCTGAGACAGCTGTAGAAGATATGTTTATTCGACAATTTATGAGAGGGACATGGCATAATTTATTCGCGAGTGAAGTTATCATTAAACGACAACATAATATTATTAGGATAGCTGGAATTATTACTCGTAGTATAGCACCCTATAAAATATATTTCTTAACTGGCTATACCGAGGAACTTTTGAGTTATTGGCTGCAATGTCCCATTAAAATGGAATTGGTTACGACTGACAGTAAGAAAGATGTAGTATTCAAGTATATATAGAACTTATGTATAACATGTGTAAGTAAAATACATTAGATTTTTTTATAGTAATAATTCTCAATAAATTTTAATATGATATATGGCATCGACTTTTCCTATTTCAATTTAAATATCACTTCATTCATTATAAAGTATAATTTAATAATTATAGCATATCATGCCAAAAATGTACATATACATAAATATATATCTACATAAATTATATTGAAATAAATAAATTAGTATCTTAGTGTTATCATTTTTCACAGAAAAAAATTTCTTTGCTTTTTATTCTTTGCATGTCATCCATTTATTTTGCATTACTTATAATAAATTGTTGTTACATTCGATCATGACTCAAACGCAGCCCATATACAATCATTGCATCTTTATAATAAAAAGAGAAATCATACATCATACCATAAAAGGATTACCCAAATAAAACTAAAGGCTTTAAGAGCAGACTGACAGAGCATTCACAAACTTTATATATAAGGTAATATAGCATAATAATTTTATATAATTGCTACTAGACCACATTCTCTCCTTCATTATATACTTTTATAATTCCTACATATTCGTTCAATATTCAATCAGGACCATGTGTAGCTCTCTTTGCTAATATTTGTACTTTTTTTCATGTCTCATTTAATATCATTATTCTACATGAATGTCTGATAAGGAAGAATGCTATTACTTGATATCCATGCTATTTTCATGAATTATTAGATAAGACTAATTATAATCAAATGTCTGTATAAAAATTATATCATATGTTGATGATGCAACTAGCTCATACTAAATGTATTTAAGACGAAATTACTTTTTCAATGTATATTATGCTTAAAATGCGTATAATCGATGAAACAAAACATTTTATTATTATGCATATTATATGTATATTGATTATATATAATTTTTATACAAATTAATGTTATATATAATTAATGTTATATATAATTTATATATAATTTTTATACAAATTAATGTTAAATTATTTACAATATATTTAAATGAATGTAATAATCTAAATTCCAATCATAAATGGAGTTATATATTTATATGTATATGTATAAAATTTTGTTTGCCAATTACAACTTTTTTTTGCGAGGATCAAGTAATAAATCTTCTGAATGAAAAATTTTTAGTACAATTAAAACAAAGTTTCTCAAAAGAAAGAGAGCTTACACAAAACCTGATTGAAATTACAGATTTTATAAGCGCAGGGATGTAATTGATCTTATATGATGGACGCAACAATTGTGTTCCAATATCTAGAATTTTTTTGATCACTCTTTTTATAAAAGTACAGGCTGAAATGTGCTGTGCTCGTCTTATTTCTTTTTAATATCCTATAACTTAGTATTTTTAGCTATGGAAGTCGAAGTTTGACGTTATATCGCAATGCTATATAGAATAATGACTTTTAAATTTCGAGTAAAATCGTATTTTGTAAACATACCTTCGATTGCTTAAAATATATTTAATAGGTTATTCAAAATATGTTCTCAATATTTCCGGATGATTATGAAAATGTAACATTCCATTATTAATTTATCATATGTTATCTAATGTTTTAATTCCCAACTAAAGATTGTATATTTTTGTCAGAAATAATACTGATATATAAAACAAATGCACGATTACTTTTAAAAGTAACATCTCAATCAAGTGACTTTGTTTTATATATAACAGTAATCTTCGTAAAAATATAATTAATTTATAAAATAATATTATAAATATTATAATTATATAAATTATAATATTAATAATAATAAACAGAGGAATTAAAAGTAAATGCACATATCAGCAAAATAACATATAAATTAATTTAATTAGTGATTGATATTTATTACACAAATTATATAAACTTTATGAAACATCTGATAGATCGACCATTGCATATTATTCTATATCAGATTGCGTGTACAGCGTCTTTTTATGTTTTTATATATATTTATATATATATAGTCTTATATATATATAAGTCGTTATAATACGCCTATGCAATTACAAAGACAATTGCGAGCATTAATTCTAAATATATTAATCAAAATTATATCAAAAGTATGCTAAATTCTCCAAGCAACAGAACACAGCGTTCGCATTGTACTAGATTTTAAAAAGTTGCTATCTCCACATTGATTCAAGTAAAAATACCTACTTAATATTAAATAAGATAAAAAAAAACTATAAGAGATTGAACGCACTACTGTAGGAGAAGGTTTAAAATTAAAGTATTTAGAGATAAGTGCGTAATGCATTATTCGAAATTTCTTAGAAGCTTAAATGTGGTGTTTCTCTTCGCTAACTCGATTTTAAAGCAATTTAGTAGTTTCTTGACAACGTATAAATAAAGATTATGTTACTATTATATGCTACAGAGTTTGATGAATCCTTATTCTTAACTAATTAATCACTTGTTCGCTTAATACATCGAATACCGGTAATAATACTAGTTTAAATCAATGCTTTATATCGAATTCGAATTCTCAGAGTTCATATTTAGAGCCATGTAGTATAATACTATGAAACTATAAACTTCATTGCATCTTCTCGCAAATGTTATTGCAGTTCTGAAAAGACAATGTCTCAAAATGCATTATTCTCGAGATTGAAACTCTATAAACTTTTTTTTTTCTACAGAAAAATAGAATAAAAATCTTTTTAAAGTAAATAATAAATGCTTTTTTTATCAGATTTTTTTATACGATTACAAATTACAATTTTGTATAGGTTTTGCAAATAAAGATATAACATTATTTTTTAGATGTTTATATGTACCAATCAAAAAGAGTAAAGATATTGAAGCGACATTAGAGAATTATTTATAAATATTTGAAGTAATTTTTCTGTAAGTAATAAAATAATGTAGGCCAGTAGCCAGCCCATCATCGATATTAACCGAAGAACATTATTGTAAAAGCATTTTTTATTGAAAGATCTGTTAAATGATATAAGGATAGTCCATAGGACTGTCCCAGTTATTGTCAAGCTTAGACAAATATCTTCCTTCTCGCCAATTGTGGCGTCTCATCTATTATCATCTACATTAAAGAAATAAAATGTATTATAAAAAGAGAATTATGGTTTAAAAATATTATCAAAATTGTTAAAACAGAGTATTATAACAATTTAATGTTGCAGAATTTTAATATAGTTTAGAATTTTAAATGATATAATAAATTGTACTTATAATATATTATATTAATAACATATTCGATAGAAGATATTTCTATGATGAGAGGTGTTAATTATTTCATTATTTAAAACTTAGATTAAACCGAATATGTGCGCCACAATCTTTTACAATGCAATTATATAATTATCTTATTCTGATATATTTAAATCTACATCTATCTTAATACACGCATTATTCCGGTATGATATCTAGGGCTTTGTTAACGGTATCGTTAGTATTACGCGAATATTAAGTTCTAAAAAACTCTCCAACAATAAGAAAAACATATATACAATTTGCCACCCGATATCGATCTTATAGAGACAGAAAATTAAATTCAATCAGGATTCATCAAACTTTCGTTACAGTACATGTGCATAATTCCTTTAAAATCGCTGTATACGCCTTGCAGAAAAAACGAGAGAACACGTTATCTTAATTATTATGAGATAATGCTATAGCATAAAATTTCTCGTGATAATTTATTATTAACCGTTGCATCTTTTCCCAATGACTCTCGCGTGTTATTCGTGCATGATAAAATGATTTTTATTAAACAATTAGCTTTTTCTGTTTGTGAGAAAACGGTGATTTTAGAAACAATAGAGTAGCACGATAATATATATTTTTTAATCAATTTATTGATTTATTCTAGAGAGACGATAAATATATGTATAATACTTCAGTCGTGTTTGAAATATTCATGTTGTAAAAATGATTAGATTGATACAACATCGCACAAAATTAGATTACTTTTGACAAATTTAGATAAATGTCATTCCATTCAAATGCAACTCAATTGTACGAATATATACACTTGTCGGAAATATATATTCTTTTAATATTCTTTCTTTCTACAAAGAGTTCGATTTGTCAGTTTTTTTTCCAAGTTATTAGTATTAAATCGGCTAGAAACGTCATTTTGTAAAATCACCGCGTTCGCAAATGCGACATGAATGCTCATAATCTAAGTTAAAGTATATTATCTGAATCATTAATCTCTTCTCTTTTCCATAACTTCAAAGCTAATATATTTGAAATACTATGGCATAGGCGGCTTCGCGCGTGAGCCAAAAATGCATGAGAGCACGTATTTGTTACCCGACTCGTTTCGTTCTTCTCGTTCACAAAGCAAAATTCAGTGTTGCTGTGTGTATGTACTGTACTTACACGTTTTTTTTTTTTCAAATAAAATGCTTTGATTTTTTATACGTGTCATTGGACAACGATTAGATAAAGTCTCAATGCTGCTTTTTGCATCGTACATTATACAATCAATCATTACATTTATTCTAAAACGCAATCCATGTATCCACGTATTTTTAAAAAGAATCAAATAGCGATCGATATAACGTATACATTCATGTTTTTTTCGTTTTCTTTTTTCTTTGCTAGTAGATAAGAGACAATTACAGAGTGTTCTTTACGGACGAAAGCGATGAAAATACCCATGCGATAATCTCAAATACTGCTGCTAAAATTATGATTTGTGCGCTATTTGTCGCGTCATATTCTTGCAATTGTTTGAAGAACCAATTTTGCAAAAGAAATTGCGCTGGGTTTTATTTCGAGGAAGGATTATCAGTGATCACTATTACATCAAATCCGTCAAAAGATTCCATTTACCGCGAAAAAACATAGGTACTTTCATGCTGAAAATACATTTCCACACTTGATATACTAGTTAAAAGACATTACGAATTGTACTAATTTGCCTTTGCTACGTGTGATACATCATAATATTAAAAGAGGAGCGAGTTAAAAATGATTATTATCGTGCTCTTTTCGTGTCTTTCTTTCCTTCTATACGATAGCACAAATTAAGGTTTTAAAGTTTTTTATTATTGAAACGAAATTCGCCATCTTGCTTTCTTGTCATATATCTTTTTATTCCGACAGTTTAAATTAGGCCCAAAGCAGAGCCGGCAATTGATACTAATACGTCATCATTCGCATACGTCAATCATTCGTTTGCCATGTGAAAACATGCTTAATACGAAGGAATATACAAATACCGAAGAGATGCCATCTCTTCCTTCGATAATTAAAACTATAGCATAATTACCTACTTTATACAACATTTACTACACACATGTCTTTGATAAATTAATCCTTTACTTGTATAATTCAGTTGTCGGGGCCTCAAATTAAAATAACAATCCTCAATGAATCAGTTTTTGAATAGAAAACTTTTTACATTCTTAATTACAGATTATGCCATATATATAACGAGATCCATTATAATATTCATAAAATATTGATAAATTATAATGTGAATAAACTATCTTTCTGAATATGTTACCCGTGCATGTTACACGTTATACTGCTTTGTGTGAATGTGCTATCAAAATATATGTGTGTGTGTATATATATTGGAACTGTAATTATAGTATTTCATTGTTACATTGTTTAGTATTCATTGTACACGTTGTTTATAACAAAAAAGAAAAATGAATCGACGCAATTGCATTTCAGAAAACATGAGTATTTTTACATCATGTTAAACTATTTCCAAAAAAGAAGTAAATTATATAATATAGCACAAAGCACAATATCGATTTTGTAACATACATACATACATTTTGTAACATACATACATAATACTACAGAATATTTATGTGTACATGCACGGTATTAAGAAAATTAAAATAAATTTTTACATTGTGTTTTTCCTAACATAAAAAAATCAAGCTACATATTAATTGCAAAATCCCACTGTCATATTTACAACACATATATATATATATATGTATATATAAAAGGAAATTATATTTATATTTGAATATTGACAATTGCTGTAAAAGATATAATTTTTTTGCAGATTAAATTATACATAGCAATATGAAAAAAATATCAAGTTTTTTTTCTAATAAAATTTTTAGCAAACCGTAAATCTGCATGAAAGGTTGTATACAGATTGCACATTCTGATTATTTGTATTTTAAGAAGCATCACATGTCAAATAATCAATAGAAAATAAAAATTACAGACCTTTCTTGGTAATTTTAGAAAAAAATATTTAAATGCAAGTATATTTGCATTATAATCATGCGCATATTTATACACATGCAACATTGCATATTTTACATTATCATTAAAAACTGTCTAATACATTTCCTACGATAACTAAAATAAGATTAGAATCTATATTTTGGTAGTTGCGGTATTAACTGCACACTGCAAAACAATAGAAAAGAACAAATAAGCAAGACAGATTGATAGAAATGCAATATTGTGGAAAAACGCGAGAACTTTCGTACGCGCGATTATATAAAAATTCCCTCGTTTTTCGTTGGCAACTGAATTAACAAGTAGTGGATTATGTGGTATACAGAGCACATATACATTAATATAATCGGAATCGAACGGATACCTAAAGTGTGGGCGAATGTCGAACTGATCTCACTTTGACGCTATGACAAATGTGTATGATGAATATCATTACATTATATCATACTTACAAATACACCCGCTACAATATCATCTATGTTTTCTTGTTTTCTTATATAACATTATCATATTATATCAATATATACGTGGCCAATAAGAACAGATTTGTACTTGCATTGAAATTGTTTTAAGTCAATCACTCCAATCACTTCGCACAGCCCAGTATAGCATGTATGTTTTCATATGCTTTTTTGTTTTCGTTTTGTTTAAAAATACAATTTTTTTTCTTTTTCTCTCTCATTGGATGGCAGCATTCTTATCAAAAGGTTGGCTTGGAGAATGTTGTAATGACATTTAGGAAGGGGAGGAGGGAGTTTTGTTTAAGATGTGTGTGTTTCTCTCTCTCTCTCTCTCTTTCTCTCTCTACCTAGTAAGACGCTCTACTAGTTTTGTTTATTAGTAAATACGTTAATTTGTTCCAATTGTGTTAAATGTTGATATCACAGAGGCTTCTTGATCGGAATATCGTCATTTTCTCTTTCTTTACTTTTTGTAGGAAAATAGGTATCTACACATACATATTATGATGGTAAATAGAGAGGTTACAATAATTCTTAGGCATGGGAGAGTGAGTTAGCTCTTAAAAATGCAATACACTATACATGGGCTAGCTAAACGCATTACAACACGGCTCCCTTCACCTGGTCATTAGAATTGTGTGTTCGTCGGCGTCTCAACGACAGCAATTGCTGTTGGTTGAATGTGCGGCAATGTATGGAGTATTTATATGTATAATGTTCGCTCTATTGTAGTAAGAGTAATAAGTCGACTGCGAATGATATTGCTAGAGCCAGAAGTAAGTAGAGAAGAAGTGATGCAAATTCTTTCGTTTCCCTCTTTTAACCTTCCTTATTGATTTCTCGCCTTTTTATGGTTACTTGGGTCTAGATCGCAGCGGCTGCTACCTGCGTGAGATCAAACCATTGCTTGTTCCTACTGTCGGTGTCATTTCCAACTCCACTAACAGAGGAAAGTGATCTGAAACATAAAGTATTGACATTACTTTTAGTCTCATCGACGGAAGAAGGCGATCTGAAACATATGTAAACTTACCAGATGGGACATGAGGATGAGGGCATCCTACTACTTTATGCTCTTTAAACCACTCTGGGCTCAATGGACCTAGGAGGCCCAGTGGTACCATACTTTGCTTCGAATAGAAAATGTAGTCTATTATGCCTTTAAATTCGAATCTGAAAACGTGAAAAAGCGTATATTAAAACAAATATCCAAATATATATAAATATAAATATATATATATATATATATATATATATATATATATATATATATATATATGTGTGTGTGTGTGTGTGCACATGGAAAGATAAAAAATAGATTATTCTTACGTGTAGTTGGTATAGGGCATAATGTCTTCGCTATAGGCAGATGCAAGCTTGAAAGAATGCGTGAATTCGTTAGGTTTATCGCAGCCAGAGATCTTTTGTAAACACGATTTGTACGCTAAATCTTTAAAATCACGATGATCGGCCGCCACACGTCCGGATGTAAGAAACTCGATCACACCTGTGGAGCAATTTGTTGTTATTAATATTATTTTTACCACAGACTGCATATGTATATTTATTACCAAGTATTAATAAATACAAGAGATCGTTTAAAAAAAGAAATTGCTAATATAAACATGCATATACCAGAATCAGGTAAGGAATTGAAGTCGCCACAAAGTAGCAGTTGAACATTGGAAGAGTCAGGCTTATGGCCGGGTCTGAACGACTGACCAGCTTGGTCCAAAATGGAACGTAATTCATTGCTCAGCATCATCGTCTGTATTAATTTCACGTCGCAAAATTCGGGATCCCAATGGATGTGAGCCGTACAAACTAAAATTGGTTGTTGCACTTGTGCCGGGTCCGATGGAACACCTGCAGAAAGAAAAAGAAACAATCTGATCAATTGTATTCAGATACATAATCAAATAACATGCAAACATCTTAGATTTTCGGATATAATTTGGGAAAAAGAAATAAAAAATAGAGAATGAAATGATATATTTATAATCTTATATTTATATCTTTATGAATTGTAATAGTATAAAAATATACATATGTTTGTTTGCTGCCTTCACGAATTTATTACATGATATGTAGAATAATTATATTATAATATAGAAGAATTATAATTTTTATAAGATCCGCATCTTGATTATCATTAAAATCTAATTGATCTTTAATAATTGTACTACATATTTGTAAAATGTGTTAATGGAAAAATTAAAATATTTTGTCAAAGTTTAAATGCTATGTATAGTAAATTTATTTGTATATGAACTTTCGCTATATCAATTAAAAGATATATATTTAATTATAAGAATAATAAAAAAATAAATTGAGCATAAGAATCATTATTATGCTTTTAAAATAGAGATATATAGATGTTTATTTTTCATGTTCTTGAAAACAAAGAAATAATAATTAGATCTCCAGCTTCAAAATTATTCCTTATGTTTAACAAACATGACAATGATATTTAGATAACAAAGATAACACAAATTAAGGTCATAAACTTTATTTAGAAATTGTATAACAAATGTGTGTGTTAATCTAACGTTTACAACAAATATAATATCCGTTCTCTCGAATATTTCTTACTCTTAAAATATAAGCATATCTCCAATCATATGTTTTTTAAAATAGTTTAAATTATTCAAGAAGCCGCAAAAACTTAAAAATTATGTATTCTTTTAACTGTTATCAATAATTAACACATTTATAAGACAGTTCATTATTAATAGTGCAATTATAGAAAATACAAATTTAAATAAATTTCACTTTATTACATAATTAATGGCAATCTGTATATGAACAAGATATATTTCCTGTTCAGATACAAAAAGTTTAATTATAGGTGGATGTAAATCCTATAAATATACATACAATCCAATCGACTTTTGACTTAAAATATTATTATCAATGTAAATACACCATAGAGAAGCAGACATGGGTATGCTATGAGAAGCTTCTGATCCTCTTCTCCTGACATGGTGCAGAAAAGCCTGGAAGCGGACAAAGATGCCCAAGCGACGGCTAAGATCGCGAAAATCAAGCCTATCGGGCCTCGCAACGTAGTAAAAACGCTAACACCCGCCAGAACAACTACGGGCAACAAGCAGTAGCCCAGTACAGATGCGACAGACGACAGCGTGATGTTAGAGCTACTACTCATCAAAGACTGCAGGATATACATAAGTATGCAAGAGGTCATGGCTAAGCTGTATACATAGCCAAAGTGCGCTTTTGAACCGGCTAGCAGCAGAAACGCTGCAAGGACTAAGCAAAACGCCACAGGTCCCGCCAAGTCTGAATCTTGCAACAGATAATTCGCATCATCGATCTGTCCTTTCCTGTGGAAGGGATTCAATACAGCCAGAGTTTTTTGCATTATTCTGTCGGGATCGATGCCGAGCTCTTCCAACAGAGGCGGCTCGTCCTCTTCCTCCTCAAAGCCAGTGGTGCCTGCAAATTCAGTATCATGAAGATTTCTCTTACACAATAATCAATGATTCTCGAGCAGATGTATCGAATACATAGATGGTTCGAAATATCTTATATTTTCAGCGCTTGGGTTCTCGCTCGCCTCGTCATTAATCTGACAGTGTTAACATCTGCTCGAGGATCAGATGACCGAGAAACGAATTCATCATATTTTTCTACCTCTCGCATAATCATCCTGCGTGAATAGATCGCTGCTATAGGAACTTTGCGTAGGATCGAGAAAACTCTTGCGCCCATATGAATAATCGCCAGTCGCTTGCTCGTTGTACGTCTGGAATTCGAATTGCTGGTTAGGTTGACCGAAACCGGACGACTCGAAGTTGAATTGGCCCTGTGGCAACGGTGGCGATTGGGTCCAATAGGTATTTTCCTGGCCGGTGTAACCGGACATTCTGCCGACGTTTTATGGTTACGTTTCTTCTTTATAAATTCGAGTCTCCTTGACTTTGAGATGCTTTGAGTTATTTGGAATGTTGACACATTAACCCGTCGTGAACGTCAGCAGAGGTTAGGTCACTTCATTTATTGCGAGATAACAGTAATATTGCAGAGCGCTGCTTTAGCGACATTCGGTAGTTCAGTTGCAATTCGAGAGAAAGAAATTATTTTCCTTCAAGTATATTATTTTTCTTCTCGAGTAATACTGATTACTTATTTAAATGATTGTTGTTATCTTTTTCATTTCTTCACTTCTTTATAATTCTTTATAATTGTTGAATCAGTCTTCAAGTGTTTCTTGATTTTGTATAATCTGTATTCTTGTCTTTTCTATTTATTTTTTAAAAATCTTTTTTATAATATTGTCATTCTTTTATATATATTATAATCATATTATTAAAAATGATTTAATTATATATATCAATCGATCAAAAAGATTTTAAAAAATAAATAGAGAAAAGACAAAAATATAAATTTAATGATATACATTTATCAAAAAATATGTATCAAACATTTATCAAAAAACATGTATACATAATCTTGTTGCGCAAATTCGCCGTATCTTGTGTGAGTTGAATTCACAATCTCCCTCTTACGCCTCGTTATTAATTGCAAGGGTGATTAAGATGAAAAGGAGCAGCCCTGCGATACTCAGTACTAAGTTATCGGTACACAATTAGAACATTTATCAACATTAAGAGAGTGTAAATCCCGAAAACCGTCGGTTTGGAGCCGTCTCGGTTCGGTCTTTAATAAGACTCGTAAATTAACGCTGCTAATACTTTCGTTGCCAATTACGGTAAATTAATGCTGTATTTATTTTCCGTTGTCGATAAATTCCTTTGTCGTTGGCTGGCAAGAGTACTGGAAATCGCTCGACTTGAGAACACTTTGCCGCAACAAGTATACACGACGTAGAATATGTTCCCAATAAAATTGTTTGTTTTTTCAAACTGTCTTAAAACTATAAAAATAAGTGGAGATGATGAAGAGCTTTTCATATAACTTTGTAACATATAATCCCAATTTTTTTTAAATATTGATTTAAGTTTGCCTGGGACATAAGTTTCTCAAGCACGGCAAAGTATAGACAACATGAAGATGAAGAGCGTCATAATTTTATCGGATACTATAATACACCATCCCTTCTTCGCTGTACATATTGATGATCTCACGACATAGTAATTCAGTATATTAATTTAGCTTTTACAGTATATTAACTCACCCATGACTTAAGTTAGTTTCCCGACACGTGGCAGGAAGTAAAGTCATTCGCGCGACGAAGAAGATGCTAACGGATTCTGAGATGGCCATTCGAAATTAATGCTTGAGCTCCTCCCATTATCGGAAATCGACCGATATGTCAACCTTCTATTAATCATCCTATGAATGAATCATTTAATGTATTTGGAAAAGTTACCGAAGAGTGATTTAATTTCCAATTAGCACTATGATTAAAGCAAAACAACATGTATATATTAAATATGTTAAATGTAATAATGTGTATATCGTCAAGAATTTAATAATAATTAACCCAATAGAAAAAGAATCCTTTAAATCTTGTAGATAAATTATTTTTTCTTTAAAATTAAAAAAAGGATATGCAAATAAAATTAATAGAAAAAACTAAAAAAAAATTTGATAATTAAATATATATATATTTATTTCTTTAATCATATTTATTTATATATATTTTATTTATATACATATTTATATTTATATGTATATAAAATGTCAAATTGATTCATAAATTTAATATTTTATTTAAAAAGTTGAAGTACTTCATCTATTTAATATAACTTTTAATTTAATTGCGATACTTTGTGAAAAGTTTTTAATATAACTTTCAAGTTGTTCGAGCAAAAAAATTGGCTTTATTGCAAAAATCGCGTCCAACCCTGAGGATTAAACGTCCTTAAGTTCTTCTTCACTTTTCTCTTTTTCACTTCTCTTCGAGTCCATGGCGATCTCCTCCGACCCTCTCGAGGATTATCGGGCGCAAAAATCGTTATTTAATACCCCCGTGTGAGATCCGGGGGGTATACTCTGTCCTTTCGAACACAATATCGTAAATCCGCCCCGTTTAATTGCGCCCGCGAGAATCCGCTTTTACTATCGGACCTTACAGATTAACCTTACTCAAGCAGCTGTTTCGCCTTGCGTCTTCAATCTCTCACACCACGTTCCTTCGCAGAAACATTCCGCAAGAATCGCTCGTTCTACGAGAGAAACTTACGTGATCCAATCGATTCCTTTGCGCGAAGAAAACAAGATCGTTACTTTGTAAGCTGGGGATAAAAAAAGTGCAAAAAAAATAAATAAATAATTATTTGTTAAAAATCAAATAAAAAGTAATATTTAACAAGTGTAGAGAAGCAATATAGAGGCGTCCCAAGGCGTTGTGGGAAATAAAATAGTCCTGTTGCTATCTCGAAATTCATCGTGTGAGTTGTACTAGTCGCCCTCATATTGCGTAAGGCAGGATTAAGAGAAGTCGGTAACACGGCTGTTCGCCATTGGCAATACGGATATTCCGGGGTGTAAATCAGGCTAGATTAGAATAGAGGGTTAAGGTACCTCTCCGAATGGCGGTTGTACGACAATCGAACCCGCGAACCGGCATTCGCCGGGTCGAACTGGGAACAGTCTCGTAAATTACTGAGGGAATCAATATCCGTTCTATCCCCTTTCCTCGAATGCCTCTTGGGCAAGAGAAGCTTTTATAGCAGGCAGGGACTCTGCAATCTACGAACTGGCTTTTATGAAGGGTCGACGAAATCGGAGGCTAATTTTCCAGAATTTTTAAAATAATCTGACTGGAAAATACAACGCATATACATAATATTGATATTGATATATAATTAATTTTATATCGGTAATAATGGAAATTTATTTTTATTTCTTTGAAAAAAATAGAAGAACACTAGAAGGTGTATATAATATGTATCGATTAGATACATTCGCATGCGCGTGCATATCAAAATCAATAAAAATGATACAGTCACCAGGAACACAAAACACAATTTAAATATGACTATGAAGGCAAAAAATTGCGAGCTAAAATTGAAACAAATGTGATAAAAATAAAGAAGCTGCAGTGTTGATATTGTTAAAAGATTGCGATATCTAAAAATCATTAAATGCCAATACGCTGTCATTAATGATAGATTTATCTCCGACTCTCGCGCCACGTTACTTTACGCAAATCTCTCGCCTCTCGCTTTGTATTAATATGCATATGCGAGAACGATGTATCCGGTATTAAAGCGCGCTGGTGAATGATTACGAGCGTCACTCCGAGGAAAGTTCATTCCGTTGTCGCGGATAATATTTGAAAGTCGCCTATCCAATTAAACCGTTGTGATGTGTTTAATGAGACATCCGATACCGATATGTCAAACTCTCCAGCGAATTTACAGAACGTTTCAAAAC
Source organism: Camponotus vicinus (assembly GCF_025532165.1). Lineage (NCBI taxonomy): Eukaryota > Metazoa > Arthropoda > Insecta > Hymenoptera > Formicidae > Camponotus > Camponotus vicinus. Next base: position 9,477,089 of record NW_028141980.1, read on the forward strand.
ACGATAGTCGAACTTTGCGAAGATTTGAAACTTTTCACAAGAATGTCAATTAAATATCGTGCAAAAATTTTGTTTTAAAAAGTGGTTCTTAAATACAGTGTTGTCATAATTTCATAAGTAATACGACAAAAACACTTTACACAAGTAGCAAATATTTCATACTTTAAATCCTACTTCATTTTTATCGCGTTAATAATAACGAATAATAAAATGTAAATGACGCTAATAATACACGATAATAAATACATATTAATGACGACAATAATAATCGGTGGACATATATATGTATTAATGAAACAGTCTGTAGGAGACACGCTATCGCGCAATCACGTGGAAAAATACAAAACCCACGCTTGAAGCGCGCGCTTAATTATGCATACGCACATAGTTACGCAGTTTTTAGTGCGCGGCGGTTCAATATATCAGTGAGAAATCGGACAGGGTGACACGCGGAGATGAACACTCGTTCGAGACATGCTCGTTCGAGATAGGATCGGTGTCCTGGCATCTCTATGCAGCCCGCGAATTTATAAAGCTCGCGCGCAGATGAGAGAGAGACGGAGCTTGTCGCTGCCGTTACTTCATCCGCCTCGGGCGAGAATGCAACGCGTGCATCCGAGACGAGTGCACTCTTCTCGCGGGATGCGAATCGTGCCGCGAGCGCGATTAATTAAGCGACAAGATGTCTCGCGTGTAACGAATGTCGTGTGACGTGGTACTCGCGGTTACTCGCTCCAGCCCGCGGATTCAATTACCCGACGATTTATCTGCCGATTGCAACGAGGTCATGGAAATACGAATCATCGTAACGTTACGCGGCGACACGGATATATCCGCATCTTCAATCATTTAAATGCACTCGTGTCTCTTTTTCAGAAAAGATCCAATATTTTTTATCAATCTGAATTACAAGTGATTTATAAATAAATGTACGCATATACGATATAATATAGGAAACACTGAGAATCTCTTTTGAATTTTTAATTAATAAAATGTAATATTTTAACACATTCTCGTTATGTGACTCTTTGATGTTCGATGGGAGGGTGGGAGGGTGGGAGAGAGGAGAGATTTCTCCCATTACAGAAATTCTCCTATTACGGAAAATCTCTCTGTAATGAAACTTTGAATTATTTACACAAACCTTGAATTATTAACATCGTTTTATCTTAACACCGTCTGGATACGTTTACGTTGCTTTTAGAGACTCTGCTCTAATTTTCTAGACGTGATCGCGCATCGGTTGATTACTCTGAGAATAATTGAGCTCTCTCGTGTTTCCTTACCACCGAGAAATTCGATATTTGGTATCGCCGCATCGTATCTAAATGTATCCCGCTTGGACGGCAGAACTATATCCTCGGTGGCACGGAATAATCCCGTGGGATCTGAATGAATTCAGCGGCATTTTAGCCGGAGAAAACTTTCAGCCGGTTAACCGCGCGTAAAGCCACGCTGGCTTTCTATTCTTCGCACTAAGGGAAAAAAGATGGACGCAAGCCTGGAAAAAATACATTCGTTCTAATTCTAGAATATCCTCCGCATATAAGTTATAATTGTCGTATAATTGAAAGATTTATCCAGCACACTGAGAAAAAACGTTTGATTGTACCAACCATACCAGATGTATCTGATAGAAGGCATTTTGGTTAAACCAAGCAGAATTTCTAGTTATCACTCGATTTTTCATAACTAGGACGCTTAATAGACTTTACTACAAGTATTTGATTAATATTTTCTAGTTGGATCTATAAAACTTCTTGTTATATTAATTATACATGGACCCAGTAATGGCATTTTTTTGTAAATTTAATATTATTACCAAGAAAATTTGATAAATTTAAAGAAATTAATCATACTCATCTGGTAATTCCTAAAGGAATTCTGATTCGTTCAACAGACATACTGATTGAATCTATCAGATTTCTAATTAATGCAACCAGATTTTTTTCTCAGTGCATGAATTCTCTATTCTACACCATCGATTTTTATTACTTGCGTCTGAAATGTATTTATATGAAACACATGTACGAGATTAAAAAATATTTAAAGGGCGGGACGTCATTATGATTTTTGCAGCGTTACTCGGAGTACTGTCAGAGACCCTAAGAAGCCGTGTTTAAGGAATGATGAACGATGCCATCTTGAAATTTTTACACATGAAAAAGAATCCGACGAATCGTGGGCGTACCCGCGATAAACGATCCGCTTGTTCCCCTTATATATCTCCGAATGGCGCATCGTTCATCGTTCGCCGGCAGCTGATATCGGTTTATTAGTACCGCTGATGGTACACTATTAGTCCGACCAATAGAGATTCGCCGAACAGGGATGTTCCTTTGAAACGGGTCATCTTTTTCACGAACCGAGCCGGAGAGACTATCAGCTCGGTCCCACATAAGGCTGAAAGGATGGGAGGTCTCGGGCTTGCTCTCGTATTCGAGCAAGAGAGATCATTAATCGCGGCCCACTGGCATGGTTACATGGATTTTAGCTCTTCGATCGAGATTTAATCTCGATACTCTCGCCCTCGGCGCGAGCGCATCTATCTCCGCGAGGGAATATCGACCTACGCGAGTATCCTTATCGCGCAGTTTAAGTACTAAAGCGAATCTTACAATTACATATATTTTCCTCGAAAGTTAGCTGCACGTGTAAACATTCTTGTGTACGTGTGATTTTTCTTACGGGACTTAATAAAAGAGCAACATTATTCGAATAAAACGAGGAATATTAATTAGAATTTGAGAAATGTGCCATATTAAGGTTCATCAAGAGGGCAATGAACATATTCGATTATATTTGATTAGACTGTTTATTCGCCCGAGTACTGTCAGCTTAGTTGGTTTACTCCATGTTCTCTGATTATTCATGATTATTCAATTGACCAAGTCTTAAGTATATATAAGGAAGTTGAGCGACGGTTTCAAAGCGAGAAACGCGATGCGAGTATATACTCTGCGAAATTTGGAGAAGTTTAGAACTGCCGTGAGTCATACCAAGTTCTCGATACGAGTAGCCGAATTAATTCCATTCGCGTGAAAATTCTCTCGGGTCGAGAGAGAAGATCAGAGATTCTACATTTTTTTTTTCGAGAACTTGAAAAATGTTTGCTACTATTGCGCGAATGTGAACGTGTACATTTCTACAGACGTCTGTAAAAATTCTTACCGTAATTGCGGTCATTTTTTTCGAAAATTTAGAAATTCTAATATTCGTCATTCTTACGAATAAGAAATTTTACAAAAGTCTATGAGAATGTTTAACCATGATAGTGAGCGTTTTTCAAGAAGCGCTTGAAAAACTAGAATTTTATACAAATGTTTATAAAAATTTATATTCATAATATGTAAGCAAATATGCAATAATTTCAAATTTATATTAAAGTATTATATCTGAGAAAAAAAGTTGTTGACTTGACTAAACCATTTAACCATTTAACTAAATCATTATTTTTTTAATTGAAATATTTAACTATTTAAATTAAATAATACATATTAAATTTAACATGACATCTATTTAACTTAAATATTTCAACATTTCAATTAAAAAAATAATAATTTAGTTAAACGGTTTGATCAAGTTAACAACTTTTTTTCTCAGTGTACGTGCAAATAGAAAGAACGTTTACAATTTGATAATCTAGCACCCGCCATAGTGATTTACGTTGCGGTAATAACTTCCGATGTGTACGAGAAGCTAATCAGGTGTTAACCGTAGCGCAGGAAGCGTGCAGGAGTCGTCTCGCGAACGCGATCGATTGCCCCTTCTCGGATAAGAACGAAAAGAGTCCGCGGCTTTTTCCCGACCGGTCATTGCGCCCGGTATGGATTAATGTAACGCGGGTAATGGCTCATTAACGAGAGCACGTTCCGACGCGTCCAAGTGAGCCGTAAGAGCCGTTCTCGACCTTTGGGGCACCATATAAATCTCAGACCTGGTTTACTCGCGCATTCCGCGATACACTTGCTATACAGGGTGTCCCAGTCTCGCCACGTTCCCTTCGAGAAATTTAGAGCCAACAAGCCTGTCTTAAAAACGTTTGATTAATCATCTTTATAAATCTGGAAAAATTTGGATAACCGCGCGACTTGCTTTAATTATGAATTAAAATTCTGTAAAAAATACACGTAATATTTATCTACTTATGACAGAATAAGGAATAAAGAATTTTGATATATAACTAGCAGAATCTTAAAATTCAGCAGAATAAAAATTTTCAATTTTTCTTTCATATAATTGAAATATTATTGTTATTAACAGTTTGCATATTTATGTTAAGAAAAAATCAAACACACAGTGTGCAAACTCTGTGTAATGTTGGGTCACCCTGTGTATACCGGATCGGAGTACCGTGCTCGATTTACTCGCTTCAATCATCGAGCGCACGAGCTTCCACGGACGCGGGAAAAACGCGGACTTCTGTATATTGCGCGCGTCTAGTAGTAATCCGGCAGCTTCATCGGTTACCGAGAGACCGACGCGTTAATTACTTTCGTGTTTCAGGGTGTGCAAACACGCGACTAGATACGCGCGAATCACCGGTGGGTGTGTGTAAAACAAGCAGATGCTCAGTTAGCGTCTGCCGCCTCTATCTTTTTTTTTATTTCCACATCAATCGTATACGCAATCTTTAATTATCTTTTGCTTCAAGACGATTTAGCGAATATTCGCAAACTTGAATGCTCCAGTAACTTTTTTTGTCGGCCCCGAAATGAAAATTTGATTTGATTCTTTCGATAAAAAGGTTCTTAAATAATTTTAAAACTTATTTTATATCCTCTAAAAAAACTTGCGTGTTTCAGGGTGTGCAAACACGCGACTAGATACGTGCGAATCACCGGTGGGTGGGTGTAAAATGAGCAGATGCTCAGTTAGCGTCTGCCTCTATCTTTTTTTTTATTTCCCCATCAATCGTATACGCAATCTTTAATTATCTTTTGCTTCAAGACAATTTAGCGAATATTCGCAAACTTGAATGCTCCAGTAACCTTTTTTATCGGCCCCGAAATGGAAATTTGATTTGATTCTTTCGATAAAAAGGTTCTTAAATAATTTTAAAACTTATTTTATATTCCCTAAAAAAACTTGCTCGAAAACAAGCATCAAATGTCCAAATATAAATCAAATTAAGAATACCAAATACATTTATATTCTAATTTATTTAAGCTATTTCTGTAAATAATATTCTGTAAATATACGAGAAGATGTGAATCTCAAGTGCACTCACCATTGTCCCAAGCGGCTTCCTTAGTCCTAAGTAATGCAGCCAGTCCGATGTTATCTTTGGGCATGACTCGATTCAACATATTATCCGAACCCTCCGCGTTCGCCATCGCCAATTGATTGAATTCGACTAAATGCTCTTTTATCAGAGAAAATCTGCGAAAATAAAATAAAGAATACGTGAGAAAGAGATAAATTTGAATCGATTAGATATAAGTTGCTATTTTATTTTTGGATTTTTTAAAAATTTGTTTAATATAAAAATCCTCTCGCGTATAAAGTAAATTCGGAAAAATATGTGTAAAGGAATTTTACAATTAATAGACTATATACCAGGGACTTCTTAAAGTAAAGTGCAGTATCCCGGTATGAGAGAAGGGTTAAATTCCCTTTTCGTTGCATCAAAGATCGTAATATCAATTGTCATCGCAGTGATAGCATGAGTCACGAATCGCGCGAAACTATGTGTTGGAAAAAGAATTCCCGGTCCTTTCTCAATCGGTCGTTTAAGTCCCAGTAAAGGGCTGACGAGACTCAATTTCGTCCCGTGACGTAGAGAAAGACTTGGCGAGTCCGCTCGCAGTACAACTTAGATACGACGAGAAGTAACGTCTCGTCGGTATCAGGCGATTTTCGTCGCAGCCAGAGAAAGGCGTATCACGTACGCGATGTAGAATGCCTCAACTTTTTCTCTCCCCTTTCTTATATGTGCGGCACGTATGCTTGAGAAATATATTCTTCCCCGAATACCCATTACGAGCCATCATCCCTCCTTCCGTCTCCGGGCAAGCCTCTCCTTAGTCGTAAACAAGATTGAATCACCGTCATCCGAAGTCGCTCCAAACGGAAGGAAGAGGATTGAGTTAAGATTGGTCGAAAATAAGAAAAGGGAACGCGATGGAAATTCTGAATGCCTAATTGATTTCCCACTGTCTGAAACATCTCACTGTTTCACCTTTGAATCGAAGAGAAAATTCCTTAATACGAAGATCGGGAACAAAAATACCATTTTATATAATTAAAATTTAAAAATACATAAGAGAATATAAAGTTTCATACAAAGATTGTGCAATTATTCTTCCTCATTCGCGAAGGAATAAAAACTTAACGCGCTCGAAAAATATTTATCGTCTAATGGATCGTAGAATTTTATCGGTGTTGTTGCGTCCTGCGCGGACATTAAACTTTCTTCGTTTTTTTCTCTCCTTTTTTAAACGGCACTTGGACATTGCGCCGTATAATCCGCGAGGAGGCAATAAAGCCGGGAATGATCGAGGGGCGAGCGCCGAAGGCGGAAATTGAACGCGAGTTGAACTTTACGCTCATCGCGCGAGCGTTGATTTGGTTCGGTCGATTTGGTCGCGTTGTTCAGCCGGATTGAAATCGATGGCTGCGTCTTTGCAAGCCGTAAAAGCAAGACCGTAAGCTCCTTCTTCTTTCTCTTTCTCCTCATCACCTTCGGCCGAGGAAATTCACAGCGAGGCGGCGAGAGAGGGAAGGAACGTGGATAGAAAGTCACGCGAATCATGTCGTGGCTTCGCGCCCGCAGTAGTACAAGCGCGTTTTGATCAGACAATCGCAGGGATCTCCAATTTCTGCGTGCGAGATGACAATTTTTAGCAATTTTTACATTATTAAATCACACAGAATTCTCTTTAACGTGTCTTAATGAAATAAAATATCTCGAAAAATATTTTTACTCAAGATACGATTCATCAACAAACAATTCCACCTGAAATTAAATTATACTCGAGTAACGAAAACTTCAGATTAATTAAATACAGAATGTTTAATATTACAAATGATGCGGTGAAGGGTTAAAACGTGTGTAACCTACCGCGGAAGCGTTTAAAACGGGCGGGAGGGAAGAGAGAGAGGGAGACTTATTCGTCGCCATCGGCCTTAATATTGTCGCACAGAGACACATTTACTTCGCTCGAGCTATTTACGACGGGGTAGGTTATAAAGGGAACCGTTGCACATATGTATAGGGGCGCATTAATCGTCGCGCTCGTGGTTTGATAGCCCCGGGGGTTGGCATTGCGACGCGATATCGCGGAGACCTGCCATTATGTCACGAGATACTCTGAAAATAAGCATTAGTCGAAATAGATATCTCGGGTAGCGACCGGCGGCCGCGATGATTAATGCGTTATAGACGGTGTGCAGCTGCGACGTTCCATTCGATGCCGTCGCAAAGGCAATTTGTGTGTATCGACGTTGCCGCAACATGCCAATAATTTCGTGTATATCGAGTCATTGAAATCTGAACGTCGTGTACCACGTAAAATTTTCTCGCTTTCAATATCAAATCTATAGGAACCATTTTACGCGCGTAAATTTCGGTGCAATTAAATTTTTATTCACGCATAATTAAGATTATTTATTCATTTGCCGGTTTTATGTTTTTCGTATTTTATAGCCTCTAAGATTCTTGTATTCTTAAGTGTATGTAGGTATTTCATAAGGGAAATCTATCGATTTCCGGTTAATTTATCAAATAAAAAAAAATACGCGCTTGCGAAGCGACGCGTTCGCTTTTCTATTAAACACGAACGGCAATTTACGACGCGCGTTACTATCTGACGCGATATTGGATTACCATGACGTTATTACACGCCAGACATGTGCGCGACGTTTTGTTAAATTACGAGCGGACGCGTCTTTCATCCCGCTTGAAATTAAATGTCGCGCTTTGGGAGATCTCAGCTCTTTCCGGTATCGAGGCGATGATAAGCGGAGCCGGCTTTATAATTGATTTCGCGAAGGTGATGAAGATAATCTTCTATAATAACCGTATTTCTCTCTCGAAATGTGAAATCTTGTGAAGATGATTATAACGAATAATTAAAATTACTTCATCACCGGATTTTTTATCAAAGTAACGAAGTGTTTTCACGACAAATATTTCATATTTGTATTGTTACTCTTGTATATATACATATATAAAACTATGTTTTTTTAATTAAAAAAATACAAATAAAATCATACATATCGATTTCAAAAATACGAGAAAAAAGGTTGCATAACTATACACGGGAATAATTGGTTATTGTTTTAAAAATCAATCCGTTTTCAAATTTTTTTAAATTGGTTTACTCTTGTCATATATATATGTGTGCGTTGTGAGTCTTGACGAATGAAATCCTTTCGAGGAATTTCCAGGCGCATTTGCTCGCAAAGTATTCGATCGCGCGTGATCGATAACTGTATTAAATTGGACAGAGTTTTCTGTTGCGCCGTCATGCGTTTATTAATTAAATTACCACGCCTTTTAATAAATCGAGGGATCGCCGGAGAATCGAGACTGTCGATAATCGTTTTTCTTTTTCTTCAACGCGAGGCAATTAGAACGCTCGCCGTGATAGGAAAATGACGAATTAATGGAACATCCTTTCAAACATAAGCTAAAAGCAATATGAAAATCCTCGCATATAACAATTTTGAATATTTAAATTAAATTGCCTTAAAATTAATTATCTACCCTCAATTATCGACGTTACATATATTTTATACTGCTTTTTTCTTCTCAGCATATTGCAAAAGAATAATTAATTACAAGAGATGTTATAATTTACATTAAAAAGTTGGAACCATTTTAGAAAAGCGTCACTGAAGAATGACAAGATATTAAAATTAATGTATAATGTTTGTAAAGAAAGGATGGATAGTAAAATATAGATATTTTTATACTTTGAATTTTTATGGCAGACATCGCAATATATTTGCCATTTTCGACCATTTCGGGGCAACGAATAACGAGACAGAGGAATGCACTTACTTGGCGGTCCTATAAAAAATGGCGCAGCCGTCGACGTACTTGCGGTCGTTCTCCGCCATCGTTTTCGCGCGGGACTTGGGCGAGAATATGCCATCGTAGCCGTCGTGCTTAAGCTCCGGCAAGAAGAAGTTGTAGAATTGGTCCGTCTCGACCTCTTGCAGGCTGATGATGTCCGCGGCGTAATGCCGTATCTCGTCGAGAATACCCTTCTTCCGGTATTCCCAGTCGAGCGCCCAGCTCGGACAGTAGCCGTACATCTGTCGCGTCGCATACTTGTCGCACAACACGTTATAACACATCACCGTAAATATGCCTGCAAAAAATGCAATCGACGAAACGTATATGTAAATATTTATTTTTGACATTTTATTATTTAAAAATAAGAAATACAAAAGAGAGGAAAGACTATTGCGTTTCCTCCTTCTATCACTCTGCATTTTTCCCTCAGGTATTACTTCGCTCGCAGAATATTTCATTCATTCCAGTCAAGAAATCGAATGATTCAACAACCATAAATTACTTCTTTTCCATCGTAAACAATGGGGGAATGTTTTGAACACTCTGGGAATCAACGTGCTCGTTTCTTTCGCAATCCTAATTTCATGTATTCACGATTCGGTTCGTAAGCCGTTCCACTTTCCTCAAGCCCCGTGTCTTTTCTTTTTTCCCTTTCCATTCTCCAATTCTCTTCCTGTTCTACGAGCTGTAAACACGAACAGACGGATACGTGTTGCTCAGACGCGGGCGTGGATAGATTCTCGCGATGTGGAATAAGAGGATCAGCATAAAGCGAACGAGCTGTCTTGCCGACGTCGCCCGGTTGTCTGCATAAATTTCCGACATCTTTTCTCTCTCTATCTCTCTCTCGCCTTTTGTTTCGTCTCACGCGACCTCGCGAGTTATCCGTCGCGTGTAGTACAATATCGTGATTAGAGCACGCTAATGCGAATCATCAAGTGCATCGCGTCCCTCCTTATCACTCGAGACATTTATGGCTCGAGTAGCAACGGCTGTCTGTTTCTACTCGCGTTGCTCGCCTTCCTTCGCGCATCGGAAAACTTTAACACTCGCGGATTGATCCGGTCTGTTATCAGGGTCAATCTTTTCGCTCGCAACTAATTCGCTCATGTGTTCGCGGACGAGGTGAGATTTCGGGGCGTTTTCGATGCCCTTGAAAAATACATCTCGCTCCGATACGTTGGAACTAATTTGAAAGCGGCCCGGACGATAGACGGTCGAGCTAAACCAGTATAAATCAGCGGTTCTATTACCGCAAACGCGATCGCGAAAGAGAGAGAGAGTGTGTGTAAATAATTGAACCGCGGTATATCCCCGCAATCCAATAACGTGTACGCGTACTCTGCTACGTTAGTAACTCGAAGATATCGCAGCCTGTCGAGGGAGAGAGAGAGAGAGAGAAATAGAAATGGTTAGGTAGGTATCGGCATCACAGATTCGCCCCAAACCGTCGCTCCGAAAACGCCGTTAATCATTCAGCCACATACGCGAATCGGTCCCGCGTTGCCTTCGTAACTCGATTCGAGAAGAGGATACGGATAGAATGATGCTGTAGTATCGAAACACTGACACTTTGCTCCGCGATACAACGTATACCTAATAATTTAATGTCAATTTAATGCTTAATGAGGTAGAAATCAAGGCTGTTTCTAATTTTTATTATCGACCACTATCACCGCGAAGCGAGATGTAAGACGTGAGATAACGCGCAAAATGTAAGACAACATTAATTATATATAGATGTAGGGCGTTCCTGGGGCGGCGCGCGTGAGCGCTTTTAATCTTTAATTATCCGTTCCCGACGCGGACGCGGCGATAGACTCGCTCGATAGGCCGATTTTTTCATTCCCGCGATAAATACGATCGTTAACGATCCGTCGATTCGTTTCCCCCCCCCCCCCCGAGCCTCCTTCACTCCCGAGGGATTGTTAACACGACCATCTCGACGAGTCCTCGAGCGTTCGCCGACTAAGTCGGCGATTGTCTTAACGGGGGATTATTCGGATTCGATCTTGCGTGAGATATGCGACGTTAATGGGCGCCCCGTCGTTTCCCCTTCGTACCGCAAGACCGACAAGATGGAGACAATGATGAATATATTGGATTCGAGAAGCGATTTTATCGCCCGCGAGACGACCATGATAAGGAAGGTGACAATACGTTATTATGGTCTTTTGATATTTCTTCCGCAGCGAATGATTATGCTAATATTTTTAAAAATACTTTATTATGGGATATCATTTTTTAAATATGTGCAATATATAAATTTACAAATGTAACATTATAAATTAATTTAATGGAATTTTAAAGAAACGTATATTTATATTTTCCTATTTTTTTCTTTCTCCCCTCTCTTCAGCTTTGCTTTATTCTTTTTAAGGAATATTGCCTATATCTCTCGAAGGTCTTAATGTTGTTATACGTTTTGATGTTAAGAGCGGGTGTGTTTTTTAGGCACTTTACCTTCGGCAAAACCACTTTGGAGAGGATTAGCTTAATCCGAGGTTTACCGGTCCAAACTGATAATGACCAAAGTTATCAAATAGTTATAGTACACATCGCTACGATCTATGACCATATCCCCGAGGTACCGAAACTTGATCACTTCTCCAAGTACGGCACATTTATTGGTAACGAACTAAGTCAAACAAACTCAAGTTTCGCCAACCGATATTAATTATATATATATACATCCATGCTTCTGCATCCGGTATGATAGTATTTACGATATCTGTCGGGATAAACGCTCTTCGCTATATTAGCATCAAGAAATTTGCATCTGTAATACAGTAAATTTCTATATTATTTTCTTCTATTCAATAAATTATATGTATTATACACTTATTGAATGTCATTTTTTAATTATATAATTTTAATAATTGTTTTATCGATTTGTCGGAGACATTGTTGCGATAAAATTCCCTTAAATTCCACTTATATTCATTCTTAAGAGTCTCAATTTTCATTATCAACTGCGGACGATAACGAGGCGAATGTTTAACGGTTAACGAAACGATGAGCCGATAAAAGTATTCGCGAAGAGTTTTCGGCGAATGCATTCGAGCAAACTTTTGGCGTAAGATGTTCTGCAATATCATAAAGTTTGACGAGCTTGGTTTGCTCAGCAGCCAATCTGTTAATCACTTTAATCTGCGAAGTGTTTTAGTCGCTCGGAGGAATATGCTCGGAGGGAGCACTTGCCAAACTTCGACCGTCGGGCAAGTGACAAATACAGACAGCAAACTCGTCGCGAATGCAACGCAGATACACTTGAACTTGGATAAGTGCGTGCAAGAAAAACTTTTAAGACAGGTTTAAAAAAGTCATTCCTAAACTTCAATCTTAAATTCGCAATATTAATCGTTATTAATCGTTCGTTGAACATGTTAAACATTTGATGAAATTTGATTTTAATTTTATACGCGATGCCATAATTGCATAATATTTGTAATAAAAAATAAGTTTTTTGTTATATGAGTTTTTTGTGTAATATGAGTTTTGTAATAAACTAATATTGAAAAAAGAAAGAAGTGTTGTCGCTTCTCTGCGCTCCAACTACCGCGCGTTGGTTTTTATGCCATTTTCTTTTTAATTTTTTTAAAAATAAGTATAACACTGTAATAAAACAAGACAAGGGACGAGTGTACGGAAACAAGTATATAGTGGAGAACGACGGCGGCGGCAATCAATGGCAGCGTGTAAGCGGTGGTCCATTCACGACTAGACATTCTCTCCGAGGTCAACGATGCCGAGCCGCGACCTGCCCCAAGAGTCGCCAAACCAGTCCGCGAGAGAGAAGATCCGAACAGGTTACCTAATTTACACACGCCAGAGAGTCCGCCGCTCGCTCTCGCGTGCTGCGCGATCGTGCTTGTACCGGGTGTACGACAAATAAGCCGAGATTGTTTGAGTAATAAGATTAGCGGACTGCTCGTGTGTTGTCCTGTAAACAACCGAGGTAATTTTTTCGAAGGAATCAACCTTGTCGAAGAATATCTCCGCGAAGTTTCAACAATCGCGTTGTACGATTTACGAAATATCTCTTCTAAAATATCCTAATCGGGTCAACTTCATACAAAGATCAGGACGATAAATAAGCGACTTTGCGGCACAACAAACCCGTGCAGCTGTACGCCGAAATAGTTGGCTCATAAATCGGTATTACGGTGAATCTCCGGTTCGCACAGCGCAATGGGATATTTACAACGTAAAAATCTACCGCGAATAGTTGGCCAACCCGTCGAAATTCAAGAGACCGACCCAGTTTCTAGACTCGTAGATCGAAATGTCGCGGTCGAGCCCAGCGATTTTGCAAATGCATAAACGCGGCGTGCCTCATAGAAATGTAACGATATAAATCGACGGAAAAGAAGTTTGCCTCTGAGCGTACATTCGAACCAAAGTAGCATATATTTCTCTGCGATACCGCGAGACATAAAGGTGTTTTTTTTTTACAACCCTCTTGCGCTCTATGTTGCAACATAATGATACATGTTACGACTTCTCTATCTTTGAAAATATGTTTTTAAAATTTAAAAAAAATTTTGTAGCGTATGTACGTGGTGCTTCAAGTTATAATAAAAATTAGATAATATCGAGTAAAATAATATTTACAATTAATAAAATTTATTAATGGGGGTAGAAACAATTTTTACAACTTTCTTGCGCTCTATGTTACAGCATAATGTTACGACTTCTCTCTCTATCTTTGAAAATGTTTTTAAAATTTAAAAGAAATTTTGTAGCGTATGTACGTGGTGCTTCAAGTTATAATAAAAATTAGATAATATCGAGTAAAATAATATTTACAATTAATAAAATTTATTAATGGGGGTAGAAACAATTTTTACAACCCTCTTGCGCTCTATGTTGCAACATAATGTTACGACTTCTCTCTCTATCTTTGAAAATATGTTTTTAAAATTTAAAAGAAATTTTGTAGCGTATGTACGTGGTGCTTCAAGTTATAATAAAAATTAGATAATATCGAGTAAAATAATATTTACAATTAATAAAATTTATTAATGGGGGTAGAAACAATTTTTACAACCCTCTTGCGCTCTATGTTGCAACATAATGTTACGACTTCTCTCTCTATCTTTGAAAATATGTTTTTAAAATTTAAAAGAAATTTTGTAGCGTATGTACGTGGTGCTTCAAGTTATAATAAAAATTAGATAATGTCGAGTAAAATAATATTTATCAATTAATAAAATTTATCAATAGAGAGTAGAAATAATTTTTTATAAATCAATAAAGCTTTGACAATCTTTTTGCTAAGTTATTTAAGCTTAACAAACGAAGGAAAATGATATTGACTGTATAGCATGTATCTCGGAACCTCATGTCCTAGAATCTAAATAAGTCTGATTGATCGCTATTATTTGATCGTACTTATGGTTGTGGATCGAAATAATCGCGGTAATCAAGAAACAGGCAACGGCGATGACTCCACGAGGCGAAAATAATAGCCAGTCTGGCCATTTATTATTAACTAACAGTAACAAACGCGGCACAATCGTAGATATAACGCCGCATCGATGACGGTAATAATTGCGACAAAAGCGGCAACGATGATTACCGCGCGCGCGCGCCGAGGCAATAATAATTTCTAATAAGAACATAATCGCGCGCGTGCAAGAGCAGTTACGAGCATCGGAATGATAATGGCGCGTAACTGCTCCGTGTCCCATAGAAACCGACCCGGTCGTGTGCAAGGGCCACCATAATGAGTATGATGGTGAGCGTCGTCGCGAGGTGCAAGAAGTAATTTGCACGAACCTGTCGGCCGCTACTATCAGGACCGAATTACGTTACTCCTCGCCACGTGGGAGGTTATTACAAAGCTTTCTAATCTAAATTCCTCTCGATAGAAGATGCCGGCAGAAAGATAATGAATGGAAATAATTATCAGTCATGTTCAAATCGTTGTCGAGTGGATCTTTCAGGTTTATAAGAAATTAATTCCAAGAGAGATGAACGTTTACACTCTGTCCGATCCTCGACGGCGCAGCCAGGTCCAGTGCCACTTTACGAAGGTGCACATGTGTACCGACCTATCACGGAGCAACGGAGATAATGCCGAATGTAATTCCGCGCGTTCCGGAGCGTACGCGCGAAACGAGGATAATTGTCGGCCAGTCTCGCGCGGTATAACGGTGATGACGACGGTGAGATCTATCCCGAATACGTAACGTTCGGGCCGCAGTCGTTGCGATAATTACAGCCATCGCGGAGAAATTGGTTTTAAGGGCGTTCGCATATTTCCTAAATTGCCGCATTCGTAAAACGATAGCTCTCCGAATATAAATGGCGCGCATAGAGCAATTACGAGCCGGCGGCGGCATCATACAAATCGTTGTACTAGAGAGGAAGAGCTTGAATTTCTCTCTTTCTCCTGACGTAATATTCTCGTCGCATGGTATGTAATATTGGATTCCGACCGTTTACTTTATACGACGCATCTTTACCGAATTTCCCGAGGAAATACGGAATGCGTTATAAAGCGCACGGTGGTATATATTTTCTGATAAATTTCATGTTACATTCATTTCTCCTTCACGAGAAAAATTAAATAATCAGCTAATTATAAAATGACTTATTGGTATAGTAAAAGATCAATTGTCATGTAATGATTATTACAATTATTTTATCCTGATTAACATTAGTTATATTCATTATAATTTATGTGTACTATAATAATTGTCTGCTATTTATATTAATTATATATAATAACGAAACAGTCACTCGCGCAATATCTTTATAACAAATTATTCTTTAAGCTATGATTAGAGAACAAAAACTTACCGTTTATTCCGACTTGAAATCTTTGATTAATTTTATTTTAATTGGAATAATAATACTGCATTTTCGAAAGATTATATGGTGTACCTTTCCAGTTAAATTTTTAATTTTATGAAAAGATCGTAGATCTCTATATTTTTTCCGAAAATGCATTCCTACTGTTGATTGCGGCATTTTATGGTACACTTTATATGTGAGGTTCGCTAGTGGGAATTGCCAGAGCATTTTATAAAAGACTGTAATTTACTCAGAATTTAATGGCCCGCCCTTTCAAGCAAAGTGTAATATTTTCAGATAAAAACGAACCATTCTCTACATTATTCGCCATTTCTAGCGTAATGCGCTTCTCTAAATATTGACAAATCACTAGTTATTGTGCATGCATATATAGAGAGATAATAATAGCTAGAAGCAAACATTATACGTGATAGTTGGATTATATTAACTGCTTGTATTAATTATAATTATTGTGTAATTATTGTGTAATTATTTCGAACCAAACAAGCAATTCTATGTCGCAAAGAAATAATAAGAATGCAAATTACTTGACATTATTGTGATTAGGAGAACAAGCTCTACCAATCGTGAAACACAAAAACGAACTAAAGCATTCTTTTCTCGTAATCTTCAATTTTCGAAAATCAAACAAAGATCGATAAAACATACTAGCAATGTAATCCAATCAAACTTACTAAAGAACAACCAGACAAATACACCGTCTACAAACGCATCTACAAACGGTATAACTAATCAGCGACCGTCGTAAGTATAATGGGCCCTCTCGTAAATAATGAATAGCGTAAACCGTAGTGAAATGATTTATTGCGTCCAGCGCGAGCCGACAATGGCTTCCTTTTGGACGGCAGCTCCGAACAGCCGTTTGTACCTCTCCCTGCCCGCGCGCGCGCGCTTTCTCTCCCTCTTTCACCCTTCCCACTACCTCGACCGCTGCCGTCGAGCCGGTGTCGCGCAATAAATCTGTCCAGATGGTGCGGTACATAGCCGTCGACGGTGGGATGCTGCGCGACGCGACACGGCGCTTCGAGGCTGCGAAATTCGTCGTCGGCATTGACCGATCGTCAAGACATCCCCCTTGTCGCTTAGACGGAGGGAGTACGTTGAGGTTCGCGAATGATTGCACCGTAAAATTGAGATAGAGACGGTGGTGAATAGCGTATGCAAGATTTCCCTGATTCTTTAGTAAATGTTAGGAATATTTGTTTTCTTAGAAGATCGCAAATAATTTAGATAAGACTTATAAAAAATATTAATAATTACTTTTATATCCCGGATGATTCATATATCCCGGATGATTCTGGATTTATGGAAGATGGAAAATACAAAGATTAATTTAAAAAGGTATTTGGCGCACGTACCTTTATCGTTACTTTCGCAGAAGCGATCGAAGCAACACGATATCGACAGGAGTATAAAAACTAATAACTTTTATCGCGCATAAAGGGTGTTTCATTTCGAACACGCTCGTGGGAACAATCTCGCTAATTCAACGGGGCGAGAGGAGCGTACTTATGACTTCCAGTACAAGCGAATGAATGCACGAAGCGTAAATGCGATTCGGCTTAAGTAACGATCCGACTAACGGCGAAGTTTGATATCGCCGAGGAGAAGGTGGCTTTAATGCGTGAATTTATCACGCCGACCGTAAAACGCAATTTGTTTTACGGCGCACGCATGCATTCGCCGTATTTTGACTCGACGTGCGCGATTGTCACAGCGGTACATTAGTCACTATCAGCCGTAGTTTCTCCATAGATCATCTCGCGC
Organism: Camponotus vicinus; assembly: GCF_025532165.1. Classification (NCBI taxonomy): domain Eukaryota; kingdom Metazoa; phylum Arthropoda; class Insecta; order Hymenoptera; family Formicidae; genus Camponotus; species Camponotus vicinus. The sequence goes on from NW_028141980.1 coordinate 9,494,703, forward strand.
TCGCCCGTTATCTCACAGATGATGTAACGCGCGTGTTGTAATAATAAACACCGCGCATTGATTTAGCGCGCACGATTCGCGCATTCTAATAAGTACCGATGACGTGAAAACGCTCGAGCGTTAATGAAAGGTTTGCATCACGCGTTACATTATGATTGCAAAGGAGAAACCAAGTCTAGATCTACTATTGAGATTTCTGTAAAAGGGAAGGCCATTCTGCAACGTGATGTAATTATAAAGGAATTAATCCGTCGTGTGAAAAATCACGCGTGGGAAAATCACGTGGAATTTCATTCCCGCATCTGATAAACGTATCGATTAATAGATTAGCGAGCGAGTAATACTTTATTAGATTAATTTTCTTCACGATGTAAAAATGAAAATCTCCGTCACTTACATGTTGGTCTCGTCCTGTTGGGCCTCGTCAACGGAATCCATGGTCTTTGGGGCGGATGATTCGCTGTAACTGCAAAACACGAATGAATGACATTAGCAACACATTCAACAATTTTTTTCTACATAAAACTTTAAATTATAATTATACAATAAGTTTATATATTTTCATATTTCTATTAAAAAATATTAATCTGGAAAATTTACATTTCCTACTCCTTCCTAAACTTTTACAAAATTCTCTCAAAAAGTCATCTTTGGACACCTTGCGTCCCACTTCTCAGAAAGTAATATTATCCATGAATATATAATCTAATCACGCAACCATGTCCGTAATCAGACAGTGACGTTGAAGCGGAAGAGAGACGGCGGAAAGATCGCGATGACCGCGGTTATTATAATTGCCAAAGCGGCGAGGAAGCGAGGAGGGAGATCGCGCGTTCATTAAACTAGTTCATTACACCTGCGTCGTCTAATGGCGCTCTTACGGGAAGCCATGCGCGTGGTCCGATAATTAAATCGTTCAACCAAATGTCACTTGCACAGGCCCTCCGGGCTATTAACGGGGTATAGGGCCAAGAAGTACGCGCGCGTGAAACGCGAAGAAAGAAAACGCGCCGCGTCGCATCGTCTGCACGTGACAGCGAGATTATACAGCTGGTGTCCTCGTGGCTTCGTTTGGCCACTTATCCTCGAGACTAATGGAAGATAACTCCGGAAGAAGCGCCGAATTCATTAAACGTTATTATGCTCCGGCGGAAGAAGGTCGCTACAAAAATGACGGGACACGGCGATGTATTATATATTTTAATATCAAAAGACGCCGCGAGGCTTTTTCGGAGCGGAACGAGTTACTCCGACATCGATAATTTTGTCGTCCTCCTTAGTCAGCGAGTCAGTTTTTAACGACAGGCCACATTTTTGCGCGACGCACACCGCAAATGAGGAAGAGATACGCGATACCGCGGTCTTCCGGCCGACGATCGTGCGGTTAAGAATCCTGTCTTGGCCTTTAGCGGTTAGCATAAGTACCCAGGTCGCGCAAAAAATGCTCTACAAAGTTTGCGCGAGTAAAACTTTGCGTTGCTTTCGTTATTTGGTAATTGACGTAGCTTTGACTCGATATTTCTGCAATTATGAAACTTTTCTCTTCTCGTCGCAATTCCTCGCGTAGAATGGTAAGGGACACGTGTCAGCCAGGCCAAGGTTTAATAATAAGAGAAAATAGGTCAACCTGTCGGACGTTTATGTTCGGCATTCACGAGACGCTTTCTGAAATATCCTCCAAGTTTCAAGAATAATCTCGTTGTTTCAAGACTACGGGAGAGTTATTTACGGCGCGGGGGAAGTTTCGCAATCTATTCGATGGTCGCGCGCGAATCTTCCCGAGAGGCGAGAGATCTCTCGCCGATATTTCACTCAAGATCCGCTCGCAAATAACTTTCGCGGTTATCTTTTTTCCATTAAAATGGAATTATCTACCGATACAGTTCCTGTCTCTCGCGTATTGTCTACAATATACAACACGTGTGTATTTTTCACATAAAAAGTCGATAATATTTTGTAAAATAAGACGATAAATATAGGACGAGGAATACGGTAAATAATAAAAAATTAAATACGGCAACAACGTGGAAATATAAATAGACAAAAAGAAAGCCCGTAATATACGTGAGGACATGTAGAATATATGAAGTAATACATGCCATGATGTTGCATATATAATAATGTAATAACATGTTTTCCGAATGCAGCGAGGCGTGCGCAATTTGCAGTCACTTTCCGCTGATTATCATCATTAAGTTGCCGTATTATCTCGCATGTGCGCGTGGATGATCAGTTCAATCGCGCCGCACCGTCCATCGAGATTAATCCGACGCTTTTCGAAGCTCGTAACACGTCGCGTTACAATCATGCGTGCCAATCACAGCGCTGCTGCCGCGGGCACGAAGGGATTAATCGGACGGGAATAACTCGCGCAATGGCGTTGAATGCGCGCAAAAACAACAAATCGAACGTTCCCGTCATTCTGGCCGAAGCTTTCATAAAGCTATCAATCCAAGCTGGGAATTTTCGAGCATTGTCGAATGTCAATGAAACGTTTACCTTCGAGTCTCAATTATCGATGGTGCATCAAGTCGAATCTCGAGAAGATTGTTTGTTAGCGGAAGGAATTTACGCTCATTTTTTTTCTTCAATATTTTTGCAATTTCACGTATGATTATTTTTTTTTTCGGGAATCAATATTATTCTGTATTTAACACCTCGGGTGAGAAGAGCGTTCGGATATGTATCTTCCTCTTTTCCCCTGCGGGATTTTCCATTCACAGTTGCCTCGTTTCGGGCAAGCTTGTCATTATCCGCGCAATATTTCGCGCTCGGCGATAAGGGCGCTCGAGAGATCATCGTATCGGCGTATCGATCGATCCCGATAAAATATCTGCCCTGCGGGAACGGAAAGAGGTGGCGATACGTCGCTAGCGTCGAAGATCCTCGGCGAGTCTCGGTTTATCTCGATGCGAAGGGAAAAGGGGATAGGAAAGGAGGTAGACGAATGTCGGAAGGGAGGAAGAGAGGTCGTAGAATTGAAACTGAGAATTCTATTTCGCTCCCTCGGGAGCCGCAGGCGAGAAGATAGAGATAGCGCCTCCGGGAGCATCGGCGCCGGATAATATAAGCGACAAGCAAGAGAGACAGAGAAACAGAGAAAGAGAGAGAGAGAGAGAGAGAGAGAGAGAAAGGAAAGAGAGAGTACCGTGTGTGTGTATGCGAAGGGGTGTATTTTACGTCGTAGTTGACATCGCGACGATTTATTCGACGTTGTATTTCTGGCTTCAATGAATTTAAATACGTAAGCTTATGACGAGAGAATCGTGGTCCTAAACGTAGAATGAGTCTAAGTGTTTTGTATGAAATACATGTATTTTTTAAAATTTATATAGTTTCCAATTTTAATTATGTATATATAAGAGAATCCGCAACTTTAACATTCACGGCTGCTCTCCTAAATGTATAATTTGAGCGTAAGCCTCTTAAAATATAAATTACGAGACGAGTACACGCTTAAAGTTGAGCCGTCAACCCCCGCAGATTACGAGATTGTACGGTTACGTATACGTGTGTTAATTTCCGCGATAAATTCCTGACGGCTGCAATGATCCTAAGCTGCTTACAATATAAATTATGAGATGAGCGCCCATTTTATTCCTTCTAGAGTCGGTCCGTCAGTTCTCTCGACAAGACGAGATAAAAGACAAGTATATTACACGTGTTATATACATAGTTGTAACACACCTCGTGAGATGAGAGTACATTGGTAATTACATCTCTTGATTGACGCGTCACAACTTTCTTGATCGTATCGAATCTTTTCGCGGGACGGAGGAATCTCACGCGCGAAGTCAGGTCGGCAGAGAAAGAGAGAGTGAACGACACGTGGGATTATAACGCGCGTACACATGTATGTGCGGAAACAATTACGCGAGACTCGTCCGTCGTCCGCATTCCGTGAGGTCTTACAAACCCAATTAAGATCTCCCGTCGAGACGCGTCCGATACATACATACGAGCCGGCCCTCGTAATTTTCCGGTACAACGTGTTCGAGCTTCTTCACTTCGTGTTCATTTATCGCGCATCGCGAACTCGTCGCTCTCTTTCTCTCTTGCGAGCTCTTCGGCGCTCGTTTCCCTGGAATCTTCATTCCGCCGTCATGGGAAACTATCCATGTTCTTCAACTAGTTCGCTTTAATCATTAACATTCCGCGAATTGAGACGTCTCGGTTTCGTCAATCGACGTGCCGATTAAGCGCCGATTAAGTTTTTGAGATGATAGAGCAAAGATGTATTGTGTTTGTAAATAAAAGGAAACATTTTTTAAATATTTCTCATTTTACTTCTCTCGAGAAATGTATAACAATGTATAAAGTGGCCTGGATGAGAATTAAGCAAAGATTCATTACTTTGACGTTTCTGCATTTATTCTTGCGAAAAGAAGCCTGTTAAAACTATTACGGTCAACATTTTTAGTTTATGTACATTTTAATTTTATTTAAAATCCTTTCTTAATTTCTCTTCCCCCTCCAGTCACTCTCATAATATGCACGCGCATATTTTAGAATCTTCTTAATAGCACGTTGTAAAACAGGTCGTAGCCTCGTGTCTCTTTAATCTAGAAATTGCTTCATCATGATGCTTTTTATCAAGTCTGTAAAATTGTATAATCAGAGCGAAAATAAAGAAAAACTGAGAGGATGCAAATTTTCGTATTATTATAGCTCATTCTTTTTTTCTTTTTATTATCAGAATTATAATTTTTGTTGGCGAAATAATCACCATCACTGAAATTTAAGTTTTTCCAAAGATCGCTTAGGATATTATTTTATTTGACGTGTCTCGACCGAGTTATAAGAAAAATTTAATGTAATTATGACAGAGTTTATTATCCGGCGCAAAAAATCAAAGAGAGAGGAGATACAATTCAATGCAAAAACAATCGATATTTTTATTTGACCTATTATTTTCTTTCATAAATTGAACGCAAAGTTTTGAATTAAATGAGAATTGACTTCATGATCTATTTATTACTAAAATTTAATTTGTCAAATTCAAGTGTAATTGAAAAATCATCGGTAAGACAATCATTAATTTTAAGAAAAATTTTGACGTTAATCATTTTATCATCAAGCGAGTAAAAAAGAATATTGGAAACATTCTACATGCAATATCCTACAAAGTATTCTACTTCGGTAGTTTCGCGGTGGTCTCTCCAGCCATAATCGATTATAACAAATTGACAGTGTTCATTAATCATAAATTCAATTAGATATTTTAATCGCAGCGAGTGACTCGACCGCGATGTTATTTCTACATATAATTACCGCACATAAATATCTTTCGCCGAGTCAGGCGGAGAAAATTATCGGAACACATCCCTCTCGAGGTCTATACAAAGTAAGGACATACTCGCGAGTGCGAATGAATGAGAGGAAGCTATCGACGTGTGCATCCTGCGACATGTCCGTTCTTAATTCCCATCTGACTGAACTGACAATTCTGCGGTATGCTGATCGCGCGTAATTACGCGCTGTCTACCTTATTAAAGGGTTCGCATCGTTGCTGCGAAGGAAACGAATGGCTCGCCTGTATCAGTGAAAATTGTTGTTGCAGTCAGTAGCGCGATATAATCGTGGTGAAAGTTGGGTATCCGATGTAGAAAGTTAAAGAGGCAATCGCCAGTTTTCAATAATAATTTTTCAATTACTTGTATTCTTTGTTTTTCCCACTTTGTAATAATTTTCCAATTACTTACTTTTTTAAAAAAGAAAAGAAAGCTAATTTATAAATATAACTTTTATCTCGGGCAAACTTTTTTCCCTCTTTCTCTCTTTATGACAAAATTATTAAATTATTAAAAAACTTTCTATAAAATTAAAAAAATTTGTAAATTTTGTTATAAAACATTTTATGAAAAAAATTATGAAACTTTCAAGATTTTGTATATTTATGTGACATATTATTTTTACTGTACTTTATATGGTTTTTTTTATGTGTGCGTATTGTGTTACTTACATAACTTTAAAGAAATTCCGCTACGTTTGAATCTCGGAGTTACAGTTCTAGTTACGGCTCTGTGCAGTCATGGGAATTAATATAAACGCGAGCGCGGAAGGCCCGATACGATAAATTGTATCGCGTGTAGTCCAATAAACTTTAATTGCGTACCGATTAAAATACGGGTTTGCTTTTTGCCGAAGGTAATTACTGGCTCGACGGTAATTTGTGGCACGCACTCGGCGAACGTCGTAGCGATGTAGGAGCTAGGAATGGAATATATATTCCCGTTTGCGATAAATAGACAGACGGAAGCATTCTCCCGCGGTACGGATGTGTCTCTCGCCCGTGTGTTATAAACGACCCCTGACAAATCGCGATAAGAGTTACCCCGGCGGCCTCGATAAAACGCGCTGAATTGTTACCAAATAGCGGATTAAATACCGGATGCGAGAGCCGAACGTTCGTATTTGTTGCATCATACTTTTGCGCGCAGCGGCGCTTTCTCTCTTTTATGCATGACAATTTTTTGTAATTTTTCGAGGTTTTTTTTCCAAATAAATAAATTTTTACAATCAAAATATGTTACAAAAGAGTGACGGAAATATTTTAATTCCGTGTTTTTCAACATCGTTTTTTCGTTGAATTCGAATTTTATTTATCTTTACTGTCATAGTGAACAGAAATTTAAATGGTTCATTGAATTGTACAAATTATGGCTTTTAACGTTTCTTAAAAATGTCACAATAAAATACCATGTGTCTTCGTTCAGAATCGTTGCTGTAATCGACGTAGGTGTGATATAGTTTAAAAGTATCTCTTCCTTATCACAATATTAAGATAACGAGGCTTCTTTCTTTTCTCAATCAAGGTGATGATAATCGCCGAACAATAATCAGCCAACTTATTGCCGATTAGCGGCTAAGCAGAAAAAGTTTCCGGTTAAGGAGAAAACGGCTCTTTCTCCCGCCGGAATAAACTGGGATTACTTTTAAAGTGAGAGTATACTTTTCCCGTTTTTTTTTCTTGATCGATCTTGCTTCTTCGCGGGCCGTCACGATCGTCAAAGATATAAATTGTAACAAACCAAAAACTTTATGTGCAATCGCAATATTTATTAGCAATAAAGATCTTTGCATTTTATGATTAAATGTCTTCAAAATAGTCGAAAAATATATCTGTCATTTTTTTCCTTGTCTTTATTAACGATCGGCAAAAATATATGAGAATTAATTGCAACTTTCATTTATATTATTTCACAAATATGATATTAAAAAAAATAAGAATTTTTATTTCTTATGATACCAGAAGTAAAGTACCTGCAATTATATATCATTAAAATCAAGAATTAAAATATGGTAAAAACGTAACATAATTATGATGATGACATAATAATTCTTAAATCAGTAAAATTCGATAAAAATATATTTGCGAAGTAAATTTTTACGATTCTTCTCTTCAAAGAGCTTCTCTAATAATAATAATTATTATAATTGCAACGTCTTCTAATACTCTTTTTTGAGGCGATAATAATTAATACCGATAATGGAAGGCTTCGATAGAACGGATTGATCGTGAGAAGCATGAAAAATGCACGCTGTATCGTACGCTTCATTTTTTTTCTCTTTACCTCTCAGCGAAGGCGGCAAAGAGGCTCTCGTTGAGCGAAAACGCTGTCGCTCGCGTTTTCTGCCTCCATACTTTACATATATATTATCCTTTATCAAGCGACAGTTTAAAGATACACCGTACGTAGATAGGGTACGTCAATATTGAATTTCACGTACTGGCTCGGCTTTCAACGTAAGTCACATTTACCGGGATCTCGAGAAGTAACAGACAAATAGTTCCGAACGTCACTACTCTTCGTTTTCTTACTTGTCCCTCCCCTGTTACGCCTCGTATCCCTTTACTTTTTGTATCAACCACTCGGTGCGGGGAAGGCGTGCGAAGCTCCGTATTTATGAGATTACTCTCGAAAGGGTCGATCCATTTTCAGAACGTGCCGCACGGCATACCGGAGCACCTTATTATCTGAAAATCCGGGATAGGGTACTCTTTCCGGTTATATAGACGTGCTTTTTCATCGATCTCCCTTCTCCTCTATCCCTCTTTGATCCGATCGAATACGTGCCGCATTCCGGTAGCGCACGCTGAAAGGTTATACGTGAACATTTAAATTCGACGCAGCGAGATCGCAATAATGCGCAATTTGCAACTCCTTCGTATGTAATCAGTCAACGATTTGAAAATCTAAAGATGTAAATTTGCGGGAGGAGAAAGACCGTTTGACTGAAAATAGTACGATATTACGATCGACGAGCCATATAAAACAGTGACATCTAGTTTCATTATTTTATTTTATTATTTTTTTTATTCTTAGATCTAAATATAATATATAAAATTGATGATATTTAAATTTCTGATGTAAAGAATTATTTTTCTTACTGTATTTTACTACTCGGTGCACGTCGATTAGAAGGAATGTTTTGTTTGTGTATGTGTGCGTGTTAAATTTATGTGTGTATTATGTACACATACACACATTCTGCCATAAAAACATAGCACTGCAAATATCAGTGCAAATAAACCATAATTCATGACAAACTCTTAACTGAATGTTAGCAACGTATTTCCATTCAGTACTCGAACGTGTCTCGATATCGAGCCTTCATCACGAAATGAGCCTTATCTTATGAGAGAATATTCTCTATATCTACTGCTATTAGCTGAGAACTGGTAATAAGCCTCGGCAGTAATTCCCGGTAAGTTGGACTAAGCCGGCGTATCGAATCCGCGGGAGTAACTGCACACAGGTGTAAACTCAGCTATTCTAAGTATGCCGTTAATTCCCCCGTGATCTGAGAACGCTCGCTCGCAAGATGAATCTTCGATCTTCAATCGCGATTTTATCGTCGACCTTTAATAAAATAATAAAACTTTAGACGCTTTCAACTCACAAAGGTGCCTGAAACGCCTCTTTTCTTCCGCAATAAATATTCTCACGGTGAAGTTATTAAATTATTGCGAAGGTAATGAATTTTTATTTTACGCTCGCTTATTTTAATTATGAAAAAAAAGATTCATATTTATTTTTTGCCACGTTCTTTTAATCGCAAAATCATTTTAAAGACACGAACGAAAATTTGCGGAGCATGACTTCACGATGGCAGCGAGATGTGTATTGCAATTTTTCAGTTCACTCTGCGATTAAAATAATTTCTCGCGTACAGGACAAAAAAAAACGAAATTTGCGAACGTTACCATCTTCGTCAAACCGACTAGTCTTTTCACTTAATCCGAGCGCGCGCATCATACTTTACACAGCGACCTGACGCTCACTAAGCCTCCCGATATTACGAATTCATTCGCGGTTATATCTCGGACTATCACGAGCACGCAGTGAAGATTAGTCTTCCGGCCCCTCGGTTTCCGACTATAATCCCGGAAAAGGAATGAAGTCACCCTAGACCCACGAATATGAATATCTTTCTGTTGTGATGTAAAAAAAATGGAATTTGAAATTATTATTTTAATCGAAATTTTGCGAAACGATCTGTTGCTCATATCGAATATAAATTCTAGAGAGAGAATATATCCTTTAGAAAGAAATAAAATTATTATATGTGATAAAAAATTATTTTTAATTAATTTACATTATTTTAAATTAATTTCTAATAAAAAGAGAAAAGCAAACAATAATTTCTGTTGCAATAAATATTATCTGTCAATATTATATACGGCTAATAGATATTTATGATGAGAACTTTTTTATACATGTTATCTGTATTATAATATATATAATGACCAATTGAAATAATAAACAAGGTAAATAAAATGCAAAAGATAAAATAATAAAATAGATAAAATTAATAAAAATATGCATTTTCAATTGCTAAGCGAAAAAGTTCGAAAATCGAAGCTACGAAAGACGAGCAATTGCGCTGTAATACCTTATTCTTTTCCCTCGATGCTTTATTTAAGTCTTCTCGTAAAGAGAGGAGAGATTGCATTCGTATCGCGTCTCGCTTATACGAAATCGTAATCCTGACGCCGGAGCGAGCGAGCTACAAATGTAACCGGAGGCGAATGGCATTTGGCGTCATATTTCAGAATAATGCTCGGGCTCTACGACGTAGAGGAAGGAACCCTCGTCGTATACGCCGAGTTCGTGTTATACACGGCGGCTGCATACTAATGCCATGGGCGCAGCACTTCAAGGCCGAAAGGGCGGCACGCGGAATTTAAAAGCCTATCTTCGCGTGACGTCAGACGTCGTGACGCGCACGTGGATATTGCTACGGTGTGACAATGGTGGCTCATAATGCCGCGACACACTCGGTCTTTTGTATAATATATATGATATTTGATACAATATGGATGTGTACAAGGGTAGGAAAAAATGATGAGACCTTTCTGAAAGATATGTAAATTTAAAGATATGTAATATATATGCAATATATATTTTTTAATAATTTTTTTATTATATTCATATATCTGAATTATACGTATATTAATATATATTCATATATCAGATATAAATGTAACAAATAATTATTAAAAAATAATAATTTAGTAAATATTTAATAAGCGATACTCTAGAAAATATTTAATTAAAATTTAATAAGCGATACTCTAGAAAATATTTAATTATATTGATTCAAAATTGCTTAATAAAATTATTTTAAATTAAGATTTAAAATCTGATATTGTAAAAATTTCTAAATATCCCCAACAGTCTTTTGGCGCATAAAATACATGGGACATGAAAAGAAGGAAATATATACAAGAACGTTCGGCTGCGCGCGGTACTTTTCTTCGTAAGGATAGTCTCATATTTGTCTAACCGCTTCCCCGTTCCCGTCTAATAACTAAGAGATATTACACTAGAGCGAGCGTAATTCGTATTTTCTTTCGAATAATTCGCAAACTTGTTATAACAATCCTCTTCGCTCTCATCGACCGACTGGTTGCGTTTCGTTCTTCCCTCGCTCGCCGGAAGCGGACGCGTAATTTGCATCATCCGTACTAGTTTTGAAAGTTTTAACGAGAGAGGTAGAATCGCTTGTAGTTAGTGGCGGCGAGAGCTCCAAAGTTTCGTGTACTTCCGCAATTGTTATACAATTTTCTTTCGGGTTCCAATGCTACGCTTAAAGCATCTCCCTCTCTCCTTCCCGTCGTTCTTCCTTCCGTCATTCCCGAGACACTAAGGATATTGTCGTTATTCCCATGTACACGAGAGCACTCGAGGATTTCCAATGTTAAAATCCATGGTTCGCGAATGTCTTCTGTCGAAAATGCATTCATCCAACGACAAAAACCGAAAGAAAAAAAATTACCCGTGTGTCTCCGAAAAAAAGTAGAGAATATTTACCATCAGATACTAAAAATATTTTTGCCGTTTGCAGCGAAAAATATCGTCGGAGATATAAATATTCACGCGGTACTTGAAAAAATATTCGCGCAAAAATAATCTCTCACTACTTGGCTCATCTCGAAATCGTATTTCGCGAGATTTTCGCGAGTGAATATATTTTTCTGAAAACTAACTCGGTTAGAATTATCGAAAATATTATTCGACAGCCGAGCATTTATATCTTCTTTTCAACTGCTTAAGATTGAGTCTCGCCTCTCTGTGTAGAAGATTTCCATCAAATTTTCACATAGCTTTAGAAACGAGGAGGCAAGTATAGCGAGAACATTCGGTATAGTCGAGGATTCACTGACGCGAATAACGGATGATGGTGACTTTTGTATTCCCGAGGGCGAACATATTTGTCCTTTTTTCAAGTCCTTTTGCCTTAGCTTAGCTTGTCTTCGATTTTTCTCTGCTTAAGTTTAAAGGTTTTATTTCCTCTGTCAGAGAGGTTTTTTTTCGCTTACTTTACTATCTAATATCAGCAAGGCCTATTCTAACTTTAAAAAATACAATTTTTTAAATAAAATAAAATTCTTATAAATAAAAAATAAAGTAAAAGACCTCATTATTAAATATTATTGTTATAAATAAAATAAAGCGAGATAATAAAGGCAATTAGAATTTAACTTGTGTAATCATCGCACTGATTTTCTAGGCACTGATTTTATGCGTTCGGTATACGCCATAAGCTTATCATGAAACATAACGTTTCGCGACCAGTGATGTCTCGCTCGTTGGACAGATGTATCTTTTTCTCAGTGCATTTTTCGCGACGCGATACATCTCGTGTGAGTTAGATCGAGTCCTCGCGCACGTAATTACGCCCGATCGAAGTAAGTCGACAGCTCCGGTGCAACAACTTGTTGCAGAGGCGGATTACGCGGCGGCGATAAGCCCGTAGAATTTCGCAAAGAAGCGATCGCGCTCTTAAGGCCATTACGATGGTGATTGATCAACCTGCCGTATCATGCAATTTCTGCATAATAATTAGCAGATGATTTAATTAACGTCAAGTTTAATATGTGCTTATCATTCGTGAGTGAAAAAGAATTATGGCTTGACATCAAGTTGAAAAAAATTATGATTTGATATTAATTATCTTAACTAGATGTGAGAGAAAGATTTTTGATTGTTAATTACATATTTTTAAGCATTTTAAATACAAAATAAATGAGGATATTTCTTATAGATAAGATGTTTTACTTTTTTTAATGATGGATTTTTTCACAAGTAGATGATTTATTCGCATGAATTTATGCCTTTTACGAATGGCGTTAATACATTGGTTATAGACAGCATTATTGTAGTGTAATTACTGATATACTGGCGATATAAAAATGCAATTATGGGTTGTCAAAGAAGGATCGCGGCAAGTAACTCGTCGTTCTGTCAACGTACTCTCGCAATCTCCTGTTTTACCGATCTTATGTGCGTTCGACCAAGGCCCTATGAATAGGTCTGGCAACATAATTAAGCGCTTTAACTCGTGATCAAGCTTCAGGAAAGGTGTCGGTATAAAAAAGCAAACCTCGAATTAATGTCAGTCCAATTGATAGCCGATGATAACACATTATCTTGTTAAACTCAACATCGGCAACCATTAACGTTTCTCGACGATGAATAATATCGAGATATCGCAGATAAAAGACATCTCATTTGAAATTAAAGAACGGCTGCAACTCGTGCATTCAAAGTATATAATTATTGAATCAATTAGAATGAAACCGCAGGATATATTTGATTCAGCTTTTACACAAAGAAGGGTATATTAAAACGTCTTTGCTAGAGAAAAAGAGAAAAAAACTGATTTAATTATTAAAAGAATTGCATTATATCATCTGTTAATTCTATTCCATCTATAATGTACACATCATTTAATAATTCTGTGCTATTGATGCATATTTCATTAAATATTAACTTGAATTAACATAATTTCCATTTCCATTGCGCGAATTATTGATGAATAAGATATAAATGTTCTTCAATAAGAATTCAGAATTATTACATTATATATGTATACATTATTCGTAATAATAATAGGTAATTTACAAAAATAGAAAATTTATAAAAAAATTTAATCAATAAGTTTGATTTTAATATAACTTGCGTATATAAAAAAAGACTGACAATCGATAAATTTTTAGAAACCAAAGTATAATTTTGAATTATTTTTCTTTCGTCAAATTTTTTACTGGTGGTTTTAGAGATAGAATAAAAGATACAACAATATCTGTTTTTCTTACGAACAAAATTGAAATCAAAATGAATTTGCACGAATATGTGATAGCGATCACAATACGCTGTAAACTTCGTTTAAAAAGAATTAACCAATTTACAAAACAACTGACTGATTAAGTTTTGTATCAATCGCGATACTATTGTTTTGACTTTGAAAATATATGAATATTTCGATTGTTGATTTAAGAAAGATAAAAAAAGATAATAGAATAAATTATTATTATTATATTTAATCGATCTAGAGTCTTAAAAAGATAAATAAATTTATAACGATATTAATAATAGCTGCAATTATGTTATGAACGAAACAAGACAACGTAGAGGCACGTCAGATGCGAGGCTTGACATAATCTAACGGATAAAGTCAATGGAAGTCTATACCCATGAGAAGTACGGAACGCGGAAATTACGAGCGATTTCCTTGTTCGAGCGAAAGAGCGATTCTAATCAAATGACTTCAAGAAATCTTACATTCGCAGTCACTCGGTACATTGATGAGCTATGAACATTTCTTGCATTAAGTAGGAAATTGCCGAAATAATAAAAAGAGACAAACAAAACTTGTTCGTAGTCCGTCTAATGGATCGCTAAACATTATCTTTTAATTATTATAGTCGCAAGACACGAAAGGCTCTTATCTATCTGAAAGATATAATGAGAAAACGTACTATAACTGTCAATTACTCTTTTCTTGATCCCGACAGTCGACAAGTATAATAAAAAATATTAATATTTAGTTTGCTTGCGTGACGCTTTCTTAAAAAAAATCCATACAATTAATATTCTATATAATTAATAGTATAAAAAATATATTGGCTTTTTTATATGTAATGCATAATAAATTAATAAATAAATAGTAAAAAATAGCGTTTGTCTCACAAGTGTATTGCATGTCCTGTCGCCACAAGATTAATTTCTGACGTTGTAAAGTTTCTGAGTTTCTTACCTGTAGCAAAAAATAAAATACTTCGTTAAATACAAAATAAAGGGAAAATATATATCTTAATTTATTAATGATATCTTATCGTTTTTAATCGTTTGAGGTGCTATTAAAATTGCGATCGCGAAATTTTGAGACAGTCTATATGTATTGTCAAACATATAGTGGATCTTTAAATCTTCAATTTCATATAACTTTACACAAATCTGAGAAAGCATCTTTTCGAGTTCGCGTAGCAAAATTTCTTGCAAACTTTCATGGTTCTTTGGGATGTCGTTAAATTAAAGGCAACCCTCTTATCAGAAACGAATACGCAATTATTAGGTTTACAAAGTTTCGGCGTGACTGCCGATTCAAAATCGCTAAGGCGGGGGCGGTTTTCTGCAGAATTTAAGCCGCGCTAGATAAAGTCCCGTCAGGAACAAAGTACGATGGAGAGGTCGCCCTCGAGTCCTCGGGCTGGTTGCGAGATAAGGGTACGACACAGTACGTTTCTCTTCAACCACAAAATGCGCATGCCGGCAAGCAAAAACGTTTGCGAGGAAAATCACGGAAATGTAGTTTGGCATGGAAAGACTGAGAAAACGATAAAAAAAGATAACAAAGAAAGAAGAACATTTACAGAGGACATTATCGTGTTTCTTTATCGCATGAATAGGAGAGATAAAAGTACACTTAAATATAAATGAACAATTTAAATGTCACAGGGATACAAAATAGTGGAAAAAAAATTTTTCTATTATCAAATATTTTAATATAAAATGGTGTTCCTCTTGATGTTTATAGAGAGCAATATAATTGCATGATATTAATACATTCGAACTGTTACAAAATATGAAGAGAAAAAAGTACATACATTTATATATTAATTTAAAAAAATGAATATAAATAAATCCTATCACGTTACATCCATTTTTATTTGATAATAACGTCGCGAAATGTAAGCTCACATGGCGTGATAAAAATCTTTATCTATAGCATTATCTTAAAATCATCTATAAACAAAAGTTTTCTCCGAAGGAAAATATTATATATCCCGAGTAGAAAGAGAGAAAATTCTCAAAAATAAAATCTAAAGTGATGTGATGGAAAAGATTTTCTCTCGATGTGTTTCCGTGTCTGTCATGTAAGAAAGTTTGACGAGCTACTTAAGCGAACAGACTTAAGAGGATCTACCATTTATTCCGATGGACAATAGAAAGAACTGTTCGCTTTACTCGGGGGATCGACGTATCGATCGCGCGGCAGCAACATTTGCATAAGGAACGAAGTTTCAAAGTGGCCGACGTCGACTTCCTTTCTCCTCGCGAATCGGCGAACGATTTTTCCAGACATTAATGGCACGACGCCAGGTCGCAGCCTATAGATAATCGATATTGCCTATCATGTCGTGCTCTTGACATCGCGAAAAAGAATAAAATAAAATAAAATGAAAGAGAGAAAAAACAGCCTCGACGGTTTGGGTAGGAAGAGCTACCCCGGGGAAAAATAGAGAGAGGTAAAGGGAAGAGGACAGGATTCCGCGGACTACGTCGATTTTTCCAACAACACAGAAATAGGAGACCGTGCGGGTCTCCTGCTGCCGTTCGCAAGCAGCGTATCCAATAATTCACGTGGCAGCAGGACCCGCCGTTTTGTCGTCTCGCGCGCGCGATTTATGGTCGTCGCTCCGCGTTTTGTAAGGTAAAAGTCGCCCTTTTCGCGCGAAAGAGAGGCTGAACGTTGCGTTTGGCAAGCGCGCGTGATGGATGCACGACCAACTGCAACCAACAGACACGTGTTTTGGTCGGTGGTTTGCACGCTAACTCTTTTGTCTTTCTGTATAAAGAAAGATCTAAAATGTTTCACATTCCCAAAAAATTGGTCCGTTTGCTAAAATTTTATTTCGTAAGCCGGTTGAAATTGCACCGCTATTCTTTGTTATCTCCGCGCAAAAATGTACATGCCAAATTGCATTGTCGGATATACAAAACAAACTAAAATTAGACGCTGATCCCGGTAGAGCTTAGTGCGAGAAAATGGCTGGCCGCTATCGGACAAAATTTTTCTACCATCTCGCTAACTCGACTTTAGCGCGAGCTGGTATATTCATTGTTCTAATCTCGGACATCTGACCACACCTACGTCTCGGCCTCCCGTTTCTGGTTTATACGTCTGGCATTACGTTAAGGACGTCGTTTCAACGGCGATCTACGGCCTTGCTTTAATATCTTATTACTGCGGATGAAGAGCTTCAATCCCTGAGAATAATTTTTCTTGCCTCGCGCGAGTGTGTGTGTGTGTGTGTGTGTGTGTGTGTGTGTGTGTGTGTGTGTGTGTGTGTGTGTGTGCGCGCGCGCGTGTGCGGCGCTTAGGATCAGCATTATGACGTAAATTGCGCGGCTTTCTGCGAAATGATAGATATCCGACGTGGAGATAATTTGCATCCACTTACCATATCTTTCTCTTTTCTATTTCATGTGTTAACGAGATACATTTAATTTAGTTTCATTTTCCTATTTATTTAATCTTCATTTATGTATCTCGCGTTACTTTGTCGCAAAATTTATCAATATTAATAATACTGAAAAAAAAGAGAGAATGTAGCTAGATATATAAAATTCGAGACATTTGAGATATAAAAAATACTATTTAAACTATATAAATACGAAAGTGATTCGAAGCTATTAACAAACGACTTTAACCTGAATATCCCGAAACAGAGAGAGATCTACGGCGAATGCACGTAGCATTGCATTAATATTTCTCAGCGACAATACGGAATAACGAGCGAAACGCGCGAGGAGCTCTTTCCAACTTTTAATTAATACTTCTGACTACCGTCGTCGTCTGTAATCCAAGTTCCAACGAATAAAATTCATCCTTCAAAAGGATGGCAGAGATATACTTGGCGGTAACGAGTAGTGGTCGTTAGTTTGATATAATTTCCAGCAGTAGTGGCAGCGGTAGGTCCTCGCGATAGCTCGTTTCGTGCGGGTAAAGGGAAGCTTTGAAAACAGATCAAAGTAACCGCGTTAACGTTGCGCGCGCGGCTATTTACTTCGAGAGCGAGACCGGAGATCAATTACAGAAACGTTTCCAATGGGGTTTCCCGATTAAATCCGCCGCAGCCACTGCATCGCCGCCGCCACCGCCGCCGCCGATGCCGCTCGATTCTGAATTACCCTCGTACGCGAAATATCGGCAACGAGCGTGATTCTCTGGCCCCGATCATTTCACGCCGGATAATAAATTGAATATGTACTGTAATATATAATTGAATACGTGCGCGGAAATCGAAATTTCGGAGGGAAGATAAATGTGGATTTGTGTCTTGTGTCGCTAAATCCTTCCCGGATTTAGACGCAATTTATATGTCACATTTCATATTCTATATCTTTTTCTTCTTAATAATATAATTTTGATAATTTTAAAATAGACAAATAAATGATCTTGATGCTCTATTTTAAAGATCTCGTTTTCAATAATAATATTTTCGTTGGAATTTTCTATATTCACATATGATGTCTATAATATTATCAATAAACATTAAAAATGAGATAGCAATATATAATAATAATAAAATGTATGTGTTTCCATATATGTTAAATAATTCTGAAAAAATGACTATTTCTTCTATTATTCCAACACATTTGATTTATTATCATCTACATTTAATTAGATTCATCTGATTACGTCTGATCGTAATATATTTCGCTTCGTGAAATGATTCAGAATTGTCGCGAATTAATGCATGACTGATCATCGATATACACTGTCAATCTACGCTAAATTTTATTAGGTCCCATCACCGTGGACAATAGGCGCGGTCGAGTTATCGCAAATATCGTAACATTGACGAATACCGATATATGTATACGATATATATTACTACATATAACTCGCGCGCTACCAAGGCCGAGTCATGCGAAACAGGATTGATAGAGTTGGGGATGGCCACGTTAAACACGACTAAATCACGGTGACAATCAATTCCATTGGTCAGTGACAATCGACTGATGATACTTCGCGCTCGCATAGATCGTTGTAACGCAATTTATTTGATCGATTAAATACTGTAACGCGGCTTTTGCATTTTATTCGAAACTATATTGCAGACGCGGGCCGAAATTTTTTAACGCTGTTATTCTTTCATTTTATAATTCGACATGGTTAAATATTCACGAGTATGTCTTTATAAAATGTACTAGCGATGTATAAAATTTTGACGATCCTATTTGTGATAAAAACATTGAATTTTTATGAAAAGCTTTAGGGCGAGATATGTAATATTGAAAATTGAAGCGTGTTTTCATGGCTCGAGCTTCACGATCGTAAGCGCATAATGAAATTTTGTACTAAAATTAATTTTAAATGAACTTTAAGCCGGTAGATATTTTATTATGACTAAACCGCCAAAATAATTGATTGAAATCAAACACGTTAAAAATTTAAATAGTCAACTCGATAAATCTGAAACTAAATTTCGTTAAAATTATATATATTTGGCGACATGATGGAAAATTCTGTATATGGAATGAGTCAAACGGACAAGGTAACGGATGAGACTCAAGGATAACTGCGTGAAGTTAAATGTAGGTCCAAGGCAGCCAGAGATTCAATGGATCACGCACCTCGTAACTCTTAAAGAGTTACGAGGCCGCTGATTTTTACGTTCGTGCGAGCGAACGAATTCTTGCCGAGCGAAATGAGGCAATGACGAGAGCGCGTTATGCACGAAAGAGAGCCTTCGTCCGCTCTAAAAAGTGCTTTATGCATCATTGCGCGCGCCACGGTAACGGTATAACGTTTTAATTGCATCCAAAGTATTGTACGGCATACACAAGGATCCAAAAAATTCTGTTTTTCGAACCTGAAACATGAAAAAAAGATCAACTAATAAAAAAAGGCGAAAAGAAATTTAAGATAGTTTTAAAAAAAATAAAATTGGTTTATCAATTTTTTTAAAAAAGAGAAAAGCGTTTTTTTACAAAACAAGGTTTAATTAAATTATATATTTTGAAGTATTAAATGTTTTGTTTACGATCGTAGAAATTAAATTCTTTTACACGTAGATACAAAATAATTTTCCCTTTAATGTTTCTTTAGAGAATCAAATCATCATCTCGCGTAAATCTCTGAAATTTACTGTAGAGGTACTTGACGCAAACGTAGAAGCATCGTTGATACAAAAGCCAAATTCCCGGTCGCTAGTTACGCAGTAGTACAGAGAGAACAACAATCGTGGAACACGCAGTCTGTGTTTAACCGACTACTGCTGTTCTGGGGAGAATGATACCGGAGCACAGCTGTTAACTGCCAGAGACACATTCTAACGATCCCGGCAATCAAATCGAGAGGAAAAAGAGCCGGTGACCGTCTACCAACAGTCCTCGCTATCCTTGCATCCGGTTATTTGCGATTAGCGATACGAGCGTCTAGAAATTAGCGGAAATGAAAAAGGCGGAACCAAAGTGCCAATTGTCTCGCTATAAAGAATTAAGAATAAGCACGGAGAGAAAGTTCATTTAATCTGAATTTCAGAATATCTTTTACATCTGAATTTCAAAACATCCTTTATTTATTGTCGCGAAAAATTACAAAGAATAGAAGAATGATGAAGAAGAAAGACAAGGAAGAATGAGATAGATATTAAATCTTCTCTCTTTCCTGAAAAATTAGTGACTCGGTATAGTCGATATAATTTAAAATTAAAATGTCAAATATATGGATACGAAATTGCAAAATTTCCGGCATTATAACGCTAAAATCGATTCTCGCATGAAATAAAAACACTTAAGAGAGCACGGGCGAAAGTTTTGCGATGCAAAATGCACGCTTTCGATAAAGTATATTTGAAATCGGAAACTGGGACGGTAACCGCATTCATGGGGCGCATTCCGCTCCATCGCGGCGAGAAATACGTAAACAGACAAACAAGAAGCTTATACGTAAATAGGGTAAACAGATTTGCTTTCAGCCAAGTTTCTGCGCGCGCTACTGTAGGAAACGCGATTTTTGTTCGTCCTCTTTCTCTCTCCCGTGCGGTGCACCGCGCGCATAATTAATCCTTGGAGAGTTGAGCGTGGTGCATTTTACCATCCGGTAGTGGTTTCTCTCTTACACCGAGCAAAAGCAGGGATAAATAAAATCCCAGTGCGTTGAAAAGATCTCAATTGCACCGGCATCGTTTCTAAAAATGTCTCTATATGTTTGGAAAAAAAGAGATATATATATATATAAATAAAATATTTGATATTATTATATTTGATATTTAATTTGATATTTAATAATTATTTATTAATATTTATTATATATAATAATGATTATTTAATGTTAATAAAAATAACAAGTTTTTCGTTTCGTTGTATTCTATTATGCCATCGAATTTGAACAATTGTAATAGCACATCAGTCACAATCTTATAATCCCGGAATCGGTTAAAATGGCATTAATTTAACGTTGCGCATTGTACGCGCATCTCCTATTTTACCACATAATTACAATAGAGTAATTTAACGCTGCGTGTCGTACGCACATCTCCTATTTTATCGTTTAACAACAGAATAATTCACGCGGGATTATGTTAACGTTAACGCAGTGAACACATTCGTTCGATAGCGGAATGATAAAGTGTTCGATAACGGAGAGCTGAAATGTATTCGTTACATCGTTACATCGTTATAGTAACGACGCTATTTGCATCCGTGTAATATCTATGCCATACGTATAAACATTCATGTACGCGCGCAGATTCTGACGTTTAACGTCGAATTCGAGATATTTCGTAAATTAGGCGGAAACCAACTAATAGTCATGTAACCGTTGCCATTGTATCAATTATGCTGTCGGAACGTAGCGTAGCGTAATTTTGTGCGGAATTTGATCAAATTGTAATGAAGTTTCTCTAATGGCGACCGCATGTATAAAGGAGACGAACGCGCGCGCATCACGAGCAGCGCTCATCAATTCCTATGCGGTTCCTCGAATCTTGAATAATTGTTGCACTATGAATTACTTGACATCGAGAAATGGGAGAAGAATTTCCGACAAAACGGATCGATATTACACAAAACGGATCGATATTACACAAAAAAAAGTGTCAAATCAAAACTTATATACTTAAACTAACGTGTTCATTGTTTTGCAAAACAATTTATAATCTTCTTAGAAGAATTTAATAAAATATAATAAATCAGTAAGAATTTAATAATTTTATATTTCAACAATATTATAGTCTTATTTTAATATTGTAATTGTCACCTCAAGAATATATAATTATTTAATTCTACTTAAGAAAATTATAATCTTTGATTTAAAAATGTTATTTTCTATCTAACATTGTTTCTTTTTCATTCAAGAAAATTAAATCTTAAATCATAAGAATATATTTTTCTCGATTGAACTATATAAAATGGCTTCATTCAAATAAGCAATTATTCAAGCAATTATATTTTTCTTTAATTAACGCAATATAATCTCATTTCAAGATTTCCATGTTAAAACTAGATATATTTTCAAAACAAAAATGTCCTTTTTTCTGTGTACTACGCCTCGTTTCGATTCCATTTTCTAAATGCAACCGAAAACAAAATTATATCAAGCTATTATATTTATAATATTATCGCGAATCAAATTTTAAATTCGAAAGGGGATCTAGACTTTTTATACGTTTACATCTAATCAAATTTTAGATTCGAAAGGGAATCTACCCTAGACTCTTTATACGTTTATATCTAATCGCTCTGCAATTAAAATGCATTATTAAACGCTCTCTCGAGAGTCGTACAAATTATTACGCGTATTTAACCGCGATATGAATATAATACCGTCGTAATTTCGACGGTACGTCACAATCACGCCGGCCTCGTCGCATTTGCAACAGAGAAACGTCAAAGGTGCGTTATGGTGCATAGAGACGTATTCCCGGCCTCGAGCCGGCTGCGTCGAAATCATAAATTGTCGGCCGGCACACCTCGCGACGATCTCTCTCCACGTGCGGTTTGTAACGCGCAACAGCGGTGCTTCTGGGTCCCGCCATTAATAATTAGAGACACCCGCGCACGTGGCGGTCCAGTCCCTTGGGACATGCGAGCTATTTATTGCTGCCTAATGATTATTTATTAATCTTACCACTCCGCTGTATATTTCTCTCGTTGTTGTAGCGGTACATCGCGGATGTCATACTTAAGGTTAAACCATTAACGATGTACAGAAAAACTAGAGATAAAAAATATTAATTAAAAAAAAAGTATATAAATGAAATAATGATAAATTTTGAAATATAACAGAGCAGAGTTGATATATAGTATAAATGTGTATGGAAAGAATATAATGTTATAAAATATTTATAATATGTATGATAGATTGTGAACATTGTTATTTGGATTAATATATTAATTGATTTAATTTATACGATAAAAAACGATATAATAAAATTGATTTAAATATCTCGAGATATTGTAGATTTTCTAAATGAAATACCGCGAATAAAATGACAATAAAAGGACTTCTTTGTGTGTAAATGGAGATCGAGAATTTAAAATAAACTTTCTCTAGAGCGAGTCCTCGAAATCGAAGCAATTTCAACTTAGCGGTTTGAAATTTCGCGAGATTACGGTATAAAAGACACGAAGCAGATAGATAAGGATCGTGAAAGCAGCCGAGATTTTCGTCCGGATCGAAGTAACTTCCTTAAATGGGATACAAGTTTAAATTGCTTTTAATTTCGTAACGAGGTCGAGATATAAGCAACTTGGTGCAGTTGGCTTACGAAACATGGTCGCTTGCATGCATCGCTGTATTAATGAGCCATGTTTTTAAAGGCGCAAAAGATTCGCTTCGATAGGTACTACACTTTTGACAAAAATGAGAAAACAGAAGCATGGAAATTTTATTTTTCGTCTGACACAAATTCAAATAATATGTCACTCTTTGAAATGTCGTTTTAACAAAACTAGATTTTATAAATTTATTAACGGTTAACACACACAATTAAAATCGATACAACATGATATATAACAAAATATTGTATTTATTTTATATAAATTTGTGGCTTTTTCAATTTCCAATTTGCCATCAATATTACGTTTAGCTTTTTATTGCCACGATAATCGCTTACAATTTTAATCCACAGAATTCACGGAAATAGAGCTTCCTGTATCGGATTTATTAAGATAAAAGCATTCGTATTTATACAATGAATACGATAAATGGATTAAAGCGTCATATCAATGCCAGCAAAATGTACGCGCGGGCCACCGGCTACAAATTCACCATAAATGGAAAGCGTCTCGTTAAAGAGAAACACTTTGTTGGAATAATGTTATAGAACAAATTCATTTACAATGACCAGTAATTTTTCAATATTAATATATGAAACCCGCTTAAAGCTTTGTAGAGAAAACATGCGGTGTTTTAAGTAAAAAGAGAATGAAAATAAACTGATAAATTTGATAAATATTCAATGCAGGCTTCTGTGTTTAAAGCGAGTTTTCGAAAGCAAATTATGTTAAAATTTGAAAATAGGTTATAGAATTTCGCAAAAGAGAGAATAATAATTCGATAAAATATTATATATATAACATATAGTATGTTTTTATTGTTATTCTTTAATGCTAAATTGTTTTTATCGAATTAACGTTACAAACAATTAATGCCGAAAAGTTTTGGTTTTTGTTATCGAACGCACTGGACGCGAAAGTTATTGAATCGAGAACGAACACCATGATACGGTACACTATATATGCATTGTTTCCGAGTTCCCAGAGAGGCGAAGGTTAATTGTCATCATTCTTGGTCCGCGGGACATATTATCTTGTCTGCGCGTGCAAGCGTAGCCAAATGACATGTTATGCTCTCGAATTATACGTGCGCTGTCGAGTTATATTGTTGCTGGATATAAATTTATAACCGGTCATGCAATTGTAACTGTCAAAACGCAATATTATCTATCTCCGGATATTTCGCATAAATTAATTTTGATTAATTTGATATTAGATTTATATGCAGAAAAAATTGTATCTGATATAACGCGCATGCCATATTTATTACATTATTTTTTTATTATATTAATTTGCACGAAGCGACAATAAAAATATATAAATTTCAAACATTAAAGAAAATTTTCTCTTTTCGCTCTCGACAAAATCTATTTTATTATCTTTACAGCGTGCGCGAGGAGAGAACTCGTCTACAATAATCTACTTCTGCAATATGAGAATAGCGGTTTCGCCATTACGCTGTCAGCTCGCAAATAGATATGTATATGTCCGCGTTATTATCGGAACGAATGTATTTGTCAAAGGAACGAACGTCGAGTTGATGAATAGATGCATGAACGAACAGACGGATTTTTGTCAAACCGTCGTCAACAAAACACCGGAGCGAAAGTCCGAGATATCTCTGTACAGATACATTTATGCTTGAAAAATTTTCGAAAGTATAACATATATGCATATCATCGTGAATCAATAATATGATGTGAATCTGATACTTCATCTCCGTGATAGTCTAGATGACAAGCTGAATAGTCTCATGAAATGACCTCCATTAACTGATGATGTTCGCAATTTCACTCATATTTCTTCTTCTGTAACTTTTTCACTTTAATTTTCGAAAGATTTTTTAGATTAAATATGGTAAAAGCATCTCTGATTCTAGAGGCTATATAAAGAATATGAGCAAATATGAATTATATCTGTTACATACATGAAGAATATAAAATATTATATGCAATTTTTTTAGAGATCTTATAAAATATTTACGATAGCATTATCGATATGCATTACGATAGTATATAATAATGGCCTAGATTCTTCCACAATTTTGATTAAAAAATTTTACGCATATTGAGAGAGATAGAAAAATGAATGCTTCTAAAATCATAATGCAATGTTTGATTATGTAAAAAGCCGAAAAATCTAAAATTATGTAAATCCACATTGTGTAAATGGGAATAAAATAATAATAATTTTATTATTAAAATTATATTAAAAAAACCCAATCACTCATTGTATTTTTTAATTAATATTTTCATATCCATACATACATACATACATACATACATACATACATACATACATACATACATATATATATATATATATATGCACACATTCGAGATGAAAGTTCTTTTAATTAATAATTTTAAATTTTGCAGACAGTTTCTCTATCATTCGTTCGCTACATATCCGAATAAAAAAAATTAAATTTTTATCTTTGCTTTTTCACACAGCAAAGTTCATATAGGAAATTTTGCGAATAAATGATAAAAATGAGTATTCAGAATAATAAAATTACAATCAAAAAATCTATCAGATTTACTTTTCATATTTACATAAAAATATATTCATAATATACATTAAATATTATTAATTATTTATAATTACATATTAATTATAAATTATATTTATAAATTATATAATATAAATTATATATATAATCAATATAATCAAACTATAAATACAGTTATAATTATAATTAATTTTGTACATTTCGATGCAAATATGAAAAAAACGCGTTTAAATTATCAGTTTATACATTAATAATTCCTCAGTAAAAAAAAGTCTGTTGTGACGCGATAACTTGCGACACACTGTTGAGTATCATAAATACTTCGGTGAGCCTGAAATCTACAGGGCACGCGGTGAAAATAATTGCGGTCAGCTTAAATTTCTCGGAGACGAGAAGTTTCGCGCGGAAACGCGACAATACGCGCGGCTGTGGATAACGCGAAAGCCGCTTTGCATCTGTCAGAAGAGCAATTCCGCCGCCCGCTGCGCCGAGGCAGGCCTCGCGAATTTCCATGGAGTCGGCACGATCAGCGGTATTTAACTCTCGACACTACAGTAAGACCGAATAAACGAGATTGCGGGATTAGGTAAATAAGTTAAAACGAGAGTTTGCAAGAGAATTTTCCATGTGGAATCCGATTCGCTGGTCCTGTATCGCTACTATAATGGAAACAGTAAATCTCATTTTTTTATTTCTCTCTTTAAAACAATGTAGGCCCCTTGCCTTTTTTCGAATTTGATGAAAAATATTAAGAACTGCTAAAAATTATAATAAAATTATATAAAAGAATAATGTCTAATTAAGTTTTCTAAAATTCTCTTCTGTTTTATTACAATAATATAGAAATAATTAGGGTCTGAAATTTATATTTTTGTTTTTTTTTTATTTTAGACAATACATTTTGCTCAATATTTTTTTAACATGAATTTAATATTTTAATTCATCATTTAAAAAGTTTATTTTTTTAATAAATCCAAAAAAGCGTTTGGAATAAGCGATATAAACTCAGCAAAACGATGGTGTATGATGAATAATGGGTTGTCATGTTACAAAAATAGTTTGCCCGGATTGAGAACGATGTATATGAATTTACGAACAAAGAGCAGGCTATTTCCTGTGGCGGTGCCGATGTATCCGCGAAATGGATTCAAGGTGCGGCGGATACGCGCCTACACGATAACGACATTGTACGCATACGTAGGTGTCCGCATGTATCCTTAACTAGAGCAGGGTTTCCCAAACTAATGAGGAAACTTTAAGGGTGATTAATGAAAGAAAAAAAAGATCTATTTTCCCGAAATATATATACGAAAATTTCTGAATCTAAATCTATTTATAGTTATCAAATAACAATAATTCTCGAGACATTTTCGTATATTGAGCAATCTTTTTTTTAGATTAAAAGATTATTTGTATAAATCGTGATATAAATTTATGGCTTCAAAATCGAAATTAGAGAGAGCTATAGAAAATCACACAATCCCCATTTACCGATGATAAGTTTGGGAACCTCTGTTCCGGGACGACGCACACGTTAACCAGGTCTGGATGTCTGATTGAAATAGTGAGAGGGAGAGAGATGGAGGTTGAATCAGCACGTGGACATTGTAAACGCTTGGAAGCGCCTTAATCAGCCATTGTATGCTGCGGTCAGCGATAGCTCCACAAGCGAACGAAGGGTCGCAGGGCAGAGGGGGTCTATTGGACCGTGGACATGTACCAGCGACGTACAGTCCACTGCGCGCTTCCTGACAGGAAACGCCCGGATAATTCCGATTACGTAACGAGCGCGAGTTTTAATGAGCTTCATGACAATTGAATCCTTCGAGATTGCCGGTCCTCGTAGTGGAAATCTCGTTATCAATTGTTACCGACGATAAAAATACTCATCGCGATTATAATCTTTTTCTAAAAAAGGGAGATAAAAACATGTCAGTTTTACATTTGCTAAATAATCTTTACACGCAATTATTCAAACATTTTGCATAAAAATATTATGATTTATTATAAGGAACATGTGTTTATTTCACATCTAAAAACAAATTTTATTTATGCTATAATAATATAATAATAATAATAATATAATTTTAATTTAAATTTTTTAATTAGCTAATTAAAAATTAGAATGACGCTGATAAAAATCTCATACATAATTTGTTATAATTTTTAAATGTATATTTTTAGAAAAAAATACTCCAACTTTGAAGCAATATTTTAAAATATTCTCTCTTGTACAGAATATTCGCTACAGCTTTCAACATACATCCCGGTTTTCGGAGACACTCTGAAAACATTTTCAGAGTATCCTCTCATCTCGCATCGCTAACTTAGAGACACTTCAAGTTCTCGGCTGCATTCATTCCCGATTACAACATGTTCAGGAGAGCCCCTCTAGATCCGCCCTCTCCCATTAACGTCTGTTATTTATGCATAATGAACGACGACAAACTTTCAACAAAGACACTATCTCTCCGAGACATTATCTTTCCTCGTTGGTCTTAGCAGCCACTTCGGAAGGAGCGGGCGGAACGAAGGGAAGGAAAGAGGGTCCCTCTTCATTTTCCACGAGGAAAATGAAGCGATAACGGCTAGGTTCGCGGAGAACGTTTGTCGGGGAGGGAAGGGGGGAAACGACCGTCGAACAATTCGCATTGTTTCGTTAATCGCAAAGCATCGGCCATTATTTCATTATTGCGGCATACGAGATAAGCCGGGCCCGGTGGTGGGCCCTTTGTTAGGCGGGTGGGCAAAATAACCGGCGGCGAACCAATAGAAGAGAGAATCCCGACACAAAGCACGTCCACGTGCGCGCGCACGCACGCATGTTTACAGACGAGATTATACAAGGACGAGGAGAGAGGAAGGTATGCTCTCTCGTAAAATTCTTTGTTCGAAGTGGTAGCGGGCGATTGCGACACGAACCGGCCGATCGCGAACATTTTGGCCGCGCGACCCGCGGGAGATGCCGCGATGGCGAACGACTAGAATTTTTCCCGCCCTTCGATAACGACACAACCCCCCGGAGGCAGCACGTCCTCGTCGTTGCTCCCGAAAATATGAAGGGAAGATCGGGCAATGGAATGGAATACTCGTCTTTCGAGCTTAGAAAAAAAGTGGGAAGAATAGAGAAAACTGACATTTCCGTGCGATATATATGAAAGCTGACTTTGAGGATTTATCTGTTGGATAATAGATCGGAGAAATATCTAGGACGTGCCTTTTATTTTATGTAATAATTTTCTGATTGGCTTTAATGTAAATTTGTTTTTTTTTATTGGACAATCGCGCAAAATATTGGTAAAAGTTTTCAACATCTCTTAACACAAAAAAAAAATAAATATAGTATTTCTGAATTTTTTCTCCATAATTATCCCCAATATAATACATTCTTATTAATATTCCGTGCTATATTGACTCGCGTATTTTTTCGTACATTCGTGCGCAGTCTTCACGCGCGCAATTTTCCAATTAACCGCGGGCCGAATGGCGCAAAAGATCGTGGCTTTTACTAAATTGACCACAAATGGAAAGTTACGCAAATAATACGGCAATTCCTGGCTGATTTTGGCCAACCGGAAAGCGGAATGTATGGGAGAAGCGCGATCGTGATAACGCCTTCTTCTCTCGGTACGCGTGCTCGCTGTTAATAGGGGCAAATTTGTGTTTACTGCCTCCACGTATATAAGAGTTTAACATCTCCTTCCTTCGCCACTGTTAGTCGCCCTCGTGTAGCGAGATTAAAGCTGATAGCATCGTAAACAGCGCGCAATTTGGCAAGATTTAGACCGTGTGTCTATTCCAAAGGGACACGGAAAGGGACTTATATACATACATACACACACACACATTTCTGGCCGTAATATAATAATTATACATAATTTTGCTCCTATTTTAATATTAAAAAATATATAAAATATCTGTATTTTTGGAATCGCGTTAAATAATTTTTATACATGATTTTATGACATTTTTCCAGGGAGGCAAAATAAAGCCATCAAAATTTTCAAATTTAATACGACAGATCGCTTACAATATTGTAAAGTTACGGGGTTTCCGATTAAAGCATTTTATGTACGATATATAAAACTAAATTTTTCCACAGCGTTATCCATCCTTGATATTCGCAACACAGTTACGCATTAGCATATTTGGAGGGAGTAAAAGCGGCTGTGTGTAAGTTTTATCGGCGCAAAGAGAGAGGTAGCAAATGCTACAAACGGTAACACTTTCGAGCTCACGCGCATGTCTAATCTCGTAGAAACGGCACGGCAGTCATTCCCGCCGCGCGATCGTAAATTACTCTCGTGAGATAAAACTTTCACGCGAAACGCGCGTATTATTTTAGGGAATCGTTCTTCTCCTTCCATCTCTCCTTCTTTTTCTCTCAGTAGCGTACTTTTCTGCTAAACGCTCACGCGCATATTTCGCGTAACGATTCGCCCGGGTTACGCGAAATGCGCGCAAAATCCGCGATTAATCTCGCGCGTTGCATGCTTGCGCGCAAGACAAACATCACCTCTGTTGTTTACACACCGCCGCGTATTTACATACATGCTAATATGTTTGCGCACGGCAGAAACACGCCGGTAGGAATAAGTTTGACGGAAGATAGTGCATCGACGCGGAAACCGCGCGATGCATAAATGTCGGGGGTGTATTACATATTTCGAAGCTTTGCTTGTTGTACGTATGATTAAATTTCACTCCATTGTACACGCAAACGCAATTATACGGCATTGATTGCGGTATTTCATAATTCATATTATAAAAATAACGTATGCGAGAAAATAAATAGATAATTAATATAATAATTGGTACGATTGATAATCTATAGGATAATAATAATAATAATAAATAGTTGACAACGTATGTCATTTTAAAATATTAATTAGATTTAAATTAGTTGCGTGATTATTAACGTTATATATACATGCGTGTAAAAATGGCGAAGTAATTTATTAAAAAATATATAATTTAAAAGAGACTTGATAAAAAAATCTTCGAAGAGAGAAGAAAATTTATAGAATTTTTATAAAATTCAATAACTCCTGAGAGCTTTTTGCGAGAACGAAAGAGTATATTTTCTAGTTTTCAAAAAATTGATGATACGCTCTTGCAGTTTCACATGAAACGTCGCGCATCCCTGTATATCCTAAATGTTCCACGAGTAAAACTTGATATCTCGTTTCACCAACACACACACACACACACGGACCTTCCACCGTCGCTCCTTTTTCACCGACGCATTCCTCACATCGCACACATCGTAGAGTTCTCTGGCGCGCAAGATACGTGTGTCCCGGGACGCGCAAAAGCGAAGCTCTGAAAAACACACGCTGTTTGCAAGGTTCTCCGCTCTCTCTCATTTTCTATCGACTATCCGCGCGGCCCAGTAATCGCGATCTAATCTCATCGAAAAAGTCCCGAGAGTGCTGTTGCCATTGCAGCTTCGAGCGGCGATATGCCACGCGGGCTAATTAAAGTCGGCCAAGATGAAATATCGAGATATACGCTCTCGTTCGCGTCGCGATACGCTCGGAGAGACAAAAGGAAAGCTCCGCGCTGATACACCCCGGTATACGTACGACACGCTTGCGATCTCGCTCTTTATTCGTTCTTTACCCTATCGATGCGGTTTGTCGCTAATGGCTATCCGATGGCGTCATGGATTTTTCACAATGTCGCAATTTATTGAGCGAAGAACGCGATACGCCTTGTCGTGAGTATTGTCGACTCGTGACGCGGATCTAATGGAATATCCTGAAAATAATAGCTGCTTCGGATGATTGATAAATCGATGTCGCGAGAATCGTTTCGAGTCCGATCAAAATTCCATCATTTTTTTGCATTCTCAGATAAAAATATCCAATAAAATTAAGAACGAAATTTCTTGTATCTTTTTTTAAATTCTTCATGTTATCGGCACGCATGCGTTAATTATAGCGTTTTTACGTTATCCACAAAATATCGTCAATTTTAACTTTTTCTCTACGCAATTTCCTGCAAAAAAATCACAATCATTATCTGGAAAGTACGATTCGAGACAGGTCAGCCGACAAATACGCCTCCGAAGAAGATCTTCTATCCCGCCAATAACGGCGGCCCTTTCGCAAACGCTTCTATAGAGGCATCGGGTGGTGAAAAGAACGCACTGAACGTTTAATCAAGCCTCTGGCGGCAACAGCTCTCGCGCGTCTTAGCAAGCAATGGATTCCGAAACGATGGACTGACCAAAGGCCGACCGATCAACCGGCCGACAAACCGACTGCGCGCGCCCAACCAGCCAAGCGTGTTCAACTGGCCTTCGAGGGATGCTCGTTAGTGTCGAGTTTGTGTGTAAGTATGATGCAGTTACATAGGCATCAGTCTGACCCGAACAGTTTCCGCAACCGCGTTAATTCTGCATCTCCAGGCAAACGGAGCGGTATCTGCGAGATCCTGAGAGAGGAGTCGGGGAGAGAGGAATCAATCTGTTATTCCGCTACAAAATTAGGACGTGTGAGATTCGAGCATCGCTCTCGGCAACGCGGTCAGCGATACCAGGCGCAGCAATGCGACCTGCGGATAAGTAAACGCGGTCGAGATCGTTGCACGTACAAGGTGATGTTGAATTCTGCATGCTGCAGTTCTATAGAAGGTTCGTCAAAATATTTTCCGATAATCAGGATACTTTACGTTAATTGGACAAGATTCTTTTATTTAGGAAAGTACCACTCTTTAAATTATCGACATCTTGTATACGATAATTCAATACTCTGAGAAATGGCACGATGTACGAGAAAAATACAATAAAATTTTTGTTCCACCATCACCCGAATCAAACGTGGAAATTTTCCAACGCAATTTTACACATAAATACGTAATTTAATTTTTCCTACATTTTTCTATTACACGCAACTTTTCATCCAGACGATATTCGTGTTTATTTTTCCTCGTTTTTTAAACTTTTCTTTCCTTCATGAACACCGACAAGCGTAATTTCCATAAGTTTAATTACCCCTACGAGGCAATAACTGACTAATTATTTCGTCGGTTCGGGGCATTCAACCCTCTCGCTCGACGTAACGACTTTTCGGAGCCATTTTTTCTCTCCGCGCGTCAACATATTTCATTAACTACGATTTCATTAACCATGCGGTGATAGACAAACCATGCCACGCACGCCGTTTCAACATGGAACGCTATTATTCCTTTCGTTACTATTTGCCCGCGCGCGCTGCCGAAAGCAATTTAAACTATTATTTTGCCGAACCCATACCTGAACAACTCGCAAACTTGCGAAAATTGTATATTGCGCCGGATAGCATTGCGTCGCCCGTATGTACCAAACAACCAATGTGAAACGCGATTATTCGCGAATGTCGACCTTTCATTCGATATAAAAGTGCGTGATAATTGAACAGCGAGCGTTATAAAACATGCGTACAATAACTAAATCAATTCCAGTATACGGCAATACTAGTAAATAACGGAATAATTGATCAAATACACTTGCAGGAAACCTGTATATAATTGTATCTTTGTTTTTTAAATTTACAGAGCGCGAACCGTGTTTTACGACTTGGATGCAATTTTGATATTTAAAAAAAAATAAAAGAGTACTTTGAACGGTTAGGTCTTTGGACATTGATGAAACGTTTTTGAGGAAACACCCGCCTCTCGTTTTGGGTCACCGTTTGTCCGCTCGTTTACGAGCGACGAAGCGAAACGGAATCAATACTCATTGGATAAGCCGACGACATTGCGCGCGACTAGAGATCGAGCGAAATAATTGGCGGATTCAGCGAATACACAGCTGCAGCTGTTGCTGCTGCACTGAATAGAGGAGTGCGTGTTGCCTACGTGTGTGTATCTGTATGTGTATGCAATGTAGAAGGGTAGTCGTGTGACCAGTGTGTGTGTGTGTGTACGTGTGAATACACGCGTCGTGAATATACACGATGGCCGAGGCAATAAGTCACGCCGGCGAACCGTAATGAATTAGTCGCAACGTATACACCCTCCCTCCCCCAAGCTCGCAGCCCCTTGCTAACTCCTTGCTTTCCCATGGTGCACTGCGGCGCGTTATAGACGACTACGAGCACCCGGTGCACGCTCGTAAGAGAATCGATTCGCGTGGATATCAATATTAATCCCCCGCTGCGCGGAGGCAATTATTTTCCCGGCTGCAAAAAAAGAAAAAGTTTCACTTATCGAAAACGGATTAACGCGCGCAACGTAGACTAAATACGATCTCTCGAGGGAGAGTATTCTCGGGATGACGGTCAGGTTTCTCCAAATCATCATTCATTTCTTTCTCTTAGCCATAAAATACCGAGAAGATATTCGTTATCGCGTAAATAAATCATTGATTATTTCTTACATTAAAATTTCGAAAAGATGAAGATTGCTCAAATTTCAATTTAATGATGATAATCCAATGTGTATAATTAAAGTTGGCGACACAAGATCCACGTGCTATCATTTTTATCGCGTGTCGTATGAATTAAGAGATAATAACATAATTTAGATTATATTCTATTATTTTGTATTCTACATATATCTGTATAATTTAAAGTCATACAATTGTGTCGACGCTTTTAATCCCTTAAATGCCGCGAATACCGAATCCTAGTATACTTAATTAAATGCCAGACGGTGCGTCTGCGACGACATTTCGTGTCGTCGGGTTGCGAGGAAAATATCTCGCGATAACCCAGACGACTTTATACTTGGGAAACTGTTTCCCGAAGTTTCCGCACGCGAATAGGGCAGTGTGTAATAGAACGCCGACTTACTCTTCGTTCCTGTGGGATCCGCCGCCGATAGCCGGAACTATTCCGAGAAATTAGTCGGAAAATTAATGCTTGTAGTTTCGCGAGAACGAGACGCATTCGCAGTTTGCTTTCTCTCCACGGCTAATGGATCGCGAGAAGCGACTAAACTTCCCGTTTGTTAATGAATTACTTCAAAGTAGTAAATATATTAAACACTGCGGTCAAAATTATACGCGCGGTGCTCCATTTGATTCTACATTAATTTAAAAAAACTGAATTTTTTCCTTGAAAAAAAAAAATCTACTTGATATGCAAATTTATCTTGAGAGAAAGAAAGATTATAAGAGCTTAATTTTCATTCATTTTATACGACACATAAGGTAAAGAATCATAAACTAGAGATGTTTTTTCTCGCGAAGGGATTGAATTTCTTTCGAATCGCGAGTGCCTAGGGATATCCTTGGTATACTCGCTGCAGGATAATATCGAGCGAAGCGGATGCGCGGATGTCTATCGGCCCTTTGTGGAACC
Organism: Camponotus vicinus; assembly: GCF_025532165.1. NCBI lineage: Eukaryota > Metazoa > Arthropoda > Insecta > Hymenoptera > Formicidae > Camponotus > Camponotus vicinus. The sequence continues at coordinate 9,529,805 of NW_028141980.1, forward strand.
GAAGCTGCATCGGGAATTGCGCTTTCAGTCGAGCCTGGTTTTCCGTAGATGGAGAGAGAAAGAAAGAAAGAGACCGAGAGAGAAAGACGAAACGAGTCTGCAGGGAGTCGTTCCAAGGGAACGAAAGCGCGAGCGAGCGCAACAATGTTGCCGAAGTGGATAGTCATTGCTTTGGTCGGACAGAGTCGACGAGAAATTTAGGAGAGGGAAAAAAGTGTCGAACACTTTTCTCTTTCTCTCTTCTAAGCTGAAATAAAGATAATAAGAAAGTTTCCATACATTACCTCGTGAAAAGCGCGATGCGCAAGTTATGTCGAAAAAGTCGATGCGTATAAAAAATTTCAGGAAAAAAGGAAAACAACTCGGGGGGAGAAAGCAGTGCTACATATCCTGGTATACATATTCCCTTTATAAAGTTCGCGGGCGGGAAAAACGAAAGGTGGAGTAATAACGAGCCGCCGGTAAGCTCGGCTTTCATCCTCGCTCCCTCATCTTTCTTTTTCTTCGCCGCTTTTCCTTTTCCCCTCTATTTCTTCTCTCCCTTTCTCTCTCTTTCCACGATACTTCAAAACGAAAGGATCGCACGAACATTTTCCCTCTCGAGCTTTAATCTCCCATATTTAATTCCCGATATTACTGCGTCCTCATTGCGGGAGCGAAGGATATACATCATGATTTTAAAACTTATTAAAAACTATCAAAAATTCGCGTATTAAGCAAAGTACGCTTGAAACTTCTAAAGTGCATTACAAATAAAAATATATCATTTTTTATATAAGCTAAATACATTTTTTAATATACTAAGTGATCCATCTCTGTAAGAAATGACCAAGCTGTAATTTTAGATTACGTTTCTTGATAAAGTTGAACTAATAACGTCGGTAGTGAGATAAACAATAAATTGCACCGTTGATCGTTACGTCACTATTTTCATCGCTTTGCGTTCAATACGAGACACATTTTTTATCAACAAAGAGTTATTGTGCCAGCGGCAAATTAACGTTAAACTCGTTACCCTCTTTTAAGCACTTTCGCCGACCGCCTCTTTACGGTTCGCGTCTGCTTTATCGTCACGTTCCCCTTAATGCGCCGCGCCGCTACCTCTGTTCGCGAGACGGCTACGACGAGATGCTGATTAAAACCGTTAACAATGCCTCGTCTCGACGAAGAATCGAGTTACGAGCTCTACGAGCGACGCGACGTATTATTCTCGTTGCTCATTGTACGACCGATAATGCTCTTACGCCCGTGTAATTAGCAAAAACGGACCGGCATCCGTGACGTACTTTTAATTAGAGTCCGACGCTGCTAGTCGAACGCGATCGATAGTCGAGACTCTACGATCTGTGCCGATCTGCATATAGTATATAACGAGAGAAAGAAAGGGAGAGAGAGAGAGATTATAAATTTGAAAAAATATAATTACCATGTTAAAAATTGCCCGTGATTTCAACTAAATATATGACATGTTTAAATGAAAAGCTCAATCCCAGCTCTTTTCAAAGTTAATGAATTTTTAAGGGGATGTTTTTATTTTTCTCGTAAAAAAAATACGTTTGATAATTTCTATCTTTATTTTATATTTTGTAATACGTGACGTCACTTTAGAAGGATAAGCTCGACGCGTAAAAATGCTAAAAAATCTTTGTATGAATTTTTCCGTTCTATCCGACAGCGATTCGCTATGCGCGGTTATCCGCATCGATTTTGCCGATACTTTGGTCCAAATTAATCTCTCGTTCGCCGATAAGGCTAAAGCCGACCGGAATCGACCGGATGGCACGTTGGCGGTAACCGGTCGCGATACGCTGTCCGGCAGCACCGGTCAGGTGCGTCCGACGACGAACGCACTAAATCTGCGAGAGTTACGCGAGAATCGTTGCCGCGCGTATAAACGTTGCCGCGGAGATTCATGGCGCAATTCACGGTGACTTGATATTGTCGGGCAGAGGAGGAGAGGAGGAGGGAAGGAACGAGAGAAATTATCCGGGTCCCGTGAATACCGGAATCGGTCGCACGCGCGCGATTGTCATTCGTCTCGAACGATCGGGCCGTGTTGATTGTAAGGGTATCGTTGCTGTAACGTTGCTACAGGCCGTGTCCATGAACGGGCTTTGTCGGGGATATCGCTGCCTCGCAGGATCGATGCACACAGAGAACGTTTACCATTCGCGGAACATTTTCCATGGACACGAGCAATAAACGAGGAATATCGGAAGCGAGCGAACACGCGAAGGTACTTCGTCGTAATGACCGGAGTCTTTTGAAAAATGTAGTAGCCATTGCTGTCGATCGACTACACGCCGAGTATAGATGAATAGATCAATTTTATTCTTTTATTCCGGCTCTTCAACAGACACAAGACATATGAGACTCGAACGAGATGAAAATTAAAATATCTTCTCTGTGCATAATTTTCTTCTAAATTTTTTATTTCCTACTTCAACATTTTCAACAGATATCATAAATTTTATTAAGCCTTTGCGGGATATATGGACATCTCGTTTAAAAAAAAAAATTTATTAAAATCGTAAAAGATTTGTAGCCAAAATTATTCTAATCACACTACTTTATATGTGCGTACATTATATTTTTTATACATCTTACTATTACTTCTAATGATATTTTTTATTACATCATCCAAAAAATTCTGTGGTATCTACTGTGAGAAAAAATGTGAAACCAAGAACCAGGATGTCCAATATTGAATGTAACTGAGATATTTGTTTTCAAACAAAAGAAACGATTCGAGTAGAATCACGAAAGTTTTCGGATATTTATCGAAAATTTCCTCAATTTAGATAAGAACCCGAAGCGAGTTGTAAATCCGAAATCGAAGATAATAAAATCGCTGAGTTTTATAGAATTTAAGTGGAGAGTTTAAGGCGGTTCCGCGCAAGGAGTGAGAGATATGTATCTGCCGGCGAGAGATTAACATAACGAGATAAAGGCAGAGATTTATTCGGAACGATTAAGGGAACGAATCCAGAATGTCGAGGTTGTCCCCCTTCCTTGTCTTACTTCTCTTTCGCAGAGAATGCACGACAACCGGTTAACGCGTCAATAAAAGGGAAAACACCGCGAGAGATCGATACTCGTCTCATAAGTCGAGGTGTTGGTCGCGACAACCGTCTACGCAAGACTTACACCACCAAGAATCATCGATATACAGGGTGTTTCGCCACTTCTTTTCGATCACGTCAACGCTAAAGAAAATATTCCAATTATGATATTCTTACCAGAAATATTGTTGAAGCTATTTAAAGCGTCTATAAACAGCGATTATTTCCATAGAATTAAATCCCTCCTTTGATAAATCGCTATCATTTGAAGAGTACATACCTGAAACAAAAAAATATTCTTTTAAATATGTATTCCTTATCTAAGCAAAATTTATTTTAGTAAAGTAGATGGAGTAAGGCCTGTCAAAAATCCTGCAGATATATTTCAATATTTTTATATAAAAATGTATATGTATTACGTATAATATATTCCTCAAAAATAATTACAATTTTCCAAATTTTTTCATATTTTTCATTTCACGCTTTACTAGATAATACTCTATCAACGACAATGTATGAATAAAGGAATGTATGAATCCAATCGATTCGAATAAGGATTCTAAATTGCGCGAGAAATCTGAAAATCATTAAAGATTGACGCCGTATTGGCGAGACACACTATATGTTTGCCCGAACGCGACGTATCGATCGCCGATCGATGAATTACATCGGCATGCTGTTAACTACTAGCACCGAGCTGACTCGGACTCGCTCCGGACTCGATACGATCGATTCGATTTGCGAAGCGAGATGTACCCTTCTTCTTATTCTTCTCCGCGAAGCACCCCTGAGGCTGGTCGATGGTCAATAAACTTTCACGGGGAATCTTGGAAATCTCCTCGGTCTTGAAAGAAGACGGGGAAATGTGGAATAAAGGCGGGAAGAAGAGAGAGAAGGGGAGATAGTGTCCTGCGCAAGGATGACACAGGAAACGATTCGCCTGAGAAACGAATACACGAGCGGCGAGCTCGAGCAACCTGTAACCGCTTAGAAATTTATTTCGCCAAAGAGATGGCAAGTCGAGACCGTGAATCTTTCGAGTTTACTTCTTCTTTAATCTCTTACGGAGCTCTGGCAAAGCCTCTGATTCTTTCTTTCTTTCTCTCACATACTCTCTCTCTCTTTCTGTCTCTGTCTTTTTCGCTCTCTTGCTCTTTAAACCAAAAAGCTTTTACGTGGAGGGCGGCTCTGAGCGAATCTTTAAAGGATTCGATTCCTCGGACGCGCAGAGGAAACTACGTATCCGTTGCGGAAATTCGTCACTTTACAGAATGTCCTGGAATTGCCGAGTGCCTTTTTAAACGCAGATATTTCGAGGTAAAAATAGAAGAGAAATATGACGCGATATTTTTTAAATATCAGAAAACTATTAAATCATTTCATTTATTGATTTTGTAAACATGTAATATAAGAAATGTTTCCAGTTCATTTTTTTCACTTTTCGTGAATTAACCTATTGCATCGATGAACGTTTCATGCGTAGGTCGTTCTTTCAGAAATCGCCCGAACGCACACGACCACGCTCTTATTTCGCCTCGGATCAGTTGCTCTTGAAATTTTACGACGTAATAGTGCTACGAGCACTCTCCTCGGGGAAATCTGTGAATATGCCACGTCCCGTTACGATAACTCGTCTTCGTAAGTAAGTCCTCGTCCTTCGCTCGAACCACGATAACGCTGGAAGTGGATAGTGAAGATGTCATTGATGAAAACTGATCGAGCTTAGGATTGAAAAAGTGTCTGTACCGCGTATGTGTAAAATATATTAGGTACGCGTCGTATATATTAAATAAATATGAAACCATCACAATTTTTAATTATTTACAAGTAATTTATAAATAAATATACTGATAAAAGATATATAAATATTTAAAGATTTTGAATATATGTATATATTAAGATATAAAAATGATTGCTATATAACATTTTTATAAATATTACACAATATAATAATTGATATTATAAAATATATATTCATGATTAATTATTAAACTTAACGATCAACATCTCTCGATTAATTGCCGTAATTATTGCAAGCGTTTATACCGAGATTCCTACGCCAATCAAAGTATTTCCTTACTCAATGACAATATGTTTTTACGATAATGTAAATTCATTCGCATTGTATCAGTAATGGGTTTCTCCCAATCACTTTGCGTTTAATTGCCACGATTATTGCGACATTGCGATCGTTTATATCGAGATTCCTGCGCTTATCAAAGTATTTCCTTACTCGATGATGACATGTTTCTTACGATAATGTAAGTTCATTCATTGTAACAGTAATGGGTTTACCCTGTTCACTCTGTTGGCGTCCGCGCAGTCTTATCAACATCAAAGATTACTTAGACGATGTACTTCAAATTGATGAGAAAACGCCGGAACAAGCGACTAGGGAAAATATTGTTCCTTACTAGCGAGTAAGTGGAAAATAGCACGGAAGATAATAAAAATGACAGTGCATCTAACAATCTAGCAAGCAGATAACAAATTCGCAAGTCCTACTTCGTTTTCAGCAACATCCGTTGTCGCAGATAAATCGCGGACGTGATGAGCCGTTCCTTTTTATTTATGTCTAACGAGTACTTTTACATGACCGATCTCTATTCGAAATCTTTACGAAAGTACAACTGACCTTTATTTTTCATTTATATTATTACAATATTAATTATTGCTAAGGATTGTCAATATCTCGATGTTTCATTGAGAAGAAATTAAAATCAATTAAAAGGTCTAAGGCATATATTACATAATATAGAATTTATCTATTAATTCGAAAATTCTATACGATATTTTATTTTTATAAATTAAAATTATTAAATTTCGATTATGTAATAAAAAGCAAATAAATCAATATCCTTTCTTTCTTTAAAATTTATAAATCAAAGTGCCGTTCTTTCGATATAATTCCCAGATAAAGTTTAGTGTGTTTTTTCGTTGGAGAAACCTCTCCGCCGTCGTGTAACAAACGATTCTATTATCGGGAGCTGCGCCGTGCGATGCATCTCGGTGACGACGGGGCGTGAGAAACGAGGTGTACTTTTCCGCGAATCCGAGGATATTCTCGAATCGCGTCGTCGTCGCCGAGAGATGAATACGTCACGCTGCGGTAATGCACTCTTGTGACATCTTGGGAAGAAGAAGAATCCGAGGGCAAATTAAATGGTGGCCTAGGATGTGATAAGACGGGAAAAATGCAAATCTGAGCTGTGGCGGAAAAAAGGATGAAATTCAAGGAGATGTAAGGAATGCTTTAGCGTAACATCCTGTCTCGACGCTACGGAATTAAAACTGCAAACTGTAATTCGCTTGGAAAGATAATAAATGATGTATGCTGCCGTCGCGCGACGCTGCCTGCAAAAAATTCCATTTGAATCTTGCGAGTTGAGTCCCCAGCTTTGGACTTGCACTTTGTTAATGTAGAAAATTTCTTCCTATTAAAAAAGCATAGAGCAAGAATAGTAATACTTTAAATGCATTTTGCGCTCAGGGAAAAATATTTATTTTCCACAGAAAAGTTTATTTCATTATTATATTTATTTACATGTATCTTTTACATATCTATTGTAGAATTTTTTATTATATTCTCGTTTTCAATTATTTTTTATTAATTATTACTTTACTTTTTCTCTCTCTAATTATTTCTTACGAGATATTTATTATCCAACTTTCGCTTTTATCATACGACTTGTTAGAGGAAGAAGTTTATGCTACTATAGATACTATATATGACATAATAAGCAATACATAAAACGATAAAAACGCTGTACGCGATTTACGTATGCTTTTTTCTCACAGTACAACAAAATTATTGCATATCCGCGTGGCAACAAAAGTATGCACAATCTATTTCTCGGCGCACGCAATTGCATTACACGCAATCTAAATTTTCCATTGTTGCACGCCACATGTCTGATGAATAGTTACAATAAAAAATTCCAAACAGTGACAGACAAGTTCTATTAAAAATATTGTTATGTAGCAAAATAGCATTTAAATAATATTTTTGCTATATTCTATCTTAATGCAATCTATTATATATTCCAGATTATGTTTCAGATGAATCCTATTAAAAATTAACTATAGGGCACAAGATAATATTTAAGTGACATTTGCTTTAATGCGATCTGAATATATCGCGAATAATTCAAATGCGAGAGGACTTCTCGAACGAAAAAATATAACAATGTGTCGGCAAAAACGATTGTGCGTGACGTGCAGTAAGACACGAGGAAGAAAAGAGAGAGAAGAAACGAGTCGGCACTCCCCGATGTATTTGTGGCAATTGATGCACTTCCCCGTCCGCATACGCATTGCTATATTTGCACGAGACGTTATTGTTCACGGAATATAATGGTTGCCATGCTTTATGATTTGCCATATGAATATACTTGTTACGTCGTTTGCGTCATGATTCGCGATACAGATAGCTTTTGCCTTTCCGGTAACGATCATATAGATCCGCGCAATGCGTGCAGATCCATTCCACCTGTATTTTCTTAAAATACAGGTTCTCGCAAGAAAGCGAGCGCTTCCTTCCTACTTCGATTTAAAGAATAATTTCTATCGTGCAATTTAAATTTCCTTTTCATATTTCTAAATTAAAAGAAGAAATTTACATTGTAAAGTAAATTAAGTATGGTAAAAAGATGGCGGAAAGATTAATGCGAAAAATTATGTATCTATGAAGATGAAGCAGGAGGCCGCGATACTTAAGATTAATTGGATCCGATAAACTTGGGAAAAACACCGACGAATAAGTATGTAATTTCAAATTAGATCGAATAATATGTAACATCTTTAGAAAATATATCTCGTGTAAAGAAAGAGAAAGAGATGTACGTATGTAAATACTCGTATTTAAATGCATGATACAGTAATAGAGACATGTTACGCCAATTACGTACTCGATGCATTCGGAGAACGTTGTATAATGAAAAGCGCAATCTCTCATGGAACGCACGTGCGCGTTTCTCTCCTCATTTAAAGCGAACATGTCGGCGTCTCACGAAATACTAACGAACGCTTGCCTCTGGGATTCAATTTTTTTTCCGTCTCTGCGAGATACATTCGGCTCGGATTAAAACTCCATCTGTCACAAGTCGAGTTCTGCGAACATATCGCGACGTAAAAGCCGCGTTTTCGCGTAGGAAACGTAATTGGAGCCCGTACGGACAATACAGTCGGAAAATCCTCATTAAGAGCCTCTCTTTGACGCAGCAGTAAAATTTCAGAAATCCGTCACAAAGAACTTGACGAATCGTCGCGGTGATAAATTTCATACGTCACAACTCGATATGATGAAGCTTTGTGAAGCTTACGCGGCAGAATCATGCCTCGAGAGACGCTTTAAAGAGAAATATCTCTTCAGGATTGTGTAAGATTGTACTAAAATTAAAAAGATGTTAAAAGACTTTAAAATCCTTAACATTTAAAGGAAATGTATCAAGTTCAAAGACTCAAATTTGCGCTTTCAAAATACAAATTAAATAATTTTTCATCAAGAGACAAATTAAAATCGCGCCACTGCATTATTTTAATATCTTCTTTTCCGATTTATAAAATTTAAACTTAGTTCGCCCCATTTATCCGCGGACGTATGAAAAATATTTAGCGCTTACACGGAATAAAAAAAATTGCCGCGCCATCGTCATGATGCGATGATAGTCGACCGTTTCGAAAAAGCGCGTGTCAACGATGACGGCGTTCGCGACTGTGCGCGACAGTTGCGGTAAAATTAGCGCCAAAGCGCGTCGTTTAGCGACATTTCGACGACCGCGCGCGATTCGCGGGACGAACGCTTGTGCAAACAGTACATTGCGGTTGCAATTTTGCCGATCGGCGGACCACTCGCGGCCGGGCATCGTGCGGAACCGCAAAAATGGCTAACGGTTCGGCCACTCCGCATAGTTATGCTCGTTGCTCGAGCGCTCTCATCCGTCGTTCGGTACGCGGCTAATTCTCTAGCTGGCGGGTAACGCGAACGAGGGGGAGGGTGGGGGCGGGGGCGCAATTGATCCGCGCACGGTATGCACATTTGCACGCCCGGTGGTAGACAGACGCGTCGAGTGGTAATCTCACAAAGAGGTAATCACCCGCTCGATGCACTCGCGATGCCAGGCCGCCAATGGCGTGGCACGATTATCGCGAAGGCCAAACAGGCAGGGTCGCCGCTTCGATTTCATTCTTCTATTCCGCATCAAATTGAAGATTGCGCGTAGTTCAAGACGATCGAGATTCTAAGCAACACTTTTCGAATGTTGCGCAAACATTTTGCATTTTCTGGGTCATATCATTTCCTAAAATAAAGTTTTCTAAATTGCTCGTTGCACGTATTTTGAAACTTTTTAAAGCGAAATGTGTGTAAATGTAAATCGCGCTATATTATATTATTATCAATAGTTTGTACTCGTATCTGATGGGAGAATCTCGCGACGGGAGTCTTTTGCACGACACAAATTTTAATTCAACGCGCGCTATACCTATCCAAATGTCAGATATACGTTTCCGCTGCGTTCAGAACGATATGCAAGATACGCAACTTTGTTATGGAACAGATGTGATTTCCACGACCTGCGGAGTTTCGCATTCTGTAGGATGCGCAACTAACCATCGCGCAAACGCGAATCCGCACACACGCATCTCTATCAACGACGAGAAGCGGAGTAGACGGCGGAATAAATTTGAATTTCCGATGCCACCCGTGAAATTCCCATATCAGTGTCCGGATTACATTTGCATCACAGTGCACGGTCGTCCGACGACCGAGGGACGACGAGAAACGACGAGCGCGCACTTGTAAAAATGCGCGAGAGCGCGCGTTGTTCGTTATTACTCCCCGAGTGAAACAAGTAACACGCGCGAGCGCTTGTTCCAATCCGATACCAACATTAATTTGGACTTTGATTAACGCCGGGATTGCATTAGCATCGCAAAAACGCTCAAACAAACGCGTAATGCGAAGAAAGATACGCGAGAGGCAGATTCGAGAATCTTGATTAGCGGCTTTCGTAAACCTAAACGACGCAACGCAATTACGTATGGAAGACATTTTTAGCGTTTTATAAAGTATTACTACGTAATTAGAGAATACGCGTATTATTATACACGCGCAAGATCAAATAAGACTTTACAGGAATTTAACGAATTAAAAGGTAACACTTAAACATTGTATGAAATTTTTATTTAAACAAACAAACGAATGCTTTTCTTGTTAAAAATTGTATAATTTTAATAATAAAAAAATTACAAAAGAAATGAAGCAGGAGATTAATAATGACGTTTAAATAACGTTGTGTACGCTGGCATGGTAACCAAGAGAGAGAGATTCAGTTTCGATAAATTATATAAAATAATAAATAATCTAAATTATATAAAATAAACAAATAGTTTTTATCTTTACACGTCATTGTTGGCTTCGATCACATGTCTTGTGCAATTTTTCATCTAATTTTATTATTAAAAATATATATTTTTTTGAGAAAAATTTATTTGTCTGTTTAGATAAAAATTTAACTTTACTTTTTATTTAATCGATATTAAAAAGCATTTTATTTTTCCATTCGATAGATTCTCTTATAATCTGTAAACATTTATCAGAACATTTATATCAAATGTCAGAATCGTCCAAATTCCATTTGCCTTGCAGCATCGTAAATAGACCAAATCGGAATCTAAATTGAACTTATTCCGCGAGCTGTATCAATAGTTGTGTATTTTCGCAAAAGCCAATATCGTATCTGATCGAGAGAAACGCCCTCGCATTTTCGCAGACGCGAAAAATAATCCGGCGCGTTCATTTCCCTTGGTCCAAATAAACTTTGAGGATGCGCGTGAAAGAAATTATATATATATATATATATATATATATATATATTTTTTTTAGCATCAATTACGTCTACAAAGCATACATACGCACATGCAATTGCGTCCAAGAGTCATAAGTTTTGTTCAGCCTTGCAAAAAGCGACTATTCTTTTCCTTCTGCTACGGCGTTTCTTTACAATGGAGTATGAAATTATAAGTAATGCTCACGCTTTCCGAGTTGTATGTTTTCGGATTTACAATCGGTAAAAAACAAAAAACAATATAATACGTGCGAATACAAGGTGTCTTGCCTTCTTGCACTCAATAGTAAATTCTTTGAAGAATTTTATTAAAAAAACATTTTTTCGATAGAAATCTCTCTCTCTTTTCTCTCTCCAATTTTCAATTTTTTAATATTTATATTAAACGTCAGAATCGCCCGAATTCCATTTACTTTGTAGCGTCGTCTCATTAAATTTATAAAATTAAATCTCTATTAAATATATATTCTACGTATTCTAAAATATATCTCTTCACATTATCTGCATTAGAAATAAACTTCTAAATTTTCAGAATATACGAAATTTTGTTACCAAGAGAAATGCATAAAATATTCCGTATCGAAGAATCGATTTTATATTCAAGAAGGAATCTATATTTGGGAGAAAGTAATCGATTTTTGATACACCCTATATACATATATATAGCAAAAGGAAGAGCGGAAACGATCGTGCATCGGGCAAAGAAGGAGAAGGAAAAAGAGTGAAATAGGAGGAGAGGGGGGTGGAAGATATCGCATCTTCACCGAATGCACGGAGTGCATCCGACACCCCGGGTTCGCCTCCTCTCTCCCTTCGTTGAGAGAGCCGCCGCAACCGGGGCCCGCCTGCCATTATCTCATTTTTATTCATTCAGCACATTGTTTCTGGATTACGGGTTGTCCGCCGCTCCATTCGTCATCGCTTATTTTTACCCACGACCAGCCAGCCGGCCGGCCGTGATTTACTTCGGCACCGAAATACGTTTCGCAAACCATCGTGCAATCCATTGTGTTCCGCGTCGAAAGACGGCTTTTTCATTGTAATTTTCACTTTTACATCGCTCGAGGCAGCGTCACGATGCGTCTCGCGCGTGCGCATATTTTGAGAAACTCGTAATATATTTGTTTCTTTCATTAAAATCACCTTTTGCGCGCACGCGCGCGTCTTTACAAAATCTTATATAATTTCCGAATTTCTCTCTTTTAAATATCTTAAAAACAAATTATTTATGTATATAATTTTTTGATATAACGCAACTTTCTCGAAAGATGCGCGAACCGCTGCATCTGCTTTCGCACAAATATCGCCGCGAGAGGTTGCGATTCCGCGATCGTGAGCTCTCCCTTGTCGAAAGTCCGCTGCGGCGTCCCCTCTGCTGGCGTTTCCAAGGTTTTCACTCATTTACGGTGCCGTGACCTTCCCATAAATCACTGCAATTCCGCGTGTCCCGCGCCATCTCGGGCGATTCGCGTGCGCATCTGCATATCGGATTACACGGAACGCGCAGGAGGAAACGGCCCCCCGTGTATAGAGCTATAGGCGCGCGAGGCGATCCTATGCATAAATATGTAACATCGCATCGATGTTTTGCGTTCCCGTCTAATTGGCCTCGCAATCGTTTCTGCCGACTGGAACACGGCAACGGAAACCAAATATCGCCGAGATCTCTCCCGCGCGCGGTTCTCTACAGGATCGTTCAACTCTCCCCGGCATTTATAGAACGCTAATTTATAACTGACGAGGGAGGTGCACGCATTTTTTCCAAAGATCATGTGTCTGTTAGATTTATTTTGATAATATATACGACAGCTTTTAAAAATTATTATTAAATGTAAAAATTGAAAGGAAATAAATTACGTACGATTAATATAAATATCTATCGTATATGATATTATCTCTACATATTTAATCGTGATGGGAAAATTAAGAATGCAAACGTGCAAAATTACACGAACATGCTTTACGAGTTTAAAGTTTCTCGGATAAAGCGTGATATTTCAGGAACACCGCTAAGTTTACCGGGCTCTTTCGAGCTTCGTTAATTAATAACGAACTGAAACAGGTTGTTATTACAGGTTGTTATGAAATATCGCGAACGAGATGGCCATCGTATAGAGTGGCTTTATACTAACTACATAGATACAACAAAGTACGTATACAATAAAGTTGGGCTATAATCGTGGCTGCTGCATCATATCCCCGATGATTTAATCGATCGTGCATGAGAATCGTATTCGCCATCGGTCAGCAAAAGTACCACGCAAGAATAACGGAGGGAACAAGAGAAAAAAATACATACAATGTGCGGAATGTATAAATCGATCTGTACCGATTCGGATCGCCTTGCGCGAATCGAGAGATTCGATAGAAGCCTCACTTTGCTGGCAAATAACCGCATGTTTATCTCGGCATATGCTAACGATTTCGTGGAAGAGAGCTCGTCGAGCGTGCAACCTGGATCTATCCATCTAGACATGTCTACCGAGACCCACATTACGTCTCCCCCACATACTTCCCCCTCGTCTCTCTTCTCTTTCTCTTTCTCTCTGTCTCCTTTTCTATCTACCTCTCCGCTACCGTGCGTGTTCATCGTTATAACGCGTCTAACGCGTGACGCGGATAATTGCGAGTACCGGTCAGCGACTAGCTAATGGGTCGGTAAAATCGAAAGCGAGAGCACGTCGGAAAAGCCAGGGGATAAGCGAGATCCGGATGGAACGAAGAGAGTGAGAGTCATATCGAAAGAAGATAAAGTTCTTATTATCGGATTTATATGAAAAATTAATCACAATTTTAGCATCGTTCAAAAAAGTGTTTTGAGTTGCATGCATTTATATCTTTTTTTTCTACATCTCATGCATGTATAATATTCTTTAATCTAATAATATCAAATTCTACTTTTTTTACCTAATGTTTAATTTTATCAATAACAAATTATTTATAAATAAATAAAAAATTCTCGTTTTCATGTAATCGATCAATTCAAATAGTGAATAAATATAATTCATTTATATATTTTTTATTTGATGAATAAAAAATTAATATACAATAAGAGAGAGAGAAATAAAGTAATTTTATCAGAATTCTTACAACATATAAATTTCCTGAGAAAAAAGGGAAAAGAAATTGAAAAATCCATCGTTTAAACGATCTTGTTCAAAGATGAAGAGAGGAAAAGGAGAAGGGGTGGAGTTGGTCGAAGAATCTTAGGAAGAGATATTTAGAATACTTCACATACCTATCTAATGAGCATTCCCCGGAGTCAAAGGAAAAGCTTCTTTTTTCCTTCGTGTTCTTGTCGTATGCGTGTCATTTGCATAACGACCGGGAAAATATGAAAGGTAGATGAGGGAAGTGAGAGAAGGGAAAAAAGGATGGTAAGCCCTTAGGGAACACATGTTTTCGCTACAGTTTGTTTTATGTCTTTGGTGCATTCTCGAATGACCGCTTTACGATTTCCGTCGTGTTACAGCAACGTAATATCGAGAGAAAATAAGTATCTCAAACCAAAAAAAGTACTTTGAAAACTGGGAAACGAATGTCACTAAAATTAATGAGACGAATGTAACATGCCGAGTAATATTCTTTTGTTCCAAGCTATATAAAGCTGAAAATGTTTAATCGTAAACTGTAGTTTATAATTGAACAATTTTATACGCAAAATTGTAATTTTTTAAAACTATATTATTATAGCTATTTTATCGGAAATTGAAGATATTTTCAAAATCTGTCCAGTTAATTTCTCGATTTGGATCAAACTAAGTTTAAAAATTTTTTTTTAATAGAAGAAAAAAAGAAAAGAAAAAAGATATTTAATTTCGTAAGAATTGAAAACAAATATTATATATATTAAAAATTTCTTTTGAATATGCCTGTTTCGATTAACGAGACAAGCATTTCTCTCGCAATCATTCGAGATCACGCTGCTCGTTCCATAATATCGGCATCCACGTCGCACATATGATTACGCGATCTGGCACGATAATTATTCCGCATTGCCATACGCGGTTCATCGAGTAATAAGTCGCAATTGCATGCGAAGCAAGAGAGTGCGTTATCGTGCGCGGAGTCTCGAACCAGGTGTTATTATTCTCCCCTGATTATTATTCTTAGCTGCCGCGTATAAGCCGGTCGACGATGCTTTGCTCTTCCGAGAAGTGATACTTAATTAATGGGCGGCGGAGAGAGATAGAGAGAGAAAGAGATGGGCGAAGAGCAAACATACGAGACAACTTAGTAGCCCGCTCACGTAGATCTCGCGTTTTCGCCCGGCGAGACCAGCCGTGTAACTTTACTTTGTTGTCGTGATGGGAAACGCACTACCACATAAAACTCATTTTTATGTCGCCTTTAACCACCAACTCTAAATCAAATCAGCCCACATTTTCTGCATCTATTATTTCAATCTCGAATCAATTCTTTCTCAATTTACGAAAATGTTTAATCTTGTTAAATAACATAACAATTATTTGTTTTTAACAAAATGCTGATGCTCCGAAGAAAGAGAGAGAAAACACACGGCGAAGAGAATCGTTAATACGACGACCATCGAAAGAACACGAAGAGCATCGTTGGACGCAGCTGGTCGATTCGCGCGTGATCTTCGTGCTTTATGGGGCGCATGGGGATAAAATGGCGGAAGGACGTTTTGCAAATATAAGCCTGCCGACCGTAAAGAGCAACATGCTCTCTTCACGCAAAGGTAGAAAGAATGTCATCATCGCGAAACGACACAATGGCTCGTACACGTAATGGCGATCATCCTATTCAATGCCCTTCTCGCCATTTTGCGTCCGTGAAACGGTCTTGGCAGTAAAGACCTTTTAGAGGAGACCCTCCTTCTGCTCTCTTTCATAATATCCTGTTCGCATCTCCGTGTTTCCGTTTTTACTCAGCTATAAGAACATCGAGGTTCATGGGTCGTGCTATACGCATCGGATGTCCCTAACGAGCGTAAAACATTAGCAAGAATGTGGTTTGTATCGAATTTTGCCTCGAGAAATTTAATTTGATATTTTGCGTAAAAATAACATTTTTTAATTAATGTGTTAATGGAATAATAATAATTAGACTTTGACCATAAACAGCGTTGCTAATTAAAATTGTCTTTAACTTTTTAAGGGCGATGAAAATGAATGTTAATTTTGAGTATGTAAAGGATATTCAGAGGACATGCATTTTCCGTAAATCAATGCAAAGCAAGAGGAGCATCAGATTTTTTTATTCTATTGTGTGGTCACTCAAATATGTAAATGATATAATTTGATTTTAATTAAGATAACAATCGCAATTGTTGATAAATAATCCTGGCATATATTTATTACACGATAAAACTAACAGATCGCTAATGAAGATTCCCGATGTCATTAAATCAATCATCAATTGCCATATTATCGCAAGCATTGATCAATAATAATTTAGAATTTATTTATTGAATTTTCATAAATTTTGTTTCATTTCAATTATGATTTAATTGCAGAAACAGAGATGTCTCAATAAAATTATTATTTTGTTTATTTTATGTATACACTTTTGCTAATAATAAATAAATCAATAAATAAAATGTTAATAAAATAATAATATTTAAGTATGAAGTAGAATTAGATTCAAACCTGAAAATATTAATTTCTACATATTTGTTGTGATTCATTTTAAAGAATAAATTTACAAAATTAAAGAGAAAAAGTCGATTTCATTTATTACTTAATAAAAATACAATCTCAGATAAAAACGATAGAAAATACGGTTTGGCGAGTTAATTGGCGAATTAAGAATACAAAAATTCTGACACTATTTTTCAATGAAGATCTCCATTTTTCGAAAAATTGAAAAATCTCGACTATAATCTCTTGGAAAATGCATATGCTCGCATAGCAGATGTGTCATATGGCAGAATGTCAAGGCTAATATCGTGCATCCGGTAGAAACGCGGTACGTTTTTAATTGCAATTTAATTGAAATTTTTCAATTTAGTATTCGAAAGTTTTTGTCATTATTGCAATTAAAGAACAATAGCGAGGCTATTCGCGGTTTTATCCAGCTCCCGCATTTCGCGAGCTCGGTTTAAGGTTCAAGAATCTCTTCCTCTCGGTATAACTTCTTCACGCAACTCAACCGATTATTAAATATCAATATATCCTCTTGCGAACGTAACACGAGGTTCGGCTGCCGCAACTCGGTATCTGGCTACGACCGAGTCCGCAAGCGAATCTCGCTGAGAAGGAAAGATCAAAATTGCCGGTACGCGACGGACAATACCCGATTGTCGGAGAATATCCGTTCCGATAATAACCGCGGGAAATGGTAGCATGATAATATGGTACGCTACGAAGAAAAAAGCACGCTCTCATAAAAACCGCACAATGATCGTCGATGGAAGATTATCCCTGCGAAGCGGAATTAATCTCGATGGCGAATTATTAACTCGGTTCCCTGATAAATCTGACGCGTTCTACTACTACATGCAAAAAGTTAGTTTTGCATATTTATGTGTGTTATTCACGTAGAATTATATTTAACGTTCCGTATCTATTCGTAAACGAATATATGCATGAAGTACTTCATACCTTTTAGCTATTTTCGTATAAATTTCACATGTAGTATAATAAGTAACATTACAGTAACAAACAGTAAATATGAATATGAAATAAATATATGAAATATGAAATAAAATATATATACTATGAAATAAAATAATATATATACTAAATATATAAACGATTAATAACATAGTTATTTCCTAACTTCTTTTTCACGTTGAAATATACGAATCTATATTATTTTATAAATGTTGTCACGTAACAAATGAAAAACGGACGATGGCTTTGTGCGGAATTATCTGTCAGACCCGCCACGACATTTTCGCGACAGATGTACATTTTTCATCATGTCGCATATATATACATTATGCATTTTGTAATGTATGGCCGCAGTCGGACAGCACACAGAAAAGGCCAAGCAAAATTCTACCATTTTACATAAAAAAATAAATAAATTTTGCTTAACGAAAGATAGAAAACTAGTCAAAAATCGGATTATCGAGAGACGCGCTGAATGCGCAAAACATAAAATGTTTTTAAACCACTCTCTTTCGTGGAAATTACACGGTAACTTCGAAATTGTTGGACAAGGGAATCTTCGTCCAAATGTCCAGCGTAATTACGATGAAGGCAAGTTACCGTCGACAAGGGCTTATCCCGTTAGGATAAAAAAATAATTTCCGAACTTGGTCGAATTCAATTTGGTCGTGCGTGTAAAAGGTAAGTTACGATCACGTCTCTCAGGCAATTCTCCATATTGGAAATAACTTTTTCCGATTGCCCTTTTCGCGTCGTTCGCCGGTACCGAGTTCTGTACTTACTTCCGCTGGGGAAACAATTTTTGACGTTACATCATATATTACTGCGATCATTTCCGTATACCGAAACATTTGTCATAAAATTAGTGACTGATAATCATTTATATACATTATTTTAAGAGTGGTAATTAAATCAATTTATGCAGAAAAAAAATTATATCAAATTATATATATTAAATTTAATTCATTCACATAAATACTAAATAGTAGGGTAATAAAATTAAAAGTAGTAAATACTAAATAAATATAAGGAAATAAAATCGATTATTTCTTTAGAAATTATTAAAAAAGTTTCCAATCTATGCTAGAATTTTTTTTTATCTTCTCGTTTTCATAGAAAGAAACCATTCATGTGAAAATGATACGTGATGTGTAAATGAGTGCGATGTGAATATTTTCGAGAAAGCGTTCTCTATTCGATCGTAAAGTCGGGACGTTCATTATTCGAAATGCAGGTCGATAGACACCCGATAGATTTTACTTGAATGGATGCGACATCGTTAAAACATATCTCGCGGAATCGCGTCCGTTGTTGCAATAGCAACGAGTATTCCAAGGGAAGCTTATCCAAGGCAGGACCGACGAAATCGACAGGTTCGATGAGACGTCGCGGCTCTCGTTGACGTAAGCCGAATATTGCTTTTCCACATCGTTACGTTTTAATAAAAGATCCTCCTGCTCTCGATCCTCATTTCTCTCCGAGGATTCGCCGTCATTCGCATCCTTTCTCCTCTCGCTTGTATTTCGAAGGTTGAATATTAATGTTGCGCTACCCGCGAGTAATATCAAGTCGCTGTACGTCTATCCGAGTGGCATTTTCGTCGTCCTACGCGCTGTCATTGTGTGCATTATTCGCGGCATTATATTTAAATTTCCGCGCGTGTGTGGGACGCACAAGCGACGACTCAACGGGCATGCTAATTGTTCCCTTGCTGCTTGTTCCTTTTTTTCCTCGATTATATTTTCACGGGAAGCTTTCGGAATCGACGTTCGTCTCGCGGATGCTTTCACGCCATCTTGTCGCGAATATCCCATTGAGTCACATTTCAATCACAACAAATGGAAGAAAAAGGGAAAAGATTAATTTATATCCTGGCAAAGTTAATTATTGATAGGATATTCCAAGTTACTTAATAAAACTGGAAAGCTATGCGTTGATTAACGATAAAATGTCAAGTTTTATGAAGCATCCGTTGCTAACGTTACATTACCTTTGCCGGATAAAACTAATCTAGCCTTTATATACTCTAGATATTCCTTCTCGTTAGTAAAATCCAGTAACTAAGAGCCAAACGTCCCTGGTGTATCTATAATCGAATCTATGATTTGAGATACCGGATCGTTGGAACGACTGTCGTCGTTTTATGTTGTTCGTGCGTGTCATTAATTTGCGGGCGGACGGATCGCATCGACGGCGGAGACATTTATCACAATGAAGATATTATCGAGATATCTATCGTAGCACGCGTAGTCGATGGGATACAGGCTGTACGGCGGCTGATTGTTGACTCGATTACGACGCGTACGGGACAAGAATCTCAAACGTCTCCTCCGTCGAGCGGAGAGAGGAGAGTGATACCTAGTCACGCCGAAAGAAAAAAAAAGCGACCGAGCGAGTTTCTGCTGCTACCTCGCTATGTACTTGTCATCGAGTCCAGCTCGCACAAGATTATATTCACGTAAAATGTTTGGTTATTACATCGACGGAAGGAAATTATCCTAGGGACAACAAGCTCGCACGGAAACTCAAAGGTGGCCTGCTGCAGAGAGAGGAATCCAAAAGGATTAAAGAGTAAAAAAGTCAAGTTTAATTACCGGTTATGCTCGTAATTTGGTTAAGATTATTAAAGAGACACGCACACATATAACGTAATGCATCTAACAATGTCAATGAGAGATCCCGGGGGGGTTACTTGTATACTTCTTTGTTCAACGATCCGGTGGTAATCTTGAACGAAGATCGCGACGGAGGTAGAGTGGAAGGCCGACCGGCCGCCATTACCGGACCCTGGTGCGGCGGTCGGTCGGTCGGTCGGTCGGCTGTTCCATTTGTCGTTACACGGGCGCGTCATCATGAAGTCATATTTCACGACTTATGGTAATTACGATCTACCACCCAGAAGTCAGGTGCGCATGCGTGCGGGACTCTTTGTCACGCGCGCGCTCGCGTGTACACCGTGCATGTGTAACACGCATCTCTCGCCGGACCGGACGTACGCGTATTACGCTTTTCGCGGGACACGCGGGGGATTGTGGAGCCATTTGTCGTGCTTGCGTCCGTCGTATCAATCTAGCGCGCCCGAGCCTGACCGCGACACAAATCGTCGCTTCGAGTAATAATTACTGTATGCCCGTCGGCGCGAGCCGCGCCGGTTTAATTGCCTCTCCGAACAGGAAGAGAAGAGAAATCGCCAAACGCTCGCCCGAGACAAAACGAGTGATGAGAGACGTCGTGATGTAACGCGTGTCGATGCAATGTCTTATGTTTTTCTTAAACGAATTTTTACGCGCAAGAACCTTAAAAATAATGACTCGTGTACAAAGAAAGCGCGCCTTATAAAGGAGAGAAGTACTCATCTTCATCCTTTCCATCAATGAAAATTGAGTATTAAATTAATCGAAGAATTTGCGCAAATTCTGTTACATATTATGTATCGAATCGTGGTCTATATAATTTCATTGTGTAAAGATAATAGTATAAATCGATATATAAGAACGATACAGACATGATGACCCAATCCGGTTTATATTTGTCCATTAGTTTTTTAAATCGCGGCGATATTTCTACCATAAATTCTGAATATTCAGCAACCGAGGCGTAGATATGAATTCATTTCAGTCGAATGGCCAAGAAAACTGTGTCCAAAATGGGTCAACAACAAAGTCCCGGTTACATCAGAACCATAAATCGGACCCGTGTACGGACAGCATAAAGGGCAATGACGCGCGGCTTGGTTGCGGTCTCGAAACTACCATTTTTTTACGTGCTATAGCTTGTCGCGCGGATTACTGCGGTCTGAGCCGTGGAAACGATTTCCGTCTTTTTAGAGGGAAATAAAAATCCCGGCTTCTCTCTGTGACCGATCGTTTAGGGCCGCGTCCCTACTAGTGGCAGTTTCGCGAAGTTACGATTTCTGCGATCGATCATTTGAATCATCTGTTTCGCGGCAAATTCGCGTCTGAATCGAAAACTACAGAGAAAAAAAAACATAGCTTGTTTACAAATTATAAGAAAAATAATAACAAGGAAGAAATAATATGTAAAAATATATTGCTCTTCTAAAAAAAGTACATCAATGATTCTCTTTATAATTAATCGCTATGCAAATCTATATAAACTCTCAGACATTATATTATATATATTATTTTTATTTAATTTTATTAAAATGTTCAGTATTTTAATTTTCAAAAGTATTGTATCAAATATTTAGATGCAGTATTTTTTTTATTAAAAATACAATGTCTTCGATATTTTTTTTTTAATAAGAAGAAACAACATTCTGTAATAAGTTAATAAATGATAAAATTATTATAAATCGACAAAAAATGACAAGGTATTCTTCCTCTGTGGTATTCGATCGAACTGAACGGATCGACAGTGAGCGTACCTGCCGTCTTAATATCCGGTATCCGTCGATCGATCCCGCGCGCCGAACCGGTAACTATCGTGGCTGTTTCAAGACACTATGAAGGCGTCGTAGTCGGTCCGGCCACACAAGTGGAAGAGAATCCCTTCGATCGGCAGACCCTTATTCTTTACAGACGACGAGAGGATACGACCAAAGCCGCAAGCGGCACATCCTTGCATCGTGATCACGGTACAGCTGTTGCACTTAATAGTGGTTATTTGTCGCTCGAGCGTGTTAAAATGTTACTGTCTTGTTGCGCGCGGGCAAAATTCCGCGTGAGACGCGGTTCTCTTTAACCGGCGGTAGTTCCCTTTTTTATTCTCTCTCTCTTTTTCTCTTTCGCGAGCCCTGCCATTTTACACGCATTGTATAGCACGTGGTATTTTAAAATTTCCGCCTAGTGCGGAACTTGGCATTTAGGGATTATATTTTCCGATGCTATAATAATTTTATAAATGGTACACATTATATCGACATAATGTCGCTATTAAATGCCATTTAAATCGGACTTAGTTTCTAATAATTATTACAGAACATCATAGATAAATTGTCGCGAAAATTTCATAATAAGTATTCATGTTGCTTTTATAAAATTCTTATATATTTATAGTTTACAAAGTCATAAAAAGTATAAAATAATAGTACGTAATTTTCTAGTGAGAAAATATTGGGATGAGAAAGAGTTACAGATTATAAAGTGATTACGGAATACATAAATAGAACGTTTATTAGCCTGAAAATTTACGCAAATGTATCAACTGAGAAAGTGTTTTGGAAACAAGTCCCATAGAAAATTAATAGGATCGTTGGTCGAGAAAATGAGATAAATCTTGAAAAGAACAAAATGGATTGGCCAAGATGCTTTTATGCAGACGCGCGAATAGCTTCTCGTAAAGCTTTTACGTTCGCGATGTATAAGAGAAAATGCTCGCGCGTATAAAGTATATACGCGGTCGCCCGGCTTAAAAGCGCGATTTTGAGTCTCGCGGGTTAAGTGCGATATCCGACAAGTATCGCGAGAGAATACTATGGATTCTCGTTAACGGGAAGTTAGAGATGGTCGGACATTTTTACGCCGCTGTTTATTTCTTCTCATCGCGTTCACGACGTCATAACGCTTTATTAATGTCCGTATAAATTGCGTACGTAAATAAAATCGCGTGCACGCGCCGAGGAATGAAACGAATCTCGCGCGTCGATCAGTCCGAGCAAAAACTCATTCATCTAAGGTACTTGGCATGATTCATCCAGTACGTGATCGAAAGCACCACGATGACGATGACGACGGCGATACGCGGGTACGTCTTCACCGTCGCGATCGGATTTTTGCGCGAAGCGTAACGAGAACATTCCGCGGAATCTCGTCTCGCAAGAGCGCTCGCGCCGCGAGTCGAGGATGATCTGGCCAGCTGATATCGAGTGACATCCAGCGGGGAACACGCAGCGTCATTTGTTACCGACACGAGCAAGCGGGCGGGAGGGAAACGCGCCGACAATAGGGCCCGCCCGGCCAGGCCCATTCGAAGCCCCGCTGAGCGAAGAGAGAGGTCGGCTTTTTTCACCCGACTCGAATACCGACGACTCTTCCTCTCCTCTCTTCCTCCCGAGTAGCGACCTTAACCCGGCGGTGAACGCGCTCGGAAATTCAAGGCGGATGATTAAGCTTTGATCCCTCTTATCCCGGAAATGACTTCGTGATTTGCCCGCTCGAATGTTTGCGCAAGAGCGTAACGAGCCTTTCTTATATCGCGTTACGATTGATTATCTTAGTCGCAATTTTTCAGGTGTACTCTAATTTTGTCCGCTTCTTTTCTAATCGTACTATATGAATCATTTATTTGATTATTATGTCTACAAGTACGCTTTAAGTAGTCTATTTAAAGATTTCTATTTAAAAATATCCTTGTCGAAAAAATATTTAAATGTAAACTAGATTTGACATTTGGCTTTAAATATTTTCTTTACGAGCTGCAAATTTCCATCGTGAGTGCAGCTATTATTGCTGCGTGCTCGCGAGAAGGTTTCTTTTTCGTCGAAAAGAATAGACTTGTCTGAAGATCGTAAGAGGAACAACTAGAAACGTAAGTCGAGACAACGAAAACGTACTTGTTAGACAAGCGTGGCACGTACCCAGTCAAGGACCCAGGGCGGCTTCCATTACGCTCCGTTTCTTACCTGGAACATACAAATGAGGATTGGATTAAATATTAGTTGAATGATGTGTGGCCGAAATGTTATCTTAAATATTTATGAAATTCAATCGGTTATTATACGCTCGTGTAGCAAAATAGGAGAATGCGTTCTGAATAATGCTACAAGGTACATGATAAGAGATGCATATCGCAATTTTTACGTGTGAAAATGTTTCGATATTAACATTTTAAAATTTTATCATTAATTACAGAAAATGTTATACATAGAGATATACCGTGTACCACTTAGATAATTAAGATTATTTTCAAATAAGTATAAAATATTTTTCCATTGTAACATTTTTTGTAAATATGCAGTGAAGCACGCTTTTATCTCGTGCTAAGGTTAAAGATCATTAAAGCAACGAAGAATGCTAATTAATAACGAAGCTGAGATTACAGTGAAGAATCTATAACGAAGCGAGTATAACTAAACAGAAACGTTAATTAACACATTGCCGGGATCGGATTCCGCGAAGCTTCGCGTTCATCCTTGCAAATCTGAAATTCGATCTAATTTCAGATGCGACTGATGGTGAATTTTTTAGCGCGCGATAAATTCACATGCCTCTCTTACTTTTCTCTCTTACGCGTGATTCGATTGCGAGCTCGCATAAAATGTGAGATGGTGTTAAACTCGAACGATGCCGGTATCATCACGCGTAGTTCATCACGTGTGAATACGCGTGTAAAGGAATGCACGTGGATTTTTACTGTCATTAAAGCATGTAGCTTTTCAGTTTTTTTTTAATTTTTTAATTTTATTTTAGAGAAAGCTAATCATTTCGATGATAAAATAAATGTAATAAAAAAATCTGAAATATTAATCCAAAATAATGCTCGCTTCATATATGCATTTATTTAATTAATTCGTCGTATATGTATATGCAACGTAATTTATCACATTTAAAAATCACAAAACGAATGATAATCGTGTTTTTATCGGAATGAAGAACTAATCTTTCCTTCGTGTCTTCTACATACGTCTGTAGAATTTTTCGCGGTCGGTTCGGAGCGAATTAAAGCTCGGGGTTCATTCCGGATGCTTCGAGGCGTTCGATCGGGGGGGAATCGTTTTTACGAGGCGACGGCGCGCGCGCCGACGAGTGTGATTGGAATTTTATTAATTGGTCGTTGCATAATTCATCTCGGCGGCTTCCCACCTGCACCGGGTGTCCTCGAAATCACAAAAATTCTTTCTTTCTGCTGTTAAAATCATCCAAATAATTCTTCCTGATATTTTTCATATGCAATATTTAATCATATTTAATCACACATACATTAAGTAATATTTAAAATATAAAATATGTATTAATTATGAAAAGAAAGACTTTGGACCATGACTTAAGGTGTAATATATGTGAAAAAAATCTGAGAGTTTAATTAACAGATAATTCCGCGAATATTGATGTTGACAGTTTCGTTATCCTTGACATTGTAATCTCTCATAACATCTATCGACATTGTAAAGGATCCGAAACAGGATCGAAGCGTTTGTCACAATCAAGTAAAAAGATTTTTTATTTGATATTAAATTTCTTGATATGTAACAATTCCGACTTTCAGATTTTTTTCACGTATATTATAGTTTACGTCATGATCTAAAGCCTTTCTTTTCATAATTAATTGATTTTTGATCTTACGGATCTGTCTTACTTATTCCTTTTAAAATATGTATCGTTCACAAAATAATATTTCTGAGAAAATGTCAATAGTGCAACAGCAATAATCTTGAAATTGATTCTAGTTATAAAATAATTTTTTATAAAGTGAAGCAATCACATACTATGTGATTATTAGCTCTGTTTTAAAGTGTATTTGTCACTTAGACAAAATATGTCATTTATAAAATACCCTTTATAACACGTTCAAACTCTCGTCACGTTAAGTCAGTGTATTAGCATTAGCACATAATTCCGCGAATAATGCTAATTCGCAGGAATACTTAATCGAGATGTTCACCGGACGATCGAAAAAGGCGCGGGATTATGCTTCGCAGACTTTATTAAACGCTGTTTTCGCCGGCGGATCTAAGCCTATTATATGATAATCGAGTTAAGCGACTAAGCGACGTTCTTCATTACGGAGAAAGAAAGGATTATATTCGATATGAGACGAGCTCGCTAAAGAATTAAACGCATGCAAAAGCGCGTCCAATTATCGGGATATTTTCAACGACTTTAAATTAATCCTAATGGAGTAGCAAAATTACCATTCATATATGCACAATGTATGCACGATAATGGTCCCTATACAGACAAAATTTTTATTTTTACGATAACGTGTAACTGTATCGTGACTTATGGTCTAATTTTTCGTTTTCAACGTGTGATAAATTATTACAAAATTCTATTTCAGAATTAAACGCTGCATTTAATCCTCTTCGTATCTCTTGTGAAAAAGGGCAATTTAAAAACGATGATAAAAATATCTTGCATCTCCCATTTCACTTTGAGTGAAATTATCTATTTTTTTCGAGTCGAGTCTTTTTAGATTTCTGGTTATTTCGCTTTTAATTCCAGTATACAGAATGTCGTTAGGCAACAGTTAGCAAATGGGGATATTAAAGTAGAAGTTTTGCGTTTTGATCCGTGGTTTAATGCGAATTTTAACGAGATCGTCGACGTTCGCGGCGCGTTCTCTTTTTGCATCCCCTGCTGTGCATATCCTGGAGGATATCGTCCTTTCCGACGTGAATAACTTTCGAAAGGGTCATTGTGAGATTTCTCATTTCGAGTGTCATCTAACGCGGAGTCACTTCAACATAGATAGATAGGTAGTTCCTACCGCACGTCATAAAATCTAAATGCATATACAAAATGTTCCAACGTTGAAGAGACATGTACAAAGTGGTCTAAAACTGTCGATTTGTCGTCAGTTCAATTCGAACTGAAATTTTTCTTAACGACAATTTCATTCGACACCCGATACATCTCCATCTTCTCTCAATTTCAATAATTTTACGCACCTCGATACAATACTCATGCATGAAATGCGATAAAGATCGCGCCATAGAATGGCGTGTAGATTGCGATAGCGCGATAAAAAAGGTTAATTAAATCGTAACGCTAATAATATACAACTGCCGAAAAAAGGGCGCGTGCAATTTTCGATTTGTTACACCTGCGACGCAGAACGAAGCCGATCGTAATCGCGAGCCGCCTCGTCCCGATGAAATTATCGCGATAATTTCCTGGCGTAGGCAACGCCCGGCATTATAAACTGCCGGACTAAGTATATAATCGCAGGTGCGCGTAAAGGAGAACTTTTCTCTTCCGTGCGGAAAGAAGCGCGTCTCGCGAGAGAGCGCATGTATCACCCAGCGCGGCGACCTTACGAACCTTCCGCGAGAGCTGTTCCTCCCGTGGAACGGGATGCTGCCTATCCTACGGCTGGCGAATGGATGCCAACACGTCTAGGAAAGGCGTGGTCGCCTTGGCGGCAACGGTCAGGTCATGATTTATCTCGCGTTCGGTCTCGAAAACGATTTTCTGCGATATCGTATCGCCATCCCTGCCGCGGAGGATGCCTTCTCGATACTCGGCTCGGGTACGAGACAGCCTTCGAGAGAGCGGATGCTGAGGAGAACGCAGGCATCGAGCGGCGAAGCGTGCAACGCGGGCTGGTAGCGGATCATTTTATCTCCCGGGAAGACGGCACCGCTAACTTGACCGAATGTCCGACACGCCGTTCTATCGCGCTTTATCGCGCTCTTAATTGAAAGTGATTAATGAAGACGGCGTCACTGAACTATGCATTAGGAGCATGGTAACATTCGGATCTCGCGACGTCAATCGTTAATCCTCGTCATAATTCTCAAGTACAATATCGAAAAACCTTTCCGCGCAATGTTGCAATGACTAGACGCATCCATTTTTCACCTCGGTTTACATTTGATTACGAGATAAATCATTCCGTGCGTCGAATCCGATATAAACGAGATTCCGTATATATCTCTTCCATTTTCGTCCAGTTGTCGCTCGATTCGAGGAGCCGCGGTAAGGAAGAAGGAACAAACGTCGGAATACTGACACGTCTGAAGAGAGGCGTGGCGATATCGGGGACGACCCGGGTCACGGGCGATACATCTCTCGCCGGCGCTGTCTCTCGAAAATGATTTTCCGCGATATCTCGTATATCTCGGGAGGACCGTGAGGCCGATAAGCCAGCAGGCGGCAGCGGGAGCCGGGCCTCGGGGAGGAAGGAAAGGGGGAGGGAGGGGTAGCCAGCCGGCAACGGAGAAACGTGTTGCACTCGGCGGCGCGGCGACGAGATGCAGGTGGTGCGAGTGATGGTAGTGATGGTGTCGAGCCGCCGGCACCGGTGATTACGTCAGACGACCCGTTACTCTCGACTCGTACAACCCCGAGCTTCTACGTGCCAGATGGCCGCGCACATATCCGAGGTGTGTCCGGCTAATATGACTGATTGCAATCTGCGCGAGAGCAAGCCGCACGAGAGACGCCCGCCTGGTAAGACGTAGGGCCGGAGAAGCTCTTCGCGTACCCCGGACGCTGCTGATGCACGAGGGATTTTGATATTAATCGCGGTAAAAAAGCATTTAAATCAGGGGAAAATTTTTATTTTACAGTATTATTATATTTGATAATCGATACCACGTACACGAAAAATAAACAATTAAACACAACACTATTAAAATTTAGAAACACATAAAGAACCCTCTTTCCGCATATAAATGTGATTAATATATTTTTTATTACTGAAAAATTTTTTAATTACTCAAATATAAAAACATGTTTTTCTGCAAAATAAAGTTTCTTGTTTCAAATGCTTTTTCCTTGGAGCTGGACAATTGTAATTCCAATGAAATATTAAACGGTTTATCATTACATTATATTAAAATTCTAATAGAGGAAATACATGGACATGTGATTTACTGCATTATTGTAAAAAATTCGAACTTGTCCGAATGTGCGTAATAACCGGAAATTTGATTATATCGAGAATTATATCAAATTATCTTGTAAATATAGTCGCGATGGATAAAATTAAAAATAGATAATTAATAAATCAAATTTTTTATATTTTCAGATATTAAATTCAGATATTCCCGATATTTTTGCGAATACGTCCGATAAACGGAAACCCTTAATCATTTTTAATCGCGCAATCTCCGCGATATAATAAGCTTTACGCGTTCCGAGCTCTGCAAAACTATTAAACGCGAATGGACTGATAAATTAACTTGGGCAAAATGTAAAAGGAAAAAGTCGCGTAAAATCGCATCGGAGGAGAAAGGCAACATCTTGGCGATCCATCCCTGTGCAGGTTGCAGGGTGGTTCGGCGCATGTTGCGCTGCTCTCGGCTACGTCGTAGCTAGTGATGCCGGCAGCAGCGGTAACCTTGTATCTGCCGTGGCAGAGACGCGGCTTTAATAAATGGGGTCCGCGCGAGGTTACAACCTTCATCAGCGGAGATACACCTGATAGCATCGCCAATCTCGTCACGCCGCCCCAGCGCCATTACCAAAGTGTCTACCGCACTTTACCACATGCTCTCCGCGCGCGCGCACCCCGCGTGTGTTGCGTCGCCTTGTGTTGCGTTGCGTTGTGTTGTGTTGTGTTGTGTGGTGTGGCGACCTGTTTCTCTCTTCGCACGTAACACATACACGCGCGCAACCCGCCCGTCTCTCCCGGAAGTATTTCCAGGGAGATGGAACAATAACGCATCTTCGAGACACGGACAGTTTCATACACATAAAACGGGAACAATGCTATATATATTTTTTCGAAAAGAAAAGAAAGAACTATTATATTCCGCGAATGAACAGGGAAAATAAGAGTTATCTTTGAAATGTACGTTCAATTTTCAAGAAGTAATGTATCACAACAGGTGTATACTATTTTTACTGGATGTATTAATATTGTTAAATCGATTCTAAATTCGTGAAAAGTTCACTAACCAATAAAGTAATTTTCCCAAAAATTTTCCATCATAAAGTCGATAAAAGTTTCAAGTCGAGTTCAATGAGAGAATTTTTCTAATTATAAGTACGGGGAATGTAATTTCGAATGTGGATGAATACGATATCAGTACTATATAGATGGATGTCTCGTAAAATAGGGCTGCAATAAAATGATCTCGCATTTACATCGCGGCTATTTCACAGAGACACGAGATAGCTTTATTAGCCGTAAATCATCCGGCTCGTAACTTCGGTAGCTCTGTCTATATACGTACTTCGCGTGCCATCTTTATAAAATCGTTTTGCCAACCCGTTACGAGCTTTATAAGTTTCCGTCTGATTTATAGCTAAATATACTACTCTCAACGACTCTTGGGTCTCGTCAGATAAATGAGCGTTTGCATTCGCATCGATCACGCGTTGTCGCCGATCGCTGTTTGCAAAATTGCGAATGCTTGTAACGCGCTCGCATTATTCCGAGGTAATTTGTTCGTTAATTAAGCTCGTGCTCGCCAAATTACCGCAAGTGCGAAATTACGGGGCGTTCTCGACTCGTTCTGTTATGTCGTAGAGGTGTTAAGCGATATCGAAACACGCGGTTAATATCAAACACGCGGTTGCTACATATTCTTGATTAATTATACATGTTCATTCATATTTAAATATTAACATTATACATACATAAAGCAAAATACTCAAGCAATTATGTATTAATGTCATAATATATCGTTTCTAATTAATATGTCATTATTTTCAACTTACGCCGTTTAAAGCATCACACTTGATACTTAAGCATTTACAATGTTTTTTTGGGAAAACTTTCTTCAATCATGATTTCATAATTTTAATAAAAATGAGGCGAAATAAACGAAAGATATAAAGAATTAAAGATATGAATCTAAAATTATACCGATATCACAATATTATTCGCGTTTTTATGGGATTTCTGTATTGAAATTTATTATATCGGCTTTTATTGCACTTGAAAGACTTTGCGCTGAAACTATCCTGGATGAAAATGATTTCTGAGCAGAGTACAGATGTTTCTATGAGCCATGATGACGTACTTGAGAGCAACTTTTCGCGAATCGTAAACGGATACGCTGTATGCGCAAGTAAACACATTTATAGCGTTTAAGAGAGGCGATTATTTTCGCAAAACAGCGAGCAAGCGCGTTTCATTCCTTACGACTGTATAGGTACTACAACGAGACTATTCGTTGCGACATAAACGACGACGCGGTTGTCGTTTCTTCCCGGCCATTAGATGCGCGTACATTGCGGGAAGTTTTGAGAGAAGCTCGCAAACGGAAGATGTCAGGTCGCGTGCAATGCTATTAAAAATGCCGTAAAGTTTAACGCGCCACTACAGAGGAAAAGATGGTGGCTACTGAACGTCCAACTGAATTTACATGTAATTTTTATATAATCTATACAAAATATATATAATAAACTAAAATTTTTTTACATAATTAAACTTGTGTGATAAAAATGTAATTTACTATTCATCCTATAATTTATAAAAATAAATTTTAAGATTGCATATAAGAGATTGAATTTTGAGATCTAAATAATTCTAACAATTAAGTAATAAAGCTTGTAAAATTCCAAAAATTGGAATAATTAATTTCTTCCCGCCTTCTCTCATAAATCTTTTCATATAATAATACTGAAATTATTGATTTTTAATACGATTAAAATTTATTTCCCTTTGTAAGGAAGATATACGCAAGAAATGTAACGCTCTTCATGAAATTGAACCGTGTATGACGATATATCTTTCTAGAATATTTGTTTCTAGCACGCTCACGCGTATGTGCATTCACGTCTCTCGTTATTCAAGCAAAGATTTCCGATCGCGATCAGGAGAACGTTCGCCATCGGCTTACATATTATCTTGTCAAGTTGCAGTCTCAGCATTAACACCCAATCAACGGATGGGCTTGTACGAACCTGAATTCATTGGATCGGTTACCCGAGTTCAGAGAATATCGCGTAACTCGCCACTTTTATGACAATTTTACCGTCACGATGTAAAAGGCCCGCTCCGTTATGCGATACTTATTTATCTATACAACGCTTTAACGAAGAAAATAGACTAATGGCAGCTACACGCGCGCTTTATTTTAATTATATCTATTAATCAACTTCCATATTTCAAAAAGATACTTTAGATCAAGCTACAAATTCTTAATCAGCGTAACTCTTTCGTGGTCTTCGAGTTGCGGCAATCAAAATGCAAATACCTGTCGAGTAAATGAAAAACTGCCTGTACGATTTAACAGAGGATGCGAGTCCCGCGAGTGAATATTTCTCCATTCAAACTGGCAGGTCATGAATCAGTGTGTATCCTAGCGTAAAGGCAAAAATTGTATATATGAGAAAAAATATATTGATTTATATTTATACTGTAAATTATTATATTCAGAAAAGAGTTTATTAATAGAAAACCGTCATGCCGAACTTTTTTATAAAATCGATACACAATACGCAGAATGCGTAGCGTAATCACGTAGATATGTAGAAACATGAAAAGCTAATTTAGTATCGATTTCAAGATCAATTCGTCAGCCAGTCACGTTGGATTGCGGTTTGAAGCAATGATTTATCCGGTCGCGGGATAATGTATGTCGATACGGATAAAGTGACCGCTAATGATCGATAAAATTGCCCTACATAGTGACATTTTCTAATTTGACATTCCATCACGTAGATTGTTCGGACGATCAATCCTTCATTGCGAATGATTTATCGCGTACGCATCTCGTATCGACAAATATCTTAGTAAAATTTTATCTCGCATGTAGATAAAAAAGTAAATAAATAATAGAATAAAAAATAAATAGAAAAATAATGAAAGAAAATATATATATGTGGAATAAATTTGTTACACGATAGAATAATAGTTAATGAATTTACATTCGATAAATTTGTTAAAAGTACAATATCATAAGATACCACTTGATAAATTCGATATATTATATATATGTTTATATATATTTTTGCACAAAGTTTTAGGAAATAAAAAACATTTGAAATAAAATTCGACTAAATTTCTTTCTCTTTTTTCTCTCTTTCCAATAAATTTTATATATTATATATCAATCAATATATATGTATATATATTTTTAATTTAATGTGTGTTGTTTAATTTTTGACTGCTCTTTTAATATCAATGTACACTCATATTTTATTTTTGATGGCAATATGAAAACTGATATACATATGATTTGTAATAATTGTCAACACAGCCATATATATATAATAATACGAGTTTTCGAGCATGAAGTAATATTCTTTCCGTTTGCACGCGTTATGTCTGGAAATCGGATTCACAGATGCGTTTATGCTAGGAGCAATCCTGCAATCGTGATCACTGAAGCATCATAATTGGATTCGATTGTCTGGGGAGTAGAAATATGCAAATGAATCCATATCTCGCGCCAATACCTTCACCGTATTCCGGTACTTATTTCTCGATCGACAATGGGTGAATGGGAAATGAAAGAGAAAGATCCTTCGCTTTAAATCCTATATAAAACTATTATCGATATAGAAAAAATTGTTCAATAATCCACATAATATAACATTTCGGATCTTAGATATATAGGTCGTCTATTCTTTCATTTCTCTTGAATATTTTATTCATTAAACATTTTACAGATTTTTACAAACATATATCTTTCTTTTTAACACACGATTAAGTAAAACGGAGATTGAAAATAAGTAAATCAGATGCAGAATTGTTATAAATGACAGAATTTTGTATCTGCATAATGCACCATCCGTCAATCAGACATTCGAGACACGTCGGGATTCCGTAAAATGCGAATTTTGTTCTCTCGATAATTTTGCACGTGTATCTTACGGTATCGATCATTTTGCATGCTTCATGTTTAACTGCAAACAGATAAGCCAAAGTGTTGTAGATAAAACTATAATAGATATTTCTTCATTATCGGTTTATACGCGATAATGACAGATTCATTAATTTCTTCCATAAGACGTCGAGTAATAGTATAATAGTTTCACCGGAAAAGTCACAGATTGCTCCGCAATTTAGATCAGATCGAGTTGTCAAAGTTGAGTTTAACGACGCTCTTTCGCGATGTTTGATGAAGTTTGGTGAAGTTAAACAAGCAGATGAAATCAAGAAATGGAATATGGAATTTAATAGTTCTATGTTAGACTTATTATGCTCCATTAACTTCTCATAATTTTAGCTTTTGTTAGTTATATAGTATACACACTTATACATCATATTAAAAGCATTTTTTTTATATATAATATTATGTAAAAAACGGATAAATAAAAAATTATAAATAAAATTTTTCTTTCTCTTTCCATACTACTTCCTCCTTCCCATATATCGGGACAAATAACTTAACCTAACTTCTTATACGCTTCCTATATAGAATCTGTGTTGTGGAAAGTCACTCAAAAATTCCATAAATGTATAAATCGCTCTCGTAAAAGCGGGTTTCTTGCGAGAAAAAGGGAGGACAAAACACAGAAGGAAAGACAAGAGGAGACAGAGTTATCCGACTTGGTGAAAGAATAATCCTTTTGTACTTTGAGACATCGTCCAAACCAATCTCGAGTCTCTCTCTCTCTCTCTCTCTCTCTCTCTCTCTCTCTCTCTCTCTCCTTCGCCCTCTCCTCCCTTTCTCTCTGCTGCGTGTTGGTCGCGTACGATCGATGAATCGCTTAATATTTAAGATGCGCTCCTCTCACCGTCAGATGATACTTTCGCGCAGCTAAATCCAGGTGCAGTTTGTACGTCGCGTTTTACATCGTAGATAAGACGTGACTCGAGTGCGGAATCGAAAAATGAAAACGAGTCTAATAGCGTTTTCAGTTCACACTTAAAGAGGAATTGGACGACTCACACAACTACGTCAAAAGTTAATAAATCTAATAACATTTCGAGATTCATGAATTTGACATTGCGCAAAGCGCAATTTTAGTTTCTATACTTTGAAAAAGTTAAAAGTGCTTTGCGCAATGTTAAATTCATGAATTTCAAAATTTATTAGATTTATTAACTTTTGACGTGGACGATTCGCCTAGTTCCACTTTAAGACCAAATCCCGCGAGATTATGCTTCAATCAGAACACATTTAGATGCCAACTAGAATCTTTAAAAGTTAAATTTCGAACTAAAATTTAAGGTTAAATATAAATTTATAGAATGTTTAGCAATTACTCCTTGTGCATGATATATGAACATTTCATCTTATACGTTAGCACATTTTGGTTTTATTTAATATAAAATCAAAATATTAAATAATAAATAACATAGCAAGTAAAAATAATAAAAAATAAAGACGTAATAAAATAATAATACTACGAGCCGAAATGTCAGCCTTCAATTGCACAAATGTGGAAAAAATATTTCCATTACGAGGTTAATGTATGCTTTGTCGAATTAGATATCTCCGGGAATATGTTTTATTGTAGTATATTTTATTGTTTCCACGCTCCGATCAATATTCGTAATATTCGGCCTCTGTCCAGGAAAGAAGGTCTATACAACACGCGTTGCTGTCCGCCATGGCTTATATTATTTCCGCTTATCGCGCTCGCACGTCGAAATAACACATGACACATATGTATCGGGCCCACGAGCACACGTTCGCCGCAATGGCGGCCGGTAAAAAGTTAAAAAATGGTCATTCATACACGAGAATCCGCCTTTCATCGCGTCGGGCTAAAGTGCGTGGCTATCCAGAATTAACGAGTGCGTGAAAATAAACCGTGATTACAAAAACGCAATATTTTGCGTGTTTAAAAGGCTCGAAAAAAAATTCAACGCTCTCTGAAAATTTTCAAAAATCTTGCTCGAAAGTCTTTAACTTTAAAAAAACCAAGGCTTTAGAAGGAATATTTAAAATTTGAAAATCAGAATAGAATTTTTAAATTAAAGTTTAAATTAATCAAAGTCAATTTTTTGATGCTAGAAACTCGTAAATCTAGCGATCTTAAAATTGAAAAACATTTTAGGAATTATAATGAATATAAACATTTCATAAATTAAAAGATTCTATCCAACGATTAAAAGGTTAAAAGTCCAGGAATCTCTTAGGATTGAAAGATTTAATCAAGAATCTTAGGATCTAAGTATCAGTGGATCTAAACGACTAGAGAAACTAGATATTTGACTCGAGATATCTCACGGGCGTTAACCGCTTTTCACACGTTAATCGTCGTGACGCGCGGATACTGACACAAAACTACTCGCACGAACACAAGTGACAGCCGCCACCGCGAGAGAACGGTAATCCTATCGTTAATAGAATTGGTCGACCAGCGGGATTCCATTAGCAATATATAAAGCATCGGTGTTCTATTCCATCGCGATAACGTACACGTTTCTCTCTCTCTCTCTCTTTTACTCTCTCTCTCTGTCTCTACCTTTCTCTCGGAAGCAGTCAGAGCGAAGCATCTTCGGAGAAGTAATCGATTCGATTTTGTTCCCTTCTGCCAAATCACCCTTTTGCGAGCCCTTCGAGCTTTTAATGGTCAGGTACGGTAGAAGAGCTAGCTTACGCAATTAAACCGGAACCTCGAGTTAAGTGAATTAAATCCACTCGGTGGGGAAAGGGGTAAGGTACCTCCGTGTACGGGCCACCTTCGTCGAAGTGGTCAACGGGAGATACGATAACGTAACTCAATCGAACTCGCCGTTTAACTTTCCTATGTAAATACTGCGCGAGAGAGTGACGGGATGCACGAGATGCAAGGTAAAGTTTATTCGCTTCTGAGAATAATTTCTCTATATTTTTAGAAACTCGAATGTTCGTTTTGGAACGATATTTTCGTTAAGCAATAAGGAATAAAAATTTATAAAAGCAGAAAATTAAATAATATATATTAATATTAATATTATTCCTATTAATATTATTGCGTTGCAATTATAAATATACTGTTATATACGCGTATACAATTTTATTTAAGTAATAAAATATTCTATTAACATGTAAAAATTTTAGAGCATTTATTTGCAGGAATATATATTTAAAAAAATAATAATAAACGGACGTAAATTATATGTGCCTGTGTATTTAACGATAAATAATTATCCGAAAGTCGCCGTGTTTCGCCATTTCTTCGTATTTTCCGAGATACTTTGCGATAACAACAAGGGGAATTTAATACTCTACATTCGAATACCTCGATTTAATTTTCGGTTTCGGGATATCGAGATTTCCGAGGAGCGCGCGAGTTCTCATCCGCAGCCAGGTGATTCGAGAAGCAGCGCATAGTTCGAGTTAAGTGAATTAAATCTAGCAAACACACAGACGTAGATGAATACATACATACATGCATATATATATATATGCATGTATGTATGTATATAGACAGAGAGAGAGAGAGAGAGAAGAGAAAGAGAAAGATGGAGAACGGAATCAGCCGAAGCGGCCGGTTTGTCGGCAATCGATACCGCGTGTGGTCAAAGGAAGATATGATTACAAGATAACGGTAGACCGATCTTGTAGAGAGGCCGCTGAGAGTTCTCCATTCGATGCTGTACATGCAAATATGTAGAAGCGCGCCCATTTAAACGCGAACAACGCAAACGAACAACAGCGTGTTACGAAAAAGCTGCGCTGCGATTCGTCGCGAAAGAAGCCCGATCGTATATCGATCGATAACGAAACCGCGCTTTTTTCCTCCGTTTTTTTATCTAGACGAGCGAAAATTGGATTCACTCAGCGTGATACGAGCGCAGGGCGTCGATCGACAATGGTGCAAATAAAGAATGAGTTTGCTACAACCAATAAGGGCTCTCGCGGCATCTCTCAACATTGTATTTCGTCATTTCGATATTCGCTTTTTCACCATATGAGAAATAACAATAGCATGTGTAATTAGAAAATAAATGGAATACAAAGAAACTTGTGAAATAGTTTACGATAGTTAATTTAAATATCGATATAATTTATGTACATGTAATATAAATATACATCTTGAAAATACAAGATTCACAATTTTTTATTTGCTAAATAAAAATATTTGAAAAATTTTATGATAATACACGTGAAATCTGAATTAAAATCTAATCTCCCAAAAAAATAATTTTTACACTATAATAAATATCAAAATTTTGCAAATTTTATATTACGCTATCAAATATCTTAAATATTTCCGAAAGTGCATATGAAAATATCTTATTATAATAAAGTTAAATATATTTTAAAATAAATTATATATACGTAATTTATTTTAAAATATAATATTTAATTTTATTATAATGAGATATTTTCACGTGCACTTTGGGAAATATTTAAAATATTATTTGATAGTGTATTATAAAATGTGCAAAATTTTGATATTTATTCTAATGTAAAAAATATTTTTACCTTACGTAAATATATGTATATATATGCTCTCTGTTTCTCCTCTCTGGTTTAAGATTCTTCACATAACTTAATATTACACTAACCTTAATTAAAAGATGACACAAAGAGTTCTCGATGATCCTACGGCGTGCTCGATGACGCTTCGAGATGATTGTGAAGAATAATCCTTTGGCACATACTCAACACGCGTAACGTAGTTCAACAATTTATACACTTAAATAAATCGTAGACACATTATAATGGCACATAATCACATTCGCGATGTGTTCGAAATTTATCTTATAACAAATGAGAGAAGAAATACTCCGATATCAATCTACACGCGCGATCACTTGATAAATTCGGCACTCCCGATATTAATTCACGGTTTTACGTGATATAAAAATGCGAAAACGCGGAGATATCTTGATTATTAGAACGTCACAATGAGACTAACAATAAGCAGCGACCACGTACTTGCCTCAAGGTTAACGCCTCAAGCGTCAGATGTTTACGTCGACCCTTATGTTATCTGTAAGATCATTGCCGTGCGCGCGATTATTTACGACTTTATAAACACAATCGTGCGTATATAATGCGAGTAATAATAATACGTAATATGTTTAACTCGATACTGCCGATATTAATTCGCGCGTACTCTATTTACATTTACGAAATAATATATTCGCGAGACAGAATATGTAATAATAATAACCACGGTATATTCGTTGTTTCCCCCCCCCCCCCTCTCTCTCTATCAGATTATTCTGAAATATTCCAATGTTCATATTTCTTTCTCTGTCTCGATGATTTAACACTCCAGATGCTCGATTATATATTATATTTCGACACCATTTAATATTTTATGGCAATACTCGACATTCCCGCACGTATAAATTATTTTTACGGAATAAAGTTGATGAAAAAACGCGAAAGGTGTAACAGATATAATAATGGCGAAGTTTGCTTACCAAACGAATAAAATATTATATTAATTCGAGTGACTGCTTTTAATACACTCAAATATATTATGCATCGACATTAATACTCTGTGACGATCGCGCAATACTTTATTCGGCATTTTTGGTATTTATTTATGCACGATTCACTTTTACTGACTAAATTTCCCCGAGAAACGCGGATACATCTTATTCGAGTGGCGACGCGACAGTTAATAACGAGAGCGGCTAAGTTCGAGTGGTTTGAATGTGTCTTCAACAAATTTTCTTTAAAAATCTCCAAATTTCCGATATCGATACATTATTCCTAGGCTGGAAACACACTGATTTAACTACCGCGACGATCATCCACTACACAAATCAGCACTTTCGACTCATTAATTTGTTAGACGCGAGTCTTTTTTAATAAATATCGCGCGAAACGATTAACTCCGATGAAGAAACGAGACGACGCTAAGGGACGCCGTGTAGGGGGTAGTTCGTCTGCGCGCGTATCTCGTGGAGGGGGCGCTACTCAAATCCTTACGTCACGTGTCAAAATGTCATACTAGTAATACTGCGCTGCGCGATTAATTCTCTCCGATTATTATACATCGAACTCAATGATACGTACATTTATTACATGTATTTGCAATACACTATCTTGACATCTAATAACACACAAAGTAACTAAACTGAAAATCAACCGAGTGTAAAGAACGATGGATGTATGCATTGATAATAGTCGTAAATCAATTCTTCGCGAATGTCAGTTTCGTTTCTTCGGAGATTAGTCTTGTCCCGCGACAAATGTAGCGGAACGTGTAATTCGTGCGTTCAATCGCAGACGCCCGAATTAATTGCATTCGGTTGCAATGTACAAGCGTGTAAGCAACAAACGCCGCGGCCGTTACATTGTATTGACGCACTGTGCTTAGCTCAACGTTTACCCTCTCTCTCTCTCTCTTGTCTCTGTCTCTCTGTGTGCACTTACACACACGCGGGTATACCGACGTAATATTCATGGCGACTGCTTTGGAGAGCACGCAATTAATCGCATAGTCCAAGGTGTGCTAAATACCAAGATTACAATCTGCATTTATCCTAGTATCGCGTATAATTGTATCAAAAAGATTAATATTTTGCTCTTAATTATATTGTTCTAAATTATTATTTTCATTATTATTATATATATTTCATAATTATTATTATTCTCATAAAAGTTATTCTCATAAAGAAATTAAAATGTTTATTATTGTCATTATTTTATATATATGAAACATTATTTAATTTAATATTACATATTTATTTATCTTACGTTTGTGAAATATATTTTAACTGCCACGGTTAATTAAATTTTCCACGTTTGCCACGGTTACTGAAATTAGATGTCACACTTTGCACACTGGCTTATTCGAAACTACACACGGCAAATGGTTAGTCGTATTATGGCATTTAATTGCGACATGAACGCGCCGAATACTTTGGATAACTCGGATAATTAAATTCCAGCAAAGTAAATTTAGCTACATAACGAAATTATATTATAACTTCTATAATAGTTTTACTCGAATGTGTAATCAGAATATGTCGTTATTTTTAAAGAATTTCTTCTAGCTGAAACAAAATAACTTTTCTGTTCTCTAAATAGAAAACCAAAAATGTAATATGTAAAAGAAGACAAAATTATACAACGAAATTTAGTTACTTATAGTTGCATATGTATAATAGCTAAGCACATCAAGTTTTCAATTTTCATGAAAGTGTCTCGAGCAATTTATCGTTAAATTAATTATAAACCTTTTCCACGTATGCATATTTAGAATTCAATATTCAAAACGAAGCTTCTCAATAATCCAAAGAAAATACTAAAAACTTGTAATGAGATTTCGCATATAGCGATGAAATTAAACAAAAGTCAACTACGTAATTCCTATTCACGAAGTAAACTTTCTGTAAATTAAACGTTCACCCCTTACGTCCCGTCTTCGTAAATCGTTCGATCCTCTCGGTGGCGGACGATAACGTTTAATTAAAGGTCCTTCTCGAAGAAGTTGTAGTATTTTATGTGAAAAGTTTCGATCAAAAGAGAGATTGATCTCTCTCCTTCTTGCATTGTAGATGAAACGGAGAAGAAGCTACGAGCAACTTGCCCTTTGTTTGAGCCACTCTCGCTCTTCCTCCCTTTCTTTTTTTCCTTTTGTGCGTGCACACGATTTCGCCTTGATTCCGTTTCATCTTGTTCCGGTTAACGGCGAGTTGTAAGCGATCACGGAGGTGATCGCAATGCGATCACATCGTCGATTCCTCCCTCCCTCTCCTCTCTCGTCGGGCTTTATTTTACTTTACGAATGAACGGACTTGAGTTAAATACCGGCGACCACTTTGACACACAATAGAGAGGATACCACTCAAAAGACCGTCGTCGCGATGCCCCTTTCGTTGCGCTGCTCTACTACTGTTCACGGGATTCGGTTTAATCTTACATTCTGCACGTGAAACTCGCTGGTAAGGCTCTTTCGAGAGTCTAAGTTAACTTGATTCTAGTCTAATAGGATTTACGGCGGATTAAATGATTATTGAATGTAAAGAGCACCATAAAGAACATTTAGTCCGGTTTAGATTTCAATTTATATCCATCTTTTCTATATAATTAAAACTACTAATTAAAAAATTATTAATCATAAAAATTTTTTTCAAGATAACGAATTATGTACTTTATTTATGAAAATTATTATGAAAATAATATTTAAAAGACATGTTCATAATATATAATTTTTTATACATACGCGATCTTTCAAAAAAATTGTTTTATGATAACTTGTGAAAACAGTTGGTTATGCGTGGGCTTTTTGCTTATTAAAAAAATTTGATTATGCTTATTTTCTTAAAAATATCATGAAGTGACATAATTACTATAAATTTTTTATATAATGCGCTTTCGAAAATTGAAAAATTAATAAGAAATTTATTTTATGCATTTTATTTATTTTTTCACATAGAAAATTATTATTGTCCTGTATCATTATATCGTCAATTACATGACTCTGTATATAACATATATAATGAGAATAAAAAAGCTGTAATTATCTTATCTCATGATATTTTTAAAATAGACACAATCCAATATTTTTTAATAAGCGAAGAGCCATGCAGAGCCAATTGTAAAGTCATAAAAAACAAGATCTAAATACACAATAAAATGCACAAAACCCGAGAGCAAAAGGAGGGGTTCGCATCCATCTTAAATTTAAATTAAATCCGATGCCCTTTGAGATTAAAGCAGTTTACGTAATTATCTCGAGAAAATCAGGTCTGTCGCATGACGGTGTATTATTAGCGCGATTACAAGTCCGGATCTCTCAAAGAGCGCAACGTGCGTTACCGGGGCATCTCGTTGCTATCCAACTTCCCTATGCGTTAATAAAGTGTAACCGATATATGCCGAGAAATGCGGGCGGAGAGGAAAAAAAACAGAAAAAAGGGAGAGAGGGAGAGAGATAGAAATCCTTCCCCGAAATCGGCGCGTTGCCACGGGCGCATAATGGCACGCTCTTGATGATCCGGTCCGGAGATTACGCCACGCCGGCTACACGATAATCATCTGGATATTGCTCCTGCGTACGTACTGCATCCGAATAGCGTACAGGTACATGCGGCCAATACGCAGGATCAGATAATTGGCATTCAGCCGGCCACGGCCGTCGATGCAATGGGCCGCTCTCGCCCCTATCGACCGCAATCTCTCCCTCTCTCACTCATTGTATACGCGTGTAGGTGCATGTCAAGGATGGGAAATGTTGAAAAACCGGATTGAACGATCCATTTTATTAAAAAAACTCTCTACTTGTAAAATAATATAAGAATATTAATTTGTTCAAACGAAAAACTTCTTCAGTTTTTTTACGTTTGGTATATAAGAAAAAATGTGATAAATTTGATTGACTTGTTCGCGTTAAGTTTTGTTAAATTTTATTTTTATTTTTAGCAAAGATAGATTTTAAAGCTTTGTACACATTTTTGAGTAAAGCTTCTTTCAAAATTAAGCTCTTTGAGAGCTTTTCTATTGCATGTTAATAAATACGCAAGAAATTGCAACGAGCGTTCGACACGAAGCAACAAGTATCGAGTGATTAAATGACGTTGCTCGCGATAAAGGTGAAAAGTAAATATCGATCTGAATAAAGTTAAACAAAAAAGGTGCATTGCAACGGATGAATTGAAGGATAGTGAAATTCGCGCATAAATTACAACCTATGAATTATTGCATTTTGGTCAATAGACAAAGTTTGGATACGCCGAATTATTTGCGGAATATCTTGCCTTAGATTTAAGGCTGCCGGAACACATTCATTTCACGAAAATATCGAGAATAATTTCATCCATATTGCCAGTGCTTCGCAAAACGCAATGTAAATCATAGGAACATGCACTAGATGCAAAAAATATTTAATTCATTATATTTTTAAAATTTAATTTCCAAGAGCTTTACATTTTTTATTTCCTACAATTCGACATATTTTGTTGAGAAAGAAACAAATTATTTAACATAGCCAAACAATACATCTGTAAAATTTCTTTAAGAGTTAATAATAATTTCTTATACGTATACCGCAAATATTAGATATTTCCCGCATCAGTATCGGTGCTATCATTATTCGTGTCGCCGCATCTAGGTCGTAATTTCCGAGATTGTTGACAGACAGACAGCACATGAACGGAAACGCCAGAAACACATTGCGGTTTCGTTACCGAAGTTATACGAGAAGGAGGGAGAGAAGATATTTCATGGTTCTCTTGAGCGTGTCTGTGGATTGCATCGTATTCGAGTTTATACACATGTTCGCAGATTGGACGATTACGAGAGAATTGGATATTAACTGCAGAAATTTAGACCTAGATCTAAGTCTCGCTCATGTAAAAAGAGTATTAGCAATCGTAATAATATCAAGACAATTTTAAGCTTCCTATTACAAAGTTATTGAATTGCAAAAATAATTAATGCGAGATAGTCTTGTCAAGAAAATTTCCAATGAAATTACTAAATAATCTTTCAATTTCTTTTTATAAAAATT
Source organism: Camponotus vicinus (assembly GCF_025532165.1). Lineage (NCBI taxonomy): Eukaryota > Metazoa > Arthropoda > Insecta > Hymenoptera > Formicidae > Camponotus > Camponotus vicinus. Next base: position 9,574,174 of record NW_028141980.1, read on the forward strand.
ATCTCGCTGATATTCTATTATTGTGATAGTCTATTTTACTTATACATTTCATCAGTATCGATATCTTTCTTCCTATTAATACAGTTTATTTATAATAAGTCCTCACCGGTTTTTGTTTTTCATATAGAGTTTAATTTAGTTAGTACTGTGCCCTTTAATTATTGACCTATGTTTAAATTAAAACATCAAAATCGTTGAGAATCAAGATAGAAAAGAGAGAGAGAGAGAGAGAGAGAGAGAGGGGGGGGGGCAAACATAGCAGACAGACAGATAGACAGTTAGATAGGCAGAGAAAACTCGAAAAATCGCATGTGATTCACCACTTGGACACTGAGAGACAGGCATTAATTGAAATCCGGTCGATTTTAAACGTAAACTCAATTTAGTCGCTCAATTAAATCGTAATTGGGAAATGGGATATACACAAATGATAAATCTGATGCTTTTTTGAAGTGCATAGTGCTTTCTGGTTGGTGTATGTATGTATGTATGTATGTGTGTGTGTGTGAGACTGACATTTATCATTATTTAATTTATTACAGGAAAGAGAGACGTAAAGGACAAAAAAAGCAAAAAAGTCTTTCACTCTCTTCTCTCAAGAAAATTTTTACGAACTCCGAAAATATTTCAAGGGTATGTATAAATAAAATGGAGTTATATAAAATATACTTTATATATATATATATATATATATATGTGTGTGTGTGTGTGTGTGTGTGTGTGTGTGTGCGTGTGTGTATGTGTGCACGCTTAACATGGAAAGCTTTCTATCATAAAGCTTGTCTCTTTTACAATTTCTAGTCATTGAGGTAAAAGTAATAAAATTGTTTAATTTCACCGATATCTTTTTAAAGTTTTACGATAATATGTCAACGAAAAATTCAAAGCTAGACGCGACTATAAATAAAGGATCACGTATATAATAAAGGATCATTAAACGTTTTATTCACGTACTGCATATTTGTAACTGGAAATAATATAAAATGCCTCTTTTATAACATGATATTATATCATACATGTCGCGCAAGCTTTTTGTAAAATCAGCCTTTTTGTGTAAAACGCCGAATTTTTGACATGATCAGCATTTTATAAAAGCTAAATTTTTTTTATAAAAAGGTTAAATTTACAAAGAATTTGTGCCTGTGATATATACAATTCGCGACTTTTATCACTGAACATGCAGAGTCAATGATTAAAATACGCTTGCGGCGATTTGTATGTTTTATGGCAAACAGCCCAATGTTTCTGTCTTCATCTATCCTTTTATCTCTTTCAATCCTTATTCACTTTTCGAGAAAATAAAGAGAATTGAAATAGCGAAGAATTCCTATGAGCTACCTTTTCGTGTCGCTGTTTGTTTATATTAGTCATTAACAATAGAGAAGTTGAAATTTTTTTACCTTTTCTCTCTCTTTCTCTCTTTCATACTGTGTTTTTTATTTATTTATACATTTATAATTATTATAATATATTATATTTTTCTAATATTTCTCACTCTGTTAATACTTCTATGACAAACATTTTAAAATAATATCAAGAATTTGAAATGCATAGCTTTTAGAATAAATGTGTATGTAAAAAAAAGCAAATAGTCTAAAAAATTGCATTAATATATTTAATTAATATTTAAATAAGTTCGCAACATATAAAAATTCACTTTAATTTTATTTTTTCTTCTATACTGAAAGTAGATTATTATATTTGCCCTTTATTTTTGTATAATGAATATGTTCTGGTTTCATTTTTTTTTATTCACAAGTGCAACTTGTCGCTTTAGAATAGCCGATCGACCAGTCGCTTGATTAACTCGAGACGTTTTAAGCACGCGGCTTTACACGAGATAAGGATAAGTTGTCGTATCTCGTGTGTCTCCGGTTTCGTATTTTTCTTTCTTTTTCCTCTCGTACAAATTAATCGAGGTAAGAAAGCAACGCCGATCTCGCATACAGGGAATTTAACAGAAATGTCGCGGCGAATTTCAAAAATACAGTTACCGTACAATTCTCATCGAAATTTAACAATAGTCTGAGAAAATTATACAGGCACACGAATGTGTGCGGCAGTAAAATTCACGATAATTATATCTAACATAAAACTTCTCCGAAATATAAGTGTACTCGTACGTGTTTTCGAAGCGAGAGACGCAGAGAGATAACCGTTTTTCAAACTATTAAAAAATTCTCGACACGCTACGCTTTCAACAGGATGATTCCGGGCAAGTTACAGAGTTAAGACTTTTGTCGCCTTAAACATAATATGAACGGAAAACGCACGTCCTTACGTTTATATGCGCGGCTTCGCGCGCGAAAGCCGAACAAATGTAGTAAAACTGCCATAAAAATTTCAAGTCGATCCAAACTTTGTCTCGCTCGGACTGCGACGCACGTAGTTGGGCGAAACTGGGCGAGAAGCCCAAAAGTTTCCGGCAAGTTTACTTCGGGGGATAACTTTATACAACGTGTGATGCGACGTGAAAAGTTTGCGATTTTTAATCTATGAGCGGTACAAGAAGCGCCTCTTCCTCGATGTCCTTTTGTACGTACGTACATAGGTACGTCGCCACTTTCTTTATCCTTTCGACGACGCGTCCGGTTTTTCATCTCGCGCGACAGAAACGAGCGAGTGCATCCAGTCGAAAAGTGCGCGTCCGTCTCTATACTTTGTGCTGTGTCTTGAATTTTTCAAAACTCCGTGCTCCGTCGTGTGAGATATCGCGATAAAATGGAGCAGAACGGTTATGACACCAAATGAAGCGGCAACGTACAAATTGTATCGTGGAAAAATCGAAACGTTTGATCTCCAGCCGTTGACGTCGACTATATATTTTGTCGATTTAATACAAAATTTTAATAAAAATTTTGTTTCATGTAAAGAAAAAATATACGAAAAAATATATAATTTTTAACAATATAGTATTAATAAATAAACTGATAGCAAGACACGTGATTATAAAAAGAAAAAAGAAGCGTTAATAAGAAATCTTAACAATTGCGATCTTCCCTGGACATTCTGCTCTATTATCTCGTTCCCTGACTTTTCCTCCTTTGTATCTCTTTCTTGTTCCGAAGGATGCGGGCAGCACCGACCAGACGGTTGGCTCGTACCGGAATTAAGTTGTCGAGAGATAGAAACGGAGACTCGATCGTGCGCTATCGCGACACACGGATCGTGGCATGTGCGTCCACCTGCACCCACTGGTGCTGCAGCTCCGGTCCTCGAAGTGCATCGAGACTGCATCCGTGCAAACGTTCCGCGGGAATCGAATGAGATGGTCGAATGAGATGACTCGTCTTCTCGCGAGAATCTTTTATCTGTTTCCGCGAGAAATTCGCAGGGGGGAGATTTCCATTATTTATTAAATATAAATGCAAGGCAACAACGCAAAAATAAAATTCGCAAAACGATAAATGAAACAACGAAATAAATAAAAAAATAAAAAACACGTTCGCCTTCTTATCATCTTCGTTTCGATATTAGCGCTCGTCACGATGAAACTTCCGGTGACTCGCAAGCTGTGTAATTTCTCGCCGACTAAAGTACACGGGCTCCTCTCGATATATCGGCGAACGCATCGATCGGCGCTTCCGCTCGATAACTCGTCGCAGAAGAGAGAAAGAGGGAAGGCAGGTAGGTAGCTAGCTGCGGATCTTGCTAAGCCGTCAGGCTAAATCAACCGGAGCACCTATACTCGTGCTATACTATTTCGCGATATATACATGTTACTCTGCAGCGGTTCCCGCGAGGGTTCTCTTCGTTATATCGATGCGATACGATCGATAGGGCTCCGACTACCCAGCCCTATAAACGTCCGTTCGCGGTGGCGGCAGCGGCGAACAATTGAATGCGGTCGAGGATGCGGCGACGATGACTCGGTCGACTCCGATAGAAGACGACCCTTGGCGCGAACGCGTACATTTACATTGTCGGTAAATCTATATCCGCCCATCGCCATAACGTCGGCTCAAATGAACACCCGGGTGTCTATTCTCGTTACGATCGGAATCGGACGCGCGAATTCCTCGCTCTACCGTCGATTCGCGCAGCGATACGGTGTTACATTGCCGATAACGTAGTCGCGTGAGATACACAGGATGCGTGTTTCGTCAGGCTCGCGCAGCGAACCGATGAGTAATGATAGCGTCTAGTTATACTTGGTTCTCTCCGCAGAGCTTTGTTCTCAACGTTATCGCGTTTCGTTGCCGCGAGATGCGCATCCTCTTCAAAAATATACTAAAATCCTTCATTATACGCAAAATGCACGTCTATCTTTTACGAATAAATAGGGATATTCTTTTCTTAAAATTATTTTCATAAAATAGAATGACTTTCACATACATGTCTCTTTCACATATTGTGTATATATATTTGTGTGTGTAATATATTGTCGAAGAAATTGCAATTTACCGTGTTTGTCGACCCCATTTAATTTGCGAGACGAATTAAATCATGTCGCCCCTCTAGATCTGTGAGGTCCTGATAAGAATATACATATATAGCCGCGATACATACAATTAGATGACGAGAATCTAAGCGCGTCCACATCGCGCCACGTGTGTCCCGTTCTGTTGCGCGGGACTCGCAATTAGAAGCGATGGCGCGAGGATTAATCGAACGGCAATAATTACAGAGCGCCTTCTGGCCGAGGATCTCTTTAATTCGCGCCGTGGTATAACTCGATGAATCTTGTCGCGGCTGTCGTCTGTCATCTTTCTCTTTGGCCCGACTGTGCGGTGTAACATTGCTGGTAGTAACATTGTAGATTGTAGAACGACTCGGAACCAATTAACTGGTCGCCCCGCCCGCCGCCGGAATCCGCGACTACCGACAATCAAGCAATTAATCAAAGGGCGGAAAGCTTCGCTATCGAGACAACGTGCAATTAGAGACCGAGAAAGATAGCGGGAAAAAGCGCGAAGGGGAAAATATATCTGCTCTATTCCACAAAAATTTCCCGAGAATAAAAGCAATCTTATGATACTTATAGCGGACTGTGCTTTATTCTTCATTACGATAAAAAAATTATATATATATATATATACATGAGACAAAATTTGTTTCGTTTGAACCGTTTCTAAATTGTTTCTAAACTTTGAAAGATTGTCCAATTTTTCATTAATTAATTGATAAAATTCAAGAAATTCTATTATATATTTTCAAGTTGTCGAGATAAAAATACAGAAACAAATATATAATTTATGCAACGTGCAAAAGATGATTATGTATTACTATTATTTTGAAAGCGTATATATAAAGTTACGTCTGACAGTAATAACATTAGAGATTATCAAGCGCTTTTTGTTAAATTACCATCTCCCATGTAAAAAATGCGCTTTTTATATATAATTTAATCAGATTCACGCGTGATACTTATATGTTGCGCGTAACAAAAAAATTCTCTTCCAAAATATATAATTACGTGCACATAATTACGTTTTGCATGACATCAGTGATGGTAAGGATCAAAGGACAATATCCTGTGTTTTGTGCCGCATCGATACTGACAGAGGGACGATATTAATTTCAATATAATGATTTTATTGATAACGTTGATTTATTATATTCCGTATATAGGATTATCCCCTTGTTGTACATCTTATTCGTCTTTTAAACGCGATTAATCTATAATGTTATGCCGGTTCATCAAATTTTTTGTCACAATTATTAGCTCTGTCTTTCTCTCTTTTCTCGTAGGATTGTAACTAATTTTTATTTCTTACAGAGACACGAGAAACATTTATTTTAACTGGGACAATTTATTGACGTTCTTTTCAACGTATGAATACGTTTCTCTCTCAACTGCAATTTTTATCTCGTAGAAGCAATTTAATTTGGTGTTTGTTTTCTGTTATTGCACCAACAAAGTATTAAAAAATTAAAAAACGAATATTTTAAACAAACTTCACCGTTGTGTAATTTTGCTGATTGCTATAAAATTTTTGTCGATAGGAAAATAAACACCTTTGTCATGATTGTTTCGTCGTGTAAATGTGCAGAATTGCCATGTATTTTTTGCATAATTAATAGTAGACAGGAATAGAAAAAATTAATATAATAGAACAATAATAAAAAAATACGACTTTAAAAAAGAAAATAAAACTAAAACAACATTTTTACTCTTTTATTTATTAAATCAGATATTTTATCAAATTATATGTCACTTTCACAACAAACCACATGACTTTTTTATAAAATTTTGTAAAAATGAAAATGTCTTCCATATATCTGTATACGTATGTATAATCACTCAAACTTTCTTTTCTCTTTCTGGAAATAATTTACCCAAGAGCCAGTTACGTCTGTCAATAATCAGTTCGTAAATGACGTCGGACGGGTCGGCCGTTTTCTTGGCGATATAGCTCTCGCGACGGGCGTAAAAGCGCACTGAAAAATGACCGGCAATTTAGTCTGGTCGGATGATAAATGCGTCGAGGCGAATACACGTCGTTCGCTGCAACGTAGGCGATAGCAAACGAGCCGCTTTTCGCGAGCCGAGGGCGCTCTCGAGGAAGTTAGTAATTAACGTCAGACGGTCGCGTTACGATTATCAGGTAGCCGCTCGTCGACAATCAATAGCGATTCTCCACCACTTTCTCTCTGTCGCTTTGTATGTTTCTCCGTCTCTCTCTCTTTCTCTCTTTCTCCGGTTGCCGCAATGAACGACAAATTTCTCGCTGCACTTAATACCGCGTTGATATTCATAGAACAATCACGCCGACACGATCGAATGGAACGCAATTATCGCCGATGATCGGAATGAATCTCCCGGCGCGCGAAACGGTGGCGAATACCACTTACTCGTCGCCGAACTCATATTTCCTCGTCGATGAACAATCCTGAGGCGGTTTAGAGTCGCAATAGCCACCACCTCGAGGTCTGCGATAAGATAAATCTAGTTCGTGGGAGGTTCGAGTAGCTAAAATGCCCGAACCTTCCGTTCTGTTTAAATTGACTTGAAACATAGTTTTGTCGAATATTGAAAAAGATGATTGAAAATTTTTTAAAAACATATATAATAATCTTTTCTGATTATTTTTGTCAAAAGAAAGACTCTCTATCGCCAATCTGTAAAATATTCTGCAGATCAAATAATCGCAGAGCTTGGATATCGAGAAATGATCGTGTATCAACGATCAATCAGTCTCGCGGCCAGCGAAGATCTGTAGCAGCAAAAGTCGAGGGACGACGCGCGTTAACTCCATTCACCTTATTCAAATGCGAATCCGCGTGCATGAATAATGACCGCGTTTACGTACATCGCGGCATGTGAAGTACACGTGATCATAATCTCGAGGTAGAAGGGAGGGAGAGTTGAAGTTGCGCGATTAATTTCGCGATCGATTTTCAAATCCCAGCCTCAGGCAAGCGGCTCACTGTGAATGACTTGCCGACTGGAATTACGAACACGCCGATGTGTTGCGTCACGCTTAATACCGGAATACGAGCGGATAAGCCAATGAAAATATCGCTCATAAAGCATCGACTGACGTGCATTGATCCACTGCAACGCATCCGAGCGCTATGCATAAATATGCATTTGATTAAGCGGCCAGTGGCAACGAGATTCTCGATATTCTCGTTATTTTGCCGCGCGAGCTTGCAAAATAATTATGGTTAGCAATGACGTCATGCACATCGCGCGTGTTCATGCAGTAAAATAAATCAATATTTTATTGATAATCAGGCATCAGGCATCAGGCATTCACACTTGCATATTATACACACACATCACTCGGTAATTATAATGTATCGATTCAAAGTTTCCAAATATTACTCGTGTGTATGTATGTCTAAATAATTAAATAAACTTATAGATGTAAGTTAATTAGAAATAAATTAATAATTTGATATTATTTATTCGCGTTTATATGCAATCGAGGGAGAGAAAGAGAGGAAAAAGAGATGTGTTAATTATTGTAATTCTTATTTTAAGATAATAATAATTAAACGATATTTTACAGTTTCGATGAAATGGATACGCAATAATTAAGTCTGTATCATATTTTTGAATTCATTATTAAAATATAAGTTACGCCAATTTCAGCGATATGATGTTTCGCGAGCACGTATTACGATGCAACAGATCGTCTCGAAAATGAATCTGGCATGCGGAAATTTGAAATCTCTTTCTGATAGTCCATTATCAGGGATGTTTCGCGAGCCCTTTGTTTCAATTTCTATCGCTATTGTTTTGTTATGTTGCATTAATTCATGCATAGGCGCCACCCTATGCGTGCAAACCCGCATTTTCGGTTGCCCTCCGGTGTTCATTGTACAAAATGTCACACGCTATGCACGTAAAACTACGATATCGATCCCACCACCACCGTCATGTACATTTTCGAGCGGCTTTATTCCGCGATACAAATCGATGCAAAAGATATCTGAGAGTTTATATGGCGCAACGATTGTACGTAACTGCAATAATCCTATTCTGAATCGAGTTTAAGCGAGCTGCACGCACATTACAATCTTATTATATTACGTCGTTAATTTTTCCATTTTCTTGTATTCAGAAATTTATTTCAGTATTTCAAAATTTATGATCCATAGATATCCGCGTAAAAAAGTAAAAAAAGTCCTTAAGGGGATGCCGGAGTCCTGTTTTACCGATAAAATGTCATATTTCATTTTTGTCCGAAATCATTTTATTAATTGCACAGAATAATAAATGCTCCTCCACGATTAAAGTACATACAGAAACAAAGCGGGAACCTCCTGATTTTATGTTAAAAATTAAGAAAAAATTGAAAAATTACAGTTTTTTATCGGCTTCTGGGGTCAAATCGTAACAATATTTGCTTTGTATGCACAAAATAAGATAGGTTCCCGCTAGAGATTATATGAAGGAATATAAATGAATTTTTAGAAATGAGTTTAGAAGCCTAAATAAACCGAAATCTTTTTCATTAGGCTTCTAAACTCATTTCTAAAAATTCATTTATATTCCTTCATATAATCTCTAGCGGGAACCTATCTTATTTTGTGCATACGAACTGTAAAACTTTTATATTAAGCAAATATTGTTATGACCTTTTTACGATTTTTCAATTTTGAAAAATTTTTAATATAAAATCAGAAGGTTCCCGCTTTGTTTCTGTATGTACTTTAATCGTGGAGGAGCATTTATTATTTTGTGCAACTAATAAAAAGATTTCGGACAAAAATGAAATATAACATTTTATCGGTAAAACAGGACTCCGGCATCCCCTTAATAAAGTTTTAAATCTTTTTGTTAAGAAATGTAACAAAATACTTTCAATATTTATAGAAAAGTAACGACATTTCTGTGAAATATCACTAAACGTATTTGGAAAAATTTCAGTATAAATTAAGAATAACGTTAATGTTAACAAATGGAATCATATGCGAGCTGTCATCTAATTCATTTGATCGCTCAAACGTTTAAGACAAGCAGGAAGCAAGCATCGATCCGATCAAAAGCCAGCTCTCTATTCGACGATATCTTTTTTCTCGACGTGTACCTTTTCCTCGTATACCTTGTGAGCGGCGTTTTCCCGGAGGAGATTCGTCGATGAGGGAAAGCTCGATGGAGCGAAGCCAAGTCGAGTGTGGAAAGTCGAGCAGGCCTTTAGAAACAAAAATCGTTCACCCTGACAAAAGAGCCGGAGAGAAAGATGGGGAGAAGAGTTTGCGTGGAAGAGTAATATCCGGCTACTTCTTTCTGCCCGGCTCGCATTTATATAAAGATGTTACATTCACATATATATGCATGCACATGCATTCGATGTGTAAAGGCGGCTGTATATTACACGATGCATCTCAAAGTCGCGTTCGCGTCAGCGAGTTCGAGGACGTCCTTTAACGTTACTGCCGTAGTTACTCGCGTATAGACGATAACAACGACCCAGCCGCGGTCCTTGCTCTCTATTCTCAAAAGAATTCTACTCCCTTCGACCTCGCGTCCGCTCGCAAGGTCTTCTTACGCGGTCTGCAATAATTCTGTGGAAAAGCAGCCATCTCTTTTCCCAGCGGCGCGGAGAGGAACCGTGAGAAGGCCGACAGATGTTCGGCTCCGTCCTCGACCACCATCGAGTCAGGAATTATTGACGCGACATATAAACTTGGACTTTTACAGTGAAAACGTAGCGGCGCGCTATTCGCGATGTTTAGAGGTCGATATCGCGAACAATCGTACGACATGAAAATAATTAAGTAATGTTCCATTAATATTAATCTCAATATATCTCCCCTTCTCTCACACAAGTTATATATTTATTTTATTTTCATATATTTAAAAGTTTTCTTTCAAAGTAGAAAAATTTGTAAATATTTATCCATCTATCTACACGTTACATCTACATGTTTTTTTTATTTTCGATCGATCGCTCAATAAAATACGACGTAGACATCGCGAGAATGCATTTGCGCGTATGCGGCGCTTCCGCACTCCTTATGGCTTCCTTTTGTCGGCGTGAACGCGACTAAATGAAGCTTCCTGGCGATCGAGGAGGCGCGATAATGCGCGATGCCCTTGCCTGGCACGCTGGCCCTTAATCCCTTCACGACACTCCAACACATGTCGATCGGATAATTCCGTGCGTCATCTGTATGAGGCGCAATCATCGATGCGGGCTGGATATTCGACACGACTCTGCTAGTGAATTTCATGATTGATCAAAGATGCGACCACATAAATCAGTATGCGATAAAGTTCGCTGACTGAAATGCTTGTATTTATCTCCATAAATTTATGAGAGAAATAAATTTTGATACAAATCTTAATAAACATGTAAATAAATCAATAAACAAATAAAGTAAATTAGAGAATAAATAATAAGTAGATATAAATTAAAATTGTAAATTACTAGTTTTAAACTATAAATAAATTGTATAAAAAAATATAAATATTCTAATAAATCATATAAACACGTATTCATCGATAAAATTAATATTCGCAAATAAATATATTCTTAATCAACACTACATCGTTATTATACATATATTTATATTATTCAGAAATATAGAAAAATAACGTGTTAATATCGTCCGCATCATAAATTCATAAAACTCGAAATCAAACGTACGATAAATGCGATTCGTTAAAACCAATCGATCTTTTCCGTCATGTATACAAGTAATGAATACATTTCTCCGCACTTTATCGTAAATATATATATATACATATATTTCTCGTTTCGAATTAAAAACTACTCTCCCGATTACACCTTCCAAGTTCGTTAGTGCGGAGAATTGAGCAAGACCTGAATTTCGACGAGTCGAAAACATTTTCGAGACTGACTTCGACCATTAATCAATCTTCCTTCCAGACTATCCTGAAAAACCTACAACATTGCGAAGAACTTCATAATAGCGTGAAAACTTTCTGACACAAACTCTATAACAGCGCGCAAACTTTGGCCATGTTATATTTCTTTCGCAACTCAAAAGCTACATATACGCAATATAATTTCGTTTTTCACATAAAAATAAAATGAAATAAAACGTAATTATTTTTCAAATTTATTTTTTTTAACATACAAAGAGCTCCGATTTTAATGTGTGATCGATTGTTCCGATCGAACGCGCTGCCTTTCTCGGAACTCTCAAATTTGAAATTTCTAAACTTCGTATTTTATATCAAGATCATACTTGAATCATAACAATGGACTTTGCTCTCTACGCGCACAATGGATGCGCCTTTGGGAAAAAAGGGAAATACGAGAGAACGAAATTAATAGCGCACAGGCGAGCCATGCAGCTGCACCCAGTAGTCAGTCAGTCGTTTCCATTGTTTGCGTACCTCCATATTTAAGAATTATAAAGTGCCTCGCGGTACATAAAGGGCGATCTGTCCTACAGCATGTTCCGGGTTGCTCGCCCGCGCATTGTGCAACGCCAAAAAAAATATGTGCTACAAAAACAAATTTCGCATAGAACGCGCTCATCCCCGACTGTGCCTCTACTTGATTTTTGCACAAACCTGGAAAAAAATCTAAATATGAATTTACTATATAAACTAGTGGCACGTTTATTACGCTGACTGATGTACCTTGTTGGATCTAGTATCGTTAAAAATCTATGCTGAGAGAAATTTAAAAAAGTATTTTTAATATAAAATAATATTAACTCGAAGAAAATAAATATTCTCAATAAAGCTAATAAAAAAATTAATTAAATATATATATTTATATCGCGTATTGATACTTGGAATATGGATACAATGTGAGATAAACGAATCGAATAAGAAAACAAGTTACGAGGCAAGCCAGTCAATCAGAAGTCCATTACTTTTGCAAGCTGTCTGATTACACAACTGCTCGACTGCATGCAAGTAGCATGCGCTTTCGACTTGCATCGTGTAAGACATATTAAGGACGAGCGCAATCAATTTCAAATGTAGTCGTCGTACACGCTCAAACTTTCATATCGCAATCTCGGTTGTACAACAAGCGTCGTGACTGATGTCCGACGAAGATGTTTCCGCGGAGGACACTCGATATATCCAGGCAGGATTCGCTGGGCGGCATACTGGGGAACTGTTATTCGCTGGTGTACGAGAAGAGAGAGAAAGAGAGAGAGAAAGGGAGATTTATGGCCGCGTCCTATCGATTTGCGATATTCGCGGGCTCTGCATATATCGTTTGAAAACAGGTGCATGTCCGTCGCAAGTAAATACGATAAAGTATTTAATTTCGCGTCGCAACGCCAAAGATCGGATTTCGAAGATTAATTACCAATTAGACTCGAGATCAAGTAAAATTAATCTCGCTTCTCTCTCTCTCTTTCTCTGTGTTGCAAAGAATCTTGAAATATGACCAAATTTACATACATACAAGTTAAATAAGCTATTGCCATTTTTAAAATATTTGTAAATTATTTACCTTTATTTTATCACGTTACATCGTGTTATTATAATTAAAAGATTCGATTTATTTATCAAACTTTGAATATAATTTATTATTATTATTATAAAAATTATTATATTATTTCGATTTACCGTTATTTCTTGCAGAAGACAAAAACTTTATTTGAGTTGGAGCTACAGTAAATGAATAAATTGATTGCGCGCGCGCGCGAACTTCTACCGATTCGTGGAAAATAAACTACGCTGCGATGCCGCTACTGGGTAAAGTTTTTTCACCTCACCACATATGTAGACGTTCCTGTCGATCTCTCGTTGAAACGAGGTTGCGTGCACGTCGTCGAGGAGTTTTGTTGGAAAATGTACTTCATGAAAAGTGTATGAAACGCGCCAGACTTCCGTGCGAGGGTCGTCAGCTCGCTCCCCCTGTCCCCGTCCCCCTCTCGTCACGTGAATAGGATTCCTCCCGGGGGATACCCGATCGCGGAAAAGGGGTATAAAAATCGCATAAATCGTGTTTACGACGCGACCAGGGGAGAGGGTAATGCGACGAAGGCAAACATTTCTGAGAGTTCCGAAACGTCTCACCCTCGCGCGATCGCCCTCGAACGAATATCTACTCGCGATTTTCTAGCGAATCGAGTGGGCGGCTCGTTTCCGTGATATGTATTTCGAAGGCATGAAAGTTTGCAAATGTTGTAAGATGGCTGTTTTTCTGGTCGATAACGTTTGATACAGATTAATCTCTCCCTTTCTTTCGCGTTAATTTAAGTTTTTAAACTTAATCGCCCATAATTCTTTCATAATTTAATTAATATCTAATAAATGCATATATGTATATATTATTAACATCTTATAATTTCTTGGGTGTTATTAATGTCTCTGCGTATATATACTGTGTAAAATGCGTTTATTCGCGTCGCAACTTCATCTGCATTCCCAAGACGATGCTGTTGGTTAGTCGCCTAAAGTAAGAATGATATACTATAGCATCATGCGGAGCGTAATGCATTTTAAGTGAAAAATAGTGCTTCAGAATGTATCGCGCGTTGCGTTACGAAAACAGATGGCTTTTTCTGCGTCACGTCGTCTTATTCTGGCGCCGTGTCTGTTACGCGCGAGAAATAAGTCGACGTGTCTTACAGTAAGTCCGAAATGTCAGCCTTAATTTCGACTTATTCTTCATCAACGTGTATACAAAAGACCTATTCTCGGGTATTAAAAAATTCTGGTTTAATATAAAATTGAAACAGTGATTTTGAAAGAGAAACATCGCGTATTCTCTGAGATAAGTTTAGTAAATTTGATCAAATTATAATCAAGCAAAAGCCTTTCTCGTTTAATTTCGCAAACACACTTGGCTTAAACGGAAACGTAGTCTAAATTTTGATAGTAATGAATTTTTTTTCTGTCCCAATTTATTTTCCATGAAAAAATTATTGACCGCGAGTCATTCAAATAACGTCACTACGCGGACGCAAATTTAGCGACAGCTGACCTATCCACAGCTGACCTATTTATCCGAGACGCGGTAAATAACGATACGTGCGAGATGTCGAAAAGCTCGTTCGCCAGCGAGATTTCACTCGATAGAAAGGAGCTTTTGCCGCACGTGAGATCCGGTATCGTGTCCTTGGTGCAATCGGAGAAACGCAAGAAACGAGAAGACGGAGAAGGAATGTAAGGAGAAAGGTGGCGAGGCAGGGCTCGACAAAAAGGTAGCGGTTCGTGTCCGAGGCTAATGCATCCGTGGGGTCCGAAGGGTCACGAAACTAGGAGGCGGCCTGGAAGCAGGAAAAGGAAGAAGAAGAAGAGGGGAGGGAGGGGACGGAGAAAAGAGAGAGGTCCATTGACCCGGTGGCACACTTCCACTTCCATTTCCATTTCCAGGCGGCGGCGTCGTGAAGCATATCGAGCCAGCGAGAATGCATTTGCGCGCGCTCGCGTGTACGAATGCACACGAACAAGATGTGCACGCGCGGAGGATGCAGGGTTGAGATAATTCATTGGGAACAATGAGCGCGGCGGCGCGGAACCTGCCAAACTGTAGATTGGCTCGCGGAGAATCTTCGTCATTTTACTTCTTACCGAGACTTCCTCGGTTACGGAAGATAAATTCAGTGCGAGGTATACCCAAGGCTCTTGCAGGAAATCAAAACTCTGAGTGTGAACAAGGCGATGCGGCTGTTACTTGTCGCTCTTTCTCTCTCTCTCTCTCTTTTTATGAGATACAAATTTCTCAAGTTGCAGTGCAATATTATTCATCTACTTTGATTTAGTGACAAATTAATAAATTCCTTATTTTTTTATCTTGTGTTTCTCTCTCGCGATACCTTTATCCTTTATTTTATATTTTCGAAATAAAATGACAAAGACAATAGCAAATTTCTTCGAAATTGCATATTTCTTCCTCGAATATTACTTAAAAATATGTACGGTAATAAAATCGCCAAATTTTTTACCGTGCAACAATCCGATACAAATATTTAATTACATGCGCAAAATGCAAAAATGCGTTCTGATTAAACGTATTATCTGCATAGAAGTATATCTAGCAGTAAACGTTATGACGCTAGAACTTTCTCCTTTGTATGTTAGCGCTTGATTTCACTCACGGCTATAATAATCATTGTACGCGCGCGAGTACGCGACTGTATCTATCTATTTACTGTATGCATGAGGCGCGTAAGAGGGCTCAAAGGCCTTTAATCCGAGCCTGCGCGCATGCATATATTGTACATACACCGAGCGAGTATACACGGTAACGGCGGCGGCAATCGAGTACACACATCCCTCTCTCTCTCTCCATGGTATTTTATTTGCCCGGCCGTGTGTATCGACGACGAGCCGACAACGCATACCGGGCACCGTGCGAATGAAATTGTAGCACTGCACACGGTCAAATAAGCCTGCAAGGCGGAAGTGTTTGGCCATCGCCAAAATTGGTTTTGCCGTTTCCCGGACTTGCTTTCCCTTGACTCTCCCTATGAACCTCGCTCCCGTGATCAATATTGCCGGTGTACACGTGATGAACGCGTCTTTTTAGCATCATGTGTCACCGTTATTGCGAATTTTACACCGATTGAGAGCATTCGACTCGCGTGTATATCAGCTAAATCTAGATTCTCTGATCTGTTTTTTTTCTCCTTTTTTTTAACGGAAACAGGCATGAGTAGTATCAATTATTATAATTTAATTAAAAAGTGCTATATGAATAGAGCAGAATATAAATAAAAATATATTATTATATAAAAACTTGAATGCCTTCGTTATAATATTTCAAAAAAGGAAATGCAAAGAGGGCCTTAAAAGAAGTTATTAATTTAATCCAGTGCATTTAATCCAGTGCAAAAAGAATGTGAAACAGCTGTTTTATACAAGTTAATTGAATAAAATATCTTTATAATTTTGAAAATAGCGATTATAAAAATCTCAAGAGTGTCATTTGTACTGTCTTTATATTTTAAACTATATTATGACAAGTTTTAGAAAACGACGAAGCTAATGATAAACAAATCTAGTTTTTAGTTTGATCTACTTACTGCTCTTCAATGATGGATTCAAATAGAATTCTGGCAGCGGGATATTATGGCCAGTTGTTGTCTGTGCGGCGAACAATAAACGTCCGTTTGATCCAGACGCGATGGTAAATTTATCCAGCAGTTAAAGCCGTCGTAACACACCGAATACAATGTGTTTCCGTCGGAATTGCCTGCGATGGACCGGCCGCAACGCGTTCTTAACTGCCGAGCGAATTTACCGCGAATGGATCACAGAGAGCACGTGATTTACACGCTCGAATGAGATCACTCGAATGGTATCGATATATTTGGAGAAATAAAAAAAGTCGAGCAAAAAAATTCCATCAAATTTGTAGAGCGAGAGATTTTGTCAATTTTAATCAAGAAGATGAAAAAACAAGTTTTTTATATGCATCTCTTATATTTTTAATATGCATTGTAATATGCATACCGAGCGAGAATAAAATCCAATATCCAATTATATTTAAACATCTTTGTATAGCAATTGTCCCGAATTTCCTCGCTATAAAAAGATTTCAAACGACAAAGGCGCTTATCGGTTCTTTTCGAGCGAGATGAATCGTTCGATGGGAAAGAAATGCCGGAAGGAAAAACGGACGGGGCGGAAGAATTAGCCGGCGAACGAACGAACGAAAGACGAAGCGGAAAATAATCGTGCAGCCTGTCTTCGCGGCGGAAAAGGAGGAAGGAAGACGGTCCGGGTATTAAAATCCTTGAACATCGTCACGAGATATCCTCTCTCGTGCCTGAGAGCGCAAAAGCGAGATTTTCGCGGATTGCTCTCGTTCCCCTCAAATTTTCTCGAGTTGTGGCTTTTGAATCTCCTCTCGCGGAAAATGCCGTCGCGATAAATCCCACCGTCTCCTAAACCGCTAGATTCGCTAGTCGACGCGGTGAAAATTACAGAACGGCGTGATTAGTTGTCCAAGAAAAGGAGCTTTCGTTTTAAAATGAAAAACCGGGAAAGGTACGAAAAAGTAGACGAATTTTTATTTCATGTTCTTCGGTCTCTGTGTAATCAAACCGAATAGACCATTTTTTTGTCCTATATTTATCTTTTTTTCGGATTCCGTGTTTTATATATAAATGGATGCGACGTTGCATTAGCGGAGCTGTAAAGATTTAGCTCTTGCTATTTTTCTTCTTTTCTCTTCTTTCTATTCAGGTTATATTTTTGTAAGCGGGTCGTTTGAAGGAACAGGCAGATAAAATAGCGCGTTATTCAGCTCCCGCTTCAAAGGCAACGATGCGCGAACGCCCAAAATCACCCAATTCATTCTCATATCGATTTAACATCCTCCCGTCCGTGTACGACGACGACAACCTCGACGGGCTGACATATTCCAGCATAAAATTCGTGGACTATTGCCTATATATCTACCTTCTCTCGAGAAAACGCGCATAATCGGCCGATAAAATGCCCTTATCATCGCTATATTAAGCAGTGTCAGGCGCTAGATCAAATAACAGAATTGTGTGAAAAGAAAAATCGATACATATATCGTAGAATTCAACGCGCACGTGCGAGCATCTACATTAAATTAAAAAAATGAATGTTTACTCTATATTTGTGATTTAAAAACTTTATTGCTATTTAAGTATAATAAAGATTTATAAATTTATATATCAGATTAAATATAAAGTATACTTTCATTGACTATTTTTAGCGAATATTACTAAAAACGAGAAGAATCTCCGTCAACAGCGCGTCAAGTTGTTCAACTTTCTAAACAAGAATGACTGTACAAAGTACAAGACGGATGTAAGTTGGTGATTCAGTGTTTGACATTTAAAGAACTGTTCCATTTAGCGTCTGCACGGTTCGTCTAGATTCCATGTTGATGTCGGAAGAAAGAGTATTTCGATTATACTCAGTCGTCCCACTAACCCATATCGATAAACGCTATGGTAATAAACGCCTGCGTCCTCTCGACCACTTTCGCTATAAACGTCAGAATGTGAAATCACAACTTTCACATCCAAAAAAGGAATAAAATCCTTAATTATCGCTGATTCACATAATTTAGAGATAATTTTCAAATAATTCAGTTCTATCTCTCTAATTTACATCTTTGCGTTAATTCTACATATTAAAATTCTACTAATTTAAATTTAAACTAATTTAAATTTGCGAACGTGTGTCTTCAAGCTGCATGTATTTATTTTTACATCTAAAAAATCTTTATGTCAAAATTTATAAGATAATTTAATTGATTTCGAGTATATTTCATTTTCGCCTCTCTTTACACGTGCTGGTTAATATCTCGATCTTTGAGCGTTTCTTTGGAACAGAGAGTGCAAAGTGAACCGGAAGAAATCTATCGCGACAAAGTCTAATCTCGTACTCGTCACGAGTACATAGCCGGCGGAATCGCGATAAAAGTGCATAGTCTTTCCTTTCGCAAGAATGGACGATTAAAGATGTCTTTTTGCGCGAGGCAGTAGCCGCCGGGCAGCGTTTTCGCGATTTTCAAGAAGCCGGCACGTTACGAGTAGGAAAAGAATGTCATATCACGGTATATTGCTGCCGGCCAACAAAGATGGGTCTTTGGGTTATAAGAAGGGAGGGAAGGTGCCTGCATTCCCGTGGAAAGAATTCCCCTTTCTGCTCCTCTCCTTCCCGTCTACGTGTCTCTCTATGTATCACCGGATCGCCTTTCCTCCATTTTCTCGGTTCTTCCACGTCCCTCAGGAGTGTCTCTTTCAACGAACGACCTGAAAAGGCGCTCGTCCTGTATTAAAGACGCGCTTCACGATGCGTTAACTTTTTCAAGACGATTCTTTCTCTCGTAGTTTCAACTTTATGGAAAGACGTGCGCTCTTGTGATTAATAACTTTTGCGACAAGCTGAAATGTCACATGGCTCTTTGAGGCTCTAATATCTTCAGATTTCATATTTCACTAATTAAAGCTAAAGATTAAATATTATAAATATTAATAAGATAAAATATTATAAATACATAGTAAAAAAAAGTTTTCAAGCAGATATCAAATTTAAAAGAAAATTTTAATTAGAAATACCGCATGTTAAAATAATATTTTCAATATTTCACATCTTTAATAATACAATAATGTATATAGTAAAAAATTGTACGTCCATATGTTAAAATTTTCTTGTGTTACCACGTTTTGATTAGTACTTCAATGTAAAATTAACATACAACCTATATGTTATTATTTTTATAACGTTTTCATGTGTTACATTTATGTCAACTTCATAACTTAATACTTTGTATATGTCTCTTAGAAATGGAATATTATTTGGAGTATTTTCAACATAATTATTTTAAACAATCAACATGTCTCAAAGTCAGTTTAACATTCTAAGAAAAGTTAAAGTGAATCTTTAAATAATCTTGAACTTTGACATATAAAAATAATCAAATTTACTAAAATCAAATGTTTCTATTACAAATAATTTAAGTTAAAATAATTACTATTATATGTTAATGTCCTCAACATTTCTTACGAGTTATTGTAATTATTTTTTCATGTAATTTTTAATTAATTTGTATGTTATTTTTACATTACACTTAAAGTCACAATAACAAAAATAAATGTAAAGTATTGTGTGAATTATTTAACATTTTTAGTTTGTCAATAAGTAACATACGACGAATAAGTTATTTTAACTTAAAATTTAGAGTGGACTTTCTGGGACATGTGAAAAATGTTATAATTAACATTTTATGTTTTACTGTGTAAACACTAAAATCTCGTTTTCGCGTCTCTATATTATTTTCCGAACACGTTAAAATTTCTGCCTATCAACTATAAATTTCGATGTCTATTTCAAATGTTGCGAGCGTTTTGACAAAGAGCGACTAAAAATCGGCGTTCGCATTGTACGTTGTCGCTTGCATGGTGACAACATTGTCGTCATCGTCGTCATCGTGACGAAACTGCATCGCCAGGTACCAATTGTGTAGGCGACAGAATCGTGTCGGTCCAGAGTCAAGCCATCGGCAGAAGCGACGGCGCCGGGGTTCGTTGGCCTCCCTTGGCCCACATCACCGCGCCTCGGTTACGGCCTTCTCTGTCTCGCAGGCGGCATTATTTATGACCCTGCATTTTTCATCGGCGGGACGATGGTCTATCATCGGGTGCGGCCTCGGAAATTAAAACGGGCCCCATCGTAACCTCGACGGCAGAAATTGTATCGATGGGTTAAAGCTTCTTTCACCAGAATTTTAATGTTTTTAAAAAAAGATTTTTTAGAATCTACTCGTCTCTCTTCCTCTCCCTTTCTCTTTTTTAGTTCCCAAATAAATTTTTACAAAGATGTGGATTTTTATCAAAATATATATTTAGAGTTTATTTATCTGTTACTTAAAATATGGGCTGAGATGAAATGTTCTTGAATGCGATATACATTTTTCAAGGATAAAATTAAAGAAGAAGATGCGATTTGTATTAGCGCTAAAGCACGCTCACATATATTCATCTGAATTTAAATTTTAGAAATTTCTCATTATATCCGAGGTAATCTAATAATTTCAATTTCGCAAAGTTCTGCGCGCGCTTTATCGAAAACCGAAATTAGATGGCTATTATTAGCGGTTTAACAGGATCTCTAACTAACGTGCGATGGGATACGGGATGAATTTTCCTCACCGGCACGTATGGATAATAATTAATTATCGTCTCTCCGGGAAATGCCGACGCAAAGACTGGTAGAGAGCGGCGTCTAGCGATAGGGTCGTAGGAGTTGAGAGTTCCCGGATGTCCACAGAC
Organism: Camponotus vicinus; assembly: GCF_025532165.1. Classification (NCBI taxonomy): domain Eukaryota; kingdom Metazoa; phylum Arthropoda; class Insecta; order Hymenoptera; family Formicidae; genus Camponotus; species Camponotus vicinus. The sequence goes on from NW_028141980.1 coordinate 9,595,273, forward strand.
GAATTTGTACCCGCGAAGCCCGCTTCCACATGGAAGCAGTAGCCTCTTCTCCCATTCTCCTTTCCCATTTGAGCTTAATTCGATATTACGCGGTAGTGATCAAAGCTTCGAATTGCGAGGATGAAATGGCGGATTGTTCGCAAAGTCGGTACATGTCGGCAACCGGATTTCTCGTCGCTGACCCGCAGACGATATCCCGCTTTGTTGCTTGTAGCGACAGTTCGATCGAATTCCAAAATACCAAAGGAATATCGGCAATTAAAAGTTTCAATGATATTGAGCGAGATGCTTTCGTGTTCAACGAACCATTGAAAGATATTGTTTTGAAATATTTAGGAATATTAGAAATTTAATGATAAAAAATATGTTATATTCGAGACGTAAATATATATATTACAATTAAAAGTATATTTAATTTCATGTAAAATTGACTTTGAGAATATTTCTTCATCCCCATTACACATACACACACACACTTAATTATTTGTTCGATTTAATCAAGCTATAATTTTATATCTATTTATTTTATATCTATATCTATTTATATCTATTTTATATCTATTTTATTCTATATCTATTTATCTATGTATGTATCTATTTTATTCTATATCTATTTATTTTGTATCTATTTAGATCTATTTATTACATATGTATGATCCGTTTCCGATATTAGCGGCATAAAAAAAATCGTAAATGCTCGTGATTAATAAATATATAGTTATTAATTTTAAAAAATAATTTATTTTATTACAAAGTTCTTCTAAAATATGCACAATTAGTTGATAAAATCATAAAGAAATACGAAGCTTGTGTCTTCTACACTATGATATATTTTGATTCTACGCTCGCGAAATCTTTGATTCGACTTATAACTTTGATCATACGACTTTCACACGTTCTTCGGAAGCGACAATGTGCTTGGGAAAAAAAAGAAGGAAACCTTCGGAAAACCGTTCTAAATCCCAAAGTCCCTATCCGAAATAGTAAAGAAGTAGTAAAAGGAATAAATCGGAACGATACGTAAAACTCGACAGAAGACTCGAGAGCTTCTTCACCGAGCCGTAACGCGAGAGAATCGTCCGGGTCATAAAATCCCGCATATCGTAAAAGAGATAAGTTGAATCTTATCCTCGCAGTTGATAAGTCTAGAAAAGTTTCGATTCGTTCGTTCGTTCGTTCGGTTTGACCTCGCGATAGTCGATTTTCGACTATTCACATCCTCTTTCTTTCTTATACTTACGTCGAATTGATTCTGCGCTTTCTGCCCATAATTTACATAAACTTCGCGCTTTGCAAATTTTATTGAAATTAGGAGAAGGAATTTAAACTCGATATTTGACAGAATCGATTACGGAATATGCTTTCTCGAATATCTATGTCAACGATGAAAAAATTTGAACGAAGATCTTAATCTTTCGCAAGCTGCATATATATTTCTACGCGAGGATATTTTAAAATAATACATTTTATTGTTAAAATATATAAAATATATAAAAACCATAAAAAATAAATAATGAATTTTATATAGATAATTAAAATAAAATGCGCTGGAATATTAAATTTCGTACTCAATTTCCTCGCTAAAGCGTAAGAATAAAAATTCTTCCGCATAAGCATTTTGAAATAAGATAAATAAATTCCACTTCGTTTTACCTTGTTACGCTAAAACGCTTTAACAACCGAATAGCAAAACGCCAAGCAAAATCGCTTTCGCTTCGGAAGACTAATAATACCACGCATCCCGGTATATTGCACCGCGGAAAAATGCGATTGTGTCATCTACAATGTGCTGCTGCAACACGTTCTACGATTCGTTTCCCAGCGCACACATGCGCCCCGGCAGCCTTAACGCGGCGAGATGATACACGGCGCGGCCTCGTTGTTAGTTACACCCCGTAGAGAGAGCGTGGAAGAGAAGAAACGACGAGGAGAGGAGAAGAAAGCTGAAAAGTATGTCGTTGCACGCGAGAGCGAGGTTGATTATGGGAGCCGCGCCGCTAACGCTTCTTTATCGCAATTTGCAGGACGAGATTGTTGCAACTAGGCGAATGAAACGTTCGTCTTGTGAATGGGGAATGATTATTACGGATATACGAGGCGGCGCGTGCGCGCGTTCCTCTCTCGGTACAGTAATAATTCTCGCGCTCGTTCGCGTCTTCCACGAGCCTTTGTCTTCCGACGAATAGCATCTCCCGCGTGCACTCAGTTTGAGTATTTTCTTTGAATCGGTAGACGCTATGTTTTTATGCGTATTAAAACGTACAAAGTGTATGTTGCATAAATGTATATATCAAGTATTTCGGACGAGTTACTTTCGCATAAAAGTATTTTGCATTGTTGTTATTGTAATTTCCAATATCCTTACTTTAATTATTTTTGTAATCATTATTTTTATTTGCGACTGTAAATCATTTTTATGACGCTATCATATTATATAAAATTAGCTAGACTAAGATATTTATTACATTCGCAGTGGAAAACCGAAATAATTAACCATAGTATTCTTTCCAGACGTTAAAAGAGTTATGCTAGCTTTAGTCTCAAGTATGATTATCTCGTGCCCGACTTTGTCAAAAGTATAATGACGACGGCGAGGACGACTAATTGTAAGTCGCTGGCACACGTGCGATAAGAAGACGTGGGATGGCCTTAATAGTATCCTTTCGGCTTAGACATCCGCCTTTGCCGGCGCGATAAGCGATAATAATATCTGTCATTGGTAAGCCGACGAGATAAACCATCTCGTATCGGCAACAGTCGAACACGTAATCGAAATTGTATACACAATAGCAGATATTGAGAGTCCTTAGCGTAAAATAAAAACGATAAATCAACAAATGGAAAAAAATGTGTGAGAAAAATTTGTCACATTTTTCAAATTTTCTCTCATAAAACGATAAAACATACGTGAATGATTCGTTAATTCTGATACGTCATACGTATTAATGGAGAACGGCAAAAGAGATAACGTGTACTTGATTCTCTCGAGGGAAGAAGACTATAAGTTAAGGACACGTTAGCCTCCTGTTACGACAATTATCTAAATTCGACAAAACACAGCACGCGCGCGGTCGTGCACGCTACCGCAATTACATCCAACTAGATGTAACTGCTTTTTGTGCACGGTACAATCGTGTACGTTAATTCACAGAGGCTTTGGCTCTACGACTAGGCCAGGTCGCTGCCTTTATCTTAGACATGGCTGCAATTATCCTGATTTTTCCAAGCGGGCTTACAATTGCGAAAGCCTCGAGAATATATCGTGACACAAAACATTTTTTTACACTAATAAGAAATGTAGTAAAAAATCCACTAAAATAAATTTTTTTATCCAAGTAGCAAAATTTAACGAAATGTATATTATACAAAATTTAGAGATTTCTCTGTTGCACTAATTAATTAACATAAAATTTAAATTAATTGTATTGGGTTTAACAAAGTTGAAAATTCTTAATATTTAGAAATATTCTATAAAGTATTTGATTTCACACACACATGTACCACGAGTAATAATAAACTCAAGACTTTGTGGCGAATCTTTTAAAAAATTTGAGCCTATTATTTATCGCGGTAACTTGACACTTATCGCGGAACAGCCAGTCCATACATCCGGCTGCGAAATGCAACCACCGGATCTCGAAACCACATGGTAGGATAAAGGGTGTGTATAACACGTGATTCATTGTAAATGAATCTAAGTATCTTCTGCGGAGTGCGAGTAATTGACTCGAGATTATCGACACTTTATCGACGATATTTATTGAGAGTAAGGCGTGCAGAATGTATTTTTCACCGATGAGGCTCTTTCTCTTTTTTTCTCTCTCTTTCTCCCCGAGTGGGAGACTAATTACGATAAATTTTCCTTTGTCGACCTATCGAAGTGGCATGAGAGGATATAAAGACGGCAAGGAACAAAGTATCCACGTTATTTATGTCGTCTCATTCTTTAAGAGTCTTGATATCAAATCTCATTTTACAAAAATAAATCGTATACTTCGAGAGATTATAATTTTTAACATTATGTCAAATTGAGAGATGTATAAAAAGTATAAATGTGCGAATGTTTCCTTTTTCTTCTCCTTTGTAAGCTCTCTATTAAATGCACAAGTTACAAGCAAAGTTGAAATATTTACATATGCGATGGCATATTTAAACATATGATAAACAAATTTTACATTTTCTGTCAAATTAGTTAAATGCAGTCATATGTAATGTAATGTGCTTTCTGCCTCTTCTGCGGAATTTTTGTTTTTATAAATAAGACTCGCTTATTAATTTAAAATTAAAAAAATTCTAAAACATAACTGTTTCCATAAGAATTACCGCTAAATAGAGATTCAATGATGTATGAACTCGCGTTTAACCGTAAACCGACGCATCAAGATCCTCGGCCCTTCCTCGACGTATAGCGAGCGCATATGCAAAAATAGAGAATTATGCAAAAATACGTTCCGCTCAGCGAAGCTTCTCTCGGATCGGGTCACGATCTCGGGTCGCAACCCCACGCACGACATTCCCAGCCGACAATGACGCCTCGGGCGGCATACGCGAGCATGTTTTCTCACGATTTGCATCGACGAGGAGGCATCATGCACCGGGGGCCCAGCCCGCTATAGTCGCTTTTGTGCAAAGAAACGATTAAAACGACGCTTCGATAACGTATCTGATAAGACGTCGAGAAATACAAGTGTGCGTTACTAAAATATTTGAATAAATTTCGCAATAATAGCCTGTATTTGAAAACTTCTAATCAAGCAGGATTTATCTAAGTAGATAAGAGTAATGTAAATTGGAAATAAAATTAAAACACGAAAATTAAATACAATTTTCAAATTTTATTTTGATAAAATTTAAATTTAAAATTTTTTAAATTAGTATTTAAAGAAAAAATCCATTTCAAGAAGAATGATTCCAGAAAATCCGTAATTTTAAAATACATGAAAATAGTTCCAATAGTTTTCGCGCTATATATTAAGATATTATAATATTCAAACAGTGGCTAAAATACATAGTATTCTCCATTGGAGGCAGTTATCGATTCATTGCCATCGTAAGTGTGGTCCGCCTATATCATTTCTTCTCTATATCTTTCAATTAGCGACGCCCGAGCCGCGCATTCGTGGTTTTTTGCGCGTTGGTCGAGATTTTTGCGCGTCGGAGCTTTTGTTCGCGACCATCCACGTGGGCGTCTTTCACCCACGTGCCGCGTGGCTCCGGTGTCTCTCTTCTTTGCCCACGTCTGTTCGCATAAAGAAACGTACGGCTGGCACAGACGCGGTTAACGGTACTCGGAGAAGTCCCTCTACCATCATCTGGCACCACTCCATCCACGTCCGCCCGTCGCTTCTTCTTCTTCATCTTCCTCCACCTGACCTGATTTCCTGACCCATTACCGGAACCGAGGGAAAGAGAGAGAAAGAGATAGAGACATATTCTCGACCACTAATTCAATTACTGCCTTTCGCGGCGCGGGCCCCTGTTAATTTTAGTGACAAGCTGGTAGTTTGCCCGACATCGACATGACCACCCGCTGCGATACCATATTTATGGTATTATATCGATACGACGCTGCGGAGAACAATCGATGTCAGTCTGTAGTAGAGAGATTAATGATCGAGAGCCCTATATCTTTGAACGGGTAACATTGCTTTCTTATGCTGCCAAGTCACGGAATGGCATGAATATAATATATCGCAAGTTCTACGCCAAATAATAAAAATCTAAGAGATAGAAAAGCCCTAAAAGACATCTAAGAAGCATTTGCATAATAAGAATGTTGCTATTCTTATGCAAATCAAATAACGAAGGAATATATATCATCTAATTATGAAAAATCATTACTATGTAATAACTATCTCTTATTTTTTAACAATAGTGAAAATTTTGAAATATGATTATTTATTTCAAAAACGCATAAAAATATCCACGAACCAGGTCTGAAGATTTGTGTTTCTCTTTTGAAAAGAAATGTGTCCGCGAGAGATGTTGATTTTATTTTCTTCCTCCTCTCACTAAATACTTGTCACGAAGCACTCTTTTCTCACCTTCATCCTCGCAAATAGCGGAAATTCACCAAGCTTCCTGAATCGTCAAGTTGAGAACGCGATCCGGCAAAAGAGGGAGAAAAAGAATTCCGGGAAAACACCGCGGGTAATCTTATACAGTTACATGTGGTATTATCTAAGATTCGATAGAGCGCATACGCGGTGAGGAGAGTTCGACGACAACCGGAAGTGGGCATCCGACCACGTAGTTTCCTCCTTGCGAGCGAACGAGCAAAACGGAAGCAAGAGACCGTGCTCGTCGTCCGTGACGAGCTTTTGTGTGAGCCTTTGTTCGGGTCTGCGAAAACTTTTGACTCGCGCGAGCTCAACTTCTCATAGCGCATTCAGGAAAAGCTCCTTTTTTCTCCGGCTCGCACCTCTCTGGCGACACCATGTGGATTGCCTCCTTCGAGAAGCACTTCCGCCCGCGTTGTTGAGAAACTTCTAAAACGTGACAAAGTCCCCGCAGAATCATATGTCCTGTTCTCTATCTGCGAAAATATCCGGGTTACAAGAAAGACTTTTCTACGCGAGAGCAATTCACGAAATTATTCGTCCACTCAAGTGACGGTTTTTTATGTATATAATTTCGCATCGATTTACGTTAAGCTTGTTTCCTTCTTTTTTAAATATTGAATATAAATGTGCAGAGGAATGCAAATTAAAAATTGAAATAACATTTTCCTTTACGTAATGAAGTTATTTCAAGAAACAATTTTAATTCGTCGTTATCGATTTGATACACGCAAAGTTTGTCGATGTAATTGTGTCAATCGTAATCGTATAAAATTTGAGTATGTTCGATAGATTTGTGGAAAGTCGAAAGTATTCTCAAGAACATGATAGAGGAGCAGGTTGGTTTAATTTTTACACGCGTGTCTCTCTTTCAAATCTTTTAAAATAGACTTTCAATAAAAGTCGATCATTTAGCATTATATAGCTAATTAATTAGGTTAGCTTCGTGACAGTAATAATATGTTTGTTATTAACTCGTATGAGATTTTCTAAAATTCAGATTTTATCAAAATGACAAATAATTTTTCGTCGAATAAAATTATAAAATTAAAGTATTACGATTGATATAATGAGATCGTCTAAAATTTTTAATATTTTTTTTAATAGATAATATTTATTCCAATGCCTAATCAAGTGTCTATTTTCAATCTCAATGTAGTCGTACGACTTGGTGCCCAGTATGTGACAAGCAAGTAAGCATTGAGGGAGATACGTGCAGACTACTAACACATATCCGTAAATATCATTCCAAGATCGCTGGCAAATGTTTGGACAATCAGGTACAGACATCCGTTTTTTCAACTAACGTAGAGAAATATTTCTCAGTTCCTTTCAGATAAAATATCAGATAAAATAGCTAAAATATACAGTAGCAGTAAAATCGTAAAATGTCATATAGATTATCAACATCGTAAAATATAAAATACTATATATTTCACATTTAAATCAACCTTTTTTTCTATCATGTTCTCGAGAATGCATACTTTCGATTTTTCACAATTCTATTTTTATTCAGTTATATCTTAATTTTTTATTTTATTAAAAATTATTTTTTTAATCAAAAAATATCATATATACATATTATTTTATATCCAATATCTCCTTTTTTATTTATGCGATATATTCTATATTATTAAATAATAAAACGCGTCCTCTTTCTTTCTTTAATGGCACACTCAACAAAAATCTTTTTATAGAGTAAACATTCGATTTCGGGTCGGTATAAATTTTCACATTTTTCAACCCTAGAGTGGCTATCTAAGAAATTAGATATCTTGATAGATGGGATAGATATCTTGATAGATGAGAGAAGACCACGTACGGAAATTATGCGCAAAAAAAGCGAGAAGAGAGAGAAAGAGAAAGACTGCACCTTCATGTTTGTGGTGGTCTTATCGTCTCGTGTTTCACCTTCGACCTTCCATCTTATCCATCCTATGGTCTTTCAACCTACGAGTCTCTCTCTCGGGTTGAGAATATATAAAGTTTCTAAAATAGATATAAGAGAGATCTTTGTGTCCGCGTAATCCACAGAAAAAAAACACGTACACGTGCGATGAATTTAAAGAACTTACATGTGTTGGACGCGACTTTTGTAACATTATAAAATTTTCAATACCTCACATTGTAATATTTATAACTCTTCTCGTTCAATTAAATGGTAGCTAAAAAATTTATTTTTATATGCATGTTTTTCTCAAATTTTCTATTTACAAAAAAAGTTTATAATTTAAAATATAGCGACTATTTTCACTTTATAAAAGATGTTTCCATTTAATTACATTACTTTATTACTTCATGTAAAGTACTATTTTAAATTGTTTTGATTAACAAATAACCATTAAATTAATTAAAAAAATGCTCATCTGAAACCATTTCTAAAAAAGATATTGAATATACATACTCCATATTATGTTTGCCCTCGTAATTGAATCATGTAATATACGCGAGATGATTGACGACGACCACCTACTTATTCGTGACTTTTTGTAGAAGGACGAAGAATCAAGGATATCGAATCGGATTTCGTCTTTGGTCACGCCAGGCGACGATAGCAGCAGCAAAAAGAACGAGTCGAAGAAAGTTTATGCCACTCGCGGTAGATACCGATGCGATTAAATCTTACGTGCCGCACGGCACAACCGAGAGAGCTTTCGCGATATATCCTAATTCGGATACGGTAAACGCTAAAGTTCCATGTTCGGCGCGAGTCGCCGTAGCAATTTCCGCCATTGATTTATATGGCCGTTCACCGTATCCGAAGTAAGCTATTGCAGAAAGAATAATCGTTTAAGGAAACGTTTAGGATCCATTAATTATGAATGGGACGAACTATACGAGATTAAATAAAAGTACCTTCACTTCTTAATTTCTACTTCGTAATTCTCTCTCTCCATTATTAATTTATTTCGGAAAAGATGCTCTATTTTTATAATTTATGAGATATAAATTTTTTATGATATTCAAAAAGATTGCTACTCATGTGCAGGTCCGATCACGCCAACGTCGATCAGAATTATTAATGACAATTAGCTCTAAATTTTTCTCTCTGTATAAAACATACAGACGTACAACCTAGAGAAACGGTTGAGCTACGATTAGAGCTGAGCGACGTCGGTGAGAGCGGCCCTTGGAAGAATGTTTTGTCGTCTGCGGTTTATCCAGCGCAGCGACAGTCTGCGGTTCCCATTGTGGTCGGTGTGAAAGCTAAGCCTTAACATTCGCTTTCACCGTCGCAGTGGACACATGGAAATTGTACGGCGAGAGGAAAGTCTGTCCCCAATGCCAGAAGGAAACTGTACCGACGCTTTATTATACGCGCGACGACAAACTGACAACCTCTCATATCGGAGCTCTTTGTCTTCTCGGGTATGTATATCGAGATTAATTAAATCAACAATTCTTAGAATAAAAAATCTTATCTTAAATGTATAATATCATCATGTAATATTAATATGTATAATAAATGTATATCATATTTTAAAATATTAATTTATTACAAAAAATTAAATAAGGAACTTTAATTTGCCAAATATAAATTAATTTAATCAATCACTCGCTAATTTGGAAATATTATAATTTCCGGTGCAAACATTGCATAGCATTATTTTGTTACAGAATTATCCTGCTTTATTATTTATTATTGGTGATAATTAACATTATAATAATGAATATACTTTTTGATTATGGCAATTTCTGAACTCTCGAGTTTATCCGATAAAACTTTTCTTGTTCGTGTAACACGTGCGCTTCTTTTGCAACTTAACGAGAGATTGCCTTTTATTGACTTTTTCATGATACACATGATCGACCAAGCGAAATTTAAAGCTCGTAACTTTATTGCACGTAGGCGACCCAGAATTGATTCTGATGTTTGGTTGACTGATCCCCCATCTCGTTTTGAGAACTTTGAATTCTAAGAATTTAATCGGAAAGCTTAATTTTAGAAATTTCAACTTAATTAATTAAAAAGTTTATATATATATACATGTATAATCTTTTCTCAGCTTTGTATGATTAACATTTTCAAACTTTTAAAAGAGTAATTTATTTTCAAAACTATTATATATTATATTAATTTTCTCTTAAATAAACTACAATATTTATACAAACGACATTATACGATGTCTCTCGCAATTCGTACAACATAAACGTGCAATCAGATTCTCACCGCAGGGCGATTTGCAACAGATGTTGGCCGTTTTGTTTTATTCCGTTAATGAGACGCGCGAAGAAAGTACGCATGATCTGTCCGTTGTGCGGTCACGTTTATGGCACCCTTGAGTACAAAAACGCGAAGCTGACGTCCTGTAAATCCACTGAGAACTTGCAAGCAGCGGAACTTGCGTATTCGCGAGATTCCGCGTACAAGCGACGAGAGAAGAATTGTTGCAGAATTAATAAAACGCTTCGTAAAAATATTTATTATCGATGTAAATCGTCAATAACAAACTTCTCTTGAATAAAACGTTTTCAATATTATACGCTCGTTTCAATACTAATATTTCAATATTGATATATTATCAACAATACAATTATCATTTATCGTGAAAAAAGAAGTTAATTAAAGCAGAGCTTTATTATTCTACATGTTAATAAAATTAACTTATCAATATACGATTTTGTTATCTAAACGAATAATTAAAGCTCGCTGATATTTTAAATAACAAATAAACTCTATCTCGCAATTGAAATTTATATGATTCTACTAATTATTAATTTGGAGATCGATAAATTAATTTACAAGATATTTTTTTAACTTTTTAATTTTTTTTTACAGATTTATTTACAACGATATAAAAAGATGTCAGTAAAAACAAAAAATGTGTATCTCAAACATAATTAATACAATCTTGTAAAAAATTGTTCACGATGAATTTTTAATTATCACGAAATGATAATAATAATAGTAAATACTAGGAGCGTTGGAAAGGATGAGAGATATGATTTCGATTCATGAAATGACGACGATAAAAAGGTCGCAAAATCATTTCGCGATATATCGTTGTTTGAATATTTAGTTACGCGCGCGATCATCAATCCCGGGGATGATTTCCATAATGACTTATTACGTTCGTTAATTAAACCGCGGATTTTGTTGTAATCAGCGGCTGTGGTGGCGACTCGATTCGGTTTACCGCAAACAACGCAATCGAGCACCGCGCTTAAAACGATAATTAGAAATGCGTTCGTAAATTCTGTTCATTAACGTTACGCCCCGAATGCGTATTCTCGTTGCCGGAAACGCGCGTACGCACGCATTGCACAGTCGAATTGTTTATCGCACACGCGAATGAATTTATGCTTCTAGGAAGCAGCGTGCTTTTGTAAATCACAAAGGGCGGAATGCAAGCGGAACGAACCGTCGCAAAGTGGCACGTTGTTTCCGTGGATTACAACACTGAAAATACCTGATGATAAAGCTCGCGCACCGAAACAGCCGAACAATGTCTTCTCTACGGAAGGTAAAGCTTTTATTTTAATTTCGATTAAATTAAATTAAATTAAATTAAAAATGTGTTGTGACAGTTATTAGACTGAATATTGAGAATTTTGCATTGTCTTTTGCTTTTGTCAATAATAAATTAATTAAACACTGCAAATCTATTATTTTTATAAGCTTGAAATCTTTATTACAGTCTAGCATAAAAATATGAATATAAATCTCTAACGCCACTTTATTTTTGACAGTTGAAACATGGAAATATCATGACAAATCAGTTCGCTGTCCTGCTTGCGGAGTGAGAGAGATGCCGATAATTTTTAAACAACAGAAATTTACGAGCTCCCGTCTAGCTGCATTTTGTTTATTGGGGTTTGTTCATCGAAAAATTGTCAGATTATTTATAGTTTGAATTTTATTATTTCTAATATGCAGCAAGAGATAACGTATACATGTTATAAATACAAATTGCAGATAGAATAAAAGTTATTTATTTATTTACTGAATGTAATAACATGTACGCGTCATGAAAAATCTCAATATAGTTTATTATTAAATAAATAAAACCGTCAGAGAGAGAGAGAGAGAGAGAGAGAGAGAGAGAGAGAGAGAGAGAGAGAGAGAGAGAGAGAGAGAGAGAGTGTGTGTGTGTGTGTGTGTGTGTGTGTGTGAGAATTTTACTCGCATCCGCTTTAACATTTTGCATAAATTTGCGCCGATAAATTCCGCGGTAAAACAAGTTTCCGATAATCGCTTATTAGCGGCGGTAAAAACGGCGCTAATTAGCCAAGCGCACCTGCAAACTCTCCGAATAGTCTCTCCCTATAATGTACGGGTTTTTCAAAAGACTAACGCGCCACATGTCGCGTGAAACGACAAAGTGCAAATCGCTGCGCGATTCGTAATTATTAAATCCCTCTCGTTAAATTTTAATCCTGCTCGCAGGCGTTCATTTCACAGCGAATCGAATTCATACGTGACGAAAATCGCAAAATTATTCCCTCTCATAAATCATGACGAGTGATTGCCGGTATAAATGTGTAATGCCGTATTTCGAAATATATTCAGTTCATTAAATCTGATTAATGAAATGCAATGAGACTATATATGTAGCGATATTTGCTGCACCGCCAGAAAATATTTTTATCTAGACATATTCTTATATTTTTTTTCCTCATATATTTATAATAATATTATATTTATAATAATTATATTAATAATATTATATTTTTATATTTATAACATTATCATTTATTATTTTCTTAAATTAATTATTCATAATTATATTAATTAAAGTAAGACATTTATGCAGTCTAAATTATTGTTTTAAGAATATATTTAAAAGTGTAGAAAAACTATTCGTTAAATTATCGACTAAAGCATGTATAATTCGCGATTTATTTCTGTATATTCTAAATGGAACAATTTTCCAGAGTAAGATCTAGAAAAATACAAAATGTTGTAGCAACGAAAGACATATACAAATATACGGAAAATTTACAGACATTTTTAACGAGAGCAAAAAAATGCAGAATTTCCTGTTTGAGTTTAATAACATGTACAATTCTGCATTTTATGTAATTTGAGAGAGACACCACGAGATATTCTCATTTTTTATTAAGCAGACATACAGAAAATTAAAAGAAAGAATGCCGCAGGATATCTTGCAAAATTGATATACCTGTGTTCGCAGATGTTGGCCCTTCTGTTTCATCCCGTTGTTGATGAGTCGAGGTAAAAGCGTACGCACGCTGTGTCCGCGCTGCGGTTACGATTATGGTGTTCGAGCAGATGAGATGGTTTGCTCGCCTAAATGTGCGTCTAGCCGCGGGGGACAGAGCGACTCTGCAACTTCACAGACGCGTCATCTTTGGACGGAGTGCAGCGGCTCGCGAATGCAACTCGGATATTGGGATCGCCAGGTGAGCGGTCGTTGCACTAATTATGTCCGCAGGTAGGATTCACTATGAGTTCTACTTTGTTAATTAATTTTAGAGTATCTAACTTCGAAACATTAATACCGACAAAAATCTATAATGCATTTAAAAAATATATTAATTCATTAGAAAAATCTTGTTATGTTAAATGGTATTTCAAGAATGACATTTCCTGGATATAATACAATAGTTAAAAATAGGATTATATTTTTGAGAAAATGTAATCATCTTTTTTTAAATAGATTAGATAAAATTATTATTAATAGATAAGATTATTATTAATCATTACAGTATCAATTGTTGTTTTTCCGCCAATTTTTAATACATTTTCTTCTCGCAAATCAATGTTCAAAGGGAAATTAATTTGTCACGTTTTACATGCTTCTCTCTACATAATCTCGCGGATCATTACGTCTCGACGAGCAAAGAATAAGAAATCGATATCTATCTATCGGCTAAAAAATCGATACATCAGAAATAGCTAACGCCTTTTCTCGTATAACAAAGACACTTTCTACGAGTGACGAAACCGCGAGGGCTCTCAGGGTCTCGGAGAACCGTCCTCGACGAGAAGGCGAAGAAGGTGGATCCCGTTGCCGACGGTCGCAATCGAAGCTATCGCGCGAATACGCCTTTTGTGCGAACCAGGTCACGGTGAGTCGTCGTTATCGCGATATTCTATATACAAGATAGGCAATCGACGTCGTCCTGAAAATACTTTCAGGACTTTTTGACGTCGGCGTCAATTTTTCCGCGACGGAAATTTGATACAACGATGTTCTCGAGTTTCAATGATAGAAATCTCGAAGTTCTATCTCTCGTTGAAATTTCGCGTTAAAGAAATATACGTTTGAGTTTATCTGGAAATTATCTGGAAAGTATGTTACAAATGTGTGTTTTTATTTTTAATAACAAAATGTCTCGTCAGTTACAAATTTCCCAGAAATTTGTTGAGAAAAAATCGAAAATTAAAATTAAAATTAAAGATTTTACTGAAACAAAATTACATATATTAAGACGAAATTTATAAGACAAAAACAGAAGATTAATAGTACAATCTGATTTTATTCGAATAATGCGCGTCTAATATTCTTGAGAAAAGATCATAGAAATCTCACAGAATAATTATATTTAATAATTATTAATTATAATTATAATATAAGTATATTTTTCCAAAATTCATATAAAATTCCAGATTAACTTTCGTAACAATTTGCACCACTTCGAGTCTCGAGTACCAAGTGACAAGGCTTTATCGAATTGTTATTATTTTTTATGTCATATTATTATATAATCGCAAAAAACGAATAATCAAATTGCATCTTGAAAATGCTTGCAATTTTTCGAGTATAGAATCACTGTTCGCCGTGTGACGAGTACAGAAACAACGATTACGCAAACGAGAAGCGAGATCGTCGGCGCAACTTGAACGAGACGAAGGCTCAAGAACGAAGCGAATCCGAAAGCGATAATAGGACGATGTTCGATTTTTATGCAAGACAAGCCTGTTACCGGGAGTGCGGCTAAAAGGGACGGTCGAACGCACGGCGAGCGAACAAACGCATTTGCACATTGCTCCTAAAACACGAGCTGTTACCTTGTTATTCCGTGCAAATTCAGTTCCGCGCGGAATTCCGTGGAAGGGTAAGGAGTTCTCTACCGTGGAACTTAAATAGAAATTCGCGGCAGAAATAGTTTCACGGCGAAAGAGACGCGATTTGCGTTTCCATCTGACTGACAATTTCGTAAGAAATTTCACCAGAGATGGAATACGTTATCGTTTTTATTTCTTTATTAATCTCCGATAACGGGATTTTTCTCGAGTGTACGCGAATTTCTTTTTCTATTTCATTTTTGAATAGCGCTTATCTCTTTTACGGAAATATTTTCGATGAAAATACTTTTGATTCGAGAAGCATTTATATATAGTTATTAATTTGTTTGTCGTATGCTGAATTTTTAGATAAGCTTTCACGTACGAGATTTTATATGACATCAAACAACATAATAAACATTTTTGCAAAATATTAAAACCTTCGTTGCTGAATGAAATAAAATTATTTTAAACCATTATTTTCATATTAAAAATCTCAGGCTCAATTTTTCGCTCACTTTTTCTTATTTTCATTCATGTGAAAAAATGTCGAAAGAATTTATATATAATAATAACGCAAGTGTAACGCAACATTTTACAGAAAGAACATAATTATTGTGTAACGTGTTCCATTCATAACGCAAGCGCTCGCGATATTCATTGGAGAAACTGCAAGAGCATTCTTGAGAATTACGAACGAGTTTTGGATAAATGAGGGTGCACTATAACGGGAGATTTAATAGGCGTACTCCAATTTATCGACGCGTTTAAAGCATAAAATAAACGGATCGCCGGAGGACGTATGAATGGCTCTCTACCTCATTCTCCTTCTTTTTCCGTCAGACAACGACGACATTCGTTTCATTTCCTTATTACCTCATTATCTTGCGTCGGCCAACTTATCTGCAAAGTGCACCCGGATAATAATTTCCCGGAACTCTTTGCTAGGCTAGCTTGTAAAATGGGAAAAAATTTGCGCGGAATAAATAACTGCATGAATTTCGAATCTCTAAATCGCTAAATGAGGCTTTACAATGCGCTCATAAATATAAAAAGATCGCATTTAATTTGTTACATTTAATCGAACAGATCGCAAATCTTTCATAGCTATCTATAGTTATTTAGGGGCGCGTTTTACCCAGTGTCACATACGATGTTGGTCGGAATCGAGCCACATTCGATTACGTAATGCGTTTCGAATTATTCGGTGGATAAAAAGAGCAAAAAGAATGCCACGAGGACGCGAGCAACGTATGCAAATCGCATCGTCGCGAGAAAAAGAGCCGCTAGAAATACAACGACGAACCGCGCGGTCGGCAATTCTGACTGTTTCTAAACGAACGCTCGGATTCGCGCTTATCTAAACAATTAGTATGCATTATTACAGCCGCGTTACGTTTTGTAATGGATATATGTAGCATATTACACCGCGCGATTAACGATCGCGTGTCCGCCCCGTTAAAAGTATACGCGTAGGCGAATTATTATTCGCTTCGCTTTACGAAAAAAACGGAGGTACGTAGATAAACGTCGTAAAAGATAGTCGTGTTACAAATTAACGCTGCGATCGAGCGATCAACTTGTAATCATCTCGTTTTAGAGATAATTATATCGCCTTTAGAGACTTTAATTAAATAGGAGCAAAGTGTGGAATTCGTCCAAATCTTTGGAATCGCGGAGCTCGTTCCACTGCCCGAGCGAGTTAACGGCGCTGTAATTAGCGACGGTTACATCGGGCACGTACGGAAAACGCGCGACTCAGCGTTCCGAGCGTAAAAGATGGGTCACTCCCGTCGAGACTACCTCGCCTTTTATTGTCGCCGATCCGAGCACATTCGCGAGCGCTGATTGGCCGGTCGGAGGAAGAAGAACGAAGGATGCTCTCCTCACGCGGAAGGAAAGTTTTCCCTGAGCGGGGAGAACGTGGCCGGAGTCGGGCAGCGCGACGTGGCACGTAACGGGCATAAAACGATGAAAGTAATCTCGGCTCTGATCTCGTAGACGGTCACGGGGATCGATCGATACGCCGTCGGAGCGCGCCTGTAAAGACGGCTTCTGCTCCATTCGCGACGCTCCTAATAGAGTTTGGTCCTTTTATTGTCCTCGCGTCATTGCAGCTTATCCTCGTCACGGCGAAACTTATGGTCCTCGAATATAATAAATATCGTGGAACCGGGAGAAAGAGAGAGGGGGAAACTTTTATTAGCCCAGGCAGAATTCCTTCAATAGTCCAACATAATGATGGAAATATAAGAAACGATAACGAGTCGTTATAATAGAAAATAAAGTCGATTTAATTTAATTGGCAGAGAGAGATCGATCGATATAATTAAAAAATTATTTCAAAATTGTCCTAAATAGTCGTATCTCTGAGAAATATTATTTCTTCATGAATTGTATGTCCACGATTGTAAATGCCGAACCGCAGATATACGAAATACGAAATGTGAATATGAATCTTCTCTCTCAAACCTCGATGTACCGTGGGAGCGCATAATACCACGAGCACAAAGAGAAAGAGAGCGTCGAGCGAGTTGCACGATACCGGTCGCAAAGATACGCTCGTAGATCACGGAGGGATGAAGAACACAATGCGAGATCGTCAGTTAAACTGGGCCATGAAAGCGGTACCCGAGCGTTATAAGAAAAGCCATATAATTAGCATTGCAAACGTTTCTCATTCCCGCTCTCTTCTAGCTTCGTTTCTCTCGGAATTCGCTTAACGCCATTCATCTCTATCCTCGAATTCAAAAAATACCTGTCCAACCATTTATACGCCATTCTGCATTCTAATGAGCAAATTAATTAGTTTGCATAAAACTTTATTGCTTGCCTTAAATTTCATTCTTGTCCCCATTAAAGAAACTAGCGTGTATGTGTGCTAATATATTTATACTCGCTTTTCTTTTTATAATTTTGCTAATTTATTAATTAAAATTCTATTAAAACAAGGTGTAATCAAAAATTAAGCGAATAATCAAGTGTTGTCTACTTGCATCTCTAAAATTTAATTCGCGGAGATTTATATTCAGATGTTTATAACTAAAAATTATTGTTGCGTTTCGGCATTTTTTCGTAAGAATTTTTCATCTTTCAGATCAGAAGTCTATTCTTGACATTTCGTACATTATTCATATCGTATCATTCTAAATATGTCTATTAGGCTCTACTATCTCGTTGATCGGTTCCCGTTCAAATATCATTGATGGTGATAATAGGGTCTTTATTTTTCTTCTACCCAGCAGTATCGCACGCTCGACTGGCTACGCAACAAGGAGTCTCTTCTTTCACACATCTCCTCTTCTTTCTGCTCCTTCTTCCGCCGGGAAATCTTGTACTGTTAAACCGCCGACTGTCCTATAATCAATGCACCATCGTCATCATTACGACGACCCATGATACCGATATCCTTCTTTTCGTTGAATTTTACGGTCGAATTTTATGCTCTTCGCGGCGGCTTCGCACATTTCCGGGACTTCTTTTTTTATATGGAAGACATCGACACCTCGGTCGATTCTTTTAAAGAATCGAAATGCGAGCACTTCGGGAAAGCAGCAGAAAAAACTTCGATGGAAATGCGTGTGTGTGTTACCCATAATTTTCTAAACTTTCCAAAGTACAGTGAATGCTTTTCAACGATTTGCATTTTTCTTCGACGGTATACAAAATGTTTCGTGCAACTACCAGTTTGCGAAGCATATAACTCTGGTTTAATGCTATCAACTTTCGAAATATATTTTTTCGAATATATATTTTGGCGGATATATAATTTTTTAATTTTTATTTAAAGAAAAAATCTGTAATTGAATCGTTAATACTTGTTTAAGATAGCACAAATATACTTTGTTGTTGCAATTTATTTAAAATGTCCATCCGCATAAAATTATTTCTGTTGTTTTTCTCATGTTATTATTCGCAATCCTTATTAAATTATTTTGTGCCACTTTGCTTTATGTCATCTCATGTCATTATTATGCAAATATTTAAAAATTATTAATATATTAATTAAAAAAAAAGAGAAAAATGTTTATTGAACAGAAATTACGGAAAATGTCTTGGGTACAACGGAAGATTGAATTTCAGGCGACGAAATATGAGAGCAGTAAAGAGAATCATGAACCTGCTCGACTTATAAATGATCGTCCCCCCGTGACGAACGATCGGGCACCCTTTAATATACCAACCATCCGCTCGCGTCGCCTCGTCCCCCATCCCGGCCTCCGCGTAGCTTCGCGCGATGGCAGCCACTTTCAAACTTGGTCTCCATTTGGTGTTACAGCTTTATAAATGGGGCGCGGATTAATTAGCACGTGAATCCACCGGGTCGAGTCGCCAAGCAGTCCAACTTTAAATCTTAAGAGAAGAATTCAAACTAAAGAAGAATTACGATCCTCTTTATGTTACACACACACATGCACGCTCGAGCGCACATATACACATGTACATGTTACGGACATTGCGCAAACAAATTTTGATTAACAGTCTGAATGCTAATGTCTCAGCTGGCAATATTGAAATAATTAATTAAATTTTCGAAATATATCTTTATAAAAACATGTCGTTATTTTATCATTTTTATGTCGTAAAAGAAGTTATACATTTATTATATAATCTAATGTAAACAAGTGTTCACTATATAATATACATATTTATGTCACGAAGCAATTAAGCAATTAAAGCAACTCTGCCAGTCTTTGCGATAAACTTTCGCAGACTTTCATCAACGATATGTAAGTCACGTATGCGTTCGTAATATACTTTTGATTTTGATGTTATCAAATGTATGCGTTAATTACGACTCGTGACAGCGAATTAAATCGCGCGCTCACTTTGCGCATACTATCGGAAACTGTAAATGACGTTGAGTCGCGTCGAAATTCAAAGCTCAAGGCAGCATTTGCGCCCGTCTAATTAAGCCGCGTTTCAGAGCGCTGGATACATTGAGTGCGATTCGCAGATTAACGTCAGAGATCGCGCCGAAAGGGAGAGGGAACGATCTAATTCGGTTCTAAGTGGGTGCATATAATCCGCTTGGCGCGCGTAATTGAGCTTAGATTAGGTGCACGCGGATTATGAATAGGCCGCTGGCAATCGGGTTGCGATAATTAGCGCTTTAGCGAGAGAGACGCGCGTCGCGAAAACGAGCCGATAATTTGCGAACCCGTGGTGTATCAAGTGAGCGAACGCGACGCAACGCTATAGATATGCGGATGAGGATGAGATAATGTTAATTCATGAGAAGTTGACAAATGTGCTAACGATGGGAGGATTATTTACAAGATTATTCATCTCGTATAAGATTCGCATTTATCGCTTTTCTCTTTGACAAAACAAACCAACCATCGCATACGAGAATAATAAATAAATATTTCGCTGTCAGAAATCCAACAATATTATAGAAATTAGATTCATGTATAAACTGAACATCCAAAGTAGAGATTTCTTAAAATATAATTTTCTCGAGTTATGAATAAATTGCAAGTGGCGTGTAGGAAATAGCATTATCCTGTCCGCGTGCGGGAGGAGATGGGAAGGGCCGTCGTCCTTTTGCTCCACATCCTCCCCTTCTTCCCGGTAATGATTCAACTCTGCTTTAATTAGGCGGAGGACAGATACCCGGGTATACAGTCCGAGCAACGCCCTAGCGACACCCTAGTTCCCTTTCGTAGTCTACACGGCACTTCGATCGTTTGTCGAGAGCTCGTTAATTAATCGCCCGTCGCGTTCGAGAACAAACGAAGCGAGAGCGGACCGAGTCGAGCCGGTGTACACGAGCGAAAGGATAAACGAGACTACTAAGTTATTCTATTGAAGTCGACCGCTCTTTCTCGGTTCTCCTCTCTGTTCTTTTAGCGAAACCTACGCGAAATACTCGCGAACCGTGAAGCCGCGGTTGATACCATTGTCAACTATGAGCTAACGTATCGGAGCACAACTTTAACGATATCCACAGCAATTTGTCGTACAAAGCGTTTACATTTTAAATATTTATTGATAATTTCGATGACTGATTCAAAATTGACTTTTCCTCAACGAAAATATCAAAGCATTCATAATTTGAGAAAATTAATTTGATATTGAAGCGCATCAAAAGAAAGTTAATTTAATATCGACAAAAAAAAATAAAAAACTCCCGTTTAACTGAAAATTCAAGCGAGAAAGTACATTCAAAGCCACATTCTTCGATCTAGTGGTAGTTTTAAGTGAAATTTATTTTAATAAAATTTTAATTTTATTAAAAATGTTATAAATGTGTGTATAATATAAAAAGGTGCAGTAAATGAAAACTATATTCGACCTCTTTTGCTGAGAGGAAGTCAACAAAAAAATTACTTTCATTAACATGGAAAATAATATGAAAACCAATGTTTTGCTTATTAATTCTTAATGGCTTGATATCACGGTTAATTAATATCAAAGGTTATGATTTCAGCAATATTAATATTATTAAATTTTAATATCAATCAATATACGCGGAAATGATTATTATAGCCTTCATTGCCTATTGGATTTAGATTGTATTCTTCGATAATGCATATACCGCGCTTCGAAAATTGAAAAACTATATTTTCGCGATAGATAAATGCGCATCTCGACGCAATAGCTTTGTCTTGTGCCGGAGTAATCTTTTCGAGGATGTTATAGTATGAAGGAAAATGAGGGATCGCCTCGAGTGTTTTACCATACTCGACCATTTTCCGCGGCGTTGTCGGGTAGCGCGGATATTGCCCCGCCGATCATTGCGTTATATAAAGGACGGGAAAATGGTTGAGTCTGTGCTCTTTTGCATTGTCGCCATATCTGTCGCCACCACGTGCGCGGAGATGAGCTTTGCGATACGAAGAACCGCGGGCTAATTCGCATTCTCTCGCAATAACATATTTTTCTCTACGAGACTGTGCTGTCACTAACAGCCTCGATGGCGATGTAACACACGCTTTTTCAAGGAATAACAGTATCGATCCTTTCACGAGGGAATATTATTCAAAAATAAGTAAATGTTTGAACAAAGATATTTTTAAATATCGAAAAATCTCATATGTTCTCTCTCTCTCTCTCTATGTAAATTATCTATTAAATTAAAATTATTCTCTTGACGTTTAATATGAAACTCACTAATTTGTAGAACAACTATGGAGGGATTATTTGGAAAATTAATATTCGTTTGTTCTGTTAATTTCACTAATTATGTTGGAAATTACTTAATAAATTATTGTTAAAATGGTGAATTGATAAACACAGTCTCGAATACTGAGAAAATTTGTTTTACATATTATAGAATCAATTTTGATAATAAATTTTGATTGTTTTTCTTTTTCTGTTTTAACATATGTTATAATAATTAAGAAGTAAAAATCGGCGCATATACATACGCCATCGCGATACAATTCGCGTGCTTAATCGCTGAGAGGAGAATAACAACAGTTGTTTGGCCGAAATTGCGGAATTTTATTATTATATCAATGAAAAGAATTGATGTAACATATACCATGATGTTTGTATCTATACACTTTGTTCGAGATAAAGTTGTTTGGCTCGAGTTTGGCTTGCCAAATACACGAAACCCGTTTTCCAATGGTAACTTTCTGTACCGATAACCGATACTCTTTTATGTGTATAAAATGTAGTAAAATTTTAATTTACAAATATCTCAAAAATATCGAGTTTAGGATTAATACTGAAAACTTTGTTCCTCATATTTCAAATTTTTAATTTAAATAGTTTAAATTATTCTCTCAAATATTTTTATCGTTCTTTTTCCTTGTTAATTATTTTTCCGCAAATTATCCGTTTTTTTAAAATACGCATCATTATTTTAATTTTTACGTTACTACGTTTCATATATATTTAAATTATTTCATCGAGTTCTTGAATTTATAACTTTTTTTATTCTTTTATATTTAGCAAGATCGCAATATTCAACCCTCGGCTATGAATGACGCGTTTTCTGCACAATCTATGAGACCTTTATATCCTGTGTGAAACAAATCGACCTCTCGGAGGGACATTTTCTATTCATTTGGGAGTTAATACGTAATAACGTTTACCAGCCGGGCCTTGATTTCACCGCACCCGGCGAATATGTAGACTAACATTACAGGGGATATTGGGGATTATATCGTACTTTATTAGAAACTGTTGCTCACAGCTGATACCGGAAAACTCGCTTTTCGATATTAGTGCCCAGGTTTTTTATCATGACATTTTCTCTCCCCTTCTTTCAATCATATATTTTTACTCGCATGGTTTTTCGGACACTCATTCTTTTTAGATCAATAATGATGTAGCAGAGATCGTGGAGGAAGTAATACATTAAAATACTCGGATAGAATTCGTTGCATATGCTAAGTTGAAACAAAATTCCAAGAGGCCAAAGAAAAAAGAAAAGAACTGCAAACGAGATATGATAAAGTTCGATGTATAAAATGTGTCAGCCGCGTTGGCGAACTGCGAGCGTCGTTGTAACCAAAGTTTTCCTCTTTATAAGAAAGTCATATTGAGAAAACTTACATATCTGTTTCTAAGAATATTAAGTGTATCTCACGAATATATATGTATATATAAGCAAGCACATTATAATCTGAATATTATATAATATATATTATATAATATATATTGATTTCAAGAGTTGCTTTTTGGAAATGATTCCTTAATAATCCATTATCTCGTATAACAAATTTTTCATATAATATACATATATGAATCCGTGAGAAAATAATTCATCTTTGATTTTTATAATACTATGCTAATGTAATCCGAAATATTTTCAGAAAAATTTTTACATATTTTGGACAAGCATCTCTCGAAAGTAAGCCATGTCGTATATTTTTATGCGTATGAAAAAAACTTTAATATTAATATCACTTTGATATAGCCGAGAATTTGCATACTTCTCCTCTTGAGAAATGTAAGAAAATGCTTGTAGCGTTAAGACATTTGCGCAAAAATTTTAAGATTATAAATTCCTCTCGTGAAATGAAAGCGCTCGCCGCTGAAATTTTCCATCTTGCGCCTCGCGAATTATTTCGTATGCGCGGTTCATTTGCCGAAGAAATTTCTGTAGGAATAACCGTCGCGACAGGAATAACCGCGGGCATGAATCGCGAATTGCTCGCTCCTCGGTATGCAACACCGTGCGCCATATCAAGTACAAGCAATCGTAATTGCGCCAATTAGAAACATCGTCGTTCTCGGAAGTCGCAGGACGCGTCCGGGAATATATAAATTGCGCGAAAGCGTGACTTTTTGCGAACGAATTCCCGCGAGTGCCAAGTTAAAACGCGGCGAAAGAGATATATTAAGAGTACCGCGGGGATAACGCGGTTCATTCTTCGTAAAGTTAATTAAGTCGCGCTTCCTGGGAATAGAGAAGGAGAGAGTGTCCAGAAACATGCGAAGCTTCGTTCTGCGGCTTAAAGTTTTTAATTAGACCCTCGCTTCTCCTGCAGAGAGGTCCCTGCAGATCGCGAAGAGAGAGAACGCATGATTCTTCCTGAGATAATAAGGCAGGCAGCTTAGCCTGATAATTTCCCATTCGTTCAGCCGAGCAATTATTAGATGCCCAGAAAATATATATTACATTCGTATAGACGTACACACGATAAATTATGTAATATTATTAATACAATCTTATCTCGTTCTATCGACTAAAGACGTATTCATTCTCAATACCAACTGAAATAATGCGAACATACCTCTTATCAACGTTGTATCTTGCATGCGAAAAACAACTAGCGGTAGAATTACGTACCTGAAAAAAAAGAAGAGAAATAAATTAATAATGACGAAAACACAAGTAAGGAATTTTACGAAGAGTGTCACGTAGCATATTATATAAATCGCGCGCTCGACGCGATAATAAATAACGGAACCATGTCAATGATTTCGCTTCTCAGCGGCGCAATAAAGGATTAAAACGCGCGCCCGATACGGCAATATCGCGCGTTTATATCGGCGCTTAACGCTCCAGGAAGCAACGACAAAGCTGAAAAGTCGTTGAATTTCCACGATTCGCGGCCAATTAAAACAGCTTTTTATCGACTCGGCAGAGGATGATCGATGAAGCGAGAGAGACTTCGCTCCGACAATGGGAGTGCCTGTGTGCGAGTCTGCTTTTTTCGATAAATCAGTTATTTACCATTTAGTTCGCTGAATATCAGCCTATCAATTATCGAACAAAATATATATAATAGTAGCGATACAAATATAACGAAAAAAGCAATGCATGTTTGAATGTTGAATGAACATGAAAATTTGAATAAACCGTGCACAAATTTTATAATCAAGAATTGCATGTGGAAGGAGAAAGAGAGAAAGTCTACTTTTGTAATAATTAAAGATATTGTAAGTAAATTGTACATTTCGTAATATAAAAATTTTCGAGAATTTTAGAAATATTTTGGAGTAAAACGAATTTAAAGAATTTTAGGGATATCTTCGTTCGTTTCTTCCCTTAATATCAAAGAGGAAATTCGTCCGAATCTCCCGAACAGTTAGCTCCATCATGGTCCGAAACCAGATTAGGCTGCTGCAGCAGCACGTTTGCTCCTCGCATTGTTCGCCGAGATCCTCGCGACGGAACGATGGTTAGAAAGGGCGTATCGCTCCCATGAAGCGGACGGAGGAGAAGACGAAGAGGCGAAAACGGAGGGCACGGGAAGGCGAAGGAGAGTCAGTAACACTGCTCGTGCTGAAACTTTAATGGCGAAGTTGTCCGCGACTGTCTCCGTGATAAGTTCATAATGCGGCAGCTCCCCGACGCGACTGCCATTGATAACCGGCGTGGCGTAAACTTCGCCAACGACTGCGCATCCAACCGCGGAGAGAGGAACGGCGGGACTTGGAAGCAAAATCGAGAGATGGAGAGAAGCACTTCGGCCTAATAGGTCTCGCAGTTGCGGACTATCGACTAAAACGCGCTCGACTAACTTTTCGCCGTCAGCCTAGCGGCGCTTGATTCCGTGACAGGCGATCCGACGACGTTGACTGACGCCGTACCACGTGTTTCGAGCTCGCTCTCGCCTCCGGCAAGATATCGCAGGCATCTCCTATATGCTTGCTTACGCCAAGCTATTAACGGGACGAGGAAGAGCGAAAGATGAAAATTTGGAATGAGATTAGTGACGAGCCGAGGCGATTAACGTGTACTTTTTTATACAAAATGTTAAACAACGTTAAATTTCAAAATTTCAGATTCAGATTTTGTTGAATTAATTTTTTTCTTTCCCTTGTCTGCGATTAATTTAAGACAAATGTCATATATCCGCTTAAATTTCTATTATTGATTATTAAAACAAACATAACTTTAAAATTTTAAGAATTTTTTTAAATTTACTTATATAAAAATAGTATATATACAGAATGCCGATTATACTAATAATTAACGTATTTTTAATATTTATAATTTTTTATGCTTTAAATATTTGATCTTTAAAGTCAGTCGTCTTTTCAGTCGGAGTAGTTTAACTCGCAAAAGTCAGAAATACCTGTCACAATTTTCTTTTTTGTTTCTTTGAGAATTCACGTTTGTTTGAACATGCGCCAGCTTAATTTCTATGGGTGATTCAAACGCATTTCGATGAGCTCTCCAATTAACGAGACTTTCGCTTGTCCGCAATCGAGTCGATCTTTTGTCAGACAGTTTTATAATTCGAGACTTTGATCGAAGTGCACATTGTCCAATAAAGGATTCTGTATTTTAAATCTCCAGTGGATATATTCTTTTTCTCTTCAAATATTTCTAAATACGAATATCCGCTCAGACTATGGCAAGTAACAATTATATCATTCTCTGATATCGTTTATTTAATAATCAGTATAATAAAGAATAGCACGCGAAAAGCAAAATAAAAAAAATCTTTTTTCCTCATTTTATTAATTTCCAATATTTAATGTCATATCAGTGACTATTTTTTTTTATATATCTTTATAATATTGCGCTATTTTTTGTATTCTGAAAAAATAATACGATATAAACTTTATTTTATTCTATACCATTCTGCCTTTTTCGTAGTCGAATAGTCTTTTATGATCAATACAAAGTTTCTTTTCAGCTTTTGCGGTGGTGCGATAAGTGCAATGCAGTTTATTCCCCATCGGCTCTTTGCGCAAATGGATTTTCGTCACGGGATTACGTTTATCAAACAAGGAGTCCATAAATCATCCATAAACATCACTAATATGTAATCTTGTCCTCTCTTCTGCAATGTCGCCATCGTATTGAAGCACATCTACATACATTCGCGTAGATGCATGCTCGTAAGTTACGAGATATGGAAACGTAGCCTCGGCGTAGCTACCGAAGGTAGGCCGTTAGGTTAGGCGGCTTTATCTCGTGGCTTTACGATATCGCCGCACTTGACAAGGCACAGAGAAAGAGAGAAGGAATTGTAATATATATATATATATATATATATATATATATATATATATATATATATATATATATATATTGTGTACAGAATGTTCTGTAATAAATCACCTTTATATGATTGATGTTTTTATTCCAACAATGTGTAATTTTTCTTCTAAATTTAAATGACATTTTTCGTCGTGTATTGAAGCTTTGTAAAAAAATATCTGAAAATTATCGATTATATCAACATTTTAAATTTCAAAGTTGAATATTTTTAAAATTAATTTAATATGTTAGATGATTGCTATTATTATCTTGTTTTCCGTAACGTCTCTTGCGCGCGTACGTCCTCCGTTTGTTTAAACTAAATACCGTTAGGTTCGGTGGTTTCGCTTTGGAACCATCGCTGTGACGTTTTCGTCCAAGCGAAGAGCCATCACGCATAGACTTCTCTCTCAACTAGAATTTCAAAAAGATACTTTTGGTGAAGCACTGGCCGCGTCGACTCCCTAGAGAGTTAAGTTACAACAGGCCGCTTCATCGCGTGTCGATGCAACGAAATCGAGCGCGATTTAAATCGAGTGGACTCATATGCGTAAAACGATATACGTGGATAACGTGTGTAAAACATAAAAAACGCGATTTGGTACACAAAGGATTTTATTCGCGAGCATGCGAGCAATAATTGAAGTGTGGAATTATTTATCAAAAAATACATTCAATGCAAATCGGTTTATTGCATGTCAATAAATCCATCATATTCCGAGAATACATCTTTTATTATTCAAACACCGTATGTAGTTTCATTCATTTAATCTGTCTACAAATATGATAAAAATATATTAGCAAATCGTGTTAGAAAAATTTTTACGTACGAGCTTGGAATTTCACCGTTGAAATACCACGAGAATTTTTTCGCCATATTTTTCGGACTTTCCGGAAAGGCGTTTTTCCACGCGGATTACACACTTTCACGTCGCTTTTTCCAGAGATGCCAACAATGATGCGTCGGACACTGCGAGAGATGAAACGCATTCGTAATGTCAGGCAGGCGCATACAACGGATTCGCTCGTTCGAGTATCGCGATCCATCACGCGAACATCACTTGAAAATTTTAATGCCCGTGGTGGATCTTCATCCGGTATCCGGCGGTTGGCGGTCCTGGAAAATAACTTTTTACGAGCCATTCGCTCATTCATATTGCAAAGAAGCGTGTGTTACTGAAGAATGCTCGAATTTCGTTCAGAGTCCGATTCGCTCGTCCTTTTTTCGGACACGGCGAAATAACTCGCTGGAATGAATACAAAAGCCTTCGTAACGACATTGCGGCGTGATTCAACGACGAAGTAAAGGGCGATTTTGGCGCCAGACATGACGGTTTTTTATAACAATATCTCTGAATAATTGAAAGTCTGCGGCAAATTTAAGCCCGAAGCTCGCGCGAGAATGAAAAGCCCCTTCATTAAATAGTGACAAAAATTAATAAAATAAAAAAAGTTTACTAGGTAAAATATGGAAAAAATGATAATAAATTGTTTCAAATCATTATACATATATGTAATAGAGAAAATGTGTAAAAAATACATACATGAAAATATAACACTGCAATAAAAATAATTTTTTATATAAATGCAGCTCTCACTTTTGGCCTAATTTTGATTAGCGAGCGAAAACATTAATCTTTCGCATAACTTTCGCGCGATATGGCGAAAGTCGCCAATTGTGCCGGGCATAACTGCCCGAGTTGGGAGGGACCTATCTACCTACGTGCTAAGAGCAAAGCCCGGAATTAGGATGCATCACCATTAATTAGACGCTTACAAAGAGCAACCGATTACGGTACAACGCATGGCTTTATACAGCTTTCGTAATGCTGATTTAGAGCACGCTCGCGCGCAACCAGAGCTTTGCGCAAATTTCTGTCCTCACGGGGGTTACCGAGGATGTACGAAAATTAATATCGTTGCATTTTCCGCAACATCGCGGATAAGGCAAAAGCTTCGTGCCAACGGACCAAGTCTCCCGCAGAGTTATAATCGTTCCGAAATCCATATTTTCGTTCCAACGATAAGTGTGCAGCTAGAAATCTCGCGACGAGAGCGTGGATTTTGCTTTTACATGTATCTCACGTATCAGCGCATTCGAGACTTTCGGGTTTCGAGTATCGTCTCGAACGTGACTCTATGCGAGAATTAGCCGGTTAGATGAGCCGCGGCGTCCGTAATCGGCGGGAAGCGTATAAAGCGGTACGAGTTTGACGGGCTCGAAGAAGCGCGTCGTGGTTTCTCAAGTTTACGTCGTGGCAAAGGTGGCGTACGTGAAAAAAAAAAGAAGGAGAACCGAGATAAAGAGAGAGAACGAGAGAAGGCCGTGCGATATATAAGAATCGCTAGAGCGCGAGCGGCGGGTAATTGCTCGATTACCGTTAGCGCGCGCTGTATATTTCGCACTGGGATTAGAGTTTACGACTCTAGGCGAGATTTAAAACCGAATTTCCCTCGCCGCGATCGGAGCGATCATTTAACCGCTCGCGATGATCCGCGAGGAACCGGCGGCCGTTCGTTAACCTCGGGAATATCCGGGGCAAAAAGTGTCCGGGATCCTTTGATTCTAATAAACTACACGACGTCGTCATATTTTGCCGCAATTTTATCGCCGACGTTTTTACTACGTCGACTTTTACTATGCGGTAGGACGTTTTTGGGTATACACCTGTAAATGTCTGGAATAACAGCAGTAACTGCAATTAATCTTTGAGAGAATGGAAAGCGCATGACACGAGCTGTCCGTAGATGTAATTCATATTTTGTCTTTAGATAGGCATGGTGTAATTGCACATTCATAATTCATAATACATAATTCGTGGACAAGACTGATCGCGTGACGTTTTGACTTTTGTCGCATGACAATCTTCAGCTATCAAAATATAAAATTATAAGTATATATGAAAGCAATAAAATGTAATAAAAATAAAATTTCGAAATTTTTTCAAGAAACAGAGAAAAAGTAAATTTAATAAACTGTTATAAATATAATCAATTAATAAAGCAAATTTTGCTCGTTCGAAGAATATACGTCTCGTAAATGATTTGTTTAACTAAGCATCAATTTCGAAATTACGCCATAAGCCGCGAGAGCGAATGCAGCCGCAATTTTGGATTACAAAGCCGCAGGGAGAATTACAATTAAACTTCGCCATCAAACGTCAACTCCAAATTTGTTAAGGAATCCGCGGCTGGCCGGGAATGCCGTGCAGTTCACCAGGGGCCGGGGACCGCTCTGTATATAACGGCGGTGACCCGCATACAGCTGCTTCTCTCTCTTGCGGAGACAATTTGCGCGGACCCGTGCACGCCCGCCCGTGACCACACGGTTGTTTGCGGTAATAAGACAATCCCGGTCTGTCGGAGAGCGAAGTTATGTGGGCCGGCGCGCGCTGGGCGCGGTGTGGATTTTCTATAACGGATTGTTGACGTGTGCATGCCACGTCCTTTTCGCTTATCGGGCCAACTCGCCAATTTCGCATACACCCGGGAATAGCCCGGGAATACAATACGACGACAAATCGCCGTGCCGGTATCAACGGCGCGAGTATCTCGGGAAATTTTCTTCGTGCTCGTGCCGAGATGATGTCTGCGTCGTGATTAGGGATCCGAAGTTGGCGTCCCGCGCGAGCCCGAGGCGCTTGCGCGAAATGTGTCCGGTTATTCGCGATATAAAGCAACAAGCAGCGCGCGTTATTATAATAATAACCAGCAATCGAGGCATGCTCGGAATGACGGAAGTGATTGGACCGGAGAGAGAGTTGACTCTTCGGGTATTTTAAATTCTGAAAGAATTACTCTCCGAAAGTGAAGAAAATTACTCAGATCGAGACGATTCGATGAGAAAGAGAGAACAAAAATGTATCAAGTATCTTTTTAAATCTCGAGACAAATTTTTAATAAATTCGCACTTGTCTGTATTTCTAAGGAAAACTTTCATTTTATCTTATTTGTTATATTTCGCTAAGAAAAAAATTGCTCCATTTAAAAAGAATGCCTGTGTCATCGTGGGTCACGACGCGAGGTTAATCACGATCCGTGCGTCCAAACTGTAACTCTTCCGAAAAAGCTGCCGCGCAAATAACGCGCTCATTTTCTGCACGAACTCGTAATCTTGGCCAAAAAGAGAGAAACAGCAGGTGAAGAGGAGAAGACGAGGAGAAGGAGGAGGAAGAAGTAGAGCGTATAACGCCGTATACAATTTGTTAGAGCGCATAATCGTCAACGAGACAAGATGAGTAATGACGGTGGTTCATATTGTCGGAGGACGAAGGAGAAGGAGGAGAAATACCGTAAGGCGCGGGATAGAGATGCGTTTCAAGGAGAAACTCGCGGGGAGAACCCGCGCGAGATAGTGTGCCAGCGGACTAAGGCGCCGAGGAGCGTGACTCTCGTGTGCTTGCCGTTTCGCGAAAGATTGCGAATAATGCGAGTATATACGCCGTCGTACGTATGCTCATCTGCATCACTATGAACGTGATTCTTATCTTCGCCCGCGAACGCGCGGCCGTCAATTAAGCATCGCGCGTGCTATCATTTTTTCCCTCTCTCTTCTTCCTAATCTTGAGCTCTTCTCCCTCCTCTCGCTCTTTCTATCTCCCTTGTTCTCTCGAACGTTATTTCGTGCAGCGAAATTAATAGCACGCTACGGCGTATCATTACGGTACAATGTGCGCCTACGATACGTCACGGATGCAAAGGAGGCATTCCGCGCTCGGCAGCGTATCATTACGGCGCACATATACACGGGTGTCAAACGATTTGTCAGCGACTAAGCGTGCACGACGGCGACGACGATGGCGATGGCGACGGCGACGGCGACGGCGACGGCGAACGGACGCGATGGCACGACGCGTTTAACCCCTAACTGCGATCCCCGTGGTTACCGCATTGTGTGCCACTTATACGCGGCCGTTACGGGGCACGCGCGCGTAAAGGATCGGGCATAATCGAACGAGATTATGCAAAAAGAGTCTCCTTTATCGGCGTCGTACGTATACTTTATACGAGGTACACGCGCGTGTACCCCACGTCGCGCAAAAAGTCCGCGAATAAACGGGAAACGTGTTTTTCACTCCGATGCATAATCGCGCGAGATTGGTGCGAGAATCGTTTAACTCCGCATCTTATCGTGGCGACGTTGGAATGCGATACGGCCGAGTGTATGAATATGCATGGAGAATTTAATAGCGGCTACATTCTTCGGCGGAAAAAATTATTCAAAGAGTTGCCAGTTATTCAATTGTATTACTATTGACGGGCAATGTATTTCTACTATTATTAACGGTCGTACAGAAATTAGACACGTAGACGGATGCTTGGAAATTTATCCGGATAATACATCGAAAATATATCGGGTCGTCGTTCTTTTATCAGGCTTGTAACAATTTTTCAAAAATTATATCAATCGCGAGTCGAATAAATCACGCTCGATACGACATCTTTTAATTTGCCTAACGAGCTCGCTCACGCGAGTTGTCGGCATGAAAATATAATTACGTAAGCGATCCTAAAGAGTGATATAAAAAACGCTGCGACTCGGCGTAAATCGCGGCATCAGAGAACGCGCAACTGGAAAAACTCGCAGTAGTGGTATTTTTTGCAGAGAAATAAACGAAAGAAAAAAAATCACACAGGTACTGTCATGCACGTTAATGCGTTCCACTTGAAAGTAATTATCCCTCCGTGTGATCGTGCGAAAAGGCTGCGCGGGTCAGGAAAAGGAGGGTATTTACTTCGCTCTGTGGTCTAAGCTCGCAGTGTAGTATAATCAACGAGTCTCGGATCGGCGATCGATAGCCGCTAGTAGATCGTTCGACATCTACGGGATTTACGAGCGGACGTGTCGTAGTTCATAACGGTACGAAAAGAAGCGGCGGCACGGATATGCAGAGAGAGAGAGAGAAAGAGAGAGAGATGCGCATACGCGCATACATACATGAATATGAGCACGGATAGAAAAGGGAGCGGAATTGGCCGGTTGGTGCACAACGGAAACTGGAGAAATGTCCGTGTCAACTACAGATGTATCGCGATATGGATTTCCGCCACCGCTACCGGTCCGCTTCCATCCGCTTCTTCCTTCCAGTCGGTTATGTACAGGATGTTCCGCAAGTCGCATACATTTCCTCGGTTGTAGATATTAGAATCCGAAAAGCTTAGCTAGCTAAGCTGCGTTAAGAAGAAACATCTCGAGGTCAGCATTATTTCAGTTCAATTATACCTGAATTAAATCAATGAATCCTCTCGAGTGTCAATTTATTGAGATTAATTCTCAACAGAATTAAATGCGATCGACAGGACTCCTCAGAGATTGAACGTACAATGCAAGTACTCAACTCAACATAAGTAAACTAAATTACTTAAATTTAAATGCATACATTCGCGTATGAACGTTCAATCTCAATGGACGCTGCATCGCCGATACTTGGCGTAGAAAAGAGAGACGTAGAACCTTTCCGGTCTCAGACATCGGTATGCCGGAAATCTCGTATGCGCGATATCGGATCCGATGGACGCACCTAACTACGACGAGAGTATGCAGTCGCACGTTTAGTGTTCTTCGCGTATTCTCTCCCTTCTCTCTCTCTTTCTCTTTTCTGTCTATCTCTTCTTCCTCCTGAAATCCCCATTTCATCCTCTCGACCTCTGGTCTCGCGTAGTTTGCGGTACCTGCGCACGCTTCGCTCGAGGACACACGTCGTAGTTCGTATGCACACACGCGCGTATATACGCCGTGTACTTCGCAAATTAGCACCTTACGCGAGCATACAAATAAGCCACCTACCACGTGTGTACCTACTCTATCCGACTTGCTTAAGCGCGGTCCTTCTCTTGCTCCTTTCTATTCCTCTCTCTGACGCTTTCGTCCTCTCCAGTCTAACGGATCCCTATCACTCTCTAACTCTCCTACGCCGTGTATTGTCCTTGATTGTAAAATAAAATTTTACACGGAAACCAAAGAGATGAAATAATTCAATAAATGTATTATCCTTTAATTTGAGATATTTTTTGTCGCACAAAAAAAGAAAAAATCTTTAAAGTATATGTATTTTTTTATTAAGTCTATTTTATTTATGCTCCTTAAACATATAATTTTTTTCACTTTTTCTTTAAAAGCTGATATTTAAATTTTAACGAAAGATTTTAAAGAAAAAGTGAAAAAAAAATTATGCGTTAATTTTGTCCAGGAGTATATATTTGTTACTTGCATATAATAGTACATATGTGAGAATAAAGACGAAAGAGAAGAGAGAAGAGACGAATGAAAAAATTCAAGGAGATATGCATTTCGCGCTAATAGCGATGAGTAGTGCAATAATTTCGATTACAAAGCGAATATCGATTAAAATCTCCTGCCAATCACGGCGAAGAAGACTTTTTCGTAATATCCCGGCGCTTCTCGATCTTCGGCGACCAACACTGATAAATAGAATCGACAGCGCTTAATCTCGTTACCACGTGGTGCACTTTGTAATGCGATCGATACGAAGAGGCCGAGTGGACGTTTTCGTCACACTAGCTTGGGGGCGTGTCGACGAATGTACGAACGCACCAACGTGACCAACGAAGCGGCTCGTAAATCGATTTATGCGTATATATTCTCGCCGCCGAGGCGTTGGAGCGAGAAGATCTCGTCGCGCGATACACGATCATTAATAACGATCAGTGAGTCGACCGAAATTCTCTTTTGAACCGTTTAGCCGACGATGATGACGATGATGGAAAGCTCGTTTGTTCAGCCCTGCGGGAATCATCCCTGCAATTTTTAGTTTCCTAAAAATAGAAATCCACCGTTATAAAGTATAATAAAAAAGTGAAATTTTATCGAGACCCATGTGATGAGAAATTAGGTAGATAATAGCTCAAGTTATTTTTACAGAACAAATCTGAAAATAGATTCGAGATAAAATTAAAAGGATATTTGATCGCGACATTGTACATCTAGACGCTTTTAATGCACTTTACTGATATTTAAAGACTGCTGAAATAAAAAAGCTCTAACAAGATGACCGAGAGTATTGGCGCAATCATCAAAAAAATCATAAAATTCTCATAAAATTCCAACAAGTCGAGATATAGTTGATTTAATAAGATTTCGATAAAGGTACATTTTTTCATGAAGCAGAAAATTAATTTCGTACGTTCATCACATATATTATTAAAATTATTTCTAAAAAAATATAAAAAAATTACCTCGTTATTTGATTTCTCACGCCAACTTGTTACGTTTACGAGGAAACTGGCAGAAAATAACGCGGGCAAACTCGTGACTAACAATCTTCGCGGGACAATTTTATTGTTTCTAGCGCAAGAGAGTAAAAGCCGCACGGGGCGCACTCGCAATCTCGCATTCGCAGTTACAATAAGGGCGGAAGTTTGCTCTGCCAACCAACGCGACGGCTTATCCGGAGTCGCATAAAAATTTATGGACGCGATAATAGGTATGCGAGTTACGCGCGCGAGTACGACCAGCTGGAAACTCGTTGCGACGACGTACGATACGCGAACACTCGAAGAAAAATTCTATTTCTCTTTCTCGCGAACGCGATTAAGATTTATGCATATATAAGAGGAAAAATGAAAAATAAAAAATGTGTGGGAAATGATAAGCGAAAGAATCAATCCCGGGTAATTTACATTCCCGCATTTTTTCCTCTCATGCGATGAATTCATAAGAATTTTGATATTTTAAATAGGAAGCGTAAAAAAATTCCTCAAGCAACATAATTAGTATACAAACTAAGCAAATTAACCTAAAAAAGAATCTTCTTTCAATTGTCTATTTGAATAAAACAAAATTAAATTTAATCATATAAATCTTATCTTAATACAATTAAATTTAATACAATTAAATTGTATATTTCAAACGAAGTAGGTAAGAATTTCAAAGAGCACACTCATAATTTTGTAATCTGTACAATCTTCAATATTGAAGTATGTGCTAGATGAAACATCGAAGCTTTTTTCTTTTTAGCAGAGACTGATACGAGTTAATGAGAGAAACCAGGAGATTCGCAAGTTAATTAGACATCGGGAAATTGGTTGGTGCAAGATTGATTGATCGCCGATGAGATCGTGGCAAGCGAGAGACGAAGAGAGTCTGGATGTGGGATGTAATGCCCGTTCGTAATCGATATAGACATACTCGGAGAGAGGAAGGTTGCTGCGCGCTGCGTTCGAGTGCCCTGGTTTCTTCGCAACGGTCACTGTCCCTATTAGTGTTTTAACGTCCGAAGAACCGCCGCCGCCGTCTGCTCGCTATTTGCGGAAGGTAATACGGTAGAATGTCGATTAAATGGTATCGCCGATGCGCATGGGCGCGATTACGCTGAATCGCTTTTAGATCAAAGGCGTCTCTCTTGGTCTCGAGAAGAAAACTCGTCTTCCCGTTACACCAAGACAACCGCCGGAGATGACAGAGCGACTCTTGTGCGACGAAATAAAAAAATTGTAAAGCTTGAAAAAATCCATCGCGATTAATCGACTTTTGAAGTTTGAGCGACGCAAAAGTTTCGATAAATCTGTCTCGATACGACGGAAACTCGCATCGTAAATTATTCCGCTTTCCGTCACGTTGGTCTCTTCCGAGAAAAATTTCATCGTTTAGCAAGTCTAAATGGAATGGTAATTTTTTGCGATTCGTATCGGACGTCAATCTCGATCAAACTGGCTTAATTGATTTATTTCGCCATTCTGGCATTCTTCATCAGCGCGGGTAATCACGGATCGTGTGTCGCGAGATTGACGAGAGGCGACAAGCAACGAGGTGGACCGAGTGATTGCGAGCGGCTTCCGCGATTAGCCGGCGAATTTTCTTGCCATCGCCGTTGATCGCGAGATTCAATTTGCATTTATATTGTATTAATTCAAAGGAACGACCGCGCGATAAGAGAGAAAAAAAGGAATAAACGGTCGAGGGAATAAGGGTAGAAGTGGTAATAGATGCTGTGACACCGGCGGGATCAGCTTATCCCGCGTGCTTCCAATTTTCCAAATTACATTGCAGGAAACGCTGGGGAAAATCTTGCGGAGATATCCGTTTTTTTTTCCTACATCTTAGAATCGTGTGTACTTTTCTCGATCTAACTTTACGCTGTTGAAGAAGCAAAAGTGTCTCGAGATTGTATTAAATCTAAATTGCAGTACAGAGAATCGGCGATTCGGAACCCGATATTTCGGAATCCGAAATTCGATAGTTTGAGATTCCGCGTAAGTCAAGGCAAACTAAAAATCGCTCGCCGATTTTAGAAAGCCACCAAAATTATTTTCTCACTTTTCCCTCTTTGTTCTTTCGTTCGAATCTCGACGTCTAAATTATTAATATACACAAAATCTCGTATTTAATTTCGAGAGACAATATTGTCGCTTTTTTTCCCTCGATTTTATCTCGCGGATCTTTTATTTCGTATAATCCGAGTTTTATCCAAGCTTGTCCCGGTTTCATCCTAACAAAACCACGGAGGGACTTTACTGTATTTCTAGTACCACCACGTTTGCGTGTAACGTATGGGGCTCGCATTGTGCCGTTTCGGGAAAATACGAGAACATGCGACTCCGGCGAAGAACGGCGACGACGAGCGCAATATAATTCTCATCAGGGACCATCGCACGCGGCCGGTGCATCGTAAACCGCACACACCGCGAAATCGTAATCGAATTGAAAGCCCGGTCGGAGCGAGGACGTCGCGACGAAACGAGGCGCCGTCCTGCGAATTACGGCGTGTCGGGAGGGCGAAACCTCCGAAGAGAATCTCGGAAGCCCATTCGACGTATACGCGTAATCCGCGCGTGCTTAGTACATTCGAGTTGACGGGCGATAAATAGCAACTGTCGCCACTCGCTCATCGAGAGTCGTAGTTTAATTTTCTCCGATTTACGCGAAAAAAAGGAAAAAAATCATTATTTCTCCATTTTCCAATTATGTCATAAAATACTAATATCGGATTAAAATTAGAATTTAAATATGTCGGATTAAGCACTAGATGAAAAAGTAGATAAAAGTGTTTGGAAGATTTTAATCATTCGAGTTGACGGGCAACAAATAGCAATTGTCGCCAATAGCTCATCGAGAGTCGTAGTTTAATATTCTCTGATTTACACGAAAAAAAGGAAAAAATCATTATTTTTCCAATTTCCAATTATGTTATAAAATACTAATATCGGATTAAAATTAGAATTTAAATATGTCGGATTAAGCACTAGATAAAAAAGTAGATAAAAGTGTTTGGAAGATTTTAATCATTCGAGTTGACGGGCAACAAATAGCAATTGTCGCCAATAGCTCATCGAGAGTCGTAATCTAATATTCTCTGATTTACACGAAAAAAAGGAAAAAATCATTATTTCTCCAATTTCCAATTATGTTATAAAATACTAATATCGGATTAAAATTAGAATTTAAATATATGGGATTAAGCACTAGATGAAAAAGTAGATAAAAGTGTTTGGAAAATTTTAATCTCATCTTCGATAAAAATCGCGTTTCTTGAAAATGTTAGACATTTCTAAAAAGAGAGACACACATCTCTCTTTAAAAAATTAAAATATGAAGAATCTCAAGTATTCTTTTTAATATATTTTTACTACTTGGCACACAATTTTAACCTCTCTCACATCTGTAATCACACAGTCAGCATACGCGATTGTTCTTCCTTTTAGCACATTTCTCTCTCCCTCATCCATTATTTCACGTGACTGTCGATATAAATGTATCCTATAACTCGCTATCGAACACAGTCATTTGACTAGTCATTTAAAGAGGGTAACTTATCGGGTCATTCTCTCTCCGAGACGCGTCTCGACTCGCCTCATTACGCCGTATTGTTAGAATCATTATCGATACAACGCGGTCCTTTAGAGCCACTCCTGCCGTCAGTGTCCTTGGCTGACGATGTCGAGGGGTATCATACATCATGCCATTTTTGCTCGGCCACGCGCGACTTCTCCCGTTTTATCACAGGTGGCTTGAGCATTTGTCAAAACCGGAAATCAAAAAATAAACGTGCACCACGCGAGAGTTTCGAACGACTTGCCTTTAGCTATTTAGCAAAATGTCGATGCCAGAGAGTCGCACAGGAAGCATAAATATTTCCTTTTTATATTTCGTAAACTTTAAAAAAAGCTCACTTAACAACTTTAACGGTTTTTTCTGAGAGTACGATTTGGATAATTTAAAATATGAGTAAATATTAACTTTTCAATTAATAGTACACTTGGTAGGGATAATTAAATATCATCGACATTTATTTATCCAACGATCGTTAAAACGGTCTGGAAGCTTTGAGTCAATAAGCGCTTTGATAAATGTCGAAACAGAGTCTAATCAATCAAAGTAAACTTGATAAGTCAATGATTATTTCAGGCAATAAATAAAGATTGATCGATAGTGAATATGAAGTAATGATAGATTCTTCAAACAGGAATTTATGGAATACGAATCCGAGAAGTTTAATGGATGATTCATAATAGTACAAGTCGATAATTAATTACGCTTTCAATCAGATATTGAATATATAACGTATGATGATTTTCAACTGTGTATACCGCCCTTAACGTATCATATTTCTTCGAGGCACGACGCGGAAGACTACGCGGATCTCTTCGAGAGAGTGCGGTATACACGTCTCTCGCGTAGACTCGCGCTTCTCTAGTGTGACTAAGATTAAAATGTATGCCTCTCGAACACATAGAGAGTCGACTAGTGGCGAGGTCGAGGCCTGCCACATAAATCATCTTCCCCTGAAAATTTCAAGTAGCGCTCAACCCGGCCTCCGAGAGGCGGATCGCGCCGCTGCTGCGAATCGCGCAGCAACGTTCTATTACGGGTGTCTCCAAAAAAAATATACGCTAGTGGCAGCTGGAACTCCTTCGGCGGAAAAATCCTCAAGTGGACTCCTTCGCTGGAAATTTCATCCGGGATCCTCTTTTACTCTCCTACAGAAGTGTCTAAAGTTTTGAAATTAAATACTTCAGCGAATTGTATTTTGACAGAGGACGATTCATAAATTTTATTCGTCGTAGATTGTCTAAAAAACGAGAATGGTCCCATTTATGCTGCATGTCTGATGCTTACCGATTTTTTAAAATTAATTTGATTAAGTTCTTAGAAGCCTTGAATTGTTTAATATCGAACAATTTGCGAATAATTTATTTTCAAAATAAAATGAAGCAAGTAAGCGAAGGTTATTATACATGTAACTGACAGATGTAAGTTTCAGCAATCTTTGATAAAAATCTATGACGAGACAATCCATCTCTTGTAAAAATTTTTAAACTGGAGCACAATTATGTGTAACGTTTATTTCGGTAAAAAAAAGCAGTAAAATTAAAAAGTGAAATGATAAATTGAAACACGCAATCGGATGACAATTAAATATTGAAATTTTCACCAAGTAAGAATTATACGCAAGTTCATCAACGAGCATGCCATTGAAGCATAACGCAAACCTTGCGAAACACCCCGTATAAGATATATGTAC
Source organism: Camponotus vicinus (assembly GCF_025532165.1). Lineage (NCBI taxonomy): Eukaryota > Metazoa > Arthropoda > Insecta > Hymenoptera > Formicidae > Camponotus > Camponotus vicinus. The sequence goes on from NW_028141980.1 coordinate 9,636,187, forward strand.
AGAGCGTACAGGTTCACAGTGTATACACGTTAGGTGTGACGAATATGCACGAATGACGGTCCGTGTAACGAGCACCGGTACGTGTCTCTATATGTACTTTTGTGTGTACGTGTGTACATCTATGTGTATGCACATATGCGCTTCTCGAGTGTCGAGGAGAGCTTTCCGTAAGCATTGACGGAGTGTGTACATCGCGCAAATAGGTCGCGGGTCAACGGCCATTCGAGGCTACATCCCGTTTATCATTACCGTATGATCTACAGCCGGGAAAAGGGAAGACACTCGCTCTCTTGTCCGCTCCAAGAGAGAGCGATGCGAGAGAGAGCATCGCGTTCTTCGTCTACGAGGCGAATACGCGAGTGTTGACTTCACGCGTGTCATCTCGACGCATAGCGTAAGAAAGATACGCTTAATCCTCATTCCTCTTTTGCGATTTGTCCTCAATATTTCTCTCTTTAAAAAATTTTATTTTATCAAAAAATATATGGATGTTAATTATTTTCCGAGAGAATACAAGGTTTATATCCGTAAAAATTATTCGGAAAATAAAACTTTGAAAAAACGCTTTTGTTCGTATTCTCTACCGTACTTCCTTTATAACTCATTATAATTTTAAAATAGCGCGTAAGTGTACGCGGAACATTGTCGATCCGCAACGAGCGAACGACGTAGGAGGAAATTGCGTTTTACGCGACGATTAAAATTACGTATAAAAGAGAGAGTTAAAAGAGCCGCGAGAACAGACGGGGAACGAGCGGGAACGAGAGGGTACGAGCGATGAAATGAATGAAACCATTCAGATAACATGTTTATGCGCTCACCGGCGCGATGACGGAGCCAGTCGGTACGAGTAACAATCCGGAAAGCAAGCAGATGGCACACCGGGTATAGCGGATTATATATCGCTTGTTAGGATATGTAATAATAATAAAGCGCGTAATATAGCGCAATAAACGCACGCGCGTGTCTGATAGCGGCTTGCTCGCTACGTCTTGAGAGACAAGATTCCGAAGCAACTCGAGACCTTAAACGGTGTATAAATATACATCGATTTCAGAAATGTATCTGTCACATTGATATTTAAATTCGAAATATGGCATACACTATATTATCTATTTAGAAAGCCGATTTCTTACCAACAAAATTATCGATTGAATTTCTGGCACATTTTTAAATTTATAAGAAAATTTTTTGCTATCTTTCGTGATATTTCTATAAAAAAAAGAAAATATTCAATTCTAAATTTGTCAACTAATTCGCAGATAAAAGTGAGAAAAATATCTGAAATGTGACATTTGTTAATAATGCTCGTTATTTTTTTTTTACTGCATAAGCTTGTCGGTTTCTCTTTTTCTCTTTTTTGATATTTTAAGCAGCCCATTTATCATAATTATATAATTTTTATTAGCATCGTTCCCTTGGCAATAACGCAATGGAATACCTCTTTATTAGAACATTATATAATAATTCCTACATTAAGTTGTCAAATCAAAACGCGGCATATCTGTTGCACGCTCGCAATTTTCCGACGTATAAGAGTTGCGGGCGCAGTTTCGTAAAATCTGAAAATTAATTTCACGTCGGGATGCATTCCGCAAAATAGCAGCGGAAACGAAGCAGACGTGGGTGGCGGCGGCGGCGACGGGGAATCTTCTCCGCGTGATGCAGGGTGACAAGCTCGCAAATCCTGAATAGATAATGCGAGAGCCGCAAGATGAAGATCTCATCAGTTCCGCGTAATTACCTCCCACGCGAGAAGCCGTCCACGAAACGTTGTTACATCTGTACGACGGGAATAGCCGTCTTACCTACGTAATTTTCACGGTCTAGACACGTATACGCGCATGAGATGTGCGATTATATATGTATATTATTTTGCATGATATACCATTTACGTACGCGAGATGCGTTTCCAGAGATATTTAAGAAATGAAATTTTAAGAAGTTTCTGTCATCCGAACTATTCAAAAGATATTCTCAAAGATATTCGTTTTAGCTGAATTAAAAGAAAAGTCAAAAGTGGATCAAATTTACTAACACAGAAATTGGCTAAACAGCTTTAAATCCAAAGAGTGCTTACAAACTTTTAGCTTTATCCATTTAAATTACGAGTGCTTCAGCTTAAATTAAAACTGCACTAGAGTAATTAAAAAAGAAATGGTTGGCATATTTTAATGAAGAAATCTCTAAGCTTTTTTTCAACATAATTCTTATAAAGCAATAAAATGTCTATCAAATATATATATTTTTATTGACACAAATGTATTACAAAAATGCGAATGAGATAATAAAATATTATTGATTAATCAATTTTTAAATAGACTTGGATTTTACAGAAATTTAATTTCAAAATTGAAATTGTGATATACATACAATGATATATATATTTATATCTTTGATAATAACATTGACAGATATCGTATTTATTGGAGCATTTGTTTGCAAACGAATGCTCCAATAAATAAACGATATATCGGCGGAAACATTTTTCGGATTAATGCAACAATGTGTATGTAACGGTTTCGGAATCGCGTAAATGCCTCTTTCCGTTAGCGATAATCCCTCTTTTAGCGTCATACGACATGTTAGACGATTCTGAGCCTTCATTCGGTCTTTGTGAGTTCTAGATTTCGAGCGTTCTTTCCGATCACCTTACATTGACTTGGCGTAATCCGCGTTTCCGTAAATGTAAAGTGACTCTGCTTTCCACTTTGTGCTTGTGTCGTGCGTGTATACACCGACGTCGCGCGGATACCGTTACCGGCGAGTTTTAATCTGAGCACACATGAGGACCGTAAGAGCTCTAATCTCCTCGCTTCTTAAGTAGTCGGGAATCAAAAGTTATCCAGTGACAGGTATACGGATGGATCGTTTTGTTATCAGGACACGGCGCATATTTTATCAAACTGTGTCACCGGTAAACTGATTTAACCCTCTGACGCCAACTTATTTTCTCAAGAAGATATAAAACACACGTAGAGTTAAATAAAATAAGCGAAAGCAAAGCGACTAGCAAAGAGATAACAAAGCAGAAAAAAAGACGCGAGAAGAATATTTAAAGGCTTTTTCTCGAAATAAAACTCGAAAATTCGAGTTTAAGGATGGAGAGTCAGCGAGAGGACTTTAACGCTTACGAGGCGTGTAAATTCGCGGCTTGGCTCTGTAATATGCTGCGGCGCGAACTATGTCGCTGACGTAAATTCCCTTCTTCCCGCGTAAGCGTAACCTAATTTCTTCTTACGACGTCGCGATTCTGCCGCTTAATGAAAGTTCGCAGTCTCTATGGAGAGATATTCGGCCGATCTACGGCGGAGCAAACGAGGCAAAAAGACGCGCGCGCCGACCCGTCCGGGACTTTGCGCCCGCGATAAATGATACCGCGCGATCATTCGGACCCGGCGGAGATCGAGGATTCACGGCAGGGAACCCCCGATGCGCGTTTTTTGCCAGCGTTTCGCTGTAATTAATGCCGAGCGCTTTCGCAGTTGGGTAAGCGTTTCTTATCGCGACTGTTATCCGCTCCGACACGCCGCGCTTGTTGTAACCGCGATTATTCTTCGATCAAGTATTTCTTTCTCCGCGTCGCGTCGATATTGTCGAGAATGTAGAGGAAAAATATATGAGCTACGAAATATGTACATATTTCCAGGATATCTTTTTCATCTGGTTAAATAAAGATCGAAATGAAATATTTATACTAAACTATATTAAAAAGTTCGTTATAAAATAATAATTCGAAATTTAAAATGTTTCTTAAAAATATAATAATATTCAAAAAAACGCAAGATTTTTAGCAAAGTCGAAAAAACTAGTCGCGATATTTCTTTAATTATCAAGTTGAAACGCTAAATATTATTTTTATTCCAAAATAATGCATATAATATGATTGCACGTTTAACTTGATGAAAAAGATTGAAAAATTTCTCATTTTCACAGCAATATTATAAGAGCATAAGAGCAAAAATTCAATTTGGATATAATTAACATCTAATATTGAAAAATAAATGGTATTTTGTCGAATTATCGTTAAAAGAACATTGACTTCAAATGAATCGAGGCCACCCGGTAAGTTCGACCTGCATATATACAATCGTATAAATCATGTCGGGAGGTACGTATTCGCGAGGTTTATACAGAGTATAGGTTGGCGAGATGTTCCGAAATTAACGATGCGGCAGCACGAATGGAAACGTCCTGCACGCGCGCGGGTGTTTGTTAAGCAGAGCTTATCTCGTACTGTAGTCTCTCTACAACCCCCTTAACCCTTTCGACGACGATCCCGGGACGATGGGGAGGTAAAGCTCCATTACTCACGTTTTTACCGGTATGCTACGTATAATTCACCGGATGACCCACTTGTGCGGAGCATAATCCGAGATCTATCAAAGCAGAATTTCAGAGATGCTTGCGATATATAGGGACCAAGAAATTTCGGCGAGCTGATGGCCGTTGAATTGTCGGTCTCGTTCGAGTATATCACTCGCGAGCTATCGGGTATCGGAATATCGATTTCAAACAAGTCGAAATCCGCTGCGATCCCTTCTCGCAATTTTTTTGCGGTCGTGTAGTTTCAATACGATATATGTATTGAAGTATAGTGGTCATTAGAGGATATATAGAGATTATAGATATAGAAATGTGAGAGACTTTGTGTATCGTTTCGTAAGTAATGCGGATTTTCCCCTGATAGGCAATAAAGCTTAACTTAGAAATTATCTTCTCTCTCACACTTTTTTTTATTATTTTATATCATATTATTTCATCGATGTTATTTACATGCATCTCTGTTTCTATTTCTATATCCTTTTTAAATAAAAATTTTTGTAATTTTATTTGAACGTATAATATTTACTTTTAAAAAATATATATATTTAAAATTGCTTAGAAATAAGTTTTTTCAATGTAAGTTAAATATTCCGCTCTCTGGAACATGTAAAAGAAGATGGAATATTTATCGATTGATTAATAATTTATAACAGTTTCTTTCGTAATTACAAATGTTATGCAAAATACAAGGAAAAAAAGCTGAGAAAATTTAAAAAAAGAATGGATGCGTCGGCGAGTTGCAACATCATGCTATAATTAAGCGGGCGATATCATCGCCGTCATTTGTCTCCGCCGGCTGAGCGAACGGACAAGATTTCACTTTGACTAGTTTCGCTATTCCACCTGCGTCACGGAACTTTCATGTTTATGAAACGGCTAAAGGAGCTCGGAAAATAACGTAAATTCTGGCGCTCGCAGCGAGCCAGAGTTACCGGAGTAGAATGCAAATCTTCCGATGACGGTGGTTCGTCGCGCGAGAATCACATAAAAAAGTGTCTGGATAGATTATTTAAAAATACGAACATTATGTAATCAGGATGGTCATTTTTTGCTTATCGAATATTTTATCAACTGCTTAACCCAATAATAATCACTGCCTTATATATGTGAAAATTTTATCATTTACATCTTTTTATACATCGAAAATGGAATACGATTCTCGAAATATACTCGGCGAAAATTCTCTAATAATTTTAATATTAATCTGAATCTAAAAATTATTATTAATTTAATTTAATTGTTTACATTATAATTATAATTCTAACATACGAACATCCTTAATATATTTCTTTATCATTCAATATAGCATTCAAGGTATATCGCTTTCATTAATTGTTTTCTTTTTCATTTCCTCTTTATTTGATTTTAAAACCTCTCTCTCTCTCTTTCAAGATTCATAATCTATTTTACTTAATTTATTGGATAATAAAACTTTCTTAAACTTCCAAAGAATAATTTAGATAATAAAAAGTTTGAAAGTATCGAAAAAGCGTCGATGCAAGATGACGTTGACGCGCGCGTTTCATTTAGAGGCAATCACGATGTATCTAGAACTCGGACAGATATTCGCGACGCGTTATCCACGTGACCGATCATCCCGAACGCCGCTAATAAGACCGGCCGATAAATGGCCGAAAGAAAATAACGAGAGGAGGAGGAAGAGGGTACGGCATGCACCGAGCGTGATAAATCGCGGTAGACCGCCCCCCTCCCGTGCTGAATAGGATTCCCATGATTTATCGCGACAAGATATCAACGAAGATAAAGAGCTCTCGCGGCGCTCTTGGGCGCTACGAATCGATCCGCTGTTCGATACTCGCCATTCTACGACGTCATTTGTTACAAAGCAATGAGGAAAACTTAAGACGCCGTTTGTATCGCCGACACAGGAGGACGTGTACTCTCGGAGGGTTGCATGCGGGGATGCAGACGCATTTTATACGATCCCTTTCGCGCATATACATATATACTTATATAAAGAAAAAATTCTCTATATTTAGAATATTTCAAAACTCGAATAGAAGAAGAATCGATGATTTAAAGAAAATAAACGACTGAAAATAACGAACAACAAATACATTAGTTTTTGCAGAGCGTCCTCATTTATCTGAGAAAACACAATCGAGAAAGAACGAAGTTATATCTTGAGACAGAAGAGCAATATCCTACTTCTCCTCACGTAAGGAATCGTTCGACGAGTCCTTACGAGCGCGGTCGGAGAGATTTAGCGAAGGCGAGCAACATAAGAAAGCAGCACCCCTTTACGCTTTCGCGCCACGAAAAGTAACGAGAAAAAGAAGGAAGGGCGTGGTTATTTCGCGCGTTATTACTCTCGGCGCGAATATCTTCGTCTTCGCGTTATTAGCAGCGCTTCGAGATACTTATTACATCATTACAACTGTATAATGAGACGTTAAGGGGTGTTATTGGCGCAGCTCGCGCGCGTGTTTATTATATTAACGGAGGCAACCAGCTGCAATAGCCATCGAGATTGAAGCTCATCGAGTTGTAAAATGATACAGCGGAGCTCATGCATACTTTGCTTTACGCGAGTCAAAAGGATGAACGTCGCAATCAGAGAGCGAAAGTTCATGATATTTCATAAAGTCTCTATGAATTGAGTGACTCGAAATGCGTAAAAACAGCAAGTTGCCTCAAAGACGCGAATAGAGATGAAAAAGGTTCGCGATATCCTCCAGTTTCTATTCTTCAAAATTCTATTGATTAAATTGCTTGGCTATTTAAATATTTCTACGTAGAAGAGATATCCGCGCTAAGAGATCTTTGCACGCACAGAGTGCTCACAATCGACAATTTTCCAGGCGTTGAAAGGATTCGAAAATCGATGTAGGTGGAAATAAAATTGCCACTGCAATTCCGCGGAGGGCTCGTCACGGCTCTCTCCGTAATTCCCGTCGACCTCCGGGGAACTGACAGCTCCGTCGTTGCCAAAGTCGTAAAAAGCCGGAGCGGAGAGACACGGGGGAAGAAGAGGAGACGGAAAGGAAAAGAGGAAAGCCTCGCGCGCGATCGTAATGCACGCGATAGGGGGAAGCGATCCGCGAGTTGAACGCGTCAACGTACGTTTCCCATCGATGCCGCAGAGTGAACTCCTGCGACGACGGCAACGAAAAAAGAATGAAGCCCTTCGCGTCGTTATTCGTCCCGGAATGCTAGATACGTCGGTTCCGCGCAATTTACAGCGGAGAAATACAAGGAGAGAATGCCAGAAAATCAAACGACGACCTGGTGAAGAAACGGCAAAGGGAAAAATATACAGAGGAGATGTGTATAGCGTCGGTCACGAAGAGAGAGGAAAAACGGAGCGGTCGTAACAACATCTTTATATTATGCGCATGGCTGAACGTTTTCCGAGGTCGGCTTTTAGATACGCATGGCAGAGACACGACGAGACGAAAAGAAAGAGAGAGAGAGAGGGGGGGGGGAAGGGAAGAAGAAGAAGAAAGACAAAGAGGAAAAGAAAGAGAGACAACGGGATTGAAATGTATCTTGATCTCGCGAGTGGATTTACATAATTGCTTCGACTACGTTGTCCTTTTCCCGAGCGAAATCGCCGCGACTGCGGAGGCGAACCCCTCACGATATTGGATTCCGCGGCGCAACAGTAGAGATATAAAGGACCGGAGGACGGCTCGTAAAAGGGCGCATCGCGAAAGGCTCGCTCGTCGTTTCTGTCGCGATTGGTTTTCCTTTAGAGCAGGATTATGGCGCGCGATTGTTCGAGTTACGGCCGGGTTATCGGTCGCTGAAGATTTGCTTTTTCGCCACGGGTATTTTCGATGGCTGTCATATTTATGATAGACAAAATATGATTGAAACAATTTTTATTCCGTAATAACTTGGACAAATTTATTCCCACATAATTATGTTTCTGTTAATAATTTAATAAGTGTTGTTATTTTATCTTATTAAAGAGAGAAAAAAATCTAAAATTTAGAATACTTCACACATATCCTATTCTTTAATGTTTTTTAGATTTTTGTAACATCTTCTTTTCCTATTACTTTTATACGTTTTTTTATTCTTTAATTTTTGTCAATTAAGCGAATATTAGAGAGGAATATCACTTTATCTCTCAAGAATTTATATACATAAGTGCGACGACGAAACATATTTATGTGCTCGGGTACTCCGCTTTCGTGCAAACTTTTAAATTTTCTCGAATTTACGGGTGGCTAAGCGTGCCCCTTGTTAGCAGTAGAAATCAACCAGTCCCCGGAAACAAATTATCTCGATTGTTTGTGTCTGTGTAATTTGTGCTCTTTGAGCTCTCGACAATGGAAAACAATTCCTTGTTATTTCGTTGCGCCGCGTTGCATTTCCCAATTCGATTTTCTGGCTGTGATAGAATTTGTCAGATCTCGTTAGCTGACGTTGGGTAATTGTAGGATCCGCCTTTCCTGCGGCGAAAATATTTTCTCTTATTCGTCGAGAGTTCTACCAACTACAAAATAAATTAATTTTGTTCGATATAAACATCCGATGCAATATACAACTTATTATTTCCAACATTATAAAAGATATCATTATTTACCCACATTTACATCTATTCATATACATCCATTCATATAAATTTATTATATATTTTCTAGCAAATATTTTTTTTCTCAACTCTTATAATTTTAGGAATCTTATATTGATGAAACTTTTATAAATTTTAGTGATTTTATTTTTAATTTTGCATAACTATTATTATTTGTTAATTTAACATGTATAATTTCACAAATTTGACCGATATTACAAGATATTTCGCGCATTTCATAGGAATTTTACCAATTTAGGCAATTCCGAAAATATTATAACCAAATAAGCGGTATTAAATTCCAATGAAAAAATTCTCGTGTTGTACACAATTATCCGTTAATATAAAAGATTATACATTTTCGCGCAATTGCGATGTAATGAAGAGAGCTCCGATCGATCCCGATGTACACGATTTATAAAGCCCAACATATATAAATTCAATAGCACACGGCAACAAAGCGAGAAATAGAGAGATTCCTGAAATGAGCTTTTCATGTCGCGCGCGGATTGCAACGTATTAACTGTCACGCGCGTAACACGCATTAATAATTATGACGACGGAAGTGCGTATCGCATCGGAAAATGAAAAGCGGCGACTCACGATACATACTGCCGGGATGAAACTCGACCGGCCCGATCCGGCGCGGCGACCTGGTTGTCAAGAATATCTGGCTAAACGGAAACTAGAACGTAGACCGAGAGGAGAATCATGCCGCTGCCGGCGGTTATTCTCAAATATTGGAATAATGTATCGAGAGAGAAGATACGGTGGAAGCGATATTCCCGCCGCTTTCATTACGAGCACGCAAGAGCGTCATCCATGACAGCGTAAGCCTCCATTTTTTTTCTCCACACCAGAGGAATGTGCGCCCTTGTCATGTGTGCCATTATCGTGAGATATTGAATTTCGATAGGTTCGATCCGCCGTGAAAACACAGTCGCGTGCACGACTATGCCGTGCTACAATGCACTACTGCATAGCACGTGAATTGCATCGAGAAACGTGGTTACGTTGTGCATATATACCCATTTGCCATTGTTAACGTTTGCTTGTTCCGACCGGAAGCAAACGTTTTTCCGACCGGCAACGTTATATTTTTCGATTGTGCGCATAAAACAATTTATTCCCCTCCCTCTTTCTCTTCCAGTTAATTAGAAATTAATCCCTATTATTATATCAAGATCGATAAGGGCTTGCTTGTCTGTCAGGTTTGACGTGATACCTTTGAAGAATTAATTTACAATCCATTAATTAAATTGTCGCGCGCGATATCTCTTGAAAATAACGAATCCGGATAATGAACTCCATTATTACAGGAAACCGAGCTAACCGCGTTCCTTTTTAATATATATTATGTTTAAATAGATTGAAATGAATTTGAAGAATCTTTAATTATAGCATCCTCTAAAATTATTGGTTTTAATTTTACTATCAGATTCTCGCGTGAAAACCAATTGCCGATTTAAATCCTTTAATAGATTGTCAGCTCGCTTGTTCTAGTATTAATTATGTAACGTACGTGAACCGATTACAGATAAAATGTTATTTTCGCTTTTAAAATATCAAAAATTTAGCATAGATAATTTCGAGAAGCTAATTTATGTTCAATCGTTGCAAATTTCTTGTTTCGAAATAATACATTTACAGAACGAATTTCATTTTTATAGGAAACGACAAAATTGTACAATTTTAACCGTTTAACATGCTATAATTAAGATTTAAATAGTCTTAAATAAATTTCAAATTACTACTTCAAAAACCATCGATTTTTAATGTAATGACAGAGTTTTGAGCGAAAGCTAACCGCAAATTAAATATTACGTCCTTTTGAAATTTTGAAAGTCTTTTGTCTCTTATTTTTTTCCAATATTAGATTTGTTTAATTCTCAAATATATATTACAGTTTCGAATAATTTTCGAATTAATTTTTCTCTACAATTTTTTGACATATTTTTCTTTATAATTTTTATCAAACAAGATGATCATCAATAATTTCAACATAATTTTTTTTAACATCTACATGTATAAAATCTCCCAATTTTCTTTAAAGAAAATTCCAATCGATAACCATATTTGATATAGACAAATCTCTTGCAATCTGATAGTTATATAACATAGATATCACTATATCAAAGAAGGGCATTGTAACGTGGTGCCATTTCCGGGCTTAAAGCATCACGGTCGTGAGAATAGCATGACGGAGCACATCTTTCACGCGAAAATGCGCGTATCTTTTATGTTCCGGAGCAGAGAAGAAAGTCTTCTTTGTTAACCAAATTTTCACTTCCAGAGCGATTTCGTAGTCAACGCGTTGTTAGTCCACGTGTCACTTACAAACTGGCATTATAAATCCCGAAAAGGAGAGAAAGAGAGAGAGAGAGAGACGAGGGCACGGGCCACGTTGTGTACGGCCGAATTACCATCTGGAATTTATAACTCCTCCGGTGGACCTTTCAAAAATAGGGCCATATTTCGAAGATAAACGTGACTTACGAGCCCTACGACCTATATTCGCGCGGTATTATACTAGCAGCTAGTCGTGGGAGTTTGTCGAAAATACTCCGCCCCTCTTGAGCCACTTTGAGTTCGCCGAAGCATAGCAATATAAGTGAAAGAGCAAGATAAAAGCGCGAATAAATAGTGTTCGTTTTCGATGTGTATATTTTGCCGAGAGTAGCTATCATCATTTTTAGAAATCTTTTTCTTTCGAGAAAAATGGCATCGTAAAAGAAGACAACGTTCTTTTTGAAAAATAAGAAAACGCACATTAAAAGTTTTGGATTTTTCTTCATAAATTGTTTTCTTCGTGATCTCCATCGTGTAATTTTGTTTTGCATTAAATTATGCTATAATTTCGAATTTATTTTCTCAAGTTTGGTATATTTATAATTAAGATATATGGCGAGATAATTTCGCTTGAGAAATGAAAATTGTATAAAGTTTACGAACTGCATGAATTATTCGCTATGCGTACATGCTGTTTTCTCAATTTAATGGAATCGTTAGCGTATTATTAACATAGCATCCTGAATTATTCTCTCGGATAAGCGTCATGGATTAATTCGACGCGGAAGCGATTATCGCATCACATGATACGACCGCCTACTCGAATAAAAAGCTCTCGATTCAACATTGAGCCGGTCCGATCTAATTATTACTTTGTGCCGCGAGAGTGATTATCGTGTAATTAAAGCATTCATTAGCACGAGTGCCGGCAAAGTAACAAGCGTTCGATAGTCACTAAAGGAGATAATAATCGAAATTGCAGCTTATGAATAGCAAAATTGTGCAAAAAATGTATATACAAAGATTATGAAATGTACCTTATATAGTTAATTATAATTAGCGAATCATTTCATTTCGTACTTTTTTCATACTTTCTGCTTTAATCTCGAACGTAACATTTATCTTTGTTTTACTTTACTTTCTTTTTTTTATACATATTATACACACACACGCGCGTACAAATGATATTTTCCTCCAGAGATATAATTTTTCAAATTTTAAAGAGTAAATTTTTCAAGATGCTATTGTTACAAGCACGCATCCCCTTTAAAGCAAACGTCAATTACGTCGAACTTTACTTACATTGGCACTCTCTTCCGGATACTCTTCGATTTAATTCAGAGACGCGTGTTGCCGGAAAATGGCTTTTCTCCGAGGCATCGATCCGTCGTTGGATCGTGCATAGGCGGCGCGAGTTTTTATCGAACCGAAGGTCGTCGAGTGGAAAATCGAGGAAACTTTCGGGCGAGAAAACTGTCGGAAGTTTTCGCAAACTGCATCTGCATCCATCGAGCGTGCTTGTTAAAGAAAAGTATTCCGCGGAAAAGAAATTTGCATATTATAATGCGAACGTGAAGATTTACATGGGATAATAAATATGATAACAGCATATCGGAAAATTTCGCATGCCGTACATTATTTGCACAAACGCTCCTTTAAATATATCCTAGTTCTGAAAATCTAAATCTTTACTTGTCCAACATGTGCGATATACTTTCAATCAAATTTTCTAACGCGCGTTACTCGATACCAGGGCGATTAAGGTCGCCGACTTTCACTCCAACAATACCGGGAATTAACTTTCTACGGGTTTCAAGTTCGCCATTGTCTACTGCACGAGGGATGACGACACGAGAAGTCGAAAATACGCGCGATGCTCGAGCATGTCGCTGGGGAACAAAGGATTAATTCTCGATTCTTGAGATTCTCTCGCTCGATTCGGCGCCTATGCGCGTCGCGTATCGGCGCTCCGACTTTTTTTCCACGTGTGGGATAGATAGCTCGCGATGCTTTTTTCTCGTCTTATGTCCCAGGACGGGTCCGAGTGTTCGCGACGTGACTGGACAACGAAACGGCTCTCCTCGTTGTCTCTGCGAGTCACCGCGGAAGAAACGAGCACTCTCTCTCCCCCTTTAAGGCTATGATTGACTATCTACGGATCACACGCTGCATTGGTGGTTCAATTGAAAAAATTATACGGGGAAATTGCGATTATACCGGGTGTATCAATTAAATAATTTAATAATTATCGTACATAAAGATATGAAAGTATGTCATCCATATCCGATAAGGTGTCACATAATGCATTAATAGAGACATTTATCACTATAAGTGATATTTTCCAAAAGAATTCTACAATCGGTAAACTGATGCTGCTGATTTAACAAATCATACTAATTAATATCAAAGAAGAAGAAATAGCTAATATTTAGTTTTTATTTTTTATCTGTTATATAATTTTGTTTTTTTTAATATATGTATAATCACAATAAAAAATTTCTTAAAGACATAAATTTTTGTATTTTATAAATATTGTATTTTTTTATTTGTAATAAATAAATAGTATCCGTATCTATATACATCTTTTCCTGAAATATTATTTTATATATGATAAAAGAAATAATTCTTCTCATGTTACATATAATATAATAATATCATATGATCACACATATTACACATACCATACATGTACATAGTCACATTTTAAACCAAAAATGTGCTCCATTATAAATTTTGATTCTTTCAGAATCAGTTTGAAATTCAAGCGAATAGGATAAATGTCGCTCTTTTCAGACGACCACCCTGTACACAAACTCCCCGCGGATCTCAATATGAGTAGATATATCCGTGTAATGTGGCCGAGGGCGGTCTCGCTCTGCGAGATGTCGATGAATTATTTACTAGGAGTGCGTGGATAACACATACATACGCATGACATGCCGGATATATATCTACATTTCTAGATCTTGTCATCGAGACCGCCTACCGACAACATCGTGTAGGAAGAATAAGAAGAAAAGCTACGCGTATCATGTGCGCCGGGAAATCTGTAGTCGAGACAAAATGCGCAAGTCATCTAATATATAACTTGGGTTGTAAGTTACATAATCATTTTATATATTACTTTCATTTCTTAAGCTACAATATAATACATATTTTTATAAGATTCAAACGATAAGATTGACAAATTAATTAATGCAATTACACACGTTATTATTAATTGAAGCAATCATATAAATTATTATAATTTTGACACTTGCTTTATAATCTCTATTTTAATAAAACATAAAAAAAGAGAACAATCACAAATCTAATACGGAAAAATTTACAAATCGAATGCTAAATCTAATAGCTATGTTAACCGTGTTATATTCTATTATCTCTGGTATCTCGATACAATTTGTAATTAATTTGCTCTGTAATTAATTCATTACTGACGCTTCGTAAAACGTAGTCAGTCGCGCAAAATTTAACGGATTTAATTTATGATTTCGCGTTGAAACAGTAATTCGACGACAAGCGTGAGAAAGGATCGTAAATGTAGCTAACCGGATAAGCGCTCAAAGTGGAATGTGAATTCGCGCTCCACTGTTATTTGTTCGTCGAATTATCAGCGAGTGGTGCGAAACGCAGTTATATTCGTCTAAGATTATTTCCTAAGACTCGCGTTAACTTGCGAGGACGTCGGAAGAGTCGTTTCTTTAATTGAATTCCGGCGAAATTGCGACATCCATTAAGCGCACGGTGCGCGAAAACGCGCGAGAGGAACTTTTCGCGATCATCCTGCGAGACTTTTTCGCGCTGAATTATGATACCTGCTGAGCCACGGAGACAAAGACGCGTATTACGGGAGAAACGCGTGTTGTTCTTCTTTTTATTTATGAAAAGCACTTAATTTTCATTATTTAATACCATGGATTAAAAAACCGAGAGAGAGTCGACTGTCTCTCTCTCCCTCAGAAAATCTTCTCACGCGCTCGTTGGTCCTGGGACACGTGTGTCCATCGGACGGGGCTTAAAATCCGCGCGAGTTATTTGGGAGCGCGGGGTCGTCTCGTTGTTCGCATAAAGAAATCCAAACTTATGACGACCAGAGGCGACTTTAAATCCCTAGCACGTCCGCGGTCCCCGAAGTGAGAAACGTCTGCCGCGTTTACGTGTTCTCATAGTAAATCTCGAGATCTGCCCGCGATAATTCTAAAGTCTGATATATTTCGTTCGAGCAACGGAAACATGATTTTTCTCCGACCAGTTCAATTTGAAGCGACGAGTTTTATTTGTTCCATGTGCATATAAATGCGGCATAAAAATACCCGCGTGTCTAGATTTATAGCGCGCGATATCAAATTGTTCCCGACGTCGAAATCCATTTATAGAATATTCAGATCTTTCATATATCAAGTAACGCTTAAGCCCGATGGAGTGTGTCGAGACATCTTGTATAAACGGTAATGGCAGACATTTGGTGACCGTTGGGATTGTCCTTAACGCACAGCATACTCGCACCGAACGCGACAGAATCTCATGTATTTTGTCATTACACTTGCTGGCCGCAGCGGAATAACCGGGCCAACAATTCCATTACGAGCGAGCTCTGAGGACTGCAAAGTTACCTCCCTCGGGTAAGACCGTTCCTCGTAATTAGATATTCGTAAATGACGCGGCAACCTCGACCGGCATTGTATTGTCGAGACGAGTATTCTCCCGTGACGTTTATACAGACTGTCCCCGAAGTTGTACATATAGACCCCGCGAATTTCCGCTCATTATTACTTGCCTATCATTAATTAAGAATTTCAGTTTCGATCCATCTTAAATTGAAAAACATTAGAGCTGAGTCAAATAAATTTGTGGTCTGGGAAAGACATCATATCATAAAATACGCGTATCTATTTCCATATATAAATAAACTTGTATGTGAAAACATATCTAAATTTTAAATTATATCATGACGTGTCCATATCCTACTGCAGTTAAAAAAAAAGTATATACAAATCTAATTATATTATTAAATTAAGTTGTATAATTAAAAAAAAATTGTAACCGAAATTTAAAAAGAAAACGTGAATTGTTACATTTTTCTTGCAAATGTAATTTTGGAGTTTCTATGATTTAGAATTCAGGTCCTTAATTTTAATTTTTAAATATCTCTATGGTAAAATAAATTTTTTAAAAAATATTCGACGAAAGAGTAGAATGCGAAAAATATCCCAAGCAAAAAAGAAATACTAGTCATAATACAGACTAGTAATAATCCTAGGTCTCTATCATAAATCAGCCTTACAAGCGATACGTATCGTACAATATTAGTGCGAAGCAATAAAAATGGCGTTTACAATTAAAGCGGTGGAAAAATCGGCTTCGAAAGGATCCGAGAGTCAGGCTGCAGGTAACTCATCCCCGTTCGTTGGTAGTTTACTTGTTCTTTTTTCATCGAGAGATCGCCTCTCCTCGTCGATGCACCGGATGCAGCGACGAGGAAAAAGGAAAGCGAGGAATAGGGGAAAATTTATTAACGATAAGAGATAACGTGACTTAAAAGAGAGAAAGAGAGAGTTGCTCCGGCTGCGCGGCTGTGATGTGAAAAAAATAAATAAATAAAAGGAATGAGCACGCGCAAAGGTTCGATAACGCCGGCTGCAACGGATATCGCGTGCTGCAATTATTATAAATATCATAGACCAAGTTATAACGCAGAAATAGTGAGAAAATTTAAATTTTACCAATTTATATATATATTCGTTTCTTATAAAATGCCGAATAAAATTTATTAGCCCTAAAAAGAAATATGTGTCGCAACAATAAAACATAAAATTAAGGAGGGGAATTATCTCAAAATAGTTTAATGTAACGTTTCCTAATATTGTTTAAAAATATCACGGACTTTTTACGTAAACTTAGTAACAAGAATTTATAGACTTATTTCTAGTTGAAAAAAGCGGAATAAATACATTAATAATGTCGGCAAAGCCACTATTAAATATAAATTCGACATTATCGCGTGAAATCAGGAAGATAACGACAAATTGAATCGCTTCCAACCGACGTCCTCGGCAAAATTTTTACTTTCGCTTCGTCTCGACGGGAGTAATTCTCTCTTCTCCGTCTTCATTCCGCGCCGTCCATTGTTGGTAATGGTTGCGATAAATCGTGCGAAATATCTTGTCTCAAAGTAATAATGGGCGGCGTTAATTACGAGCGGTGAGAGAATAAAGGCACGTCGACGGAGCCACGTTGTATCGCGACGATCCGTAGGATTTTTCACGCGTTGCTTAAAATATATCAAATAATCAAATATAATTTCTATAGTTGATGAGAAGATGCATAAAAAGAAGATACAAAATCCTATCGGTTTATTAATTACAAACATATGAATTAATCCATTTTATTTTTTCATCAACGAAACGCTTTTTCGATAATGTTATTCTGAAAATATTATTGTATTGTAACGCGATAAAGATTTTATACAATTATTTTAGTTATAGAATAATTTTGGAATTCAATAGAGCATATGTTTTAAAAACGAGGATATTAAATTTGAATATTAACATGTATAAAGATTTAATTCAGAAATATTCGTCATACCTTTATTCACATTCAGAAATATTCAAAAATATACTACGTTCATATATAAAAAAAAATTATATATTTCATAGACAATGTGAGACTTAGATTTCGATTTCACATAATTTTAATTTAAATACGTATTAAGTTTCTCTTGTTCACATTGTAATCGTCACAAAATCCGACATTATTTAAATTCAGTCGCGGGAGCGAATTAAAGGGAATAATGGTTCGCGAGATTGGAACATCGACGACGACAAATCGAGCGCGCGCGAAACTGGCGAATAAATTCATTCATTGAATTCGCGACAAACGTCGATTTCCGGCCGCGCGGCGCGCCAAAGTGTTTCAAATAATGGTACGCGATAATGCCCTCGTTAATAATGCATCGTTCCAATCGGATAAATGAACCCACACCGACTCCGCTTTGTTCTCATTATCGGTAATATGCGAAGCAAAAAATAAAATGAATAAATTGTCGTTCGAAGGCAGAAGTGATCACCTGCCCGTTGGATTTAAATGACATTTTAATCTTTCGGCGATTTTCCTAGGAGGCTTTTCCGCGCAAATAAATTCGCATGATTTTACGACGCATGTATGCAAACGTCACCGGCAATATCTCGCTTTCGAAAAATATTCATTTTATTCCGCGCATTATTATAGATATGTAACATTGTTACATATAACATGCATTACGTAAAAGTCGTAAATGTCGGAGTACAAAATTTCATGATATTTTATGTCAGTTATAAATAATAAAAATAATAATAATATCATTTATCTTGAAAACGTTATAAGAATTTTTAAAAAATTTTACCAATTATATTTTACAATTACATTAATTGGTATAACGTATATGTTATATAGAGTGTAATAATTATTTCATAAACATTATATATATTTTTATTTATCATTAAATAGATAAAGAATTCCCGAAGAGAGAGAGAGAGGGGGGGGGGGAGGGGGGAAGATTTAAAATCTATGCTATGAAAAATCGATAAAAAATTGATGAAATTTTTACGCTTCTCGATAAATTAAATTCACGAATGATAGTCCATAAATAATAAAGGTAGCGATGTCCATATAATACGAGATACGTCGAAATATTATACAACGCGGTGTAAATCACGCGACTGAATTTACGGCAGACTCGCTAGAAGGTTCCCCATCGAATAAATCGCGATAACGATATTTTTAAAATAAGTTTAGTGCGGAAGCAAACTTTTTTTTTTTTACGTTCGAATCAACTCGTGGGACTGTCCTGGAATAATAATTTAATTAATAAGCATGCTTCTTTTCTCTTTCTTTCTCTGTCAAGTTCTACCGACTGAACGTTGATTCAATATAACGTCCCTGCCTCCTCACTCTAAAAAAGAATTTGATTACAAAAGTTTCACACGACTGGCTGACGTCCACGTAACGCTTGACAGCTTTTGACTCAAATACCGCCAAATTCTTTATCGATTTTTTCTCGCGGCTCGTTTTTCTCGCCGTAAAATGTGCTGATATTAGATCAAACGGCTTTCATGAAAAATAAATCTGTCAGTATAAAAAATAGAGAAGCCATTATGTTTCACATATGTGAGTAACAAAAATTTGCTACATAATTCCCATCAACAATAATATATACACATACACAATATTAATTGTATAATTTTATATTATTTTATACAATTATTGTTGATTTTACATATATTTTGTATTATATATAATATCACACACATGGATTTTTACTCGAACACAAAAGCAAAATTCTCTATCGATTGCAACGGATTTTATTTTTGAAAAAACATTGGCTTTAGATCAAAGGGTTTTGAAGAAAAATAAATCTATCAATAAAATAAATGAAAGAAATCTCGCCATGTTTCGACGGAAATTTGTTCTGTTTTGATATAATTTGTTAATGCTAAATTGTTCAATATTGTGCGTAATTTATATGAAATGTTTGATTATTGATAGCATCAATCAACTTACTGGCATGATAATAGCTTTCGATAAAATTAGGTCACAGCTAAATTGTAATATATTAGATATGTAATGTAACCATCAACTACGAAGTTCATAATATGCTGAAATGTAATATGTATTGTGCTCTCAATATTTTGATCATGTTTTCAGTATAATATTGTATATACGCGCACCAGTTATTTCGCTCAAATACACACATGTAGCAACTAATTATACTGATTTTATATAAAACGCACTTATACGTATGTATCGATGTGTCTGTAGGTAAATACTGCAGTTTATCGCCCATGATCGTGTAAATCACCATCACGAAACATAAACCAAACATAATAGAACGAACCATTAGAATAAGAGTCAACGTAAAATTACATCGCAATAGTTTCGCGGATTATGGGCAAAGCACGATCGCAATAACCGCACATTTGCCAACGCCACCAAATGTATTAGCGTACTTAACATAACAATACGAATTAGCAAATCGAAATTTCGTCATAATTAATAATTCGCGGTGTGTAGAATTCGGAAACGAAATAATCCGCTGTTTCAATTCTCTTATTTGCGACAAAGCGAACATAAATATCGTTTCTATTCTTATTATTAATGTGATATATATTACATTTCAATATAGAATAAATATTATTCCCAAAGAGGATTTATTATAAACAGAAAATATATGGCAATTTATAAAATAGAGAATTTTTTCCAAAACTAACTATTATAAATTTATAATTACTTATATCAATAATTGTGAATTTTTTTACAATTTAGAAAGAATAAGTTTCCGTTTGATATGACAAAGATACGACAACGGAACAGAAACGAGCGATCGCAAAAATTATGATTCGTTCAACGAAAATACGCAAAGTTTTCAAAAGAGCGACGATGCAAAATTTATGATCAGAGAGAATTCAATATTTACGTGGTTATGATTTTTCGCGGTACTGTGCACTTATCGGTGGAGTTTTTTCGTCTGTAATCTAACTATCATTCGGTGTGTTTTCGCTCGCTTGCGCTATTTGCGCACTCGGCAGTTGTATGAATATGTAACAGATCGAGACCAGATACACGAGAACGATTACTATAAGTTCGCATAATTTAACGGCATCGTGTAAATATTTGTTTGTGTAGATAAAGAAAAAAGAAACGCGCGTTTATCAAAACTGCGTGTCGACGATAAGCGCGTTTTCAATTCGCACGCGATCAGTTCAATTAAGAGCAATTTTTTGAACTCTTTTTAAACAAAAATATTTTTGGTACGCACATAATAAAAATATAAAAAGAATTTTAAGCACGCACATTGTCAAGTTTCTATTTTATATTTAATTCAAAAGTTTTAATTATTTTGGAATACTTGCTGCACGTTACAATTAGAATTGATAATATATTTTCAATAGTAAACAAACCCATAAAAATTTAATTACAATCAAACTGATTAAGAAATCATAAATCGAATAATGCATTATAAATGTGTATGTTATCTATTTCTATTTTATCAATATTTAAATATATCGTATAATAATTCATATAATATAAAATCGTTATAAAGAATATAAAATCTGAATGTCACATTTATAAAATAATAAAAATGTATTAGATATATTTTATTTTTTATCTAAATATTTGAATATTAAGAAATCGTAAAAAATGACTATTTACAAAAATATTAATTTTAAAATTTAATATTAAAATTACATAAATATTTATAGAGATCTGGATCTATTTACAAAAATATTAATTTTAAAATTCAAATTTAATATTATTAATTTAAAAATTAAGAATTTTTGTAAAATATTTTTTTCTAAGAAAAAGTTATTCCCAAATTTGATGAAGCAACATATTTATAAATTATTTTATAAATTATTCATTTATATTTTCTATCAAATTTTGCTAAAATCATTACATGTAAAACTCAGAAACAATTGTCGTATTTGTAAACAATTTATAGAAAACGTTCTTGTTAATTCTTCTTGGCTCGATCGCGTCAATTAAGCGCGATTAAATATGAAAGATCGCGGTCGCATTGTAATCGCATTGAAATAAGCGGCACAGGAGTATAATCGCGCGTTTCCGGAGGGAGGGTGCGCCTCGACGCACGCTGCTTCCTCGTCATTATCCTGATAAATCGGTATCGCTTAAAATAAACATCAGTGGACGAGACGCTTCATTATGCGCAATTTCCGGAGATGTATCGAGGAACGCGAGTTACGATTCATTTGAGCGGAACTGCGATGATCAACCTTTTCGCGGAAGAACACCGTCGCATGCAGAATTACGGAAATTACGAAAAGCCATTTCCTCACACATATAAGACACAAATCAACAAGTATATGTGTAGAAGGACCAAGTCCTAAATTTCATCTTTTTCTCTATAAATAAATTGCCACTAATTTACTGTAATACATTGCGTCACT
Source organism: Camponotus vicinus (assembly GCF_025532165.1). Lineage (NCBI taxonomy): Eukaryota > Metazoa > Arthropoda > Insecta > Hymenoptera > Formicidae > Camponotus > Camponotus vicinus. The sequence continues at coordinate 9,658,288 of NW_028141980.1, forward strand.
TACCAAATAGCAAATAATACTCGTGACCATTGACGGATGAACTTACCTACAAAAGAATAAAAAATAAAATTAATAAATATTCACAAAATATATTTTGCGTATATTTAAATAACAGAACATAAAACAAATATTTTATATATATATACAAATCAATACATATGCGGAAATTCTATTATCTACATATGTATTATGTATGAATGTATTATAGTTTAGAGCAATTATTGTCGATTAATATAAAAAAATCAATGATTGAATATGATGGTAATTCGAGTCATTATGAATGATTTGTATGCAAGTTTCTTTATTTTTATTTTTTAAAATTAATATTGATTAATGATATATAATATCACATCTTCCCTTTGTTTTTTCATTTGATTGATTTGAAGATTTGACACATTTTGGAAGCCAAAATAATTTTTTATTCGTTTTATATTCACGGAAAAAACGGCGAAAAATTGGTTAAATCGCGCATAGAAAATAAGACACGTGTCATATCGCTGGATGAGAGCGCTGTCATCCGGTGTTTTTTTTTACGTGTAATAAAGCTGATAGATTGCCGCTGGTCCAGCAGTGAAATAAAGCGAGCTCTCGCAACATTGTTATTCCCAAATAACGGGCAAAAAGCGCATAAAAGAAGAGTATTAATGAATTTACTTGGGCCAACCTTGGAATGAAACGGCAATGGCCGTCCTCTCGATGGGCGTTTATTCGCAAGAGTAATTAATGCAAACTGCTATGCGGCGAAACTTTAAATATAAATGCTCGCGCAAACCACCCACGTTACGTTACGTTACTGCCGGAAGTGGCTTAAAAGCTAATGCTGCCTAAACTCTGCAGACTCTTCGCCTTCTCGCGCACTCTCCCGGGAACGACATTAGAGCTAAATTTTAACCATTTACCGTGGTGCTCGTTCGCGACAAGTTTGTTTGCGCATTTTCTTGGCGAAAGAAGGGAAGGCAATAAGGAATATAAAGAATATTTGAGCAACTTGGATGTCTTATTAAAAAGTGAAGTAAATTTTTTCTTTATCAAAATTAATTATTTTAATTAGTTATTTTCTTTAATATTTTTAAGAATTTAAAATTAAATATAGCTTGATCATAAATGAATATCGTGATTTATAATAAAGTAGAAAAAATTCAAAAAATTGGAAAATTTCAAGCAAGTTATTATTGAATCAAATAGAGATTAATGCCAAAGAATTAAATGACCTTATATGTATGTCACTTTTATGTATTTAATTTTTATTTATATTTTAAATAAATAAATTCTCAACAATTTTTAATTTATATTTCTTTAAATAAATTTGCGGCTTCTATCTTAAATATAGAGAAATTGGAAATTCTTCTCGAAGTAAAAGATATATTCCTTCCATATCTCAAGACCTACATTCGCTAGTCTCTCGTGCGTTGGTATCTTGTATCAACAAAGATCGTAGGATCATACGCGAAAGGTTCCCTAGACCGTGATAAATCGTCGTCTAAGGCGCGCCATATCCAAGATCCTCGCGGCACAGAATCTCTCTCTCGACTTCGTCCTTTGAGACGAATCTGAAACTCGCTGGAACCTCGCGTTCGCCCAAGGAACTTCACGTTCGCCTAAGCGAATGTCATAAATATTCAAGATTCCGGTAGAGACGAGGACTTCGCGGCAGACAATGAGCTTCTATAAGGATTCGGAGCGGTATAATATACAACTGGCGCATTGTACATCTTTGGCATACGTGCGCTTCTCCATCTTCTTCCTCTTCCTCTTCTTCTTTGCCGGCTTCTTCAGTGACAGCCCGAGGAAGAAGAAGAAGACAAAGGTACTGTCTGTGTCTATTTCCGCAAGGTCACAAGATCGGAGATCGAAGTTCGACCATAAGCAGACGCCCGTCATACACGATGACGTTGCATGACAACTCTTGAGGCGATGTCTTCTCGATCGAAAGTGCCTTACCCTACCTGTACATCGACATTTGTGAGTTTTTCTGAGATTTCCTTCTTTCTTCTCTATACCTTTAATAATATATTTTAATATCTTAAAACTATCTCTTATAATTTCTCTTTTAATAATCTCTGATTAATAATGCAATTTTAGGAGATAAACAACCTTGTGCTACCGTTTAGAATTTGTTAGTTAATTCAAATCCGTGATATATACATTGTATCCGTGTGTGTATTATTCTTCAATATGTAGCTAGCGTTAACACAGTTTCCTACAACGTGATCCAAACACGCTCATCGTACGAATCGACGTCTCTAGCCATTATTCCGAAGACGGAGATAAAGGCGGAATAATGGCGGCCGCGAATTATAAGAGGCGAAGGAGGAGAATGAAATCCGTGGTCCGTAACGTATAACCGACGAGTCCTTCCGTTACTAACTTCCCGATCTCCGCGCGAGGGAAGTGAGACTCCTCTCGGTCATGCTCAAGGGATCAAAGGAGAGAAGCGGGTTCTCATAATCTTCCTCCGCCGCTTAATAGCCTCGCTCCGAGAGCCCGAACAATAACCACTATGCCACTCGCCACTATCGCCGACTATGCAGTAACGCAGTCGAGTGCACTTGCTCAAAGAAAAGTATCTCTCTTATTACCGCGAACGATGAAGAGGCTAAGAGACAGTTTCGACAGTAACGGATTTGTAGCGGCAAAGTTATCGCTCGCTATAATTATTCGAAACGCTTTTCAAGTCTCGCGGATACAAAGATCCTCCGCAGGATCCTTCTACGTACTATTTTAAGTTTTAAGGAAGCCAAGTTCAAAGTAGTTCGACGACAGAATTTATCACGGTGTTACCGCGTTTCATCGACGAGATCATATTTCACTCTTCAGCTCTCTTTCCTTCTCTCTCTCTCTCTCTCTCTCTCTCGTTGTTTCGAAAGCATAGTTATCTAGACATGCAAGCTACTGCCCCCCCGGGGGACGAGACAGACTAGTAGATTATCCGGTCGATTGAGGCGGCGAGTAGTTGGTAACTCACCAACTTCCGAGCCGCGAGGATGCTCTTCGCAAGACTCTCTTCGCCGCTGGCGAGAAAGGTCCTTTCGGACCGGATTCACCGCCTCCTAATCTGCAAATAACTCCGCCGGCTGTCTCCCTATCACACGACATTAACTGTCCCTAATTACAATTATGCCGCGAAATACCCGCGGCGCTAAACTTCGAGTCCTGATGAGACGACGTCGATCTTTTACAATATTACGGTCCCACATAGAAACTTACAACATACGTACAACTTGCAATAGATATTCTCCTTGCATTTTCGTGCCCAATCGCACATTTTTGCATTTTGAAATACGAAAAGAAAAATTGTTAAATTATTACTATAAAGTGTATTAACTTGGAAAAAAAATATTAATAAAAATATGAGATAGATATGTATTTATATATTTTTTCTTATTATAAATACTTTATAAGTTTTACTTAATAAATAACTTGGCGACAAATAAAAAAAAACTTAATGTATATGTAATAAATTATATTATAATATATTATTACATTTTAATATAATAAATTATATTTACTTTGAGAATACAAAAAAGACATTCTGAAATAAAAAAATTGTAAAGATTTAATAAGATATTTTTGACCGTAAATGAGAAAGTTTTCGACAAATAGTACAAAAATCGAAGATAATGGCAGCGAACAATCTACGACACAAGTGCATTATGGACAAGAAATAATTTAGCAATTCTACTGGATAAAGTTAAACTAATTTCGTAACTGTCGGATCGCGTGCGAACTTCCGAGACCAACATGAAAACCAAACGAGAGAATACCGAAGAGGATGTATGGAGAGTAACCTGCTATCCGATTATGCGATTATTCCTGTTCGGGTTTCCGAGTATGCGAGAATCAGAAGCCGCGATATCCAATATCCCGAAAGGGCGAAACTATTTCCCGCGAAAAGCGTTTCATCGCTAGCGCATTCACAAAGGATGCATTCTTTCGCTTCCATTTATTTCGGTTTGCCGAAAGCGGTTTGGAGCGAATCGAAAATAATCTACATATTCGAGGAATTTATTTGCTTCGAATAATCATTTGATCAAATAAAATCGAAAGAAACAATGAGAATTCCTCGAAAAATGTTCGACATTTTATTGCGAGTGTAATTTATTATATATGAAAATGATAGATAGATAGTTGCATTTTGTAACGCGATTAATTCGAGTAAAATTATTTGCTGCAAATCATCGCGATATATCTGTTTCAGTGAGATTCTCGAAATCTGATCTATGTTGCTTCCAAAATGGATGACGGCGCGAACGTAGCGAGCTGCAAAGATGGGAATGATTTATGCGAAGTGAAGCACGTTCGCGAACAGCAGCTTCTCTTTTTCTTACCTATTTCTGCAAATCCCGTGATATATATTTCGATTAAGAGATAAATGGGAAATAATAATGACCAGTATCTATCGTCTATACGCGAGAGTGCGGGAAAAAGCAATGTCAGACGAATGTCTCTTTGTGAAAATCGATGTAGGGAAATACAAAAAGGCTATCCGCGGACTGTCTGACGTAGCAGAAAATCTTTAACTGATCGCGGATCTTTCAGCGTGGAAAGCATACCACATTTTTAGCAATAAATATCTTCTTTCGAAGCCGCCGTATCGAAATTGATATTGAACGACAATGAGAAATCTATTTCGATATAATAGCGATATAGGATCAATATTAGTATCATTTATACAACGTTATATTACAGTCTTTAATTAATCAGTATCTTTTTGCGCTGCAATTTCTACTAGTTTTATTCTTGCTTTTAAGAAATATTTCTCTCATAATTTATATCTCTATCTATTTTTTTTTAATTTTAAATCAATTATATTTTTATTTAAATTTATTAATTTCTAGAGAGACAAAAATTTTAATAATTTTAATAATTTTAGACAAAATTGACATTTTATAATAAATGTCATCAATTTAAATTGAATCTTTATCGATAAATTTGAATATATAAGATTAATTTTAAAATTGCTTATCTTCGGAATAATAAAATAATATAATAAACAGCGCGAATATTTATCATTGCGGTATATTCAGACTTATGAGAGCAAGCACAATTATTATTAGTGACGTTATGTAACTAATAATAATCGTCAAGGTAAACATCAACATCGGCGATGGCATCGCGCAAAAATATGCCGCTCGCCCTCTTTATTTCTCGCGTGTGCATTTCCAACGCGGTGCACTGACCTACGATGCACCCGTGGGTGCACGTATGGCCAAACGACCATCATACGAGCGCGCTATATTTATTTCAACATCATGCACTACCTCCCTTTCCATATAAAACACGTTAAGTTTTCATAGTTTCGCCATGAGAGCGCGTCGAGATAGTGTCGAAATATTTGCAGTTTGCAAGTAGCACGCGCGGCTGATTCCCACAGAAAGTCAAATAGCTCGAATCCGAATCTACCGGACGTGATATTCACAGCGTTATTTTAGATTTGCGTTATCACACACATGCACATCAAAATTGCAAAGGATTCGAAGCTCGTCTCATATCTGATGCGATCGATAATCCCTTCTGTCCCTCATCTATCCCTGCTATAAAGTGCTTTCTAAATAAATATTTACTTTGTAACGCGACATACATTTTCCCGAAATAAGTTAATCCGATTACATATCGTCATAGTTACGATCTCTAAAAGGAAACAGTAAATAAATTATGAATTTTTAGGTAATATAATTCAAGTAACAAATGATGAATAATTTTTGTTGAGAATAAATTATGCTCTCGACATTTTTTAAAACACGATATCGTGCTTTCGAAATTTTAAAATTACACTTTTACATATTTTATATTTATTAAAAAATATATTAATAATCTTTTTCTATAATGTTTGGGAACAAAATCATTTACTTATCTATTATTAATATTAAATCATACATGTACAAAAAAGGACAGAAAAATACGATTTATTTATTTTTAAGTTACCTTTAATTGATAACTATTATTAATCCTTGCTAAAAGAGGACGGAAATGGCGACATTCTTGCGGAAATGTGGAAATGCGGCTAAGAACGAAATACGACGCAGTAGTGGCATGGTCCTCGACGTCGACATGGCCGCAAGAGTCGGGGTGCGCGGATAGCTAGGTGTCGAGTTCGAGGATCCTGCGGCCCTCACGGAATGGAATGCTTTGCATAATGGTGACTCCGCAGACGGCATTGCGCGCGCGGAAAGCGAACTCCCAAATTCCTCGTGGCTTGGACGCGGTCCAGGACACGAAGCGCGTCTACATCCCTGTTCTCGTCATAGTTCCATCCTTAATGGACATGTCATCTCTGTCGCGAACAAAATTCCATTCCCGATTATGCGCCGAGTATATGTCAAGTAGCATGAGATTATATAAAACAACTCTAAAAGATATGGAAACATATTCTTTTTTTTTATTAATTTTAAATCGATACTTCCTTGGAGGTAATGAGCAACCGGAAATGTTTGCGCTGCGCGCGCGCGTTTGCGAATTAAAATTTAAACGTGAAAATAAATGTCGTGAAATTTAATTTAATTTTAAGCGGATTTTATTTTTCAACAAACTTTTAATTTACGGTTTAGTTATCAAGATACTTAAAAGTTAAAATCAATTGTAAATTAAAAAATTACAGAAAGTATCTAGACTAGATTCTCGCTAAGATCTTAAATTTTATGCACATGATAGTGCATTTATCGTATTTTACAACGTTTATTACATATCTAACACACAGAGAGAATAGAGAACAACCATTAGAGAGCTTGTAACATCCATCTCAACAATTTAACCTCGTCTTCATGTTTAATGTAATCTATTGAGCGAATTACCCTATATCGAGCGAGTATTAAGCCGCCTGATCTAACAGGTTGAGATAGAGAGATAGAGAGAGAGATAGAATCCTTGTTGGTATGCCAGATCTCGACTGATCTCGTGCTGTCTCTCTAACAGCGTGATGTACTCAGGTGGTGCCTGCTGAGGTCTATGCAAGCGTTTCAGCGAACGGCATACCTACAATAAAGCCAACAATACGATCGCTTTGCGGCACAGCACGCCGGAACTATTTGAAATAGACCAACGGACTTTAATAATAGCGCGCGTCACGAAGCAAGAGCGGATCGACCGCCGCTGGATGAATGAGTCAGTTTAAAATACATCGGACTCTTTGGAGTCATTAAATCCCTCTTTAAATAATAAAAATGGAGATGTCAGGAAGGAGTTGTCAAATCGATTATCTTTAGACTAGAATTAGCTAATATTCGAATGCAACGAGTTAATGGTTCTTTTCAAGACCTCTCTATTCTACTTCTGCTAAATTGAGAGAATTTGTCACGAACGTCGAGCGCGCAAAACATTTCCGTTAAAAATAGAGTTCGTTTTTCTTTGCAAATCATCTGTGAAAGACGCTGATGCAAAAACAAAATTTCATATACAATGACCCGATAAATCGAGTCAATGTCGCGAATCGCAAAAATAGATCCACAGCGTGATTTCCGGAATATCGGAATAAAAAGTACGGCGCGGCGAATTTCCTCGAATTAATGCAAAACCGAATATGCGCGTTACCGAGAAGTAACCAACTTTAATCGATCCACTTTTTGCGCGGCGTTTTATACCTCCTCGATTCGATGCAAATCGACCTTCCCGCCGACAAACAGACTAATTTAGACGATGGCGTACACATTGGCGTTGAATGAATGGCGACTTTAAGTAGGTAGAGGCTGTTACTTGGCAAGGTCGTGCAAATCGTTTTGCGAAACGCTTAAAGATTCTTTAAACTTGCGACTTACGGTCGGCAACGGTACATACGTGACCGGCACACTTAATTCTATCGTTTCACCCTTTTCTCGTGTCGTTCGCCCTCTGCTAAATGTTGCAAGCGAGATAGATGCAAGTCGGATATGTCGCGCGACGACATCAGTTCGCTTTCAACGCTACGCGATACGAGTTTTGTAACCACGAGCTGCCGTAGGCTATAAAATTGCCCGCAATTTCGCCGTGCATTGTCTACGTGATGTTTACACGACGATCTTCTCGCGTGGACTGCAAAGTATCTACATTACGAGAAGAGTAAACCGACCGCGTTGCATCGAGATGCCTTCTCCCTGCTCATCAAATACCAAAAATACTCAATATTCGATACTTTAAAGTCTCGCGGAATTAAAAAAAAAGAAAAAAATACAAAAAAACGCGCAATCGTGGGCGCAGCCCGCATTAATAGCGCACAGAGAGAATCAAATACGCGATATTAAACGGAGAATTGGATGCATCGGGATTGACAACACCACGCTTTTAATCCGTTCGTTAACGTAATCCGCATACTTCTCGTTTGCACGGATCGCGCGCACGTGCGGTGATTAGCGTGATTAAAGGGGGAAACGCTACGCGTTGGTGATGCGAAACGTGTGCGCCAAAGGAGAGCTTAAAATCGTCGTAATTGCAAAAAATGCCGTCATTGCAAATGCGGGCTTTGTATTATGAAACCATTGTGAATATTCTCCTTTAATTTATCGAACATTGCTCGACTCTCTCTCCAACTATATCCAGTGTTACTTGCTCGTGCAGCTACAATATATATATGTATATGTTACACGTTTGCAAATCTATATGTATGAAATATAAAAAAGTATAATTTATTTTTCAATATTTCTGTGACAACATTAAATAAAACTTCTCGCGTATACAAATTTGAATAAATTATAAATTTCTTTTTCTTTTTAAGTCAAGATAGAAATAAAAATGATGAATGCAAATTTCGCTATTATCTAAACATACTATATATTTACTTTTACTTAAACGTACTGTGTAGTAAGATGCACGCATTAAAAAATAAATTCATAATTTATTATAAAATAGAGTGAAAATGTGTATTATATCTTTATACTTCTCATATATATATATATTTTCTCATACTCGCTTATTTATCGTAGATCGAAAATATGAAGTCTGCAACAGTTCTGCTTGATATAGAATCTGCATGTTGTTCTTGCTCGTTTAATCGCTTTTTATACGGTATCTATTTCCGCGCAGTCCACGATGACACGAACGGATCTTTTGGGAATATATGTAGAACGCGAGATCGAAAAGCGCGACGATAATTACAGCGCGATTACAGCCCTGCCTGGATATGCCGTAAAGTTATTTTCGCGCGCATGCAAATGTGTCTCGTAGGAGATGCGAATACGTCGACGACAGATAAAACGCGGATCGTTCGCTCGAATAACACGCGCGCCGAATAAACAGATCCCGCGGTCTCCTGGGTACCACTGCACGACGCGCGATGCATAAAGGTGCATTCGTGCATGCCGTTCTTGTGAGAATTAATGTTGCATGGAATGTAAATTTAGCAAACGTTGATCGATCGAAAATTTCTTGCGGTTTTCAGAAATAAGACCCGTTAGGTATAATTAATCGATTATCTTGGGAATTTATTTCTCCGTCCATATGATATCCGTTATATCGTCTAGTATATTTTCCGGCATGTAAAACATTTATTATTAAAGCGCGAAATTTTTTTAGAAATAAATAGCACTCGGAAATCAAAAATAAAAATAAAACGATGATAAAAAGGTACAAAATTAATATGATGGAGCGATATCAAGAGAGTATCGAGGATTAAAAGTAATCGATCGAAAAAATCGCATAGCGCAAATAAGTTTAAAATTCTTAATCCGTGACAATCAAACGGGGATTTATCTCTGGCCGTTCGTTCTCCAAGAGGATGTGACCAGAGAAAAAGAAAATGTGTCGAGTGGAAAGAAAACAGCAGAAACGATACGCGCAGGCGAGCTCCGTGTAGAGCTGATAGCTGATAACCGAAAGAAGAAACCGAGGAGCGTTCGTCTAGCAGAAAGACCAAGAAAGAGCGAGAGAGAAGAGGTGTCTGTCGGACTCTCGTGATCTCGGAGCGGTAAATCTCGCGCGCAAGACACCGAGTGTACTCGTTCGCGCGCGAGTCGCCGCGCATTTATTACGCGCAACAGCAACAATGTAAAGTAATTAGGGACATTATGCATACGCAACACGTACGAGTTATCTCGCAGGCCGAGCGTGAGTGTGATGTGGCGAGATAAGGAAAGGGAGCGAAAGAGAAAACGAAGAAAGAGAGAAAGAGAGAGAGAGAAGGAAAACGGCGAAACGACTTATCAGACGGCTACCTATCGCGAGCGATATATTTTCTAGATCGACTATCGAGCCCGCATGCACTTCTCCTCCAATGTAGTTTACCGAGCTACCATACGAGCCAACTTCACTAACGACCATGATCAAAGCGCTTTCTCCTCCACAACATGCTGGTATACTTCAGCGAGTATATTCGCGATAGACTTCGATTGCGCGATCGCTGGCAAAAGAACCTCGGAGAAGTAATCGCGAAGAGCAGGTGGGAGACGAGATTTATGCCCTTTCGAGAGAATTCCGCTAATAATAGACGAATAGGTGGGCGATTCGTTATGGTATGTGCATGGACGAGTCCCTCGAGATCTCATACAACAATTTGCGAAATTTCGTGATAAATGCGGAATGTGTTAACAACGATAGACGAATCGCGGAACGTAATTGAAAGATAGAGCGATACATATATTCATATATATAGCGTAATGTAAAGTAGTAGTAATAAATGAGAAGATAGAGCGATATAGTTTAATTTCAAGTAATAAATGGCCGATCGCTCTTACGATGATTAGGGATAATCGATCTCCTTCTCTCTCTCTCTCTCGCTACGTTTTCTCAGAGAGAAACGTCGAGATTGTGTGGATTTAAGTTTGTTGCGCAATCGGCACAGGATATACGTGAAGACAGGACGATTAATCTCTCGCTACCATTACGCGACTCATTATTATCATTATTACGGTTATTACACCTTCCCCTCCTTCTTTCTCCTTGGCCCCTTGAATCAATACAAATTTGCATTCGATGTACCCGCGAGATATAACGGGGTACGAAGATGCGCGTTTACAGCGCGATGGATTTCATAAGTAATGATAATAATTCAATCGCCGACTTTTTCGATGCGGTCAATCGTTTCATAAATTACGGTGTATCGCGGCAGAGCCGCATACACTGGGTATTCTCGAAATCACACACTTGCCTTGAATCAAGCAATTATTAAAAATTCAATGGAACATAAAATAACTATAATATTCAATTAAAACGGGAGAGATCAATAAACGGAACCTTTCGAAAAAAAGATCAATAAAAAAATAACTAAAAAAAATCATTCTCTAATAAAATCTTTTCTATTTTAATGAATGTATTTTTAATGGCTTTTCCCCTTAAATCATCACATCATTGTTATATATTATTAATCACAATTATCAATCATTATTTTCCAATATTATCTTGCGCGATAACATTTTTTTTCGAATAAGGCTTTTCTCGCTGGGGAAAAGACCAAGTTCAAATTTGAAGAATTCGGCGCGCGATTTTCGAGACACCCCGTAGAAACGCATCGGCATCGGCGATCGTTGGACGTCGACATCCACTTACATTAACGGTACAGCACGCGGCAGAAAACAACGTACAATTACAAGCCATCGTTCGGTTGCCCTAACTGCTGCTTTCGCGCCCACGCTCTTACCACCGTGTCGACTTAACGACGTTCGTCCACTTCGCTCTGCCTGCTATATCGGCCGAAAAAGCACAAGAGTCGAAGACGACAATGCCGCCATTCGTTGCGCGGTATGCTAAAAAAAAAAGAAGAAAAAAAAACAGCCGACCGCTATTAGCGTTCCGTTGCTAAACGCCGTCGAAACCGTTGCAACACCCGCGTCCCGTAAGAATGCATCGACCTGCGCCAGTTAAATGACCGTGTATCGACTGGTAATTGATTATGTCGGTTAATTATAATGCTCTGTTTTACGGTAAAAAGATTATTCTCCACTTTAAAGAGAGATTAATTACTATATTACATCTATATTTATATATTGAATTTAATATATTTTAATATTTAATGTTTAGTATTTTATTCCTTAAATTCTTGAAAAATTTTGAGGGTCTTTTCCTAAAAAATGTCTAATTCACTAATACAATATAATATAACATAAATTTTCACGCGCACAACTTTCTAAGATGTTATTGAAGAAATAACGGCACATATATCCGAAAACTTTAATATCGCTGCAATTTACGATATATTATAAAATTGACGCCGCGAATTATTATTGTATTCCTCGCGCAATATAAGCGGAAAAATATTTTTCAATAGACTCATACACGGAATGCATAAAACTTTCCTCTGTATGCCTAGATACGGAACGCAATCTGGAGCCGGGATACAATATGCTACAAACATCTTTATTCGCTACTAGATATGTTACTCTCTCCAAGTAACCGTACGTATAGCCGGGAGGCTCTAATATCGCGTCTTTAACGACACTATCCATTCCCCGTGGCATATTCACGCCTGGCAACCGGATGCTGCAACCTGAGAACGGGGATATGGGAAAAGACCGCGTATTCGCGATACCGAAACGGCGGAAAGCGCTCGTCGCATGACTCACCCGCCCGACATTCCCCGACGCCGACCGTCTGTATAAGAAACGCGCGCGCCACGCTTTTGATACGCAATAAGTATGTGACTCTCGTGCGTTGTAACAGTCTGCAAAGCATACTTCGCGCGTGCGAGGCAACGCAAGCTGTTTCTATAATACCATAAAAAGCTCCATGTCTCTCTCTCTCTCTCTCTCTCCCTCTCTTTGCTCGTGCTCTTTACTGCACGAGCGAGATATCGCGCCAGCTTGGTTCCGCCGCACACCAGCCTGGCATTCTGAATCGTTGTACACACACTGTCTGGGCACGATGACGTTGTCGAGTTATGCCACTCTCGCCCCGGTAATGATGTTCTTCTCTTTTGTGCGGAATTTCCCTACGAATTTCCCACGAACGTTATTTGCATACACATTTTGCGTTATTCTGTATAATTCCATCTCCTTTATAATTTTTTATTACACGAAGCTTCTACCGCTTCCGTTTATCTGTTTTACTCGTCGGTGTTTCAATCTATTCTATTTTATTTAATCCCATTCAGTTGCAGTATTTTTCATTTTATTCAATAATTTTAGCGACTCGTCATTTTCCCGTATTTAGGTCGTCTAATATTTTCAATTTATATTTCTCAAATAAAAAAGATGGAAAATAAAATATTTATCAATTTCAATATACGCATTTCTATCGCCACAAATAAAAAAAGCTATATAGATTACAAAGTAAAATAAATCTAATTAAAGTTTTTAAACAGTAATATATGAAATTCACATTCCGATAAATATCGCTGCAAGTTTGTGCAAATTATTTGAATTTTAAAACTAATAAAATGTTTAAAAATAAGTATTAAAGATGATGTATTATTTTATCACGTATGAGAATTTTTTTATTCAGCTTAATATATAATTAAATATTTCGAAACTATAATTTATAACATTTTGCAAACTCTTCTTTCTCCAAATAATTTGCTTCTTTGTAAGTATCAAATCTGTAAACATTATTAATCGTACATTCGATGTATAAATACATTGTGCGAATTCTCGCTCGATTATTCGCGTCCAAAGCGCATGTCAGAAGCACATCTGGTTTTCATCTCGACGTTGATTACAACAAAAGAGCGAGTAGAAAAGGTAGGTAGGTAGGTAGGTAGGTAGAACGTTGCGTTCGTTCTGTGTTGTTTAATGGGCAAAGTAGTATATTTCCTCCCTGGCGCGTCGACCGGCGTTGCATCTCCGCGCGTGAACGCAGCGGAACAAACGCGACATCGCTGCACCGCGTTGCAACCGGAACGAACGTTCGTGATTTCAGACTCTCTCTCTTCTCTCTCGCGTGGTGGGTTTATGTATGACACTAGGGAAGATACAGTCATATGCTGGGACGCGAGACAACGCGGCTGACAAATACAAAGCTCGCTTTACATTTTTGATGATGGTTTCGAATAAGTAAAAATCGAAAATCTTAAAAAATTGAAATAAAATGGAAAAGGTATAAGTAAATGACTTTGATAACAATTAAACTCTCGTCTAATTGAATTTGGAATTAGAAAGAAACGTATCGTTTTTTGATGTAGTAATATATATGCAATATGTTTGGATGATTGATCGAAATCACATTATTGCATGATTCGCTTTAAATCTTTCGCGTATATTCTGTTTTATAAGATCGGTATATTTGTACTGTAAAATACGATATTATGCCTATAGCCGAAAAGAGGAAAAAAATTGAAAAGAGAGGGAGAGAGAAAAGGTTGAAATCAGACCATCCAGAATTTCTAATGAGCAAGCGAAGCTATATGCGATGCTGGCTATGAATGAAATCAAGAAAGGGCAGAAGCAACGTAGGATTGCTGCATAAATCTATGTTATTGTGATAATAATAATGCAACTATGTTACGTTACATATAACAGAAGATTGATTATTAGTTAACGAGAAAACCAGGAAATGGAGAACTGTCTCATGTTGAATTTCGTGAAATAGAGATAGATTCATAGATTCATAGATAAACTTCATAATTAAACCACACACACACAATTATTATATGAAATATAATTTCAGTTTTTGAAATTAATTGTGAGAGATAGAGAGAAAGAGAGAGAATTTATCAGATAAAGAATTACATAAAGATTTTATGTTATTATGTACATAAATTGCGTAATATTTAACATAAACTTTCGTATATGACTATGTTAAAAAAATGCGTATAGAAAATATCACTAATTTAGATGTAAAATAAGGACAAATAAGTGCAATAAAAAACCAGAAATATTTTATGTTAGAGAATAATATAATAAAATAATAATGAAAATGAAAAAAGATAAAAGTATTTCGTTTAATGGTTAACTATAAATAAGGAATAAACTTAATTTTTTACATAATATGAAAGTTTCTCACGATCAAATGTGACTCGAGTATTCGAAAGAGATTTCAAAGGTGACACTTGTAGAGACGAGAAAGAGAGAGAAAGAGACAGAGAAAGGAAGAGAGAGGAGAGAAAGAGAGAGGAGTTTGTTAAACTTCGCAGTTTCGTAATGAAGCCTCTGAGCAAGATGATTCATTCCCTCGATCTTGGCAGCGTAATTAATCGGTTCACTGCGGCAAAGTCAATCAACTGCAGTCGGCGAAGATAATTAACGACTGCGGAATCGATCCTCGAGATCAAAAAGAGAGGGGAAGACTCTATCAAACGCACGAATAATAATAATACCTAAACACGCCTCTCGTGACGTCGGCTTATCGTAAAGTCGCGTCGGTCTATCATAAAGATCGATTACTACACTTTCGCTAATTTTTTCCTCCTTTTCAAAATAACAATATCATGACGTGACTATATGAAGGATTTGAGAAATTAAGAAATAACAAGGTTAAGAAATAACAAATGGAGTTAATTTTTGCAGAGCAATTTCTGAAGATGTTGATAAATTTTCTTTGTTAATATTTTTTTTATATTGTAAGATAAAACAAAATAGTAGCTTATTATATTCATGCTCCTTAAAAAAATTTATAATCTTTGAGAAGAAAATACTTTCTAAAAAAATCCCACTTTACACACATATTTTTTTATTGAATAATCAAATTTATAATAATTATATAACTGTGTAAATAAATATTGTGTAAATATTTTCTAAATATACACATAATCAATAAAGAATAAATAAATTTATTACGGCGTTTTGATAATGATATTAATAATTACAGTATATTATATAAATAAAAAAATAATAATTTCCTGTTTTCCTTAATTCAATTCAACTTTACTAAATCGTGTTATACATATACATAATAATATCAATAATATTTTCAGCTAAATCTCTTCTTTTTAAGAATCTTTTGCAAGGCTTTTTTACATATAACTTTGATTTGTCAGTGTAAATGATGTAATACAATATGCTTGTTATCAAGAGTTGCGTGATCTATCGAATTAAAATTCCAAAGGTATGTTAAAGACGTAACAATTTAATTACGTGGAATCTATTACAAATGTAGAACGGAGTAACGGCTGACCGGTATGTAATGCCTTCGAAAATAAAAACCGGTACGCGCTAATGCACAAATTAATTCAATGATGACCGCTCTAATTACCAACATTCGCCGGCATTTTAATTCTCAATACGGAAATTGCGTTGTTAGAGTGCAACAACGGTAAAAATACCGTATGTATGGCAAAAAACGCACGAGAGTTATGCAAGTTTTATACGTATGATTTTAAAATTTTATTTTTTTAAACATTGTAATGCATAACAAATTATTTTGCAAAATTAATATAATTTATATCGACAACTAATTTGTGTGTATTTGCGTGTACTTGAAATATTTTGTCATAAAATGTTATATATATTGTGTTCAAAAAATATTGTAAAATATAATCAATGTAATTTCCTAGGAATGTTCGTTCTTCCGTCCTCTGAGATGCATTTTTATGCATCTCATGGTTCAAGTGAAGAAAGCTTTAAATTCGCCGCTTAGCGCAGTCAAGACCTACCGCCCCCGATTACGCGGCTCGCGACGACATAATTGGATTCACAGGCGTTTAACGAGCCGCGCGTGGACCTCGTCAGATCCGTTAGGATGCACGTTACAGCTCTGAATGCCGCTGCACCGTGCGATCTGCACGCGTGCCATCGGCGAGTGCACAGCGGCGTCGGCTGCTGTTACGTGGCCCGTTTACACGTGTCACTCGTATCGCATCACACGTCATTACCTTTCCAACCTGCACCGCATCGCGCCACTTCGTTATCTGCGGTTCAACAAACTTCAAATCGTTGCACCTGCCCCGACGCTATAATGGCTTTCGTCGCAACCGTTAAAATCTGCAACCTGCAACGACCTTTGTGATTATCAAAGTCCTTTATCCTTCATTTTATTTGCTGTTTGAATCTATAAATTTTGAATGTTTTTTTCGTCATCCAATATATTATCTCCCTTTTTGGTTCTCAATATTATTAGAATATTTTTAGAATCTAAATATGCGTGTATTTATTTCTTTGATGTAAAGCGTTTATTTAATCGAAACTTTGTCAAATTCTGTAAGTAGAAATAAAAAAAACCTTATTAAAATAAAAAAATTATATTAAAGTTCATAAAAGAAAAGATTATATATTCATTTATATATTAATATTTTTATTAAATCCACAATTATGGGATATTCTTTTCATATTCTATTCATAGAATCCGCCGATAAAGTTCGTACACAAATATTGAAGCATTCTGCATTATGCAGCTTGCTCAATCGGAATAACTCGATGAAATTGATAAATATCCGACAGAAGTAATGAATTCGAAATGTTAATGAATTTCCTGGATTGGAACTCTTTCTGCCGGCGTGTTCAATGAACCACAATGATTTTTATGGACTTTCGTGGAGCATGTATCGATGCCGGGGAAGAGACAGAGCACCGCGGTAAGAACTTTATAATGGCTCTCACGATAGATCTTCATCGTCCATTGTTAGCACTCGGAGAAGTATCGGTTACCTTGCTCACTTGCTCGGGAGGTCACCGCAATATACGAGGATTCTTCAAATTGTCTCTTTTCCACATTGATGTAGACAAGACTCTTTCTTAACGGATCGATGATTGAGTATTTTTGAAGCAAAATCTTTGGCGTATAAGGATATGTATGAATGTGTATGTGTGTATGTGTGTGTACAGAACATACGTCAAACTATCTTTTTAGAAAAGATAACAAAAGATGCTATTGACTTCTTTTAACAGATTATATATAAATATGATATGATTTTTTTATATATAAATACGATATATTAGCGTAATTAATATGTTTAACTCCTCCATAATATTATATTTATCATTTTTATAATAACCAAAAAATGATTATTTGTCTGTGTCTGTATGTGTATGATATAAAAACATATTAAATATATTGCACCATTCTAAGAACCTATTAAGAATATCATTTATAACAAGCAAAATTAGATATCATGCAATGAAAATTTTATTATTGTCTACCACTAATTTTGTTAAATTATAAAAGCTATTCTAGGTCAGAAAAAATTATGTATAATTCATCGAAAAACTCATGTAATATAGATCAACGCATTTGTAGGGGATATCCTCGTGGGAAATTTATTCTATGAACCGCAAGTGCGCTCTTCAGAAAGAAAATAATATCCAAGATCATTAAGCGAGGCGCATTAAGAGTGCAGTCCAGATTTTACGTCTGGGAAAGATTTCAAACGATGCGAGTCATCATCGTCATTGTTATACAAAGATATCGGTTCCGCGAATGAGAGGGAGAGAGAGAGAGAGAGAGAGAGAGAGAGAGAGAGAGAGAGAGAGAGAGAGAGAGAGAGAGAGAGAGAGAGAGAGAGAGAGAAGTCGAGAAAGGGTTGCGATATAGTACTCATTAGAAACATATCAACTGTGCTCGTTGCTTATGAAATGTCAGATTTCGAAAATTACAGTTTCACAAAATTATAAAATAAACATCTTGCAATTATTCGAGAACCATCTTTCCGCCTCTTTCCTTTTCCTTTTCTTGTTCTCTCTCCCGTCGATAAGTCTTCGGAATAGGACTATTGAAGGTGTAAGACTAGGAAGAGAGCATAATGGGCCGACTGTTGGAGCGAGCATGCGAATCGACAGGATGAAGAGTAGGCTCATTGTCTACCTCTGTGAAATCGGCGGGAGACACGTGTGTCCTTACTCGCGTCTTCGAGTGGAAGGAATCGCGATTACGTCCTTCTTCTCGTCGTCGATCGTGCATAACGACGGCATCGTGCCAGATCTCTGCGAAAAGCTCTTCCCCTTGTCGTGAACGAGATAGAATCCGACATTGGTCGATTGAACATCTTAATTACTCGTCGCCGAGACAAACGGCTCAATCTCGAGTATATCATACTATTAGCGCCGGCTAGTTTAATTCATTAATTGTGTTTAATTTAGAAAATAGCGAGGAACACGGTATTCTTCTTTAATCTTTGTAGTGATTGATAGTTAAACGCAAACATGAACATTTTATGATTATATTCTAATAATTATGAAAATAATTCTATGCATTATTTTTTTTATATTTACAATTTTTCTAAATATTATAATGAAAATATGAAGATAAATTTGTCAGTTTACAATATTTAATCTTGGTTTTCTCTACGAGATTTTTTTTTAAGGTAATACTATTGAAGAGTATTTTACACATTCATTCATTTGTAGGATTATCTACCTCGTTGCATAATTTAAACACGATGACTAGATGATTAGATACAGTAGTATCTTGTTCCGTCTTGATAAGCTACGTTAGTAGCGGTACTTAATTAACAAGCTAGTTGAATATCACATATGTCGACATGGTACATCGATAATTTATCTATCGTAGCGTACTGTTTACACGAATGCGCGAACGGCAGATGTATTGCGCTCAATTATCTCTGCTTCATACAACAATGTTACAAATCAGTTCGTTAGACGCTATTAATAATCTCGATGCGCGATTACTATGCGCATGCACTTATCGCAGATATCGCCGGTTTCTCGTCATTCTCGTATTTCGAGTATGGTAGATTCTTAATAAACAATTTATAGCGAACGCAAATTGCAACTTAAGTGTGACGATACGCAAAGAAACGAAAAGTTCCATTCGGGGACCCTGTCATCAAGCCTTTGTATTTTAACTTTTTATTACAAGTAATGCATCATATCTATATACCATGTCGTTTCTGCATACATCAATGGATATTCAGATATTATTAATCGTGGAATGAATAATAATGAACAAATATACAGATTTAAATATGTATTTTAAACAAAGAGCAACATTTTAATGAAAAATAAGTCAAATCTTGACAAAAAAAATAAAAACAAAGGATTCGATATATTTTTAAAAGATTTTAATATATCACATAATTTTAAATATAATAATTTAAAATAATTTTCTATGTATTGTATGTATACAATTATATGCTTTAAACATTGATTAATGGTTCTAATCACATTCTTCATTTATTTTATTATTCCTTATTTATTTTATTAAGAATATTTCACTTTTGCCCAAGTATGTAAGAAAAAATACTCTTAGAAATTATCTAAATAAATAAATGTCATTATTCAATAATACCAAAAGGACTTGTGTTTCTAAGCAATTGATAAGTAAAAAAGAATTAAAAATTATATGTTATGGACAGAAAAATTGCCTATTGAATATTCTGCTATTTTTGTAATGTTAACACGGATTCATAGAGTAATGCATACAGTGCTACATTGTTTCTTATGCGCGCTACACGCCATCGAGAGGCGTGCAGGTATTAGCTGCGGGATGAATATCGATGAGCACACGAGTATATACATGCTGTCCCTAATTGAATCTAGTTTGAGCACACTGATAAACTTATATAGATATACGCTAAGTTGCAACAAGGGAAAACCAGGTTGCCAGGCTTTGTATTCCGTCATATATTAATACATATATTAATTCTCGTAATCCTGAAAGCAGCATTTTAAAAGCGCTTAGACGTCTCGTATCAGTTATCACGTACGTAAAAATATTGTAAAATAAAATATTTATAAATGTCGTTGAAATAATATTTCAATATAATCGGTAGAGTTATATTCTGATGCAAAAAATATGTGTGTTATAAATCGAATTTATTTTCCGCACACACACAGATTTTTCACTAAATTTTCCAAGTCTTAAATTTTATTTGAAGGGAAATAAAACAGAACATGTCCCTTTTCAGTAGTTAATGCTAATTCCAATATAAATCAATCAATAATAAATCTCACTTTGTCAAATCTTTTGCGATTGAAATAATTTATCATTAAATTACGATTAAAATATATATATTTACATACGATTTTTCAAATATTTTTAATATTAACTAAGTGTTCTCGCTCTCCTCTTTCTCTTTCTCTGTGTGTGTATTTAAAAAATTAAGCACACACAGTTAAACATTTTATAAAATAAAAAAAAAAATAGTTTGTGTTTGAATGAAACAATTTACTATTAATTTTGCTGAAACATGAATTTCGTAATTTAGTAAAAGCTCTATATAGAATACAATCTGGAAAAGACGCGACATACGAGGGTAATCGCATTAGTTTTCCCTGTCTTCTCTCGCAACAATATTCTGACAAGGACCCGACCCTTATTGTCACGTGTATAGTGGCGGTTAAGTTGTTGGAGTTAATCGAGTCTCGCTCGCGCTATCGCAATAACGAGACACGGCTTGACTATAGCCGTATCTCGGCTCTTTCCTGATGGATCATGGAGACCATGAGGACGCGCGGAAAACCACGAATACATGGTCCTTCAACCGACGTCGGCGTCGATCGATTTATTATTAATGGTAATTCAAACTTCCACCAAGTATCAAAATGTTTTCATTACAACATATTAAAGTTCCATTACTTTATTCTATAGAATTTAAAATTAAAATTAATCCTTTATTAATGTGATTTGTAATCTCATTTTCAACATAATAATTTTGATATGTTCATCAATGTAATAATAAATGCGATTAATAAATCAATCATCGCATAAAATTGTAAATAAATGAATCGAAAAAATTCAATAAAATAATCACTTTATGAGTATTCGAGAAAAAAGGGAAAAGAGAGAAAAAGAGAGAGAGAGAGAAAATATCAATAAATTAATAAATATGTAATAAATGTAATAAATTAAAATATTGCTATAAAAATGTTGCTCGTGGCAAAAAAGCTTTATCAGCGAATCCGTTCACACGCATGATATTAGATGCAAAGTTCGCACCGACAAACTTTCTCTAGTCTCTAGGAAAGGTAGAAAATACGACCGACGCAAGACGGCCAGCTGCGGAATCAGATTACTGTTTGAGCCGGAGGTCGGAGAACGCAATTATCTCATGATTAGCAAGCCCTCGAGCACGTCGCAGTTCTGTAGTTCTGACCGCCATTAGAGTAACTCTCGAAACTAGCAAGTGCCCATCGTTTCTGGCGGGCTAACAACAAACGGGCGGAGAGAAATCAACGGAGATAATTTTACGGAGTGGAAATATTAAATTAATTTAATCAAGTTTACTAAGGATGGCTCGAAAGAACTCAATTCGCAGGAAAAAAGAGAGGAAACGACAAACCGCATAATAAATGAATACGCCAATTAAAGCGTCGCAATGATTAAATGACTTATAGATGACGAGATTAATGTAATTACGACAAAGAAAACGTCCCGACATAATTAATGAATACTCGCTAATAACACAAACGAACGGTAGCGCGATTTCGTATCGTGTTGTTAGTTAAATCTGTCATTAATCGGGCGCGACGTAAAATTGTGATACAGTCACTACACGTTGATTACAAGACGCCGGAAGGAAGCAGCACGACATTAGATAGCGTCATGATTAAAGACTTTGAATCTCTAATTCATGTATTAGACTCTACATCTGAATCAGACAAAGTTTAATAAAGCGAAAAATTAATGCGATTATAATAAATTATTTTTAATTGCAATTAATTATATAATTGTGATTAATGATCAAAATTTGTAACTGAAATAAAATCGTAATAATTTTTTATGATTAAATATTACTAATTTTTTAATATCTAACGCTACATTTAAAAAAATAATATCAATGTAAATATCATAATTTTATAAAACAAGATATAGCATTTTTTACCTTTATTTGCACGATTGATGTTGATGATATGATAAAGTTTTCGTTTCACGAAAGATTCAAACATTCAGAAGACTTTCAAAAAATTTTCTATGTCGCAGATTCATTGCAATTCCTCAGAAATTTTTCTTATTTAATAATACCACCGAGAGAATGCATAGTTACAAACAGAATCTCTATTCATAGCGCTCTGATTCAATTCCAGGAAATTCGTCCGCGGAATATAAATAAGAACTACTGGTATTTTTATATCTTTCTTAATAAACAAAAACTGAATTTTCTAACAATATTACATAGCGTGTCATGGCAAGGAAATACCCAGGGAAGTCGAAGAGTTAATAATAACTCAGATGGAATATCTTCGATGTGTTTCGACTTTTCTTTCTCATTCGTTCAAGAATCGTCATAACTATCGTTAATATCTCTGATCACGATTTTCTATCAAAAGTTTAATAAAACGGAACGATGGCATGGCACGTTAAAGTTCAAGTGGGGAAAAGGGGTGCGAAAACTTCGTGATACGATAACTTACCCGCCATATATACCTATATATACTTTGGAGAACTAAGGTAAAGAAAGCTTGACGAAAGTTCCGGAAGAAGAACCGAGTGGAAGGAAGGAAAGAAGGTGGCTTACCTGAAACAAACAAGAAAAACAACGCGTTAAAAGTTCGCCCACACTCGATGAGGTGGATTTTAAGTGTCGTCGCTTGAAATAAGCGCGTCACGTATTTCCGATATTATTTCCGGAAAAATCGCATCGGCGGCGAATCGTCGACCGCGAGGAACAAAGTTACAGCGAACGTGTAATCTTTTTTTATCGTCGTTTCTTTTGCTCTCAAAGCTTCGCATTTTCCTAGCACGCTTAATGTAAAACGATCTGAATCTGAATTTTATTTACGCAGATTCTAAATTTTATCTATTTAACGTGTAACTTTCGAGTTTCATTTATACGAATTAAATTTTATTTTGAATCACTTATACGATTGTCAATTTTTCTCTTATGTATCAGAATTAAATAAATATTATGAAAATAAACTAAAAATAAATTAAAAATAAGTTACATTCTTTACAATTTACATTTTCTACAATACTCTTTTTAATCCATTTCTTGTCGCAACTGAAGAGTCGAGTTTCATACAGATTTGACACACGGTGCTAATTATTTGACTCGATGCTTATTAGAGGTAATGATCGTGACATAATGCGCGCATAGCACAGCCTGCACCTCATTCCGCGTGATATTTGTTCCTAGCAAGCAAAGGCGAATGGGAACATAACGGATCCGAATAATTAACTTTGGCGTGCGGTCCGGAGGAAACAATTACAAAATGTAACATCTAATTGGAAGAGTAGAAAGACGGGGGAGAAGAGAGAGACAAGCGGAAGTCACTACTAGCCTACATACGAGAAGAATGCAACGTGTGCATTCGCCTCGAGGCATCGTTCTAGACCAAACGGCGCCTGCCCGTTCACGGTCTAAAAAATCGCCCACTTTTACGGCATTCGCACAGGCCTGTTGTTTCTGTTTACTGTTATTGTTGCATGTAAAAAGAAATTTATGATTCTAATTTAAATTATACGAGTTAGATAAAAAAATTAGCAAAAGTATATATTTTATTATCAGATATATTTCTAAGAAATAATTTATGATTTTAATTGAAACAATATTGCAACAATAATAATAACATGTATATATTTCCTCTTTGATTTTTAAAATTAATTTTCCATATACAAAATAAAAAGTTTTCAGTGCCTCAATTTTTCATATTTGTTATTTCAATTATTCATATTCTTAATTTTTAAAAAATATTTTTTTTCTATTTATTAAATTAATTTTAAACAAAATTTATATAAAAATAGAAATAATATTAATATTAATATAATTTAATATAATATATAGTGAAAAATATTAATACAATTTATAGTCAAAAATAATTTAACACGTCAGAAATATCAACCTCAAATGAAAGATAAAAATTAAGCTTATCAGAGTGTCTCATTGTGTACTGAACGTTAAGTATAGACTGACAAGATATGAAAGAATTAAAGACAAGTCGGGTCAGGTCAGGTCAGTTCAGGGAGGAGCATAAGACAGAGAAGAGAAACAGAGCACAGAATGAGAAGAGGACGATTACTCGGGCTTGTCTGTGTCTAAGGCGTTGATGGGTGTCTGGCAGGTCACTTCACCGTTGTAGGCCGAGCAAGTGAACTCGAAGCGGATTCTGCCCATATACCTTTATCTCCGTATATATAATATCTCACTTGTCTTCGAATAAATCCATTCACTTAGACATCTTTTTTCAATATGTAGGAAAACAAATTTATAAATTAGACTGTAATTAATTTTTAACAAAGTTCGTTAAATAAATAGAAAAAAATCTTTTTATATAATTATAAATCTTTATAAAATCTTTTTATATAATATATGAACATCTTAAATATGTAATAGTTATGTCACTACATTTTTATATATCATTGTTTTCTTCGTTATTTGTTACAATATAGTTGCAAATGCTCGCAATTAAAAGTCGCAATATTTTGTTTTTATTTTTAAAGCTTAATGGGAAGATGCTGCAATAGTACAAAATATTGCAACAATAATAACGGCATAGTTAACGATGGTTGCGAGAGTGAAGTGAAAAGCGAGAACAGATAGGGGAGATATACGAAAACAAAAGCGCAATCAGGCTTCCCATTTGAACCGAAATAACAGTTAGCTCCTAGTCGTTGGAGGGTTTCTTTATCCCATCCCTATTCCATCCCTCTTTCCCGACCTCTTGCTGTGTTCTAGAGAAAAACCCACATTACCATTTATAGTAAATGCACCGACTAACGAGATGGTTGTACTCTCTCTTTCGATTGTCTCCCGAAAATTTCCACTCGCAAATTTCTCTCCTCGCGTTCTTATCCCATTTTCTCAAGCGATGCAACTGGATCGCCTTCGTGTCGTGTCGCGCCTTTCTAACACCTGTTGCTGGCGCATAAATCGTCAGCGAGAGGACACTTAGTCGGTGGATCGCGTTTGCACGACAACGAAGGTATTAGCGTACACCGATATTCTCTTTAAAAAGACTTTTCATAAGGACCGTCGGCATCCGTGTAACTTGAAGAAATATTTTTAAATATATGCACACATCACAAATATATTTTATATTCTAAATATGTATATATAAAATATTTTTTATATGTTAAGTATATATTTTTTATAAATTATTAAATCACATGTTAATATTGCAATTATATATAATAAATTAATTGCGATAAAAGTTCGCATTACGATACGTGCCACTGTGAATCGTAACATTTCACGCCATCAAAGTTGCGATGTAAAACCATGCGAACGGAAATCTGTCTTTTCGTCCGGTTTGCGGTGCGCTACATCAAAGGAAAGGGAAAAATTGTCGACACGCAGACGCATTGTTCCAGCAATGAGAAATGTCATTCGACAAGAGCGACGGTACACACATTCCTGATCTATTGTCTCCCATTGAATAAACGGGAATTTTCTCTCTCTCTCTCTCTCTTCCTCTCTTCTTGAATAAAAACAGGGATGCCGGACATACGTTAGGCATTTTCTAAATACGGAAATTAATCTGTTACGCTACACACAGACATGAATCGCTTTTCAACGAGAAAATAGATCCAATAAATTGTAAACCGCGCATTAAGAGAAGATATAAAGATACTCTATTGATAAGAACCAGTAATAAAGATAAAATTTAAGTAGGAACTAATTAATGGCTCAATAAATACCCATCGTGTAATAAATGATAACTTTAATTAAGCGCAGAAACGCGCTTCAAAGATAAAAGAAAAAAATACCAATCGCTCTATAATAATCGCGAAAAAGTTATCAGGTAATAACGATTAAAATTTAATGTGGGAACGTGCGGTTCACGACGGCGGGTTAAAATCTACGGTACTGCTACTCGTAATAAAATCGAACGTGTACGTGAGGTGAGGTCCTAAGGTTAGTATGGCGGCGGAGGAGAGCCGGTAGGCCGTTCCTATTAACTCGCCGGTGGAAGTTACGACACGATATTGGCACTCGCTTGTTACACACGAGCCCGTCTAATTGGCTAATCATATCTACCGTCAAAGTTTATGTCAGGCAGTCAGCAGGCCTCGTTGGAAATTTGACCTACTTCGCCGTCGCAGAGACGGTAGCGGATAACTGCGCGTACGCAGTCAAAGTTCGAGATACCGGCGCGATATATCGAATATCAAATTATCGCGCACCGACAGCCAACGGGATGCCGAATCTTTTAAATTCCACGACCATGTTTATATCAATGTCGTGCACCGCTGCATACGCAAGTGATAACGAGGGTCTTAGAGAATTCCTCTTGGTATATCCTCTTGGCGTATAACGCGGATTCATTCGTATTCCGGAATGTAAATTCTAGCAGATCATAAATAAAGAATATATAAAAGAGGAGAGAGAGCGTGTATCAATAGTTGGAATTAAGATTAGGCGTCAATATATTTTGCGCTATCAGTATCATCAATTTCGCATATCTATTTGTAAAAAGTATTAAAGCTAGTATGCCGTCACACGCTTCGATCGATTCAATAGGCGCTACTTGTCATCAATCTTGCCTGCTTCGCACCTATTTTCGTTGGAAATGGAAAATGACGAATGCTTCTCAATACCGCATCGTTAATTAAGTTTGCCGTGCGAACGAACAAGGAATCCATCGTCATACTCGGTTAGTTACGACGTTCATGTTTGCAAAAGGTAATCATTGTTCCCTTGCAAAAATAAACGATGATTGCGCGATTGCGTAATTTAAACGGTTTGACGCGTTCATTAATGAACGACGGTGTGTAAATCGCGGGGGATCAAACGTGCAATTAATTTAATTCACGGGTAAATTTTCGCATTGTACACCTTTTCACATTTTCACCTTTTGTTTCTTAACGAGCAAACTGAAATTCTACACTCTCACTTAATGTTCGAAATTCATCATTAATTTAGAATAAAGTAAGAAGTCTGCTTCTTTGCCGAGAAAACTTATAATATATGATAATAAGCAGAATATTTATATTCTTTAATATATAAATAAATAGAATCTCATCTAGTCTCTATTTAACATTTGGTTTCTAGTTAATATTCAAAATTTAAGAGTTGCAGAAAATAATATTCTTTATTCAGGTTTTTTTATTTAGAAAAAAAATTTCTCTAAAATAATAAATACATATTTTAAACAATATTGCGCGCGCGCAATTATTTGCTCTTTCTTTTAGCGACACAGCTTCCTGAGATTGGGAATAGCTTTCCATCGACCAAATGAGACTGCTGCTCCTTGAGGAAGAAGCGAATGGAAAGAGAAACACGCTTAACCTCGACAGAGGATAAAACGAGCAATGCACGTTAAAGTTCACGGAAGACTAATGAAATTGCATTAAACAGAGAAGCGTTTCGCTATGCAAAAGTATGCAGATAACACAGGAACGTAATTAACGTTGTATCTAACCGTGGCGGAATCAAGACAATTCACTACGCTCTGCGAGAGAAGGAGAGCACGGTTTTTACATTTCAATTACATTTCCACGCGATCTACGCCGTCTTACTACTGCAATAAAAACCGCAATAAAAAAACCGCAAAATTGATTATCCGTGAAAATAATTAACCGCATTTATGCATATATATAATGAAGTCGAGAATATAGTGAAACTAATATATACATGTAGAATGAGAAAAATAAATATTTAAGAGAAAGAAGACATTCTTCGACCAAAACGCACAATAATGTATCTAATCCGAGGAGTATCGTTAGTTCAACGACGATTTATCATTTTTTGGCAACTCGACGAGAGTTTCAATTTCCGGTTTTCGCGATAACGCGAGCTTCGTTTCAGGCGCAAATGCATCGAGATTCGTGCCGAGTCTTATACCGAGATACCGCAAAATTGGAGCCAGTTCAATGGAGAAGAAGCACGCTATTTGGCTTGATTTTGAAAATTAGTACTTTGGATTATCGGAAAATTTCAAAAATTTCGTAAAGCTTGAAACTGTTGGACGTGGAAATTAATCTATCTCAAGATTATCGATCGTTAAACCCAATTAGCACTGGCACATTGTGTCGAATGCGATAACGCGAGACATCGTAAACACTTTGGCCGAGCGATCTTCGGGCAAGATCTCTCTAACGGTACTTTGAACACAAGAGATACCGCCCCCGACGGAAGCGCACGCTATTAGGCGATTTAAAGCACCGGCGCCTCGGAATTTACCGCTTCGCGCTAAACCGGCCGATTTTATTTGCATAGTTCGTTGCAATAGGGTGTGCCATTCACTCGTGGTTTTGTCACGTGGGCGTGATTTTACGACTGAGGAAACGACTGGTCCCGAGATCTTGCCGGGAATAATAAAATCGCGCCCACCGGCAGCATCACTGGATTTCAATTATCCGGTCGAACAGCGAAACAGTCGGTATCCATTATGCAGTCCATTCGATCGTATAATCGCATCTAACTGTGAAGTTATCCGATCTTTGAACTTGTGTTGTACAGTCGGCATCGACGCAATAATGATACTTTTACATTAGGAGTATCAAGCTGTTATAAAACTATTTACGGCCGATTCTATTACATTTTCTTATTTCATTCTTATTTAATAGAATAATTGTGCATATTTGTTAATTCAATCGTGATTGCAGTTCGGAGTATCAAGCTGTTATAAAACTATTTACGGCCGATTCTATTACATTTTCTTATTTCATTCTTACTTAATAGAATAATTGGGCATATTTGTTAATGCAATCGTGAGACTCGTGTCACTTTACAGTGAGTTTACGCAATCACAATTATATTTTTACTTTTTACAAGACCAAAAATTATGTGAAGGAAGATAATTGAATTAAGCTTTTTTCGCTTTAATGCATTTTTTAATCTTTGAGACTCGTTGAAATATATAAATGAATTTACGTCATACCGTGTGTAACATTGTTTACTTTCCCGGCAATATCTGTATTCTTTACTCCCGACCGCCAATATTGCGCGCAGCGACTTGAAACCTCTCGAGGAAAATGTTAACATAATATTTTACGAAATAAGTTATTTTCCCGACTTTGTGCTTTTTTATGAATATTGCATTATAATGTTCCGTCGTGCCGTCGCGTTTATATCGCTTTAAAAATAAACAAACGATCGGGCACGAATTTATAAGGTAATAATAAAGTAGTCTAAATTCTGAACGTTACGAGACATCAAGAAGTTATTAATTCAATCCATCACTCTCGCGGGGGTCGTAAAGTTTCGCACTTCGTTTTTAATTCAAATAAATTTCTAGATTCATTGCGCGAAGAAAAAGTTACGATTGATCTGAGAAAAATCAGCCAGGAGGAAGCCGAGTGACGGATAAAACTTTTCCGACAATAAGATTCAGTTGGCGCGCGTATAGATCGCGCGAGTGATTAATCGCGAGCTTGAGGAAAAAAATTTATATTCACTTCAGAGCCCCGCGCGCGTCTGCGATTATTAATCGTCTCTACAGAGATTTCATAAATCAATCTTTCGCAACTTCGTACCTTCTTGACTAAGACAATAATCGCGCGTAATCCGATTTAATTTTGCGCCGATAGTAGACGCACTAAGCAACTTTTCCTTCATTTTTTCATATATAAATGCAAGATTTCTATCTCGCTTGAAAGCTAATCGATAAGAAATTTGTCTATAAAAACCTTGAAATTATAAAATTATAAAAGTTGATATATAAATGCACCGTATAAATCATATAAAAGCAAGACTTTGATATATACTATTTTGATATAACTATATATGACTAATTTTTTCGATAATACAGATATATTTCGATAACACATATATAGAAATAACAGCTGACGGGATGGAAGCAAAAGCGACAGGGCGAAAAGAGACGACAAGACGGGAGTAGTTGGATGGATCGTCTTTGTATCTCCAGGGGACAGCCGTCGTCGTTGCAAGAGGGCAAAATGCGCATTTACCTAAGAATGTACTTTGTATTCTCCGTCTAGTGGGTTGTTTAAAATAATCGTTATATCGCGAGAGAATGCACGCTGACGATCGTCTTCGTTCGAAACAAGCACAGCTCGCGGCTGTGAACCGCCTCATCTCGCTTTCCTCGTCCGCAAAGTCCAAGTCTATTGCTGAGATTTACATTTATCGTCTCTAGATAAAGTCGATTTCAATGGCAGATATTAAGTAGACTAGTGAAATAATAAAGATCGAAGGGAGAATTGGATACGAGATAATCTTTCTTGTGACAGAAAATAGATAAAATAGATCGGTAAAATAAAAACAATTTTCATTTAATAATTGCATTATAATTTAATATATTCGAGAAAGAACGAATGAGAGAACAAGAAGCCAACAGAATCTTCCTGCTCGACGTTTCGCGCTTTAAACTATATGCGCGCAAATCGTTATACGAGAGACGATCTCTCGATATCTTAATAAAATCTGCATGCTGTGCGAGATAATTAACCCGCACGCGGTTTCGCATCCCCGCGAGCGCGCCGTTTATATCTCCTTTGCGCACGGTCGAATATCGGATGTCGATTACACGTTCATTTGTCAATAGCAGACCGTGTTCGCCGGTGGTGTCCGTCGAACCGTATCGGCACAATGTAGCGGGCGATTCGATCCGAAGGATATTAATCTCTCCCTCTTCGTCTTGCGCGATAATGGTGGCTCCGCTCGTGTGTTTCGGTATCTCTTAATCGTCCACCTGTCCGCCTTTCTCTGTCTCTTTCTATCCCTCTCCCTCTTCCCGTCTAATAGTAGCGCAGGCAGAAACAACGTTTGCAACGGCCGCGCCTATTGATTTGTCAGCGGGGCTAATGGATTTCCATACACACAAACCGGAATTCCGAACCGGAGGGGTACGCGAACCATGCCGCGAGTATTAATACGATCGTTATATACGGACGCCGCCGCTATGCCGAGGTATCCGCCATCCGTTAACCCTTTCGCCCGTGAATTCCCATCGCTGCTCGAGGTATTCACGAGTGCGTGAGTATCGCCAACGAATTGCGCTCGCGATATCGAAAAATGCTTCGTATGGAAGATTTACCGTAAATACGTTAAATTAATCCTCGCGCGCTCGCCCAGGCTATAAACCCGTGGCTATAATTCAGATACAAATGAGGCGAGAGGTAAACGACGAGTAACAAAA
Organism: Camponotus vicinus; assembly: GCF_025532165.1. Classification (NCBI taxonomy): domain Eukaryota; kingdom Metazoa; phylum Arthropoda; class Insecta; order Hymenoptera; family Formicidae; genus Camponotus; species Camponotus vicinus. The sequence continues at coordinate 9,689,991 of NW_028141980.1, forward strand.
ATCGCTGAAAAGTAGAAATATCAGTTACGCGATCATACTTGGATATTTCAACTATTTTCAAAAATATTTCCGAGATGTCTAATAATCTACATATTTTTATTTTTTATTAGTTATTTAAATCTCTTCCGTAGCACGATTCTGAGATTCGAATACGCACAATCAAGGTAGACTACATAATATACGGCAAATATACCACTTGCGTAAAGCAAACGCCGGTATCGCTCTCGTCATGACCATTCTCGCCCACGCGAGAATTTATAAATCGCTTTCGTGCTACGCGGGATCCGGGGGCCCATCCCGTTTGTTACGGAAGGGAAGGAGAAACCGGGGCCTCTCTGCCGCATCGTCGCCAGCTCTCTTCCTGCAACGAGCCGCGCCAACTTTCCTGTCGAGCCACAGCGCATTCATTCTAGTTAGAGCGCACGCCCGGCCACACATCGGCCGTTATATATCTCGGCTGATTTGAATTTAACGGTCACCGCCATTGTGCGTACACGCGCCCGGTCCGACCTCTCGTTCGTCTCCATTTTTCTTTCATTTTTTTTCTTATTTCTTTTTAGCGGAATAATTCGCGCGACGACCTCGACCGCTGCCTGTTATACTCGTTGCTGTTGGAGATTTGGCGACGATGATGCATCGCACTCCATACATATGTGCGTTTGCATTAACTAATAAAATATTTTTACACGTCGTCCGGAAAATATTTGATTCATCGCATAAGTGAGAAGAGTAAAAAATATTTATGTACACTAAAATTTCAACGAAATAACGAAGCGTTGATTAATAAATAATCAGTTTATTTATCAAATGTCACGTATAATAATTATTTAACAAAATCCAAAAGTATCTTAGTATTTTATATAAGGGATAAAACTTTTTTTAATTTGCTACCAACGAAAGTTTCCCAGCAACAGTGATGCATAATGTAAATTCCAAAAGCAAAATTTCCTTTCTTTTATGCGCCGTAAAATACAAATTGACTTTAACAATAACGAGGATGCACGGATCCGAGTTTCCCCTGCAAAAAGCGGCCAAACTTTGTGTACGAATTTCTTAATTAAATTCTTTTTGTTCGCAGCCAGCAATGTTACTTTTTATGCCGCGCGTTTTGCGTAAACCAAACTGAGTCAGTTTATCTCCCTTCATTTTCTGAAACAAAGTTGCGCGTATACACGCGCGTGTGAGTGTTCCTTTGCTCGTGCAATTGAGTCGCAAGTAAATAGAGAGGAAGGGCTTTTTATTTAAATTTGCCGTCTTGAGGTCCACAATATTCTACCTGCAACTTTATATTACTTACGCCAACGCGTATCGACTGGCTTCGTTCTCTTTTCTTCGTTCTTCTTCGGCAAAACTTGAAATATATACGCTTTGAGAATACGTATAACGCGCCTATCGGAACTTTGACAATATCGACGAACAGTTGAAGCTAATAAGTCTCGAGTAGATATCTTTATACTAATCTTGACGACATTATTTTCGATGCTTTCTAAAATAGAAGAGCGTAGCGTGATGTTTTTATAGTAAAATTCATACAATATTTTTCGCCTCCGTAAGATAAACGCAATTTGAAAATTCATTCACGTGGCGAGCGCAGCCGCGTGCACTCACGCGGGTGTCAAGCGCATGCCGGATTATCATAATGCCATATATCGCGAGGACGCGCCGCTTCCTAAATAAACATTTGCGTCCGGCGACGTATTCGCATAATCTATTCGCACGTGATTCCCATGCGCACGTAGCGCACACTACGCCGGGTCCCTCTGTTTACCGATTAGATCATAGCCTCCAAGTGCATTGTCGGTGCAGCCTGTGATCCTGACAGTATTGCGAGGCGCATTAGCAACGGCGATCCTCCACGAGTCAATATTCCACCTGATTTGACTTTGCCTCGCCGATAAACAATTATGACGATAAGGTCCTCGCATCCTCCGCGTCGATATTAATTTGAATTAAACGGCAATAATGATTAATAGATTGTTCGATTGATACAATCATCAAACTTGCATTTTAGGTATTAACTTGAATAGGAAATAATATTCATTATATCATTCCAATAATTTAATAGAATTCCAAGTATAATTTACTTTCTATGTTCATCTTAATATTTATTTTAGAACTCTATTGTTACATATTTTTATATTATTTGTCCTTGTTCTACTTTTTTATCTATCATAATATTAAAAATGTTTCGATTTTATATTCTTTCGCTTCGCAAGCGCAAACGCGCTCGTGTAGGATACATCGTCAAAAACAAATTCGTAGTGTAAATACGCTGTTAGAACCTTTCCGGGCAGATTGCGGAAGGGTTAATCACCGAGGCAGCTGTAATCTGGGTTTCGCGGTGGGAGATAGAGGGAGGGCGCACGCGTAAGAGTGTACAAGGGGAATAATTAAAGCGCGCGGTATCCCGCTGCTTTTATGCACTCGCCGGCCGATTCGCGGCACAACAGGGCGCCGCCGGTTTCTTTCGTCGCGCTGCCGTGCACGAAGCAACCGACCAACGAACCAACGACCGTAATGCACATCATCAGCGAGAGAGATGAGCAGCGATGTAATCGCCGGTCATTCGTTGGTAGCGTCACATTGCGCGTACTCAACGTTCCCTGAATTCTCTTCTCTCTCGTACCTGCTTGATATTTACAAATCCATAAATAATCCCCAGTCACGAGCGACCAGCGACTGATACGAGGTGGAAATTGTCATCTCGACGCGAGACCACCGAGTGTTATGGGACGAATGTCTGAACTCTGGAAACATATGACCAGCTCGATGACAGGTATTTCATCGTAAACGTGACTTCATCGCACGTAATCACCGTGTGGATAGATGGATAGGATAAATGCTCCATTAAATGTTCGAATTTATTTATTTCCGCGGCTATATTAATCCCAAGTACTGTTATCGGTACCGGTTTCTTCCTCTCGCTGTTAGACGTGCTTTAATGTTACGTCGGTAATACAAGGATTTAACAATGGAAGGTTTTAAATGACGTAGAATGAAATCTATAATTTTAAGTTAATAATAATATGATTTTCTAATGAGGGAAAAAGCAAAGAAAAGAAATTTCAAAAACTTATGTAAAGTATATATGTGAATGAAAACCATTATGTTATTGTATGTATATTTCATTATGGTATTGTATTGTAGAAAAATATATAAAAAAAATTATTAATGCGTTTTCTGTTGTGTATTTTATCTTTTAATGTTTGGAGAAAAATCTATAAGTGAATGATATATGCCGCGAAGTATATCGAACCTACTTATATTCAGCTTACGGAAGAGAGTTTGTAATACAAGATCGAGTTGTTTCGATTAACTAGGAAATTTATGATCTAGTCTACCGTAGCATTCTTAAAAAGGGTATGCGAGATGGTTCTCACGTTTCTTAATACCTTGAAAATGCGCGATGAATACATAAGTATGCATTATTAATATCGTAATCTTCTTCTTTGATGTACATATTTATTCTCATGATCGTCGAGTGGAATAACAGGTAGTTTTATGCAAACGTAAACTAATCTTAAATATAACGTTTAATTAATCGATAATTATTAAATTTTAAGATATTAATTCGTGAAATATACGAGCATTATTAATTCAAAGATAATTGAACCGTATACGCGAAAAGATTTATCATCGCGAATGCAAATAGCGCGCTTCGCAATAATTTGCTTTTTAAATATTTGCACATCGTTCTCACATTTATATTATTCATTATTCAATGCGAGATGTGTGCGTGCGTTTTTCGATTGTTGGAAAGAATAATATATTCCAAGAATATATTTTTTCCATAACTGAAAGAGCTTTTAAGTCGCAAAAATGATGCACATGGCACAAACCGTGGCAGCGATTTTCGAAGATTATTCCAATTCCCGTTGCATATTGCACACATATTAAAGTTCAGGCCACGCCGGACGGATAATTTAGAATTTTCCTCAATCTACGCGGTCGCTTACGTTGGACCCCGGCCAATCTGCGGGAGGATATCTCGGCGCAGTTTTCAGGTCACGACGCCATAATGCGGAAAACGTGTTAGCACACAAAATCGCGAAAACTGCGTTGCGTTCGTCGTAACAACGCGGTATAATTGAATGCAGTCGCCGGGTCGTGGCGAATCGAATGCTCGTTTCACACCGACAACATTCCTTCGCTGCGGGATGCAATACTCTTGTTATGAATCATACGATTATAAATTAAACGATTTTTCAAGAAACCAGCAACTAAATCGGTTTTATAAGACTGATTGTTTCAAGAAACAAAAAATTACACATGAATTATTTAAAAAATTAAATTCACAATATTATTTAATTAATATAATTAAATTAAATAAACTAATATATCACGTTAACATAATTTTAATATAATTTTATATTTCTATGGCGCGCGCGAGTGCTTACAATTTTATATCGTTGATTTATGCGAATGAATTTATGAACGCAAATCATCATTCTTCTGCGTCATTTTCCCAAGATCGCTTGATTTAAAATGAAAGTTAAAATATTATAACGTAAATCGACCCCAGGGAAACCACGTGCATACCGAGAGGTTTCCTTGTGCCATCGCGGAATCTGGCAAGGTGACGTAAGCTCGTAAGTCCGCGTCAGCAGCGCGATGATTCCTCCCCGTTAGAGTTAGGCACTTGACCCCGCACCGTGCTCCCGGAATGCCGCGTGCATGCGTGCGTGTGTACGCGTCCCGCTCCGTCCCGCTCCGTCCCTTCGCGTCCCGTCTCGTCCCGTTCTGTCCCGTCCCGTATCGTGTCGTGCGGTGCGGGATGCCCCGCGGCGCATCCATCACGCGTTTACCGAGAGAGGGGGACCACCGAGTGGCTCGCCGAGATCGGGGGACGCGGGGTGGATTATCAATGAAACACCGGGTGCCACACACGGGATATCGTTCCAACGGTGGGCTCGGCGGTTTCGATCACCGTTAACCAGCCAAGAGAGTCTGCTCGTTTCCTGTACATACTTAGAAGTTCGAGTGCAAAGGGATCCCTATACTCGATAAGACTCGCGAAGAACTTCACATGTGTTTATTGATATTTCTCATCAAAAGAATTGAAATAACGTTTCTTCGACAAGACATCGAGAGATGAAGTTCTTGTACCGATGATCGATCGAGACAAAAGTGCTTTTCAAAGATATAAAAGGTAGATATATATATATTCTCTCTTTGCGTATTCTTTATTTTTAATTAATTTTACGCGGACTTTGCTCGATTTAATTTGATTTGACATGATAGTGTCATCATGATTTTTATTTAACATTAAGATTACAAAAGCTGAATAGAATAGTTACTGCTGTGAATTTTCTTAGGTAACTAGTGGCCATTTTCCACAATAAAGAATCTCTTTCACTTCTCTTGGAAGATTCTCTTGAAAGATACCGGCTATCTAATCTACGTTACACAGAAGCAAAAGCGAGAAAATCATGATTACATGTTTCACGACCACATCTTTATAAGCAATTTTAAGCCTTATATGTCCCGTAATTTAGATGATCATATCCAATTATGCGCTATTCTTCCGACAAATGTGCATTTGTGCAATAAACATGGATGATCACACAATGTATCTATGACATTGAAGATGTATAAAGTCCTTTTCCATAAAAAAAAATTGACAAAAAATCCTGCGATACATGCATCGCACATAAGAATATCTTTAAGAAAAGCAAAAATATAATTTTTCTTTCATTTAATGTTCTTTCTTATTTAATTCTTGGAAAACATATTTTTAATTACATGTCGTTAATGCAACGTTTCATTTATTTTTCAGCACAACAATATTTTTGCTAACGAACAACATCTCTTGTAACGATGCGTATCAGAGAATAACGTCGGTATAAAATAGAATTGGATTTAACCTGCGTAATTCGCGATAAAATACGATGCGCGCTTATTATATGAGCATCAGCTGATCCCTCGTTTACAGAAAAATTTACAATAATGAAAAAATTCATTAAAGCGAAACAATTGCGATAGGCGGAAATCTGAAGATTTTGTAGAAATTCCGGTAAACTAGTTGGCTTGAAATTACGCGTCGACGGGATATAGCGTTGCGGCGCAAATAGTTACACCTACCAAAGCCAGCAATATCAACTCTCGTGAAAGCTGATATATGCATACTTAACATAATTTCGGAATTAATGCAATTTCGGAATTTCCCGCACGGCGCACGCCTCAAAACCTCACAATTTCATTACGACGTCGCGTGGCATAATATTGACGTAATCGCGACAGCATCGTTTTAATTAAGAGGAAACAATGTTCGGCTTTATCGCGCAATAATTCCCAAAATATCTTTTCTAATTATAATCAACCTTACAGCATCATCAATTATTGCACCATCGGTTCGATAATCTTTATAATGTTAATAAAAAATTAATCTGAGAGATAGAATATAGTTTGCGAAATTCTTAATAAAAGAAAAAATGAAGAATTTTTAAGAAATTTACAGAAACTAATATATCTTCGTTAAAAAAATTATATAAAAATTTTAAGATGGAATAGAAGGAGAGAAGCTACGCGATAACAGAGTTATTAGCGATCGGAAACGAACGATCGAACAATAGGCTCGGCAAAAGTATCTTTGCGAAAGTATCCTTCCGACTCGCGAATCAACACATCCACCGATTACGAGCGTTCACCGAAGACAGAGAGCTTTACATCGCCATTAGGCGAACGATTCAGGAAACGAATAGGAGCTAAGTGAAACGTATTCGACACGGGAGTCTTTACCGTTATACGCGCGAGTCTTCTTGTCGGGCCCACGCGCCACGACCATCATTATTATTGCGAATGCGCGCAATATAATGTCATTACCGGGCGGTGTTACGCTGCCGGTTGTGCACCGCGTGACAAACGACGAATCTGCCGGCCAGTCTCGCACGCGTGCCCACCTGGGACGATTATTCAGGACCGCGAAAAATCGCGAAGATACGAGAAGATCGGGAGGAGGGGCCGTATGCGAGACCTACGTGGGCCGTGATAACGGCATCAGCTGTCGACCATACAGTTACTCTGCGTTAATACCCGCCGCAGCGATCATCGCGCCGGAGAAACTGCTATTTAGGCTCGTACTGTCGGAAAGATGCTTCGCGAGAGGAAGAGGAGAAGAGGTTTCGCGAGAACTCGCGTAAAGTTTATCCCGACGATTATAACGCGCGACGTTTTGACGCGTGGATTTTTTTGCAGAACGGAAACGATGGGAACGTAACTGAGCCGCGTGCTAGAGAAATCGCGAGCTGTAAAATAAGATGTAACATTATCTTACGGAAACGCTCTTTTAGCGTGCAGGAGGAAATTAATATTACAAATTGTGGAGAAAGATTTAATTAGCGAGACGCGAGATATGTTAATAATCTACGTTAACTCGTTCATGACATCGCCTTACTTTCACGAATAAATGTATAAAATGTTTCACGAAACATCCGTGGGAATAACATCTCAACAATTCATAATTATCCTAAACGTTGATTGCCCGCAGCGCTATCAGGGTTAAACCAAATGATGTAACTATTCTTAAGTAGATATACATCCTCATTAATTAGTCGGGAAATATGTTTCGTAATATCTCCGCCGCCGCTCGTGTAGTACTTTCGCGAAATTATCACGACGCATTCGTCCGCGTATCTCACGATCGCTTTATTCCCTTCTATGCGAAAAATTCAGCATGAGATGTAGAGCTTCTTCGCTCTACATCTTTGTGTGTTTACAGAAAAGATTTTTCAAGAGCTTCATGGTTAGCGACAATGATTCCGAAAATAATTCATTGTGAAAAAACCTGAAAAAGATTGAGAATAAATTTCTAAGAATGATTGCGTAGGAAAAGAAATTTTCTCGAGAGAAAATTTTGATTCTACAATAAAAAATATGTCTATATTTGTCTGTTGATGCCGTTCTTTCACGAATAAAAATCATCATGCGGGTGATTTTGATTACGAGTTATCGCGTATAAAACATCTCGTACATTTGCAAAATTGAAAGAAAAGAAAAGGGTGGGAAAAGAGAGGCTATCTGCGACCCGTTAAATCCCTCGTTATCTAAGCGGATAAGAATCCGTCGATGGACAAGCTTCCTGAGAACGCGAGTGCCCGAAGTACACGCGTACGCACGTATATACGCAATCGTGCCTCTGCCATTCCGCGTGCGGGGTTAACGAGCCTTATAAAAGCCGCCGGAATATCCATTGCAATGTCCGCGAACACCGGTTACGATCACGAGAGAGCCGCGGAAAATTGCGGTCCGAAAAACATCGCGACCGCGAAATCCAAACGCGCCATTCGCGCTCTGATACTTTTTCGAAATGGTTTCTTTCTTGTCGCGCGGAACAGCTAGGACGGAAACAATTTAACTCTCTAAATAGACCATAACGTAACGTAACACCAGCTTCGAAGTTGATGAGAAAGAATATAAAACATTTTTATTATACGAAAGAATTATTTTATATATACAGTTGTATGATCGATTATATTTTTCATAACATTTGTTAGTCCGCTGTAATACCCACTATTATTGAATGCACTGTGAATCTGCACCGCTTTGTGTGGCTTTGAAGTTACATGTGTAATTCAATTTATTAATAAACGATTATTATGTACGTATATCACGGTTGCCGTTCGGTAAATCCGAATCCATTTATTGGACACAAATGATTATAACATTGGTTTAATAATGAATTAATTACCGTCATACTACTAAATGTACGGCGAACAAATATTTCCTTCTATCTCTTATATAGAACTTTATGTATGTATACTGCAATTTGTACCTGATTTGAAATTAGCACATAACATTTGCTCAGTAGTTTATTAGATAATTATAATAAAGTATGTATATGTATGCCGTCTCATAATTCGCATTTCTACAAACAAAAATTCTCCGTGAAAATAACTCAGTGAGTCAAAACATTATTCATTGCGTCTAAATTAAAAAATCTTGAAAACAAAATAAAAAAATATGAAAAAAATTAAATTAAAATCAAAAAATGTTTTATAGCACTACACATGTAATACAATTTTTTATATAAAATTATTTGATAAACTATTGATTAATTTATTATTATAAATATTGATTAGAATTTATTATTATAAATTATTAATTAACTTAATAAAAATTATTGATTATAGTCAAATTTTTTAAATTGATTTGTGCTTGTATAATTAGATATCTTTTTATTTTACGTGACAAATTTTATTTATTTATTTTCAAATCAATAGATATTAATATTTTACATGCATCATTCGTTTTTGTCACTACTCTTTAACATTAAATTTATAAAAAATATATAAATCAAAGAAAAATATTTTATTATATATTGAAATTGTTTTTAAATTTTTTATTTCTTGTGAAAATTATGTGTTTTTATTGCTGAGCATTTTATACTTTCAACTGATATTTTCTAGAATTTTCTACAATATATTTTTACAAAAATCACGTTCGTTTCCGTTGATTACGATCGCGAATCTCGGATGAGTGTCGATTCTATCCGAGCATCGGTTGATTTCTTCGGACTTTCGTCCAAGTATTTTTCCTCAGCTCCATCAACCTTTCTTCTTAGAAACCATCGATGGCGGAGCCATCATCTGAACAATTGTAGTTATGGACCGACAGCGCTTCAAGTACTCTTTTCCTATCTAGATAAAAAACATCGCGACAAGCTTACGAAAGCGAACGAAACGACAAAAAGAGAAAGAGAAAAATTCGTGAAAATGGAGAAGGCAAAAGTCGAGTTACGATCAATTTGCGTTTGGCCAAAGAAACGCCAATCGAGCATCGATGACACGTAAAACGATCAAGTTTTTCAAAAACTTCCATTTGAATGCGGCTGCAAATCTTTTTCCATGCTTTTCGTCAACTTATTTTAGCGAATGTCATATTTCAATCAAATATTGCTATAAATATTAAGATTCTTAATATTATAACCAAGTGAAAATATATATTCAAATATTATATTGAAATTTAAGGTATAAATCATAATTTTCCAAAAATCCAAATAAAATTTTCATCGAAATATTGGAGAAGAAAAATAACTTCTTTTAATTATGCGAATCTTGTTTTTATATTCGCGATATTATCGAATGCAATTCTCCGGTAGCTCTCTGTCTATTTATCGACGTATTTATCCGCGTGCTTGCGTTGAACGATGATGAAACATCGTGCCTCTCGTTAGGTTGATGACTCGTATATTGTACATATATCTTCAGCTATTTCCCAAGAACGATACATCGTTGCGAACAATATGCGGGCCTTTAACTCTGCGTGAGCAGAACGTAAATAAGTTAATTCATCGATGAGATCGCCTAGTCGAGTTAGAACGGCTGGCAACTGCGGACGTTAAACGCGCATTAAATTTACGTCGAGTGTACGTTAAGTTTACAAGTCATGTTGTAAATGTAGCTTGTTACCGTAGGATCGTTTACTGGGGCGACACGACGAGGGATCAATCTGTGGAATGCGAACGGAGGATACTCAGCACTCGGGATATCTTTGCAGGAATTCGGTATCTCAACGGTCAAACATTGTATAGATCTTCTAATGGAGAGACCACCTTGACATTCGCGAAAAGCGCTTCAGATATTCAGCGAATTAATATATTTTCAATGTATTTCTCATAAGAGTAATTTTATTATTTTTCCGAAAATATATATTCCATAGAATTTGAGTTATGCTCTCTTCCTAAATTAAATTAAATAATCGTGAAAAAAATAGAAATATTTTTACGGTGTCTCTAAATTATATTTTACATTTCTACGTTATAAAGAGAACGAATATTATGCATGCGTGCTGTATAAAATTTCTGTTACATTTACTATAACTATATTATGTAATAAATCTTACAGTGTCAAGGCATACATTTTGAAAGTGCGGAATATTTTTATATCACATATTACTTCTATTATACTTCATATGTATCTTATTAAACGCACACATAATAGATAGTAACAACATTAGACAGTAGCTATAAAATTGAATGATTCAGTAATCATGTATATAATTTGCTTCTGTAACACACATTATATTCTTGATTAAAATTTCGTAACTTTATTTATAGTAATAATCACGTAATTAATTTAAACATATCAACATTTATTAGAATTAATGAACCCATCGTTTCACGATAACTCTCTCGAGTTGAATATATCGTAGAGGAATGTCGGAGGTAAAGACACAGCGGAGGTAATTGGCATCGCGCAAACCGCGATGTTCAGCGCGTTTCCTTGAGCAATGCGACTCTTATTTATTAAAGGCGCTTTGTTTCGGAAACAATTAACGACCTGGTAGAGAATGCACAAAAGAAGCCCCCGCTTCTGTGCCGAGAACCGCCCGGCGTCTCTCGCGCGGTAACTTACATAATTTCGAAAGACGTCCTGACATTGGCACGCGTATACCGTGCACGTGTATAGCGTTGAAACAATACCGGCTGACGCTGAAACGCGCGCTATACAAACCGCAGGATCGATACCGCACGTCTACAGAGCGAGATCGAGATTTATGCGAAGGTAACACTAAACAGCGCCGACTGCTGTTGTTGCTTCACGCGCGCAGAATGAAGCCAAATGCATATATGTGGCAAATTCATATTAGTCTCGCCTCCTTGCGTGCATGTCGCGAGATCGTGCGAGATTGTTTTAACCAGATTAAAGCATAAAAAAATAGCTAAAAGTATAAGATTTTCAAAACATGTATATAATAATCTGATCCTCTATAATTATTATTCTTATAAAGATATATTTTGTATAAAAAATGAATGATAATTTGTTTGACAATTTTCTATAATTTTCTATAATTTTCTATTAATATGTTAAAGTAGTTAATAAAGTTTTCGATAGTTTAATTTTTTCGAAATTTTGTTACTAGAAAATGATTTATGCCACTTGCAAATTCACTCAAGAATATATGTATAATATCTTTTCTCTCTAATACTCTTCGTAAAGTGTGTAATAATTACTATTTACAGTACAGAGCCTGTGCATATATTTAGCAGCGGAGATTGAAAAGGGCACCGCACAACGCGAAGGAACTCTTCTGCCTCATACTCGAGAAAAAGAGAAGAGCCTCTCGACGCCCTCAGTGAAGATGACTGTCTCGGTCGCCGATGAGTCTGCAAGATGATTCTGAATAACATTGACAAACTTTGCGTACGGATTCTTTTAGTTGGGCTCAATTATTCCTTAGCGATTATGTTAACATCTTTGTTTCATCTTTAAAGTTAATTTTTCTAATCTTGAGTATTACCCTCTTCATATAATAACTTGACTGCTAACATGATAGTAAAACTTCATATTTTATATACGCGCGTATTAACTAGTACTGGAGAAAGAAAATTTAAATTTTTATTTTTTTTTTCAAGAACAAAAAATATTTATCACAAGGAAAATTTAAAAACGTGTATTTCTTTGTAAAATTTTTTACGCTACTTGTGCAAATTTCATTATTTGCGCAAAAAATTAAATATTTGAAAAAAATGGTGTTCACTCGACTAAAAAATTCGTTAACGAAAATTTGTAAGATGTTAATAGACTGTGCTTCTCCGAGTCGCTGCACATCGCCGAGCAGATAGATATATGTATATGCATATATATAGATATATTAATTTTCGACCCGCATTGAACCGCATCCGGACATAGGCGAGGCGTTTTCTTCGTCCGACATATTTTTCCGGTCGAACTCTGCGACGCCCATCCGCCTGTTCATTCTACTACACTGGAAATGTTAATTAAATTACATACGCGTGTTACGTTTACGTTTTCATTCGCCGAATTTGTCAGATTATAAATGTTGCATGCGGCCAGCATTGTTGAAACGGAGAATCGGTCTCGATTTATACTAATTTACGATTTTTATCATCCGGCGATTTATGCTGATTGTCGAATTTTTATCATTAGAATATATTTCTTTTTCTTAGAATTAAAAAGACTGAGTTGGACATCAACAAAATAACGTGGCAAAAATATGAAGATAAATAAAACGAAAAAATTGCAATGGAAATTTTCTGAATATTATTATCGTGTAAATTGGCAATATTGTTATCAGTGACTTAAAGAATCATGCAAGAGTATCCTGCAGATAAAAATGTTACAGTAATATAATACAGTTGTATTATTTTTGTTCAATAAAATAATGAAAAAGAAATTAAGATTTTCATTTGACTCACGCTCGTATTTACTCCACAGTTATGATACACGAGAATAAAAAAGATATCACTGTTAAATATTCATCGAGTATTGTAGGTTTTTCCGACTATGATATATAAATTTGTTGACTACAATTGCAATTTTGGCACGCAAATAATAATTTTTCAAAAAATTTTATCTTCCTTATTGAATAATATATCCTAACAATTTTTCATTTTAATAGGAAATTTTATTTTACAATTTTGCGAATAATATTGTGCGTGTTCCATAATTAGTAGGAGAATTTTATTTCAAAAAAGAGTTTTTTGAAAAAATATCTTCTTTGTAAAATATGCAAATTATTGATGAATCTCGTGTTACGCAAAATCTATTATCCTTTAATTAATATACGAAAGCGCGCATTTCTTTCTCTTCTCAAGTATTATTACTATGATATTCTCTCTCATGCATACACATTGTGTGCACGTACGATTCAAATCTCATTATAAATTGTTCGAGTAATAGTGATCTCGTGAAATAAAAACCGACGACGATTGCATGCTTCCTTGGTTCATATGTGAAATTTATTGTTCGAGCAAAATGATAAATTCACATTAAAGTAAATTTATATCGCGGCTACAGAAAAGATAAGATATTACAAATGATAAATATAAATTATATTACACATTGCAAAATGTTATTTTACACGACTGATATTTGCAGACATAAAACTACCGCAACATAACGGATGTAACTTTTAACGGGAATCGAATGTTAATTTCAAAGCACATGCATTATTTCCTCGATCCATCCCCACGCATGCCTCGTGCTATCGCTATATGGCTAAAGATAACGCACTTGATGGGCGGCAGCATCACACAAACAGTCTGCCTGTCTCCACTTACGTTAATCGTGACGCTGTCATGTTCCCATGACGGCGGGTCCATCCGTTAACGTCCGTCATACGTGGCCGCGCGCTCTATTAATTAATCCCGCGACGACAACGTCTGCACGAAACGTTTAGATTTGCTAATGACCCACAAGCATCATACGTATGCGGCGGGCATAATAAATCGGAAAATTATTGTAGATAAAATCATAAATAAATAGCCGCGTCGTATAAATAGCTGCGTCGTGTAAGATAATTGTTTCCCACGATCTTACTATGTAATTAGTCTGGATAAATATTACGTTGTATAATATTACATTAACATTTTATTTGCATCGAATTTATTAACGTTATTGCGACTATTGCAATAAACAGCAAGCAGTTTTCATAATTCGTAGATTTTGTAACAATTTTAAAAAACAATTTTTTAACTGTTTATTCGTTGTTTCTAATTTTCTAAGAATTACTCAAAGATTTGTCGTGAAAATTATCATGTCGAGTTGGCCTCTCTCGGATCCCATGAGCTTTTTATTTTTATATCCCAAAGAAAAGTCATTCTCATAAATGCAAGGTACAACGGAGCGGCCATCAGTAATAAATGGAGATATTGACAATCCGACGTGGCAGTGAAACGAAGAGCACCCGGACAGAGACTCATCTTCCATTATTATAGGTTTACGGTTCATCTTGTCGTTTCGTTCGTCGAATCCGTCGTTCGATACGGGAACTTTCATTATAATCAATGCACTTTTTCTTCAGAGCCTCCAACAAAGACCGTAAAATAATAAAGAACGCTTCTCGATCCTCAAAAGAATGACTTGTATGCGAAATTGAAAATTTTATCACGATTTTTATCTCGATTTTTGTCGCTAACAAAATTAATTTTGAAAAATTAATTAAATATATTTACAATTTTGATAAATTAAAAAATTTTTATAAATTATTAATTGCACAAATTAATTTTCTTAACCATTTGATAAAATTAGAAAATACAATAACAGATAAACAATTATTTTTAAATTTAAATTAATATAAATGAGACATACACATATCTAATAATAAATTTATATCTTTCCGTTTTCTCCCTAGTTTCTAAAAAAAAGTAAATAACTAATTTTAAATTTACAAAAAAAAAAACATCAATTTTGGAGTATTAAGAAATTACGGTAAAAAGAACTTCACTCTTATAAATTAATTATATAAAAGCATGAACAAATAAAAATATATAAAAAACCTAATAGAATCTAATTATTTCGCACAAACTAGATAAAAAAGCAATTTGTCTCAGGATACATGTGTCCCTGAATACGACACGCAGCTTCGGCAAAGAGGAAAAGTAATCTCAAGTGGCTATACATTTCTATCCAAAAGTTTAGCTCTCGGCATACTTTTTTCAAGCACTAATGCAAACCGCTGCGCTCTCTCTCTTTCTTTTCCTCTCTCTCTCTCTTTCTCGCGAGAACGATATAATTTACTGCGGCTATATATGCCCGGACCGTTTTAATACCCGGGTGTTTCTGGTCCCCTCGTCTCCCACTTTTTACCCCTCGTTCTCCGGCGAGAATTCACTGGCAAATTAAAACCGCAAGAGAATTTATCGCCTGCTCCCAGTCGGCTCGGTGCGTCTGGCACCGTTTAAGATAACTAAGTGCCGAAGACACGTATTAACGAGCGCTTGATTCGTCTCGTTTCTCGGCTGAGAGGTCGAGATTTTTGCGCGGCGAATGACGATGAAGAATGAACCGAGAAATTAGTATCTTCCATGGCCGCGATACGCGGTTGATAACGGTTAAAGTAGTTTTGCAATGAAAAAGATTCAAGTCACAATTTGATCTAATGAAATATCGTAGTCAAACGGTTCATCTTTAAAGATCTTTTTTAATTCTCTTTCAATGAAAATGTTTAAAAAGACTTGTAAAAAATATTTCACCATGTAGAAAAAATCACCATGTTCATCTGTACATATCTATACAAAACTTTGAAGCTTTTAAAGAAACTTTTTGTTCATGCAAATTGTAAGATAAACTTACGCGCATTATTTTTCTCATTACTTTATTATATCTATATAATTATTTATAAAATTATTCGCGATCTTGACAATCATTCAAATATTGTTTCTCCTGTAT
Source organism: Camponotus vicinus (assembly GCF_025532165.1). Classification (NCBI taxonomy): domain Eukaryota; kingdom Metazoa; phylum Arthropoda; class Insecta; order Hymenoptera; family Formicidae; genus Camponotus; species Camponotus vicinus. Next base: position 9,706,121 of record NW_028141980.1, read on the forward strand.
TTTATACATACATATTTTATTCTTTACTCAAATGTATATCGTTCTTAAAACTTGTTCGGATTGTTCGCTAATTACCGCCCGTCGCGCAAACACTCAAGTCATCCGGTCGATCGAGCGAAAAGCGTCGGATGCGAAAGTGGTTCGTCTCGGAGACTGGCCAGACGGGATGGGAACTGCGGAACGTTCTCTCGAGTGCCATCGCAAAAACGTTTACGTCGCACCGTAACGACGAATAGACAGTATTTCTCTCTCTCTTCCCCTGTTTCCCTCGTTCTTATCCCTGGAAATCGGCACGCCGTATAAAGGAACCGAGAAAGCGCATAGATAGACTCGCGCGGCCTCGAGTGCATTACTCCAATAGGAGAGGCGGCGACCGCTGGAGATGGTCGCGGTCGAGGGTTCTGTACACACCGCGGCCGCCGCAGTGTGTTTGCCCGCAAATAGAATTTCCTCGCGTCTTTATTTACTAATAACGTAGTCCCTGTGGTCGATTCACTCGAAAGACGAGAGGAAGACGCGCGTATAGAGACTCGTTCGTTCGCTCGCTCGTCGGCTCCTCGAAAAAGCGGCCTTTCCGAATCTCACGCGCGAACTTTGACTCGCGCGTTGAATCATTGTAACATAACGTTACACGATTCCACACGAAGCATTTACATATCGCTATTAAGATACGTTTCATTGCATACGTTTCTATCACATGCTTCGTTATCAATGACACACGATTGTAATGAAACAGTGTGCGATATGCACACTCGCTATCATAATTCTTTCGAATCTCCTTTAAACTGTGATAGCGGTATTAAAAATAATTAATGGCGGTACCTTCCTTCGCGATAGTCTATCTAAATTTATGCGTGTATAACTAAGCGTATAACTAAGCGTATACTTATACGTATTCATTCTTTGAACGGTGCCGTAACTTTTCGCTTTATCGCGTCACGCGGTGTAATGTCATCGTGGAAAATACTCTCGTCTCTCCTATCTTCGAGATAAACACGTCTTTCCAGAGAGAACGTCGTTTGCCTTTATAAACGTCATATCGTCGCACGGGGATCTAGTAGTAACTGTCTCGTTCCGACATCTAACTTGAAATAAATGCGTATGGAAGGGTCGATCACCGAGCGTGCGCGCGAAATGCGTGTCGCGCGACCCGCATTATTCAAGATATTAATTTTTTTCGTCATCTGTGCGTGTGCGTAATTTGTATATTTCTACGAATATTTATCGATTTTGCGTTGCACGAATGATAATAGCGCGTTATCAGTACAATGTGTATGAGCTAAGCGAAAACCGTGCTCTTATCAAATCAACGATGATTGTATCGCGTATGATTTTCTAATAGTTGGAATAAATTTGTCGATCGATATTGATTTCTATGAGATATTTAAATGGAAGCTAGGAATAAATTGAGAAGATGAAGTAAAAATATGTTGCGTTCTTAAAAAAAAATTAAAACTCCGTTTAAATACATATATTATATTTTTCCCATATGGCACAACGTGAAATATACAAACTATTCGGGAATTCTTACATCAACAATTTAAAACAGCATGTATCGAAAACTCAATTTTTAGAATTAAGATATCACATAATTGATACAAATAATAGCAAGAAAAATAAAATAGTAATTTTATTTAAAAGTGGTTTGCGTTTGACTGTTACATCGTATCGTTTCTATTGGACAATTTACTCATGTGTCGAGAAACGCATTACAGGTGCATTATAACAAAGTTGCAAAAAAAAGCCACGTGCAAAAGATTACCGGGTATCCCCTCGCGTTTGTTATACCATCGCCGTCATGGATCCCATTTTTCGCAAACGAATGGCAGAATATAATACGCGTCATCTCATGAGACTGGTGGGAAACCGGCGACGCGCGAAAATGACGCCCTTTCGAGACCGCAACCGCATTACTCACGCGACGCTTAGCGAGCGCTCGTTATGAACGTTGGGAAAATGTCTGGGCGCATTTTTTCTCGCGGACGCGAGCGAATAAAGGAGCAAAGCGGGTATGCTAAATCATGAACCCGCGTTCCTCCATGATACCTCCTGACGATGACGTGTACACGCGTATAAATCAATTGCTCTACGCGACTCGGATCGTAAGTGTTCAGAGGCCGACAGTGCAATTTCTCGATATAAAAAAGTTTAAAAGCAGCTCGAAGAATCTAGGGCAGGAAGAATCAAAGCGAGAAAGCATATGTTATATACTTGGAGAAATAAGTAAGTATCCGTTTAAAATAGATTCAGAAATCAACTTTGACATAAATAATAATATTCTGCTGTCCTACTTTGGTTTAAATTTGTATTCCAGAGTAGATCAGCGCAAATCAACCCTGACATAAAATTATTTTATTTATTCTATTTAGATTTTAAGTTCAATAGTTCTTAAATGAAATTGCTCATGTCGACGACTAGTTGATGTAGAGAAATGAAAGATTTTTAATAATGCATGTGCATTTCAACTTTAGATTCAAAAATATAGGTAAAATGAACATTTTTATACATAAAAAATATCGAGATATGCTACATATACCCAAGTACATATATAACACATATTGCATTTATCCATGCGATTAATTTAGTATCGTCATTCTGTATCAGAGAACCAACATTGCAAAATTTGATCATATCTTATGCCAGAATGGCATTCACACTATGGCCTTATTTTGTCTCGTTAATGAATCATGACGGATTAAAAGAGAAGGAGAGAGAAAAAGAGAAGTTTGTTTAGCCTTGGTAATACGATTACATCGAAATATCCCTGGGTCAGCAACGTGTTCTCTTGTTCTGGCCTCGTCATTGAATTCAGTATCGCGTGACAACTGATTTCGCACGCCAAACGCGATCCTGCTATTTGTAGAAGCACAAAGATTTCAATACATTCGTTTCCACGTATTTGTTCGCGTAATGAAAAAAAACAGATAAATGAAACTGAAAGGATGTCATTAGTATTTTCATGTAAGACTATTGTTGATAAAAATTAGGATTCTTATTTGAAAAAAAAACAACGATAAAATATTTGAATTATAAATAATGAAAAATTTTTTTAAATTATCAGGAATTATGATTCACACGCGCACAAATGCGTAACGAAATTATTTCTTATATAATAAATTTAATAAAATTTATTGAAATAAAAAAAAATTAAATCTTTCTTTCAAAATCTGACAGATGGAATTCATCATCGCGGATGATGCTACAACACGTCTCCCAAGAATCGAGAGAAGATTTATAGCTTTATGATGAAAAGTGAGACAAGACGAGTCTGACGTTTTTAATTACAGGGACACGGCGGTTTAAGACTTTATTCACTTTGGTCTCTCTATGGGAAAGTCTTCTCCGGGGATTCGATGATGGCCAAACGATCAAAATCGGCTTACACCGCTCGGGGAGTAACGGCACTTCCTGTTGCCAGACGAACGAGGATGCTGGAAGAAATACTTCGAGCATGTAATATATGCCGATAACGCGCAACGTGCCCAAGCGCGGCCCCAAGATAATCGCACGGAAATCGGCTTTCGCGCAAGATTCGCGCGAGATAGAAACGCGCATAAATAAACAAATAACTCCGCGGCAGTCTAAATCACCGGTTCCGTTCGTTTGATTCATGATCCGAAGTATTCTGCGCGGACGCGGTACATAAATCAGCCACTTAAGGGCTGAGAATTGCACCAACTCAAGAGTTCGAAAGGATAGTGAAGCACGATCGCCGAGATGAAATTTCGGTTCACCTCGAGACGAGAAACGCGATAAATTATCCTTCTGCGCTGATTAGCGATCATCGATTTCATTGAAAATGATTGCTCGAAAATACTTAGTAGAAAATACCGATGCTATCACAAATTACGTGCAAACAAACGTACTTTTCTTACTACACGTTAAGGTGAAGCTAATGATTAAATGTTTCACAGATAAAACAACTGTGTTGATTGATTAGCAAGAGATTGTAAATTAATAATAATATATTTTACATATAAATGTTCTATATATCTAACATTCTAATTAAATTTTCGGCAACATTATTATAAATGTATTGTACATGTAAGAAATTTTCAACCTTAATATAAAGATCAGAAAGAATTGTATCAATAAAGAATTATATCCTCTAAATTATATTTTTTACAATATTACGATAAAAAACTGTTAACATTATACTAATGTGTGCGTATATGTGTAAAAATATTTATTTATCTCAAGATATTTATAACATTCCTTTCAATACACTTGGAAGACTTGGCGCACACAATTTATCACGAGATAATTAAATTATTCCAACGATATCTACGTACATAAGACATGCATCGTTGGTTAATGAGTTTTATTTCAAAAAAGAAATAGCCGAGATATGCAAAATTAGCATATGGTCTGACATGTTGACTACGTAATATACCTAATTAAGATACGCGCGTAAGGTCTCTATCATTAGAGAGCGCCTATTATTTAATAGTAATTAGAGATACTTATCGAATCGATATCGAGACCAATGATTATCCGAGCGCATCCAATTATTTGATCCGAAGCTTTTTACCGCATTGCGTAACAGCTCGTTACGCGTTTCGGACTAGCCTAATCATTAACCTCAATTGACAATAACGTATGCACGTTACATTGTCAATGCATTATTAGAATAATAGTTTAATTGCAATTAATTAGCCGCCTAATTAATAATTCGCTATTGAAAACGTGCTCTCTCGCTTATCATCCAATGAAAAGATGGTCGGATAATAATTCTCTACAAGGAATGTTCGATCCCGCGATGGGAAAGGCTTATCGCTTTTACATACATAATTTTCAATTATCTCGAGAGTTCATAGGTCTATTTTCCTTCGACACGCGTAATTTCTTTCGTTTTAAAGCTGCGCGAATTGAATCGTTATTAAAAAGATTATTCTATCGTAACGATGTCAGAATTCATATTTTAAAAAAGAAACGGGCAAAGAGTTCGCCTTATAAGAAAAATTAGATGACAGATTGATCTAATTGTAAGTGTCAATTCGACGACGTTATTAATTTCGGTGATGATCGCGAAATCAGTTTCGGTCTTCCAATTTAAGTCGGCAATTTTTCAAAATGTCCTCGAGAAGGAAGAGCACTCTTAGATATAAAGATTGTAAGGAATAATTGTAAAATATTAAGAGAAAAGAGAGTTTTCTTCATTTAAATAATCAAATAAAAATCTTTATAAAATGTGGAATAAAATTTTGAGCAATAAGAAATTTAAAATAAAATGTTTCTTTCTCGGCTGACTATATCAAGTATTTGGAGAAACAGATGGAGCTTTATTTTTTATTTAAATTCAAATGGACTTCACTGCAACAGAATTTTTATTTCAAGCTTAACTACCAAGACACACACACACACATACATCATCTTTAATGATATATAAATGAAAAATAAACGACAAGCCAATTCGATATTTTTCCATGAGATTTCCCGTCTTACATTTACATAACAAATCTATCCTTAACATTTTATATACTAGGTATGAATCAAGCTATATGTGCTTTATGTTCAAAAGCGACATAATAAATTAGCTAGCACGTCGAAAGCAGCCGCTGGCTGCACTGCTGATTTTAAAAACGACCGGAAAGCATACGAGGAAGGATTAATTATAAGTATCGATTTCCCACGAGAGCGAGATAATATCGATAGCATATTAAATTAATTAGCGATTCTCGGCGTCGGCAAGATTAATTATTCCGTTTCTTCAGTTATTTCGCTCGCTCTGTGCGTCTGTCTGTTCACAGCCGGCTGTTTCTATTTGCAAGACGCCATCGAGAGAATGTCTGTCCGGCGACGCAACGTTCGCCAGGATCGACGACGAGATGTCGCGAATGCATCAGATAAAGCCGAAGGATCTGCACGTCGTACATATCGTGGCATGATGAAGAGACACGATTCTCGAGAGAGACGACTCGTTCCTTTTTTGCACGGTGTGTCGCGAAGTATCTCGCTCATGTATCGATAGTCACGGCCGCTTTTCCCGATGGAAAATAATGAGTAAGCGAGATTAATCGAGAGAATGCAGACCACAGCCAAAGAATATCGTCGAGCCACATGTATCTTATCTCGAGATATTGTCATTTATTATTTTCAAGACACGCGCACGAACACACACATGCACCGCTGCAATTTATAATTTTTATAAAGAAACAATAAAATAAAATGTGAGAATTTTATCTATAAAAACATATTTTTTTTCATATTTCAAATTGCACGCGAGAAGTAAATAACAGTAATTTATAAGAGAAGAAATTTGAAAAAACTCGACATAAATAAATCTCATCATTGAAGCGAAGAAAGATTTTCGATCGAAGCAAAAATTATGACATCCATCTACCTGTAGCTATTATTAATTCCGTCGTGAAAAAGAAAAGTGGAACGAATAGCGATGTATAAAAAGAAAAAACATTCACTATGATTAATGCGAATTTAGATGTTCGATAAAAAACGTATTTTTTACGCGTCAAAGAATTATGGATGGTGTTTTAAGCGGGTCAGTTATTAATTCCGTTGTCGAAGTGGAAATCGAAAGTCAAATATGCCGGTACAACTTTAATCGTACAGTCGCATACACATATATAATGTTTACATACCGGTCAGTGTCATACCGGTCAGGTATTTACCGGTTTTGCGCACGTATTCGGCCTATGACTCATTTAGCCGGAGGTTCATTAGATGCTTTCTCTCAATATCTCTCTGCGTTCAGAAACAAAGGCCAGAATCCCACATAACATCCCAAATTGCGGACGTGTTCCGTTTTCGCCCGTTTATGACGCTGCAACATTTTCCATCGCTCGCTTAGTTACTTTCATCTCGCCGCAATTGTTTCCAGCAAAATTAGTAACAGATCGTTTTCGAGAAATATCTACTTTTTGCAATAGAAAATAAAAATAAAGACTAATATTTACATTTAAACGAGAGAAATAAAGAACGAAAGAGAGAGAGAGAGAGGTTAAAAATAAAATTATCTTAAGAAAGAATATTGAGAGAGAAAAAGATAATTATTTTTTTATATTAACTATTTTAATCACATAAAGACTGGAAGAATAAATTTTATATATCATAAAAAAGATTAAAAGAATAAAATTTACAATTAAAAAGATAGTTATCAATAACTATTTACTAGCTATAACTAATTCTAGCTATTTTTATAATAATAAAAATAAGAATATTTTTATTTCTTATTTTAATAACAAATCTACCATTTAAACTTTCAAACATTTATCACATATTTATTGCATTAAATAATGCTGAAAACGAAAGCAATCGAAACTCGCAACATTGCATATGCGTATCTCATAATATCTCGCGGATGATATTTTATTTATCGAAAGGATCCACATTTCGACATTAATTAATGGTATTGCATTCCGAAACGAGATCGGCTCGCGAGTTATAATTTTGCCGTAATGTCGCGCGACCGTAATTTCGCACAAATTGATATCTACTGATTTTGGGATTTGTTCCATATTGTGTCTTGTCGCGCGCACATGCGATCGGCGCGATGCGCGATTTCCGCGGGATGCACGACGATTGAAAAACGATCGTACTGCACGCAAACTGCCGTCCATCAATATCGAAAGGATCGCGGACGATTGCTCGCTCGGCCGCTATTTCATATGCACAATTGCAGTTACCGGATACCGGAAGGATTTGTCTTTAATACCGCTACTGATGGCCGCTACACCTATTCATGAATACAACAGTACGAAATTCGCTTAATGCACATTAAATATGGCTGCGATGCACGCTCAAGAGAGAGGTGAGGTGAGGAGAGAAGAGAGAGAAAGAGAGAGAGAGAGAGAAACAGAGAGAGAGAAACAGAGAAGAGGGAAAGAAGATACAACCATTCCACTCGCGATCGTTGAATGAAAACTAATGAATTTGTCGACCGTAATACTTACGGCTCGCGATACATCAAATCGCAATCAAGCTGTTTTTGTACAGAGTCCAGGAATCATCTCAATGATATATGTTGTATCGTTCGTCGTGATACGATAATCATCGTTTTGAAGAAGAAACGTTTCAATTATAAATCAGTCTTCTATCTTTTATTTTTATAAAACAAGCACGAGCTTTGAAATGCTGTGCAAAATAACCGAATATTCTATATATTTCTGTATATTTTCGTATATTTCAATTCTATAAAAAATTCAATGGAAAAAATAATAAAAAAATAATATTCCATTTTACAAAGATCTCGTCAGAAGTTATTCATTCGCATTACGAGATCATCGTGTCGCGATAAAACACTCACGCTACCTTACGCGAGCAACGGGACCGATAATTGACAGATTACTTATCTCGATGCCATTTGACGTGTTCGATGATGTCGCGAGATATAACGAGCCTTCTAGAATGACGCAATGAGAATACGACAAGATTAGCAGCGAGGATTAATTCTCCCGCGAGTTCGAAGGAATTCGATTATTTCGTCCATGAGATTCTAATCGCGACGTCTCGATAAGAATGGACGTTAGATCATTATTAAGATTATTATTAATTGATCCGACTACACCTTGCGGCGATATTCAATTTTTAATCCTTTATTCTTTTATCTTTTATGTCTTTATAAAACTCCAATAACCAATTCGAAATATACTTGCTAAAATCTCTTTCATCGAAATTCCATATGTTTTTCGTATAATTCTCGTTAACGGTCGAGTGACGCGAAATCTAGGATTAAAATTTCATCGAGCGAAAGCGGGACGTCGCGTATAAAACGCGTCGCGTGCGATACGTTTGATGATACACCATGCAGAAGAGAGGAGGAGCTCGGCCTCCCAAAAGCTCGGCGATAAACCGAGAAACAAACGGCCCGGTTTTCGTTATCCGCTGCGCCCGGAAGGGGCGGATAAACGCGGAAAAAAAAAACCAACGAGGAATACGATTATGTAAATGTAACTGTGCGGGAAGAAATACACGCGCACGCACACAAGCGTACAACGAGCCACTGCTGTTATTAACATCAGCCTCGCATGGCTTAATATTTAAATTAGTGTTAGGTCCGGAATTCGCTTTGGCGATAGTGCATGCTTCCGTGGATTATTAACACGAGCCAGTGAACCCGCGAGCGACACGACATGTGGCGTGTCGACAACGTTAAGAATTGTTGTTGGGCGAATTATCGGACAGAAGGTAACCGCTGATTCGCATGAAAACGTTTTGTGATATGCGTGTCTCTGAGAGAGAGGAGTAAAAAGCGCCCTTTTAAGATGATCAAGATATCCTCTATTCTAATAATTACAAAAAAAATTTAGAGATATGAGACTCATTATTAGACATAAACATGAACATTTTATCTTATGGCCTATATATCGTTATATATTTATTGCATTTCGTACATTTAATTTTTCTTTACATATATACACACATATATAAATTAAAAATATTATCTTAATATGATTTTAATATGTATATTTTTAAAGAGAGAGAAATATATTGTTAAATTAAAAGGGAGCATTATACAAAATACTCTTACTATATGATTGATTATATATATTTGTAACCTCTCTATTTCTGTAAAATAATATAACAAGTGATATTTAAATAATATATATATTTCTTTCGGAAGATGTATTATATTAAATATATTTCCAAAACGGAATAAATTTTTTCCACTATTGTTCTGGTCCTACCTTCCTTTTCATATCAATCGTAATACTAATCCAATCCATGATCCCTTCGATCGCGGTCATTATTGACGAGATCGAATATGGAACGGAATAAACCGACTCGTAGCCAATCTATAACGCGCGTCGTGTTTCAAATTCAATCACGATCAGTGTAGGTTGTTTACGGTAGCATGATAAATGAAAGCTGCTTAAAAATACGTCCCGGGCTCGTTACGAGCCGTCAGCTGTGCGTGTGCGTGTGCGTGTGCGTGGCTAACCGATGCGACAAAATACATTGCCGGCCAATTCGTTCGGCGATCATTATGAACATGGACAATGGCGTTGCTCGATAATGTTCGAAGATCTCCTCTGCCCTGCCCTGCCCTGCCCTACCCTGCCCTGCTCTGCCCATAGTAGATTCGTGTGTCATGATAGATGTTCCGGTGTCGCGTACCCAGACCATTCTGATAATACATCATACCGATGTATCGCATCGGCATTTATTTACGTCTCCGTAGCATCGAAACACGAATGCAAATTTAAACTTTATCATTTTTCGACCCTGCTATTTGCGCCGACGCGACGTGAATAATGTCACTCCGCGTGAACGTTACATTAATTTTCAATAGTGCAAAAAAATGGGGATAGTGAAATATAAAGGAGCTAAAAAGATTTAAAATTTTATTTGTAAAATCCATTTTCATATCGGTAACTCTTTGATATTTTATCTCCGAGTTTTCCTCGATTCACACTATTTCGATGATATTACGGTTTGCGCGACGTATTATATATAACATTGATTTTTTTTAGATTCTCATATAGATTAACAACAATCTCGAAATTATTGAGTTTCGATTCCCCCCATTAAGCGCGACTGCTATTTAATTATGCCGCTTCGTGAACGCGCGCACAATTCAAGATTAATTAGTTGCTAATGTAATTGATAATATTTGTCTATGTTTGCAATTCAGACAAGCAGGCGGATTAATTTTGCGGCAATAATTTATCAAAATTACGTCGTTGGTTTACGCATGAAATTGGAAAACATCGGACGGAATTAAATTTCGATTCATCAAATTATTATTATTGCAAATTAGGAAATTAATCAGAAATCCTGCTCAACCATTTATATCATGATCCTTTTGAAATAAATAATTACGTTTACTTATACTTTTGCAACTTTTATTTCAATGCTACTTTTTTAACTGCTCACCCTTTCTTTCATCCATTAAATATGATATAATATTCAAAAAAACTGCTATTAATTTAAATCTCTTTGAATCTACTATTTAAATACTAATTGTAAGCTACCTTACGCTCTTATATGCTGTCAGGGCGTTTTCACAGAATTAGCCTGGAATTCTAATAAATGCGTTTTTCTATCTCTTTCGCATAATTTCTATACTTTTTAATTCCGCCGTAGCTTTCAACGTTGTAGCACTCGACTCGACATGTCATCCGCGAAATGAAAATTGGGTTTTGCTGGGGAGGTTAAGGGAAGTGCTTGCGCGGAAACCGTAGAATGGCACGCATGGAATGCAAGTTCAAGTGTGACGAAAAATACGCGTATATGCGCGATGCATGGCTGTCGAGAGCCGTGCATAGAGTTGCAATGGGCGAAAATATTGAAACGCGTGGGATGCCGTGACGGGGAAAAACATGAAAAGATATCCAATGCTTTTTCTCATCGTCGAATTCATATTAACGTAAAAACAACGAGAAAGAAAAGAGCGAAGAGAGCACGACAGAATGCACATTTAGCTCGAAATAAACATCGGTATCAAAAGTCACGCATGAATCTAGGCGTGCGAGAATACGGAAAAAATATCTCTACGTGTATAACGAGAAATGTGTGTTTAATAAAATATTCGATTCGGTATTTTTTTCGAAGCATAAAAGTTGTACGTCATGCATCGTAAGTCATAAATTACTAGCACCAATTAAAGTGAGATTCGAACTTAATTATCAATTAAAGATAAAATTCGAATTTAGTTCCTAATTAATTAAATAATTGCAAAATTAAATGTCTATTTTAAAAATGTTTAATTTTTTTAGTTTTATTTTTAAATTTTTATTTAAATTTCTACCTTTGTTATTTTTTTATAAGTGTCGAAATTTATAGAAACTCAAAAGTTACTTTCAAATATTTAACTGATTATGTATACATTATATAATTATTAATTGTACTATAATTACCTCTCATTTATGCTCTATTATTATTATATACAAGTTATACTGTTATTTTAATAAACGATAATTATTCCCTTCGGAGTTTAGACTATACTCCAGATCTGTGCCAATGGTATTAAAAATGTTTTCATGGACTAAATATATTAAAAATATAGTAATACACATTTTTAACAATTTTTAAAGTGTGTTCATGCGAAACTTGGAAATTAGCATGCCGATTACACGACAAAGATAAAAGCAACTGATGAAATCGGTTGTGACTCATCGGCGAGTTTAAAGTCCGGATATTCATACGTTGTCACAGAAAATTGAGCCATAAAGGCTTCGCCGCGTGCGACGGTGACGACGAATGCTATTGAAACCGTGCCAAATTCGAAATTAAACCGTCGTAGAATGATGGCGTCGCGCGAGAATTACAAAGGATTTCCGGCAGCAATGCAAAGGATATTAAGCGTAATACATAATTCCGACTTAATGTGCGGAATATTTACGATAGGTCACGCCGGCCACCTATTGCGAATCTTCTAAAGAATTAAACGGAATAAAAACGCACGTCACCGTCGCATTCTTTCGAAACGATACGACGTGCAATAACAGAGATTATGCTAATTCGCTTACCACATGTCCCTTTGAGAAACTTTCTCGATCACATACCTGAAACAGAAAAATAAAGATCACGGTTACAACGCTATGTTAATGTATGGAAATATTTCGTAATTTTATTCTTTTAATACTTTATCCATTCTCATATTTAAAAAGTAAATCCATTATGGGTTGAGAAAAAGGCGAAAGAGAGATGTTAATTTCTCTGGGTTAATTTGCAATAGATGATTTGCGCTTTATGCAAAATCTCAGTAATCTTTAAAAGAAGTTCATAAACACACATTTCAAAAATGGCTCATTGTCGGGAATACAAAACGCAGCGCGCATATTCCATATTATTACCGTGTATCTCTGGCGGCGGCCTCTTTAGAGCAACGTTGGAGCAAATAAAATGAGCTAATTAAAAGATTACTGGCATAATCTTCATCTACGTCGAGTTGCCTGCCCGCTCGCCCGCATTTCGCGTTATGAGACGCATTGTCTTGGCATTTCTCGTCCACGCCCTGGATTTTCAGGCTGCAAACACACCGCGAGATACTTCCTTCGCCGCCGCCGCCGCCACTGCCTTCATTGCCACCACCGTTCGTCCCGGTTAAATGCCCGAGAGAAAAGCAATTATATTCGGAATTAGGACAGACGCCTACGGAATAGTTGCTATCTTAACCCCGAGCTGAGCATAAATCTCCCGTTGCTGTTGAACGATGAAACTTAATCCCGTATACTCACACGCTACGACTATGCTCCATTTTCCGAAGGCAAGTAAGCTAAACGAACTGTTTCTGCGAAGTATTCTCGCATATTTACCCGCTAACAATGATATTACTGCTTTTTCAATTATCCTCAGAATATTGCAGTTAATTTGGTACTGAATTCTCTTGTTTCACGAATGCTATATTTACGCTCGTACTTTTCATCAGGTATAAATAATCGCATTTTTAATTCCCGTATTAATTTTTATTTAAAACTCCCGAATCCAATATTTTCAATTTCTAAAATTGTACAATTATTGAAATTAAATATTATTAAATTGAATTTTAATTTCAATTAAAAATCTTATTTTCGAAATAAATATTATTATAATTTTATTTTTAATCTATGATAATTATCTAGTAAATTTTTATCAAGAAATTACAAACTTAAAAATTTGTATCGTCGTCAAAGGACACGTAGGAAAAGATCGCGCGCCATGATCCGCGACGATGTCTCGTGCATTTTACAATAATGCAACATAATACTCTGTCTATATATCCGTGACTTAATTCCCATAACGCGAATAATCGGAATAACCGGAGGAAAGCAAGTTTACGTCGCGTCGCCGACATAGCGGCGGCAGCCTCTTTAAGTCCGCGCGGTGCTCCAACTTTCGGCGGTTACTCCGCGAGTTAACTGAAAACAAAGCCCAAAGCGCGACTTTGGAAAGACGAGCGTTCAAGTTCCGTAACGAAGTACGAAACTCCAAAGTGCAAGAGAGATCAAGATAGAGAAAGAGAGAGAGAGAGAAAGACAGAATGAACAGAAGCGCGGTTTACTACTTGCATATACGAGCGGCGTTACGTTATAGTTAAGTAGTTTCTCTCTGGAAAACTGTGCCTTCGGGCGCGCCCGAAACTTCTCACGACAAGTTACCAGGTTCGTCCCCTTCCCTCTTCTCCCATCTTCAAAGTTTAAAAAAACCTTCCTACCTTCGACAGCAAATAGAGCAAACGTCACGTGCGCGAGTGCAATTTTTCGGCGAAATTTTTCGCCAGGATTTTTGGACACTCCACCGCACGGCGGTTTGACCCAGTTGTTATTTCCTGTTGGAGTAATTTAGAATAGCGCCATCGCGTCGCGGCGCCGCCCGTTGAATGTTAATGCAGCACGGTTAAAGTTACCGTAATGCCGCCGCGAGTGACTGATTTTCAACGGAGATTCAGCATTCAGCTCTCTATAATTGTTTCGCGCCAGAGTTTCGCCCACGTACAGGGAGATGCACGCGTAAACAAATACCTTATAAATCTCGCTGTGTGTTTTGTAAATAAATTTTTTAAACATTCCAACCGATGCAAGGGGAAAATAAACTGCGCGAAAAAAAGGAACCCAAATCAATATTTTTAACAAAATTTAATATAAAATTTCCAACATTAAGACGATATTATTTACATCCGTGGAATTTCGTCAAACGCTTGAAGAGTTCACATTGCGAGATCGAAATGTGCATCGAAACGCGAGCTTTAATTAAATTGGAACGAATTTAATGGCGAGCCGCGGGTAGTATTACGCAAACACGCCGCGAGAGTTCGGCCGCGATAACGCAAGCAACATGACGTTCGTGCTATGCTTCGCGCCCGACACGAGATATCCCGGCGAAAAATGTCCGGCTCCGTCGGGCATTAATTACGCCGATAGGCGGCATTAATTTAGCAACAATGTTTAATTCGCTTGCGCGCGACCGCACACACACGCCAACGACAACGTCTTCGATCACGATCCCAGCTGGCGGTTACGCTGCAGCGCGCATTAATTAGGATCCAGGATAGGAAATTGTTTCTCTACCATCACGCGACTCGCCTCGCCTCGGGTAAATGTACGTATGATAAACGTAATAACACACGCATTATGCACGGTGGTGTATCAGGAGCCGTCTGGTATGGTGTGGCGAGTCCCATACCATCCGGCAACATTAAACATCGCGCGGAAAAAGAGCAAGGATTGGCTCTCGCGTCGATTCTACGGACGCAGGCAATTCTATATTAATTAGGGGACTAGTATTGCCGCCGTATAATAGAACCGATAATAACTATAAAGCTGCGAGATATGCGGGCGAGAGGAGGAAAGAAATTAATTAGCGAAGCGCTATCTTTCTTCTTCCGCGGCGACCGTTCGGAATCATTGTCATCTTCATCGATCACGACGACAATCTACCTGGAATACGCCTGCGTCGTATTAAACGATGTTTATAATAATCATCGCGCTGCCAAAGGGAATCGCGCGATAAGAGTAGGCGGCGCGATAAATGGCAAAGCGCGAGCATCGAATCGCGCATGGTATAGCGTGCGATTTATCTTGACGAATGAATGGAGTTGAATCTAACGAACGAAACGATCGACCGAGTCTGCGCGCGTAATGTATTTACCGTGGATGCTGATCATTGATTATTACGTCTCTCGCGCAATTATTACGAGGCTATCGCGTTCAAAGGAAAATTATTACGTGAGCCGTACTTACGTACGGTTTAACAAAACATAGAGTAACGAGCGTCGAAGAGTGGTGCCGAAGCAAGAAATTGCAGGCCGCCCGTACGTCTGTGGCACGGATTTCGCGCGTCCCGGCTATCAGCGTCCCTTTCGCGTCGAGGGTACACAATGAGAGGTAATAAGGTATCCCTCCGGGGTGCTAATTAAGAACAGGGGCGCGGACGGACGGACTCGGCGTTGGGACTAGGTGTTACCGCGATGTTAGCGCGATGTTTCTCCAGGCGATTCGTAATAATATACCGGCAAAAGACCGACGCGGCAATCCGTACGAGCGGAATGTAATTCCGCTATGTATTATTTCGCGATTACCTTTTAGTAGCGCGCTCGGATCACGGCTCGGCGCCCTAATGTCTTGGAACGCTTCTTACAATGCGCGGTCTATTTGCTCTGTATCTTTCCCGTCGAGGGAAACCGTTACGTATAATCGGTGGAAATTATACGTTCGCCCCGACAAACTCCCCCTCCCTCCCTCCCTTCCTCCGCGCGCGCGTTACCGATATCATCTATCACTTTAATCATTTTTTAAGTTGAGATAACTTAAACGATTCTCGCGTGCGGAATTCCATTTCTAGATATCGCTAACTGCATTGGAGTTTTCCCAGACGACGATTTATCGAAGCGAGAAGATTACGCGTCGACGTAGTTTCGCAATCGATAGCGAGGTATATCGAAGACGAAATACCGTTCAAGGAGAAGCAACATTAAAGCTTGACTCGGATACGCCGACGTTTTTTATTCCATTTCGCGTTGATAATCGGAGGCGAACGCGACCGTTGTTGTTGCCGATCGCACGAAGTGCATATCGTCGCGAGATGGCCAGCGGTATCTTTAGAGCGTAACTTAATATGGGCTTCCGTTAGGCGATCCAGAAAGCCGGAGATAAGGGAGAACGTCGAGGAGGAGGCGAAGAGACTCGTGCTTCTGCGCGCAGACAGATAGGCACGTCGTCGGTGGTTAACCTTCCGGTGGTAGCGGTATGGTGGTGGCTGTCTGAGCGCTCTTCCGGGGATTGTCTCGGGCGCAACACTCGGTCACGGTCTATTTCCGGGGCCGAGCGATCGTCTAACGACGCATTGTGCGTATGTATTTATGGGTGGAGAGAGAGGGACAGACAGAAGGAGAAAGACCGAACCCGGGCAATAAATACTGTTATACGGGCATTAACGTTCGCCAACGGGTCCTTCCTGTCGCGCGTGGATAATACGGGATCGTTTACGACAGGATAATGAGAGGAAGATGCGCGCGATCGGCAAAACGAGAAGCGAGGAATATCGGGAGAGTGAAAAAATCGCTTTAAAGTCTAATTCAGCTACGAAACTCGGAATCGTAAACAGAATGATTTGAATTTATGAGAGACGTCAAATAAAAATAAAAATATTTTAAATTTATCGTAAAACGATGCGCATAAATTTACTTTCGGAAGAAATAAACATCCTAAAAATTTAAGACGCGCTCAAATTAAATAAACTACTCTATAAATCCAAGCATCGCATAAATTTGCGCACAGTTTCTAGGACACGAGAGCTCGCGTTGCTCCCGTTACGTCAAACGCTCGTCGGCAATTAGCAGCAGAAACAAACGTCGATCCGCTTACATTCTCACCTAATTGTACGACGGTAATAGAGCCGTCGAGAAAATCGCGTGGCAATAAGAATAACGCATTCTATGTAAAGCTCTCATTGTCCTCGTTTCGTAACTGATTAATATTCACAATTTATGTACCGTATTGTATCACTACCATATCGTCCTCATACCATTCGTGCTGTGTCAAATTATAATTATATTATTAATCGTAATTTCTTGTTTACCTAAAACATTATTTCTGATTTGACAGTGTGCGAATATAAACTCGAGCGAAGAATAAAGTCGTAAACTGACAGAAGAGAAATTTAAATAAAGAGTTCAAGTATTATACAATATGGTGACGCACTGATTGCGGCGAATTACAACGAGTTGCGTTTGAACTTGTTATTTTCGCGGCGTACATTGTCGAGGAGAACAACAACGAGAACCTACATTTTTCCCTCTTGAAAACAATCGTGACGCCTAATAGGCAAGACGCAACAACAGAAACTTGGCGTGTAGAAACAAAGAACTTTTATTCAGCGCGGAGAGGAAGTTAATGACGGAGTGCTGCAGATCTGGATCCGTTTCAGATTGCGGAACGACGACGATTGAAACGGTAATTGATTGTTGGGAGGTTGCTACTGGCACCTAGCTTTTTAAAGGGCTAGAGAGAAAATCGTTCGAAAACTCGATAATAGATTTTCCGCGGGATTCCGCATTTCGATCCTTTTAATCCACCTCTTTGTTCAAGATGGTTATAGTAAAGCGACAATTTTTATAGAGAGATAATGAGAAAAAATACTAAGAGTATCAATTTTTAATGGCTGCAAATCATTAAACTAATTTCTCAAGATTCATGATTTATTCTTATAAATCTCAGATAATGGATATTATTCTATTGATCTCATATATTCTATCATTGTTCAATGAATATTAAGAGATTATGAATTAATTGTTATATAAATCATTAAAAAGGAGTAAAAGAATAAAATTTATTACCTTTTTAATCATGTAAAAAAAGGAAAGATAAGTATATTAAATAGAATATAAAAAGAATATAAAATAGAATATAAAAAATAAAGCTGATGATATATAATAAATTCAAGACAGTTACATTTCAGACATTTTTGAGAATTTTTCAAAATTAACTTTAATTTTATTTGTATTATTTTAAGCTCGCACATATAAAGTAAAGCATTAATATTTCTTACATATGATGCTGTTTTACAAATTCATATAAAATGCAAGATATAATTGTATAATTTTTATATAAATCTTTCTCTCACATATTTATATTACTATTTACAATTTTAATAATAAAATTAGAAAAATACTTTGGAAAAGATAAAAGATTTCTATATTTACTATATATATTTTTAAATAAAAATAATTATGTTTCTTTTAACTTTAAATCTTTTTAATCCTCGATCAAAAGGTCCAATACAACACAATTAATACATCGTAAACTGGACTTGTTGTTTACGGGCTACCGAACACGAATATCCGTCATACTCAAGGGGTGTCGTTGGATTCGAGTTCGCGAATGTCGACAGCCTCGGACAAGCAATTTCCGGATGCGGACGCGCGCGCCAAGTTCGCGGAGGAACCGTTGCAGGGCATAACACCACCTGTGCTCACTCGAAGCGGTAGCGAAGCGTGTCTCGCGTTCGCGAGAACGCATTCAGGGTTATGGCCTGACGTGGAAGAGGATCGCCGCAGGATTTATGTACCAGGAAGACGGTGGATCTTGCCGTTTAAAAGCCCATCTGGCCGCTCGATAGGAAGCTCAATTAAATTCACGCTTGAAAAAACGCCCTCTCAACAACGATGGCAAAGGGCAAAGCTTCCATCGAGACTTTCGTCGGAAGCTCATCGTGGAAATTATCCTATTTAAAGACGTTAACGGTATTCCGATATTGGTGACGCATTGATACTTTAGCTTCGGACGCTCCGATACCTTAGCAATGATGCTTTTCGCTATTCATCGATAATTCTCTGCTAACCTCGTTATCAGTATCGATTACGTATTACCGTGAAACGTTATATAAGATTTCTTAGATTCAACGAGACTCTGCTTAACTTGGCAAAATTTATAGCACGTATAATCAAGTATTATTATACGTATTATAATAACATAATTATATTAATTTTGAATCACTTGTAAAGTTAAAAACTAGTTAAAATTCAAATCAAATGATATGCTGGATTTTGAAACTACTTTATAGGAATGTTTCAACTCTAATAAAGTAACGTAGACTTTGTACCGATATCGTTGATGCAGAGATTGTCTCGATACATAGCAGCCCTAATCGCGTACTCGAAGCTGCCATCATGACAGTTGCCGGATAGGTGGAGCAGTTAAACTTCGAAATGACTTCTCGGCTTGGAGTAATAAGTCACGCGCTAGTTGTGAATGGTATTGTAATACGAGTACTCCAAGTGTAGATACGAGCTAGCAGCAGGCCAGCAACGCGAAACGACGAGCAAAGCGACGAATGGGTTGCCGGGTGCGGCTTTCCGAGCTTATAATGTAGCATGACTATGCAAATCGGCCGCTTTAACTCACCGACGACGGTAGATCGGAGAGACGAGACGTTTAATAAAATGTTAATATTATATCCGACGCAAGTATCGCGCTTTGAAGAGAGATATGCTGCTCTCCACATGCAGTGGAGTCTTTAATAAGAAATCAGAAACCAATTTTACAATTTTTTATTTCTCGAGCATTACTATTTTCCTTTCATGTAAAGCAATGGTAAAGATAATATGAAGTAATTAATAATATTTTAACATTAAATAGTAATTAATTGCAATAATAATTGTATCTTTGATATTATAATTTAGCTGCGTTTTATAATATATTAATTTATAAATAATTAAATATGTTTGTGTAAATTATAGTAATTATTATTATAAAAGTATATTCTTCTATTTTATTAATTTTTTTATATTACAAAAATTGTATGTTATATTTATATAAGAGAAATTATTTTCTTTTCTTAAAATTTTTCAGAAATTTGAAAACAGAAATTAAATCTTTCTCTCTCTCTCTTTCTTATTTTTATACATATATTATATTTATATTACAAAATTACTTACGATATGATACGTGCATTTTTGCGAATTTACAAAATTAACTTTTTTACGTAGCATCTTGGATCAAAATAAATATGTTCAGCCAGACTATGAGTACGCGCGATAAGATAAATTTTTTTCTGCAAAGAAACAGCCTTTGCGAGTCATGTCTAGCTCTTTGGAGGAAGGCAAAAGTAAGGGTAAAGTAAAGTAAAGTAATGGCATGGGAACCTGTGGCCAATTCGCGGGATCGCCAACGCCGCCTCGGATTCGCCTGACTGACTGGAAACTGCATCCTGCCGGAACTTTCATCGTTTATCGGCGACCGCGACAGAACTGAGAGACCGAGCGAGGGACTGGGAACTTTTATGCGCCGCTGATTCGACCCGACAGATACCCCGCGATCAGATCGTCGAGTGAAATCAGTCAAGCGTCTTGGTTAAAGGCAGTTTGATCAATAAGTCCTCGTCGTTTCATATCGATTGCGGCGTACGCTGTTCCTTTTCGGAGAACACGAAGCATGGTAATTGCCTTATTTCGAGATCCAAGAATGACGTCGAACGTGAATTATAACAATGACTTTATAACAACCGCATACACTGAGAAAAAAATAATGTTGAATCAACATCAGTGTAATTGGAATTTATTTTATTAATTCAACAACATTATTAATCAAATCAGGTGTACATGGTGTATTGATTTGATTAATAATCTTGTTGAGTTAATAAGATAAATTTCAATTACGCTGACGTTAATTCATTATTTTTTTCTCAGTGTATGTAAAAATGTCTCAGCGTCGTTCCTTTTTTGATATTCGTTTTCTATTTTAACATGCGAAAAATTACAATGACACGTGTGAAATTGGAGAAAAAATAATGGAATGGTTCGAAAGATCTCGTATATATAAGTATTGACAAAACACAAGTTATATATTATATCAGATTTACAATGTATTCGCGAAATATCTGTAAAAGTATTTGAGAACGTTTTATTCGTAAATGTAATAATGGCATTATCGTGTAAAATAAAATAAAACTTTCCGGAAGATATTTTCTGTATTATTATAAATCAATATTTGGCGGATTTTATATTTTTTTATCGCACAATATATACCTTTGAAAATGTGTATGTAAAAAATGCACATAAATATCGTTTGATTATAATATTTAAAAATCAATTATACTAAATAATTAAATATTATATTAATCATAATATATAAAAAGTAAGACACATTACATAATTATAATTAATTATTATAATATAATAATTTTATTATATTATTATAATATAATAACATAAACATTTAAAATATTTCTGATTTATAGATAAAAATTATTATCAGAGAGAAAAAGAGAGAGAGATATTTATATTAATATAAATTTTACCATAATCTTAATACGATGCGGAGATCTCTCGAAAATCTATACGACGTATTGCTCGATAACCTGGGATGACTACGAAGAATAATAATCCTTAGGTACACTGGTTTCGACACTCGCGATTTTATATGGTTGCAGCACATATATAATGGCACGCAATTACACAACACTCCCGACATTTGCGTACGCGCGATTTATACATATTTATATCATATAGATCATTCGACACTCTCGTTATACCTAACTGATAATATTAATATATTCGGCACTCCCGATATTAATTCACGCGTAAAAATTATGCGAAAACGGAAAGATACTACAGGAATGTCTCGTAGTACAACTAATATGGCGACCATACGTGCTCGTTCCCTCATCCCTACTGAAGGTTATAAACTCGGTAACACATGTTTACGCGTTTGATCCTTCGGTGACTCGTCGCGATAATAACAACTTTAACCGTGCGTACATAATACGTATAATAATACACAATGATATGTTATTTATAATATATGGAAAGTTCGAGAATACGAGACACAATGGTACGGCGTCAAAAAAGTAAAAATACTTGCTGCGGAATATTTCAGAGCTCACCAACAATTCAGTACGTTCGCGATACTCGCTTTCGATGTTGACGCCTTGTGACATTCATGCGATACTCGAGTCGACACTTCCTCGCATTCAATTCACGCACATTATTCATTTTTACCGAATAAAATCCGGGAGAGACGCGAAAACCGCGACGAAGAAGAAAAGGACTTCGGGAACTATTTTGCCCCCCTCCGCGGGGAGAAGGCGCAACGTCACACGACGTCACGCAACTTCACGCGAGATTAGATATTCTTACGCCAACATGGCGCAAGGACGTGTTTCAAGTACGCGCTTTCCGAATTATTTTCGCCGATCGTTACACGTCAATTGTACGTCGAAGCAATTGCATTTGAATTAACGCGAACTAAACTTCTCAAGGTAATTATTATAAAGATCTTTTTAGCAAATAGCGCGCTTTCATGTCGTTTTAATCATATCGAGAAACGAAAAATGACGTGAAAATTAATTTGTCTCCGCGCATTCTTGTAGGGGAGAAGGCGTTACGTCACGTTACGTCACGCTACTTTACGTGGAATTCGATATTGTTACGCCAAGATGGCGCAAGGACGTACTTTAAGTACACATCGCGTTGTATTAATTATTTTCACCGATCGTTGCACGTCAACTGTACGTCGAAACAATTGCATATTCGAATTAATGCGAATTAAACTTCTCGAGGTAACTATTATATAAAGATCTTTGTAGCAAATGGTGTGCTTTTATATCGTTTTAATCACATACAGAGAAACGAAAGATTACGTGAAAATTACTAATTTGCCTCCGTGCATTCTTGCAGGGGAGAAGGTGTTACGTCACGCTACTTTACGCAGAATTCGATATTCTTACATCAACATAATGCAAGGACATAATTTGAATGCGCATCGCACTGCATTTTGTTTTCGTCAATTGTTACATCAAGTATACGTCGAGACAGTTGCATATTCAAATTAATGCAAACAACTTCTCGAGGTAACTATTATATTGCATATAGCTTTTTTTGGTAAATTGCGTACTTTCATACATATATAAAGTTTCAAATCTTTATAAAGAGAAACGAAGACTATGTGAAAAATATTAATTCACCTCTGTGCATCCTTTGCAGGGAAGAAGGCGTTACGTCACGCTACGTCACGTTACTTTACGCGGGAATCGATATTCTAACATGACGCGAAAAGGTCATTAATTTAGGTATGTATCATACTGCGTTAATTAATATTTCGCTAATTATTGTACGTTAAATATTCGAATTGATAAATCTCTCGAGGCAACCTTTATTTATAGATTTTCTGATAAAATGCATGTTTCAATATCGTTTTAAATCCATGTAAAGCGAAACGGAGAATTACATGAATTAATGTTAAACGTTAATATTTTTTATTTAACTGCATAATATATCATTTGAAGAAGTTGTGTTTTGAAATGTCGCGCTTGGAGAAAGAGAGACAAGAGGATTAAGCTTCATAAGTTTATGTATAAATAATTAAATAATTATAATATAATGAAAAACATTTAAACAATTAAATTCATATAATTTCTCCCTTTCTCTCTCTCTCCATATATATATCCACTCGTGCTTACACAGTCTATCTCTTTTATCGCGTACATCAAGTTTAGCTAAATAATTTATAACCCTGTGTACTTTGTTGCGTTTTGCAGGCGCGCCATTATGTTTACCGCGATTACAACCGTAGGAGGCTAGTTGTAATATGCAAATGAATAAGCCGGCGATATGTCACGGCGATGATCGTCCCTGTCGTGCAACGCGGTGCGGTTTTCAAGACTGTGTCTTCCCACTCGCGTAGCGGATTAAAACAATCCGCGCCGCGCTCCGATGCAAAACCTGCAAATCACCCGGGGTTTACTGCGACGTCGTCTTCCCTGCCATTGCATCCATGTTGCTACGTTCAAACACGCGCGACGATTAATCCAGCCGGCCATGCCGCAAACCGGGGTAAGTACTTTATCCTCTTTCGAGGCCCACGCGGATATTATGTTTGCCGCAGCGACGCGTCGGAAAATATTGGGTGAATGGAAACAGAAAGGCAACGAAACGGGACGGCCAATTACTGCCGACTAATGGCTCTCCATCTTCTCTCGCCAGTGTTAACGAGAGTCCACAATGCACTTTTGTGTCCGTTCAACTATTCCCGACGACCAATCTTGGCCAATCTGGACCAATCTTATTGGTCTGCTCCGCTTTCCTCTTCCATTCGCACTATGACGTTTTATCGTCGATAATTAGGTGCTTTTCCTTTACTTTTGTTCGGATTAAAAAAGAATTTCTTGCCTGCCTTGATGGCAATTGCTGTAATAACGAGAGCTTGAAAGTTCACAAATTTATCGTTTGTAAATATTTGTTGTGCTCCGAAATAATTTTTCGAATAGAAGTCTGATGCTCAAACATTTTACGAGAGATATTACATTCCAAATATTAATATTAAATGTATGAAGTTGAATTTAAATTAAATTTCTCTTTTAATTGAAAATTTTAATTCCAAGCTGTAAACAGCTACATTATTAGCCGTGGCAATTCCGGGAAATAAATATTTTTAGCGCTTATAGAAATAAACATAAAGCATACGGAACTTTACATTTCCACGGGATTAAAGTTTTATGGATTGATGAATTTTCGCGACAATGATACTCCCGATATTCGTGTGCGATTCGCGACGCGAAATTCAGGTGCAATTTAAACGTCAACGCGCGGCATCGAGACACTGTAGAAAGGCTGGCAGTCGATTATCTTATAATATACTATGTCCTTCTGACGTGCCATTGACACGCTTACGGAAATGCCGCTGCAAGTTATAAACAGCTATCGACATTTCTCCGATTAACGACCCATCTCCCGATCGACGACAGCGCAAACGAAAGAAGAGAGAGAGTGAGAGAAAAGGTGTTTTGTCGCGCGCAACGACCTCGACTTTGCGCTTGACATTAATGCTTGTCGATATCGACATCCGCCGTGCTTCAAGTCGCCGTCCGTCGTGCGTGACTTTTAATCTTTCCCGGTAACGCTCTGTCTCTCTTGCATATTATAAGTCGTCGAAAGGAGGTACGTACCTGTCGATTGCATTCGTAACGAACTTCGCAACAGGCAGTTCTGAAAAATGGTATGTCAATCGACGATATTGCATATATTTTGATTATAGGAATCGAAAAACTCTGTTCAATCTTGACGTGATCAAATATATTACAGTTTACACGTCGAGGGAAAAAATCAAAATTTTTCATTTATATTCAAATGTCAAGCTTAAATTGTAGTAGGAATTTAAGAAAAAGGAATGGAGATATAATATTGGACATAATTTTCAACAAGATTCCCTGAGTCGAGCTTTTAGAAAGCTACTCTCTCGAAGCAAGCGAGGAACGTCGTCAGGAGCTGCTCGAGCAGGAATCTCTCCGGCACTTTTGCACGCGGTCGCCAGATAAAATATTTTAATACTCGCGGGAATTTTCCACGTGTCACGGTGGAAATATATATATATATATATATATATTTTCTGGCGGCGAAAGCGACCTTATCTTCGCGGATTATATGCATACGCAGTGCTTTTCGTTTTCGCGCAACTTTCAAGACGGATACGTTGCACAAAAGATTTTTTTACGTGCTTCTTCTCGATTGCGATTCTACATATTCGGTTCAACCGCGTAAAATAAATGTTTACATAGTAATTTGCGCGATATCGGGA
Organism: Camponotus vicinus; assembly: GCF_025532165.1. Taxonomy (NCBI): domain Eukaryota; kingdom Metazoa; phylum Arthropoda; class Insecta; order Hymenoptera; family Formicidae; genus Camponotus; species Camponotus vicinus. Next base: position 9,732,070 of record NW_028141980.1, read on the forward strand.
TGCACGCGCTTTCTCTCTTTGACTCATCGTTCTCGATTAAAATCGGTTTTAATTCGATTATTTTGTTGATGTTAATACATTGCAATTTGTATTATAATTGCATTTCCTGAAATGATAATAAAATAAAGATATCTTTATGGATGTTATTACAACAACTCTAAATTTAGTATAACTACGCGTATTAAAGATATTATTTCGTTTAATTAAATTTCAATAAAACAATAATGTACTTTATACGATTCAGTAATCATATTTTTATTTTTTATCACTGTTTCAATTTGATTTATCTTGATCGGATCATGCAATGTTATTACAGTTGAAATAATACACACGTTATAATCATATTACTCTGTGCAAGCGATCGGTGAGGTTGTTCAAATTCCTATAACAATAGAGTAAAAGAAGCGGCGTAATAGCTCGCAAAATATAAGCACTTTCGCAAATTGCGTCTTTTCGTCACCCTCGTCGAATGATATGCTGAGGTTTGTCATACTATACGTGTCCATGCATTCGTATGTTCATGTCACCGAGATGAAGTAGCTAGTTTTACGGGTGGAAAATATACGCGAGATTTTGCGGAACGAGAAAAGCTTTTTCTCGCTCTCTCTTTCTCTCTCTCTCTCTTTCTCTCTCTCTCTCTCTCTCTCTCTCTCTCTCTCTCTTATTCTCTTTTGTTTCTTCTGCCGCGATAAAGTGAAATCTCTCTCGGGATATGTCGTCGCGCGCGGAAATTCCCGAATTATTTATTCATAGCGAACGTAAAGCGCACGGCTTGGAATTTAGTCGAGCATTATTTTAGCTTCCCGCGCACGTGTAGTCGCGACACTTTAAGCGCTTAGTTTTTAAGCTTGTTACAAAATTGTTGATGACACTTCATTAAGAATGATTTCATCGACGAGTAATTACCTCTCTACAATTATCGATAAATACAATTTATTATGCGATGTTTGATGAAAATTCATTAAATATTAATATATTACGAGAGGAAATGTGTATTTCCGAGGGATATATATTTATTTATCGAGTCAATATGCGCGCAATGTTTTATATTTACTTAAAATTTTAATTTCTAGTATAAATTTCGCGTATATACATCTCTTCTCTTATCGGATATTATACACCACAGACACACAAAACGCAACGATTTACAAACATCATATAAAATTAATTATCTTCAGCTCCATGCAAGTTGCATCCGGATCGAAATTTCCGGCGGAAAGATTCGACCTCGAATACAATCTCGAATATTACCGGAAATTATAGTTCGTTGCATTCAGCCGTGCAAGCTCTCGACGAAAGCTATACCTCGCCGTCGTTGATGGAGATTTCCTTCGAGATTTCCGTTGTTAACACAATGTCGTGTAATATTGCACCGATATTACCCCCGAAAGATTCTAATTACACGCGAGCTGTCGCAAAAGGCAAGGTTTTTTTTCTCGTTTCGCTGGCAGACTGATTTTTCAGTCGACTCAAGTAGACGCAAGTTTTCATTGTGCGGCTTGAGAATGAAAAGGATGCAGCATGCATGTGAATGTGCATGTGCATACTTCGTGGTGAAATATGCAAGCCGTACGTGCGCCCATTTGAAAGATTCGCTTTTTATCCGTTCGCTTCGGGACGAGACGACGGGATTTACCGGTAAGGCCGTATTCATATTCAGCCTATTAAGATATCCGACACGAGCGCGTGCAGTGCAGCATGTACCATTTGAACACGTTTTCTCACGTTTCTTAATAACTGTTAATCTCGCTGGACCGTTAATGTTATTAGCGTTAACGCTAGCGCATCGCTGCAATTTGTGCGCGATGTAAATTTGCAAAAAGCGATTTTTAGCTTTATGTTCCTATGGCCCGTCGCTTAAATCCATCCACCTGTCACCGATACCTGTGATAAACTTTGTCAGAGAGATAATAGAATTTGCTATAAATTATCATCTATGTGTGAAAGGGTTCTATAATTAATTATCGCAGCTTTGCGAATAATGAAAATAAAAAAAAATTCCAAAATTGTTCCAATATCTTCTGCGAAATAACTTGCCAAAATATTTAATTATAAATTTTTAATTATAAAGAATCGATATATTTACTTAATCATTTTTATATTTTTTTCGTATTTTTACATGTTATACTTTTACATCTTTTTAATTTTATACTTAAATCTTTTTTTGCTTTCGAAACTATTTTAGTTTTCTAAAATTTAGGAATTTGTCATATCATTTATAGTTGAATTATCAGCTGATGCTTTCAATATGGGATATACACCTTGTATGCCTGACTCTATTTAAAATTTATGATCTCTGTCCTGCTCGACATTATGTACAAACCGCGTTTCCATTACCATTTAAATGGCGCGAGTCCCATATCTTTGCCGGTCGATAAATCTATCCCGCGTGCATCGCCTGTATTTTTCACGCTCCCATTTTTCCGTCGTAAGTAGATAGGTAAGCGACTCTTCGCTTTCTCGCGAGAACGAGAAGGCACTTACTGTGTCCTGCACACACGGCTACCGTCGATAAACTAACGTTGTTAGCGGAAACCACCGCGGGGTAACTTTGTACTCTCCGGCAAGTCCGGTTAGCGCGCGATCGCGCGCGCTCGATATTGCTTTTTATCCGGTAATCTCGTTCGCGAGTTTACGACGGACACCCGCGTAAATATGCATCGGTCTGCCTCGGCGAAACTTGGTCATTTAAAACTTGGTCTTGAGATGTACCACGATGACGGGGATGGCGACGGAAAGCAGCGGAAACGATCGTCCAATACGAAGAACCCATCTTCGAGAGAGAGAAAGACTATAGAAAAAGCTCCCTGATTCTAAACAACATTCCCCTTTCGACACTATTTTCTCTTCTGCTAAAATGTTCCTTTCTCAGCTTTTGCTTTATTCGTTTTTATCACGGCAAGATAAAACTTTATCTGCAATTTCAAGAAATTGCGAAAATGCACGATAGTATTTAATGAACTTGAAAATAATCACTTTGGAATTGATAATAAATTTATTATTCTTTCGTTTTCTCTTTCTCTATTCGTGTTACATAAATATTTGATATTAAAATATTTTGCGAATTAAATACATGTATGAATTGTAAGAATTATAAAATTATTATTTTTACCTTATAAAAAATTTAATCGATCAATTATGATGTTACAAAATTTTCGCAATTTGAACAAAACATTTGTAATACACATAATAAACATTAATAAAGATAAAATTATACTTTTTTAAAAAAGATACTTTATTTAATACTTTATTTTATTTAATACTTTATTTAAATATTATTATTATTAATATTAATATTAAAATTTTCGCGGAATAAAAATTTCAAAATAATAGAATAAAATCTACAATAATTTTCTAGAAATTTATTTTTAATAAATTTTTTCGTAACATATTTAACTCTCAAGGCATGTAAGATTAAAAATTTTAAGACATTATAATAAACAAGCAAAAAATTCGCGATTTAAATTTGTAAAAAAACAGAATCAATTCCAAATTCATTAAAGTATAAATTCTTATTGTAAACTACCAACTTTTTCACATTATACATAGAAAAAAGGCAGAAAAAATGCAAGTAAGCTTGTGAAAAGTGGAAAAAAGAGAATCGATTTGAAGAATCGCTCAGTACTGTTTCTTTAAAGTCGTTTCCGGCGAAAGCTCACAAAACGAACGAGCGAAGTGTGTCCGTTCGTTCTCATAAAGTGGAGAAAGGAATTAAGAGTTCGCGGGGATATATATATATATATATACACATGCACATATACACATACATACATACACACACATACATACACACACACACATATGTACACACGTGCAGTAATGTCATTTACAACAACGAAGAGAAGATGTGCGAACTCGGCGAACCGGGTAGAATTTTTTGGCTCCGCAGATCGTAAATTTTCATTTAACTCACTTTCGGCATAAACCTCGCCTTATAATCCTTGAACGCTTCCTTAAACGAATAAAATAAGGGAGTAGAAAAAAAGACACAGAATTTAAAGAGAGATTGGGAATTGAAATTCTTTTCGGTGCAACGTTGCATTTTTATTCTTATATTTTAGTTTAAACGTAGTTGTACAAAATATTTAGTATGCAATATATTCTTCATACATAAATGATATATATATATATATATATATATATATATATAGACACGATTAGTTTGTATATATCTTACAATTTAATTATCGAAACAATTTATTGTGGAAAAATTAAATAATCTGCGTTTTATCGTAAATTAATAAAATAAGTTTAAAAAAATATGTGTATGATATGATGCAACGTCCGATAATAATAAAACGTGGTCGATAAGAATGTAAATGTTTATCGTAACATCCAATTAGTTTAATAAATTTATTGAAGCATCGAACTATCAATCAGCGATAATTTTCCCAACAGTAACGCATCGAAACGTAATTGGTGTAACTGGTTGACTTGTCAATGAACTTAATTGAACATTGCAACAATTACCCTAATGAATGACCTTATAATGAATAAGTCAGCATGATAGTAATTATCACCTCATGCAAAATGCAGCATCTGCATCACGCACATTTATATATTCAATTGCTGATAACTACGATTACAACTATGATACGCATAATTATTGCTTCTGGCATTAACTTTCATGTTTAATTTAATAACTGTGAAATACAATTAAGGATAAATGTTAATGTGCGGATGATATAATCACCTAATCACCTTGTAAAAAGAAAATTTCGGAAAAAATTTTAATAACTTAAAAGATTGACAATTAATCGCTTTTGTTAATTAATAATTAGCAAAATTGTATTTTTTAATTTAACTATAATAAAGTTACTCTTTTTAATTTTCGCTAATTGGAAGTCAAATTAGTAAATTTAATAACAAATAAATGTATATATACTGTAAAATTAAATTTTTAGAAAGTCCGGCAAATTATTCAAAAATGTAACAAGGTGAGAAGAAATAATTATTAAGCTTTTTTCCTGTACAAACGAGTTCGAATATCAGATAAAATCGAAGGAAAAATGACGGAACGGAACGCAAAGCATTTCGTTGCGGATTCAAGCTTAAGCGAGACGCGCGATGCGAAAAAGCGTGGACGGTGATATATAAAAGATGCACGAGGCAACGATGCGACGCTCGTCTCTCGTCTCTCGTCTCTCTCACGTTCCTTTTTCTCGTTTCTTCGTGGCGGGTGCACCCGCTGTTTCCGAGGATTACGCGGCGCAATGCATACGATTCTCGGCATACGCGCGAGATGCAACAACGTATTAGACACGACGCGATGCGGCGGCGGCGGCAGCGGATGCAACCAGAGCTGCAATGTCACTTTGGCGAATGTGTGTGCAGCCTGATGTTGCGCTGCACACACGGCGACTTCAATCGTCGCGAGTGACAAGAACGCGCGGAACGAGCTGCCCGTCATGCTTACTTGGTCGAATCACGACAAAAGACATTGTATGATTAAAATCTATACTTGAGAAGAAAAAAAGTTGGAGATGATCGGTATTGATATATCTATATTATTGTAATTGGCAAGACATGCTCTCTAGAAATTGCGTTGTAAAAATGGGAAGAAATGGCGAATGAAAAGAGGTAAAATGAACAAGTGATTAGAGATTTTTCCGACAGAGCATATGTTTGAAATGTCTATATATAATTTTTTTCCCTTGTATAAATTTCTTCTCAAATTTTATAAACTTTAAGCTATTTAAATTTTTAATTTTAAAAAGTTCTCATTTCACTAAAATTTACATATACGTACAAAATTGTACAGATTTTGTGCAGAGACAAGATTGATGTTTATTATTCTTTTTTTTTTTTCGAAAATAAAAATAATATAACGAATATCCCGACTAAATAAATCCCATCAAAATAATATTATTTCTCAATTACTTCTCAATTAAAAATGACGTATATTATATGGAATGACGTATATTATATGGATATACCAAAAAAAAGATGTGATATTTCAGAAATGTCGAGTCCGCTTAATTCTTTATCAAGTTTTTTTTATGAAAAAGAGCATTGATATGTCCAATTTTATTTTATCAAAGAGAATTAAATTATGATAAAAAAATATTCAAACAATCTCTTTTATATAGGGAATCAGCAAATCCCGGTATTTTAAGAGTGACGTATGAAAATTCCTTGTTGAAAAAAGATATGATATTTCAGAAACGTCGAGTCCATTTAACATTTTTACTTCATAATGAACTAGAAATACATTGAATTTGTACATTTAAACAATATCAAATAAGTACAATAAAAAAATTGTTTCAAGATTATTTCTGTCGAAAAACTCATATATATTCAATGCGTTCATATATTATACACATACATGTATGAATTTAATTCTTTCGCACGAACAATAATATAATACAATTTTTTATTTAATAATATAAATACAATTTTTTATTTTTTATTACTTTTAAAATTTTTAATTACAGATTAAATTTAATCGCATTTGTTTTTAATATTTAACCGCTTAATTATATAAACATTTCTATTCATCTCTCATTTGTACCTCGAAGAAATATTAATAGTTTACTCGAGTGCACGTCACATTTTTCTTTATCACACCTTTCGCTTGGAATAATATTCCTTATAATCACATTCCGAATTATGTCCAACTAGACTGCTCAAATTTGCCGTCAATGGACGAAGAGACATTGAATGACATTTACACGACTAGAGAAATATCGACAGGCAAAATATTGAAGGAAAAGATAAAGATGCGAACGGAAAATAGATACACAGAGAGAGAAAGAAAAAAAGAGATGAAGAGAATCTCAATGATGCATCGATCGTATTGTTTCATTAGCGAACCATTGACGTGTGCGTGTAAAGGCACCGTTCGGCTCCCTTCTTTCGTGCATACGTCGGCCATAATGCCATGCATAAATTACGGCTGGCCGCGGGCTGATTGTCCGCGCGCGATTCAATGACAGCGTATTATCGGACATTAATAGCCCCGGCCGTATTCACGTCAGCTCACGATGACCAAGTTATTGTTCCCCAGCGCGTGGCGGACTCTAACCCGCCCGCCCGCACCTGTCATCCCGCTCTGTCTCTCTTTCTCCTTGCTACATGTCGAAGTGGTAACGTTCATTAAGCCGCCGGCGACAATCGTACAATCCCTATCTCGATCTCAGGTGCATCGATAGGTTACGACGAATAATCGACTTGCCGAGTCGAATCGCAAACGTTTGAGCTGCGAGCGAAAGGAAGCATCTTCCTCCATCATTTTCAGTTTTTCGAAATGATCTTTCTTTCATTTTCGAGATTAACGATTGACAATTTTATGGATGCATATGCGTATGTGTAGATATGTGTGCAAAAAAATGAAAACGTGGATTAATTAAAATATATTACACATTTTTATAACATAAAAAAATAAATATTTTTAAATAATTTTTTATTTAACATCGCTGAGAGAAAAGTATTTACCGAACTTTAATATATTCCTAATTTTCTAGTCTTTATTTTTTTGTATATCTAATTTCATTGTTTACTTGTATTTTTTTCATTTATCTCTCTTTACTCTTCAATATTAACATAAAAGAAACATTTGGGATTATGTCGACATTTTATGGTACATCATCTCGAAAACAACAGCGAAAGAAATGTAGGACATTAATCCATGTAATCTAGCCGCATAGCTGAAATGTCAGTCATGCTAGGCTCGTTCGCGGCGGTTGATATTTATCTGCGAGGTTAATTCGTAACAATGTTACGCGAGCGATAAAACGACGATATGCCAAGATCCAACTTATCTCTCGGGAATTATCAGCGCGTGTGCTCGAAGTTTGTTGTGGCTCGAATCCCGCGCGCTCTCAAATTTCATGACGAGGCCGCTCGAAACGTATCTGCCGCTACAGTCCACTACGTCGTAACGTTATGCCGTGGATATTCCGTTTCACGAGCGAGCCAACGGCCGTGTATATGTAACGGCGTGGACGTGAAAATGGAAAATGAGCTCTCCACTCCTCTCATCCGGCGACCGCGCTTATCCTAAGGTTGACGATTCCCCATAGAGACGCCGCTATTGTCGGCGAGATTAAAAACGTTACGACCCCTTAAGCAAATGCATTTCGGCTTATCGAGCTTTCTTCTTCTTCGTCGTCGTCGTCGTCGTCATTGTCGAGAAAATGTCTCGCTGAAATCTCTCATGCGCGTGTAGAAAAATTTTGCGCGTTCTCAACGTAAACTTTATTACATGTTTGTGAAATTCTCGCGGAATTTTTTAGCATACATGTTTGCTATTAATATTAATTTTTTATTAATATAAACAATTTTTTAATATTAATGCACATATATAGCGCTTTTAAGGAAAGTAATTTATACATAGGATTTAAATAGGATTTGTTATTCAAATAATTTACAGGGTATAAATATGACCAAGATTTTCTTAATTTTTTAAATATATATAGATTTTCAATATGTCATATTTTAGGAATCAGAACAAATTTGAAGCCGATGAATTTTACTCGTTAAGTTTTCTTCCCTCTTTTGCTAAAAATAAATCTATAATATATTCCTTCAAGATATTAAGTCAAACAATATTTCTATTTTAAATTCGCATTTCATCTTTAGATATGAATTTAATGATTCAAAAAGCTTGAAAGTTTTTGCATAAATCCAATTATGCGCTTACTTAAATCACTTTTTCAAGCATAAAAGCGTATATATTTCATAATATTCGAAAAGTTAAAGCACAAAAAATAGAAACGATATAAAAATTCGCACAAATAAAAATAACGAGAGCAGCTGCACACAGCGAGAGCGCTGATAGAAGCGTTTCCGCAGGAAGGTTTCTGTCGTGCGCGCGTACGCGTTTAAATATAACCGGGTTAAATTTTCGTTTCCCTCCCAGCCTTTATTTTCACGACACAAAGCGCGTATCCTAATTTATAGTACACAACTTTAGCGGACCGCGATATCAGGAAGCTCCCTCGGAGTTTTTCGCCGCGAATTTTGCCGCAATAGTCATTGAAATTTGCGGCTGCTTTTATTTCATAATAGCATCGGGGAATTTTTTCCGTTCTCGCTACGGTCGACGAGTTGTAAAGTTCACAAGGGTGAGGGAGAGTGTAAGATCGCGCGTAAGAAGAACTAAACAACGTTAGCAACAATGGCGTTCTCCACGCGCAAGGTGGAAAATGTCGCCAACGGTAGACGATACGAGGCAGCGCGATATTCCTGGCGCGATGAAGATCTTTTTGCGCCGCAAACACATTGTCTAGTCAACGTAAATTGCGTTAGTCGCATTTTGTGCGCTTCCCAAAGTAAGACGTCTCTCTCGCTTGGAAGAGAGAGTAAGTCGCATCGTGGCTTTTTTGCAGGAGTGGGATGGTTAAACGTAAACGTCTCTCCGACTATTTCTTTACTGAATATTATAAAACTAGAACATCTAATGTAATTTCGTAACTTGGAAAAAGAAATGTTCTCCAAGATGAAGAAGAAGAAGAAGAAGACGGAAAAAAGCTATTAAAGACAGTAAATGTTATTTCTTTGTTATATAACATTTTAGAGGAAAATATCTTAATAATAAATTCTTTAACGATTAAAATATTAATTCTTTCTGTAATTTTTCAATTTCATAAAAGTTTAATCCAATATTATCCGTCAGAATTCATCACTTTCTATATTAAATATCTCGAACAATTAAAAATTAAAATTTTCTTAATTATTGACTTTTATATGGATCGTTCTTTTCGTCTCAAACATCTGCGTGGCGCATGTCCGGAAAATTTCGCGCGCAGAACGGATGGATATCACGTGCAAGATAGGCGGATGTTAGCCAGAAACGAGAAAGAAGTGGAGCAGCGTGAGCAAGCCGCAAAAGCGACGGGAAAAAATCGTGAAGAATTACGAGGGGCGAAATAAAAGCAAAACGAATTTTTAAAAAGCGAGACGGGGTAAGGTAAGCCCGATGAAATTTAGTGAGTCGTTAGTGCGTGACAGTTTCGGCCAGCTGGTAGCATACGGAGTAACGGATCGCCGTGACCGGCTAACTATGGCGCACCGCGTACATACGGGGGACCGCCGCGTGTTGTACGTGCTCCTGAAAATAAAAAGGTCTCCCGAGTGTCGTTTGCGTAGGCGGGGCGAGTAGGGGGCATTAATGCGTTCGGACACGGCTGCGGTATTGAAAACGAATTTGCGATCTGCAACGCCGCGTGTCTGCGTCGTATTTTCCGATCGTTTCTATTTTTTATCTTCCACATCTCTTGCGATAAGAGCGGTACTGTAACCTACTCGTATATGAGTATCTTTTTATAGGATTTAAATCTTTTCTTCGAGCTAATGTTGGTTTCATGATATGGGAGATATGAGATGGAGAAGTGATTGTTTTTACCGCAACTGTGCGATATAAGAAATAGATAAATCGTGATGAGAAAACTTATTTCACTTGACTAAAAAGTTGTTCTAAAAAGTTGTTTTAAAAAGTTGTTAAAAATTCTTATCGTCTCTTACTAAATTCTTCATACAGAGACGAATAATTATATAATTTTTTTATGTAACTGTAAAGATTTAATTTTCTTTTTAGAGATCTTTATTATTTTACAGATATATATACAGTTTCATAAAAATAGAAAACTCAATAAAGGATTAATACATCTTAAATGACAAGCAAAATCTAAATCTTTGCTTAAGAAACCGCGATCGATGGATTTCCATCACCGCGCTCGCCTTAAGACTTAACCGAAAATAAATGGTCCGATTTCGCTTTAAGGAAAGCTTTGTGAAAAAGTCAGCATTCCGCCACGCGTGCGTTGCCCTGCTTTCAACTTAGATTGTTATTGATTTAAGAAAACGTCTGTTGATTTAATTAAATGTTTGCCGAAGCGATGAAGTTTCGCTTGAGTTTTCTTTGTCCACGTTGTTATTTCTACGTTAGTCAAACATTTGCCATACCGTTAGGAATCGAGGGAAGTTCCAACCCGTGTTTTCTCCCGTTACATGTCCGTTAACAGTGGTAGCGCGCACATGTGACGTGTCGGAAATTACTTCCCCGCTAAATTTAACGTGCGTATTTTCGGCCGAGCATCATTAGCGAGTGATGATGATAAAGATTGTCCGTGTCGAGAGATGACGGCAAGCGATGAGGGTATGAAATGATGAAACGTATGTGTTTTTCAATCTTATAAATTAGACACGATGTATAATGATTTATAATTATGTTAAATTAAATATATACGATAATTTATTTTCGAAAAATAATTAAGAGAAAATCCGCTTACGAGATTAACCGAAAAAAAAATGGAAGAAATCGATAGATACAGGACACTCGGCTGCTCTAAAAAAATTGCAATCGCAATATCTTGCATCTACGGAAAGAACAGAGCCGAAAGAAAAGTTGCACATCTCATCATGCAATATCTTTCTTTGCCGTTTCTCTTGTCTCAGATATGAGAGAGATATCCCCGTCGTCCCATTTGTGCCAGAATCACTCTGTAATTCCGTGGGAACGACGCGAGCGAATCTAATCCTCCGAATCTAATTCTTGCAAACTGACCGCGAAATCACGATAGTCGTATCATGACGCTGCACGCTCATCAGGTAGAAATATCGCCGTCAGTTGGCTGATTCGCGAGATTTTCAACAGTTTCGTACATTTACGCGCGAAATATACCGGATTGCGAGCGACGACACGTCATCGCCGTCGTCTCGAGAGCACAATAAGCGACACCCGTGCGGAAGAGGCATGCTAAAGCGCGGTGATATAGCACCGCGGAATTATAGGCGTGATACAATTGCGAGACCCCGCGCGCAATAAATAGCAATTATGCCTGGTTGCGAGGACGAGACGCATCCTTGCCCCCCCGAGAGTTGCAGCGAGACGCATCGCTCTTTCGAAACGTTTTATTCCATCGAGTTTATTTTCAACATTCTAGTGGTCGAAGAAGAATATATCTCGTGCGAAAATATTAAAATCGCATAACGCTAAAATCTTCGCGTATTAATAAATTATAATAAGAGGATATAAAGAATTCATTTCACAGCGATAATTTATCCTTTGTAGGAAAGTATTACAACTCCTTCCTTCATCAATCTTTCTTACGTATTACTGATATGTAGCAAAGTTGCAGTAGCAAGGTAATCAACACTGAATGCAACATTGCGTTCCAGTCGTAATCGTGTGTAATCCGCGTATTTTGCAATTTGCGCTCCAAGTTCGCGCCGCGAGTTGGCATCCAATGTAAAGACACCGGTAAAAATCTCGTTTTCCACGTACGTTGCCTTCATTAGAGGCGCGGTCGGATGTTCCCCTTACTATCTATTTATCCCGTTTAATTCTCCCGGGCCTCTTGCACACTTTCGATCTCGTTAAGGGAGCGAGATCGGATAAGAAGTGCGCGCACGACATCCGAGAGCTGCCGGGAATGAAAAAGGCGCGTTGTTACTCAAATTTGCACCGCGTGAAAGAGCAATCATACGTAGCCGTAGGTGCTCGGAGAATCCGCTTTTAAGACGCTTTCATGCCTTCGCTTTGTAACGTATATCCCGTATATTTGTGTTAACGCATTGCTCGTATGACACAAGTAAGCACCAAGTAATTTTACAAATTCAAATAATCTGGAAATGTGTCAGATGTTACTATTATATAAATTACTGTATCCTTTATGCTATTCTCTTTCTCTTTTTCTCTTTTTTCGGAATTGCAACGTTCTCATTATCCTTTAATTTGCGTGTGACCTCATTCCGGATGATTTATCTCACATTGATCAAAGCGAAAGACAATGCGAATATGTACACCTCCTTCATTACGCGCTTTTTCGAGGAAACCTTACCCACCATGATTCATTATTCTTACTACTCGCATGATTTCATACTAAACGATTCATCGCGCGAATGCATCGCCGTGCAAATTCGCTTTAACGCCGCGCTTCTCGACAAGCGGGATGCGCGCACGCAATCAAAGTAACGATTTAACACCACGCTAACCAAGAATCTAGATGCATACAGCGCGCGCACGCTAACGAGGTTGCAGCGGCCGAGAAAAGAGGAGTGAAAAGCAGCGGTGGTTTACTACACCTGGGCGTGTTTTGCGGCGAGAAAACCAGGGACCCGGATGAACGGAATGAACGAAATCGCGTCTCGTTTAAGGCGATCCTAGAAATGATCCGAGAGTAATTTGCTGCTCGCCTTACTTGCGTTACTAGATACCGTCGTCGACCGCGAAACGACGTTCTAATGTCTCGGAAGTGTAAACGAGAATCGTGGAAGCTCAATGAAAAGAAATTGGCGCAAACTTCAAGTAAATTGTTACACAAAATTATTGATAAAAATTGACTAAACAAACTTCGAATACTTTTGGTATCATACAATATAATAATAGGCAATTTTTTTATCTCACCAAATATTCAAACAACTCGAATATCAAAAACTTTCCAAGCATTTTGATCGCAATTGATAATCAAGAGTTCGAGTTAAAAATCTTTTGTGATTAATAATAATCTTTTGTGATTAATATATCATCTTCCCATTTTTATACCGAGCAATTTTAATTTTAAAACTACTACAATTTTTGAAAAAAGAATTTTTTTATCCAATCGAATCTTCCTCCGATAATTCGTGGAAATATATATCCACGTCGTCTTGCGAGAGGCTGAAGAACGACGGAGAATGAGCATGCGGCGTATTACAGAGACGACGGGCTGTTCTTGCAGTCCATAAAAATGCCCCGATTTGCTCGTGGGTTCGCACCCAACACGACTAGACGGGCCGTGTGAATCTTTGAAGTCGTATTACGACGCATCAGCTTCAGCCCGCGCGTCGTTAACGCGTCTTGGCGCGCGCATAAAGCTTGAGCCTGGGCCCCGCGGGAGAAGAGCCGAGACGTAACGGCTCCGCCTTAGGACCGACGCGCCCGATTTATACTGGATGCAGTCGCATACTGGATGCAGTCGCGGCATCAGCCGCGTGCGATATGTCGATGGATCGTCGGCTAAAATAACGATTCTCATTTTCCATAAATATACTTTTATGGCTCTTATCTCAGATCGAATATAATGTAACTTGATTCATTTTTGTCGGAAGCAACATATCAAAAGATTTAATGTAAAATATGAGAGGTCCGTGAAAGAAAAAATACTTTCGATTAAATTTTTTTCTTAATTTGGCTTTGAATATATCATCTATGACAAAGAATTTTATCTTTTTCGTATGAGAAAAAAATGTGTTAAATAAATTTTTCATTTCCCTAGATTCACATACATCTAAGAGCTTTTACAATATGTCATTTAATTCTCATATAATATCGAGAAATGCATTCGCGTGCTATTTTGCATTCCACAGCTTCAATTTAGTTAAAATATGCAATACTACCGAAGAGTAGATCGCACCCTTTGATTGATGCAGCCGAAGGCGCGTCTATCGGCTGTTTGCCTAGCACGTCCAAAGCCTAATGGTGTGCAATAAGATGTGTCATCTTAACCGAAAGGACGTGCACAACTACGTCGCGGCAAATTGCAATTAAGACCGACGACGGTGGATTTATGAAAATGGTAGCCTCGCTCGGCGCGTATATCCTCGCCATCGGAGAGATACGCGCGTATCCGTCGTCCTCCGTCGTCCCAGGATCAGGATGAACGAGGTGGAAGGTCCTTGCCTTCCTTCGTAGACGCTACTCTCGGAACAAACCGCGCGCGCGAACTATGTTGCGATTTACTATCGTAGATGCAACCAACCGAGCAACCAGGCGGTGCATGCTTGCAACCAGGCGCACCCATCCGGTCGAGAGGTCTGGTGATAATTGCTGAGTGTAATTTACGGGACTGCATTATCTCTGTGTTTGGGAGAATTTGCGCCCTTCGACGAGTCGGCCTTTATAAATCGCGAAAATTTACTTGAAAGAGAGATTAGATTTATATCAAAACTATCATTTACACCTAAGAGATCTTTCATGATTTAGAAACTTATTCTTTTATTCGAGATAACAAAAACAATAAAATTGAAACGACTTTCTCAACTTTGCCCAATATGAAGATTCTCGAATAGAGTTATAATTTTTTCGTTAAATGAAAATTTAACGAAAATATCGAAATCATCATCAAGCGTGAAAATGGATATTCAAGCCTGATAGCAATCATCGAACGGAGAGGGATCATCATGCCGCACCATCGAGTTATATGCATACGTTTCCCGACGGCGTATTTCCCATTCGAGTTTACCTCGATAAAGCCGACAGCATCCGGCAAAAGAGGCAAGTAATCAAAATTTCAGGACGCTTCGCTGGGCCGTGATAAAAATTTCGATCGCGTCGCGTTTTACGCGTTATCGCACGGCGAAATCGTTTACAAACGGCGCTGTTGGTTCCCCGCGATGTCAGACTCGACATTTTAATCTCCGCCAATGCCCAACTTTTCAGGTCGACCCTGTATAAATAATAGAGCCCGCGCGAACAGTGACACGGTCGCGGAAGAAAAATATCGAGCTCGCGGATCAGATTGATCCGGCGTGTTGTGAAGCTAGCATCGATCGCTCCCAATAATACCGCTTTCCCATAAAGAAAGCGCCGTAGCGTAAAATGGCACAAGCGTGAAACGGTGCTTTCCGAGCTACGTCACGTCGGAATGGTTTTTTTTTCACATGCAGGAATACACGTGGCTGGCATTTATTATGGATAAAACAGCTTGTATTGTATGTGTGTATATATGTGATGTGTAAATGTAACACACATATAAAGCATTCATAACATGGAAAAGAGAACTTTCGCTCGAGGATAAATAATATTGATGAAAGAGAAGAATAATAAAAGTTGTTGCAATTGTAATTATATGTCATTTTAAAAAAATAATTAAAATTAATAATTTTAAAAATGCAATTAAAAATACAATGAAGGTTATTAATATATATACAAATAATTTTATATTTAATAGAATTTACAATTACTGGGTAAATTTCTCCCATAAATTTCATAATTTATTTTCACAAGAATAATAACATGTCAATAATCAAAATTAAATTAAGTAAAATACTATTTTTTTTTTTTAAATATAAAATAATCCTCTAAATTATTTAAATTGTAACTGCATTTTTTTTCTTAAAATACATTCTCTTACAAAATACATTCTCTTTTTTCACAATATTTTCTTTGATACTTTTAAAATTAGAATATCTTGAAATTCAAGACGAAACATACCGTATATATTACGCTACTAATTATCATTATAGACCTACAGATCTACGAGTTTACGATTGGAGGTCTACGAGTGAGTTGTGAATCATGCCGAGCATTAAAATGAATAGAAGCTGCAATCATGCTGTAGTAGTGTAGTGGTTAACGGCGCTACTACTACGGTATTCATGACGGAAGTCGAGTATGTTCAAACATAAAACGTAAAATGTAGCACTCATAAAACATACATCACGAAAGATTCGGCATGTCAAGAGAATTTCTTCTTGCTTGTCCTGAGAAGATTGCGAGCTTTAAATGCGCAATTAGCAATACCTCGACCGTTATCAATTAATTTCTATGATTTATTCGTGATGATCGCCGATATAACATCGTACGTCGTTTAATATGTAAGCTACAATGACGTGTTCTGATATACATTATACTTTATAGAATATAATAAGGAATTATTATTAAAAATGAAGATGAGAACGATCTATGAAAAGACGACGAGGCGAGAGATATCGAATTGTCGTCTCAGTGGCTTTAGTCATGAAGAAGCTATGATTGGTTCTTAAGCTGATTTACATGGAAATCACAGCGGAAATAGACAAAACCGTGATCGGGATTGAGTCACTATTGCGAAGGAATATCGGTCACGGAGAAGAAATGATCGTCTTTCCCCAACGTAAATCGAGGATTTCGCACTCGATTATTCACCGGAATCGACTTTCATCGTATCGTATCGTGCTAACTTGAATTGTGCAGTTTATTCAATCAATTTACTATGTTTTAAAAGTCACGCGCTTTCTCTTCCTATAAAAATGTAATTAAATAAATTAAAATTATATTGTACGTGGAAATTAGTGGGAAGTCCAAGCATTTTTATGAACGTTATGTGAATGTTGTAAAACAACATATGGGATCGAATCGTTGGTTCGTTGCTCATCGATACGTTGGTTGATACGAGGCCGCGAAATTACTTGAATAATATTGCTCTATCAAGGTTTTATCGCCGACAGTCACGCGTAATGGCCGCAACAGCTTAAATATCCGCGCCTCTCGCGAGAGACGGTTCCATGACTCGCGAAATTATAGTCGTCGGGTATATCACGTTAATTACACCACCGCCGACGCCAACACCGCGCGTACTAATCGTATCTTTGTAATTAAAGATATTGCACGAAAGAGACGCATTTAATGGCTGCGGTGTTGTTTCTTAATCCCGTACGTCTCTATCAGCGCGGAGCTTCTAAAAGTGCTAAAACCATGGCTGGGTCCTAAAACGTTTTGCGGATACGGGGTAGGAGATAAGCTGGCCAGATAATTAAGTTATCTCAGTTAATTCCCAGCTAATTTCGCAGGCGAAGTTAAGTTATAAATGCATTATATGAAAGGTGTATAATTTAATCATAATAATTTAATTACTTTCATTCTTGATCCCATTTTTTTCGAAGTAACATAAAGAGATGCAAGAGGAATTCTTAGCCGAGAGAAATACCGTTGTTGAGTTGTATGTAGTTAAAGTCACCGTTTAGCTGTCTCGTTACTCGCAATTGCGTTTTCAGGCGCACGGAAGTGAAGTGCGACCACTCCTATTAAACGCATTCGCTATAAGAGAGTGTATAAAAAAAGATATTGCAAGATTTAATTACCGTTTTATTTAATTGTAATGGTCGCGAAGCTCAAATTCAGGGCCATATTACTTGAGATTATCCTTGTTCCGAGGATGCTATTACCTCTCCGTTTCTTATTTTTCAACATAAAATCTTCGATCGACTTTGACTCTGTTCTCTCAATGAAGAGCTCTTTTCTCGAGGAGTGAGATACATAACGGCCAAGACATCTCTCTAGGTCAATCTCTCATATAGGATATAAATATGTCTTATTGTGAGAAAAAGGCCATCCGTGTGAAAAGGAATCAAAAGAGGGAACTGCAAAAATCTGTAATAATCTCTCTCTCTCTCTCTCTCTCAATAAATTTATTTTATAATTATATATTTATACACTATAAAGTTATGTGCATATAAAAATAATAAATTTTATAAATTTCTCCATATTTATTGTTAATTATAAAACGAAATATTTATAATTTTGATTTCTTTTATTATTTTATAGTATCTTTCTTTTATTTCAGTTATATTTTATGTTAAGTATAATTATTATTTGCGTTTTATCTAAATATACGACATATGTATATAAAATCTTTTTATATCTTGAGATTGCTTAACAGAAGCGAAAACCAGAGATGATTCTTTTACGATTGGTTACGTCAGTGCGCAAAATCGACTTTAAACACGAAAGACAAAGCGAACGAGATTAAACATGCTAAGTTCGCGGGACGCGCAAAACGATCGACGTGGAACACGCGGAAGACAAAAGGGCTCATTCCATATTCGATTTCATATTCATGAACGCCTGCCTCCTTGACGATGAACGCGCTGCTCAACATGCTCGTCGACATCCGTCGCGTTCTGTCTCAATTTATGCCATCGCTAATTGTCATCGCGGTCGAACTTCGAAAGCCGACGCAGCGCATGCTGGGAATCACTCTCGGCTTTATATTTGATGAATGCGAAACGAGATTGCAATTCGAAGGCTGTATCGAAAACAAGAGGATGACGGCGTAAATGCTATTGTGTCGAAAAACAATGGTAACAATTCGTAGAGATAAAGCGTTCCTTTCGCTATGTTTTCTTAATGACATTTTAATTGTTAACGTTTACAACGTTCTATTAACTCTAAATTCTCAATAAAAATTTAGCCCAAGTGTTTTAATATATGTTGTAATTTTATAAATTACAAGAAAACGAATTCCAGGATAAAAATATCTTCAACTTTTGGAAATGATATTACATGAAAAATCCTAAATAAAAGTTACTTATATGTCAAGAAATAACAGGTTCAATGCGCATGGATCGCTGTCAAGGAATCGAATTGTATTACCATGATACTCGATCAAGAGAAGAGACGAAACTTTCCGAATAGAGTAAGCAGAAGTTCGTGCAGAATATGAAACGGACATCTGAATACACGGTCGATTGAAGGAGAGACTCAAGTCGGGCGAATATGTAGAAGTACATTCCAATCAGAGGGAACCGGCCCTTCTATCTTCGAATACGGAGAGGCATAATACAAAAACTTTGTAAGAGTGTCGGAAAGTACAACATACCACACTTTTCATGCTTTACCGACTGTATCGACATCGCTCTCGGAAACACAACGAGGCCATATTGATTTCTCCTGACTGCCGAAGGAGGACGAAGGGAGAAGGGTGGAAAAGTGGGGACAAGTTCAATAAATCCATCCCGAGTATGTCTCTAGCTAGTAAAATAGTTCTGTCTCTTTAATTCTTTGCGTGAATCTTCTTCCCATTTCGATATTACATCGTCAATAAATTTTCACATTCCTTCTACGCGATCAACAGCTGAATATGAATTGGAATTTTTTAAAAATTCGGTATACTGGACAATTTCTTCAGTAATATCGTTCGTAAAATATATTAAATAAGATTATTGAAATTTTATTTATTAAATTATATTTATTAAATTATCATCAATCTAGTCAATAGCATCAAAACTAGAAAGTACATTGTTCAAAAGATATATTAAAAAATAACGCAGAGAAATATAAATTGAAAGAGCATTGAATCAAATATATTTCACGTAGAGATTATAAAAAGTTTATCTTAATTATAGTCTTCATTCCTATTCTTTTATTTCATCAGCAAGTATTTAGTTATATATTGATTTATTTCATATCAATATATAACGTGGAATAAGTCGATACTCAAGCCGAAGATATAAAAAAGAATGTTACATTTATACGCTGAGATGGAAACATATCGGCTAAAAGGAATGCGGATTTATATTTTTCGTCGACGCGACTGATATACTGGCCTTAATCCCTTGGAGGATCGCGAACGGTAAGATACGCGGTAGATGGAATCTGTCTTAAGACCTACCCGTACGTCAAAAGTTTCGCGAGAGCGAATAACTGCGCGCGGATAAAAAAGTTTCGCGAGACTTTCGTCCCGTCGGGAAAAACGGCGAAGCGGCGCCCGACATTAAAAATACATCACCTGTACGGCAGCCGCGGGAGATTGTTATAAACTTCTGTAAATCATTCGCATACGGTAGGCGACGAGTGATGAAAGTGACATTTATAACGATACTTGTAGTAGCGTTCATATTTTTAATTAACTTTGAGCATCGTTTTAAATAGGTTTAATTAAGACAAAAATTTATAACGCTTTATGAAGCAACGAAAGATTTTTATTTGACGTTTAATCGAAGTAATAATTTAATAATAGACTTATATACATTAAAACTATTAATTTTAATTTTTAACTTCTAATTCCAAACTTTTAACAAGTTTTTTAATTTGTCTGATATTTATATGTGCAATATACGTAATAAAAATATTATGCCGAATAACGAAAATCGGATTGATTTTTTGGGAAAAAAGGTTCTCTACGAAAAATCACAAAAAATTATGATTTTTAAAATCTGCTCGCAATTTATCGAACTATGGCTGAGAATGTCTTTTGTCGGAAAGAATATTAAGTCGTGCAGAAAGATCTTGTAAGAATAAAACTCAAGGCTAACTCAGGGGCGCGGCGACATGAATGAAACCGACGTTAGTCACGCAGCATGCGTCATAAATTATATCAATCGGCACATTATCATCGGGGATGGTAATACACCGATGTGCGATGAAGACATCATTACAATTATCCGAGACCGCATTGGCCGCCGATTTGCTACGTGCGAGCAGTGCGATTTGCTGGGAAATGCATCGACTCCCCATCGCGCGTGCTCCTGCCATCGTATAATTCTTCTCCCTCGCGATTCGCACGTGCGTTTACGCGCGCACATTTTTATCGGCGTAATCGTTAAACCAATATGTCAGGCCATAGGATCATAGGTTGTGTCTCTATTTTCTCTTTTTCATGCAGCGAACTCGCATGCAAGAGAAAGATAGAGATACGCATCGCGGCGATAACGCTCGAGAATTTTCGCGTTATTTCCAAATTGCGGGCCATTATCGCGCTGGGCTTTAGTTACAATATGTTTCAGTGTTTATCGACAGCGATACACTCAACATATATGAGCGTTTATGGGCTCTTGACGCGATTATCGCTTGTGTTCCCCATCGGCGGAATATTTTTTTCATACATTTGAAAACGTTAAAAATTATACGATAAAAATAAAATATTTGTTGTATACACAAGCTCTTTGTATTAATTATTTCTATATTTGTAGAAATCAATTGTTGAAATATATTAAAGAGATACTGATAAAAATTAAAAAAATATATATATAATGTATAGCAAAATTGACAAAAAAATAACATTAATTGTAGTCACGAATCGATTTTGGTAGCGGATGAAAATTACGGTGACAACGTCTGCTTTTCGAGCGTCGATGATAATCCCGCTATTCAAACGGTTAAACCAGAAATCGAAGCAGTAATGGTTGTAGCTGTTTCTTCTCTTTTCAATGCGGTGTTAAATTTGTGGGTTATTAAGCCGTAATCATTGCACAGGTTCGCAAACGGAGGGCCACTCCATCGGCCGCGCTACATCAGAGGACAGCATGATGAGCCATAAATCGATTCGTAGATACTTCCTCTGTGAAAGTTAACTGCCGTTCAGAAAAGTTTTACTGTCTACGGGTTCGCTGCGTAAAAGCAGCATCATTGCCGCGGCTGAAACATAATTCGCGACCCTGCGGCTATTAGGGCCCCGTTATTCCCGCGTTATCCTCTCGTCGGTCTTTAATGAGCGTACAATCTCGATAAGCTGTATCAGATAGATACATCAATTTTTGCTTTCAATAGATTAATTTTTTTTCATCTAATTCAACTCAAGCTCTATCAGATAGATACATCAATTTTTGCTTTCAATAGATTAATTTTTTTCTCGTCTAATTCAAATGGACTGTCCTTGCCTAATGCGAGAGCAGTGATTTTTACTTATAATTGATTTGCTTCCTCTTTCGGTAATCGTTATTTAATTCAGCTAAATTGTTTCTATCTATATAATTTGAGATAGGAATATTTCAATATTGAAGTATATATACATTTAAATTATATAATTATTTGCAATCGTGATTATAAAACGCAAAGCACTTTTCGAGATTAACGTATATTTATGTTAATGTTACTCGTGTTGCTTTTCATCGAGATAATTAATAATATGCTATAATCTATCTTTAAATACATACTACATCGAAATATTAGCATATAACTTAATGATTGTTTTACAACTACTCATATTTATATTATTATGACAAGAAGTATGAAAGCGTCGACATTTCAGGCTTTGCAGGTAGTATGCGTAAGGAAAAAAAACCCGGAACAGTAAATCGCAGTTTGTGTATGCGTTTAATTAAACTTTTACGTGCCATCTGGCACGGAGAAACGATTATTGCGTTGCCCTTTTAACGAAGTCTTTTCCTGCGCGATAATGTAAAAATTACTCTTCTCTTCGTATGCATGTTGTAAGTATTACTTGTAATATTTCCTAGTATGCAGTAGGAAGTAATTATATAAGAAACATAAATAGTGTTTAATTCGAATTTACGATAGCATATGAATTATATAGTAGCTAGGATGAAAATCTATAGGTTCTAAAATTCTAAAGCTTTTTTAAAACATGCAATCCTCGTGCATTTTCCAAAATTTCTGAAAATGGAAAAGCACAATATTTTCCGCAATATCGGCATATTCAAAATTGTTGAGTTTATTTCATGAAAAGTATTGTCGATGAGCGATGGTAAAATTAGATTTGATTCAAAAGCCATAATCAGCCCGGCTGACTCGTTAATGCACGTATTCTCTAAGCTATAGAGTTATGATCAGTCCACGATTGGTCCCGTTATTGGTAATATTCGGTGCATTATGCAAATATGTATATATTGTCGGGTAGTACCGGCCTGGCGTTTCGATTGTCATCGATCGAGTCTCTCGACGTTTACGCGCAATCCAGGTCGCGATATCCATCATAATGCATTCTCTCGATGTTGAACACGCTCAATGCGGCTCAATACATTCTCGCGATGATACATTTAGGAAAATGAATGTGGAAATATAAATAGCAAATTGTGGAATATATAATTTGGTGAAAAAAGCATATGAAAGGAATCTAAATAAAATGCTACAGATGATTGCAATTTCTAGATAATTGGAGCAAATTGTAAACCAAACATCCGCGCTATTTCAATATGCGCATATTTAAAATTTCCTTTATCATCATATTTAATATTTACGGATTAAAAAAAAAGATATACACTCTTCGTTAGCAAATTTCCTGTGGCTGCAAAATCGTGTAATAAGTCAGCGACACCTTGTATTAAAATCTCAACATATTCACGCCCCTCGCAAATATTCATCGCGGGAGATAAAAGTGGTAGCGTCGGAGTCATCCGGAATTTTAATAAGACCGAGAGCTGAGGAGAAGATTAGGGACAAGAGATAAGCGAAAGAGGAATCATGTCGCTTGGAGGAAGAAACGTCGCTCGACTCTCTTTCGGTGTCATTACATAAGTGTAACCGTATCTTGCCGAGCGACGATATAACATCTCAATCTTCTTGCTTCAAGAACGTAACCAAGCAGCTAGACATTAGGGGACTTGAAACGAAACTTGCGGGAAATTACAATTTCTTGCAAAATTATATGAGTGTAAAAAAATTATAATCCCGCGAAAATGCAACTATAATATACGTTTTAGAAAAAAATTTTTTTTATATTTAAAAAATCGGCAATATTTTCATTGCAAGATAAGCTTGCGCTGACGCAATATTTTTCATTCGAAATTAACTTTCGAATCCACTGGCGAAGTGTTTGTATTACCATTCACGATACACCCGAGTATAATTTTCGCGGATGGTTAATATCGTACGTGTGACAAATCGGAACGAGGCAGAAACTGCGTAAACACACGCGCGAAAACGAATCGATGTTTGACGGGTAAGCGCGATAAAAAATTTACGCCCAGGTTGTTCGCGATACTTTTTGTTTGCACGCCCCTGCGGGCCGGCAACGGCATCGAGAGTATAACCGATCATATTTATTCGTCCAGCAGAACGTATTGCATCGGCGGTTGAGTTATGAATCCGTGCTTAACGCGAACAGCAGCGAAATAAACATGCCGGACGGAAGTTTTCGCGTGATTTACGGACGCGCGGCACGCGAAAATCTCCGCGGATTCGTCACAATTTCTCCAGCGCCGAATTGGAATCACGGGATCACGATTCGACTCGCATTATCCAAATTTAACCGGTAAACCGCTCACGGGAGCCGATAATACCCGTAAAAATAAGCGCGATCGACAGCATTCTTTATAAAAATTGGACGGGCGTTTTTCAAAATCTCTTAACCCGATAAGCGCGCAAAATCGGAGAAGAATAACGGACTCGCGAAAAATGGGACTTAAACCGTCGTAATGAATTTCGGAGTGGTATTTTCGGGAAATCCGGTTGCGATTCTAACGAGAGAGAGAGAGAGAGAGAGAGAGAGAGAGAGAGAGAGAGAGGAGGGAATCGTGGAATCCCTGAAATCTGACGTTAAAGCTGCATTTCCGCGTGCTTGCAGAAACGAGAAATTACGGAGTTACGATAGGTATTAGATACGGTGGTACAACCGGTGGCTGCTCCATTCTCTCTTTCTCTCCCTCCTATCTATCCATCTCTTTCTTCCGCGGCGTTTCGTGCTTTTCGAAGTTGCAACAAGAACGGGAGTCACAAAACTACTTCAATCACGGCGCCGCGAGCGGGCCGTGCGAAAACGCTTCCGGCGTCCCAATTAATAAGTTTCCTCGTGGCGATTTTAGAATTGCACATTCTGCGCGCGCGTTTCTCTCAGCGTTAAGAATCACGCGAATTTCGTAAATTCGATTCGCGGATGTTGAACGTACGCGTAAGTTCGTTTACTCTGCCGTAACTGTTACTTCTTTATCTTCTTGTGTTAATCGCAGTTAGTACCAGAAATTTCTGAGTTGTTTTATGAAGTTAAAGAGAGAGACAAGCGAAATACACGAAGAAATATAATAACACTTGAATGTATAAATAAATATATAAAATGTAAAATAGTGAATAATAAATATTTGTAAATTGTCATCTACATATAAAATTATATAAATATATTATAAAATTATATGAAAATAATGTAACGATATAAAATATATAATGAGATAAACAGAAATTGCGCATATTCGTATCACGAAGACATAAAAAATTTAATAAATATTAAAAAGAAATTTAATAGATATTAATACATTAGCGCACATGTGTTCACGGCTTCCATAATAAAAACATCAGGGAAAAAAAATTTTTTAAATATTTGTATGTATAGGTTTATATGGTCATGTGCAAAAAATTCTAAACGAGATTGCATGGAATATGGGAGGAGTATATTGAAAGTAGATATTCCACAAAGTTGCAGCAAAATTCTTCAACAATTTAACAGTTATCAGTTATAGTTATGACTAACTGTTGAATTTAGTTTTCGGATAAAGTAGGTCAAACGGAACTTCATAACGAAGTATTCGTTAATCCTGATGCTTTTCTACGTTCGGGAGAGGGCCCGAACTCTCGCAAGCACGCGATATTTTAACAATTTTGTGGCTCCATGTACAGCAGCACGAAAATAGCGTGTTAACAAAATTCCGAAATAATGAAATTACGAATTCCTTTTCATTTACGTGCATACAAGAGAAGGAAGAGGTAGATGGACGTGAAATGATAGAAATGGAAAGAGGGAACTTACTTTGTCCTGATGACGTCTATTAAATACAAAACCACAAGCTCCGACTAAATCGGTGTTTTGTTCATAATGTTTCTTCTCACAATAAAATGTTTTTCAAGTGTAATGAAATAATCAATGGTAATGAAAGATAGAAGTACTCGCGTATTATTACGCGTGACCAACAGTTAATTTATAATAATTAATATAAATCAATTATATATAATAGAATACATATATATAATTTAATTTAAAAAATATAGAAATTTTATGTATATGTATATCACATATCACTCTTGGATACTAATTTTTACAAATTCTTGGCTTTCACAATAATTTTTCCTTAACTTTAGCTTGTAAAAACGTACACATCACGCTGCACCGGAAGCGGAAGAATAAAACGAAATCAGGCGGTTTATTCCTTGCCACTGGGTGTTCTCTCTATTATCCTTCTGGCGTTCTGGCCTCCGTATTTCCTGCTAGCATGACTTTCGCACGGCTCTGACATGTCCTTGTCACGATTTTGCGGTCGCAGATTCTGACTTATCTACCCGCTCGATGAAATATCTCTATTTTTCACTTGACTTTGCCAAATTGACGCTCGCATCTTGTTGCCAGAAGATCCCACTTTATCTTCTTACTCCTTGAAATATTCATGAGAAATCATCTCATCGTTTTTATATCGAATAAATATCAACTTCATTTTAATTCACAAATTGTTAAAGGGAATTGCGAGTCTTTCGAGACATCCCGTACTAAATTAATTGTGAGAACTAATTGTGAAAACCGAACAATCACAATAATAATTGTAATTTTTATTCACTCGTTAGAAATACACATCTCAAAATTAAAACTTATTTGCAAGCAAAATGTTGCTATTAATTTTTTAATAAATATTGGACGTAAAATTAAGTAATTTTACGAAGCGAGAGAAAAATTGTTTACATAAGTTTTCATATTTTACGTAAATTACAGTGGACATATTTTTCTTTTCTCAAATTTTATTTAATATTCTGGGTCAGAGAAAAATTCATTTTACTCTCTAATATAACGTTTGTCAAAAGAGGAGCAAAATAAAAATTTGTAAGGTAAAGAAAAATGAGGAAGAGGAAGAGGCCAAAAACTAAAAACGAAAGCGAGAGAAAACCCGCGAAACAAAAAGCCTAAGAGCAAAAGTGAAAAACGTAACGGATGCCGGATGCAAGAAAATGGTGGTTGCACACACGTGTACCGAGAAGCGGTGAAGAACAGGACGCATTTGGTCTGCACGACGGATGCCAACCGTGTCTTCGGCCCTTGTTGCGGCGCCGGAAATGCAGGCGAGGGGTAGATATCACCTTTCTTTGTAGCAATGTAGCACGTCGCACTGGACCCCGGGGAGCCATTTCGAAGGAGACAGCCGTCAATTTATCCTGCCTGACAACATTGTCGACTCTCTCTCTCTCTCTCTTTCCTTTTCTATCTCCTTCTCTCCCTTCTTTCTTACAACAACGGCAACATATCTTCAGATTCGTACATGTCTTCGCTGACCGCGATTATTATGCCCAGATGGACGCTTTGTCTTGACATTTCGAGTAAAAATAAAATTTGTATATTATGTCACACGATATCTCATTTTGAATTTAGATGAAAAAAGAGGATTAAATTGATCGATAAAAAAAGAAAGAAAGATTAAATTGATAAGTATAATAATCGCGAGATTGTTTTTTACAACAAGATTTATAAGATTATATTATAAAGAATGTGATTCATTTTTATTCTATTTTTTAATGACAAATTTTTCATTTAATTCGGAATCAATCTTTTCTTATGTGAAAATGTCAAGGAAGTCATTATTTATTGTATAACCTTCAAATTTGACATATTCATATTTTTCAATCAAGTATAAATAAGTAGTAGGTGAAACAAAATATCGAATATGTCGAAATATCATCTATATGATAATATATGTAGACGATAGATTTACATAGATGACATAGATTGACAAATAATTTTATTCAATTTATCATTGTGTTGCGTTGACTTTCATATGAGAATGGACACTTTGGCTGTTAGAAATGAAATCAACTGGTTCTATGGCAACCAACACAGGCAGACACGCACAATGAAACCTGCGTCGTCTAGCGATTGCTGTTCAATTTGCACAATGTAAACTCGACAATTCTGCTGCCTTCAAACTTAGTAATCAACGACAAGTAATCTGACAGCATCTATTTCGAGTTCAGTATGTTTCATACTTTAGTTTTGCAATTACGCTCGTAAATGATAAAGTTTAGATAGTTACTATTAGCATAAAAGTAATAAATTGGAGACTAAAAATATATAAATATCATTCATTAAGAACCATTCTAAAGCGTTCCGATTAGTGTTTATTTATACTACTGCGATAAAAAAAAAGATAAAAGGATAAATTAAAATATTTCGACTACATAAAAATAGCTTTTTTTTTTCAAAATAGTATAATTTATAATAATTTTATTTTTAAACATTACTTAATTTCAAAAAAAGAATAAATCTATCAATAACCATTAAATTCAATACTAATGCCATATCCTTTTACAGATGAATGACTATAACAGGTGGTTCACCTATTGTCAAAGCTGAGCGAAACCATTAGACATGCTGTTAACCTACTTAACAGCGACAACGGTTAGCCGATTACATCGGCTCGATAATACATGTCTTTCTTTTCGATCTTATCGGTGGACCGCAGGCTCGACTAGTCGATATGGAATTATATCGCCATTTCCATAACACATGTTGCCATACCCGCAATGATATTGAATGAGTATACGTGCCATTTGGCTAAGAAATCAATCCTTCAATGATTGAATATACGCGAGATACTCTATTTCGAGATTGTAATCTATATACTTGAACAAATATATACTTAAACAAGAATTCTGCTTATGTAGAAGAAAAATTTCATTAATTTAATATGTAAAAGTTGTTTCGTTATATTATAAAAATATGTTTTGTTAATTAATAAAAACAAAATAGTACTACTAATAATACAATTCAAATCAAACTGCCAAAGGAAGATGTAAATATTGTATAATCGCCGCACTAATAATATCAGTATGATATGACTGCTAACAATACAAGTATCGTAGAATTAACGCTAATTGCACAAGCAACACAAGACTAATGCAAGTTTCCAAGTTTCTCACAGGCAAGCCTGATGCTTGACTTGCGTTGATATAACATCAGTTTCCCGTCTTCAGACAAGAGCGACCATAACTTATTATCGCATTTTGCGGTCTGTAACAACACACAGACTCGAGAGTTTGTCGAGAGAAGGAGGTTTTCTCGCGCTTGTTGTATCGCTCTTGATACACGCAAATTTGTTGAGCACGTCGCGGTCTTCCGGCAATCAACGTAAATTGTTAATATTAAAACTCAATGCGGAAATATTGTCGCGCGCGGGAAAATTTATCGCGACTTTGATTGGCCATTGGTTAGTTAGTGCGAACCCCGAGACAATAGACGCGGAATTTATTTGCGGTTGCAACCATGTATTGCTTTAAGTTTTTATTGTCGTTCCTTATATTCCACAAATGACTTCTTGTAATTATTGTGTCTACTATTCCAATTAGTATCTTGAATGAAAATAAAATATTTTGGCCTTTTATATTTTGAAAACAGTATAGATAAAATTTTGAAATTTCGAGAAATAAATTACAATTAATCGTGCTTTTATTATGATTAATTTTTTTAAGAAAACTGAAGCTTTTTTCTAAATGAATTTTCTGGTATTTTCAGGTGTTCTGTTTACAGTCTAGCATTGCAGGAGTCTAGCATCGCCGCGCTCGCAACTGTTTTCATAAAATTAATCAGTTCAGACTGACCGAGCCGGTAACTTAAAACACAACACGTCGTAACGCGAGGAAATGAGGTAAGACAGAGCGAGGTGAGGCCATGAGCGCGATTAGGTAACGTGTTACGTTACTCCCAACCAACGAGTTACGGATCTCAGTTGGCCAACCTCTCTCGTAAATGTGCTTACACAGACAGAACCTGTCGTCGTGCACCACGCCGTCGTCATAAGGCCGTAAGTACACAACGCTTAAAATTGCAGTGACGTACTTATCCAGTTTCCGAAAAACGGCACAAAAAAATTATATCAATATGTGCTTCCTATCAATAATAGATATGCAAACGATATCAGAAAACATTCTTTAATGGCATTTTAATGTTTCAAAAATGTCAAATTAAATATAATAATACATTAAATATAATAAAATATAAGAGATTTCACAAAATACAAAATATATACTGCTGTAATAATATTTTATAATATTTTTTGGCGATATATAAAAATACAAAAAAAATTTTACAAACTTTTTTTATATTGCGGCGAAGATTGTAGAGAGGAAATTTTAAGCTTTCTATTTAGATCACGCTGTTATTCTCGAAGAAAAAATTTTAAAATTTTTATAAATTTTAACAAAATTCTTTTTATACTTTTTATAATATTTTAATTAAATCCAGGGCACATTAAAATTCGAACACATTACTGAGGCTGTGAAAGAGATCGGTTGCAGGTTGCAGGTTAGAAGCAAGATCGTTGCGTCACATCGCATTTTACAATGAGGTACGCTTTTATGAGAATTACAAATCCCTCAGGCCTTGGGAGTAAATATATATCATGTTGACTGTGTATCTTTCTGCCACGATATTACATTGCATACCACATTCTCAAATTTAAAGTGTTAAACATTTTTATATGTTTGTCTATTGATCCGCGCCAAAATCTCAATATCGTTACCTAATCGAAACTACATGATATTTCGTAAAATGTGCGATAAAATTTCTAGTGTATAAAAAAATACAACGATACGTTTAAAAAATATAATAAAAATTAACATTGTTTAATGTAATGCAATAATTAACAATACAATAATTTAAATTTTTATATCAGAGTTTTCTTATTAATTTTAATATAAAGTAATAAATATATATATAATATTTCACGATTTTTGAAATTTTAAAATTTAAAGCACGTCAAAAGAAATCAGATACTTTGTTATTAAAGTAGATTGAATATATTTTTTCCTTCCGCACGAACACGGATTTTTCTCGCTCCTATCGGATTCTTTCGAGCAAACCTGGCGTGTTTACGAATTCAGCTCGAACTTTCTCTATCGACATTTTACTCTGATGTAATCTATCAATTTAATTTATTCTCAGCTCGCACAACGTTACGGTGCAATGCGATACAGGATATAACTCGGAAAGATTATCCAAAGACACTCCTCTCAATTGAGCTACTGAATTGAGTTTTCTCGAATGACAGCTCGTCGTATAAGTATTACATTCGTATAAAGAAAATGACATGAAAGTCGATTACTGTCATACGGACATCTCTATGGAATCACGCGGCGTACAGGCTATCTCAAAATAAATCATCAACGACAAATTTTTTTACTAGTTGAAATTTTCACGAGATGATATTATTAGTTGTAATTCTTCGAATTTTAATATTAAATATTTTCGTGCTCTCAAGTAAAGATGTTTTAAAAATATTATAATTATTATTTAAATATTATAAATATTATTTGGAATCCCAGAAAGGATAAAGCGTCACTATTAATTTGCCTTTGAGTTTAATTAAGAATGATTAAAGTTACGAGATTTAGTTTCTTATTAAAAAAAAAAGTTGACTGATTAAAATCCGATTTGTATATTCTGGGACACTCTATATAAGGTTTCCTTTCTCTCGGGATGTGCGACTGACGGCCTCATACATTTTCCAAACTCCTCCTGCCTGACGCATTTCGGATATTAGGTTTCGAACGTCAATCAGAGCACACTGCCATCGATCGCCATCCGGACAACGTGACAGCGACGGATTTGGCGCGAGTGTGTCGCCAGAAAAATAGATGCGAAATACCGTCAGAGTTTCCTCGTTGAGGGATCTCGCGCGCGCTTCGAAACACTAGATTTGTGTAATTTTCACAATTGCTAATGGAACATTGTTTCGCATAAAATGTATTGTCTCGCGAAACTAGTCAATTTACAAGTAATTCAGACTTTAGTTCTCTATTCAAATATTTGAACAATATCCTGGGAGAACAATTTTTATGCTAATAAATTCTTTTTTTAGATTCTGAATTGAATTTACAATTTTTAATTTGAAAAAATTCGGACTTTAAAATTAAACTTGTGGAGTAGTTTCCACACAAATACAATAAAACCTTCACAAAAGGCATTTTTAGTATAACATTGATAAAAAGGCTATTTCTTGACATTTCTAACATTTAAAACAAAGATAAAGATTTAAAATGTGAATTATATTTGCATGAAAAGATCTTTTAATGTTTTCGTAATTCTTTTCTGTTTTGTAGATATACCTAACAAAAGTTACATTGAGAACGTAATTGACATCATCTATTTATTAGAAATTGAAAGTGAAAAATGGAGAATGAAGAAGAGCGCATGTAATCGATCCAATTTCAGATCATTGTGTACGTAAATATACGTAATACAGCGAGAAAGCGTGAGGATTTTATGGATCAACGGCTTTGTAATTGAACGACCGATAGATCTTAGCAATTTACGAAGCCGGCAATCCGCGGATCCATCTGGCAATTTATGAGGCTAACAGTCTAACAAATTTAACGGGTCTATCGATCCATAAATCCCGAGGATGCAAGATCTCTCTACCGTTACATGTGTACTTTCGGTGTTTATGCTCGACCGTTTCGCATGGTTAAACACGCATCTTTTTTGCTTCCTCTAGATAAAAACTGATACGTGGGATAAAATCATTGCGAGAAAGAATTCCGAAAAACACAAATCTGCAAGTCATATTTTACTCTTAATGTCAAAACTATCGCTGTTGATATCGTCAAAAATGCCAATAGAATTTTGAAAAGACAATTTTTGTCACATTTAATTATTAGCGCAGAGCGCTCCATAAATGCACAAAACTAGGTCAAATTGATGCATGTCCGGTTACGTCTGTAAAACAAATACGGCGGCTGACAGTAGATGGCATATAAACGCGAATTTATGGAAATAATGACGAAAACGCTCGAGGCCTTTTCGGGGAACGAATGCTGACGCTGATGCGATTCTCGCGGACAGCTAGTTGTTACTCCAGGTAGATAAATAGGAGAGAGAGAGAGAGAGAGAGAGAGAGAGAGAGAGAGAAAGAAAGAATGAGAGAAATAGTTTTTATTCCATCGTAGTGATATAACTATTTACACGAGTTTACAGGAATTTACGCGCCGCGGGACATATGATACTTCTTCACTTCTTGATGATAATCGTCGTAGCACGTGTTTTCTTCCATGTCGAAATGATAAATGATTCGTATAAATCGTGACTTAAGTGGATGCGTTCGATTGCTCGATTGATACTTCAAACGATCGTTTCACCGACAAATGATTAGCGGATCTTGGTGATGATTGGCTAGCTATTCGCCTAATTGACTGTCAAGTGTGATGGAAGTCAAGGATTTCTTAAGTGAAATGTCAATGGCTATATGAATGTATTTGAAACTGCTAATATAATATAGGATAAAAAAGATGGAATTACAATAATAAAATTTAAATATTACATCCTGAAATGCAACATATATAAATGTCAGTATAATTATATAAGTTAATTAAAGATTAATTAAAAAACTAGATTTTAATATTGCATACATATTTTTTATGTATCTAAATTGCGAAAAATTATTCTGTAATATACAAAATTAACGTACGGACAAATTATGTAACATAAAAAATTGATATCCGGATAATTCCATATCGCATGAAAAAAAGAACGTAACTTTTTTTTTGCGAAAAAATTTCGACCATTGTCGTTACTTCATCTTTGCTTTTATTGCCTGATCTATGCGACAATATGAGAGGGAAGGCGAGGTCGCGATGCGAAACTACCACAGCCACGTGGGCGTATTATACGCGCGAATATATTCACCACCCTCGGTGCTGGCTCCGACTCTGCGCTCTCGGATCCAAGTCTCGGCTGCTGAGAACTCGGGAAAATCTCAGAAATGTGACCTTTTGCGCGCGCGAGACTCTCCAACTCTCTCTTTCTCTTGGCGGCGACCTAACACCGAGAGAGTTCGAGAGCGGGGTTTCTCACGCCTGCCCACGCACGCGGAGAGATTGATGAAGCAGTCACACTTGTTGCACGTGACTGCCCCTCTCTCTCTCTCTTTGTATTTTTTATCTATTTCTACCTCTATCTCACTCACATTCTTCCCCTCTCTTAAGCGAACACCTCGTATAATCGACACCCCGAGAAGAAGTGTTTCGAGTTCATCTCGACTGTAGAAATTAACGAGCGTATCCGTCGACATAGCTAGCATAATCGATCTCGATCGAAGCGTGATCGAACAGACAAGTCAATCTGGCGAATATTTTATTTTAAGTCACGCGGCGAGAAATTTCCCAGTGATTTCCACCTGTTGAGAATTACAATAATTGTGAAATAATTTATGATAGAAAGAATAGAATAATACTTTAAATATTATCTCTTAATTATACTTTAAATATTTTCTCTTTACGTTCAATTATTTATTTTTAAATATTTTACATTTTAAATATTATCTCTAAATGGACAAAAATTTGTATAACTTAATAAAGAGCTTGCAATATAATTTCTTTTTCTAAATGAATATATTTGATAAAAAGCACGAAATTTTGATTGAAAAATGTTTCTATAAATATAGCGTGCAGAGATTCTACAAGATATGCTTTTTATACTTTCTTTTAAAGAGAAATAGATAGCATTCTTTATTATTATTATTATTATTATTATTATTATTATTATTATTATTATTATTCTCGTTATAATTATCAAGATACCTTTGAGGAATGTAATCAATATTATAATAAAAAAAAACTATTAATTTCAATCTACATCTCATTTATACACACACACACACACACACACATATAAATGTGAAAAAAATAGATAGTAAAAAATAGAGGATCGTGATATTGACTCAGATGGATTTGTGTATGCGCAAATCTATAATTTAACTATAACTCGATGTCAAAGTGTATAAGCATCGATTATGCAACATTAACTCATTTATCGATCCAACACATAGGTACGATCGTTCCCACATTCTCCATCAAGCGATCTCGTCATAAAGTCAAATCACTTTCGCGCATAAACACCATCGATCACGTAGTGACGCGATCTTCCGCGTGCGTTGATCCTTATGAAAGAAAAAATGGAGAGAAAAATCGAATTAACCCACGCAAAATCAGACATCAGCTAAGATATATATACATGTACATATATTTAAGAAACTAATTCAATTTCTCAATTTGATAGTTAATCTCCGCGAAAGGTTAATTTAATTAGCTCGAGATTCCAGATGTGTGAATTAAATCTTTTAAGAACGAAATATAAGACTCACGATCCTGAACATGTACGAAAATAATACAGAGTGCATAATTTTAATTTAAAAAATGTTAAATCTTTTACGATATATATGTCATATACATTTTTTTCAATTTCTTCATGTAGCATGTGCACTATTAAAAGGAAATATAATACAGTCAAAATTATGCATATAATCTATACATTCTTAGCTTACATAAATGTTGTTATTGCTAGAAATGGACTGATGAATTAGATCATAACAAATCTCCTATTTATATTTGTAATCATGATAAATTGAAGAGAATATCGAGTACTTTGCTACTCTACCAAAATAGCGGCTGCCACTGACGCTTGAAACCTGCAATGTCGTATGCAATCGATCGCGCTTGCTTGCAATCGGTCTCTCGCGAAACCAGTTACATCGTTCTTTGGGTTGCAACCCATCAACGATAGTGGCGACGATCGCGGTTTATGTACCACCCCTCTCGAATCCTTCTCGATCTCGATGCCTTTCCCATCCAATACACTGCATCGGGAATGGGATTGTTCGCGATGCTCACTGAAAATCGAGCGACAATGATTTCACAAGCTGGGAATTCCGCTCGCGCGAAAGAAACGTGAAAAAAGAAACTCAAGATTTTACGAACGATCAGCGTCGAGCAAGAAATGGAAAATCAATTGAAAACATCGCACTTTATATTCGATCGATGTAGCACGCATGTACGATACTTTTCCGATAAAGCAAAACACAAAATAATAAAAAAAATATTCTAATCAATAAAAAATATTACAGTTACAATAATTGCAGTTTTTACACAAGTTTTAGGTATAGTGTTTTATTTACTTTAAATAAAAAATATTTGGCACACTTGTGTGTGCTTTGGAAATATTTATAGAAAATGTATAGGGAATGTACATATCTTGAAGCTCTCTGATAAATCTAAAATCGATGTTTTCTTTGATAACCAACACAATTTTACTGAACATTCCATAGAAAATCAAATAAAAGGATCGTTTATCTTTAGTCTAGAAAATAGTGAGTAAATAACTGATTTCCTTCGTTATTTTTGTACATATATATATAATCGCCTAGCGAAAAAGATAAAATTTTTAAAAAAATACGCGCACAAAGTGTCCTCCAAGCGATAGCATGTAAAGCTGGATCTATGCCCGGTTACACGCGATTCGTCATAGTCAATTGAAACTGTCGTTGTACATATATCGGCACATAGGGACATTACTCATCTCCGTGTAATGTCTTATCGATCTTCGCTTTATCGAAGACGCCGCGGCAATGCATGAGATGTGTGGACGTAAATTATTCAGGACCGGCGATTTTGAATTACGAGAAGCCCGTGTGTTAAATATTAATATGCCGCGACCGGGGACATAGAATAAGCGTAGGAAACGCGACATAGAATAAGCAATACCGAATATATAAGAAATGACGAAAATAAGAAATATTTCAGTTGAGAGACAAGCTGTACGTTTTAGAGACCAAATCTCTGTGACAGTTGTCAATGATCTATTTCTCGATGTCGAAATATTGCATGTAATTTATTATCGATTAGTCTATTTGTGCACTCTTCAGTCGAAATATTGCATGTAATTTATTATCGATTAGTCTATTTGTGCACTCTTCAGTTCAAATTGTGCGTCTCACTAAGAAAGGCTGACTTGTGAAAATATGTATAATATTCTATTACTGACTATAAAACTATAGAATAATCCAATGGCTTCTTCACGAACGGTCGCGTGAAATACGGCGGCGTCGGAAATTATGATCTTCACCCTTTCTCTCTCTTTTTCTCTTCATCTCCCGCTTTTCTCCTATTATATTAATAAAAGGATATGGTGTGTATCTATATTACTATGAGCAGCAAGCGATCAGCACGCGTGAACTGCAAGCATGTCTGCATGGGCGCTCTTGTAAACATGGGCGACCATGCATAAGAGAGGGACTTTCACTGCACATTATTAGATACGCGTCGGAATGCGACTACCGTAAATCGCGACTGTGCAGTAGTGCCGTAAGTTGCATCGTAAGTACCTCAGCTGTGCCATTTCCTTCGTCCCAAAATTTTAATTGACCGTATTTATTTCGCGTTCGCTTAACACAGAGAAAAATTAATGTAAAAACTAATTATTTAAAAATATCAAAATATCATTTACACTGCATGCCTATTTTAACATTTTCTGTAAAAAGAAATAAAGGCAAACAAATTATAAATTAGTAAAAATACTATATAAAATTTCGATGAAAAATAAAAGAAAAAAATAAAGCGCAAAATAATCGATAATGGCTAATCTTATGTAACCAATGAGAGAATATATTTATATACATATATTAAGATTTATATTAAGATTTATATATTCTTTCTGTATCAAATTATATTTTTTAATAAATATTTCAACTCTACACAGAAGAAAATAGCAGAAAAATATTAGAAAAATTCATGCCGCGTATAACGTGTAACACGATTAAAAAATATAAGTGAAGATGGGGAGAAAGGGAATTGGATAAAATCGATTCGTGCAAGTAGGACTTGAGGACGCTATCGATCGAGAAAAAGAGCAAAGTGCAGTTTATTCGAGCCAAGTTTTCGTGTACACTGTGACAGACGCGACTTATGCTAAAAGACGAGAAAACGGATGCTGCATCCTCTAAGATGCAGTGACGCGACGCGCCTCGTAGACTTTCACCCCTTTGAGAACGACAAGTCCTCGGATTTACCCATACGCGGATAAGTCGTCTTACGTCCCAAAGAGCGGATATCGTCATATGAAAGATCAGCACCGGAATATTGCGCATACGGAGAACCGACTGGATGTCGCCTCAGCGAAAGCCAAATCTAACATCGGTCGACAAAATGTCGATATATGTATGTATATCGAAGAGTTCTTTCTCGCAGTGAATAATCTCCTAAAATAGTAATATCATTTGCTCGCGAATAAATGCATGAATGGAACGAATGGCTATTCGAAGATGAACTGAAGAGAGAAAGAAAGTGGCAAGATCTGAAATAAATATTTCATTGCGATCGATTCGAAAAATTAATAATAGTCATAGCGATAAGAGAGATGAGTAGAATTATTTTTGCATTTAAGTAATAAAACAAGTCGATCCAATTTCATTAAATTTATGATTCTGGAACTTTACAGATTTTTCTATAAAACGAATTTTTATAGATAAAAATTTATCTATTTTTCAAGTTCGTGTTTTTAATCATTTTCTTATCATTTATTTTTCTAAAAAAAATCGTAATAAAATATTAGATTTTTTTATTATTTAATTTTCTATATAATAATTAAAATTTTTCTACATGTATAAAAATACTCAACTGTAGACAAGCCATAAAAGAAAAAAGCTGGTTAGTAGCATGCTCAATGAGAAATAATCCGCTTATCTGAAAAGGATTCCAGCCTACCGTTAAAACGTTATTATCTTTAATGACGCATAATATGGCGATAAAAATTAAAAAATTATAAATGCAAAAGTAATAAAAGTGAACGTTTAACAGCTCGTTACAAGTATTAAATGCGAGAATAATGAAATTCTGCTGTCGCATGTATTTGTAACACTATTACCTGCAAAGTTATGTATCTCGTGCAGGATGGTGTGACATTTATATTGCTCGCTAACAAATTCTTGCTCTATTTAATGCAATTCTGAAGCGAAAATTGTAAAAATAAAAAGGCCTTTGTATGTATTCGAAAATATATACTTGTGCACAAATACATACAGTTGCATTCCATCGAGTAACAAGTATTTAACAATCAAATTAATGCTGCTTATCAGCATTGATTAATACCCACGTAACTGACTGTGATAAACTGACCTAAAGATGTAATTTCCTCATTTATTAGTTGCACAAATCGACGCATCATAAAATTATTATCATCGCATAACTATCAGTAAATGTACCGACAAAATATTTAATAAATTTTAATTAACAGCAGTGTGTTATTATTTAAATTCTTAAGTTTATGTAAGATTGTTAAAATGGGATAAAAAAACAGGAGATAAATTTTCGAATCTTTTTTTCTGAAATTTTCTGTAAATGAATTTGTAAAATTTCTTGGACGGGAACCTTAACAGACATCTTTTCAAAAATATGAATATGGATAACTAATATTCCGCATTAAGCATTATTCATATTATGCCATCACTGATATTTTAATGCATCTTTCCTTGTTCATTTTTAAATAAAGCAGATATAAATGTAAATTGCGTTTGAGTGGGCGGTTCTGGTTGCCAACAATGTAACGCAATATAACGTAACCAGGAAAAGTGGCAAAGTAGTGTAAATGTATACATACATTTGATTGAATCTAGATATGCCGGAAGGGCATTTACATTTCATGAGACGTCGGCTTAACGTTCTTAGAACGATGATAATATGACGTATCTCAGTTACTGCTCTCTTTCTCTCTCTTCCTCTCTTTCTCACGCCGGAATTCAAAACGCTCATCACGATCGAGTTCGCGTACTTAAAGATAAGATAACGCCTCCAGGTAAGCCGTCCGAATCGCGTCTGCCTGCGAAATGACTTCTCATAATGCAGATATATCCCGCGAATGTAACAGGTCAGATGAGACCGACGTGATAATGTCACTGTGATCTTTTCAGATGACACTGTGAATGAGAAAAAATTCTAATACCTTAGAATCATGATAAAAATTTTAATTTCATTTAATTTCACAATAATGTTTAATAACGTCGATGCTAGGAAAAAAGTCGCGCAAAGATACATTTTAAAATATTTTTATTAATAAATTTAAGCAAAGATGTTTTTAAAATTTTACTTAAAGTTTATATAAGAAGAGATTCAAGATTAAATTACATTCTCTATATTTATGGAATATTTAATTCTCGTTACGCTAGTTGTGAATCATTTTATACGCCCACGCGAAGAGAAAAGACACGAAGGAAATAAATATTTTAAAGGCGCACACATATATACCTCTCGACAGAGAATAGAATAGAAAGACGACAGTTCGAGAAGCCGTAATTCACAATTCGAGCGCGCCACAACTGTAGCTAATGAAATAGCACATAATAGCAGATAAGACTCCTCCGCGGAACGCGAAGATGACTATGGCATGCTTCTTCTTCTTACTTATGCGAGGTCGCCATAAATCTCCTGCCGGTACGAGGAATTCGCTCGAAGATAACTAAAGATCGCGAGCATGCAGCTGCAGCTCGGTGAATACAGAAGGATGAGGAAACAGGGGAGACGAAAGGGGAATGAGTAGGTCGAGGAGAAAGCAAGCAGATACGTGGTTCAGGAGGGCGGAAAAGAGCAGAGGAGAGGGAGGAACGGAAGAGAGGCAGAGAGAAAGAGAGAGAGAGAATAGAGAGAGAGAGAGAGAAGTTGGTTAAAAGCGACTCCGTTCTCTTCGTGAGTCGTTAAGACAAAAGGTCGTTACAGGGCTGCTGCCACCCTCTTCTTCGCTCCGCCCTCTTCTGTTCCGGGTATATGTCACTCGCTAAACGAGTAATTAGTAATTGCGCGAGGGAGGGAGATCGCTAGGAAGTCACTCCTCTCGGGATGCTTCTCTGCTTTCTTCGGGTGTGTATGTATGTGTGTGTGTGTGTGTGTGTGAGTGAACATCGGTATGTGTACTCTCTCGCCGTCGTGCAAACAAGCAATGATAGGCACCGGGACGTTTTCTACCCCTTCGAAGAGGATCCTGTCGGAGACGGAGGAGTTTCCCGGAGGATTGCGGCCGGCTGCTGCTGCTGCTGACGAAGTCGATTCCGGGGACGTCGCGCTCGCGCGCGGCGAATCAATATTTGAACTCGCCGCTATGTAAATCGCAGAATACCCCCGGCTACCGGGAGCACGCCGGAAGACCCGAGGAGTCGGATTGAAACGTTCCGTTAAACTTTCCGCGGAAAGCAGTGCAGGCGATCGTCATTGTGTACGTCGGGGAGAACTTATTTGGTTTGGCCAAATTCGATTGTGTGAAAATTCTCAAAGTTAAGAATAGAGAGACGTGTAGGAGAGATATATGTTGTATTTGGAAAATTTATTGCGATGAATTGAAACAGGCAGATTCGATGTTACGCGATATAGATGCCATCTCAGAATATCTGTCAAGCCTATACATGTATCTTTGCGATCGTGATTGTTGTTTCAATGTCTTTTCTTTTGTACCAGTTTGGATGATCCGCAATGGTTTTTCTCTCACGAATGAAGCCATTGAAAGGAAAAGGCGGAGGACCCAAGTATTTCGTGAACGAGTCGGGGAGTTCGTCGAAGCACTTCCGGGGACGATTCTTTGCAAGGACTTACTTTTTAAGACCGTCCGCGTTTTGATTGCACAATCGATTCGAGCCCGGGCTTTAAGCGGCGCGAAGAAAAAGTCACTGAATGGCGACTTGCTCCTCTTTTTCTTTCCCTTTTTTCTTGTTTTTTTTTGTCTTTTCTGTCACCGTTCGCCCTCGAGAATCGCCGCTCCGACAACGATCGATCGACTTTGCAGATCAATGCAAAATAGCCGCTTTTGCGACAAGAAAACTCTTCGAGACAACGACGACAGGAAACTTTAAATATCGCGTCCTCTTCCTTAAATCTTCCGTTCGAAAAGATTGAATTCCGTCTTCCTGCCCATTCTCTACTTACTCTTGACGATCGCACAAGTCGGTGCCTCTTCTCTAAAAGCCAATCTTTAGTTCTTGTGCTGACTCTTGAATATGCGACGGAGATTACTTTTCGAACGTTAGAAAAAGATTCTATTTGAGACGGCAGATTTTTCTAGAGAATTGTTCATTGTTTTCAATAGTTTCTTAATGTAGCACAATTTTAGCTTTCAAAGAATTTTATATTATAATAATAACTATCTTTATTTAAATACATTCAAAAATATTTTATATATTTTCATAAAACATTTATTAATAGTAAACATCAAATAGAGCTACATAAAGAATTATTAATTATATTTATAAATATTTCATTTAGGTATAACTTTTTCTATAAAAAATATATTCCAGCGGTACTATTCCAACTGGTGCATTATTCAAGTCGCCTCCGAGTTAAAAGAAACGGTAATGTAATTAAATGTTTATTCCGAACGTTCACGGTACGTTACAATTTATGTTTCCTTCGTAATTAAATCTCCACAACACGTTATGCTAGTTTTTACGATGTTATTACGTTCTTATCGGCATATTTACTCGCTTATATCGGCGCATTTGCTCGCTGCTTTTAAAAAGAAATAACGCTCACGGCTACGCGGCATTAATGATGTCCCGTGCATCACCTTTAGCATCGTTTCGTCTCTCATCATCGTTTCCCGTTACGTACTTCATCAAGTGAAACATCCGAGCTTATCACTTGCACGCGCGTGCGCGAAAAACGATAAACATATCGTTCGCAATATTAGACGAGCGTAATAAAGTAATATCGATATAGCTGCATCTCATCATCCGTGAAATGCACACGCATGTCCGTGTGTATAATGAGACACCGAAGAAGGATATTAATCATTCTCGTATACGTGTACGTGTGCACGTAAAATATTTCGCGTATTTTGCGAATGCGATAAAATCCGTACTATAAATCCGTTTATGCAGCAATGCAGAATCATGTACACGTGACGAAATTACGTTAAAATGAATTATAGCTGAAATGTAAAACCGTTTATCCCGTTGACAGAGAAAGAGAGAGAACAATGCGGTGTAACTGGGTGAATCATTGATAAAAAGCTAGACTAGTCGGACAATTTCAAGATCCACTGCGTCAAGAGAGAAATATACACAGAAAGATTTGGTTTCTTTCAATAAAAGAGTTAAAAATCACTTAATTGAAAAATTAAATGCTAAATTAAATATTTTTCCATTTGCATATCATTCCATTTATATCGCATAAGTCGCAAAAGAAACTTGAAATAAAACTCAAACTTTCCTCTAAAAATTTTCACTTTGCAATTAAAATTTTCTTTTAATTTATTAATAACGTAAAATTAGATTACTATCATTATACATTAATATCTATTAATTTACAAGTTTTTTACTAGTATTGCTTTTTGTATATGAACAGGAGAAGTCATTTAGAATTGCAACTATGTCACGGCTACGAAATACGCACGTAAAACGTAAATATCTTAGAGTTTTATTAATGCTTTAATGAAAGCACGTTTCTCCCTCCCTTCCTCCTCTCTTCTCGGTATGCGGCAAAGTAAGCCGCAGTAAGCCGGATTATGTCGAAAATAACAGTGTAGGAGAGAGTAGTACGTGTGTGTGGAAGCGAGAGGGAAAGAGAGAGGACGCTTCGTCCCCCGGAGAGATGACGAGCATTTCCGCCGCCTCGTATCCTGTCGGACTATTAAAAAATGGACGATGTCGCGCGATGATATAACGCGTGGCAGCGAATTACGTTACGGAAAAACGTACGTGACAGCAGGCTATAGCATCAGGCAAAAACCGACTTTTTATTACACACTGAAAGAGGACTCGGCTCTCTTTCGCGTTCGCCATCGATCGATCGTACATGCATGCGCGCGACGTTAATTTTTGACAAGTGTCACTGTGAGTTCTACTCGGTTCCGATGTTCTCGTTGAAGGCACTATCGATTTCGAAGGAGGCTCGATCCGAAATTGCAGCTGCACCGGCTTTTATACGACGAAACGTCCAACGCAATCAATTTTCGATCGCGAGTCGGAACGGTGAAGTTTTCATGAGAGATCCCAGTATAAATCTGTATATCGTGCTTTTTTTTTATCACACAGTATCGCAGTTGCCACTATACAAGTTTGGCGCTCGTTCAGCTTCCAATCTTTCAATTCTCGAGTCTTTATTTTCTACTTTGAATGACTAATTGTCAATTGTCGGGTTTTTATTTTTTAATTTCGACGAATGAATTATTTTCTACAATATTCAATTCTCTATGCATTACCTTCTCTATAAAATATATTATCTATTTATAAAAAATACTTTTTTACGCAGCGTTTATTTATTATAAAATATATAATTTATTGAAGACAAATTTATCTAAATTTGTGTATTATAGAGTAAATGTGCTTTTTATGAAATTCTAAATAATAAATACACTTTGCGATATGGAGGCGTACAACTCTCTATTTTCCAACTTTCACTTTTCTTTCTCTCTCTCTCTTTCTCTCTTTACTTTCTATATAATAATTTCCCTCCTCGATTTCCCTCTTCTGTATAAGAGAGCGAGTTTTCTTGGAAGACTTTCTGCAGATACAGTTATACGTTGGAATAAGATAACTCCATTTGCCGTATAGCGTTATAAGGTATAAGAGCCGACATAGCATGCATCGAAACGGCATTCGTTTTCATCGTTAAAGAATGGCACGGGGTCGATAAAGACAACGGCGAACGGTATTTGCATTTACAATTGCCGTGCGCTACCGCGGATTATCCACATCCTCGTCCACTTGTAC
This sequence comes from Camponotus vicinus, assembly GCF_025532165.1. Lineage (NCBI taxonomy): Eukaryota > Metazoa > Arthropoda > Insecta > Hymenoptera > Formicidae > Camponotus > Camponotus vicinus. The sequence goes on from NW_028141980.1 coordinate 9,776,686, forward strand.
AATCGCTATTGAGAAATCGATCGAAATCAAGAGCAAAAAGAGAAAGAGAGAAAATACATTTTTATATTTATATCAAGCATATCATACTACCAGATATTCGGGCCACCGTTATTACTTTCTCCAATCTCAAACAACGTGTAATACACGTTACTATCTACGTGTGATGCGTTTTATTCTAAAAATGCTTATCTAAGGAAAGGTGGAAGGCATTCGATGGCGACGTGTCGATTGTATGTGCGCTAAGAAGGAGAAAGCGCTCGGTACGACTTGGTGTTACAGAAAAAAAAGTTACAAGCGGATCGCGACGCGATAAGTTTGCAGTCCCGGAAATAACGGTAAGGGAATCCTTTTCGCAATAGATAAGTAATTAATTCGCGAGCCGCGCGCAAATTAATTACTTACCTATTCACCGACGTTCTCGTCGTTGTCGACTTCCCCAAAAAGGACAAGACGAAAGAAAAAACGCACACCGCGATATGCTGCATACGGGATGTACGGTTACTCGCGAGAGATGCTTCAACGAATTATTGAGGCAGTAACTGGGATCGGGCTCTCTCTTTCTCTACGATATTCCGATGGATGGCGAATTAATGGAGTTCGAGACTAGGAAGTCTTGTTTACGAGCGATACAGTTCATTGGAGCATAAATATAAAGCAGGAAAGAGGAGTAAAGGGGAGAAATGCTTGTTACAAAATATTAAGTATATTCCGTAACAACATCGATTATGCATTCTAAAAAAAATCTAAATAAAATATCACTGATGCAAATAATCTTATGTGAAATGGAAAAATTGGAATTTAAAACAATTTTCTTTAGCTATCAATTTCATACGATCTGGAAATCGTCTCGCTAAATTCGCCACTGAATATGGCCGGGGGCGAACGCGAGAAAGTATATATATACAGATAATATTGCAGAAGAAAAATATAGATATGGTGCAATTCTCCCATGCGGAAACTATTTTGCGGAGGAAGTGAATTGCTAGCGTGCACAAACTTGCGAATAATTAACAATGTTCACTTTTATGTATTTTATTTTATACGAAAAATAGAAATTCGAATTGGAATAAATCCACGAGAAGCGTAAAGTATCGTTCATGCGAACAATTTAGCGAATGTAGCCTGCGGAAAGTCCAAGTGATGAATCAAGAAAAGAGAATGGCGGAGACTAACTTCTCTCTGGGAAAGATACTATCTATTTCGAAAGTAACGAGAGATATAGAGACTGCGGTTTGAATAATGCAATATCAATTTCGATCGTCCGATAAACATCAGATATTTATTACGAATGGCCCGTGGTTATTTATAAATTGCTGCATTATTCAGTGAAAATTATTAGCTCATCAGCGAATAAAATGTTGTACCGCTCAGGATATCGCTAATGTATTTATATCGATCATAAAATTAAATGTATAACGCGAAAGAAAATTAATATCATCAAAGGGAACACGGGATAAAATGACTAATGGAAAGAGGCTCGCGTGTATTCGAGGATAATTCGCAAACATACATGTATGCAAGGGACAATAAAGAGAGAATAATTAATCATTTATGTAAATAAAATGAAGATATTTATATGACACGAGAGAAAAATCAGATTGTCAAACAGGCTGCGGATAAAGTGAGTGGAGAAAAAAATTCGTGCATATTTGAGAAAAACTCGCTTATTACGTTTGCGAGAGGCGACAAGAATGGAAAATAGGGACGACGGTGCGCGACCGGTAATTTCAATGCAAGCTCCGCGAGAGAGAAAGAATGGATAGTAGCGGCAAGGATGAAGCAGGGACTGCGCGCTCTTAATGCGAAAAGTTTAATGATATTAATGAAAGTGGCTGTATAGCGGTAGGCGCGCTGCATTTTCAGCGCGCGCGCGACTCAACTTTAATAATATCTGCTTCATTTACATTCTCGCAAATACTAGGATGAGAAGGTCCGGCGCGCACCGGAGACCGCGCGCTAAAACGAGGTCGGTGCCGTGCGCCCGCGAGGAGATAATTCGAGAGCGACGTCGCCAAGAGAAAGAGAGAGAGAGCAATGTTGCGAACCGCTATCTCTTAATTTCTCGAAAGGCCGCGACTGCTCTCTTCTTCCACCGCATCATTTCCGCATTATTGTACATCTGGTACGTCGGGAAGTAACGAGCGGCACGTTTTCTCCGCGCCGCGTAATTGTAATTCCGCTAAATTACCGACTCTCGAAAGTGCGTAACGGCGCGAACGATGCCGATGGGAAGGCTCCCGGTGGAGAAAAATATGCGCGCCGTCTAAATTCTCGCGATATCTCTCCGCTTTATTTCTCTCGTCGTCTAATCGCGACTGGATGATGTTGGGGAGAGAGGAGAAGAAGCGCGATTAGATCTAAATACGCGTGGACCTTAACGGATGCGCGAGATCATCAACGTGCGTCGTTTATGCGTATAAAAACTCTGTTTCGCGTCCGTTGCTCGTCCGCGAGATTATCGTTGCTATCGCGATATTCCTTCCCGCTTTGACTGTCCGTCTCGCGAAATGAGGATGAGCGACGATTAAATTTAATTAACTGTAACAGCTGGGACTTACCGGCTCGCCGGAGTATCCGGTGGCACTTGCGCGCTTAATGCGAAAGAGAAGCTTACCTGAAACAGAGAGAAAAGGGGGTAGCGATGATTATTATTATTCCACGCTTAAATGAGAAAATTGTCGGTTAAAATTAATACCGTGGTGCTTCAAAGAAAGCATCTTTTCTCTTTTTTCCTTTAAAAATGCTATCTCAAGTAATAATGTTCTAGATACTTTTTAATGTGTTTGCGCTCGTTTTTTAATTTTAACATTGTAAATATGTATGCTGTTGAAATTCAAGATATAACAATATGAATTTTCTATGTGTTGTTAAATGGTTTAAAAGTTTAATGGCTTTAAAAGTGATTTCAAATATTTGCATGAAATGTGATGTGTCATTTTTAGAGATTAAAAGATAGAATATGTAGGAGAGTGTCTCACACACACACGTATTCTAAATTTAATTTCCAATATCTATTTAATTTTTTAACACCTAATAAAATTCTAACCTGGAAGTTAACTAATGAAATAGATTAAAATAAAGGGAAAGATTAGATATTTTAATCAAAATGATAAAATGTCGCGATAAGGAATATTATTAAATTCTTGCTATGAAGAATTCGAAGAATTGAGGTCAAAGATAAGAATATATTTTTCAGAAAAATAGTCCAGAGCACATATGATATGATTTCTGTATGTTATATAATATTATATATATATACACGTATGGGAATACACGTATAGTCTCAGATGGCACATATAGAAGACTGATCTATTATATTACTTTTCGAAAGCTCGAGAGGGAAGAAAATGTCTTAAGGAGAAATAAGCAATATTTGCTGAATCGGACAGGACGATTCCATCGATATTATGACGCCTTCTCTCAGCTGCTGTCTCTCTCTTTTCGAGTTCCTGAGAAATTCTCGCCGAAAAGAGCGTCGCAAAGAGGGTCACATTCTCGTACATATAGTGAAAAATACCGATCGAGATCGATTAATACGTAACCCTCGTGCCGAGAAATTCGTCGTAATCTCTCGTAGTTGAAGCCTTTAATCTCGTTCGCAAGAATGATGAAAGATGTGGAACTGCCGCGGATTTGTGCCGTCAATATAGATTCCGGTCGCGCGACCGAAGCCCCTAAGTACTTCGGCGACTCGTTTCGACCACCCTTTGAATGACAATAACTCCCTCCGATATAAGAGCGAAGGGGAGAAAATGGACGGGCGGTCGACAGGATAAGAGAGTCTCTGCACGAGGGCGATTGTCGCCGGGAAAACGACGGTCGCTCGTAGTAACATCGATTGCAGATCATTCCTCTGCAAAATCGCGGGATTTATGGGGATTTCGTAAGGATTTTCAAACGTGTTGAATTTCGAGATAAGCAAATTTTACCGGACCTTCTTTGAAAGATCAGTATTTGTAAAAGCTATAAAGAATTTTATTTCTCCTTGCATTATAGGGACATTTTATTTTTGTACATTCTTATTTATTGTAAAATTATAAATAGTATATACATGTATAATACTGAGGTTGCAAATAAAATAACTGGTTCTCGATTAAAAATCTCATAATGCATGCTCTCTCTCTCTGTTTTTATTCTCTATGTCTTCTGATAAATAAGATATAATTTTTATTAAATATCAGTGTCTTGAAATTAGTACAATCAATGTCAGTTTGCGGTTTAGAAAGCATTTATATCGTTCGATTATATTCGATGTAGGACATTTCTCTTATTCCTTTTCTCTCTTTTTTTTCTATGAAACCACAAAATGACGATTCTAATCCAAGATACAAAAATATTCTCGGTCCATTATTTTCAGTCACGATATCGTTTTTGAAATAAGAGATTTTCTATAAACGACCTATAATTTACCTCTTTTATTAAATAACAGGTAATTTTTGTCAAGACTAAATAAATCTATTCGAAAAAAAGATAAATATATCTAATCGAATGATATAAACGATATTTCACTGCAGCAATAACGCAAAACGACATGACGGACCACACATCGATGTCAGTAGCGCGCGAGCACGAAACCCATAACTCGTGAGACTCATGAATAAGCACGCGACATAACGAGTCTTTTCCCGTGGGAATTTTATACGAGACGAGAATATATCGCGAGAGAGATCGCGAGAGAGATCGCGATAGCGAAAAAGAGAAGGAGAGAAAGAAAGAGAGAGATATGCGCGTGCACGATATGTGCACTTCGTATTTGGCTCTTTAAATAACCGCGAGAGACGGTCAACAGGGGGAATAACAAGAGTGAGAGTGGGAAAGGACTTTTCTACGTGATCCTCGAAGAGCGGCATTATCCCGCCGGCCAGCGCCGCGATAGCATCTGAAACAACGCGAGCGAGAGGACGAGGTCGACGAGTGCAACGGCGTTGCTGCACGCGCGCATTGCACACGTATGCATGTAGATACGTAGCTAGGTAGGTGCACGCTCCCACTTCCGGCGAGAAAAAAAGCGTCGAGCTGATCTCTGTCTTTCTCTCTCTCTCTCTCTCTCTCTCTCTCTCTCTCTCTCTCTCTCTCTCTCTCTCTCTCTCTCTCTCTCTCTCCCTCACTCCAAGCTGTCTACTGACGGAGGTCTCGCGGGTCAATCGGAGCACAATTTCCGCTTGCTCGCATCCTCTTCTCGCGGCCAAATTGCCCCGATCTCGTGATCGGCCGACGACCCGCGAATGCACCGGCCAGGCCGATCCTCCCCGGAAATTTCAAAGCGTGTTACGTTCAGGATTCCCGAGGACGTGTCGTGTCTAGAAGTGTTTTCGAAGATTCTAGCGGAAAGCTGCTGGAATTTTCGAAAATGAGATATAAATATATAGGTATTGCATCTGTATATATTTCATTTATACTTATTGTATTTTTATAAAAAATTCTCTGCAATTTACAGATTACATATGCATAAATAAAACGGATATTTAAATAATATAATAACATTGCTACGATAAAATATTACTTTAATGAACCGATAATAAAAATAATTAGGCTTGTTTATTTAATTAAGTAAATTAAATAAATATTTTTAAAGCCAAAGTTTAGAGAAGATGATTTCTTTCGTATAATTTTGTATATAACCTGAGATATTTTATAAACGTATATTAAATTATAATAGCAAATTTCTTTTCACCTTATTTGAATATCATAGTAGGCGTAGCGTGTAGCGTGTCGCAATGCATAACTTGCTAATCATGTATGCAAAGTTTCGCCTTCATTCCATTTAATTAATACACGCTATATTTCTCCCATTCCAGAGAAATATTCAAGGACTCGCTCCAAGATCGGATTAAATCTCTTAATAAATGTATCTATTTTATCTGCATTTTGTACATAAATATATTCTTTCACTTGTCGCATCTTGGAAGACTCGTTCTAGATTCTACACAACTATCTATTCTATTCCATTCTATTCTAATGTATTCTCTCTCGCCTGAAACTTCCGCCCTCTCCAAAGTACTCGTTGTGTAAACGAGTACGACTCGGCGCAAGTAGAGATACGAAAGGAGGAGGAGAATGCGTGACGTGACTCGGCCGCGATGAATGATTTATCGTTTGCTCGCTCGCGGATTATCTGGTGCGCATAAATTACACACTTCTCTCGAAACGAAGCAAAATGCGTGTACAACGGCGGCGGAAACGCGAAACGCGGTAACGGTACCGCCGGAAACCGTGGCGCGAATCACGGCCGATCCTTCGAAGGAAGCGTCGAGATACACGCGCGCGCGCACACGATGTACAAATGCACTCGCCACATCGCTGCACATTCGCTGCTCGTAAGCAGATTACCCGCGTGACTGTTGCTGCCTAATTGCCCGCATTGACCCAAATTCCAAACCGATAAGCACCCCTGTTGCAGGATGCAAGCGTCAGTTGGTCCGGACGAGATTTCGGCAATGAATGTTTAGTCAACGAACGATATCTGCTTGTTCACCAAGGGACGTAGAAAGCTTACGTGATTGAGTTTGACTTGCAAAAATTTTAATATTCAATAGCCTACGCTCTTGTTTATTTGCGCATTCTATTTGAATCGAGCAATATATATTTTTCCGAAATCTCTTTAATAATTAGTTTTAGATAATCAAAGGCTTGTATGCGATATTAATAGGGATATATTTTTAACGTTACGTAGAATGATTCGCGTGACTTTATCATCTGAAATATCATTATTAAGAATACTAGAAGGATTGTTTTGAACGAAACTAAATATATTTTCGAGTTAATTAAGTAAGGAATTTTGATAATATTCCTCTGCTGACGATCGAGTAATTTGCGCCAGCTTTTCCACACCGCTGATGGGGAAAAGTGCGCTTATTAACTTTTAACTCGCCGGCTTTTCCACCGAGTGAGTACGTAAGTTACACGACGGTCCGATATTGCGCGATTCCAGGTAGGGCAACGTTAGCGGCGAGGGACGGTATATGCAAAGCAAGAACACAGTTACGGCGATAAATGTCGAAGCACGCCGCCGGGTGTGTTTTATTTTCGCACTCCCGCGATATGGAAATTCGCAATTTTCACCCGACATTGCGTAATTTCCGTCTTACGCTCGAAAGTATCCGGCGCTGTGATTCTGTCGAGTTAATATCCCAAGGAAAAAGGTACGTCGCTAGCGCGAGAAAGACCTCCTTAAGATGTAAATAAATAATTAAATTATAATCCCTTCTCTCGGTTAATAAGGATTAAAAATTAAATTCGCGGGTAATAATGCTTTTTCCTTATAATGTTGCGTACGAAATTTTTAATTCCGCAACGACTCTTCCGTACTTTTTAAATCGTAAATCGATACTTTCAAGCTTATCCTAGTCGATTTTCTTTCACACGAAACTACGATTTCCATTCGCAGAGAAAAAAGTGACACTTTGTATTGAAGGATTGAGTTGTCGGAGCCACTGCTACGGGATTCGCGAGAGCGCGCGTATAACGATCCGGAAGTTTCTAGGAAAATCTTTGCGAGCGACGGTGTATAAAATGCGAGAGCAAAATGATCGGGCAAGAACCGAAACACGAGCGTAACTCTGCGCTAAAAGTTTCGCCTGACGATTCCGGACGGTCGGCGCGGCAGAGTTTCGTTGTTCGCTCTCTCAGAGGCAATCGGCGAAATTCCAATTGAGTGTCGAGGCCAGACTTTCAGGGAATAAACGAGAGTTTGTCGACAACTCGCTGCGATTCAACGCTTCTCTTTCGCAATCGCGTCGGAATTAAAAACACTCGTGCACGCGAGCGAGCGTAAAGAAGCGAAGATAAATGTGAATTGTGAGTCGTATTATCGGCATCAGTTTTAATGTCGGTCGTAATAATCTAGATAATCTAGATAACGATTGACGAAATCCCTTTTATTAAAAGTACATAATGAATATACTTGATTTTTTTCTTTCGTCATACTTGAGCTTGAAACATCGTATAATAGCCCGTGATTTGCACGGTTATGTTGCATGAGATTCCACTAGAAGGAATATCACTTCTCGCGAGTATAATTGTACTCGACCATTCTAGGAAAAACCATCGTTCCGCTCAGCAGCAGAGTAAACAATCAAAGAGAAGAAGTTAATTCGAAGGGATTTAGCGAGTCTAAAGTGACTTTCGGTTTAAATCGCAACAGATCCCTCGTTGCTCCTGCGAAAAAGAGGATCGACAAAACACGTCGCATTCGTGTATCGGCGACGTGGAGAAAACATCTCGAGCGTCTCGGCGAGAATGCCGAGAAGCGGACACGGCTATTATTATCAATTGCGCGTAACAACTAATTACCCCTAATTATGCCGGGGACATCAAGCTGTAGTATAACGGCACGGTTCCCGTCGTGCGAGAGAAATTACGACCCGCTGCGACGCGACTCTCGATGTCTGCACCGTTGCTCATCATTGCATTCCCCGCTTTTGACGAAGGGGAAAGGGAGAGGGAGCTCCTTTGACGATCGCGATGCGCGATCGCAATTACGACGGCACGTGAGCGGAACGTGAAACGGCGATTTCGTTTTCGAAACAGACGGCAATTCCGCGTAATGCGTCTGCAGGCCGTTTACCGAGATCGCTGAAAGTTCGATGAGATAGGTATTTTAATCAATTCCGTCTTGATGTACGAGACGCGATGATGCGACGAGTAACGATCGAATGATCGATTAGTTTCAATGTGTTAAGTGTTTCTTGATTTTGCATGGAAGAGTCAATTTTATGAATAAACGTGAAGTACCTTTTAACGGAGAGAAACTGGAGCATTTGTAAAAGCATTTGTTTTAAAGTAAAAGAGAGCAAGAAGGTGTAAAAGCGCATTCTACATTTCGCATGAACAATCTTGCTTTTAGTACGTAGCATTTCGCTTTATACTTCAAAGCATTTGTTTATCCGTCGCTGTCAGAGAAAATGCCTCTCTCTCTCTTTCTCTCTCTTTATCAATTCATTCGTACCATTAAAAAATATATAAAATTATGAAATCTTATAAGATATATCATAAAATGTGTTAAAAAAGTGTAATACATTCTTTTTATACTTCTCTTCCTTAAAAAGAAAACAAAAGTTTCAATTCTAAGTATAGAAATAAATATACTAGCAATCCTTGCTCACATTTCTCAAAGTACTTGCTTCGATAAGTAGATGTAAAAAGAATTCGCTTCGCTCTATAAAACAATATCTTCGCTGGCTCCACCGTCTGGTAGCTTTGGCATCATCAAGACACACGTGCTAGCTTCCCTGAGGAATAATACCTCGCAGCATCGCACGCTGACGCAACATAAATCTCTCGCGTGGGTCATTCGGCCCATCTTAAATCCCGGAAGCGAACGAACGTTCCGTAATTATATGTGAAAAAAATGGAATCTTTTTTTCCTCTCCTAATGGAATTACTGCAGAGGCGAAACTCTGAACTTACGTGACGTTATCGACGAATGAAACGCAGTCTTGGCGAACTATGGCCATTAATTAGGAGCTCGCAATGTATCGACAGATCTGCCAGAACTTGTATTCGCGCGCGAGGTGCGAAGTAATTTTTTAGTTTCCAGAAAACTGCTTCGCCGTGTTTCATTCGTATGAACGACTAGCTACAATTTCCCACGAATCGAAGATGTACATTTATCGCGTTTCACGCCGTAAAAATGGAATCCTGCATCTCGAAGCATTTGTAAGTTTTAATAAGTTAAAGCTACCTCAAAATAAAATTAAAGACATCGACAACTTAATTTTAAATAAAATTTTTTATAAATTAAAATGGATGAGTTTTATTTATATATATTTATTATATATATTTTACATATATATATATATATATATATATATATATATATATATATAAGTAAAATATTTTTTATTTTAATTTTAAAATTACAAAAATTAAGAACTTTGGCGAATTAAATTATGAGAATGCAAAGGTATAAGGCAATCTTATTTTTTAAAACTCATCCATTTTAATTTATCAAAAATTTTATTATTATATATATATATATATATATATATATATATATATATATATATATAAAACTAAATGTTACATTTCTTTAAAAAAAAAACAAACAAATAAACAAACAAAATGGGACAATGTTTTCGTCGAGAAATTAATTTCACATTGATAAAGAAAAAAATGATGCAATTTTTTACATATATGATTAGAGCTAATACAAATGTAATATTAACGGAAGAATGGAGCAAAGAAACGGGCGATAAATTTCAACGTGGAATTCTGATATCCCTGGGGGAAGCTTAGCACGACATCCGCTTGTACAAAGGATTAAAGGTGTTAACCTCGCGTACGGGGCGATTAGGGCCACCGAGGAGTGTATATCGCCCGCGGGCGATACGACCGGGCCATTTTAACGCGATGCGGAAATATTCAGTGAAGAGAAGCAGTAAAACTCGAGGAAAGAGAGAGAGAGAGAGGGAGAGAGAGGAGAGTGAGAGAGAATGTCGCATATAATACAAGGGCAAATGTCGTTTCAGCGATATTCAACCAAGTTTCGTCGCTTTTGATATTGCATCTGGGGAAATTTGCTAACTTGCAAAGTGCTGCGGCGATGATAGTCCTCGTTTTGTCAAGCATGTACCGTACAACAGCCATATGGCGATCTATCCTACCCGATAAATACGTTCTCATAAAAGGCGTCGAGATACCTGGCGACGAATTAGCCGACGTTGCATCGCTGCTTCGCTTACACACATGTCGCTGTGTTGATGATAGTAATTGACATCAAAGCGGTAAGAAATGTATATCCTATAGATCGAGTGTTTATATTATTTAAAAATAATAATGAAAAAAAATATGATGGAGAAAAATTCGTAGAAGAGTCAAGAAGGCACAGAGAGAGAGAGAGAGAGAATGTCAAAATTACTGAATTTGATTAAATACGTAATTATTAATCCTCAATTTAGTTATATAAATCATTTCATTTTGAAATAGTTAATTTTTGAGTAATCAAATTAAATCTTTTTATTAATTTTTGCTGACAAATGATTTTCCCCGGAACTAGAATACATGTTAATTAAATAGCTTACAAAGTTGCGAGTTGAACATCTAGGGGATCAACGAGAGAATTAAATAAGCCATAATTGCCGTGAGAAGAATGTAAGCTGCACCAGATTCGCGATACAAGCAGATGCCGGAACGATAGCAGGAGGTCACGATCCCTGTGCTTCTTGCAGGTCAGACATACACACACACACACACACACACTCGGAAGCAGTAAATAGTATTTCTCTTGAAACACCTGCGAAATTTGAATTATTTTCACAGAACACGCCCACGGTATACGCACACAATGTTGCAAAGAAATTACGATGACCTCACAACAAGAGTCATCGGCCGGGTATCTTTATGCGCGTTAAAGTTGACCGACACAAACAGCTGATAGGAAGTCGTTCGGTTGTTTCCGAGAAAAATTGTGAGAGAAAATGTACAGAGAAGTGCGTTAGAATTTAACGTAACGACAATTTCTTGAAGATACATATCTGTGTTCGAAGAGAGCAAATTATTTTTTAATTGCTTTTTTATATATTTTATAACGATAATCAATTAATTAATATAATTATTCTAGTGGAATTCTTTTTATATTTACAATTCTCGTAAGTTTGCCCGAGTGACAATTTGCGATTACGATCGCTCAAAATAATAAATTTCTTCCTGGCTACATATATAAGTTTCCTTATACGTTATATAAATAAGATGTCGATCGTAATTATGGAGCGCGCAAAATTGTTCGCGAAAACACCGCGTACCAAGCGATCACAAGCGGCGAACATATTCTTCATTTTCGCATCTTCTCGGAAGACGTCTTCTTGCCACTTTCTCTGTCGTATAAATAAGAAGCAGCCTTCGATTCTCTCACTCGCATGGGATTCACGTGCTCTTTCGCCGCACATGACGTTAGCCGTATGCACGCGATTGCCCAATGCTTATGATGCGACTCCAGCGAACGGGGCAATTTGCGGTAAATCACTTTTCTCGAATCTCTCGGTCTCTTTCTCTCTTTCTTCTCTCTGCCTCCCTCTCTCTTCCTCTCCGCCACTGCTCTCTTCCTTTCTCCGTTCTCACTCTCGTCATTCTGCACGTACATTTCGCACGATATGCGTCGCGACTTTCCCCCTCTGTCCGTCTATCATACTCTCTGCCAATTTCAGGTATTCAAAAGTTATACAGTTCGTTACTTTCACTTAATCACTCGACTCTGATTTTCTCTTACTCTCTTTTTGTTCCCCATTTCCACATAAAATAAATCTACATGTCGACTTCTTCGTATGCACATACGTTTCTTCCATTTAGAGTAAATCAATAATCGTGACAGAAGTAGAATAATAATTTAACACATGAGAGCAACATTCATTAAATTATTCAACATGCAGAAAGTAGATTGCGCTATTTTTCGCAAAACAACAGTGCTACTAGAATTAAAATTGGCTAAAAATATAATAACACGATTTACAAGTGTTCGAAAACATCTTAATAATTGAATTATAATTAAAGAAAGTGTTATAATTAAAGATCGTGATAAAAAGGATAAAATTATATAATTTCGTTACAAAAATAAATAACTTGCATTTTACAAAATTCTTCTTTCTCACTTCAAATACTTGACACTTATATTATTTATCAATTAACAACATGTATACATATATACATGCATTTTTAATAATTTAACTTATTTAGATGCAATTTTATAAACTGACACAATCATTAATTTCTGAACTTCTCAGTCATACTCTTTCCGCAATCGCAATGCTCCACGTTTGGCTCCTACATTTATCTTCGCAGGAGATTTCATTCCAAGTCATTTAATATCCTTTTCCCTCCTCTCTCTTTCTCTCTCTTTCTCTCTCTTTTCCTCTTCCCTTTCATCTTTCTCCTGCTGTCTCACAATCGCGTTTGCGGTCTGATACATCTCTTATGTAACAACCTCGTTCGCACATCTCGGTATTGCTTTGCAGAGAAGCAATTGCAATATATAAATATATATATATATATATATATATATATATATATATATATATATGCATATAACGAAGCATCCTCTCATTGGCGAATATGCATATATGTACACACACACACACACACATGCGCATGAAAATACCAACCTGCTGCTCTCTCGTTCAATGACCGTACATGGCAACTTTTTGATTCAGTCGGTAGCACGTGACCGACGGCTTGATGCCAACAAAATATCTTCTTCGCTTCGTCTTTGACTTCTTCTTTCTACCCATCGGCGTTTATTAGATGTGCTCATTACGAGACATATTATATCGCGTTACGCTTACGATCGAGCGCGCCGTGTTCAGTAATTATGAGTAATAGTCGGTAATGCGTAGATCCTCCATAGATTACTCACAGATTACCGCGTTTGCACAGAGTGGCCCAAAACCATTATATATCTTTTTTTACTCATCGAAAATAACAGGGCTGAGACTGAGAAAAATTGTTTTAATAATAAAGTATCGATAACGAGGCCTAATTATTCAACAATTTGTAAACCTTGAAGAGTTTCAAAGTTATTGAAGTCTTGAGAAAGTAAACAATTTAAAGTTAAAATATATAACAAAGTTTTTAGACAAATTTGATTGGATTTAATCTTAATTTAAGATGTAGTTATTAAAATTTTCAAAAAAGATTTCCATCGAATTAATCTTGGAAAAATCAAGGAAAAATTCATCACAATTTTTTATTACAAAAGCACTCACAGTTTCGAGAGAGACACCCTGTATAGATTCACGGACATACATATATGAATCCTTCTCTCTCTTCCTCTCTTTCTTTCTCTATCGGAGAGGTTTCCTATCCTCGGAGGCGATATACGGAGACCATTAGAAGCCGCGGGGGCATCGATCATTCCTCTCGGGGTATCGATCGTTGAACCTGTCCGAGGAAAAGCTCGCGGCCGCGAGAGGCACGTGCGCTGATTTATGTCGTGGGACCTAGGCACGTGCCATGGCGGTAGACATAGTAATCTGCCATCCTTGTTCCTTCTCTTCTCATTCTCGCGCTATTTCTTTTCGTTTCCGTCACATCTTTCCCCTTTCCCGCATATGAGAAGATTTCTCCGTCAATATTTGTCGTCACTTTCATAAACATTTTTCGATATAATGGTAAACGATTGGGCAAGTTATCTATATATCTTGCATTTATTAATATATTCAGATTTATTCTAATTTAAAATTTGATTAAACTTGATAATTATTAAAAATAACATGTACGTTTATAAGAAAAATATTTGCCGCGGTTAGAAATTTGTAACATAAATATCTCGAAGAAAGCTATAACGGGAACTCAATATTTATTCGAGATTTAATGATAATCCCGTTATCCATAAGTAATTATGTTAAAATAATTATAAAATATTCATCGCTGAAAATGCTCAAGCTACGATCGCCAATCGAACGTCTTCCGGTCACTTTATAGATTTATAGTAGTAACAATAGAATGGGGAGGAAGTACGGTATGACTTCGCGAAGTAGCGCAATCTAATTTCAGCACCTAACTTTCTAATGAACGTCACTCGTCATTGTCGTCGTGCGCCGAACCGTTATTCTACTTCTACTTTGTAATCATGCAAACGTCACTTCTCTTCGTACCTCGCTCGACCGATTGCCATACAAAGTCAGCGAATTGCACGACGCGCACATATTCGCTGTTAACTATCGCTTCACCGAGCATACCCGGGAATTTCTAACGAGCGGCCAATCTTTATCCCGGAGACATGACAAATCGCCGTAAATCAACATCATTTCGGCGCCATTAATCACCATTTGATTATTAACCATCGCGGATGCGGCAATAAAACACCGTTCAACCGTGTTGCTTCCCACGTTTCCACGGTAAATTCGTTATATCTCGAACGAGCGCAACCTCATTCGCGATAGTTGTACCCGGGTTTCGTATTCCGTGTACATAGATGGGAGAAATGTACACAGAAGACGTGTTGTACAGCTTCCAGAGATTTCATACGAAAATTATATTGATCAAGAGACACGATTAACACAGACATTGTAAAAATAATTAACATGTTCTCGCGATAAGTATATGTACTTATACAGGGTTTGCGCGACCTAGCTTAAGGGCAGCTTCTTCGCGCAGTTTCTCCGAGACAAGTCGAGGCCCGAAGCCGGCGTTTTCGTTCCGTTTTCGCGAGGGGGCCGATCGGCCGTCACGCTCGTTTAATTTGCATAATCCCATGGCGCGCGAGAAGGGACCGTTAGACCGAAAGTGCCTCGCGCCGCGAAAGGATCATCGTAAGAGCGTTCGTCCGTTACGGAATGCTGGGAAAGAAACGAGAGGGCGGAATAAGGATGCGAGGAAAAGGAAAAGAATGGCGATGCGCCGAGGAGAAAGAGGAGAATTAAAGGAGAAGGAGAAAGAATTCCCTGAGAAGGAAGAACCGTGTAGGAAAACGAAGTGGAGAAAGGATAAGAGGATGAGTGAAACCCGCGTGGTTTGCTTCGCGTCCACAAAAACGCGTCCACTTTACCACCAACGATGCAACGCCAACTGAATCGACAAGCGATCGTTCCTTCCTTCCTTTCTTTTTTTGGTTTCTTTTTCTCTCTCTTTCTCTCTTTTCCTTTTTTATCGAAACCGCCGATGAGGTTCGATGGAGGCACAATGGTGGGTGCATTTAAGGTCGGCTTAATTTATTTCAATATTACGTAGTGTAACTCGACAAGGTAATTACAACAAGTAAAACATTAAAATTGTTGTAGAAAATTGTTCTCTGGCAAAAATTTGATCTTTTTATTAAACTAAATAATAATTTTCTTTCTCCCTAATTACCTTTGTATTTTATGCATGAATTTGAAAAATTGATTTTTAATTCAATCTTCACTCTTTTCTAGAATAGAATACCTACTTTAAATCATTAATATCATTTGAAAAAATGGAATAAAATTCTTTCTATTTAAATTAAATAATTGTAGTGTTAATTATTCAGATGCGAATTATTTATATATTACTGGAAGAAAAGATGTGTATTTATATATTTATATTTTTTCTTTTTTATTTTAACTTCAATTATAATATTTATCGTTCTGATTTTTTGTTAAAAAAATTACTAGTTTTTTTTAATTTACAGAATAAAAATATAAAAAGTTAGGGTACGTAATACTAGCCACTCTCCTGAATGTCGTAAACACAAGAATGGACATAAGTCGTCTTTGCTTCCATCCGCGCCACGGGACACAACTGGCACGCCGTGGTGAGGTCTCATTAACTCAAGGACGCCGCTAGCGAACCCTTATTATCGACTCGCGAGCGCGCCATTATGGCGAATCGCGCTTTTCCCTCACGTCCTGCCTGCCTTTCCGGGCGGAGGAATCGCGTGTCCTTTTTCCGGGCGATAATGGAAACGTTTCTCAGGCTCGGCATTCCCGTCCTTCGACGCGGCATTCCCTTGCGCGTTCGTGCGCGGTTTTTTTTCTTCCATTCCATCGGAAAACGTTAATGCGTATTCCTCTAATGGGTGAAAACGACAGCGACGCGTCTGCAGCGATTTACGATTGTGTTGTTTTCGAATAACCGTGGAAATTAACACGGGGGGAAAAGATCGCTTCGGAAAATTTTTAAATAGCTAGAATGCAAGAATGAATGTTGATACCGTCGCAAAATTGTATTGTATTTTTTTTCGAACTATTTCTTTGACAAATTTAAAATTCCACAGGTTTGCTTTAACGAAAATTTCAAGATTAATGATCGATCTATATAGATGTAAAAACTTTTTACAATTAATCCGTTAATTTATACGCATTCAGATTGCAAATTCAGATAGCGAACCGGAATAGTTTCACCGATTCGCGCTACCGCCTACGTCGAGACCTCGCCTCGACTTTTTCACCGCGCGTTGTAAATGTTACATGAATTACCGCGAGCTTGGAACATGCCGCAACAACGCGACATCGAATCGCCGACTCAAGGCTACCAGCGGAATGGTCATTATCGTGCCACAAATTACCTGTTAACAACATACCGCCAATCGCATGCGATGCGCCGTCATACGTGTGTCGCGAGAGGCTGATAAGAAAAACAGAACGATGATAGTCGACGACGAGTAGTTTGTAAATGCTTGTTATAAAAATGTTACAAATACGCTGTCCTGTGAAGCCATCCTCCTCAGTCGTATTTAATTATTACAGTCGATAAAAATTGTTTAGACTTATGTCTCTATCGCATCTAATCGTTTTTATATCGTTTTAGTACTCCTTGGATATTTTTCAACATTCTTCATAATATCTATGACTGCATTTTATTATACTTCTCGCATAAAATAAGTAGAATTATCAAGATATTCATTTCAATTCTTTCGTTTGAAACTGACCTGTTTTTTTTCTTGAAAGTTTAATTTTGTTTGGAAATGCTGCATGTAACATTGTAAAATTTCACAAATTCGTCAATCTTAAATATCTACTCCGATATATATCATCAAAAAATTTATTATTTTCTAGGAAATACAATGTTTCATTTATAACATCTATATAAAAATTAATCGTAACATTGAAGATTGTCCGATTGTATTTTTACTGCTGTATTCAACTAAGTTCGCCATTAATTTTTCCAACAGAAAGAAACCGGTATCGAACGAAACACGGAATCAAATAAAGACGTTTACGACCCGATACAGTCGATGATAAATAAAGAGGAAATCGCGATACTTAATTCGCGACATAGAGTCATTAATGAGCATAACGCAGTAAGATTGGACATTGCATATCGACCGGCGATCGTAACCGGCATTTTATTATATTTCCCTTTTAAACTGTGACCCGTGCCGCGAACTCCCTCCGACGTAAATTAACTTCCTTATCGTCACTTCAATTACGTTATCTTATCTTGATTCGTTTAACGGTTGAGTGTGCACGGGTTCGATCGCCGCTACGCGTTATATCGCTGGAATCGCGATGCTGGAACATTGAAAAAAGAGAAGAAAAAAGACTGAGAGAGAGAGAGAGAGAAACAACGACGAAGAATCGCGAGGCAATCGGTAGCGAACAAATAAGAGATAGGGACGCAAGGAAAAAGTAAGGCTGCTGTTTCTGTCCCGATCTTATCGGATATATTGCGGGGGTGTATCGCTCGCTCGGCAACGACATTCCGGTTCCCGGTTCGGTATTCTTGGAGGAAGAACCGCGCGTGGATAAACGAGATATCGATCGATGCCACCCTAGGTATTCATAAGATAAGCAGCGACAGGTCAACCGATGACAATCGATATTCTTGACCAAGTCTATTTAATTTTTTTTGCAACATTAATATTGTAAGTCTGTATGTAATATATCGAATCCGTGTTTTCTTTTTTTACACCTTTATGTCATAAGCGTAGAACGGTTCATACAATTGAAAATATTGGGAGATATATAATTTGTAATAAAAATATTGAAGTAGAAAATTTCGAATATATCGGATTTAAGTTTTTATCGATTTTATTAGAGTGATTTCACACTGTAAGACAATTCATTAATTTACCTTAGCACACGACTGGTTTTACAAATTTCAAAACTAGATAAAGAAATAAAATTCACGAAAATAAATAAAATTTAAAATTTTTTAATTAATAAATTTAAACTAATTTCAGATACATAATAATCAAGATGTTGCATTTTTTCCTTAGAATTTGTCAAAGCGTAAAGTTGCAAAGAGAAGAAATCTAGACTGTAAAACTTACTCGCTTGCGCGATTTACATTTTCATCAAAATGTTTTAGCTTTCGCAACACATTCTAGTGCTCATTCTTTTTTTCACTCTTCATCTTAATGCATATACTACAAATTGCACACTCTAACTTATAATTATGCAGCGAGAGATTAGTGTCGGCTAGCCTAGGTGGATTTTCAAACTCGAAAGAAACTTTTGTGCCAGAGTGAAGTCAAGTCTCTCTTCGCTTTCTCGTGTTAAATAATAACTCACAACTTAACAAAGAAAGCGACGCGGCGAATGAAAGACGATTCGAAGCTCTTGAAGAAAGAAATTAAATCTTCCTCACCGAGAAAGCACCCCCGTTCTGTTCTTCAGGTCTAATGAGAAACGCATCCGTCTTCAGGCATACAATGGGTATTCTATAATCACGGTAGCGTCCATTCGTTAATTTCAATTAGCGAGACACTCTTAGTACACAGAATATTCGCATTATATTTTAATAACGGATTCGATATCGAGTTTTTATAGCGCGAAAATAAACTGGAATAAAATATAACAATATAATAGAACCTTCTCATTAAGAGAGAGAGAGAGAGAGAGAAAGACTCTGAAATCGGAAACTGAATCGGAACATGTTATATATTTTGTCCAAAAGCTAACATTATTATAACAAATGCTTAAAAGGACTTGTTATTTTAAAATGTAATATAATACCAGATATTTTTTAAATTAAAAGAGACTAGAGTCATAAAATTCTCCTTTTGTCAATATACACGATAAATATTGGTTCGATATTAATCACAAAATTCTAATCAAGTTTCTGAAATGCTTCCATAAGATCCCCGTGTGACTGTAATTTTAGATTATACGATTGCTCGACCATCCACATTGCACAGTCGAGATTTTAGAGGAGCTATCGAAAGTATTCATCGCTCGCTACCGGCAGATGTTTACGACTCACTCGTTTTTCGAGTTATGCCTTTTGGGTCTAAGGTCGGGTCGTCCTGAACATACTGAATAATAAAACGTGCACCAAGTAGGTAAATAGAGATAGGTGAAACCTTCCAAATATTCGTCCTGGGAGTATAAAGTGCACGCGAGTGCATAAGTTTCAGCTTTTATCGCGTTTTATCGTCCAGCCGAGCGTGCAAGTCAACGAGGGGGAATTACCGTGGAGAAGAGAGCATTGCATCTCCTAAGAGACTTAATGGAATCTTAAATCGCGCTAACGATTATACATTGATTCGCGACCAACTTGATTAATCGCATTGATCTTATATTCCTTTTTGAACAACTAATTTTTTAACAATGTTTAACATTTTTTAATATTTTTTAATTCCTTTGACGTTGCTTAAAAATTTAATTACCTTTTTATGAGCTTAAAGTATATTTTTTTCCTTTTTTTAGAAAATTTATTTTTTCAAAAAGAATTTTGCGATAAAATTATATATACATATAAAATATTTAAAAGCATTGCTTGTATAAAATATGAGATACAAAAAATATTAAATTCTCCCGACTAACAAATTGGATAGTAAATTTAAATCTTTATTATGCGAATTACACATAGTATGTGTCCATATTCACGTTACGCCACATTCACATCCACATCCACGTTCATGAACCAGCCACATTCATGAAGGTACACATAATAGATGAGAGAGCAGACGTCAAATGCTTGGTCGTTGTTCAAGTTTGTCGTCGTTTCGCACGAAAGTGACATTCTCAGACCATTCCTTCAGTGTCGTAAAGATTCGCTCGCTGCATTAGGTTTCGTAACACTGCAAGTTTTATTAAGGACCGACTAGGAGATATATCGAGAGACTAAGGTGCAAATTCTTTCGACGTTTATCATTCTTCTCGACGAAGAAAAATCAGAAACTAGTCTACATCGAGGGCTAAGATTTCTTAGATAATATACGTCATTATCGAAAGGTTAAATCTGTACTTTGGTTAATAATTTTACATACTCGTTGTGTGATTACCCCACAAAAAGGATCGAGAAGCTATGCCTCTCTCGGACTCGTGCCGTTCCGCAGCATCGCACCGGCTTCTTCGGCGAAGCCAATTACGCAAAATACGCAGCGAGATGATGGAAAAAGGTCCGACGATGATTACTGTACCATAGCGCTACTTCCTGATCGGGTCGCTGCTGGTGCGGTCCACTCTCGCTTCTTGCGCCGTTAAATGAGCGCTTTTTATCGCGAGTGCGCTTTTCCCGCCCGGTAAACTGTCAACCGGTCAACCGGTTGAAGGTGCAATAAAATAGCGACGTCTTTATACATACTAACCGTTTACACAACGGCGAATAATCACAATGACGACTTGAAAAAGAATTTTTATATAAAGTTTATATTATAAATTTTTTTATTAAATTATGATGTAAAAAAATTATGTATTTTAAGATCAGAGGAGAAGAGATATTATCTCCTTTTCAAAGCGTTTCCATAAACGCTCATGCTGCAACTAGTACGAGAATTATAAAATCCGCGCCACACTTTTGTTCCTGCAAACGAGTTGTGGGCAATTAAAGAAATTTATAGGTAGTAAAATTGCTTTCATCACGATCGAGTGGAAAGCGGTTAATAAACAGATTGTTCCCATGCGCTTGCATGGGAATTGTTCCCATAAAGAATCGCTATGCGCGGCATCGAATGCGAACGCGATATAAACCAAGACGATAATTAATTTTTCACATTTTATCTCTGTCTCATAAGTCTGATCTCTATCTCTATTGTGATTATCCTCTATAAATAATATACAATTATCACTTATAAATAATTCCAATCTAATATAATCTTTCTATTTTCTCTCTCTCTCTTTCTTTCTCTTTTCATACTTTAAATCTTTAACAATTCTCAGCGACACTTGATAAATTTTATCTGTATTACTATATTCGCAACCATCTTAATTATTGTACAATTATTTTCGTCATTAAATATTATCGTGCCATTTATTATCACATTAGGTTGCTTCTCGTTTGATTATGTCTCAGTTACTAGGATATCTTTACATGTTCTTTCCATCGAGTTAACATCGAAGCGTAATGCTTGAAAAATCGGTGCTCTCCGCTGTATTCGACCTTGCTGAAAGCGGTGGAATCAGATGCTCGTTACGCCTCGTATCGAGCGAGCCTGTCGGTATCGAGCGATGCATTCATCGTCGGCGCATTCATCGAAATACGTTCATCCATTACACGCCGAATTCGGCGTGAGTCTCGTTTCGTCGGCGAACACACGTCGCTCGCTAAATGCGGCCAAAAATCGAAAATCGAGAGAACGGAGCACATCGCGCCGCGTTCGACGTACATATACGTACGTGCGTACAATCCTACTCGCTCATTCATTCGCTCGTTCGCGCGTGTACACGCGAATAGCACGCACGGGTTACGTGGTGATTCGTGATTTTTTTTCGCGGGACTTTATCCGGCTGCGCTATTTAAATTCGTGGTGTGTTGCATTCGATTTCGACTTTCTCTCTATCTCTCTTTCTCTCTTTCTTGTCTATGACAAGTACTCTCTCAAACGAGAACGTTTCCAGAAGTGCACGTGTATGTAGTGCGCGCGAGCAAACAGATCGGCTATTTGCGGATATTCGCTGAAAATGATACGCACGCTGCCGGAAGCTGTTATGTCTCTTTTTCTCTTAGTTTTTTTCTTTTTTTCTGCCTACCTGCAAATGGTGATACGAAAAATAAAAAAGAGCTAAAAACAAAGCTCAGTGAATATGATAAGCAAGGTCGAATTACAAGCTTTCGCATCATGCATCGTGTTCGTTATCGAAAATGCTCATTGATACTAGTCTAATTATAAAGAACCGATATTACAATATTATCGATATTATGCAAGTAATCAGTCAATCGCACAACATGAGAAATGGTAAATTAATACGCGAATTTTCCTTGAATATAATCGTGATGATTTTGATGCCTTCATTAAAGTTGTACATTGCTTCTATTATAAGTTTCAATCAACAAGTGACAAGAGATTCCTTTTTCCCTTTTATCAACTATTTTCATTTAAAAATTTAATGATAAACGAGCATACAATCAAAGTGCACGTGTAAAAAATATGTTAGATATCTGCGCAATGTTTTAATTCATATTTATGAAAATATATTATTGGAAGAATTTTACAATAATCAGTAATTATTATTAATATCTTCAATAGACGAAAATTAACTAATATATCATCATGAACGATAAGCAGATCGCTCTATGTGATGAATGTCTTCTTTTGAAAAAATTTACTTCAAATCATGATTTATTTCCTCCATACTGGATTCAATCCAAGTACTAAGTGCTATGTCATTTCCCAAGATGTTCTCTCGCGAGATTGCGTAATTGTTACACGATAAATATGTAACACGCCAGCTCTATTCGACGATTGCGCAAGATGTATTAGACTTCCGCGTGCAGTTACATAAAATTCGCGAGGAGGAAAGAGCGCGCTCGTGGGCGCCGCCTTTTTACGAGCGTACTTCTCTGCTTTACAATCGCGGCGCGAGTAACGTGCGACTTGGCGGAAAATATATCAAATGATATTTCATAAATTTGTACTCCGAGAACACGCAATGCTTTCATCGGATCGTTCCGTTGATATAATTTACGGCGTGGTGCTCCACCCGCGCGTTTCCGGTTTCCCGCAATTAAAAATGCGTATTCTACTTCAGAATACGATCCAGCTCGTTATTCTTAGCGGATGTCGCGGCCCCGAGAAATATAGGCTATCAGTTATGAATCTTTGATGAGGCCGTTATTTTTCGTTCGGCTCGTCAGCTTACTGGTTTATGCGATTATAGGCGTCGTCCGTAACATATCAATGTGGCGATAAATTCTAATACTGTTCGTTAATCCCATGCTGCGGCGATAAGCGAAGTATAAATTCCGGCATATTAGAAGCGATAAAAAACGAATGATATTCTATGAGATAAACAACTTCATCAGATATACATATTTGAATATGTAAAATAAATTAAGACTAGTATCTTGTGTAAGAAAAAATTATCATTATACAAGTAAATTTTTATTTCTAAAAATTATTAATTATTGCAAAAATGTTGAAAAAAGAACGTAATAAATAATAGTTGTACCTAAAATAATTATATAATATATAATAATAGTGCTAATATAATAATTATATAATATATTATAATAAAAGTGCTGAAAATAATTATTAGTTACAGAATTTATAAGATTCATTTCTACGCGATTCTATAGGCTCAAAAAGTTTGGATTCGTATTGCGAGCATATATGTAATTTCTCATTATGGATATATTATGGATGTAGAATGTTATGCGGATGGTAAACATATGCATGTGCAATTAGAAAGTAAATCTAATTCTGGAGTTTGTATATACGTATCATTCTATGGAAACTCTGAATGAAGTCGCATGATTGTGATACTATTGCTCTGCACAGTGCGATGCACAATATAATCTCGGCCAGAAATTAACGTAATCACACGCGTCCAATAATTTCCGGATCGTATCTTCTGTTTCCCGTCCGCTGCTTGACAAACAACCGATTGAGCGGCTAAATTTCCACGCGTACAACTCAGAATTAAACGATAACTCAGCTCGACGTATCGCTGAAATTAATGCGTATCGCTGAACAATATGGATATCGACGAAGATGCACAATTGAAAATACAAGTAAATTATATGCATCAAGTAGACAAATTAAAAGTTTTCATTTTATTAATAACAAGAAAAAGAGTAATAAATGTATCTTTTAATTCAAATATTTTTATTTAGATTTACTCAAATATTTGAATATTATGAAGCAGCAAAGTGATCATTTAAAAATATAAACGCGTTATTTTATACAAAGTATAACAATTCAAAAGTACTACAAAAATGATCAGAATTTTAAAATCTTTACATTTTTCAACGTTTCGAAATACCTGAAAGATTACCTTAACATAGTATATATTCTTACCATTCTTAGTAATTATTTAAACCATTCTTTACTTTAATAATTAATATCCTTCGCATTTCTTTTTTAGAATGTCGCGCTGGAAAATTATCCTATTTAGGGAGATAAATCGCGAATAATCAGCCTTAGCGTATAATCATTTGCTCGTCTCTGTAGCAACGGGTGCGCATTCGCGGATGCACCTGCCCCAATTATTCACCCTCCCAATAAAACACTCGAGAAACCACCTGGACTCTCGAGGCGGTACCTACGTTGGAAATACCGCTCGACAAATTCGCGCAAAGAGCGCATCACGGTCGCTCCTAATTGCATAAGAGCGGCTTTGAACCGGTAGGGTCGGTATTAAAATCAGTCGATTCGACATTTTCCAAGAGCAGCATTACCTTACGCTGTCGGACCAGTTTAATATCCGGTAGCGTTTAAATCTCGGAGAAAAAGGCTTTCTCGAGCGATCCATTGACCCTTTTTCAAGCTATCTCCCTTCCTCCCTCGTATCCTCTTTCTCTCTTTCTCTCTCACACTCTCACTCTCTCTATCTCTGTTTTCGATAACTTTTTCCATTTTATTTTACTCTTTCGATTTCAATCACGTATAAGAGATATCATCATCGAGAGTATAAAAGTTTTGTTGTCAGTTTCATTATCATTCCTAAGTAAAAGTTCATTGTTTCGAAAGTTGCGCGCTATCGATTATATAGCGTCGCATATTGTATCTTTAACTCTCTGAATTTTTTAGCATAACAAGCTTATGTGAAGTAACTTCTACGAACATTTCTTAAAGCATTATAAAGTAGCAGCAGAATTAATTAATTTTCTTGATATTAATTAACATAGACTTAATTATATCTCGAGTAATAAATGTAAAAAAATCGTAATATTATGCGAGAATAGAATACAAGATAATTTTAATATTATGAAAGAATTAATGTAAAAATTAACGTAAATATTTTCTAATTTTGTTCTCTTTTTAGAAATCGAAAAACCTTGATTTTTTTCTATTGTTCCTAGTTCACAAAAAATTCTAATCACACTATCGCACTACAATAAGCTGCTAATATCGAATGGCCGCGAGGGATATCAAGATCTACAACGACAACGTCATCGCCGCCGGCAGCGGACAAGCAGCGTTTTCCGTCAAGTTTTAATGACAGTTTCCGAAGTTTGGTCGACGTGAAACAGCCGTTCGTTTCCCGAGCCCGTTCGTTGCCTGCTTCCGGGCGTTTTGGAAATTAAATTAGATCCATGCACGACGCTTCGTATGTTTCATATTGCCGACTCATCTCAGCCGAGAATTCGATATTGATATTATTCAATGATCGCATGTGGCAAGAAATCACCGATCTAATCCTTAAGCAATTTACATTCTTGAATGGGCAAAATTATTTTATATTATGAACTCTCTATTACATAATATAGTTGACTTTTTAAAGCAATTACATTTCTAAAAATTTAATTTAATTTAATTTTTTAAATAATTATTTTAGATAAATTAATTTCTACTTTTCATACAGAAAAAAAAATTATTCTTTAGAAATTTTCTTCCAGTTAAAGAAAATATTAGATGATGTCAGCGTTTATATATACTTTCGTGTTTTTTCCATCGGCGATTGACAAAAGGCAACGTGTGCGAACATAGGTATTGGTAAAGAAAGCGCGTAGAAAGCACGAGTCGATAACAATAAAAGCCGGAGCCTATCTACCAGGCGTCGAACGAAGCGAGAGATCCATTAATCTAATTAAATCGATTCATAGTCCTTCGTTTCGGCGAGTGACGCCTGTCGGAAGCGACGAGCGAGTCCATCGGCGTAACGGTCCATTTACTAATACGAAAAAGTTCGATTTTCCGCGCTAAGCTTTGCACGTGACGCCTTGTTACTTACTGACGTGATATTTTGTAAAATTCAATTAAATAGAAATTCCGCATTTATTCCGTAAACTCACTCTTTCATTATAAAGGAAGAAAAAGATTACATTTTTTTGCCCTGGGATCTCTCTTATTTCCGATAAGGTAACGAATTTGTCGATGTTACGCAACGACCACAAATTACAGATTTTTTTCTCTAATTTTCCCATCGATTATGAATTTCGAAAGATTTACACGGGGAAAACAATCGGCGATTTTGGGACTTGACACGGCCTCGTTTGCGTTATATGCAGGTTGTCCCGAATGCATGGGCCCGCATGAATGCACCGCGCGGACGTTGCATTGGGGTGCACGTGCATGCGCGACCACAAACGCGCGCATTCGATGTGAGATATCTCGATAATTAATCGACGAGCGCGGGTGCGTGTGCGCGTGTATGTACGTACTATACACGTGTATACAGCGTAGCGGATCGATGAACGTTCACCTCTCTCACTCACTTACACACATTGTCTCCCTCTCCCTTTCTTTCTCTGTATGGAACAATTGCGTATTACAACCATGAAATAGCGCATCCGAATTTCATTCGAGAACATCCTGATGCCATCTCATGTTGCTAATTACACAATCGCACATGATAAATCTATATATGAGAAGAAGAGAAAGAAATACATACATCACTGATGCAAAAGGAATTTATGAAAATTCAAAAACAACTTTAAATTGAAATTAAATACACGTCAATTTATGTATTTTTTTATTTATTTTCATGATTTTCACTTCTGTACTTTGAATATTAACAAAGTCTGAAATAATAAAGTTTGAAATTTACAAGCTATGGAATTAATATGTAAAATATATATCAAGCTATATAAATTCTACTCCTCTTTCTACAGTTATTTAATTGAAAACACAAAAGAGTCAATTAATTCTTTTGATATTTCTTAAGAATATAGTACAAAAATATCAAATTTTCAAGTCGATAAGAAGAAGAGAAATTGTATTATTAGAAATAAAGACAAACCTCCAACAATTTTTTTTTTACTTTTTAAATTGTAAGCGACACTGAACACATAATTCAATCGAGCGTGCTCAACCAAATGCCAAATACACGTGCAAACGATTGCATAGAATTTTCCGAAAATGCGGCGTGTCGTACAGTTTTACAGCATCATGTGTAATGACAAGTACGAATGTTACGTACGCGTGAAATAACGCACATGATTTGTTCCATCGTTGAAAATAAATTAAAATTACAACCTTCCGGACTGTTATGCGGGATTACGCGAAACTGTCATTTGCCCCTGCTTGAAAATTCGATCAGGACGAACTTTTAAAAGTGGCGTGACGCTATTTTCCACTCGATTTATAAATTGCGAGACGTGAGAACGGTATCACCGTGGAGTGCTCCACGTTACGTGATCGTTTGCCAATTCCAATAAGACTCGGCAACTGGATTTTCATAAAAAAAAGTTTGGTTTCGCCGGCGGCGGCAATCGCGCGGCATCCGGCTCGTGGAAAATGTGAGAAAAAAAGGTGGCCGAATAATTTTCTCGTGGAACTTTCACGTTATTCTGAAATATACGAAATTCTCCAGTTGCTCGCTTGACAAACGAATAGAAAGGAAAAAAGGAAAAAAAAGTAAATTATATATCTTCTATCCACTCTTTATAAACAGAAAAAATATATTTTATTTTATTATTTTTCAACATTATAATTTCTGAAAATTAAAGAATTAAGTTTCCCTTTCATTATTTCTAAAATACTTAATAACTAACTTAATTCAATGGTATTTTTATAATAATGTTCTTCTTTGAGATAAGTTTTTTTTGTATCAAATGTATGTATGCAAATAACACAAAATTATTTTGAAAATATAAAGACACATCTCTTTTAATTTACCTTTTTCGATATTCTGCTGAACAAATATTTATTTACTTCGGATTATGATAATGATCCATTACATATGCCTCAATGTACAAATTTGGCTCCCGGTATTTCCATCGACTTCCTCTTGAGCAAATATTTGCTTTGCACGGGAGAAACAGTACGATACTTAAAGTATGCAAAGCAATGCTTTATTTCCCATGCGCCCGCACATGTGGATGATACATTAGACTTGATAATGCGAACGTAGGGAGTCCCACGCGATGTGGCCGCCGCATTGTGGTCGATGTTTCCATTAACGTACGTTCGCCCACGACAAAATTGTATCAAGCATTTCACATGACTCGAAATTTGTAGATCGCGCTATACGTGATATACAAATGTATGCTAATGCCGGTCTAAGTATTAATGTCTAAATTTTAGATTGAGATATGAAGACACCTGTATTATTGCATGCATGAAACAACTGGCATGTCTAGCAATGAGAAAAATGTGTGATGTGTGTGTGTAATTGTAAAAGCGATGGCAAACATGCCAAGCTATTAATAAGATACTTAGGTTTTAGCAGTCGAGTCGATTATAATAAATACACGCGTGAAAAATCGTTAATCTTATTTTCGCCAATATATCTCTATTTAATGGGATAGTTCAATTTCATACTGTACTTTTACAGATATTATTTATTTCATTCTAAGCAGATTTTAAGATATAAAAGTGTCATAAACGCATCGGATATAACGAAAATATATCATGAATACATGTGTTTCATGTAGCGAGAAAAATAATTTATTCTTATTTCGAAACCCTCATCTCATGAATAATTATTTTATCGCGATAAATTATGTAATTATATAATTTATATTCATAAAATAATATTTTTCCACAAACTTTAAACAGAAAAAGAAACATGATATTTTATTTGAACTCCAGTCTTTTTATCATCAAATACAGCTATCATATTTGCACGTTTCCAAGTCATATTTTTAAAATTTTGAAAGATTCGTTAAAATAAATTGTGCATTAATGCAAAGTTCTAATTCCAGAATATCGGTGTTTTTTTATAAAAAAGCATCTTATTGTAATAATAAGTATAATTATACATTTATATATATTTTTAGAATTATAATCATCCGATTTTATCCGACATTAATTCACAGACAAATATTTATCTCTATAATTTATTATCGCGGCCATTCCGTCTGTGACAAATGGTGCGAAGAGATTTAGGCCGAATAGTCGCGCGGAGTAATTTTCCAGGCGATTCGACGAGCAGCATCCGTAAATAAAACGCGGCAGCGTGCTGTATGATGAACGGAGAGAGAGAAAGAAGGGGAGAGAAGAGTGACAAACCTCATGAAATCGTCAAGCTGCATAAAATTTTACACCGACTAAAGTTCTCTGTCGTCAACGAACTCGCGCGCGACACGGAACTAAAATCTCGTAATTAACGCAGGTGGAAGTAGGACCGAGGTAATAAATCTGTCAGGCCTCGAGGAGTAGAGTAACACTTCAAGTTTTTATGTGCACGACGACGAAACAGTGTGGAAAGAAAGTGTAGAATGTCGTGAAACGACAACGAATGACATCGCTCTGCGCGATAATTCATTTTCTTAAAAAAATACCTTTAATCTCTCGATTTTCAATAACACACATCAAGTATTACAATGATTGAGCTGTTATGAAAATAAGAAAAATAATTCTTTCCGGTTTTTCTCGCAAAAAAAAAATCTCAAAGCAATTTGCGTTTTCGCATTTTATGGGAGAAATATCTGACTTTTGTGAGAAAACAGTTTATGCGAGACTGATTATCATCTGTTCGCAATCTGACATTTTGCACGTGTGGGAAGAACAACATACGTGCAAATGGCCGATAATAAATTAACAATCGACCGATGACTTTCCGATGCATTTCGACGGCCATTTCGCAGAGTCAAACAACCGCTGTGGCAGGCATAACATTATCGCTCCCGATAATGAGCGACGATAATCGAGTCTCGTTGCTCATGGCGCTAGCAAACACATTAATGTCGCGATTAAAACAGACCGCGAATCATTCAGAGATCTTCGATCCCAGTCACAATGCTCTGTGGCTGTATGTTCTCTTTGCAATATTAACGATTATATGCGTGTTGACATATTGATTCAATCGCGATTTTTGCAATTATAATTGCGAAACTGAGTGCCGCAAAAAAACTGACAAGATTTTATAATGCCTTGTTTGTTTGTTTAAAAAAAAAATTAGTGTATTTAAACAAAGTTAAATTTTTTTATGCAAATTTTCTCAATAATTTTTTTTTATTAATTAAGGAAATTGATGAAATCTGTGTGTTTCAACGACGTGATTTGTCAAAAGATTATTGCATTTAGAAAATTATAATTAATTTAAAGCCATTGTATTATAGAAATCTACAATGCAATAGAGTTCAAACGAGAATATATTTACTACGCGTTATTCATGGAAAAAAATGAGAAAATAAATTACTATTATGAGTCATGAATTTTGAACAAAAAGACTTCCCTGAGGTTAGATCACATTTTTACTTTTTTACGAACCGTGCTATTGTTAGACTAAGCGTCTCACAACATAAGAGAGTATATATAATACATAAATTACATAATAACTTCTCTACATATCGCCCTGCCCATCTACATTATAACAATACTTTATCATTTGCATGAGAAAAGATGGCGATCGCCAAGGAACGCTATCACGGATATTCGCGGCACAAAAGGCCGCGTGCGCTTATTAATTAAAATCTCCTTTTCTCTCTCTTTCTCTTTGGTGACGGTAAAATCGCTTTCATAATGACAGAGTGGTGATACTGGCGGTAATGATCGTCGCTCGACACGGCATTCGTGTGTGGCGTGTGGATAATTTGATCGATTTATCCACGGCGTTGTCCTCGATATGGGCATAGTGCAATATAACACAACCGATGACACGAAAACAGCGGAAGCAGCCCGGACTCGATCATGCGAATTAGACGCCGGCGATAATCGCGCGCGACCGCGCTGCATTAACATATATACATCGGTCGTTTATTTTGAAAGCGATGTGGCGAGTGAAATTTCCGGTAACTCCGGGAATTTAATTTAAACGGCTAAATCGAGAATGAACGCCGATTTTGCATTCATACTTTGATTTACGTCGAAAGGTATCGCACATACATAGATTATATGCATAATTATAATTTTAACGTTTCCAATTTACTCTTTTTTTACATAGGAGATTGTCGTATCAAAGTTTGACGTCAAACATAATTGTTATATGTATCAATATTTTTCATGTTTATTTTATAGCAAAGATTATGTAAACTATTTAAATATGTAAAAGACTACTGTCACCGTTTACAAAAATTTAAGGGAATTTTATTTGTAAAAATTAAATATGATTAAAAGTTGCATATAATTTATACCTCAGACTACCTTACATAAAGTTGGACGATCCTTAATAGACGGAGAGCGAGACATAGATGCAGACGGAACGTTTATTATGCTCCGGGATATTAGTCCCTTCCCGAGCAACGAGAATTGTACATTAATTAAGCAGTAATTGGAGAGGAAAGTCAAGATGGAAGCAAATGTTCATTATAGCTGCGCTAGAGAGAGAAAATTAAAAATAAAAAAAAAATATTTTAGGCAAAACAAAGTTCTTATACTCCTCGACATTACACAGACTACCAAATAGATTTACGCAATTATGCCCTTGATTGCTCATTCTCTCTTTCTTTACTTAATATTTTTAATAATAATAATTTTGAAAATATTATAAATTGCAATCTCTTTCTGCAAACGCACGTAATCCTTTTACTTTTCGGTTATTTTTCATAATTTAGTCACGCTTTGCGGTTTCATCATTTTACCCTAAGTGAACGAAATTACGGTACATACCGACTAATGTATTTATTTTCTTTGATAGCGTGGTGCTGAGTAAACAACACAGTAGATATTAACGTCGCGCGATTCCATCAATATCGCGTTAAATAAACTATCGCATTAAAAGCAGAGAAAAGCATTTCGTCGACGTGTGTATTTCGAGAAAGGACGCGAACGGCTCGATAGAATAATTTTTCACGCCCCATCAGATACGTGCATCCCCTCGCGCGACGGGGGTTCACGCGAAGGAGAATAAAAATGCGCGGAGATTGCGCGCACGCGTGCGATAAAGCAAGATGTTAATAAATGATCGGTTTTTCCGCGCGGGACTCGCGCGCGATATTGCACCGGCGGCGAAATTGCGAAAAACACACAACGCACGCGAGACAATTACATCACGACGTGTCGGCCGGCGTAATGAAGTCGCATAAGTTACAATCAAGCACTTTGCAACGCCGCGCTTTCGACCGGTTGTTAGTTAGTTATCGCGCTAAACTGCTCGCCAGAATTTACTCCGTGTCCATGGAGATGAAATTTATACCCGGTTAACACGGTTAATTCTCCTCCTCGTTGCCGCATCGTTCACCGTGTATATACGCGAGCGCGAACGCGCATGATTTTATATTGTAACGAACACGATTTTTCGTTGCGCCCGCGAACTGCGCGTGATGTATTATCTCCGATGAATTCGCGTTTTTTTAATGTATCGAACTGGGCTGGGCTGGGCTGAGGGCCGACATAAAATAGATTAGATAAATCGCGAAAAATCGCCGCGTTTATTCTGAAATTTACAATTTGCGCGTGTACCGAGTAATTTTCTATAGAAATAAAATGTACTCGAAATAAAGAAAGAAGAGAATAATTATATTGTTGTTATAAGTGCCATTATTTTTATAAAAACGAGCCCATCAACGAGCTGAAAAAATAGCCTATCAAAGCTAATATATTCTATACAGAGAGATGTATATGTATTTAAATAAAAAAAAGATAACATACTGAATTCTCTAGAAATAGAAATGTAAAAAAAATATGTAAAAATGGTAAAAGAACATTTAACATTTCTAGACGGATGCAAAAGACAAGACGTGAAAGATAAAGAATGAGGCGTCTCGATCATTTTTCACTTTCAGTAGAAACGGATCGAGCAAGACCGAGGGAGAACGAGCACGCGTAAACGTTTATTCGTTAGTCTCGACGAGGAAGGAAATATTTCCCGGGCGGAAGATCGCGCGCGGCGGAAGTAACGAAATTACCCTGCCGATGATTAAATGCACTTAATCGCCGGCGCAAATTTAGCTTACTAATAATTCCCAAAGGAAGAACTCGCGCTCTTGTACCTTATCTCCGCGCCGGTCGATGGTAACAACGAAGGGAAAGGCAAATATACAAAGAGGAGATAAAGAGCGATGATTACTTACACCATCCCAGTTATCTTCCCTTTTCCTATCTTTCTCTTTGCTTCTCTCGACAGTCACTTACCTGAAACAACAAAGAGTAATGAAATTAGATTTTCAATTATCCATCCGCGCGACCAGACCAATTAGGCGCAAAAAAGAAGAAAAAATCAGAAAACAATCTCTCGCTCGACGCTTTACCGCTAATTAGTCGATAGGATTCTCCGCGTTTGTGAGAAACTGGGCTAAAATTCGCAATCATCCCCGTCCGTTGATGGCTACACAATTACATTAGACGGCCATTGTCTCAGCGAAATACCGTATCGCTGCTGGTAGATTCTGGAATGCAAGCAGGAGAATGAGGCGAATCGCGTTTACAACCTAATTATTACGAGATACACACGATATACATGATGAACAATCGCGTAGATAGTAGCTGTCGATATTATCTTGGGAATTTTTTTAACGATGACAATAAGATTACGAAAATGAAGATAACATAAATCAAGCATGCGAATATAATAAATTGACAATGTAAATCTAGCTTAAAAAATGTTTAATTAGAGAGCAGAATTGCTCTGTGAAATTTTCTGGAAGAAATGGAAAAAGGGTAGCAACGGAAGAAAGAAGAGCACGACGATCTAAGGGATATCTGAACGTGAATAAAATTTAAAGAGAAGCCTTTCAAGCAGCCTTTTAACAGCTCATTTCCGATACACACTCTGCTATGAACGCTAAGTGTATTCGAAGCATTCTGTCTGGCTGGCCGGCCAAGAGAAGTATATAACCAGCGGTTTTTCCATTAACCTCAGAGTCGCAATCTAGATTTGCCTGGCAGCAGCTTCAAAGCTCTTACAGAAAATGATAAGCAACCGCCCCGTTGCATAGAAAATTCAACTTCAGTTTAGCGTTGCAAGAAGCTCGGTAAACAGCATGTGTATCCGCTTATCGTACATATATTAACAAAATATGTATACGCGAAATGTTTTAAAAGAAGTCATTTAATTCTAGATAAAATCCGTAGAAAAGAATAAAATAATTTATCATAATAATTTAAAATCATAACAACACACTAAATTATTAAAAGGATTACAAACGATAACATCTTGTTCAACTAAGTATCATACACGAAGATCAGGATATAACTTGAATTTTATTTGCAAATTATAAAAGATTTTTATTCGCGAAATTTGATTTGAATTTCCAAAGTATTTAATGTAAAAAGTTGGGAAATGTTTGGATAGAAAACAGCAATCAATTAAATTAAATTCTAAATTAATGACCTGGAAGAGAGAAAGAGAGAAGGGGGAGAAGGAGAGGGAAAGAGAAAATAGCACGGCGAATACAATAGGAAGTTTCGAAGCTTAATCTAATGATTATGCAGTTTCGGCTTTTTGTCGCATAAACCGCGTTTGGAAGAATGCATTGTTAGAAAGTGCGCTAAGTCGGTTAGAGGTACAAAGTAACCCTACATTTGATTAATGTACTTCCAAGCAAGTTGAGTTTCTCTTTTTATCACAATGTCTCGTATGAACAATCGCAAATCTTTTTTCACAGATGTTATGAGATCTAAATTTATTTATTTGAGCGAAAAAATGTAGATAAAATAAGAAAAAAATTAAACAATTTTTATTCAAAAACATCGATATATATTTTTTCTTTTTTTCTCTTTCTTCAAGTATAATATATTTAAAAATAACCATAAATAATTAATAACAAACGGTATACTAAATTGTTGTAATCATCGAATTAGCGTTTGTTATAATGGTCGAACGTAATGCTTGCTGAATTGTGTTCGTTAATTAACAAAGTAATGAGTGAACACTGATTACTCTTTCCATGTTGTTAAATCTTTTCCCGCTCGATTAAACGACCCGCCACGCCTGACCGTTCTCCAAACTTCCGTTATAAGGACGAACTCCAATAACGGACAAAAGTCCTTCGTGGAATTATAAAGCTAAAAGGCGAGACGAATTAGTGCTCTACGTTCCATGAACGTCCGGTCCATGCGTTCGACACAATTACCTAACAGTTTCGATTTAAAATTCGGCCCTAACAGCTTTCACTCGATGTTAGAGTCTCTGAGTCGTAATCAGCAGTATATGTCAAATTGTTACAAATTTTCAATTTTTTCAACTAACTAATGGTTAAGTTTATTAACTTACACAATTGTGTACATTTAATATTTATGCATACAATTATACGATTATATACCTGATATTTTTCCTCATTATATGCTTTTATTTTTACATCATGTTGTTGCACACCTATCAATACGTAGACACAAATAAACCTCGAGAAACGGTAAAATGAATGACTGTGTGCCAATTTCTCTGATAGACAAATAAAGCACTGAACAGTCGTGTTTATCACCAGATACAGCTACCTGAATTTAATTGAACGTTTTTATCCGGATTACGATTTTCTGTCGGACCGATAAGCGTTTCGAAATGAATCACTGCATATATCGTTTGCAGAGAACACGGTCGATTATTGACGAAACGACGCATTTAGGTCGACTATTGACGAATGGAAATGTTGTTGGTCGCGTCATCGGAGGTAAAGCGAGAAACTTTTCAGCGAGATGCAAATTACGCTCAACAGGCGGACGCTCGTAACGTCGCGTTAGAGGGAGATGCGCTAATTAGAGGAACAATAAGTTCCACCGTCCCCGGCTGCGATACTCGCTCGCCGACTTTATCCCGGAGCTGCGCACAATGCACCACCGCGTAATCGGCAATGTTGCCTCTTACGTAAGAGCCATTACCGCGCGTACACGTGCTTATGTAATGCTTTCGCGTTCCGCGCGTTGTGCGTTCCATTGTGTCGCGATGGTCAAACAAATGCGCGTGTCTGCACCGTTCATCGAGCAAGAACCGCATACCGCTCGCTAGTTGTAATCCTTAACCTATTTGTGTCTCGCGGTTACGCGAGATGACGAAATAATTTCGTTACAGGTTTATGTGGGATCGACCGGTTTTGTACATTCGCAATTAAAATGTACATAACGTCTCTCAATCCAAATTAATTGATTGAAGAATAATTAATTTATGCAGATTTATTTTTATATATTTCATTGATTTATTTAAAATTTATTTAATTTATGTACCACATCTTCATCATTAAAACTCGTTTATTCATCGAGTCTTTCAATGCTTCCCATAATTGTTGTTTAATAAATTTATCAAAGGATGTGACCCAATAATTAAAGAACATGTTAAAATGAAAGCATGAGAAAGTTATAATAGAAAGTTGTAGAATAAAAAATTAACAGTCCATATACGCGGAAAACTGAAAGTAAAATTGGTGAAAATTAATTCGTTATCTTGCATATTGTAACTCGAAAGTTATGTTGATTACATGCTGATGCATTTGACGCAAGGTACGCACATAAATATGTGCAAATTACGCGTACGAATAAATCGTATAACGTATATGCAAATGAAACACGTTTGCCGAGTGCAATATGCAAAGGACAGTAACCTGCATATTTTAAATAAACATACACGTAAAAAGTTAAACTTAAATCTTGGACTTTATAGTGCAAAGAATCATAATATCACTCTAATATTTTTCATTTATTTTTCCTAGCATATTCAAGAAGCGCATATTTTTATATTACTATTTTAAAATGTATGTTTATTACGAAAAAAATAATCAAACAAATAACAGAATAAATAATTAACAGAATAAGTAGAAAAGAAAATAAAAAAATTCCTTTGTGAAATTTGTTAAAATTTCGCAGATTGACTCGAATTGAACGGCATCGCTTTCCGCAATTTATTATCGCCAGCACAATATCAATTCTCGCGATGCGCGATTACATAATGCTTTTTGCCGGTAATGCAACCGCTTATGAATAATGCATAAACATCAGAAGCTTACGTCGGCCCGTTGACGATTCAGTAACACGAGGCGAAACTCCGTTTCTTGGCCGGGCGCGAACACGTTTCTTATCTAAGGCGGCTTGTGGACTTCGCGAAGTACGAAACATTTATCCCGCCGATTATGCGGCGGCGGCAAGAGATAACAGCCCGTGCTATGTCAGACAAACGGATGGACGGGGAGACGTTATCTACGCTCGCTATGCAAAACAACGTCTATGGAATGACGCCCCATTCCCACGCGGCATGTTTTTTCCTAGACCTGGTGAGGTCCCGGTTTGTAACGTTGAGGTTTCGTCAACTTTGAGCTGCTCAATTGGCAGAAATTTAATTGGCAGCTAGAATCTCATATAAGAGTCATTACCTTGTTATACAAATCACTCTGCACGTGATTAGCTCTTCCACGATTTGAAACTATGTTAAAAATATTTGCTACAAATTTGTATTAAAGAATATTAAGCAAGATATTAAATAAGGATAATAATCAAGAATCACTATTAAATAAATGTTAATGAGGAATTAAATTTAAAAATAATTTTAATTTAAACAAAGAATTCACATTAATATATATTCATGTAAAATTAATTCTCTTAATTTTTTCTAGATAAAAATAAATGTTATTTATCTCAATTTTTTCTCTCTTTCTTTTTCTCTATCTCATATAAAAATAAAAGAAAACTTTTTACGACACACGGCGGATAAATTTGGTCCTCATAATGTTATTGTCGGAAAATGTAACAAGCGAGAATGTAAGACGCGCTGAAAATTTCTTTCCGATATTGGAGAGCCGGTACGTTATGATACACGTAAAGAGATCATTTTTATACTCTACAGAGACAGACGCGCGCGCGCGCGTGAAAAATCGCGCGTCGAATGAGTGTTTCCGAACAAATAAATAACAAATTCAATGAATCGCGTGTCGATAAACCTGCAGCGCGTCACAGATCGCGTAACAAAAAAATAAAAATAAAAAGAGAACAGTATTACTTCGTAGAAACGTTAATGTAACATTTTCTTTAACATCTTGTTATGTTCATTTTGAAGTGTGAAATATTTAAGCTTATATTGTCAAATAATAATGCGATATTGAACTGTCATGTTGATTAAAACATCAAGTTATATCTCAAATTATTATGCAAATATAATTTAGAGAATCGAACTGTCATTGTGTGGCTATTTATACATACATATGTTCAGGACACTAATTTAATTATTTTAAATAATCAATTAATCTGTAGAGATGGAGAGAATAATTAATCTTGGATATTAATGATAAGTATGAATAGAGTAATAATCTATTAATATGAGTATTAATAGTACTGATAATTATAATATATATATAATATTTGTGCAAATTGCGAACACAAATACATAGTATTAATAAACATTAATAAATAAATGTGACAATGTTAAAATTATATTATCCTTTATATTATCCTTTTGAAAATCTTATTGAAAATTACGCAAGGAAATATTTTTAACTATCAATATTTGTAGTTGATGGGACAGATAGCTATTTTCCTTTTTTAATACATACTTAGTTTGTCGCTTTAATATTTGTGTGGAGGGCTTCTACTCATTTTAATTGTAATTAATTAAATTGAAATAAACAATCGTCAAAGGGATTATCCACCGCTAAAACCTTTCAATTTGCTCTGATGTAATGAAAAAATATTAATAAAATTTCATGCCACTTCTCTTTCAGAATAGAACCAATTTTTACATTTTTAAAGAAAACAATTAATAATTAAACAAAATTCTATAATTTATCATAATAAATGCATTGATAATTGTGTTTATTTGTTTCATATTAATATAAGTTATATAACTGATTAAGATCATGTGTCTGATTAATAAAACAATAAATATCAATTTTTACGTAATAAAATCCAATCGGAATCGATTCAATCATTAGCTCGATTTTTAAAAATATCGTAATATAATTATGCAATTTTGTGTAATATTATTAATGGATAAGCTTATCACAAGGTGAAAATATACCGGCTTGTTTTAGTGCATCCAATTCCATTTAATGTAGCTAAATGGAGATTGCTGCCGCCGCTTTCAGACCTCTCAATTATGCACAGTATACAGTAATACTATTTTGGATACATAAAATACATCACGTTAATGTATCACCTCCGCGCTTTATGCGAGTTTCCAAAAAGATTTCGATGTAAAAACAAACCGCAGAGACGACGAAAGACGCGAGAATCGTATTTACTAGGAATATATTAATTCGCAGTTGTTAATATTCCCCGTTTTTGACGCTCTCGCGCTTCCAAGAATGCAGATCCCACCCGCGAAGGGATTTAATATCCAAGAGAAAGCATGAATGAACATTCGCGAGAGAGCTGGAAATTGCATGGTAATTCTTATTAATTGCACGTTAAATCCCGTAGAAATGGACCGCTGGGAAGGGAGAGAACTATTATTTCGCGCCCGAGCGCGTGTTCGCATTCGAGTGATGTCAAATTATTCATAAAGAAGGAAACATTAATGCCGCTACCATTTCGACGAAGAGATCTCGTAATTGACATATCTCACAACGTCGTAATAAGCAAATGTAC
This sequence comes from Camponotus vicinus, assembly GCF_025532165.1. NCBI lineage: Eukaryota > Metazoa > Arthropoda > Insecta > Hymenoptera > Formicidae > Camponotus > Camponotus vicinus. The sequence goes on from NW_028141980.1 coordinate 9,816,728, forward strand.
AATGCGATTTGAAATGCCGTCAAATTAAATCCGATTCATTTTCAATTGCAGACAGATAATGCAATTCACTGTAATCAAATAATATTATAATTCCATTATAATTCTGTTATTCGAGATAATGATAATTGTCTCCAATAATAAAACAAAAAAATTCAAAGGGAAATTATAAAGCGTCCTTTATTTTAACATTTATCTCATTATTTCCAAGAGTCATTTATAAAAATACTTTTATATTAAATTTTTATCAAATAAACGTGTGAGATTTTTAAGCGTCTTCGGCATGTATTTTCGCGCACGTGCCACGTGAAAATAGCACATTTCTCGGTCCGTGAGCTTCCTCTGCCACCGAGCCCTTCAAGAATAGAGGAAGAAACGCAATTTTCACGTCGAGCATTCTTCTCTATCTTTAATACTCGGCGCAGGAGATAGCACGGAACACACCAGTGCTATCGTATATAGTCTACGGAGATTGCAGCGAGAGGAAGGGGGTAAAAGAGGAAGAGAAGAAGTGTGCGCCTCTCTCGGAAAGATTATCGTTAAAACCTGTCGAGGAGCGTTGAGGGCAACCGAAGGGAAAAATAAACCAGGACGTATCAAAGAGCCGGATGCGGCAAGGGTGCATCGCAAGGGGAATAAGCAGGGAGGGAGGAAGAGAGGAGGGGAGGAGGATATACTGCAGCTATACGGTCGTTTTATTTCATGCTCCGTTTCGCGCGGAAAATTACAGCGGCGCTCGCGATTCCCTTTGAAAATGCATTTTAAACGGCTCAGAACGAACCGCAAATGACACTCGCGACTGTACTTTCCATCCTGTACCCCCTTCTACCATTTACATCAGCCGCCTCTTAGATTTGGTCTCACCTTTTCTCATAATACTCCTCTTGTGGGCACCACGTGTTTTCTCAACACTTCTTTCTTTTGTATCATACAACTTTCTCTCTCTCTCTCTCTCTCTTATTTCTACAATACATATTTATACAAATGTACATGTATATAGACTATTAAAAAAAAATCCTTCTTTTTAAAATCGTCCCACGACAAAGTTAGCATCGAGATTGTCGCTTTTGTAAAAGTTTGCAAGTACTATTTGTCTAGTGCATTATTTGGCGACTGTAATCGTAATGCAGAATATTAATTTTTAATTAGGTTTAATGAGTTGCTGTCTATAATGCTGTATCGATTTGAAAAAAATGACACGATTGGCTCGATCGCTAATCGTTTTTAGCTTCAGTTTCGCGAGAGTTGCGCGTTTTACTAAAAGCTATGCGCATTTATATTAAACGTTAACAAATCCGCGCATTCACAGCGCGATTATGACGTTTACGGGGATTTTCCATTAACGTAGTACCGCGCAATTCGGCCGGATAATGAAATTAATTCTACGTTACGTTCCGCAAAAGAGTTGTTCGCTCGCGCGGAATATAATTATGTATCGTTTTAATTATACATTCCCGCAAATCCTTTTGCACGTTCGTTCGCCTGTAAAACGCAATCTACGGTCGGAAAATTCTACGTTGAAGAACGCGTTAAACGAATATCTTTGGTTAACAATGGCTTTAATTTTATCATATGGGAACGTCACGATCGCAATTGAAAAAAATTGTCAATGTTGAAGCGCACGTGAAATGCTCGATTAAATTTCCGTTAAGAAAAAGTTTACTTTTTCAATTAACGGAGGCATCCGTCGATGACGAAAAATTGAATTCACGAACGTCGCGTGTACACGTTATATATTCACGTATATTAGTTATTCGGAATTAGATTGCCACCGAATATACATACATACACACACCACACACACACACACACACACACACACACACACACACACACACACACACACACACACACACACACACACACACACACACACACACACACACACACACACACACACACACACACACACACACACATATATATATATATACACACATATACATACATACATACATACATCATGTACATATACATGTATACACGACGACATTCGCGTTTTCAAGCGGCTGGAGGCGACTATCACGAACAGAAGAGATCATTTACCGCGAGTGTATGTCCGCGTTTCTGAATTTACGCCGCGAATTGGTCCGGCCGATTGGAATTCATGAAATTCGTGCGAGCGAGCGAGGATCTGATAGGCAAACAACTCGATTATATTCGCACGCGCTACGTTTTTACCACAGATGAACTTTGTGCAAATCTGCAATAATCGCGCCGCTTGTTCATCCGAATCGAGTAATCGGATTCATTAAAATTATTTCGTCAATAATTCATGTAGTAACAGCTTTTTCTGAAAGGACAATCGTGCGTGCTAAAAATTGCGTCATCGCTATAGAAATAAAATATTTCTATCGCATATATTGACAAAACGTAAATTCTGTCTATACATATTTAAAACGCTGAAATTAATTCTTTTAAACTATGTATCTCTCGCGTGTATTTTTTATTATTTGTAATAGATTAATTTAGAAAAATAAAGATTAATATTATAAAACCCGAAAAATATATTAATACCAATGTTATAAAAATCCGAAATATATATTAATATTACAAGAATAAAAATTTCCTTTCATTACTTAAATTAAAATACATTAAAAATTAATATTATTTTTGAAAAAATAAACGTAAATTTCTGATGCAACAATTAAATGTATCACAATTCTGTAATCGTTTCGCATAATTCTAAATTGCAACTAAATTCCAGTTTTGCATATTGTTTAAATCAAGGACATAAATTTTGATATACATTACACAATTATAACTTGCAATTCTACACTGCATATTATAATTCAATCTACTATCGATCAATACTCGGCCGCGCGCGATTGCTCGGTCGAGAAAATATTATTTCATAATTATGGAAATGTTTGAACACGTTGCCGAGCTCATCGAAATATTAATCGCTTTTGGTTTATAGAATTTTATGATAGCAATAACTACCTTCGTTCTGCAAAAACAAGAACTTAATGAATCTTTAGTGAATTAACGGTATAATTGCTGTTTTCACAAGTACAATAACAAGCTTTAATAAAATTTCAAGAGTGATAAAACATCGAAAAATTGTGCAATTTACCTAATTCTTCGACAAGAATATGCTGTTGTTCAAGATATCAGATTTACACTATACTTCTGTATAAGTAATATCTCTAGGGACTTTATAAATTCCTCTTCAATCTGATCTATGAGTTGGCAAAATATTAGAAAAATTGTAAGCCAAGGTTCTTTCTCTCTATTGCGGAAATATTGCGAAATGTACGACAAAAGATTAAATACATACAACTTGTCAGGAAATCGATACGATTTATCCACCATTATTTACCATTTACTTTCTCAAAATTGAAAAACATGTGTATGTGTTATGGGACCATTTGATAAAAAGCTCGTTAGGATCGTGAAGCAGTGAGGATAATGGGAGAGATGTAGTCTTTCGTAAATAATAAGTGCCGTTTTAAAAGGTCCATTTACCGCGTTAAAGGCATGTAAATCTCCCTGGACAAGAGCAAGGGGGTGGTGGGCAGACAAACATAGAGACACAAGAAAAAGAGAGAGAGAGAGAGCACATGAGTTCCCTAGGTAACGGTAGATGGGAAACTCGAGCATTATGATGTCGTAAAGCCGCGAGCGGACCCCGCGGAAAGTGCATTTTACGCGTGCGTTATGTCAAAATACGGTTTCCTCTTACCCACCGGGATTAACCTCGTTCGAAATGCTCTCTCTTGTTAGTCGCTCTCGCGGGAAGGAGGTCGCGAAAAATAGAGTGGGCGAGAATGCGCGCGAGTAAATAGCCGCGCCACTTAGACAAGCGGCGAGAAAACTCGGCGAGTGAAGAGGAGCTCTCATCGTCGACGAGATGAGTCGCGTGACCACCTATTTCCTATTTATAAATCATGCGAGAGCACAGTTCTAGCTTACAAAGTTTCGAATGCACGATAGAGAGAGAGAGAGAGAGAGAGAGAGAGAGAGAGAGAGAGAGAGAGAGAGAGAGAGCATAGGAATGCGATAAGATTAATTCATAACAATAAAGAATAATTTTTTAATTGCGTATGCTTTGTAATAATACGTCCCACGATGACATCGCATAAAATAAATTAAAGCGCTCAATTAATTTAAATCATATGTTTTCAGTCGCATCTTTTCGATCGGAACGTATAAACTCGGATTAAACCCCTGTCACCGTTTCTTCGTTTCGACTTCATTTAAACCGCCGAGAATGGCTTACGATATCACCATCGACGAGCTGTTTCCCCTTCGTAGTAGTTTCTCGTTTAAAAAGACCGCGTCATACTTTTGCGGGACGTGCCCTCGCCTCGTGTGTCGCAAGAAATTACACGCTTGCATTCTTCCCGACTCGCGGACGTTCGTATCTCCGAATTCAATCTCGGGAATATGCTCTCGCTCTACTCGAAACTTTGTCGTTCCTCTCGTCTCGCTTCAATCCCTTTTCATGCCAAGCCCATCCCAGCGAAATTTTTTTTCCCCATCTTTTCCGCCACCCTCCTCCTCCTCCTCCTCCCGGAAGCGACAGCTCGAACTTTTCCAAGGCCTGCAACGATGCTGCGGGAGGAGAGAGGTATTTATATACCAGTCGTGAAACTTCTGAAGCACCGACGCGACGGAGTAACACCGAATATCACTGGCGAACTTTAATATCGTTCTGCCGCAGCCAGACTGTCTCGACGCGATCCAACTTTCGCATATCTTTGTGCTCTCGATTGCGCTTTCGTCGAATCGAGCTTAAATTTAAATCGACGTCGATGATCGAGATGCTAGCAAGCGAAAACGATACATCAAAATCCGATTTTTTTTCACTTGCTTGGATTAATTTTATTTCATTTATTAGAGAGCATATATTATTTTCTGATTTTTCAATTATATAAATGCAGAGAAATTAAGTTTTCGTTTTTTTTATCAGATACAAATTTATACATCTTTACAGATATTTAATTATTAGTTAATTAATTAATTATTAGCAGATTATTAATTTTCTACGAAAGAACTTTAGATCAGGCAAAGATTTTTATATATCAGAAAAAGAGAATCCAGAAAAATCTTTTTAGAATCAAAGATTTTTATATATTAGAAAAAGAGAATCCAGAAAAAACTTTTTATATCGAAGAAGAAGGTTCTTTCAGGTGATAAAATTATAATGTTTAAAGGTGTAAATATCAGCGAGATGTGCGCGCTGTCATTGTCAGACTTTCGCCGACGAGATCAACGAAGCAAGAAGGTGACGACGCCTGCATCGCCACCAATGCATTTCTCTGTCGGTAGCTATTAACTTCACCAAGGCAGTCAGAAGCAGCATGGCTAGGGAATCGTGTGACCGGTAAGTACTTCCTATCACCGGGACTACCAACGCGCTCGTCTTCGTAATTTCCCGTAATTACACAATGACGAGTTTGGATAACAGCGTTTACACAGTGAAGAAATTCGGCGTAAAAAATTCGTTAGTCACACAAACCATTCTGCGAATCCAGTAATGAGTGTATCTTTTTATAAAGAAAGATTTGCATCAAATTGCATAGAAGAAGAAAATCTTGAATAACCGAATGTTATGTCTCACAAAAATATTATTTCATAAAATTAAATAAACTGACATTGTTGCGATAGGCAGAAAGGACACATTAAACTGTACTATTAATTATCGAGTAATCATTATATCGTCATTAATGCATGTTATTTCTTATTTTACATGAAGATTTCTGCCCAAACTTGTACGAGAATTTCGTGTGCATCTCTGCAAGAACGAGAAACAATACCGGCGATCATTAGCATGATCTAGCGCAGACAACGACATAAAAGTCGCAGGGAAAAAGTGGAAGGAAATCGATCGAGAGGGAGATCGATCGAACATTTCGTACAGCTCGTCGCGCGCGTGCACGTACTGTTAACCGTAATCATAGCGGTGACGACGACGGCGGCCATGGGTAAAATCGAAACATCCATCATACCTGTCACCGGGCATAAATGCAAGCAGCGAGCGGCGCAACGACTCATTCCTCTTCACGGCCGGGGCTTCGCTCGAATGTAAATGGAGTCGTCGAGGAGGCGATGCGATGTCGAGACGAGGAAGCATCGCAATCGAGAAGCGAAAGGATACCGGTACTGAATCGACCCTTTGTGCGAAACGAGCCAGCCATCCGGGGGAAGAAAAATCGGAAGAGAAACTTTATGTCGATATCGGCTTCTAATGATGGCCTGAATCGCTGACTCTTTACATTTGCGAACGGTGCGCTCCATGCGCGACTGATAAGGAATAAATAAATAATGCGATATGAAAGTGATATTAAAGCAATCGAATAAACAGACACGATGAGATGCAAATGGGAGTGAATGGCCGTTAATTAAAAGACGAATCGCTTAATCAAAAGATCCCTAATAACTTGAGACAGGGAGCAAAAGGAAAAAGTGCATATTTCAATAAACGCTAAAAAAAATTATCGAGGCAATAATAATATAACGAATTGATAATTGTTAAGAGACCAATATCGTTTTCATTACCTTGCTAAATATTATAATTTTATGAGATAAAATGCGTTTGTATTTTTGAAACATATACATCAGTTCTCAAAGATTCTTTGTGATTAATTTATATTTATTATGTATTATCCCAACTATTTTTTAGACACTGACGTTATAATTTCAACAAGCATCTATGAGATTCCGTCTTGAAACTGCAGACTTATCATATACTGCAAAAGCAAAAAATTCTCTATATTAGAGATAAAATTAATACGACATTTTATGAGAAGAATCCATTTTATGAGAGAAAACAAAGATTGCGAATTGAGTCGCATAATTTCGTGTCATTCGTTTTCCGATGCGGAAAAGATATTCGCGGTGACTTTAGAGATGTTTCCGGCGTTCTCATGCATGCATATCGTCGTCGATGTCATCGTCATCGTCGTCGTGCACCACTTTGAGCAGCAGCCCGATCTCCTTGCTATTTCCTCGCAATCTTTCGCCGGCTAACCAGATTGCGGGATCATACGTGGGCGCCACAGAGCACGACGACAGGCGAGATACTACATTTCCGTAGAAAGCAATCGCCCGTGCGGAATTCATTCCACGGTGGCAGACATTCTTGCAATTTTTGCGGCCTGTACGGATAGCGCGAGAAACTGGGTCACCGAGCGTTTCGCGTCTCTGTATTTCCGTCGTATCGGATTCAACGTGCATCAAGAAGCATTTTTTGCCGAAAGGGAGAGAATGAGAAGCGACACGCGACGTAAATATAAAAATTTAATAAACTGTATCATATAAATTAAGAACATACACTCTCTACATGTACACTTACATTAATAACGCTGCAATCAGCGCCATTTTAAATGAAGACAAAATTATTATATCAATATTTCCACGCTAATCTGCATGTACAGGAAGCGTAGATGCTCGACCACCTATAACAAATATCCTTATCGACATCCTATTTTCTTGACGAGTATAATCTCTATGGAGATGCAGTGTAAACCTTGATCTGTGATAGAGAGATAACTACCTCGAGAGAAGCCGAGGAGAGCATGCGCGCGCGTTATCGTTAATAACGAAGAGAGATTGGCCGGGATGCCGAGATCTACAGCGACGATGTTGTTTATAATGTCGGCGAGTTTCGGTGTATAATGCAAGAGGTAATCATTATGTATCTGACGTATGTAACGGTTCGCTTAGCTGGGCGAGTATATCAAACAACGAGGAGCGGAGCGCAACCTCGCGCTAGTGATTGGTCCAGATGTGTCGGCCACGACTATTGATATGTGAAGCCTGATAGAAATCGATAAAGCAGTCAGGAAGGCGGAATGACTCGATCGACGGGAGAAAAGAAGGGAAGGAAGACGTAGCCACTAGCGTAAACCCTCTTTTATCTTACTTTAACACGTTTAACGCGCAAAGTCGGAGTCCAGATGGCGGAATCTTCCCTCGCTTATCGCTCTGTTCGAACAAGCCTATGAAAATTTATCACCGACAATGAGATTCAGGAGCCGAGCTTGCAATATCTCGATCGAGTGGTAATTTAGTTGGAAAAGTACGAATTGAAAAGAGCCCTATTTTTCTGATACTAGTTGATATGTCCTAATCTTTTCGTATAATAATTCTTGTGCGACACTATAGAGAGATAATGCGAATAGAATTTCGCGATGATGTTAATCCATAATAAAATTCACAATATTTTCTTTATCGAAAATTTGATAAATATCACCTGTAAGAAAGTTATTTAAAAAATATGTATAAAAGGAATAATCGTATACGATCGAGCGCGCTTACGCAATCGGTGCAATATCGATTTCGCTTACTTGCCCGCCGCGATTTTGGCAAGAATTCAGTGTAACGCGACAAGATTGAGCGCTTGGCACAAGATTATCCGCGTGGGATTTCTTGGAAGAGACAAAATCCAAGTGTGAACGATTTCAGCTTGAGAAAATGCGCGGAATAAAAATTCGCTTCGGATTTCTCTGCGATTGAAAAAATTTGTTCCGGAAGAGTTTCTAAAAAAGCAAAGCGGCATATGATAGTTTTTAAGATATTTTTTTAAGAATCTGCAACATTTTATATATCGGAGCTATTTTATTTATTCATATTACCAGTAAAAATTATAATGACATCAATTGAAAAAAATTTATATAGAGATAATAATTTCGAGAAATTTTAGAATAAAAGAAATATATAATAATGTTAGAAATAATTAATAAAAAAATATTTCGTGCAATATTCATACATCGTACATTTCATGTTATTTATTTGTACATTAATAGCACGAAATTAATATGAACTCTCTCTCTCTCTCTCTCTCCACGACACTATGAAGATTAATCAGACAAACTATTGTATAATACATCTCCGTATGCCACGAACATTGAAGTTGAGTTCACAGTTGTTCGCGCAGCATATTGTTGCAAATTCGTCGCATTTATCACGCACCGCGCCAAGCTTATTAAACGTTACGCTGTTTAATGAGGGAGAGATAGCAACCGGAACAGATCATGCCTCTAACCACTTCTAATTCTCCGTCGTGTTATATCCGATTCGTACTTCAGCCGTTAATAATTAAAGTGCTGGACTAGTCAACCACAGTAAAATGAACCCTCGATTTACTAGCGGGATAATATTAGCAAACTAATTCTGAATAACGCGTCATCCTCGTAGGAATCATTCTCTGTTCTCTGCAGCGGAAAAGCTTAAGTTTACGGTAAAAATAGAGCTTCGATTTATACCCGTAGAAGAATTTGCAATATCTCAATCTATATTTTTATTAATATTCAATCTATACATGTGTATATCTCTTTCTATATCACACCTATATTCCACGAATGTAAAAATATGAATTTGAATGTATATAATAGCTTGCGTCATCTCTGCTGTTGTCTACGAATTTGATGGTTGTACAACAACTCGTTTACAATTCGTTATTTGACTGAATACCTATATTTTGTATTGAAATGTGAGTCATGATATAGAGGAAGCTTTATAGATTTGACGATATTTTTCAAGAGGTTTCGATGCATTTAACAATAAAAAAAAATAAACAAAAAGAATGTACTATTTTACTATCAAATATGTGTCATGTTTGAACATTTTAGTAAAAATTCATTTTCTCAAGAGGACTTTATTGTAGCATAATAACTTTCTCCCCCTCCATGAAAAATTACGGAAAATTTACGAAATTTTCGATACAAAAAAACTCGTATGCCAAAATAAATTTTAAAAGTTAAAAATTGATGCTTTTATATATTGTTTTATTTTAAATTGCTTTTCTATATAAATTGCATTTTTATTAAAATTAAATTTAAATTGCATTTTTTTATATTACAAGTTCAATTTTCTCTCTAAACGTTTCTATATTAATAACGAATGAACAACTTTCGTCGAAAATCCTCTCGAAGGACGACAGCTAATCTGGATTTCTTTTGGCCACCGTTTTTGCCTCAAAGTTGCAACGTTAGTGCACGCTCGACACGCCAACTTGATTCGGTCAAATTTCGAAAGTTTGGTCCACACAAATGACGTCAGATGTATTAGAGCGAACTGGAATTAGAGAATTCTCCCGAGGGGTTCGTATTACCGAAATGCTTAGCGTTGCAATGTCGGACCATCGAATGGTGGAGTCTATACTCAAGGATCGGTGAACTATACGTCATATGAACCGTACGACCGGATAAAGATCGTTATCGGAGAAATACGAGTCCTTGTTGAGCGAAATCCGATTGATTGAAACTGTAAACTTGCAACTCGTCGTAAAAAAAATATTAGCGTCATCTCGCTCAAATGGATTCTCGTAATTTAATTTCCTTCATATATTTGCACAAAAACATTATAATAAATGACAGATTTCTAAATAAAATGATTAAACCTACTATGAGATAAAAGAGACGATAAAGAAGGACTCGATAAGATTGTGCTGTAAAAATTAAATATTAAGATAACGGAAAAGCGATTGCTGGATTATTTTATTATTTATACAGCTCAATTTTATTGTGTCAAACGATGATAGCGATGTGTCACGAACGTGTCGTATAATGAAATGCGCGCGGTTCTATTCTGCGATTCTTGATGTAATCAGAACGTCGTAATGGAGCGCGTGACGTAATTGCGGATATATAGTATATGGTTAGAGACGCGTGGAGCGCGCGGAAAAGTAATCTAAAATCAATATGAGGCGTGCAACGCGAATGCAACGTGTTTAATCGCGCGTTCCGGCTAAAGGTGAATGCGGCAATCTATGTAACAACACAGTCTGAAACAGCTACAGTCGGACTTTTTCTGTATCATCGTTGATTACTCAGGTGAATCATGCGTACGACAGAATTTCTGCATCGCGTCTCCTTCCCGTCCCCTTCCCTCGCTCCAGTCCCCCTCCGCTTACCAACCTTAATTGATAAAAGCCATTCCACTTTAATCTGATTAAAGCAATTCCCGTTTGCGTCGGAAAAAAAAATTTTTTTTCATTCACTGAATCAAACGTTCCGATGAAATGACACGGCGATGCAATTTTCGAGCAATTCCCGAGAGATATTAAAAACCGGTTAAAAACCAGATTAAAAACCAGTCCGTGCCATTATTCGCGCGCTTCGTGCGTCGGATATTGACTATTTGCCGATTAAGCTGTCTCCGGTAATTAATTTCAATTCATTTATTTTGTTAACGACGCTCATGCCAATCTAAATGTATACTTGCGCTTTTCCGTCAGATTAATTTATTTTATTATAAACATCAATGAATATTGCGAAGAAAATTGCATAGCAATAAATAACTTCGTTACTATTGCTTTTCAATAAAATCCATATATTGTAAAATGTACGTAATTGGCCGATAATTAATGATATATATATATATATATATATATATATATATTGATTTAATTCAATATCATATTAGAATTGTCTGATGTAGAATAAGATAAAATCTTCATAAAAAGAAACTGACCCCAAAGCTCGTCCTCCTCGTCCTCTCGATACTAGAAAACAGCTATAGCAAAATAATACTGCATTGCGGTTGCACTCTTCGTCAATTTTTGTGTATCGATTGTTTCCTATAAGCTATTCAATCTTTTGCTTTCAGATAATATCTACATTCAATCTCCACAATCAGGTAATATTCTCAAATAATCCTTCTTTTAATTAATATAACAAATGTTGAGTAACTATTAAAAAATTCTCTTTTAATCTTAAATTTACCCATAATAAGTTATATATCATTCCAATTAATTTTTTATTCCTATTTTATGGAAAAAAATCTGCACTGCACAAATGATGCAACTATTGGTCATTATTTACGTCAGCATTGGAAGAAAAACATTATGTCAAGTCGGACTTTTCTTCGCGGAGGTTGCTGGGTGGCCGAGCATCGCGTGACAACCACCCATTTCTCTCTCCTCCTCTCCCTCACGAATTTCCCTTTAATTGCGACACGTCTAGCGGCTTATGGTGCACGGCGCATCCCGTAATTTCGTGGTATTATCTTGGTATGCGGGGGCAAGTGCTCCCGGTTCAATCAATGTCCGCCCGATGCACAGTTCCGTGGCCCCTTCTCTCTCCATCTGTCTCTGTTCCTCTCCGATCCCGAGAAAATTTCCCTCTCTCCCTCGATCTCCGTCGATCACTCGTCTCGCAGATGCGACGCGAATTTCTTCCCGTTCGCGTGCTCCACGCTGAGGGGCATCCACAGTCTGGCCGACCGAGATGCAAACCACTCAATTATAGTGTGGCCTCGAGGCGCGAGGATCAAACCAGCGCAATCGAAGCACGAACGAGATCTCACCTGGAAATATGGAGTGTCCTTGCAAAATCAAATCGGTTTGTCATGATGAAACTAGAAATGATAGAGGGAAGGAATAAAGGGAGAAAGACATAATCTTCCAGAATAAATGTAAAACTCTAAAAGAAAGTAACATTTAAAATAAAAAAAATATATCTTCAAAATATCCGATTTTATTGATAAAAGAAACTAAGAAATATAAGATTTATGTCTTCCATTTGTCAATTTTTATAATGTCTTTATCAAGATTGATGTCGCGAATTGTAGGATATCTTACGTTATATTATTATTAATAGTATAATTTCTTTTTATAATATAAAATTCGAATTATGCTATAGAAATTTAGAAAAGAAGATGCTGATAAAAGATATCTTGATATTCGCTCGTAAACTTAATAATCGTCATAAAAAAGATCCTCATTCCAATGACCATAAGAAAAGAAGGAAAAAGCAGAGGGAATCCAATTTGTCGGGGACATTTTGGGCGGCCCTCAAATTCTATTTGACATAATCTAAGATGCCTGACTTCGCATGATAGGGGCATGGATCGCCAGGCTGTTGCGGGAACAAATTAGAAGGACATCATTACGTGGGTGACGATAGTAGTCACTGACGAAGCGATTCCCGTCCTTAATCCAAGCTCCCACGGACCTACTTCCGGCGACCCGTATGTAATGTACGTAGAAATCGTCGTCCGCCTGTTCAGGAAATTGATCCATCTCTCCCGCTTCATCATAAATAGACAGACCCGAATGCGAAGGGCCGAGATGGCTTCCCTTTTTTTTATCGGTGAACCTTCGAGATGAATCTCGGTTGATCCAAATTCGTTCATTGCTCCGAGTCAATTTCTAAATTTACGCGACTGAAACTTTTATGATTATAAAACAAAATTAGCTATTTACGATAAAATCGCATAAATTTACGGCTCATTTATAATTTTGACATGTTCGTGATATGAATTTTAAACCATGTATAAACAATGTAAAAACGATAAAAATACTTTTTGATACTAAACTTGTGGAACGTGTTTTCTTTAAAATTTCTGGCATTACAAAAAATATGTATCCTCCTTTTCTATTCTATGAAAAGATACTAAAAAGGAGGTGACGAATATTAATAAAGAGGTTATATAAGTGAAATGTTCTTTTTGAATTTTGATAATCAATCCATTTTTGACACATATTTGATATCTCAATCTTTCATATTCATCTTTCTAAAGTAAGAAATATTTCTGCGAAAATAACGCTAACTACAAAAATGTTATTGAAATGATACACATATAGTTAAAAAATTATCTTGCAAATTATAGTTATAACTCGAATATGAATTTAAATAAAAAATCTAAATAGAGAGTGCACAAAAAATATATATAATTTGTTTAAAGATAATTTTTAAGTTGTATTTATATCTCGGAATCTCTTTCAGATATAAAATCTTTATCTATTAATTCAGGATATCTAAAATAAATAGAATGTTTCCTGGCCTATAAAAGAGATAATTGCATCAGAATTTATCGACCGTCTCAGAATCGACGAAATAGAATGTCTTTCCATCATTGAACTTAAATAAAAACTGACCAGTCTTCCAGGATATTCGCTATATCGCGAAAATTCAAAGTGGAACATCTCCAACGAATGCAAGATGACTATTTCAGTCTCTGCCGGTCTGTTTAAAATAGAACGCAGCATTTCTGTTCACCAACCGCAATCTGCAGCGCTGACAATCTCAGCAATTTTCAGCGGTCTCGCGCGCTCAAAATGGCGACGACAACGACGACCCTTTGCAGGATTCTCTCACCGAAATGATCGGTTTCCAACATTTGAAATAGAACTTCAGCGTCTTCAGCGATGAGCTTAACTACAAGACGACGAGATTCCACTTGATCGTTTCGAAATAGAACATCTCGGATGTCGGGATTTCTGTCGAGCGTCCAGCATAAAAGAGACGAAAATCCAGCCCACTGACCTCGGACATTTGGAAATAGAAGACTTTCATCTAGAGAGCGACCGATTTCTGTCGCACTTCAGAAAGCCAACAAGACGTCAGCGAACTCTTACATATCTTCGTCCATCGTAGCCGTGTAATCGTCGTCATCCTTGTCGAAGAAGATTGGTTGCCAACGTGGTAAAGACATAGACACGTGGTGGACAAGAGTATGTAATGGAAACGCATGTGGTGATCCCTTCGGCGCTAAAACATCTTGCTTGAGAAGATTTGTCGGCAGCCGGTGGCAAACGACAAATCCTCCTTTTCCTGCGAAGCTACCAACATTCTCATCCTGCCGGCTGGCACTCCTTCTCGAGGATACGTCGACCCATTTCCGCGAGGAGTTTCAAGATCGATGCGCTTCGAGCAATCGAAGAAAGGAGGATACGTTTCTCTTTTCCTCCTCGTCTCCTTCTTTTTATTGCAGATAGTCGGATGGTGCGACTTTAAAGATCGACGACGACGAGTACGAGCAGCAATTTCAAACCGCTTGCAGAGAATATGCTGTCATTCAACGAGTCGCAAGTTTTATATCGCAGTAAATTTGGCCCAGAGATTACGCCGATGTCGCATTTGGAAAAAAAATCGTATTATTCTGTAGATATCTTCTGACGAGAAGAATGAAAGATTCGTAACTTGAATATTTTCAACAAAATAAGGTACGTTAATAAGATGTTAAAATTTTTTCGCTTATGAATTTAAATATGTTGCGTCAATTTGATTATTTATTACGCGTATATATGTATATAATTGAGAAATTTAATATATAAAGCTTAGATAAAAAATATTCAAACAAGCAGTTGCAAAGTATACAGTTATTTTTTTATAATTATAAATCTTTTTATATATATAATTATACATTGAAAAAAATTAATAACCGTTTTCACAAAAGATCTAAAAATTTTCATTCCATTTTAGCTTCTCATAATCGCTTTTCAATTTACAATGAACGTAGAGAGAGACATAAAATCTCGGACAATGCAATCTTCAGCAATTTATATATTAAACATTATCGGAGAGAAATGATGCCGTTGTAATGGAAAAAACGATCGAAGTTGGAATGAACTTTGCATCATCGTCGCTGTTAGGAAACAATTTGATAGCGTCGCTTTATAAGATTCACAAAAGGGGATGCCTTTTCGGTCAAACAAGAGAACAACAATGCGCTTTAAAACTCCGGGAAAAAGAAGTGGAAGTTACACGAATCGGATTTTTCTCCAATCGCCGTAGAACTCTCGGCCATTGTGCCGTCCGACGATTTTCCGCCTGGTTGTGTCCGCTGTTTAATAAAAGAGTTCTCGCGCAAAAATGTGTGCGCAGAAAATCATAGAGATCTCTCGAAGGAATACTTTTCTTGGACAGAGCGAAAGAGAGGAAAAGAAAGAGAGAAAGAGAGAGAAAAAAAGATGGCAGAATGAAAAGACCGGGCCGACCGAAAAATAAAGAGTATAAACGAAGACCCATTAACTTCGAAGACCGGGTTAACTCGGAGAGCACGCCCGTGGGAAGCGCGATTTCTCAAAGTGTCACGAAGTGCTCCTTACGGAGACGCATCGGCGCCGCGACGCCAACAATTGACGCCAGACTGATTGTCCTCATTGAACGAACGCAACTATCGTAAACTGAGATTAATTTGATCGTTTTAATTAACCTTAATCAGTCGGGAGAACGAGATCACGGATTGGAGAAAACAATTGTGTGTGTGTATATATGTATGTTCCCAAGTATGTGATTCTTTTACGATAAAAAATCCAGGAAAAATTATTCTCGTATTATCCGTTGTATAATAACGTAACAAATTAAAGTCACTCCGATTTAAATCACTTCAATAAATTCATTTAGATAAAACAAATATTATAAAATATTTTAACACTCTTATTAATACTATTTGTTGGAGTTGGGATTCCTCACGATAATTATTAATACTATATTTCTAAAAAATAGAAGCCTTAAAAAATACACAAGAAAAGTAAAAGAATAAAAATTAATCTGAAACAGAAACCTGTATCGATTAACAACGTGTCGATCACACACCGGAAAGCTCTCTCTGAAAACTATTAATTATTAACATTATATTAAAGCACTCGCTTCAGATCGCTTTTTTTAAGAGATTTCTCTAGGCAAGCACATCCGGCAGAAAATTATCTTTACCGCGCCAGCGGAGTACGATCGAACGTGTAAAAACAAATTTGCAGACCTCTGGTATTTCGCCGGCGGCTGTTGGAGGACTTTTCGCAAATAGCGCGCGGCACGTCTCGACTTACGCGAGCGATAAGCGTTACAAATCGCGCCGCCGACTCTGCGAGAAACGTGCACAGGAGTATAGGAGTATATTTACAATAGCCCGCGGTATTCATAACGCCTTCTCGCAACGACTCGCGAACGAGCTATCGCGGTCATCTCGGCAATTACGACGGCCGTTCAATCGGCAGCGCATAACTACCCAACGTACACCTGCGTCTCATCGATTACGCTCGAATGAGGCAACCTTAAATTAGCGATATATAGTGCTTCATTTGTTTAAAATCTAGGACAAGCTACCCAAGAATCGCAGAAAAATATATACGTATATATCATAGAACACGTACACATGGATATTTTTACATTCAAAATTCGAAAGAATGAAAAAATTAATTTTCGTGGAATTTAAATGGATGTTAAGTAAAGATTACAACTAAAGATTACAACTCATTTCGCTCCAAGATAATAAAATGAGATTAATAGTACAATAATAATATAATCACACGATAATTACTGTAATCGGAATATTCATATATCGGCGGGGCAATTGTAATAATAATAATAATAATAATAACAATAATCGTGTAATGCACCCGATGTACCATAATTGGTGATGAACGAGGCAGGTGGAAACAGGTGCGACTAGTCGAGAGCAGAGGAGCGAGCGCTGGCTCGCTGGTAGAAATCGTTGTAATTATTATGTGTAAACGGCGTTCGCGCGCGAGCTCGGAACAGTTAAATTGGAACGAAGAAGATCGCGGACTTCCTGCTGGCTTCTCGCGCGCTAATCTATCTTGCCTGTCGTCGTACAATAACTATTATATCCACCGCGAAGTGAATCAGGCCAGGATCAAGCAATATTATTACTTTTTCTTCCTCTCTCTCTCTACATCTACCCATCCATCTCTCTTTCTCTCCACCTCTCCTCATCTTTTCTCTTCCGCCTCTCGACACTTGTAAGCAAAGAGTCTACTTCTCACGAACGCACGGCTCGAGTGCGTAATTAATTAGTAATGCGATCTGACTCCTTTTACTCATAACGGCGTAATGGTTAAGTATGCCGAGTATTTCAAACTGCCGAGTTATTGATTTTTTAGCGAATCGGAAAGCGATTTCCGAGGGGTAAACCGCTGATCAAAATTATGTACACTAATGCCTACTAATGCCCAATTCTTGGGCATTACTGCTAAATTTTTTAAATTTAATAATTTAAATTTTAATAAATTTAAAATTATTATTTGGAAAAAAAGATTTAATAATACTTTAATAACGTCCATAATACGCATTAAGACTTCAATAAAACCTAATAATGCCCAAGTAATGCCCAAGCAATGCCCAATAATGCCTCAAATCTGTACACCGCAATGCCCTCAGCGGTTTACCCCTCGGCGATTTCCTCTTTGCAAAAATTTTGTTGAAGCTCATCGCTCGACTCGACTCGAGAAATTCTTTAAAATTTTTAATATTTTTTCGATATTTTAGTAATTAAAAGCATCAAACTGTGTAAATTTTTTTAACAAATAAAAAAAAGCCTCGAATTTTGATTAAAATTATTTTTTAAAAAAATGACTCAAATTTAATAAAAACAAAGTTTCATTCAGCATCGATTGAAGAATAAAGTTTCTCAGTATTAGAATGGATTCGTTTTTCTTATCATTCTTATTTCGATGAAAAACCGACACTGTCGCTTTATTGTCGCCATGCAGATACGCTATTAGAATGCAGTTACATAAAAAAAAAGGAAAAAATTATTCAGGTTGCCGCGTCACATGCGAGAGAGAAAATGATTAATCTCCTCCCATACCGGATTTTCGATTATCGTGAAATTAATTAACACGGATTTAGTAATTACCGCGCACTCGCCGCCGCCGCTAACCAGCGCGACGTTTTGCGCGCGCACACGTTAATGTAACGATCGTCGCAATCGCTCGCACGGCGTACACCCTGCATCAAATATCGAATACACACAATGTACGCGATGTGGACGTGTTCTAATTAAGTCATGCCGAAGCATTGCGATGTGGTTAATCATGGTCGGGTGTATCGAGTTACCAATTTATGTCGAATTCGCCGCATTTAAAGGACGCTTTAATTGATAATTATCAGCATGTTACTAATGTAGTGGCTCAATCCGAAATCGGTTATCAACCGGTAATGAAACCACCGGAAGCGTATGTCGAACGGTTTATGAGCTTCGAATTAGTGCTATAGTTTCGAAACGGTACAAAACATTACAAAATATCGCGAAAATTAAATAAATTTATAATTACGTTAGCTGAAATTTAATAAATAAATAACATGAAATATATAAATAAAAATGTTTGATATAATATATATTAATGAGAAATAAATTAAAAAGTTTTGCTTTCAAAAAAACACGCTGAAATTAAAAAGAAATTAAAGAAAAATTGATAGAGAATTTATTTCCATATTATATTATATAGAAAAATTTATAATTAGTTACGGAAAAAAATACTAACGATGTAACGATTTTCTATTTAACCTGAACGTCAGAAAAATATTGACACATTGACAGCTTTTAAATTAAATGTAATTTAAAAAAAAAATTCCATCCTTTATTTAATTTAAAATGAATGTTACTTCAAAAGATTTTTAATCCCACGCATTTAGTCGCCCATTGAGAAAATTTCACGTTGAAATTAAAAAAAAATTGTAATAAAACATAATTATCTTTGACATTCTTCCGTAGGAATTTTCATCTCGGGTTCAAGCGAGGAGCCCACCCGTAATATTTCGTACTTGCATAATAATCGCAAACGTTTGAACCATTTCCTGTGAAAATGCGACGGATATGGGGAAAACTCTTCTTCCTCGGATTATCGCAACAATGTGTGCGAAACACACGATAATCAGCCTTGTAGATTTAAGCGCTCGTTGCCGCGCCGCAATTCCCGGCGTGCGCCCCTTTCCTTTCTCTTTCCTACGCGATACGCGTATCCGTACCATCGGCGATAATGACGGTAAGACCGCGGCGGGATATGGCGTTACCACGGCGGTGGTACGCGAAGGACGTGAGGAATTATTAGGAATAAATGCGGGAAAAAGAGACGAGCACGACTCGCCCTTGCAGCCGCCGCCGATAGTGTCTCGCTTTTTGCGGCTCGTGTAATAAGCACGCGGATTTTTCACTCCCCTTGCATTCCGCGAGAATGTGCAGCTTACGCGATATACGCGCACAACGTATCCTACTTGCGTCACGCGTTATTTTTCGATATTGAATCCTCTAATCTATCTGAAATCGATCGATCATGTTAATAAAGTTGAAAATTATATTGCATTTTTCCAATCTCTTTCTTTGTTGTTTCGTATTGTTCTCGACAACTTGTTTCGTTATATCAGTGAGTAATGTCAGAACGAAAGAGAAATTTCTTCATCCAACATCCATTTATCATATTTGACGCATTCCTTCATATCATTTATAATACGATCAATTTGTCGAGATTAAGCTCGGTCTAACAATGAGCAGTTGAGAGCAAGGTACCAATGCTGAAATGTATACTTGTATCGAAATCCCGATACCTCATTCACCGAAACCCATACCGATGCCGAGGAGAAATTGATTGTTTCTAACGACTCGTCAGCGATTCGCCATTGACGCAACTATCAATTCTCAAACCGCCAAGCATGTAATCTCCCGGTAACATATGGACGGGAAAGAATCTCGGTAACCGTATTTCGCTCGCGGGCCCCGCTCAAATGCCGTGGTATTCACTCGTAATTCAACGGGCATTCGCGAAAAAATACGCGAGTGATTGACGTATTCGGCTCAGGCCGGGCTGTTACGAAACGCGAATACGGCATTCCTCGCCGCAGGTTGTCGCAGACGGTCGTGAATACTTTCAGCGGGCAGATTGCACGTCGGATAGAAGAAGAATTTCGCGCGGTTACGTTAGGGAGGAGAGACGCGACGGCACTTTCCAGTTCTGCCTCTCGAAATTCTGCCGAACCATCTCCTTCTCTCTCTATCCTTTGCGGAGATGGAATCGTTGCGCCGATAAAGTCTCTCGACGGCTTAACTCCGGACTATAAATCTCGATGTTATCTATCCGCTTACTCACCACTATGTCGGAGGCTCGGTATAATTCTAAGTCAACGGGCTGCCATAATCCCGGAACAGCTCGTAACTCACCTGGAACAGAGAAGATCGAGGGACGTTAGTAGTGGCTTTGAGCATAAATGTAAAATAATACAATAGAGAGCTGGTACAATAGAAACAATAATAGAAATCGATAAATGGCCGTAATAATAATAGGAGCGGTGTCATAAAATATATATAAGTAAATTATTTCCGAGTGAGATATTTTCAGAATTCGCTACACATGTAGTTTCAGAAAGTCTCAACTATATTTCGTCTTATATGCTGGTAAGGCACAACGGCAGAAATACGCCGAGCAAAGAGGAAAGATACTGAACGGTCATGAATAATTGTGGTGCGCACAAATTTATCTGCGAGTATCTATCAAGGAAGGTGGATCATTAATATTTATCAAATAAATGTAAATAACTCGCGGGGTGAGATTCTACGCAAAAGATTTATTTGCAATCATTATTGCAATTACCAAGCACTGTTTTTTTATTTGTAATGAACGAAATATTATTTTCCAACAATATTATTATTCTAGAAGCATAATTGACGAAACAATGCACATATTACGTTAATTATCAATTGTTACGTGTTAATCCGATTATCTGTTAGTCCATTTGATTTTGCAAAATGTATCATAATAAATCTCTAATTTTTATTCTCTCTTTTTTTGCAGTTATTATGCTGCAGTACTTTACTTAATTTTCCATTATATTCTTCTCGCAATATACAGGCAATTCGATAGCAGCTGAATTAAATGAATAAAGCAAAACAGTCTGTATAACACGAATGGCGAGCTAAAAAATATTCGATAAATTAAAGAAGAAAAAGTGTCCGCACGCGCCGATAAGAAGGCAATTTATTTGTCCCCGTTAAAAAGAGAAAAGAAAGAGAGAACGCTGGTAGATGAGTCGAATGTCGATTACAGTTCGATGCAATGTGCTCGATTATCGCCGGAAGGCGACGATATCGGCGCCTACTTCCATTTTCCACATCAGATTTCTCTTCCAGAGAATGCCGCCGACAAAAGTAGAGGAGGGTAGAAGAAGAGTAACCGGGAGTGCAAGCGACTTTCAACTCCCGCTCTTTCCTTTTCATAGTCTTCCGTTTTTTACGTTTTATCGCCTTTGTCCACTTGCTCGCCAGTTCTTTTCCCGCGATTCTCTTTTCTCTTCCTTTTTTCTCTTTAGAAAACCGAAGCTTTGGTAGAAAAACACACGAGAACATAGAAACATTATTCTTATCTGGCATATGATATTTAATAGTAAGAGTTATTAATAAAATTGACGATAATTGAAGATTAATCAAATCATTGTTATAAATAATGTGAATAAAGTATGACGAACAGAAGAAAGAACATAAAGCTAGCAATATTAATCGAAAAATGTCATCGATATTATTATCGCTAAATTGCGAAACTCGAGGATCGATATCCTTCCCATAAACCTCCTTTCGCAGAGTAAATTACTTTATTGGCAGCCGCTTGCATTTTCCCTTCTCGGCGAATTTTTGAGCACGATCGATGATCACCTCGTTCGCTCTCAGGTAGACAATTGCAGCTTGTCAATTTAACTTCTTTCTCGCGTTATCGGCCCGGAAACCTCTGATTCCATCCGGATATAGAAGGGTTTGTTTCATAGAGCGCTACCTCGCTCTCGATCGATCGATCGATCGATCGATCGTCCAAGACTGTTACTCGCATTAAGCGCATAACTCGCCAACGACGGGAAGAGAACGAACTTTCTTGCCGAATTTCTTCCCGCAATCTCCGACACCGTCATTTCGCTCCGTCTTGCCCGGTACATGGCTCGTTTATCTCGTAGCGCGCGGTCAAGGATAATGCGCCTCGAATTCTTCCTTAGCCGTGTTTGCGCCGGCCGGGACGCCCGTCGTCATAAGTCCCGAAGAGCCGCCATTTGTTCGGGGCCGCGGGAGAGTTTTTCGCTTAATTTTTCAATTTCAGAACGAAGGACGCGTCGGGAAAAACGCGCACTCCCAGTGTCCGGTGACACGGAAGAAAAACGACGCCGCAAGGCAAACGCTTGCAATGATGAACGAGTGCTTTTTTCGTTAATTGATTCCGAAAATGTCCTAGTAACCAAGATGAATTAATAGTGATGGCTAACTGAATTCTAGAAATAGTGGCTTTCACGATTTATGTAGCTTTAAAATCGATTGTTAATCCTCTCGATGATTTAAATATCTTAATAATAATGTCTCTTTTTATGCTTGAAAATTTTATTAAAGTAAATTTACTGAGAAATAAAGTTTCTCTTCATCTTTTCTCATTTATAAAAATCAACAAAAAAATGTCTTAATGAAGTAAAATAACGGTAGAGAGCAAAGTATCATTATCTTTCTTATCATTCTTGATAAAATATTAACCAAAATGATCCTTTCATAAGTAATACTCTAAGATAAAACATTGTTCTTTAATCCTGTTAATTTAGATTATCAAAATCTCTTGTCTAAAGATACTTATTAAAATTAAATGATCAAAGAATTAACATTAATCTATTTAATAAGATTAAACTAAAAATTACAAAAATTGTAAAAATTAAAAAAGAAATAATCCATACCAATCAATTTCGAAAAATTTTTTAAAAATTATGATTTAATTTTTAATTAGTTCTCTCAAGAGAATAAAAGTACAATTTTTAAAGAAAATATTTCTGATACAAAAATTATTTGAATTCTCCAATTACGTTTAAATCTTAAAAAAAATGATGATTAATCTAACTCGCCTCGTAAAGATTTAACTCAAAAGTAACTGATGCTTCAGGTCTTGAATAGATAGCGTCATTCCGGAATATCTCGTATATAGGTCATAACCGAGCTGATGCGCCGACAAGAAGACTTCTAGGTCAGGGGTCGTGGTGGAATGATTCCAGCAGTTGAAGTCTAGCAGAGTCAAATTAAAAGTTGTTGTCGTCGTCGTCACGGATTCATGAAACCGGCAGGCAGCCGGCGGAAATGAAACATTAATATCCTCACGTTGATAAAAGCGCACATTGCGTGGCGACACTTGGCACATAATATACACGCGACGAGCTTATAAGGCGCACATTTACGAGGACGCGGGACCGATGAATTCCGACAGAGAGGTAACTCGTTCATTATCATTTCCGTTTGTGAACTCTCTTCTCCTTGCAACACTTGCTAGAGCGAATCGCGGCTTTTTCACGCCATTTAAGTTTAGGCGGAACACGAACGAACGCAAACCATTTCTCTCGGCCCACATAAAAGCATCTGTTCCGAATACCAACCGCCGGTTAACCGCGATCATTTGAATATAAATAATCTTCTCGTCATTGGACAATTTATGTTGCCGCAAATATCTTCGCTTTATAAGAATCCATCGCTATTTTTTTGGTTCAACCACTTTTGTATCAAACACGTTTTATTCCATGGTATATTGAAAAATGTCTGATTGAAATAGGTTAACGGGTTAAAAAGCAGAGCAAGTCTAAAAGTGGCTACAAAACGAATCGACTCAAGGAGCAATTCTGGAATAGTATAAGTCAGATTTAAGTTTTTTCTCAAAAATAAAATAGAAAAAAAAACATTTTAAAATAATATTAAATTTGTACAATTAATAATGACTGACTGAGATAGTGATTTATATCAACTTGCGTGCAAAAATTTGTAATTTTTATTCATCGCGCTTGCGTATGAAATAATCGATTTATGCGTTTATCACGTTTAAATTACAGTAGGATCAATTGATTTTGTCGCACGTTGTAAATCCAGGGATAGTTTGTCCTTATTTCGCAACCACACTCGTTGCACATCCCCTCTAACCCACATTTACCCAGTTGCACCGCGACACGAATGGAATTCGAATCGCAACTCTCCTCCGAGTTTCATCTCCGAGGAACTTTCTAACGGCTACTGTGGAAAATCCCGCCCTCGTAAAACTAATAGACTAACTATTACGAAGTCCTACATCTCGATCCGAATCTCGCCGACTCCCGCTCTGTCTCTGTCTCTTGCATCGTGAAATTTAATCAGAGTATTATAACCGTGACGTTATCGAATGCCGCGCACGGAACGGCTGCTATATCGAATCGAACGAATTGCAACCGAACACGGAGTTGCCGTTGGTCAACGTTGTTGGCGAACGGACGCCTCATTTCGCGTTTCGCCGCGGGACTTTCTCGCGCATCGAATTCACAATAGAATTGGCTCGGGTAATTGAAACGCGGGAATTCCTCCTGTTCCCCGTCCGCCGGTCAAAGGAGAAGGACAGAGTCCCATAGGGAATAAAAGTGTAACGATACTTTGCTTTCGATGATATTACTTTTCCGCGTCGCGTTATTATTTACTATGTACGCGCACGAATGAAGCTTTTAGTGTCAAAGGACCCCGCGGAATCCTTATGGAAAATGGCTTTCGGTCAAATGTTTCGAAACTTTGCAAAGAGATAGTTCTCAACATATAGATTAAAAGTGTCCATGGGCATGAAGCTCTAAAAATTCGAGATTTTCAGCTACAGCCATACAAAGTGGTAGATTTTTGAAGGAATTTGAACCAATAAGGTTGATTTTTGGGCCAGGGCTTCGCACTTTTTTGATTGCATATTTGTATAGTTGCGGTCGAGAGCTTTCCAAAACACCTTATGAAAAGCTTCTTACGTTGGGGAAAGTGAAAGTTATAAGTCCTCAAAGTTTAAGAAACATAGGCATGTAGGAAGCATGAGAATTATCAAGACTATCTGATTTATGATTTTTTGTGCTAAGTAGACTGCCTTAATTGTGGTGTGTGTGACAGATTGAAAATATATACATGTATTTGTTATTTTATCCTCCTCTTTTTAAATACAGGCTTGGAACTGTCAATGGCAAAGTTACTTTTTTTGCTTTTTTTGCTTTTTTTGTTTCTACAAAACTTTTGTATTTACTACTTTTTTGTAAAACCTCACCCAACTAAGATGAGCTACCGTTGCCGAACTTCGGAATATGCTGCAGAAATTCAAAAATCTACCACTTTGGATGGCTGTAGCTGAAAATCTCGAATTTTTAGAGCTTCATGCCCATGGACACTTTTAATCTACATGTTGAGAACTATCTTTTTGCAAAGTTTCGAAACATTTGACCGAAAGCCATTTTCCATAAGGATTCCGCGGGGTCCTTTATTGACACTCTGAGACTCTCGCGCTATAAAAGTTCGAGATTGTTAATTAAATAAATTTTTAAGGAGAAAAAAGTATTAGATATAGTACATCTCTAGAGGATAAAGTTGGAGAAAAAAAGCGAAACGTTACAATAAAGTCCACTATGTGCGACTTTCCACTTTCGATGCAATAGCATTCGCGTTAGTTTCGCAACTCTCGAACTCTGCCGGCCGGCGAAGATTAACGACGGATCATTAGCATTAATGAATAACCAGCGTCGAACTTGGCGTCGTTTTAACGGCGAGACGAGGACGATTTCAGCGGAACGTTCTCCGCGCAGAGCCAGCGCTGTTTTGTTGAATGATTCTTCGGCAAGTTGCACTGAAAATCGCCGGCGGCATTTGTATGCAACCTTGTGGTGGCTTAATGACGATGGTGGTTTCTCAAGCGGCGACGCGACGCCGATTTATAGCTCGAGTAAAAAATTATTCGCGCGAAAACGAGTCGAGCTCGAGAAAATGAGAAACGTAAAGTCGCAAATTTAACTGTTGCAACCAATCATGTAGTCCTGAGAAGCGGACGGAGATAAAAATTCAAAATCTACATAATTAAGGATAAAAGTCACGTGAACGTCAAACGTGTATTTATATGTTGCTCTATACAAAAATTTCAATGTACATTTATTTAAATCACGCACGCGTATTTAAATCACGATAAAAATGTACGTTTATAATTCCAGAGTTGCGCGAGCTTCATGAATTTTTACACTCCCGTCTCTTAAATATACATCGACATTGGTTTTTAAATGAAGCTTAAAACTCGGTATAAAGCGAGATTCTTGCAAGAAGAGACACTTTGCGCGCAAGCTTCCATTGTCTGAAAAATAAAGGAGTCGAGGGCACCGTAGTCCTTAAAGTACTCAATGACACAGAGTAAATGGGACAAAGCTTTTAGGAAGCTCCAAGAGCGGGGCTATTTAATGGAGTTCTAATCTGGATACACGCTCTCTCTTATCGGATCTTTCGATATTTCAGTGATCCCGCGCGACAACTCGATTGCCGTCGACGTAGTCCCCACCCCCTCGAGATAACATCTAAATGGAGTTCCATTTGTAGACGGAAACGTATAATCCGTGTAATCATGTCGCCTAATTAAATTCCGAAAGCTTTTTAAGCGCGCGTTTGCGGCACCCGCCGCTGACATCCTTAATGAACGAACGCATTTAAGAGCTTGATCATATCGGATCCCGCTTCTCATAGATAAAAGAATCTTGCCACGCGATAAAAACTTCTATAAAATTTACGGGAGCTTTGTGCCGTTTCATTAAGAACTGTGTTAAAATTACGGAAAGTATGTCGAATATCGAGCAGCCGACTTTAATTATTTCAATGATAGATTCTTTGGCAAATTTTAATTTCGTTATTATGTACATTAGCGATAGATGTTATATCATCATAATATTACCATAAATTATCAATTATAATATTATTAATCATTATCATTTTATATTATACACATTTATATTACTTCCGTCAGAAGGTGGTTTTACCCAACATTTCAGCATTCGCTTAACTAATATCAGCGTACATCTCATATCATCAACTTCTTCAATTCGACGGTGCATTACTCGGACTCGATCTTATCGAGCCTGACGATCCTAAAAGCCTGATCCCTGCGCGTTTGCATCATTATACACACCGGTTATCTATTGCCGAGCGAGATCTCGCGTTATGCTTCGAGGCGAGAGGCAGAATGCGAACTATTCCACCAGCCGAGCGTAATAAATTCGGACGGCTAAGAGAGGAGAAAAAAAAGAGATACCCGGCGCAATTTATCATTCGGCCATTGACGGCAATTAATCTCTCTATCGGCCGCGACTAATATTTATATTCTCGCGGAGAAACTCGTTCGGCGCGAAAAAAGAAGAGATTGAGGGAAAGAGAAATAGTGCGTTTCGATCGCGACTCGTTTGTCACTCGATAGCGATCGATAGCTCGAACGACGGCGATTTTTCTCGCGCGTGCCTACGTTTCGTATACGCGTCTCGCGATGCATCACGAAGTAGAAAGTCATGCTTTCTTCCTCTCCTCTCTCTTTCCATCGTACGGCTTTCCTATAAACGGCGTCTCCTCGCGCGATGTTACCGCACCTACTTTCGCGATAAATCGCAATGGCGATAATGCGCCCACGTTTTCCCTCGTTCGAATAAACGCGCTGGGACGTGGTGGTTTCGTGACCTGGAAAAACTTTTTCTTCGCCCTCGAATTCGCGACCGAGTCGCAGCTGGATGAATTCTTCATTACGCACGGGATGTTTATTTTCTGCTCGACCCCGTTCCCCCGTTGAGATTTGAAAGATTGGATAAGCAAACTCGGAAGACATTGAAGCGTTGTTAACGTCATATTGTGCAAATTTATTGAACAAAGGAAGGAAGCGGCAGTTAAAAAAAGGAATGAGCAATAGTCTCTCCGCATACTTTGGAAAAAGAAAACTAGTTTAGTTTTATATTTTACGAAATTTAAAAAAAGTAAACAACATCCTCCATCAACCTGTCCAAGCGTTTTTTTTTTACCGCGATACCATTGTAACGAGAAATGACGAGATAATCGATACACTTTATCGATGTCCAAGACGACAAGTTTCGGTACATCGACATGCGCGTTCGTAGACGTCAAAGTGGTGCAAGTGCCATCAAAGGATACACTTGAGGTTCCCTTCGCAGGCTTTGACGACGTTCTATTACACACGTAATAGAATGCCGTGAACGGTGACAAGCTGCGCGCGTTCGAGGGTACAATGCACGCGAGAAACTTCCGGGATTTTGAAACGATCGCGCGCGAGTAATCTCGTAACAGCCCTCTCGAAAGTGAAGGACCGGCGGGCGTGCCGAAGTGCCAAGTCATGGGAACGGCGAATTTTACAAGGACCACACAACGCCAGAAACACCATAAATCATTGACTCTCAAACTAGTCCATAACCCATATTATTCCATCGGCGACAATGTTGCACTTGGCGCAAGTACCTCGAATAAAAAAATTAAGTTTAATATTTTAATACTTAGAAAAAGATATATATTCGTGAATGTTTACATGATTACGTTAAATGTATTATTAAACGCAAATTTTTCATTAAATATATTTTAAGTCATAATATTTCAGTGTGTATACTTTAAAAAAATTAAAAATCGCATTTGAAAAATAAAAAATTCATTAAATATGAATTTTTTATTAGATATAAATTTTTCATTAAATATTTTAAATTATAATATTTCAAAGCGTGCACTTTTAATAAAAAATCGCATTTGAAAAGTCAGAAATTTATCCAACATTTTTTTTCTTCCCCGAAGAAGTCCATCAAAGCGCATATTATTAGCATATCTCGAGCTCTTGAAATCATAATTAAATCACGCTTAATGCTCGTTGAATGGAGCAACGTCGAGATGGATAGACAATGCACAATGCAGGTGTTTCCGTAAACAGGCGTTTTTCGAGCATCGCCGTCAGTGCATTCAATCGTAATTAATATCGACCCCGCTGCGTATGATGTCCGCTCGAGTTGGCTAATAATATTTGCCGGGCGGCGATAATGGGGCAGCTATCTTACTGCAAATAATGAGCAGCTCGCCGCTGATGGATGGAACAATGAAAAGAGAAGAATGCCGATCGAGAGAGGCACAATAATGGCAACACGAAACTTCGATCGACACATACGCGCATACACAGACGAGAGTTGGTTACGAGCGCAATGCGATCCCGTTCCTCGATTTCCTCCGCCGTGACATATCACGAAAGGTTTCGCCATGAAACATCAACCGTACACCTCCGACACCGGCCGTTCCGCTCTTATTATAGCGGTCGAGTTAAAGGGCAATCCTCCTTGCGCGCAAATCGGATCACTTTTGCGAAAGCGATTCGTAACCTCGAGCGCGAATCAAACCTTCGCGCGATCGCTGAATAATACTATTCGATTATTCGCAGGAGGCTTGATTTCAAGGATTTAAAAATTTATTATACGTATAATAAAAATATTATATTTTATAAAAAATGCAACGAATATTTCAACGTTATAAGATCAAAAATTCGTTTTATTGAGTTTTAATAAGTTATACACTGTAAATTACAACTCGCATTCAACTCACGTGCAAAAAACATCATGACTCGTAATATGCATTTAGTATCTAAAAAACATACAAGAGGAAAAAATATTTGAATGATTAAGACATTCTTTAATTACCTTTCAAATATCTGTTGGATTTTTATATCGAGGCAAATCTTTAATTATCTTTCAGATATTTGTTGGACTTTTACGCGACTCGGCGCATTTGCATGTTACACATGAAGAGAAGAAAATCGTAACGAGTTTTGCCACAAATTATCGGTAAGACAACTAATAACGTCGAAGGTGAGTCGAAGATGCAACGTGCGACAGGTGCATGTGTAAGTGACTGCCTACGCGCGACGTGAAGTTTTAAGGATTATCCCGTCGCAAACAAGACACACCCTGATCCGCGATATATTCCGAGACTTTGTCTCTCTCTCTTTCGTCAAGGGGAAACTTTGCTGCGCGTGAGAAGGAGCAAAAAGTCAAAGGCGGGAGCGGATGAGTATCTCGCTTTCTATCTTTAGAATTATAAATTAATGACAAGCGTTCCTTCGTCGATGATAATGACGATTTACGAGCGACTCGGGCGCGCGCCACGAGTATATTTCGACGTTTTAGATACGACTTGTCTTATCTGCGGAGAATGCCCGGTATATTCGCCGATACACCCAAGAGTACACGCAGTATTATCACGTCGTAAAATTATACGGGAAAATGGCAGATGAAAAAAAAACGATGCAATAAGGAGGAGAATTACAGACCGAAAGGACATTCGAATTTTTCGATAAGTTTAAATTTTAATCAATCTTGTCCGCATACAATAACATAAAATAAACAAGAAAGCGTTAAATTGTTTATATTATATAGTATATATATTATTATATGTATATAATAACGTGAAATATATATTTCGTAAACATTTCAATTACTATTAAAATTTCATCGATTAAATCCTTGCATGTGTAATTTGAAGTGTCCTTAAATTAATTTCCAAATGGAGGAAAAGGACGCTATTAACGGGAGAGCTTATAAAAACATCATAATTTATCGAGACGTCTAAAGTACGATTAACGAGACGAAATAATTCACATCTTTGTGAACGCAAATTTTGCATTTCTCGACGAGAAATTTGTTTTCTTGCGCACGCTGGCACCGAATGACTTTCCAATAATTTCGAAGGGTCGAATTATTCAACGCGGGAGAAGTTACGAGCCGACATTATACAGGTTTTTCGCTAAAATTCCGAGAACGTAGCGAAGATCGTGTGATATTTAGGGGCGCGGAAAAATCGCGCGAGGCGCGCGTATGGTGCATGAGTGAGCTTAAATATTCAGTAATTATGCGCTTGTGCGCCGCGCACAGTATTTTATGACACGCACGCATTCTGCATCCAGCAACACCCCATCAACATAACAGGCGGCACCGACCGCTTTGCATAAAACCAGGATAACTGACCTCAATAGGCTAGCGTCATTTTGAAAATGATGTAAGCCTAACTTCGAAACAGAGAATATATATGTGTGTGTATTCTCTGTTTCGGTTTACATCCTTTTCAAAATGATGCTAGCTTGTATACATATCGAGTAAAATAAAATATGAAAATAATTTCTTTTTAATATAAAATAATTTTTTGATAGAAGTTATAGAAAGCGATCGATATTTTATATGATTTAAACAATAAAATTTGTTTTCTAAAATAAAAAAATATTGATTAACTCATACTGTTCATAATTCTTTGTCGAGTAAATGATTCATCATCAAGATTCACACGCCACTCTTGAGAGTATAATTAGATTCCTCATTTCTGAATTTTGCCTTAAGCCATTCTTAATTTTGTCAGGAAGAAGCGCGTTTGTTCGACTTTCAAAGCATTGACATTTCAACTCGTCTTACTTGTTCTTACACACATCTTCATGAAATGTCACTGTGAAACCTTGTTTTCCGGTTGTCAAGGCAAATAAACCTGCCTTGTTTTTGGGTGAACTTTGAAGAAGCGAGTTAAAGCAATACCTGAAGAGCGGCTTTTACGCTCGCACTGTACATCCGCGAGCTTTCTTACTTGGAAACTCATCTTAAGTTCTGACTATGCATACAATCCTATATGCCGAGCAATGATTAGCAGAAAACAAATAAAACTAGAAGAAAAAAGATGCAAGAGAGTGAAACATAAAATAAAATAATGCAGTATTTTATACTTGAATTTATGGCCTGAGTTTTCTTTTATTCATTTTTAATTTTCTTATTTATTGCATATAAACATAACACATGCCGAGAAGAAAAAAAGATTTATTATAATTCCATCTAAATTTGTTTTAAATGGATTAAATTTTGAATTAATTTAATATTTTATAAATTGATTTCTTTTATATCTAAATTTCAATTCTCAAGTGATATATATTGTTTACTGTAAGTTAATTATTTCTATAATTACTTAAATTTCAAATATGATTCGTCTAATAAAATTTTTGTATATTTATCATTTTTAATATTTATCATCTTTTTAACACGCTTATATTTTCTATGTATAAATTACGAGAACAATAAGGAGAACGATGATGATGACGTCGAAATGCATCATCCATTGCTTATGCAAAAGGCAGACACATATACGTGACTGCGGCCACATCGTTAATTTCGCTAAGTACTAGCCAAAGTCGAACTACACATACTTACATTAACCGCTTCATCTCGCGTTAAGTAATTGCAAGTCGATGGGAATTACAATCGCAGTCATTCGTCATCGTCATCAGGTATGACACGAGAGAGACATGTAAAACCTGGTTTGTAACCATTCGTGTTACCACATACAGAGTGTTTGACGAATAAACATAGATGATATTCTTTATTGCTCCGAAAATCGAAATGACATTTTTTAAATAAAAATTAATTCGCAAACAATTAAAAAAATTTTGTTACGAATATAAAATGAATATAAAAAGGTAACAATAAATATTAAAATATTTAATTTATTAAATTATTGAAACATGCTAAAAATATATATCATTTGTCTCTATATTCAAAAATATAAATTAAATAATTAAATAAAAGTTAACATTTCAAAATAATTTGAAATATTCGTATTCGAAATGAATTCAAATTTATAGTTTGAGACGAGGCAAAAATTTTTTATTGTGTGTGTGTGTGTGTGTATATTAATTTTCCATTAAAAATTACATTTAGTTAAAATTTTCTGGAAAAAAATTCATTTCATAATTTTTAAAGAGAAAATGTATATCAATCTATTCGCGAAACACGTCGGCTACCCAACACTCAGTATGTGGAACGTGCGATAGCTCTCCACACGGTTATTATAAGCGAGATCTGTGCCCATATACGATAACTGTGCCGCTGCTCTCCAGTTATGCCTCTCCTCTTTCTCATCATAGCCGCGTATACATATTTATGCCGCTGTCTAGTCGTGTGCCCGTTTGAAAGAGGAAACGGTGGAAAGAGAAAGATGGAGGAGTAAGGGGTGCAGTTTAATAGGTATTTATTTTACAATCCAGAACCTGGATATTCTCATCGTGAGGAAAATATAAAATAGTATCAGAGAATGTACATATACGTAACAGTAAGTATATTTACACAGTAAGAGCATAAGTTAATCCTGGAATAAAACCGGAAAAAGAGAGCTTGGAGAAAGGTTTGTTACAGTTGCAGAAAGTTTTCTAATTCTTTAGCCGCGTCTAAAATTTTGTCATTTCTTTCATCTGTCTTCTTAGTCTCTCATGCGATAATTTGATTCGCTATTTGATCTAAGATTAAGAGCAAGAATCTCCGCTCTTATATTTGATATATCATTAAAGCCTTAAAGACGAGCAGGGGAAGCTCGGTGATTCCGTTCGGCCATTCCCGTTTCCCTTATTTATGACATCCACTTTCTATGTATGCGGCAACTTGGGGGAAAAAAAGGCCGGGAATGTCGTTCGGAATTACGGGGAAACGCACCCTATGCCGCCGCTGCGAAATGCGGAACACACACGGGCGTGTTTTATGCATTACGGTCGTGTGTTCGCGTAGGTGCGTCTATATTTGTGTTTGCATATGCAGTCGAGAACCTAATTCAGAACGCGGCGAAGCGTGACTTAATTCTTTGCGCGTATCCTTATGGAGAGGTGTTCGCGCTGAAAACACGCGCTTTTACACGATCCAGGAGGATAAACGAGTGGCAAGGATATATAAGACCGTCTGTATGCACGCGAGAATAAACTTGCATGCATAAATGCCGCTTTTTCGACATTGTCATTCTTCAGCATAACGAAATTATCAGCAACAGGTGACCGCTAGAATACCGTGCAAAGTTTAGCCCTCGCATCGCATAGTAATATTTTCATAATATAAAGTATACCAGCTTAACGAAAAGCTATAGGAAGATATTTTTTTCATCAAAAATTCAAATCGATTTTCGCTAGCAAGAATTTTATCGTCCACTTTCTTGATAAATTCTAAAATCCTCGAGTAAAATATCTATTGGAACTATTTTTTTTAAATTGACCGAAAAATTTTATTATCTACTTTAAATACAAAAATTTAATTCGTAAAAATTCTTTTTTTTAAGAGAGATACTGGAAAATAAAAGTCTTTACTTCCTAAAAGTTTCTGTCGACCAAAAATTGATTTTATATATAAATTTGGCATAGCGTCCTTTCCTAAGAAAAACTGCCCGTAAATTGCTATTTGTGGCAATATCATTAAATAAATTACATTTATTTACAACGTTGCATATTACAGAACGCAGATTGCGAGATGCAGCTATTTCTACCGCGTAATGCGCGCGTTAATTAAAACAAATGGCCACGAAGCGACGTTCGAATTTTATACACTGTTATGCAATAAATATCGAATGACCGGCCAATGAGCCCGCACGCGCGCGCGCGCGCAAATGCATTAATCAGCGAAATTTGCAAAGAGAGGGAGGACGGTTGCTGCACGCGGAAGCTTAAGTTTCTCCAACTGCACTTTGCTTGTAAACGGACCGGTCGTGAAATGTCGATACAGTTTTAGAGCAAACACGGCCAAATGCACTTTCGTCTATACCGGTGCATCCACTTTATTCGCGCGAAAGCGAAACTAGTTCCTCGCAAGGAGATCGAACAAGTAACGCACATCGTAACTTTTTGTTTATCAAAGATTGATTATAATATTTCGTGATTATGTGTCATAAAAAATCTGTAAATATATTTTAATTTTACAAAATTTATAATAATTCAATTTCACTTAATTTTTTGGTCTTGTCAAAATTTTATCGAATGTCTTATATTTATATATTTATATATTTATCTATTTATTGCGATGTGTCTCCTCTTTTTTCCTCTCTCAAAGATTTTTAGTTTGCTTGTCGACATGTATAAAATTCATGATAAAAATGTTGGAACGTTAGAGCGGTACTTGGTTATTTATTCGCACTACTTTTGCGATGCCGAGCCACCGCTATCCGTGTTATTTGTTATTCATATTACAACTACAATTTAAGTGTGTTCCTTGCGCGCAGACATGGAAGTCTTAAAGTGTCTTACAGATAATGATCTTGCGGAATACCGGCGCCATCAGATACAAAGATATCGAAAAGCTCCTAATGTTTTAATGCATCGTTTTGTCATCGATCGCATAATGTAACCAGATTGTGCATAGAAAATTTAGACGATTTTCCAGAGACTCTCAGAATCAAATTAAAATAATATTGTTTAAAAATTGACTTTTTCTATTGAAAAAATAAGTTAAAAGAAAATTATCGACAAAAGATATGAATAATTATTATTTATGTCGATTATTTATTATTGATTTGGAAATACATTTAAGGACATTATTATAACACGTTTATATTTTAAGAAAGAGCCTCTTGAGTATATTCTACAAAAAATATCAAAGCCCTTATTAAATGCGCCTGTATTAACGACCATCCTACATGTAACATAAACATTTTGCATGCGATGCGACACACTCGCAGCATACGTTCGATCGACAATTACTAAATTTACGTAACTCGACAGCTCGCAGCGCGCGGGCGCAATTTATTATCATGCGAGAAGCTCCCGTCTGCGTTGCGTAACGCGTGTACGACTCCGAAACCTGATTTTCCTGTTGTGACGACCGCAAAGCGGCTTACGATGGAACTGGACGCCGTCGTCGTCGTCATTTAAAATCGCCATCACGTAGCGTAACATCGGTAACGAACGTCAAAAAACAACAAAATAAAAAGAAATAATCTTTCGCCTTCCATCTTCGCATCGCGAATAAATCACTGATACCATCCGATGTTACTTGATCCCCCTTCTGACAGTTTCTTAATTTCAATTTTAATCTAAAAACGAGATTTCTTGTGTACAATTATTCTCTGTTTTTATCATCTTGAATATTTGCTTTTATCCAGCAAATATCTCTCATTTTGTTCTATTATTCCTCGAGTTGGTCTATTATTTCTCAGCTTCAATGCTCAAATAATTTCGCGAAATATAAGTCTATTGTCCGCAAAGTTTGAAAGTATCGTGACAGCGGCGTCATTTTTTCGGGGCTGCCTTACAACAATTTGTTCTTCATGATTGATTCTCTAGTTTGTTAACAATCACCGCGCAAATGTGGCTATAGTGTCTCGATATCGCCGGAAAGCAACGTAATTACCGAGTAATTACGCGGCGATTGTAACACCAACATGCTTTGCTACTTCGCCAGAGATATATCGCGCGCGCGAAACCGATACGCGATGTGCCTCGAAACGATACCGCGAAGCAGACGTGTCGCTAAAATATCGCTAAAAGTAACAATGAGCCCGATGAATCCCTTTATAAAACTACGCCCTTGTACTAATGGACAATCCTCTATCGAGTCAAAGTCAGTTACGGTTGACATCAAAGTCTGAAATTGCTCTCATTTGCTGTATTACCGAATATCGTGAATGTCTTTATACACGTATACACGCTGAGAAATCGAAGCGTAGAATTGCTTAAACAGAAGTCGCACCAAGGAAAAGGAAGAAAGAGAGAGAGAGAGAGAGAGAGAGAGAGAGAGAGAGAGAATTCCCTGCGCTTCTCTCGCGACGGTCGCTACGCTCCATTAATTTTATTACGGAGTCCGGAGAACGCGAATTCTCGTAGCGACCGATGTAGAAAGAGCGCAGTTTTCCCTTCCTCACAATGTACCTGCCGTTCCTTTCCTTTCCTCTTCCTTCTCCACATGCGAGGATGTAATATCGAATCGTCACGCGCGATACATCGCGTGACCGAATTGGCGGCTGAACGGAAATCGTCGCGACGTCGATTCGCTTAAATTTCACGGCTAACTACTCGGACGTGATAACTCACTGCCGGATAATAATGCAACAATACCCGTACAACGAGATATCGCGGATTATTAGCATATAAATGTTCAATATTCGCGTGTTCAACGTCGAGCGCGCTTTTGTCCCGGTAATTCGCGATTTTTCCGTTGCCGACGTAGCGCAAATTTTTTTGGCTGCACAATGATATACAGGCACAGTCTGCCATCCCGAATATTCTTTTAACCGTAGATTCTCGGATATTTAAATTCGAAAATATCAAGCGTCTCTATTTTTCTCTGGAGATAAAATATAAAAAATATAATTATATATTAGAAAATTATCTATAAAAATTATCGATTATATATTAGAAAATTATAAAATGGCGAATTATATGACAATTTCCTTCTTGTAAATGCGATTAAGCTTGGAGAAGTTAATTTGACGCGAGACGATGTGTTTTTGATCGTGGAAGAAACGGAGGTTGCGATTATGCGGCGAAGATGGAGCGCGGCTTTAGCATAAACACGCTCGCATTTACATTTATTTGATGGCACGCCGATGACGAGCCGATACACGAGGCGATGATACGCCCGCATTAAGGGACCGATATCGACATAAGTATCGGCACTGATTGCTACACGTATCCCGTAGTAGCCGATGCTTATCACTTAGCAAGCAGCGACGTCGGCAGGTGCATAAGTTCGTTTTATCGCGCGCGTAACCGGTAAAGCGTATCACACTGTGCGTTTGCAGCGTAATACGCATGCAAATCACGTCGCGTAGCTAAAAAGTCACATAATCGATATTGATGGACACGCGTCCAGCCGCGCCTCGCTGTCATTCATAGTCCCCGTGTAACGCGAT
Organism: Camponotus vicinus; assembly: GCF_025532165.1. NCBI lineage: Eukaryota > Metazoa > Arthropoda > Insecta > Hymenoptera > Formicidae > Camponotus > Camponotus vicinus. Next base: position 9,854,642 of record NW_028141980.1, read on the forward strand.
ATTGACATGTCCGCTGATCTACGATATATTCTCGACAACAATATAGATGTAAATCGTCCGTCGAATTGCGTCAGTTATTAAGGTTGTTACCGACCAACATATTTTACAGAGTAAATATGTCGAGAAAAACCGTCCTGCACAGAATTTATGTAATCTTAATCCATCGAATTTATTATTTAATCCCTCCTAAGATGCGAAAATCTTCTTTTTATCTCTCGACCAAACATTATTTCCATTTATATTTGTTTGCTTGGGACACTTTTCTTCGTTTTTCTTTCTTATAATCTTTCTATAAATTTATATATGTTATATATGTTTGCGCAAAAATATTTTTTACATAAAAATAATTAAAACGTCAAGATGAAATGCTTGCGCTTTAACGAATAATGACGTGTCTTTGATATCTCGCATAGATCGGAATTCTAAGCTTTTGCCGGAAACACTATCGTGGAATCAATTTTACAATTTCTATCCGTTTAACGCTGCACGTGCAAATAAAGCACTCTCCGTAATGGATTCTCAGTAGTGCCTACCGGAAGCCAAGATTATTAGAAGATGCAGAATAGAGGCAAGAAATCCTTCCTTTTTCCCCTCTCTTCCTCTCCCCTTCTCTCTCTCCCTCTGACGAGCGCGTGATCTATGATGGTTCATCGTGGAAACGTAGATTAATGGATCTCGTTGATAAGCACGCAACGTATGTGCAATCCGCAAAATCGAGAATTTGCCCCTCCCGTTCCACTCCCCTACCAGACGGTCTTATCGTATTTGTGTTGCTCGTTATGTTTCATTATATACGCTTCTTGCGAACGATACGTCGAACGAATCGCTTGCTCGCTACATAGCAAAAGTATAGTAGAAACGTATAGTAATGGCGAGTAAAAGGGATTGGAGAGTACGGGATTAAAGGGCTGAAAAAAGATATAGTGACTGAGCATAACCGAGTAACCGTCGCTTCCTGGTGACCGGAAGGATTAACGGAATGATTCTCAAAGTATGAGTGAGTCAGCAGACGAATGCTTAATTCAAGATCTGATTCACCATCCAATCTAACTCGACTCAGGACGATTGTTATGTTTTTTAATTCACGATCTTCATTTTAAAGGCAAATTCTGTGCGCAAACGCGTCTTGAATGGAATTAATTTATAGAGAAGAAACAATAAACCAAGTTTTACACGGGTTTCTAAAAAAGACAATAATACGTATAATTGTAGCACACAATCAAGAAATTTAAAATCAATAAAGCAAGAATTTGGTTACATATATGAATTTAAAAAATATAATATATAGATCTTTCTCTCTGTCTCTAATTTCGCTAAATTTTATCCATCTTGTTCGTAGTGTTTGCGAACCGTTTCAGGGAGGAACTGGAAAGTCGTTAACTACAAGACGGAATATGGATGCGAAAGATATTTATAGATACTACTGGCTGTTTACTAGCCCGTGTATTTACATTTCCTGCAAACTACGCGAATAGATAGACTCTACTATTTTCAGTGTTACTAGATATATCTCATAGAACCATTATAAATTTCTCTACGAAAGCAATTTCCTCGCTGTTACGCCCTTTACATCATTTACAAATCAATTTTATCCAAAGTCTGAATTATTTATTTCAACTTCCATACCCGATACTCTTTTTCGATTCATATCTTATTTTATAATATTTGATAAAATACAAATTTAAGTCCGTTTGATTTAAGATAAATCATAAAAAGATTCATAATTATCATAAAATATTCATAATTATTATTAAAATATTAATTATCGCTGTTAATAAATTTAGCTGCACTTGATAATATCCAAATGATTAACATAATTTTTGTCCTTCTAATAAAATACAATGTATTGACTTTTATATTCAGTATCTCCAAAGAATTATACTTGCGTTTCTGTTATAGATTTCGAAGGAAACCATTTATCACGACTTCTGAAAATAAGCGCGACGTAAATATGTTCCGGATATAGTTCGAAAAGAAAAAACCTCACTATTCAAGCGCATCACGATCGCGCAAAGATAGTGCCGCGATAAAATATTCCATTCGTATATTTAAATGAGAGCATTCACACACGATGGCGGTAGGATGGGATAGGTCGGGTCAACGGGAAACCGGACTGAGTGGTGTGAATGCTCTCTCATTTAAATGTACAAACGGAATATTTTAGCAACTACTATCCTGCTCATCCTGTCCTGCTTCAATAACGAAAATATTAGTGACGCGAAGACGAAATCGCGACTTATTCAGTAGGTATAATTGACGTTCTTCGCTCATACGCTCTCGAACAAGTTCTTTAATGAAATTTTACAGATAAATGTTGAATATGAATCCTCAATTTTTGCAAGTAAATGTCAAAATGGAATTTTTAATATTCTCTTAGAATATGCTATCTCTTTCTCTTGTAAATGTGTTATCAGTTATGATAACAGCATGTGCATTATAATTTCCATTACATGTACCTCCAACACTTTTCTCAGAAATCTACTTAAATTTGGAACTTTTTATAAATAATTATTATCTACTTAATAATTATTCCGAGAAAGATAAAAAGACAGAAAAAGAGAGAGGGGAGGGTCTCAAAATTTATTAAACTATATAAAATATTCTACACTTTAATCAAAGTTATAAAGTATAAAAATTAATTCCCCAAAATTTTGACAAAATTAAATTTTAATTAATCAACTCAGAAATTTTAATAATGTAGCTTACATAATTAATCTTTCCTTCAATATTTCTTTATAAAGATCTCTCTTGTATTTTATTCTAAAGTTTTTCCCTGTCTTGTGGAAGCTCGAAAGGATGCGAATGCAGTCCCCTCAGTCGAAGAATTCATCGTCTGTTAAAGCGGATTGGACTCGTCGTCGTCGGCTGCCATCGGCGATGAAACACGAAATTGCCGGTGAATGGAACGGTAATGAAACGAAGGTGATTGCGCGCGATACGCGACGAATACTACGGCGAGAATGGACGGCGGCGGGTGGTGCAATCGCGCACACCTGATAATGCGAGAGCGAGTGCATAGAACTGCGAGCGCGCGACGCATAATGCGTTATCGCGCATATATAGCTCTCGCTCGCTGTAATTTGCCCGCGTGAATTATTTACCGAGTGAGTCGGAATGTCGCGAACGGCGCGTTAACAGGGGCACATAATGTCATAAGTATCGCTAGACGATACACCTAGTAAAGTGCTTGTAAAATTATAGCTTATTGCAAAGTAGACGAAAGATAAAATATCCAAGCTCAAGAAATTATTTTACTCTCTTAAACTGAATCAGAAAATGTCCCTGATTAAAGAAGAATTATATTATTGAAAGACTCGGGTTCGATTCCCGATTCAGCGACTTTCGGCCCGATATTTTTCTCGCCTACAACATTACAGGGGGGAAAGAGGGATAATAATTAAATAAATTCTCGAATTGAGAATTATTTAAATTTGCTTGGTATCGTACCAAGAAAATTTGTGCCCTGTGCACACAAATAAGTTTCAACGAAAACTTATTTCTCGTTGAACTTACGCACTACCATCCGCGTTTAGCTCTTATTGCCTTTAAATTTAAATTTATGTTTTAATACACAGAGCCTAATTTCTTATAGTTATTTAAATTATATTATTATTTTAATACAAAGCTCTATTATGTTAAAAATTTATCTCTCTACTCGAATCTCTTTTTCTATTTTTGTTTTTTTCTTTTCAATTTTTATCTTGTCATAGTTTAAGTTATGCTTGTGAGAAAGATAAAAGAACAATATTTCACTAAAGAATTAAAACATTGAGAGATATTTAAAATATCTCACTGTTATTTCCCTGAAAATGAAATTTTTAATTTCGATGAGCGCTCCATAGAAACTCCCCTTTTTTCCCCGGTGAAATGTGTTTCCGCTCGCGTGCTATAACGCGCGAGGAAACAGCCGCAGGGACGAATTCGAATTCCGCACGAGGCGGTTTAGAGGCGGCGAGCACGTGTGGCGAGATCGAGAGGGGGGCGAGGGATTAATTAAAGCGGAGTTTTTCGAGCAACGGCGAAGAATTACAACGAGAAGAACGCCCGGGAGCTTTAGGAGAAACGACGCGGCGTAAAGCTCAGTGCTTTACCGTGTCTGCCGGCGGTATTAGCTGCAGACGAGAAAGTTGTACCTACTTGGTCGGCAAAGGGAAGTAAATCATAGCGTTTACGTTACTGCGATACTTTTCGCGAATTTTTCAATGTCGGAAATTTGAAGTCGCTCGAGGTGAACTTAATTAGCCAAAAGAAATGCGGCAATTATTTTTATTTTGTACATTTATATATGTGTGTTTTTTTTACGACTGGCGTTCAATATTCAATTGCATTCTTTTTCAAAAAATTATAAAAATTTGTATAATTCTTTGTATAATATCTCTATCGTATTTTATGTAATGTCGATATTGTTTGGATATTTTTAGACATATTTTTTCCAGGTGATGTAAAATATCATACGTAACGTCGCGTTTGCTCGTCGTTATTAAATGTTGCACGATCAGCGTGTATAGACATTGTTCGATAGAGCCAGTCGATATATGCCGCGGTGCAAATAATAAATAACCTATCTACGCCGCGCATTTAACATTTTTCGCGCGCACGCTCGCCTGAATAAAACATGAGCCGAGGCATTAGCGTACTTAAAGTATAATGCTTTCTCGCCGACGAGCGAGCGAGTAGTCACAGATGGAAAGCCAACGATATAAAGCAGCCACACGGAGCAGGCGGAGTGTGTCTATCTACCTTGTGTGGCGTAGCGACGTTTCGTTAAATCGACCGACAGAGATGTAGAATCGTGACGCGAGAGATCGACGCCAAGTCGAACGCGAGTTAGCATAAACCTTTCCCGATGCAGTCCCGTCACGATTTGCATCGAGCCGAGACGTCTGATTTCAGATAATTCCGGCCGAAATCCGATTCAAAGCGGATAAGTCGATTTGCGCGGCGAACGTCGCGAATCTTTACCTCCGCGTCAGATGATTCGCGTCCCCACGATTGTCGACATAAAGAGAGAGGGGGAGAGAATTTCAGTAAAAGCTTATAATAAATTCGACGATTTGTTAAGAGCTGTCGCGTTTCGTTTCTCCAACCTTGGTAAAATCTGATAAATGCGGCGGGCAACCGCAACAAATTAATAAGATCCACCAGTTCGTTCGTCCAGCGGAGCTCGCGACCATAAATCTGTCCCTATATGCACGTGTCTCAAGCGCGAAGACAAAGAATTAAATCCTCAGCGCCGACGATGGCACGCGCCTCGAATAAAGCAATGCATGCTCGTTGAATTGAAATACTACAACATTTGCTTTACGTCCACAAGTTCTGTGACCGCTGATAAAATACGAATGAAAGACAACAATGTTTCCTGCGCTCGCCTGGTCCCGAAATGCGATTCACTCGTGACGCATCTCTTCCCATTGATTCATTATACTTTTAAATATTTCATTTATGAAAAAATAATAATTTTATTCAATAGAGATAACACAAAATGTGCTATTTGGATTATTAGTAGTCAAATTAATATTATACATACAAACGCATCAATTTAGTATCCTAAGAGACGGATATTGTTATTTTCGTTCCCTCATCCTGTAGTAGTGCTTTATAAAAAATTGAGTCTAAAAATCCATGTAATTCATTGTAATACATGAAGAATTATTTATGTTCTTTCCAGACCTGTGTGTGTATATGTGTTCGAAATCTTTTATCTTTCGATAATTAATTCGATGTCGGAATCGCATTTTCGAATAGTAATCCGTCCGAATGAATCACCGGCGAGAGAAAGCACTCGCCATTATTTGTGGAGCATAGAGTATGACACGGATACGAAACGGGAGTATAAAGGAATACGATGTAATAGTTATGCAACGCGACTTTCGCAATAGCGTTACCTTTTCTTACCTCGAAACAAAGATTTCATTGTCTCGAGAATCCGTCGTTATTGCATCAATATGCAATCATCGTTCGCTTAATCAATCTCAATGAAAGGAGAGTATTGTCGGGGAAGCCAACGCGATGCAAACACGCTTCATTTGTCGCTCGTATCTCACAGAGAGTACGGACAAGCCATTTCTCAAAATTAATTCCTCGAATCATTTCTTATTGACCTTAAAACTTCAAACTGTCAATGATGCAATCATTAATATATAACCAACATCTTTTTCGATATCTCTACATTAAAAAAAATCGCGTAAATGCAAAAGTTTAATTCTCCAGAAGAAGCATGCTAAAGCTCAAAATTCATCACGTAAAAATGTGCTATTTCAGATAAATTAAATAAATATGGATAAAAATTCTATTTTTTTCTCAGTGAAAAAAGTCTATTTGCAAAGTAATAAATTCTTGATGTTCATTCTAGTTTAAAAAAATGTATTATAAAATGTTTATATACTTATGTATAATATATACAATCGATACATCAAATTGATAATATGATTGGATTCTGCTTTGGCTTTTCAGGAATAGATTTGTTCTGCTGATATATTAACATCAACAATGTAATTAAAAAATCAAAATCCCGCGCGCAAACAAAATATAACAATTAGATTCTCGGCTTAATAAACCAAGCAATATTTTCGTTATTACCCGAGGCGAGTAACGCCAGTTCCGAGGACAACGTCAGTTAATAAAACATACAGGTAGAATTTCCAAAGAAGAAGACGACAGTCGAGCGAGTTGCGAGCCTTGGTCGGAAAAAAATGACGACGGGAAAGAAGAAGAAAAAGAAGATGATGAAGACGAAGAGCCGGCGTGCGATAACCGGCCGTTGCGACGCAAAAGTGTCTCGTGTTATCGCCAGAGAGAAGCCGAAGAAGGATGTGGCGAGTTGGGCGAACGAGTGCAACGAGTCTGTGCACGCGTCAGATGCAACGCGATGCAGCGGCTAAAGTGCGTGAATTTACGCGCGCGTGCCCGGTAGGATGCGTGCGAGAATGCAAGAACACGTCAGTTCTTGAGATTAAAAGCTTTTTTTGCTCCGGCAAGCGGCTTCGGATAACAAGACGAGGTCGATAAAAATTTCCATTCCTTGATTGACTCCGTTAATCGACTGCAGACATTTTCATGTTGTCGACGAAAAATTAGAATAAAACATCGATACATTATGTATTCATAAATATAATATCGCGCATAGTGATAAAATTTCCATAAAAAAACATGCTTTTTTTCGTAAAAGCGCGTTTTGCTGTTTTCTGCTTAATTGAGTTTGCCTATCAATTTTTTGGCGGCTGGTAAGCAAAGGCTCCACTCCCGTTGTCGTTATCATAAAAAATATTGTCCCTCTTTCCGATATTATGTACAGGGTACTCTGAATTTATGAGGGGACGTGGTGCTGAAATTCAATTATGTACAATGTGTTTCGGCCTCGAGAACGATCGAATCGGGAAAGTAACATCATCGTAATCCTCGAGGGCTATAATCGGGCAGCTTTGGATCGTTACCCTCGTTTATACTTCACGCAGGCATAATAGCCGCTTTTAATGTTCTCGGAAAAATCTATGGCGATGGCGACGATACGGAGAAGAAGGAGGCATAATGGCCTAGATGATGCATGATAATTTGCATTCAAATTGCACCGAGGCCGACGTAGTAACACAAAGTCGACATATTTGTGAATAAAGACACGCGGGCGATTATACACAGCACACGTTCTAGGCATTCATATTTCAGTTTTAATAGAGCAAATAATTTATCAAATCTAAAATTGCGTAATACGTTTTCTTGTATTATGTATTACAACTTTTATATCCGCAGTTTTAAATAAGCTCTCTTTATAAGCCCTCGGCAAAATTATATAAACGCATCGTATTAAAATTCTGAAAAATTAAAAGCCTATATCCTAGCGCACACCTCTCTCTAATAAATCTCTCTCGCTCCGCGTCTCTCGGTCTTCCGTTTTATTTACGAGCTCCTTTCCCGAAGTCGGCGCACCAACTTTCGCTCGTTGCCGTTGCTAAATGAGCCGCACTTGCCAAGGTTGGGCCAATAATCCACTGCAACGCGCCCATGCGTCTAAACTCGTGGCGCGACCTCAAGCGTTTTAATTAGCTCGTTGATATATCCCTTTACTTTCCTCACCCTTCTCGTTCATTTACCTCCACGTCGCGTTCTCTCACAGACGATTATGTTCGCGCGAGAGCTAGTTGTAAGTGACGTATCGATTTGACAAAATCGAAAACTTCAAACTAAAATCGCAAAATAAAAAAAAAAAGATTTTAACGTTTCCATCTTAATCTTGTTTTTTTTCAAATTAATTTATAGAAAAATGTTTGCCCAGAATTTATTTATTAAATAATTAATTTTAAAAAAATATGAGAAAAGCTCGCAACAAATAAATTTAACAAGCGTGCAATAATTTTTTTGCAACAAATGAAAAAAACTTGTAACAGCTAACGGGCTCTCATTAAATTTTAGTTGCAGGATAATCGATTTAACTTTTATCAAGAGATTAACAATGGGATAGGAGAAACGATAGGCACTCTGTATGTACGTTCTATATACGCGTATCTCTCATGATAACATTAAACCGTACAAGCAGTATCCCGATAATGTGACTTGTTAGTTCCTGTGACGGCAAACAATGCACTCTGAGTGGATTGGTAATCTGGAGATCGTCGGGTAAACGAGATGAATATCAGCCACTCTCGGCGCGCATTGTGTAATGGCATTGTATCGCTTATGCTAAACAGACACGAGCGGAATTAAAATTTGATCAAATGGGAGTAGTCGCGTTTACAATTGTGCCTCCGCTCCGCGTGATATTACCGACATTCCCACGATATTGCCCCGCTGCCGTTCCTCAACCATGATTTCGACAGAATCGAGTATCGCGCACTGTACCTCGCTTGAAAATCCGCGCCCCGATTAATCCTTTCGAATCGTGCGCTATTCATTTTCGCGTTATCTCGTTTTGTAGCAGAAATGGACGACGTTTGGAAATATTTGTTTGCGCAAGTTTACATCGATCCGAAAGCACTCATCAAAGTTGATTGATTATAACGTGTCCTAGAATTGGCAAAAAGCAAATACGTACTGCTTCTCCTTGCGAAATTATTGGCAATTAATTTCTTATCAATGGAGAGATAAACAGGTCTTTTTTAGAATTTTTTAAATTTCAATATTCCGTCTTTTTTTCTCTCTCTCAATAATTAGATATTGTAAACTTGTTTCAAAAAATGCAATGGATGCATTTTACTTTACGATAAAAATAATCTGTTTCATATTTTTATCCTAAACTTAATTCTTTATTTCTTGAATGAATGTATTTTTGATGATTCAGAAATTATTATTGCTTTGATATTTTCCCGAGCATACATCGAATAACGCTATGTGTTTTAATGAAAAATTGAAAATCCATAAAAAAATTCTACATATCCAAAGCGAAAAAAGTGAAGTGCATCTGCTACATAAAAAAGGCACTTAGGAAATAAAACATGGAGCAGTTATAAAATGGAAAAAAAGGAACAATTTTATTACTTCGATAGCCATGCCACCTTTGAATCGATTATATCGCCGTCGTTCGACAACACACAGAAAAGAGAATAGATATGCATCGGTGCATATAAAGGTGATATACGATAGAGTATCTCTAGTAATAAAACAGCGAGAGCCTCGGCGCACAAAAGCACTCGATACGTATGCGTGTATTTGTGTTTGGTGTATATGTGTACGCGTATATTTTATTTTCACAATCTATCTACAGAAGCAGAAACGATTAACACGCCGAAGAAGTTTGACATAACGTGCCACCGATACTTGTCGGAATTTGCGGATGACGGTTTTGCATATCGTTTGTCCGCAGCAGTTTCGAGATGCGCATTTTATGACATCTAATTGGACCGCGTTGCATCCGCGCCTTTGATGCAGCAGGCGCCTCGCCTTATTAAAAGCCATTCAATCAATTTTCTGAGATCTGCCCCTTACATTCCAGATATCGCGATACGAGAGACTGCAAGAATAGCAGAAAGAACGAGTCGCGGTTCCACGGAAAAATGACAACGTTATCATCGACGAATTAGATAAGTTTCTCCAATCGGAGATGATGTCGCGCAACGCATTTTAACGGAAGAAAGATAAGACTCGCGCAAAAGGAAAATATTCTCGTTAAACATCCATAATTTCCTCACGAGAAATTCCTCGCGATATTTTCGTATCTAATCTAAGAGAAGGTATAACTCTTCCGATACAAAATTCAAGATGACATTTTAATATATAATTTTCTTAACATCTATGATTACTATTAAATTTTGTAGAAAAATTTTTGCAGAAACGGCAGAGGACGATTTTATCATAAAGCACTGATGTATTCGTTACTTGATGATTCATCGTTTTCGGATCGCCCGATTATAAATGACTCGCTTTTATCATAAAGCTACCTTCGACGCATTTTTTTCCAAACCCGCTGAATTACGAGACGGGCGATCATAAATTCCTGCATAAAATATCTCGCGCGCAAGTAGCATTTCAAAGAACACACCGATGAGAAACTAATAGGCAGTCGGCGCGGCGTGCGGATTCAATCGTTTCCAAGTTACCGCGCGGAGAGCTACATCGGATAAGGAACAGTCTCCCTTTCTCTCTCTCTTTTCCCGCTCCCTCTCTCTTTCACGACGGGACGAGAATGTAATCGATGGGTTACAAGGAGCATAAGCCGCAAGTCACGGGCGTCTATATGCGCTATGCGCACAAAAGGGAAATAAACGCCGATTCGCGATATCGGAAAGGAATTAAGAGACCGCGAAGAGAGAGATATCGGCGATCATAAAATCCGCGCGCGGCCGTCGTTAATTTCGCGTTGCTACCTTGTGTTAAGGAAGATATATTTCCACGAGTCCGAGTAGAGAACTGTAAATTCAACCCTATGGGTATTCTGGTATGACCACTCGCATGGTGCGAGAGAGAGAGAAAGAGACGCAAGACACCGCTAAGTCGCGAAGAGGCTGAGAGCCGCGCAAAAAGGACTTCGCACCACCGACAATAGTGGCGATTAATGCGCAAAGAGTTGCGTAACGCGACTACCGTCGCGATGGGAACAGCGGCGCGGAAGTGTTGAGTATAATCCCTGTTGATAACCATTGAAGGATCGCAAAAAGATAACGGTAGGATGTAGGGGAGCGAACCGCGACAAAAGGTGGACGAGGACTCGAATGGATTTTATGACGCTCGCAATGTCGAGGATACATTATGATCAGCTAAGTATGACGTATGCGTTAAATGTCTCACTATGTCTTATGCTAATCTCGGGTTTTATTGATGCTAGAAAAACGGTAGAAGAGTGACGTGAGAATAATACGCATTAGTCCAGCATTAGTTATCGTCTATTAATATTCTCTATAATTCCATAATTTTTTTAAACAGATGTAATGTTTGTAAATATAAAAAGAAATGATTTCTATTTTTTTGAAATATGAATTAAAGACAATTTAAAGAGAAACTTTTCAATCATCAGCAAAATTATCTCTCTTGAAAAAAATGCAAATTATCGGAGCATTTTCACCTCGCAAATTAAAAACTACTACCGCTCTCTTTTGCTATTTTAATACAATATCCCCGATCAAGTACGGATGACAAGAGTCGACATAAACTCAAGCTACGAATTTCACGAGCATTTTGCTGGCCGCCAGGTATACGATTACGGGAGTCGACGTTTGAAGTGACCGGAAGCACCGGTGGTGACTCCGTTTGTTTCTCCGCGCGATGATTTACGTGTAACGTGTCACCGGCAGAGCTAGGTGACAGGAATGCCATATGCGAGGTAACATGATAACCCCCGGCGGCATAAGTGCAACGCGATGTCAACGACGAGCGGCCGACAACTCGACGCGGCTCACCTGATAACGTTTCGCTACCATTAGTTTAACGCACGCTATAATAACATTGCGCATCGTATCGTACACGCTCATAAACTGTACAAACTCCCGTCTCCAATAATGCTCGACTACAAGATATCACCGAGCTGCATCAAGTCGATCTACTCGCAATCATAATCCATTACCATGTGTTCGATGATTGTTCAATAGTTTGCTTGCCATTTCGTTTCAAATTTTTAATATAAATAAAATTAAAATTTTTAATAGGGAAAATTAAATACATATCTGAAGCTAATTGTGTCACTCTCTTCCAAAAATTCCATTCCACGATCATACATTTAGAATGTCCATTATTAAGTTACTAAATCTTTAAATAACTATTGTGTGAAAATGATTATAATAAGATTCTTATTAAAGATCAACTTTCTCTCCAGATAATTAATCTAGAAAATATCGACCACCTTTGCTTACTATCAAATACATAGAAAATAAAATAATAAAAATAAATTTTTGGAAGAGAATCTACTTCTTTAGAAGTTAATGAATTATCCGAACGCGTTCTGATTTGAGCAGATTTTATTCATGCAACCCAGATATTGATCTTTAAACCAAACATTCTCAAGTTGTTTTCCGCATTAGATGAAATGAAATAATATCTTAAGTCGCGCTTAATTCCAAATACGCGATTTCTCAGCAGTTAAATAGCTTGTACGCTCAGCACAGAGAGCACTAAACGAACGCTTTAACCCACTTTTACCCACAATTATAATAGACTAAACGTTGAAGATGCACTATCTCATTTTCGATAATACGCTAATATATACAAGATGTAGGTCTCAAGATAGTAGGCATTAGATACAGTCTGAGACGAAATCGCAAAGTATCTTTACTAAATTCCACTAAAGATAAGATAGTAAATATTTAAAAATTACAAGGCAATAAGTTATTTTTAATATAATCTTTTTATCCTGTTTCAATACCTGTCATAATTCGGTATAAAATTTTCTCGCGTATTTTAATTTTAATTTAAATAAAATATTTAAATAAATATTTCTTAATACGATTTACTGAAAAAGTATAGTACTGACAAAGCACTTTTAGATACGGTATGCCCACTTGCAGAACTCTTGCAACATTAATCGTGACCGATCTACTTAATCCGATGGTATCCACTGATACTATCGGCTGGAGTAATACAGTATCGAGGAATAAATCGGGCGGAAATTGGACTCCATTGGTAGTGAATCGTTAAAAACTTTTTCGTACTGTAGTGTGTTATAGACGAACCTTATTTTTACAAACCGCATGAAACAACAGCATTTCGCTCTTCGAAGAGGTTAAAACCCGATACTTTTACGCTGGAGATTGGACTCATCGAAAGAATTTCGATGAGAAAACGCGACTGTTAAATTCGCGATTTATGCCAGCAACGGTACAGTAGCGATAAATTCTACGTAGAATCCCTAGGTAGAAGTTTCTCCCCTCGAGTAATAACGTTTGCGAGGAGTCAGCGAGAAAACTGAAAATTATGATGCTTCTACGCCTTAACTCGATACAATTAATTTATTTAACAGTTTAATAAAAGCGTAATAGTGTAATTAGCATAATTACAGGCTAATTAATAAATAATAATAACAATTCATAATAATTAAATATTAATAAATATTAATAAAATATATAACATCTTCCCATAAATAGATAATGAGTAATATTTAAAAATTGTTGAAGTATTTATATGAAGTATATTTATTAATTTTCTCTTAGTAAATTTTATATTATATTATATAATATAAAACTTTCTCTAATTTTTTAATGAATAAAATAGGCGACAAGATCAGTCGTGCGGAATTCAATTTTGTTCGGATACTGTGGTAAAGCGCGAAGCTGGAAAAAAAGATCGCAATCCGCAAAGTTATAAAGAACATTCGTTGATTGTTTTACGATAGTTAAATATTTTCTTTCACGACTGCTGCTTTAAGATCTACCTCGCATAAGCACCGTGCACTTATCGCTCTTATAGTAATTGCCACTCGTTACCAGGGAGAAGCCTTTTTGCCTGTATTTTGACTACATTTACACGACCTACCTCACACATAAATTTATCGCGTACGTCGTTTGGCACATTTATTGAAACGTAAGCTACACGATCTATATATTTATATATTTATAAGAATTAAGTTTATTTTCAAATAATACGGATTACATAATCTCTAAAAAAAATAAATCTCCGACGCCATACTGTTTGTGATAAAGTGCCTTTTTGCATCCCACGCGAGTAATAATTAAATAATGAATATTTATGATCCGAATATACGTCACACAGCCGTTCAACAGTAGTTTTATTTGAATAATTACTCAGATAAATAATGGATACCAATTATTCGCGAATAATGCCTGAAATGTTGAGCGTATTGGATTTTATATTACAGAATATTTTTCAAATATGAGAATACAAAAAAGTTATTTCCATTTGCACCATTAAATTAAAGTATATATATAAAGCGACCATCGAACATAGTTCGACAAGAAATATCATCGATCACCGGCGGAAATTAAAAACACTAAACTATTCCTGATGAGCTTTATAAACCATACTCTAACATCCGATCTTACAAATTATAAAGCACGTCGTATATTCTCGAGCAATTGCTTCGTCCGTGCGAGGACACTTTCGTTCTGTATTAATAGTCGTAATTAAGAGCGAGCGTATAGGCGGCGGAATACCGACAACAACGTTCTCTCCCAGGCGCATTCTGCTCGTGATACACGCGACAAGGTCACGTATGCAAAGTTCAGGCCATTATGACGCTCGTATTCAGATGCAAATTGACTGGAAACGACGCGGCTCTTAAAATATACTTAAGCGAACGCGTCGTCGTTGAGATACAGCTCTTCCTCCCTTCTTCCTTCTCTCTTCTTCTCCTTTCGCGAACGAGCGTACGAACGAAGAAGCACTAACGAGTGTAGAAGGTGCCAATGCGGCGATACAAAGTGTATGTGATTATAAGGCCGAGGATGAAAAACAGCCGGCTTACGCGGCAGTGCAACGTTGGGTCGGCATTATGCCCTTGGGTCCTTTTTTTCGCGAGCGTCTTAATGACAGGTCGCATAATTAGCGAGAAACTGCGCTAGTGCGTTACGAAACTTTGTACAACGAACCTTTCTCGGTGCACATGTGTAAGAATCTCTTCTCTTGTAAAAATAAATTTTATATAGAGGAAAACGTAATCAAGATTCGAAAAATAATTATTTTTCTCGTATGCATAATTTGTTTGATGTAATAAAAAGTTTAGTTGTATATTTCAAATTAATTTTAATCATTTAAAAATGTGGTAAAAAACATGTTACACGAAAATGATAAAGGATGGAAAAATTAATGTATCCCGAGCAGATTAATTATATATCTAAAATACGCAGATTATATCGCATTCGATGTATTTAATATATGCTTAATAAAATTATTTTATTTTTTAAATAAACAAGCCACGTTAGGAATTTTATAATTTTCAGTCTGGTAATACACAGTACAAAGTAATATGTGGCAATTGCCATGTGGTAATAGCGTATGAGATTATATATCCGCATGATAAAATATTGATCTATTATCGGTGAATGTTGATAGCAAATTATACAGGTGGAGAAGGAGAAATAATTATATACTTGCTATGGAAATCAAAGTGTAAAATTCTTAGCGTTGACTTTAGATTTTCGTGTGCAATCAATGGTGCAAGTCCAACGTATCTTATGTAATCTTCTTCTTACATTACACTTTCGTGATATCGAATTTAGTCGGCTTAAGTCGCGCGTTAGTTATATAAAACACGTTCGTCATATATATCCTTTATATACTATATCGTTACATAAGCAATATTTGAATCCAAAGTATCAAGATATAGAAGCTCTATAGAGCTCAGAGATATATGTAACTTGAAATTAATGACGTGTTTTCATTACATTCTGCAGACGTGAAATAATGCATCGATAAATTAATTAGAATCGCTCTGAATCCGCATATAAATTCAAATCGTATAAATATTATGGCTCCGGACTTCATCATCTTGTTTATTTAAATTTACGATGTTGCATAAACGACTACATCTGCCTGCACGCAACAGAAAATACAAGTTGCAGTAACTTACGCATCATCTGCCCTTGGAATAATTCGATACGTGACGTTTCCGATATACGCGTCTATCTTTTCCCGATTTTTTCGCGATCGAACTCGAATTAATAGATGATACTCGAACGAATCACCTGTATTCGCCAGGTGAGATAACAACCGTGAATTGCAACAATTTCGTGATTAGCGTTTGCAAACTTCAACGCCGATCGACTTGTTCTCTTGAATTGACTTCTCTCTCGGATGGATCTGTTGTAAAGATCGGCATATTAATTTCTGATTTTTTTCTGATTCTCTTTTGCCCCGATCGTGATTGACGTCCTTAATTCGAACCGGTATAATGATTCATTCTCAGGTAACGGCGCGATAAGACAGAGGGATTACGTTGCACATATACGCAAGCACATCGGCTAATTCAATCGACAGAGCATGCCGCAGGCTGTTAGGCAATGCGTCGACCAGCTAATGAAGTGTCATTGATTACGAACATTCATTTCGGCACGAGGCGAGAGACCCTGAATCTGACCGCAAGCGTGACCTGAATCCGCTTACGACCAGCTCCCATCTCCGTCTCAGAAATCTAGAATAGCTGTTTCCAACAGTGATTCCGTGCACAAAGAATATTGTAACAGGAAAATGAAATGAAATAATCACATAATAAATATAAGAGAACTCTTGAGTAGGAAATAAATTAAAAAAGAAATATATATTATTATTTATTTCGCGTCTCTTTTCGAATTAAAAAAAAAATTTTTTTTAATACGAAAATATGTAATTGTATAGCAAAGTCCTGAATCTTTTTTAAAGACTCTTTGGTCCTTAAAATCAGGGATTCGCCATCATTGCAATACAAAGCAGATGGAAAGAATCAGTTTTTACGAATTTCTTTGTAAGAAATCGGTTCAAAAATTCGGACAAAAAGGGGTGCGGTGAGCATCAAGAGCGGATGTTAACAGTATCAGGGAGTGGATGTGCAACGTGGGTGAATTATAGCAGTTTGCCGACCCACACACGAACCGGCGAAGGGGCTATTACTCAATTCCGAGATAAGGAAGAGGAGGTCATCGGACTGCATCCGCCGCCGTCGAACGACGGTCTAGTATCGTGAAGCGCATAAACTGATTCCTGACTTGACGAGAATCATGCGTTCGCTTGCAATGAATTTGCGCGCGCGCGCGTGCGCGGAGGCGTCGAGGGCGGCGATGCAAAGCTCGCGATGAAATCGGCAGGACTTCTCGAGAAATTACGATGCATAAACGGTACTTAAACAGATAATATCGTGCCACCAATGGAGAAAGATCGCGATTGCAATCGTACAAGTAGTATTCAAGTATATATTTTCCATGAGATCTTATCGTTGAAAAATGACGTGGAATCTTCTTTTTTGGTTTTGGATGCAAAATTAAATATTATTAAGATAAATATAAAATATGTGTGTAATTAAAAGATAATTTTTATATGTAATTAAAACTTGTGCACTTTTTTATCTTTTTCCAGAGTTAATATTAATTAAGTCACGAAATTTCACAAACATCATGATTTATACTGTTTAGATTACACATGATTGATAAGAAACTATTAATGTCTGAATCATATTGGTTGAAACACGAATAGAATTTATGCCTCAATAGTTTACATTTTAGAGTTTAATTCTTTGATGTTGCTTGTGATATTTATATTACTCCAAGTATTACAAACATTTATACTAGTCGTAATGTCGAGCAATCGTGACTTAAGTATTTTATATCGTTACTCCTGTCGGGGATATTAAATCGCCGCTCGCGTGATAAATCAGTTCACCAACGAGATATGTATAATCTTAAATACGTATCGGACTCTGTTACCATAAGTCAAACTCGTTATATGTCATGTGCTATATCATGCGCGGCTTTATATATCTCATCGTACAATAAAAGCGAAATTGCCATTATAGTAATTTATGGCATTAGAGTAATTTTCATCTGAATAAACATGTAAATTGATTGTTTGATGGATTTTCATCCAATTCGCTTACTCGCGAAAAAAAGTAAACGAAATAAATTATATGCAAGAACTGATATCATTATTTTTACGTGAATAAATTGATGCTTACAGATGACAATCGCAAAAAAGGATACGTGGTATTTAGTTTGTCACTAGATTTCCGAAATTAGTTTTTCCAACTTGAAAATTGCAATAAATTTCAAAGGAAAGTATTTACAAGAAATTAATTTACCATTGGCGGTATAAAAATAAAATATTAATATTAATATAAAAATAATCAATATAAAAATAAAATATTAATATTAATATTGAGAGAAAAATATTAATATTGAAATAAAATGATTGAAAACGTAAAATAATCATTATCATAAATATTAAATCGCTACAATTTTCGTCATGTGACAAAAATTAATCGAAGATTAAAATTTGAATAAAAATTGCTTAAATGCTATAAAATCTTAAAATACGTTTTGCATATATAATTTCTATTCAATTACGTTTTCAATTATATGTTTAAATAATAATAATTAATTATTTTCATTATTTCATATATTATAAAAAACTTAAATAAGTTGTATGTGCATCACTTTTATAATATTTGATATATACCTTTTTACCCTTTTTTATGCATATGTCTATATATGTATTAATCTAATATTAATCTAATATAATAATGAAAAGGTAGTAGACACGGATAAATTAAAGACGTTTTTATTGATTTCTCCAAACAATATGATTCGAGTTAGTGCGACATAGCACTATAGGCGACGCTGATAGGTCGGCTTGGTTGATCAGTCTATTACGACGAAGCGGAGCCGAGTATCTGTGTGTGTATGTGTAGATGTGTATGTTTACATGTATGTATTATATCGTTGCATTATCACAATACGTTATTAACGTCAATTGACGATGAGTGAAATAAATACATAAAGAAGAAGCAGGAGGGTGAGAGAATCCAAAAACGATCGACGGCCGACATGGGGACGAAAAAGAGAACAAAGAAAGAAAGAAAAAGATATCGGTAAAGAATCATCATTTAAATCACGTTCATTGAACTCTCTCCATTTCGGCTGTTTTCGAGTCTCTCCCTCTGCCTTCGTCAGAGATCAGATCAGGCGGAAAGCACGATTTCTGAAACGATCACTAGACTAGCGATCGGGAAAAACGACATCGGAGCCGGGGAAATAATTAGTTAAGTAACAATGAAAATATAAATATGTGTCGACGATCCAGCGAGTCTATTTTGTAATATTTTACACAATTATCTCTAGGGATCTGAATTGTGAGTTTCGTTCATTTTTTTTCAACTATGTAAATTGTAATTTTCTCTCACGAGAAAAGGAAAAGCAGTAATATCGAAATTCAAACTTTCGAAAACCGCAGGATCTGTCGACGAACTATCTCACTTTCTATCAAGCGTTTCACAATCCTATTAACTTTTCCACATTTTCCATCTTTTTTTTTGAATCTCTTCATATATTTCTCGTTTTTCAATATTTGCAATAGTTATTTTCTCCAATGTTTGTCACTCTTCGTCATATTCTCTAGACATTCGGTAAATAAAAATCGCAAATATTTATAACAATGGCATATAAAAAAAATTTTTTCGTCTTTCACACAACATTGTAACTTTTAAAACAGCAGATAATGAAAAATTCTTTCAAAGCATATTCAACAATAGCATTGTTTTTCAAAAAACAAATTATATATCGTTCTCACTCACTCTTTCTCTCTCTCTCTTTCTATCCATCTATCTATCTATCTATCTATCTATCTATTTCTATGTCTATCAACTTCATTTGTTTGTCAATTTTTATGCAACGTGTCTTAACAAATTTCTTAGCATTAGACCGATAAGTAAATTAGGTCACTTTCGTCGCCAGAAAACGAATTCGTAACAAGTTAAATCAGCAAACATCGTCTCAATCAAATGCATCGAGAGGACACTTTAATTTTCCCAAATTAAGGTCGCCATTTCTCGCGAAGAGATCGTGATAATAACGCCTTATATAATCTTTTCTTTTTCGCGCAACAAATTTTTGTTCACAATAGCTGCACTGTTCGTCAAATCGAAAATATGGATGCATTATAGGAATATTTTTTACAGTATTGCAGTGCGCAAAAGTGCGTTACAAGTCTTATTGTCGAGTTATCAAAGTTACCAAAGCGAAGCCGTAACTTTCATAAGACGAACGAAGGAAATTTGTGCAGAAACGCTTGTAGCAAAAGCGACAACTTGTAAACGAGTTGAAGTGTACTACGAAAACTTATGCGATTATAAATTCCCTTCCTTTAATCCTTTCATTTAAATCTAGTAAGCGATTCGGGCGCGTGCTCGTTAATACTTTTAATACGAAAGACCGATTGTATGCAGAAGAAAAAGTTTTTGCGGATTGACTTTTAAAACAGGCTCCTGTCACTCGATTTATATTTGGCTTTACCGTGTTTCACTCTTTCCGCCAGACACTGCATTCGATGCATCATATAGCGCATTCATGCAGAGGCATTGTATATAATACAACCGAAAATATACGTCGATACAGCATCAACAAAAATCGCGTGCAATCGGATAAAACACGAACAGATATTTGCGAGCGGCAAACCTTTTTTTCTCGGACGCGACCAATAGTAAGAATTCCCGAAGAAAAATATCGACGACGATGTTATTAAAGCACAATCACTCTCTCTCTCTCTTTCTCCCTCTTATGCGATTTCCTCGAGTACATATTGCGTGATTATGCATCGATGCGTCGCGCGCACACTCTGCCTTAACAAGGAGAACCAAGGAAAATATTTATCTGTCACCACTTGGCGATAAAAATTGCCGCAACGTGCGACTCGCCGGCAAGAGAGAAATATTGCTAATATCATTCTTCGCACTCTCGTTCGGGACACGCTCGCCACGTCCAACTTGGCACAAAGCGCACACCCGTTACAGCCTAAACGGACGTCGTTGTAGTCGTCATTGGAGAATTTTTACGGCCGACCCTTCGTATTCCCGACGCTGCGAGTGTGTACTGAATACTAACAAGATTTCATCGGTTTCCTCCTAGTTTAATCCGCGCGCGCTTCTTTTTGGAGAAACGGCAGCTATAAATATTCATGAGTGATTCCACCGCGTGTATACTTTGGAAAACTAGAACATCAAACTTCCGATTCCTATATATATTATGTGTGTATATATATATATAGTTATCTCAGTCATCGCATTTTATTATAAAGAGATGATGCAATAATTTTATTTTATTCTCTGTATTTTTGTCACGCTTTATTCATTATAATATATTTATCCTTTCTCTCTGTGCTCCATTTCTCCAAAAGGAGACACATATCGTACAAAACAACATTCATTCGATTAGATTCCCGGTCGTGTCTCGTCGTCGTTTTTCCATCGCGTATTCTGAAATCGTGACAACAAAAGGCGAACCGTCTTCACGCGATTTCTTCTATACACATATAGACAACGGAGATAATAATCTAAGTAGATCGCCTTAGATTCTAAACTTACGGTCTAACGATAGGTGGTTGATTGGCTGTACGTGTGTGTGTGTGTGTGTGTCTGTGCCCGTATGTGTTGCGTGTGATAAAGATGATAACGTGTTATAATGCTGTGGTGGCTCGCGTAGTAATGCGTGTTTTGTTTGTCTCTGGTTGACATGTATATTGTGGGGGAACGCGGAAAGGGAGCGGGGAGATAAGGTGGTATAGTCTTCGTATATCGCATACAAAATGACGCAGGGTTCGTCGCACGCGGTCGGTCTCCTCGACCGACGTTCTCTCGATCATCGAGCGCAGATTTACAGAAGAACGAGTCGACCTATCACGACATAGATCGCGACACGGACTTTGCACGTGTACGTGTGTGTGACCGCCCGACTCGCTTCTACGTTTACTCGCTTCTACGATCTGTGTAAATCTGCGCGATGGCCTTTCGTTTTAATATAGATATAGCGTATCTCGAGTTTATATAGATTGATCCTGCCGCGGTAATTCCTGCCGCACCTTCCACCCTCGCACGATCTCGAGAGCTTCGACCTGTCTCGATCGTGCGATAAGCGCGGAGATTGCGATCGATTATATTTTTCGAAAAATTAACGGAAGTCGTATCTAATAATAAATTGATGGAGGAAAGAATATTTTCTCGTCATTTTTTCAGATCCTTATCGACACTGGAAAAATCAAGTCTCGATTCCTTTAGATATGTGTATGAAAGTATTATACATAATCGCATTATTCAAAGATAAAAAGAGAAACACAAACGCGAAACGTATATATATAAAATTAAAAGTCGTTAAATTCCAACTGCGCAAGTTTTATCGCGAAAGAGAAGAATACAAAAGTATGCTAATTAATTCCATGCTCAAAGAAAAACGCTATAGACTTTAGTTATCAAGTGGCGAGAGACAGATATCCGGTAACGGAACGTGCGACAATATCTCTCCCATCCAGTTTCAAGTCGTGGCGAAACGACAACGACGATAGTCCCGCTTCTAAAGTATTGATATTGGACAAATCAATAACGAGTTTACCCGATCCGTCTGCCGTTATTTAGCAGAGGCAACGGTAAACGGCGCGCAAGAAGAGGAAGGTGGGACGCGCAACAATGTTACGAACTTGCAGCGAGGCAGCCCGCCCGGTTATCAAGTCAACGAGCTGAACCGTTGTGCCGAGTTATCCGATAAAACACGGTGATAGCGCGCGCGATTAAACGGAATTACTAATACGAAGGCGGTAGCTCCTTTCACGCGAGGCAAGCCCCTCGGGAAGGGAAGAAGGAGAAAGAGAAAGAAGAAGAAGAAGAAGAAAAAGAAGAAGAAGATCCTCTCCGACAGTTCGACCTACTATCGCGAGAGAGGAGAGAGGGCGGGGTGGAAGGCGCAGACGTCGATTACGATCGGCGGCGGCCAGCGGTCGGACCGGACCGTTCATCGTTCCTCCGATTAATTGCTACGTTACGTTTTAAACGGTCACGTCGCCGCTACTCGTCTTGAACGGTGGCGGCGAGAAAAAGCCGGTACACATCGCCGCTCTTGCGGCGAGTGTGTTGGTGCGGGGCGAGACGATGCGCGGCCCGAGTGCATCTCGCGATTAACCCTCGCGATTAACCCCCTCGCGGCTGGCACGGTGCTTTCCCCGGGCGCTTCTTCTAGACGTCGTCCTCTAGACTTCGCGCGACGCGAGGCTGCCGTTCTCTCGAGCTGTGTGTTCTGATATGACTGACGTAAATGAATAAAGTTTCACGCGTCGAGAGATGCGTAAAACTATAAATGAAATTTGGTCGAGAGACGATTTAACTTCTCGCGACGCAGATGATTAAAGAAAGTGTCACGCGTTCGTGTAGAATACATACAAATCGTCGCTTTTTGTAATTAATGAACATCAAGAAAAATAGTCGCTGCTTAATTACGCGCAAAGCGGCGATGGTTTAGTATTCTACATACTTCTAATTACGTAGCCAAGACACGATGAAAAATAAGAATCGAACGTCGGAGCGCGGAAAGGAAATGGAATAAATTTACGATAGATGAGATAAAATCATCGAATGGGAAATCGATCGGAAAACAGATGTAGCGGAGGAATAAAAGACATGAGCGATGGCCCCGCGTCTACCGAAGAGTACGGTTGAAAGCATTTCGATATTCTGATTGATATAATACATAAAATATCAGAAATATTTATGTATTTTTTATTCCTGCTCCTCTATTCTTACGTTGTCATCGTTTCCTGGCCTTTTTTAACGCACGATTTCTCGTCGTAAGTCGTAGTACAATTATCGTTGTTCGAAAACGAGTTACGAAAATAAAGAGAAAGTGGCTACTCCACGCACAGAGTCGATACGTAATTAAACCGCGATTAAGCCAACCGGCATTACCTAAGCATTTTTTATAGCTAGATATTTATAAGTCGATAGAATTTATTACTCGGTGCTCTTTAATCGAGCGACGCAAATTGGATCGATGGACAGATCGATTAAACGATCCATACAATCGTGCGATGGAACAATTTTGTAAAATATACAGCGTAATTATTTTCTGGACAAACGGACAGTTTCTTCCCACGATAAACTAACTCAATTAATAATTCCCACCTCCGGATCTCCGAGCGAAAACTTGCATAAGCGAGACATAAAAAGCACTTGCGTAAACATATGTATATGAGCGACTGTTGCTTATACAACCGAGACGATCGTTGTACTACGACCCACTACAAGAAAAATTCATTACGTTTAAGACGCATGATAGATGCAGTCGCGCGCGTTACACGCGCGAATACGCATTCTTTCCATCTCCCTCGGACTAACACGCTCGCGACAAGGCTACGTTCGACGCACCGTCTCTCGTTGCGTCTGAGAGTCAATTCACTTCGCTACGTGAAACGTCATCGAGAAGAAGCATCAAAGCGATGATCCATCCGGTATCGCGTCGCGTGCAAAGTTACTACGAACACCGTTAACGATGAAAAGCCGCTCTTCGTCGTCGTCGTAGTCGTCGTTATCGCCTTCTTCGTCGAGTTGTTGTTGTTTCGTCGAGGTTTCGCGGCTTCGCGCTTCATAAAACGATACGGTGTCGAGACACTTGGCCCAAGACCCTCGACCGCACATAAAAGCGACATCGCGAGACTCGGGCGAGCTGTGTTTACGCGCGACGGATGGACGAAGTAAATGTCGTATTTTTTTTCCGTCACCCGCTTCGGGAGATGCCAAACACTTTTCGTCGTCAACATCCACGCACTCTATTTTTTGCTCCTTGTTTTTACTGTTGTTATTATTATTGTTGTTGTTGTTGTCGCTTCGCTCTCACTTCGCACTCCACCGAGCGAGTTTACGAGACCGCGAACGCACGTGGACACTTCCAGAGAAGTAATAATAAGTCGACGAAACGGCCCATCACTCCTCCGCCTGTAGCAACGTGCGGAAGTCCTGCTGCAGCTTCGATTCGTGGTAACTCCATATGTCGCTAAAGTCGCCGTCGCCGTTGTTCTCGTCGTCCTCGGCTTCGTCGACGAGGCTCGACGACGACTTGTCCTCCTCGACGAGACGTTCAGCGGGCGACGGCGACGAGTAGAACTTGATCTCCAGGTCGCGGTGGCCGTTGGGCGAGGTGATGATCTCGGTGGAGACCTCGAGGCCCTTCGGGGACGCGGCAGGTCCGCCAACAGCGTTTGGACCCGCACCGTTGGCTCCCGTCGACGAGCTCGTCGGCGCGCCGCCGATGCTGTCACCGCGCCAGAGGGTCCGTTTGTGTTTCCCGCTCTCGGACTGGCCTCCACGATCGCCGATGACGCCGACGTCCCTCGTCGGCGCGACGATCTCCTCGCCGTAGCTAAAGTAACTCGTCGGATCGCTCCAGCTGCGTCTCAAAACCACACCGCCGGGCCCTACAACGGACTCTCTACCGTCGTCCTGTGATCGAGAGTGCTCGTCGAACAGTCTATCGAGCGCGCGTTCCTGTAGATTCGAACACGGCGGCGTGAGAAACAGCGGCATCTGACTGAAATGTCCGGCGCGACGATAATCGACACCCGGGGACGATGACGACGAGGGCGGTGGAACCGACAGCGACGGCGCCGTCAAGAACGGCGAATAACCGTTCCGGTCGACGTCCCAGATCAGACCAGCCGGATCGCAGTATCGGCACTGACACGGGCCCAGACCGTCCTCCCTGGCGGCGGCCTCGCAGGACTCGCCCGCGTATTCGTGAACGTAACGTCGCGGCAGACTGCTGTTACAGTTGCCGTTACCGTTGGCGTGATGATGATGCCGGTAGCCCTTGGGCGGCGCCGCTGCGGCACGCATCGGCGCCGCGATCACGTTACGGTTGTCGTCTAGCACTTTCACTTGCACGTGATGACGATGATGCGCGTACCGTTGCTGCCTGACGTCCGCCATCTCCATCTGCATCGACGGCGCTCTACAACCGCCGTAGACAGTCTCCCGATGGCCGACCGGTGGCCTCCGGTAATTCCTGAGATGTGGCGCGACCGCCTCGTAAATCCTCGGTTCGTAGCAGGTTGGTGCGTACGACTTGACGACGACGCTCTGTTCCCCGGATACTCCGTTACCGCAACCCGAGGACTGTTGCCGCTGCGTTATTACCGGCTCCTCCGATTTCGCCGCGTCGACGCCGCTCGCGACGACGTTATTCGGCGGCTTGCGATCCTTCTTTCGACGTTTGCGAGGCTTGATTATGCGCGGCAGGCTGTTCTCCGAGTTGTTCGAACCAGAACTCTCGTCGCTCGCGATACTGAGAGAATCGATGTTCGCGATACTCGAGGAACCGGCATTCTCCTTTCCCGCAGCGGAGGGACAGTCGGGATTCGGCATCTTTGAATTCGCGGAAATCATCACCGGTGGTTTCTTCATGGCGGTCTCCGGTGGCCTTTGAGCGACGATTCGCGACGCCGGACACCTCGTCGAACCGTTCACGTTACTCGTCGTGGACGAGTTCGCGTTATTATGAACGTAATTGCCAACGGCGTTGCCGCAGAGCGTGTTGATGGTGCCATTGGAATTGCCACCGTTGTTGCCGTTGTTGCCATGTACCTTGCCGCGATTGTAGAATCGCCCGGCTAAGATCAAAGGCGCGCCCTGCGTGTGAATCGCCAGCCTGGACAGAGGACTCTTATGCAAATGACCGCCTGGCGGTACCTGCTGTTGATCGGCACAGCAGGTTGTCTGTTGCTGCTGCTGCTGTTGGCCCAGCGACGGTGATGATCGCTGATTACATCTGCGCGGGCTCGACGTCATTGATATCAATGGCGCGCCCGTCCAACCGCCAGGACCGCCGTACTGCACTTGACACTGCTGTTGATCGGCCAGTCCGGAGTAACCCTGTGCTCCATTATTGTAACAGCCGCGGGCCTTGGCGCCGCGTACCGTCGCTGGTTGTTCCTGCTTCCGACAGACGGTCGCGGGCTTTCCGTGCAGTCCAGCGCGCACGTTGGACGAGATGAGACAGCTGCCGATGTAACGCTCCACCTCCAGGGCGCCCTGGGAGGCCGGGCTCATCTTACAATGTCCGCGGACCACCAACGCCACCGGTGCTGTCAACCGCACGATATATCTCTGACGATAGATTCGACTCGACACTGCCCACTCGACAATTCCAATTCTACGTTGTTCTACTTGTCACGACACATTATTCCGATGATCTTGATGTGGCCGCGGCTGAACGGATAAAAGCCGCTCCTCGATCTAGCCCATCTTTAACGACCCTCGTTAACGCCGAGAACAATCGAATCTTCGGCTCGCCGAGACGCGCCGAGCGCGGCGTCTCACGGGGCGAAAGTAGACCGGGAAAAAGACCGAAGGAGCGAGAGCGTGATCTTTCGCCGTGAACGCGACCGTACGAGACCGTGGCCGGAACGACACTGAGGCTGGCGCTGTCCGGAGCGACGTACACCGTTCTCGGTGCTCTGCGACGCGAAGGTCTCCCTACCCCTGGTCGTCGCTACCACCACCGCGAGCACATCAACCCCCGCTACAACGACGGAACTTGGTTCCCCTCCCCATTATCCGATCTCCCACTCCTTACCACCTTTCGATACGACGCCGAGCACATCGAGTATATATCGCGCGGCGCGGCATCGTATCCTTTCGGCGAACGACAACGACGACGACGACGCTGTCACAATTCGGCGAGAGATCGTACGGAGAAAGTTGGAGAAGCGCGGGAGGCAGGACGAGAGACGTGTCGGAGAGTATCGTCGCCTACCCGCTGCGACACTGACTGACAGAGACGAATTTACCTGCCTGCCTGCCTGCTTATCCGGGTTTCTTTGACTTAGCATAAATTTCATAAACAAATCCCGAACCTGTTTTCCCCATTTTCCTCCTTTGCCTCTTGCTTACTGCAGCGTAAAATATGAGCGAGTCTAAGATAGTAGATTGCACAAAGGGAAAAAGGAATTTTATAACTTTCTGATTTTATCCTCGATCGAATAAAGTTTTTTATAAAATTGAGGAAAATTAACAAATCTGAAAAAACGATATGTAATGATATAATTGTGGTAAATAGCTGGTTTCTTTTTTTAAATGTACACTTTTGCAAATTACATACATTGAGTAGAAAATTTAAATGTAGAAAAGAAAGAAAAAAATCTTATCTAATCTCGTAGGAATATCAAAGGAGCGCAATTTTTATATAATTGAGTGTATTTTAATTCAAAGAAAATTCCGAACAGTTACATAAATTCTCCGCTATCAATGCTATTTTTATACGTATATGACATGGGATTTGCATTGGATAATGTTGATAAAATATCGTACATTTCATCGATATCACCTTACTTGTACCATGAATCATGAGCGAAAAATAGAGTAACTCTATTCGGTCGTATCGATGATTCATCGAACGATAAGTCGCTCGTTTAAAATGCACTCCGCTTAAAATACCTGCGGTAATAACTCTTCGCATGCAAAACGTCACCTATCGGAAAGCGCTTTTTATTACATGCTCGTTTACGTTACGTTTTAATACGATATTGTTCAAATTAAAATAATGACATGCCGTAACTTTAATTCTGCAAAAATATGATTCAGTTCGTGTTGTAGCATTAAATAATTAATAGAATACTATATCTTATATTTTTAAGCAAAATAATTTAAATAAAGGAATTTTCAAACAAATCGATTTATTTAAGACGAATTATTTTAAGTGATTTATACAAGTCGAATATTCACAAGCGCACATTCTAAGATGAAATAAATAAGAAATATATGTTTGTTTTAAGACTTTTGGAATCTGACATACGTCAGCTCCAAAATAATCAGTTCTCGAAAATCTCGTAACTTAACTTCAAAGTCACTCGCGATCCGCGAAACGAGACCGGCTATATATTCTCGCTGTCGGAGCAACTAACCGGGCCGATTATTGTCACACACACATGCACACACACGCACACAGCCGCGAGGCGAATCGAGAGAGCGGAGAGAGTGCAGAAGAGAAGCAACATTGGCGAAGCGGGAAAGAGAGGTAGGGAAGAGACCGATATCTTACATCAGGAGCACCCTCGCATCTGGGTCGTCGGCGCGAAAAGTAGGTCGCAAGTCATCAATCGCCCGCGGCATGCCATTCGGTCGAATCTCTTCCCGTTCGCTCTCTCATCCGAAAGGTCTGCCGGTGGTGCAGCCGAGAGACCCGGTCCCTTTTTAAAATTCCCATCTCGTCGTTAGACGCATCGAGGAAAGTTTTGGCACCGCGTTTCCTACGCGTTATTACGCGCTGTTTTTAAAAGAAGCACCTTCCTATTAGCGCACGCATCGGGCGGAAGTTCGGTACCGCTCGTCTGTTATTACACACTCGTCGAGCAAGAAGTTCGGGAGAAACCGTCTCTCTATTATTATATAGATATATCAGCAACGAGCGTGTTTGAAGCGGTTTCTCTATTATTACGCGCCAGTCAAAGAAAAATTTGTAAGCGCCTCTTTCTTTCTCTCGAAACAAATAGCGCGCTCATTACGCAGCAGATTTGAAAAAAAGTTCGCTTGCGCTCTATTATTACATATACATTTTTCTTTCGAGGGAATAAGAACGAGGTATAAGGTACTGCGCGAAAAATTTCGAAAATTCCGCTCCTTGAATAAAGATATTTTTCCATTAATTGCAAGCGGATTAAATCTTTTCTCTGTGAAAATTTTATGTTAAAAATGTCGATTAATATATATGCATATTAACCTTGTATACATACGTGTATATTATGTATATTAACGCTTTTTATTATAAATATTACGAATAAAAATATATTAAATTTTCTGACAGTTTTTATTAAAATAGAAAATAATGTCTGCGTAATATCGCTTCAATTATTCCCTGATATATAAGAGGGTATATAGAAGAAAAATGATGATTTTTATTGCGTTACTTGGATATAAAGTGCACCTGTCTAAATGAAGCGAAGCCCGAGACGGAGTTTTTCCAGCGCGATTACAGTCGCGATGTAAGATAGATCGTGTTTCTTGATCAGAGATGGGAGTCTCGCGACGCGATGGCGATGCCAGTTATCACGTGTCCCGATCGGGGATGCGCCATTAGCGATTGTTACAAACTGATTTTGATGTCCCGTCGCGCGATCGACCACTCGATAAAGTGACCGTCTACGATTAGCGTCGCCGTAAATTGGCATTATTGTGAAACACGTCGAACCATTAAACCGCAACGCGACGTTGTTACCGCGTCGACCGATTCGAACGACTGTCATAATTTTTGCCCCTTTTCTAACTCTACTGAAAATTATCTCGGCTATAGAAGTAGATATACAACGCGATAAATCTCCGGTTCCAGGAAAAAAACATAAATGAAAAGCAACAATTTGCAGATTGACCGCATACTATTATGTTCCTGATAACTAGTTTTACAACATTGTGAAAAAGAACATAAATCAAGAGTGTAGAAAAATATTTTAAAAATATTTACAGATATACATATTTAAATACGCTTTTCGGTTCCCAGCAGTTACTTAAATTTTTCCCAGATACCAGAAAAAAAATAAAAATATGGATATAAATAAATAATGAACATTTTTTGTCAATTTAAATTTTTACCAAAACAAAAATACAATGTTAAAAATTTTTACGTGGGAGAAAATAAACGTGACGATTTGATTAAATTAGAAGAGCATTGACAGAAAATGAACAGCGCGACTTTCCATCATAGATATTCGGGATAAGGGAGAGACGCGGAGGGTTTGTCTTTTTTTTACCAAAGGTAAACGAACTGCTTTATCGGGAAATAATGAAAAATAGACGAAGCGCGACGTGAAAGTCCGCTATAAGCGTACTCCAGAAAATCTCGGCCGATAAGTACGCTTGAATGAGCGATTCTTGAGTGAAAGCGACTACAACAATGATTTACACGCGCGATGAAAAAGATAAAGGTAAGTAGCAAACTGAAATAGCACGAATAAGAAACTTGTTCCAACGAAAAAGAGAGACATGACCAGATATGGTAAGTAAGACTACAATACAGATAAGGTAATATAATCTATCACGCGAGATGTCAATTTTATAAAACAGTAATCAAATGTAATAGTAAAAACAGAACGTAAAAAAATGCGATGTCTATTATTTCAAATATGAAAATTTCATTTACGGATGCCAATATTCGATAAAAATAATTTTATAACTTTACGAAGCATTTTCAACATAAACCAATCCAAAAGTGAATGTTTAAAAAATTATTTAAAAAAAGATTTAAAAAATGCGATGTCTATTATTTCAAATATGAAAATTTCATTTACGGATGCCGATATTCGATGAAAATAATTTTATAACTTTACGAAGCGTTTTCAACATAAACCAATCCAAAGGTGAATGTTTAAAAAATTATTTAAAAAAAGATACCTTCTAATTTTCTGCCAAGCGTTAAATTTGGCTTGAAATATTCTGTCACGCGCGCACGTATAACAAGAAAATTCAGTTCTAAATAAATGGAGGCAAGGATTTTGCAATACTGTAAAAATGGAAATAACGATGTGTACGAGCGTGGACAATGAGTGGAACGTTTAGCAAAGTTTTACGACGGAATGTTCTTCGTCGTGGAATCTCGTAATAACGTCGCGCGTGAACATACATCCTAAAAATGTGGCCGCTACTGAAGATAAACATTGAACGGTTTCGACATGGCGAGGAATTTGTCGACGCGAGACGAGATAATGACGAGAAAAATTCGCAACTTGGCTAAAGGCGAGAGAAAAACGCTTAGCAAAGCCATATATAAAGCTATATACGTGACTCATGTACACGCCACGAAAGAGACTGCTTTGATGTCGCGGAATTTACTTTGATCACGTGACGGTATTTTAGAGAACAATAATTTTTTTTCAATATAATTGCGATTTCCTCGTTGGAAAATGCATAACAAAATGCAACGTCTATTATTTCAAGTATGAAAACCTCATTTACGGATGCCAATATTCGATGAAAATAACTTTGTCAGTTCAAAGCGTTTCCAATATAAACCAATCCAATTTCAATTTACTTTCGAGCGCATCAACCATCATGCAATAACGTATTGCAATTATAAATTTCTGTAAAGAACAATTCAAAAACATTTTTTGTCAAATCAGAACAGCCTATCAAATAATATTGCGAATTGTGGAAATATCAGTTTTTATAAATAAACATTTATATGATACATTAATACAAATTTGCTTCCATAAACTTTCAAACATCCACCAAGGAAATAAAGATAAAGAAATTTAGTTTACACTAATTATAATGTATGGCATACACTGTGACACACAATTTTTTCATTTCCGAATGGGTTAAATGTAACGTAACATGTCGATCCTATATAGTTTGGTCAATCGTGATTGGAAATTTCCGATCGACATGGTCCGCCGATCGTGCCGATGCGGATACAACGCGTTCGCGACCAATGGGAAGCGGCCAATGAGAACCCGACCGATGCTTTACCTACACGGTAATCTCTTAGTGTAATCCGAATTAGGTCCTGCACTACGTGTACAATGTCCCTTACGATAACAGAGCATAAATCACGGGCATCGATAATGAGAAATCCACTGTGCACGCATTATGGCTGCGGCATGCACGCGGGGATCCCTGTAATGGGAATACGTAACTAACATCCCGTGCCCATTACGTGTGCCCAAGACCGTGCTGGTCGTTTTTCTGGATCATTACACCAAGCTTCGAACGCTTGGAAAATTGAAGATTAGCGTGTATGTGAAAAATTAGTAGTAACGATAATAACCAACAGGAAGTAGATTATATTATTTGTAATCACAGATAGTTGCCGATTATTGATGATAATAATCGTTACGTTGTAATGGAACACAATTTAATTGAATATGATAAACTTGTTTGATACTCTTTCTCTTTCGCTCTCTCTCTCTTTTTCTCTCGTTTAAAATCACAAATCTTAGATCTCTAAATGTTGGAATGCGTGTAAGTAATGGTACAAAACTAAATTTAACTACAGCAGAGAAATAACTATATTTATGATTAACGGTTGTGAATAATAACGTGGAGTCCGTAATTTGTAGGGTCGATTTTAGATACAACTTCATCTTAGATTTACATGTACTTGGAATATGTACTCTTTGAAGTCGTAGGTAAAATAAACTTTGCAAATTATGGGTTTATCTCAAGCAATGAAATCTTCGATCTCCACACGTGACTACTCGGATGTTAAAATTACACGCGACACACTTGACGTACCGTCGAAAGCTTCAACGAAAAGGAACGTACAGGCACGTACAAAAATAAACATTCTCGGCTGTGGGTGAAACACGCGACATCGTTGGTAGCAACCGTCCTAGAGTCAAGTTACAACATAATACAAGAGCAACAAAAAAAAACAAAGAAAAAAACAGCCTAGTTTCGTATCCTCGACGAAAACAACGCGATGTACGTTTCGGTGCTTTTTCTAGAATCTGTCTCCTCCGAGACAGATGCCTAAAAGATTCATCCTTTTCCTTGCTGCTTATTTCTTACCTCTCCGGTTCCTTTTCTCTCCACATTTTGTCAATCTAACGACCCCTGCCGATTATTACACCTCACCGCAGTTATAACTCTTCCTGGAAGACATCCATTATCATGATTGTTCGCAAATTTATGGTCGACGCGGCGCAGCTATCTATGAATTTTCTCAAGGAGAGGAAACGAAGAGAAACGTGGGTAGCCTTGAAGGGATTTCAGTTTCCATCGTCCCGGAAAACTCCTCTTGATCGATTCGCGATTTTATATATAAACAAATTACATATATTCGTAAGATATATGTATTCTATTTTATAATAAATTAAATTACAAATTCATGCGGATGTACTGTAAAAGGATTCTTCACAATTAATTTCTTTTATACAAATAAAATAAAAGAATTTTTAATAGGAAAACAATAAATTAATTTAATATAACAGTCATAAAAATATTATAAAATTTGATTGATTTAATAACGCAAACACAAATTCATATCAATTACTTATATCAAGGGTTTTTTCCAACATTTGACAATGTGTCTGGATAAATCTCGTTCGGCCAAAAAATGACGCTCGCGTAAAATTTTTCATCGAACGAATGCGTAAATCAAAGAGATCAGCAATGATGGTAGCCGATTGGTTGACGAAGATTACAAACAATTTTCGAAATGACACGCATACGATAAATTATTTGTTCGTAAAATTGGTCGTTCGTAGTGTGCTCGTCAGCTGGAGAATTCGTCGATCAAATACGCGCGCATAAATTGAATAAGAGCGACTGCCGAACACCCGTCTAATAAATATTTCCGATCGGCCGACGTTTTGGCATATTTAATTGGACAATGGATAATGCACAGCCGGCACTTCGTCCGTTTATCGGTGTCATCTATTTCCCGGAAAATATTGCAAGAGATCGCACTTGTCGCGAATAACGATGCGCTGCGAATAAACGCGGTTGCCCGGACAATTTCTTTGATATGATAAGATGTCGGATACGCGTAAAAAATTCATACAAAATTTTCTCAAAATTTTTTGCTTTAAATAATATATTTGAAAAAGTTAATAAATTTTTTGCTTTAAATAATATATTTGAAAAAGTTAATAAATTACGATGATCAATAAATCATTTAAAATTTCGATGTATGTTATAAAGAGAGATTGCATATGAAATATATAAATGCAGATATATATAAACAATTATATATATGTTTTAAGAAAAAGAGAGAGAGAGAGAGAGAGAGAGAGAGAGATGGAGAGGGGAGATGCATGCGTGTGTGCAATGTAAAATTATTCAACATGTAAAGGGAATTTCAAATGCGACTTGTGCGACATTCACGAGCGTTATTTCATTATTCCATTACTCTCTCTCTCTCTCTCTCTCTCTCTCTCTCTCTCTCTCTCTCTCTCTCTCTCTCTCTCTCTCTCGTCAATCGATCGAGCGCGGTCTTCCGCATATATAGGGTAACTCCTCCCCGTCTGCTCAATTAAATATTTATAAAGCGAGATAACGGGGCTGTCTGTGTGGCTGGACGCAAAATCGATAAACGGCAATCTGTTCCGCGCGTTCTACTTTCGTCACGGGGACGCAGGAATCCTCTCCGCCCGAGAATCCTTCCATTATCCCGAGGATCCTGGAGGGTCACGGAAGGAATATCTTTTGCTGCCACGGAGTATTGCCCGACTGATTGGCGAAGATCCTTGTCCAAGTTCACGCCCAAACACTAACGAACATGCGCTAATCGCAGCGAAATGTGCACAAGCGAAACTGTGAATAACGCTTTCGCAACGGATAAGTAGCATAAGTTCCGCAAACTTCGTTTCGAAAATGCAGACGATTTTTTGATTATTTCGAATCAACGAGGAAGACAACATCTGTCTTCCATAATTAGAAAAGGATCCTGAATCGTAACGTCTGAAATTGAAATTTAATGCTGCGATAACTGGCGTGTAATACAAAAGCTAATTAACTTTGTTATCAATACATAATTATTAATATCAGCGTTAATTATCAATAAATTAATCGTGCCAGTAAATCACAAAAATGAAAGAAGGTAATAATAAAAGATTAATAATATAATAAATTTTTAAAATCGCACGAGTAACATTATTAAAAAATATATTGTTATAAATTTCTATATAAAAAAATATCTTTAAAAAAATGAGCCCCAAAATGGATAATTAAAACATAAATATAAAATCAATTCAAGCATACCATAAAGTATATCAATGTTATATTTTTAACGTATAATATAATGTATCGTAAAAAAATAATAAAGAAGCAAAATATACATCTCGTATTAAATTGACAACACGATAAAAGATTAACTTTTAACATGAATGATAAAGGACTTTAGGGAGATTTATTCGATTTTTAAATGCTCCTATTTCGTTACATCAATAATGGAACATGATGGAATCGAGACATCGCGATTGCGGCGGTCAATCAATACTGGCCGATTATGGCGAACGGAGATGTGATTTCCCGACGGTCTTTGCTGACACGTGTCTCTCCGATAGAAGACGGAACGAACGAGTTAGTTTCGGACACCGGCGGCACAAGCGGCACTCCGAAGATCGGGATTTTCACGCGTTCGCAATATCTTACCGCCCGAGACAGCTGCAATAATCCTCCTTGACATTTACGACACCCCCGAGAACGCGAGATGCAGCAAGAAATGATAGATCTAACTTTCTCGCGGGATTAAACGGCAGGTCCCTAACGAAATACGTTTTATTGCTCTAGATAGAAATAGCAGTCCCGATTGGAAAATAAACATATTGTTTTCATAACAGTGAATCTCTCTCACTCTCTCTTTGAAGCGAAGAGTATGCGTGTGTGCGTTTTGAAAAACAAGCAAAAAAATTTTCATGTAATCGAAATGTAATAATTGATAGAAAAAAGAATTATTAATCGCATATTTTTAAAATTACATTTATGCGAATTATATTTTCTCTGCCGTTTTTCTGAATCGAATATTTATTTAATCTTTTCCATATTGCGTTTTAAACGAGCTATAAATTTTCTATCGGCATTTTTTTATAATTTAAAATCAGATTATTTTTAAAATCCTGATATTTAATATTAGTTTAAGAAATTATAACATATATTTTGCACAATTTAGTTACATAATATATACAATATGTATACAATCTTCACAGCTTTAGCGTCTATAATATTCTGTTACTTAATCGCGATATTGCTATTAATATCGTTCAATCATTTCTGTTTCAGGTGAATCACGATCCCTGCCTTAATCACGGCGGTGGCGTATGATTGATTTCTGTAATATTGGTGTGAGTATATGCATAGCATATACATGTCATCGATATTTAATAATCGTTTTAGTATCGGTCAAAAGTATCGCATCAATCTCCAAAAAATACAGAAAACACAAGTAAATGATTAAATTAATTTTTTTCTCCTATCTGTTTTGCCTATATTCATAGAATTATTAAAACAGCGATAATAAAAAATAATATAATAGATAATATAAGAATTATTAAAATAACGGTAATAAAATGTTTTTAAATTTAATATCTATAAATATTTTTGTTCATCCACACATATTTTTGTTATTTTTGCTAAAGCAACGATTTTCCTGTTTTCATAAGTAATGCACTTGACCGTGAATACTTTTGACCGATACTATATATATGTTATCTCAAAGTTATTAATCGCAGCTGCGGCGTGTCGAAAACGGATCGCTTTACTCGCAAGTAGCGTAGATAAACGGAGGTAATACCACTAATTGCGCGTATGAATCTTTCTAGCGTGTATATTCGCGGATTGAAACGCGATTCTCTCGCGGTTCGAGTTTGTCGGGTGAGTCTGCAAATTCGATATATATGTACGTACACATGCAGGTATATATCTATGAAACTTATATACAAGAGCACCTGCCGATACCGTTAGTCTACGATGCGCAGTGACGCGAATTTGCATATGCCGCGAGATTACGTATGCTTCCCTCCCAATTAGCGTTGAACGTTAAATTCAGCGACGGCACGTAACCGAATCAATAATATGTAAACATCGTTCTATTATCGAGGAAAATCCCACAGGGCCAAAACGTGCAAATAAACATTCGATAATTTTCAGTGGTACGGTAAGCGGACTCGGTTGGTTCAATTATTTAGTACTCTAAATAACAGGCTAGCTACTAATTTCATTTCTATATATATTGTAAATGAATTATATATATGTATATTACTAACTCTATATGTTAATAATTTCATGTATTGTTTATATTATATCAAATGAAATATAGGCAATTTATTGAGAAAATATATCTTACATGTAAATATATTCATGTCGTGTATTGAAATATACTTTTTTACAATGATAATTATTATTTCACGAAATCGATACGGATGGAATCATTAATAAATTTGCCTTGCAAATTCCTCTTTCGCCTTCTCTCTCGTTTCTTCCAGGAATAATATTAAAATTTATTTCATGGAAAAATAACACATAACATCATTTATCGAAAGTGAGTAGAGGAAATCCGCATAAAAGTGAGTTTAATTTCGAATGAGAGATTCACCACTCTCAATGTTCGTCAACCAAGTCATCGTGATCGATCAATATACCGTACAATAACATTCCTGGCTTTTTTCATGTATTGTCAACATAACGGAGTTTGATTAATTGATCCTGAAACTGTCCATTTGACGCATATTTGGATAAATCAATCACTAATTACCATATGCGAATAGACAAAATAACTTTTCATCAGTCTACGTAGTCATTCAAGTATTATCTTTAACGCAGAAAAGAAAATGATAAAGAAATTTTGTAGAAAATAAATTGTTGAATAATAAACTTAATAAAAGTAAAATTAATATCTAGAATTAAATTAAAATAGACTGACAAATATTATTTTGCTAATTGATAATTCTATAAGTATAATGTCTTACATGTCTCTACTTTTTTCAAATTATTACTGAGCTTTAGGTTGAATTTGAATCGCATTATGATAAAACTAAAAAAGATTTTCTCCATATATTTTCTGAATAAGTGATTATTATTTCTTACGGCTATTTCTGCACACACAAATGCAGTAAGAATATTAAATCAATAAGAGAGTAAGATAGTAAATCAAGTAATATGAAACTAAATTTCTTCTTGCTGTAATATTAAACACTTCCACACAAGCGGAGATTTTATACGACACGGATAAATCTTGGCTAATAAACTGTTTTATTTTTTCCTCAGAATGAGTCGTGAAAGTTACTTGATTAAAATCGAGGACTCGGAACACTTGGCAGCGAGGCCGTAATTGTTGATGAAAATACGGCAGAGGTATATATACTTTGAAATTTTCTAATCACCCTGACATGTTATTCGCGTGCAAAATGGAAAAAGAACGCGAGATTGGGCTGCATTAGATGAGAGGCGATGCGTCGTATGTGAAGCTGAAAATTTCATCGGGTTATTTTCGGGAACCCTTCCCTTAGAAGAGAGAAGAAGCGCAATCTCTCAAGTCGCAAATTAGAAATAACGAACGATAATGAAATGATTGATGAGGAACGTCGTAAAGTGAGAATTTCTCTTTCTGTTATTTGATTTAATTATTCTTCTCGCAGATTAGCGCGTTTAACGCCATAATGTCGCACTCTCGAGTTTGAACTTTTTTAATCGTTATAAAGTAACTAACTTTTAACGATAAAACTTCTTCATAATAAAGAGTATCTTTCGTGATATCCAATTCCATCTAATACAGTACAATTTACAGTAATTACAACAATGTTAGTAGTAATATCGACACGTGTCCGAACATCGACATTGTATTATCCGTAGCGATCTCGAATTGGTTCTCGAACGGATACGCGAAAAATTAATATCGAGCACCGGTAAATAATAGTGGATCGGACAATTTCATTAACTCGGGATGCGCGTAAATCGAATAATTCTTACAATATAAAAGTCACAAGAGGGGAGGATGAAGGAGGGCGGATCGCGCTCTCTTTCTAGCAACTGGCGATGCGGAAATGTTCATAATTTGTTTTCCCCTTCTTCCCCTTGTTCATCAGCCGTTTACTCGCACGTATTAAGGGCAGTGTATACGTTTTAATATCGGCCATAGTATTTCTCTCTCTCTCTTTCTTTCGCTTCCGTAGTGTAATTCTTTCGACGCTAAAATAAAGAAAAAAAAAGCGGTTAAAATGACTTTTGACACTGAACGAATCGGATGTGCGCTTTATCGGGAAATAATGTTCCACGAGTCGTGTGCGAGCAATTCGAGCGTGTTACGTTGCTGCACGCTGGGGGGTGGTGCGATGTTTATCGAAAATCGATAATAAGGCGAATGTGCGCGCACGCGAAACATAGTTTTGCTCGTTTTCGCATCGTTTGTCGCGGCTTACGATCCACGATGTGCTCCCTTTCTCGCGAGTTATCGATGATGCCGCTTTGAGAAACGAACCCGTTATCTCGAGATAGAGCAGCCTGGGTCGAATTTTAACGCCACGTGCTCTCAAAAGATAAATAGCACTCGAAATTTTCTTTTAGTACGCAAATATTTCCAAGTATATCCGAAAAATCTCTTCGGAATGCGTTCGAAATTGTTAAAAGCAACGCTTGGCGGTTTTACGTAAGAGCAGTTATGAAAAAACCAGCATTTACAGTTTAAGAAGAAGTGAGATTCGATCGATTTGTTTACAAAGAGAAAAAGCATATTTCGGATCAATCTATAAATTTCTCTCCGCTGAATCGAATCAACCTAATATTTTTTTATCCGGCGTGAAATAATTGCGCCGGAACGAAGATGCGCTGTTTGCGTTGCGTCATTGCGTTGCGTTTTATCGCCGAGTAACGATACCCCCGTTATTCTCGTTATCGAATGTACCGCGTCAAAATACGTGATACATGTCTCGCATTGTTGCATCGTTCCGCGTTCAAACAGAGATTTCAATTAAAAGCGGTATTTTTTTTCCGTCAGTACTCGCCAAACAATGAACTCAATATTTGCATTTGTTTTACGCAAATCCTGCCATTTTCATGATCGTTAATACGTAGTGAGCAATTTATTTGGTTTTTATTATATATTTATGCTAAACAGACATGAAATATGAGTGAATATGAAAAATATATAAATGATTTTACATGCATTTATGAGTTCATCTTTTAATAATCATAGATTCTTTTAAAACTTTATCAACTTTTGTATTTAATTCGAAATAATGTTTTTTTTTTTCGAAAAAGATGTAATAGGATTAATTTTTTTTAAATTTACAACGCAATATAGAAAAACAAAATGTGACAGAGACGTTGATGAAAACGATAATAAATATATTATAAATATCATATTCCATTATGCTCGCGATTTTTTCCTGACTAATTTTCCTGAACAATTTTTCAGACCAAGATGCAATAAGAGGAAACTTATCATCCTCGGGCGATGCATCGCAACGTAGAACGAATGCCTGGAAAAGATCGGAGGATATCCCGATGATGTAACCGAGCGAACATATAAACGAGCGATATTTTATTACTATGCGAACGTCGATACATCGCAGGAACGTACGCTCTTGCGTAGGAACGCACCGCGGAAGTGCATAGGGCGGTGCAGCGGTGACTGGTCGGGATCGTTCCTCTATTTTTGTCAGCCGTGCAGCAATTACACGTTTCAGGGCTGTCATCGATAATGCATATCTTGGCCTATGTGCGGCTTGTTATACGCGTCCGAGGCAATGTTCCCCGGCAACGTAGCAAGCATCCCCACGCTAGCGGGCACAAAATCATACCGTCTTATTCTATTCAACCTTGTTCAATTAACCGGTTTGATCGACAAACTCGCATTCCGCGCCAATCGAGGCCGCGCCATTCGATTAAATTGCTAAATAACAAATTGAATTTTTTTCCACCCAGTGTTGTATCAGCTAATCTAATCGCGACAGGTGGAGAAATTAATAATTGTCTAACCCCTGTACTTCATAGTTGCACTTTCGCGATTCTTATCGAGGTTCGCTGATATACGTATCCAACACGCCGCGTAACTGTTCTCACGCGTTTGATAAAGTAAATTAATACCTCAACGTGTGCCTCCGATCACCGAGAGCCGTCTTGTATAGAGAACACGGCGGAAAATACGAAAAATCGTCACGGCTCGCTGAGAAATGGCCGAGGTCCGATAGACCGCACCCGTGCGATACGGACTATTAAAGTTACTCGATGCCAGCAATTTTCGTAGCTTTCTTGCGGTAGCGCGCGACCTCGCGTTAAACGACCTCGCCACGCCTTGACACGATACTGCCTAACTATACGGACAGGCTAGCGATCCAAGCGCGATGCAATGTTCTTGCATAATGCGCTCGATCGATAGGAAATCGCAGGCTAGGCCGAGGCGAGGCCCAGAGAAGCGGATTCTTTCGCAGCATCCGCGCTTAATGTCGAAATTGGGACGCTCGTTTGCAAAGCGATTGCCGCAATATGTTTCATATAGACGCCTCGTCATTTATCTCGCGAGAGATCGAGTATTTACGTCAAAAATTAATCACGACGAATATAATGTATTTAATGCGCGCGCAAACTTACGAATCGACGTGATGCAATATCAGTTTGACGCGCGTAAAAGAACCTTCGATGGAAAATTAATATACGCGCGATTGAGAATTAATAACTGTCGTGAAATTATGAAAAGCGGGCGCGCGGTCAAAGTGACGCGGGAATTAAAAAATGGAAGTGAAAGACATTTTCCGACAGTCGTCCGCGGTAATTCATCAAGCCGGGCAACATTGTAAACCTCGCTGGCGATAATCAAAAACATAACTTTCACTCGTTTGAGCTACAACAACTGCCTGGCCGTTACTGCTATAAAATACAATGGCCGCGCGTATTGTTGGTCGCATGTACCGCAAGCTAAACGGAACCTATTTTTTTCGCTCTCCTGGGCACGCGACGGTACAAAGGGTATGTATAATCGAAACGCATTGACCGCCATTTGCATAGCACCAGCCCGAGTATTTTATGGAAATTGCCGGAACAAAAGCGAGAGAAAGAGAGAGAAACAGAGAGAGGAAGATATATTTATTACGCGAAGCGCGCGTGAAGAGAGAAAAAGAGAAAGGACAAATTTTATCGCGAGATAAAACAAATCTCTTTAAACGAATTAAAATATAACATCTTCTTGCACAGTTTTCCACCGAAATAATGTCGTTGGAGATATAATATAATTAAGCAACAAAGAAATAATTTTGTTCTAACAAAAATAAACCTGCGTAATAAATCGCGCGTATATTAATTTTCCATCGAAGGTTCTTTTACGCGCGTCAAACTGATATTGCATCACGTCGATTCGTAAGTTTGCGCGCGCATTAAATAAAACCTGCATCCGACCTGCACTTTTGCTGCGGAAAAAAATTACTTGAAAATCGTGGAACGGCGGATCTTCGAGGATTGTCGATCGATGGCTGAATTTACGGAAATTGTGCGTCCCTCCGATATTTCTACGGTAACGTTAAATAAATATTAAACGAGACGATAAAGCAGCAGGCGCACAAAGCACTCGTGAGGGGCCTCCCGTAGTCCATAAAACGCAAACCCGATATAGCGTGGCGGCGACGGCGGCGGCGATGCGTTAAACTGTCCGCGAGTCTCTCGATTTACGACGTGACGGGGGATCGAAGTTTATACAAGTACTCGCATTAAGAGACCATCGCTTTTCCGCGGTCGCCCCTTTTTCTCCGGTTCCCAAGACGCGAGAGCGAGCACGAGCCGCATCCCATTTGCATAAGTGGATAGAATAATACCGGTAAGCGGTCGATGTATTACGCGAACCGTTGCGGAAACCGGAGTTGAAGCTGTAAGTCGCTCAGACAGTTGGTGAAATAAGTCGCGATTGTGTCATGTAACAAAAACGCGCATTACAACCCGACGTTGTTTTCCGGCACGAAGCGATTCTTGGCATGGACGTCTTTCCCAGTGTACTTTCTCGTTTTTCTTTTATGACGCGTGTCGAGCCACATGGAATATTTGGCAAGTCATGTATTAAACTTAATAAATACATCCTTTGATCTACTTGGAGCGAAAATTTAAATTTTTGCGCATAATAAAGTTATCGGCTAATTTTAATCAAATTTACAACGCGCATCCCATTTCCATATTAAATGAGGAATTTGCGCATATTGATGGAAAAATAATTATAAATATAATTATTTACAAAAGAGATGGAGAGAGAGAGAGAGAATTCAAGAATTATAAATTAAAATAATATTAAACGTTATTAAGAAATACACGTGATACCTTGTACGTTTCTCAAATATTTCGCAATATTTCATTTGATATTCGCGTGGAAAATTAATTTGCATCAAAATCGCATTTATATCGCGCGCG
Source organism: Camponotus vicinus (assembly GCF_025532165.1). NCBI lineage: Eukaryota > Metazoa > Arthropoda > Insecta > Hymenoptera > Formicidae > Camponotus > Camponotus vicinus. Next base: position 9,898,314 of record NW_028141980.1, read on the forward strand.
AACAAAAAGATTATGCTCTCCAGGTTTCAATGTTCCTCAATGTTACCCTGGCATCTCTCCATAAAACGAACGATGCAAATCAGTGTTTAAGTGCGTTGCTCGCCGAGAGATATTTCAATCGAGATATCTATAGTTTTCGGTCTCTCATTACGTATTCCATCATCGCCAACCCGTTTAGACCACCATCGCCGTCACATTTCATGGTAGCGCGAAACTTTGTTACCCGGAAAGTTCAATGAAATTAACTCCGCTTTGCATACGCTTAATAGCCCGTATCGCGGTCGCGATCTGCGAACGTAAGACCGTCCCTCGACTTTGTGATTTTCCGCGCGAGCGGCTTTTACCGCACCCCCGCATCCCTGTACCGCGGAACTTCCGTCTTTTGCATACATGCTTCCGTTCGTCGCACAATGCATTCGCTTCGACCGCGACGGCGACGACTCGTCTTTCTCTCTCTCTCTCTCTGACTCTCTCCTCTCCTATCCTCTTCTTCAAACTGATATTTAATTTCGATGCACTTTGAGAGTCGGAATAATCCCGTATTTATTTCTATTTTCATGCTATACTTACAGAATATCGATTTATCCTTTGGCTCTTTTACCTTATTCTATACTCGAATTGTGTATTCCACAAATACTACAAAAATATGTACCAAGTTATTCTAAATTATACTACTGTATAAATTTTACTTGCGCAAGTTTTAAAATAAAGACTCGTTTGTATATCGGAGGATTAATTACGTCGCGTCGAACGAAATTCCGCAGTGACATCGCATCCCGAAAATTGTACAACTATGAGATTTTTAACGAGACATACATCAAGAAGGAAAATCTCAACCGAGACAATTTGTCTAGTGGCATTATTTCGTCGCGGATTATTACGAGCACCATTTTCCGTCGCGGTTCTCTCTCCTTGCGAGCTGATTCGGGAAGACGTATCTCCCCTAGGAAAGAGGAGCTTCCGCGAGTGCTCTACCATGCCGTTTTTGTTGAGACGGGATTTTCGTGTTCTTTATGCGCGAACCTTCCACACACCGCCACGTCCCTCCTCCACTCCCTAAATCCATTTTATTCCCGTTTTATACTTTTGTCTGTTCCTCACTTGTCGACTACCACATACGTAGCGCCGTCGGTCGCTACGTAAACGTCAGCTTTTGCGCGAGGGAAAATGCTTTTGTAATCTGAATCGAGAGCGCGTTGACGTTGCGAAGAACGTCGTATAACGTCATATCCGATGGAATCGAGCCATTTGGCGGAGTATGGATCCAGCGTGCATTTCGTCGTAACGAAGACGCGCACCAAGTCGCTCCGATCGCTCGGTGCAGAAAATAACCAGAAATTGCGAAATTGTGAAGTGAAATTTTCGTGCCTCCAGACATAGTAATTATAAATTCTCTCTCAAAAATACACATAGTCATTAATAAATAAATATATCCTTCATAAATTTAATGAACGGAAAAATTTAATAGAAATGTTATTTCGCGCGTGCTTCTTGTATGAAAAATTATAGCGTTCTCTTTTCAAATTATGAAATAAAAATAACGAGAGGACGCATTTTTAAATCCTACATCTTTTAAAGCCATTCAAAATGTGAATTGTTTTATTCAGAGGCGATAAAATATCTATGTAGTTGCTACATGCGGTCGCGATACATTTTGCTTGTTTTTGCGTCGGGCTCAATGAGCCCGACTTGCGATTGAGCTACACCGCGCAACGCGCAGCGTCGCATTGATACGACAATGCGGCATCAAATGCGTTTGTACAGCTGAACAGCGGCAGTTATACGCGCGGTCTATCAACCTGGTTTCGTACTATATTAATTTCCCGGAACTGCGATTTAAACGGCGTTCGTGCGTGGCGCGCTCGTCCTGCAAACTCTCACGGACTCTATTACGAGAGTTCTAATGCGGATTATAATGGCCATTAACACGACACGGTCGACAACCTTACCGTTACGACAACCTCTCTTGCAATTATGATAAATGTAGATCACGCAAAGTCATAATTCGATCGAGCGCGAACAAGCGTACAGCTGCTTCGAACTCGATAGAGGGAAAAGAGGAAACATAAATATGAAATCTATCCAAGATATATCTCTCGACTTTCGTCACTGCAGCATGTGAAAATTTTGTGAGACACCCCATGCATCGCGACATCGATCGGATCGCGTTAATGCTTAATCGAACAGTCCCGTCACATCGTCCGCAGCATTTTGCGGCGCATCAACGCGCAGATTGTTGCCGCTCTCTCGAATGCATCCGTTAAAGTGCGGTCGAAATTACCATGGAGATGTACGGTCGAACGTGGAGATGGGCGAGTCTCTTGTTCGGGTTGAGGGAAATTCGATCGGGGATTGAAAGACGGAGACGACTGCAGGGAGACTCAGGTATTCTATGAACGGACGATGGGCCGCGGTTGGAACGATGCATAACTTGGACGAATAACCGGCTTCCCTTCTCCCGCACCCGCCCACCCCGGAAAATGCATTCGAACCGTATCGATGGCTGATGATCGCATATACTCCGGCACGTGTCTCGAAATCATTCTACGAATATCGTCCTTTCGAAAAGGCGGGTCAGCATGTCGAGCATTGCGGGAAAGCAAGCACGAAAAGCGAGGTAAAATTCTTTTTGCAACAAGCTATCTCGGTTTCATATATTGGCTTATGTGTATTTATTCCACTCGCTCTCTATCCGTTTAATTTGTGCGTATTCCTGCCATTTGAAACAAATGTTATATTTCCACTTTAATATTTCCTCAAAAATCTGGCAGCGAAATACTCCCGATGCTTTTTTCCCGGCCCTATATCGCTGCGTTCGGCCGCAAAATCGCCAGATTAATGGATTACTCGGTGGAAAATTAAATTTATCTTATCACTATTTATATATACATATACATCTGTGTGTGGCGCAGAAAACTGCGGCTAGATTGATGCGATTGAGGCTGCAATATCTATTCGCAATAATGCTCGCCGCAACGTTGTTAAATAAATCACCGTGCACTCTTGATAATGTCATCCTTTTTGCGGCGACATCACAAAACGCGTTGCATTGAAAATCGTGCAAAATTATATATTATTCGAAGGAGCGGGGTAACATACTCGATCCTTTTGATCGCGCGTCAAATGCGAATGTTTGATCTTGTATCTGTGTCAATGAGAAACATGAGATAATAAAAACTGAGCAGAGATTTTTTTTTATGCATGGCTTATCGCTCGATTGGCTAAAATGATATAATCTCTATGATAAAATTTTGTACATTTTAAAAAAGTTACAATTTGAATATGTGAAATTTTAAATATAAGATCGATTACAAAATAGTTAACCAAGAGAGTGACAAAGCGACATTGTCTATTTTCTTCCCTTCCACTTTACGACGAAATCGCGGTGACACACGCAAAGTCTTATCAATCATAGTAAATTTTCTAACCGATCAATCTTAAAAGTACCACGCTAATATCGTACGTCACGTTTCAGATAACGCGTTTTTCATTGCATCCGCTTACTTCTTCTTTGTCCTTCTTCCTCGTCTCGGTGAACGACAATCGCTTCGTCGATATCGTCGCCGTTTCCTCCTTGCCTCTTTTCGGTGCCGTTCTATTCCGTGACGCGAATCGATAATCCTCAATCGACAAAACTGTCGTGACTGTTATGGACGAGACTGAATATTCATTTTTTCTTCGCGTGTGCCAGAACGGATATGGCGTTATCTCTTTCACAAACTTGACAGATCAATCGCAATCGCGGAAGTGAAATAAACGTATTAATATATCGTATCGAATATTATTTGTAAAATGTTAAAAAAAAAGAAAGAATAAAAGATAAGATATTAAAATTTCGAATTTATTTAAATTATAGAATATTTAAATTGCTCTATAAATAAAGCATGTATAAAAATATAAAACAAGACAATAATTAGAAAAAGAAATAGAAAAGTTATAGATTTGCTATTGTCGGGATAATATACCGGGCTTTACACGCGCAAAATACCGTTCTGTCAATTTCGATGAGCATCAAACACATCATTAACAGCCATGCAGCATCGAACAAAAGCGCACATAAAATTACAAGAGACGCCTTCGACCAAGTTTTAAAGAGAATTACAGTTTAATTCTTATAACGCGATCATTATTTTTCACCCTCCCTTTCGTTTCACCTTCTCGCTGTCGATACTCCACGATACGATTCGAGGTTTTGTTTGTCGCTATTTCAAATCGTTCCTCGAATCTCGAAACGCGAATCGTTCTTCCGACTGCGATACCATTATTTCGTGAAAGTTCTGGGGCACCTGTCATTCGAACTGCTGTCGAGCTCGGTTTCTCTCGCCGATCCTCCTCGGTCATTGACTTTTCTATTTGCGTTTCGCGAACGTTAAACTATAGAAAATATATCTTCAGGTCGATGTCTCAAAACAAAAATGCATCGATATAAATATAAATCCAGCAAATATTTCAAGAATTATATTCAAGCGTTTCTCGATTTGATCGTCATTTTTGCGCGTGATTCCTCTACATTGTTTAAATAAATTTTACAAAGCTCAGCTCATGTCGTATTAGAGGCCATCCTGTTCTAACAAAAGAACCCCACTGTAAGGAGCAAAAGCGCCGCCACTTGAAAATGGATTATGTAAATCAGGAGACGCGCGCGCGTCCCGCTGGCAGATTTATGCGCCTCGCGCTTTTCGCCAGGTATCGCTCCTCCAAGGCGAGTCCCCCTTGCAACAAACGTTGGAGCAACAAATAACGGGAGAGCGACAAACAACGCGCGACAACAACATTTCTATCTTGTCTACCGGATGGTTCTCCCGTCTTCTCCTCCCGTTACTCCGAACGCAGCGATCTCTATCGAGTAATTTCCACGCCGGAACAAAGGGTGGCGAGAATGGAGGGCGGATCTGTTAAGGTAAAAAAGCGGCCGACGTTGCTTCCGAGACTGTTAAGAGGAAGTTTCGGCAAAAACGTCCCGCTACCTTCGCTCGTACATTTAGGCTAATACCGAGAGAAAAGGAAAGAGGCGCGGCGCCTTTAGTTAGTGGTACTCTGAACACAAAAAGCTGGACTATTCTTGCACGGCCATACCGTAGTTTCACTTCCCTTGTGTGTCGGTGCGGCAAAGGTAGACTTACGTCGAGTTCACGACGCTTGTCGTTCAAAGCGGATAGATTGAACGAGCAAATTTGCATTTAACTTAATTTGCATTGAGATGTGTACTTCGTGATAGTGTACTACGCTGAATAAAAAGAGCTTAAAACTTGTAATTTTGTCTAATTAAGGAGCTCCTCTTCTATAACGAGCCTTAAATTTATATTTAAAAATTTGAGATTCCGCATTTGATATAAAAGTTTTTATGTAATAATTATAAATAACGTAAAATTTCCAAAATTGGCGAAAAATAAAGGAGAGAGAGAACCTTTTCAATTTCTCAGATGAAATATTAACTGATGGAATAATTGATAGAAGAGACACCCGCAGAGAGTATATACGAGTCATATCGTAAACGGTGCATTAACTAACACTATTATTCACTCAACACTTTTGAACGAACATGTAAACTCGCTTTTATCCCTCCCACCCTGAACCCTGAAACGGTTCACTTAGCGTCCCATCGCGTTGGGATGCGGTAATTACGTCCGGGAAGCCGAGGGAAAGCGGGGTCTGCGAAACGGAGGCCCGGTGTCTGTCAGACAATACTCGTTTGAATTTCTATGAGCAGTCGCGGATCACCAATTCGAACGTGAAGCGGAGAAGGAGAGAGGAGGGAGGCGGGAGGAACGACTGTTTGTCGAACGTGACGATACGTTCGGCCAATGATGGCCACGATCGATACCCGATATACATACGTCACGGGCGCGTAGCGTGTCCCTGAGAGGATCAACAATTGCACATAATGCCATTTCGTGCCCGTACATCACGTTACACGTTTTTCAACGACGCAACATAAGGAAAAAATTATTCATATAATGTACGTTTGCGTCAAAATTAATCGTCATTGTAACAATGCAATTTGACGTGATCCAAAATTTCTGCCAGAACTCGTTGCGACGAATTATTATTAAGTCTGCCATGCAAACTGTCGATACCTCTTCACTTATTGAGCTCTTATTCGCGAACAGACTATTACGCTTTTAAATTGCCCAGTCGAATCGCGCTAAGGTGGTGAAGTCGTAAACTTTGAGGAATGGCGAACTTTTGCAATTTCCCAATAATCCCTCTAAACTACGATAGTTCTGAAGTTTAATTTTCTTCGGGGGCGCACGCGGAGGACAAAGCGTTCCCATTTAAAGAAAATAAGGAGGTACGAGGAGTAGAAAATTTTATTCCGCGCGCAGAAAACTTTCCCAATGTATCGCCATTCGCGTTTTCGCGCCGCAAATCATGCTTTGCTCGGTCCGAAAATTATTGGCGATGTTTCTATACGATTACGGTTAATATACAAGTATAAATATGCGAAGGGGTAACGAGGATTTCGGAAACAAATAGGCAATAAGATACAAGTGTATTATTGCATCATTTATAATAAGTATGATTCATCCGACTGAATTTTACTCGATTAGTTTATACGGACATAATGTTTGATTTATTGCAACAGCAAGTACTTTTGCGCAAGCAAAGATGGTAATTTGTTATCCGTCTACACCTCTCTCGAACAACCATTAGACTGCGCGAAAACGCTTCTATGAAAGTAAACGAATCAGTAAGGCAGTTAACCGCTTTCTCGTCTGGGCAATCATTTGTCTAAAAGAAAGTTTTTGCTGCACAGCGCAGATTACTTCAATTACACGCAATCCAGACGTCCCCATAAATTGCGGGGCGAAACTGCAAGCGGGTAATTCTCCGTCCGAAGCGATAAAATATCTCTCAAATATTTTCCAAACTCAAACAAGCAACGTTATTTTCTCTCAATAGAACACGTTAATAAATGTTACACATTATGTGTAATATACACGCCTAGATACATTTCGTAGAAAATTTACGAAATGTTTCCCGACCTCAATAATTTATTTTACAGACTAGCTGTCGCGCGTTTAAATATGTTGGAAGGAATCTAAAAGACTCACGTAGCTCGAATCAGGGTTAAGAAACTTTCCCTCACGTTTTCGAACGTGTTGTTGCCCGTCGAATATGCGCACTTGACTTTCGAATCCTACTGGGAACGATATCAAGAACGAGGAAATCGACGCGAAAGAAGATCTCGAAGATGTAGTTATCCACGAATGTTTACTTAATGTCGCGACCTTTCTTTCGTTCGTTTCCAAAGGAGAGGACTTACCTACATAGAATTGAATCCCGGTAGTTCGGAAACGACACGAAGCGAAAGCGGCAGAGAGAGAGAAAAGCTCGAAAAATTGACGAGTATGCGAAAGGATGAGATCGAAAGGATTGGAAAAGCAGATCCTCCGATCCTTTCGCGTCTCGCGACGCTGAATACGAATCGCGGCACGTGGCACAGAATCCCGGGGATGCATCGGTACGCGATGCGAAAGATGATACGGCAAGAGAGGAAAGGAAAAAGAAAAGGTAAGAGAGAGAGGAGAAGGGGTAGGAGAGAAGTAGCGGATATTTTTCTCAGTGGAAACAAACGCGTTACGTGCCCGGAAATTTCAATCGCCTCCACTTCGACGTAAGTACGAGGTGGACTTTTCCAATTAGGCCGGACGGAGATTCATGGCGGCAAAAGTCTGCCGCAACATGTTTAGAAGTAATGTCAGGTAGGGTTAAATTATACCAACAAGAGAGTAACTCTGCCACCGTGAGAGTATCGGATGGTTCTCGAGAAAACTTAAATTAGCGCAGTAAAGTCTCTCTTTCGATATAAATGAAATACTTTAAATATAAATATTTGGTCAGCCCGATGGCGAATCATCGTGTAAATAAAGAAGCCAGATTGGATGCAACGGTGCAGCGCGCTAATCAAAGTGAGTGCAGCGAACAAGCGTACTTCGAGCGGTTCCTCCAGAGAAAATAATCAACAGGCAACAGAGGGGATCCCATGAGGGAATCGAAACTAAAGCTTATGGATTACTCTCCCGGACACTTAAATCGCTCTAAGAGCTTTTTTACTCTCGTGACGCAAAGTTACCTCCTCTGTAATCTTATCCCGTCTTACTTCCTAGCTTGGCGACTGGCTACCCCGATAGCTGTCGGAGGTAGGTGGTAGATAGGTAGGTGCTTACTTAACTCGACAAGAACGTAGTTTTATCGGCGACCGTGCGCGCTTCTTTGTGAAGAGGGACGTCGACGCGATTAAGTCGTGATATATGTTTTTTTCTCGCATTTGCAAGTTGGAGAAATTCGAATAAATTTCACAAAAACACAAATTTTTTTCCGCCGTCCGCGCTGATGCGTTTATGACATTTCTGTTGATGCTTTTAATTATAATTGAAACATAATAGTTATTGTAATGATAATGGTGAAATAATGAAACTTTATACATGCTAGATAACTGAAAGGTATCGAGTCATATAAATTTGCTGTTACAGGATGTTACAGCGATATTGGAATAACTTGACAGGAGTTACGAGCAGGCTGTAATAATAGACATAATGAATTGGTAAATCACAATTGACAAAATAATAGCTTGTGGTAACGAGAACAGCAAATTGATGCAAATATTATACATGTATCGAATGATTGAAAGACATAAAATCATGTTAATATACCGTCATCTTTATATCAAGAGAGTCGTATATTTTTAAATGAATTATCAATATCTGATATTTAATATTTAATTACTAATCGAGCAGCTGAAAAGTCAAAAATAGAATTTATATGCGTAGGCGTGACAATTGATCAAGTCATGTTAATAAACAGCACGTAATCAAACATCAATATTTAAAAAATTATAAATGAATAAATTATGCATTATTTAAGTATATTTACAAGAAATCTTGTTTAAACCGTGTTTTCATTATTTTTATTAATTAATTTAATCAGTTTAACAGAAAATTAAATCTATGTAAGCGATAAACAAGCTTTTTGTCTCTAATCAAATTAATAATAATATAAAATATTTATTACAAATCGTATCTGACAATCGTTTATATATCATAAATACACTTATAAGAAATAGCAACGCAATCTTGTTTACACGCTTGGTATCGTATTATGTCAGTACAACATAGTGAAGATGCATAACAAAAGACAGAAAGTGGGAGAAGGTCAAGGACCGACGCATAGTGAAACGAAAAGATTATTATTCTTCGATCAACGTTTGTATCTTAAGTAATGTATATTATATGCTGTTTATCAATATTCTTCTATTTTTATAATTTCCACAGCTTTCAAGATTTATACAAACACATTTCGCGAAATGGATTTCTCTTTAATAATGGGAAATATTTATGAAATTGTTGTACGAAATATACGTTGTCAATTCTCGACGAATTTCGAATTTCTTACCGTAAACTCTTCGTCTATTATTTGATGCACATGCACACCAGAACCGGAGAAGCTTAATCCGCAAGCGATGTGTTATCGATCGACTACCTTGTTCCCTTTAGATAACATTGGGGCTCTAAACGAGCGAAGGAAACGCGACGTGCACTCAATTAAGTCCGCAAATATATCGTCCTCTCGGGGTTTCTGTATGTCGGTCGTAGGATTTCCACAATCCCAGGATAGCCCGAAAATAATCTGCGCGATAGACAAATGATACAACCGCATAATCAAATGTTTATCTACTCGCTCAAATTTCATCGTACGAGTGACAAGGTTACAATCTATAAACATTTTTATGACGTATAGCGTGCCATTGTTTATATACGGCTGCCTTATTATTATTCGAGAGGTGAGATTCGAGCGAGAAGGTCACATCAGTATCATTGTCATCGGCATTCTGACAAGTAATATTCTACGATTAAGTTTTCTTACGCTCTAGTATTATTCTTTCTACAAATGATATTGTGTCTTATTAATATATTCGTTGGTCAATGCAGTGTCAGTGCAAAATTAATGTAATATTATTGTTGGCAGCAATAGCTGTAGTGTCGTCGCGTCGGATGACGCATGAATTTTTGTTCGCGCAATTTTTGGACTCTAAGACTCTTCAATTTGATGTGTAGTTTCTGCGTTTTACTATTGTAACATAATAAGGTCCACGTGCGGGAGTGTCGCGAAAATGTCGCGCAATCGTATTTTACAGATTAGTGTGCGAGCAATTACCGGTGTTCTCCGCGAGTGAGTGTCGTGTGAGTGCCATAAAGAAGTAACAAGAAAAAAGGAAGAGATCCGGCAAAACATCGGACGATGTCAGAATAATCGTAAAGTAAGTAACTTAACATTTATTTATTATTTATTATTTATTTGCGAAACTAATGGAAGAGAATAAATACGGAAGAACGTCTAATAATGGCGGAGTAATCAAGAAGTAAATTGAGAAATTTATAATTAAAATAAACATAATTTTTTTTCCCTTACGCACAAGATATAAATAATAAAATAATAATAATAATAATAAAATTATGTTTCTTATATTTGCATTAAAATTCGTTATTTCAGTTATAATCATACGGCTCTCTTCGAGTGAAAATGATGTGAAAAGTCGGTGGAGAATTTCGTTTAGTTAAATAAGTGGGCGGAGAGAAAATCACCCCTCTATTCAAAACTTTAGCCCTCTTCGCGTTAGTCCTTTACTTTTTCGGCTTTTTTTTATTTTTTTTTCTTTCTTTCTTTTTTTCGCCAATCTACGAATGACATCGTTTCATAGCCGTGTGCTTCGGTGCTTGGAAATCAAAAGTACCTTAGGGGATAATAATCAAAAGATTCGAATGTTTATTTCTCCCTTTTGTCTCATTTTCTTCAAAAAATAAAGGGACACTAGAATGAAAATCGGTTTTAGATACATTCTCGGTATTTTCCTTTTTTTTATCATGAAATTATAAAATAAGTCGCGTAAATAAACGTATCCCGAGTTTAAATGATTTAACTTTTCAATGTTTTAGAAAGCAATAAAATAAAAAAATATAATTATACATCTGATAATCGTGATAATTTTAAAAGATATATTAGAGTAAAAGATGTTTATGAGATAAAATATGTATATAATTTTCGCCACAACTACGCGCTATCTAAAATTGGATACATGTATCGCGCCTCGTCGATATAATATTTAATTAAATTTTTTTGACATGCTGCTGGCGTCGCATGCTTATCGCGCGCGCGATGCTCTGACGGGTTATTTATGCGTTGCATCGATTGTGAGCCAAAACGTAACGTCATACGGCATTTTATTTTATATAACATCAATATCGCGCGCTTGTAGACACAGTCAATAACATTCGCACGGCTAGAAACGAGACAGATGATGTTTCGACATTACTTGAAAATCCATTCGCAAAATGCAATATTTTTTTCTCTTTAGACAAAGCGAAATATGCAATATTGCGACGAGAAAATAGCGTATAAATATGTCAAATGCATTTCGTATTGTAACTAACTGCGCGACAATATTTTATGATAAACAATACACTCGGGAATATATTATTGCGCGAATGTCAGTTACATACATAAACAAAAATTAATTAGTAATAATATAAATTCTTGATTAAAAATGAGCGCTTTTAATAAATTGCGGTAAAGTCAAATTTTTGTACAATATTTACAAAAAGAGCATATAAAATTTTATAATGATTTATATGATTCAAATGTAATAGATATTGAAATAGTACTATTACATGAAAATATTTAGAAAAATTATTATAACAAATTTGTTTAAAATTGATTTAGGGATATTGAACAATCTTTACGTAAGAAATTATTATACGTGTTTAAAAATCCTATGAATATGTTACTTTTCTACAATGGTAACTTTAACATCTTCTTTTATAAAATATTTTCATATAATATTTTTATATAGATTTACTTTAAAATTGAAGAAAAAAAGAAAATAAAAAAGCAGCGTTTTAAAAAATGTGCAATTTACATTATTTTATTATTATTAAAATAATTAAACTCAATGAAAGAAAAACACTTTAGAAATGAGACAAAGAAGAAGAAGAAGTTTTAAGGATTATGACAAATTATTACAATTTTATATTAGTCTTTTTCGAATAATCTATAAAATAAGTAAAAATTTTTTTTATTAATACGTCTTTTTCAAATACCATTATTTTTCTTAAAAATATTTATCTTTAAAGTAAATATTTATTTTTTCCATGGGGAAATATTTGACTGCACAATCGTAGATGCCCAAAATCAACAATAATTCGTCTCGTGGTAGCTCGTCGCATTTACTCGATCGCTCGATTGCGCGCTTGCACTTTTTGATATCTCTCTACAACGAGTCTCGATGCTGCAGCGAGACACACGAGAGTGCATTTCTCTTCGTGAATCTTGCCAAATCCTGAGTTGCAGAACCCTATTGGAAATTCACCGCGACCAGGCTTTCTCATCGCCTAGATATAAAAGATAGAAAATAGAGGTCAAATCGAATCGAGCGAGAAAAGACGGAAAGAGTCGCTGGAAAGGAAACCGATGAGCGGGTGAGAAGAAATATACATACATAGAAATCTACTCGATAATATCGCGGTTAGTGGGACAATCACCCGGGAGAAAGTTTGCCTCTCTTCTTTCCTCTCTCTTTCCCCGATCCACTCTTAAAATATCCTTTGCACCTCTGATGTGTTCTTCTTTCATGAAAGTTTAAAGCAATTCGTAGAAATAGAACTTTAACTAATCTTTAACAACAAAATGCAGACAGCGTTTTTGTCCCGTGATTAAATTAAGATTATACTAAAATAATAAAATTGACGCTAAATGAAATTGGTGTCGATATTTACGTTTGCCGATACATAAACAATATGAAATTCATTTCATCATAATACAATTAGACCAGCTACATTTTCCGTTGTTATTTATATTTACGTGAGGCATTCAGGGAGGATTGATTGAAATTTATTATAAATTCGAGAGCGCATACATACGAACGATGAAATAGTACTATAAATAACTCTGTCATTATATTTAAAAACATTAATATTCACAACATTGTTGCTTCAAGCGAATTAGATGCAAAAATAATCATTAAAATTATCATTATCTTTACACGACAAAAATAATAAAAAAGGAAAAAAAAGTTAATAGCAATCGAAATTTACATGTTACAAAAAAGTATGTCAAATTATAATTACGCATCATGATAACTAACTAGAGGTTAGCGATTAGATATCAGCTATTTTAATACATATACTTTCACTTTCAAATCAAGCAACGAGCACATCGATTCTAAACTCGTAGCACGGGAATGTAAACCGCGAAGGTAAATCAGACGCAAGTTTTGCGGCGATAAAGCGTAATTAACGGTAGAGAAGTGAAAGTATAAACCAAGTACGCGTGTCCAATGCGCACGGCTGCTCAGCTTCAGAAGCGGGGGAGAATCGGAGAGGGGCAATTAATTATTCAAAGGGATTAGGTTGGAACGGTCGGTCGTGCCCTGGGCGGATAAGTAAAAATAAACCGCGGCGAACGAATATTAATACGGTAATATTATGAAAGAGGTCGACCGTTAGTCTCCGTGTGTGGGCAGGAACAATATGCGTGCCTATCAGATGGATTATTTTCAGTTAAATCGAGTTCTGAAAGGGACCATAAGGAATGAAATTTCCTGCTCTTCTCCCTCCTTTCAACGAGAATAGCGTGTTTCAGAGCTTAATTGTACGGGCGTCGTGTGCCCCTTCAAATCGATGGTATCTAAATTGAACAGGGTTGCCAGAGTATGGATAAGATATACGGTTTCCTGCCGAGACGTTTTCTGTGATTCATCTTTCTCATGGTATTCTTAAGATATTCTAATAAACCAGAGAAAAAAAGAACGAAAACGAGAAGAGGAATCTCAAGCATCTCTTTATTTACTCTTTGTATTTGCAAATTTGTTGAGTCGAAGGGAAAGTATATAGTAGCACTTGAGTAATATTCCTTATTTCTCTAATAGTGATATTGCCGAGCTATCCAACTCTTTATTTAATTTTACTTGAGTTATTATTATTCAAGTTTTTGCACAGCAAATTGTGAAAGTTGATAATAAGAATGTATTCTTTAATCTGTAATCAGTAAATCTAGAGACAATTCTTTTCTTGAGAAAAATTTTCATGTTACAATCTATTATATTATTTTTTACATTTCCGTTAGACGATCAATATTATATAATATTAATAAATAGTCTTTATTACTAAGTCTCTACAACTACGTTACAAATTTTGTTAAATTAATGTGAAGAATAATAATAGAAGATTTATAAATATAAAAATGAGATAAATTTATAATTTTTAAACTTTAAATGAGAAGATATCGAATGTGAAAACATTTGAAATTATGCATTCTAAATTATCGATTTTTTTTTATATCCATTTTTCTTACATTATTCATGTATCAGTATTTTAATTAACAAATTGATTATAATTGTAGATTTGAAACTGAGTAGATATCGTAGATTTTCTGACATGATAGAATTTCTTAATGATTTAAAATATCTAACTTGAGATAACTTAAAATATCTCTCTTCATTAAGACGGAATTGACGAATAATCTGAAATTAAGAGAAAATGTTTTTCTCTATAAAATAAAAATCTGAAAGAACTTTTAAGTGAAGAATTATGCTTCAGATTGGGTTAATCTCTAAGTTATAAGTTATAAAAAAACAAAGTGTGACAGAGAATAAAATTACAAGTTATTTTGTTACAATTCAATCGGACAATTATAGATTCTTTGACGTTTGAATATATTTGAATATATTTCACATCATACTTTTCATCGATCCAATTTATGTCAGTAGTGTCAATACGATGTCAGTATAGTGTCAATGCGATGTCATTGGCAACAGATGTAATGTCGTCGAGGCGAATGACGCGTGAATTTGATCGCGCGATTTTCGAACTCTAAGATTCTCAGCATAGCATTGTGTGATAATGTTTTACTATCATAATATAATAAGATTCGTGTGCAATTAATGTCAGGATATCGTGAAATTGTCATATTCTACCAATTAACGTGTACATGATTGTAATTAATTCTATTTTCGCGAAAATATCAAATAATTTTAGAAAAGGATAAAAAGATACAAATATTTCTTGACAATTTTATAAAAATGTATTTATATAAATTTTTATAATGATAATGAATGCAGCGGTAAAAAAATATTTCGTATTTATTTTTATATAAATTAGTTGATAAATCTAAATCCATTATTTGGTTTTCTAAAGAGAGTTACTGTATTTTAAAATTGAAAAAATACATAAGCATATATCTATTTAATTAAATATAATAAGAGAATGATATATTTATAAATAAATATAGATTTTCTAAAACAAAATAAAATGATATTTTTGTTTTTGGTACATAATATGCTAATTTTTTGTAAAAAGAAATAGCTGGTAATTAATAAAACCAATTTTATTTTTATTTTGTAAACAAATATTTCTATGAAAATTATATACTTATTATACTTAAAATTTAATGATTGAGAACGGTAATTTAAATTCATAATTTTTAATCATAATTTTATTCATAATTTTAATCCTTCATAAACTGTTTGAATTAATTTTAATCTACCATTACACATCGATGAAATGATACTCTAGTAGATTAAATTAATACACATTAAATTATCCAACGTCTGAAATAATTACTTTACCTAATGTGATTGGAAGATGTTACTGGTGAGAGTAATTGAAACATCATTCACGAATTCAAGTAACTGCTTAAAAGCCGATAAGTTATGCTCTATTACCGAAGCGAGGCGAAACCTGCAATGAGACGGGATGTCCACGGTTTTCATGGCCGAGTGCGCATGTACGCGTAGTAATAGACGTCTAATGTAGGCGGTTGTGAGAGATCGTGGAAAGCTAATAACGGCCGGTCTACTTTCCAAGCACGAAATAATGAACATGTTGGTCGCGTCGCGCCGACTTTCGCGTCCTCATCCTCATCGTCGCGGAGATCATCATTACCGTCACTATCCTTATGCGATGCATTAATCCCTGTTTCTCTTTTTCTACGTTCCTCCACGTTGAAATATTAATCGACGAGTCCATTCGTCCTATTAGTGCTATCTTAGAAAGCGGACATTTAATTATCCGCCACGTTAATTATATTAACGACCGATCGAAACGTGACGAAATATACCTGACGAACACGAAGAGCTTTCCTCGCCATTTTTCTCGTCACGTGCTAATTTCTTAGCAACTTTTCATCTCGCGCGAGCCACTTCAAGTTATAAAAAAATTACCGAGAAAACGAGGATCGAATACTTCATCGGTCGTTTTCGAGTAGTTCTTCTTATCGTACTTTGCCCTTTTCTGCGTTCTCGAGAGTAAAGATGGATAAAAGGATATGAGTTTCTCATCAGAACGAAGCTTTCGTTAGCTCGGACTAGCTGATAAAAAGGACTCGATAAAAAGGGCTGTTAATAAACTGAAATGTGAACAATGAATTAGTAAGCTATAATGCACGAGTGTATTTAATCTCGCTCGTTTGATGCAAAACGCGTTCATATTGTTCCGGATTTTATTCATAATCGGGTTTCTGTTGCGTTAGCTGAGCTCGAAAATAAACAAAAACCTTTGAATTAACGGAATCAAAGCGAACACGCGGATCAGTGATTTGAGTACACGCCCCCTATCGTACTTTATCACGCCGTACATAAAGCCGTGTACGTGTATGTATGTGTGTGATACAGAAAGTCTGAATAAATCATGCGTGTTTAGAATTTGCAATATTGATCGTGCGCTTCGAGCATTTGAAGAGAGAAGCCCTAGCATCAGGAAAGGTTAATTAAGCCAGGTTGATTTATATACTTGGCATCGAAATGCTACCGCATCTCTTGATTAAATAGCATTGACGATGCGTGTATTCAATTTGCGATAATATATTATTCATGTGTCAGATAAAAAGTGTGTTTTTTAACATGTTTTTAATTCCACGTGTGCGCGGACAGGCTAAATTTATCAAATGTAAATTCAAAATACAAATATGAAATATTGTCAGAGATTATGTTCAATAATATATAATAAAAAAAAATATTATTAAGCCACAGAGTGATAAAAATGTTAAAATCAAATCTACAAAATATAGACACATTTTTCTCTCTTTCTGTCGCTCTCTCGCTGCTAATAAAAATATTAATGTGTAATTAAAAATTTCTAGATATATAGATATTTTTAACAGTTTTAATAATTTTGAACCAAAAGTGTATATTATTAAATTAAAATTAGTAATAAAACTTTTATGCCGGAGAGAGCAATTATTCACTATAATGCATCTATTTTATATTTGCGTCTCTAAATAATTCAACAAGTATCCATTAGAGCATCATATGAGATAAAATCAGTGTTAACTGCAGCTAGCGGGTATCAGTTCGAGAACGACCGCCGTCCTGTGGGAATAGCACTCAAGGTGGATGTAATTTTCAAGCCGGTGACGGTTGGAAAAGCAGAGCGAAGGAGTCGCGGAAAGACACATCGCTAGGAGTCTTCAGGGGTTTCGCCGCGACAGTATCAAGCCGGGTCATCTCTAATTATAGCGACCTCCCTTCTCCTCCGTTAAGAATTGTAGCGTCCGCCGCCGCACTCGCTCAGCGAATTAACCTCAGACACACCGAGTCTTGCCAGGAAGTCACTGTTAGTTTATGATTGTAATATGCGACGCATTCATACTTCACGGAAACTAGATTCGCACCTCACAGCTTCGTGTCATCTATTCCGTAAATTTATTTATGTCATCTACATATTTCATCTACATAAATATGTAAAATATACTTTTATAAACAATATAAAAATACGTAAAATATCTCGGAGAGATTACAATAAAGATAAGAAGAGCGAAGATAATATAAGGGAAAGCTCGTTCGCTTCGACTATTCATTCGGGACGATCATTAAACCAGGAACCATGCAAATTCACCTTTATACGAGCGAATCCTCGGCTTCGCTCCCGGTGATATTAGATGCCGTGGAAGATGATGTACTTGGTCGATGCAAGTCGGAGGAAGGCACCATCCATTCAACCGTGGAATTTCATATGGTACCCGAACGACGGCGGGGATACCTCGGCATTAATTCCGAAAGGAGCAAGTAAAGCCGGCGGTGGCAGCGCGTCGATGGGAGTTTGAAGGATCGCGACCTATCGGGACAGCTTTGACAAATGTCTGCGGCCAGGACCTTCGATTTAAGCCTGACTAATCTCGCGTGACCTTAATAATGCCGCACACCACTCGTTACGAAGCGGTGGATCGTTTCTTAGCGTTGCGTCATATTGCACGACTCGGGAGTAAGTATACGCATAGAGTACATTTGTGTAACTCTCGCGTAATTGACAGCTTAATACCCTCTTTTCCCAGTCGGGACAATTACGTAAAGGGCTATTAACGCGCGAAAAGAAATATCAGCGGTGCGAGAACAAGATGTTCAGAAATTCGTGAGGGGACACGTAAGAAATCACGTAATGACGACTACTCGCGCGCGGAAGACATTACCGGAGGAGACGTGAAACGACACACGATGACGACGTTAGTTATGTATGTACGGGTTGCGCGATATCCCTTTACGTAAGTATACTTAACGACGATCAAGGCGACTAACGTTCCAAGAATGAAACGCAGTTTCTCGCACCAAGCCCCTCTTTGTACAACGTACAATATTTTTTTCAAAGCGATAATAGCAAGCTCGCGATATCGCGCTCGTGCGTCTCTAACGCGTGCGATAATCTAATGCGAGATTACCGGCAATTAATCTCACGTGTCAGAATTGTACCGACACCGTTATGGCCGCGACTATTTCGTGAATAGAGAATGTCGCTCGTCACGAGTAGAATGGAGTAGAATTTATTGTACGTTCTGCGACAAAGGAACATCTTAGAACATTACATCGTCAACGGTACGTGAAAAAAATTCTATTTAATAGATGACAGGAAAAAGATTGATTTAAAGTTCCATGAACAAAAACTTAATTTCTAAATTTTACTCACACATTTGTATAAAAATTTCACTAACATATATGAATATTTGAACAAATTTATAATTTATGCTCGCTTATTTCTTCTATTTATTATTGCATTTAATTATCTAAATAGATTGCGCTTTATTATAATTTTTAAAAATCAAATCCATTTTTTAATAAAAAAAACAATCAAGTTATGGAATATAATTAAGTAAAGAGACATGTTTTAAAAATTGATTAATAAGCTAAACATTTCAAGCAGCAATGGAAAAAATATATTCTAAGATGATAAATATATAATAAATATATAAATATAATAATAAATATATAAATATAATTTGGAAAATATATAGTAGAGAAACTCAGAGACTCGCGTGATAAAATGAGTCCAACCTAAGTTTACGTGCCAAAGCAAAGAGATAGATTGACAACAGGGTGCGAAACGAGAAATTAGAGGCAGGGAAGGAACGTGGCGCGCGAAGGTCTACAAATTGATCGCGGGTCTTTTACGCCCGTTTCGCACGACCCCTTTGCACCCGATACCGTATACTCTGCTGTCTTTCGCGCTGCTGAATCACCATTCTCGGTTTTGTGACTAATGAAACTCTAAGACCCGCCGGAATGAAGGATGAATCGCGGGTCGACTTTGAATTTTGTGCGTGATTGCGACAAGTTAGAACGAGTGGACGGACATAATGACCCTTATTACTCGCGAAAAGAAATGCTATGCTTAGCTATGCGAGGTATTCTCTCGGCCTTTCGCTCGTGCGACGGGATTGTTAATATTAACATTAACCATGACATGTATAGAATATTTTAGCGTACACCTGGTGTACGCTATAAAATGATACCGAGTAGAAAGCCGTCGCGGTTTATGTGAAAAATCAAAGTATCGTATTTAAATTTATGTATTCTGTGCTTGGTACTATATTTTTGCAAACACATAAAATAGAAGTAGAAAAATATATTTCAGTAGAAAAATTATTTATTATAATAAAATTATTGGCTATTAAATAAAGTCCAAAAACGGAAAATCAAAAGATCAAAAAAATAGATAGATAAAAGGAAAATTTTATATCTTGTATTAAATAAAACTAGAACATGTATATAGAGTCTCTGTATAGGATATAAATATATAAATACCTTCAATATAGCTCTTTCTTTTGAGCCGCACATGACACTGTTTGACAAGTTTTTGTGTTTAATGAAATATTGGAAATCCATCAAAAATTTATTCCTAACAATGATATTCGCAAAATTGTGCGTAATTGTTTCGCATGTATTGTATCGTCGTTCGCCGTAATAGACAAAGATTTGCGTACAAAAAACAAAGTAAAAAATATTGTTCGATACCGCGCGCGTGTGTGCACACAAATACGAAATTTCGAAATAGATTTGCTACTGCTGTTGCTGAATGCGCTGACAGAATAAATCTGTTTCTGGAACAGCACGGTCGTTAACGTTCTCCGCGGTCTGAAAATACATTTCCCGACGAACGAGAGAGATTGGAAGAGAGGGAGAAAGAGAATTCTTTCGCAGCGACGAGGACGAGCGCGGCTTGGGCTTCTCGTTTCGTGAGTTTCTCGAAGACGTCACGGACGAAACCTCGATTTAACGGTTAATTTACCTCAGCGTTTCGAGAGATGTACTCTCGGAGTCACGTTTTTTTTTCTCTACCCCACGTCGGAATCATGTCGAGAGTTTCCCAGAGTCGTAGATCCTCTCTCGCCAGCCATGCCCCGGAATTTTACAAGCCGATTTTACCATCTGTGAGGTAAAAATGCTGACATTTTAAATATACTTGTCAACATCTCAATGCAGATAAATGAGTGTTAAAAGCGATTTGTAACAGCGTCCTAAAGCTGAGAAAAATGCAGATCGTTACAATTTTACGGTAAAACTTTCTACATCATATCCTCATTAAAACATAAGTTTCATTAATATAAAGATTATGAGTAAATTATTAAGATATTGATCTCTTATTTAAAAGCATTTTTCGTATAATATTTTCAGTAACGTATATGTATATGAGTATCTCTTCTTCTTCTAATTATTATAATCCTCTGAACGGGAGCTAATAACGTTAATTTAATTATTTTGAAGCAACGATATTTAATTTGCTCGTAATTAAATATTTAAAAAATTAATGTCAGTGACACGTTTAAAAGCCGATGATAATACTTGAGCGAAAGAAAATGTAAAAAAATGCGCTGAATTTTTTATCGACGATAAACTTGACAACGCGACGACATTGCAGGTAAATAATGTCACGAGCCGCATTCTACGGTATAATTGTATCCGTTTCCGGCGCGAACGTGTCAAATTTACTAGCGAGCCATCAAATATGAAATTCCAAACGCGCGCGAGCGCGCGCCATTCGTCGCGGCGCATGTCACTCGTGATGCGTGATAATTGACTGACAATGAAAATATTATCTAGTCGATAGACACATACTCGTGTTTCAGGCGTTAGCAATGGTTGTCAAACGTAACTCACGGTTACATCGGCCACCGACGCGGTCGCGAACGCGGACGCGAACGCGAACGTTAATAACTAGGGAACGCGTCCGTTTTCCGCTCCGTATTATATGGCCATCGAGCTCCGGTGAATCCTGAAGGAGGCTGCGGGCAATAGCCCGGCCGCTAATCAACATGCAGATGATGCATTTGTCCTGGCGCGTCATTAATTTGTCCCTGTCCCCATTGGCCGAACATTACTGTCCGTCCGTCCGCGTTCGCGTTTAACAAATGTAAATTCGATACTGACTTTCCGCGACGTGTGAAATATCGATTTTAACTGGATAATTAATTACGAGAGAAGACTAAGCTTTTACTTTGCTAGAAATTGCTCGAAATATGAATTAATCCATATACATAGAGTCAGTTGTAATATTTTAAATACGAGGTCACGTGCGAAAATAGACTGGCCATCGACTCTTGCGACGAACGCGTTAACCGACAGGTAATGGAAATACATTGACAATTGTCGACCTCGCGAATAATTAAATTTGCATGCAGTTTACTAATTCACGAATACAATGGAATAAGAGATATTATATCGATAATGGTAGAGTTTGCCTATATATTTATAAGATATTTTTCGAAATAACACATATGTGCAATCCGATATCGCGGTTTTTTATTCCGCAGCGCTTGAAAATCAGCCATATTTTTTATTTTGAAGTAAACTGCACTCTCGACGCATATATACAGCCGGATGCCCCGCCGCCTTTTGTTTTATTCAAACGACATATACAACGTTCGAGTCGATAGTTTTCGAGCGATTTTTACAGTATGACAACAGAGAGAAAACGCTCGGCTGCTAGCGCTGCGTTATAGCGATATACTGCGTTTTTGCAATGTGATACTGGCATGAAGCCACTCGGCAGCCCAAGGGACGGAAAATGTGAACTCGCTAATATTTTACGAGTACTACACCGTACGTGTGTAGTTTCGCAGTTGAAACGATCAATCTCACTCTGCGGCACCGAAGATGGTGAGAGCCTTTTATTTTCAGAGAGCGCCGTATATTGTACGCCATAAATTTCGAAAAAGTACGAGTTTGGATAATACATGGAAATCAAAATTGTGTGAAACAATGAATGCGGTTTAACAAACTCGGAAACATATTCCATATGTTGTGAAATTTATTTTAAATTTTCAACCAACGCGAATACTTCGAGCATATGTACATATATTTAGTTGGATAATATTTCTATGTTAACGTCAATTTGCAAATGTTAATCATTTCAGCATTATCTCCAAACTACAAATTGAATCATTCTTTTAGCATTACTCGGCAATTAAATTAGTTGGATAACATTATCTCCAGTTATATGTGCACGAATTAAGTAATTATTCTGGCATCAGCGAATCGTTGATACGCGCGCGAAATTAAGTGATTATTCCGGCGTTATTATTTCGCGAACGCGCAACAAACCGCGGCGGAATAGACGGATCGCCGCCGGTGGTTAAAGAAACGCGACTAAGTCGACGATTCTACGTTTTATCATGCTTGCATACAGGGTATCTCATGATTACGCGGCCAATGAGGCGGATCATTATTCTCCCGAGCGAGCGTGTTCTCGGTCCGGCGTCTTGAATGATACTAATTACGCACAATCGAGAGAGAGAGAGAGAGCTCGCCGAATGGATTGTTTTCGTCTTGTTTCGGGGATGAAGCGTCCAAGAACGGGGTCGCTAATGATTGGATTCATGGCCGGCCTAGCAGCCCCCGGAGCGATGATATGGGAAAAAAGGCGGCCGACGACCGAGTGTGGTTAATAACGAGTTACATGGCATAGATTTCCCACTCGAGCCATCTCATATCTTTTCCCAGCTTCCTTTCGCGCGGCGTAATCTCCCGGAGATATCCGCTCTCAATCGTATTATCAGCGTTTAAACGCAATTTCCTTCATCGAGAGAGACGCCTAATTGAGGTGGGTAGAAACAAAATTCCACTTGGATTCTCCACTATCGAGATCTCTTTGATAAAGTTTCAATTTTGTTCATTTTGTAATCAAAATAAAATTACTAAACGTCGATACGCGCAATTTAGCTTGGAAATAACAGTAATATATAAAACAAAATTGCATTTTTCTAATTCAAAATAAAAAAAATAAAAAATACAAGATTGTTATAACTTTTAATTTAATTTAATTTAAATGTAAATTTGTTGAATATTCTGCAAATTTAGGTTATATGCATCAAATATCAAAATAAAAAAAGAGAAATTGACTTTGATTTCTTTTTTATCTTTCCCGCATATCATATAGTTAATTTCTCAAAAAATATAAACTTTTGAAACAGAAAAATCATGCATTTAAAATACTCGCGGTGTAATTCAATCGCTCCTGTCTATCATCGCACACAAATAGCGATTATTAATATCGTCGATATATAGACAGTTCGATCATTTTAATAGTTAACGCTCATATTCGTAACGCGGATGCATTAAGCGAACGCATTCAGTAGGTATTCATCATTGCGACGGTACATGATTGATCGATTCAAAATTAATTGCCCTACCGGGTACGTAGGTAGGTTGGTAGATAGGTAGGTAGGTAGGTAGGTAGGTAGGTAGGTAGGTAGGTAGGTAGGTAGGTAGGTAGGTAGGTAGGTAGGTAGGTAGGTAGGTAGGTAGGTAGGTAGGTAGGTAGGTAGGTAGATAGGTAGGTAGGTAGGTAGGTAGGTAGGTAGGTAGGTAGGTAGGTAGATAGGTAGGTAGGTAGGTAGGTAGGTAGGTATAGATAGGTAGGTAGGTAGGTAGTTGCTGATTAATATTGCGATTTAGAGGGCGGTAATTAACAGCAGCGACGCGTGCCAATGACGCCCTAAACAACAGCCACGCTTCACGAAAACTTCCGCTGTGCATTTTTTATGACGCTGCGCATTCTGCATCAAAATTAGCCGATATAAATCAAGCTTGCAATAAACACGATATTATTTTCGAAACGTTTCGTCGATGATACATTCCTCGTGAAGTAATTTCGCATAAAGCATGTCGCGCGACAAATGTATATTAAAATCCAAAAATTGTTGAAAAATCATTCAATAATGTATTCGTACGCATGATATACATTTATGAATCGAGGTTCTTTCTGCTTCTTTTATCCTCGCGAATTTTCGAAAGCTCTTTTTTTCTCAACGTCCCGCGATGCTATTGCGGTCAATGAGATGCAAATTTGTCGCGCGTGAAATAGTAGAACAGATTTCATGCGAAATAATTTATGGGAGTGCGCCGTCAAACGAATTTACATATTACAGATTGATTATATAAGGACTGTGTTTTCTCGACTTTTATCCGTCTGAGAAATATCCAGGAGCGCAGGAAGAAGAATCTTTACGCGCCGCGTTAAAATTTTCGACTGCACTTTCTTTCTTCCCCTCTTCCCTATCTCTTTCGGACTTTATTCAGAATTTTTCCTCGCCCTCGAGAATTTATGCGCGTCCTGGCCGTTCCTTGTAAATTTTACCGCCTGTTGGAGTAAAACTCCCTCCCCGAGGGCAACGTCGTATTTCGTTAAGCCCGTAACTCGCGAAAATAATGACGGCCGGTTATCCGAGGATTGTTAGCAACGTATACATTACGACGGAAGTAACATCTTAAGCTCATTCCACGCGATTTATTATCCGCGAGAAAAGAATTGAAACTAGAGACTAAAGACTCCTGTATTCAAACAAGTTACATTAATTTATTAACCTTCTTAGCCTAATTATTTCTAAAAATAGCACTATCTAATTCTAATCGTATTTTAATTTTAATAATTTGATTTTCAAAATATTTTCCATATCGCGCGACATATTAAATGAACAATAAAATTTTTCGTATAAAATGAGCTTAACGTTTCATAGAACACCGACCGGAGCATCGTTCTTGATCAACACATATTTTAATAAACGATGCGATATCTCTCTTGATGAAAGTTATAGTTTCGCGCGAGTGAATTACGACGATAACTTCTTATCTGACAAGTTTGCGTCATCTTACGACGTATAAAGCGTAATTTGAAGTTACAACGAAACTCACAAAAAGCAATATGCAAACTCGCGAAGAGAAGGCAACTCGCGTTTTTATCGCTAGTGCAAAATATGACCGATTATCGAGTTTATTTGTAGAACGGATTTAATTCTACATGTATTTATTTATACACATATATCTATTTTTATAGATATGTAAAGTTGGTATGCCAATTTTAAAATTCGATTATTTTTTATTGAAACTCTAGTTTATATTCAAAAAATTCAAAAGTTCGTAGCGATCGAAAAAGATTTTTCCCACAGTGATTAACAAGATTAAAATTATATTTAAGAAGAGAGAAAGAGAGAAACAAAATGCTAATTTTATATATTTATGTAATATTACATTTATGGCAAATTCACGATCGAGATTCTCACAAGTAGCTGCTGAAAGAATTTCTCAGACTTACATTTTTTTTCTCTCTGGAAATGTCAAAAATTCCAAGTTGCATTTGCGCACGTGTCGAGTATCGCGAAAAGATGCACGAACGGTACTATTTCGTCCTTGAAAGAGAGGAAAGAGGGAGAGAGAAAAGAGCTTGGCCGTTGTCGCAGGCCTTTGAAACATGCAGGAATGGGAGTGCGCGGCTACGTGCGACAGCGACGAACAACAGCGTGTGTCCCGCGTGCAAATGCCGCGGAATTTCGTGCATCCTTGGGTAATATGCGGTGCAATGCCGAATGCCGGTGCACGGCTAGCCTTTCAATATGCATATACCCGCGGGGTGCAGCTGCACTCGCGCGCGTGCACGTATATTCGCATCCCAAAAACACAGACCGCCGACAAACCCGCCACGTCGCCCCCGGCCATTGTAGCTTGCATTCGAATGACAATAACAGAGCTTCCCTGACTCAAAGAGCGCTCTCGTAACGCGCAATTTATCTCCGTAAAAGATCTTTCACTCCTACAACACCCGCCGAAACGATCTATATTTTTAAAAACGCGAATGCGGCAAAAATATTCAATTTTTTTTTAAGGCTGATTCGCGTAACGCCTGACGTAAAATCCAGTTACGTCACATTTCACATGCACAACAGTTGATAATTTCTCGATAAAAGCCCGCATATATTTAGATTTAATAAATTGATTAATTATAAAGTTTATAATTAGCTAAAATATTAAATAATACCGCATTCAACGGAGCGAACTTGTTTCGCGAGATATTTAAATTGTGCTTAAATCCGTGTAATATTAAATCATGTCGCACTGTTTACATCGCGAAATGTCATTTCAAACCGCGAACTTGTAACGCGAACATGTAACGCGAAATATTTCATGGCACATATTTGCAAGGGAATATAACTCGGTGAAACCGAGTCACTTCTCCAAATTTGCGACATCCGTTTAGCATATAGAAGTGCGTTCTTCTCCGAGAACCAATGCGTGCGCGTAGATTGTGCGTTCGCTATTGTTAGCCGGTACCGTGCGTCGGTTAATTGCGGGATACGTTCTACAGTGTAGAATATATTCAAAGAAAATGA
Organism: Camponotus vicinus; assembly: GCF_025532165.1. Lineage (NCBI taxonomy): Eukaryota > Metazoa > Arthropoda > Insecta > Hymenoptera > Formicidae > Camponotus > Camponotus vicinus. The sequence continues at coordinate 9,925,236 of NW_028141980.1, forward strand.
CTAAAATGTTTGAATGTGATTCTGTCATGGGTTTACAGATACGACCTCTTTATTTCTCTCTCAATTTCTCTCTCTCGCCTTTCTGTCTCTCTCGCTCTTTCGGCGAAACCGCTATCACGTGGTTCCGAAAGTTACGCCCGTCAAACTTTTGATCCGCTCGCATATCCCAAACGGAATTGTAATCGGATGATGAAACTTCGTCAATTTAAGCGAGGCTATTTGCATGTTTAACCGCTACTATCATAATACATGAACGCAAAACTTTTGTGGGTTCTGGCATTCTATACACGTTTTAATTAACGAGTCCTTTCAACACGTGTTGATTCTAATTATCGACACTGATTTTTAATTTAATTAATCATTAATTGTTCGGTAATTATTTGCACTTTTTTTCTATATATAATAACTATTTGATATAACGTTAACATATAATGAACTTTTTTATACCTTACATTCATTTAATTATATATATTTAATAATACAAAATATATAAATTATCTGGAATATTTTTAATGTTCCTGTACATTTCGAAAACTAATTAATATTCGTTTTTAACATTAATTGTTTCAAGAAATTATACGTGTGTTTTTTTAACAATTGTATTTATAAATTGTAATGTTATTTTATTAAAAATAATATTTTATATTACTCGACTTTGAATAATGCTACGTAAAAATGGCAACAGTTCAACAACTGTTTTTTCATGGACATACGATGCGCTGATGAAGCCTTTCTCATTGCCGTACTTAACTCTTGAAACGTACCTTCATTATCCTACACCCGCTATTAACATTTTCCTCGAAGCCAACCGTACGAATTACGCTCGCCATCAATTCGACTCGACGACTCAATAGTCTCCTCTCGGTGTAATTCGCGAATATAGCGCGATCCGGGTTTCGAAGGCAAGTCATTAAGATTCAAACGCAAGGACTCGTTAAAGTTACGACGAAGGAGGAAGTGGCGGCGGTCGCTTATCGATCTGACCAACAATAAAAGGAACGAGATATGCCTCGGTCGGCAGACAGGAGGAAAGACAGAGACAGAGACAGAGACGGAGAAAGAGAGAAGAGAGGGAGAGAATACCGGCGTACATTCCGAATTTTCTCCGTGGAAAGTCAACCACCTACAGATCGTACAACGTCCGACATTACGTGCAGACGGGCACTTCTTCGAGTGGCTGACTAAGCGCTTCGTAACGGCCGATGGCCATTCGTTTTCAACTCTATCGGGCTTACGCGGACGATCCTCGGGCGTCAAGTAGTCCTCGCACTCGGAAATCAGTTAAAGCTTCGAGCGATTCTCTCGCCTTTTACTACGCAATTTATGAGAGATGCGATTCCACAATTGCACGTCGCGTACATTTTCGGTTAAATTCGCTGAGCGCGCGAATCTTGATACTCGTATTACTTTGCTTTTAATAATAAGCGGAAAGAATAAAGAAAGCAAAATTAAATAAATAGAATAATACATAGTATGAATAATTATATTTATTTAATATAAAATCATGTATAACATTAATCATTTTTTTCTTCCATTTCTCTTTCGAAAAGAGAATTTTCCTAAAACCTATAAAAAAAAAATGTGAAATTTGTGTCGCTACACAATTTTAGAAACTTTTATAAAAGACACGTGTTTCGATACAAGAAATATTTCAGATATTATAACAAAGTTTTTGTCCGAGCAAACTTTAAACTTTCCTTTCTGAATGTTTTTTTGTAAAAAAACAAAGAACCACATGCCTCATGCATATAACGGAAAAATTTAAAACCAAAAAATGTTTGCCCGCGGGATGTTACCCCGTCAGTTTATAGGAATTTTTTTCTCTTAACTTTAACATTCTACATATGGAAATATCAAAAAAACCCGTATTTTCCATTGCTAAATATCGCAGATTTTGCATTCAAATTTAATCGTATAAAAAATTAAGAAATCATGTGTACATATGCGTTGCATGATTAAAAGATTGCATCGCGGTTAAGAAGATTGAAAATTTTGGAAATACATATACATATTTCGCAATCCCTTTTGCGCACAAAATTAATTCGCACCAGAATCGCACTCGTATGCTTCTCGGCAATCGCGCAAACTGGTACGCGCGCTACACTTTCCTGCAACATTTTATTTGCACGGTTTCTATCTAAGTGTGTCATTGTATTACTTTCTAACTGAATATAAGTAATTTTCTACGCTACGGGGCTTTGAGACGGTGCGCCTATGCGCGCGTCTTTATCGCGGCGAGCTAAGTGAAAGGATTAAACGTCAGCGAGAGACTGCAACGTTGTAAATCAGCGAGCTGCAACTGCGAATGCAGTTTCCTTTGAGGGGGCTCTCTCGGCGCGGAGGAATTTAAACCTCCCAACATTTACCGCACCTCTTTCTCGGTGTACTCGTCGGCCAGGGAAAACATCGGGAATTGCAGAAATTTTCCGTTGCGCTCGGGTGTAACGCGCTCGTATTAATTTCATGACGTTTTAAAATTCTTGTCATGGCACTTTTCAAACCAAACACGTTGGTTGCAACTGCTACTTATAACCAAGCAAGTTGTTCAATCACAAAATTAAATGTTAACTGCATTAAAGAAACTGTTTGAGGCTAATTTTAATCCGGTAAACACTCTTACTTGGAGTTTTCTATTGTAAATACAACTTTGATGTAAAAGAGAGTAATGTATCAATTCTTGTAAAATTGAAATTATAGTTGCGCGATTAAACCTGATATATATTTAAAATTTTGTATCATAATATTATATATATTTTTGTTCCATCGAGCAGTGAGTGTAACGCAGGATAATTAATGCAAAATTGAATTTATGCGACAAAAAGAAAAATATACATCAGTTGGCGCGGACAAGAGAACAAAACAGGATTGCGCGAATAAATACAGGCGCAAAGCGAAAAAAACCGCTTCGGTGGGAAGCGCATAAACACGTAAGGTTTCTCTATCGCACGGTGCGCTGCACCCACATATGTCAAGCGCGCTTAGTTAACCCGGCTGCTTTCACCGCTCCTCGACGAGCTGCGATAAGTGCTCTTGTGCGCGAATCGCGCGCTCGCTTTCGCGCGTCGATATAATGTCGCGATTCTCGAGACAGCTCCGAGAGGTTGCTCGACGATCGATGATGTCGATATCGATGTCGCGAGATATCCGAACGCGCCAACACGAGAGAGAAGAGGAAGAGAAGAAGAGAGTCCTCGAGATCCTCGCGAGTGTCACTCGCCGGCGAGAATCGTGTAAAACCCTGCATTTTATCCCGCGATCGAATCCCGACTTCTCAATGCGACGTCTCGACGTGCGAAAACCGCCTTGCGAAATTGCACGTAAATTATTTTTATGAATTACGCCTTGCGTAACGTATACACGGCAGCAGACTTGGAAGAGAAACGCTCGGTTCACGAATTCAAAATTAATGATCTAACGATAAGATACTCTCTCATATTTCGGAAGTTTCATATTTATTATTAGAATTAAAAAATTTTGTGCGACGGGTACAAATCGGTCATAAAGAAAAATCACAAATCCTAAATTAATTCAATGGCTCTTTTTTTCTAACTCTCTCTTTTATCTAAAGATTTACAAAATACAATTTAATAGCTTGTATTAAAAATTTTCTCTATGAAAAAATTGAATCGGAAAAATAACTTCCGATCGAATAAAAATCAATTTAAGTAGCACATTCATCTCTCTCTTTCAATAAGACTCGAGATTTCACGTTTTCTAAATCTTTGATGAATGTGAGCTGATGATTTATATTAAATTATCCTTTTCCCTTTATAAATTTTCCTTTTTATAATTTTTCCTTCCGCGTTAGATAGCTTCCCAGATATATAATCGCGACCAGCGGCAAAATGGGACAAATATTTGCACATGGCGGTTTTAGAACGCGAATGAAAGCTTGTCTTGCATATTCCAGAGGCCCGGCAACGTTATATCGAGGAAGCTGGCGAATATCGACGATGCATCCACGTAGATACATGCACTCGTGCTTTAGCAGCCACGCGAGCTTCGTCGTATCTCAACGCGACACGTTTCTGACTGTTGACTGTCTCCTTCATATTGAAATCACGTAGCATGCCATCAGAAGGGGCTTGCTTTCGCCGCAGGATCGACAGTATGACGTACCTAGCGAGTATGACGACAACAACAACAACAACAACAACAACGCAGCAAATGCCTTGTGTGTCGGCACTGATATCCCCGCCAATAGAACCGACTTGCTTTTACCGACGTAAAGAAGACGACGTGTATAGACGAGCAACCTGTCAGAGTGAAGGCAGACTGTCGAGTTCCGCGAGTGACTTCGATTATGATATCGTAACAGTCAAGGTACGTAAAACATAATAATAGCGAATAATAGTGACGCACGACGATAGCACAATGTCTCGAGATAAGGCCAAATATCGACATGTATCGAGTCTAGAAAGAACTTTGTTTATCTACTTATTCAAAATAAGTATTACATTAATAGCTACTTCATCATAAAGACAAAATATCAGCTATCGCTATATTTAATTATATTATTTAAAAAATATAATAATTTCAGAGAGTAATAATAGTTTTTAAGAGATGTATATTTTTCTAATTAAAAAATTCGTGAATTCTTTTACTACATTTTAAAAAACATTTTTAATAATATAAATGAATAATTCCCTGTACAATAAATATCGTATATTCTTTCGAAAGAATTTCTCGTCTTTTCTGTATGCGTTCTTGCATTCTATATAACTCTTTCTCGCGTCTAATATATTGCTCGTTTCGTCTAACACGTCTTTAGCGATTGCACGTGCATAGACCCTAATTTACCCTCCTGTCCAAGGGGAAAGCCTATGAGATCCCAGACGCCTCCCTCGCGATTTCCATGCCAACGAGGCGAATCCCGAACGCTCTTTTTCGCACAATCACCAATGCCAAGGTCGGACCGAACGAACGATGGAACGGACAAACGACGACGACGGTATCCACCAACCTGGGCACGTACGCCCCGCGTTTATTATGCACGCGAGTCTTCTCTGCATCGCGAAGACGTCCGAGAGAATGTACTTTGGCTTTATGGCCGACCGCTGGGACACGCACAATTCATCGCGAGACACTGGCTACTTTTCTCCCGGGACGTCCTTGTCGACTTTAGCCAGGAACAAAGGACGATATTCTAGCCCGGTGTTATGGAGCTGCATCGCAGCACGCGAAATCGCCCGTGACGGGTTAAAGCCGAAGAGCTTTACGATCCATATTGCCGGATCTATTCGACTTTCTCTCCCGGCGCGGCTTGATCGAAAGCTCAAAAAAGGAAAACACAGTGAAACGTTATCTCCGACCTTTCCCTGAGCGCGACTTGCGAAGATATTCTTAATAAGATCGCGAAAAGTTTCGGACCACCGCTTGACGAAAGTTTTCTACTTATCTACTCGACTTCTCTCTTAACAATTTTTCTCTCTACTACTACATATCTACTTATCCTTCGCTGAGTCATTTTCTTCTGAAATCAGAATCTGATCGAGTAAGAGATATGCATTTCATTATCGTATATTTGTCTTGTAGAGAAAGTGAAATAATTGATTTTTTAATGAAAAAAGCTGATGTTATCAAAAATAGCATTTTCATTAATTATAAATAATTAATCTAAACGCTTATATATATAAAATTAATCTATTTAAATTAATCTAGATATATTTCTATGCAATCTTGAGCTTTCTATTGCAAACATATAATACATGTATCAGACGCTACGTCCACAGATATCGCAATTTTAACTTCACTTGTTCAGAATCAAGTCCATGTTCGTTCGGAAAAAATGTAATTAGCATTGGTAATATTTTTTTGTATTAGCAAACTTTCAATTGTGATCGCTACATGCAACGTACGTCAAAATACGCATAGCGCGTGATACCAATAGTCATCGCAGATCACGACTAACGGTCGCAGGTCGAATCTGGAATGACGGGATGGGTTCGGAAGGCCAGTCACGAGTCCGTGGCGCGAATCATGTAACCGAGTGTCCATTCGCCACTTGTAATTAGTTTTACGGGAATTCGATGCAGCAGCATGCAAACGTGCCGCATCGAGTCGCGACGAGCGAGAGCCGTAATCGAAAGACAGCAGGGCGGAGAGCGCCGGGCAAGAATGTGTCTCGTAAATTTCGTCGCAATGTCCGAAATGTGCGACAAAAAATACGAAAAAGAGAGAAAGCTAGCAAAAAAAAGGAAATGCGTAAACAGAGCGAAGCGGGTAATCCGATATGGCGGCGTCACAGAATACGAGTATCTCGTAAGCTTTAACGACGCACAAAAAACGGCGGTCTTTTTTTTTACACCAAGTCTACCCTCGTTAAAAGTGAAACGAATTAACCGCATCCCGCGCGGACTAATTTCGATTTGGAAGAAGAGCCATTCCGCATCGCGTTGATAAGCTACAATTGAAAATTCCTGAGGCAACGCGCTGTCGATCGATCGCGATAAAACCCCCTTTGGAAATAGCATCGATACAATGCCGGGATACTTTTTTATAGAGAGCAGTGAAATCGCTTCGAAAAATCCAATTTCCCGTTTAATGATTTGGAAGTATCGATGTAATCGTATCGTATAACACATCTACCTGATAGAAACCAATAATAGTTGACATTTGTAGATTTCTAATGTAAAATATAGATTACTGCAATTTTCATCGTTATGTGAAAATTTTATAAAATCTAGCTGAAAATTGCAATCGTCAAAAAAATAATATTAATATTAATATTTTTTTAAATGATTATTTTTAATAATTAAACGAGAAAAGGAAAGAGAGAGTGAGAAAGAGAAAGAGAGAACATAACTACTGTGTGACTGCTTCCATTTAGAAAAGTTTTCCCTTTCAGAAAAACTCCATTTAGTAATTTAAATTTTTAGTGATCTAAAATAGAAATTAATGTTAAAATTTTTTTAAGCGCACTGATTTAACATAAATGCAATTTCTGACATGTATTGTTGATTAACTAATTCTCTATTACCAACGTATATAAATAATCCAAAAAAATCCCAAAGTACAGTTGGTTAAATTTAACTTTATGCGTCAATAAGACACGTCAATATTAATCAACGTGACAGTTAAAAAATAAATACTACACTCTGTTAAAGCTTTCCAATAAAAAAAAGCGAGTCTCGTAAAAGATTCGGCGTATCCTCCCTCGAGACGTATCGTGGAATATTCAACTATAGCTAAAACGAACGCGACACCGACGATATCCCCGTAATCCCCGGAATCAATTTCAGAGGAGACCACTGCCGATTATATAGCGAGGGAGCGCATTAAAGATACGGTATGCGAACGAAGGCTTTATAGCGTGACAGGTGAAACTCGGTAAAATCGCGTCGCGGCCGATCACAGCAAGAGCGTTTTAGCGTGGATTATAAATGAGGCGACTCGACGCTGACGTTCTCTCGACGATGGCGATAAGCTTAAGCTGCCACGCATCCAAGGCGTCGTCGTCTAATCGATAATTACGGGTGATCGTCTGATCGCTCGAGTAATCGATCGAGAGAAGGGATGAGCGTCGTGATACCTGGCCACTCGCGCTATCATGGTTGTCTGCTTGCAAAGGTGACGATGGCACATCATCTTAAGAAAACTATCGACTTTTAGTTACGAGAGGCGACATGGAAATTAAGATAGAAAGACTTGTCTCTCAAACGCCATTAGATTGTTGCTTCCCATAGTGCAAATACGATGCTCTTTTATCTACAGTTTTATATTTCGCGTAATAAATACGGATGATGGAATACGAACGCTATATATGAGAAAAAAACAAGACAGTGAGATCGAATGTCCTTTCCAATAGAATTCTAAATGAGAGAATGGAAAACTCGTAGTACCTTAATCCTTTAGTTATGGTACATGAAAATTTTAAAATACATTATAATTATACCCTCTGCAGATCTATTATTTCCAGAATAATAGCCGTGAAATAACAATGTCATAAATTAATAATGCATTGGAAAGGTCTTAATGGATTATTTATGTTAGGTAAAATTTTCTACTCTGATATGTATGTAAGAGTTAAAAATTAAATGTCAAAAACTTCTAAAAGCGTGTAGGAAAAAGTGAAATAAAATGTAAGACATCAGAAGCTGATGCAACGACTTATAATAATAAAAGCTGAAACTTGAAGATGCCAATAAAAAAATGACAGTGATCAAATCAGAATTTATTTTATCTTTCTAAAGTTCTCAATCTTTTGTTTCTCTTTCGAAAGACGTAAACTATATTTGCTTCATTTCAAGTACAGTAAGCGTAGAAAGTACAGATAACATATGATGTTGAATATATTATAACGAGTATCAAACAAAGAAAATTCGTTCAACATCCAACTAATTCATTATCACACTTGTCACGCGTTTTTACATGTATTCGAGGCAGGAATTATTTCCAATCACGTGTGTGTACGATATAGCTTTAGTATATATAGTGTCTGCAAATGACGTGCTTCTTTGACTAATCCAACTTTTATTTTTCTGTGACGAGAAAAGAATTTTGCATAATTAAAGATTAATCTTTAATAATCTTGAAACTTAATCCTAATTTAAATTCCTTGAAAAATCACGTACATTAGATCTTTTATATATATAAAGAAGAATCTCCTTTGTTTACACAAATTAGTCAAAAATCTTGACTTATTTTTAAATTATAATCGAACCATATTTGGATTAACGGATGAATATAGGATTATTTTAATGGTCCAGGTTTTAATTTCGAAAAAATTTTTGAGAGAGAACTCTATTTACTAGTTATTTGCAAAAAGCTATTTGTGTTCGAATATCTTTATAAAAAAAATATACAAAAAGAATCTCGCAATGTAAAAACATGGGCGTGAATTTGTGGCCACTGCATGTACATCGTAACGCGCTGTCGAGCGCGATAATACCGTGGCCGATATTCAGTACGATGGATTTCGATTTATGCCGCGGTGCTCGTGAGGACGTGTTTCCCTTTGCCTCGTCAATGCCGCACCATCGGAAAATTGCGATCGGTAATTCTAGTCGCGTTGTCGAACGTGCTAGTAACGGAATTACTGGATCTAGTGGCGTTTCCGGGGGAGGTAGACGCCAGACGCGAAACTACTCGCAACAATCGACTGTCGCTTCCAACAAATTAGCTCGTATTAAACAATAGCTTCTTTCTATGTCTTTCCTTCATAATAAAATTTTACGCTAGATGAAGTATAAAAGTTACTTTGCTATTAGTATCTGGCTACAGATATTTGCTGCAGCAAATATTTTGAGATAAATATAAATATGTAATCAAAATTGAACAAAAAGAAAATAAGAAGAGAAAAAGGCTCAAAAAAGATACTTGTACCTGAGGATTTTTACATCGCTATTCATTACTCGTTTATTCAAAAAAATTCTCTGGTAGCTTGATAAGAGCAAGAATTTGTAGTACATAATTAGGACGAAGTCCTAATTGAACCTAACAAAAGACTTAGAGTGAAGCGAAAGTACAGGAAGCCGCGGTTAAACTTCCTCTGACGATCCGTGTTCTTTGTACGGATTCCAACGTTAATCAGGCTTTGTTAATATATCCGTGATGTAAAAGATAAGAAAAATTTTATCAAATTTTTATCTTTTATGTAAAAAAAAGAGTTCTTACTTTTTATTTATTACATGATTGGCATAAAAATGTATAAAATTGTAGAATATTGTTTATAATTAAATAAAATTTTTTTATATTATAATGATGTTTATTATATATGGTTAATAATGTTTTGAACAAACTTTGAATAAAAATTAAATTTTATGAATTAGTAAAATTAAATTGAAAATTTTCTCTTCAGATTAAAATTAAACTTTTTATTTTGTTTCTATTTTAATAATTTTTATATGTACAGAAGAGTAAATTTTCAATCATCTTATTTCTTATCATTTTAGTTTACGATAGTATTTTATATTTGTAACTTTTGTGAAAAAATGTGTAATCACAATCAGTGTTAATGTGACAGAAATTTGTTTTGCGATATTCTACAAAATAATTATTCCACTGCGCGCGCGAGTAAATGCATAAATCTGCGTTGTTTCACGAGAATTCAGGCAAGTTAAGAAACGCGATTGAAATTATGGCGACAGGCTCTTAGTTTCTCTATACGTATAGCACTCTCTACGGATCTTTCCGGTCTTTCTAACACGCGGATTCAGATGGCGACGGCTACGGAATAGAAAGTAGACGCAATCTCTCCTTGGAACAGTCGGTTATTCTTGGAATACTCCGCAAATTTATAGTACAGTAGTGAGAGGAAACTCTGAGAAGTTTCTCATCCCGAAACTTATTAATTAATAATCTTACCTTAAGGACGGATGGGATCTCTCGATTGCGTTTAGCGCGACACTCACAATGTACTTTGTCGCGCGATATTTAATGAAAAGATGTGAGTATAATAATATAGAACGAAAGAGAAAATTCAATCGGATTAAAAACACGTAGTAAAAGCGTTGATTCATATCTTCACGAACTCATATATTAAACGTATATAGATATGCAAAATGTACATACACATATATATAGAAATAGAACTAAAATATCTCAATTTTTCAAAATTGTGTTAAAAGTGCACTTTTAGTTCTATATATTATTGTGAATTTTTTCAAATAAAAGTTTACAACAGAATTAACATTCAGCACTTTTGATTCAATTTTGAAACAAAAATCCAAGGAATTTGTTCAAATTTGTACACATATGAAAAATCTCTCAATTTTAAAAAAATCTTGGAAAATGAAATCTATGATTTGTGTTGCTTTTATCAAAACTGTATGATACAATACCAAATATAACAGCAAGAATAATGATTAAAAAAACAGGGGCAATCTCAACTATTTTTTTCGACCGCCTCGATTGTGCGCGATTACTTTTCGCAGTAAGAATAGCAGCGAATCGAATTGAATCGACCGGGCCAAATGAATACTTCATAAAGGTCCTTCAGTCGTATTCCATCGCTCGCCGCACTATTAACGGTTACGAACTCGCGAGCAGCTCCTCTCTTCACGATCGACTCGGAGGCGATTCTGCGAAAGTAACGTCATTAAGACGAAACTTGAGGAGGTCTCGAATTTAGAGAGACCGATCGGCCCGCAATCAAGAAAAACCCCCTCATTAAACTTTCCCCTCGGAATAAGAAATCGGCGGAAGGGGGAAATGAGTCGAGGCCGCGAAAAATAAAAAAAAATTTAGAGTACGAAAGTCGAGAGCGACTAGTTGAGAAGAAACGGTAATGAGAAACTCGAGATAGAGCGAAATATTCAAACTATCTTTTATTCCTCTCGTAGAACAACTAATAGTTGCTGATGGCAATTGTTACGATCATTGAGACTTCATCAATAACCGCGCTTCTGTAAATTTCCGGGCGCTAATTATTAATACAAATTATTATATCGGTTATTGAGATCAAACTATCGCAACCATGACAATAATAATTATACAAATTTAATCATAATAGTCCAAGGGGTCAAACTATATTAATTCATACATTATTTATATAACATGATATAAAATAACTTATTTAATAATGGATAAATGAAGAACATATAACTACTTCATTGATCTAATGCAATAGTCAGTTTATTATTAATATAATCGCGATATTATTCGCATATTAATATATATTTAGTACGCGCATTTACATTTAAATGGATTCTACAAACTGATCAGTTCCAATCATCAAATATATTATAATAATATCCGCGCGTTTCTTCTGTTTTTTTACAAATTTAAAAATTAAAAACCCGATTAGAATATTATGAAATCTAAAAGTGCTAAAAATCGATATCGAATTATAAAGATAGAAACTTAAAAATTGGAATAAAACAATTAAGAAAACAGTGGAAAGTGTTATTTTCTTCAAATAAGCATGTTCATTAATTCCAACGCAAAATTTTCTTGCAAACTATTTAATTAATGCGAATACTTTGTGTATCTCTATAATTATAAATCTTACTCTATAAAACACGGTTAAATATCCCATGAAGCAAACGCGTTTATTAACTCGTAGGAAATTTTCCCGAAAATTTCTTGCACCCTACTTTTTACTCCTCGGTTATCGCGACGCTTTCAACTCGATTTCGTCGAACCGTAGGAGCTTACGGGCAGCAGGATCAACAAAACGTGGGAAAGAACGGGGCCGGCTAGTTCACAGAGATAAGGAGAGTCTCGTTTATAATAAGCGCTTGTCCACTGCCCACACGTTCTCTCCCTCTCTCTCTTTCTCTTTCCGTCAAACCGCCTTAGTGTGTTACACCGCACGCGCGAGTGAATGCCTTATCGTTTGATTCGCCTCGTTTGTTGCCGGGACTGCTGCTTCTAGAGAAAGGCAGGAAATCGCGTGCGGTTATGCCCGCGCACACACGACGTGATTCACGGGTGATACACGAATACGGGAAAGAGAAGAGACGCAAAAAGAGAAAGGGAGAGGGAGGATTTGTCGATCGGAACGGATTCGGGGTTATGGGTCGTCGAATAAAGTTATAACTCGTAAGCAAACCGCCGGAACAATGCTATCCCGAGGTAAGCGTTCCTCGACATCACGCAACATATTCGCAGGGAAATACGCAGAATCATGTGCACACATCCATACGTGCATCTACATGCGATCGGTGGAACGCTGAACGTGCATTGCTCTATGCTAGAATAATGTTCTTGCACTCTCCGCGCACATGTTTTAGGGATTTATTTCTTTATTTGAAAGGTTGAAGTAGATCCAAGGGATACCGCAGAACCTGAATTTATATTTGCAAAAATATCATTTTTTTAATACAAATGAAGACAGGTTTTATCATCGAGTTATATAATATATTCATATATTTGGCCATTTTATATCATAAAATAATTCTAGTCTATATAATATTGAAAACAGATTAGGATAGTGCTATTACATAATAGATATTATGGAGGCACTATATGTCTATAAAATAATTTTAAAAATTTGTTATGAATAATTCAATAAAGTTTCAGATATAGGTTTATAGGAGTATCCCCGATGTATCCCTGATATAATTTATAGATTGCGTTATATAACATGTCTAGGAACCTCGTCTAATATAATGTGTCTAATATATACTTTGCAAATTTAAATTAATTTTAATTCCTGCAATCTCGAGGAACGAAAAGTTGAAAAGGAAATCGAGACCTACTGATACGCGCGTGTTAGTCTGAACGAAAATCGTAATAAATTGATTCTCGAACCTCTCATTAAAATTCGAATCGATATCGGAATGTATATGCATATTAGCAAGAAAAAAACGTAGAGTAGGTCATCGCGCAAATATTCTACGCGGAATAATCTGCCGAGGATTATAAAAAGTAAAAGGTCGACGTGAATTGTTCGTGATCTGTTATTTGCAAGGTAAACAGATTAAAACGATAAGGTCGAATATGATTTACAGTTTGATATGCGTCTCCCGGTGTTTTCAATATGTTGGAATAAAGATTCGGTATATTTCCAGCATCATAAAGTTTCATTTGTGCGATTCATTTCGTATTTTATCGCGGAGGGAAAATCGAAATATCAAATGATAATATCAAATGTAAGAGACAGCCAGCTTCTCGTCAAAAATATGCGAGAAGGCTAAATGCTCCTCATAAAATACGCTTTCTATCGTCTAATCGTTTCTCCCTCCCTCCCTTCCTCTTCTAACACGGTGGCTACGACGTTCATTTAAAGCTTTGGCAAGCTCGAGACGCAAGTTGCGGCCGCATATTCGTTTCTTTCGTATTTTTCCCTTCGGTTGTAGCGAAGCAACGGGCGAAACGAAGGACTGCCCTACTTTCGTTATTGCCGAAGCTATTTCGATTGGTGGTAGATCGGATGCGCACACCCTGTGCGAGTCTCGTTCACCTCGATAAACTCGTTTGACGACGGGGAGGGGGAGTTATACGCCGATGCGATTCCCTATCGATGCAATTTTGAGGCGCTCATGACGGAATATCCGGCACGAGTCGAAACGATATCCACGGCACACAAATTCACTTTTAAGGGCTCCTCAAAATATCCCGAAAGAGCAATCGCAAACATGAGTTCGATTTCATCGGCGAGTTTTTTGCATATCTATCTACCTAGCTACTGATGGCGTAAAGCGTGTAACGGATTTTGCGAGAAAAACATCATAGTACAAGTTATAATTTTGATTGTCAATTATAACCGCAATGAATAGAACGACGTTTAATCTCTCCTGTTAAATTCACCTGTCTCGCGAATCGATTAAAAAACGAGGAAGTTGGACGACGATTTGGAGTTTCACCGGCGTAATCGGCAACCGGAGGAGAAGCCGGGTGTTCTCGGTGACCAGAAAACAACGCGATCGGCGGTTCGTGACGAAGAGAACAGAGAAGGCGAGGCAAAAAGGGCCCGAATGCCCCTTAACCACCGACGTCGGCGGCTTTGAGCGCGCGGCGATAACTCGCGAGGGGAAACGAGCCGGTGGTTATCCACTGCTCGCGGAGCGATTTAACGGCGGGTTTGCTCGGGCCGGGTTAATGATAGCCCGAGCGAGGAAAGTACCTCGCGACGGCGTCGGCGGCGGTGGGGCCCATTGGGTGGCACGACGCGGGTCAGGTGCTCTCGGTAGAAAGTGAACCAACCAAGTGTACTTGGAAGTCCCGAGAACGAGAACGAGAACGAGAACGTGAACGTAACCAGTCGGTCCGGCTCGTAAAGGAACAGGAGGGGAAGGACACACAGGAAGAGGCGGCCCGACGACTAGGTATGTGTCCCACTATCACGAGAAGACATGTCCCGATGTTACTGCTGACATAAAAAGACCTCTCCGCGAAGAAGACCGTACAGAGATTCGCTCATTTGCCGAGGATTTTAAAAAATAAAAGAGAAATCTCTTTTTCTCTCTCTCTCTCTTTCTCTTTCCCGACAATCGGACGTGAATTCGGGTTACCCGAAACGAATCGATGCAAACATCGATTATGAGAAGCTAACGAGGCTATTTTCAAAGTGCCATATGTATTTCGAAATTAATGTTAAATAATTTCTGTTACGATCGAGGCCGATTCGTTTTTGTTCGGCAAACGTAATATTCTGATCAAATAATTTAATCTGTATAAATTAATGCTCTTAATTAATTAAAGTGCCTATTTTAGAGAATCAATTAAACATTCTGGAAGGAATAGTAATTATATCAATAATATATTGAAAACTGAAATAAAAAATACCTTAATATTTAAAGAAAGAAAAGAATTAGATTAATATTGATTTTTCAACAATTTTGAAGCATTATAAAAATAGTAATAGGTTTACAAAAATTAAATCTATATTATTCCAAAAGACATTATATTATTAATTCATATAGTTTTTCTAATAAATAAAATTGTTTTAATATTATTAAATATTGCAAAAAATAATGTCATACGTAAATGCAAGATATAATCTCCATGTTAAAAATTTCTTTTTTAAATGATACGTTAGCATAATGATGTATCTTTGAATGTATCTTATAACTTTGAGAACAACTAGATTGGCAACTACTACCTCAATTATAATTAAGTTATTGACAAGGACGATTCTTAGACAGCTTAAGTTGTTAAACTGGAAAAGCAAGCCACTTTCTCAACAAAGTATATTAAATTGGTATATAACTTGTTACTTTAATAACTGTGATATATTTTGCTTGAGCAAATACTTATTATCTGAGAGATATAATAAGAATAAAAATATAATAAGAATCCAGGAGCAATATAAAAAAACTTTGCTGTTTCGAAAGTAAATAAAATATATAAAGGAAATAATTTTTTGGAGAGAATTAAAATAATTCTTTTTCAAATCAGAATAATGACAAGTGTGAAGGAAGAATTTTTTACTTGAATTTCACGAAAAACAAATTAATAAGGCTTCGATAAAGCTTATTAGCATTAAATCAATATACGCAACGAATAAATTCCATTGCCATTAAATTTTCATTATTTGTCCCCGATAAAGGATCGAGTATCTTGAAAAGTAATCTAATCTCCTACATAATTAGTACGTCGCGGAGTGCGGAGCAGTGGATGCAATTTTTGCTGGGAGCAAACCTTTCAACTTAACGAACGAAGTAATTTTCGATCGTACTCCCGGGCACATAGAACTTGTAAAAAGAGCGCAACTTTCGCGCGGAAGTATATTGAAGGGAAAAACGAGTTTCCTCGTCGGAAACACACTCCACGCTTTCCCACGCCCGAATCGTTCGATGCGAGTCGCGAACCACCGCTGTAAGTGCCGGCCGATTCGAAAATAGCACTTCTTTCCCCCGGCACTGGCCGTAAAAATAAAACGTAATCGATGCACATTGCGACGTTTGTCTCTGCATGGCTCGAGTTACGTAATTCGATGAAAAAAAATGGCAGATATCAATTATTACTCAATGTGATGTACGGCTAAACTTAAACTGAAATAGCTCGTGTTATTCTATAGTTGGTGTAATTGAAGGACAAATATAATGAGATGATATGCAATATTAGTCATTAATTTGTGAACACTTGAGAACTGATGGTTGGAGAAGAATAATTTATGAAATCTCACAAATGTGACACATGTTTAATTTTATTAATTAGAATTAAATATTAATTTGAATTGGATAAAATTATTCAATGTATTCTCTCTCTTGGTTTTCAAAATGTATTATGCATTAACAATAGTATATATTAATTATATATTAATTAATAATAGTATATAACAATAGTATATGTTCTATATATAATTCTCGTATGTTATTCATATATTAGCCTACATGTAATTCTCGTATAATTATTAATATAATAATAAATATTATAGTTATGATTATACACAATAATAAAAATTGAGAAAAAAAGATTTGGAATTTTTATACATTTATATTCAATAATGTTAACTTCGTTATTTCTCAAAATGGATATTTAAAAAATAAATAGGAAACATTAATTAAATTTGAGATATGTAAAGTCGATTTAAAATTTCTGCAAACACATATGTTTACACATGAACTTCTAGAAAAAAAACTCGTATATCGATTACGTTTCATTTTCATGAAATATGTATATGATTCTGAAATATGTGTTAATCGACGATCTAATTGTAACATAGTACACGTAGAGCGACAATATTACTTTCAATTACTTTCACATCGAGCGTTTTCCTTTTCATAGCGAAAACAATGCCAAACTTATAGACATGCTGACATTATATGTACTCTATCACTTCTATTAAAATGACACATGACAATGATAAGATAAAATGCTTTTCAAATCTTAAATCTATGATATATATATATATATATATATATATATATATATATATATATATATCATATATATATATATATATATATATATCATATATATATATATATATATGATATACATATGATACATATATATATATATATATATATATATATATATATATATATATCATAGATTTAAGATTTTAATATATATATATATATATATATATATATATATATATATAAATCTAACATTAATTCTTCTTTAAAGAAACTTTGATTCATTGTTGTATTTCCTTTTATATTTTCTCCTACATAGAAATAAAAGAAGAAAAAAAAAAGATTTTTTTAATTTTGTATAGTAATCATAATGCAAGTCACACTGTCTGCGGCAGACTTGTGTAGTGACAATTTTTAATAAGCCCTATATAGTGACTATATCCAAAGACAACATGGATCTCTTTTAAACATGAGCTTTTCGTTCATTTAATTGTATGGAAGTTCTCATTTATCAACGTTACGAGAGCTCGCCTTTATTTATCAACGTGACGTCAAAGTCGAGCCCTTTTCTTCTAAAGAAAATTTATCTTTTTAGAGAAACACGATACTTGTGAAGCACATCTCAGCGCATGGAAGAAGCGGACAAACAACGCGTTAATGAGGACACCCGAGTGACACGAATTGGTAGCGCGTGCAATTACAATTCATGACTCGTGTTTGCTTTCAGAATCGTAACCAGGGGATCGTTCCAGCTCATGAAAACCTAAATTTAAACTCGTGTTTTAGAATTCGTGTTAAATTCAAAAATAAACTTAATTAATATTACTCAATAAGTCATTAATTCTCTATAAAAAGTGTAACATTTTAAGAGAAATTAGCTATTATGCTATTTTTGAAAAAATATATGCAAATATTTTCGGTATTTTTATAATTAAAACATAATGTGGAAAGAGATGAAAAAAGAAAGAGACAGAAGAGAAGATTCATATAAAATAAATTTTATATGATAAACTATTATTGATGAGACATTAAAATAATTATTAGATTTTCTTGCAATCAGGATAATATCAAATATAAAAAAAATTGATACTCGAGCGATATTCGCAGGATTTGTGCAATCGCGACAGGTGTCATCCTCGTCACACCCTAGTTACCAGGCCCGTTTCAGACAGAAGAGAAGACTTATATAAAGTAAATTTTATATGATAAACTATTACTGATGAGACATTGAAATAATTCTTAGATTTTCTTGCAATCGGGATAATACCAAATATAAAAAATTATTGATACTCGAGCGATACTCGTAGGATTTGTGCAATCGCGACAGGTGCCATCCTCGTCACGCCCTAGTTACCGGGCCCATCTCCTCGCGTGCGTACACATCGTGTGCGCCGAATAACGAATGAATCATGCCGCGTCGGTGTATACGCAAAGCGACGACGGTTCACTTTCTCCCCTCGGTTTCGTCCTCAATTACACGGAGTCCCGGAGTGGGCCCTCCTCCCCTTCCTGCTGTAATTATACGGGTGAGATGCCTCAGTGGGCGGCGCGCGACGGAGTGAATCGCGGATAACAATTTTCTTTTTCGGGCCCGAAGATCCCTTTCACTCGGCCCGCTGACGCGAGACCTGGTTTCCTTCCAGCCCAAAAAAGTAGCATTCTCATTACACGGATGTTGTCAAACATCCAAATATAGTTATAACGATATATACGTATGTATGTCGTAATCGTTATATTGCGCATATAAAAAATAAGAAAAATATATTAATAAAAAATTGTTTAACATATATGCTTTATGTATATAATAATTTCAAAATATATTAAAATATGTATATACATAATTACAATAATAATTTAAATCAATCTTTTAATTAAATTTATTATAATAATTTTAATTCTCTCTCTATTTCCATCATCATAAAGATTTTCATGAAGATACACTCATAAAAATTATTAAAAAATTCAAACGCGAAGAAAATCTCAAACAATAAATATTTAACAATATATATTTTTTTATTATATTTGTACTTTGAAATTATAATATAAGAGTGGATAATAAGAATGACTATTTTATTTACTCGGCATTCAATACGTTCTATCGAGATTATTTTATTTACTCGGCATTCTATACGTTCTATCTATGAAATCATTCATAATGGCGTTGTGTCCCATTCAGTCGCCTAAGACATTAATGCTATAAAGTTTTTTTCCAGAGACATAAAAGATAAAAAAATCAGCAATGCTTAATGTAAATGTTTAGAGAATATTTGTAAAGATGAGATGTTAAGAGAGATTGTTTGTGAACATTTTTCTCTAACAATGATTTCTTTTTTAATCGCTGCATGAATTTTTCAAAATAATTTAATTATTAACAAATGGACACGCGTTATTCCGCGAGGGTTTATCTTTTTCAACTATGTATGATCGGATGGGTAAGTATGTCCAGGGGTGGATAGATTGATCGGGCTTGGATTTACGCTTCATAGAAAACGAACGCTCATGGAGAACAAATTGTTGTTAGAAAAAGAGAAAGAGAGAGAGAGGGAGAAAGAAAGAGACTCTCTCGTTGTAGGGCGTGCACCTATTGTGTTGCGCGCATTTTTGCCAGTTATCCGATCGCCTGAAAGGTCTCGGCTGTACCATTCCGTTTATCCATTGTTCTCTTCAGAACTTTTACTATTCGATACCACAACATCACACTGTACATCGTTGCCAGTCATTTCCCCTTCGCGGCTCCCTCGCCGCTTCTTCGTAGCGGCATTAGGATGTTTCCGGTCATCATCCTTTTCATTCTCCCTTCTCTCTCATCTTCTCAACGCGTCTTCTCCACCCTTTCGTTTCACACGGAGTTACCCTCTTATCTTAAATCACGCGGAAAGTATATTTATATTTTATCAGAGTACAGTCGTCAAACGCATCTTGTACACATTTCCTCGTCAGGATATATTGTTTTTTTCGTACGAAATGAGAAAATGTATAATATGTATCAAAGAAGTAAAAAGATATGAATTAAAAAGCTTATTTTTTGGAAAAGCTTTACAAAAATTTAGCAAATGCACATATCAAAATAAATAATCAAATATTGATAAATACATATAATCTTCTAATCAAATATAAACTCACTCATATATAAAAAAAATATCATATATAAAAAAAATATAGATTTTAAATGTCTTCTTGTGTAATTCTTATTTATAGAATTTGTTATCTTGATATTACATCATAAATATATTTTAAGTACATTAAAATTTTTATATTAGATAGAAAATTTAATAGAAAATCTGTTTTATATTAAAAGCACTGAATTATATTAAGTCTAAAAACAGTTATAAAAGCAACAAACATTTAATGAGTCTTTTTAATTCACTTTCCATGTAAAATAAAAACCTTTTTTAGGTCTTTTATAAATGGATTTATACGCATAACTAATTTGTACAAATAAATTTTGTAAATTTTTACAATATATATGTATACAGCCTTTTTGATTTGTACAAGTTGAAAAATGATCCTGAACTCAATTTAATAATCTGTGATAATTAGCAGTCGAAAATTAATTGAAAGGGTTAAAATTCGTTCGTGAAAACAGTGATTTTTTTTCTTAATAAAGTACACATCCTTCATATAAAGTTGCAAATTTGTTTGCCTTTGAACGCACATACATGAATCCGCGGATTATTGTAGAAGCTTTCGCGAAACCGTTGAATTGACAAATACGATTATGCGAAAGTACATATATAATGATTTATATAGACATATTTGGCAATCCGCGGTGTTATGTGAGAGCCAAAATCCCGGAAACAAATTTATGCGCATTGTATCCGTGAGGATCTCTCGGCGCGGCATCGTCGTCACGACTTTCCAGAAGTAACGTGACTACAATTACGCCATAATTGGCCTAAGTGTGCCCATTGTGTTCATGTCCCTTGAGTATCGCCTACAGGTGTCTCCTCTATTTTGTTGTGTATCGTGATTTACGTTCTTCGGATTGGAAAATATCGGAGACCAGTTACATCGAAATCCCTGTGTCTTTTCGTGTATGCGTCTCTCCATCCGTTTTCTATTTTGCAATGACTTAAAGCGAAAGAACCTACACCTTTATAATTTTACATTATTTTGGCTATCAGAAATTTTTCTGAATATCAAGGAGATAAAACTAAATTTATAAATTATGTATGTATATATGTGAAAAAGAGTTATTAGAAATGATTTTAATTCAACTTAAATTATTAATTTATTATTGATAAATTATCTCATTACTAAATTATTAATAAAATATATGATTAATAAATTATTAATAAATTATATTATTAAATTATTAATAAATTTAATTAAAAGATTAATTTAAATTATTATACTATTATATCTACTTTTAATATATTTAAGAATTATTATATATATAAAGTATATAGTATAATAAACAATTTTTAAATAATATATTTTTCTTATATTTTACTCTTTTATGTGCGCAATATAACATAACATAAATGACAACATATATTTTGAAAAAAATTCCAAATCTAAATCTAAATAGAAAACATCATTCCATATTAATTTAAATGATATACAGTAATACTTTGTGTATTTAAACAATTATAACTGTTTAATTCTTGTTCAAGAATCATATTATGAATAATTTTAATGAATAATTTTAACAAAATTGTTTTATTCTTTATGAAATGAGAGATTTTTCATGTGAATTTTTAATTTTTGATTATTCTCTGCCTTTTACTTTCTCAACATAAATATTTAAGTACATATGTTATAAATTTTATTATTGATATGAATAAACAATATATTAATTCTCTGGCAGAAAATATACAAATAATTTTTTGAGAGAAAAAATGTATTCTAATATCTTTGATAACTCTTTTCTCTCAACAGATGAAATTTTTCCACTTACCTTGTAAGTTGTCCAACATGTATGTCAGCAGCTTGTTCGTCCCTGCAGGCTCCCCTGTCCCGTACAATGTCAATACATCCTTGCTGAGTGGATTTCCTTGAAGTCCAAGCACTTGTAATTGGAACAATTTTCCTAGTTCGTACGGTAACACACGAAGGTAGTTTTGGTTCAATAACAACTCCCTGAAACAATATAAACATTTTATAATAAAAAAAAGATATAAAGTACATTAACATGCATTGATATTTCTCAATTTAATTTTGTTTACTTTATATTACCTGAGGTAGATAAGGTCCCCCAGTTCAGCAGGTAGACTACGCAGCTTATTGCTGCTGAGATCTAAAATGCGCAAGTTGGCAAGACGACCAATTTCAGCTGGTACTCTCTGCAGACTATTGTCATTTAGATACAAAGCTGTCAGATGAATCATTTGCCACAAATTAGGGCTTAGATTTCTTATACTGCCTGTTATCTCCAACTCCGACCAATGAGATTTCTTCCCCGATTGATAGTCTTCAGGGCACATGAGTGTGTACATACGACGTGGGTTGGAGTTCTCATACTTGTCCTTGTGATTGCGGGACATGTTATGATATTCTAGAAAAGAAACAAAATATTTCTGTAAAATAATATTTTTCGTTCATGAATTTTTGTTTTTATAAGTTTAATCATTATACAAAATCAAAATCTATTGCATCTATCATATTTCTTGAATATAAATATCAAGAATAAAAATATAATTAATTATAATATATTTCTCAAATATAACTTGATTTTTACTCGAAAATATGAAAGAACTTTTGCATAAATCATTTTATTATAATTATATCCCTCTACTAGAATATGAGGAGTTGACGAACAATACATATTTCTTGACTCTCGCTACTCAAGTTACTATGTGCAACTTGATTATTTCGAAGAAAATGAAGTAAGAAAAGACGCACGTATATGAGAGATACAGCGCAGTTGCTATAAAAGATTAACACTGTTAATAATCCAATTATTAAAACAATCGTCAAGTTTGCACTTCAATGATCAATAGCCTCAGTGAAAGACAATGGAAAATGTAGAAGTATGCATCAACTTTATCACATATCGAGCACGAAAACATTTCTAAAATTCACAACTACACAAAAATAACGCGAACAAATATCATGAGACAAATGATTCGACGGATTTCATCTATTCCATACTAATGATACACCAGGTACAACCCATAACCTATGAGAGCGAAACAAGGTTTTTGAGACTCGTGCTGGTTAAACGTGACGGAAATTCACCGATTTTGACGCGAAACGCGACGCCAGACTATCCGGAAGAAGTTAAATCGCGAATTTCGCCAGATGATGGCGAATTTTTTTAGCGTCAACTACTCGTCCTGTCGAGAAGATTCGTACGCTTACGACGACAAGTCGACGCGTTCGCGCGATTTCCCCGGCGAGGACGTAACAGAGAGGGTCAAGAGCGACGGCTCGAATGCGAGATGGCATTACGTACCTTCATCTACCCCTTCAGCACAAACGGGACACGCAAAAAGTTGTTACCGAGTGAAAATTTCCGCGTAAACAAAACTACCTTGACAAACACGGATCCTCCATTTATCAACTGCACCGATCGTGCGCCAAACGAAGCTACGCGATTGGCCGACTCTTTTCGGAGCAGCCGACGTCGCGAGGAACGATTCACGAGTGATGCCAACATCGAAGAGACACGAGTTATTGGCAAGCGTGCTCCTTCTAATACGTCATTCGCGGCTAACTTTCTGGAATCGTTTCTAGAACAAGGAAGATGTTGCTCTCGTCTTATCGCGAATAAAACGAGAGCAATAAATAATTTTTCCTCGATAAAATATGATCGATGCATACATAATATATTTATATACCTGGCAATCAGCTTGCATCCGTTGCATTTTTGTTGCACTTTGGAAAAAGGATAACTCGAGATATAGGTCTCTTAACAGCACACATGTCCAAAAGAGAGTTCAGAGGTTATCCAGAGGACATCCAAAGGACATAAAATATCCTCTGGCTATTAGAGTCCATATTCTGAATCCTCTTTTGTGGGCCACAGCTTTTGATCGATTCCGAATCTAATCTAAGGAGGGCCGCGGGCACGGAAATCACGATAACGGCGATTGCGAGGAGTGTCAAGAAAAACTTTCGTCACGTTACAATATACTCGTGATAATTATTCGCGTGTGAGAATCACTTTTAAACGATACCGATCGCGAGAAATATGGAATGATTCGAATCCGACTCCGGCGAGCCATTACACTACTAACTGCGATTTGAAATCTATCGAAATGCAATTGCGATTCTCGAAGTATCGAATTGAAGTACACGCAATATGTGAATTTGTCACGATGACCGCATTCAGCGGACTCAACCGCTAAGTAGCAATCGAACGTGATTGGTTTCTACTTTCAGGTCCGGCCAATCAGCATCGAATTACATCGGAAAATCTAATAATGTTGCCCAACTGTTGAGTCCGCTGAATGCGGCCAATAATATATGGGCCTGTTCTTTTTAGCTGCACTGCTGCACTAGTGCAATTAGTTAGAGTGAAAGAAAGTATGTTTGTCTCTTTCTAACTTATTGCACTAGTGCAGCAGTGCAGCTAAAAAGAACAGACCCTATATATATATATATATATATATATATATATATATATATATATATATTATTTTAGATAAGCATTATAATATATTATTATATTATATTATTATATTATATTATATTATATTGTTAGAAATTTCGAAAAAGATTTGAATGTGAAAAAATATTAAAATGAATAATCTAGGTATATGACATAATCCTAGGTATGTAAGTTTGCTTTCTAGGGGAATTAAACGAGAAAGCTTGGTACTGCATTGTTCTTGCTAACAATAAAATTATATTGAGTAATTTCATGTAATGCACGTGTTTATATAACGAACATATATTTTCTATAAGATTTTTTTATTATGTTCCAATTGGCGTGTCATTTAATGAAATTAAAAATTCTTCCGAACATCTTTATCTATGTCAGAGATATTGATAAGCATTATGTCAGAAAATATATCTGAAGAGGAGAATAGTTTATTCAGAGGTAGATAATCGACAAAATTACGCACATGTATATTTACAAGTTTTTTTTAACTACAAAGGTTGTCCATAATTGTCAATTTCTTATATTATTGTTATACTTGATTTTTACAATGCAAGTATTAATGGTAATGATAATATATTTATTATAGATTATAAAAGCGAAAACTTCGATGATAACGACTTACAGTCCCGATTATACGCAGAAATCTATTATGAATCAAACATCGAGGACGAACCAAAAACCTCGGATACTTCAAGGATTCAATTTGCTAACATGGTTACTGAATTAAACACATCAGAAGGTATGCAACAAAAAGAGGACAAGCAATTATTAGAATTTGAAACTACTAGAGATAAGTCTAGTAAAGCTAAAAAAACATCAAAAGAACATTGTAATCAGAACACTCCACTATCAAACGAGGGTTCTGTCGTAGAACCATTAATGAGCAATGACACGTTGCAAGCACAAAATTCAACTGATGATCCTAAATCAGTGGAAATTCAGACTAATACAGACAAATTATCTGATCGAGAAATAAATCTTGTAATACATGAACATGACAATAATGACAATCCAGGAAACCTTTCAGTAGGAAAAGGAAAGAAGTGCAAGGAAAGTGTTGCCAAGAAGCATAAATCTTCTAACCATACAAAAAGTAAACGTCAAGAAAGTTCCTTAAATGATTATACTGCTTCATCAAATGACACAATACATTCGAAATGTAATGTTGTTTTAAAATGTATGAAAAAAGAAGTGGCCTTAAACAAATTATTAAAGAACGATGAACAAACTTCAGACAGTTCTGATTCAGAAGAATCTATTTTTGAAGTACCAATTCCACCAAAGCCAAAACCACCACTTATAAATTTGCAAGATTCCGATGAGGAAAAAAATGATACAAATTCAGGAATGAATAATCTAATTTCAGAGAAAATCCCAGCTACGAATTACAAAATTACAAGAATATCAAGCAGTTATCAAGATACATCTTTTAAAAATAAAAATACTGATAAATCTCTACATAATAAGAATACAACAGTAAATACTGAGAGTACCCATACACATACACAAGAAATTAGAGAAGATATTGTTTTGAATTGCACAATAGTTCAGAAAGGTGCCAAAAGTATAAATGAAATTAAACAGTCATCTAAAAGTGCAGAGTTAAATAAAAATCAAGAAAAAGTATCAACTGAAGATACAAATCAAAATTCTACAAAACAATTGTCACAAAATATATCTAAAGAAAATAATGCTAATTTCCAACAAAAGATATTTGTGACTCCAGGAAAATATTCGTTAAGAACACAACAAAATATTGAGGAAAATAATACACATAATAGATATAATTTAAGAAGTGTAAGTAAAAACAATACATTAGATGCAAAGGCGTCATGTAGTAATAGTGATATAGCGATAAATCGAAAGAGACAACACAATGAAACCAAGGATTCTAAAGAGAAACGACAATGTATTGTTCAGGAATACAATCAAGATATTGTGCAGCAAAGCAGCAGTAAAGAAAGAGGAAACGAATCGAAGAATGAATACTTCAATTCAATGCCAAACGCAATGAGAAACTATTACTACAACTCGTCTCGCGATCTGGAAAACTTTGATGTTAGTAAGCTGCAGCAAGGCATGTCGAAAGATCCGCGAATGTGGATGATAATAGATGAGGATTTGATGCCAAGTCCTCCCAGCAGACAGCGTACTAGATTTTGGAATGTTAGATGCTCCAATTGTCATCGGGATGGTCACCAACGTTACGATTGTCCAGTGCCGCGTAAAATACCATGCTGCTACATATGCGGTGAGAAGGGCCACGTCGAATCTCGTTGTCCACAGAAGATATGTCTTACATGTGGTAAGCAGCAGAATACGTTTCGTAAAACTTGCGAGTATTGTCGTGTCCTGTATTGTACTATGTGTCATTCGATAGGACACGAGTCAATGGAATGTCCTGATCTGTGGCGACGATATCATCAAACGACCGACATGAGCAGCGTACCACAGAATCCAGACAACGTAATGAAACCGCCCAGTCTATTGCATTGCTGCAATTGCACCAAGCGCGGCCACGAGTCGTCCATGTGCAAGGAATATAGATGGTCGCAGCACTTTCAAACTCCGGCGGCAGTCACAAATTATATAGACGGACCGATGTATATGGACGGACCATATACAATGAATTTTTCAGATGATTTCGAAATTGATACTTTATCCAGGACAACAAGCAACAGATCGATTCCAAATAGTCCTAAAAATATTCAGCAGATAAGAGAAGAACATCCGAAACCTGCTGTCAATATAGATACGTTATCATCCAATGCAAAAGCTAAAGAGACGCCGATTTCACAAGGAACTTTATGCAATTCAGGAGTAGAAAAAAACTTGGAATCTCCTTCTGTGGTAAATAACATTCTTCGACCCGAAGAAAAACAAAAGAAGCACAAACAAAATGTAATAAATGAAGAAGAGTTTACCACTATTTTATTTTCGTTTGGTAAATTTCAGCACAAAAATAGCAAGAACGCGCGAATAATCTCGAGAAATCTTTCATTGCTCAAAAGCAATATGTCATCTTATGGAAAGAAGACTATAATAAGTAGTTTACCAAAGCGCCAAGTTGTTCCAGATTTCCTTAGGACATTATCAGATAAGGGGATAGAATTTGAACTGAAAACAGGCTTCACAGTACATCAAACCATAATTTTACAGTTAATAGCAATGAATGAATATGTAGAACTGATATATGATTTACTGCTTCATTGGCTCAATCTCCCAGACGATGAAAAAAGTTACGGAGTGGATGTGACTTTACCCATGAGTCCTACAAAAATGTTTAATGTACTGTCTTCGAGATTACCGCAGCTCACAAAAATGAGCTTTACGTGTTATGCTGAACATATACAAGGAGTAAATGATCCACGAGGACTTTTTAATTTGATAAAACGATATAAAAGACAATTGGAACAGCACAATGGTACCAGAAAGCAATATCTTCGCCTACGTACAAGGATGTGGCGTGTACAAGTCAAGCTTCTTATGATTGTCAACACTGAGCCTAAACCAAATGTTTATATTTCTCAGTTTCATAATGCAATGAAGCAACTCGAATCTAAAAAACAAAATCTGAAGATGGAGAAACTTGATAATGTCACTTATCTTAAACTCACTCTGCTTTATAACCATTTATTTGTGCCTCACACACCTGCCACTTTATACAGAACGCTAAGTCGCATTGAAAAACACGCGGAAAAGATGGCAAAGAATATGAATTGTGCACGGCTACAGGAATTGGAAAAGGATAAAATATATGAACAAGAAAATCTCGAATCATACTTAAATGTAAATTCCTCGGCATCTGCGACACCTTACATTTCGCAAGATATAAACTTTGCTGAAAATTCTACGATTAATAGTCAACAGAATACGACTAACGAGACATTAATTGAGAAAAGAGGAGTGGTCGATGTTTCATCTATAATCGATGAAATCATAGATAGCGATGATAACGAAGTAATGATAATAGAAGATTCTGTTGGAGAAAATTGTGGGACTATTATGTCATTAAATACTGAGATATCTAACAATGATAAATCAGTATTGATTCAAACAGAAGACAAAAATGAGAATCAAGTATTAACAAACGATTTAAACATTGAATGCAATACATCCGCGGGCAAACAGGATGTAAACACGAAACACCCGAAAAACATTACAAGAAAAGAAAAAAACAAAAAAAATAAATTATCGAGGACTGAAAAGAAACAAAAGAGAAATGAAAATATTTATCAGGAAGCGTCACTTCTCATAAAAGAGGCTCGTGCGCTTAATCTACCTCATATAATGAATGCAGCAAACGAATTGGAAAGAAAAATTAGCAACCGAACAATTCAGCTAAAACATGTCTACTCGATAAAAAATATGATTAGATTAGAAAAGAAATATCGTAAGAAAGTTGACTTATATTGGAAGGACTTAAATACATAGTTTTTTTTTTGCAAATATTATACTTTTGTTCAGATATTGCAATATCAAAAAGTTATTTGTATGAGATATGATATCTGCACAATTTTAAGTGTGGATGAAAAATTGTTTATGTGGGTTGCAATATCAAATAACCACAAACATGTGTATAATATATTTAAAAAAGACATATAATACACAGCTTGTAAAATATCTTGCAAACTACTTAATCACATACATATATTTCCATCCTTATTCTATTAATCATATATTTTGATAAATGTAATTAATGACATCTTAAGATAAATTTTGTATCATTTATGTTACAGTTGTGTAATATTTGCTATAATTAATTACAAATTAATTGTCCTTTTATATTGTTATATTTTTGAGTGAACTATTAAACAATTATCTTAATATTTTCTTATTTGCGTACATATATCCATTTATAACAATATTTCAAAATGTCATATTCATGACATTTATAAGTTAAGATCATATCATTTGTTGTAGCAAGTAAAACCTGAGTAAAAAAAAATTGTCTTTCTATATTGTTACGTTTTTGAATAAAACATTAAAGAATTAATTTTGAATATACATAAAAAGTATTTATTTTATGTTTCAGGAACAATACATATTTCTTAATTAATTTAAAATCTCAAAATTATTTGATTTACTTATGATTAAACTTCTTATATGTACACATATTTTGGTAGAATAATTAAAATTTGTCAATTTAAAAAATCAAAGTTTAGAATTATATGCTTCATGTTTCTAGGAATTCTATTTTATATGTCAAGGAATAGTAAATGATAGATACAAAATAAAATATGGATACTATATGGATACTGTTGCAATAACATTACATTTACTTTTCGAAGAGAACACACAAGTCATTTTAACATATATCAAAATGTCGACAAACTTTCTAATCGCAATATTAGTTTTAGTTTTGTACAGAATTCTTAAATATACAATATGCGTACACATATTTTTCTGCCTCAGACCATTTTAATGACCACACGCAATCAAGGTTCAACCAAATCAATCGTATCCATAACACAACACACAAGAAAGAAAAATCCTCTGGTTGTTATTTCTTCATCGGTGGTGGGCCTACCATGGGAGGCGGCGGTCCATTCATCGGTGGTCTCATGTGTCCCATAGGGCCTATAGGACCCATCATAGGACCCATTGGTCCCATCGGTCCCATCATAGGTGGCCTCATACCCATCATCGGAGGTGGCATTGGTCCATGCGGTCCCATCATCATTGGACCTCCTGGTCCCATGGGACCAGCTGGATGCATACCGGGTGGTGGCATCATTCCTGGAGGTCCTTGCGGTGGTACTCCGGATCGTGAGCCAAGACTAGAGCCGAGATTCGGTGGTGGCGGTATCGCCGCACCCTTGTTAGCCGCGAAGGGGTTGGAGGCGATCTTACCGGCCTTAAAAGCGGCTGTTGTTGCATCGATTAGATGCTGGGCCTGCTCCTCCATCCATTTTTGATAGAAATACTTCACGTTATCCTTGTGCTTGCGACCCTGGCAATGGGTCTTGCGTACACTCGGCGAATCATGTGTCAAATAAGTATCACAATAGTCGCAATAGTATTTCGGCATCGGTGCGTTTCTTGTAGAGATACTTACTTCGTTGATTTTTATTACGACTGGTTTTCTCGGCGTTATTTCACAATCATTAATTAACGTGAGCGATAGAGTATTTTAGCATTTTTTTAGGTTATATACCGGTAGCAGCCACAGGCAGCAGCTCATTGACAGTTTACAAGCGATCAAATCTCGATCAATCCGCATATTGGATTGGTCAATACTTGGGCGCAAACAGCCAATCAGAATTGCAGACATTACTTATTTTCATTTCTATAAATGGTGGTTTTATCGAACATTCCAAAATAGAAATAACTGCTGCCAACTAGTGTAATATAGGAATTTTTGATTTGTCAAAGACTCTAGTAATAATTAATCGGAACTTGAAAATTTAATTTGGTGAAAGTTTTATTAAATTCTGTTTATACGTTTTATAAATAAATAGAATAATTTGTAAAATAAAAAATGTTAGCTTTCAATCTTAATGAATTAATCGTAAAATATAAATCTAGTTATCCTTTTCTAATTAATTTCAATAATAAAATTTATAATAACGATAACAATGCATATTGTCATTAAAAAATTACAGAAAAAACAAATGAATTAGGAGATAATATTGCATAATTTACAGAACTCATTGAATGCAATAGTCATAATATTTTCGACTTCGTAAAAAATCAATGAACTTTAGATTTATTCTTTAGCCAGAGAGAAGCCTGAGAGGGGCCACGCTGCCATTTTTCATGGGACGCTTTTTCTACGTCGTACACTAGCGGCGCGTGCATCCATTTTACGCCGCCTGGAACTACATGGCCACATCCACTTTTAGGTGCCGATAAAACAGTCGGTTTTGGTTCATGTCCGTGCTACATCCACAATTTATAGCTCAGAAATAACATCCCGCATATAGACGTAATTAAAATATACTTTGTTAGCTGCGCGATTTCTTTTCCACATTCAAGTATATATTATAAATATCAATATTAATGAGATGCTATTAATGAGAGCTATTAATGAAATAAGTTTGTGTAATATACGTGTGTAGGATATTTTCTCGTGAATATTATTCTCGATAGAAAACAGAAAAGATAAATTATATAAAATTCAATAAATTGAATTTTATTTACTAAAACGATCTTAGAAGAAAGACAATTATAGACCATTTCCAGGAGATGTCACGTGAACACTACATATTTGATACGCAACATATATAACTCTTTTAAAAATAAATATAACATTAAATATATTGAAACTAAATTTTTTTATATTTCTACTAGTTTGTTATTGAACATAATTTTAGAGTTAACAAGATTCTTGCTAAAAACTAAAAACTAAAAATTAATCACATTAAACCGAACATTTCTCATTGGAATAATTTTCAATTAGATACAATTTTTTTATTTATCTAACAATAAGGAACAATTATCCGAATTATATCATGTTTGATGTCATTTTAAACGCAAAAATTTCATTAATTTATTTTAATTACTTTCAAAAAGATCAAATAAAATATAAAAGTTTTAGTTTTTATTTTATGGATATTTAAAATTATAAATTATTATACATAACGAAAAAAAAGTTTTCGATATTATTGAAAGCGAGAGCGAGAACGAATAAGAGCAAGCGAGATGACGTATCGTCAAAAGAGTTCCGAAGTCTCTTACGCGACACACCCTTTCTCTATAGTATGTCACGAGTATGTCATCTTATCAGAATAGAAAATAAAATGCATTTTATTCGTTTTAAAGTAATTTTAATGGAATAATGAGCATTTTGCAATTAAAATGACATCAAACACGACATAAGTCGGATAATTTGATGAATTTTATATAATTTATCTTTTCTGTTTTCTATCGAGAATAATATTCACGAGAATAATATTCACGAGAAAATATCCTACACACGTATATTACACAAACTTATTTCATTAATAGCTCTCATTAATAGCATCTCATTAATATTGATATTTATAATATATACTTGAATGTGGAAAAGAAATCGCGCAGCTAACAAAGTATATTTTAATTACGTCTATATGCGGGATGTTATTTCTGAGCTATAAATTGTGGATGTAGCACGGACATGAACCAAAACCGACTGTTTTATCGGCACCTAAAAGTGGATGTGGCCATGTAGTTCCAGGCGGCGTAAAATGGATGCACGCGCCGCTAGTGTACGACGTAGAAAAAGCGTCCCATGAAAAATGGCAGCGTGGCCCCTCTCAGGCTTCTCTCTGGTATCAACATGAACATGAACTATGAAGCAGAGAGAAGACTGAGAGATGTCATGGCCTGCTTTTAGGTGATCCCTGAAAGCGATACTCCCTCTATGAACATTGAAAACGTGGACATGAACTACAAAGCCAATGTCCATGAATGTTCTCAGAGGGTAACATATAACGTGCACAATTTTTGGTTTTGTTCCATGCTATGTGTACGAAATATTGATACGAATAAGAGTGCCGCAAGACGCTTATGTATATTAAATAAATTTTAAAATTATCTTATAAATAAGTTTTGTGTGGTTCTCTCTCTCTCTCTCTCTCTCTCTCTCTCTCTCTCTCTATATATATATATATATATATATATATATATATATATATATATATATATGTTGGAATTAGATATATACATATATTCTATGTATATATAGAGATACCGTCTCTTTTCGAAAGATATTATTAGCATTGAAAAATTTAAATATAATATATTTAATTCATTGAATCGTATCTATTCTATGTCTCATCACACGATATAAATAAGAAGTTGAACGTTTTTTATTTCAATGAATGTAACGCGTTCAAAGATGAAATAAATATTTTTCTATATATTCATTGTCATATTTATATTTTTATTTACAAAAAACAAAATGCCTGCTGTAGGGTAAAAATATTTTTAACCATATATTTCTATAAATATCTTCTTAATTAGCAGTAAATTGATCTTTGATATTCAACATTTTTTTAAATTATTTAAAAATTTAATTAATAATACATGTATAGAATTTGTTGTTAAATTAATCACTGATTCTTCTGAAGGATTTGTAATTAAGATTTGAAAAATATGGATGTTGCAAAATATTTTAAAAATGTCTTCTTTTATATAAAATATAAAGAATTCATATATTCCATTCTAATGTAGTCAACAGTATTTATATATTTTTATCATAATTTTCATAACAGCGTAATATTTTTAAGTTTAATACTTTGTACTAAATTATAAAATTTAATATAATTACAAAGTAGTAGTATTATTATTAATAAATAGGTTTAATATAATTTATTATTATTAATAAATAGGTTGTATGCAATTGCAAATTGTCTTTTAGTTTCTAATCATTTTCAATCATTTCTAGGATTATTGGAATATTAAAAGAATTGAAAGAAATAATGATCTTAACAACCCTATGAGTCCTAACAACCCTATGATCTTAACAATCCTATGAGCCCTAACAACCCTACTTCCTGATTAAAATTATTCGAGATTTGGGGAGCCTATCTCTAATCATATATATTTTAATCAATGCCCTAATCGCGTGCGAGCTTTTCTTCAGGCCAGTTGACCCTACCTTTCGTTGATCCTGGCCACTTTCTCGCTTGATCTCTAATCAGAGATCGAAAGAGGAGATAAACACTCCTTCTTTTGCCGGTTAATTATCGACAAATGAGCGTAAATATTTCACGCTCACCGTAACGATCGTTCGATTTTACGATCGTTCGTTAAATATTTGAATATAGCTTTTTATTTTAACTTTAAAATAAAGCCAAATTGCTACAAATTTCTATATATTATATTAGACTGCTAACACGGTCATATAGTAAGTCATTTATTATCATGTTACAAGTTATTTAATGAATTAATCATTTGGCTTTATATTAAGTTAAAGTAAAGTTTAAAACTAATATCTATAAATAAATTCTACGATGGATGAGCTAAGAAATTAGAATAAGATAAATGCGCGTTATAAAAATAAAGTAGTATCAGAAATTGATAAAATTGATAAAATTATTAATACGTGTTCTTTATTTAATAAATTAGACAAAATCTTTACTTGATCTTTTTTTTTTTAATTAATACTTCAATATATTTTCGCAATAGATGCAAAGCATTTCGAAAAAGAACTTATTAAAATTTATTTAACTTAATTTATTCTAGCTCATCCATTTTAAGGCAACGGATTTATCTACAATCTACATCTACATCTACATCTACATCTACATCTACAATCTCTACGAAACCGTTACCTTAAAATTAAATAAAAGTTTTTTTCACTCACCGGCACTGATGCGCAACAGCGGAGTTATCGAAGCTACGTTGTCTGTAATATACAAATATAAAATTCATTTACAACAATGCTCAAAATAAAATCAATATTTCAAAAAATTTGTATCGTGCGGAATTTTATATCCGATGTGTAAAATAATAAGCAGAGATAAACACGTGTGCAAAAATTTTATAAATTTTTGAAACTGTTTTTTAAATAGAAAGTTTTATATAATTTTTATAAAAATCTTTCTCTCTAATTTTCTTTTTAATTCATTTAAATAATAAGATCGAATTATTGTTCATTTATAACGATTTATAACAATTGATATACAAATAATAGATACTCACCATCAGGTTGCTCCGCCGATGCAAGATGCCTCTCCCAGGCCTCCTCCTCCTCTCATGTTGTTGACGCGCGATACTTTTAACGACACTCCCGCACTCACGAGCGATATTTTTATATCGCTATTTTCGTTATTTTACGCGCGATACTGAACGGCACCCCCGCACTATTTCGGTACGATTAAAATTTGGTCGCGCGATGTATATATTTAATATATATATACTTTCACCGACACTCCCGGTTTCGGTACGAGCGAAAATCCCATTTCATTTATGAGAATCAACTTCGAGCCAACAGGTCGGGAATGCAACGATACAACGAGCAAAGATTAGGCCCGAACCGGAAAGAAGACGAAACGATTGAGGAATAGAGGAAAATGAAGTTCACCAGCTCTTTTTCGCGCATAATTATCCTATCTCGTATCGAACCTGGACCCGCTAAGCACGATTTCAGGTGCTTCGCCCGGAACACGAAGTTTCCCGCTATTGCAGGACATGGCTACACCAGGCTGGTAGACGGCAAAAGAAGAGGATACCCACATTTTTTAAATGCTAACATTCAGCAATTTAGAAAATGGGGAGGCAACCCCTTTTACCGAGCGAAAATCGTGCCTAGGGGAATCCACTCGACTCCTCGACAGGGTTAACACACGCAGTGCGTGTGGCTGTAGACGAGCAAAGAGAAGGGACCCATTGACGACCATTCCGAGCAATCGATCGAGTTCTAACTAATTCGGGCCGAATTACTTGACGAAGCACGAAGCAAGAGTGTACGTTGCATAGCAACGTGTGCAAACTCGAAACATCCCAGTTAGTTGGCATCGGAAGTAGAGACTCGTGACAATAAGGAAATTGGGATTTTTATACGAAAAGTCCAACGCGGAAGCGCGAAAACGCGACGACGCGAGAATACTACACCGCGAAAACGCGGTAACGGAGCGCTTGCCGTCCGCGGCACGTTGACGGTATCGACGACGCGAAAGGGTACTTAGCTTCCCATTCAGGCACCTTAAGATTTATCATAAATAGAAAAATTTAAGATAAACTTCAAGGCACCATCCAAGTACTAAGCCCTCCCACCGCGACAAGGTGTACCCCATGGGAGGGTTATATTATATATAATTTTATATATAATATAATACATAATTTGAAATTTATTTTGTAATATAGTACATAAATTTAAATTCGCAAATATGAATGATAAATAAAAATATAAAGGATAAGAGAACATCTATTATACAAAGCAATGTTCAAAATAAATGATTTTAAACCTAATTATTGCGCGCAATTAATTTTTACATTTTTACTTTTAAATAGATATATCTTAATATTATAAATTGCGTAATTACAAAATAATTTATATTTCTTAGATATAAACTTTTAAAAATATGATAAATAAAAAAATTTCTATTTTTTTATATATGAAATATTTAAATAAATATATTAATTTGAAATGTTTTATAAAACATAAAAGTATCTGAAAATATTAATTAATAAAAAATTTTATAAATGTTTTAATTATTTTAAAATAAAATGGAATATTTTTTATAAGTTTATGTATTATATATGTTATACAATTTAAAATCACTATTAAATCACAATCAAAGAAATAAAACGAAACGAGAAATATGTATATTTTGAATATATATATTATTGATAAATAATGTATATATTGTTGCGTCCGCCGAACGCGGTATATATCGAACGCGATATATATCGAACGCGCGCGACACAATCGGCAAAATACTTAGCATACGCTGACGCTCGTACACTCGTAAATAATAACGCGATTTAAGGTGCACAAGAATTTTAATAAATCGCGAGTAACATACAAGAATTCAGAATAATCGTAAAACGGATCACAAATAGACGCGCGTCCACACAATTTGACAGCTGGGCTTAGACTCTCTGACAGTCGTTGTTTATAACAATATCTTGACAACGCGCGCGAAAACGATCTTCTTCGAAAGAATTCAACGGGTAACGAATACATTCAGCGGGACGGGACGCGGGGACGCAACAATATAATAAATAATGAATGTGATAAATAATTTATATTAATGACTTACATCATATCTTATTGATCCATCCACTTCCAAAACCTCCTTTTTTCTTTTGCTTCCTTCGCTCTTTTCTCGTGGCACTTTAATCCTCGTTGCACTTACACTTATTCACGAAAAGTTCCTCGTTGCACTTGCAATTGTGTTTAGAGAAA
Organism: Camponotus vicinus; assembly: GCF_025532165.1. Taxonomy (NCBI): domain Eukaryota; kingdom Metazoa; phylum Arthropoda; class Insecta; order Hymenoptera; family Formicidae; genus Camponotus; species Camponotus vicinus. The sequence continues at coordinate 9,962,815 of NW_028141980.1, forward strand.
GAATTTGATAATATATGAAACGTCTCACATCACTACTTCACTGCTCAAGAGCCACTGAGCGAATGATCGTAAGTCAAGTACATTACCGCGGTACTGTTTATATCGCCAGGGTCGACTATGTAAAGGAAGAATTTGATAATATATGAAACGTCACTACTTTATTGCTCAAGGTACTGTGCGAATGATAATAAAGCCGTGTAACGTATTAACAATAGCGCGATACTGTTTATCAAGGTCGAACACGATGTTATTGATAATTCTCTCGTGCCGAAATATTCTCTGTAATATAAAATATTCGTGCGCGGAATATTAAATTATAAAAGTATTTTAATTTATTGATTTAAATTGATTATTTTTTAGTAATTTATCATGGAGCCTTTCGTTATGCTATTTATTTGCATCTATAATTCGATTGTTTTACTTTGTATTCTCTCATAATTCAAATTATTTTTAGATTTTCAAGTAGAACGATAAAGTAACACGGATGAAATATATTTGTGACTCTATAGGTATTGAAATAATAATTATTGTCCGTAAAGATCGCAACGATCGAAGCAATTATTTAACATTTTGGATTCCTATCATTTAATCGATTCTCGATTAAATTGTACATTGTTTAATTAACAAGGATTGTTAAAATTTAAGGTATTGGTCGAAATATAATTAATTCTAATATTGTTAATGAAATATAATAAGTATCAATGATTGAAAGTTCATAACATAATTAAGTCTCTTATCCCTTTTTATGTATATTTTGTTTCAATTTTTAATCACGGTAATGAATGATTGCGATTCGATAAAGATTTATAGTTGCGATACAGTTTTATGTCGTTAATTAATTTTTAATTAATTGATTTTTATTAATATTTAAAGCAAATTATGTTTCGATATTAATCGTAGTTGTGTTTAGTAAAAAATTACAATATACGAAGCGTTTCTCACCACTACTTTATTATTCGAGAGTCACCGTGCGAATGATAACAAAGCGGTAACGTATAGCGCGCTACTGTTTATATTTTATATTGCCAAAGTCGAACGCCGTGTTATCGATAATTCCGAAATATTTTATACATTATAAAATATACACTAACGGAATATTAAATTATGGAAGTATTTTAATTTACTGATTAAAATTGATTATTTATTCAACAATTTATTATAGAGCTTTTCGTTATGTTAATTATTTGCATCTATAATTCGATTGTCTTACTTCGTGTTCTCTCACAATCTAAATTATATTTAGATTGTCAAGTAGAACGATAAAGTAACACGGATGAAATAAATTTGTGACTCTAAATATTAAAATAATAATTATTGTCCGTAAAAATCGCAACGATCGAAGTGATTATTTAGTATTTTGGATTCCTATAATTTAATCGATTCTCGATTAAATTGTATATTGTTTAATTAAAAAGTATTGAGAAAATTTAAAGCATTGGTCGAAATATATTTAATTCTAATATTGTTAAAGAAATATTATAATTAGCATCAATGATCGAAAGATCATTACATAATTAATTCTTTTATCCCCTTTTATGTATACCCTGTTTCAATTTTTAATCGCGGTAATGAAGCATTACAATTCCATAAAGATTTATCGTTGCGATACAGTTTCATGTCGTTAATTAATTTTTAATTAATTAATTTTTATTAATATTTAAAGCAAATTATGTTTTGATACTAATCGTAATCGTGTTTAGTAAAAAAATTACAATATATGAAGCGTTTCTCACCACTACTTTATTACTCGAGAGTCATCGTGCGAATGATAACAAAGCGGTAACGTATAGCGCGCTACTGTTTATATTTTATATTGCCAAAGTCGAACACCGTGTTACTGATAATTTCTTGCCAAAATATTTTATATATTATAAAATATACACTATCGCGTAATATTAAATTATAGAAGTATTTTAATTTATTAATTAAAATTGATTATTTATTAAACAATTTGCCAGAACTCACCACTCCTTCCCCACTCTCCGTCGCGCGCCTAGTATAAGGTTACAATCGGACGACTCTCGTTGCCTCATCCAAATTGGCCGATTTTCTTTAATTAATTTTTATTACTAATATTGCAAAACAGAGCACCTTCCTTCTTAATTTGAGCCAATCTACCTTCACACTTCGGGACTACAAAAAGTTATCAGACATCCTGTATACATATCTTATAGTACGTAAAATACATATTTCGGCAATGAATTTTCAATAACATATAGATAGTGATACGAATAAAATTACTACATGTTCTATATGAATAAAATTACTTCTTTAATAATACATATAGTCAAATATATTTCGTGATAAAGTATAATTTATTATTTTAGATTCGTTGAAACTGTTCAAAACGTAACGATATATCCATCAGGTAATCATAATTTTACTAATCGGGTAATAATATTTTTAATAATATTTTACGATAGTAATTTTTTTAATTAAAAAATAATATGAATAATATATAAAAAAATTATAAATCACTTATCACGCAATTTCATTACTCCGTATGTTGCCTGTCCTATATGCCTTTCCCAATATCATTTTCCTCCCTTGTTCGTCCTTTGTTATGTTTTCGTGGCACTCACTCTCGAAAATACGACTAATTATAATTATGGAACGATTGTGAGATACGGCATGCCTCATCGCGGAATAATTATACAAGAAATGCACTTTATTATATTGTAAGAGATAGAGAACACACGAGGGACGTATTCGCTCGACATTTATATCGGGCCAAATTCAATACTACTTGTTAAATGCTATTTTCATTGTTGATATATGTATATATGTATATTAACACGAATTATAAAATTGAAAGATTAATGTAATTGAAGTCATGATATGTAATAATCATTTAATTATTAATTCGATAATATACAAAGTACTTTGTATCACTATCTTTGCTCGAGTGTCACTGTGCGAATAATACCAAAGTCGTGGCATGTAAATATTAGCGCGCTGTTGTTTACGCCACCAAGGCCAAGATGTTATTGTCTGTTCATCATCGAAATATTTTACATTCTTTAACAAATATATGCGCGGAATATTAAAGTATAGAGAAATATTTTAGATTATATAGATTAATTACATAATTATTTATTAAAAGATTAATGTATCTTTTATGGAGCTTTTCGTTATATGTTAATTATTTAGACGATTCTACCATTCGACGTTTTAAAGTGCGCGTTATTAATCCGAATTATATTTAAATGATTGAAAAATAGATGAAACGTCGGAAACGAATTATATTTGACTCTATATAAATATCAAAAAATAATTTTCCCTCGTAAAAATTTATTTCATATTAATTAAATCAAAATTGCACATAAATGCCACAGCGCGGTAGTTGGAGCGCAGGAAAGAAACAACACTTCCTTCTTATTAATTGTTGTTTATTTCGAACTAAAAAACTACAAAAATAACGAATATTTCGGATCGTCTTTGACCCTTCCTCAGCACGAGAATTAACAATATAAAATTATATATATATATATATATATATATATATATATATATATATATATATAATATTATAATATTATAATCACATAATATTTTATTATAATATTCATTGCTGCAATATTTTTTATATTTAAAATGCTCTATATTATATAATACAATGTACTTAATAATAAAGTATAACATAATTACAAAATATATTATTATTATATTATTAGTAAATTTTATAACTTCTTGCAAGCTGTCTTTTTATATGTCTAATCATTATGCGTCTCTGTCCAATGCATCTTTTTCTTAGAATCTTCGGATTGTTATGAACTATCGCACTGCCTCGTCCTAAAAACTGTAGAAACGCTTCTTCTTCTTGTGATGTCCATCGGAATACTTTCTGTGGCCATTTGTTGTCTTCAAGCATTTTTAAGAAATATTCAAATTGCTGAAGTCTATTTTTCTTTATTCTTTCGATTATTGTCTCTTCTGCTTCATTTTACAAACATATTAATAATTCATTTTATTCAAAAATATTAATATAATAATATAATAAATATTATTATATATTAATTAATATGTATTAATTAATATATTAATATAATAAATAATTAATATGAATAAATAATATAATAATTTTGGTATCTCTCTTAGTCTGACTCTTCCCCTTCGACCAATCCGGCATGGGTGTCCTTGCCGGTAACGACGGCCAGTATTCATAATTCACTCTTATATTTAAGATCGTCTTAAGTAAGTTGAAAAATATTATATAACTATTTATTATATAACTTATTATATAACTTATTTTACTAACTAAACGGAATCTTAAGAAGCAATTTAAGATACTTAAGATTATTTTAAATATAAGAATATAGTCTATATGAATATCGGCGTGTGTTACCGCCGGTATAGCTCTTAGGTTCATTAAAGTACTCAAACCTCCTCACCAGGCAAATGCCTTCGTTAAGGTAGAGATATATCGAGGAGGAAAATTTTTTTTTATTTTTTATTTTTTTTTCAATACAGGGTTTAATAAAAAAGTTAATGTAAAATATAATTTGAAATTTAATACAAAATAATTTATTACATGGAATAATTTATTACACGAAATGAAATTTAATACAAAATAATTTATTACATGGAATAATTTATTACACGAAAATGTCCAAAATATACGTATAATATAAAATTTACTAAAAATTTTTACATAGTCCAGACGAGAATGATTAGCGATGATTAATTACGCGACATTTATTATTAATAATAGATATGCAATAATAGAATTTAATGTAACGTAATTATACGTAACGTAAATAATCAAAAGAGTCATTAATAAAATTATTGATCATTTCTACGATTGTAGAAGAAAGTATTTGCATTACTGGCGCATTTTGCGCGGACTTATTAAAGACAATATTCAAAGACATGGAAAGAGAGACAAAGCTTCGATGTATAAGTCAACGATTAAATTATAAGATAACGTTAAATTATAAGATAAATCGTGATTTAAAATTCCCGAGAAAACGCGACGATTAAATAAATCGATAATATTCGGAATATCCGATTGCGATATGTATAATTTTTATAATATAATAATCGAAGCTCTCAATAGACACGAGCGCGATATAATTATTGTCACGTAAATATAGAAAATCGAAGATGTTTCGACAAACATTTGAGGTCTGTAATGTTTGCGAATATACAATTCACCGACCGATATATTTGCGAATTTTTATAAGATAAATCGCGATTTAAAATTCGCGATAAAACACGACGAATAAATAAATCGATAATATTCAAAATATTCAAATGCAGATACGCGAGTGACATACCGGTAATATCCGATAAAAAGAGGAGCGATCTTAAAAATGGAGAACGATTAACATCTTGTTTCTACATCAGATTTCGCAAGATCAATCTGCAAAGAAAAGTTAAGTGATCCATTGAACATCGGGAACTTCACTGTAGGAGGGAACGAATCCCGGATCTTCCGGACTATTCCCAATAGCAATGATTTCAGTAATAAATCAACGACAATTATCCCTCGTCATTATGTTCAATTCACGAAATTGATATGCACGTCAGAAAACATGTTCTTCCATTACTAAGAAATATATTTCTTCATTGAAAATTAAATGGATATAACGATTTTTTTTATAGAAATGTGATTACGAACGATTATATTTATAAATAATAAAATACATGCATTATTGGAGTTTGTGTTAAATGTGCGAACACATAATTTGGGGTACCGTTTGCGCGCGCGAGACGAATCGAACCCGATAATAGCAAGATTTAAAAAATTTCAATTCGAATAGTGTGCAAAATAAAATAAATGAAATAATTTTAAATATATAATTAATTCTAGATTAATTCTCTAGAGATTCTCTAGATTCCTTATTCTTATAACATTTAAATTAATCATTTTTTTTCTTTTAATCAATCTTACTGATATAGGGGTACCCATTCGATTCGTCTCTAAATTTTTAAGTATTCGCACATTTTATGTAACATTCATATATAATTTCGCGTATATATAATATATCATATTAATAAAAATTATAAAAATATTTTGGATACGTTAATTTGTGCATGTATTTTATTATACATATATATAAAATAGTATATATCTCTAAAAACTAATATTCTAAAATGGCGATGTCCAATACCTGCAAATAGTTTCTTAAAAGAAACTAAAAACTAATATTAATATCCCCAGTACCTAGAAATAATTTTTCAAATGAGATAATTAATTAATAATTAATAAAATATATTCGTTCGTAATCATTTTTATCCAAAAAGTTAATAAAATTACAATATGAAATTACTTAAAAAATAAAACTTTATACACAACGCTATATTCATTTTATCTATTATTAAATCTCTCTGGCATTAAATAATAATAATACCAATCCTAATAATGACAGAACATTTTTAACGAAGAAAAGAATAGATGCATTTCTCTCACATCTAAATATATATTATTTAAATTAATTCGATTTTAAAGAAGCGTATGGCGTTCGTCGTTGTATTACTACCGAAATCATTGCTTTCGGAAATTGCCAGGAAAAACCGGGATTAATTCCATTCTTACAATAAAAATTCCCAATTTTCAACAGGGCACCGAACTAGACGTCGCGAATGGATCTTACAAGAACCGATGAGAAATAATTCTCCATAATGAAAATCGTCTCCTCGGCGGTACGAGCCACGCAACTTTCATTAACGTTTATCTAACGAAAGGAACAACGATAACTCTTTTATTAAAATGATAATCTCGTATAAGAACGCGAAAAGAACGCGAAAAGAACGCGGGAAAAACACGGTGTTTTCGCAACTGTAATTTATAATTTATTTATAAATATTTTCCGATACGCAATTCGTAAATACACAAATATAACTGAAGAAACAAATTATTAAATTCATAATAATTAACTCGCGATTCTATAATATCGAAGGTGATCGTTAAATTTTGTGAAGCTAATATTTCGTAATAATCGTTGACTTATCATATCGAATCTTCACATTCTTATTCCATATTTCTTTATATTTAATTAACAATATTTAGCAATATTATCTGACGATAGAGACAGCGATAAGATCTTTTATTAATTCAATCTCGTTTGAAAATGCAAAAAGAACGCGGAAAGAGCACGGTATTTTCACAATCATAATTTATTAATTTATTTTACGATTATTTAGTTACGCGCGATATGGAATTCATAAATAGATAAATTTAACGGAAAGCATATCATTAAATTTATAATAATTTGACTCGCGATTCTATAACGAAGGCGTTCGTCAAATTTTGTAAAGCTTATATCTGATCATTAATTTAGCACCGAATTTTTACATTTTATATAAAAATTTTCCGAATTTATTAATGACTCTTTGATATAAAAATATAAACAGTTACTCTTTTATGAGTATTTCAAAAATATATACTATAGAATCAAATATGTTAATTTAATGAAATTACTATTATATCATCATTATACGTACTTTCGATAATTTTTGTGTAATTTACATAAGAATGTATTTACGTAATTTACAATCGTAAATACAATTTCATATAATATAATTATAGTTATAATTGTATTTTATACACATTTATGTGTCAATAATTAAAAATATCAATATTATGATTAATATACAATTATAACTATTTACAATTTACAAAACACAATTTACTAATTACAAATTACAATTTACAAAATACAATTTATGTTATCAATATCAAATAAATGTAATTGATTTATTCAAATGTTTAATAACATAAATAATTTGACATTGACAGCATTAACATTTGGACTTAATATTATAGCTATATATTAATTTACACATATATATGATATATTTTTAATTTTTAAAATAAAATATAACATGTTAAAATATATCTTGAACATTTATAATTATGCAATTTGTTTAATATTCTTGAAAGTAATTTTGATAATTTAAATTTCATTTTTAAAACATTTTTAAAAATAAATTCAATTCGCGCATGATTAGTTAAATGAAATAAAATGAATCCTACAATTTTAAATATAATTAAAAAATGACGTTGTTCGCCACGGTTTAATAGAGAATAACGAAACGAATGATTTTACCAAAGTCCCTCTCTAATAATTTAACTATCTAACTATATCTTTAACTATCGATGTATTAGTAGAGTTTAATAAGATTTATATAATGATTTAAATAATCGCGATTAATCATTAATAAAATTATCCATCATCTTTTTAAATAGTAAAAAAAATATTTGCACTACTAGCGCAGACTATAAAAGATAATATTCAAAGACGTGGAAAGACAGACAAAGTTTCGACGTATAAATCAACGATTAAATTATAAGATAATATTAAGATAAATCGCGATTTAAAATTCCCGAGAAAACGCGACGACTAAATAAATCGATAATATTCGGAATATCTGATTGCGATATGTATATCTTTTATAATATAATAATCGAAGCTCTCAACAGACACGAGCGCGATATAATTATTATCACATAAATATAGAAAATCGAAAATATCTCGACAATCATTTGAGGTCTGTAATGTTTGCGAATATACAATTCACCGACCGAATTACATCCGAATTTTTATAAGATAAATCGCGCTTTTGAATTCGTGATAAAACGCGACGAATAAATAAATCGATAATATTCAAAATACTCAATTGCAGAGGGACAGCGATAAAATTCTTTTGTTAAAACGGTAATCTTGTATAAGAGCGATTAAAAATTTTATATTTGATCACGCGATGTGTATATACTTAATATGTATATACTTTAGATGGCACTCCCGGTTTCGGTACGAGCGAAAATCCCATTTCACTTACAAGAATCAGCTTCGAACCAATAGGTCGGGAACGCAACGATACAACGAGCAAGGATTAAGTCCAAACCGGAAAGAAGACGAAACGATTGACGGAAATAGAGGAAAATGAAGTTCACCAACTCTTTTTCGCGCATAATTATCCTATCTCGTATCGAACCTGGACCCGCTAAGCACGATTTCAGGTGCTTCGCCCGGAACACGAAGTTTCCCGCAATGCAGGATATGGCTACACCAGGCTGGTAGACGGCAAAAGAAGAGGATACCCACATTTTTTAAATGCTAACATTCAGCAATTTAGAAAATGGGGAGGCAACCCCTTTTACCGAGCGAAAATCGTGCCTAGGGGAATCCACTCGACTCCTCGACAGGGTTAACACACGCAGTGCGTGTGGCTGTAGACGAGCAAAGAGAAGGGACCCATTGACGACCATTCCGAGCAATCGATCGAGTTCTAATCAATTCGGGCCAAATCATTTGACGAAGCACGAAGCGCGAGTGTACGTTGCAGAGCAACGTGTGCAAACCCGAACATCCCAGTTAATTGGCATCGGAAGTAGAGACTCGTGACAATAATGAAATTGGGATTTTTATACAAAAAGTTCAACGCGGAAGCGCGAAAACGCGACGACGCGAGAATACTACAACGCGGAAACACGGTAACGAAATGCCGCCGTTCGCGACACGTTGACGGCATCGACGACGCAATGTGCGTTCAACGCATTAAATGCGCGTGCCACATAAGAGCCATTGTGGGATCTTACAATAAAAATCCCCAATTTTTAACATGGCACCGAACTAAACGTCGCGAATGGATCTTATAAGAACCGATGAGAAATAATTCTCCATAATGAAAATCGTTTCGACTCCTCGGCGGTACGAGCCACGCAACTTTCATTAACGTTTATATAACGAAAGGAACAACGACAATCTCGTCTAAGAACGCGAAAAGAACGCGGGAAAAACACCGTAATTTTTTCGCAACCGTAATTTATTAATTTATTTATCAATATTTTCCGATACGAAATTCGTAAATACACAAATATAACCGAAGAAACAAATTATTAAATTCATAATAATTAACTCGCGATTCTATAATAGCAAAGGTGACCGCGATAAATTTTGTGAAGCTAATATTTAATCGTTGACTTATCACATCGAATCTTCACACTCTTATTCCATATTTCTTTATATTTAATTAGCGCAATGTTCAGGAATATTATCTGACGAGAGAGATAGATAAAATTCTTTTGCTAAAACGGTAATCTTGTATAAGAACGCGAAAAGAACGCGGAAAAAGCACGGTATTTTCGCAATCATAATTTATTAATTTATTTTACGAATACGATATTCAGTTCCGCGCGATATGGAATTCATAAATAGATAAATCTAACGGAAAGCATATCATTAAATTATAGTTATAATTGTATTTTATACACATTTATGTCAATAATTAAAAATATCAATATTAGATTATAATTAATATACAATTATAACTATTTACAATTTACAAAATACAATTTACAATATACAATTTATAATGTTATCAATATCAAATAACTGGATTCGATTTATTTAAATGTTTAATAACATAAATAATTTGATATTGACAGCATTAACATTTGGACTTAATGTTATATATCATATATATATGTAAATTATATATTTATATATTTTTAATTTCTAAATAAAATATAACATGTTAAAAAGTATCTTGAACATCTACAATTATGCAATTTGTTTAATCTTCTTGAAAATAATTTCGATAATTTAAATTTCATTTTTAAAATATTTTTAAAAATAAATTCAATTTAATTTCTTAAAAATAGTTTTAATTTATTACAAAGAATTACACGAAAGTATCCAAAATATACGTATAATATAAAATTTATTAAAAATTTCTACATAGTCAAAACAAGATTGATTAGCGTTGGTGAATTATGCGATATTCATTATTAATAATTAATATGCAATAATAGAATTTAGTAAGTTTTATGTAACGTAAATATATATAATCGTGATCAAAAGAGTCATTAATAAAATTATCGATCGTTTTTTCGATTGTAGAAGAAAGTATTTGCATTATTGGCGCATAATACAAGATAAATAACGATTTAAAATTCGCGAAAAAACGGTAACGAATAAATAAATCGATAATATTAGTAATATTCGATTACCATATGCATAATTTTTGTAATACGATAATCGAAACCGCCAATAGACAGCGCGACATAATTATTATCAAACAAATACGAAGATATTTCGAGACATTTGAGATCTATAATATTTGCGAATATAGAATTTATTGTCTGATTTATTTGCGAATTTTTAGAAGATAAATCACGATTTATAATTCGCGAGAAGACGCGACAAATAAATAAATCGACAATATTCGAAATATTTGATTATGATATGTATAATTTTTATAATATAATCGGAGCCCCTAATAGACACGCGCGATATAATTACTATTACACACAAGTGCGAAGATAGATATTTCGATAGACATTTAAGGTCTGTAATATTTGCGAATTTATTTGCGATTTATTTGCGATTAATACGCTATTTTATATAAATGTCGCGATTGAGAAAACGCGTATTGAAAATACATATTACATCTTGCGCATGATTAATTCAATGAAATAAAATAAATCTTAAAACTTTACAATTTTAATATATAATTAATATATAATTAAAAAATCGCGTTATCACCACGTTTAATAGAGAATAACGGAACGAATGATTTTATCAACGTCCCTCTAATACTCTAACTACATATTTAACTATATCTGAAATTATCAACGTAATAGTAGAGTTTAATAAGATTTAAATAATGTAAACAATCGCGATTAAAACAGTCATTAATAAAATTCCATCAATCGTCTTTTAAATAGTAGAAAAAAATATTTGCCCTACTAGCGCAGACTTTAACGACAATATTCAAAGATGTGGAAAGATAAACAAAGCTTCGATGTAAGTCAGCGATTAAGTTAGGTAAATCGCGATTTAAAATTCACGGGAAAACGCGACGAATAAATTAATTGATAATACACGGAATATTCGATATGTATAATTTTTATAATATAATAATCGCGAAGTCCTCAATAGATACGCGCGCAATGTAATTATGCTGTCACATATAAATGCGAAGATATATTTCGACAGACATTCGATGTCTGTAATATTTGCGAATATAAAATTCACTATCCGATTTATTTGCGATTAATATGCAATTTTATATGAACGCCGCGATTGAAAATAAAATACATATCTCGCGCATGACTAACTAAATAAGATAAAATGGAAAATTTGTATAATATGATAATCGAAATCATCAATAGACGCGCGCGCGACATAATTATTATCACTCAAATTATCACGCAATTTGTAAATAATCGCGATTAAAACAGTCATTAAAAAAATTATCGATCGTTTCTTAAATAGTAGAAAAATATATTTGCACTACTAGCGCATTTTGCGCGGACTATTAGAAACAATATTCAAAGACGTGAAAAGATAGACAAAGCTTCGATATATAAGTCAACGATTAAATTATAAGATAATATTAAAATATAAGACACATTTGCGATTTGAAATTAAGATAAAAGAAAACGCGACAAATAAATAAATTGATAATATTCGGAATAACCGATTCCGCGATATCTATAATTTTTATAATATAATAATCGAAGCGCCCTCAATAGACACGCGCGCGATATAATTATTATCACACAAAGGCGAAGATATTTGGATAGACAATTTGAGGTCTGTAATGTTTGCGAATATATAATTTATCGACTGATTTACGTGCGAATTTTTATAAGATAAATCGCGATTTAAAATTCGCGATAAAACGCAACGAATAAATAAATCTATAATATTCAAAATAATCGATTGCGCATAAATTTTATAATATAATTCGACGCCATTTGATACGCGGATGACATACCGGTAATATCCGATAAACAGAGGAGCGACTTTAAAAATGGAGAACGATATTAACATCTTGTTTCTACATCAGATTTCGCAAGATCAATTTGCGAAGAAAAGTTAAGTGATCCATTGAACGTCGGGAACTTCACTGTAGGAGGGAACGAATCCCGGATCTTCCGGACTATTCCCAATAGCAATGATTTCAGTAATAAATCAACGACAATTATCCCTTGTCATTATCTTCAATTCACGAAATTGATATTCACGTCAGAAAACATGTTCTTACATTATTAAGAAATATATTCCTTTATTGAAAAATAAATGAATATAACGATTTTTTTTATAGAAATGTGATTACGAACGATTATATTTATAAATAATAAAATACATGCATCATTGGAGTTTGTGTTAAATGTGCGAACACATAATTTGGGGTACCGTTTGCGCGCGCGAGACGAATCGAACCCGATAACAGCAAGATTTAAAAAATTTCAATTCGAGTAGTGTGCAAAATAAAATAAATAAAATAATTTTAAATATATAATTAATTCTAGATTAATCTTCTAGATTCTCTAGATTCTCTAGATTCCTTATTCTTATAACGTTTAAATTAATCATTTTTTTTCTTTTAATCAATCTTACTGATATAGGGGTACCCATTCGATTTGTCTCTAAATTTTTAAGTATTCGCACATTTTATGTAACATTCATATATAATTTCGCGTATATATAATATATCATATTAATAAAAATTATAAAAATATTTTGGATACGTTAATTTGTGCATGTATTTTATGATACATATATATAAAATGGTATATATCTTAAAACTAATATTCTAAAATGGCGATGTCCAATACCTGTAAATAGTTTCTTAAAAGAAACTAAAAACTAATATTAATATCCCCAGTACCTAGAAATAATTTTTCAAATGAGATAATTAATTAATAATTATTAAAATATATTCGTTCGTAATCATTTTTATCCAAAAAGTTAATAAAAACTAATTATAATATAAAATTACTTGAAAAATAGAAATTTATACACAATGCTATATCCATATTTAATCTACTATTAAACCTTTCTGGCATTAGACAATAATAATTCCAATCCTAATAATGACAGAACATTTTTAACGAAGAAAAGAATAGATGCATTTCTCTCACATCTAAATATATATTATTTAAATTAATTCGACTTTAAAGAAGCGCATGGCGTTCGTCGTTGAATGACTACCGAAATCATTGCTGTCGGAAATTGCCAGGAAAACCTGGGATTAGTTCCATTCTTACAATAAAAATTCCCAATTTTCAACAGGGCACCGAACTAGACGTCGCGAATGGATCTTACAAGAACCGATGAGAAATAATTCTCCATGATGAAAATCGTTTCGACTCCTCGGCGGTACGAGCCACGCAACTTTCATTAACGTTTATCTAACGAAAGGAACAACGATAACTCTTTTATTAAAATGATAATCTCGTATAAGAACGCGAAAAGAACGCGGGAAAAACATGGTGTTTTCGCAACCGTAATTTAATGATTTATTTATAAGTATTTTCCGATACGAAATTCGTAAATGCACAAATATGACCGAAGAAACAAATTATTAAATTGATAATAATTAACTCGCGATTCTATAATATCGAAGGTGATCGTTTAATTTTATAAAGCTAATATTTAATCGTTGACTTAACACATCGAATCTTCACACTCTTATTCCATATTTTTTTATATTTAATTAGCGCAGTATTCAAGAATATTATTTCACGAGAGAGGAACAGCGGTAAGATCCTTTATTAAAATGGCAATTTCGTCTAAGAATAGGGAAAGAATGCGGAAATAAATATGATATATTTCCGTAATTTATTAATTTGCGAATATTTATTTCGGATACGAAATTCGTAAATACATAAATCGAATTGAAAGTAAATCATTAAATCCGTATAATAATTGACTCGCAACTTCATAACATCGAAAGCAATCGTTAAATTTTGTGAAGCTAATACTTAATCGCTAACTTAACATCGACTCTTTATACTTTTATTCGATATTTTTTTACTTTTAATTAGCGATATTTGAGAATATTATTTGAGAGGGACGGCAATAAGATTCTTTATTAAAATGGCAATCTCGTCTAAAAACGCGAAAAGAACGCGGAAAAAGCACGGTATTTTCGTAATCATAATTTATTTCATGAATATTCAGTTCCGCGCGATATGGAATTTATAAATAGATTTCGAATTTATTAATGACTCTCTGATATGAAAATACAAACAGTTACTCTTTTATGAATATTTCAAAAATATATACTATAGAATCCAATATGTTAATTTAATGAATTACTATTATATAATCATTATACGTATACTTTGGATAATTTTTCGTGTATTATTATTATGTAATTTTTGGTGTAATTTGCATAAGAATGTATTCATGATATTTCTTAAACACTAATAATTATGTACAATTTTCTTAATATTCCTGAAAAAAAAATTTTAATAATTTAGATTTTATTTTTAAAGCATTTTTAAAAATCAATTCAATTTCATTTTTTAAACTGAAATAAAGCCAAATTACAAATTTCTATATATTGTATTAGACTGCTAACACGGCCATATTTCATATGGTAAAATATAAAACAAGAGCAACCGTTTATAATTGGGCAGAATTTATGCCGAGTATCACAGAATTTAACATAACACTATCACTCTCGAAAGATGCAATTGTAATTTATATACTTAATGCTTGTATATTTATTTTAATACTATATTTTAATATTTTATAACTGCTTATATTTATTTTTATCTCGTTGCAGTTTATATTTATTTTAATAAATGCCGGCAAAATGAAATGACACAATATGTATTTATTAATCTAATCTGTATATGTATCCTGCCCAATTGTAAATAGTTATCCTGACTTTAGTTGTTAGCAGCCTATAATATATAATATATAAAATTTTTATAATATAAAAATTTTCTGTACAGATTATCAATAAAAATTGATTGATATTATAATAATATATATAATTAATAAATTTTTATAGTAATGCATAATTTATAATAAAATATAAAATTAATATGTGTATAACACTTATCATATTACAAGTTATTTCATTAATTAATCATTTGGCTTTACATTAAGTTTAAAAACAATATTTACAACAAATTCTATAATGGATGAGCTATAAGAAATTAGAATAAGATAAGTGAATAAGATAAATACGCGTTATAAGAATAAATTAGCATCAGATGTAATTGATAAAATTTTTTGTGTGCTTTATTTTTAATAAATTAGG
The DNA here is from genome assembly GCF_025532165.1 of Camponotus vicinus. Taxonomy (NCBI): domain Eukaryota; kingdom Metazoa; phylum Arthropoda; class Insecta; order Hymenoptera; family Formicidae; genus Camponotus; species Camponotus vicinus. Next base: position 9,978,829 of record NW_028141980.1, read on the forward strand.
TAAAATCTATACAAAAATAATCTCTTCTCTATCTTTTTTCTTTATAATTAAAATACTGCAATATATTTTCGCAATGGATGCAATATATTTCGAACGAATTTATTAAAAGTTATTTAATTTAATCTATTCTAGCTCATCCATTTTAAGGCAACGGATTTATCTACAATCTCTACCGTTACCTTAAAATTAAATAAAAGTTTTTGTCACTCACCGTGGCATTGATGTGCTGCAGCGAAGTTGTCGTTATCGAAACTACGTTGTCGTTAAAACGTCTGTAACATACAAAAATAAAATTCATTTATAACAAAGCTCAAAATACAATCAATATTTCAAAAAATTATTATTGTGCGGAATTTCATATCCGGTGTGTAAAATAATAAGCAGATATAAACACGTATGGAAAGATTTTATAAATTTTGAAATTATTTTTTAAATAGAAATTTTTATATTTAAAAATCTTTCTCTCTAATTTTCTCTTTAATTCCTTTAAATTATAAGAACGAATTATTATGCGTATGATTTATAACAATTGATATACAAATAATAAATATTCACCATCAGGTTGCTTCGCCGATGCAAGATGCCTTTCCCAGGCCTCCTCCTCCTCTCACAATAGTTTGTTGGTCTGTAACATACAAAGAAGATTCAAATTGTAGTCACGGTCAAAAAATTATTATTATATACATTTAATTTTATATCCGACGCACATAAATAATAAGCAGATAAACAATTTTATAAATTTTAAAAAAATTTCTACTAATAAGTAATAATTTAAGAATTCTATTGAAAGCTATTCGAACGTAGAAACTTTTAAATTACAGTTTTTATGTAAAAATTTCTCTATTTTTCTCTTGTTTAAGTCATGTAAATAAAAAATCAAATTACGCGATTAATTATTTAATTTAAATCGCGCATACGCAATTAATAAATAATAATATATAAGCGATAATTTATTTACCATAGAGTTGCTTCACAGGTGCCTGATGCCTCTCCTAGGCCTCCTCCTCCTCTCAGTTAGACGCGCGATACTTAACGGCACTCCTGCACTCACGAGCGATATTTTTATATCGCTATTTTCGCACTTTTACGCGCGATACTAAACGGTTTCCGCACTATTTCGGTACGATAAAAAATTTTCTATTTAGTCGCGCGATGTATATACTTAATATGTGTATACTTTGAACGGCACTCCCGGTTTCGGTACGAGCGAAAATCCCATTTCACTTATGAGAATCAGCTTCGAGCCAACAGGTCGGGAATGCAACGATACAATGAGCAAGGACTAAGCCCAAACCGGAAAGAAGACGAAACGATTGACGGAAATAGAGGAAAATGAAGTTCACCAACTCTTTTTCGCGCATAATTATCCTATCTCGTACCGAACCTGGACCCGCTAAGCACGATTTCAGGTGCTTCGCCCGGAACACGAAGTTTCCCGCAATGCAGGATATGGCTACACCAGGCTGGTAGACGGCAAAAGAAGAGGATACCCACATTTTTTAAATGCTAACATTCAGCAATTTAGAAAATGGGGAGGCAACCCCTTTTACCGAGCGAAAATCGTGCCTAGGGGAATCCACTCGACTCCTCGACAGGGTTAACACACGCAGTGCGTGTGGCTGTAGACGAGCAAAGAGAAGGGACCCATTGACGACCATTCCGAGCAATCAATCGAGTTCTAATCAATTCGGGCCGAATCACTTGACGAAGCACGAAGCGCGAGTATACGTTGCAGAACAACGTGTGCAAACCCGAACATCCCAATTAATTGGCATCGGAAGTAGAGACTCGTGACAATAAATGAAATTGGGATTTTATATGAAAAAGTCCAAAAGCTCCGCGAAAACGCGACGACGCGAGAATACTACAACGCGAAAACACGGTAACGAAGCGCTTGCCGTCCGCGGCACGTTGACAGCATTCAACGTTTATGTTGACGACGCGAAAGGGTACTTAGCTTCCCATTCAGGCACCTTGAGATTTATCATAAATAGAAAAATTTAAGATAAACCTCAAGGCACCATCCAAGTACTAAGCCCTCCCACCGCGACAAGGTGTACCCCATGGGAGGGTTATATTATATATAATTTTATATATAATATAATATATAATTTATTTTGTAATATACTATATAAATTTTAACTCGTAAATATAAACGATAAATAAAAATATAAAAGATAAGAGAAAATCTATTATATAAAGCAATGTTCAAATAATTGATTTTAAAACTAATTATTGTGCGGAATTAATTTTTACATTTTTACTTTTAAATAGATATATTTTAATGTTATAAATTGCGTAATTACAAAATAATTTATATTTCTGAAATATAAACTTTTAAAAATGATAAATAAGAAATATCTATTTTTTAATATATGAAGTATTTAAATAAATATATTAATATGAAATATTTTGCAAATTATGAGAAGTATCTGAAAATATTAATTAATAAACATTTTATAAATGTTTTAATTATTTTAAAATAAAATGGAATATTTTTTATAAGTATATGTATTATATATGTTACACAATTTAAAATCACTATTGAATCACAATCAAAGAAATAAAACGAAACGAGAAATATGTATATATTTTGAATATATTGTTACGTTCGCGGCAGCGACTTCGAGATATCGAAGCGCGTTCAACACAATGGGATACTCACGGACCGCGTAAAATAAGACACTCTTAACGGAAATTAAGAACTTTAATTAGAAATACAGAATACACAAACAATAAATAATAACAGGGGAAATCTCGCGATAACGATCCGTAATGTAAAACGCGTCCGGATAGCTTGATAGCTATTCTTTGACTCAGCTGACCATCGTTATTATACACCAATATATACTATTGATAAATAATTTATATATTATTGAGTTCGCGGAACGATATATATCGAACGCGCACGACACAATCGATCGGCACACGCTGACGTTCGCGCAGTAAATAATAACGCGGTTTAAGGTATAAGAACTTTAATAAACCACGAGTAACATATAAGAATTCAGAATAATCGTAAAACGGATCACAGATAGACGCGCGTCCGCATAGCTTGACAGCTGGGCTCAGACTCTCTGACAGTCATTGTTTATAACAATATCTTGACAACGCGCGCGGAAATGATCTTCTTCCGTCGATGTACTTCCCGCCGAAAAAATTCAACAGGTGCCGAATACTTCCAGGGGGATGGGATGCGGGGACGTAACAATATAATAAATAATGAATGTGATAAATAATTAAAATATTAATGACTTACATCATATCTTATTGATCCATCCATTTTCAAGACCTCCTTGTTTTCTTCACTTTTTCCTCGTGGCACTCCAATCCTTGTTGCACTCATTTGAATTCCTCGTTGCACTTACACTCATTCACGAAAAGTTCCTCGTTGCACTTGCAATCGTGTTTAGAGAAAGAATTTGATAATATATGAAACGTCTCACATCACTACTTCACTGTTCAAGAGCCACTGAGCGAATGATCGTGTCAGAAACATTACCGCGGTACTGTTTATATCGCCAAGGTTGACTATGTAAAGGAAGAATTTGATAATATATGAAACGTCTCACTACTTTGCTGCTCAAGGTTATATACTGTGTGAATGTCCGTAAGTCAAAAACATTACCGCGGTATTGTTTATATTGCCAAGATCGACTTATACTAGATTGTTATTATAATTCATGTTGAAATATTCTATGAGTGATTGCCGAATAAGAAAATTTAAAATTTAATTGGTCGAAATTTATTTAATTCTAATAAGAATCGTTAGGGAAATTATTATAATAAGCATCAATAATCGAAAGATCATAACAAAATTAATTCTCTTATCTCCTTTTATGTATCCCCTGTTACAATTTTTAATCGCGGTAATAAAGCATTACGATTCGATAAAGATTTATCGTTGCGATACTATTTCATATCGTTTATCAAAAGTTAATTAATTTTTAATTATTAATAATTATATCAAATTATTCGATATTAATCGTAATCGTGTTTAGAAAAAAAATTCGACAATATGCGAAGCGTTTCACACTATTACTTTATTGCTCGATTGTCACCGTGTGAATGATAATAAAGCCGCGAAACATATTAACAATAGCGCAATATTGTTTATACTGACAAAATCGAACACTGTATTATTGATAATTCGTCGCCGAAATATTTCATGTAATATAAAATATACACGCGCGCGGAATATTAAATTATAGAAGTATTTTAATTTCTTGATTAAGATTAATTGATTATTTATTAAACAATTCATCACGGAGCCTTTCGTTATGTTAATTATTTGCATCTATAATTCGATTGTTTTACTGCGTATTCTCTCATAATCAAATTATATTTAAAAAATAATAATGTTTAAAATAATAATTATTGTTCGTAAAGATACGAAATACGCACTTTATTATAAGAGAGAATGATTGTGTGGGTGAACATGACTTTTACACGAGACCAAAATCATACGCTACTTGCTACAACAATGTATTATTACTACTGATATACGTATATTATATAGCTATATAATATACGAATCATAAGACCAAAAGATTAAAGTAATGAATGAAATTGTGATATAGCAATCGCGTTTAATTAATAATTAATTTATGTTTATTTTAAAATTTATTTACTTTAAAATTGTAGGAAGTACGCGGGTCGATATTAAAGACAGAAACTTTTATTACAAAATGTTTAATTATACAATAGGTACGGTTCCTCGAAGATCTCGGCCACGACTGACTCTTTTCGGCTCGCTAATGCTGCTCCACCTTTGTAATCTCTATACGTGGCCCAATCGGCTCACAACACGCTCAGCTATTATCAAAAGAGAACGATTCGAACATTTCAGATCAAAACAAGTATAAAAACTAAGTATAATAATAATAAAGTCAGAGGAACGCAAACATGATTCGAAATTAAATTCTCTATTAAACGGAGAATTTTTTGTTATGCTAATTATTTGAACGTTTCGATATTTTAATTATCGAAAAGCATTCCATATTTTAATTATTAATTTGATAATGTACGAAATATTTCGCACCACTATTTCATTGCTCGAGTGTCACTGTGCGAATGAAACCAAGGCCGTAGCATGTAAACATTAGCGGCTATTGTTTACACCGTCAAGGCTGACGCTGTTATTGTTCGTCATATCGAAATATTTAAAGAAAATTTGATATACAATATACAAAATATTTCGCATCACTATCTTACTCTTCGAATATCGCCGAGCGAATGATATCAAGACATATACACAGCGTTATTCATAAATACAAGTCATATACTGACAAGGCCGAACGTTTTATTATCCATTCATTGCCGAAATATTTTACGTACGTTAACATATACGTGGAATATTAAAGTCTATAGGAATATTTTAGATTATATAGATTAATTAAATGATATTTATTAAAGGATTGATGTGTCATAGAGTCTTTCATTATGTTAATTACTTCGATCTACAATTCGATTGTTCTGCTGTGCGTTCTGAATTCAAATTATATTTAAATAATAGAAAAATAGAACGATAGATAAAACACGAACGAATTATATTTACCTAATATTTTGGGGCGCAGAGTTATATTCCAAATAAAAATTGAATCGTGGAAACAATTAACATTAATGAAAGGCTCCATTAATCTTTTAATAAATAATCATATAATTAAAAAATCTAATATAATCTAAAATACTTCTATATACTTTAATATAATCACGTATGTATTAAAGTACGTAAAATATATTTCGATAACGAACAGACAATAACATCGACCTTGATGGCGTAAACAATAGCGGGCTAATGTTCATTTGCCATAGTCTTGAAAAATGTTTTGATAAAAAAAATAATAATAACACAGTTTTCAGTCTTGGCGGAGTATGATGTCAGATTAATTTTTTCGACTCTATTATTATTCGCGCGACGACACTCAAAGAGTAAATAATGGCGCCAGACGCTCCGTTAAAAATTCCTTTTCTAGACACGATCGCGATCAATATCAAAACATTGTTTGTTGTATTAAAATACGTAAAATATATTTCCAGGAACGAACAATAACACGGTGTTCGGCCTTGACAACGTAAACAATAACGCGCTAGTGTTTATGTCACACGGTCTTAGTATCATTCATGCGGCGACACTCGAGCGATAAAGATGGTAGTGCGCGCGAAATAGGTCGTAAAATTACGTTGTTAAATTAATTATTAATTAAACGACTATTGTATCATGACTTTCAATTACTATATTAAACTTTCGAATCTATAATTCGTATTAATATACATGTATATGCATATATATATCAATAATGAAAACAACGTTTGTAACGAGTTAGTATTTAATTTGATCTCATATAAAAAGAGCGAATCGTACTTCTCTCAATGCGTTTCTCGTAATTATTCCGCGATCGGAAGTGCCGTGCAAAGTATCTCGCGATCGTTTCTATATATAACTAAATATTACTATATTACAGGGTGCAGAGTTAAATTCCAAATAAAACAATTGAATCGTGGAAACAATTAACATTAATGAAAGATTCCATTAATCTTTTAATAATCATATAATTAAAAAATCTAATATAATCTAAAATACTTCTATATACTTTAATATATTCACGTATATATGTATTAAAGTACGTAACATATTTCGATAATGAACAGACAATAACATCGACCTTGGGGGCGTAAACAATAGCGGTTTTCGGTCTTGGTGACGTATGTCAGATTAATTTTTTCGGCTCTATTATCATTCGCGCGACGACACTCAAGGAGTAAATAATGGTGCGAGACGCTCCGTCAAAAATTCCTTTTCTAGACACGATCGCGATCAATATCAAAACATTGTTCGTTGTATTAAAATACGTAGAATATATTTCGAGGAACGAATAATAACACGGTGTTCGGCCTTGACAACGTAAACAGTAACGCGCTAGTGTTTATGTTACACGGTCTTGGTATCATTCATGCGGCGACACTCGAGCAATAAGGATGGTAGTGCGAAAAATGTGTACGTCGTAAAATTACGTTGTTAAATTAATTATTAATTGAACGACTATTGTATCATGACTTTCAATTACTATATTAAACTTTCAAACCTATAATTCGGATTAATATACATGTATATGCATATATATATATATATGTATATATATATCAATAATGAAAACAACATTTGTAACGAGTTAGTATTTAATTTGAGCTCATATAAAAAGAGCGAATCGTACTTTTCTATCCCTTATACAATATATTAAAGTGCGTTTCTCGTAATTATTCCGCGATCGGGAGTGCTGTGCAAAGTATCTCGCAATCGTTTCTATGGCTAAATATAATTAATTGTTTGTTCGCGAGTAAATGTGGGTGCTACGAGGAAACAGCAAAGGATGAAGAAAAAAGGAAAAGGACATCTGGAAAAGTATTGGACAGCCAGAGAGCAGTGACAGAGCCTGAAGCAGCCAGAGAGATATGCGGTGAGTAATTTATAAAAATTATTTATTATTCATATATATTATTTTTAAAATAGATATATTGCTTATCATTTTTTTATTTTATCGATAATAAATGTATAATTGGTAATTATCCAAACTGGATAAATAAAGACCAACCGAAACATCAAAAGTCGAATTAAATTCATAGATTTGAATATTAATCTTCCATTGATTTAAAAAAAAAAATTTAGAAAAGCGCGATAGACTCTCTCAAAGATGGTGGAGAAAGTTTATATATTATATATCATAACTATATATAAAATTATTTATATAAAAAATTTATATATGAGACAAAATATATGATAATTATTTTCTCTTTTCACAAGCAAACGTAAATGTTCGAAATTCTTATTTGTTTTTTTCGACCGTTAAACGAGTGATTGGGAAATAGATAAATTAGTATATTTGTGGAACCCAATTTGTTTACCTCACGTAAAAGATAGACATATAACTTTGTTTAATCACGCAATAATTTTCTTGAATGAGAAATCTACGCGAAAAATATGGTTTATTTTAAATATATATATGATAAAACTCTACTCTTTTTAAAATTAGTGATTAAAGACAAAGAGAAGCATATAAAATATAATTATAATTAGATATAAATATAATTATAATTAGATATTTAGAAATATTTCGTGATAATCAATAATTATATTTTTTTATCGTATACATATGAAATTGTTGGGCATGAGAGCTAAACGAATTTTTCGTATTATATTTGATATAACCAATATCAATGCAGCAGATAAATTGGTAGATTCGCGAATCACAGTCCACGTAGAATGGAGATTTATTATTAAAGAGGAGAAAAAATTTTTAATTTACTCCGAGATACTAAATGGATTTGTGCAGAAATAATTACATGTATATATAAACAATAAAAATACGATAAGATACTTAAATTTTTTATGAAATAAAAATAAATTAATTCTTATCGGTACGATGCGGAAGAGCAGAATTATAGTATTCAATAAATGTAATTTAATAACAATAAACTCAAGTCATACACAAAGTGGTAATAAAGCAAATAATTAAGATTTAGGAAAATTGTTGAATGCAATTAGATTTTTTTTTAAATATATGTACTTTTGTGGAATACTATAAACGAAAATCCATTTTTTATTTTAATCATTATTAATTTTAAATAATATTAAAATATACATACATGTATATTTATTTATATTTATGTATATTAATATCATTTAATATTTTATATAATTTAAAGTTTATATATACATATAGAATATATTCATAATATATAATACATATAGAATATTTTAATATTTCACATTGGTCAAATAAATTATTATTAAAGATAAAAGCAAATAATTAATTTCACAAATAATAAATATAATAAAATAAAATAGGTTATAAATTACTCACGATTATTTGCTATCGCACGATGCGGTCAATGGGTTATTTTCTTCATTTCTCTCATTAATTTTTTTCTGCTCGTTTATGGCACTCATTTAATATTCATTTACGAAAAATGTAATTACGCACTAATCAGCATACGATCATACAGAAATTTACGCTTTGTACAACACTCGCGACGTTACACCATGCCTTTTGTCATTTTGCTACGTGATAATAATGCAATAAATCTCAAAAAGTTATGACACACTCGACATTAATTGAAATCAAAATCAAAACGCGCCACTCGCTGTGTAAATAAAAATCGTACAAATTAATAATCACTAATTGCAAAAATTATAAAGAACAATCGCGTTTTGTAGGATCGATTCTCAACGAACGACTCGAGTCTTCCCGCGAGAAGTCAAAATTTAGTTCGAACGCGTGACGCGCATAAACATAATATAACAATTCGTCATATAACAATTCTTTTAAGTAAATAACCAGTATATTGAAATAGTTTCACCAACTGGTCAATTGATCAGTTTTTATATCAGTAATTAAATCGGTAAAACTGTTTCGATATACTGATTATTTATTTTAAAAATTTATTCATTGTTGCCGCGATGTTAACGTATGGAATAAATGGAATATATTCGTGAGTTACAATTTTATTATTAATAAATCGTTAATTTGACCATTGCTCTTTCTATTATTTGAAATATTCGATTATACGATTGGAATATAATTTCGAAACACGTATTTCGCGTGATGCGTTCATTTAATTAAGCAATTAAAAAGAATCGAATATAATTAAGAATCGATGTGTGTGACGGGAATCAAAATTATAAATTATTTTGTTGCAATCCTCACGAACAATAATTATTATTCTTCTATTAATATTTATAATTAAGAATATTTCGTCCGATGCTTTATCATATAATTATTTGATGATCTAAATATATATAATTCGACTGAGAATGCGCAGTAAAACGATCGAATGGCAAAATCGAATAATTAATATAACGGAAACCCTTGTGAGGTATATTAATCGTTTAATAAATAATTAATCTGAGTGCACGTGTGCGTGAAATTAAAAATATATTTGTATATAAATTTAATTCTCGTATATATACGTCACAGTACGCGTAAAATATTTCGGCAGCGAGGTCAATAACACGTTCGGCCTTGATGACGTAGCGCGCTATTGTTTACATAGGCGAAGACCTTGTATCATTCGCATGGCGACATTCCAGTAGTAAAGTAGTGATATGAAATACTTCGTATTATTGAATTCTTTTCCTAAAAGTGCGATCACGATTAGTATCGAAATATACACGTAATTCCCTACGACTATTACAATTAATAATTAATTAACTCTTAATAAATAACATGAAACTATATGATGATAAATTCATCGAAACGCGATCCTTCATTATTCCAAATAAAAATTGAAACGAAAGGGGCAAAAATTACAAATACATAGACTTTGTATCATTCCCACGGCACATTCCAACGGTAAAGTAGTGATACAAAACGCTTTGTATTATTGAATTCTTTTCCTAAACGCTATCGCGATTAGTATTGAAATATAATTCGCTACGACTATTGTAATTAACAATTAATTACTTTAATATTTCAATCTGATGATTCACGTTATTGTGCAAATATATTATACATCAATAAATAGAAATATCATTATTAGTGTAAAAATCGAGTGGTGTATGATTTTGCTTCGTTTAAATGTCGAGCGAATTGTAATATTTTTTGTGTTCCTCTCTCACAATATAATAAAATATGTATCTCGTATGATTATTTTGCGATCGGAAGTGCCGTGCAAAGTATCTCGCGATCGTTTCTATATATAACTAAATATTACTATATTACAGGGTGCAGAGTTAAACTCCAAATAAAACAATTGAATCGTGGAAACAATTAACATTAATGAAAGGCTTCATTAATCTTTTAATAATCATATAATTAAAAAATCTAATATAATCTAAAATACTTCTATATACTATAATACTCGTATATTCACGTATATATGTATTAAAATAAAATGTATTTAAAGTACGTAACATATTTCGATAATGAACAGACAATAACATCGACCTTGGGGGCGTAAACAATAGCGGGCTAATGTTTATTTGCCATAGTCTTGAAAAATGTTTCGATAAAAAAAATAATAATAACACGGTTTTCGGCCTTGGCGACGTATGTCAGATTAATTTTTTCGACTCTATTATTATTCGTGCGATGACACTCAAGGAGTAAATAATGGTGCGAGACGCTCCGTTAAAAATTCCTTTTCTAGACACGATCGCGATCAATATCAAAACATTGTTTGTTGTATTAAAATATGTAGAATATATTTCGAGGAACGAATAATAACACGGTGTTCGGCCTTGACAACGTAAACAGTAACGTGCTAGTGTTTATGTCACACGGTCTTAGTATCATTCATGCGGCGACACTCGAGCAATAAGGATGGTAGTGCGAAATATGTACGTCGTAAAATTACGTTGTTAAATCAATTATTAATTAAACGACTATTGTATCATGACTTTCAATTACTATATTAAACTTTCGAATCTATAATTCGTATTAATATACATGTATATGCATATATATATATATATATATATATATATATATATATATATCAATAATGAAAACAACATTTGTAACGAATTAGTATTTAATTTGATCTCATAAAAAGAGCGAATCGTATTTCTCTCAGTGCGTTTCTCATAATTACTTTCGCGATCGGAAGTGCCGTGCAAAGTATCTCGCGATCGTTTCTATATATAACTAAATATTACTATATTACAGGGCGCAGAGTTAAATTCCAAATAAAACAATTGAATCGTGGAAACAATTAACATTAATGAAAGATTCCATTAATCTTTTAATAATCATATAATTAAAAAATCTAACATAATCTAAAATACTTCTATATACTTTAATATATTCACGTATATATGTATTAAAGTACGTAACATATTTCGATAATGAACAGACAATAACATCGACCTTGGGGGCGTAAACAATAGCGGTTTTCGGTCTTGGTGACGTATGTCAGATTAATTTTTTCGGCTCTATTATCATTCGCGCGACGACACTCAAGGAGTAAATAATGGTGCGAGACGCTCCGTCAAAAATTCCTTTTCTAGACACGATCGCGATCAATATCAAAACATTGTTCGTTATATTAAAATACGTAGAATATATTTCGAGGAACGAATAATAACACGGTGTTCGGCCTTGACAACGTAAACAGTAACGCGCTAGTGTTTATGTTACACGGTCTTGGTATCATTCATGCGGCGACACTCGAGCAATAAGGATGGTAGTGCGAGAAATGTGTACGTCTTAAAATTACGTTGTTAAATTAATTATTAATTGAACGACTATTGTATCATGACTTTCAATTACTATATTAAACTTTCGAACCTATAATTCGGATTAATATACATGTATATGCATATATATATATATATATATATATATATATATATATATATAATGAAAACAACATTTGTAACGAGTTAGTATTTAATTTGAGCTCATATAAAAAGAGCGAATCGTACTTTTCTATCCCTTATACGATATATAAGATAAAGTGCGTTTCTCGTAATTATTCCGCGATCGGGAGTGCTGTGCAAAGTGTCTCGCAATCGTTTCTATATATGGTTAAATATAATTAATTGTTTGTTCGCGAGTGAATATCAGTGCTACGAGGAAACAGCAAAAGATGAAAAAGAAAGGAGAAGGACATCTGGAAAAGTATTGGCCAGCCAGAGAGCAGTGATAGAGCCTGAAGCAGCCAGAGAGATATGCGGTGAGTAATTTATAAAAATTATTTATTATTTATATATATTATTTTCAAAATAGATATATTGCTTATTATTTTTTATTGCTTATTATCTCGATAATATATATAATTCGCTCTAAAAATCACAAAATATAATGCATGTATAAAATATTCCAGGTTTTATTTTAACACATTTGAAGTATCTATAATAAAGTATCCATAATAGTTTTATTATTAATTAATACTTTTATGTAGAAATATGTTAATATTTTATAAAATATTTTTAAAATAATATAATTATTTAAATATTTCATATTTACATAAAAATTAACATGCTCTCCTTATTAAAATTATATTTTTCAAAAATTTATAATAAAAAAAATATTTTTTTGCTAGTTTTATATTTAAAATATTAATATCAGAGATAAATCTCTCTTAAAAGATAAAAAAATGCGTGTAATAATTAGTTTTACAAAATGAATTATTTTGAGATTTATAAAGAATAGATCTATAAGAGTATTAATTGATTATATTTGTATTTAATTTTTGACGTATTGACTTAAAAATAAAAGTGTGTAACAAGAATTAAAATTATATAAATTATTTTATTCTGATCTTTATAAGAATAATTATTTCTTTAACGATACTTAAAGATTAAGTGTGTTTTATTCGATGTTTTATTTCTCATTCAACTTTTAAACAATCTCAATCTCAATACAATTTAAATTGAGATTAATTAACTTCACGGTTAAAGATTTATAAATGTGTCAAAGTGGTCAAAGTTATTTACTGAACTAAATATTTCGCACAATTTATTCATTCTCAAAATAAAAATCAAAGCGACGAAAATAGATAATTATTAACTAATATCTCATTATAATATATTTTCAAGCAATAATTATTTTCATTATGATTCTCACATGTACATTTCTTATATTCAAATATAATCTCGCATCACGAATAATAATAGATCAAATGACTAATAATTAATTTCCGATACAATATTTTAAATAAATTTGAATTGTGTGATATGTATACTATGTAATTTTAAAATATATATTTTATAATTATTATATATATTTTATATATATTTTATAATTTATTTTTTAATTAAAAGGCGAATTAATCAGGATTTGAAGCTTGTTTTTTAGAAACATATCTGCATCTTTCTCTTTATTAATCGAGAAAAAAGAGAGGTGCTATATAGATAATTTTTCAATTATAAAATAAATTTCACACAAATTATACGTTATATTATAAATGTATATAATCCACCCCTCTATGGGTCACCTTGACGCGGTGGGGTGGCTCAGTACTTGGATGGTGCCTTGAGGTTTATTTTAAATTTTTTAATTTAGGATAAATCTCAAGGAGCCTGAAGGGGAAGCTAAGTACCCAGCACAGCATTGCCACGAGTCGCACAATGGCTCACATGTGGCACGCGTCGTCGACTTTCCGTCGTCGGTGCCGTCAACATGTCGCGGACGGCGGCGTCTCGTTACCGCGTTTTCGCGTTTAGCTTTTTCGCGTCATCGCGTAATCGCGTTTTCGCGTTGGACTTTCTCGCAATCCCAATTTCACTTATTTGTCATCGAGTTGTCATCTTCCGACGTCAACTAACCGGGATGTCTCATTGAGTCGTTGCGAATGTAACGAAATTCTCACGCCTCGTGCATCGCGGCACTTGGTGATGCCGGCCGCGCACACGTATGTCCAGTACTGTGTACATGGGCGCGCGGTTTTGAGCTTTTGCTCAAGTTCGGCTGATTGAGGTCACGCTCTGCTTCGGGCTCCAGTTCGGTACGGATCGGTTAGAATTCGATCGATTGCTTGGAATCGTCGTTAATGGGTCCCTTCTCTTGTTCTAACAGCCATGAGATATTATGCACGAACAAGAGTCGAGTGAACTTCATTCGCGTTGATTCCATCAATCGATAGTTTTCTTCCGTTTCGGACTTAACTCTTGTTTGGAGGTAAGATGTCGTTGAATTCCCAACCTGTTGACTCGAAGATGACTCTCGTCAGTGAAATGGGATTTTCGCTCGTATCGAAACCGGGAGTGCCGTTTAAAGTATATATATATTAAATATATACATCGCGCGACCAAACAGAAAATTTTTAATCGTATCGAATAGTGCGGGAACCGTCCAGTATCGCGCGTAAAAGTGCGAAAGTAGCGATATAAAAATATCGCACGTGAGTGCGGGAGTGCCGCTGAAAGTATCGCGCGTCTAAGACTGAGAGGAGGAGGAGGCCTAGGAGAGGCATCGGGCTTCGGCAGAGCAACCTTCTGGTAAATAATTTATTTATTTACAATTATATATTAAATATTAAATATATTTATTATAATTTAAATTAAACAATTAATCGCGTAATTTGATTTTTTATTTATATGATTTAAAGAAGAGAATTGAAGAATAAGATTTTTAAATAAAAGCTATAATCTTGTAAAGGTATAAGCTTTTATAAAGTTATTAAAGAATTATTAATAATGTTTTTTTTTTAATTTATAGAATTATTTTATTAATCTGCTTATTATTATATGGATCGAATATAAAATTCAATATATACAAATAATAATTTTTTGAAATATTAATTTTTTGGACATTATTATAATTTGGATTTTCTATATGTATGTTATAGATGCAACAACCCAAATGATCTGAGAGGAGGAGCAGGCCTAGGAAAGGCATCTTGCACCGGCGGAGCAACCTGATGGTGAGTATTATTATTTATATTAATTTTATATAAATAAATAAATTAATTTGATTTATATGAATGATTTAAACATGAAAAAATTGGGAAAATTTTTATAATTTTTTCTATATAAAAGTTTCTACTTAAAAAAATTAATTACTTATAAAATTATTTCATATTTATATATTTATTTATAATTGCGTGCATCGGATATAAAATTCAATGAGTCCAATAATAATTTCTTAAAATATTAATTATTTTGAACATTTATATAATTTGCATTTTATATTTGTATGTTACAGACAACGTAGCTTCAATATTAACTCCGCTGTTGCGCATCAGTGCCGGTAAGTAACAACCTTTTATTTTGAAGCAAAGGATTTGTAAATGCATGAAAAAATCCGTTGCTTCTAACTCTCGGTTGGCGGGATAATACGCGTGTAAAAATTAAAGTAAAAGAAAAAATATTTTTAAAATAACAATAGATATAGAGGTACATGAAATATTTATTTCCATTATATATATCGGCCTTTATAAAACGGCCTTTTTAAAAATAGATTTTTAATTTCTAAATATTTAATCTAAAAGATAAAGATATTTATAAGCAACCCGACGACGGAGAGTTAAAATGCATGCTAATTATATTTTATATATGCATGATAATTTATATTTTGCGATTTCTGACGACTTAATGGCGTACGTTAAAATACGATTGTAATATCGTACGATCGTAAACAAATTATTAGTCGTCAAAATGAATATGGCCAGAAGAAGAGATAACTGGCTTGAAAAATACATATCAATATTGGCAATATTGGCCAAAAGATGTGTTGCGCGGCTAAGGCTTCCTAAATTTTATCGCGAATTTCCGGTTAGGGCTCCTTAAATTTCTCATTATCGCGGATTTCTAATTAGGGTTCCCCAAATTTCACCTTATCGTGAATTTCTGCTGGTGTAAGCCAGCAAGTAGGGCGGTTAGGGATGTTAGGTCTTTATTAGGTCTGTTAAGGCTATTAAGTCTGTTAGGGCTGTTAGGACTGTTAGGTTTGTTAGGGCTATTAGGGCATATAAAAGTTAAATTTATTTTCAAGAAAAAAAAACATAAAAATATGTTATTTTTAGGGGTCTGTATTAGGCTTGTTAGGGCTATTAAGTCTGTTAGGACTGTTAGGTTTGTTAGGGCTATTAGGGCATATAAAAATTAAATTTATTTTCAGGAAAAAAACCATAAAAATATGTTATTTTTAGGAGTATTTTCATATATATAATTTATTTTATGTAAAATTAAATAAATTATATATAAAGAATTGAAATTAATTATAAAAAAAACTATAAATAAAAATAAAAAAATGTATGGAAAATGTATGGAAAATGTAAAAAATGTAACTTAAATACATAATGTACATTTAAGTTGCATTTTATTATACGTATAACATGTATTAAATTTAATATTTTATTTTTTGTAAATTGTATTAATATTTTATCACTTAAAAATTGTATTTTTTTGAAAATTATACAATTTTAAATTCGAATGTGAATGTTATTAGTATCTAATATGATAATATTGATTCGATAAAATATTGACAGAAAAAAGTAATTCAATCTAAATAATTTTTTTTTCTAACTTATTTGAATCCATATACATTGATTATCATTGATTAATCATTTCAAATAATAAAAATTTTGCAATTTTCTTGTGTTGAGAATATTGATACTAATAGCATCAATTATTAAATTGTATCTAACATTGTAATTATATCTATAAATTGTAATTATATTATTTTTTATTTTTAATAATTTTCTTTGCAATTGTATATAAATTATAATCTAGTTGTAATAATGTAAAAGAAATCTATTGTACATTACACGAAATTAGATGAATACGTACAATAAGAAAATTTGTTTAATTAACACATTTGATATATTTTATTTCAATATTTTTATTGCAAAATTATTCAAATATTTGGATAGCTTATTTTTTTATATTAAAAGATTATTAATAAATTCGAGAAACTCGCGCAAATACCGTAAAAAAACTCTTTTACATAATATAAAGATTATTAAATAAAAGTGAATCAAGAAAAACACGATGTTAACCCAATAATTAGATATTAGCTTTTTACTCGTAAAATTTGTCGCGCTTTTAATATTATAGAAACGTAAGTATATTCGAAAATAAAATATTGCGAAATATTGAACATTATCGATCACGCGGAAATTAAAATCTGTGAAACAAAATAATTTTCTTTGATTATCGTTTTTAATTAAATGTATTTCGAAAATTTCGAATCGCGTTAAATATTTATTGATTTACGATTTATTGATTTACGATTTTATAATAAATTATATTGCAAACAATTGCGTTCTTTTCACGTTTTTGGACGTGATCGCTATCTTGGCGAAGAAGCCTTATCGCTGTCCCTCATGTCAGGTGGACGCTAGCAAATGCGGTTTGTACTGGCGGAGAGTCGAAACGATCTTCATTGCGGAGAGTTATTTCTCGTCGGTTTTTGTGGGCTCTATCCGCAATGCTTAGTTCGGTGCCTCATTGAAAATTGGAAGTTTCCATTACAGAGTAGGAATTAAACCCAGGTTTTCTTGGCGGTTCCTGAAAACAATGTTTTTGGCAGTGATTTAACGACGATCACCGTACATTTGAAATCGATTTTATTAAATATAAAATACAAAATTCATTAAGTATACTTTGAGAGAAGATATATTTTCTTTTTTTTTATTAAAAATGTTCTTCCATTAATATCAATATTATTTTAATAATGAAAATATTTAATAATAGTTCAAAAATGGATATAATAGATAAAATTCACTTTTTCAAATATAAATTTAATTTAATAAGTTTTTGCGCAAACTTTTTTGTTCAAAATTTTTATTATTTGAAAAATTATGGTTACAAACAAGTATATTTTATTAATTAATTTTGAATTAATTTTATTTTTGGTTTCTTTTAAGAAACCACTTGCAGGCACTGGACGTTCCACTATCTCAGTATATTACATTTATTTTAGATAAGACGAGTGTATATGTATATATAATAAAATACATGTGCGCAAATTGTGATGTATTTGCAAAAACCCTTTTTTTGTATTATTCTTAATAATATATTAGGATGATGCATGATATAATATAAAATGTGTGAGTAATTAAAAAGTTCGAGACAAATCGAATGGGTACTCTGATATCAGTAAGATTCTGTAAATTATTGTCACGTGTTAAGTGTTAAATGCAACAGAAAAATTAATTTCTTGATAATCTTCCATTTGATGTTGCTAAATATTCAAATTGAATTTTTTTTTAAATCTCGCTGTTATCGGATTTGATTTGTCTCGAGCACATTTGGTACCCTAAAGTTATTATTATTCATACATTTAACCGAGCAACGATAAAAGCGCATGTATTTCATTTTTCCTAAATATACTCGATTGTAACATGTATATAAAAATCATTATATCCAGTCATTTTTTTAGTAAAAAAAGATATTTCTTACAATGGAAGAACATGTTTTTTTTCACGCGAAGTTTAATCTCATGTATTGAAAATGATAATAAGGGTAACAGTCGTTAATTCGCTGCCGAAATCACTGTTATTGGGAGCAATCAGGAAGATCGGGGATTCGTTCCTTCCTGTAGCGGGACTTATGACGTTCAATGAATCACTTAACTTTCCTTTGTGGATCGATTCCGCGGGATCCGAAATAGAAGAAATAAGATAAATTGAGGTCGCTTTCCACTTTTAAGATCGTTCTTCTCTCTGTTAGATATTAACCAGCGTATCACTCGGCAGAGGGATTTTGATCTGGTTTAATCGTTGGGCCAGTTATCCTTCATTGAACGTGGCGATAACGCGATTATTTTAAGGAACATTAAAGTTTAGCCTATTTGCAATTGTCCGCGAAACAAGATATATATTTTTATATACTTTTGATCGCGAAATTTACATGAAATTGTATATTTGGAAAGAAATCGAGTATTATAGGTTCTACATCCGCGTTTAATTCCTTACGTATATTATTTACAAATTATATGAAATGCGCCTCTAATGTTGCAATATTTTTATTGTCACATGAAATGATAATAATTATATTGCGTGTGCGCACGTTGTATTCCGATTATAGAAATTATGTGTATTGTAATTAAATATTACTATTTTTATCAATTTTTTTTATTCATCATATACATTCGCGAAATTTAAACCGCGATTTTTTTTCTGATTTAATCGTTGGGTAACATCGATGCTTTACTTATCTTTTCGCGTCATCGAACATTTCTTTTAGAAAACCTTACAAAATGCATTAAAATTCCGGGTACTTTTTCTTATTGAAAGACATAATCGATAAATTTATTAATGATTCTTTTGGTTGCGATAGATTATCAGCGCTACGCCAATCTAAAAATTTCTAATAAATTGTACGCATTTCTGATATTTTCGTGTAATATAATAAAATATGCTATGTATATATTCTATATAACAATTTGTTATGTATTATTTTATGTTTTATATATAATGTATTTTTTATTATTGTTATAATTATGTATTATATACTATATATTTTCAACGGAAAATTTTATGTATTTATAAATTGTATTATAATTATAATGTATATTTTGTAATATATTTTTATATGACTGCAAGCTATGTAATTATACATTATAATATTTTATAATTATATAATATACATATATATTTTTTATAAATTCTATGTATTATATTTTCTATTTGGAAAATTTGAAAAACCTACACTATTAAAAGAAAATAAAATAAAAAAATTTTACCTCCTCGATGGTATCTCCACCTTAACGAAGGCATTTGCCGGGTGAGGAGGTTTGAGTACTCTAATGATCCGGAGAGCTATGCCGGCGGTAACATAGGCCGGTATTTATATAATCTGTTTTTATATTTAATCATCTTAAATATGGTCTTCGCATCTTAAAATTCTGTTCAATCTCAATGAAATAATAAACATTTTCTAAATTTTACTTAAAACGATCTTAAATATAAGACTATATGAACACCGACCTTAATTACTGGTAGGGTCACCCATGCCGGATAGGTCAAAGAAAAAGAGTCAGACTAAGAGAGATACCCCGTAATTATAATTATTATATTAATAATTATTAATTATGAATATAATAATTATATTATAATATATTATATTATAATAGTTAATTAGTAATTATTACATTTTTTGAATAAGATGAAAGTAAAAGAATGATAAAAGCATGAAGAGAGAGAGAGAGAGAGAGAGAGAGAGAGAGAGAAGGAAGAAGCACGAGTCCCTATGGTCTTGGGAATGCGACAGATTACAACACTGCAAAGATTTGAAGAAGAAGATACATTGGATAAAAATGCGTAGTAATACTTTATATAATTATGTTACACTTTATAATTTAGCACATTGTATTATAATATATAAAGCATCAAGCATTAAATATTTTGATGTTATGAAAACTATAATAAAATAATATAAAAAATTTGCTATAAAGTGGAACATTCGAAAGCATATCCACTGACGAGATACTATTAAAGATCGATGATTTTACAATATTTACCGTGACCACAAAATATTTATGTATTTATGTATATATATATATATATATATATATATATATATATATATATATATATAGAGAGAGAGAGAGAGAGAGAGAGAGAGAGAGAGAGAGGACCACAAGATTCGTTTATATTAAAAATTTAACACTGGCATTTCGTGTACATAGCACGGAATAAAACCAGAAATTGTGCTGAAAGGTTGATGGTGCGAACATTTAAACATAATATATCAGCTCTATTGTTTAAAACTATATCTGTAAGAAAATAATCAACTTTTCCTCTTGACTTTTTGGTAGTAATAATTGCTCCTCGACTTCTTTATCGAAATATTCAATCGCTCCATTTCTGCTATTAATATTTTATAATTTGTTAGCAAAAAACCAATCATTTTCTTGGAAAAATATATTTCCCATAGTCTATCGCAAATATATCCAACATATTCGCAGACCAAATAATATTTTATGATATCGTGCGATAATTGGAGTGCAGAGTATTACTCTGTATCTATAGGGATAGTTTAAGTTTATTTATATTGCGATATTTTGCGGCACAGTGTAATATTAATTATCTAGGGACAGTATAAGATTAAATACAATGCGACATTTTACGATATTTTGCGATATTTACGGACGTAGAGTAATATTCTGTATCTATTGGTAGTTTAGGTTTATTTATATTGCGGTATTTTGCGATATTTGGGAACACAGTGTAATGTTAATTATTTAGGGATAGTATAAGTTTAAATACAATGCGATATTTTACGATATCTTGCGATATTTGTAGCGCGGAGTATTATTCCGTATCAAGGGGTAGTTTAGGTTTAATTTATTGCGATACTTTGCGATATTTTGAAGCGCAGGGTAATATTAATTATCTAGGGATAGTTTAGGATTTCTAGCATTGCGATATTTTACGATATTTTTCGATATTTTGGGCGCAGAAAATTATTCTTTACCTAAGGGTAGTTTAGATTTAATTTGTTGCTATATTTGTTGCTATATACTTTAATATATTCCACATGTGTATATGTGTGTGTGTGTGTGTGTGTGTGTGTGTGTGTATGTGTTAAAGTACGTAAAATATTTCGATGACGAACAGACAATAACACCGACCTTGACGGCGTAAACAATAGCGCGCTAATGTTTATATGCCATAGTCTTGAAAAATGTTTCGATAAAAAATAATAATAACACAGTCTTTCCGACTAATTTTTTCGCTCTATTATCATTCGCGCGACGACACTCAAAGAGTAAAGTAGTAGTATACAAGACGCTCCGTTAAATCCTTTTCTAGACGCGATCGCGATCAATATCGAAAAATTATATGCTGTATTAAAATACGTAAAATATAATATAATATAATATAATATAATATAATATAATATAATATAATATAATATAATATAATATAAATATGTATTGTTTACGCCAAGGTCGGTATTATTGTCTGTTCGTCATCGAAATATTTTACGTACTTTAACATATTTATATTATATTATATTATAATATAAAATATAATATAATATAATACAATATATTTCGATATGACGAACGGACAATAACACGGTGTTCGGCCTTGACGATGTAAACAATAGCGCGCTAGTCATACGGTTTTGGTATCATTCACACGGCAACACTCGAGCAGTAAAGATCGTAGTGCGAATATATTCGTCGTATATTCTTAAATTAATTATTAATTAAACAATTATTGTATCATGACTTTCACTTTTTTATTAAACTTTCGATTCTATAATTCGTATTAATATACATGTACTGCATATATATATCAATAATGAAAACAACATTTGTAATGAATTAGTATTTAATTTGATCTCATAAAAACGTCGAGCGAATCGTACTTCTCTATCCCGTAGATCTAAATAATTAACTTAATAAAAAGATTCGTAAAAGATATATTAGTCTTTTAATAAATAATATCGTATAATTAATTTACATAATATCGTATAATTTAGCTACATAAAAATAAAATATAACACAAAATATTCTAATTACCTATTTATTTCTAAATATTAAATACTATAAATTTAATAATTTTATATTTCGTAAAATTTAATTATAAAAGAATCTTTAATATATTCCAAAAGAAACGAAGAACCTTTGCCAACGTAGAACAAAGTTAATTTTATAAACAAATGTATTTAATTTTATTGGAATTTTATTATTAATTTTATTGAATTGTCAAACTATACGCGATCTCTGTAATGATAGCTATTCACGGAATAGATACAGTGAAATAATCAATCATTATCGCCGAAAAGAGGCAATAATATACTTTTAAATCTAATTTAAACTTTTGATAAACAATATGAATTTTTTTATTACGATGATAAATCTTTATTAAAGATCATAATTGCAAAAATAAAAATGGAAATAACGGTAAAAATGATAAATTTTATTATAATTTTTCGATTATCAATCCTTACGAATAATAATTATTTATCTAATAATGTTCACACACAGGGTCAAATATATTTCGATATTTCCGATATTTTAAATTTGCTTAAAATGCGAGCATAAATTAATTATTAATTAAGCAATTACTATATCATGACTTTCAATTAGATTAATCTTTCGATCTTTTAATTCGTGTTAATATACCATACACACACACACACACCCACACACACACACACACACACACACACACACACACACACACACACATACTTATATATACATATACATATAATACTATATTTATTCGCGTTTCTTCTTGGATCTTTCTCTCTCTCGCCTTATCTCTAATTGCCTTTAAAGGGCAAGCTCGAGCGAGCATCGGCTCGGCTTTATCTACTGTAATTTGATACGCAGATAAAAACTAAACTAAAATAATGTACCGATTTACGTGTCCACCTATCATCGACTTTCTTATCGCGTATAAGATTTATGCTTAATTTAGTTACACAAATTTATTTCATATATTTCAGTTACTTACACACTCGTTTATAATGATGTAGTTTCGAGCACTTTCTCTTTAAACTCGATTAAAGGCGTACTATTAATATAAATGCCGTCAAAAAATAGAGAATTGCAATAATTTTAACAATAATCATTATATAGTATATTAATAATTTTTTCATTATTATTTATTGTCGTTAAATATCTGCGAATTAGTACTAAATTTCTTTCAATTGCAAAAAATTATCAGCAACGAAATATGCGGTGTACGTCATTTATAAAGTATTTATCATTCATATATTACTTTCAGACATTTATTATTGTTTCTTTTTCATCTTTTCGAAAGTAATTTATTCTAAATTATCATCTAATAAATAACGCATATATAAAAAATATTTCAGTTTTTATTTTAAAATATTCCAAATAATATAATAAAATAGTTTTCGTACAAATTGATATTTTAAGATATTTTATAAAATATTTCACAATAATGTAATTATTATATTCTTTATATATAAGAATTAGATATTTTTTAATAGATTGAATTTATTAAAAGTTTTATATTCAAGACGATTCTTGATATTTACAATTTACAATATTATATATCTGAAGGCAAAAAAAATTGATTGCGCGTAATAATTAATTATACAATCAATAAATTTAGATACTTAATTTTATACGAAATAGATTTATAAAAATATTAAAATTGAATGTATTTGCACTTCATTTGTGTTTGGTCTTGCGTAACGATTAATATTCGCGTCAGATGTTCAATATATCGGTAGCATCCCGAATTTTTTCTGACCTAAATAATCAATGTGGATTCGATCGATAGCCAATAATTATAGTAATTATATCCTTGATCCTTAAATCCAAAAGTAGAAAACTCGGATTTCGTCGCTCGTGAAATATCTCGCGTCTTATTCGCGTCCTATTTCTTTTCGCATCCTCGTTGCAGCCTTTTCTCTAATTGCTTTTAAAGGGCAAGCTCGAGCGAGCAGATCGGCTCGACTTTATCTGTTGTAATTTGATACGCAGATAAAAACTAAACTAAAATAATGTACCGATTTACGTGTCCACTTGTCATCATTTTCTTATCGCGTATAAGATTTGTCTTAATTTAGTTACACAAATTTATTTCATATATTTCAGTTACTTACACACTCGTTTATAACGATGTAGTTTCGAGCACTTTCTCTTTAAACTCAATTTATTAAAGGCGCACTTTATATATTATTCATATATTACGATTAAAGCAATCAATGTCATTTAAAATGTTACATATACGTCATGTATAAATGTTTACATATACACATATTCTTTTAATTTTCAGCTGTAAGGTATTGTAATTAACATACATTAATATTAATTCATTGATGATTTCGATTCGCACTTAGAAAAAAATATATTTAAAACATTTTAACTATATTTTCTAAAAAATTATTTGCAGATTTTAAAAACACATTTATTATTCTATATAAATAATTCGCAAAGAATGTTATAAAAAAATGTAACACAATGCTTACACAGAAAAAAATAAGTGTCAAATCAAGACTTATATACTTTAAATTAAGGCGTTCATTGTTTCGTATATATGCAACAATTTATAATCTTCTTAGAAGAATTTAATAATTTTAAATTTCAACAATATTATAGCCTTGTTTTAATATTATAATTGTCATCTCAAGAATATTTAATTATTTAATTCTACTTTAAGAAAATTATAATCTTTGATTTAAAAATATTATTTTCTATCTAACATTGTTTCTTTTCCATTCAAGAAAATTAAATCTTAAATCATAAGAATATATTTTTTTTTATTGAACTATATAAAATGGCTTCATTCAAGTAAGCAATTATTCAAGCAATTATATTTTTCTTTAATTAACGCAATCTCACTTCAAGATTTTCATGTTAAAACTAAATATATTTTCAAAACAAGAATGTCCTTTTTTTCCGTGTATTTAAATGATACGTTGTGTTACATTTTTAATCAATAAAATTTTCATCGATTCAGTTTAAGATAGTATGTTTTATATGTACAATTAGATATTTTTCTTATTCAGATTGCTTTTATCTCTCGGTCAACATTTCGCATGTAAGAACGGAAATAAATAATAAGAAAAAGAGTTAAGCAGTTCACGTATTAATATGAACGCTGTTGCAAATCTAAGGAGCAGCAATTGCGACAATAATTATTATATATAATATACAATATAATATTATATACAATATAATTATTATATAATTTTCTCATTGTTATTTATATTATATAATTTTCTCATTGTTATTTATTATTACAACATCTCTGTGAATTAGATTCCAATTTTTTTTTATTAAAGAAAATGATCGTCGTGTAATTTTTTATTCAACAATATATAAGTAGACATTACAATGAAAAAAAAAATTATTTTAACTAAATGCACTTATTGCGTACGTGACATAAAAATCGGAAGCTCTAATGATTTAGATTACATTATTGAATGATATAATTTCACACAAATTATGTAAAATTATATATAATATAAATTTCTTTGTCTCTTTCACAAATTATATTATAAATTTATATAATATAACCCCCCATGGGTACACCTTGACGAGGTGGGGTGGCTCAGTACTTGGATGGTCCCTTGAGGTTTATCTTAAATTCTTTTCTTTAAGATAAATCTTAAGGAGCCTGAAGAGGAAGCTAAGTACCCATTTGCACAGCATTGCCACGAGTCGCAATGGATCGCACGCGCATTTAATGCGCTGGACGCAGATTGCGTCGTCGACTTTTCGTCGTCGGTGCCGTCAACGTGTCGCGGACGGCGGCGTCTCGTTACCGCGTTTTCGCGTTTAGCTTTTTCGCGTCATCGCGTCATCGCGTTTTCGCGTTGGACTTTCTCGCAATCCCAATTTCACTTATTTGTCATCGAGTTGTCATCTTCCGACGTCAACTAACCGGGATGTCTCATTGAGTCGTTGCGAATGTAACGAAATTCTCACGCCTCGTGCATCGCGGCACTTGGTGATGCCGGCCGCGCACACGTATGTCCAGTACTGTGTACATGGGCGCGCGGTTTTGAGCTTTTGCTCAAGTTCGGCTGATTGAGGTCACGCTCTGCTTCGGGCTCCAGTTCGGTACGGATCGGTTAGAATTCGATCGATTGCTTGGAATCGTCGTTAATGGGTCCCTTCTCTTGTTCTAACAGCCATGAGATATTATGCACGAACAAGAGTCGAGTGAACTTCATTCGCGTTGATTCCATCAATCGATAGTTTTCTTCCGTTTCGGACTTAACTCTTGTTTGGAGGTAAGATGTCGTTGAATTCCCAACCTGTTGACTCGAAGATGACTCTCGTCAGTGAAATGGGATTTTCGCTCGTATCGAAACCGGGAGTGCCGTTTAAAGTATATATATATTAAATATATACATCGCGCGACCAAACAGAAAATTTTTAATCGTATCGAATAGTGCGGGAACCGTCCAGTATCGCGCGTAAAAGTGCGAAAGTAGCGATATAAAAATATCGCACGTGAGTGCGGGAGTGCCGCTGAAAGTATCGCGCGTCTAAGACTGAGAGGAGGAGGAGGCCTAGGAGAGGCATCGGGCTTCGGCAGAGCAACCTTCTGGTAAATAATTTATTTATTTACAATTATATATTAAATATTAAATATATTTATTATAATTTAAATTAAACAATTAATCGCGTAATTTGATTTTTTATTTATATGATTTAAAGAAGAGAATTGAAGAATAAGATTTTTAAATAAAAGCTATAATCTTGTAAAGGTATAAGCTTTTATAAAGTTATTAAAGAATTATTAATAATGTTTTTTTTTTAATTTATAGAATTATTTTATTAATCTGCTTATTATTATATGGATCGAATATAAAATTCAATATATACAAATAATAATTTTTTGAAATATTAATTTTTTGGACATTATTATAATTTGGATTTTCTATATGTATGTTATAGATGCAACAACCCAGATGATCTGAGAGGAGGAGCAGGCCTAGGAAAGGCATCTTGCACCGGCGGAGCAACCTGATGGTGAGTATTATTATTTATATTAATTTTATATAAATAAATAAATTAATTTGATTTATATGAATGATTTAAACATGAAAAAATTGGGAAAATTTTTATAATTTTTTCTATATAAAAGTTTCTACTTAAAAAAATTAATTACTTATAAAATTATTTCATATTTATATATTTATTTATAATTGCGTGCATCGGATATAAAATTCAATGAGTCCAATAATAATTTCTTAAAATATTAATTATTTTGAACATTTATATAATTTGCATTTTATATTTGTATGTTACAGACAACGTAGCTTCAATATTAACTCCGCTGTTGCGCATCAGTGCCGGTAAGTAACAACCTTTTATTTTGAAGCAAAGGATTTGTAAATGCATGAAAAAATCCGTTGCTTCTAACTCTCGGTTGGCGGGATAATACGCGTGTAAAAATTAAAGTAAAAGAAAAAATATTTTTAAAATAACAATAGATATAGAGGTACATGAAATATTTATTTCCATTATATATATCGGCCTTTATAAAACGGCCTTTTTAAAAATAGATTTTTAATTTCTAAATATTTAATCTAAAAGATAAAGATATTTATAAGCAACCCGACGACGGAGAGTTAAAATGCATGCTAATTATATTTTATATATGCATGATAATTTATATTTTGCGATTTCTGACGACTTAATGGCGTACGTTAAAATACGATCGTAATATCGTACGATCGTAAACAAATTATTAGTCGTCAAAATGAATATGGCCAGAAGAAGAGATAACTGGCTTGAAAAATACATATCAATATTGGCAATATTGGCCAAAAGATGTGTTGCGCGGCTAAGGCTTCCTAAATTTTATCGCGAATTTCCGGTTAGGGCTCCTTAAATTTCTCATTATCGCGGATTTCTAATTAGGGTTCCCCAAATTTCACCTTATCGTGAATTTCTGCTGGTGTAAGCCAGCAAGTAGGGCGGTTAGGGATGTTAGGTCTTTATTAGGTCTGTTAAGGCTATTAAGTCTGTTAGGGCTGTTAGGACTGTTAGGTTTGTTAGGGCTATTAGGGCATATAAAAGTTAAATTTATTTTCAAGAAAAAAAAACATAAAAATATGTTATTTTTAGGGGTCTGTATTAGGCTTGTTAGGGCTATTAAGTCTGTTAGGACTGTTAGGTTTGTTAGGGCTATTAGGGCATATAAAAATTAAATTTATTTTCAGGAAAAAAACCATAAAAATATGTTATTTTTAGGAGTATTTTCATATATATAATTTATTTTATGTAAAATTAAATAAATTATATATAAAGAATTGAAATTAATTATAAAAAAAACTATAAATAAAAATAAAAAAATGTATGGAAAATGTATGGAAAATGTAAAAAATGTAACTTAAATACATAATGTACATTTAAGTTGCATTTTATTATACGTATAACATGTATTAAATTTAATATTTTATTTTTTGTAAATTGTATTAATATTTTATCACTTAAAAATTGTATTTTTTTGAAAATTATACAATTTTAAATTCGAATGTGAATGTTATTAGTATCTAATATGATAATATTGATTCGATAAAATATTGACAGAAAAAAGTAATTCAATCTAAATAATTTTTTTTTCTAACTTATTTGAATCCATATACATTGATTATCATTGATTAATCATTTCAAATAATAAAAATTTTGCAATTTTCTTGTGTTGAGAATATTGATACTAATAGCATCAATTATTAAATTGTATCTAACATTGTAATTATATCTATAAATTGTAATTATATTATTTTTTATTTTTAATAATTTTCTTTGCAATTGTATATAAATTATAATCTAGTTGTAATAATGTAAAAGAAATCTATTGTACATTACACGAAATTAGATGAATACGTACAATAAGAAAATTTGTTTAATTAACACATTTGATATATTTTATTTCAATATTTTTATTGCAAAATTATTCAAATATTTGGATAGCTTATTTTTTTATATTAAAAGATTATTAATAAATTCGAGAAACTCGCGCAAATACCGTAAAAAAACTCTTTTACATAATATAAAGATTATTAAATAAAAGTGAATCAAGAAAAACACGATGTTAACCCAATAATTAGATATTAGCTTTTTACTCGTAAAATTTGTCGCGCTTTTAATATTATAGAAACGTAAGTATATTCGAAAATAAAATATTGCGAAATATTGAACATTATCGATCACGCGGAAATTAAAATCTGTGAAACAAAATAATTTTCTTTGATTATCGTTTTTAATTAAATGTATTTCGAAAATTTCGAATCGCGTTAAATATTTATTGATTTACGATTTATTGATTTACGATTTTATAATAAATTATATTGCAAACAATTGCGTTCTTTTCACGTTTTTGGACGTGATCGCTATCTTGGCGAAGAAGCCTTATCGCTGTCCCTCATGTCAGGTGGACGCTAGCAAATGCGGTTTGTACTGGCGGAGAGTCGAAACGATCTTCATTGCGGAGAGTTATTTCTCGTCGGTTTTTGTGGGCTCTATCCGCAATGCTTAGTTCGGTGCCTCATTGAAAATTGGAAGTTTCCATTACAGAGTAGGAATTAAACCCAGGTTTTCTTGGCGGTTCCTGAAAACAATGTTTTTGGCAGTGATTTAACGACGATCACCGTACATTTGAAATCGATTTTATTAAATATAAAATACAAAATTCATTAAGTATACTTTGAGAGAAGATATATTTTCTTTTTTTTTATTAAAAATGTTCTTCCATTAATATCAATATTATTTTAATAATGAAAATATTTAATAATAGTTCAAAAATGGATATAATAGATAAAATTCACTTTTTCAAATATAAATTTAATTTAATAAGTTTTTGCGCAAACTTTTTTGTGCAAAATTTTTATTATTTGAAAAATTATGGTTACAAACAAGTATATTTTATTAATTAATTTTGAATTAATTTTATTTTTGGTTTCTTTTAAGAAACCACTTGCAGGCACTGGACGTTCCACTATCTCAGTATATTACATTTATTTTAGATAAGACGAGTGTATATGTATATATAATAAAATACATGTGCGCAAATTGTGATGTATTTGCAAAAACCCTTTTTTTGTATTATTCTTAATAATATATTAGGATGATGCATGATATAATATAAAATGTGTGAGTAATTAAAAAGTTCGAGACAAATCGAATGGGTACTCTGATATCAGTAAGATTCTGTAAATTATTGTCACGTGTTAAGTGTTAAATGCAACAGAAAAATTAATTTCTTGATAATCTTCCATTTGATGTTGCTAAATATTCAAATTGA
The DNA here is from genome assembly GCF_025532165.1 of Camponotus vicinus. Classification (NCBI taxonomy): domain Eukaryota; kingdom Metazoa; phylum Arthropoda; class Insecta; order Hymenoptera; family Formicidae; genus Camponotus; species Camponotus vicinus. The sequence continues at coordinate 10,009,975 of NW_028141980.1, forward strand.
ATTTTTTTTTAAATCTCGCTGTTATCGGATTTGATTTGTCTCGAGCACATTTGGTACCCTAAAGTTATTATTATTCATACATTTAACCGAGCAACGATAAAAGCGCATGTATTTCATTTTTCCTAAATATACTCGATTGTAACATGTATATAAAAATCATTATATCCAGTCATTTTTTTAGTAAAAAAAGATATTTCTTACAATGGAAGAACATGTTTTTTTTCACGCGAAGTTTAATCTCATGTATTGAAAATGATAATAAGGGTAACAGTCGTTAATTCGCTGCCGAAATCACTGTTATTGGGAGCAATCAGGAAGATCGGGGATTCGTTCCTTCCTGTAGCGGGACTTATGACGTTCAATGAATCACTTAACTTTCCTTTGTGGATCGATTCCGCGGGATCCGAAATAGAAGAAATAAGATAAATTGAGGTCGCTTTCCACTTTTAAGATCGTTCTTCTCTCTGTTAGATATTAACCAGCGTATCACTCGGCAGAGGGATTTTGATCTGGTTTAATCGTTGGGCCAGTTATCCTTCATTGAACGTGGCGATAACGCGATTATTTTAAGGAACATTAAAGTTTAGCCTATTTGCAATTGTCCGCGAAACAAGATATATATTTTTATATACTTTTGATCGCGAAATTTACATGAAATTGTATATTTGGAAAGAAATCGAGTATTATAGGTTCTACATCCGCGTTTAATTCCTTACGTATATTATTTACAAATTATATGAAATGCGCCTCTAATGTTGCAATATTTTTATTGTCACATGAAATGATAATAATTATATTGCGTGTGCGCACGTTGTATTCCGATTATAGAAATTATGTGTATTGTAATTAAATATTACTATTTTTATCAATTTTTTTTATTCATCATATACATTCGCGAAATTTAAACCGCGATTTTTTTTCTGATTTAATCGTTGGGTAACATCGATGCTTTACTTATCTTTTCGCGTCATCGAACATTTCTTTTAGAAAACCTTACAAAATGCATTAAAATTCCGGGTACTTTTTCTTATTGAAAGACATAATCGATAAATTTATTAATGATTCTTTTGGTTGCGATAGATTATCAGCGCTACGCCAATCTAAAAATTTCTAATAAATTGTACGCATTTCTGATATTTTCGTGTAATATAATAAAATATGCTATGTATATATTCTATATAACAATTTGTTATGTATTATTTTATGTTTTATATATAATGTATTTTTTATTATTGTTATAATTATGTATTATATACTATATATTTTCAACGGAAAATTTTATGTATTTATAAATTGTATTATAATTATAATGTATATTTTGTAATATATTTTTATATGACTGCAAGCTATGTAATTATACATTATAATATTTTATAATTATATAATATACATATATATTTTTTATAAATTCTATGTATTATATTTTCTATTTGGAAAATTTGAAAAACCTACACTATTAAAAGAAAATAAAATAAAAAAATTTTACCTCCTCGATGGTATCTCCACCTTAACGAAGGCATTTGCCGGGTGAGGAGGTTTGAGTACTCTAATGATCCGGAGAGCTATGCCGGCGGTAACATAGGCCGGTATTTATATAATCTGTTTTTATATTTAATCATCTTAAATATGGTCTTCGCATCTTAAAATTCTGTTCAATCTCAATGAAATAATAAACATTTTCTAAATTTTACTTAAAACGATCTTAAATATAAGACTATATGAACACCGACCTTAATTACTGGTAGGGTCACCCATGCCGGATAGGTCAAAGAAAAAGAGTCAGACTAAGAGAGATACCCCGTAATTATAATTATTATATTAATAATTATTAATTATGAATATAATAATTATATTATAATATATTATATTATAATAGTTAATTAGTAATTATTACATTTTTTGAATAAGATGAAAGTAAAAGAATGATAAAAGCATGAAGAGAGAGAGAGAGAGAGAGAGAGAGAGAGAAGGAAGAAGCACGAGTCCCTATGGTCTTGGGAATGCGACAGATTACAACACTGCAAAGATTTGAAGAAGAAGATACATTGGATAAAAATGCGTAGTAATACTTTATATAATTATGTTACACTTTATAATTTAGCACATTGTATTATAATATATAAAGCATCAAGCATTAAATATTTTGATGTTATGAAAACTATAATAAAATAATATAAAAAATTTGCTATAAAGTGGAACATTCGAAAGCATATCCACTGACGAGATACTATTAAAGATCGATGATTTTACAATATTTACCGTGACCACAAAATATTTATGTATTTATGTATATATATATATATATAGAGAGAGAGAGAGAGAGAGAGAGAGAGGACCACAAGATTCGTTTATATTAAAAATTTAACACTGGCATTTCGTGTACATAGCACGGAATAAAACCAGAAATTGTGCTGAAAGGTTGATGGTGCGAACATTTAAACATAATATATCAGCTCTATTGTTTAAAACTATATCTGTAAGAAAATAATCAACTTTTCCTCTTGACTTTTTGGTAGAATAATTGCTCCTCGACTTCTTTATCGAAATATTCAATCGCTCCATTTCTGCTATTAATATTTTATAATTTGTTAGCAAAAAACCAATCATTTTCTTGGAAAAATATATTTCCCATAGTCTATCGCAAATATATCCAACATATTCGCAGACCAAATAATATTTTATGATATCGTGCGATAATTGGAGTGCAGAGTATTACTCTGTATCTATAGGGATAGTTTAAGTTTATTTATATTGCGATATTTTGCGGCACAGTGTAATATTAATTATCTAGGGACAGTATAAGATTAAATACAATGCGACATTTTACGATATTTTGCGATATTTACGGACGTAGAGTAATATTCTGTATCTATTGGTAGTTTAGGTTTATTTATATTGCGGTATTTTGCGATATTTGGGAACACAGTGTAATGTTAATTATTTAGGGATAGTATAAGTTTAAATACAATGCGATATTTTACGATATCTTGCGATATTTGTAGCGCGGAGTATTATTCCGTATCAAGGGGTAGTTTAGGTTTAATTTATTGCGATACTTTGCGATATTTTGAAGCGCAGGGTAATATTAATTATCTAGGGATAGTTTAGGATTTCTAGCATTGCGATATTTTACGATATTTTTCGATATTTTGGGCGCAGAAAATTATTCTTTACCTAAGGGTAGTTTAGATTTAATTTGTTGCTATATTTGTTGCTATATACTTTAATATATTCCACATGTGTATATGTGTGTGTGTGTGTGTGTGTGTGTGTGTATGTGTTAAAGTACGTAAAATATTTCGATGACGAACAGACAATAACACCGACCTTGACGGCGTAAACAATAGCGCGCTAATGTTTATATGCCATAGTCTTGAAAAATGTTTCGATAAAAAATAATAATAACACAGTCTTTCCGACTAATTTTTTCGCTCTATTATCATTCGCGCGACGACACTCAAAGAGTAAAGTAGTAGTATACAAGACGCTCCGTTAAATCCTTTTCTAGACGCGATCGCGATCAATATCGAAAAATTATATGCTGTATTAAAATACGTAAAATATAATATAATATAATATAATATAATATAATAAAATATAAATATGTATTGTTTACGCCAAGGTCGGTATTATTGTCTGTTCGTCATCGAAATATTTTACGTACTTTAACATATTTATATTATATTATATTATAATATAAAATATAATATAATATAATACAATATATTTCGATATGACGAACGGACAATAACACGGTGTTCGGCCTTGACGATGTAAACAATAGCGCGCTAGTCATACGGTTTTGGTATCATTCACACGGCAACACTCGAGCAGTAAAGATCGTAGTGCGAATATATTCGTCGTATATTCTTAAATTAATTATTAATTAAACAATTATTGTATCATGACTTTCACTTTTTTATTAAACTTTCGATTCTATAATTCGTATTAATATACATGTACTGCATATATATATCAATAATGAAAACAACATTTGTAATGAATTAGTATTTAATTTGATCTCATAAAAACGTCGAGCGAATCGTACTTCTCTATCCCGTAGATCTAAATAATTAACTTAATAAAAAGATTCGTAAAAGATATATTAGTCTTTTAATAAATAATATCGTATAATTAATTTACATAATATCGTATAATTTAGCTACATAAAAATAAAATATAACACAAAATATTCTAATTACCTATTTATTTCTAAATATTAAATACTATAAATTTAATAATTTTATATTTCGTAAAATTTAATTATAAAAGAATCTTTAATATATTCCAAAAGAAACGAAGAACCTTTGCCAACGTAGAACAAAGTTAATTTTATAAACAAATGTATTTAATTTTATTGGAATTTTATTATTAATTTTATTGAATTGTCAAACTATACGCGATCTCTGTAATGATAGCTATTCACGGAATAGATACAGTGAAATAATCAATCATTATCGCCGAAAAGAGGCAATAATATACTTTTAAATCTAATTTAAACTTTTGATAAACAATATGAATTTTTTTATTACGATGATAAATCTTTATTAAAGATCATAATTGCAAAAATAAAAATGGAAATAACGGTAAAAATGATAAATTTTATTATAATTTTTCGATTATCAATCCTTACGAATAATAATTATTTATCTAATAATGTTCACACACAGGGTCAAATATATTTCGATATTTCCGATATTTTAAATTTGCTTAAAATGCGAGCATAAATTAATTATTAATTAAGCAATTACTATATCATGACTTTCAATTAGATTAATCTTTCGATCTTTTAATTCGTGTTAATATACCATACACACACACACACACCCACACACACACACACACACACACACACACACACACACACACACACATACTTATATACATATACATATAATACTATATTTATTCGCGTTTCTTCTTGGATCTTTCTCTCTCTCGCCTTATCTCTAATTGCCTTTAAAGGGCAAGCTCGAGCGAGCATCGGCTCGGCTTTATCTACTGTAATTTGATACGCAGATAAAAACTAAACTAAAATAATGTACCGATTTACGTGTCCACCTATCATCGACTTTCTTATCGCGTATAAGATTTATGCTTAATTTAGTTACACAAATTTATTTCATATATTTCAGTTACTTACACACTCGTTTATAATGATGTAGTTTCGAGCACTTTCTCTTTAAACTCGATTAAAGGCGTACTATTAATATAAATGCCGTCAAAAAATAGAGAATTGCAATAATTTTAACAATAATCATTATATAGTATATTAATAATTTTTTCATTATTATTTATTGTCGTTAAATATCTGCGAATTAGTACTAAATTTCTTTCAATTGCAAAAAATTATCAGCAACGAAATATGCGGTGTACGTCATTTATAAAGTATTTATCATTCATATATTACTTTCAGACATTTATTATTGTTTCTTTTTCATCTTTTCGAAAGTAATTTATTCTAAATTATCATCTAATAAATAACGCATATATAAAAAATATTTCAGTTTTTATTTTAAAATATTCCAAATAATATAATAACATAGTTTTCGTACAAATTGATATTTTAAGATATTTTATAAAATATTTCACAATAATGTAATTATTATATTCTTTATATATAAGAATTAGATATTTTTTAATAGATTGAATTTATTAAAAGTTTTATATTCAAGACGATTCTTGATATTTACAATTTACAATATTATATATCTGAAGGCAAAAAAAATTGATTGCGCGTAATAATTAATTATACAATCAATAAATTTAGATACTTAATTTTATACGAAATAGATTTATAAAAATATTAAAATTGAATGTATTTGCACTTCATTTGTGTTTGGTCTTGCGTAACGATTAATATTCGCGTCAGATGTTCAATATATCGGTAGCATCCCGAATTTTTTCTGACCTAAATAATCAATGTGGATTCGATCGATAGCCAATAATTATAGTAATTATATCCTTGATCCTTAAATCCAAAAGTAGAAAACTCGGATTTCGTCGCTCGTGAAATATCTCGCGTCTTATTCGCGTCCTATTTCTTTTCGCATCCTCGTTGCAGCCTTTTCTCTAATTGCTTTTAAAGGGCAAGCTCGAGCGAGCAGATCGGCTCGACTTTATCTGTTGTAATTTGATACGCAGATAAAAACTAAACTAAAATAATGTACCGATTTACGTGTCCACTTGTCATCATTTTCTTATCGCGTATAAGATTTGTCTTAATTTAGTTACACAAATTTATTTCATATATTTCAGTTACTTACACACTCGTTTATAACGATGTAGTTTCGAGCACTTTCTCTTTAAACTCAATTTATTAAAGGCGCACTTTATATATTATTCATATATTACGATTAAAGCAATCAATGTCATTTAAAATGTTACATATACGTCATGTATAAATGTTTACATATACACATATTCTTTTAATTTTCAGCTGTAAGGTATTGTAATTAACATACATTAATATTAATTCATTGATGATTTCGATTCGCACTTAGAAAAAAATATATTTAAAACATTTTAACTATATTTTCTAAAAAATTATTTGCAGATTTTAAAAACACATTTATTATTCTATATAAATAATTCGCAAAGAATGTTATAAAAAAATGTAACACAATGCTTACACAGAAAAAAATAAGTGTCAAATCAAGACTTATATACTTTAAATTAAGGCGTTCATTGTTTCGTATATATGCAACAATTTATAATCTTCTTAGAAGAATTTAATAATTTTAAATTTCAACAATATTATAGCCTTGTTTTAATATTATAATTGTCATCTCAAGAATATTTAATTATTTAATTCTACTTTAAGAAAATTATAATCTTTGATTTAAAAATATTATTTTCTATCTAACATTGTTTCTTTTCCATTCAAGAAAATTAAATCTTAAATCATAAGAATATATTTTTTTTTATTGAACTATATAAAATGGCTTCATTCAAGTAAGCAATTATTCAAGCAATTATATTTTTCTTTAATTAACGCAATCTCACTTCAAGATTTTCATGTTAAAACTAAATATATTTTCAAAACAAGAATGTCCTTTTTTTCCGTGTATTTAAATGATACGTTGTGTTACATTTTTAATCAATAAAATTTTCATCGATTCAGTTTAAGATAGTATGTTTTATATGTACAATTAGATATTTTTCTTATTCAGATTGCTTTTATCTCTCGGTCAACATTTCGCATGTAAGAACGGAAATAAATAATAAGAAAAAGAGTTAAGCAGTTCACGTATTAATATGAACGCTGTTGCAAATCTAAGGAGCAGCAATTGCGACAATAATTATTATATATAATATACAATATAATATTATATACAATATAATTATTATATAATTTTCTCATTGTTATTTATATTATATAATTTTCTCATTGTTATTTATTATTACAACATCTCTGTGAATTAGATTCCAATTTTTTTTTATTAAAGAAAATGATCGTCGTGTAATTTTTTATTCAACAATATATAAGTAGACATTACAATGAAAAAAAAAATTATTTTAACTAAATGCACTTATTGCGTACGTGACATAAAAATCGGAAGCTCTAATGATTTAGATTACATTATTGAATGATATAATTTCACACAAATTATGTAAAATTATATATAATATAAATTTCTTTGTCTCTTTCACAAATTATATTATAAATTTATATAATATAACCCCCCATGGGTACACCTTGACGAGGTGGGGTGGCTCAGTACTTGGATGGTCCCTTGAGGTTTATCTTAAATTCTTTTCTTTAAGATAAATCTTAAGGAGCCTGAAGAGGAAGCTAAGTACCCATTTGCACAGCATTGCCACGAGTCGCAATGGATCGCACGCGCATTTAATGCGCTGGACGCAGATTGCGTCGTCGACTTTTCGTCGTCGGTGCCGTCAACGTGTCGCGGACGGCGGCGTCTCGTTACCGCGTTTTCGCGTTTAGCTTTTTCGCGTCATCGCGTCATCGCGTTTTCGCGTTGGACTTTCTCGCAATCCCAATTTCACTTATTTGTCATCGAGTTGTCATCTTCCGACGTCAACTAACCGGGATGTCTCATTGAGTCGTTGCGAATGTAACGAAATTCTCACGCCTCGTGCATCGCGGCACTTGGTGATGCCGGCCGCGCACACGTATGTCCAGTACTGTGTACATGGGCGCGCGGTTTTGAGCTTTTGCTCAAGTTCGGCTGATTGAGGTCACGCTCTGCTTCGGGCTCCAGTTCGGTACGGATCGGTTAGAATTCGATCGATTGCTTGGAATCGTCGTTAATGGGTCCCTTCTCTTGTTCTAACAGCCATGAGATATTATGCACGAACAAGAGTCGAGTGAACTTCATTCGCGTTGATTCCATCAATCGATAGTTTTCTTCCGTTTCGGACTTAACTCTTGTTTGGAGGTAAGATGTCGTTGAATTCCCAACCTGTTGACTCGAAGATGACTCTCGTCAGTGAAATGGGATTTTCGCTCGTATCGAAACCGGGAGTGCCGTTTAAAGTATATATATATTAAATATATACATCGCGCGACCAAACAGAAAATTTTTAATCGTATCGAATAGTGCGGGAACCGTCCAGTATCGCGCGTAAAAGTGCGAAAGTAGCGATATAAAAATATCGCACGTGAGTGCGGGAGTGCCGCTGAAAGTATCGCGCGTCTAAGACTGAGAGGAGGAGGAGGCCTAGGAGAGGCATCGGGCTTCGGCAGAGCAACCTTCTGGTAAATAATTTATTTATTTACAATTATATATTAAATATTAAATATATTTATTATAATTTAAATTAAACAATTAATCGCGTAATTTGATTTTTTATTTATATGATTTAAAGAAGAGAATTGAAGAATAAGATTTTTAAATAAAAGCTATAATCTTGTAAAGGTATAAGCTTTTATAAAGTTATTAAAGAATTATTAATAATGTTTTTTTTTTAATTTATAGAATTATTTTATTAATCTGCTTATTATTATATGGATCGAATATAAAATTCAATATATACAAATAATAATTTTTTGAAATATTAATTTTTTGGACATTATTATAATTTGGATTTTCTATATGTATGTTATAGATGCAACAACCCAGATGATCTGAGAGGAGGAGCAGGCCTAGGAAAGGCATCTTGCACCGGCGGAGCAACCTGATGGTGAGTATTATTATTTATATTAATTTTATATAAATAAATAAATTAATTTGATTTATATGAATGATTTAAACATGAAAAAATTGGGAAAATTTTTATAATTTTTTCTATATAAAAGTTTCTACTTAAAAAAATTAATTACTTATAAAATTATTTCATATTTATATATTTATTTATAATTGCGTGCATCGGATATAAAATTCAATGAGTCCAATAATAATTTCTTAAAATATTAATTATTTTGAACATTTATATAATTTGCATTTTATATTTGTATGTTACAGACAACGTAGCTTCAATATTAACTCCGCTGTTGCGCATCAGTGCCGGTAAGTAACAACCTTTTATTTTGAAGCAAAGGATTTGTAAATGCATGAAAAAATCCGTTGCTTCTAACTCTCGGTTGGCGGGATAATACGCGTGTAAAAATTAAAGTAAAAGAAAAAATATTTTTAAAATAACAATAGATATAGAGGTACATGAAATATTTATTTCCATTATATATATCGGCCTTTATAAAACGGCCTTTTTAAAAATAGATTTTTAATTTCTAAATATTTAATCTAAAAGATAAAGATATTTATAAGCAACCCGACGACGGAGAGTTAAAATGCATGCTAATTATATTTTATATATGCATGATAATTTATATTTTGCGATTTCTGACGACTTAATGGCGTACGTTAAAATACGATCGTAATATCGTACGATCGTAAACAAATTATTAGTCGTCAAAATGAATATGGCCAGAAGAAGAGATAACTGGCTTGAAAAATACATATCAATATTGGCAATATTGGCCAAAAGATGTGTTGCGCGGCTAAGGCTTCCTAAATTTTATCGCGAATTTCCGGTTAGGGCTCCTTAAATTTCTCATTATCGCGGATTTCTAATTAGGGTTCCCCAAATTTCACCTTATCGTGAATTTCTGCTGGTGTAAGCCAGCAAGTAGGGCGGTTAGGGATGTTAGGTCTTTATTAGGTCTGTTAAGGCTATTAAGTCTGTTAGGGCTGTTAGGACTGTTAGGTTTGTTAGGGCTATTAGGGCATATAAAAGTTAAATTTATTTTCAAGAAAAAAAAACATAAAAATATGTTATTTTTAGGGGTCTGTATTAGGCTTGTTAGGGCTATTAAGTCTGTTAGGACTGTTAGGTTTGTTAGGGCTATTAGGGCATATAAAAATTAAATTTATTTTCAGGAAAAAAACCATAAAAATATGTTATTTTTAGGAGTATTTTCATATATATAATTTATTTTATGTAAAATTAAATAAATTATATATAAAGAATTGAAATTAATTATAAAAAAAACTATAAATAAAAATAAAAAAATGTATGGAAAATGTATGGAAAATGTAAAAAATGTAACTTAAATACATAATGTACATTTAAGTTGCATTTTATTATACGTATAACATGTATTAAATTTAATATTTTATTTTTTGTAAATTGTATTAATATTTTATCACTTAAAAATTGTATTTTTTTGAAAATTATACAATTTTAAATTCGAATGTGAATGTTATTAGTATCTAATATGATAATATTGATTCGATAAAATATTGACAGAAAAAAGTAATTCAATCTAAATAATTTTTTTTTCTAACTTATTTGAATCCATATACATTGATTATCATTGATTAATCATTTCAAATAATAAAAATTTTGCAATTTTCTTGTGTTGAGAATATTGATACTAATAGCATCAATTATTAAATTGTATCTAACATTGTAATTATATCTATAAATTGTAATTATATTATTTTTTATTTTTAATAATTTTCTTTGCAATTGTATATAAATTATAATCTAGTTGTAATAATGTAAAAGAAATCTATTGTACATTACACGAAATTAGATGAATACGTACAATAAGAAAATTTGTTTAATTAACACATTTGATATATTTTATTTCAATATTTTTATTGCAAAATTATTCAAATATTTGGATAGCTTATTTTTTTATATTAAAAGATTATTAATAAATTCGAGAAACTCGCGCAAATACCGTAAAAAAACTCTTTTACATAATATAAAGATTATTAAATAAAAGTGAATCAAGAAAAACACGATGTTAACCCAATAATTAGATATTAGCTTTTTACTCGTAAAATTTGTCGCGCTTTTAATATTATAGAAACGTAAGTATATTCGAAAATAAAATATTGCGAAATATTGAACATTATCGATCACGCGGAAATTAAAATCTGTGAAACAAAATAATTTTCTTTGATTATCGTTTTTAATTAAATGTATTTCGAAAATTTCGAATCGCGTTAAATATTTATTGATTTACGATTTATTGATTTACGATTTTATAATAAATTATATTGCAAACAATTGCGTTCTTTTCACGTTTTTGGACGTGATCGCTATCTTGGCGAAGAAGCCTTATCGCTGTCCCTCATGTCAGGTGGACGCTAGCAAATGCGGTTTGTACTGGCGGAGAGTCGAAACGATCTTCATTGCGGAGAGTTATTTCTCGTCGGTTTTTGTGGGCTCTATCCGCAATGCTTAGTTCGGTGCCTCATTGAAAATTGGAAGTTTCCATTACAGAGTAGGAATTAAACCCAGGTTTTCTTGGCGGTTCCTGAAAACAATGTTTTTGGCAGTGATTTAACGACGATCACCGTACATTTGAAATCGATTTTATTAAATATAAAATACAAAATTCATTAAGTATACTTTGAGAGAAGATATATTTTCTTTTTTTTTATTAAAAATGTTCTTCCATTAATATCAATATTATTTTAATAATGAAAATATTTAATAATAGTTCAAAAATGGATATAATAGATAAAATTCACTTTTTCAAATATAAATTTAATTTAATAAGTTTTTGCGCAAACTTTTTTGTGCAAAATTTTTATTATTTGAAAAATTATGGTTACAAACAAGTATATTTTATTAATTAATTTTGAATTAATTTTATTTTTGGTTTCTTTTAAGAAACCACTTGCAGGCACTGGACGTTCCACTATCTCAGTATATTACATTTATTTTAGATAAGACGAGTGTATATGTATATATAATAAAATACATGTGCGCAAATTGTGATGTATTTGCAAAAACCCTTTTTTTGTATTATTCTTAATAATATATTAGGATGATGCATGATATAATATAAAATGTGTGAGTAATTAAAAAGTTCGAGACAAATCGAATGGGTACTCTGATATCAGTAAGATTCTGTAAATTATTGTCACGTGTTAAGTGTTAAATGCAACAGAAAAATTAATTTCTTGATAATCTTCCATTTGATGTTGCTAAATATTCAAATTGAATTTTTTTTTAAATCTCGCTGTTATCGGATTTGATTTGTCTCGAGCACATTTGGTACCCTAAAGTTATTATTATTCATACATTTAACCGAGCAACGATAAAAGCGCATGTATTTCATTTTTCCTAAATATACTCGATTGTAACATGTATATAAAAATCATTATATCCAGTCATTTTTTTAGTAAAAAAAGATATTTCTTACAATGGAAGAACATGTTTTTTTTCACGCGAAGTTTAATCTCATGTATTGAAAATGATAATAAGGGTAACAGTCGTTAATTCGCTGCCGAAATCACTGTTATTGGGAGCAATCAGGAAGATCGGGGATTCGTTCCTTCCTGTAGCGGGACTTATGACGTTCAATGAATCACTTAACTTTCCTTTGTGGATCGATTCCGCGGGATCCGAAATAGAAGAAATAAGATAAATTGAGGTCGCTTTCCACTTTTAAGATCGTTCTTCTCTCTGTTAGATATTAACCAGCGTATCACTCGGCAGAGGGATTTTGATCTGGTTTAATCGTTGGGCCAGTTATCCTTCATTGAACGTGGCGATAACGCGATTATTTTAAGGAACATTAAAGTTTAGCCTATTTGCAATTGTCCGCGAAACAAGATATATATTTTTATATACTTTTGATCGCGAAATTTACATGAAATTGTATATTTGGAAAGAAATCGAGTATTATAGGTTCTACATCCGCGTTTAATTCCTTACGTATATTATTTACAAATTATATGAAATGCGCCTCTAATGTTGCAATATTTTTATTGTCACATGAAATGATAATAATTATATTGCGTGTGCGCACGTTGTATTCCGATTATAGAAATTATGTGTATTGTAATTAAATATTACTATTTTTATCAATTTTTTTTATTCATCATATACATTCGCGAAATTTAAACCGCGATTTTTTTTCTGATTTAATCGTTGGGTAACATCGATGCTTTACTTATCTTTTCGCGTCATCGAACATTTCTTTTAGAAAACCTTACAAAATGCATTAAAATTCCGGGTACTTTTTCTTATTGAAAGACATAATCGATAAATTTATTAATGATTCTTTTGGTTGCGATAGATTATCAGCGCTACGCCAATCTAAAAATTTCTAATAAATTGTACGCATTTCTGATATTTTCGTGTAATATAATAAAATATGCTATGTATATATTCTATATAACAATTTGTTATGTATTATTTTATGTTTTATATATAATGTATTTTTTATTATTGTTATAATTATGTATTATATACTATATATTTTCAACGGAAAATTTTATGTATTTATAAATTGTATTATAATTATAATGTATATTTTGTAATATATTTTTATATGACTGCAAGCTATGTAATTATACATTATAATATTTTATAATTATATAATATACATATATATTTTTTATAAATTCTATGTATTATATTTTCTATTTGGAAAATTTGAAAAACCTACACTATTAAAAGAAAATAAAATAAAAAAATTTTACCTCCTCGATGGTATCTCCACCTTAACGAAGGCATTTGCCGGGTGAGGAGGTTTGAGTACTCTAATGATCCGGAGAGCTATGCCGGCGGTAACATAGGCCGGTATTTATATAATCTGTTTTTATATTTAATCATCTTAAATATGGTCTTCGCATCTTAAAATTCTGTTCAATCTCAATGAAATAATAAACATTTTCTAAATTTTACTTAAAACGATCTTAAATATAAGACTATATGAACACCGACCTTAATTACTGGTAGGGTCACCCATGCCGGATAGGTCAAAGAAAAAGAGTCAGACTAAGAGAGATACCCCGTAATTATAATTATTATATTAATAATTATTAATTATGAATATAATAATTATATTATAATATATTATATTATAATAGTTAATTAGTAATTATTACATTTTTTGAATAAGATGAAAGTAAAAGAATGATAAAAGCATGAAGAGAGAGAGAGAGAGAGAGAGAGAGAGAGAGAGAGAAGGAAGAAGCACGAGTCCCTATGGTCTTGGGAATGCGACAGATTACAACACTGCAAAGATTTGAAGAAGAAGATACATTGGATAAAAATGCGTAGTAATACTTTATATAATTATGTTACACTTTATAATTTAGCACATTGTATTATAATATATAAAGCATCAAGCATTAAATATTTTGATGTTATGAAAACTATAATAAAATAATATAAAAAATTTGCTATAAAGTGGAACATTCGAAAGCATATCCACTGACGAGATACTATTAAAGATCGATGATTTTACAATATTTACCGTGACCACAAAATATTTATGTATTTATGTATATATATATATATATATATATATATATATATAGAGAGAGAGAGAGAGAGAGAGAGAGAGAGAGAGAGAGAGAGAGGACCACAAGATTCGTTTATATTAAAAATTTAACACTGGCATTTCGTGTACATAGCACGGAATAAAACCAGAAATTGTGCTGAAAGGTTGATGGTGCGAACATTTAAACATAATATATCAGCTCTATTGTTTAAAACTATATCTGTAAGAAAATAATCAACTTTTCCTCTTGACTTTTTGGTAGAATAATTGCTCCTCGACTTCTTTATCGAAATATTCAATCGCTCCATTTCTGCTATTAATATTTTATAATTTGTTAGCAAAAAACCAATCATTTTCTTGGAAAAATATATTTCCCATAGTCTATCGCAAATATATCCAACATATTCGCAGACCAAATAATATTTTATGATATCGTGCGATAATTGGAGTGCAGAGTATTACTCTGTATCTATAGGGATAGTTTAAGTTTATTTATATTGCGATATTTTGCGGCACAGTGTAATATTAATTATCTAGGGACAGTATAAGATTAAATACAATGCGACATTTTACGATATTTTGCGATATTTACGGACGTAGAGTAATATTCTGTATCTATTGGTAGTTTAGGTTTATTTATATTGCGGTATTTTGCGATATTTGGGAACACAGTGTAATGTTAATTATTTAGGGATAGTATAAGTTTAAATACAATGCGATATTTTACGATATCTTGCGATATTTGTAGCGCGGAGTATTATTCCGTATCAAGGGGTAGTTTAGGTTTAATTTATTGCGATACTTTGCGATATTTTGAAGCGCAGGGTAATATTAATTATCTAGGGATAGTTTAGGATTTCTAGCATTGCGATATTTTACGATATTTTTCGATATTTTGGGCGCAGAAAATTATTCTTTACCTAAGGGTAGTTTAGATTTAATTTGTTGCTATATTTGTTGCTATATACTTTAATATATTCCACATGTGTATATGTGTGTGTGTGTGTGTGTGTGTGTGTGTATGTGTTAAAGTACGTAAAATATTTCGATGACGAACAGACAATAACACCGACCTTGACGGCGTAAACAATAGCGCGCTAATGTTTATATGCCATAGTCTTGAAAAATGTTTCGATAAAAAATAATAATAACACAGTCTTTCCGACTAATTTTTTCGCTCTATTATCATTCGCGCGACGACACTCAAAGAGTAAAGTAGTAGTATACAAGACGCTCCGTTAAATCCTTTTCTAGACGCGATCGCGATCAATATCGAAAAATTATATGCTGTATTAAAATACGTAAAATATAATATAATATAATATAATATAATATAATATAATATAATATAATATAATAAAATATAAATATGTATTGTTTACGCCAAGGTCGGTATTATTGTCTGTTCGTCATCGAAATATTTTACGTACTTTAACATATTTATATTATATTATATTATAATATAAAATATAATATAATATAATACAATATATTTCGATATGACGAACGGACAATAACACGGTGTTCGGCCTTGACGATGTAAACAATAGCGCGCTAGTCATACGGTTTTGGTATCATTCACACGGCAACACTCGAGCAGTAAAGATCGTAGTGCGAATATATTCGTCGTATATTCTTAAATTAATTATTAATTAAACAATTATTGTATCATGACTTTCACTTTTTTATTAAACTTTCGATTCTATAATTCGTATTAATATACATGTACTGCATATATATATCAATAATGAAAACAACATTTGTAATGAATTAGTATTTAATTTGATCTCATAAAAACGTCGAGCGAATCGTACTTCTCTATCCCGTAGATCTAAATAATTAACTTAATAAAAAGATTCGTAAAAGATATATTAGTCTTTTAATAAATAATATCGTATAATTAATTTACATAATATCGTATAATTTAGCTACATAAAAATAAAATATAACACAAAATATTCTAATTACCTATTTATTTCTAAATATTAAATACTATAAATTTAATAATTTTATATTTCGTAAAATTTAATTATAAAAGAATCTTTAATATATTCCAAAAGAAACGAAGAACCTTTGCCAACGTAGAACAAAGTTAATTTTATAAACAAATGTATTTAATTTTATTGGAATTTTATTATTAATTTTATTGAATTGTCAAACTATACGCGATCTCTGTAATGATAGCTATTCACGGAATAGATACAGTGAAATAATCAATCATTATCGCCGAAAAGAGGCAATAATATACTTTTAAATCTAATTTAAACTTTTGATAAACAATATGAATTTTTTTATTACGATGATAAATCTTTATTAAAGATCATAATTGCAAAAATAAAAATGGAAATAACGGTAAAAATGATAAATTTTATTATAATTTTTCGATTATCAATCCTTACGAATAATAATTATTTATCTAATAATGTTCACACACAGGGTCAAATATATTTCGATATTTCCGATATTTTAAATTTGCTTAAAATGCGAGCATAAATTAATTATTAATTAAGCAATTACTATATCATGACTTTCAATTAGATTAATCTTTCGATCTTTTAATTCGTGTTAATATACCATACACACACACACACACCCACACACACACACACACACACACACACACACACACACACATACTTATATATACATATACATATAATACTATATTTATTCGCGTTTCTTCTTGGATCTTTCTCTCTCTCGCCTTATCTCTAATTGCCTTTAAAGGGCAAGCTCGAGCGAGCATCGGCTCGGCTTTATCTACTGTAATTTGATACGCAGATAAAAACTAAACTAAAATAATGTACCGATTTACGTGTCCACCTATCATCGACTTTCTTATCGCGTATAAGATTTATGCTTAATTTAGTTACACAAATTTATTTCATATATTTCAGTTACTTACACACTCGTTTATAATGATGTAGTTTCGAGCACTTTCTCTTTAAACTCGATTAAAGGCGTACTATTAATATAAACGCCGTCAAAAAATAGAGAATTGCAATAATTTTAACAATAATCATTATATAGTATATTAATAATTTTTTCATTATTATTTATTGTCGTTAAATATCTGCGAATTAGTACTAAATTTCTTTCAATTGCAAAAAATTATCAGCAACGAAATATGCGGTGTACGTCATTTATAAAGTATTTATCATTCATATATTACTTTCAGACATTTATTATTGTTTCTTTTTCATCTTTTCGAAAGTAATTTATTCTAAATTATCATCTAATAAATAACGCATATATAAAAAATATTTCAGTTTTTATTTTAAAATATTCCAAATAATATAATAAAATAGTTTTCGTACAAATTGATATTTTAAGATATTTTATAAAATATTTCACAATAATGTAATTATTATATTCTTTATATATAAGAATTAGATATTTTTTAATAGATTGAATTTATTAAAAGTTTTATATTCAAGACGATTCTTGATATTTACAATTTACAATATTATATATCTGAAGGCAAAAAAAATTGATTGCGCGTAATAATTAATTATACAATCAATAAATTTAGATACTTAATTTTATACGAAATAGATTTATAAAAATATTAAAATTGAATGTATTTGCACTTCATTTGTGTTTGGTCTTGCGTAACGATTAATATTCGCGTCAGATGTTCAATATATCGGTAGCATCCCGAATTTTTTCTGACCTAAATAATCAATGTGGATTCGATCGATAGCCAATAATTATAGTAATTATATCCTTGATCCTTAAATCCAAAAGTAGAAAACTCGGATTTCGTCGCTCGTGAAATATCTCGCGTCTTATTCGCGTCCTATTTCTTTTCGCATCCTCGTTGCAGCCTTTTCTCTAATTGCTTTTAAAGGGCAAGCTCGAGCGAGCAGATCGGCTCGACTTTATCTGTTGTAATTTGATACGCAGATAAAAACTAAACTAAAATAATGTACCGATTTACGTGTCCACTTGTCATCATTTTCTTATCGCGTATAAGATTTGTCTTAATTTAGTTACACAAATTTATTTCATATATTTCAGTTACTTACACACTCGTTTATAACGATGTAGTTTCGAGCACTTTCTCTTTAAACTCAATTTATTAAAGGCGCACTTTATATATTATTCATATATTACGATTAAAGCAATCAATGTCATTTAAAATGTTACATATACGTCATGTATAAATGTTTACATATACACATATTCTTTTAATTTTCAGCTGTAAGGTATTGTAATTAACATACATTAATATTAATTCATTGATGATTTCGATTCGCACTTAGAAAAAAATATATTTAAAACATTTTAACTATATTTTCTAAAAAATTATTTGCAGATTTTAAAAACACATTTATTATTCTATATAAATAATTCGCAAAGAATGTTATAAAAAAATGTAACACAATGCTTACACAGAAAAAAATAAGTGTCAAATCAAGACTTATATACTTTAAATTAAGGCGTTCATTGTTTCGTATATATGCAACAATTTATAATCTTCTTAGAAGAATTTAATAATTTTAAATTTCAACAATATTATAGCCTTGTTTTAATATTATAATTGTCATCTCAAGAATATTTAATTATTTAATTCTACTTTAAGAAAATTATAATCTTTGATTTAAAAATATTATTTTCTATCTAACATTGTTTCTTTTCCATTCAAGAAAATTAAATCTTAAATCATAAGAATATATTTTTTTTTATTGAACTATATAAAATGGCTTCATTCAAGTAAGCAATTATTCAAGCAATTATATTTTTCTTTAATTAACGCAATCTCACTTCAAGATTTTCATGTTAAAACTAAATATATTTTCAAAACAAGAATGTCCTTTTTTTCCGTGTATTTAAATGATACGTTGTGTTACATTTTTAATCAATAAAATTTTCATCGATTCAGTTTAAGATAGTATGTTTTATATGTACAATTAGATATTTTTCTTATTCAGATTGCTTTTATCTCTCGGTCAACATTTCGCATGTAAGAACGGAAATAAATAATAAGAAAAAGAGTTAAGCAGTTCACGTATTAATATGAACGCTGTTGCAAATCTAAGGAGCAGCAATTGCGACAATAATTATTATATATAATATACAATATAATATTATATACAATATAATTATTATATAATTTTCTCATTGTTATTTATATTATATAATTTTCTCATTGTTATTTATTATTACAACATCTCTGTGAATTAGATTCCAATTTTTTTTTATTAAAGAAAATGATCGTCGTGTAATTTTTTATTCAACAATATATAAGTAGACATTACAATGAAAAAAAAAATTATTTTAACTAAATGCACTTATTGCGTACGTGACATAAAAATCGGAAGCTCTAATGATTTAGATTACATTATTGAATGATATAATTTCACACAAATTATGTAAAATTATATATAATATAAATTTCTTTGTCTCTTTCACAAATTATATTATAAATTTATATAATATAACCCCCCATGGGTACACCTTGACGAGGTGGGGTGGCTCAGTACTTGGATGGTCCCTTGAGGTTTATCTTAAATTCTTTTCTTTAAGATAAATCTTAAGGAGCCTGAAGAGGAAGCTAAGTACCCATTTGCACAGCATTGCCACGAGTCGCAATGGATCGCACGCGCATTTAATGCGCTGGACGCAGATTGCGTCGTCGACTTTTCGTCGTCGGTGCCGTCAACGTGTCGCGGACGGCGGCGTCTCGTTACCGCGTTTTCGCGTTTAGCTTTTTCGCGTCATCGCGTCATCGCGTTTTCGCGTTGGACTTTCTCGCAATCCCAATTTCACTTATTTGTCATCGAGTTGTCATCTTCCGACGTCAACTAACCGGGATGTCTCATTGAGTCGTTGCGAATGTAACGAAATTCTCACGCCTCGTGCATCGCGGCACTTGGTGATGCCGGCCGCGCACACGTATGTCCAGTACTGTGTACATGGGCGCGCGGTTTTGAGCTTTTGCTCAAGTTCGGCTGATTGAGGTCACGCTCTGCTTCGGGCTCCAGTTCGGTACGGATCGGTTAGAATTCGATCGATTGCTTGGAATCGTCGTTAATGGGTCCCTTCTCTTGTTCTAACAGCCATGAGATATTATGCACGAACAAGAGTCGAGTGAACTTCATTCGCGTTGATTCCATCAATCGATAGTTTTCTTCCGTTTCGGACTTAACTCTTGTTTGGAGGTAAGATGTCGTTGAATTCCCAACCTGTTGACTCGAAGATGACTCTCGTCAGTGAAATGGGATTTTCGCTCGTATCGAAACCGGGAGTGCCGTTTAAAGTATATATATATTAAATATATACATCGCGCGACCAAACAGAAAATTTTTAATCGTATCGAATAGTGCGGGAACCGTCCAGTATCGCGCGTAAAAGTGCGAAAGTAGCGATATAAAAATATCGCACGTGAGTGCGGGAGTGCCGCTGAAAGTATCGCGCGTCTAAGACTGAGAGGAGGAGGAGGCCTAGGAGAGGCATCGGGCTTCGGCAGAGCAACCTTCTGGTAAATAATTTATTTATTTACAATTATATATTAAATATTAAATATATTTATTATAATTTAAATTAAACAATTAATCGCGTAATTTGATTTTTTATTTATATGATTTAAAGAAGAGAATTGAAGAATAAGATTTTTAAATAAAAGCTATAATCTTGTAAAGGTATAAGCTTTTATAAAGTTATTAAAGAATTATTAATAATGTTTTTTTTTTAATTTATAGAATTATTTTATTAATCTGCTTATTATTATATGGATCGAATATAAAATTCAATATATACAAATAATAATTTTTTGAAATATTAATTTTTTGGACATTATTATAATTTGGATTTTCTATATGTATGTTATAGATGCAACAACCCAGATGATCTGAGAGGAGGAGCAGGCCTAGGAAAGGCATCTTGCACCGGCGGAGCAACCTGATGGTGAGTATTATTATTTATATTAATTTTATATAAATAAATAAATTAATTTGATTTATATGAATGATTTAAACATGAAAAAATTGGGAAAATTTTTATAATTTTTTCTATATAAAAGTTTCTACTTAAAAAAATTAATTACTTATAAAATTATTTCATATTTATATATTTATTTATAATTGCGTGCATCGGATATAAAATTCAATGAGTCCAATAATAATTTCTTAAAATATTAATTATTTTGAACATTTATATAATTTGCATTTTATATTTGTATGTTACAGACAACGTAGCTTCAATATTAACTCCGCTGTTGCGCATCAGTGCCGGTAAGTAACAACCTTTTATTTTGAAGCAAAGGATTTGTAAATGCATGAAAAAATCCGTTGCTTCTAACTCTCGGTTGGCGGGATAATACGCGTGTAAAAATTAAAGTAAAAGAAAAAATATTTTTAAAATAACAATAGATATAGAGGTACATGAAATATTTATTTCCATTATATATATCGGCCTTTATAAAACGGCCTTTTTAAAAATAGATTTTTAATTTCTAAATATTTAATCTAAAAGATAAAGATATTTATAAGCAACCCGACGACGGAGAGTTAAAATGCATGCTAATTATATTTTATATATGCATGATAATTTATATTTTGCGATTTCTGACGACTTAATGGCGTACGTTAAAATACGATCGTAATATCGTACGATCGTAAACAAATTATTAGTCGTCAAAATGAATATGGCCAGAAGAAGAGATAACTGGCTTGAAAAATACATATCAATATTGGCAATATTGGCCAAAAGATGTGTTGCGCGGCTAAGGCTTCCTAAATTTTATCGCGAATTTCCGGTTAGGGCTCCTTAAATTTCTCATTATCGCGGATTTCTAATTAGGGTTCCCCAAATTTCACCTTATCGTGAATTTCTGCTGGTGTAAGCCAGCAAGTAGGGCGGTTAGGGATGTTAGGTCTTTATTAGGTCTGTTAAGGCTATTAAGTCTGTTAGGGCTGTTAGGACTGTTAGGTTTGTTAGGGCTATTAGGGCATATAAAAGTTAAATTTATTTTCAAGAAAAAAAAACATAAAAATATGTTATTTTTAGGGGTCTGTATTAGGCTTGTTAGGGCTATTAAGTCTGTTAGGACTGTTAGGTTTGTTAGGGCTATTAGGGCATATAAAAATTAAATTTATTTTCAGGAAAAAAACCATAAAAATATGTTATTTTTAGGAGTATTTTCATATATATAATTTATTTTATGTAAAATTAAATAAATTATATATAAAGAATTGAAATTAATTATAAAAAAAACTATAAATAAAAATAAAAAAATGTATGGAAAATGTATGGAAAATGTAAAAAATGTAACTTAAATACATAATGTACATTTAAGTTGCATTTTATTATACGTATAACATGTATTAAATTTAATATTTTATTTTTTGTAAATTGTATTAATATTTTATCACTTAAAAATTGTATTTTTTTGAAAATTATACAATTTTAAATTCGAATGTGAATGTTATTAGTATCTAATATGATAATATTGATTCGATAAAATATTGACAGAAAAAAGTAATTCAATCTAAATAATTTTTTTTTCTAACTTATTTGAATCCATATACATTGATTATCATTGATTAATCATTTCAAATAATAAAAATTTTGCAATTTTCTTGTGTTGAGAATATTGATACTAATAGCATCAATTATTAAATTGTATCTAACATTGTAATTATATCTATAAATTGTAATTATATTATTTTTTATTTTTAATAATTTTCTTTGCAATTGTATATAAATTATAATCTAGTTGTAATAATGTAAAAGAAATCTATTGTACATTACACGAAATTAGATGAATACGTACAATAAGAAAATTTGTTTAATTAACACATTTGATATATTTTATTTCAATATTTTTATTGCAAAATTATTCAAATATTTGGATAGCTTATTTTTTTATATTAAAAGATTATTAATAAATTCGAGAAACTCGCGCAAATACCGTAAAAAAACTCTTTTACATAATATAAAGATTATTAAATAAAAGTGAATCAAGAAAAACACGATGTTAACCCAATAATTAGATATTAGCTTTTTACTCGTAAAATTTGTCGCGCTTTTAATATTATAGAAACGTAAGTATATTCGAAAATAAAATATTGCGAAATATTGAACATTATCGATCACGCGGAAATTAAAATCTGTGAAACAAAATAATTTTCTTTGATTATCGTTTTTAATTAAATGTATTTCGAAAATTTCGAATCGCGTTAAATATTTATTGATTTACGATTTATTGATTTACGATTTTATAATAAATTATATTGCAAACAATTGCGTTCTTTTCACGTTTTTGGACGTGATCGCTATCTTGGCGAAGAAGCCTTATCGCTGTCCCTCATGTCAGGTGGACGCTAGCAAATGCGGTTTGTACTGGCGGAGAGTCGAAACGATCTTCATTGCGGAGAGTTATTTCTCGTCGGTTTTTGTGGGCTCTATCCGCAATGCTTAGTTCGGTGCCTCATTGAAAATTGGAAGTTTCCATTACAGAGTAGGAATTAAACCCAGGTTTTCTTGGCGGTTCCTGAAAACAATGTTTTTGGCAGTGATTTAACGACGATCACCGTACATTTGAAATCGATTTTATTAAATATAAAATACAAAATTCATTAAGTATACTTTGAGAGAAGATATATTTTCTTTTTTTTTATTAAAAATGTTCTTCCATTAATATCAATATTATTTTAATAATGAAAATATTTAATAATAGTTCAAAAATGGATATAATAGATAAAATTCACTTTTTCAAATATAAATTTAATTTAATAAGTTTTTGCGCAAACTTTTTTGTGCAAAATTTTTATTATTTGAAAAATTATGGTTACAAACAAGTATATTTTATTAATTAATTTTGAATTAATTTTATTTTTGGTTTCTTTTAAGAAACCACTTGCAGGCACTGGACGTTCCACTATCTCAGTATATTACATTTATTTTAGATAAGACGAGTGTATATGTATATATAATAAAATACATGTGCGCAAATTGTGATGTATTTGCAAAAACCCTTTTTTTGTATTATTCTTAATAATATATTAGGATGATGCATGATATAATATAAAATGTGTGAGTAATTAAAAAGTTCGAGACAAATCGAATGGGTACTCTGATATCAGTAAGATTCTGTAAATTATTGTCACGTGTTAAGTGTTAAATGCAACAGAAAAATTAATTTCTTGATAATCTTCCATTTGATGTTGCTAAATATTCAAATTGAATTTTTTTTTAAATCTCGCTGTTATCGGATTTGATTTGTCTCGAGCACATTTGGTACCCTAAAGTTATTATTATTCATACATTTAACCGAGCAACGATAAAAGCGCATGTATTTCATTTTTCCTAAATATACTCGATTGTAACATGTATATAAAAATCATTATATCCAGTCATTTTTTTAGTAAAAAAAGATATTTCTTACAATGGAAGAACATGTTTTTTTTCACGCGAAGTTTAATCTCATGTATTGAAAATGATAATAAGGGTAACAGTCGTTAATTCGCTGCCGAAATCACTGTTATTGGGAGCAATCAGGAAGATCGGGGATTCGTTCCTTCCTGTAGCGGGACTTATGACGTTCAATGAATCACTTAACTTTCCTTTGTGGATCGATTCCGCGGGATCCGAAATAGAAGAAATAAGATAAATTGAGGTCGCTTTCCACTTTTAAGATCGTTCTTCTCTCTGTTAGATATTAACCAGCGTATCACTCGGCAGAGGGATTTTGATCTGGTTTAATCGTTGGGCCAGTTATCCTTCATTGAACGTGGCGATAACGCGATTATTTTAAGGAACATTAAAGTTTAGCCTATTTGCAATTGTCCGCGAAACAAGATATATATTTTTATATACTTTTGATCGCGAAATTTACATGAAATTGTATATTTGGAAAGAAATCGAGTATTATAGGTTCTACATCCGCGTTTAATTCCTTACGTATATTATTTACAAATTATATGAAATGCGCCTCTAATGTTGCAATATTTTTATTGTCACATGAAATGATAATAATTATATTGCGTGTGCGCACGTTGTATTCCGATTATAGAAATTATGTGTATTGTAATTAAATATTACTATTTTTATCAATTTTTTTTATTCATCATATACATTCGCGAAATTTAAACCGCGATTTTTTTTCTGATTTAATCGTTGGGTAACATCGATGCTTTACTTATCTTTTCGCGTCATCGAACATTTCTTTTAGAAAACCTTACAAAATGCATTAAAATTCCGGGTACTTTTTCTTATTGAAAGACATAATCGATAAATTTATTAATGATTCTTTTGGTTGCGATAGATTATCAGCGCTACGCCAATCTAAAAATTTCTAATAAATTGTACGCATTTCTGATATTTTCGTGTAATATAATAAAATATGCTATGTATATATTCTATATAACAATTTGTTATGTATTATTTTATGTTTTATATATAATGTATTTTTTATTATTGTTATAATTATGTATTATATACTATATATTTTCAACGGAAAATTTTATGTATTTATAAATTGTATTATAATTATAATGTATATTTTGTAATATATTTTTATATGACTGCAAGCTATGTAATTATACATTATAATATTTTATAATTATATAATATACATATATATTTTTTATAAATTCTATGTATTATATTTTCTATTTGGAAAATTTGAAAAACCTACACTATTAAAAGAAAATAAAATAAAAAAATTTTACCTCCTCGATGGTATCTCCACCTTAACGAAGGCATTTGCCGGGTGAGGAGGTTTGAGTACTCTAATGATCCGGAGAGCTATGCCGGCGGTAACATAGGCCGGTATTTATATAATCTGTTTTTATATTTAATCATCTTAAATATGGTCTTCGCATCTTAAAATTCTGTTCAATCTCAATGAAATAATAAACATTTTCTAAATTTTACTTAAAACGATCTTAAATATAAGACTATATGAACACCGACCTTAATTACTGGTAGGGTCACCCATGCCGGATAGGTCAAAGAAAAAGAGTCAGACTAAGAGAGATACCCCGTAATTATAATTATTATATTAATAATTATTAATTATGAATATAATAATTATATTATAATATATTATATTATAATAGTTAATTAGTAATTATTACATTTTTTGAATAAGATGAAAGTAAAAGAATGATAAAAGCATGAAGAGAGAGAGAGAGAGAGAGAGAGAGAGAGAGAGAAGGAAGAAGCACGAGTCCCTATGGTCTTGGGAATGCGACAGATTACAACACTGCAAAGATTTGAAGAAGAAGATACATTGGATAAAAATGCGTAGTAATACTTTATATAATTATGTTACACTTTATAATTTAGCACATTGTATTATAATATATAAAGCATCAAGCATTAAATATTTTGATGTTATGAAAACTATAATAAAATAATATAAAAAATTTGCTATAAAGTGGAACATTCGAAAGCATATCCACTGACGAGATACTATTAAAGATCGATGATTTTACAATATTTACCGTGACCACAAAATATTTATGTATTTATGTATATATATATATATATATAGAGAGAGAGAGAGAGAGAGAGAGAGGACCACAAGATTCGTTTATATTAAAAATTTAACACTGGCATTTCGTGTACATAGCACGGAATAAAACCAGAAATTGTGCTGAAAGGTTGATGGTGCGAACATTTAAACATAATATATCAGCTCTATTGTTTAAAACTATATCTGTAAGAAAATAATCAACTTTTCCTCTTGACTTTTTGGTAGAATAATTGCTCCTCGACTTCTTTATCGAAATATTCAATCGCTCCATTTCTGCTATTAATATTTTATAATTTGTTAGCAAAAAACCAATCATTTTCTTGGAAAAATATATTTCCCATAGTCTATCGCAAATATATCCAACATATTCGCAGACCAAATAATATTTTATGATATCGTGCGATAATTGGAGTGCAGAGTATTACTCTGTATCTATAGGGATAGTTTAAGTTTATTTATATTGCGATATTTTGCGGCACAGTGTAATATTAATTATCTAGGGACAGTATAAGATTAAATACAATGCGACATTTTACGATATTTTGCGATATTTACGGACGTAGAGTAATATTCTGTATCTATTGGTAGTTTAGGTTTATTTATATTGCGGTATTTTGCGATATTTGGGAACACAGTGTAATGTTAATTATTTAGGGATAGTATAAGTTTAAATACAATGCGATATTTTACGATATCTTGCGATATTTGTAGCGCGGAGTATTATTCCGTATCAAGGGGTAGTTTAGGTTTAATTTATTGCGATACTTTGCGATATTTTGAAGCGCAGGGTAATATTAATTATCTAGGGATAGTTTAGGATTTCTAGCATTGCGATATTTTACGATATTTTTCGATATTTTGGGCGCAGAAAATTATTCTTTACCTAAGGGTAGTTTAGATTTAATTTGTTGCTATATTTGTTGCTATATACTTTAATATATTCCACATGTGTATATGTGTGTGTGTGTGTGTGTGTGTGTGTGTGTGTATGTGTTAAAGTACGTAAAATATTTCGATGACGAACAGACAATAACACCGACCTTGACGGCGTAAACAATAGCGCGCTAATGTTTATATGCCATAGTCTTGAAAAATGTTTCGATAAAAAATAATAATAACACAGTCTTTCCGACTAATTTTTTCGCTCTATTATCATTCGCGCGACGACACTCAAAGAGTAAAGTAGTAGTATACAAGACGCTCCGTTAAATCCTTTTCTAGACGCGATCGCGATCAATATCGAAAAATTATATGCTGTATTAAAATACGTAAAATATAATATAATATAATATAATATAATATAATATAATATAATATAATATAATATAATAAAATATAAATATGTATTGTTTACGCCAAGGTCGGTATTATTGTCTGTTCGTCATCGAAATATTTTACGTACTTTAACATATTTATATTATATTATATTATAATATAAAATATAATATAATATAATACAATATATTTCGATATGACGAACGGACAATAACACGGTGTTCGGCCTTGACGATGTAAACAATAGCGCGCTAGTCATACGGTTTTGGTATCATTCACACGGCAACACTCGAGCAGTAAAGATCGTAGTGCGAATATATTCGTCGTATATTCTTAAATTAATTATTAATTAAACAATTATTGTATCATGACTTTCACTTTTTTATTAAACTTTCGATTCTATAATTCGTATTAATATACATGTACTGCATATATATATCAATAATGAAAACAACATTTGTAATGAATTAGTATTTAATTTGATCTCATAAAAACGTCGAGCGAATCGTACTTCTCTATCCCGTAGATCTAAATAATTAACTTAATAAAAAGATTCGTAAAAGATATATTAGTCTTTTAATAAATAATATCGTATAATTAATTTACATAATATCGTATAATTTAGCTACATAAAAATAAAATATAACACAAAATATTCTAATTACCTATTTATTTCTAAATATTAAATACTATAAATTTAATAATTTTATATTTCGTAAAATTTAATTATAAAAGAATCTTTAATATATTCCAAAAGAAACGAAGAACCTTTGCCAACGTAGAACAAAGTTAATTTTATAAACAAATGTATTTAATTTTATTGGAATTTTATTATTAATTTTATTGAATTGTCAAACTATACGCGATCTCTGTAATGATAGCTATTCACGGAATAGATACAGTGAAATAATCAATCATTATCGCCGAAAAGAGGCAATAATATACTTTTAAATCTAATTTAAACTTTTGATAAACAATATGAATTTTTTTATTACGATGATAAATCTTTATTAAAGATCATAATTGCAAAAATAAAAATGGAAATAACGGTAAAAATGATAAATTTTATTATAATTTTTCGATTATCAATCCTTACGAATAATAATTATTTATCTAATAATGTTCACACACAGGGTCAAATATATTTCGATATTTCCGATATTTTAAATTTGCTTAAAATGCGAGCATAAATTAATTATTAATTAAGCAATTACTATATCATGACTTTCAATTAGATTAATCTTTCGATCTTTTAATTCGTGTTAATATACCATACACACACACACACACCCACACACACACACACACACACACACACACACACACACACACACACATACTTATATATACATATACATATAATACTATATTTATTCGCGTTTCTTCTTGGATCTTTCTCTCTCTCGCCTTATCTCTAATTGCCTTTAAAGGGCAAGCTCGAGCGAGCATCGGCTCGGCTTTATCTACTGTAATTTGATACGCAGATAAAAACTAAACTAAAATAATGTACCGATTTACGTGTCCACCTATCATCGACTTTCTTATCGCGTATAAGATTTATGCTTAATTTAGTTACACAAATTTATTTCATATATTTCAGTTACTTACACACTCGTTTATAATGATGTAGTTTCGAGCACTTTCTCTTTAAACTCGATTAAAGGCGTACTATTAATATAAATGCCGTCAAAAAATAGAGAATTGCAATAATTTTAACAATAATCATTATATAGTATATTAATAATTTTTTCATTATTATTTATTGTCGTTAAATATCTGCGAATTAGTACTAAATTTCTTTCAATTGCAAAAAATTATCAGCAACGAAATATGCGGTGTACGTCATTTATAAAGTATTTATCATTCATATATTACTTTCAGACATTTATTATTGTTTCTTTTTCATCTTTTCGAAAGTAATTTATTCTAAATTATCATCTAATAAATAACGCATATATAAAAAATATTTCAGTTTTTATTTTAAAATATTCCAAATAATATAATAAAATAGTTTTCGTACAAATTGATATTTTAAGATATTTTATAAAATATTTCACAATAATGTAATTATTATATTCTTTATATATAAGAATTAGATATTTTTTAATAGATTGAATTTATTAAAAGTTTTATATTCAAGACGATTCTTGATATTTACAATTTACAATATTATATATCTGAAGGCAAAAAAAATTGATTGCGCGTAATAATTAATTATACAATCAATAAATTTAGATACTTAATTTTATACGAAATAGATTTATAAAAATATTAAAATTGAATGTATTTGCACTTCATTTGTGTTTGGTCTTGCGTAACGATTAATATTCGCGTCAGATGTTCAATATATCGGTAGCATCCCGAATTTTTTCTGACCTAAATAATCAATGTGGATTCGATCGATAGCCAATAATTATAGTAATTATATCCTTGATCCTTAAATCCAAAAGTAGAAAACTCGGATTTCGTCGCTCGTGAAATATCTCGCGTCTTATTCGCGTCCTATTTCTTTTCGCATCCTCGTTGCAGCCTTTTCTCTAATTGCTTTTAAAGGGCAAGCTCGAGCGAGCAGATCGGCTCGACTTTATCTGTTGTAATTTGATACGCAGATAAAAACTAAACTAAAATAATGTACCGATTTACGTGTCCACTTGTCATCATTTTCTTATCGCGTATAAGATTTGTCTTAATTTAGTTACACAAATTTATTTCATATATTTCAGTTACTTACACACTCGTTTATAACGATGTAGTTTCGAGCACTTTCTCTTTAAACTCAATTTATTAAAGGCGCACTTTATATATTATTCATATATTACGATTAAAGCAATCAATGTCATTTAAAATGTTACATATACGTCATGTATAAATGTTTACATATACACATATTCTTTTAATTTTCAGCTGTAAGGTATTGTAATTAACATACATTAATATTAATTCATTGATGATTTCGATTCGCACTTAGAAAAAAATATATTTAAAACATTTTAACTATATTTTCTAAAAAATTATTTGCAGATTTTAAAAACACATTTATTATTCTATATAAATAATTCGCAAAGAATGTTATAAAAAAATGTAACACAATGCTTACACAGAAAAAAATAAGTGTCAAATCAAGACTTATATACTTTAAATTAAGGCGTTCATTGTTTCGTATATATGCAACAATTTATAATCTTCTTAGAAGAATTTAATAATTTTAAATTTCAACAATATTATAGCCTTGTTTTAATATTATAATTGTCATCTCAAGAATATTTAATTATTTAATTCTACTTTAAGAAAATTATAATCTTTGATTTAAAAATATTATTTTCTATCTAACATTGTTTCTTTTCCATTCAAGAAAATTAAATCTTAAATCATAAGAATATATTTTTTTTTATTGAACTATATAAAATGGCTTCATTCAAGTAAGCAATTATTCAAGCAATTATATTTTTCTTTAATTAACGCAATCTCACTTCAAGATTTTCATGTTAAAACTAAATATATTTTCAAAACAAGAATGTCCTTTTTTTCCGTGTATTTAAATGATACGTTGTGTTACATTTTTAATCAATAAAATTTTCATCGATTCAGTTTAAGATAGTATGTTTTATATGTACAATTAGATATTTTTCTTATTCAGATTGCTTTTATCTCTCGGTCAACATTTCGCATGTAAGAACGGAAATAAATAATAAGAAAAAGAGTTAAGCAGTTCACGTATTAATATGAACGCTGTTGCAAATCTAAGGAGCAGCAATTGCGACAATAATTATTATATATAATATACAATATAATATTATATACAATATAATTATTATATAATTTTCTCATTGTTATTTATATTATATAATTTTCTCATTGTTATTTATTATTACAACATCTCTGTGAATTAGATTCCAATTTTTTTTTATTAAAGAAAATGATCGTCGTGTAATTTTTTATTCAACAATATATAAGTAGACATTACAATGAAAAAAAAAATTATTTTAACTAAATGCACTTATTGCGTACGTGACATAAAAATCGGAAGCTCTAATGATTTAGATTACATTATTGAATGATATAATTTCACACAAATTATGTAAAATTATATATAATATAAATTTCTTTGTCTCTTTCACAAATTATATTATAAATTTATATAATATAACCCCCCATGGGTACACCTTGACGAGGTGGGGTGGCTCAGTACTTGGATGGTCCCTTGAGGTTTATCTTAAATTCTTTTCTTTAAGATAAATCTTAAGGAGCCTGAAGAGGAAGCTAAGTACCCATTTGCACAGCATTGCCACGAGTCGCAATGGATCGCACGCGCATTTAATGCGCTGGACGCAGATTGCGTCGTCGACTTTTCGTCGTCGGTGCCGTTAACGTGTCGCGGACGGCGGCGTCTCGTTACCGCGTTTTCGCGTTTAGCTTTTTCGCGTCATCGCGTCATCGCGTTTTCGCGTTGGACTTTCTCGCAATCCCAATTTCACTTATTTGTCATCGAGTTGTCATCTTCCGACGTCAACTAACCGGGATGTCTCATTGAGTCGTTGCGAATGTAACGAAATTCTCACGCCTCGTGCATCGCGGCACTTGGTGATGCCGGCCGCGCACACGTATGTCCAGTACTGTGTACATGGGCGCGCGGTTTTGAGCTTTTGCTCAAGTTCGGCTGATTGAGGTCACGCTCTGCTTCGGGCTCCAGTTCGGTACGGATCGGTTAGAATTCGATCGATTGCTTGGAATCGTCGTTAATGGGTCCCTTCTCTTGTTCTAACAGCCATGAGATATTATGCACGAACAAGAGTCGAGTGAACTTCATTCGCGTTGATTCCATCAATCGATAGTTTTCTTCCGTTTCGGACTTAACTCTTGTTTGGAGGTAAGATGTCGTTGAATTCCCAACCTGTTGACTCGAAGATGACTCTCGTCAGTGAAATGGGATTTTCGCTCGTATCGAAACCGGGAGTGCCGTTTAAAGTATATATATATTAAATATATACATCGCGCGACCAAACAGAAAATTTTTAATCGTATCGAATAGTGCGGGAACCGTCCAGTATCGCGCGTAAAAGTGCGAAAGTAGCGATATAAAAATATCGCACGTGAGTGCGGGAGTGCCGCTGAAAGTATCGCGCGTCTAAGACTGAGAGGAGGAGGAGGCCTAGGAGAGGCATCGGGCTTCGGCAGAGCAACCTTCTGGTAAATAATTTATTTATTTACAATTATATATTAAATATTAAATATATTTATTATAATTTAAATTAAACAATTAATCGCGTAATTTGATTTTTTATTTATATGATTTAAAGAAGAGAATTGAAGAATAAGATTTTTAAATAAAAGCTATAATCTTGTAAAGGTATAAGCTTTTATAAAGTTATTAAAGAATTATTAATAATGTTTTTTTTTTAATTTATAGAATTATTTTATTAATCTGCTTATTATTATATGGATCGAATATAAAATTCAATATATACAAATAATAATTTTTTGAAATATTAATTTTTTGGACATTATTATAATTTGGATTTTCTATATGTATGTTATAGATGCAACAACCCAGATGATCTGAGAGGAGGAGCAGGCCTAGGAAAGGCATCTTGCACCGGCGGAGCAACCTGATGGTGAGTATTATTATTTATATTAATTTTATATAAATAAATAAATTAATTTGATTTATATGAATGATTTAAACATGAAAAAATTGGGAAAATTTTTATAATTTTTTCTATATAAAAGTTTCTACTTAAAAAAATTAATTACTTATAAAATTATTTCATATTTATATATTTATTTATAATTGCGTGCATCGGATATAAAATTCAATGAGTCCAATAATAATTTCTTAAAATATTAATTATTTTGAACATTTATATAATTTGCATTTTATATTTGTATGTTACAGACAACGTAGCTTCAATATTAACTCCGCTGTTGCGCATCAGTGCCGGTAAGTAACAACCTTTTATTTTGAAGCAAAGGATTTGTAAATGCATGAAAAAATCCGTTGCTTCTAACTCTCGGTTGGCGGGATAATACGCGTGTAAAAATTAAAGTAAAAGAAAAAATATTTTTAAAATAACAATAGATATAGAGGTACATGAAATATTTATTTCCATTATATATATCGGCCTTTATAAAACGGCCTTTTTAAAAATAGATTTTTAATTTCTAAATATTTAATCTAAAAGATAAAGATATTTATAAGCAACCCGACGACGGAGAGTTAAAATGCATGCTAATTATATTTTATATATGCATGATAATTTATATTTTGCGATTTCTGACGACTTAATGGCGTACGTTAAAATACGATCGTAATATCGTACGATCGTAAACAAATTATTAGTCGTCAAAATGAATATGGCCAGAAGAAGAGATAACTGGCTTGAAAAATACATATCAATATTGGCAATATTGGCCAAAAGATGTGTTGCGCGGCTAAGGCTTCCTAAATTTTATCGCGAATTTCCGGTTAGGGCTCCTTAAATTTCTCATTATCGCGGATTTCTAATTAGGGTTCCCCAAATTTCACCTTATCGTGAATTTCTGCTGGTGTAAGCCAGCAAGTAGGGCGGTTAGGGATGTTAGGTCTTTATTAGGTCTGTTAAGGCTATTAAGTCTGTTAGGGCTGTTAGGACTGTTAGGTTTGTTAGGGCTATTAGGGCATATAAAAGTTAAATTTATTTTCAAGAAAAAAAAACATAAAAATATGTTATTTTTAGGGGTCTGTATTAGGCTTGTTAGGGCTATTAAGTCTGTTAGGACTGTTAGGTTTGTTAGGGCTATTAGGGCATATAAAAATTAAATTTATTTTCAGGAAAAAAACCATAAAAATATGTTATTTTTAGGAGTATTTTCATATATATAATTTATTTTATGTAAAATTAAATAAATTATATATAAAGAATTGAAATTAATTATAAAAAAAACTATAAATAAAAATAAAAAATTAATGTATGGAAAATGTAAAAAATGTAACTTAAATACATAATATACATTTAAGTTGCATTTTATTATACGTATAACATGTATTAGATTTAATATTTTATTTTTTATAAACTGTATTAATAATTTATTTTATCACTTGAATTCAAATGTGAATGTTATTAGTATCTAATATGATAATATTTATTTGATAAAATATTGAGAATAAAAAGTAATTCAAACTAAATAATTTTTTTTCTAAGTTATTTGAATCTATATACATTGATTATCATTGATTAATCATTTCAAATAATAAAAATTTGGCAATTTCCTTATGTTGAGAATATTGATACTAATAGCATCTATAATATAAATTGTATCATTTTTTATTTTTCATAATTTTCTGCACAAATGTATATAAATTGTAATAATGTCTAATTGTAATAATGTAAAAGAAATCTATTGTACATTACACGAAATTAGAAGAATACGTACAATAACAAAATTTGTTGAATTAACACATTTAATATATATTTGAATATTTGAATTGTAAAATTATTAAGGTATTTGGATAACTTACTTTTTATACTAAAAAATTATTAATAAATTCGAGAAATTTTCCTAATCGCAAATACTGTAAATTCAAAATACTGCAAATAAAAAATTCTTTTACATAATAAAGATTACTAAAAAAAAAGTATCAAAAGAAACACGATGTTAACCCAATAATTAGATATTAGCTTTTTACTCGTAAAATTTGTCGCGCTTTTAATATTACAAAAACACAAGTATATTCGAAAATAAAATATTGCGAAAGATTAAATATTATCGATCACGCGGAAATTAAAATCTGTAAAACGAAATAATTTTCTTTGATTATCGTTTTCAATTAAATGTATTTCGAGGATGTATTTCGTATCGGAAATGTATTTCGTATCGCGTTAAATATTTATTGAACGATTTTATAATAAATTATATTGCAAACAATTGCGTTATTTTCACGTTTTTGGACGTGATCGCTGTCTGGGCGAAGAAGCCTTATCGCTATCCCTCATGTCAAGTGGACGCTAGCAAATGCACGGTTCGTACTGGCGGATAGTCGAAACGATTTTCATTGTGGAGAGTTATTTCTTGTCGGTTTTGGGAATTTATCCGCAACGTTTAGTTCGGTGCTTCATTAAAAATTGGGAGTTTTCATTACAGAGTTGGAATTAAACCCAGGTTTTCTTGGCGGTTCCTGAAAACAGTGTTTTTGGCAGTGATTTAACGACGATCACCGTACAGTGTCTGAAATCGAATCACAAAATTCATTAAATATATTTTGAAAGAAGATATATTTTCCTTTTTTTTGTCAAAAATGTTCTTCCATTAATATCTTTTCTATTAATATCAATATTATATTAATAATGAAAATATTTAATAATAGTTCAAAAATGGATATAATAAATAAAATTCACTTTTTCAAATATAAATTTCATTTAATAAGTTTTTGCAGACTTTTTTGTGCAAAATTTTTATTATTTGAAAAGTTATGGTTACAAACAAGTATATTTTATTAATTAATTTTGAATTAATTTTATTTTTGGTCTCTTTTAAGAAACCACTTGCAGGGATCACTGGATGCTTCACTATCTCAGTATATTATAATTATAGTTTATTTTAGATAAGAGTGTATATATAATAAAATACATGTGCGTAAGTTGTGACATATTTGAAAAACTATTTTTTTATATTATTCTTAATAATATATTAGGAATGCATGATATAATATAAAATGTGTGAGTAATTAAAAAATTCGAGACAAATCGAATGGGTACTCTGATATCAGTAAGATGTCTGCAAATTATTGTTACGTGCTAAGTGTTAACTGTTAAATGCAACAGAAAAATTAATTCCTTGATAATCTTTCATTTGATGTTGCTAAATATTCAAATTGAATTTTTTTTTAATCTCACTGTTATCAGATTTGATTTGTCTCGAGCACATTTGGTACCCTAAAATTATTATTCACATATTTAACCAAGCAACGATAAAAGCGCATGTATTTCATTTTTTCTAAATATACTTGATTGTAACATGTATATAAAAATCATTATATCCAGTCATTATTTTGTAAAAAAAGATATTTCTTAAAATCGAAGAACATGTTTTTTTCACGCGAATTTTAATCTCATATATTGAAAATGATAAGAAGAGTAACAGTCGTTAATCCGCTGCCGAAATCACTGTTATCGGGAGCAATCAGGAGGATCGGGGATTCGTTCCTTCCTGTAGAGGGACTTCTGATGTTTAATGAATCACTTAACTATTCGTTGTGAATCGATTTCGCGAGATCCGAAATAGAAGAAATAAGACAAATTGAAGTCGCTTTCCACTTTTAGGATCGTTCTTCTCTCTGTCAGATATTAACCAGCGTGTCACCCGGCAGAGGGATTTTGATCTGGTCTAATCGTTGGGCCAGTTATCCTTCGTTGAACGTGGCGATAACGCGATTATTTTAAAGAACATTAAAGTTTAGCCTGTTTGCAATTGTCCGCGGAACAAGATATATATTTTACTTTTGATCGCGAAATTTACATGAAATTGTATATTTGAAAAGAAATCGAGTATTAGATTCTGCATCCGCGTTTCATTCCTTACGTATATTATAATTATAATATTGTACAAATTATAATTAAAATGCGCCTCTAATGTTGCAATATTTTTATTGTCGCACAAAATGATAATAATTATATTGCGTGTGCGCACGTGGTATTCCGATTATTATAGAAATTATATGTATTGTGATTAAATATTACTATTATTATTAATTTATTTATTTATCATATATATTCGCGAAATTTAAACCGCGATTTTTTCTCTGATTTAATCATTGGGTAACATCGAAGTTTTACTTATCTTTTCGCGTCATCAAACATTTTTTTTAGAAAATCTTACAAAACGCATTAAAATTCCGCATTAAAATTACTCTTTCTTAATTGAGAGGAACATAATCGATAAATTTATTAATGATTCTTTTAGTCGCGATAGATGATCAGCTACGCTAATCTAAAAATTTCTAATCAATTTTACGTTGTACGTATTGCGGATATTTTCGTGTAATATATATAGTAAAATAATGTATATATTCTACATAACAATTTTTTATGTATTATTTTATGTATTATATATAATGTATATTTTATTGTTATAATTATGTATTGTATACTACATGTTTTCAACGAAAAATTTTATGTATTATCTTATGTATTATTAATTTTATATATTAACAATAATGTAAAATTTTATATATTAACAATTTATTTATGTATTATATATATATATATATATATATATATATATATATATTATGTATATATAATTTATTATTGTTATTGTTATACATTATAGACTTTCAATTTGATTGTATTATTATATATTAAATTAATTTTGTAATTTATATTTTATAACTATATTGTATTTCGAGCTAAAGTAAAATATTATGTATTAAGTTATACTATTGTGAAAATGATAACAAAATTATGTGTAAAAGTTATTTATAACACTTACAATAGAGAATAAATCTT
This sequence comes from Camponotus vicinus, assembly GCF_025532165.1. NCBI lineage: Eukaryota > Metazoa > Arthropoda > Insecta > Hymenoptera > Formicidae > Camponotus > Camponotus vicinus. Next base: position 10,048,934 of record NW_028141980.1, read on the forward strand.
GAATAAAAGTCGAAAAATGGAAAATATATCTTGCAATATTTTCATTTTTCGAAAAATTGTCTTACTCTCCAAACTTTCTTTTCTTTTTCTTTCCATATACATATATACAATATTATTGTAAGTCCAAGCGTGTATGTTAATGCTCTCAACATCATTATCCGTATTATTGAAAATATTTGTATAAATTCGAATACATATTTATTTGATGTTGATAGCATCACCAATTTATAAATTGTACTATAATTATAATATATATTTTGTAATATATTTTTATATGACTGCAAGCTATGTAATTATACACTATAATATTTTATAAATTCTTTGTATTGTTTTCTATTTGGAAAATTTGAAAAACCTACACTATTAAAAGAAAATAAAGTAAAAAAATTTTACCTCCTCGATGGTATCTCCACCTTAACGAAGGCATTTGCCGGGTGAGGAGGTTTGAGTACTTTAATGATCCGGAGAGCTATGCCGGCGGTAATTAGGCCGGTATTCATACAATCTGTTTTTATATTTAATCATCTTGAATATGATCTTAGATCGCATCTTAAGATTCTGTTCAATTTCAATAAAATAACAAACATTTTCTAAATTTTACTTAAAACGATCTTAAATATAAGACTATATGAACACCGGCCTTAATTATTGGTAGGGTCACCCATGCCGGATAGGTCAAAGGGAAAGAGTCAGACTAAGAGAGATACCATAATTATAATTATTATATTAATAATTATTAATGTAATAATTATATTATAATATATTATAATTATAATAATTAATATTTATTATATTTTTTGAATAAGATAGAAGTAAAAGAATGATAAAATCATAAGAAGAAAGAAGCACTAACACCCTAATATGGTCTTGGGAATGCGACAGATCATAGCACTGCAAAGATTTGAAGAAGAAGATGCATTGGATAAAAATGCATAGTAATTAAGTGTTTGATGTCATTTTATAATCGCAAAATTTTCCATTAAAATTATTTTCAAATGAATAAAATTCATTTTATTTTCTACAGTAAGATGACATATACTCGTGAAATATTGTAGAGATAAATAAAGTTTTATATAAGAGACTTCGGAATTTTCGACATCGGAAACATTTTATTAATAATGTTTTCAAAGATGCATCAAGACACCTTTTGTTATTAATCAAGTGCATATGTACTTGATTACATCAGATTTTTACAATCGATTTTCTCAAAAATGCCTTACGAAAGAAATTTTGTTCACTTTTTATTTACATTGACATAATAATTATATTTACATTAACGTAATTAAGGAAATCATTTCTACATATATTTTGTTTGTATTCTTTAAACGGGTTCATAATATGTATTAAAACAAAAAAAGATTACACGCAGTTAATGATATGTAATAAATGTTAGTAAATTTATAATATATTTCCGTACTTTTGATCCATAATTATGGATCTAGTACGGATATGAACCAAGCGGTCGTTTTACCATGGGATCAAAAAGTGAATCTAGCCATGTAGTTCCATCGGCTCCGAAATGGATCTAGGGAGCGCCACTATACAACTTAGTAAAACCAGAGAGAAGCCTGAGAGGGGCCACGCTGCCATTTTTCATGGGACGCTTTTTCTACGTCGTACACTAGCGGCGCGTGCATCCATTTTACGCCGCCTGGAACTACATGGCCACATCCACTTTTAGGTGCCGATAAAACAGTCGGTTTTGGTTCATGTCCGTGCTACATCCACAATTTATAACTCAGAAATAACATCCCGCATATAGACGTAATTAAAATATACTTTGTTAGCTGCGCGATTTCTTTTCCACATTCAAGTATATATTATAAATATCAATATTAATGAGTTGCTATTAATGAGAGCTATTAATGAAATAAGTTTGTGTAATATACGTGTGTAGGATTTCTCGTGAATATTATTCTCGATAGAAAACAGAAAAGATAAATTATATAAAATTCAATAAATTGAATTTTATTTACTAAAACGATCTTAAAAGAAAGACAATTATAGACCATTTCCAGGAGATGTCACGTGAACACTACATATTTGATACGCAACATCTATAACTCTTTTAAAAATAAATATAACATTAAATATATTAAAACTAAATTTTTTTATATTTCTACTAGTTTGTTATTGAACATAATTTTAGAGTTAACAAGATTCTTGCTAAAAACTAAAAACTAAAAATTAATCACATTAAACCAAACATTTCTCATTGGAATAATTTTCAATTAGATACAATTTTTTTATTTATCTAACAATAAGGAACAATTATCCGAATTATATCATGTTTGATGTCATTTTAAACGCAAAAATTTCATTAATTTATTTTAATTACTTTCAAAAAGATCAAATAAAATATAAAAGTTTTAGTTTTTATTTTATGGATATTTAAAATTATAAATTATTATACATAACGAAAAAAAAGTTTTCGATATTATTGAAAGCGAGAGCGAGAACGAATAAGAGCAAGCGAGATGACGTATCGTCAAAAGAGTTCCGAAGTCTCTTACGCGACACACCCTTTCTCTATAGTATGTCACGAGTATGTCATCTTATCAGAATAGAAAATAAAATGCATTTTATTCATTTTAAAGTAATTTTAATGGAATAATGAGCATTTTGCAATTAAAATGACATCAAACACGACATAAGTCGGATAAATGTACTTAAATATATAATCCAAATTTTTATTATCAGACTAATTAAAAATTGTCCGACTTATGTCGTGTTTGATGTCATTTTAATTGCAAAATGCTCATTATTCCATTAAAATTACTTTAAAACGAATAAAATGCATTTTATTTTCTATTCTGATAAGATGACATACTCGTGACATACCCTGGCGAAAATAAGAAACTTTATAAAGCGTTAACAACCGTTGAGTGAGGGTTTTCTGAGAGTTTATATGCTTTTCAAACTTTGTAAGAGCACTTACATAACGCTGTTGGGTTTTGAATGCTTATCAAACGCTGCAATGTTGCAATTTTTGTTCTACAAACTCTTTATATAATGTTACATGAAAGTTTTGCAATGCTGAGGTAACATTTTTCAGAGTACGTTCAGTAAACGTTGATACATCTTCGTGTACAGAGTTTACTCAGACTTTTCAAACGTTTACGTTTACGCTATAACGTACAAACGTCTTTTAAACGCTGCAGTGTTGCAATTTTTGTTCTACAAACTCTTTACTAATCGTTTTTAAACTCTCGACGAACTTCCACAAACGTTCATGTAAACGCCAAACAAACGTCTCATTTTTGCCAGGGTACTATAGAGAAAGGGTGTGTTGCGTAAGAGACTTCGGAACTCTTTTGACGATATGTCATCTCGCTTGCTCTTATTCGTTCTCGCTCTCGCTTTCAATAATATCGAAAACTTTTTTTTCGTTATGTATAATAATTTATAACTTTAAATATCCATAAAATAAAAACTAAAACTTTTATACTTTATTTGATCTTTTTGAAAGTAATTAAAATAAATTAATGAAATTTTTGCGTTTAAAATGACATCAAACATGATATAATTCGGATAATTGTTCCTTATTGTTAGATAAATAAAAAAATTGTATCTAATTGAAAATTATTCCAATGAGAAATGTTCGGTTTAATGTGATTAATTTTTAGTTTTTAGTTTTTAGCAAGAATCTTGTTAACTCTAAAATTATGTTCAATAACAAACTAGTAGAAATATAAAAAAATTTAGTTTCAATATATTTAATGTTATATTTATTTTTAAAAGAGTTATATATGTTGCGTATCAAATATGTAGTGTTCACGTGACATCTCCTGGAAATGGTCTATAATTGTCTTTCTTTTAAGATCGTTTTAGTAAATAAAATTCAATTTATTGAATTTTATATAATTTATCTTTTCTGTTTTCTATCGAGAATAATATTCACGAGAAAATATCCTACACACGTATATTACACAAACTTATTTCATTAATAGCTCTCATTAATAGCATCTCATTAATATTGATATTTATAATATATACTTGAATGTGGAAAAGAAATCGCGCAGCTAACAAAGTATATTTTAATTACGTCTATATGCGGGATGTTATTTCTGAGCTATAAATTGTGGATGTAGCACGGACATGAACCAAAACCGACTGTTTTATCGGCACCTAAAAGTGGATGTGGCCATGTAGTTCCAGGCGGCGTAAAATGGATGCACGCGCCGCTAGTGTACGACGTAGAAAAAGCGTCCCATGAAAAATGGCAGCGTGGCCTCTCTCAGGCTTCTCTCTGCTTTAGCTAAACTTACATTTTTTTGTTTTTTCTCTGATTCTCTTCAATTTAGTATATTTTATAAAACCAGAGAGAAGACTGAGAGATGTCATGGCCCGCTTTTAGGTGATCCCTGGAAGCGATACTCCTTCTGTGGACATTAAAAACGTGAACATGAACTACAAAGCCAAAGTCCACGAATGTTCTCAGAGGGTAACATATATGTCTCTCTGATAATATAAATAATATAAATAAAAATATAAATAATTTAATTAATAATAATTTATTATATTATAAAAATATTAGTATGTTATTTATTATATTATAAAAATATTAGTATGTTCTCTCTTTCCACGCTATTATTTATTTATGTGTGTTCTTTTTCTTCTCAACATCATTTATTTATTTTTTATTTATTTATTTATTTAACTCGCTCTAAGTCAGTCTTCTAAAATGCAAAACTAAATATTATAGAATTTGACTTTAAAAATAAAATAATCGAATAAATTCAAATAATTAGCATAACGAAAGGTTCCGTGATAAGTTATTTAATAAATAATCAATTTTAATTAATTAATGAAAATACTTCTATAATTCAATATTCCGCGTTAGCGTATATTTTATAATATATAAAATATTTCGGCAACGAATTATCGATAACACGGTGTTCGACTTTGGCAATACAAAAAATAAACAGTAGCGCGCTATGTTAAAGCTTTAATATTAGAATTAACTATATTTCGACCAATGTTTTAATTTTCTCAATCCTTGTTATTAAACAATATACAATTTAATCGAAAATCGATTAAATGATAGAAATCCAAAATATTAAATAATTACTTCGATCGTTGCGATTTTTACGGACAATAATTATGATTATAATATTTAGAATCACAAATATATTTCATCCGTGTTACTTTATCGTTCTACTTGACAATCTAAATGTAATTTGGATTGTGAGAGAACACGAAGTAAATCAATCGAATTATAGATGCAAATAATTAGCATAATGAAAGGATAAATTGTTTAATAAATAATCAAGTTTAATCAATAAATTAAAATACTTCATTAATTTAATATTCCGCGTTAATGTACATTTTATAATATATAAAATATTTTGGCAACGAATTATTGATAACACGGTGTTCGACTTTGGCAATATAAAATATAAACAGTAGCGCGCTATGTTTCGGCTTTGTCTTTGACTCTCGAGTAATACCTCTCGAGTAATACCTCGAGAAGGTAGTGGTGAGAAACGTTTCGTATTGTATTGTAATTTTTTTACTAAACACGATTACGATTAGTATCGAAACATAATTTGCTTTAAATATTAATATAAATTAATTAATTAAAAATTAATTCACGACATGAAACTGTATCGCAACTATAAATCTTTATCGAATCGCAATCATTCATTACCGTGATTAAAAATTGAAACAAAATATACATAAAAGGGGATAAGAGACTTAGGCCGGTATTCATAGTCCAATCTTATATTTAAGATTATCTTAAGTCTGGTCCGAGGGTGACTTAAGATCAATTAAACAATGTACAATTTAATCGAGAATCGATTAAATGATAGGAATCCAAAATGTTAAATAATTGCTTCGATCGTTGCGATCTTTACGGACAATAATTATTATTTCAATACCTAGAGTCACAAATATATTTCATCCGTGTTACTTTATTGTTCTACTTGAAAATCTAAAAATAATTTGAATTATGAGAGAATACAAAGTAAAATGATAAATTACTAAAAAATAATTAATTTAAATCATTAAATTAAAATACTTTTATAATTTAATATTCCGCGCACGAATATTTTATATTACAGAGAATATTTCGGCACGAGAGAATTATCAATAACATCGTGTTCGACCTTGATAAACAGTATCACGCTATTGTTAATACGTTACACGGCTTTATTATCATTCGCACAGTACCTTGAGCAATAAAGTAGTGACGTTTCATATATTATCAAATTCTTCCTTTACATAGTCGACCCTGGCGATATAAACAGTACCGCGGTAATGTTCTTGACTTACGATCATTCGCTCAGTGGCTCTTGAGCAGTGAAGTAGTGATGTGAGACGTTTCATATATTATCAAATTCTTTCTCTAAACACAATTGCAAGTGCAACGAGGAACTTTTCGTGAATAAGTGTAAGTGCAACGAGGATTAAAGTGCCACGAGAAAAGAGCGAAGGAAGCAAAAGAAAAAAGGAGGTTTTGGAAGTGGATGGATCAATAAGATATGATGTAAGTCATTAATATAAATTATTTATCACATTCATTATTTATTATATTGTTGCGTCCCCGCGTCCCGTCCCGCTGAATGTATTCGTTACCCGTTGAATTCTTTCGAAGAAGATCGTTTTCGCGCGCGTTGTCAAGATATTGTTATAAACAACGACTGTCAGAGAGTCTAAGCCCAGCTGTCAAATTGTGTGGACGCGCGTCTATTTGTGATCCGTTTTACGATTATTCTGAATTCTTGTATGTTACTCGCGATTTATTAAAATTCTTGTGCACCTTAAATCGCGTTATTATTTACGAGTGTACGAGCGTCAGCGTATGCTAAGTATTTTGCCGATTGTGTCGCGCGCGTTCGATATATATCGCGTTCGATATATACCGCGTTCCGCGGACGCAACAATATATACATTATTTATCAATAATATATATATTCAAAATATACATATTTCTCGTTTCGTTTTATTTCTTTGATTGTGATTTAATAGTGATTTTAAATTGTATAACATATATAATACATAAACTTATAAAAAATATTCCATTTTATTTTAAAATAATTAAAACATTTATAAAACTTTTTATTAATTAATATTTTCAGATACTTTTATGTTTTATAAAACATTTCAAATTAATATATTTATTTAAATATTTCATATATAAAAAAATAGAAATTTTTTTATTTATCATATTTTTAAAAGTTTATATCTAAGAAATATAAATTATTTTGTAATTACGCAATTTATAATATTAAGATATATCTATTTAAAAGTAAAAATGTAAAAATTAATTGCGCGCAATAATTAGGTTTAAAATCAATTATTTTGAACATTGCTTTGTATAATAGATGTTCTCTTATCCTTTATATTTTTATTTATCATTCATATTTGCGAATTTAAATTTATGTACTATATTACAAAATAAATTTCAAATTATGTATTATATTATATATAAAATTATATATAATATAACCCTCCCATGGGGTACACCTTGTCGCGGTGGGAGGGCTTAGTACTTGGATGGTGCCTTGAAGTTTATCTTAAATTTTTCTATTTATGATAAATCTTAAGGTGCCTGAATGGGAAGCTAAGTACCCTTTCGCGTCGTCGATACCGTCAACGTGCCGCGGACGGCAAGCGCTTCGTTACCGCGTTTTCGCGGTGTAGTATTCTCGCGTCGTCGCGTTTTCGCGCTTCCGCGTTGGACTTTTCGTATAAAAATTCCAATTTCCTTATTGTCACGAGTCTCTACTTCCGATGCCAACTAACTGGGATGTTTCGAGTTTGCACACGTTGCTATGCAACGTACACTCTTGCTTCGTGCTTCGTCAAGTGATTCGGTCCGAATTAGTTAGAACTCGATCGATTGCTCGGAATGGTCGTCAATGGGTCCCTTCTCTTTGCTCGTCTACAGCCACACGCACTGCGTGTGTTAACCCTGTCGAGGAGTCGAGTGGATTCCCCTAGGCACGATTTTCGCTCGGTAAAAGGGGTTGCCTCCCCATTTTCTAAATTGCTGAATGTTAGCATTTAAAAAATGTGGGTATCCTCTTCTTTTGCCGTCTACCAGCCTGGTGTAGCCATATCCTGCATTGCGGGAAACTTCGTGTTCCGGGCGAAGCACCTGAAATCGTGCTTAGCGGGTCCAGGTTCGATACGAGATAGGATAATTATGCGCGAAAAAGAGCTGGTGAACTTCATTTTCCTCTATTTCCGTCAATCGTTTCGTCTTCTTTCCGGTTTGGGCTTAGTCCTTGCTCGTTGTATCGTTGCAATCCCGACCGGTGACTCGAAGTTGATTCTCGTAAGTGAAATGGGATTTTCGCTCGTACCGAAACCGGGAGTACCGTCTAATGTATAGGTATACATATTAAGTATATACATCGCGCGATCAAATATAAAATTTTTAATCGCATCGAAATAGTGCGGATATCGTTAAGTACCGCGCGTAAAATAGCGAAAATAGCGATATAAAAATATCGCTCGTGAGTGCGGGAGTGCCGTTGAAAGTATCGCGCGTCAACAACATGAGAGGAGGAGGAGGCCTGGGAGAGGCATCAGGCACCTGTGAAGCAACTCTATGGTAAATAAATTATCGCTTATATATAATTATTTATTAATTGCGTACGCGCGATTTAAATTAAGTAATTAATCTCGTAATTTGATTTTTTATGTACATGACTTAAACAAGAGAAAAAGAGAGAAATTTTTACATAAAAACTGTAATTTAAAAGTTTCTACATTCGAATAGCTTTTAATAGAATTATTAAATTATTACTTATTAGTAGAATTTTTTTCAAAATTTATAAAATTGTTTATCTGCTTATTATTTATGTGCGTCGGATATAAAATTAAATGCATATAATAATAATTTTTTGACCGTGACTACAATTTGAATCTTCTTTGTATGTTACAGACCAACAAACTATTGTGAGAGGAGGAGGAGGCCTGGGAGAGGCATCTTGCATCGGCGAAGCAACCTGATGGTGAATATTTATTATTTGTATATCAATTGTTATAAATCGTACGCACAATAATTCGTTCTTATAATTTAAAGGAATTAAAGAGAAAATTAGAGAGAAAGATTTTTATAAAAATCATATATAAAAATTTCTATTTAAAAAGTAATTTTAAAATTTATAAAATCTTCCCACGTGTTTATATCTGCTTATTATTTTACACACCGGATATGAAATTCCGCACAATAATAATTTCTTTAAATATTGATTGTATTTTGAGCTTTGTTATAAATGAATTTTATATTTGTATGTTACAGACAACGTAGCTTCGATAATGACAACTCTGCTGTGGCACGTCAATGCTCCGGTAAGTAATAAAAACTTTTATTTAATTTTAAAGTAACGGATTCATAGAGATTGTAGATAAATCCGTTGCCTTAAAATGGATGAGCTAGAATAGATTAAATTAAATAACTTTTAATAAATTCGTTCGAAATATATTGCATCCATTGCGAAAATATATTGCAGTATTTTAATTATAAAGAAAAAAGATAGAGAAGAGATTATTTTTGTATAGATTTTACCTAATTTATTAAAAATAAAGCACACAAAAAATTGTATCAATTACATCTAATGCTAATTTATTCGCTTATAACGCGCATTTATCTTATTCACTTATCTTACTCTAATTTCTTATTAGCTCATCCATTACAACATTTGTTGTAGATATTGTTTTTAAACTTAATGTAAAGCCAAATGATTAATTAATGAAATAACTTGTAATGTGATAAATGTAATATGATAAATGTTATACACGTTAATTTTATATTTTATTATAAATTATGCATTACTATAAAAATTTATTAATTACATATATTTTTATAATATCAATCAATTTTTATTGGTAATCTACACAAAGACTTTTATATTATAAGAATTTTATATATTATACCAGGCTGCTAACAGCTGAAGCCAGGATAACCATTTACATTTGGGCAGGATATACATATACAGATTAGATTAATATACATATTATGTCGTACTGTCAATTTTTGCCGGCATTTATTAAAATAAATATAAACTTCTACGAGATAGTGATTAAAATGAACATAAGTAGTTACAAAATATTAAAATATAGTATTTAAATAAATATAAGCAATAACCAGCAATTATTAAAATAAATATACAATCGATACTCATATAAATTACAATTGCATCTTTCGAGAGCGATAGTTATGTTATGTTAAATTCTGTGATACCCGGTATAAATTCTGTCCAGTTATAAATAGTTGCCTTTGTTTTACATTTTATCATATGAGATATGGCCGTGTTAGCAGTCTAATATAATATAGAAAAATTTGTAATTTGGCTTTATTTCAGTTTAAAAAATTAAATTGAATTTATTTTTAAAAATGCTAAAAAAATGAAAATATTTAAATTATTAATTTAAATTATTAAAATTATTTTCAGGAATACTAAAAGAAATTGCAAAATTATGAATGTTTAAGAAGATTGTAAATTGCGTAAATAGATTCTTATGTAAATTACACGAAAAATCATCCAAAGTATACGTATAATGATTATATAATAGTAATTCATTAAATTAACATATTTATTTTTATAGTATATATTCTTTAAATATTCATAAAAGAGTAACTATTTAAATTTTCATATCAGAGTCATTAATAAATTCGGAAAATTTTTATATAAAATGTAAAAATTCGATGCTAAATTAATGATTAAATATAAGCGTTATAAAATTCGACGGACGCCTTTCTTATAGAATCGCGAGTCAATTATTATAAATTTAATGATATGCTTTCCGTTAGATTTATCTATTTATGAATTCCATATCGCGCGGAGCTGAATATTCTTAAAATAAATTATTAAATTATGATTGCGAAAATACCGTGTTCTTTCCGTGTTCTTTCCGCATTCTTTTCGCGTTCTTTCCGGGTTCTTTTCGCGTTCTTTCTGGGTTCTTTTCGCGTTCTTTTCGCGTCCTTATAAAAGATTACCGTTTTAGCAAAAGAATTTTATCGCTGTCCCTCTCGTCAGATAATATTTCTAAATATTGCTAATTAAATATAAAGAATTATCGAATAAGAGTGTGAAGATTCGATGTGATAAGTCAACGATTAAATATTAGCTTCACAAGATTTAACGATCACCTTCGATATTATAGGATCGCGAGTTAATTATTATGAATTTAATAATTTGTTTTTTCAGTTATATTTACGAATTTCGTATCGGAAAATATTCATAAATAAATTAATAAATTACGGTTGCGAAAACACCACGTTCTTTTTGGCGTTCTTAGATGAGATTGTCGTTTTAATAAAAGAGTTACATTGCGTCATCGACTCTCTATCGTCGGTGCCGTCAACATGTCGCGGACGGCGGCATTTCGTTACCGCATTTCCGCGTTGTAGTATTCTCGCGTCGTCGCGTTTTCGCGCTTCCGCGTTGGACTTTTCGTATAAAAATCCCAATTTCCTTATTGTCACGAGTCTCTACTTCCGATGCCAACTAACTGGGATGTTTCGAGTTTGCACACGTTGCTATGCAACGTACACTCTTGCTTCGTGCTTCGTCAAGTGATTCGGCCCGAATTAGTTAGAACTCGATCGATTGCTCGGAATGGTCGTCAATGGGTCCCTTCTCTTTGCTCGTCTACAGCCACACGCATTGCGTGTGTTAACCCTGTCGAGGAGTCGAGTGGATTCCCCTAGGCACGATTTTCGCTCGGTAAAAGGGGTTGCCTCCCCATTTTCTAAATTGCTAAATGTTAGCATTTAAAAAATGTGGGTATCCTCTTCTTTTGCCGTCTACCAGCCTGGTGTAGCCATATCCTGCATTGCGGGAAACTTCGTGTTCCGGGCGAAGCACCTGAAATCGTGCTTAGCGGGTCCAGGTTCGATACGAGATAGGATAATTATGCGCGAAAAAGAGCTGGTGAACTTCATTTTCCTCTATTTCCGTCAATCGTTTCGTCTTCTTTCCGGTTTGGTCTTAATCCTTGCTCGTTGTATCGTTGCAATCCCGACCAGTTGGCTCGAAGTTGATTTTCGTAAGTGAAATGGGATTTTCGTTCGTACCGAAACCGGGAGTGCCGTCTAATGTATAGGTATACATATTAAGTATATACATCGCGCGATCAAATATAAAATTTTTAATACAAGTTCTTATACAAAATTATCGTTTTAACAAAAGATTTTTATCGCTGTCCCTCTCGTCAGATAACATTCCTAAATATTGCTAATTAAATATCAAGAATTATCGAATAAGAGTGTGAAGATTCGATGTGATAAGTCAACGATTAAATATTAGCTTCACAAGATTTAACGATCACCTTCGATATTATAGAATCGCGAGTTAATTATTATGAATTTAATAATTTGTTTTTTCAGTTATATTTGTACTTACGAATTTCGTATCGGAAAATATTCATAAATAAATTAATATATTACGGTTGCGAAATCACCGTGTTTTTCCCGCGTTCTTTTCGCATTCTTAGACGAGATTGTCGTTTTAATAAAAGAGTTATCGTTGTTCCTTCCGTTAAATAAACGTTAATAAAAGTTGCGTGACTCGTACTGCCGAGGAGTCGAAACGATTTTCATCATGGAGAATTATTTCTCACCGGTTCTTGTGAGATCCATTCGCGACGTCTAGTTCGGTGCCCCGTTGAAAATTGAGAATTTTTATTGTAAGATTGGAACTAATCCCAGGTTTTCCTGGCAATTTCCGACAGCAATGATTTCGGTAGTCATTCAACGACGAACGCCATACGCTTCTTTAAAGTCGAATTAATTCAAATAATATATATTTAGATGTGAGAGAAAATGCATCTATTTTTTTCTTCTCGTTAAAAATGTTCTGTCATTATTAGGATTGGTATTATTATTGTCTAATGCCAGAAAGATTTAATAGTAGATTAAATATGGATATAGCGTTGTGTCTAAATATCTATTTTTCAAGTAATTTCATATTGTAATAGTTTTTATTAACTGTTTGATAAAAATGATTACGAACGAATATATTTGATTATTAATTATTAATTATTTCTAGGTACTTGGGATATTAATATTAGATTTTAGTTTCTTTTAAGAAACTATTTGCAGGTATTGGACATCCATCGCCATTTTAGAATATTAGTTTTTAGATATATACCATTTTAGATATATGTATAATAAAATACATGCACAAATTAACGTATCCAAAATATTTTTATAATTTTTATTAATATTATATATTATATATACGCGAAATTATACATGAATGTTACATAAAATGTGCGAATACATAAAAATTTAGAGACGAATCGAATGGGTACCCCTATATCAGCAAGATATTGATTAAAAGACAAAAATTATTAATTTAAACATTATAAGAATAAGAATCTAGAATTAATTATATATTTAAAATTATTTGATTTATTTTATTTTGCACACTATTCGAATTGAAATTTTTTAAATCTTGCTGTTATCGGGTTCGATTCGTCTCGCGCGCGCAAACGGTACCCCAAAATTATTGTGTTCGCACATATAACACAAACTCCAATGATGCATGGATTTTATTATTTGTAAATATAATCGTTCGTAATCACATTGCTATAAAAAAGTAGTTATATCCATTTAATTTTCAATAAAGAAATATATTTCTTAATAATGAAAGAACATGTTTTCTGATGTGCATATCAATTTCGTGAAATGAAGATAATGACGAGGGAATTGTCGTTGATTTATTACTGAAATCATTGCTATTGGGAATAGTCCGGAAGATCCGGGATTCGTTCCCTCTTACAGTGAAGTTCCCGACGTTCAATGGATCACTTAACTTTTCTTCGCAGATTGATCTTGCGAAATCTGATGAGAAACAAGATGTTAATCATTCTCCATTTTTAAGATCACTCCTCTTTTATCGGATATTACCGATATGTCATCCGCGTATCAAATGACGTCGAATTATATTATAAGAATTATGCGCAATCGTATATTTTGAACATTATTTTTTAATTTATTTATTCGTGTCTATTGAGGGCGCTTCGATTATCATATTATAAAAATTAATACATGTCGCAATCGGATATTCCAAATATTATCGATTTATTTTATTCGTCGCGTTTTCTCGTGAATTCAAATCGCGATTTATCTTATAAAGATTCGCAAATGACTCGGATAGTGAGAACTATATTGGCAAACATTATAGACATCAAATTGTCTGTCGAAATATCTCCGCATTTACGATAGTAATAACGCGCGCGATAATAATGTCTATCGAGAGCGCTTCGATTATTATATTATAAAAATTAATATAGATATCGCGCAATCGGATATTCCGAATATTATCGATTTATTTATTAGTCGCGTTTTCTCGGGAATTTTAAATCGTGATTTATCTTATAATTTAATCGTTGACTTATACATCGAACCTTTGTTTATCCTTCCACGTCTTTGAATATTATTTTTAATAGTCCGCGCAAAATGCGCTAGTAGTGCGAATATTTTTTTCTACTATTTAAAAGACGATCGATAATTTTATTAATGACTGTTTTAATCGCGATGATTTACAAGTTGTGTGATAATTTGAGTGATAATAATATATCGCGCACGCGTCTTGATGATTTCGATTATCATATTATAAAAATTTTACATTTTATCTTATTTAACTAATCATACGCGAGATAGGATATGTATCAGGATATGTATTTGACAGCGTTCATATAAAATTGCGTGTTAATCGCAAATAAATCGGATAGTGAATTTTATATTCGCAAATATTACAGACCTCGAATGTCTGTCGAAATATATCTTCGCATTTATATGTGACAGCATAATTACATTGCGCGCGTATCTATTGAGGACTTCGCGATTATTATATTATAAAAATTATACATATCGAATATTCCGTGTATTATCAATTTATTTATTCGTCGCGTTTTCCCGTGAATTTTAAATCGCGATTTACCTAACTTAATCGCTGACTTACATCGAAGCTTTGTTTATCTTTCCACATCTTTGAATATTGTCGTTAAAGTCTGCGCTAGTAGGGCAAATATTTTTTTCTACTATTTAAAAGACGATTGATGGAATTTTATTAATGACTGTTTTAATCGCGATTGTTTACATTATTTAAATCTTATTAAACTCTACTATTACATTGATCATTTCAGATATAGTTAAATATGTAGTTAGAGTATTAGAGGGACGTTGATAAAATCATTCGTTCCGTTATTCTCTAAACGTGGTGATAACGCGATTTTTTAATTATATATTAATTATATATTAAAATTGTAAAGTTTTAAGATTTATTTTATTTCATTGAATTAATCATGCGCAAGATGTAATATGTATTTTCAATACGCGTTTTCTCAATCGCGACATTTATATAAAATAGCGTATTAATCGCAAATAAATCGCAAATAAATTCGCAAATATTACAGACCTTAAATGTCTATCGAAATATCTATCTTCGCACTTGTGTGTAATAGTAATTATATCGCGCGTGTCTATTAGGGGCTCCGATTATATTATAAAAATTATACATATCATAATCAAATATTTCGAATATTGTCGATTTATTTATTTGTCGCGTCTTCTCGCGAATTATAAATCGTGATTTATCTTCTAAAAATTCGCAAATAAATCAGACAATAAATTCTATATTCGCAAATATTATAGATCTCAAATGTCTCGAAATATCTTCGTATTTGTTTGATAATAATTATGTCGCGCTGTCTATTGGCGGTTTCGATTATCGTATTACAAAAATTATGCATATGGTAATCGAATATTACTAATATTATCGATTTATTTATTCGTTACCGTTTTTTCGCGAATTTTAAATCGTTATTTATCTTGTATTATGCGCCAATAATGCAAATACTTTCTTCTACAATCGAAAAAACGATCGATAATTTTATTAATGACTCTTTTGATCACGATTATATATATTTACGTTACATAAAACTTACTAAATTCTATTATTGCATATTAATTATTAATAATGAATATCGCATAATTCACCAACGCTAATCAATCTTGTTTTGACTATGTAGAAATTTTTAATAAATTTTATATTATACGTATATTTTGGATACTTTCGTGTAATTCTTTGTAATAAATTAAAACTATTTTTAAGAAATTAAATTGAATTTATTTTTAAAAATATTTTAAAAATGAAATTTAAATTATCGAAATTATTTTCAAGAAGATTAAACAAATTGCATAATTGTAGATGTTCAAGATACTTTTTAACATGTTATATTTTATTTAGAAATTAAAAATATATAAATATATAATTTACATATATATATGATATATAACATTAAGTCCAAATGTTAATGCTGTCAATATCAAATTATTTATGTTATTAAACATTTAAATAAATCGAATCCAGTTATTTGATATTGATAACATTATAAATTGTATATTGTAAATTGTATTTTGTAAATTGTAAATAGTTATAATTGTATATTAATTATAATCTAATATTGATATTTTTAATTATTGACATAAATGTGTATAAAATACAATTATAACTATAATTTAATGATATGCTTTCCGTTAGATTTATCTATTTATGAATTCCATATCGCGCGGAACTGAATATCGTATTCGTAAAATAAATTAATAAATTATGATTGCGAAAATACCGTGCTTTTTCCGCGTTCTTTTCGCGTTCTTATACAAGATTACCGTTTTAGCAAAAGAATTTTATCTATCTCTCTCGTCAGATAATATTCCTGAACATTGCGCTAATTAAATATAAAGAAATATGGAATAAGAGTGTGAAGATTCGATGTGATAAGTCAACGATTAAATATTAGCTTCACAAAATTTATCGCGGTCACCTTTGCTATTATAGAATCGCGAGTTAATTATTATGAATTTAATAATTTGTTTCTTCGGTTATATTTGTGTATTTACGAATTTCGTATCGGAAAATATTGATAAATAAATTAATAAATTACGGTTGCGAAAAAATTACGGTGTTTTTCCCGCGTTCTTTTCGCGTTCTTAGACGAGATTGTCGTTGTTCCTTTCGTTATATAAACGTTAATGAAAGTTGCGTGGCTCGTACCGCCGAGGAGTCGAAACGATTTTCATTATGGAGAATTATTTCTCATCGGTTCTTATAAGATCCATTCGCGACGTTTAGTTCGGTGCCATGTTAAAAATTGGGGATTTTTATTGTAAGATCCCACAATGGCTCTTATGTGGCACGCGCATTTAATGCGTTGAACGCACATTGCGTCGTCGATGCCGTCAACGTGTCGCGAACGGCGGCATTTCGTTACCGTGTTTCCGCGTTGTAGTATTCTCGCGTCGTCGCGTTTTCGCGCTTCCGCGTTGAACTTTTTGTATAAAAATCCCAATTTCATTATTGTCACGAGTCTCTACTTCCGATGCCAATTAACTGGGATGTTCGGGTTTGCACACGTTGCTCTGCAACGTACACTCGCGCTTCGTGCTTCGTCAAATGATTTGGCCCGAATTGATTAGAACTCGATCGATTGCTCGGAATGGTCGTCAATGGGTCCCTTCTCTTTGCTCGTCTACAGCCACACGCACTGCGTGTGTTAACCCTGTCGAGGAGTCGAGTGGATTCCCCTAGGCACGATTTTCGCTCGGTAAAAGGGGTTGCCTCCCCATTTTCTAAATTGCTGAATGTTAGCATTTAAAAAATGTGGGTATCCTCTTCTTTTGCCGTCTACCAGCCTGGTGTAGCCATATCCTGCATTGCGGGAAACTTCGTGTTCCGGGCGAAGCACCTGAAATCGTGCTTAGCGGGTCCAGGTTCGATACGAGATAGGATAATTATGCGCGAAAAAGAGTTGGTGAACTTCATTTTCCTCTATTTCCGTCAATCGTTTCGTCTTCTTTCCGGTTTGGACTTAATCCTTGCTCGTTGTATCGTTGCGTTCCCGACCTATTGGTTCGAAGCTGATTCTTGTAAGTGAAATGGGATTTTCGCTCGTACCGAAACCGGGAGTGCCATCTAAAGTATATACATATTAAGTATATACACATCGCGTGATCAAATATAAAATTTTTAATCGCTCTTATACAAGATTACCGTTTTAACAAAAGAATTTTATCGCTGTCCCTCTGCAATTGAGTATTTTGAATATTATCGATTTATTTATTCGTCGCGTTTTATCACGAATTCAAAAGCGCGATTTATCTTATAAAAATTCGGATGTAATTCGGTCGGTGAATTGTATATTCGCAAACATTACAGACCTCAAATGATTGTCGAGATATTTTCGATTTTCTATATTTATGTGATAATAATTATATCGCGCTCGTGTCTGTTGAGAGCTTCGATTATTATATTATAAAAGATATACATATCGCAATCAGATATTCCGAATATTATCGATTTATTTAGTCGTCGCGTTTTCTCGGGAATTTTAAATCGCGATTTATCTTAATATTATCTTATAATTTAATCGTTGATTTATACGTCGAAACTTTGTCTGTCTTTCCACGTCTTTGAATATTATCTTTTATAGTCTGCGCTAGTAGTGCAAATATTTTTTTTACTATTTAAAAAGATGATGGATAATTTTATTAATGATTAATCGCGATTATTTAAATCATTATATAAATCTTATTAAACTCTACTAATACATCGATAGTTAAAGATATAGTTAGATAGTTAAATTATTAGAGAGGGACTTTGGTAAAATCATTCGTTTCGTTATTCTCTATTAAACCGTGGCGAACAACGTCATTTTTTAATTATATTTAAAATTGTAGGATTCATTTTATTTCATTTAACTAATCATGCGCGAATTGAATTTATTTTTAAAAATGTTTTAAAAATGAAATTTAAATTATCAAAATTACTTTCAAGAATATTAAACAAATTGCATAATTATAAATGTTCAAGATATATTTTAACATGTTATATTTTATTTTAAAAATTAAAAATATATCATATATATGTGTAAATTAATATATAGCTATAATATTAAGTCCAAATGTTAATGCTGTCAATGTCAAATTATTTATGTTATTAAACATTTGAATAAATCAATTACATTTATTTGATATTGATAACATAAATTGTATTTTGTAAATTGTAATTTGTAATTAGTAAATTGTGTTTTGTAAATTGTAAATAGTTATAATTGTATATTAATCATAATATTGATATTTTTAATTATTGACACATAAATGTGTATAAAATACAATTATAACTATAATTATATTATATGAAATTGTATTTACGATTGTAAATTACGTAAATACATTCTTATGTAAATTACACAAAAATTATCGAAAGTACGTATAATGATGATATAATAGTAATTTCATTAAATTAACATATTTGATTCTATAGTATATATTTTTGAAATACTCATAAAAGAGTAACTGTTTATATTTTTATATCAAAGAGTCATTAATAAATTCGGAAAATTTTTATATAAAATGTAAAAATTCGGTGCTAAATTAATGATCAGATATAAGCTTTACAAAATTTGACGAACGCCTTCGTTATAGAATCGCGAGTCAAATTATTATAAATTTAATGATATGCTTTCCGTTAAATTTATCTATTTATGAATTCCATATCGCGCGTAACTAAATAATCGTAAAATAAATTAATAAATTATGATTGTGAAAATACCGTGCTCTTTCCGCGTTCTTTTTGCATTTTCAAACGAGATTGAATTAATAAAAGATCTTATCGCTGTCTCTATCGTCAGATAATATTGCTAAATATTGTTAATTAAATATAAAGAAATATGGAATAAGAATGTGAAGATTCGATATGATAAGTCAACGATTATTACGAAATATTAGCTTCACAAAATTTAACGATCACCTTCGATATTATAGAATCGCGAGTTAATTATTATGAATTTAATAATTTGTTTCTTCAGTTATATTTGTGTATTTACGAATTGCGTATCGGAAAATATTTATAAATAAATTATAAATTACAGTTGCGAAAACACCGTGTTTTTCCCGCGTTCTTTTCGCGTTCTTTTCGCGTTCTTATACGAGATTATCATTTTAATAAAAGAGTTATCGTTGTTCCTTTCGTTAGATAAACGTTAATGAAAGTTGCGTGGCTCGTACCGCCGAGGAGACGATTTTCATTATGGAGAATTATTTCTCATCGGTTCTTGTAAGATCCATTCGCGACGTCTAGTTCGGTGCCCTGTTGAAAATTGGGAATTTTTATTGTAAGAATGGAATTAATCCCGGTTTTTCCTGGCAATTTCCGAAAGCAATGATTTCGGTAGTAATACAACGACGAACGCCATACGCTTCTTTAAAATCGAATTAATTTAAATAATATATATTTAGATGTGAGAGAAATGCATCTATTCTTTTCTTCGTTAAAAATGTTCTGTCATTATTAGGATTGGTATTATTATTATTTAATGCCAGAGAGATTTAATAATAGATAAAATGAATATAGCGTTGTGTATAAAGTTTTATTTTTTAAGTAATTTCATATTGTAATTTTATTAACTTTTTGGATAAAAATGATTACGAACGAATATATTTTATTAATTATTAATTAATTATCTCATTTGAAAAATTATTTCTAGGTACTGGGGATATTAATATTAGTTTTTAGTTTCTTTTAAGAAACTATTTGCAGGTATTGGACATCGCCATTTTAGAATATTAGTTTTTAGAGATATATACTATTTTATATATATGTATAATAAAATACATGCACAAATTAACGTATCCAAAATATTTTTATAATTTTTATTAATATGATATATTATATATACGCGAAATTATATATGAATGTTACATAAAATGTGCGAATACTTAAAAATTTAGAGACGAATCGAATGGGTACCCCTATATCAGTAAGATTGATTAAAAGAAAAAAAATGATTAATTTAAATGTTATAAGAATAAGGAATCTAGAGAATCTCTAGAGAATTAATCTAGAATTAATTATATATTTAAAATTATTTCATTTATTTTATTTTGCACACTATTCGAATTGAAATTTTTTAAATCTTGCTGTTATCGGGTTCGATTCGTCTCGCGCGCGCAAACGGTACCCCAAATTATGTGTTCGCACATTTAACACAAACTCCAATAATGCATGTATTTTATTATTTATAAATATAATCGTTCGTAATCACATTTCTATAAAAAAAATCGTTATATCCATTTAATTTTCAATGAAGAAATATATTTCTTAGTAATGGAAGAACATGTTTTCTGACGTGCATATCAATTTCGTGAATTGAACATAATGACGAAGGATAATTGTCGTTGATTTATTACTGAAATCATTGCTATTGGGAATAGTCCGGAAGATCCGGGATTCGTTCCCTCCTACAGTGAAGTTCCCGATGTTCAATGGATCACTTAACTTTTCTTTGCAGATTGATCTTGCGAAATCTGATGTAGAAACAAGATGTTAATCGTTCTCCATTTTTAAGATCGCTCCTCTTTTTATCGGATATTACCGGTATGTCACTCGCGTATCTGCATTTGAATATTTTGAATATTATCGATTTATTTATTCGTCGTGTTTTATCGCGAATTTTAAATCGCGATTTATCTTATAAAAATTCGCAAATATATCGGTCGGTGAATTGTATATTCGCAAACATTACAGACCTCAAATGTTTGTCGAAACATCTTCGATTTTCTATATTTACGTGACAATAATTATATCGCGCTCGTGTCTATTGAGAGCTTCGATTATTATATTATAAAAATTATACATATCGCAATCGGATATTCCGAATATTATCGATTTATTTAATCGTCGCGTTTTCTCGGGAATTTTAAATCACGATTTATCTTATAATTTAACGTTATCTTATAATTTAATCGTTGACTTATACATCGAAGCTTTGTCTCTCTTTCCATGTCTTTGAATATTGTCTTTAATAAGTCCGCGCAAAATGCGCCAGTAATGCAAATACTTTCTTCTACAATCGTAGAAATGATCAATAATTTTATTAATGACTCTTTTGATTATTTACGTTACGTATAATTACGTTACATTAAATTCTATTATTGCATATCTATTATTAATAATAAATGTCGCGTAATTAATCATCGCTAATCATTCTCGTCTGGACTATGTAAAAATTTTTAGTAAATTTTATATTATACGTATATTTTGGACATTTTCGTGTAATAAATTATTCCATGTAATAAATTATTTTGTATTAAATTTCATTTCGTGTAATAAATTATTCCATGTAATAAATTATTTTGTATTAAATTTCAAATTATATTTTACATTAACTTTTTTATTAAACCCTGTATTGAAAAAAAAATAAAAAATAAAAAAAAATTTTCCTCCTCGATATATCTCTACCTTAACGAAGGCATTTGCCTGGTGAGGAGGTTTGAGTACTTTAATGAACCTAAGAGCTATACCGGCGGTAACACACGCCGATATTCATATAGACTATATTCTTATATTTAAAATAATCTTAAGTATCTTAAATTGCTTCTTAAGATTCCGTTTAGTTAGTAAAATAAGTTATATAATAAGTTATATAATAAATAGTTATATAATATTTTTCAACTTACTTAAGACGATCTTAAATATAAGAGTGAATTATGAATACTGGCCGTCGTTACCGGCAAGGACACCCATGCCGGATTGGTCGAAGGGGAAGAGTCAGACTAAGAGAGATACCAAAATTATTATATTATTTATTCATATTAATTATTTATTATATTAATATATTAATTAATACATATTAATTAATATATAATAATATTTATTATATTATTATATTAATATTTTTGAATAAAATGAATTATTAATATGTTTGTAAAATGAAGCAGAAGAGACAATAATCGAAAGAATAAAGAAAAATAGATTTCAGCAATTTGAATATTTCTTAAAAATGCTTGAAGACAACAAATGGCCACAGAAAGTATTCCGATGGACATCACAAGAAGAAGAAGCGTTTCTACAGTTTTTAGGACGAGGCAGTGCGATAGTTCATAACAATCCGAAGATTCTAAGAAAAAGATGCATTGGACAGAGACGCATAATGATTAGACATATAAAAAGACAGCTTGCAAGAAGTTATAAAATTTACTAATAATATAATAATAATATATTTTGTAATTATGTTATACTTTATTATTAAGTACATTGTATTATATAATATAGAGCATTTTAAATATAAAAAATATTGCAGCAATGAATATTATAATAAAATATTATGTGATTATAATATTATAATATTATATATATATATATATATATATATATATATATATATATAATTTTATATTGTTAATTCTCGTGCTGAGGAAGGGTCAAAGACGATCCGAAATATTCGTTATTTTTGTAGTTTTTTAGTTCGAAATAAACAACAATTAATAAGAAGGAAGTGTTGTTTCTTTCCTGCGCTCCAACTACCGCGCTGTGGCATTTATGTGCAATTTTGATTTAATTAATATGAAATAAATTTTTACGAGGGAAAATTATTTTTTGATATTTATATAGAGTCAAATATAATTCGTTTCCGACGTTTCATCTATTTTTCAATCATTTAAATATAATTCGGATTAATAACGCGCACTTTAAAACGTCGAATGGTAGAATCGTCTAAATAATTAACATATAACGAAAAGCTCCATAAAAGATACATTAATCTTTTAATAAATAATTATGTAATTAATCTATATAATCTAAAATATTTCTCTATACTTTAATATTCCGCGCATATATTTGTTAAAGAATGTAAAATATTTCGATGATGAACAGACAATAACATCTTGGCCTTGGTGGCGTAAACAACAGCGCGCTAATATTTACATGCCACGACTTTGGTATTATTCGCACAGTGACACTCGAGCAAAGATAGTGATACAAAGTACTTTGTATATTATCGAATTAATAATTAAATGATTATTACATATCATGACTTCAATTACATTAATCTTTCAATTTTATAATTCGTGTTAATATACATATATACATATATCAACAATGAAAATAGCATTTAACAAGTAGTATTGAATTTGGCCCGATATAAATGTCGAGCGAATACGTCCCTCGTGTGTTCTCTATCTCTTACAATATAATAAAGTGCATTTCTTGTATAATTATTCCGCGATGAGGCATGCCGTATCTCACAATCGTTCCATAATTATAATTAGTCGTATTTTCGAGAGTGAGTGCCACGAAAACATAACAAAGGACGAACAAGGGAGGAAAATGATATTGGGAAAGGCATATAGGACAGGCAACATACGGAGTAATGAAATTGCGTGATAAGTGATTTATAATTTTTTTATATATTATTCATATTATTTTTTAATTAAAAAAATTACTATCGTAAAATATTATTAAAAATATTATTACCCGATTAGTAAAATTATGATTACCTGATGGATATATCGTTACGTTTTGAACAGTTTCAACGAATCTAAAATAATAAATTATACTTTATCACGAAATATATTTGACTATATGTATTATTAAAGAAGTAATTTTATTCATATAGAACATGTAGTAATTTTATTCGTATCACTATCTATATGTTATTGAAAATTCATTGCCGAAATATGTATTTTACGTACTATAAGATATGTATACAGGATGTCTGATAACTTTTTGTAGTCCCGAAGTGTGAAGGTAGATTGGCTCAAATTAAGAAGGAAGGTGCTCTGTTTTGCAATATTAGTAATAAAAATTAATTAAAGAAAATCGGCCAATTTGGATGAGGCAACGAGAGTCGTCCGATTGTAACCTTATACTAGGCGCGCGACGGAGAGTGGGGAAGGAGTGGTGAGTTCTGGCAAATTGTTTAATAAATAATCAATTTTAATTAATAAATTAAAATACTTCTATAATTTAATATTACGCGATAGTGTATATTTTATAATATATAAAATATTTTGGCAACAAATTATCAGTAACACGGTGTTCGACTTTGGCAATATAAAATATAAACAGTAGCGCGCTATACGTTACCGCTTTGTTATCATTCGCACGATGACTCTCGAGTAATAAAGTAGTGGTGAGAAACGCTTCATATATTGTAATTTTTTTACTAAACACGATTACGATTAGTATCAAAACATAATTTGCTTTAAATATTAATAAAAATTAATTAATTAAAAATTAATTAACGACATGAAACTGTATCGCAACGATAAATCTTTATGGAATTGTAATGCTTCATTACCGCGATTAAAAATTGAAACAGGGTATACATAAAAGGGGATAAAAGAATTAATTATGTAATGATCTTTCGATCATTGATGCTAATTATAATATTTCTTTAACAATATTAGAATTAAATATATTTCGACCAATGCTTTAAATTTTCTCAATACTTTTTAATTAAACAATATACAATTTAATCGAGAATCGATTAAATTATAGGAATCCAAAATACTAAATAATCACTTCGATCGTTGCGATTTTTACGGACAATAATTATTATTTTAATATTTAGAGTCACAAATTTATTTCATCCGTGTTACTTTATCGTTCTACTTGACAATCTAAATATAATTTAGATTGTGAGAGAACACGAAGTAAGACAATCGAATTATAGATGCAAATAATTAACATAACGAAAAGCTCTATAATAAATTGTTGAATAAATAATCAATTTTAATCAGTAAATTAAAATACTTCCATAATTTAATATTCCGTTAGTGTATATTTTATAATGTATAAAATATTTCGGAATTATCGATAACACGGCGTTCGACTTTGGCAATATAAAATATAAACAGTAGCGCGCTATACGTTACCGCTTTGTTATCATTCACACGGTGACTCTCGAATAATAAAGTAGTGGTGAGAAACGCTTCGTATATTGTAATTTTTTACTAAACACAACTACGATTAATATCGAAACATAATTTGCTTTAAATATTAATAAAAATCAATTAATTAAAAATTAATTAACGACATAAAACTGTATCGCAACTATAAATCTTTATCGAATCGCAATCATTCATTACCGTGATTAAAAATTGAAACAAAATATACATAAAAAGGGATAAGAGACTTAATTATGTTATGAACTTTCAATCATTGATACTTATTATATTTCATTAACAATATTAGAATTAATTATATTTCGACCAATACCTTAAATTTTAACAATCCTTGTTAATTAAACAATGTACAATTTAATCGAGAATCGATTAAATGATAGGAATCCAAAATGTTAAATAATTGCTTCGATCGTTGCGATCTTTACGGACAATAATTATTATTTCAATACCTATAGAGTCACAAATATATTTCATCCGTGTTACTTTATCGTTCTACTTGAAAATCTAAAAATAATTTGAATTATGAGAGAATACAAAGTAAAACAATCGAATTATAGATGCAAATAAATAGCATAACGAAAGGCTCCATGATAAATTACTAAAAAATAATCAATTTAAATCAATAAATTAAAATACTTTTATAATTTAATATTCCGCGCACGAATATTTTATATTACAGAGAATATTTCGGCACGAGAGAATTATCAATAACATCGTGTTCGACCTTGATAAACAGTATCGCGCTATTGTTAATACGTTACACGGCTTTATTATCATTCGCACAGTACCTTGAGCAATAAAGTAGTGACGTTTCATATATTATCAAATTCTTCCTTTACATAGTCGACCCTGGCGATATAAACAGTACCGCGGTAATGTACTTGACTTACGATCATTCGCTCAGTGGCTCTTGAGCAGTGAAGTAGTGATGTGAGACGTTTCATATATTATCAAATTCTTTCTCTAAACACAATTGCAAGTGCAACGAGGAACTTTTCGTGAATAAGTGTAAGTGCAACGAGGATTAAAGTGCCACGAGAAAAGAGCGAAGGAAGCAAAAGAAAAAAGGAGGTTTTGGAAGTGGATGGATCAATAAGATATGATGTAAGTCATTAATATAAATTATTTATCACATTCATTATTTATTATATTGTTGCGTCCCCGCGTCCCGTCCCGCTGAATGTATTCGTTACCCGTTGAATTCTTTCGAAGAAGATCGTTTTCGCGCGCGTTGTCAAGATATTGTTATAAACAACGACTGTCAGAGAGTCTAAGCCCAGCTGTCAAATTGTGTGGACGCGCGTCTATTTGTGATCCGTTTTACGATTATTCTGAATTCTTGTATGTTACTCGCGATTTATTAAAATTCTTGTGCACCTTAAATCGCGTTATTATTTACGAGTGTACGAGCGTCAGCGTATGCTAAGTATTTTGCCGATTGTGTCGCGCGCGTTCGATATATATCGCGTTCGATATATACCGCGTTCGGCGGACGCAACAATATATACATTATTTATCAATAATATATATATTCAAAATATACATATTTCTCGTTTCGTTTTATTTCTTTGATTGTGATTTAATAGTGATTTTAAATTGTATAACATATATAATACATAAACTTATAAAAAATATTCCATTTTATTTTAAAATAATTAAAACATTTATAAAATTTTTTATTAATTAATATTTTCAGATACTTTTATGTTTTATAAAACATTTCAAATTAATATATTTATTTAAATATTTCATATATAAAAAAATAGAAATTTTTTTATTTATCATATTTTTAAAAGTTTATATCTAAGAAATATAAATTATTTTGTAATTACGCAATTTATAATATTAAGATATATCTATTTAAAAGTAAAAATGTAAAAATTAATTGCGCGCAATAATTAGGTTTAAAATCATTTATTTTGAACATTGCTTTGTATAATAGATGTTCTCTTATCCTTTATATTTTTATTTATCATTCATATTTGCGAATTTAAATTTATGTACTATATTACAAAATAAATTTCAAATTATGTATTATATTATATATAAAATTATATATAATATAACCCTCCCATGGGGTACACCTTGTCGCGGTGGGAGGGCTTAGTACTTGGATGGTGCCTTGAAGTTTATCTTAAATTTTTCTATTTATGATAAATCTTAAGGTGCCTGAATGGGAAGCTAAGTACCCTTTCGCGTCGTCGATACCGTCAACGTGCCGCGGACGGCAAGCGCTCCGTTACCGCGTTTTCGCGGTGTAGTATTCTCGCGTCGTCGCGTTTTCGCGCTTCCGCGTTGGACTTTTCGTATAAAAATCCCAATTTCCTTATTGTCACGAGTCTCTACTTCCGATGCCAACTAACTGGGATGTTTCGAGTTTGCACACGTTGCTATGCAACGTACACTCTTGCTTCGTGCTTCGTCAAGTAATTCGGCCCGAATTAGTTAGAACTCGATCGATTGCTCGGAATGGTCGTCAATGGGTCCCTTCTCTTTGCTCGTCTACAGCCACACGCACTGCGTGTGTTAACCCTGTCGAGGAGTCGAGTGGATTCCCCTAGGCACGATTTTCGCTCGGTAAAAGGGGTTGCCTCCCCATTTTCTAAATTGCTGAATGTTAGCATTTAAAAAATGTGGGTATCCTCTTCTTTTGCCGTCTACCAGCCTGGTGTAGCCATGTCCTGCAATAGCGGGAAACTTCGTGTTCCGGGCGAAGCACCTGAAATCGTGCTTAGCGGGTCCAGGTTCGATACGAGATAGGATAATTATGCGCGAAAAAGAGCTGGTGAACTTCATTTTCCTCTATTCCTCAATCGTTTCGTCTTCTTTCCGGTTCGGGCCTAATCTTTGCTCGTTGTATCGTTGCATTCCCGACCTGTTGGCTCGAAGTTGATTCTCATAAATGAAATGGGATTTTCGCTCGTACCGAAACCGGGAGTGTCGGTGAAAGTATATATATATTAAATATATACATCGCGCGACCAAATTTTAATCGTACCGAAATAGTGCGGGGGTGCCGTTCAGTATCGCGCGTAAAATAACGAAAATAGCGATATAAAAATATCGCTCGTGAGTGCGGGAGTGTCGTTAAAAGTATCGCGCGTCAACAACATGAGAGGAGGAGGAGGCCTGGGAGAGGCATCTTGCATCGGCGGAGCAACCTGATGGTGAGTATCTATTATTTGTATATCAATTGTTATAAATCGTTATAAATGAACAATAATTCGATCTTATTATTTAAATGAATTAAAAAGAAAATTAGAGAGAAAGATTTTTATAAAAATTATATAAAACTTTCTATTTAAAAAACAGTTTCAAAAATTTATAAAATTTTTGCACACGTGTTTATCTCTGCTTATTATTTTACACATCGGATATAAAATTCCGCACGATACAAATTTTTTGAAATATTGATTTTATTTTGAGCATTGTTGTAAATGAATTTTATATTTGTATATTACAGACAACGTAGCTTCGATAACTCCGCTGTTGCGCATCAGTGCCGGTGAGTGAAAAAAACTTTTATTTAATTTTAAGGTAACGGTTTCGTAGAGATTGTAGATGTAGATGTAGATGTAGATGTAGATGTAGATTGTAGATAAATCCGTTGCCTTAAAATGGATGAGCTAGAATAAATTAAGTTAAATAAATTTTAATAAGTTCTTTTTCGAAATGCTTTGCATCTATTGCGAAAATATATTGAAGTATTAATTAAAAAAAAGAAGATCAAGTAAAGATTTTGTCTAATTTATTAAATAAAGAACACGTATTAATAATTTTATCAATTTTATCAATTTCTGATACTACTTTATTTTTATAACGCGCATTTATCTTATTCTAATTTCTTAGCTCATCCATCGTAGAATTTATTTATAGATATTAGTTTTAAACTTTACTTTAACTTAATATAAAGCCAAATGATTAATTCATTAAATAACTTGTAACATGATAATAAATGACTTACTATATGACCGTGTTAGCAGTCTAATATAATATATAGAAATTTGTAGCAATTTGGCTTTATTTTAAAGTTAAAATAAAAAGCTATATTCAAATATTTAACGAACGATCGTAAAATCGAACGATCGTTACGGTGAGCGTGAAATATTTACGCTCATTTGTCGATAATTAACCGGCAAAAGAAGGAGTGTTTATCTCCTCTTTCGATCTCTGATTAGAGATCAAGCGAGAAAGTGGCCAGGATCAACGAAAGGTAGGGTCAACTGGCCTGAAGAAAAGCTCGCACGCGATTAGGGCATTGATTAAAATATATATGATTAGAGATAGGCTCCCCAAATCTCGAATAATTTTAATCAGGAAGTAGGGTTGTTAGGGCTCATAGGATTGTTAAGATCATAGGGTTGTTAGGACTCATAGGGTTGTTAAGATCATTATTTCTTTCAATTCTTTTAATATTCCAATAATCCTAGAAATGATTGAAAATGATTAGAAACTAAAAGACAATTTGCAATTGCATACAACCTATTTATTAATAATAATAAATTATATTAAACCTATTTATTAATAATAATACTACTACTTTGTAATTATATTAAATTTTATAATTTAGTACAAAGTATTAAACTTAAAAATATTACGCTGTTATGAAAATTATAATAAAAATATATAAATACTGTTGACTACATTAGAATGGAATATATGAATTCTTTATATTTTATATAAAAGAAGACATTTTTAAAATATTTTGCAACATCCATATTTTTCAAATCTTAATTACAAATCCTTCAGAAGAATCAGTGATTAATTTAACAACAAATTCTATACATGTATTATTAATTAAATTTTTAAATAATTTAAAACAATGTTGAATATCAAAGATCAATTTACTGCTAATTAAGAAGATATTTATAGAAATATATGGTTAAAAATATTTTTACCCTACAGCAGGCATTTTGTTTTTTGTAAATAAAAATATAAATATGACAATGAATATATAGAAAAATATTTATTTCATCTTTGAACGCGTTACATTCATTGAAATAAAAAACGTCCAACTTCTTATTTATATCGTGTGATGAGACATAGAATAAATACGATTCAATGAATTAAATATATTATATTTAAATTTTTCAATGCTAATAATATCTTTCGAAAAGAGACGGTATCTCTATATATA
The DNA here is from genome assembly GCF_025532165.1 of Camponotus vicinus. NCBI lineage: Eukaryota > Metazoa > Arthropoda > Insecta > Hymenoptera > Formicidae > Camponotus > Camponotus vicinus. The sequence goes on from NW_028141980.1 coordinate 10,079,785, forward strand.
CATAGAATATATGTATATATCTAATTCCAACATATATATATATATATATATATATATATATATATATATATATATATATATAGAGAGAGAGAGAGAGAGAGAGAGAGAGAGAGGGAGAGAGAGAGAGAGAGAGAACCACACAAAACTTATTTATAAGATAATTTTAAAATTTATTTAATATACATAAGCGTCTTGCGGCACTCTTATTCGTATCAATATTTCGTACACATAGCATGGAACAAAACCAAAAATTGTGCACGTTATATGTTACCCTCTGAGAACATTCATAGACTTTGGCTTTCTAGTTCATGTCCACGTTTTCAATGTCCATAGAGGGAGTATCGCTTTCAGGGATCACCTAAAAACAGGCCATGACATGTCTCAGTCTTCTCTCTGATAAAGCTATAAGGCTGAGTTTCCACTGAGCTCGTCACGCGTCGCGTCAACCAGCGTGAGCCAATCAAAACATCCCATTGTAATAACATGTTTTCCGTGTTATTACAATGGGATGTTTTGATTGGCTCGCGCTGGATGACGCGACGCGTGACGCGCTCAGTGGAAACTCAGCCATAAAGAACAAATTTTATAAAACTCATAAATATATCTCATTGAGAGAACATTGAGATTAAAGATTAAAATTTGATCAATCAAGATAAAGAAATTTTAGTTCCTTTTATTTTGATTACTCAAATTTTAATGCGTAATCTAATTTTAGCAATCGAGAAGATGCTAGGAATGCTTCGAAGCATTCGATTAACCAATAAGGACAAAAAGAATAAAATTTCTTTATTCTGATTGGTTGATGCAATACTTTATCTTTAGCGTTTTCTCAATCGCAGAAAAAAACACAGGTAAAAGCAATATTGCATAATTAATTATCGAATAGAAAATGTCTGATGTCCCAAAAATTTTTCTATCCGATAGCCAATCATGTAACATTGTACTTATGTGTATCTTTTGTTGAAAAGCACCCCTACATTTATCATGCGAATGTCGCGGCAAAGCGAAGAAGTAGAGAAGCCATGGGTTGTTTATTATATCCAATGTATTTTCTTATTGTTTTGACGTAATTATCTGTGAAATATTGTTTTGAATAATGGAGCAGTCCATTAAAAGAAAATCTGATGAACCAGAACCAAAAGTTCTCGAACCAGTTCTAATACGAACCGATAACAAAGATCGTATACGTATTGACAAAAATCTGGTAAAAAGCAATGTTATAATTTAGCGTACTTTAGATAGATAAATTAATACAGAAAGGATTTTTCAGTTAATCTTAGATAAATATTAAACAATTTTAATTTTTAATAGAGAGTAACAAAATATATTTAACAGAAATTTATGCATTTTTTCTATAATTATATGCATGAAAAGATATTTACGATTTATTTATTTCATTTTTTGTATAATATCTATATTTAAATATACAAAAAAATACTATTATAATGCATAAACAAAAAGTAATCTTATCAATATTTACTGATATGGTGAAATCTTAGCAAATTCAATTTACAAAACATTCAACAAATTAATAGTTTATAACAGTTTACTGTATTTTTTATTGTGTATATTTATCAGAAAATCATCAATTTTGAAAATATAATTTTTTTTGGGGCATATACAGTTTAAAATTGGCCGTGCAAGGGACAATGACGAGATTATATTGGATGTTACAATATCTAGAAGACATTGTATCTTTATATGTGATGATAGAGATGAATGGATGATTAAAGATTTAAGTTCATCCGCAACATTTGTCAATAATATTGCTATCCCTCCTGGAGTAATACAAAATATTTATCCAGGTGATGTTATACAATTTAGTCCAAATGAAACATTCAAGTATATGTTTACTCTTGCCGAAAAAGATCATTGTGTTAAGAGGCCATGTATAGATGAAAAAATACTTGATACTGTTCTAATCAAGCAGAAAACATTTGCTGAAAGTCAAGAATGTCAAAGAAAAGAACTTAAAGATAAGCTTGAAATAAAACAAAAGGAGCAAATTGAGTTAAAACAACAGCTTGAAGATCTGTTATCGCAACAAACTGTTATTCAAGATGATAAAGAGAATTTATTACGACAAATTGAAGTACTAGAAAGTAAAATAAAGACAGGTAATGCTCAAGAACAACATTTGCAAAACATGTATTCCCAGTTATTAGAAAAATTGGAGAGCGAAAGGCAACAATTTGAGACCAGAATAAATGAGGAGAAGCAAAAATGGCAAGAAGCACTAGATATGAGTAAGCAAGAGAAAGAAATGTTAGAAATAAAAATGAGAGAACAAATGGAAAAGTGGAGACAAGAACAACAAACAGAATGGAGAAATATGATGGAAAACAAGGTAAAAGAAGAAAAAAATATTCAAGCTCAATTATTGAATGAGAAAAATATATTAGAAGAGAGGTTGAAAGAAACGGAAAAAGCTTTAAAAGAACAAGAAGCAAAGGCGGAAACTTCACAAGCAATGTTAAATGGTATGTTTTAATAAATTGGATTTAAAAAAAATTATTTCCCACCTATTTTTCAATTATATATTTGACAACTTTTAAAACTATTTTTTACTATAAATTATTGAATCTTATTAATCTTTTTTTCCAGCAAACATAATAACTAGTGAAGCAAGTACAGCAGATAACTGTATATTTGTAGAAGTAGTTAATGATTCTTCAGAATTCCATATATTAGACACAATAGATTTAACTGGATTAAGTCAAAATATTATAGAAACTAATACTAAGGAAAATATTCTTGGAAAAGTGAGCGACATTATGGATGAACAATTGACGTGTAGCATATGTTCAGAATTATTTGTGAGAGCAACAACATTAAATTGCACACATACATTTTGTCACCATTGCATATGTATGTGGAATAAGAAACGAAGAGATTGTCCTGTTTGTAGGAAATCGATAATATCAATGAATAGGTCATTAGTTTTAGATAATTTTATTGAGAGCATGATCGAAAATTTGCCTACAGAACTTAAAGAAAGAAGAAGAGAGATTATAGAAGAAAGGAAAGGTAAAAAAAAAGGTCATCGTGACTGTTTTAAATATTTTACATTAATGTAGTGAGATGTATATAATTGATTTTATGTATAATTTTTCTATATATTTTCTTTTCTAATTCTTTTGTAATATTTTAGCATTAGAAAAGAAGAAACGTTATTGAAACACAAATCACACGAGGACAAAGCACACAAGGAGATTATATAGTTACAGTATTTTATTATATAAATTTTACATCGTTAAAAAAAATCATATTTAATTTGTCATAGTTAATTAATGATCTAATATAATAAATACATGTATTATAGTTTACTCTTGATTAACATGTATGTGCTTAGAAAAGTATTCAGGTTTTATTTTTATAAAAAAACGAAATTTTTTTTTAAATATATTCTATCAATTTATTAATTTTTATATCTTCATTACATAATAGACGTAAAAATAAGTGTATTTATGATTAAAAAATTTTGTAAAATTTGTTAGTTATATATTCTTCAAATATGTACAAAAATCCTTGTCTTTCTTCCTCATATTGATTCTCTTTTTTTCATCTTTTTTTTCTGCTTCTCTAAATTTTGAAATTTTTAACGAATTATGTATTGTCCACGGTTTTCGAATTCTTTATCCTTGTTTACGGCAAGTCTTTCTTTCTCTATCTTATTACTTAACCTAGTTTAATTCTATATTTGTTTTCAAATCGTGTTCTATAAAGTTTGGCTAGAGAGTGAACAGATTATTCTGTCATCGCAATATAATTGATATTAATTAAATTATTAATATCAATTTTTATTTTATTATTCGTATATTATTGATTAACAATCAACATGCGAGACGCACGTTCTTTTATTACATGCTTTCAAATATGCAGATGCCTAAGCTCGTCAAGTGCGTACTTGAATTTATACAGAGAGAGTAAATTTATAAAAAAAATGCTGCAGGGAACTCATAAGTCGAAAAGGTGAGAGATCTCTCGATAAATCAAGTGTACATTTAAGCTACAGATTTATATTGTGAAACTTTTCTGCATGTAAATTTTTGTGTTTTTATATTATATTATTTTCATATTGTATGTTTATATTTTTATATTATTTTACAGAAAGTGGCACGACCCAACGATAGATTTACATAATACTTTAGGTATCGAACAGAGCAATAAAACAGCCTCTGTGCAAACAATGCGCAGAATGGTGGTCCGAGATAAACTTTTCATGAAGCACATAACAGACTTGATGTCAATGGGTGAAGTGTCTGATATCATAAATGGAGGCATAGAGATTACTTGTGTGAAAATAACTTCGGATTATAAGTGTGTTAATGTATACTGGATAAATAATACTAATGATGTCTCCTCGCTCATTAGCAAGGAAGCGTTGCAAAAGTGTGCTAAAATTGTTCGGCATGAACTATCACAGCTTCGTATTATAGGTATAGTACCTCCTATTCAGTTTGTCGAAGACAAGCGGTTTGCAACGGAGAAGGAAGTAGAAAGAAGATTAGCAACAATAAATTTTAAGGATGAGAAATCTGAAGAAATTCAATTGGATGCCTCACATACTGATATAGCTGATCAAACTTTGTATATGAAATCAGATACAAATCAGGATTCTAAGATGGATGAATCTTATATAGAATTGCCAATAATGAGACATGATGTATTAGGATTGGATCATTACAAAATTATGTCTAGGGTAATCTATCTTAACTTTAATTTTGTAATAAAAGATAAATTTATAAATGAAAGATATTTTGAATTGTTACAGATTATTTCTTCTGTATCCAAATCAAAAGAGGCTGCACAAAGGCGGGTGTTAAACATAAATACTAATGTTGATAAAAGTTCTTGTAACTTAGTTTCAAAAGAACACGACTTCTTAACACAGAAAGAGCAAAATAAGATCCTCTCTGATTTTCTAGCCGCAAAACGGAAAGAAGAAAGACGCTTACATCGGGCGAGAAAATTGCTTAAACATGAAATGTTAAGTAATTTTGAGGAAGAAATAAAGTCTGATTATAATGAACCTGAAGATGATTATAACAATGAGAATAGCGACGAGTTTGACAGTCAAGTGCAATGATTTCAAGCTGATATATTTCTCAACAATCTTTATTATTCGATATAAAATATAATACTAATATTCGACTTTCTTCACGTTTGTGTACACAATAAATAATTTATTAATAATAAATTGTACAATAATTAATAAATTGTCCACATAAATAAATTGTATACATAATTTTGTTATAGGTCCAAGATAATATAATTAATAACAACAAAAGGACTAATCATTATTTTCTAAAGATTAGATTGTTTTAACAAAATGAGACATAATAAATATAGACTACAGGACAATCGATTAAATGTTAAATCATGATTAGAGAAGGAAGAATTTTGGGGAGTTTAGCCTTCTCCCTCAAATATAAGATTATGATCAACACAGAAACGATTTCACTCTAATCTAAAAAGTGATAAATAGACTCTCGAAATATTACTGTTTTCTAATTTTGATGCATGCATACATGTTTAATATTTAAGATATGTATGCACAGTCTATGCTTACTATGTCTACAAAACTGTACCACTGTACATAATGTACAATTTTTTATCACATAGTTATGTTATATACAAATTCTTTGATCGCTTTGATTTATATAAGTTTCTTATGTAGCGTTTATATGATAAGATTTTAATCAATCGTATTTAAAAAAATCGATGATTATAAAGAATATAAATCTTATGGCAAGAACTCTTTTATAAACTCCGCATATTCGCAGTAATACATTGTCATAATCAAAGTGCTGTTTTTCCCACTCCAAGTGCATGCTAGCGGTCGAGTGCCGCGAAAAGCAGTACCACTTACGCCGCGACGATCTAACGTAGCAAAGGGGCCACCGTGATGCAGAATACGATATGGCGGAGCCAATCAGCGAAAAGTACCTACTTGTGCCACACTCTCCCTTGACCCTCTCTAGAATACAAATAAATAGATATGCATATATATATATATATATATATATATATATATATATATATATATATGTGTGTATTTGTATTCTACGTCAAGGTGCCCTCTTTGCTACGTTAGACCGGCGCGAACAGACAGTACTGCTTTTCGCGGCGTTCGGCCGCTAGCATGCACTTGGAATGGGGAAAACGGCACCGAGATCCGGACTCTGGTCATAATTTCCGAAACTAAAAGCAGAATATGTAAATAATTATGCAATATCTACAATCAATTATCACATAAAGCCGATGTCTATTACATTACATTTTTACATTATCATATTTGTATATTTTATAAGGCTTTGTCGTAGGACATAAACGAAAAATTAGAAACTTATTTGTATATTTAACATATCACGTATGCGATATTCTCCATTACAATATATGTAATTACTATATATAGTTCTTGTACTAGTAGCAATAGTACTGGAAACATTCTGTTTTGTAAAAATATTTCACGCTATAATTGTAATTAAAGCTTAGTTGATTTTGATGTGTCTAACTTTTGTTCTTCGGATTTTCGTGTTTCAACTGCTTCATTAGATAAATCATTTATTTCTTCATCATTAGTGAATTTAGCATATGAGTGTAAATGTGATGATGTTAAACGAGGTATCGAGTCACTTAAAGCGCATGCTTCCAGTACGTATTTATTGAAGATTTCACTTTTGTCTGCATAAACGTGATGGCCAGCTCCAGTAATAACCTGTAAAATATAATTTATATTTTTGTACAAACAACTGCAAATCAATCTGTTTCAGCATCATTGTAATTTAATTTAATTTTAATTGTAATTTAATGTAATTTTCGCACCTGGACGTTAACGTACGATGAAGGTCGATACTGCATTATCATTTCACCAGCTGAATTATCAACCCATGATTTACTACCATAAAGTAATGTTATAGGTATATCATCGCTCAACTTGTGCATTCTTTTGACCATAGGATTTTTCGCCCATCCGAAACTAAACATCAATGCATGAAATGCACTTTCACCTCTGTTAAAACAAATATAATGTGAAAATATAGCACAGCAATACTTTTTTAAATATATTAAGACATTTTTTAAACTTACGATGGTGTCTGCACATTGCATTGATGTATATATTGTGAAATTATAGCAATATCATCCTTTAATAAAGGAGAAAATTTCTTCACTATGTCAGGTCTTGTCTTTTCAATAAGCCACTGTCCTATAGTAAGCATTTTAATTTAAAATTCATTTTAATGCAAACAGAATACTGAATATATATATTCATAGCAGCATTACTAACCAAATGGTCCAGCGACTCTAACTGCCCATAGAGGATTCAAAGGCTGCACTGCAAATGCAATAACTTTAACCCAAAATGGTAAGTTTGCCTTTGCAGCAGCATCGGCTGGCTTTTCAGGAAAACCCCATGGATCAGCTAGTATGAGGTGTTTTACTCTTTCAGGATATTGCATAGCATAAGATGCCGCAAGAAAACCACCCATTGAATGACCTAATAATACAAAATTTTCTAGTTGCATTTCCCTTCTCCATTCTTCTACGGAACGTATTAATTGTTCTTCAGCTTTTTGCGCTTCATTACTAAAAACAGGTCTGCTACTCCTACCAAATCCTAAAGATAAAAAATTTCAAATAATCATATATTGCACAAGTCTATCAATACATTTATATTATATGTAGTTGCAAAGTCCAGTCAATTAATCATATTTAGATATGGATGAATCATGTATTTGTCAAGTGGACAATGACAAAAGCAGGAAAAACTTTAAATCTGTCAGATTATGTTACATTATTATTAAATGCATATTAAATGTGGAATTTCAGATAAAGTTAAAAGCAATGAAAGTTTTGATATTTTAAGTATCCATCTCTCTCACCTAATATATCAATGGCATACACTGGTCTCTGAGATGCAAGCGCATCCAAATTTAAACACCATAACGCCACTCCAGCTCCTAAACCATGTAATAAAACAATCGGTGTCTTTGGTGATTCTTCATTTAACGAAATAGTCCATATTTTATCTGCTGGTCCTACTACTGGTCCAATATCCACAAACCATCCTCTATATGCTGTTTTTAAACCTTGTAATATTGAAAGAAAAAAATAACACATAAGTTTTAAATAATTTGAATAAAATTGTTGAAACTTTTTATTATATTTACTTACATGATAGAATCTTTTTCTCCACAGTACGTAACATGGTTGAAGATGATCCGGACCAACTAAACCATCCCCAAATCCAGCTACTGTTTTCGAAAAAATAAAATATTTATTTTTACACGCAATTGGAAAAAATATATTCTTCGTCTTACAAAATGTATTTCAATTTATATATAAAGAAAATAGCAGATAAATTAGCAAATTGAAATTTGTGTCAAGTCATGCTGTTGTATTAACACAGGTATACACTGTATAGACGTGTATTAATAGCCGTGATATCATAGACTCCCAATCACTACATTATTATCTACATCCGTCTCTATTAACTACACACGTAGCATCGCCACGAAGATGAATCAGAAGAGATCTAATGATGAAATAGCCCCACAACCTTAACGCGAGTTGAACCTTAAAATTGTAACGATTGTTCGTCTATTTCGCATATTTTATTAGACTGCTAGAAAATATTCTACCGTCTCTAACACGACAATCCGTCATCGTCCCGCGTGGAAGAAAAAAATCGTCGCAAATCTCTGTTGCACACATCCACTTTTTGTGCCAAATGACGTAACGATGACTGCGCGGCAATCGCGTAATTTTAAAACCCGCGACACTCCCGATTCGCATAAAAAATCGCGAAAATTTCTGAAAAAAAAAATTCTCACCTTTTCGCTTGGACGACCTCATGATCTGCCATGGACGCGACGATACGGGATGTCTTCTCGCGGCTGTCTCGCCACGATCGGGCTCTTTGTTGTTGACAACGCAGAAAAACACACGCGTATCCCGTAACACGCGCGATACACTATTATCTAGATCTAGCGGAAAGGAAACGCGCGCTCGGTTGAGCACGCTTGGTGACGCGTGGAGGGGAGAACGTCAGAAGGGGGGAGAGAATCAGCTGATATCACGAAGCGCACAATTTCTAGAGTGTGTTTACGACGAGGGGTGAACGATAGATACGTATCTATGGAATCTTCTGCGTATCTTCCTCTCGTAGATCTCGCCTTTCGAGGTCGCTCGTTGGTTTTTGAACCCACGAATTTTATTTTCGGTCTAATTTTACATTGAAATCTGACGTTTTTTTCTTTTTTCAGAAAAAATATCAATATTTATTGTATAGACTGTAGATAGGATCAGATAGGACCGATATGGTTTCGTCATTTAAAAAGTCAGATAAAAAGATAAAATCTACGCTTTTGCTCTTTCTGTTTTAGAATCGAAAATTGAACTTGGTTCGTGTTGTACGTATTTTCTCACCGTTTTATTACAGGTGGAGCTGTGTTCTAAAAAAAGGATAACGAATCGATAATTTATAATAGACTTGTTTCCGCTACCCTAACAACACACATGTCCAAAAGATGTCCAGAGGTCATCGAGAGGACATCCAGAGGACATAAAATATCCTTTGGCTGTCCTCTAGATATTCTATGGATGTCTTTTGGACATGTGTTGTTAGGGTAACTGCATCTGCGGAAGATTGAATGAAATATAATCGGAATTTGCGAAGAAGAAAAAAAAATGCAAAAATGTAAAGAAAAAAGATATAAGTAAAAAAAAGGAAAACAGAGCCTAACATTTATCGACGTGAATGTTGGCCCAAGGTACCGACAAATTCTGTCATCCGGGAAGACTCGAATCAGACCGGATGCAACGCGAATTTCGAATCTGGAGCGTCAGCTGATTATGACATAATTCGCGCGTAATCGGCTTGCGAACTGTAACGTGATGTGACAAACCCGCATGTGAGATTCGCATTGCTCGTGTTTCCTGTTTTGACTAGATTCTTTCGACGATTCAAATGACGTCTTTTAAATTTTTTATTTGTCCATATTGATGTAGCGTACATTGTCCATATTGATTAATAACAACCCAGCAAACACCAAGTAACATTTATATAATTGTTAGTTGTAATTTCTCATTCAATATAACTGTTACATAACATGTTACATAACAGTTATATAACTGTTATTTGGCGTTTGTTGGGAATACTATGAATTTACACGCGAATAATATTCCTCGTTTGAAAGATTCCTCGTTGGAGATTCTCGATTATACCTGCGCGACATCAGAAGAAAAGCTTCAGTTTACAAGGATCGTAGTTTTGCAATGCATATCGAGATGCACGATAAAAATGCTGATAATACGTCAACTTTCTTTTTATGACGCGTTCATATCGCACCGATAATCACAACGTGTTATTGTTAAGCTCGAAATTTATGAGCGATGACGCATAAATGATTGCGTGTAGGACAAAACAACCGTCTTCGTTATATACAAAATAGACATCATCACGTGTTGATGTTATCGTATTTATTAATTGCGTGTTCATTACTTGCTTGAATACCGAACAACATAATCTTTCATCGAATATTCTATGCGACTTTGAACTTAAGCATGAAACAAATCTTTCATTCGAATCTCTCATTTATTTTGTTTTACATGTCTCTAAATTTCATTCATAATTTAGCAGCGTAAGTGCAAAAAATTAACAACGTAAATATAAAAAAGTATAAAGAGAAGTAAAATGAAATAGAAAAAAATATTAAGAGAAAACACCTAGCAAACACTAAGTAACATTTATATAATTGTTAGTTGTAATTTCCCACTCAACAATATAAATGTTACATGTTATATAACTGTTACATAACAGTTATATTGTTGAGTGGAAAATTGTAACTAACAGTTATATAACTGTTATTTGGTGTTTGCTAGGCATAATCTAATTTTTTCAATGTTTTTCGATTATGTTACGCGTTTTCGAACTCTCTCATCAAAGTAATTCTAGAAAAGATTCAGATAGTAACAAATAAATGTGATAACTGTTCTTGCATACGTCTTGTTTATCAATTTGTTAGTAATCGCGTTTCGTTGAAACTATTTCGAATCAATTCCGAGATTAGCGCAAAATAAAGCCTCATTAACGCAAGTAAGCGAACTGTTACACAAATCAACAATAACGCGTAATTTGATGCGTATCGCAAATTATATGCGCTTTCGTTTCGCACCTTTGTGTGTTATCGTGATTAATAATTGATAGGTATTCCCCATTACTTGACACAATACGGAATCATATGGACAAACAATCGCTACGCTGTGCTTATTGTTCGTACTTTACAAAGCAACTACACCGTGAGTTTACCATACAATCAATTAACACCGATGCTTGTAACACGCTTCGCTAGCACCTACACGTTAATTTTGCGAAACTATATAGGAGTGAGTATATAAAGCACGTGCGAACTGAACTATGTAAAACATATACGAATTAAATACGAGATATACGTAAAATGCCGATATTTCTTAAAATCAATATTTTTTATTAATATTTTTTATTAATTTTTTATTATATATTTTATTATTTTTTATGAATAATATTTTATATTATTTTTATAATAATTAAGATTTAACATTAAATATATATCGTTCCTCGTTTTTATAGTTATCACTTTTTACAAAATAATACAATTGAAATTTTCGAACAAGAAATAAGTATGTTTATAATACAAGTGTGTTCCAAAAATTCCGATACGTTCTCGACATTATGCCTCGCATCCAGGGACCTCGATAGAAAAGCTCTGAGCACTTTTTGCCCTCCCGACAATGTAACCCATTCATCCCAATCAGCACATCCTCATTGCATGATTCTCATTACCCAGTCCAATTGTTTCGCGAATTCAACCGCACGATCGCGCCACAGATTGTGATTTGTGTTCATTGTTATACAATAAACGTGCGTAAACGAGGGTTGATTTTATTAACATGTAGGTGAGTTTAATACTTACTATGTCAAATAATTTTATTTCTGCTTGATATGCTTTTATTGTAATTATATCATTACGAAAGAATATATAAATAAATGTTATAAAGTATACGGGGTATAAATATGTATCGTACATTTTAAATATTATTCCTCTATTCTTACGATGCGGAATTATAATCCTGATGTCTTCAAAATTAGTCTAGCAAGTCTGTAGCAAATTCGAAAAATTTTTATCATAAATGACGCAGGTACAATAGTGCTGCAAATTACAAAGAATCCCATACAGCATAGATCATTGTTGTTATATTGCAGTAATATTGTGACAATATTGCAATATTGCTGCAATATTGCGGCAATGTAACAACAATGGTCTGTGCTGGTATGGGATTTCGAGTTTTTTTTCCTGTCTCATTACATGTAATACATGAAAAGATCGTTTGAAAATAACGTATTTAAAGTATCGGTTGCATCTGAAGACGATATGAAGTAGAACTTCATGTGTCGAGAAGGCGTGTTTCTCGTTAAATCGAGGAACGGACGGCAGGATACGCACGCACACACGTGTGTGTATGTGTGACGTGTGACATGGAAAGCCCACGCACATCGCGGTTGGCGTAGGAATACACGTGCTTCGTTTCGGGCGTCGTCTGCTTCGGGCACTACTTTCTCGCCACTCACGGGTAGCAGACGCGGTACCGAGGAACGAAGGATGAGCGAATTTTCAGGGTTGAAAGACGGATATAAGGAACAAGCGAGATTCGCACACTCGACAAATAAATTATGCGAGTTAGTATCGGGTATTTTCTGGTGTGCGTGAATGCGATACGCAAGAAATCCCTCTATTTCGCCCTTAACTTGCGCTTCCTTCTTCCAGGATATCTTCCTCTATTTGACGTACCTTAACCAGGCGAAATGCACCGAAGTCTGTAATCATTATTGCGATATATCAATGAAATTAAAGTAACACGAGATATGCAATTACGTTAAATGCTCCTGAAAAATTTTGACATAAGCTTATTATGTTGTGAAAATTCATTCCCGACATGAAAGGCTAAATTCGTTACAACCCATACAGCACAGAATATTGCAGCAATATTATTATTATTGTTGTAACATTGCAGCAACATTGCAATATTACCGCAATATTACAACAATATTAATAATATTACTGCAACAATACTGCACAATATTAATAATACTGCACCAACACTGCATAATATTACTGCACAATATTAATAATATTAATAATATATTAATAATATTCTGTGCTGTATGGGATGTAGAAGATACAAAAATATTTAATCTGCGTATTAGTTTGCTTTCTAAGTAAAAAGCTTAGCTTTCTTTTCGCACAATATAAAATACGCTTTTAAATAAATAAAGAGAATGTTTTGTTTTATCTTAGAAAAATTTAAATTAACGAACTTATTGGGACAGTTTGCTTCAATTTTAATGTCTCGTATATTTCTAGAATGACGCAGCAATAATCTATCAAATAAAGAATGTAAGAAAATTTTTTTCGACGCATTCGTATAGCGATGATTCATAGCGATAAGAACGTATTATTTCCAGACTTTGGGCATCGCGATTGTTTTACACGTCAGCTTTCAAGTACGCCAGAAACTTTAGATATAGGAGCGTGCACCGACGATCACGATGGCACCCCGCAAATCCTTCGCGTTCTCCCCTATTCTTCGATTATTCATAGAAACAATTACACGGTCGCATCATCAAGATCGGAGCCTCCTCGCGTTTATCGCTCCGCGCAATTTGTAATTACGGGCGCGATATCGGCCATGTACATCCATCGTGCCGAGGATCGATAGCTCAACTCGAAGTACGACGGAGTTGGTATTTTCAAATTTTTAGGTTATAGCGTGCGAGAGATTACAGCGGAAGGGGACGGGGGAGGGCAGGAACGCGCGAAGGAGAATGAAGGGAGCGACGAGGAAGGCACGACGGGGAGCGGGACTACTTGGCTGCGGCGGAGCAGCGCGGTCGCGGCTGCGCGCGCATCCCGCGCGACGAACGGCGTGAACGTGGCAGCGGCGGAGCGACGAGGGTGGCGCGCGATTGGTCGGCCGGCGAGGGCGCGCGGTTGCTAGGCAACAGCAATAACGCGCGCGTTACCGGCCGGCGTAGTGTCGGAGCGGAGCGGCAGGCGCAGAACGACGTCGGCTTCCGTGGGGTTCGTACGTGCCGAGTTGTACAAACGACAACAGCGTGCCGTGAAGTCGACGGATTACTCACACGAACGGGCGCTTTCTCTCCCTCCTTTCTCTCTCTTTCTCTCTCTCTGTCTCTATCACTACCTCTCTCTCTTTCTCCATCTTTCTCTTTCTCTCCGTCTCCTCCGTTTGTCGGTGCAAACGCACGCTCCCCATCTTGAGGTATATCCCCGCCGCCGCCGCCAGGTCAGCCTCAGTCTCGCGGTAAAGGACGTCGCGTGAGCTTGAGAGTTTCAGGGCGTCTGAGAAGAGGAAGACGTAAAAATGGCAGAGGACAAGAACGAGACGAGCCCGAGCGCCGAGGGCGAGAAGCCGCAGGAAACGGCGGCGGCGTCACCGCCGCCCGCCAAGGACAAGGAGGAGCCGACGAAGGAGTGCAAGGAAGACGAGAAAAAGGTCGAGGAGAATGGCGAAGGCGAGAAACCGAAGGAAAATGGCGAGGAGAAGCCCACTCCGGAGCCGAAGGACATGCGGGCGATCGTGCTCAATGGTTTCGGCGGCCTGAAGAGTGTCAAGGCCCTGAGAAAGCCGGAGCCCACCCTCGGCGAGGGAGAGGTCCTGATACGAGTCAAAGCCTGGTGAGTAGCTTCGTCTCGTCTTAATCGAGATGCACATACATGTATCCTCTCCGTTACTTATATCGAGTCGTTAGATGGAACAATGTAATATAGGAGCCATATTTTTTCCAATTAACTTTCTGGAACGCCTCGAATTCACGCAGCAATATTTGCTCGGTTATCTACTTATGGTCGAGCATACCTATGCCATGATTTATACATTCGTATCAGTTTTCAAATCTTTCTAATTCTTTAAAGAACTTTCTACTCCAGCTAATTAAGTCTGGTATTTTTCTAATTACTTTAACTATCATCCTTTCAAAAGTGATTCATAATCAGAAGAAATAAGTAAAGAGAAAATTTCTGAAATTTTATAACATGTATGTGTATATAAAAAAATTATACATATATAATTAATACATATATAATCAAGTTTTTATTTTTAATTTTAAATTATTTATTTTAATTTTTATTTTTACAACTTATAATTATATTTGTCTTCCAACAAATTTTTATTATCTCCGATGAATTAAGCTAAGAATCAAAAATCATATTTGAAATTAAATCAGCGAAAAATGCATAAAATTGTTAGGGGGATTTTTTCTTTGTCACGAATAGGGTGCGGCACGGTTGGAATCTTGTTCGATCAAATTTTGTATATGTACCTCTCATTATCTCTCTCGTCGAGATATATAAGTGTCGAAAAGATCAACATCGAAAGAATGAGATAACTTCCGTTCTTTTGTCGAGCGCTATCAACGTAAATTCTCCGGAATGTTTGGCCTGTGTTTCTTCGCTTTCCCACCGCGTTAAATACGGATTCTTTGTGACTTATATGCGGGTCATACACAATAGCAGTGACTGGCTAATTATGATCTCAAATGTCTAAACGAGTGGAATTAAGGAAAATGAGTTTACGAGCTTGTTTACGGCTTGCCTCGCTAAATGAAAATTATGCGTTATAAATCTTTATGTTAACGTCAAATATTTTTTTTATATTACAATCCAAATAGTCGAATCAAATTGTGCATTTTAATACCGACACACTTAATATCCTTACGAAGTACCCTCAATTCAATCGCACGAAGCACAAAGCGTGATCAAAACGGCCTAATAGCGATTTAACGCTCAAAGTGAGGAGCCATCCTAGCAAACGCCAAGTAACATTTATATAATTGTTAGTTGTAATTTCCCACTCAACAATATAACTGTTACATGTTATGTAACTGTTACATAACTGTTTATATAACTGTTATTTGGTGTTTGCTGGAATGTTATATTTTATAAAAATGTATGTCGTTTTTAAATATCCACTCGCTTCATGGGATCGATAATCAATTAATCAATTTCCGATACGTCAATTCGTAAATGACATTACCACCCGATTATTTATTACGGGGGAGAGACATCAATTGGATTTTTCAATTATAAAGAAAGAAATCGACTTTCACCGCGTCGTATCGTATCTGGCTTCATCTCGAACAGCCAGAAACGATGATGGTGCTCGGGGGAGATGGCGAATGTCGGATTTGCCAAAGGCTTACGCGGACCTTTTCGCGCGTGAGTCACGTTTTATAAAAGCTATTGGGATTGATGAGAAAATAGCCCCCATAGAAGGATATCACGCTGCCAATGCCGGCACGACGAATAAATTTGTCTGCCTCGCTGCAGACACGTTCGTTAAGCTACGCGCACCCCCGTCGTCGAGCTCGACGAGATGGACGGCTAAATAAAGTTCAGTTGTCGTTTCGATAGTACGTCGTTACACAAGCGGGGCTCGTTAACTTACATTCTTCGAAAAATTAAGAATCTTTTTTTTAAAAATTAAGAATCTTTTTTCAGAAATAAAAAGAACGTATATAAAATCCTTCCATCCTGTTTAATAAGATAAGCTTATTCTTCTCTGATTCACATATTTCAGGAAATATAAATTTGCGTGAATTTATATAGATGGAGGGTAATAAATTCAAGATCAACGACAATATGGTTAAATGCGCTATTATTATAATAATGTTTATCGAAATGCAATTGCTCCCTTTGTCAAATTAGTCTTTGCCATCGCAAGCCCCAGGCATTCTCCATTTTAGTCGAGCGTGCTTCACATGTGAGCGTGATCTCCACGCATTTGGACGTATATATATGCCCTTTGTAGTAAAGGGTTATTCGTCGCAGGAAACGTCAAATTTAAGATGTCGCGTCCGAAAGTGGAAGTGATATTAAAAGCGCATATCGCTACCGGAACATTTAAATTAACGCTTTTTTTAAATATTTTTTTGTACTTTTTGTGCGCGAAACACTTGCTTTATTATTTTAATTTTGTGTTTTGTCAACTTTTAAGAAGAATTTATATTAGATCTGATAACAAACATTCTCCTGACATTGTTCATCAAAGATGAGTAAACTTCTTGAAGAGATTCGAGACAAAATAAGTGAACTTTGATAAAATTTAGTTTGTCATCTCTGATCTCTTTTTCCGAAATAATTAATGACAAAAATTTTAAAGTCAAATTTTTTAAATTTCTGTACAAGATTGACTTTACATAAAATTCTTTTCAAAAGAACTTCTCTTTATTAAATTTTTACTATAAATTTGCACTCGATTGTACTCGCGAGTAATTTTATATTCTACGTATCTCTTTTTCTTGATTATTCATGAAAGAATGAAGAGTCGAAGAAAACGGGCAATTGCTCGTGAATAAAACAATTCTTCCGTTTATATCTACAGAGACACAGCATAATCCACGTAGTGCGATAAACGTTATATTATTCTACGTGTAATAGATATCTTTGACAAAAGAGATGAAAGAGACTTTGTCCAATTTGTTTAGAAATTTAAACTTTAACAGGTCCAAGAACGCATGAATGTATTTCCATTTTTTCGATCGTTTTTCTTCAGAAAAGAGAGAAATGCGATTGTATATAATGTATATAAATAGTATCACTTCATGGTTCATCCGACATTCTGTATTTTTTTTTATTCTACGAGTACTCTTCTTTCGAAGACGTTTCCCTACGAGAAATTGGAAGCGATAGAAAAAAGAGCACGAGTACGATGAAAGACGAGTCTTGAAAACACCCCTAAAATATAGTAGAAAGTGAGAGGAGAGGAAAAAAAAGAGAACATGGACATCGTGGTGGTGTATCGCTCGTTCGCTGAATGGTATCCGTTCAAAGTTTCCCATAACGCGATATTAAGACCTCATTAGCATGATAAACTCGACGGGACAGATACAATGGTGCCTTTCATTTAAACATGCTTACACGAAAAAGTGAGCACGAGCTTTCATCCGCATAAATTCTGAATATATATTATATACATGCTAGGAATTTACGTGCATAAATCTACTTATATGCGTAATATTTCCGCGATTATTCACGCACCGTCTATCTACGCACAGCATATGCAGATTTAATCCCCGTATGTTGTATAATCGTGTTTGATACTAATGCAAAAAAATCCTTCCACAATCTTTTTAACTCTTATCCGTCCACGCAAAAAAAATTTGGATTTAATTTGATTGTTTGGATGGAATTTTCAAGTCTTGGAACTTGCATCAAAATATTAGTCATCGAATTCTTGATTTATCAGATTCACAAATTGTTGAAATCTCTCAAGTTCTTACTTAATTTCCTTTAGATTCTTGTGAATCCTCAAGAGGTCTTATTACTTTACTGATAACGCTCGATACTTGATTCAGTCTCGAATGAATAATCTCTTGTATGATTTAAATTCGATTTATTCAACGTTAGATTCATTATTCGCGTGGAAAATTACAAAGTGCATAAATGCTTGCTGCAATTGTCAATGTCAAGTCTAATCCTAGAATAGATGCGAAACGCGTTTTTATGAGTATCATTGATCTTAGATTCGATCGATGACGTCCAATAAATCTTCGAATTAACCCCGATAATAATAATATTATATCTCTCCCCTCGTTCAATCATTCTTTCTCCAGCTTATTGGCCATACAATCTTATTCACAATGAAATTAAGGATAAATCAATACGCGACTTGAAACTTTTCGGCTAAAAACGATTGCATCGATTTCTATGCGCACGCATTTACGTTGACAACCGCGTGTGTGCGAGGGATGGGAGGACGGAAGGGAGGCGTAGGGTAGAGGGTGTAGGAAATACGGGTGTGGTTCGATCAATACGGACATCCCATAGATCTATCGGTGCGTTCATATTGTCGGGTGAATCATGCTGAGTTATTATTTTTTATACACATTATCATTATCCGAATGCAAAAATGTTTTGCCAGAAATTTGAAAATAAATTTCATGTACTCGTCATGTATAAAATCACTATCTCTTTTTTCATCTCGATTGCAACTTTGTAACATGATTAACTAATTTTAATTTTTAATTATGAATATTTTTAAATTTTATTTTTAATTATCACCGCGTAAAATGTTGAAGTTGCCAGCGCAAATTTGTCGCCTTATTGTTCAACTATTTGCGACAACATCTGCGCTGTATTATGTCAATTGAGAAGATACTACGTGTAGATCATCCGCTCGATGTTTGCGTTTTTCCGTGCGTCATGCAGGTTTCTCTCGTTTCCATTGCATTGAAACATGTATATCTGATGATCGTTCCACTTGGATATTTGCAACGACGCGTGCAATTTTACGGAGCACAGATACACAATAAAAAAAACATTAGAGCTCGTAAGATCTCTCGCTGCGCAGCACGATATTCGATTGCGCGAACCGAGTCTTAAAATATGCAGAGGCGACCGCCAGCTACAGTTTGCCCGTGATAGAATTTTTCATCTGTGTGTGTATGATTCATGTGCGTATATCGCTGGTGGTAAACGGAGAAACCAGTCGGCTAATCGTCGTCTCGGGTTATCGTCTAGATTACAAGTATATATATATTTTCTCTTTCTTTTTAATAAGCGCAATCAGTGCGATGCGTCAGCTGACATTTATATGAGAATCACCGGTAGATTCATCACCATGACAGATCAGAGTCGACATTTTTTTCTAGACAAAGACGATTATTTATATCCGTCGTCTGATTTAATTTATATCCGCGGTCTCATTTTCTTATAAATTAATTGAAATGGTCAAGATTTAAGAAGTAAAAATTATATATGATAAAAATGAAAATTATATATGATAAAATTACAGAGATACAAAAATTCGCAAAATGTTGAATGTGTGTCCGATCAATATAAAAATTATTTATACCGCGAATTATTGTACAAACTTGCAACAATAGAAGCGACACGTAGTACATCAATGTGTCCGCTAGTGACTCATAAAAACAATATGACGCGTTTGGATGCGCAGCTGTTGTCTTACTATTCGATTCTGTTTTCCTATTCGGTTATCTCGCTCATGCGTAACAGACTCCGCTGTCAGCTATTTCTAATCTAATTCATTTTATAATTCCTAACATGTGTGTTTTGCAGATATCCTCAGATTAAAATAGTTCCCGTCTTCATCTTGAATATTCAGCATAATATTAAGATTTTAAAGTCGAAGCGTGTAAACAAATGCAATGTGTTGTAAATACACTTGAAGGAAAATTACATCTTCTCGTGCAAATATCACATCTTGAATCCTCATAACGCGTAATTAATCTCTCCGTGTTTTGATCTCTTTTCGAGGGGTAAATCGCTGATCAAAATTATGTACACTAATGCCTACTAATGCCCAATTCCTGGGCATTACTGCTAAATTTTTAAAATTAATAATTTAAATTTTAATAATTTTAAAATTATTATTTGGAAGAAAAGACTTAATAATACTTTAATAACGTCCATAATACGCATTAATACTTCAATAAAACCTAATAATGCCCAAGTAATGCCCAAGCAATGCCCAGTAATGCCTCAAATCTGTACACCGCAATGCCCTCAGCGGTTTACCCCTCGTCTCTTCTTTTACAAACGTCAGTCCGCACATCAGCTGACGCATTTTTGTCACCGTTACATCTGCTTGATTGCGATCTGTTTCCATCTGTAGAGTCAACATCTACAGCATATAATACATCTATCGAAGTTGTTGTAAAAGTGCAACAGCCTTATCGGGGAGACGATAAAAGGCAACAAAGAATTATATCGGTATCCCTGCAGAGCTCGTCTGAAAACAATTGATAACTCTGTCGCCGCCAGCGCGATCATCCATCGTGCGTGGGGCACAATAATTGTTGCCATCGCGTACACTTTTCACTCGAGTGCGTTCGTACTCAGATTATTTTTATTTCCTCAGTCCGCGAACTTAACCTTCGGCTGTTTTTTTTCAAAGACATTGCGATTACGTGACATGTTATTTCATGAATTTCTTTACTCGATTAATTTCGATTCTCTCTCTCTCTTTTTCTTTCTTTCTTTTTTTCTTTTTCTCTCTCGCTGTTTTCGACATTTTCGATATCGAATTTATTCGCTCGATGATGTAACACGATAAATATGTTGAGTTTAATCTCCGTATCATTAATTCGCCGACATCTCAGTGCTCATTTTATACAAATACATACACCCCAGCAAACACCAAGTAACATTTATATAACTGTTAGTTGTAATTTCCCACTCAACAATATAACTGTTACATGTTATGTAACTGTTACATAACATGTAACAGTTATATTGTTGAATGGGAAATTATAACTAACAGTTATATAACTGTTATTTAGTGTTTGCTGGGACATATTTATGGACTATGTTTTAACGCTCAATTATATGCTTGCAAAAGGATTACATTTGTTTGTTTCTGTTGTTCTAGCGATTGTTTACGATTTCTCATTGTTCATCGTTCGTTTCTCCCACATAGAAGATTTAGATTGAATGAGGTCAGAGAGCCCCTGGCGTATCTTAAATAATCAAGAGCAGGAAATATTACATTGTGTGCATCCTGTGACTTTGCGAGGAAAATCGATTCGTCGCCCGAGTGTATAATATTCGTTATTTATATACTATTCTATAATCTTCTCTAACTTTATAATTTATACGTTCATCAAGTTATCGATATTCTAGTCCCATTCTATTTTCATAGGAGAACTACGCATATCTGTACGAGACATTTCGATGCGGGGGGGAACGAAATGCGACTTGGAAATTTTGCGCAATATTTCGAGATAAGGCGACTTTACTGATATCGACGTAATGCTTGAGGCAGAAATCGTGTATACGTGATATTTTTCTGACACATGGAAAATGCCGCAGCGGGGGGCGATTCAGGTGCACTTTCACTCGAACGAACGTCACGCGAGATTCGTGCATTTGATTTCACCGTACGTAGTTATAGCTTCGTAGGCGCCTCGATGTCTTCCCCGACGATCGATTGACGTGTACATCTACGCGATAACACACGTTCGCGAGCAACGTGGTGGTGGAAACGTGCAGTTAAAGGGCGACGTCTGGCTCTCCTACCTTAAACGCCTGCATACAGGGTGTTTTCAACCAATAGCACTTTCCCCTCCTAATGAAAATAATTATCATGTCGGTTGTTAAAATTGTAGAGATTTAATTCGAAAGAGATATTATTTATGTGCGAAATTCGCCTCGATAGTTGCTTTCTATTTACGCCAAAACTCGGATAATTCTCACTTGTGACGTCATAACTTGGTTGAACGGACTTCCTTTTGTTGGCAAGTGAGATTCAACTGAGTTTTCACCGTTAATCCGAACACGCTCGAGACCGTATGCTTTAGTGAGTCTGATAGACTAATATTAAAAGTGAGGTTATGAACCTCACTTGCCTGTATTTGTTTATTTTCTTTTATTCACTGAATAATGACGTCACTAATCTGAGTATAAAATACATAACTGAGTGACTCAGTATCATTTGAGTGTAAATGGAAAGCAACTTTGTTAACTTGAATTTCTTCCTCTCGGAGACACCCTGTATATCGTGCGTGTCTCTACGTCCGTTTTGCGTTGTAGCTTTATGCGACCCTGGGGTGCGTTGCATGTCGCGTCGTCCAGTCCGTCCGTTCAATTGCCTCTTGCCAAGAATGGAGAAAATTATTCCCCTTAATTCGACGCAATTTGAAGGAATTAAGCGATTGCAAGAGTCTTCGGAACTTCGTAACTCTTCTGAACCTTTCCCTTGTCCTTGTATCCGCGTGCCTTTTCAGGCTCTTCAACAAGAGCGAATCGTCAAACGCGGTTACTCTGGTTCCCACGACGAAATTTTCAGGTAAAATTCTCTGGCTACCGAAGGGACAGAGAACCCACATCACTTGACGAATCTTTTCATTCCGCTCAAATTAGTCTAATTTATCATACCGTTGAAATATATGCCTCAATAATACAGAAATCGCCTATCATGGATCATCAAGTCTTGAGTAATGTGAACCTAGACTAGCGAATTCTGATTGATTTTTTTGACAGTCGTGCCGTTGATTTTCCTCTCACTTTATTGTAATAAATATAAATAAATTACTTTTCTCAATCATTGTTTATTATTCGCCCTTTTCTATCGCGCAGTTACACATTACACATGTTGGATACGTCGAAACGGTTAATGACGTTACGCAGAAATTCTGCTGGTGACCGGAACGGACCGTTTTTCTCCCGTCACGATCGCTTGTATGAACTCCGGCGAGCGGAAGGAGCGGAAACGACCCTAAGTACGACAAATTGTGAAAGTAATGGACGGTAATGCGGTGTCTTACAAGGTGAATGAAAGCGTCTCGCGTGACGCGATCGGCTCTAAATCATGTAATACACGTTATCTGCGCGGTAGCCGCGGCGATGGGAAACGGGTCGCGACCAGAATTTCATTATGCCATATCTCCGAGCTGCGTCGTCGATGCTGCTTTATTTTATCTTTGTGGGACGGAATATGTTTTCGCTTCGTTACGTTTAACTATCTCGCACTTGCGCTCAACGAATTTGCATTAACAGCTGATAGTGACACTTAAAAGCGAGCGCTTAAAAATGATTAAATTTGCTTGTTATGTAAATATAGATTCCAGTTAAAAGTATAATTATTGATGCACTCTGGTACATCACAAATGAAAAACTTTATCGAGAATATAGTAAGAGAAGAGATAAGAGCACGAACCATGATATAAAAAAGCGAATGCAAATACACCCTAATCAATTGGCTTGTAAACTGGATGATTTCGAAAATGCGTTGTTTCCTCAAAAAACTGCTGATACGGTCGCTCTGAAACACCCTGTATATCCCGGGAGGCAAAAATATATCAATTTTTTTTCATGCAATTTTTTTCTCCCCTAACCCCCGTTCCTCAATAATTAATACACAACTGTAATAACATAATTACAAACTCTATTGTATAACTTAGGTATCATATTGCGGTTACGCACTGCGGTAAGGACTAGAGCCATATGTTAAAACGCGGAGGGATAAACGCGAAGAAGGGGGGAGTTTGCAGAGTAACTTTGTATCGCTACGCTTTTGCGCAAAGACACTCGGTATATTAATCGCGCGGCAACCCTCCTGTCAGAGCGCGAGCCGCGCCGTTTTTACGGCCATTTGAGATCGCTAATTTTAACTCGCTGGATTTTTCCGACCGCGGGCGCGAACGAATATACGGATAAGTCCGTATATTCGCGACAGGCGGGAATATTTCGCATCGACAGACAGAATTTAATAGAATCGGGGCTTAATCCGACGCGCCGCGACTGCTTTCGCGCGACTGGTGTTCGCTTACACCTGTCAATAAACCGTGGAATAGAATCATCGTATTGTATTTCTCCACTCGTTACGTTGGATTCAATGCAACGTCCTTTGCCGGGACGCGTTCGCGGTTGCGCGAATTGCAATAAATGATGCGTAAGTCGCGCGATTTCCACGCATTGCAGCCTCGCCCGACACGTATTATTGAACGCAAAAAATGCACGCGACGTGCCAATATGACGTACCAGATTCAATCACTGTTATCGTGCTTGCGATGTGATTGTTAATTACACGCGCCACGGTTATATTACTCTTCGATAGTATCGAGGAATTTAATCTCTTATATCATTGTTCCGTGAGAATCCCGTGAAATTCGATTGTTCGGAAAGAGCAGCGGTCGATACGTCTAGTCGTCGTTACGTAAATCGCTCGAACTTCTGTTTTCTGCGGTGTATCGTTCTCGACCGCAATTTCCTTCGTTACGGTTATCGGCAAAACACGGGCTATCTTATACACGCAATAGCTGCAACGCATCTAAGTATG
Organism: Camponotus vicinus; assembly: GCF_025532165.1. Taxonomy (NCBI): domain Eukaryota; kingdom Metazoa; phylum Arthropoda; class Insecta; order Hymenoptera; family Formicidae; genus Camponotus; species Camponotus vicinus. The sequence continues at coordinate 10,104,646 of NW_028141980.1, forward strand.
TGTGGTAAATTGAAAAGCTGAAACCATTAGTCTTCACATGCTACAAATGACTCACATTGTCTTAATATGTATTAGAAGTATTACTGACGTCCTATTGTTTTTATATATCTCTCTTTTGCTTTATAATTATTCCCATACAGCATAGACCATTGTTGTTACATTGCAATATTGCGGCAACATTGCAATGTTGTTGCAATATTGCTGCAATGTAACAACAATGGTCTGTGCTGTATGGATTTAGATGCGTAACAAAGAGAGAAAAAATAACGTTTAATGAAATATAATAAAGAAAATTAACGCGATAAGGGATTGCGTGGGCGTTTGCGATACGTTCGCCGACCTTGGATAAAATTTCATCGAGTCCACGATGATTCATCATATGGTGCTCGGGACTCCAGGAAATTACGTGGTGTATCGCGAGAGTTGATAACAATTTACGACATATCTTGCGGCTAAGTGCAACGGAACCTGCATGTTGGCAGTCTGTCGAAAGTAAAATATTCCTTTCAATCAAGCCAACAAACTATACTAACCGAAAGTTGCGAATGTTACGTCGATAAGTTTACGCGAAATAAATAAAATATTCAATGAAACAAATATATACATAACACACATATTCTTTCTTTATTGTAGACATTCTATTATTAAATTTATTAAAAATATTTACAAACAATTGTAACATTATTTATTTAAAAGAATTGTTAAAAATATTTATTAAGAGTTTATTAATTGAAAGAATTTAATAAATTTAATAAATTAATTTAATAAACTTAATAAAGAATTTAATAAATTTACTAAGAGTTTATCAATTGAAGGAATTTAATATATTATGAAGAATATATAAAAATTATATGCTTATTAAATTATATATTTCACTTATTCTAAAACTATATAATTTATTTTTTTTATTATATATTATCAATATAATAAATATATATATTTTTCTTATCAATATAATAAATTTATATAATTATATAATTTATTTTTCTTATTATATCAATGTAATAAATTTATAAATTTTTCGTGAATATAATTATATAAGAGAATGAAATAATGCATCGATACACGCATCGTTTTGACAAAATTCTTGGATAATTTTCGCCGAAATGCACGAATATTTCATCGGAGATACCGATAGTAAATATTTCCACGATGCGATGAGTAACGTCGCGACGCTGCCGTCGTGCGTTGCGTGCGACGCCAGGCATCGGTCTAGGCGTCGCGGCGCCTTCGCCTCTTTGTACCCTCCTGTCATGGGGACCGACGAAGGTAACTGCCACGTGTATTTATATGCGAACCGCGAACAAACTCGTTGTTAGGTGAAATGGTTCCATTTCAACCCTCTTCGCCTCTTCTTCTCCCCACGTTTTAGATGTGCGCATGTCACGCGTATGACGTACGTGAACCATGGGATTTTATAATTCGGACTCTCCCGGGATTTTTTTTTTTTTATTATCGAGGCGTGTTTCGCAGAAAACGAGCCCTTTGTTTCGTGACATTAAGATTGAAATGAAATTCTTGGCTATGACAGTGAGGACAGTAATTTTCAGAGAATTTAGTAAAATATTGTCCCCTCTTTGTGTTGAGCTAATGATGATTAACAATGGTTATTGGATAAAATAAATGACAGGAATAAATAAGTCTTGATTGGATTAATTTCTGACATTTCAATTTTACTGTTACATTTTGTGGCTTAGAATAAAATTTTTTATCGATATTACCTTTCTCTGCTATTAATCGTAATTTAATAAAATTTCTTTTATTTTTAGCGGACTGAACTTCCAAGATTTGATGGCTAGGCAAGGCGCGATTGATTCGCCCCCAAAAACTCCGTTTATCATGGGCTCGGAGTGCGCGGGTGACATTGAACAAGTCGGGGAGGGAGTCGAGAACTTCAAAGTGAGTATAAGCACGAAACTTTTAACGAATCTGATTACGAGTAGCACGAAGCTTAAATCGTAAACAAATTTGTGTCTCCAAATCCTACGTGTATTCGGAATTTTGTTACCAAATGTATCGAATTATATGCGATTGCGTCGTGTGAATAGTCACTAATTACTCTGCCTCTATTCTCTCTTTGAAATCTCGTTGAAATCCAGAGAACATTAATGCAAACAATGTCGAATATTATTGATAATTTTGCGAAGTGCACATCACAGAAATAGATTCATCTGCGTAAGCAACGTGTAGACGGAAATATACATAACTGAATTATACAAGGCGCAAGCTTCTCCTTCGATTTGATTAAGCAAAATCTCCTCTATGGGCTTAATAGAGACTAGAAGCTCAATCTAGTGAACGCTATCTACATAGTAACGCACTAATCCAATTCAGTTGGATGATGGAGCTATCTTGCGTATATTAAAATAGTGGTCCTGTATCGATTTTCAGCTTTGACGTTACATTCGGCTACGTGTTTTCAAAGCTCTCGAAATATATACAATATAGTGCCATAAATAAAACGGGAGGCTACCTTTTTTCTCGCCATGATGATTTTTTGAACGTCAGAAAAACGCGCAAAAATCCTCATGTATCTTGATAAAGTATCCTAAGATTATATAAGGATCTTATCATATTTAACATGTTCGTGATGAATCGAGTCTCCTGGAGTAGATCCGCGGAATTTCTTTACAGTCGACTTTGGGGCGTCGCCGTATGAAATAGCTTGTACACTTAGGGTGGTCTATTTTCGTGACTCGCAAAAGTCTTTTCGAGGTCAGAAGAAGGTAGGCAGAGAAGCAAGCTCTCCAGGCGCTTAGGGTCAGATATCCGACCAGCATGTGTAAAACTGACTGCCTTGCTTCGCCAGAAAGAGGAAGAGAGGAGAAAGCGTACGGATCGGAAGTAATAGCAGTTTGCTCCTGCCTCTGTTTACTAAAACGAATGTGTTATAGCGAGAGGCATAATTCGGTAAAGCGACTCACGAAGAAGGAGACGAAGTCTCCTAAAAAATACACTATATCCTTTTTATCCAATCATCCAAGACTCGTAAGAGTAATCCTGAAAATATAATATCATGCACACATTCTGTATAAAAAAATAAAAGTATTAATTTATTAAACTTTAGACAGGATTTTGTGTTTGTAGAAAGGACAAGACATTTCGTTCCCTAAGTTCGACCCTAGAAATGTGCTTTCAAATCGAGAATAAAACCTCTGATTTACAGCACACGGTATAAGTGCTGTTTTGACACTGTCGAGAAAATAATGGTTTTTTTTTAACAGGTGGGTGATAGAGTGGTCGCCCTTCCCGATCACAAAGCGTGGGCGGAGCTAGTAACCGTTCCAGCAACGTCCGTTTTCGCGCTACCACCCGGAATGAGCTACCTTGACGCGGCCGCCATCACCATGAACTATACCGTGGCTTATATTCTGCTCTTCGAACTGGCCCATCTCACGCCCGGCAAGAGCCTGCTGCTTCACAGCGCCGGCGGCGGTGTGGTAAGACGACGAATTTTTCTCTCACATTTGTATTTCTATCATGGATGCAAAGAAGAAAGGAGAAAACGAGGAGAAAAGGAGGAAGAAAGAAGCGCGGAATCGCTCTCCCTCTCTCAAGATACGGGGGAGGGATGTGATGAATTGTATTTTTTAATTACACTCCGCTCAATCGTATCCTTAATCATGAAGGATTCGATATGCTTATGGATGTATCGTAATTATTACGTTCGATGCGGTATCTTTTGTTTTTAATTCTTCTCTTTCTTTTCTTCCTCTTCATTACAAATGCCTCGGTTGCAGTACTAAGGATAAAGTTGTTATGCTCAATCGTGTATAGGATTTTTTAATCGTATTTCCTCTTTAAAATTCTCTGTAATCATTATCATAAAGATTCTACTCGTTTCAAGATCTCGTAATTATATATTACGTTGAACCATAAAAATGGATCGAGCATTTCAACAACATTTATTAATAGCTCTGTTTCTTATACTAAGTGCACGATTTATTATTAACTACATGTATATTTTTAATATCTCTCTATTTACTTGTATAATTTATTGTGCGCGTGATTGTATTAAGTTTTATGGCACAATGCAGGCGCGATAATAGTGTCGAATTCCACATGATTTATCGTTAAACAGCAACAGTTAAACAGCGTGTATACGTATGAAATTATGCCTTTAACGCACAAAAGTGTTTAGCCAACAATAACGCGACTCTGCGAAGAGACGGTTTCGCGAGTTTGGACAGCTTTACCGCGGTGCATACCGTGTGTGCATAAACGAGTTAATGTCTCGCGCATAGACATTTTGCTCATAAACGTGAATAGCTCATATCTTTACGAAGCGTGTTTACGTTACTCGGAACACACTACTAAATCCAATAAGTAGCGTATTACGGCCGCATCTATATCGCCGAGAAGCAAGCGACATTAACATTATTGCTAGAATCGTTTTATGGAAAACGCTTGTATGCGAAAGATGCGGCACTTATGACATTTTTTTTATATCCTTTACGCTACATTTTACGAGGATATAACGGAGGATATTTTTTTTAACTCTTATGACGATCAGATATCAAGCAAATTCATCGTTAAAGACCTAAATTCTATGCGATAAATATTACAAATTCCTTTTTCTCTCCCCCTTCGAGTTACCAAAATGAGGTTTGCCAAGCTTTATTTACTCACACATTCTGTAGACCAATTTAAATCCTACAAGACCCAGGCTCGAAAACATTAAATACTTGGCGGGGTGCGAATGTTGAAATTTCATATAAGCCATGGTAGTTGGATAGCTGTTGGTGCGAGTCGAGGGGCGGCTGCGGAGGGGATCGAGAAGGTTAAAGTACCAAGGAGATATTTCCGGGTTCTTTGGCCACGCGGGGTGGTTTCTCTCTCGACGGCGAACGAGAAGAAGCAGAAGAAGAAAAAGAAGAACCGTCGGGATCAATACGGCTCAACAGGTTACACCCGAAACCAACTACGGCTGGCGGCAAACCACCCCCTCCCTCCCTCACCCTCCCCACCGGCCGCTTTGCGCCCCCTTTCCCAGACGGTTGAGACGGAAGGCGAAATCTACGGGGGATGCGGGACGCAGATCGCACGGGGGTGTGAGGGTTGCCAGGCAACCTTTCGCTCTCTCATCGACCACCGTCATGGACCGCGCCCGTCTGAGACCATACCACCACCATCACCACCACCACCATCACCATCACCATCACCGGCACGTCACCACCACGTGGCGCGATTTTAAGCTGTTTTCACACCGTGTCGGTATCGTGTGCCACGTGTACGACCGGTGACAGCCCGATCAATGAATGCCCTGCTATGGTATTACGGAAGAACTTGAAGAATTTAATTAAAGACGACTTCCGCAACGATCCTAATTCCGTTCCGAATGTCTCGCAAAGGTGTTTTCTTGCCACGTGTAAGATGTAATTGTGTGCTACGGAAAGAAGAAAACTAAAAAAATCCAAATACGCGTGAGATGTACTTGAGAGATTTCCTACGCCATTGTGTTCCCTTTCTTTGTTCATGATGAACCAGAATGAGATATCATATTATTGATAGATATTAGTTTTTTTATCCTTTTTAATATCTTAACTTTCTTATAACATTTATTTCTGCTATAATTTTATGTTACACTGAAAAAAAAGGATTGGTTATAATAATCCAAATTTGACAAATGTTACCCACTGTAAAATAGTTTCAACTAAACGTATTAAAACGTGATTAAGACGGAATAATTTAGTTAATGTAATATTTAGTAGATTCAACTGAATGTAAAATATGCTTTTTTTAAATGTTTATAACTATTACTATTAAATATTTTGTTATTATTATGATAAAAATTATATATTTCAAAAAATGCATCACTAAATGCATCTCACAGAAATCTTAGAAATTTTTTTCAGTGTAGATAATGCGATGAGAAGAGAAAGTATTTTACATTTCGAATTTAGAGCCAAAGTTTAACTACGAGTCTTAACTCTGCTTTTTTATTTTAGTCATACTTTATTGCACTGGTGGTAGGCACTTAAGGGAGGAGAAGGCGAAATAAAAGAAACGCTATACAAACGCATAAAAAGACTGGGCTTCATATGTTGCTCATAAAAGCCGGCTACAATTTTGTGATGTTATTAAAAAAATTAATGGTCGACGCGCTTTAATTGTTTTTTCGTCTCTCTAGTGCTAGCAATAAAAGACAAAGGATCAGTTAAACAAGGATTAAAGTGGCTGTTGAAAATCTTAATAACTGTTCGCTCATGTTATTAAATAATACCGAATGAGAATCGATAATTATTTTTATAAAATGAATACATGTTTTCTAAATATTTTTCTATGGTACACTTGGTGTATTCATCTTCACCAGGTACATCTGAAAGCTTTCTCGAATGTATCGGGCGCACTTTGTTCATAAAGAAAACTGAAAAGACGACAGAAAGAAAGAGATATGACGCGATCCATTTGAAAGATTCACGAGAAGAGGGAAAGTTCTCCCGACGTGATCAGAAAGCGGTATTTTTCAAGAGTCGAGTGCTCTCTTTTTAACGGGGAGCTTTTCTGCTCTACGTGACTGGCTTCCCGGGCTAATGCGCGTAGAATCACGCGTAAAAGTGTCCGCGTTTTCGCGCTATCGCATTTCTTTAGGCTATACGGTACCCATTGTTGTCGGGGAGTATGAATTATAACTCCCACGCTATATACGTCGTGCTTATCCTTACGTCAAGGGAAGGATGAACGAGGAGTGATGGGTGATTTGTTCCCCATCGCGCATCAGTTAATATTAATTAAATCATTGTCTGCGAGAGGAGAAAAATTTCTGCTTCGTGAAGCATCGTTAATGAAGCTTCTATATGATCATCATACATTTTTCGGTGAACAAATACTCGCAAAGTAAAACGAAAATCTTCGAGAGAGAGAGAGAGAGAGAGAGAGGAGACATCCCAGCAAACACCAAATAACAATTATATAACTATTAGTTATAATTTTTCACTCAACAATATCTGTTACATGTTATGCAACAGTTATATAACAGTTATATAACACGTAACAGTTATATTGTTGAATGGGAAATTACAACTAACAATTATGTAAATGTTATTTGGTGTTTGCTGAGATGATATAATTGTATTGAAGAATTAAAATACGTCTCTTTAGCTTGCATAATTTTTACATGCGCATCTCTCTCGTGATACGTACATACATAATTTGTTGCGGTTACTTAAGGATTCTGGATCTTCTGTTCTGCCTTTATATCACTCTCCCTCTTTTTCTGCATCTCTCTTTTTTTTATCTCATTTTATACTCTTCTTGGAGCACGAAGCGCTCGGCATCGGTCGCCGGGTATCGAATTCTCGACAAGGGGCAGAGAGGAATGAAAAGCAACGAGCGCGCGATTCTCGGAAATAATGTATGCCGCTTCTGTTGAAAATCTCGGGCGGCTGCGCTTCTTTTTTCTCCTCTCTTAATCCCGTCTCATCCTTTCTCAAGTTATACTTCTACGAGTGAACGCGCCCAACACGAACCCAGCGCGGGTAACTGTATTTTCTCAACAAAAAGTAGCTTGCATTGCGAAAAGAAGACAGAAGAAGAAAGATGGCAGGGATTGGAGTGTGCCTTTTAGCATACTTTGTAGCGAGATGTCAAAGACGAGCGGGAACATATGCGTTACTTCTTTAACGCTGCTTCGCGAATGTGTCTCTTGATTTTTTATATTAAATTTTAATGCCGATTGCACGTCGATGAGGGATATTATTTTTATTCCATTTAGGGTCAAGCGGTGGTTCAACTTGCAAAAACCGTGAAGGATGTAACTATCTTTGGCGTCTGCAGCAAATCCAAGCACGAAGCCCTCAAAAATGCCGGAACTATCGACCATCTTTTGGAACGCGGCACAGATTATAGCAACGAAGTCAGAAAGTAAGATATCGATACGATTGCATGGCCTTTATATTTTTCAAAAAATCTCAAGATATAATCAATATATAATATCAAGTGTTACGCTTTTCCTATACGTATTTCTGATTGTTTAGAATCTCCCCGGAAGGCGTAGATATTGTCTTAGACTGTCTGTGCGGCGAAGAATGTAATAAGGGCTACGCCCTCTTGAAACCGATGGGCAAGTACATTCTTTATGGATCCAGCAATGTCGTCACCGGGGAAACTAAGAGCTTCTTTTCCGCAGCGCGATCAGTACGTAATTTGACATTACAGGTTTCTCTAAATAATAAAATTTATTCGAATAAAAAATATGTCATATTGAACAACATTCCGTAACATTTTATAAATTTTGTTGTGTTCTTGAACGATTCATCTCTCCAATGTTTTTTTCTTTATAATGTCTCTTTATTTTATTTTTCCGTCATTTTTACGGATTTGTTTAATTGTTTAGTGGTGGCAAGTCGATAAAGTATCGCCTATAAAGCTATTTGATGAGAACAAGACATTGTCCGGATTGAATCTACGCCACTTAATGTACCAACATGGCAGTCACGCGTTCGTTCGACGAGCAGTGAATCAAGTGTATACACTGTGGAGCGAGGGCAAGATCAAGCCAGTGGTGGACTCAACATGGGCGCTGGAGGATGTACCCGAGGCTATGCAAAAAATGCACGATCGCAAGAACATCGGTAAGATCGTGCTGGATCCGAGTCTGGAGCCGAAGCCCAAACCAGCTACGCCGGCTAAAGGCAAAGCGAAAGACAAGAAGGCCGCGAATCAGGAGGAGAAGAAGGCATCTAGCGTAGAGTCGGAAGAGGGAGAGAAGAAGAAGGAGCCCGAATTAACAAACGGTACCTCAGAAGACAAATCTGATAGCGGTAAGAAAATAAGTGAATTTTAAGTAAATAGTGGAATTTTAAGTAATTTTTGGAAACACAAAATTATATCAGACGTTATTTCGAATTCCATAAATATTAAATTAAACCCAATAAGTCTGAAGATTTGCCCGTATTTTTTGTTTCAGATTCTAAAGAAAAGGAATCTAGCTGAATTAGCGGAAACTAAGGCGAAAAATTGATATCCGTAAACGTCAAGAATTTTCCAAAAAATACTATTGCCCGAAAGAACGAAAAATTAAGTTCGTTTTAAATATGTAATACACGAGCGATATCGCGCAAAGTTTACATGCAGATGATCGATAACGAATTATATCATGCGACTTAATATAATGGATGAAAATTAATCTTCGAAAAACTATTGAAATATGGAATATGAAAAATTTCGATTTAGTAAGTAATCAATCGCTTGTACTAAGTTATCACATATTACTCTCTTATGTTTAAGACCACCGTTTTTAACGCTCATCATCTGCACGTAAATATCCTTCTTTACATTTGCGCCGAGATTAAGAATTCATGCGAATATTATGAAAAGGAAGGAGAATCAACCAGCATATTATAAGAACAAGAAAAGCAACCAAATAGAAATAACAATCTTGATGCGGTCCACAGTAGTTTACAGAATATAAAAACGTTATGTTTATTTTTTCACATCGACTAAATGGTTAATTTTGCGAGGAGTTAAGTAAACAACTATTGGATATCACGTAGTCATTAGGCAGCTTGATTCTTTTTTTATTACCGCTATTATTTTAGGAAATGGATGTAACTACCTTTCCGTACTTATTAAACAATCGAGCTCATAAAGACGATGTAACAGCAGTTTAATAACTGTGTGTTATCCAACAGCTATCTACTTGGCTCTGTTTATCTGTATCGAATACTATCGCTGCTACTACAGTATATATACTAACATTCTCTCTTATACTAATATAATATTACCTCTATTTGTAATTTATAATGGGATAAAATAACATATTGCGCTAACGTCGCATTTTCGTAAAGAAAAGCTAAAAATGCAGGACTGCATTACTTTCGTATATAAATTTTACGTATTACAAAGATGTTTTTACGCCACTTTATTATTCATCGTGATCCTTTTGTCACGATGAAAGATCCTTTGAAATTTTAACGATAGCCATGAAAGTCAAGAGTAATATTTAGTACACTACATATACGGGGCATTTAGCCAAGATTTGGATGCTCTTTTTTCATACGTTTTCATACTTCATATAGTTTTTATGTAAAATTAGTTATAGACTTTTCCTATGTAAAAATTGAGAAGTAGAAGAAATTGAAATATTAAAATATAACTATCAAACAGCTTATTATAATCGATATTTTTCAAATCAAAATTATATCTCTTTTTTTCGAATCACATGCATTAATCTTTGCAACGATATATCAACGAACTTTCAAAATATTTCGATTAAATTTTTGAAATCCGAAATGTAATGCAAAGTTAAATAAAAATTGATCTATGTTAATGTTTGTCATACGCTAAAAATGATGGATAGTCGGAGATTTTATATCTAATCTCTCTCTCTCTCTCTCTCTCTCTCTCTCTCTCTTTGAATATCTTGAAGAGAATTGATATATAACATAAATTAATTAACTAAAAATGTAATTAGACTGATTAATTATGGCTTGAAACTATAAGCCTAATAGAGATATTATTCGGCACATAAGTGCTTTGAGAATTATTTTAACGAATGTTAGCGTACTATTATTTCTCCTCGTGACTTTCGAATCAGTTTTAACAAAATATAATGTACATGCTCGCATAATACAACATCTCATCGTTTTTATTCAAATGTGCGAACCAATGATGTACTTTAAAAGCTCCAAATAACTTTATTGTTTAAATGAAATTTTATAAACATATTTAATGACGTTGCATCAACATGTACATGAAGAGTAATTTAATGAATTAGCATCATAGAATATATCGCTTTTCTTACGAGAAGGAACGACAGTCAAAAAAAAAAAAAAAAATACGCAAGGCCTCATTTTCTATTATCACGTACTCGCGTGAATACATAATTGTGTCGCTTAAGACGCCGAATGCGTGACTGCAATCCGATAAATTATATTACATCCGCATTGCGGTCTTTCTTCAACTTTCGAACCTTCGAATGATATTTTTGCGACGGTCGTGATATATTGTTGGCCGTTCTACGTGTGCAAAAAATAGCGAAGAACGCGTTATTGACGGCGATCCGTGTTGAGCGAGAAGATTTTCATAATAATATAAATGAAAGATTAAAGATCCTCGCGAGTCTGTCTCTAGAGGAGGTGAGATAAAGGAAAAAAAAATTTCGAGGGCGTGTCCTCTCGATGGAATGCGGCTCAGTGAAGAACCTGACCGATGCAGAACAAAGTGTGCATATCTCTCCGGAACGTTGGAACAATTTTGGTGTAGCCGATTTCGTTAGGATTTGATACTAGCTCTGTATACTGATATCTATATTATACAAATCATTATGCGAGAAGAAAAAGATAAGACGCGCGGACGAGAGGAAAGGTATGTGTTGAGGATATTCCGCGCGCGAATCTCGTCAGAAATTGTCAGAGAAGCGCGCGAAAGAGCCAAGAATTACTGCCGTATCGAGTCTCTCGGTCCAAAAAAAGTACATAATACTATCTTACTCATCAAGAAAACGTATCGATCTGAAAAGAAAAAGACAAAAAAAAGCGCGAAAAAATGCAAAAAACATGATAAATGTGGCTGCATATTTTGAGACATCTTTTAAACACGTAAGAGATACACTTAATCCGACACGAAAACACGACACACGCCCATACACGAGATACGATGACATACATCATACTGTATATTTTATTGTAAGGCTTTAAATGTTTCATCAAATAACTCTATTATATTATAATATATCTATATATATTTGTATCAATCGTTTCCTCCTGCCCTGATTCTTTAGGTCCGAAGCACGAATGTCAGAACAATAAGTCTGGGATGTGCGAGTGTTATATGTGAGATTAGATGCGAGAGCTTTAAATCTAGAGAGCGTACGCGAAAATCGATTAACGACAGGCTATTTTTTATAATTAGTAATTTTCCCAACAATCAAATCTCGTATGAAATTGCGTTTTCGCATATATTTTACATCATTTTATTTATATTTTAAATGTCATGCTTCATACAACACCTTCTGTACAGCTAACAGTGTATTTTTATTTTATGCATTCTCAATCTTTTTTCTTTTGTCGAAACATGCTTTGCGTGAGTAATTACTTACTTTTAATGCCTAGCATAAGAATTAAGATTGATTTGTGATTATTAACATATTTAAGAGAGGCCGCCGCACTCCAGAAAAATTTACACAAATCAGACTTGCACAAAAATGATGAAATTTTGTACTACCTCGCGTTAAATATCGTCAAATCAAAATGCAACCGCGAAGTGCTATAATTTTAGAAAAATGTTCGAATGAACAAAAATTGCGCGGATATTACGATGTTATGTCGCTTTTATCTCTGTAATTGCTACATATATATATACATATATGATTGAATTTCTAAACATTTTATAAAAATGCATATCTAACGGCTACATCGTTCGACCGGGCCGCTTTTAAATTTTAAGAGTCGACTGAATTTAAACATTTAAACTGCGAGACAATCTACGCACCCGAAACATGTTCGATAATTAATGAACGAAATGTATAATTTCATGCCAGCACGCAAGAGTCATTTAGCAGTCGAAATTCGATTTATATCTAGAACGAATCCTTGAAACAAATTGCGCATGCATTAGAAATGATTGTCAAGAATGACAAGATGGAAATTGTTCGCAACCATTAAAAAAAAGGGGTACGCGGCGGAGGAATCCGTTTCCGAAGCTTGACAAAATAATTTTTTGATATTTGAAGAATACTTTTAAAGGCTCGTCTCAAAGAGCCACGTAATCATTCCGTTGGCGCGATAGAGAGCGAGGATGAGAGGATATTGAGCACGCGTGCGTCTCTTATTAGTTATGCGAACCCGTATCGTTAGAAAGCAGGACCTACAATTTTGCGAACGTGATACATTATGATTGTGTAAAATTGTAAAATTTGTCGAGGGGTCCGGGCGAAAGCAACGACCGCTTTTCCCCCACCGTCGAGATTCTTGATCGCGATTTAACTGCGAAGAAGCTCACGAGAAAAGGGAAAAACCTTCGCCTGCTCCCCGTCAAGCTTGATATAGATTGTATTTTTGGCTTATTATTGTAAGACTGACTATGTTGCTATATTAAAGATTGCTTCGAAAACACAGGGTGAAACTTGATTGCATGTGCTTCTTCCTCCTGTATCCTACAACCCAGCAAACACCAAGTAACATTTATATAATTGTTAGTTGTAATTTCCCACTCAACAATATAACTGTTACATAACATGTAACAGTTATTGTTGAGTAGGAAATTATAACAGTTATATAACTGTTAGATTAATCTCTCATTTTTTTCTTAGAAGGGAATAGAGCTTTTCATTCGAAGGTAATAAGGTACATTAAACATTATATATATATGAAATAATATTTTTTATTCTTTATATTTGTATAAAGGTTATAAAACTTAAAAATATGTATTCCATATGTATTAAACGTGTTGATCTCGCTAATAAAAAAAAGATTGTGGTAGATCATACGAACAAAGATCACTTTGCGATGATTAGTGTTAATAAAGTACTTATTTTATCTGAAGCAGACTTGTTTTTCTTGGACGGTATCTTGAGGAGTTACGCAAGCACGAATGCATTTTAAGGATCATATTACATATTTATAATCTATATTACGTTGCGTGTAAAAAATAATTTTTGCAAAAATCTGTCGTTTGTGAATTGTGATAATCATGTTTAAAGTTCAAGGCAAACCCTTAAAGCATCGGTGGTGCGTAACTGATTATTTTATTAATTATAGCTTAAGCTTCTATATATATCTTGTAAGTCATATACATATTTATATAATGTGCTATGTTATTAAAATATATCTTTAACGTTTTTTTTAACAGACACATATCTTCTATACACATAATGTATTCTCTTGAGGCACTAATCGGGACGGCATAAAATCTTGATCCACGCAAGTATATATTTATATATATAAACAGGACGGTATCATCATAATTTACTCGATTTTTTTATCGAGTTGGAATATTTATGTCTCCTATTCTACTATTTACACATTTTACCGAATCATACATTCAAGTCTTTTGTTGCCTCTTTGAATGATTCTTTTTTTTTATATATTCAAAATTTGATGTAATATATAAAATAAGTAGTTTTAAAAAATCAGAATATTTTTAACGAGCATTACGCGAAGGCACGATCTACAAATAATATATAATTCCATAAATGGTATAAATAAAATAAGAAATATCAAAGAAATGAAGATGAAAATCTATCGAATGAAAAAATTTTAGTGGAAAGCGTTTTACATAGCTTATTAAAAATCCGAAAAATTAGTATATAATATATCCTCTTTGATATACTCTTTTAATTACTACGAACACTTTTGCCGTTATTATTTTGGTAATAATAGTTAATAGCATAGCTAACGAAGATCGCTGGCTACAACTATTACGCTTGATTTGTACTTGAGATGCTTTGCCTCCAAGAGTACAATGCCCTAACCGTGTAAAAAACAACTTTATGCATTCTAAAAAAACACAGGACGGATAATATAATATTTATAAAATTAATAATAATCGAATTTGAATAATACATAATAAAATTGCTTAGGCATTGTATAAAACGCCCAAAATTGCTCTCAATCAATATTCTCCGAAATGATTACTTTCGACAATACAATGTTATTATATCATGATGCAATGAAAGTTTGTGCGTTTTGTATCAAAAAGTACATAATATTATGCTTTTTGCCTATTGCAAAAAATCTCCTCGGATAAATAATAAGATTAATTGTTCTTATTTCAATTGATAACTATTTTTTAAAATATTAATCTACAAATATAAAAGCGTATAAAGTAAAAAGTAGTGAGTAAAAAGAAATTTTGATATATCTCTTATGTAGCAAGAAAAGAGATCTTCAATATTAATATGTCATATGTAAAAATAGTTAGAATTATCAAAAATAATTACTTTCATTAAAAAGAGGAATTAAAACTTATAGCATGATCATTTCAATGATGGTTCGCGTAATTACACAGGATAATTGATTACATTAATTATTGATTGTTTACGCGGAAATAATAACTTGTCTTCTGTTTGACTCGCACATATTATTTTTATCATTTTTATAAAATTATATGTTTCGATCATCGTACCGTTCCATATTTGTGCTCTGTTAGCAGAGGCAAACCATGGCAATAGAAATTGACAAGGATCGAACATTTTTATCTTTGTGTTATTGCAGTGATTGCTAGCCGTCACTGAATTGTTGCGTTCGGAAATACCTTGTTATCGTGACGACAAGTGACGCGATAAGCAGGAAACCTGCCGGTGTTGCTAAAAGTGTAGCAGCATTGTAAATTGGGCAGTAAGGACACTGTGAGCTACCGCAAACCTCGCATATATTTAAAGTATACGTTGGCAGTGCATCAAATATAGATTCGTTGAAACGTTCTAAAACAAGAATAATATAAATTAGTCATATAATACAAATAATATAATCATATAAACAATGTAAAATAATAATAAATTTCTAAATACCTGGAGAATAGTAGTCGTAAACGCGAATGGGAAGATATCGCGACATATTTGCAACGGGATACCAACGTTCCACGGTGAAATTTACGCACGTCTCTTCATAGTCCAGATAATCGAAGTAGAAAAGCACTTTTTTGTCTTGGAAACGTGCTCTCTGGAGATTTCTCACCTGTTTCGATAAGATGTATTTATCCAGAGTTTGCTGCTGGATTATGTAACCGGTTGGTATGGCTACATCCAATACAGCCATACCCGAACGCGCAGATTCATTGAGATTCGTCCATCTACGAAGCACAGTACGTTTTTATAGCAGTAAAAATAAAAATAGCAAGAGATGTTATGATTATAATTTGTAATCTCACCTTTGACAACTAAGATATGAGATGTGAGACTGATTTCTGCCGTGGAAATTCGCTCTGGTGACTAGATCGAAGGATTTAACCGGCGGTTGCGTTTGAAATCTCCCTATATCCACGTTATATTGCACGTGCATCTGTAAAATGGCATAGCCCGCGCCCTTTGCTTGCACTCTCACAGTTCCCCATGCATCCCCATGCGGTATCTAAAAAATAATCGTACAATTTAAACAGTAGCCTAATACATCGCAGAAAATATGAACCTTGAAATGTTACGCACCTCGATCGTTTGAAGTCTTGCCAGATTCTTATCATTTATGGTCAACGTCTTGGTCTGTCCCGGCAAAGCGGTAGCCTCCACTGATACTGTCAGTGAACTGACATCCCTTATTCTCGTTCTCACGGTGTATTCCATCAATGCCTTTATCGCCCAAACAGTATCCTGAGTAGAGGCCCATCCACCATCCGTCAATCTCTGCGCGTTCAACCACATAACAATCGGCTCTATCATGATCTCTTGTCGAGCGACGTGCACCAGTAGCGCGTATGCGGTTGTTTCTATGTTTTCAGAGTCATATTCGTAAGGTAAACGCGGCAGCAGGAAGCTTCTCTGATTTTCCGTCTTGGTTGGAGGAAGCGGCACCTGTTCTCTACCCCAGTACGTCAGCCCACCCTCTCTCCGTGCATGTCTTGCCAGAAGATCGAAAGCTTGCTCGGCGATCGAGGCTTTCGCTACCAAAAGTGCGTAAGCTACTATCGCTATATCGTATGGCTTGCCACTTTGTTCCAGCAAGTTTAGATTTCTTTCTAACCACATGACAGCCTTGGCCGAACTGAGAGCCACTTGAGAACCCAAGCCGCCAGTGAGATCTTTGACGCTTTCCAGCGTGATAAGAACATGAGCAGTAAGACTGATGTTCCGATGAGCAATTAAATTATCTCTATAATTCAAGGAACTATTCATCTTCCGGTTCGGTAGCCAGGTTACTTCGTAGAACGAGCCGTATTCCGTCTGATGTTTCAGTATCCAGGAAACCGCTTGGGCTATCACCTCGGGATCGATGTACAAGTAATTTTCCCATTCATAGAAGCTGGCCTCTTGGAATATCCGCGCACAGAACGCTGTCAACCAGACGCTCGGCATCGATTGGTTCCAATCAGTGCGGAAGAAACTAAAAGACCCATCGGGATTCATAAACGATAACTGTCGCTGATAACCGATATTCATGTAGTAGAAGCTTTCTTTTTCTTGCGTTCGATTACGCTGATTAATCAGACGCATGTACAAGGTGTTGTACATGTTGGCGGCGAAGCTAAACATGTTCTGTTCGGCACAATCCATTGGCAGATTCATGAGACTCGTCGCATTTACCGGCATTGTCGGAAAGATTGGCCCCACCACGTCGCCAACCAAACTGATAGTCGCTTTGTTGGATCCGAACACATAGTAACGGTTTTCATCATATGGTATGATTGGTGTCTCAGTAATGTTTACGTGCATATATTGGAGTACATAGGCTCGATTGCTAAGATCCAACAACATTGATTCATGCCGGTGCTGTGGTACTCCGTCGGCCTCAACGTGCAAATTGCGAGTCACCGAGTCCCTCCCGATCAGACTACTAGCGTCGATTTGAATTTTGATATTGCCGAGTCTCACCGGTACGATGGGCAGATAAACGACGCTAGCGTCTTGTGCAGGAATCCAAATGAAGAATTGATGTTCGCCGAAGGAAGTGCGCGGCTTGTACGACTGTACAATGCCGTTGTCCTCGACATGGACGAATTTGAAGTCCCTGGAGTCTGCCAATACCACCGTCGCTTCGATATTGTGGCGCATGTAATTGAAGACAGACACACGGATACCGATCTGTTCGCCTTGCCTGCTACGAGTTGGCATCTCTACATTTATGAAGAACGGCAGAAATCCCATATATTCCAACGCTTTGGGCAACATACCGAAGCCCATGCTAGGCGACATGCTGAACGCGGTAATCATCCAATGAACCGGTCTTCGCGGCACGTCCAGATTGAAGATTTGCCGACCGTGTGGACCGATATTAATGTCCTTCCACAACCAGACGTTTTCGTAATGCCTCTGAATTCGATTGAAACGCCATTTGCGGAATTGCACCAAATCGGTTGTATTTCGCTCTACGCATCGCGTCTCGTCCGTACCGTCCTCGCAGTCGAACACGCCGTCACATTTTTTCTCCAATTTATAACATCGACCAGATAGGCACTCGCCATATCCTTGAGTCTGATTACAGAGTTCGTGTCGCCGATGTATCACAGTATCCGTGAAAACAACTAAGCCGATATAATCAAACGTACGATTGACGTCGATACCGAAAGTGGATGACGGGAAGTACACGATTTCATCTGGATCGCCGTCGTGGTACTGCCAGGTGTGCAAGTGAGTGCCGTTGGTTTCTTCGTCGAAGTGTGCCATTTTCGTAATCACATTTGCATACGTCAGTTCGTTCCCCGCTTGCATGGTGTAGAATGAACGATCAATACCCGACAATGCAACGTAGGCGCCGGGCTCACCATAGATGGCTACTTCGACGCGTTCGCCGGTTCTCGCCTTCTTGTTGTTGATGAATACGGTGAAGTTATTGCGCGAGATGCCGTTCACCGGGAATGTCAGTGAATCCGCCACGACTTCCCCATAGCGACCCACATAATATACCATCGCAGTTGCAACAGGAGCCATATCAGGACTTAAAGGTATCGCAAAAGTTTTTACGCTGTGTTGCATATTGTCTTCTCCGGTCAAAAGTATTGTACCTTTGGACATGATTATGTAGTTGAAAGCATCGATATGGAAATTGGTTTGTACATGAAACACCATGTATTCGCCGACTTTAGGCTTTTCAGTAGAGGTTGATATCTTGATATGCTTCATATTCGGAGACTCGTGAACGAGCAGTAATAATTCGGTCTGCGCCCTGTAACCTTCACCGTCGGTGAACTGTGCGTAGATCCTCATGGAAGTAATATCGTTCAGAATCTGATTAGGATCGGTGTTTTGCTCCAGCCCGAGTTGCTTTCGAAGATCCATCTTTATGGACCACACATCCGCGTGTTCCGACAATGCTGTTAGATACTGGGTATCAATGTTACGACGTCCGCTTCGCGTCTCGACATCTGCACGAATCTCCATTAGAGCACCATTGAGCTGTTGAGGTCGTAGTGGCGAATTATCATGGAAGGACGCAACAAGATTCAACGAGAACGGCATCGCCGGCTTAAAGACTTGTGGACTGCCTCCAAGGAAACGGATTTTTGTAGTGGAATTGAAAATTCTCGCCACAGAATAGCCGACAATCACCTCATCCAAGAATCTTTCGCCTACTGTTGCAATTATAGTGACTTCCATCCCATCGATGGATGGAACAAAATTCAATAATTCCTGCATAGGGTATTGGAAGTGATACGTCCCGTTGAAGAACCTCAACACTGGTATTCTCTCCTCATAAAAATTTAATACTCTAAACCACGCCGGATAATATTCGTTGAAATTAAAATACCTTTCGACTGGCTCAATCCCCGAAGAAATGCGCGTTCTGTCCAATGGTTTGAAGCTGGCTTTCAGAGTTAGATTACCTCTCACCGGTGCGCCCGAAGTATAATTCGCTTGAACAATGCCATAAATATAGGGATCATTGTCAAAGAAAAACGCTGGCATTGTAACATTCACCTCAAAACGTGTTTGATAGTATTCTTCCACCAAGAATGTCTTCTCCTCTACTTGATTCTGTGCTATTATTTGTACGATCCATTCCCCAAACACAGGTTGATCGGACAATTGATATGACAGCGATACTGTACCTAGATTGCTCTGCCTACTGAGCCATCTTCTCATAATTCTCCTGTTTGGATCTAACATATATACGTCCACAGGATTGTTATATGCTTTCAATTCCGTGTCTATTGGAATCGTTCTGAATCGTATAGTTTCGCCTTGCATATACACAGGCTTGTCCAACTGTATGAATATAGTCATGGAACGTTGTGAGAATATCAATTTGGTTTCGTTCAAAAAAGCTTGACCACCTTTCAGATCATTGTACATCCCTTCCACACGCAATTTATAATCACCACCTACAGATGTAGGTGGCATACGCATCATTAGAGTTTCTGGTATGCCTTCCTTCACTTCCTGATAATCCGCCGCAATTTCCACCCCATTGCGTTGAATAGATGAACGCACTGTCATAGGTAATGGGCTGTGAAGAATGTTTACAGCAACTCTGTATACTTGATTTGGTCTAACCATGCGAGACGCAACAACGAAATATGTACTGCAAATAAATTAAGAATTATATCGAATCTTTCAGAGATATTTTATTCATGTTATATTAATTAATGTTTTATCTCAGTGTGTCAAATCCAATGTATTGATACTTACGCTTCTTTAATTATAACATTCTCATTTTGAGGATTCCAGAATCCAAAGCCTGTATTCTGATCCCGCTCATCGTAACGATTTCGTGGAGGAGGCCTTGAAGTATATTCCGGTGATTCTTGGGTGACCTGGCCATTTCCAGAAGCCAGCAATAATAAGAGAATCCAGATCCACATTTTTGCTGAAATATAAAATATTCGTCATTCACTTATTCCATAAGACACTCGAAAACATTATTTCGACGATAATGCGCCATGTGATTTCGATTAAAATATTCAAACGATACAAACGAAATTTTTGACACATACAATCCGACGTTTAATCAGCAGTACGCGTAACTTGTTAAATTCAGTTGATCTTAATTACTTCCTATGGAAGCATCATAATTCCAGTCACTACATGCTTAATAAATAACACGGTAAAATAAATTTAAAAAAAGATGATAATAATCAACTCTCGTAGGGTTATGTAGCGATGGTCAACGCCCAACGCATTCTTCGAATCGTGTGTCATAAGGCTCACCTTTGGATCGCGACTTCCCAATCGAGTCAATCGAGTCCGGGATATATCAATGGATGGTGCACGCGATTAGCATCACCGCGATCGCGTGCGCTTACACACGAGGATATTAAAAAAAACCGTCGAGCATTGTGTAGAAATTCGCGAGCGAAAGGAGTGGCCCGTTACAAATACAAACTTGTGTTTTGTCCATAGATTATAAGATACGTAGAGTCCACCTGTGACGAGGGGAGGTTTAGAAGCCTTCTAATAAGAGACTGGGGCCATCAGGGGGCCACTTTTGATTGGTCCGCCGTTTTTAGGCAACTCCCGCTCATATTCAAATTTTAATTACCCTATTTTGAATAAAAATGATATTTATTAATAAATTATTTACTAATAAATATTATAGATAAGTAGTGAAATTTTAATAATGATCTATATATATAATATTTGTTATTATAACATAATATTCATTAATTATAATAATATAAATTTTATTTAAATTTAAATATTAATAATATTAATAATATTAAATATTAATAATATTAATATTTAAATTTAAATATAATTTATATTAATAAATAATAATAATTAAATTATAATAAATTTTATTTTATTTAAATAAAATGAAACTCTCCCTCCCCTTTTCCATATCAGCTGATGCTCCATCTATGTGTCTTATATGTCTATGGTTTATCACTAATGAATGAAATGCAAGACGGGCATGTTATGTTTCTCCATATTGGAGAACCATTGCGTCATCTATGAGCTCGCCTGATTTTATTTTCCTAGAAATTGAATCGAAAACGTGCGTGTCTAGGGATACGACAACGCAAATCTGACATTGATTTCGCTGTGATGCGTAATTCACTGGCGTAGCCCCTGTTATTTGAGTAATTTGAGCACTGTACGCTATTTTGAATAATATTAAAAAATCCTTTGACATGTGTCTTTTAAATCGCATTTCATGTACTCTACAGTGCTATTTATTATAGTTGTCTATTTATCGCCATGGATGAAACATGCGAAAAATTATTTTGCAATACACTGACGTAAGTTTGTGACTTGACAATTTGTTATTCTTGTCTATATAACAGCTTATTGTAAACATAATTAATTTTTTACAGCCACTGAAGCATAATTTAAATATAACACTGTTTATGTATAAAATTATTATATGTACATGAAAAAATTATTTTACTTTACATTTGAATTGCATTGAAGAATTTTTCAAAACAAATTAAAGAAAAATTTATTTTATTAGAGAAAGACTGATTACACAAACTGTTATATCACAACATTATAATTATTGATGCATCTTATACTTGTTAAAATTTGCATAACCAAGTTGAAATTGATATGTTCTTTATACAAATAGGGCAGAAGAACTACTACGTAGCAAAGGTATCAGGAGTAACATATTAGAAGAATGGGAAAGATCTTTGAAAGTTTTGCCCAAGAGTGGAAAGAAGCATTTTGAGCCTAATAACTCTTGGCTTCAAAATGTTCAGATTGAAAAAGGACTTAAAAATCGTAGAGATTTATTAAATATTGAAAGAGTTGAACGTATCTCGGAATTAGCCAGTGCTGAATGGATACCGTCCCAAAAGAAAGCTCTTGTTACTAAAAGATCTGGCCAAGAATGGAACAATTTTGGCTTGGAAAAAAATGGTTCCCTATATTTATTGCCAGAAGAAACATTATTTCTCATAGAGACAGTATGTTTTCTAAAATTTAATATAAGTTTTGTAACCATCTAACAATTTTATGAAACTTTATTTTTATAGTACTTAACGTATTAAAAATATAATTTATTTTCGATATATTTTTGTGTATTGTAGAATTGTCTTGAACTCATTTGGAACGGTGTACCATGTTCGATTCAACAAGCATATGAAATCTTGATTGATGACTCGGTATGTACTTTGGATGAATATAGAGTTTATAGTCAATTAACACGTTATGGCTATCGTATACAACGTTATTTTTATGAAGAGCCGGAAAAGTGCTATAGATCAGACGAGTTTGTTAAACGGAAAATTATTGTTGATCCTGAAAGTGGACTGAGAATATCTGATAATCAGAATCATCAAAGCACAGAAAAATCAAAAGAAACTTTGATAAAAGATGTGACAAAAACATTAAATAAATCATTTGTTGACGCTAACGCAAAAGATGAAGAAAATATTATAGCAGAAGAGCCTGTAGATCAAATAGTACAAGATGTAATGGTCCATCTTTTATCTAATATAGAAGACCAAAAAAGTGTAAATAACTCGGATATATTTGAATTAATGGAAATTGACAGGACACAAGACAATATAAATATCGAAGAAAAAAGTCAAAATTCTAAACCAGAAATAATTTCTGATGAAACTTTACTAGGCAATATCAAAATCCTCAGAGATACAACATGTAACTCGAAGAAAACTGTTAAAGTATCAAAATGGCCGGGTGCTCGTATTCAACGTAATGTTAAGCAGTTGCCTAAAAGAAATGATAAAATATTATCTCCTGAGATTTCTGTAATTGATTCTGGCTTCAAAAATGAAAATTCTAAAGCGGAGAAGCGAAAATTAACGCAAGTTGATGAGTTGTCGAATATGAAAAAATCAAAGCATGAGGTATAATATTTTAATATATATGGAATTCATTTGTAAGTATATTATTCGCAAAATAATTTTTTTTCTTTCAATTAGGTAATTGAGTTGTCTGATGATGAGATCCAGGAATTACCACACTGTATGACAAGAATGGAAATGTTGAACTTGTTACCAAATATTGCATTTCAATCGGATATTACAGAGAAAATTCCCAGACGATATATACCACATAATATAAGACCTCAGAAGAGCACTTATCAGTACAATCGGACGAAAATTTTACACATGCAAGAAAATGACAAAAGAGCAAGACAGAATTGCAAGGATACTAGGACAAACGCGAGGCAAAATACGTCGCATTTGAGGAGTCTTGTTGCCGTCAATAATAGAAACACTTTTTTCCATAATCAACATTCACGATCGACTTTGTGCGGTCCGTCACGATCGTTCAATCCCATGCATCACATACATGGGACGAACATTGGTTTGCCTTATGCATATAGATTTTCCTTTAATTACAGTCCAGATGTTTATGTGCAGAATAGAACGCAGAACATATTTCACAATTTGTTTGTCGCCTTTGGAAATAACGGAAACGCCGTTCAGCAAAGTAGAAGTCTGACTATACAGATGAATAATTTCGCAATGCCAATCACGCACATGGAGGGATATCGAATGAGACATTTCTTCGCGGAAAATCAATTCCATGGTTTCTATCAGAATTTTTCGTGGCAGCAGAGGTTTTGTCAACGAAGAATGTTAGAGAATGCATCGATGCATAATAATACGCATCCCGTTACGAGACGATACGATGACGCCAATAGGAGCAATCATGTCGGTCATGAAATCGTTAATCGTCCTTCCTTTACCACTCGTTCAGGAGCTAGTTCATGGGTAGAACTGAAAAAAAGATGGTCTGAGGAGAAAACTATTACGATTGATGATGAAGATTGTAAAAATACGAATGAAGATGACGAAGAATGCCACGAAGTGCAAGTCATAAAGCTTATTAATCCATTGATCGGTCCGAGAAATGTGGTCTCATTGGCGGAGATCTTCAACAAACTCGCTATAATAAAACCGGCACCAGAAAGGACTGTTAGAAGGAAAAAGAACAGACATAAAATATCATACAATGTGTACTCCTGTACTCAACATTATAGAAAGGCGAATCCCGGTCAACCATTGTACAGCTTAGTAGTGATAAGGTATCTTCTATTAATGAGAAGAATGTATTTTTTTATATCACATTAACATGCAGTAATTTTCAACAAAATTGTAGGAAAGAAGACCCGTTACTCCAACCCGTCGAGTTGAATCGCCTGCAGCAGGATGCAAAAGGTTCTCAGATAATATTAGCATACGTATCAATGTCGATATCGTACATTCAACCAGGTATCATAACATTGCCAAATTTAATTTGCACCTGAGTATTTCTCATTGGTTGCAATTATTTTGGAGCAAATGAGAAGCGGCGTCTATCTCCCTAATCAAAGATTGCTTTGTAAAATCCACAAATTTTATTTTATTGTAATAAACTTTTGCATACTTATAAAGATGAGAAATAAAAGATTTCTTCCTATCCTTTACTTATACTTTACAATAAATTCCTCATTGCACATTTTTATGTATTTCTATCTAAATAAATTTGCGCAATTATATAACACATAACATATTGAAAAAATGACTAATTATTACATCTTGTAAAAGATGCCATATTGTATTTTGTTTATGTTAAATACGACTGATTTTTTATATGCATATACATACGCTATATATATATATATATATATATATATATATATATATATTTTTTTTTCCTATTAAATATTTCATTTAATAGAAAACATATAGAGATAATACACAGATAATCAAATTCGCAATAATGTTTAATAATAGAAGATAGGGAAAGGACATCATCCAATATTTCCTCTCTTTTTCTCTTTTAAGACGTTTGGAGTAACGTGCCGTAGGTTTATCTTTGTATGCCTTTGTTTTCATGTCGCATTTCGTATGTATGATACGATATTGTGACAACTAACAAGTAGGCATTACAAATCATCGGATTTTAAATGGCAGAATCAACGCGAAAGAAAATTCGGACTGAAGCTTTTCCTGTGGAATCCGAAAATGACGACACGGTGCAAGAAAGCTGTGAAAATTCAGTGGATTCGAACATCTACTTAACCTATGATATTTTGAGAATTATTTTCGGGTATTTAAACGGTAGAGATTTAACAAATGCCGCAATGGTTTGCAGGTATAACGTCCATAATACGTTAATGATTTTGCGTTCAATTTAATCATAAATACATAAAATTAGAGAGATTTTTATTCAAAAGAATTTTAGCAAAACACACATCTTACATGTCATTTATTTTAAAGTGTACATCTAAATTCATAAATTTCATACGTAAATTTATTAGCAGTTATATTTAACATCATTGTTAGATTGTAAATAAAAAGCATGTGATATAAACAGATGATATATAGTATGAATTCTATATGTTATTATTCTTTACAGGCTTTGGTTGGAGGCTGCAAACAATGAAAAAAGCATAAGAAGAAGTCCTCACTGTTTTAAAGAATATTTCATTGTTAAATCACTTGAAAATTATAAAAGCTCTACAGATGATTTTAATCTAAGACATCTCAAAAATTCAAGAATTAAACCATTTTTAGGTTTTTTTTTTATTTCTGTAACTAGCACAACAATATCACATCTTATAACAGGTATATTTTATATATCTTTTTAATAAGCAAATTAATTAATTTATTGATATTTATTATTATAATGTCTATGAAGAGCATAATTTATATAATATATTCATTATACAGATGAATGAAAAAACTTTATTAATTGTAATAAATAAAAGAAAGTTGCATTCCAAGACAATTGATAAATCATATTTTAATATATGTAATTTCTATACTTTTATGTTTTAATATTTACATATTTTATCTTGTTTATTTATTTTCATCTATAAGTCATGGAATAATATTATTGAAATTAATCTTTTATCACTTTTTACAAGAATATATCCTGAATTTACTTCCAAAAAATTGTGAGACCACAATACTATGTACTCGTAGTATTGTTAATGAAGAACAAGATTATACATCATTTCCATCAAATATAATATGTGCATTGTTGCCACAAATTTCAAATGTGAAAGTCAATATGTTCACAATATGTATGCCATATATACAAAAATCAATTTCGCAAAAAGTTGCAAAACAACAATCTGAAACATTTGAATATGAGAAGAATAAACTTTTTAATATGATTGATGAAACATCTATGCCAAATAACAAGTCTACGTGTTTAATGTTATTCTGCAATTATTCAGGTCATGCTACAGCAGAGCATATGATCTCGGCTGTACAAAACTGGTAATTTAAATATAAATTCTT
Source organism: Camponotus vicinus (assembly GCF_025532165.1). NCBI lineage: Eukaryota > Metazoa > Arthropoda > Insecta > Hymenoptera > Formicidae > Camponotus > Camponotus vicinus. The sequence continues at coordinate 10,131,379 of NW_028141980.1, forward strand.
ACAACAATTTTATATATGTATATATGTATAAATAAAATTATATACAACAGATATATTATATGTGATGACATGATATTGAATAACATATATTTCTTGTTTATAGCAAAGGAGATAAAATAGCTTCTTTATGGGGTGGTGTAGTACGAAATGTATATACACAGCGTATACATAATAATGAAAAGTTCAAAAAAGCGAGAAAATTTTGTGTATATAGTTCATATTGTGTAGCTGTCCTAATTACTGGTCCAATACAAACATGGTCTATAGTGGTAGACAAAAAATGCGACACAAAGGCACTAGTTGAAAAAAAGTTAAGATTATTTAAGGACCAAGTAAAGTTAAGGAAACATTCCGTGGGATTTATGTTCGCATGCATAGGTCGCACTATAGACGCTGAAAAAAATATAGAGTCAATAATATTCAAGACACTATTTCCCAATGTACCTTTAGTTGGTTGTTTTGGCGATGGCGAGTTTGGGAAAAATACGATACCTATTAACGAAATGAAAAAGACAAGTGAGTAACTTTCCAATTTTTTTCTCAACAAAAATATTATTTCCTGAAGAAACATATACAATTTTTATTTCGTTTCAGAAAGGAGCAAAGGAAAAATCGATTCTTGGTGTCATCAATTCTCAACCATATTTATGATACTTACGTACGATTGAGAGAAGACGACATGTGATTTTCGTGCAATTATTATTTTTTGCGCTGCTAGATTTTAACTAGATCTCTCTTTCTCTCTTCTTTCCCCCTTCTCCCTTTCCCTCTTGCAATAATCCTTTTCTCCTATTTATGTTTATACATAAACAACAGTTCTTATATTCACAAAGGAAAAACATACAATATCACGAATATTATAGCAATAAATATAAATAGGGAGATTGTACTTTATTCTTAAATGCGTTCTGCATGTGTTTTATACGAGTTTTAAAACACTAGTTTTGAAAACCGTTGCTACCGAAGATTAAAAAAATATATGTAATAATACATTATTATTAATATATGTATAAACACATTTTGTATTTTGTTTTATTCATACATTTTTTTTAAATTTTGTTTTTACTACGTTTTCTGATACTCATGCTATGAACGATTATACTGGATCACGCATATTATACGAGACGGATGATCACCATATAATTTGCTTTTTTTAAAGCACGCGTATCAGAAAATGCAAATGTAAATAATCCAAATGATACCGAGTTGTTACTTTTTTACATTTATAATAGCATTTAATAGCATTTATAATATTACCGGTTAAAACTAACCGGTTTTTAAACCGCTGATTTAGCGCTGGTCGCACGCGATATGCGTGCATGAAGTAGTGTGTGCAATTTGGTAATCTGCACCCTTTTGAATACAATTATAATCTCCAAAGTCGCTTGACAGTACTTCCGCGCTCGCGATACAACTGTAGAGAGATAAAAACTGAAGAAACTAGGCCAAGCGAGAGGGTATATACTGTCATCTTATCGTGATGCTACCAGAATTTAAAGAGTCTTCAACCCCGTGACATCGACGATTTAATTACCACGACCGGTTCGCACAACTTGTGATCATAAACAATTTTATATAAAATGTTATTAAATCTATTATCGAGACAAATTATTGTTCTCATTACACTGTGGTATTCTTCTGCGTACTCGCAACGATGGGAAAGCGGTTTACGCCAAAGATACGACGGCTACGGAGAGGATTGGATATTCATGCCTGATGGCAATGGGCAACCCCAAGTAGCTGTATTAAAAGTAGAAGATAGCGAAAGGAGTGGCATATTGGATGGATCGGAGATAGCTTATATAATTTATACTCGGTATCTGATTATAATTTATATAATACTTAACAATAAACTCGTTGTTTACGTCGCACTATTTTATACTTGTTTTATTAGTTGTTCATTCGATTTAGCTTCATATTTTTTTTTTCAAGTTCCAATCCGAAAGAAGGCACGCGAGTGACTCTAAATGATACCACGAATCTCGCTAATTCCGATTTTAAGCCCTCGCGAAAAACAAAGTTCATAACACACGGTTGGAAATCAAGTGCCATGAGCACCGGGCTTTTGAAGATGAAAGAAGGTACTATTTATTTCTTTGATTGCTTTACGAGTTATATCCCGATGCATCCAACGAATAGTACTTGTTGACAATTTGCGTTTTTAATAGCTTTCCTCACTCATGGTGATTATAATGTTATCCTCGTGGATTGGGAACCCTTGGCTGCAAGCACATTTTACTTGGGACCGATGCAGAATACTGTAAGAGTCGGAACTGATGCTGCAAATTTCATAGATTTTTTAGTGAAAGAAACTCGATTAAAAACGGAGAACGTTCACTTTATCGGTATATCGTCTTGTGTAACATAATGATAATACTTTATAATTGCACTTGTGTTACTTTGTGTTCGTTATTGATCCATGTAAGGCCATTCTCTTGGTGCACACGTGGCTGGGAACGCGGGTGATGCGACTACCGCTGGGAAATTAAGCAGAGTAACGGGCTTAGATCCAGCGATGCCAGGATTCCATATGCTTACTTCTGAAAAAACTCGATTGGATTCTACTGACGCGGTATTTGTCGATATCATACATTCCTGTGGAGGTGTATTAGGCTTTCTTCAACCTCTAGGAAAGGCAGATTTTTATCCGAATGCTGGTACGGCGGTTCAACCTGGATGTTGCTGCGTTCCCGAAATAATGGGTAACAAATTCTTCTTGTTTTTAGACTAGATTCTTGTAACAGAAACATTACTCGTATTTCTATTTATTCTAGAGGCATGCAGTCATGGACGATCATATGAATATTTCACGGAAAGTATCAATTCGAAAACGGGATTCTCGGCGACAAAATGCGATAACTGGGACTCGTACATGAACGGTAAATGCGCCAATTCGCAAGTGACGTTAATGGGAGAGCATGTCGATCAGACAGCCGAGGGTTTATTCTTCCTCATAACGAGATCGAGTCCACCTTTCGCGTACATGCCGAAAATAACCGATAATAATGTCTAAATAGAAACGATATATGTATACAAATAACTATAATTCCTTAAAATGCATACATATTTTGAAATAATTCATGTTATCTTACACAAGTTGATGATGAGAGCAAGAACAGCAAATATAAAATATTGGGCTTTAATAAATAATATAATTACATTATTTTACATATGACTGAGATATAATAAACGTAGCAACAAACAAACAAATTTCTAAAACAAATTTCTAAATATTGTAATATACCCTCGCCTCCAAAGAAAGACTTGTAAAATTTCGCATCAATTGTATCATACTCAGCACCTATACTACTTTATAATAGTTAAGAAACGAGCAGCACCAAAAAATACAGGAATGGCTTAATATTAAATCGGTTTATAAAGCAAGGTAGTAACATACTTTTTACGATAACGATGAGTAGCTGATAAGACCATCACACTATCCTTAATACTTAAAGCATAAAGATGATTTAGCATAACATGATTTGGTTCAGGTAGAAGAGTAGGCTCACACTGAAAAAAATTATAAGCACAATGGTAGAGATTGTTTTATTAAAAAGTTTGTGTTAAAAAGTTTCCAAAATACTTCTTTTTTAATCCAACTTACAGATAGCGGTGTGTCCTTGTTAAGGATAACTTGTAACAAGTGCGGAGGCAAAATAGGCGGACCAGTTACTTTCTCCCAATGTTTATGTGGTGGTACTTCTTGCCCATACTCTGTTTGAGTGCTACTACTAACGCCCTCGCTATCTTTTGCAAGAGCTTGAAATACTTCAAAGTCAGATTTTCTTACAGAGACTAAGTTGTTTTTAGAACCCATGCCATTGTCTACGATTTTCTATATATCAATAATTTTTTGCATTTTTTAATGCTGTACATAATATAATAATATATATATATATATATATAAAGTTATTAAATCCACAAATGCTCACCAGTCCAGGATCATGCCTCCATTCTCCATCGACACAAAATTTGTATTGATGCTCTCCCTCTGGTAAGTCAATTATTGTGACAAAATCCCCATGGCTTTTCACCATTGGCAATGTTTTCCATCCAGTAAATGTTCCACTAATATATACTTGCTTCCCTCCTCCCTCCCATTTGAAAACTGTCGGTAGCACCTTATTGTCTGCAACTTTTGTTCCTTCAGAAACAGTGTTTGATCTTGGTCGTTGCGAGCCAAAATCCTCTCTATCTTGTTGGCCAGTCTGTTTATACAAAGATTGTGTACAATATAGTATTTATACATGTGTATATAAGTATGATACATAAATTAATTTTTCTTTGTGTTACTTTTGCAAAATATGACTCTTCTTCCTCTTGAGAAGAATGAAAGAGAAGACTAGGTTTTTTGTCAAATACAAATGCTTGGCCTTCTTTTCCTGGAGAGGGTGGAGGATGATCTTTGTTACGTCGATGTTCTCTGCTTGCTACATTTCCATGATGATGACTGACGGGCTGGCTGCTTCCCGCATTACCCATTATTATATCTAAAGGCTTAACAAATACAAAGATAAATCTAATTTTAAATCTAATTTACTTTCCACTTTATTCAAAATTTCAAAAAGCAAAAGAATACTAGGTAGTAATATCATATGAATATAGAAAGATAAATTGATATGTCATAGGTTATTTACAGTAGTTATAATATTATGTCCTTTTCTGTGAAAAAATATATGTCAAATATAAATTTAAGTATTATCTAATGTGAGATATTATTTAATCTGTTAATAAATATATATAAACTCTATTATATATAAATACATACATATATGTAATTGGGAATATCAGCACAAGTGTTCTGCGAAACATTACTCACTCGTTTGCAATAATCTTTTTAGTTGCTCGATATACGCATCAATGACGAACGACAAATCGAATATGTAAACATTCGCTGGCAATGTTAAAATTAGATTAAACGCAATTTCAATGTAAATTTCGATACGATTCTACTTCTACAAATATTTAGATCTCGCATGCTCACGTTCGAAAATCATTCACGAAAACAAAACAATAGAACTGATTGCGAAAAAAGTATTTTGATTGTAGTTGTATACAGTGCACAATTTTCTCTCTCTCTCTTCCTTTCTCTCTCACTTTCTCTCTTGTCGCATAATTTTGTCACCAGTCAAATCGTTATCAAATATTGATATTGTAGGATTTTCGATGGAAAGATGTAGAAAACATCGATATCTTAAATCGGTAAAGTCGATTTCAATAAATTGCTCATCGGTTGAGAAGCTGTCATATTTTTGCGATTTGACTTATTAAAAGTGCGTCGAATGCATCATTAAAGTGTCCATACATAAAAAAGAATATTTTCCAGTAATAAATTAATTAATATGATAATATCGCGTTAATGAAGAATAAAGAAAAAATATTAATTATTGCTTACAATTCAAATTTGGCGCACATGCGCAGACGCCATGTGTGTTTCGCGCCACATCTGAACGATATCGTCAACGATCCTTAGGATTTTCTCGCTTTTTTCATCGTTGCAAAGTCTTGTGTCCAAACGAATATTAATAGTATTAAATTAGCGCCGTGCGATCATTATTTCACGTTGTTCCAGCGACTGTAGCCGTGTGAATCGCGTCGCGAATGCTCGTCGTGTCCGTTGAAGTGAATCTCAAGCTCGAGAAAGGTACTGCGCATGCGCAGACGCCATGTTCGTTTCGCGCCGCGTCTCGTCTCATCGCACTTGCTCCGCTATTTTCCCGTTTTTTATATCGTCGGAAGCGGACCTCGAGTCAAAACGAGTATCGTCGGGAGTGTCGGATAAATGTCGCGCGATCATCGTTTCACGTTAATTCGGCGATCGCAGTCATGTGTCATCGTAAATCGCGTCGCGAGTGATCGTCGTGTCTGCTGAAACGAATCTCAAGGCTGAGAAATGTCGTCGTCCTTTTCGCGCCGTTCGCGATAGTTCGTAATCTGACATAACATGACATAAATTGAAGTGAATTTACGAATGAATAAAGTGCCAGATATCGGGAGTGCCGTAAAATCCCCCACAGCACAGACATTGCAGTAATATTGCAGTAATATTGCGGCAATATTGCAATGTTACAACAGTATTAATAATATTGCTGCAATATTCTGTACTGTATGGGATACTGGACTGATCGTGATCGTGATCGTGTCATTTCGTGTTTGTGGCCATGACTATTACATCGACACTTGTACCGATCGTGTCAAGTATTTCTCTTCAAGGAACAGGCAGTCGCAGTGGACACCGCTAGATGGCAGATGGTGCGACGAGATGGCAGAGCTGCAGGCGGTTGGTAAGTAAATTCATTTCACGCGCTTATATATATTACCTCGTTACACCGCAGAAAATGAAACACTTCCATTTTCCGGTTCTCAAGAATGATATAGACATAGATTAAAATATGTTAAATTTCCCATCGGATTAAAACGACGATGTATTTCATAATCATGCCACCTTTGCATTATCAGAGCGAAGCATCAGTTATAAAAAAAAATTTCTGCGTTGTAACAATTAATTAAAAATTACAACACAGTTTTTATATTAATTCGTTTCGGAAAAAATTATCGCTTACATTTTCACATTCTTTTATTTTAAAGAATTGTATTAAATGGGATTGAATTGCCTGCATTTCCTTGTAAAATTATCGAAACGCGCTTTTTAGCTCGTAAAAGATGTTGTTTATGCTAAAATTACGGTAAACATACTGGCCGTCAGATCCTTCTTCAGCGCACATTTTTACTTTCCCTCTTCCCTTTCACACGCTCAATTTCATCTCCCCCTCGTCTCCTTCCCGGTCGTCAATTTTTTTTTCGCCGTTTCCTACGCGAATTTATTATTTATAAAGCCGAAAGTACCTCGGGCGTGTTTCGTCCTTCGTAGCCTTCGGCGACTACGAGGATGCTTATATCGTGGCTCTATTGCTCTCCTCGCGGCCGCGAGGATTGATCAGAGGGGTTGGACCGCGAGTAAAAACGTGCCCCGTGTATTAAATATCCTGCAATAACAGTAATTACGGTTACGGTATTTTACAAAATTGCGCAGCTACTTATATTCGCTACCGCGGCCTGTGGCCAGGCCAAATGCACGTGATCTTCATATATATATATATATATATACTGAAAAAAATCGTTTGATTGATACCAACAAGACGTATATGATAAAAGGCATTTTGGTTAAACCAAGCAAAATTTCTAGTTATCACGTTAAGACTCGATTTTTTATAACTAGAATACTTAATAGACTTTGCTATAAGGATTTGAGTTAATATTTTCTAGTTGGATCTATAAAACTTCTTGTTATATATTAACTAAACATAGACACAATTATGCCATTTTTTTAAATTTTATTATTATCAAGAAAATTGGTCAATTTAACAGGAAGAAATTAATCATACTCATCTGGTAGTTCCTAAAGCAATTCTGATTTGTCCATTTTCTAACAGACATATTTACCAGATTTCTAATTAATATGCAACCAGATTTTTTTTTCAGTGTATATATTACAATATTAAAATATTACAATATTATCCAATTTCGAAACGAATCAGGCATTCGAGAGATTCCCGAATTTCAAATATAACCGCAATGTTTATTTTATTTTCTCGATAATCGCAATCGCGATTATTAAATAATAAAAGCGACCTCGCTGTAAAAGTATTCCCGTCTGCAACTTTCATATACATTTATAGTTAAATCTTAAGAAAAATATATTGAAACATATAATAATAAACTGCAATCGTGCAGTTGCAAGCCGCAATTATAAATTGCGTTAATTATGTAATTCAAATCATGGTATAAAATACGAAAATATCGTATCTATTTTTTTCGATGCAATTATTTAAGATGTAAAATGCTTTAACCAGTTGACAAAGCGATAGACGCTTTTTGCTCAGTGACGATAAATCGCTGATTTTTTCATTTATCAAGATAACATGGATTTTATTTGCGCACAACATGCGGCATATATTGATTATTAAATGCATTCCTTATTTAGTGATACTGATTAGATTAGTGTAAAAGGCTGGAATTATCTAAAGTGGGAACATCTGTTCGTAGTTTGTGACAATTGGCGCGTTATACTCTATTAATTTTTATCTCGATTCTCGATAGACATATTTGTTTGAAAATTGTTAAAAGACCCCGAAGATTTCGTGGCGTTGTGTTAAAGACGCGACAATGATACACGCCATATACATTATTAATTATCAGGATTAATTATTAATCGCATTGATTTCACACTAGAGGATAATTTGCAAAATTTTGAATTAAAAAAAATTCAACGATATAATCGTATCAAATTATAAAATAAGACTTTTTCAAGTTAAGCCTGGTAGTAACATTATTAGCATCGTCTCTTTTTTACGTGCATTTTTTGTATCAGACTTGGCTAATGTTTTTATTTGTTGCGTTTAAGAGAAAGAGTTATTATTATCATTATTATATAAATTACAAAAAAAATCCCCTAAGAAATTAAATTGGCCTTTATTCACTTTCGATGTATTTTAATTATACATTATAAAACCAATCGACTTCGTCATATATCGACTGACGGAAGATCGTAAATTCGTAACGGGTCTCAAAAGTCGTCTAAGCCAGATGTCGAGCGTTCGAGATAAAAAAAAGAAAAAAAAGGAGAAAAAATACCAAAGAGCGCATTCGAGGAGGGAAAAAAGGAGGACCAAAAGACGGGGGGGTGGCGGGGGAAAAGGATCGGTGAGAGGCGGTGTGTGCATGCGCTTAATCGATAATCACCGGCAAGTGGTTTCGTCCGAAAAGGGTGCGGTATACGATACATCTGCGGAGGTATCATCAGCGCCGCGTACAAAAGGCCGATCCATCATCGGGCCCGACAATCCAAATTCAAAATTGGCCGGTCAGTTCCCGGCGGTCGCGCGTGCAATTACAATGGAGATTAAGAACAATCCAAACAATCTCCACGTCAGAGTAGCGTGGCAATTCGAAGACACGAAAACGTCTCGAGATGAAAAGCGTCTCTCGCGAGCGATTTCGACTTATTTTATTTTTTTATTTATCGCGGAGGATATTGTAACGCGTGTAGCGTGCAACGCGCAGGAGATGTCGTGTCGTAATATCGCCTTTGCAGTGGCGCACGCGATTTTCTGCTTACGCTTGCTGAAATATCAATGTAAGCTGTTCATTGAGCGCGCGGTATGTCAGATTGTCCGCTCCTGATAGAAGAGTAGCCTTCGCAATTCGAGCGTTAATAGTAGGTATAGTATCGGCGCAACGTGTTTCAACATCTCGTTAGACTTTCGGATTAATAAGGCTTCCGCGACTAAGAGAACCGATGGCGCTTTTTCTCCGCAGGTTATAATTACGAGCGATTTGAACATTTTATCGTACTTTAATAATTCAATCGTGAATAATGGCGGACGGAAACGCCGCGGACAGTAGGGCTTAGTTATTACTAAGTATGTTAAAAACTTTTAAACGTTACATACAGTTTCTTCTGTGCACGCATTAATATGTAACAGCGGATAAAATGTGTACTGAAATTAGCACTGGTCGCCGCGAATCTCGTTCTTGGAAATATAAATAATACATGTATATGATGGAGTAAAATCTCTCTCTAAAATTTGCATCGTTTCATATTGCGTTTCACGCTGTCACATGTTTTCCCCCCGAACTCTTCTATAAACTATGCTCGAATAGTATAAAAAGGAGGACCTTTTTTTCCGCTATGCGGCAGGAGCGGGACGCGCGAAAACGGAGCGCGAAAGCGCGGGGCAGGAAGAGGGAGGTGGGAAAGGATTACGGTGCGTCAACGGCGATGACTGAACGAGCCGTAATCGCTGTGCCGATCTAATATTTCGAATAGTTCGCATTTACAATGGGCTTTATTGGCGGGAAAACTGCGAGGGGGTATTTTGAGCAGGCGGGACATCCATCACGGGGTGTCAACGCGATTGTCTTCCGCGGCGTTTGCCACGGGAAAGTATTGACGTTGATCTCGCGCAACCGCCGAAAATGCCATCGTCGCTCGGGAATGGATAAATGTCGTTAAAGTAATTAAAATCGGTTGCCGGTTGTACCGCGATCTCGAATAACGACCGAGTTTCCCCGTTGGCCGCGCGATGCGACGATATCGATTCGCGCCGAGAATGACGCGTCAGGAAACGCGATGGACAGTATTACTTCGGCCGACGAATTTATCCGGCCGACACGGCGCCCGGCCGAAGCCATTGTGTTGTATTTAAATGAGCTTTCTAATGTATTTAGCTTGAATACCGCGTGTGGCGAAAACTATACTACCCCGTGCGCAGAGACGCATTTTGCCACCGTTGCCGTCAATATCAACGAGAAGATTGTTTTATCAAGACTTCGTTTTTCGTCAAAACGAGAAAACGTAGCTAATTCACTTTCCCTTCATTAGTAGCCAAAGTATAATGTATGAAATTTCAATTTTTTACGCCTTTATTAGTAATAAATGACAAGTCTTTTTCCGTATCAGTGATGTTTATCTATTTGACACGTATTCATTGTAATCGTCCGATGCAATGGTACCTGTGTCTTATGCGGGAGATGATGCGCATGCGCGCCGCAATTTGTGTATCTATCGCAAATGTGTATCTATCGCGTCTGAATGTGCTAAAATAATAACGAGAAATTGCAGGCCGCGCGAGTAGAGAGCCGCGTTTGCAGGGGATGCCGACGTATAATCGAGGCGCACCCTCTCTCCCGGCTATCTGTTTTATTTATCCGATAACACGCCATTATGGGCGAATCGTGAATGCGGCTGTGCCGGTAACGATTGGCTATTTATAATAACACGTGGCATACGGGTAATTAGTTGCGCGCAAGCCGCAGTGAAAAACCGAACGCCGGCATCGGTATCGAGAAAAATTGCCGTCGTTTTTCATCGCGCCCCCTTTGTCTACTTTATTTGGACTCTCGTCACTTTCCTCCCCCCCGCCCTCCCCCTCCACCAACTCGTCCGCGAGAGAAACACTTTCGATCGTGGTCTCGATCGTGCATATTCTATCAGTCGACGCGATTAAATTTCACATTACACTCTTGACAATTTTACCCACGATTGATTTTTTAATCTTAACTACGAGGGGGATAGAGAGAGACGCTCGTATGCAAATAGGCCACTACTTATATAGCGCGTCAGATGAAGCGATTATAAAACATAGGCCTGCTCGATAACTTTTGCGTTTAATCTCGTCACGTTTCTCAATGCAAAAAAATATCGTCGGTTTAAAACGAAAAAAAGAAGGCAACTCAAAGTTAAAATTAATGTCCACGTCGAGTAAAGTATTATTAGTAATTTTAATATCGCTTCGAGTATGGTACAGTCGAGTCGCGTTTCGATGTAACCGATTAAAAGAGAATTTTGAGGGCAACGATAGAAAAGAAATTAAGAGACCGCTTCTGTTTATAATTCGGACGGCTATTCGATCACGGAAGATTACGCCGGGATTTCATCAGAGGCAGAGGGAGGCAGAGATACGGTGGATAAGGGAGGGGCAGGGAGAGGCTGGAAAGTCTTGTCCATTGTGCCGGATCCGTACAATGCTTATCGACGGTGATTGCTTCATCGCGAACTGGAACGGGGATGCTGGATGTAAGGGCGTGATGCATACAACGACGCGTTATCGGGTTATCGGCCGTAATGCACACGCACGCCGACCACCTTTCTACCGGGTTAACATTTCAATCTGGAAAATGTAAACCGTCCCACCCCCCTCGCCTCCGCGCCTCGCTCCCTCGCTCGCTCTCGTTCTCCCTCTCTGTCCCTCCACGTCGACACTCGCTCGTTTGCATATCGCTCGCTTGTTGTTCTCGCCCGGCGAACGGACAAATTTGGCTACGGCGTACCGATTGATTCTGCGATTGTGATTCCAATAGCCGCGTGCCGATGCAAAATTAAAACGGTAGAATTGGCATTCGCGCGATACATATTCCAACGAGAGCTTCGGGACGATCGATATTCATCCGCCGCGGGAGTTTATCCAACGGTGAAACGCGTAAGAGACCGGAAGAGGGAGAAAATACGCGATGAACGTGCGCACGATGTGATGTGAACATCACAAAAGTGCAATCGGGCCTGTTCTCGACGAGGTCCTCCCGACGCGGGTCCTCTGCTCGGCTGCGTCTAGATGCGCTCGTATTCTATGCGCGAGACGAGCAAAAATTCTTTTTTTCCATCCGCCTTTCGGTGAGAGAGAGTGACCACCCTCCCCGTCCTCCCTTTCTCCATACAGGCGTGTAACGACGATGCGCAAACAATGACGAGGGTTACGTAACAGCTATGCACGATGCAAACACACCGTGTTGCGCTAAGCGCGTATCTGTAGCGGGGTGGGCAACGAGCGGTAACAGGGACTACGGTGGCGACGGCGGCGACGTCCAGGACGAACAATGCGTATCACACGGTGGCCTGTCTGAAAATGCCCGGCGCTCGTTCCCCATCGTGCCAAACCTCGCGCCAAACGCGAACAGGAGGAGCGATATATCGGTGCGCTTTCGAAAAATAGACAGAGAGGGACGATGGACGGAGAGCGAAGAAACGATATGCGTGCCATCGAGCGTAATATCCGAAATAAATTTCCGATAATCGACAGTCTCTGAAATGCTCCAAAGAATGAATTAGGAAAATTCATCGTTAGATTCTTCATTACTAGCTCGATATCTCGTTTACATCAGGCCACTAATCGGGCGTTTTCCAGCTAACACAGAGTTATACTGTCTGATACAGAAAAATACTAAGTACAAGCGTCCAATGTTACCAACATTGTAAGAAATTCTATAGATACTATTTAAATTATGGTAATGTCTTTGAATATAACCTTTAAATAATACGTATGCTACAAAAAGTTATACGTATAATTATATACGTTACAATAAATTTTAGAGAGTAAATTTAGAGAGTAGATAGATGGATTTTATTTGAGAAAAAAATGGATTTCTAAGATATAAAAAATAAATACAATAAAAATTTTATTATTTATTTTCATAAACATTTGTTATATATTATATATAGTTTCTTATTATATTTTTTAGAATTTACGTACCTACATTGTAATAACATAATTTTTTCTTTAGACCCTATAATGTATCATAAGATCAAAACTACCCTCTACTGAGATTTTCAGAAATTAAATCTACACTGTTCGTTCCAACAAGAATTTTACACAGTGTTACTCAGTGTAATTTAGCGTGTCCTAGCTGGAAAACGCCCATCATTTGTCGATTTCTCTTTTCGAGATATGATAAGACATAATAATGATTGCCGTTTGTTTTTGTCAATTGTGTTTTTAAAATTTAATATCTGGACGATATATTTCAAACCTTTCTCGTGATAACCGAATGAAATTAACCGGCCGAGTTTCTTAACGATTCATCAGAGTACAATCTGTGAGTTGCGGAATTTCATCGGTGACCGCAGAACAAGAGGAGGTCGGTGGCGATCGCGTTTCCACGAGCGAATGCATCGACCTATAGGTTCGACGACGGGACTGTCCTTCATTACGCACGAAGGAAAGTGCAGTCATCGGCGCGCATACCCGTAGGTATGCACACACAGAGGCATTAGCTCCCCCAAAGCCCAGCCGGTATTAATTCCACTAATTGGACGTGGTTTGGGTCGCGGCAAACATCGGTCCCCTACTGGTTGCCCCCCGTCCCTTCCCTCGACCTCTCTCACTTGTCCGGACCACGCACATCGATCTTATGATCGATTGTCTTCTCGCAAGACAAAGGATGATTCTTATTCCATTCTGGAAAAATTGCCGAGTCCTAGATACTTGTCGATAGATACGGCGCTTATCTCGTGTATCGCGATTTATTCTATTTATTCAGCAATAAGATCGCCTTTGCAAACTCGTCCGCTGTAAATTTTTTTTCAACTTATTAGCACACAATTAGCAGCGAATATGTGCTTAATTATGCGAGTGATGCAATTACAATAAAATATTGATCGTAACATACATCTACGTATCTGAGACATGTTTGTGAAATATATCAAGCGTTTCTGCGCTCAAATATTACAGCGTGGAGTAATTAATTATGATTCACGTGGAAAATGCAAAATATCAATTAACCTACAAGGTGATATGCAATTAAGAATAGAATTTGCTGGCACGCAAGCTAGATTTACAAGTGTAGAAATAATGATCGAGCTCGTTCAATGAAAGATAAGCTTAGGGGTTTTCGTTTCGAAATCTACGAGGTAGGGATCAGCTGTTTTGAGTAAACGTATTTGCGAACCATAGAATCTCTACACGAGTATGCGTTTATATTTACATGTGCGTACCTATTTGCGTGTGTATGCGTGTACCTATGTATGTTTGTATGGCCACACGAATGTATCCGTATAAACGCATACGACGATACTTGCATCGCGAAGGGTCTCCCTAGCAAATCTGGGTCACCGGGCCGACGAGGGACGATGAGGGGTTGACTGGCCAAAAGAGAGGAGAGAACGCTAGACTTGTTTCCCTTCCTGTTGCTATCAGTCACGAAGCGTCTATGACGAGATAATCGGAGATCGTCTCCACGAATCATCCCTGTCGCGTGCTTTTCGCATTTCGCTTCAACGCTTCAAGAAACATGTTAAAGATATAGATTAAAGCTTGTCAAGAGGAAAAATTAATACTCCTCTGATCTAATTTATGATTAAATATTTCGTACATACAGCATAAAGGTACTCGGTATGCGAATATGTGGTTGCTCTTGTAATCGAGCAGCTCTTTTTAATCAGCGATATATTTGCCTCTATTTTTGAAAAGCTAAAACATTTTGTTCGCTACATCTACTTGCATAAAATTGTTCGTACTCGTTTCGCACTTGTGATTTTCATCTCTGTCCCGCGAATCGAGGTACTCGATCGCGGCAAAATTCACCTCCAGGAACTGTCGGCGGATACGGGCGCCTTGGGTATGGCACAAAGATATTAAGCACCCATACCCTAACCGTGTCGGAGAGTGTAGACTATCCTGTGTGTCGGTCTGGTGGGGATGGAGAGGCGGAGGAAACACAGAGGCGCGCACGGCGCGGAGAGAGGGTAGATGGACTAAGGGTGGGCGAAGGCGTAAGGGGGTGGCGGAGCAGGAGAGAGATCGCAAGGAAAGCGGAGTTACCTACAGAAGAAATAAGTGCGCGCGTGTAATGCTGATGGCGAATATGGTAGAGGAGATCTGAGGAAAGAGTAGGAGAGGGTAGTGGAGAAGGTTGAGGAGGAGGAGGTGGAGAAGGTTGAGGAGGAGGTGAACGAGGTAGTAGAGGAAAGAGAGAGAGAAGCGAGAGGGGGATAGAGGGGGGAGAGAGAGAGTGGGTTCGCGGATGGCAGAAGGGTGAAGAAGGGAGGCAGCGCACGCGAAAGCGAGCGATCGATTCGAACGTTGGCGACATTCTTCGTCGTAGGGACAGGGAACAGTGAGAGAAAGAGGGAGAGAGAGATAGAGACGGAACGGGCAGTACGTGTGTGCGCGCCTAACGCAGAGGGAGATGACGAAAGAAAGAGATAAAGCGAGAGTAGGGCAGACGGGAGCGAGCGAAGAAGAAAACATATACACGGAAGGCAGAAACGGCTGGTCGCGCGAGAGAGCGCGAATCTGGAAAATGTGGAGGGTGGCGAGAGACGATGAGAGAAGGACGGAGAGACGTGAATAGTCAAAAAGATAAGAAAAAAATGAAAGAAAAATTAGAATGGCATACGACTTTAGAGAATCGATAATAAAAAAAGAAAGCGAGGAATAAGAATAATATGAATGGAATAAAAAGTAAAGAATTGTCAAACGTGAAGAAATAGATGATCAGATATAGCAAAGTGGAAGTGTCACAAACGAAACACCACGACGCAGACAGTCAGAGGAAGAAGAGAAATAAGAGCCGAGTGAGGAGACTGAGTGAAGAACAGCACGCGAATAAGAGACAAGAGTAAGAGATATAAAAGTAGAGAGAGTGGGGCGAGGAGGAACACGCGCGCGCCGAGGCAGGAAAGAGAACGTAAGATCCGCAACGCGAAAGAAGACAAACCCGGCGAGAGTAAAAGAAGAATTCCCCCACTCGCACACCGCCGGTACGTTCCAGTCGTACTGTCCTCAGGCTCTCCGCGCGTCTGCGTCTGGTTGTCCCTCTGTGTTGGTAGCCCCCGGAACCGTCCTCGTCGGCGTAGTCGTTGTCGTCGTCTACCACGTCGGTGGCAGAGGTTGGCAAATAGTGGGGGATGCGGGGGGCGGTTGGCCGAACCGCCGCCACCCGGAGGGAAGGTTTGAAAGGCGTAGACAGTGTTAGCCTGCCGTCCAATAGCGAGAACAGCCGCCCTGGTGGCTCCGCCAACCGGATAGTCGGTTGTGCGCACAGAACGCCCATCCTCCCCGTTTGTCGGGCTCCCACTGATGTTTTTATTTATTACATCTGTGACTGGGTAGGGAAATACTCCCGACTCGACCGAGAGAGCGTTTGCTACTTTGAGAACGAGCGACGCGCGTCCCTGCGAGTTACCGCGGCAGCCGCCTCCGTCGTCATCGTCGCCGCCGCCACCACCGCCGCCGTCGTCGTCGTCGTTGTCGTCGTCGTCGTTGTCGTTGCCGTCGCCGTCGCCGTCGCCGTCGTCGCCGCCGTCATCCTCGCTGTCATCTCATCATTGACATTATCACAGTCATATCTCGTACACACGTTGCGGTTTTCTCGTATTTACGCGTCTCTTTTATTCCGGTGTAATTGTCGTGGTGTAGCCGTTTTCCGTTTGTTGTGACATGAAGACATCATCGTCGTGAGCCAGTGAACAAGTTGCTACGTCTCGTTGATAAACTCAGTGCCGAGAACTGTCATCGTTCGCGCAACAACTGCTATCATTGTCGTTGTCATCGCCATCGTCCTCGTAATCATTGTCGTTATTGTCGCGAGTAAGCTGGCGAGTTAAGCGTTTCCGCGATGGATCGGTGAAAATCAGATATCCGCGTGGTGGACTAAAACATTGTTATGGACACAGAGGTTCACGTGCGTATAAGGACTGAAGAAATCGTGCGGTTTGACTTGTGCCAAGACGCGCAACACTTACTTGCAGTGACGGGCGGCACATTTCAAGGGCGCTAATTTGGCGCAGTTTGAAGATTATAAATCGGTTGCGATACACGTTAATTATCGTTGAAGAAAACTCACAAAGAGGATCGGAAGAAACATGCTTTAACATGCATTGAAGCGATTCACATTTCTACGTTCGAGTCGCACCGCGATATTCGCCAACGGGCGAACACAGTGACGACATTGAACGTCAGGAACACGGACCGTATTGCTGACGACAAGGACGACGTGGCAGAGTGTCTCGTCGTCTCTACGAGGAAGAACACGGACGCGCGTTTTCGACCCTCCATGGACCACGGAGCGATGGACAGCTCTTCCGATCACAGCAGCCGTGCCAGTCCCGTAACCGGCAGTCCGAAACATCCGCACAGCCCGTCGACACAGAGTCAGCAACAGCAACTCCACGGCTCCAGTCAGCATCAGCCGCCGCCGTCCCATCAGCAATCGCACGGGCGTGATCAGATTCGCGATCATCAGCAGCAGCAACATCGCGGTGTGCCGACACCGGGATCGCCCACGAGAGGTTCGCCACCCCAGGGTCTTCCTCTAAGTCCACCGCCGTTGTCGGCCGGAGGTGGACCTGGGGCACCGCCGGGCATGGTTCCTCGTATGCCAGGACTACCGCCGCCGGGACTGGGATTACTGGGCCAACTAGGTGGTATGTTGAGCGGTCATCATGGCTCGCCACTGGAGCTGATGGCGGCTCATCACGCGGTCTTACCACCGCGATCTTACAACAGCCCACCGCCGATCAGTACTAGCGATCCTACTGCCAACGAGTGCAAGTTGGTTGATTATCGCGGACAGAAGGTCGCGGCGTTTATTATCGCCGGCGACACGATGCTCTGTCTGCCGCAGGCCTTCGAACTGTTTCTCAAGCATCTCGTGGGCGGCCTTCACACAGTCTACACCAAGCTCAAGCGGCTGGATATCGTACCTTTGGTGTGTAACGTCGAGCAAGTTAGAATCTTACGCGGTCTCGGAGCCATTCAACCCGGCGTCAATCGGTGCAAGCTGCTCAGCTGCAAGGACTTCGACGTTCTTTACAGGGACTGCACCACGGCCAGGTAGGTGACGACGCTCATCAAAGGTGACGCGACGACGGTTCTTCTCCTTGTTGTACATTTCCCCTTCGATTAGGTCATCGCTTGCGATTCTCGCGAATAGGCATTCTTAGGTCGAGAAAAATTTGCGTTCCTCCAAGTTCGGTAATGATGAAGCTGATGAGCGAGTGTGCGGAACGAAAAGAACAGAACAGAGCTCAGGATCATGACTGGTAATTTCGATGAAACCAGTTTTGACAGTCTCCATTTTGCCTCGTGGCGATCATGCCATTGCTGTATTCCAGGCGTTTCTGCAAACGAATCTGAAAAACGAATCACAGTAGTGATGAATAGTGAATATTTATCGATTGTTATCGATGTTTATCGCGTATCAATTATTACGAGGAAAAGAAGAGGTTTCTGAAAATATGGCTCGCGTACATCTGAGGCCTCACTGTTGCAAACGGAAGCTACGATCCTCGCATACATTAATAACGCACGGTGTCGCCGCTGGGCAGCACTTTATCTTCGCTTATACTACAGCTTTCGCGCCCGCTACCAGTCGGCCAAAAAGTACTTTAATTGTGCACCACCTACCGCTTCTTAAGACTTGATCATCATCGAGAACGGCTCCTGGTGACCCTCGGGCTTTATTCGTACAGGCGATTCACGAGCGATCCTCATGCATCGAAATTGCATTTTACGGTTTGAGAGGAATGCCGCTTCGGCAATAGCTTTATTTACATTCGGGAGAATTATGCCAAAACGAGAGACATATCGCATCCGCTTGTAAAATAATATTCATTCGAAGCAGGAGTAATCCCGATGCACCGTAAGGCGAGGAAAAAAAGGAGAGAATTAAGATATCCGAGTCATAACACGGGCACGTGCTTCTCGTTTCTAGGATTGTCACCAAGTTCCCGCGCCAACAGGTGTCCCTTTCACGGCAGTTTCTCTGAATGAATCGTCCCCGACGAGGGAGAGAAAGAGAGGATGCCGGGCGAGAGGAGGAGAGCACGGTTGTACAAGCTTTCTCTCTCTCACCCCACCCACGAGGTAGACGACAGACGAAACGGAATGGTAAACGGAACGAGGGGATTTAAGGTCGTCGGCTAAAGTGTTGTCCTCTCGCCTCGCGTCGTTTATCAATCCAGATCGTCCCATTGATTCCTATTAAACAATAGATTTGGCGATTCCTTCTCGATATAATTTGTCGATTCCACTTGTACGTTTACTGTCGCGAAGCTGATGAGGTTCTCTTGGAGGTAGAACCGCGAATCGCGTGGCAAATGGGCAATATTTGTTCGGCGAGCGACGCGCAGCGGCAGTCACAACGGAAACGGATTCAACGCGACACGGAGAGAGGGACAGAGCGAGAGGGAATCGAGGGATATCCCGAGGGACAGAGCGAAAGAGCCGGAGATGGCCAGAAGGAGAGAGCGAGCGCGAGAGGAAGAAGGAGGAAACTCGTAGGGATCGCAGGGATCCGAATAATCCGGAGTAGCAGTCACAGAACAGAACTCGGCGAGCCGTCGGCTCGTGCGGGTCTCGTCTTTCCCTACTCGTTTTATCCTACAGTTTTGCTCCTTCTCGTGATACAAACCTCGAGTTGTAGCTCCAATTAGCGACCAATTTTCTCGACACCGTAGATTCTTTATATTCGTAAGTTAAGTAATTTTATTTCATTATAAACTTTCTTATAATCTTTCTCTCATACATGTAATATTATAAAATTTCTTTCAATCTAGAAAGCGATAGAATTGTTGTCAATTTTATGGGTAATTTTTTAACAACAGTTTGTGGAGAAAAATTCTTTCGATATTTATAATTATTTTACTGTCGAAAACAGGTGATAATTATTGGTAACAATTATATTATACTCGGTGACATTTTCGAAAGCGAGAGAAGCAAGATTGTTTCGATTGTTTGGCAGATTCTTACATACACTTTGCCGACTTTGATCGCGCGTGTATCGATCGGAAAAGAGCGAGACGGGGTCGCGCTTGAAAAATAGGATGATCAAGAGGCTGCGACACGGCCTTCCTGTGCGGTCCGATCGCGTGTACCGCTGACGTCGTTACATTCTGATAATGCACGGCAGCAACGGACGCACACATCTACGACGAATCAAACACACGCCTACACCCACGCGCACATGAAGCGTACGCGCGCGCATCTACATATATACGAGTGCACGTCGACCCCGCCGCCGTTGTACGCTTCTACGGGACCGATACAACAGCATGTGCCCAGAACCGCACCGATAATTCAGGGGGATTTTTCTTGCGGTTTACTGCGCGGCGCCGGCTGCGTTGTTCCGTCCGGACTGCTCCGAGATATACAGCTGAATCGCGCATTCGTATTTCGTGCGCTCCCGAGTAATAATAACATTAAAAAAAAGCCGAGTATGCAGACGATAACGACGAATGCCGCGTGCCGAGTTCGCTCTGTCAGACACGCGTGTTAACGAGAGCGCGATGCGTGAATCGTTACTGCCGCTTGGTGTAAGCTTTTAAATGCCGCGTATTATTTATCTCTCATCGCCAGACGTCGTCTTTCTCTTTTCAACTTTTCCTCAAGAGTGTATCTCGGAGAGACACGTATCTAGAGAGCTGCTATCTTGATGGAGAACGCCAAGAGATATTCCTGTTAAGCTGAAAAAAATAATCGATTGCGATAATTATTCGCGTCGTATCTCGTATATATATATATGTATATACATTTATGCGGGCCCTACGGTAATCGGCGAGGAAATAATAATGCGGCCGCGTTGCGCATAGCTAACGAGACGAGTCAATTATATCAATTAATTCGCCTAACTCGGTCGGACGGACCAACGATCGCGCGCAAACTACCTATTCGGAATGGAGCCTCTAATTGGGAATCCGCGAAAAGAGGTCGTGCCGGGGAGACAAAGAGGAAAGAAGGAAAAGGCACCGAGAAGGGAACGCATAATGTAATTTTTCTACGCTCTTCTTCGTAAGCACGGCGCTTAGTATGTACCTGACATAACAACAGCCAGCCAGAAACTACGTGGGAGTGCGCGCGGCCCTGGACTATAATTCTATGCGCTATTAGCCGTTTAATTATAAAATTGTGCATAGATTAATTGGCTCCCGTAATGGCTCTAACAATGCACAGACATATTGTGAGAGAGCGAGAGACACAGGGAGGAGAGAGGAAAGAAGGGGTAGTACACAGAGAATAGAACCGGAGAGGAGAGGGGGTGAAAAGGGGGAGAGAGCAAGAGTAGAACAGAAAGAGAGAGAGAGAGAGAGATGGCAGCAGAAAGCCGTTATTAATATTTATTTCCTCTGCTCGCTCCTCCCAGCTCCTGGTTGTTGCCGTGCGCCGATGCGTGGTTATAGGCTACGTAAGCTTTTAATATCTATGCGCTCGTGTTAACTGCACGAATACACAAATAGGGCTCGGTAAAGTCCTCGTATGAACGCGACTGTGCTCTCCTGGTGGCTCACGGAAAGCATCGCGATATTATTCGACGGACGGACGTCTCGAAAAAGGGATCGCTCGATTCTTTTGCCGCAGCGACGCCGAGTGGAGGACGATCAGTCTTCTTTCTCTCTCTTTCTCTCTCTCTCTCTCTTTCTTTCTTTCTCTCCGTACACACGAGCACGTATCTATCTGGTAATTGTATCGTTTACAGCAGCTGGCAGGCCTCTCGGCCTTTTTTTCCCGTTCCGTATCCTGCACGGGGAATTGGGCCGCCAGCGTGATATTATAAAGGCTCGCATGACCCCATTGTTAGCATTACTTTTCATCGAGATACATATATACACCCGTAGACACCCCCACGACGCGCGCGCGCGCATGTGCGTCTCCATTAAATCTGCTTGTCGATTAATCCCGTAACCGAAAACGAAGTCCGCGCGTTCGTTCGCGTTGCACTAGTTGCCGTGAGAATTATTCACAGGCAACTGCAATCGATGAAAACCGCAAAGCGGATACAGAGCCTTGAACTTTCTAATATATAGTAACGCGATAAAAACACAGCCGCGCGCTGATTTTTTTTTATTGATAAAAAGTGGAAACTGTTCCGTGCCTCGATTGAAAAACTCGAACGCAATCAAACGCCAGTTAGTTATTAGCCAGGATCATTTAATGATACAATCGCTAATATCACGGATGATATCGCTTATTTATTCACTTGTTCGCGTTTATTCATCGATCTTTGCAACAGCTGTAGCTGCGATAGTTTATCGAGTTGTTTAATTTAATTTACACTCGAGAAACCGGGACGCGAAGCGAGCTTTTTCATTGACGGTATTTTTTTACAGCTTTCGAAGCATGGCTAGCGGTTACTAATCTCCTCTTACACAATCGTTCTTAATTTACGGAAATTAATTGAAAACACAAATCTAAGAGGGGTGCCTTTCTTCCCGGCATCCGTCCGCCGCTCTCCGCCCACGATGCCATTCGCCATCACCACCCACAGCCTATTCCCGCGCTTCGCTCATAATTCTCGGTAATTAATAATCTGCAACAAGTAATAATAAAGCCAGTAATCCGGCTGCGCGCGGCGCCGCGGTCGAGCAGCGTTCTTAATTCTGGATAATTAATGCAAAGACAAACAAGAAGGATTAAAATCGAGCTACCCACCCACCGTTCTTTTTCTCGTTGTTTCTTCGATCTTCTCCCTCTTTTTAACGCTGATGCTCGCTTCTCGTTCTATAATGTTGGCCAAAGATGGCCGACCGTTGCAGCCATGCGAGATATTCGCCACTTCTCCTTTATCTCTTCCCCTGTGTTCGCAAAACTTGTAAAGCTTGGCCATTTTCTTTCTCTGGAGAAAAGACACAAGAGGACTTGTTAAAATGTGTTTGCAATTCTGAATTTATTTTAAATTATCGGATGCGCTGTAAATTTGACGTTCACTTGTAAGTTAATTTAAAGCGAAATTCAATTGTTATTTTTCTAGCACTCAATGTCTGACCGCGAGGCATCCGAGAATCGTTAAACCTCGAGGTTGAATCGCGCGGATCCGGAGTAATTAGAGAGATCGTTAATTCGCATCTAACGTAAGAAGAATAGGGAAGGGGGAGTGTGTTGGCTGCGCGTGCAATGATAAAGTCACAATATTATTATCGCGATCTGTATCGTCTGCCGGCCGTCTGCATAAGACGAGATCCTTTCTCGAGGACGATGGGAACCCGCGCGCGGTACGCCTAGAAAGGAGAGGAGAGCCGGGAAGGAGAGAGAGCAGGATGCGAGCGGGCCCATGGCTATAATCACGAGGCCTCTTGATGGCGAGATACAAATGCAAGTCATCGGGGCCCCGTATTGTATCGCAATGGCGCCAGGCTCCCGTTCCGCGTTTCCCTTTCGGCGTTCTTTCTCCGACGCGTTCTCTATCGTGCCGTGCATTCGACGGAGCCCTAAGAAAGGCTCCCAATTTAAGGCGTTAAATACGCGACTGTTGCGCCGATATGCCGTTGATATCTTACATTTTCTGCCGCGCCGTTCGTTCCCGCCAATCATGATGGGTCGGTGGATACGGTTTGATCGAAACGCGAAAGTTAATTTCTCCTATCATTTAGAAGATAAACGATTCCTTCACAGAATTTATAAATGATACGCGCCATTTGAAATCTTTCTGCTGCACAACTTTAACGATATTAAATTACTAACATTTCTATTTCAATCTGTATTATTTTCCCTAGTCAAAAATTATAGAGTCAATTATTTTTATGAATTATATATCTAATCTCTGTTATATATCTATTATATATCCATGTTATATATCTATTATATATCTATTATATATCTGAATTATATATAAATTGAATATATACACACAATTTTTTTAATAATGTTTAGCTACTTGATGATCAAGCTCTTTGTAAATCTTTTTATCGTAGATCTGCAAGGAATAAAAGCGTAAATCTCACAAGTTTATCGCATTCCCAAGACGAGGAGGATTGTCGACAAGATTCGATCGGAGCGTTTTCTCGTCGACGAGAACGCTCGGGTTGCGTTACGTACTTTTAACAATGGCCCACGCATGTCGCGTCACAGGAGCCAAAATCGATTGTTTCTGCGCGAACCAGTGACCTACATTAAAACAGCTGACTGCGACAGCGAAACCCACGAGTCCCGTTTCGTTCTTTCCCCTTGATTCACCCTTGTTGCGACGATACCGCCGCCCTCGTAAAGAACTATCCCCAAGAGCGCATCTTTTGCCTCCGCCCGATGACTAAAACGCGATACAACTCATCGAGTGAAACAAGGGTCCTTAATCCTTCTGTATTTTTGCCGTTACCCCAGATTGGAAGGTATCGATCTCCCACAGGAATTTATTACACATAACGTTCACATAAATTCAATAAATAATTTGAGATAGATTTATAAATAGATTGATTAGTTGCAAATTGGGAAATTTCTTGAAAAATGTTTTACTTTCTTATTAATCAGAGCGATCGTGTTTCATTATAAGCGACAAGAAGGACTGACAATGAAGGACTTTGAGAGAAAGCCTTATACGAGATATGAAGATTGTAAAGTGCTTGCTTTAATCGATATTGTCTTATAGATTCCTCGTATCGTGTCCTGCATTACGGAAAACATTCGGCACCGCGAGCTCTTAACCATCTCTCTCGGGAGACGCGTTTAAGAATCCCACGTTGTACATGCAATCGCGTGTTCACGTCGAGTAAGCTGTGCCTCGATAGAGCGAAACTTAGTCGTGGACGTGTCGTGCTACCGGCGCACTCAGCTCCGTAAATCCTTTACGGCAACAATTTTATGCGACCGCGGATTTAACGGAATTGATCCGAAGGTCAATACGAATCTCTCTCTCTCCCTCTACTTTGACTATATCGCTATCTTATTATCGTAATCGCTCATATCTGATAGTGGGGATTCGCATTAGGCGATTAGTTTCTTCTATCTCTTTTTATTTCATATTTCTCTGCGTTTGTTTATATAGGATGGTTATTATCTTCACGATATCATTACGCGTTTTTATTTATGAAAATCGATTATGTTTCGCTCGGATTACGCTAATCAATCCAATGGCAAATATATCTAGTTTGATTTACATAGGGAAACTATTCACTATCCGTGCCACACATATAATTCGCAAATATATAATTTACGAATGATTGATTGGCTGGAAATGGCATGGGAAACATTTCGAATATTAGGTACGCGTCGAATTATTGCATTGCGATTAACTAGAGGTAATCATTTATTGGACGATATATATTTTCTCACTGAATTATACGAAAAATCTACGCGGAAAACTTCTTAATCCGTAGGAAAGTCGCCGCATTTGCACCATGTAATTGCCACAATTATGCGTCGCTCGGTATAATATCGCTGGCATATTACGACCTCACATCGGAATGTTGCAGTCCGAACGAATTTCAAGTTTTCGTCGGTGCGGCCGTCGTGTGCAAACTGCACGAAAGGCGTCCTTTCCGCCTCTCGCGAGGCGGCCTGTCACAACGATACTCGGTAATTTCGAGTGATTCGTGGACGACGTCAGCGAGCATATCGCACCCCTTTCGCGAGAGAGGGTTTTCGTGCGCACGCTAGCCACTCCAACTCGTTACACACGGTAATTAAACGACGCACGAGACCACCCCGAGAAGCTAGGTGGCAGTTAGAACTTGAGCGTTTAAGAGGAATCAAGTCGTTGTTAGAACTCGACTCGCATACGTTTATTTATTCGGATCGATTGCGCAAACGTCGCGATTAGCATCGGCCATAATTGATATGATTTTTTTTTAATTGTTTACGAGTTTGCATAGCGTTACAAAGGGATATTTAAGTACGATCGATAGTCTAGAGGCACGGTTCGAGCACGTTTCCACCATACGATGTGGGCTATGGCGGTAAAATCGCGATTGTTTGCGACTCTGCTAGGGCGAAATCGGTGCCGATCGAGAAGGCAGTGGCAGCTTCTTTCGAGCGAGGCCGTCTGTTTGGCTCGCGTGCCGCCAAGTTTGGCGTAACGTCGTGCGTCAATCAAAATCGGGGCTCTCGAGTAGCTGCTCCTATAGTAATGATCCCCGCGCGAGTCGATGTCGAGTCGATCCTACGTACATGGACGCCTGATAGCCCCTATGATATACCCTTGAAGGGTGCCCAGACTGCGGAGTCGTCAGCCCAGTCAGTCGAGCGGTGTTTGCCGGTTTTGTCGGGCGAGGAGCCATCTTTACACGCGTGCGGTCCGCTCGCGTGATGCACGCATGCCACCTCTCCTCCTTGGTATTCCGCTCCTTCTTCCTTCGCGGGGCCCGTCGACTATAGTTTTCTCCCTTTCTCTCTCTCCCTCTCTCTCTCTCTCTCTCTCTCTCTCTCACACACAATTCTATGTATATCTTCGCGGATGCCTTCTTTACCTCAACTTTACGTGCGACCGTTTACGCGCTTTTCCCTTTCGCACACGAATGTAGGCTTACGGGATAAACACCACGTGATTGCAAGATATCGATCGAACAAGTTATGCGGGAATCTGCTCTTAGATTTTTGATAGTCATTATAGTGTTTTTGATAGAAAGAGAGAGAGAGAGAAAGAATGGAAAAAAATAACTAATATCGACCGTCGCGTGGACTTAAATTGGATGATCCATTTACCTAAGTTGTATAGTAAGCGCCGATAATGAACACATGAAATTGGTCGCATTCGGGACTAATAATAACTAGATACATCACATCAAGCTATTGATGAACCATGACTGTTAGTTTTTGAAAAGGAACCGACAATATTATTTTCGAATTGTGTCCACACACATCTGTTTAACAATTCCAGATGCAATTTATACAAGATTATAGGCATAATTTCAAAACAAATATTGGCTGTTCCTTCTCTAATTAATAGTCATGATGCATGAATAGCTTCGTGTGATACGTCTAGTTATTATTACTAGCCTTGAATATGACCAATTTCACATATTAAGGCATTATTGACGTCTGTTTATATTTTTGCTTAAGATTTTATCATCAAATTAAATATCTTCTAAATAAAAAAACAGATGCATATTGGTATACATTGAAATAGATAGTAATACACGATTGTATTATCATTTCATAACGTTTCGATAACGTAAGAATCGGTAAATGATCGAGTTCATTTATTAAACTCGTGTAAAAAAATATATATATTCGACTATGATTCGTCAAGCATCGTTTTTGGAATCAACCGAAATCGCCCTTTGATTAACATGGCATCACAATCTTAAGATGCTGAACCGAGAAGGGAACCGGCTCTAGGTCGACACGCCTAGATTTCTAATGTAATCTTGAGGAATGAATCATCCGATTCCATCTTTCTTCCTCTCTTCTCTCTAAGCGATTCGTATCAACAAAAAAGGAGAGATACTCCAGTGCATATGCCTCTAGTCCAAGTATAATAATATGCAAATAATACAAACTCGCCCGGTCTATGACCTCTGCTAACGATGAAAAAAAAGCGTATCCGATTGTTTCAATTTTTTATTTCTTCCTCAACTATTTGAGTATCTAATTTTGATTGGCATTTCTTCAAAGCGCCGACTAGGAATTCTTAGGCCACTTCGTTTTGTTACTCAAGTTAAATTCAATTTGTAATCAAGGACATCAACTATACATGCGCGCGGTGGATTTCTTGTACGATCGCCGGCAAGTTCTTGGTGCGCGTTCGACGAAAAAGATTCCTTCTCATAATTAATTTGTGTTTTTCCATCTCGAGGATCACTTCGTCCTATCAACGGTCGTGTCTAACCGGTCGGCGCGCAATCTTCTAATTTCTGCGCGTCCATGCACATCACACACTCGAGATAATAGCGAATAATATGTAATTATATCATTGTTCGGAATTAGCTGCCAGCCGTTGTTGTTGCATACAGTTCGGACGCCCGCGAACGAGCACTCGAGGTGTTATTAGCGCTTGACATTGATACATCCGACCACAGATCGTGCTCGCAGTGGCGTGGATATTGCGTTATCCGCTTGCTATACCCGATCGAGTTCGTCGATCGCGCCGATGCCGATTTCGCAGGCAGGTGTTTGCCGTATTTGTCGCCTCGATGAGGACGATAACGAATTACGAGCGAATTAATTAGGGCGGATGCAACGAGTGGCTCGGAAATAAGAAATATTTTTAATAACTTGAAAATATTATTGTGCTGTAAAAAACTCGGGAGGGGAAAACAAATTAATGTCGCGATGCAATCGATTTTTAATATTTCGGGAATAATCAGGATAATTTTCGATCGAGATGGAATCGAACGAAACGATCTGTTGGAATGCGATTTTAACTGTTGCACACATCCACGAGCGAACATAGGCATGTAATTACGCGGGATTCTGGCTCTCGAAAGCGTTCGCTATTTATCAACGTCGCTCGTTATGGCATCTTCTCGGGGTAGAGCAATCTGGCAAAAGTGGAGGAAATAATCGCGGGGGCCATTTCGATTTAATTGTCAAAATTTCGAGATTGGCACACGCAGTTTATATTCATCGAAATCGCTGACACATAACGTTAAATGATTTAATCTTCCCGACATGGAGCAACGATAGGATCGCATCCTGCTGCAAATAAATTATATCATAATTGTGCACAATCATTTGACGTTTTGTAAGTGGAGTTATGTCCGTAGTTACGTGTTTAAATTGCCACAATTATACCAACTTTACGCTTTCCGGTCATGCCTGCCGATCGCGATAGTTTGCTGCCGATTTCTTTCCGATCCCATTGACGATCTGCGATCGTCGAGAAAGTTGGCGCGCATATCATGCATATCCTGAACGAAAGAAAGCAAGGACGAGAATCCTCGCGCGCGGTATGTCTCGCTGGCGATTATTATCGCCTGACACAGGCCATAAAGTACATTTTAATTCGCGCACATCGCGAGATAAGACCGACTGGCTAACCGTGCGTGCTCGGTACGTATCCAGAGAGGGTGTATACGATATGCCGCGCGATCGTGGGACAATCAGACTTGCAAAAACGGGACTTAATTGGGCCTTTAATCGCGGCGGAATGATGATTAATCGCGGAATAGTCGGGCGTAATCTGGGTACGTATTCGAAAACGGGCCGCAAGATAAATCGCGGGTATCCTCGAGGCAGGAATACGGCTGTACGTGCCAGAAAACGATCGTAACTTAAACACCTGCGAGCCTCGTACGTACGTGTAATACCTCTCGCTGAATTATTTATCTATCGACGCGGATGATAGATATCGAACTCTCCTCTCTCTCGCGAGAACTCGAGAAGAACCGTACGACGATGAAGCGCGTGCCTAAACGTATCCGAGTGTGTGTTGCCGTTAACTTAATACGCGGTTTCGTTCGTATATAAACGTGTAGCCCAGGCTTCTCGTCGAGACTCGATCGTATCTCACGCCGTCTAGAAGTTTAGACACCCGTTGCCCGCGAAAATATCAGTATTGTATAAACTTGATCCGAGCGCGCGCGCGCGCGCGCGGGGAGATCGAGGGGGATCCTATACACGCGATGTACGTATTTATGGGAATCTTCTGCTCGGCCAATTTCGGATATGAGAGCGAGCTAAAGAAAGCGGACGCAGAAATAGGAGAGCGAAGAATTCCGCTCCGGTCGTCGAGAACGAGCCGAGTTTTGTCGGCGCGAATATTTCGTTGCTTCACTCTCATTCTTCCCTCTTTCCACTCTAGACGGACCGTACCATCTGCCCCTCTTTCCCGCCTTTTCGACGCGTTTCTTTTTTTTCATTTTCATTTTTTGCAGCGTGCGTATCCGAGAACGCCCTCCCCGCATTGCGAGCTTTTAATCGAAGCGTCTAAAATAATCTTCAGACGTTTAATACCGATCACGCATTTATTATAGACTAATAACAAGGATATTTAAATTGTGTGTATGGAATTATTTTGATTTGAAAAAATTGTCAGTCTGTATATTTGAAGCTCACGACAGGGACTCTTCGATACCCCGCTTTCGATGAACCGCGAGACGATGACGCCGAGGACGCGACACGGCCGCGTATTTCAGCCCCTTAAGAGAGTTCGCAAACGAGCTGCCGCCGTTAATGAGGCGATATTTCAGTTTTTGAATAACTGACCTAACCCGGGAGAGAGCGAGAGAGAGGATACGCGTCGAACCGGTTCCGAGAGAGCAGTCTCGGCCGCGTCTACCCGTGGAAACATATGTCTCAGAGCACCCTCCCTCCCCTCCCCCCCCTCTGCTCCCTCACCTTTGTCTGGCGCTTTGTACGCGCGCTCGTTCCCGATTTTATCGGCTCGGTACTCATAATTCGCGCGTTGCATGCGTATCTGCTCATCTGGTCTAGAGTATCTTCCTATACCTCAGCCTTTTCCCCCTTTCGCTGCTGCTTTTATCGGCCGCGCTGCATACATCATCCGGTCGATTCGGTACCTAATGGCCGTTTCGGTCTCGGACGTGTAGGTACCTACCTACGCTTCGATCGTCTCCTCCCCGCCGCCCTGTTCTGCCACGGAGTTTCCTTGTCGAATCTCGTTTTTCTCGCACACGCGTAACAAGAGCGCGCGCACGAGTGCTCGATAAATCGTGCAAACGCGATGAAATACTTTTCCTACCTTCCTTCTCGCGCCACTAGATCGACGACTCGAGGTTCGAGATCGATCTCGACGAGGCGGGATGTTTTTTCGTTTCGAATCCCGATAATTTCTCTTATTAATAGATGTTTCATCAGCCGGACCAGGCGAGAGGCTGCTCTGTCTCGCGACGAAAGGTTCGGACAAGTAGCGAGAGGGACGAAGAAAAGAGCGCCAGGTCGATCGAATGAGGTTGCTGCGGGCAAACAAGAAGCAACGGCTGCCGTTCGGTGTATATACAACTTAGTAGCGTAGAGAATGAAAAGAAGAAAGATCAGGCGCATCGAGCATCGAGCATCGAGCATCGAGAGAAAGAGAGAGAGGGAGAGAAAGAGCGAGAGAGATGGTCGATCGAGGGACACGGGCGAAAAAGATTCACTGCCGATCAGATATCGACGAATCGAAATGAAAACCAAACAAGCCCACCTCCCGCCAGCCTGATCCTCGCACCGCCGCGCCTCGCTTCATCGATAATTGATAGAATAAATTAAATCATTTGTCTTGGCGGGAAATTAAAAAGGTAATTTATATACGCGGATAGCCGGGGCGTACCTGGCCTCAGTCTCTCGATTGAGAGAAAGAAAGAGAGGCAAGCAGACTACACACCTACACGTGCGGCTCTATTCGTTTCCTCGTGGAGCATTAGACGTGCGGAAGAAACGGTCCCGGGATGCATCATTTGGAATTACCGAGTGGACCACGGACGAGAGAGAAAGAAAAAGAGAGAAGTAGATGCGAGACAAAGAATATATGCGAAGGGGTGGAGGATAAGAAAAGAGCGAGAACCATACGAAGTGGTGGATGGTGAATTGTTTTGTTTTTGGCTCGTCTTTCGATTTATTCCTCGCTGATGAATCAGGTGTGGCTTTTTCTCTTTCTTCCTCGACCGAGAGCGAGATTACTTTTGTGGGCGGGTCGCTTTCTGTCAGTGCCTCCGAGGTTACATCCAGGTATAAAGAGCGAGAGGGGGAGAGGGGACGGAGAAAGAGAGATACTTTCGCGCTACGTTCGGCCTGTCTCTACGGCAACTCTTCGCGCGAGTTCTTCTCCCAGCTTGTCTTCCTGATTTGATGTAAATTGGAACACGGAGGATAGCGATGGTACTGGTACCCTCTCGCGCGAGATATCCGATACTCTCAAGCACACGTATCAATCTTTAACGTTATATTCCAGTGGCGCCAACACATTCTCGTGCTATCGAATTCTCGCGAGCGAAGCATCTATTATCAATATGATTTCTGTCGTTCTAATAAAAAAATCGATACCCACGCGAGATGAAAATTTATCAGAATTATGAAGGGTTAACGAGATCGACAAACGAATTTCATCGCGTTCCGAGTCCACGATGCGGATCGCCCATCGAGGAGGATAAATCCATGGTTCAACGAGGTCGTAAAACGCTCGTGCAACCAGACAGGGAACGGGGCACTGTTTTCTACGCGGACCTCGACGGAGGCGGTTCCGGCGCGAGCTCACGTGTTTGAAATTACAATAAATATTGAGCGCCAATTAGAAGGAATGTTTTCACAGATGATACGCGCGCCTGATATACACCAGTCGTGTGTGTACGTGTGTGCATGTATGCTGCAATATCTCGCGAGGAAGGGGGAGGGAGAAAGGAGGAATCGTACCGCCGTGATCGTCGTCATCGTCATTATCATCGTCATCGAGCTAGACACGCA
Organism: Camponotus vicinus; assembly: GCF_025532165.1. Lineage (NCBI taxonomy): Eukaryota > Metazoa > Arthropoda > Insecta > Hymenoptera > Formicidae > Camponotus > Camponotus vicinus. The sequence continues at coordinate 10,163,703 of NW_028141980.1, forward strand.
GTAATGTTGAGCGCGGCGCCTCTGATGATATTGGTTTAGGCGTACACCGCCTGCGATTGCTAATAAATAACGAGAGGAGCTCGCTGAGCGTCGGGGACGGCGAGGGAACGATTACCCGGCTTTGAGGAGGAGAAGGAAAGCGTACTGTGGGTCCGGGATACGCGTAAGGAAGAGAACGAGGAAGGCCCTGCTTTGACGGGCCGACGTTCGGCCATGGCCCGGCCGTCTGTTTTCTCAGGCAACAACAGAAAACGAAATATATGCGTGCGAAACGCAACACGTTCTTTCTCTCTCTCTCTCTCTCTCTCTCTCTCTCTCTCTTGTTCTTCCTCTTTCTTCGCATCTCTTCCTACTTTACTTCATTCTGCACTCTCTGCTCCCTGTCTATCCACCACGTCACCGTCTCGTCTCTGTCTTACCATCCCTACCGCTCTATTGGGATGCAAAGCGCGAACGCGGTGTGGATCGTTAAATTTGTTTTCAGCCGGGCATATCACATAAAGGCCAATCGTTGTAGATTACTCCAAGTATCGGTAACTGCAAAAATAATTAAATCAAATCATGTAATTAACAGACGTTTATAATTAATGGATGTCACGACTCTTGGCTATTTCGAGAATTTTGTTGAAGAGCTCATGATTCATGTACGATGATACGTGGACAGGTGAGAAGTCATTAGTGGAAAGTTGACAATGGCTCGGCGATACCCTCCGTAAGAATTAACGCGAGCGAGAGAGAAAGAAGGAAAAAAAGAGCGAGAAGGCAACAGCCCTCGCATGAAAAGTTAAAGGGCCAACAAACAGGAGAAACAAAGCTCGGTCTCGAGAAGCGGCAGCGAAGGACGATTTGTTCGCGCCGCGGGAGTTCGGCTTAACGAAAATAAGCTAACTTCTCACATAATTCACTGGGGACTTGGTCCGAGGGCCCGGAGCCCTCCCTCTACCTCCTCCCCAAGAAACGAGCCAAACGGACGAATACAAATAGAAATCATTAATGGTTTTGTTTCGAGAGCTCGGTCCCGGCCTCGAGCCAGAGCGGAACGATAATGATTCGTTAATGATTGCCCGTGCCACGTCGTCGCTATTCGATTCTCCCTTCGTAAGGTGGAAATGACTTTGTCTTGTACCGACCGCAAGTACAAACGCCGTGGATGGCGATGGAACAATCGGGATTTCACGCGGATCGAGTAACATCGTGGTCTCGACTCGAATTATCGAGACTACGATGTATAACGGACAGAAAGGAAGTCGGAGCAGGTAGCTCTCGGCCCCTTAAAAACACCGCGTCGTACATCATCGACTTTTCAGCACAAATGTTCCAAAGTGTTTTAAACTACGTGCGTTATAAGCGATACCACACCGGCCTTCTCGTGATAATTTCCTCATGAACAGATCCGTCCTTGTTTGTTACGATCTCAATTTACTGTGTCCTTGAGTCACGTCGTGTCACGTTTATTTCTGTCAAATGGTTGTTCGGTCATTTTAAGACCGCTGTAATTTACACAAGAGCCTTCTGAAATTGATTCCAAGGTAGAAATCGCTTCGATCGATTCGAAACATTTCGCACGATAATCGCACGCTCGATAGCTTTTCACTTTGATTTCTCAACTTGCCGATCTAAAAACGATCGCCGGATACCGCCGACATACGGTTCGAGACATCGGCACGTTGGGGTTTACAGAGTACATACGTGAAAGCATTTCTTCCCAGCAGCCAGTCGTATCGATCAATGACAAAAATGTTTCGAACAATACGACCCCGTTTCTTTATTATAGTCATCAGTCATTCGATATAAATATTAAATTCGCTAAAAAACTCGCCTCGACGGCTACGAGAGGTGGGGTCGAAATTGCACCGTCAGCCTGCGGCACAAAGAATACACGAGAGAGCAGCTGACCGATATCATCGATCGAGGAGGGGTGCGTCGATCTTGGTGGATTCTGTACGATTTCAAATCGACTTTTGCGATTGCCATCTAATAAAAAGGGATTACACGCGATGCGCGAAAGATGGAAGCCTCAACTCGATTTTCATCAATTACATTCGCTCACAATTTTATATATCAAATTATAAACGTCAAATTTGACTTAAATCAACTCTGCATGTATATCTTCTTAAAATATATATTTTTTTTCATACGTATTGTTGAGGGAAGCAAGTTGAAACATCAGAGCGTGTTGAGAGTGTCAATATTTTATTGTCATTTGCGTGAATATCCTAATTATCGGGTGGCCTGCGCATGACAACGAATCTCGATGGCAAGGAGGCCCTGTAAATTGCATCCAGAAGCAACGGTCGCGTCTCTTCCGAGTCCTTTCGAGGCAGGGGAATCATTGTGGCCGCTAGGAACAAAAGGAATTTCAAAAGAAGTAGCCGAGGGAGCCCATTGTCGTGGGAAGCGGTCGTTTAGCGTTCGGTAATGAAGAACATTTGAGAGAGAGAGGACGCGCGAATGCCCCGGGAGGAAACAACGAACGTGTCCGCAACTGAACGCGCACCTCATTCGAGCACCTACGAGAAGAGCACTTTAGGAGAGCGGGATGCCGGCTGTTTTCTCTCTCGCGTCTCAGTTAAACAATGCGTTCGATCCTCGATAATAGCTTTATAATTACGAACGCGACAGAATGGATCGAGGAATCTTTTCTTCTCAGCTTTTAGAGCAGTCTGGATATTCAAGATCCTCTCGAATTCACTTATTCGATATAATCATATTCGCAACGGTCACATTTTTTTTACTCTTTATTAATCCATCTTGATGAAGAGGTAAATTTTAATTCCACGGAATATTATCTGAAAATGTCTACATTTTGCGCGTTCGAATCGATGGAGGAGAGAAATCTCTGGCGCGTTTCTTCCACGACGCGATACGTGCATTCGCATTTACGTCCTCGATAACCAGGATTTCACGGCGGCCGATGATGGCGGGAACACATTGAACCGACCTCGCTCGAGAAACGGCTCGCCGTAATCGTTTCAGATAGAAAACAGGAAGCGCGCGAGTGTCTTGATCGACGAGCGAGCGAGCGAATGCGCTTACCAGCGTCTAAGGCAACGCGCTAAATAATCGCTTCTGTAGGCATAAGCGAACACAATGGTACTCGGCATTAATTAACGTACAAATTAGCATCACCGGGGTTAGCGAACAGAGCCGTGATTACGTTTTAATGATACCAACCGTCAGCAGCTGCGATTCCTCGGGTTGTTTGCAGCGTCGAGCAGGCTCGCGTAGAGATATCCGAGGATTGTCTATTCCATTCTTTGTCTGTCTCCATTCTTTTTTTTTCCATATAACTTGTATTGTCTCCCTCTGTCTTGCGCACGAATTTTTCCTCATTCCACGCGAAAGAGACGGCGATGGCAACTTGAAAGTATCGAACCGCCGTCGTAAAAGCGGCATTCTATATATTAAATTCTTGCGAAAGTTGGCGAGTCCATGGTACAGCTACAGGTCGTTTCTCTTAGCCTCTTTTTCTTGTATCTACTACGACTGTTACATTGCCAATGCACACTTTTGCCAATTTCTTATTTCACATTCCGTCGCAATGTGTCCTTTTGAGATAGCAATAAACATATAATTATGTTACAATCGTTATAATAGTCACCTTCCTTTCTCCAAGTCTCAAAGTTAATTCCGCGAATTTATAATTTATAATTTTCTTGTCCGGTTGTGAAATATCGCGGAAACGTTGCCGGTGCAATTTCACCGCAGACGACACGAGCGCTATTCGCTAATTTGCATACGCAATTATAATTTTATTTCGCATCGTGAATACATAGCAATTTATTAATTTTTCTCATAAACATGTTATTTTTATGCGTGATATATCTTTGTTTTCTTCCGCGATTTTCCTGCGGAAGCTCGGTTTTACCGCAGATCCCGTCGACACGTGAATGTATAACATTGCGATAATTTAAGGCGCGTCCTTCCTATTCTCTCGGTCACGCTCTCGCGCGCGTAACACGCCGATGCGTTCGTGGCACGTGGTGCACGCAAGACATTTTGGCTCGCTGGAGGCACACGAATTAAATGATTACGTCGCTAGACATTTTTAATTGCAAATTATGCAAATTGCTTGCACAACTTTCTATTCAACGATCGATTTTCAATTGATACCGTTATTTTAAGTGTTATTTTAGACAGAACTTTGCAGACAAGATATACAGGGGATAGACAAAATAATGTGAACACCTGAGAAATAAATATTATATTTATTTATTAATGAGATATTGGGCCACCATTTGCTTTTAATATAGTTTCAATTCTTCTTGAAATAGAATCATACAATTTTTAAATAATCTGTGGAATATTATCCCATTCTTCTATCAAATAATGCCATTCTTCAAGATAACACACTCATACACACAGTTAGGAAAGTTCAATCTTGATTTAAACAGCATCAAAATGAACTTTAATATTTCCTTTGACTAGCACAATTACTCAATTTAAATATCATCGAACTACTATGGGCAGTTTTGGAAAAAAAGTGAGAAGCCCTGGAGACTATTCAAAAATTGTATGGTTTAGTTCTATTTCAAGGAGAATTAAAGGAAAATGATGTATTATTATTTTGTCCATTCTTTGTATGTATGTATGTATTATTTGCGTGCTTAGTAGTATAATTTTTATAATCCATTATGAATCTTATATCTCTAACTGTTAGAAACTTGTAATGAAGTCATCACTTAATCATTTCACGCTAACGCCGCTAATAATCGTAGTAGCGTGTGAGTAACATTAAATTTTCCTGCATTTAATACTCGTTTAACTGATAACGAGTGCTACCGTGTGAGCATCGGAGTTGGCTTCTTTCCGGAATGCCCGTGCGTTCTTAATTAGTTTCCTCGCCCTCGACATTGTAACGCGCCTAAGCGAGGTTGTTAATACGCGAGTCGTTAATACGGTCAGCCTGGAGCGCATTAGCGTTACGCGTGCACTCTTTAAGCTTTCGTGCGTTTAGGCATTAGCATACGTTCATGTACGATGAATGCATCCTGGCCGTTCCGTAAAAGGACAGGCAGAGTGCGAGCGAAAAAAAAAGAGACCAAACTCCCTGAATTACTTCCCTCAATTTCTCGTATGAATTCGCCTTTCAAAGTTTCAAAGTACCTTTCAAAGTTTCATTCGCGAGATACCGCTACGTGTACCGTTCCATCGTAATGTCACGAGTGCCGCAACGGAATTCACCTTTGCCGAAGTATCGATCGTGCCGTTGGTAAAAGTCGGAGCGTCATGCCGAATAGTGCAGAGGAGAATTTCCGTTTTCACCTTCCACTTTAGACGGTGGCGAGGCGCACCTTCATTATTAAACTACATCCTAGACGCTGAAATTACGAGGTGCTATGCCAGACGTATTTTTCTCGTGTTCCTTATCGTTCCTTGTCATTCTCGACAGTTCGTATATATTCCTTTACCGCGATCTTTTTGTTTTTTACGTTCGCAAAGAGATGATAATTATCTATCACGATTACATTATCCGTCGCACGTTTCCTTCCATCTTCGGTTAACGTGATTTTCTCCACAATTTGACTGTCATGATAACACGTGGCTATGTAAAACGTGAGTTACGTCAGAAACGTGTGTTATATCGCGCTATGCGTGCATCATGGATCGCGTTGCTTCTGCTTCGTGCCGTTTAATATGTACGAGATGACGTATGTACATATTAATATGAGCAAGTCTGTCGCTTCTCCAGCGACGAGTCATTATTTTCGAAAATTCTGCGTTAAAGTAAAAAAAATTGCCGGTATTCGGAGGTTACGGGTGTTAACGAGAGTAAAAGGGAAATCGATACTTTATGGATTAGCGTCGCTAATGATGATTAGCCGTGTAATTTCGTCAACGCGAGGCTCTCGTGGCGTTCTTCGCGCCAGCCGGCGCGAATAAATCGTCGGTGATGTTTCTTCCACTTACGTGCGTACGTACGGGTCTCTCTTAAGATCTTAAGCGCAACGGAGCTTGGGAGTTATGGTAACCGTAAATAATCCCACGGGTACGGTAATGGCAATACCTGAGCGCGCTGGGTATCGTGATTGTGCGCGATGCGCGGCTATTTACTCGCGACTCGTCTCGACTCGAGACTTCGGAGATGGACGCTGTTATTATAGACATTCCTTTTTATCCGGCGCCGGATGCTTATCGGCGACGCTTATTTTTCGCCGGCCATGGTAAACGGGCTGCCAACGGAGATCGAGAACGCCACGGATACCGTATGTGCTCCAACGTTAATAACACGCGTCTTCTCCTCACAGTGATTCCGCTCGTCTCGGCCTCAGCCCCCTCCTTTCTCATCTTAGAAATTTTAGAGTCGCTCTTCTACCTTTACATCATGTTTCAGCAACGCGTCAAGTCTGTCAGACTTGTCAAAATTAAAATTCCTCCATTTTTAATTTTACAAGATCCTGCATCTCTTTTAATATTTCTTCTCGAAATACAATCTATTTAATTTCCTTTCTGCATTAAACTAATGAGTCTTCGGCCGATATTGAAATGCGCCCTCGTGTCTCGTACAAGAGGGTGCAATGTTTTGTTCGGGTTAACGCGCGCCACGTAAGTCCACGTGTAACCGTGTTTCGGATTGAGATGCCTGCCCTTAATATTTCACGCGCTGCACGCTTGACGATACCTGAAAGGGCACCGCACTCTATTTTCGGCCCGCTCCTGTCATCCTGTCGCATAATCGCCCCGCGGGTGTCACCTCGCGTTTAAAGAGGTGCCCGATTTCACGCCCCCGTCGATCGCCACGGGTGGCCGACATTCGGTTGCGCGACAGTCCTCATCCGGGCGATGCCCTAAACGCATCCTGAATGCTCTCTAAACCTCCGAGAACCGCCTCTAGAATGAAAGAGAGAGAGAGAAACAGAGGTAGACGGAGAGATTCGCTGCTACTTACGCGCTACTGTCATCGTCTCTGTCGTCGGTCCATCTGCCTTCCTCTTTCTCTCTCTCTCAGCTTCTCTCTTTCTCTTGCAAATATCGCTCACGCCCCGATTATCGCGGTAAATAGCAGGATTTTACGCATCCCCGAATTATCTCGGATCCGCGTCGGAAAAAGAAGCCATCAGCAGGAGGGTAACGGCTTCGATCGTACTTATTGACATATTGTCATCCTTTTGTCCGCGAGATGCTTATTTCTTTTTTATTCGAAAATGTGACAAACGGATACTGTGTAAAACGTGGATAGAGAAAGATAACGATATTCCTGTCTCTCGATGCGTGTTTTACGTATACTCAATTTATTACGAGTCGAACGGTATTTTCTTTTTCTGCGCGCGAGAATTGTTCTAACCATCGGATTTCACGATCCCGGTTCTTCCGCGCCGTGAGATATGTTTCATCAATCATGTCGTAGAAACTCCCGCAACGTTGTTCAGCGGAATCACGCGTGCGCATCCAAGAGCGCGTGTGCTCGACCGGCTGATTTGCCTCGCGGAAAAGAGGAACACGAGCGCGCGCGCGCGTTATATCTTTCGCTCCGACAAATTGCCCTTAGCGCTATCTCATCGCAGCTTCCGGTAGCGTTAAAACTTCTGGCGCTCGTCGCACACTCGTCTATGGTGAGTAACGGAACGGGGAAGAAGGAGAGGGAAGAGTAAAGAACGAGAGAAAAAGAATCATATCCGTTGTGTGTGTGTGTTTGCCCAAGATTAACTCAATAAATAATAGCGGCATGACACGGCGGGTGTTCCGCCTCTTCGCTTTGTTATCTCGAAATGCGAAGGTGTTTCGGTCGCTTCGAACTGCTCGTTATCTACGTGCGTTTCCTCTACTTTCGCTATCGAAGAATACCATGTCGAGCGCATCGTATTCTTCAAGTAAAATTTACTTCGCGAAATTTGATTCCGCTCTTTTATATAACATGTATATAACATGTATATAACATGAATATAACATGTATATAACAAGTATATAACATGTATATTATTACATAGATCGCTGAAAAAATGTTTGCTCGCGAAATTCTTTTGCTCTGCCTAAAATTATTGTCGCGGGATCTCGTCGTGACGTCACAACGTATATTACAAACGTCCGCTTTCCCCCGGGTCTGCCCGAGACTTGGCGCAATAATCGCGTTTAAAACGCATTCGTTTCAATCTCACTCCGGGGTGCCCGGTCGCTCGCGAGAGAGTTTCCTCTTCTTGCTCGGCTGGGCGAGAGATGAAATGGAAATGCAATAAAAAGTTGTAATCGAGAGTCGGCGTCGGTTATATACCCGGAATACCCGGGGGAGACCGGGCGAGCTGGATAAAAGCTGGCGCTTGTGCGGACAGAACTCTCGCCTCGTTCTTCTTTCCCTTTTTTTTTCGTTCTCTCCCCGAGAGAGAAAGAAAGAGAGTGAAAACGCATTCGATACGGAATAATGCCGGAGTCTTATTATTCCGACGCGAACTGTTTAACGTCTAAAGAGGTCCAATTTCGCAGAGTTAATCCTTGCAAATGGACCTCATTGCCTCGCCAACAAGATCTCGTCTCTCTTTTATTCCCCCGACTTTTATTATCGCGTTCTGAGAAAAAAACGGGCGATTGCTTCCGCCTCCGAATCGTATACTCGACGCGTAAACTTTTCAAGTTCCGAATCTCCCTAAAATTGCTTTTGCCGGAAAATCGAGACGTCTTGGCTCGATCGAGAGCCAAGTTGGATGTTTCATCTCGTGCTTCTCAATTTGTCTTCGGACGCTACTGGAAAAAAATCATTTCGCCCACGCAACGGAAGGGAAAACTGGACCTCGGACGATCTTCTCGGCGTTCGATTCAATTTGTCGGGTCGAGGGATCCGGTCGCGGCGAGTCCGGAATTGAAACATCCGACGACGACTCGCGCAGATATTGGGAAATAAAATAGCTCGCATATTTTCGTACAAGGTCGAGACGAGAATATCGGGTCCTCCCCGCTCGTGCTCCTTGGATTATCGCTTTCCTGTTCGCGGCGAGAACGACGCTGCGGAATTATAATACGACGGTATACAAACGAGTTGGCGTTTTCGGTTGTAATTTATTCGAGGCCACCCCGTAATTAGCGGGACGACCCGACGGGCATACTATTCCCACTCCTGTCGCGTTCCCCGGATTCCATTTATCACAAATCAGCAGCTGCCTCGGATACCCGTGGCCCCGCTTGCGGTGTGCTGTCATGGTGTCGGACATGACATTCTGATAAAGCTCGTGAGCAAAATTAGAGTTTTGCGTTTTGTTTTTCCCCTTTCCAATACTTTACACGTTAATTGGAAGCGTAATCTTTATTCCCAGCTGGTATACATCTTGAAACTTTTGACACGCATCAAAAAATTGCGGATATGCAAAACAATATTTTTTAAAATATTCGAAAACAATCATGAGATACAATTTTGTAAGAGGATTTTAATTTTAACCCTTTGCATTCCATAGGCGTACATATTATAAAAAAGATATAATGAAATTATTTATGATATTATATTTATTTTTCAATCAATTATAATGAAATTATTTGAGAGCAAAGCAATGATGATAAAATAATAGATTTTTTTATTTGATGTAATAACTTGGAGTTGCTGGTAGGTCATGTAATAAAATTAGTTAAAGTTGGAGTGTAAAGGGTTAAATAAACTATACATTTCAACTCCATTGTGCATACAGATCGCGAATTAAAGAAAAATTATACAGAAAAAAATCGGAAGAGATATATCAAGTCGTATAAACAAAACTACACACGTTTATGCTTGTACAACCTGTAGAATCTCATTCTCACGGGCGAGATAAATTTAAACGGAATGATATACGATATGTAGAGTCGGAAGGAGCACGCACCAAGGTACCCAAAACGAATGGCAAACGCAGAGACATTATTCACGGCGTCACGCTCACCTCCTTTCGTTCCAAACGCATTCGGTTGAAGCTCGTCGAGGGTGGATCACGCCCGGTCGACACTCGACAGCGAGGAGGAATCAGGATGTCGAATAGCTCCAATTTCCTCCCGTCTCGCTCGCGCTTCCGCGATCGACGATTGCCGTTTCTACGTTTCTCTCTTTGTCGTCGCCGCGCCGAGAGAGCAACAGCAACAGGTGTCCGCGGGGACATTCGCAGAAACTGCGAGGGATGCGAGGGAGAGGGTGGAAACGGCGCGGGCAACCGGGCGCTTCGAGAGAGAGAGCGAGGGAGAATTCCTCCTCTTTATTTATGAGCTTTTTATTCGACTTGTTGAGCTCTCGCTCTCGCTTCCTTTCTCGTCCTCTCGACGAACGCGAGTACGAATCCAGCGAGAGAAAGAGACGGAGGGAATGGGAAAAAGGGCGGAAAGTAGCGCCCGAGAGGGTGCCGGAAATCTCTCGTTTGCCAGGGGCGGAAAAAATGCGACATTTTTCCGCGTAGCTGGTAGGGTCGCGCCCGCCGATTTTTCGCATAAAGAGACAGAGTGACAAAGTCGCGGCTTTTACCCGTAAGCCGAATATATATCCGTTGAGAATAACGCCGAGCACAAACGTGCATTAATTAATTTCGCGTTTCGAGACATTAGAATTTTTAACACCGAATGCCGACTTGGTGCCTCGTTCGAGATTGTGTGTTAACGCGCGTCGGGCGAAAAATTCATAAATATTTAACAAAACTATACAAGATTGCCGCGGTCGAGCCATCCGCTTGACCCAGTTTCCCGAATACCAACGCGCGCCTTTAATATGCGGTTATAGCTCTCTTCACCGAGATAAGGATAATAAAACGGCCGGTCTTTGCACAATATTCGCCAACTATCTGCGCATAATAAATGTCGGTGGAAGGAATCTTGGCACACAGACGAGAGATTAAATCCGCCTCCGAACGAAGCGCGGCGCGCGATCTTTTAACGATTCCCTCCCCCCCCCTTTCCCCCGCCTTTCCTTTATCACACGCGCAGGTGTAATAAAATTTTCAACTCCGTTATCCGGAATCGCCGGTGAAATCAAGCACGTTTGCAAGCAGCGCAAGAGATGCTGCATCCAGGAGTCGGGTCTGGCAGATCGTGACAACGATACCGATCCAACGCCACCGACAAAAGGCAGCCCGGGGCGAGGAAAGGGGGAGAGGAAAGGGAAGCCTAGAGACTCGGAATCCCGTCGGTTATTCCGAAGAATATTCTCTCGCACGGTAGGAAGCGGAGTCGCTCTCCCTCCTCCCCCTCGCGCTCTCGTTGGTTTTTCTACCTCCTCCCCTCTCGCAAGTCCATCGGGTTTCAGGTATTATAACACTTAGCCTCGGCTACCCGCCGACCCCTCGCTGCCGCGTTCTTCAGGTATACACAATAGCCATTTCTCTCTTTCTCTCTCTCTCTCTCTCACTCTTGACGACGCGGAGATAGATACGATTTAGGCGTAATCCGTCAAAGAGTTCTTTCAACGTCCGCCAGAACGTTTTATCTATGATCTCCATTAAAGTTCAGTTAACGCCCTCTTGGCCCTCTTTCGTTTTCCCGTCCAGAACCCCCTTCTTTTTCTTCTTTTCCTCGTCTTCCTCGTCTCTCTCTGTTTTCTCTCGCTACGCCTCGGCTCTTCACGAGAGCGGATACGGATTTCAACCGGGGCTTCTCTTCTCCTCCGCTGATTCCTTTCAAAACGCGTTTTCGCGTATGCATCACTATTATCGCTCTGTTACGGAATTCAATGTGAGGCGTGAGCGCTTATTTTCCCTTCACATTTTATACAACTTTGCGATACGCGCGCACGTTAAGTATGCATTTTAGGTTTTATGTAAAACTACTTTCTACGTTTCTCTCTCTAATTGTAAGAGTAAAAAGAAATGTCTCCGTCTCTTTCTTTTCTCTTGCAACACATAACGGAACATTTGTCATAGATGAAAGTTTCCAATAATAGCGAGAAATCGAGCAATCAGCCGCATTAAAGCAGATGCCAGATGAATCGATCTCTAGAAACAACATCCGAGTTTTACAGCTTCCGATTTCCTTTGGTCGCGCATAATTTTCATACACGAGCTAACTACTAATAAAATTATATGTAATTTTTACGATCTCTCTCTTTTTCTACAAAACATGACGGTGGGCTTCATCTAACGCCACCATTTCGCATTTCACCGCGAGGAACGCTAACGACGGGCATTAAAGGCGCGTTTCTCCGACGTGGCGCATTTTTAACCGGCGACCGTTTCGACTTCTCGAGATGTTTCGAAACAGAGCGTGGAGAGCGATATTCGGGCGCCGATGCCGAGGCATTGTATAATTAAAACCTCCTGAATAAAGCAAAACGCAATCTCCCCGGCTCGCGCGAGCAGAGGAGGCGCGTCGTTTAATTTCACGTTCATTACGTCGCGAATGCGTGCGTGCGTGCGTGCGTGCATGCGTATGTGCGTGCGTGCGTATGTGCGTGCTTGCGTGTACGCGCTCTGGGGGCGCGTCTCTCGACGAGCGCAACCCTTCCTTCTTAGATGTAGCCCCCTGGAAAACATCGTCTCTCCTCGCCGTCTCGTCTCCCTCGGCTGTGTTACTCGCGACCCCATCCCTCCACTCGAAAACGTATCGGGTTACCTCCGACATAATTCCGTTAATTATGATTTCGTAGTATGATTTTCCGTCGACTCGAACGAGCGCAATTGCGATTCTACCCTGCCTCCGCTGGGAAAATTATTATTTGACGCGCCGCCTGTAATGTATCGCTATGTAACGCGAGTAGAGTAAACGTATCTACGCACACCCGGTATATTCCGATCCGCAGTTTCCATTATTATAGTAGAATCCATCTCTTTCTCTCTCTCTCTCTCTCTCGTATTCCGCCCGGAATATTATCTCGATCAAACGCGAAGAAAAATTAATTGTTTGGCAAATTTACACATAATTCGATCACGCATCTCTTTCTCCAGCTTTACATTATAATATTTAATTATACGATGACTGTTTTTCTCCCCTTAATTTCGATTATTCATGTCATCTTCGGCGCGACTGTGGAAAATCGGGAACGGGTTAATGCTAACAAGCGGAACAGACAACGGTAGGTGGTACCAATTTAAACCTCATAAATGCAAAATCGCGCGATGATTGCGTTCATAAAGGCCTCCGTTAGTCCGCGTGGCGTCTTGGCGATCTCTCCTCACGACGCTTCTCTCTTGCCGGGATAATTTACATTGATATTTATGCCGTGTCATAACCGAGCCTGTGCCGGGGGTTGCGAAACGGATTCGTACAGCTAATCCCCGCCTCGCCGGGGGGTTGTTTTAATTGAAATCTTACTCGGTTCCTCGGATTCGCGAGCGAGGGCAGAAGACGATGCACTCCACGAAAAGGGGTTAACGAGGGAGCGTTTCGCGTGCCAGGGTTGCTTCCATTTACTTTACAGCGTATCCAGATGCGAGAACGCGACGGATCTAATTTACCAGAGATATGCATATCACGATTCCAATTTCGAAGAGTTTACTGCTGTTAATCTTAATTTTATCCTCGAATATTTCGCCTTTAACGCACCGTGGTTCAATTATCCTCGATTTGTAGGAGACGTAAAATCACGACGCGATCTCGAATTACTTTAATAGGACGCGTTCGGTCTTCCCTTCGATAATCCGGTGACGCCGTACATAAGTAATTCAGAATGCTCTTGGCGAATTTCCGCGGGCCGGCGCGCTCACTTTTTCTCGAAACGGCGAAAGTTGAGCAATTCCGCGAGATCACGCCGAAATGTCAACCGCGAGACCACTAAAGCGAGAGAAACTTTTAATTCGTTCATTTCGCCGGGCTCAAAGGGTCGGCGAATGAGACTTATTAAAATTTATACGAGCCGTCCACGCGCGTCTGCCTCCCTCCTCGCGATCGCGCAGGTTTTCTCGGATGTTTGAAAGATTCTCTTATTTGCTCCGAAGGCCAAATTTCCAAGTTCACCGAAAGTTCATCTCATGAGCGAAATTTTATCAAGAGAATTATTATTTACTCTAAAATACAAATTTCACGTCCTTATTAAATCTATCTTCATTATAAAATTACGCAATTTGAGAAATATTTTTTTTTAATTTCTTTAAAAATTAAATTTTGAAGAAACGCCCGATTAAAAGATTGAATTGTGCGTTTTTCCTACTGTAATAGTATATAATATTAAGGGAGGGGGAGGGAGAAAGAGGAAGAAGAGGTTAAGATAAGATATAAAAGCAGCCTTCGTTCTCGAGAAATTACACTTTTACTTTAATCTGCGAGACAATACCGCGGGCAACTGTGGTCGGGAGTAAAGGGCTGCGTTCGCATCGACCCTTCCCTCTCCCCCGCCCCCTCTTCCTTGTCCTCCCTTTATACTTTCTCTTTCTTTCTCCGGGGGTCTCTCTTCTCGAGCGTGCTAATACTTTTCAAGGGGTTAAAATCTAATTCCTGCAGCCCCTAACGGCAACCCTTCTATACATGGCATCGCGGCGCGATCCTCTGCCTTTCTCTTCTTCTTCTATTTTTTTTTCTCTGCGTCGTCGACGGCGAGAAAGCGCGCTTCGCTCCCAATAGACATAATAAAAACGCCATCTGAAATATGCATCCCTTAATAAAACTGTCCAATTAGTCGAGAATGGAATTAAGTATTTAGGGGGTGTCGGAGAAGACTTTTGCCTGGTTCTCAGGTGCTCTCGCGAAAACCCTTTCGCGAAAAGATTACGTTCCCCTTTTTGACCGTCGCGTACAACGCAGTGAGAGTGAGAGGGAAAGGGGAGACGTGCTAGGGAAACGATATTTCGTCCTGGACAGGAGTTGAATTATTTATAACGTCGAGATTCCTTCGGACGGTTTTTCATATGCTTTCGGCGTCGATTTATCGTCGACCCACGATTCGCTCAAGTCGGGGTTTATTCGAATTGAGCAATCTCCTCGAATCTATGTCTGCTGTAATGAACTTTTCTATGAAAACTGAAAAATTAAACAACGACATTTTTATTCTCCCAACGCGAGCCAACCCTTCGTGTCTCGTAAACGGAAGACGGAAAATAGCGAAGAGCCGAGGTGATCGATCGAGCAAGGATCGTCAGCCCGCGGCAGGATGGTCATTTATAAAATTAAATCCCTGGAATATTTCAGTCGTACAAATCCCACCTCCACTGGTATTAGGTAGGTAGGGCGGCGGTCATGCAATCGTAAAAATTCCACGGGGTCTGGATGCATTGGAAATCCACGTAATTAACCGAAGGAATTTCAGAGTGTACGCCGGGGAGTCGATTAAAAACGCGAGCAACGCCTACAGTTAAACGGTAGGGAAATTTTTCGCGCGTTCCCTCTCTCTCTCTCTCTTCCTCTCTGTATTTTTCTCCTTCTCTCTCCCATCTTTCCGCTCGCTCGCCTGCCCATTCTCTTGCACCTTCACCCTCGTTCCGTCCGCGCGTTTCTCGCTTTTTTTTTTTCGTAGTCGCTGCTTCTGCTCTACACTGCTACGCCGCCGTGTACATTTTTTCGGCTTCGATTAAAAAATACTTCGGACCAATTATTCCGCAACATCCGTCCGCCGGCGCTCTTCTCTTCTCTGATTTTTTATTACCACTTACACTTTTTCACCAGTCTTCGTATTTCTCGCGGGGCGCTCGTGTGTCATGATATCGATGATTTCACAAGCCTGCGAAATTTGAGCTCTTGTCAGTTACAAAAAGCAGAGTAGGTGAATCTGGTAGATTTTGTGACGCTGAAAACGAATTTGGTCGCAGAAAAAAAATCGTGCGGAGATAATCAAAAGTGGATTTGAAAGGTGAAAGTGAGTACTATACGATGCCATTGAAGAAATATTTCAAAAAATTTGGTTTTCCCACAATAAATTCATGAAATTGGCTAAAATAACGATTTTTGGGCCATTCAACTACAAATTGCTCAAAAACCTGAAACACGTGCTGGGGAAATTCTGCGGCCAGATTCGTTTTCAGCGTCACAAAATCTATCAGATTCATCCACTCTGCTTTTTGTGGACTGAACCTCGCAGACCTGTGTCTTTAGACTCGACGTGTCGTTCGCGTTACGCGCGCTTTCCAGTCGACTTTCTTCCGACTAGCTTGACGAATGGCGATTCGCTGACGCGCGAGAGAAGGCCAATTATGTAAATAATCGAGCAGCTTATTTGTATACGCTCGCGCGATGCATCGACGTCATTAATCGTCGTCCTCGAGTACTTCGCGAGGCGACTGTAATTAATACAAATAGTCGGCGTTATACGGCGTGCTCGAGAAACGCCACTTTGTGGCGAAAGGGAACGGAGGGGAGGGAAAGGGGAATGGTTCGAGGGGCGTTAGTATGTACCGTGGTGCGGAGAACGAGAATCCAACGTCATTCGAAGTAAATTTATACGACTAATACACCGCTGCCGGAGGTCTTAATATCCAGCGGGGCGCGCGATGAAAGCAGGCGAGTTTAAAAAGTGCAATATCACGGAATACATAAATGCGAGATGAGGCCATTTGAATGAAAAACAAATAAATTCCGCCGGCGACTCCGGTTCCAGCCGGATCGTGTGTATCCAATTTCGTTTTCACGCCGGTTTCATTTATTTTAGCCGCGCAGCCACGCGTCTCCGCCGCTCATTTCGATTTATCATATAATTACAGTACGCCCCGCATATAATTATACACACCGCCGAATAAATCGCGACTCGCGATTCGAATCGTGACGCGTCTGTTTCCTATCATTATAATACGAGAGACGGATTCGCGGAGATACGATCGATTGGAGGAGCGACGCGGTTATCCGCCTAATATCTCATGCTCTATCTATCTGGAGGCGACGATCGATCGGTAATTGAATATCTTTAGCGCATTTTTCTGCCGCACACGCCCCCGTATTAGACCGACACGATGCATGCGTGCGAATGCGTAACTGTATCGCGTCCCGGTAGATTTCGATGAACCCCTCAGTGCGAGAGAGCGTGCTACTTTCGATGGATGCTCACTCGATATGACACGATACGAGTATTCTGGGGATCGAGATAAAGGAATCGAGTGGGCAGAACGTGACGAGACAATGGATCGCCGATCCACTAGCCGTAATACAATCGCATCAGCATCTTGCCGTATTGTTTGCTTCGCTTTGATATCAGCCCCGAGCTCTCTCGATTCTTTTCCTCGAGTTCTTTCTTTCCCAAAGATCACCTCCGTCCCTTCTCTCCTTTTCCTTCTCTCTGTCTCTTCCCTCTTCCCGAATCTCGCCGCCGGCGGAATCCTCCTCGTAATTAACTTGGCAAAAGTAACGCTAATTACGGCCGAGTTCTACTTATCTCGCCTCGCGTCAACCTCGCAGAGTCGCACTCCTGCGAATTTTTCCTCCTCCTTTCCGCCTTCCATTCGCTTTATTATCCAGAAAAAAAACTTCAAGAGAGACAAGCGAATCATACATCGTATAATACATTCGACGAAAAAGTCGCGGGTAGATTTATATTATAGATGTATAAATACGCACGCAAGACATCATATATAGATGGTAAATAATTGCTTGACAAAGTTGATATGATATCATTGACGAAGAAAGGAGATAGAAAAGGATAAAAACGGTACATTTGAGAAAGAAGGAGAACTTTGTGCGAGCTCGAAAAGGAGATCGATGATCCGTAAGAGGGAGAGAGACGAAGCGAGATATGGAACGAGCATGAGCTCTCCGGTGAGTCCGTATAGATAATAAGACGCGATAAATTCGTAACATTACCACATGAATATCCGCAACGTGGGCGGAGTAGGCACGGCCTCGCCACTGGCACAGAAATGCAGAACGCATCAATTAAAAGCAACACGAGATACATATGGCTCGCGAGTGCATCCTGGTACATCTAATTCGCCAACTCTCACGCGTGTCTTTGAATGCCAAGTTACGAATGTGTGGCCTGAGAATGCTCAGAAATCCGATCGCGATCTGCAATATTGTTAGATATCACATCATTCTTTTATTCTCGGCAATCGATATTAATTAACCAAGAGAGAGAGAGAGATTGTAAAATTAATTATACGATTAATTTTTCTCGACTCGCTCGACGCTACGTCCGATTGCATTTAACGCGGGACGAAGTTTCCTTCGAGTGGAAATTGGGCGGTGGAGAAGATCGGAGATCGATGATTTCGGAGATGAAACGAGCAACCCATTTCACTCACGCTAGACTGAATCAGCATTCCGCCGAAGGCTGAAGGTGAGGAGAGATGCGTTCGTTCGTCTTTCGTACGTAGTTTCGTATACGTCTCCGGAGGGGCGGGAAAGAGAGCGATCTTGGAGATTAAACGATCGGATTCCGTCGTATCCTTTTCCCCCTCGATGGCGGCGAATCCGCGAAGCCGGTGGCGTGCCCTCCCGGGGCCAACAAATTAGTACAATTAGAATCCCTCAAAGAAAATTGATAAATTCCACCGGAACAATTTCGCGACTCATTTCACTAGGGCGCCCTTTGTTATGTCTTTGGATATCCGGGGAATAGGTGGCGCGAAATCCATCGACGGCGAAAGCTTATCGCGACAAATGGTCGCGAAATTAACGGCAAATTGACAGCTCATTTTTATCTAGACGTAGTTTCCTTTCTCTCTTATATTAGATAAAAAAAATGTTCTAAAAAACGGTATATATTTAGATGCGTGCGCTTTTTTCAGTCAGACATATATCACGTCGGGCGAATCGTCCGAGAAGATTCGCTCATTTTTCTACGTTCTTCACGGAATGATTGCAACACCGTTTCCAAGAGCGTGCGAAGTAACGAGTTCTTTGCCTACCGTGCGAATGCGCTGTAATACAGCGCTCTTATCCGAACGAGATCGTCGGCGGCCACGCAGGAAAAGAAATTAAAAGACTCGGCCGACAATCGGACGGACGGAGGCACGAGCAGCTCGCTGCGTGTTGCACACGGGTGTTCTTTTAATTGTATGCACGTAGAGAAGGCGAGGAACGCTAATTTCAGCCTGCCCGCCTAACATCCGTGATAGTCATTAATTCGCGCCGCGAAAGAGGAAGCGAGGAACATCGATCTCCCCGCGATGTATTTATTTCCGACGACAGCCGCTCAATTTTTTACGCCAGGAGCGACAGAGTATCCTGCGACGAATCTCAAGACTGGTCTTCTGCTTTAGAAGAGAGCCGAAGGAGCCTAGCATGCGCGATCCGAGGGTTTCTACCCTTTCGGTCCCTCGCGCTCACCGTCCCACCCCCTCTCCCTCCCTCTTCTTTGCCCCGAATTTCTCCTTGGCTGCGCTCCACCGCCGCTTCCGTGGAGCACGGCAAACATTAAGAGCCTCTAGATTTATTTATAACTACATTTACGCGCATGCCAACCACCCCGGCAACTCCTTCTTCCTCTTCTCGACCCCTGCGAACCGCCACTCCGAATTATTGCGTTTATGCGAACGCAAGGGGTAAGATGCTCCGCGTTTCTCCATCCGCACTTTGCCACGAGGGTGCCGTCTTCGAGAAATTTAGAAAGTTTCAATAAAGTTGGCGGCTTTTATCGAGTTCAACCATGTCGCTTCCATGTCGACATTCGCATTAACCCTTTAATTGCCGAGCTTCGTGGGAGGAGCTGCGAAAACGGAGTCGTCGGAGTCAATAAAAATATCGCCCGCGTAATGAGAGCTAATGGTTTCTTACTTTTTCTATTATATTTAAAAAAGAGACAAACGCACGAGCTGCCATTTGATTTATCTTCCTGCTGGCTTTGTGTAAAAGCGACGTAAATACCCGGAGCAACTCGCTTTATATATTTCCAAGGTCTTTATTAACCCGACGAGTAATCAAGATCAATGTGCGAGAGACGACTGTATATACCAAGTTACACCGGTGTGACAAGAGTCGACTCTCAACGTTGCCATCTTCCGCGAGAACTTTTCCCGGTTGACGGCCCGTTGCTGATGTTGATATATATCGTCGGTTATATGAGCCCTTCTCTCTGCTGCCGCTGCTGGTGGACTCGAGGATTCCCCTGACGGTGCTGCTTGTACTTACATCACGCTACCGCCTCACGGAGAATTATTTGGGCTTTATATCAAACCTTACGACGCCGCACAACCCGAGGAATCTAATTTGAATAATACACGTCCCCGCCGAGAATACTAACTCGTGCAATGCGCGTGTACGCGATGTTCTTCGCCAAATCCGAGGTGACGAATACACAAGGACAACGATTTTTTAGATCGCGAATTTTATTTTTCTTTTATTTATTTACGTTAATCTAACTCGATGCGTTATTCTTTGTTTATTCGCTATAAGCGTTTTTCGAAAATAAAATTAATGTAATGTTTTCAGCAGTTTTATTTCTAATATTACTTTCTGCTAGTTAGGGAGATTAAATTCAGAATTTGCAATTCATGACGATCATCTAATTTTCGTATTGATATTTAATATAATATTTAATTCTCTCGAGATAAAGAATAATTTAACACTTACCCGGATATGAGATGATCAATAGCGGAGTTGAACACACACAATGTTGATCTGTAAAACGCAAATATAGCCAAATTATGTAAAACAATGTCTAGAGTAATTAATATTTTATAAACTAATTATTGCGCACAATTAAATATTTATATCTCTCTTTGAACAAATATTTAATAACAGAAATTAGAGAAATTTCGAAAAATTTTTCAAGTACAAAGTTTTATAAAGTATATGCAAGTAAAAATGCAATTTTTATATAAATGAATATAAATAGTTGTAAATCTTAAACAACATATATTGAAATATTATATATATAAATTGATTTTTATTTAAAAACATTAATTGTTGTAAACAATTTGTTAGTACTTTAAGTGTACTTTAGATATTTTAAAATAAAATCTAGAATATTTTATATGCACATATTATTTTATAGTGATGTAAAATGAAAACAAGCAAACAATTAAGTTTATTAATAAAACAAATAATAAATTAACAAAATTTTGAATTGCTCACCCCATGGTTTGCTCCATGGCTCGATGCTTTCCTCCTCCTTTTCTTCTCTTGTTTGTCTTTTGCTGCTCCTTCATGATATTCGCACAACATTCACTCGCGAAAACACGATTAATTATGATCGCGTGCGCATTATTTAACAGAATGCAAAGATCGCACGGCATTTTACATAGCACTCCCAATGTTAATCGCACATGAGGCGCATTTTATTTTATATTATGACATAAGGATAATCACAGTTAGACGAAGCTGCGATTCGTTCGAGAAATGGCACGATTAAATTCACACAATGCTATTTCCATTGTTAACGAAATGGTATACGTACGCACTTTCAAGCGAATAGATACACGAATTAAAGTCAAAGATGAATATTTGCAAGATATAATATTCAAGAATACTATCAAGTATTTAACTTATTAAACGCGTCGCAATAATATTCGAATCAATTCAATTTGATATTTTGTTAATGACTGAAAAGTTGGAAAACGGATTTTCATTATTTTACCTTGTTACTGCGGAGAGAGTTCTACGCGAATTAATGGCCAGATGTAAGAATAAAACGTATGATTATTTCGTACGTTTTTTGTACGTCGTTTGTCGTTTGTAGTTGAACAGATAATGTGACAATAACACGCAGCGCGCGGTTTTGTTTACGTGCGGTGATGTTGTCATTCGAAGGTAACACGCACGGTGACCTGTCAGTGTGCGGTGAGACTCGAGTGAACACACACCGCTCTGTGTGACGTCATATTATCTCTCGAAGTACTTATTACAATTAGAGATTATCAAAATATGTGGCTAATAATTTTTATGATTATTACGTCTCAACTAGCCATTAACTCGCGTAATAACGACTTATATCGTGCAATGTTGTTAAAATTGCTGATGCTGTTTTGAAATTTTTCAGTCATTAACAAAATATCGCGAGTATAAATCGAATCGATTAATTGACGTATTACGTTTAACACGTATGATTGTTGTAAATACTGTTATTTTAACGTATCAATCGCAATTTGACACTTGTACATTAGTGATCTGTTGAAACACATCTTTTGTATGATTTATTCGATCGAAATCTATTGCTTAAATCAAAGCGATGGCGAGATATAATCTGAGATATTACATTCCACCTATATTTGATTTCAACTTGCATATCTATTCGCTAATGTTATATAATGAGACAGAAAGCGTACGCATATACTATTTAATTAACAGCAGAGATAACTGTGTGAATTTAATCGCTCGATTTTCCGAATATAAATCGTCTAACTCTGATTTTTTCCCTTTCACGATATAAAATAAAGTGCGGCCGTGTGCGATTAACATCGGGAATGCTATGTAAAGTGCCTCGCGATCGTTGTATTCTGTTGATTAGTGCGCGCACGATCGTAATTAATCGTCTTTTCGCGAGTGAATATTGTATGAATGCCATGAAGGAGCAACAAAGAACAAACAGGAGAGGAAAAAGCAAGGCATCGAGCAACAATAGAGTAACCATGGTGAGCAATTTAGTTTAATTTATTATTCGTTTTATTTATATTAATCGTCTGCTTAATTTTATAATAATAATTCATTTTACATTACAATGCATATAAAATATTTTAGATTCTATTTAAAAATACTTAAAGTAAAATTAAAATGCTAATAAAATTTTTATAATAATTAGGTTTTTAAATATACATGAAATATTTCAATATTGTGTTTTAGATTCATAATTATTTAAATTGTTTGTACAAGAAAATTAAGTATATTTATTTAGCATATTTTATGAAAGTTTATATTTAAAAAAATTTTCTCGAAAATTCTGTATAATTTGTTTTATCAAATATATATATATATATTTAAAAGAATGAATAAAAATTTAATTGGTGTGTGCAATAATTATTTTTTGAAATATTAATTATTTTGGACATTATTTTATATAATCTAAATATTTGTATTTTACAGATCAACTTGGAATTCTTCGACTTCATTGTTGCGCATTACATCGTACCGGTAAGTGATAAATAATTATTTTTTTATCTTCAAATTTCAAGGTGATAGAATATTATATCACAAAGATATTATTACGTAAAGATTTGAATTTTTTATGATGCAGTAGTTTAACTTTCTGCATTATTTATTTGCATAAATTGCTTAAAAGATATATTCAGAAAGTGTTTCTATATTTACAGAATAAAATACTATAACAAAAAAGATAGAAAAATTATTTAAATAAGTAATTAAATAAGTAATTAACACTTAATCACGTTATATATCTGAATTTAATTTCTCGAATGCCAAATTAGAGGTTTTTTCTTCATATTATTTAGTTAATGTTTTTTCTAACAAATTTAACATTTTTTATAAAAACTTTTGATAATAAAGCGTGCTCGTTGCAACTTTATCGACTGGCTAAAGGTTGTGGGTAAGATTAACATTTGCGTTGAGTGCACGAGAACAGTGACACGAGGTCGGGAACGCTTTTTCGAACAAAGAGCCGGTCATTGACATTCTTCACTTTCATCGCGCTTTCTTCGAAAACCGGGTTAATGCGACTTTGATATCGGTGGAGATCCGATGGTCCAAGAATAGAATAACGTATGTCACGATTATCTCGCGCGCCAAAGAGCAGGACCAAAGGCATCATAGACGTCGTGCATCGATTACCGCACACGCGTCGCAAGCTTCACGCTTGAGAGGCGCATCTCGCGCAGGTTGGCTCGTTCGACTCTCTCTTCTCGCTAAAGACAGCCGAATCGAATTTGCAAACTTGCAGATTGGATTCCAACTTGCCTATTATAGGGTGCGTCTGTTCCGGTTAAAAGCTGGGGGCAAGGGAATTAATGTCGATACGCTAAGGAAGGCCGAAGGATTACTCCAAAGGCCCGTATCTCATTGTCTTAGATGTTGCTCCCTGCTCTGTACATTCGATCCTTTCTCCCTTCCTCCTCATCGTCATTGCCCTTCATCTTCTCTCGCTTCTTAAAGAAGCTGAACGCGACAAGTGAATGTTAACGTAAATATTAATTATCTATTTTCCTTGGACTAATTACAAATCTTATTTCCGATTCTAAATAAACCTTCTACCTATGCAATTCCCTTGTCGTCTTTATGTACCGCTTCTTCGCCTCTCCGGACAAGTCGCGGAAACTTTGTAATGCATTTTATTTATTCACAAAGGCAAATACTCATTTACGGCAGAGACACGGTGAACATTTCGCGACCAGCAAAGTCACTGTACGAGAGTACACTCGCAGGCACTTTATCCTCGGCCGCGAAGAGAGAGAGAGGGAAAGAGAGGGAAAGAGACTGAGAGAGAGAGAGAGAGAGAGAATGGCCGTCTTGCCAGGCACACCGAAACTCTAAAGCGTAATGCCACAATCCCTTTGATGGAGTTTCTGTAAATGGAGCCGCGTCCAGCTGAGTGCCCACGGGGCGAGTCGCCCTCTGTCAGTCCCTTGGCTCGCCTCAGACGCTTCAGACCGTTTGAAAAAGCGGGAATTTTTAATTTCCGAGGATTACGTTGCCGACCGGAACGAAGAAACTGGGAAAGGGCGGCGCCGATCTTTCGCATACAGCGATTCCGACAGCTATCTCGCGGCTTTGGCTGCCTCCCGTGTTTTTTCCAAGGTCTATTTGCCACTCGACGCTAATACCTTCGCTTCTATAGACCACTTTTTTTTCGCCGTATATTTGACAAGTGTCCTCTCGTTCTCGGCATATGCACGCGTTGTAATTGTCTTTCGTCGTGAAAATATTTTTTATAAAAATCGATCGCGTTTTTCTCGACACTTGGTGTCCTTCGCGATCAACCACGTCTGATCGAATCGTTTCTCGCTAACCATGCCATCTCTCCTTTTCTCTCTCCGAGAACCACTGGCTCCCAGCGGTAGCCTTTCATCAAGTCTTCATTAGGTCGTGGTAAATGTATTATGACTTCTGATTGAGTGCTGTCGAGCGTTATATCTACGTGTCTATATATAACGAACCACTACGCTTCGTGCTTCGATATATATCATGTGGCATTCTCTGCCATCCGATGCTACGTTTCCCTTCCCATGCTCGCAATAGTTTGCATTATTTGAAAATTTTTCTATTTCTTATATATATATATATATATATATATATATATATATATATATATTTATTTATATTTTATTATATATTTTGATTGCAGAAACAAATGTTTCAGACAAAAGTTGTTTGACTCGAAGGGAGAATTCTTAATTGCAAATTACATATTTTTTCTTAAAAACAATTATACATTTTCTTTACATCAATAACTTAAAATGACTCACCTCATATATATATATATATATATATATATATATATATTTTCTTTACATCAATAACTTAAAATGACTCACCTCATATATATATATATATATATATATATATATATATATATATATATATATATATATATGGGGTGAGTCATTTTAAGTTATTGATGTAAAGAAAATGTATAATTGTTTTTAAGAAAAAATATGTAATTTGCAATTAAGAATTCTCCCTTCGAGTCAAACAACTTTTCTCTGAAACATTTGTTTCTACAATCAAAAATAAGAAAGTTATTGGGGTGGATAACTTAAAATGACATCCTGTATATTATCTACAAACACATACACCGCGTGCAATTCGTATCGGCGATATCGCAAATTGATAAAAATGAGCGCGATTAAGAGATAACAAAAAAAGGCAATCTTTTCGATTCGGATCAATCTTTCGGCCTTTTCCGAGAAATATTCGTCACGAATTTGTACAAATGTCAAATGGCTAGCGATTCGTCGGAACCGCGTCGCGAGTTTCCGTAGATCCGCCGCGTTACTTCCGCCGTCGGGCCTGACTGTACCGGCGTATCGTTGACACACGTCGCTATATACGCATGTATAATAATTAATGGTACTCGCGTAGGTGTGGTCCGCACACACGTATCGGAGCCGGAGCGCGGCGTATATCTGCGCGACGCGCGGGCAAAGATGTGTAATTGCGTTACCCATCGAATTCAGTTATACGGGCATGGCGAGTCTGATGCATAAAATGACGGGGCCAAATTCAGTTATAGTTCGCTTCACAAAGCGAATACGGCCGCGCGTCGTTAATATCGCGCGCCGTTGCGAACGCCGGTGTCACATTGTTACGACGGAATTTTCCGGGGCTCGAAAGTAGTCATCCGGCAAAGGGAGAGGGAGAGAGAGGGAGAGAAAATGGCGAACAGATTGGGAGGACGACGTTCTCCTCCCACGAGATTGTCGCGAATGTCGCGTCGACCAACCGATATTTTGATAATCAATTTACTCAAAGACAAGTATAATTTTTTTTATTGATACTTTTAATGATGATGATTGAAAATTAAAAAGTGACAGTTTGCTATTTGTATCTTTATTATTCGGAGAGATATTTGTCTGGTTCGAGGGAGCCTAAAGATGTCTAAAGAATTGAATTCCGTCCATGTAGCTATGCGTTAATTCGCTGGTTGGCGGTTCGAGAGTTTCTTCAAGCTGGCTAATAACGCCCATCCCTCGGCGAGAAATGTCTCGAGTTCATTTTTTCCCTCCCCTCTCTACGGCCTGTCCGCCTCTTGTTCTAACGGGGTGAAAAAAGAGAGACGAGCGCGATATAAAAAAAAAGCCAGAGCAAAAGAAAGAGAGATGGAGAGAGAAAGAGAGCCCAATCCGCGCTCTACCTCTTATTTTTCCTCGAAGCTCGCGACTTAATTAATCGCATAACACAGGGCCTAATGAAATCAGAACTCCCATCCCATCTCCGTCTCTATACTCGCCCCTCGCGCTGCTCGTGCTACGTAAAAACGGAAATATTTCCCGGGAATACTTTTCCACCCCCAACCGCCCCCTTTACCCTCCTGGCCTCTCCTCTCCCCGATTCCTCTGGCGAAAGCCGAGGGTCGGCAGATAGCGAACGAGAAATTAATTCGGAAATCGATAAATTCGTTTCGACGAATTTCTCTTCGTACGCTGCCGATGTGAAAAAATGAATTATTGCGGTGCGGCGCGTATTATCGTAAGATAATCGGCGATTTCTAAATTCCGAGCCGTGCACGAGCGCTATTAAATCGAACCCGAGTGTGGTCTCTCTGCAGAAGATTGCTCAGTTTAGCGGAATGTGTAGATTTCAGTCGGAATCGATTTCTCCGATATTACTTGGTAACCTCAATCCATTGTATGCTCTTTCTCTATTCATGTTATAACGCGATTTGCAAACATTTGCAATTTCGATTTCTTAGCTCTAATTATTCACGCATAAATTATCAAACATTTTTTTTTAACGGAAATAGTTAAATTCGTTCGATCACGAATGTCAAGACGCGAGATCGCCGTTGATCCTTTTAAGAATAAAGGACGGACTTGGGAGAGGAACTCGAAGAATGCCGGATAGTCGATAAAGCGCGCACGAAACAGGGATACGTCGAGTTCCTTCGGGAATCGAGGGTTCGTTTGCCGATTGCTCCTGCGGTGGTATTGAGGGCAAAGCAATTTCTTCACCGAGAGAGTCGATCTTATGCGCGCGTTGCTTCTTTCTCTCTCCAAGAGATTAATTAAAATCTCGAACATGCCGCCGATTAATCAACGGCGCTCGATGCGCCGTGTAATCTTGTACGACGATTAAAAATGTATCGTGTCGCTTACTCATCGAAGAGAGTTAAAGTTTGCTCTTCCGACCGAATCGCGAGTTTCTTCAACTTCCTTGTGGTTCGATCGATTTCACACAAAACCGCTTTAAATCAACAAAGCATCGATCGATTATTTGACACGGTTAAAACTGAAGGGCTCCAAGATTACCTTTCAGGTGCGGATGTCTGGCTCCTTGGATTGAAAATCGAAATCGTTATATCGCTGTCAATAAAATCGCCTAATCATGTAATTCATTAAGGTCTCAGGACGACTCTGAGACGGAGGGGTTGCGAAAGGCGACTTGGAGTACAACGGGTGTGTCGCTTCGCTTTACGAGCACCTGACCTGTTCACACGGCGCATTTAGCGGCCGGTATTAATTTAACACCTACCGACAGGCGTCCGGCGTTTCTGCACCCGTTAAAATAATAAGCGAACCGCGATGAATGCCGGAGAAATAGGCTGGAAATCCTTTGGGAAACCGCCGAATGTCGTTGCGCAATTTTCGTGCCCACGCGATTAAGACTTTCATCCAATTTAATTGCTCGTTTTATTTTCGATCGATTTAAAATTCTTCGCCGAAATATAAGGGTAATATTTTTGTGACGATGAGGGAAATTATATACACTGTATCCAAATAAGAAGCCGACAGTGTAAGTTTAGTAATAATTATTCGCCGCACGATATATATGTATATATATATATATTATATATATATGATTGCCGTATCATTCATAGAGTGTATCAATTATGAATGAGTTACGCTATTCATAGTCTTGTCGAAGTGCTAACAATTATATTGCGCCGTGTGTGCATAATAATAATTGATGATTATCACGAGATTAAATAACGTAACTGCGCAGGCAATTGTTATTGCCACTGTTGTGCACTGATGTTATATTGAGAGCTTTCGTAGCTTTGTTGTATCTTTGGCACTCTTTTCCTTTCGTTTTACACGCTCCCATGTATTCGTCCAATTTCGATGGCACAACACATTCACATATGTTTCGACCCCGCCAACGTTTCGTTATGGTTAATGGGCATTTAATCTTGCCATTTCGCTTCGACGGACTAACGTTCGATAACGAGCGCTTTCGAGTGTTTATTTTAGAATCATTTGTCGGGTCGATTGATCCGGGTCGAATGAATAACCGATGATAAGGCCCGCTTCACGGATATATTTGCGCGCAATACGTACACACCTGGACGGTTCACACCGGCTTCTTTTTCCGGCTGGTCGATTCGATACGATATTATGTTTGCGCGTACTTTACACCGCGCGTTATTAATTCTCTCGTCCTCAAGAGCCACGAGTCACTCCCTAAATTTGCTTCACGACAGCCGTATTCAAGTATGCGTTATTATTTAAATTTTTTTTACCTCGCATGTTTAATGATTTTATTGGTACGATTATTAATAATTTAATTAATTAATTAATTATTTAATTATTAATAAATTATTCATAAATTTATTTATTATTTAATTATTAATAATTTATTTTATCGGTACGATTATTTTTTATTAATTCGCGTTCGATATCAAATTCGATTGGCATAGAATAAGTCGTTGAAAGGAAATCTAACTCGGGCAAACTCTTGGCGATTGAGATTTTTTGGCCGCAATCATTGCAACGTCACGTCATAATATCGCCCTACGTGATACTCGTTACGAACACGCTTCTGTCTCTTGGTGTACCGCATGCGGACGTGCTCGTCCGAGATACACAGACGCCACTCGTCGTGAGTGCAAGCGCAGCTGCGTCTACTGGACGATGCCGGCTGATGGGAGAGCTCGTTCCTTAGCGGGACATAATTTTTATCGGGCCGTATTCGGGGCCCCAGATGCCGCGACGCCGCGGCAAATGGAGGCGGCCAATTGACAAGACGCTCGTGTTGAGAAATAATGCATGCTAAAAGCATTAGAACGACTTCCGTTTTGTTGCGCTCGCGTCATCGAGAGTTTTTTTTCCCCGACGCGAACGATGCGAGGATTCCTGCCCGATTGATGGATGCCAGAGGAGCTCCGAAACGTCACGGCAAAACAATGATGTTATATTTGGAGTCACATCGCATGCACACACAATAAGATATGTTTGTGCTATAATATATTCATGATGATTATACAATGCGAGTTGCTCCAAATAGGCGACCATTTGGTGAATAGATTTATGTACATGTGCATACAGACAGTTGCGTGCGTGGTCGGTCGTTAACGATGCTCGTCCGGCTCGCGCCGGGTGCGTAAGAATGACATTTCGGTTGCGTTGTACGCGCTTTTGCGATAATCGCACCTGCTATTGCTCCTGGCCCGAATCTCGCGATCCTCCACGTCCATCACGTGTAGGTGTGAGTGTACGTTGCACGTGTATCAGTGGAAAATGGTCGACGAATTTGAAGCGAGACGTTCGGGTCGGAAAGAGGGAGAAGGAGAAGACGAAGCAAGAGAGCAAAGATGGAAGGAAGGTCGACAAGAGGTGGAGGATCGATAGCCTGCACCTCGGCTCGAATTGCCTCGCGCCTCCAGGTTCGGTGCAAAGGATCCATTAATTTTTCGATGTTGTCCGGCAACTCTCACGTCACATTTTCCCAGCAAATCCCGAATATACAAAATTGATATTAAGAGTGGATATTAAGATGCAAGGCAAAAATATGCGTGCTTTTTTAGAACTCGTTGATCGAGCGAACGCGAGTGTCTGTCGAGAGAAAAGGGCAACGCGGTGAATCGAAAATGTCGCGCGATTCCGGTACTTAGCAACTTGGGGGGAAATGGATTCAATCGAACGATTTTCACCGCGACACGAGGGAATTACGTGCTGGCGCGTTAATCCGGCATTCTGACAGCGTGTGGGCGCGGACGCGACAGAATGATTGTTCGAATTCAATGCGCAGTGGCATTTGACAGTTGGCAGTTTGGGGCGGGAACGACGGAATAAGCTGTCAGAATGTTGCAGAGCCGATGAAAAGTCTCTGTCAGGGAGAAAACGCTCCGGTGGGCTCTCTCTCTTGCTACCATTCTCTTTCCTTCTCTCTCTCTCTCTCTATCTATCCATCTATCTATCTCTCTCATCCCTTTCATTTACTCGCTTCCATTTCTTTCTCTCTCTTTCTCATTCTCTCTCACCTCGTTTCGACGTTGTTTCGCGGAGCATGGAGGAGGGAATAATCAACGAAAATTCGACGAGAATGCACGGATACGCTTGTTGGATCGGATTCTGACAAGTTTGAATATTGCCTTCGAATTCGCGTTCGAGACACATTCGAAAAATGAACGATACGCATGATCGATAAACTCGAGATGCGTAATTAATGAAGAATTTCCTCTCTTTGTCTTCCATTGCTATTCGTATGAGGTCGCGTTTAGGATTCTCTCTTTGAGAGCATTAGAGGCGATGTTGAGCCTAACGCACCGTCGATTTTACTCGTGTCGATGCGCGATCCCCGCGAAAAGATGATCGTGAAAAGACGTCGTATCGGGCGGAAAGAAACGTAAGCGAACCCGCGATTATCGCGCGCGGAGCGAAAAGGGGATCGTCAGGCATCGGAGTCACCGGAGAACTTTAATCACCGCACTTGAGTAAAGTAATTACAATCAGACACCCTTGTACGAAGTATAGGATAGACATAGCTCGCTCGAGTGGAGAATGGTCAAGGGGCGGGGGAGGGGCATTGGAGGGTAGGAAAGAGGAGTCTCGGGTGCCAAGGGGTCCGGACGTGTCCGTGGTCTATGATTAGCTAGAGGTGACCAGCTCGGAACCGACTCACACCCCATCGAGTTCGCCCACTTGCAGCGGCAGAGCAAGCTAGTGTCCAGGAGGACCCTTTCAATTAATTACCTGCCATCGCGTTAGTTAACTGGAGATTCATCGAGAGAGAACTCGGCGCGAAGAACCTGATAGTTACCCCGGAGATTCAGTGAAGGGGTTGTGATTAGCGAGAGAAAGACTCCGCACTGTTGGCACGATAATCGGGGATGTCCGGCAACGGCTGTCAGTGCGTAATTTCTTGTTATTTCGTTCGCTCGATTCCGGATTTCAGAAAAGAAAGAGAAACGCCAGTTATACGATAAATATATATTATTCACTACACGACTAGAATATATCTTTCATAAATTTTTAATACGATATTAATGAGAGAAAGCACGTGAAAAGAAGAAATCGAAAGTTTTCCAAAACGTGCGTAAATTCCCGGATCTTTTAACGTTGCTCGGATACAAACTCGAGCAAATTATTTATTTTTACGAGCGACTGATTAGACGACAAAGAACAAATAACCAAGCGTCTACGTGAAATGTGCGTAATTTGTTGTCCATATTCTCGTCCATGGACAGTCGTTACGCGGTTCGCCTCGCGAGAGGCGCTCGCTGGTCGTAAAAATGTAGCGGGAAAATAGCGAAAACGCGACAAAGGACGACGGGCGTCGAGAAACGATATATTAAAAATTTTTACCGCGCCTTAATTATACCGATTTTATTGTCGTCCGAGCGAATTTTCGCAATTACCGGCGTTTCGTTGCCGCTGTCGCGTCGTGTACGACGTGTAATCGTAAAAAACGAGACTAATGGACGAACCGCACTGTTGTTTCCTGTTTCTCCCCGCCATGCGTGAATACCGTTTCTCCCTCTCTCGCTCGAGCACCGAGAAGCGTAATTATTATGCGGCGGAAGAGGGCAGCGTCGGTGCAACAGAAGTGCAGATCCGATAGATAGAAGCCACCGCCAGCGCTTCGTTTTTCCATTCCCTTCCCGCCAACTTTACCCCTTCATCGTATTCACTTGCATTTTTATCTAACCGCAACTAATTCGAAATTCATTTTAAAAATAATTTTGAAACAAAGAAAAATTTTTTTTTAAATATTAAAATTTTTGTAAAATTTTCTACCTTGATTCTTATACCGTTTTTCTCTAATTATCTCCTTGGAGCAATCCTCATGTTCCGCGATCGAGGTCTCCGCGTGTTTGTTCCCCCATCGGGAATAGAACAAACCAGACGACCGAGGCTGAGCGATAAAGTCATCGCCGTTATATTATTATTACCGTAAAACGGCGCGGCTCGCAAGTAATTTAAATCCCATCCGGAGAGGTAAAGGCTCGGCGCGCTACGTCCGTACGTACGTACGTACGTAGGTACGTACGATCAGATTACCCGGCGAAGCGAGGCTGTATTTGCATAAGTCAGGTTGTCAGTCAGTCCGCGTGGCAACTGCACGACCCCCCTTGCCCTCGCTTGCCCCCGAAACAACCCCGTGAACCGGGGCCTCGACGACCGACGTGCCGAGGAAACGCTCGGCGCCTCGAAACTCCACGTCACGAGACCTTCGAATTTATTCCGCTTCTTCTTCTCCTTCTTCTCCTTCTTCTCGCGAAATTACCTGCAGAGATCGTGTCTGGGATAGCTACACGCTCGATCCGAATCCGTTCAGTTCCGCGAGATGCGAGATATGTGTTAGAAGTAGATTCTGTTACGCGAGGCATATCGCGCAGAAATTACCCGACAGCCAATCCAAGTGCTTTCTCCAATCACACCTAGTTACCAAGAGATATATCGCGTAGAGAAGAAACTCGAAGCGCGAATATTGTCATCGATCGCATTCATTTTCGTATATCTGAGACGCAAGGACACCCGGTGTGCCGTCCTGTGGGGAGGAATGAGACGGAGAATTGACCTCGAAAGAAAGAAAAAAGAAAGAGAGAAACGAGAGCCAAGCGTGGCCGATTAATCATACTTTCGTAGGAATTACTTTGCTATATATGTTGGCGTTTGCGGGGTCGAAGGGCAGACCTGCTTCCTCCTCATCCTCTGGTCTCTCTCTCTCTAGTTTTTTTCCATCTTTTTCTCTGTCGCACGCAAACAGGGTTCTCATCAGACACGTGAATTACGTAAGAGCTTCGTGAACATGTAAAGTCCGGAGATTACGATATTCTTTGATTGGAGTGCCCTGTCACGAGTTCAAGGGGCAATCGTGAAGATTCGCCTCAGTCTTCCGATAGGGCAGCGTCATATCGAACGTGTAAATTCGTGCGAGGGTGAAATGCGTTTCATTAAGCTTCACCGAAGGACGATGTATCGCGAAATACCGTAAGAAAAAGACTTTACTCGGTACCGGTCTTTCTGTCACGATACTTTCTAAACGCGCAACATTTCCCTCGGGCGATTGTACGCGTAGCGTTTATCAATCTCTCGTCGAGAGCGAGAAATGACGAACGGCTAGTTATGATTTGCCATCGCCTCGTAAATGCCTGGGAAGATATGTAAGGTTGTTGGAACAATGCAAATATACTAGACGAATTTTTGCCGCGGGCAAGACAGAAATTACGATGGAGAGGGAGGCTCGACTGTCGTTGGGGAAAGAGGTCGAGGAGGGTATCCGACATGCGAGTACCAGCACGAAACAGCGTTTGCACGCGGTTTGCGTTCTTGACTGTTGTTGCCTTTGCGACTCCTAGAAGTAGTACATACTTCCTTCATGGTAAGCGTGCGCGTGAAACAGTTGTATATACATCGCATCGCTTTTACGGTCGATGACGGTGGGATACAAGCGTGTCTCGATCTCCCCGATAAAGCTATTTTTAGAAACACTTGGCCGAAAATTAATTAATTATCTCTGCTCGTGAGCTAAAAACTAAACAGCCTAAATCCTCGATGAAATTTTTATAGACCTTTTTGGACGAGGTGATAGTTTTTTAGTATCGACTCTTTGCATAATTTCATCTACATTTGTAATAAAATCGTGCTTGATTAGAGCTCACTCATCGGTTCCGGGTAAGATTCGACGGCAGATTTTCAACGAAACGGATACAATCTGCTGGTTCCCGCGCTGTTTGAATATGAAATGGACAACATATGTAACGGCTGTTCACGATCGAATGATTCCAGCGCGCACGAAACGTTTAAGAGACCTGGTTGAAAAAAGACAAGGTAAAACTTGTAAACGATGGAGGGAGAGAGAGAGAGATGGTTAGCTGCAGGATAGATGGAGAGAAAAGAACGAAGAACGTGACAGAAGGGTGATGAAGGAAAGTGCCAGAGAGACAGAGACGAAATTATTTGCCAAGCCATTCACGCGATCACCGACTCGACGAAGCTTCATCGTGTCCCTCTTTTTCTCTAAATGCATTCTCTTCCGCGAGATTCGATCTCTTGCGCGTCTTCCGGCTCTCTCTCTCATGAAAACTGTGACAGAGAGTCATGGCAATGACCTCGGGAACAAAGCATAACTCTTGTTTGAATTTCTTGAAAATTATTTAAATTAATTATTTTAATTATATTTCTCAAACATTCATGTTTAGTCGGCCACATAATGTTTCATATTTTATTTTTATTATAATTTACTACTATTATACGTCGTCATCGAGTTAAATTCTCAGGAGGAGAACAGTAAAGTCGCGAATTACATTAGCAATTATAAGTTGGCAATTCGATTGAAGGCACCACCTCGACTGACCGTCAGCTGGCTTAAGTCGACCATCTGAGATATACCCTTCTTTACGTCCACGTTCCACGCGGGCAATTTCAGCGAGCCCCTAAATTTCAGAGACTTTATCCGGGTCGGTACTTACGCAAGAAGCACCGAGAAGCAGCGAGGATGATGCGCGGAGGGGACAGGGCGACGAGAGCGAGGAGAGTGCGAGATTCGGGAGAACTATCTCTGGAGATACGACACCAATAACAAAAATCATAAACACTCGGATCCTTGATTAAGTCCCTTCGCAAGGATCCTCGAGGCTCTTGGCCCCGCCGAGATGAGGCTCGTATCGTTGCGGAAGACGAGCGGAATCTCTCCCCCTCCCTCGCGTGGGTGCCACGTAATACTCCGGGGATGAGTAATACGTAAGTCGACACGTACACGTCGCCGGCGGTGTGTAGTACGTACGTCCATCTCTCGAGTTTATGCCGCTTCGATTGCCGCCTGTAATTCCGGCGATATGAGCGCGATCGTGTTAACGCCGTCTGTTATTCGCCGGCCTTTCCCTTGGAAAGGCTTGTATCGATCGCGCGGAAGAAACCATGACGGACGTGATTTGCCTCTTCAACGATATAAACGTACAATTAAATCAAATAATCATCGCGAGCAACCCATACAGCACAGAATATTGCAGCAATATTATTAATATTGTTGTAACATTGCAGCAACATTGCAATATTGCCGCAATATTACTGCAATGTTCTGTGCTGTATGGGAAGGAACAACTCTTCTCAGCAAACACAGAATATTGCAGCAACATTGCTGCAATGTTGTAATATTGCCGCAATATTGTTGCAATATTCTGTGTTGGCTGGATTCTTTCAAATCCAAGATTCGAAATGTTAAATGACGCTACCTATACAGCACAGACTATTGTTGTTACATTGCAGCAATATTGCAATGTTGCTGCAATATTGCTGCAATGTAACAACAACGGTACTGTATATGGATACTTTCACAAAATTATGAAAATCAATACCGGAAGAGAGGCGGTCGATACCGTAGGTCGATGAGGTTCCAGGCTCGCGGAAGATCTCGCGGTGACTTTAGATCTCTGGAAAGAGAGAGAAGGAGAGAAATGTACACGTCCTCGAGTGTACGTGCGGTCGATCGACTTTCCAAGAAATTACCCTCGGCGTAACGCGAGCCGGTGCGTGGCACATACGCACTCGAGGCTCCGCATCTCGAGAGGACGCGGTCTCGAGAAACAGAAACGAGGAGGAGGAGGGGAGAGGGAGGACAAGAGGGTACGCACACGACGCGGAAACAACGCGGCGCATTGTCGCACAAGTAGAGTGTGTATTATGCGCTCGCGCGCCGTTTCCCGTATTCGGTTCTCATGTCGTTGCGGCTCCGTCGACCGTGAAGAGACGCGATACTTGTCGAACAAACTCGGAAATATTTGCGACACCCTGTACGCGCAGGTATCTCCGCGCCGCGCCGGCCGCACGCATAATAAACGCATGCGCATAACGAATGCGGCCGTACGGTACCGCGTGTCCGGGGATAATTACATCGGTCGAAAGAATGATACGGAATTACGTGCGATCCGATGGCAGCGGGAGATTACGCCGGCGATGCATTTTTTTTTTTCGCTCTTACAAGGGAGAAATTATCGTGCGAAACTGCTTACACGGCGAGGAGCTTCTTGAACGCCACGAAGCGGCACGGAATTAACTCGTTGTCTCTCTTTCCGGATTTTCATGTCTCTTAATAATCGCCCCCTTTTCCCTATCGATCTTCGTTTGATTATCTCGACACTAGGACATTTTATTTTTTCTCATAACTTTATCGTTCACATCCCAGCAAACATCAAGTAACATTTATATAAATGTTAGTTGTACTTTCCCACTCGACAATATAACTGTTACATGTTATGTAACAGTTACATAACATGTAACAGTTATATTGTTGAATGGGAAATTACATATACAATATAATATACAATAAATATAAATTACATATACAATATAATATACAGTAAATATAAATTACATATACAATATAATATACAATAAATATAAATTACATATACAATATAATATATAATATAATTGTTACATGTTATGTAACAGTTATATTGTCGAGTGGGAAATTACAACTAATAATTATATAAATGTTACTTGGTGTTGATGGGATCGGATGCCTCGATCTCTCTTCATCCGTCTTTCTAAAGCTATCGCGTTCTCTTCCGGTAGAATTAAAAAAGTATACAAAATGTAGACGATATCTGAAATGGTTTAGAATCTCCGTACTTTTGAGCAGCTTGAGTTTAATCTCGTTGGAGATCCTTTGAAGGGGGCCCTTATCGTCGAGGCCCTGCGTCTTCAGGGTCCAGAGTGACAGTCGTCGTCGTTGTCTCGAGTGGCGCCGACTATTCCGAATTGATACGAGCACCAGAAAGGATCACGTTCTCCTCGTTCGACGAGGACGAAAAGCAGACGCGACATCCATATACGGTACTTCAAAGTTAAGGAGAATATAAATAGAATGTATGAGTTTTACGCGTGCTAGAACACGCCACTTGAGTATTTTTTGTCAATCCTTTATCGCTGCTTTTAATTATACAGAGCGCTCGGGAACAATCTCATAATTTAAAGATACGTCATTCGACAAACTTGGCGATGCAGCTCGTTATTTCTTTTTTTCTTTCGTAAACAAACGTCTTGGTATTTATTTCCTTCGCGCACCGAGGGATGTTCCGGCTGTTAATTTCTACAACTTTCGCGGCGGCACGATTCCACTTTGCATATAGCTACCGAAGGAGCAAGCAACAAATATACGAGGAGCGGAACGAGATACTAGAACCGAGGTGAAGAGATGCGAGGATGATTCTCTCGAGTGCGTGCGACTCGCGTGCGTGTGCGCGTATGTGTGCGTTCGTTTTGCCAGACTACAAAGCCATCTCTCACACAATACTGGGAGCTCGGTGGGTGCCGCGATATCCCGAGACAGTTTCCGTTCAAATAGAACCGCACCTCGAGCTCGTTCTCAAGCCGCAGGTGTCAACTCTCGGCGACGCGCTTCCGGACGCGAAATCTGTGTCATTACCTTCGAGCGAGCACTGCAGATATCCGGTACGACAGGTGCGACCTGAGCTATCTTTCGCGACGATAAGACATCGGGTTACCCCGCCTCTCTCGCCCGATAAGACGATTTATGCGACAGAGTCGCAATAATGCATCTCGTTATGAAGGCGTATTTTTACCGGAGATATCAGATATTCATTTATGTAAAGAGAATATATCGCGTGATATAATTTTGCGCAATAATTTTAATAGCGTAGAAAGACACGTCGTGTTATGAGTTGCAACAAGGAACAATTGTTGCTAAAAATAACGATGTATTTTTTAATAAAAGAAGAGACTCACCGAAGTCGTCTTTTGCGTACTTGAGTGTCTGCCGTAGCGAAAATAGAAGACACATAGGGAGACACGCGTAAAGAGGAAAGGAGACACGTAGGCTTATCTATTATAGAGGGATCTTCTTCCCCACGCGCGACAAAGAACAAAACCGACAATTAGCCGTCGACGAGAGTTAATAAGCAGTCTGGTGAAGTATCAACGCGCGTGTACCCGAGCAATTTGATACGTTCGTGCGAAGATAGATACGAGAAATCAGGGGGGTAAGTAGTCGCGAGTATATTGTGACATACCAATTAATAATATTAATTTAATCGTTATTAAGACAGTTTCAACGAGCCCGTTCTCGTATCATTTCCGACTCGTGATATCCATGAAAAACATTTTACACAATTATACGAGTTATTTCTCCGCGATAGAATTTCGTATATATTATTATGAGATTTAATTCCTTAATAACACTTCATTACTTACTTTATATCTTGTTAGTTGGCTTCAGGCTTGTGCGTTCTCTTACACGTTCCTCGAATTCTATTTAATAAAAAGACAAGAGATAATAAGTACATCTCTTTCTTTTGATGCTATTCTTGGGAATCGAAAGGTCGATGAACCATTTTCCTTTAGAAAGACCGATCGACGTCGTAACATTGTAATCGCTGACAGGACTTACCTACACGAGTACTTATCGGGACAGTGTCAATAGTATCGTCAAGAGTTAACGCGTGCGCTTTAACCCCCGGTAGAGAGCCATCTCCTTTAGATTGCTGATCTAACATTTACGATTCATAACTCACGAATGGTGACGGTGATAGAGACGGGGGGAGTGAGAGAGCAGAAAATGTTGGGAGTAGGAAGGATTTCGTCTTCGGACATAACCGTTTATTTATATGTTCCATTTAATGTTTGTCTGTACGTCGCCTCGTGGGATTCATTTATAACATGGCCTCGTATGAAAACGGTATCGAATAGTCGACCGTTCGTTCCGGCAACGTTGCTCTTTCTTTCGCGAATTATATCTTGGATTTTATAACTCGTAAAACATTGAACCGGAGAAATAGTAAAGCTCCTTAAACGAAAGACGTTAAGGAGGCGATCATTAAATATATCACAGGTATACGAGGGTAACAACGAGCAAGAACGACCGAGCGCGAGATTAGCTAAGCAAAAAAATGATCAAGGGGCACTTGCTCCTGACAGCGTGTCGTACGATTCAATTTCTACGCAATTGATCAATTTTGCGAGCGGAGCGAGCGAGAGAATAATGCTCAACGTCATGCCACTCTCGCTCTCGTAACGAAACAAACGAACGCAATTTCATAGGTGGTCTGCGCGCTCCGGCCGTCCGTCCGTCCGTACGCAGTATTACGCAATGAAATCTAGTTGCCCGGTCAATGGATCCGCATCCTCTGACAGACGAGCAGATTCATGTACCGTTCCAGGCTGGCTGGCCGCGCGGCTGATTCGATGTAACCACTCTCGGTCTGTGTCACCGACGGCCTCCTCCTGGCCTAACGACGTCCACTTAACGCTAATAATTATTTTCATTGGGGGCCACACGGCGGTCCCCTATCCCACACATAGCCAACTTCCTGCACGAACGGATATAAAAATAGAGCTCTCTGTACATCGGGACGTCGCGCGACCGTCCAGCCAATTCAAACTTCAACAAC
Source organism: Camponotus vicinus (assembly GCF_025532165.1). Classification (NCBI taxonomy): domain Eukaryota; kingdom Metazoa; phylum Arthropoda; class Insecta; order Hymenoptera; family Formicidae; genus Camponotus; species Camponotus vicinus. The sequence continues at coordinate 10,203,601 of NW_028141980.1, forward strand.
ATTACTTTTTCTTCATATAACCCGTTGGAGAACGTTTATTCCAAGAACGATGTGAGTCACGAAATTACAATATGAGTTTTTAGACAACGTTACTTCATACATGTGTTAATTGTCAAAAAGATATAAAGACGCAAAAGTTCCAACTCTTGCCTTTGAGCGGGGAAATATTCTGCAAAACGTGCAATTTAGCGATGTTTTGCTTGCGGTGTCGCGAGCTCGAGTTTCAGTTTGTACACGTTTCGCTCAGGGGTTGGACTAGGGCTGGCCGGTCGTAATTCTTGGCGAGAATATCCGGGAAGACGCGGGGGTGTGATATAACTATGCTGGGACGATTTCCGCAAATCTACCGGGCGTTAGTCGTGGACAACCAAGAGAGGGGGAAAAAGGGGGAGCGATGGTGCGCTCGTAAATTATTTAGGACCGGGGTCCGAGGTGTCGGGGCTCGACGTCTCGATTGGCCCTTGCTGCCCAATCCGGGAGAAAATTAAATAACAACAAAACGATAAAAGACAATTGTTTCTAAGTTTTATGGCCCTCCCCCGGCCCAGGCAAGCTGACGAGGCGAAGGGCGTTTTATTACTCGTCGGTGTGCTTTGGTACAGCCGCCCCTGATCCTCGGGTTACTTTATTTGGGGGACGAGGACGCGGCGAGAGATGCGATTTCACGACACCACGCGTCCTATTCTTCATTGTCGTTAACCCCGTTTCGCTAGTCGTTTTCAAAGATACACGCTCGTTTACGCGCTTTCCGAGCGAAGATCCGCGATCAAAGCGATATCGACGATGAAAGACCTTCATAGCGCACTATGGAATTTTTTCGAGAGAAGTCTCGATTGGCTGGCGTGAAAAAGAAGCGAACGGATTACGCTATAAAGTTCGGCAAGATTTATGCTGATTATTGGGCAATTCTCGCGAAATGACCGACGAAAGGCCGCGGGGATGTCTCATTTCCGAAAGTTAGACCGATAAAAAGTGCAGGGAAGAAATGAGACGCGGAGAGAGGAGGTTGATGAAGAGGAGACGCCGAAATGCCAGGTACATACATACATACACGAACAACGACGTTCCCATTCCGCAAGGAGCCCAGGTTCTCTGCCCGTCCTTTTCCACGTCTTCTCCTTCTTTTTGGCCCATCCTCGTTCCCTTCCTGCCCTCGTTCCTCTTCTTCGTCGCGCTTTCTTCGCGCGAAGAGTACGCGGCCGAGTCTCTCTATCATCACGGCTGTAGCAATAACAGAGGGCTTACGGTTCCCGCCATATATTGCGGCCACATTTTTATTTTGACACTAATAGCCACGTGGTATCGGCCACGAGCATGACTCGAGTCCGTCCGATCGTGCTAATCCCGCCCCGATATTGCCCGTATAAATCCCCGAGTATCGCGCGGTAAAGAGAGAACGGTAGAAAGATGGAGAGAGAGAAAGAAAGGAAAAGAGAGATGGAGAGCGAGAAAACGAGAAGACGTAGGTGGGAGAGGATGCGAGATCGTAGATCCAATATGAAGTGGCGCCTAATGCTTTCCTGATTTATCGATCCACCGCGCGCAACCGGCAGTTTCTCTCGCCAACGCGAAAGATTCTCTCGTATCGGAGCCGCTAGATACATTGCGAGGAAAAGATTGCGCTCCACAAATCAAAGGTCCCGTCTTTGTCTCTTGAGGCTCGAATTATCTTCGCGCCCGCGATCAATCGCGACTTTGACAATCGAATATACCCTATACAGCTCCTTTGTTTCCGTTCGATTCCCTTTCGCGCTGTGCAAGTAACATTGCTCACGAATGCGAAATCGCTGATTACCCCAATTTATCTTGCCGATGACCGCAAAAAACTAATAGGCTCTGTTTTCGTCTTTTTTCAGGTACGTAACGAATTGGATTCATTTCTCTGCTGCATGTGGGATGTGACGTTTCGAGAGCGACGAATGAAAGTGTGAAAGGTATGCATTGTTTTGTACGTCATACAGTTATTATCTCTTATTGCGACAACGTATTATTCGTCCGAGAGAGAGGTATCATGGGATATTGTCGAAACACGAGGCAACCTTGTCATAAAACGCGTCCCTATAAACGCAATCATCCGAATTATTCCATTCCAAGACGGTTGTAGCTAGCGAAAACGACTATACGAGCAAACCGGAAGCGAGCGGCTACCAGAACCGAGCGCGATATTGACGTGAGAGGGAAAGAGAGAAACGCAGAGAGGGTGGGAAGGAGAGTACGCGTTTACTGCTTCATAACTTGGCTCGAGCATGGACAATCGACTGTTATATGATTTTGGATGCTATTTTGAATGCTCCACGTGGGTGGTCCGAGCGAGCGCAGAACAGTACCAGAAATATGCTACCTCGTAAAAGGAGACCCTTTCGCCTAACACGTTGCTACCTAACCACCGCGCGTTTGTTAACTGTCTATCAAATGTTTACCCGTTTATCCCGCCGACATCCCGCCTTTCCTCGGATATCATCCTCGGATGATATGCTTTGCGTCGCGAAATTACTGCGAGGCTCATGTCAAATATTCCTATGCTTGCTCCTTCGATTTAAATGAAAATTGCAAAGGTTACTTGGTACATACTTTTCAGATGATCTTTCCCAGCTGACTGAAGAGGGGAAAAATTAACGAGAGACCGGTCGATCAATCGTTCCGTCTTCTAAAGAGTCTCGACTTTCGAATAAACTCGTTGGGAAACGCGTAGCTCGTATATCGTTGCTGCTCTCATTTTCTTTACTTTTCTCTTTCTCCTTCCCTTTCATGCATAAATATCGCGCTCTACCCCAATTGCGTAAATTCGCAGACGAGGAACGCTTTTAATTTTGCCCACTTTCACGTTAAGAAGCGGGGCAGGTACGTCGTAATATCGAGGTTTTAACACGACTGTCAATATCGCGGAATAACGCCCGCAGTAAACGACATTAAAATCGTTTCGCCTCGGGCCACGATCCTTAGATCCGCGCGCGTACACATGACGCCGGTAAATCACTAGTTAACGTTTCCCCATAATGCCACGGCGAGTGCCGGAGACACGCCTCGCCCATAAAAGACGACCCACGATACTCTGTACAGCGCGAGAGAGGCACCGGCCACCATGAGTATCGCATTCGCGACACTTTGTCCGTGGTTTAATGACAGTCGGCGTCATCAAAATTGCACGCAATTGGCCGCAGAGTCGCGCAAATTTCCCGCAAAATCGCACGTCGATTAATTTTGCGCGGCCTAAGATCCTTGAATTCAATAATCTTAACTTGCTAAAGTGATTATTAGGAATACATTACAAATTACATATAGATATACAGGGTGTTCCTTAATAAGTGCGAAAAATTTTAGGACATGATTCTTTGTCGAAAATTAAAGGGGGGGGTTTCATATAAACATATACTCCTACATCCCTCCTTGTTGAGTTACACTCCTCTAAAAATGGAGGTAAAAATTAGGTTTTTATTTTTTTCTCAAATTTGGAACGAGTTAAAGAAATGAAAATAGGTGGATATTTTCTACTATTAAAAAGGATATTTATTAATATTTTTGTCAGCCTCCCGTATTGTTAAGGGGATGAAAACTAGCAACTCCTATTCAATTTATTTTTTTATTAGAACTTTTTAATGGACCGGAATATGATCATCTAAAAATATGCATTAAAAAGTTTGATTTATTTAGAAACTTTTTCATTTCTTTTATTTTTTTCATAAAATCAGTAGATTTCAAGGAAAAAAATAAAATATGTTATTGTGCACAGTACAATGCTAAATAGTATAGGTTTCGAATTACGAAAAGTTAAATTTTAAAATAAAAATAAAATTAGAGTAAATGTTAGCAAAATTGGAATAACAATGTGAATGGAAAAAACAAAATTATAATAAAAACCTAATTTTTACCCCCATTATATGTTTATATGAAAAACTCCTTAATTTTCGACAAAGAATCATCTCCTAAAATTTTCCGCACTTGTTAAGAAACATCTTTTTTAGATGCGATTAATCTAATTTATAATATTGTTATCGTTTAATATATCGCATTTACGCTTCTGCAATTGGTAACAATCGGCTGTACTTTGCAAATATCGAAATCATATGTATCGGGATTATATACACATTTAATGTAAATATATATCTCGTTACAACCGCGCGTTATTCCGATACTTGAATTTCGTTCGACGGCGCGCAAAGTGACGCGTGAAAATATCCGCGTACATTAATAATAATTTGTGTACTTTGCGAATTGCATTTGAATAACTTATGGCTTGCTTGATAATTCAATGCCGCAAGAGACACGTCTCGCGTTAAATTCGACGCAAAATATAATTCGCCGAACAAAACGCCCTGCCATTTCGTCGTATTTAACAATAATCCCGTTTAATCGAACGGTTTATTTTATTACGAGTAATTATCGCTTTTATATACATATATATTATATATATTTGCGCCGCGCGTTAATATCGCGAAACATATTAAATCGCACATAATTCACACACGTCATTAATATCGCGTTTTCTGAAATTTTTCACCCCCGAGGGACCGCGACTCGTTCTTAACAACGTCGTTTCGCGAAATCGCCCGCTCGAGACATCGCGCCGAGTACGTCTCTTCGACTTCTCGAAGAGATAACCTGCGACGAGCTGCGAGGGGGATGGGCAGCGCGGCGGGGAGGAAATAATATTAACATAAGCTTTATCTAAATGTTAATACGGGCCATCGTATCGACCTGTCCTCCGACAAATATCACGCACAGAGAATTCCCAGGGTGTCCGGGACGTAACCTTTCGGCGGGAGCACGATTTTCTCTTGACTCGTTCTCGCAAATCCCCGCGTACATCCATCTTCCTTGGTTGAAAGATGGAAAGAGAGAAACGGAGAGAGAAAAAGAGCCGTTGGGGGGTGGATAAGCTCTCTCGCCGCGGGCTCGGAAGCGAACGCTTAAAAATGTAATAGCGAGGAGCCCTGAACGCGTCCGACAAGCGAAACTGTCGGCGGCGCTGGGCCTCTTTATTTTCCCCATTATTCAAATATAAATGTAAATGTTGATACAAACGGATAGGTAAATGGAAAGAGAGAATTCAATTGTTCGGCGCCGGCCGCCGAGGTCCCGGCGAGGCGGGAAATTAGTTTATAAGGAAGCGGCGCGCGCGGGGCTAAAAATGTAAAGAGCGACAGGAAGAGGGAAAAAGAACGAAAGAGACTCTCGGCGGACGAGAGCCGGTGTATCGAGATGAAAGGCGAGAGCTTTGTCGAAAATAGAGAGGATCGTTCGGTCTCGTTCCCAGTCGCTGTAATAAATTTTGCATTCGCCATTTTTGCGGGGAGAAAGGAATTTGGCGCGAAATCGTTCTTGGTGCTCGGATGTTGGAGACTCTCCTTCCAATCGTTTCCAGAAAAAAACAACAACTTTTCACGAGCACGAGAGGCCTCTTCGGCGACGAGGAGAGGGTCGAGTAATATCATCCGATACGTGTGTTCTCGTGTTTCCCCACGTTGGACGTATTGTTCTCGCCCTTCTCGCGACGCATTGTGACGAAGGGCATGCCTCACGGCACCGGGCAGGGGTTGCAGCCGATTGCAGAGTGCATATGCGCTGATAGCCCCGTATTGCCATCTCTAATTCCACGCGCGGAGAGAGCTGATTCGATTTCGGCATTAAGATAAAGCGATCTTCGATCTTCCCTCTCGCTTCCGCCTCTCTTTCTCTCGCAACAAACGGATGCTTCCCGAAATGACGCCGGGGAATCGAAACGCGATAGCAATAACTACAATAACAACGTTACCGCTCTTAACCCCTTCGGGACCGGCCTGCCATTATGTGATATGTTTCGATGAATGAAAGCTTGAAGAAAGAGGAGGGGTTTTAGTGACGATAAAAACTTATAAAACTGTCCATTCCTTCTGAAATATTATTATATTATAGACAAGTTTTTATCTATTTTGCTAAAAGTAAGGAACAGTCGTTGATCGATACGTCTGACACTCTTCCACGTGTTTTCTTCAGCAATCTTGATGCTTCTCGAAGCACGCGTGGGCGACGTTAACGTCCAATTCGAGATTGAAGACGACTAAATTGACACAGTCGAGTGAATCGACGTGATGCGAAGGAACTCGAGCACGTTGAATAGGTGGCAGGAAGTTTCGATCGGTTTATCCGGATGACTCGCGACGGATGGCAGCGATGATTATTCGTATAACGAGGCTGACGAATCGCTCGGTTAATCTGTCGCGACTGGCCGCTTTGACAGGGTGCGAAACTCGCTCTCGCGTGCGATCGCACTTAAAACAATTGCTTTATGCTCGACTTCTTTGCCAAAGGGCGACAATGCTCTCTTTGTTAGATAGAACAGATACGTTAAAAAAATTAAAAATTTTATTGTTCGATAATATTGCCTCTAATAATTTCTAAAATCTTTTTTATTCGTTCAATTGTCATATTTTTTACCTTCCATAAAATTTATATTTCTATAAATTTTTTTATCTTGCCTTTTCTCGAAGAAACAAATGTACTGTCGTCGCAATTAATTATAACGTAATTAGCAACGCTAATAATGAAAGATATGCGGGCAAACATTTTTTATGTTCAACACGCTCGACGAAACACGTGGCGATTGACGGATACGACGTGACGTTTCCGACCACACAGCCGTGGTCAATTTGGCTTACCGGTGGGCGAAATCGGTTATAATTACTGGTAATGTGACTTCTCTGAAATTTTACGTCGCGAGAATCATGCACGCGCAAATAAATTTTAATATAACGATAATCGATTTGCGTGAAAATGATTAATTTTTTTATTATACTCGCCCTGCAAATTGCATATGTCACTTTACGTTCGCGATTCGTGATTTCAGTACCCATCGAAATAACTTTTAAACATCTAACCGATGACAATTGAAAACGTACATTTTATCTCGTAATGATTTTTACGACATAGACACCTATTTGCACTCGTTAAATGCGGGCTAAGTAAATGAGGTAGTATCTTGTCCTGTACGCGGTTAGTTCGGAGATCTGCTTACACGTGTTCACGGCCGATGACAGAAGGCCGGGACGCATCTTTAACGGTAAAAGTCGGGTTCTTAGACCTCTAGCGCGGACATTGTTATAGGTCCTGTGGTAGCCCGGGTGTGTCGGCATGGTTGCGACCGCAGAGGTATCGGAGTGTGGTATGGCACGGGTCAACCGCAAACCGACAACCGTCCACGCGCGCGCTCTCTCGGTTCTATCTGACTGGTTCTCCCATGTGTGTGTGTTGCGTGCTTGTACAATGAACCTGTATTGTATTAGAGCAAGATTCGTTCCATATGTATTCACACACACACACACACACACACTTTCGTTCCGCTACGTCGCTGTAAATCAAGTCCTCTCTCGCGGTGGACGCGTGCTAATAAGAGAACGCCAGGAACGCGGCAATGCAAGAAACAGGATCGCGTTCCCCCATCGACGACGAAGACTCCTGGTTTCCGCTTGGCTGCGACGTCGAATCAATCGTGGTTCAATTTCGCGTCGTTGTTTCTCGCCGATATATCCGTTCATTCAAGAAGAATCGCAAATATTCGCACAAGCATTCGGATCTAAACAAAAAGTGCGATTGTATATTTTTTAAAATGCTGTAAAATACCCCTTCTTTATTTAACGAGACCAAGTTGCGATCCGATTAATCCCTCGATTTTGATCGCATATACCCTAATCGTCTTCGACATTCGTTTTGTCGGCCACGCAATAATTTCTCGATATCGATCGATGTCCCCAGATATCGAGTCTGAAATTTATCGTCGAGGAGGAACGTTTCCTTTCGGGCGATCGCTAAATGCGCCGCGAAATCGACGAGAAGAGGAAATGCGAGCAGGTGCGGCGCGGTAATTGCAAACGTTTGATATTTAATTACAATTTACCCAGCGCACATGCTGGCAGCGAAACCTCTCGACATTCTGTCCGATGGAATCTCTCCCCGTCTCTCTCTCTTTCTCTCCTCGAAAACAAAATATAATTCCTCAATTATATTCCAATGCTTTGTAAACGCGACGCCCTTTGAATTATGGGCCTCGACTTAATTACATTATTAATTATCGCGCTTAAACACGAAAGACTATTCGAGTCGACGAACGAGTTGCTCGCAAGATGCGCGTCGAAGCCGATTAAGGGGTTATGTCTAGTCATAAAAATAAAAAAAAAAAACGATTTTTATGTTTTTACATTCCTTGAAGTATATCATATTGAAAATATTTCCTAAAAATTTCAAATTAATTGGATGCAAATTGATGGAGTTATAAGTGTATGTTTCATGAAGCGCCAGAATGTATAACTTTGTTTAAACACGACTATAAAGCTTCAGCTCTGATGTTTGAGGGCTATCAAACCAATATATGAAGATTTAAATAAACTAAAATTATATGGGCCCGGAATAGATAATTCTGTGTAAATTAAAAAAAAATTGCATTTTATTTAAACGTAAACTTGACATAAATCTTAAACGCGTTTTTCTCGAAATCACTTTTTCAAAGTCGGTGAGCAAGATATTTCGAAAATCGTTACACCGATTTGCTTGAAATTTTATAGGCTTCTTCTACATTTAAAAATCTAGTAGCTGAACGAAAGATTTTGTTTTTTAATGAATACTTTTTTTTACTTAATAAAAAAATGAGCAATTTTTAAGTCGAAAAAGAATATCTTAGTGTCAAATGGCTGCCATTTTGTCCCAAAACAATTTTTCGATTAATCCTTCGTTCATTTACTGGACAATTTCATACATTAACTACAGTTTATCGAATTTTTGATATCAGATGAATCAGCTTCGAATAGCACTGCTCATCGCGCAGCGTTTTTTAAAAAACAATAATCCGGGAAAATAGTTATAACTTTTACATTTTTTAATATTTTATTTAAAAAAAATATATAATAACATCTTTAATATTTGTACTTTTGAATAAAAATTTATTTGTAAAAAGAAATATTACTCTTCAAAAAAAATTCTTAAACATTATACTTTTTTCGGTCTGCTGACTAGACATAACCCCTTGAGCGACTGCGAGAGGAAGAAAAGAAAATACTACGCGCGGAAAGTCTCGGAAAGGAGTGACTTTAGGCCACATGTAAACATATCTGCATGCGAACATACGTTTTACAGCGCAATAAAATGAAGCGAACGCGTGTATAATTCACTCGCTACATCCGCATCGCTCGATTTCCACTCGCGAAAAGAGGTTGATGTCTTCTTTTTTACGGATATGCGAATATCCAGCTAAGAATGTTGCAAGTGTACAACTATCGGTAATAAGAATGCGTTCCTTGTTAATTGACGGTAATCGAGGCTACCCGTCTTGAACGAGACGATCGTGCGAGGAATGTTACCTCGAGTGTCGACGACGATTCCGCGATTTAACGACTTAATAAAGCCGCACGAGAATAACGTGGCAAGACGAGGGGAGAAGAAACGGACCGGTCAGGCCCGAGGGGAAGGATCGGGCATCCTCGACGTGGCGTACGGATCTGCCATAAGTCGGCGTGAGTTTATACGTCTCGTATACACACACGTGTTCTCGCGCATAGGTGGGTATGTCTTTTTTTTCTCATTCCCCACATCAGCCGCCGACTATTCCTCCTCTCCTTATAGCTTATTATTTCGATCTGGCATTCAAACATACTTGTAGCGGTCGTAAAAGCCAGACTAGAGCAAGGGAGAGGGATGGCGCCGAGCAAAGAGAAGGGGGGTGGGAGCGGCAGAACGCGCTTTATTATTTATTCCGCCGCAACTCGTAAAAGAAGCTCGAATTTATCGTGGAAATATTGAAATGAGAGTCACTGGCCGAGGCCTATCGTAAGAGAGAAAGAGAGGGAAAAAGATTGTGCGGCTACCTTTCCCTTTCACCCTGTCAATGTACACACACTCACCCCCGCCCAGCTATATTCGACCTGTCTCGCGCCATCCGACAAAAAGCTGACCACCGCAGTCGCTTTACGAGCCGATATATTTTATTCGAGGTAAGCACCATCCTGGCACTTACACCTTCAACTCCTCCTGTTCTGCTTTCAGCTCGCACTTCAGCACTTCTCTCCTAAGCTAGTCTTTGGCTGTCTTGACCTTTAGGCTACTCGGGCGTTATTGGATAGAGGGATGAAGCAAAACATTTTATTTTAATTACATTTATTTTGGAATGTCGATCAAACTTTCTATTCCATCTATCGTCGATTAGTAAATTGTGATTTTTATGATAATCAATTTTTCGAAATTGATGGCACTTGTCGGAGAGTAACCGTAGCACGGTGACAATTTCTAGTGGATGTAGACGATTATCGATCCGGTTAAATAAGACGGAATTAAATCCGGGGATTCGATGCGTCTTACGGTCGACGCGCAAAGATTTCGATCGTGCTTACGCAGAAATCGAATCAAAGTTTTGCAACGCGGACGCACCGCGTCGTTGCCCTCTCTCCTTGGGAGATAATCCGCGGCCCAAATTGGCAGGATTACTCCTGCCGAAGACCTGGCCACGTCCTCGAGATTGCCGGGATTACACGGCTGTAACGCACGTCGCACGAGTAGGTCTGTCGCGCCCGCCACGTGCAAATACAGGTATTATCGGGTATTATGCCGAGTACGTGTCATGTGCGTAAAGGACCACGGTAGTCGTCGTTGTCGTCACCATCTCGTGGATCGCATCAAATGGATTTGCCGCCAAAATCGTCTTGGAGGAGAAAAAGAAATCATCCTCGCTATTTAAAAGTGAAATATTTCCCTCAATAAAAATAATTCAGAACAATTTGGCCGGAATTAATTCAAGTTTTGCTTCCTCTTCCTCTCAACGCTTTATATCTATTAATTACATTATTTTAAATCTACTTACAAGTCGGTCTTTTGTTTGTGATTCTAGAGAATGCATCGCGTGTTCTCTCCGAAGAAAAATAGTATATCTGATACGAGAGCTTGTTGTACAATAATAGAGATGTTTTACACCTTTGCGAGGGTTCTCGAAATCGAAATTGGTTCACGGACCATGCGTGTAGGTTCTCGGAGATATATAGCGTGTTCTTGTCGTTAATAGTGCCAGCGTCGATGGTGGTCTCGTATCGCGATTACAATCTCCCACAATCTTTTTTATATATTTATCGCACCTTTTTAATCGAGTCCCGCTGAGCAAATGTAATACACATATATCTTGGATCCGGATGTGAAATGTTCAGATGCTAGAATTATAAAGAATGATGAGAAGTTATCGCGATGATCTTTCACGCGATATTTTTGACGAGTGTTTTTTCGAATGAACCGATTGATTTTTTTAACAAAAAGATAATTTTCTTATCGCAATATCAAGAAACACGCGTTCAAGAATGAACTAGAACGGAAGCTTTATCTCGTTAATTCACGTCGAGAATACAACTGACGAAGCAGCCGCGAGACCTTAAAACGCAGATAAGTAGGCCACGAAATCGTAATGCTCCCCAACGCGGTTCGACATAAAAATTAAAATTAGCCCGCGAGACCGAGAAAGAGAGAGGGAGGGAGAGGGAGGCGCTCGCGCACCCCAACGAATATTATGCAAAGCTACGAGCAATAAAAATAACATATTGCGACCGGGAGAGGCATAAGTTTTAATCCAATATTACTAAGATAAGTCTCGAGCCCCACCCCCGAGAGAAAAAGATTTCTTTTGTATAACGCACCCCAGCATTACATTGTGGTTATTAGAAAGTGCTCTCTCTCCTTTTTTTTCTCTCTCTTTGTCCGAAGCAGCGCATTATCCCCGAGGGGGAAGCTTCCTTCGTTCCTTCATTCCTCTTCCGTGTAACGGCACAAGGATGCATACGATTATCCGCCATATTCACGTGAACGTCATTTATTTCCACTTGTCTCTCCATTTTACTGGGAAATTCTTGGATTTGAACGCTCGCGTCGACTCACGGTATAATTGATGAGCGTGGAGGATTGATAGCGGTATATTTCATTACGTTATCTAGCCGCGATCATAACGGTCAGGACTTAGAAACCGATGCGCCTTCGCATTGTCTCTTATTATTTTTAACAAAAAGATATGTCTGTCTTCAATTGATTTTTTTATTAAATGATATTTGCATTATATTTACATTATTAATTCAAAATCTTAAGTCTTGATATGATATGATATAATATTATATAAATAAAATAATAATATATTATATAAGATGAAAAAAAAAAGATAAAATAATAATATTCTATAAGAAATAAATAATATTATATAATATTAATATAAATAATATTTAATATATAAATAATATTAAATAATATTATATAAATAAAATCATATGGATGATTTAAAAACGCAGAAATATTAGATGATAGATGGAATGTATCAATCTCGAACTTCTCTACTTCGCCTTTTGTTCATTCAACGAAATCGTAAAATCGGACAAATCCAATCTGACTAACGATATCGCGCGCGGGAAGTGAGAAAAGGGAAGAAACGTAAGCTGAAAGGGAGAGATAGGTACGCGGAATCGAAGGGCGAGCATACTCGTAAAAATTTATAATTTGGAAAATATCACGCGGCTATGGGGCTGCCGATTTTCGTCCGGCATGACGACCGGGTTTATAAAGCGGCAAATCGAAGGACCGGAGCGTGGGTGGCGCGGAGGGAGGAGGCGAAGGGGTAGAAAGGGGGACGACGGCGACGACGATAACGGCGAAAGACTTTTGACGAAAATTGAAGTCGTTGTTATGACGGGAATTGCACGCGACGAGGCTTTACGAGGGGACGCTCTCGTCGACGCTCTCGCAAGTTCCGAAAAAAAGACAGAGCGGCTGAGAGGATGAGAGGAATAAAGTGAGAGGGAGAGAGAAATCGTGGGGAATCGGCAGGGACACGCGGAAGAGAACCGGAAAGCGCGGAAGACAATAATTCGGTCGTGCCAGCTATCATAATATCGATCTAACAGCGGTTCTCAAAATCATAATCGTTTCAAGATTCGCCCTTCGAAGTTGGTTCCATTTCACGAGCGAAAAGTTCTTAATTAAACATAAAAGAATTGACGGCGAATTAATTAAATTCTTTTACTTACAAAAACGGATTTTACTTGAAAGTTGTACTTTTATTATTATTTTTAATGACTTTTACCAGTCATAAAAATACAAGATAATGTGTAGTGGATTCTTTTAATAACAATACATTGACAACCACCGGTTCTCGCTCACCAGCCGAATGTAAACGCTCTTAATGTCCGATGACTGTGTCGTTTCACCAGATGTAAGGTCACATGAAACCTGACTCCGCAATATATAGATCAAATACAGGGGAAAGTCGGGGTGGGATTCCATGAGCCATGACTGAATCGGCGTTTTTGTGACGCGTAAGGTCACGTGGCAAAGCGTAAAGGAACAAGAAGCTCTCATTGATCCCCGATTGCTCCAACTCTCGGTATTCAGGATACGCTTCTGTTATAGTCAACGGTCGAACACTCTCTCGGTGAGATTCGACCTAACAAAGATCCCCGCGTAAGAGACTCGACGAGCTCTCTCGAGTCTCGAGGAGTATACTTGGGTTATTTTCCCATAACCCGACGTGGATGGCCCTTGTTTTCAGGAGCCACGGAGTATTTGGACGGCGCAAGACGGTAGCAGCAGGATGCGATAAGGCAACCGGCGTCGTAATTCAAAGATAGCGTCATGTTTGACCACGGTATAGTGGCCCCTTTGTAGCTTTGTAGCCAGTCTCGTAAGAGACAAGGCGCGATATTTGCGTTCCGGCCGTGCCTGGAAACAGGAAACCAGCAGCAGGACACGTTAGACAGCGTGGTTTCATAATACAGCCTCTAAAAAATCCAGAAGTCCGTTTAAGAAATAGATAAAAACAGAGAGATAATAATTCCCTCCCTTATATATGCATAATACATTCAAATCTGGGAGAATATCTCGAATATTATAACAAGAATAGTATATTTATGGAAATCTACATATGAGGAGATAATTATTGCGACCAAACAAAAGTATTTTTTTTTCATATACATTAAAAAGAAAATTAGCGTAGAAATTAGCGTAGAAATATTCATACTCTACTCCTCCAGCTTCATCGCAGGAGACGATGTCGTTCCCGATTATCGCACACAGACGTTAGACGTGTGCGAGGGATGCACGATGCAACCGCCCACCGTGTTGCAGCAACATCAGAGAGCATTTAATCCGGAATACCGAATGCGCGAGAGCATATCGCCAGCCCCGAGCGATAGATTTGGGCAATGCGCGAAAACGGGGTTGCAACCCTCGTCGGTTCGAAGTGCACCCTATCCCTCGACGGGCCATTAATAATATACCCATATTGGACACAATTCACCTTGAAATTAACCGGCAGCCGATTGGTAAGCCTGGCCAAATTGACTTCGAAATTGACAATTTACGATAGCTCGTCCGCGCGCGTTCGTTTACTTTCTCGTCTCGTTTTATTCGTTTGGTCCCTTTTCTGGCGCGTTCGAGCCGTCAAGAAATCATTGCAATCGAGAAGATTATTAGATAGTAAATTATAATATATTTATCGCGTCTATATTTTATATTTATTTTATATTTATATGTATATTTATTTATATAAAAATTATAATATATTTATATATTAGCAGTGTTATATTTAAAATATTTCGCTCAAGCGCAAACTCTTTCCTTCATACTTGTTCGAGATTTTTATTTCAATTCCGCTAGCGACTTCCCGTTTCATCGACAAGAAGGCATTTTACGCACACACAATCTATACCGATTTAATGTGGCATACATAGGTAGGGTCATAGAATGGCACGCACGCGATGTTGCTCGCATGACACACTACGCACTTTGCTAGCCTCTTCTCTCTTTTCCTTCTTACCATCATCGTTGTTCCCCATCGCTCCGAACGCGAAACACGAATGGCAAATATTTGCCTTACAATATAATCACCGTTATGCCAATAACGAGCGAGTGTAGCAACGGAAATATACGAAAAAAAAGAAAAAAATCGAATGGAATTCGGTTCGGTAAAATACAACAATTGTAACATGATTCGAGAAAATTAATTAACGCCATTCATCGCGATTATTCATTTGCCAAATCATTTTGCGAGCAGAGAATACAAGCAATTTTCTAGTTGTAGATGTGCGTTGTTTTATTATTAAAAATCGATAGCACGATTGTCTCCTAAAAAAAAAAATATTTGTCTCCTTCTATTTGTTTTGCAAAGGAAGGAGGGAAATTTGGGCGACGCATACACAGAAAAAAATAAGTGTCAAATCAAAACTTATCTGCTTAAACTAATACGTTCATTGTTTCGTATACGCAACAATTTATAATCTTCTTGGAAGAATTTAATAATTTTAAATTTCAACAATATTACAGTCTTATTTTAATATTGCAATTGTCACCTCAAGAATATATAATTATTTAATTCTACTTTAAGAAAATTATAATCTTTGATTTAAAAATGTTATTTTCTATCTAACATTGTTTCTTTTCCATTTAAGAAAATTAAATCTTAAATTATAAAAATATATTTTTCTCGATTGAATTATATAAAATGGCTTCATTCAAGTAAGCAATTATTGAAGCAATTATATTTCTCTTTAATTAACGCAATATAATCTCATTTCAAGATTTCCATGTTAAAACTAAATATATTTTCAAAACAAGAATGTCCTTTTTTTCTGTGTACACATACGCACAATGCGTGTCTCTCTCGCACGTTGATCTTAACGGGAAATTATCGTGGTTTATCGTCAGAATTTATCGTAATGGGCGCGCGAGCTGTCAGATGCAGCCAGGAATCGCGAGAAAACGCTCACGTTAAATTACATCGAGGTCGATTGCGCAGAGCGCTTTCCACGGAAGCGGCTGCCGCATAATTAAGACAATTAAGGTACCCGCTATAAATCACACCGCGCGCTCATCTACTTAAGGCTAATATCGGATCGGCGATCTAAGCGAGTACCACTTCCACGTACGTAAGCTAAATGCGTGCTCGATTTCTATCCCGTTTATCATCGTCGGCGCGATCGCTTCGTTTTTTCCCCTCTCTTTTTTTTACGCTCGATTTCGCGAATTCCTCCGTCCGAATCCTGCCGCTGGTTTAATACGTATTAAGACGCAGTCAATTCCACCTGCGGATCTCCGAGTCTCCCGACACCTTTCCAGCGAATTCGCATCGTGAATTCGACTCGATCGATTCGATTCGATCGGCCTTTCTCGCTGCGTTTTGTTGCGCCGAGTTTTTTGCCGAGTGCACCGGATATGGATGCACGGGGGCGAGGGAACGGTTGAAAGAACTAAAGACTCCTCGAAGTCGATAGATCGTTAAACGCCCCATCGCTTACGAAAGCCATGTAATTCTCCGCGAGTCGCACCGCGCGATCGGTCCTTCTCTCCATCTCTCACATGCATTCGCGTTTCGTGTTGCCTATTCTGTTTCCACACATCTCTCCGATCCCTTCTCCTCCTCTCGCCGACTCGTCTGTCTCTTTCCAGCGATCTGGTTCTCCACCGTAGGTGCAACGATCATTAGGGCGGGGAACGATCGGCATCGGGGCATAGCACCTGGCCCGATCATCGGCAACTCTTAATGCCCACACGCAATTCCGAATGAGAACCCGGCCAAGTACGATATAGAAGTGTGCGCGGCCGAATCTAATCGATCGATCGCACCGCGCCGAATAATGTACAAAACGATCGTTCGGGCGATAATTTCCAGCCGTCGAACCGTTTTCGGCCGACCGAGAACTATACTTGTTTTGCGAAAAATAATAACGCGTCCGTCTTATTCCGACTGCATAAATCACGCGACAAGAGTCGCACGGAGAAGCGTCGGCGAAGCATTCGATCTTCGATCGCTCGTTACGATTAAACCGCTCTAATTGCGGCCTGCTCGTATATATAATTCGCGCGATACGCCGTGCACTCGTAAATACTGTCTCGATCGCCACGATCTTCGCGGAGACAACGTCCAAAGAGGGACCATTGCCATGGCTCAGCCTGTATAATTATCCGAAAGTTTTCTTACGATGGAAGAGCATTAAATTAAAAGCACTTGGTCGATAATTATTTGCAATCTTGCGAAAATACCATCAGGACGTTTTTTTTGAACAAGAAAATTGTGTCATGATAGTTTTGAAAAAAGAAATATCGGCCGTTTTACAGTATTTTTTAGTCGCATGATGATAAATGTCAAACATTACGAGATTTGCCGATGAAGTGATATTACAATTGATGCGGTTGACGTAGGCAGGTTATCAGCTGATTTGCATTCGCTTGGAGACTTCAGTTTTCTCGATGTAAAATCAAATGAATCTTACACAGAAAAAATATTCTTGTTTTGAAAATATATTTAGTTTTAACATGGAAATCTTGAAATGAGATTATATTGCGTTAATTAAAGAGAAATATAATTGCTTCAATAATTGCTTACTTGAATGAAGCCATTTTATATAGTTTAATCAAGAAAAATATATTCTTATGATTTAAGATTTAATTTTCTTGAATGGAAAGGAAACAATGTTAGATAGAAAATAACATTTTTAAATCAAAGATTATAATTTTCTTAAAGTAGAATGAAATAATTATATATTCTTGAAGTGACAATTGCAATATTAAAATAAGACTGTAATATTGTTGAAATTTAAAATTATTAAATTCTTCCAAGAAGATTATAAATTGTTGCGTATATACGAAACAATGAACGCGTTAGTTTAAGTATATAAGTTTTGATTTGACACTTATTTTTTTTTCTGTGCAGGATGTTTTTTTTGGACAAGAAAATTGTGTCATGATAGTTTTGAAAAAAGAAATATCGGCCGTTTTACAGTATTTTTTATCTTGCATGATGATACATGTAAATGTCATTATGAGATTTGCCGATGAAGTAATATTACAATTGATGCGGTTGACGTAGGCAAATTATCAGCTGATTTGCATTCGCTTGGAAACTTTAATTTTCTCGATGTAAAATCAAATGAATCCTAGTTGAACATTATTGCCGTAACGTGCGATTATCAGTGATCTCTTGATCCCTTGGTCAATCGTCTGATTCACGCTGGTCTCGTCATTGTTTCTTCATGATGTATATCCGCAGATAATATATGTGCAGATAATATATGCAATCTTTGGGGGACCTGCATATCGCTTGAATCCGCTCGCGTCTTGGATTTCATCGAGAGGATGACCGCGACTTGCAGTCGGCGCCTTTTCTTATTTCGCTGATGGTGCGGTACGCAAACAAATGCGCATTATGCGGAGTCTAAGCGCTCAGAAAGTGCGCTCGTGTTTTCGATGTAACCTGAAGCTAAGCGGTTTAAGAGATCAACGCCGTATAAACCGACCGTCTGAGAATCGTCTGGGGATCCCGTGCGTGAGAGGCGGCAGTGAAAAAGGGATAGAGAGCGAGAGACAAGTAGCAAGGCGAAAAAGAACGTTGACGGGACAGAGAGAGGACGGAGGAGGAAGGAGGGAAGGAGAGAGAGAGCAAGATTCTGGCGAAGAGGCAAAATGAGAGGGCAGAAAGACGGGATGAAAAATTAGATTTACAAATCTGTCTTGACTACTATGAGATTGCTCGCTTACCGGTTAGTGGTGCTCAGCCTCTGCCTCGTTATTCTCTAACGATCCTACCTCTCTCTCTGAAAATACAGTCGCCCACGATCCTATAAAGCTTGTACAAATTAAGAAGACCATCTTGAATCTCGAGAAACGCGTTTCATTTATTCCTTCAATTTAATTGGAGTAATCAAGTACAATATTTGGTACTTTGATCATGTGGAAATGTGTTAAGAGTGCTAGTCGAGAGTAAAGAAGGTAATAGGTATTTCCTTGCTAAAGCAAAAGGCGGCTTTATATTTCGTGCGTCGTGTTGCAGAATAGTGTGCATGTGCACGCGTAAAAGCTACGTGTGTGTGTGTGATACATATATGCTTGTATGTGTGAGCGCCTCTCTGGCGCCTACCGCCTATGAAAAATGAACCTCCCTCCCTCCCGCGCCGGTATCATCGCCACTATCGTACAGATTGTTTCAACGGAGATCTTTCTTGTCTGCTTCGCCGCCGACAAAGCTCGAAAGGTGCCAGTGATGCTCATCAAAAGAAAAGACCGGCTACTTGTACTTGATTCTAAAGCATGAGTCACTATAAAAAGTGAAAGTTGCAGATTGCGAGATTTTTTTAAAAATGTAAAGATATTTTGAAATAGGCTTGAAAGTTTCGTAAAAATTATACACATAATTTTGCATAATATTGAATATATAAATATTAATATTAATATAAATATAATATATATATATATATATATATGTATATGTATATAATATATAAATATTAATATATAAATATTTTATATATGTAATATCGAGAAATTAGGTACACTAATATTTTTTGATCAATAAATATTAAAAATAGCAGATGTACACAATCTGCTATTCGCATCAGATTGTTCATTTAATTTAATATATGGAGAATTATGTGATATATACACAAGGAAAGCCCAATGTTATTTTTCTGGATGATGATTTTCATTTTTCCTTAGTCACGTAAGAGTCTGCTCTCGAGACGTTCGCACGATCTACGTAGATTAGCCCTTAACGTTTTCAAATTGGTTCCTCAGCTAGTAAGCCGGGTGTTTCTCTAGTTTGCGTGGCTTTTTCTTCGTGAGATTTCTCCTCTTACAAATATCTCGAAATCTAAACTCGAGATCCACTCGAGGCGTTGCAAGTCAAACTTATTCTTAATGGAGAAATATCAGCAAACGCACACAATCGTTAAAGCATACATTTCGTGCCGCGTGGCAGTTTGGATTCGCGCAGTTTACAATTATCACTAATAACTCGCAGTTTCGATTCTTGCATTTTTGCGAGCCCCAATCAGCTGAGCAGATCGCAATCGCACAAATGAATCGAGAGAGACTTGTTTACGTTGATATTTCCTCCTGAAATTCCAGCAGATAATCGGCCGCGATGAATATCGCGGCCACAACGATCGGGGTAAGACATTACCTCGATGACAGGTGTCTCTAACCACAGTAACTCTCTCTCACTGTACAGCTCCAGGCCAGGAAGACCCCCAAAGCGAGCTTCCGTTGGACTGAGCCTCGCGGCCAGCCACCTAGCTGCGGCGGCTGGCCATCATCCTCAGCACTCCCTGAAGAAGCACAGGATGGACAACGGCGATTACTACGAGAACGGACACCTCGGTGAGTGCCTGCATAAAAGATTACTTCGTATAAAGATCTTCAAAAATAGTGTCAAATATTTATATTTCATATCGCTAGAGTAAAAATATTTATAACTGAAAAGGTTTTTGTTGCAAAAAATTGCGATCGCTCTATTGTTATTGCAATTTAATTCGAGCTCGTGCTTTTTTCGAGAGTATTTTTTATTTTTGCAAAAAAAAAAGAAATTAAGCGCACAAACCGTATGTCAAATAGAGCGCGTACACGTGCAAATAAACGTACGCAAACGAGACCCACGCGCTTGATTACTGCCATCCGTACATGCGTTCCGGTATACACGGTGACCCTACCGATCAATTAATTAGAGGAATCAAACACACTTGGAGTGAGCAAATTAACTGCGACTGCACCGTCGTGTTGCGGCCTGCGGTGGCGCGGTCACCGATACCGGGGATATCGGCGTCGATATATCGTCGATATCCCTTTACGCGAATTGTACACGTTATATATGCTCGCTTATACCGTCTTGACATTCCGCGAGTGGAGCAAGTTCCTCCATTATTCTCCATTTTCCTCGTGCGTACCATCGTATCGCTGTTTGCCGTAATTAATCAATTATCCATCATTGATATATTCCTATTAATTATTAATAATATTTACTATTACTAATAACGCACACAACGCGATTAATAATATAATCTCGCGCGACTTTGGTCGAACCTTGCGCGATATTTATCCCTCGCCGGAAGCATCCGGAAGATCGATAAATGCGCATACAATATTCATTGGTTTATTTGCGCGGACTCTTTGTGCTCCTCGATAGCGCTTTGAAGGGTGTTCGTTGGGATGCGCTTATTTCGCAGATGTATTATCATCGGGGGACACACACAGAACGACAGAGAGAGAGAGAGAGAGAGAGAGAGAGGGAAAGAGAGACGCAAGTATGTTATTGCCGTGAACGTCGAGAGAAGGAAATCGTTAAATCACGTCATACGGCGGCGGCGTCGATCGACGTTCGGAAATTGTTTAAGCAAATAATCGCGAACACGCCGGCCGACCAATTTTACGAGCAAATACGTTTCACGGTGCAACGTTAATGAATTAATGCCGCGTTGGCGCGGTCCCGCGCCTGCAGCCCGGCCTCTCTCGCTCTGCTCTCTCGTCGGGGTAAATGTTGAAACGGCCGGTAATTAATTACGGCCGTGCGGTAATTGTATAATTGTTTTACGATTGGAGCCGGCGGTCCCCTCCCCGTCTCCGTCGCTCTTGCCTCTCATCGCGCAACCTGCCCGATTGCGCTCGATCTGTTCGCCTGAAACATACTCGGTGTAATACTCTCTGAGAGGGACGATTTAAAGGGATGAAATCTCCCCCGATCGCGGAATCGCGTAAGATCAGGCGTGAGAGAAAGCGAGAGAAGGACGAAATTTCGCGGACCGACGATTTTTTTCAATTTCGCGACGCTTTTCATATAACGCAATTAATAAACTCAATAAGCGAGATCTCTCTGATCGCATTCGAGAGCGCACAATGGATCGACATTATATATACGAGCGAGAGAAGCATCCTCATCGCACCCGATACGCATGTGTTATCTCTCTACGAAATTAAAAGCGATGAGAAAAATAAATAGCCATAGATGGGCCGTAGGGGAGGAAGGGAGATGAGGGTTTCGCGTGATGGGATGAGGTTGCAAACATATCTGTCAAACTTACTTTATTCCATTTATTTATCAAACACTTTTTTTTTACGATGATTTAGATGTATAATTTTTCGAAATAGTTAACGGAATTCCGCCCTAATCATTTAATGCATCAATCGCGGAGGTATCATTAATCAAATTGACCCGGCGCAATTTATATTACATGACCTAATGCATACATCGAATTGTTTATTAGCGCGCGAGCTAAGTCAATTATCCGGCCGGTTTGGACGAACATTAGCTTAAATATGATCGAATTTGCCGTTAATAAAATAATTTCGATTTCTCCTCAAGAGCACTCGAATGTAGATCGATTTCATCTACGATGCCCGCGCATTATAACTGATACATTGTGTTGACCAGTTGTAATCGTTTGGTCGTTTAACGGATAGCGATGCTTCGGTGTGGTAGCAGTGCAAATTTCGGGTAGCTGCTCGAAGAGCATGGGACGTACACACATGTGCAAAAAAGAGAGAGAGAGAGAGAAGAGTGGAAAGCGTGTCGTGCTCGTTGGGTGGCTGGATGGGTGGGTGGTTGGTTGGTCGGTCGGTTGGGCGGGTGGGTTCGGGCCGCGGCTTGAAACGACGGTGTACTGCCAAGCGAATGCTCATAAAAGCATTGATTAACTGTTAGCGGTCGTAGGTCAGCCGGCACACGGCTGGCTCGTGTACCAATAAAATCCGGCTAATAGTGACCCGACATCGCTTCAATATCATGCGTCGAAAGCTCTCGTTGATTGTCGCGTCCGCGCTAATTTTCACGCTCAAAACAGTAATCGCGTAAAAGTCACGTCAAGATTCACCCTCGTTCCTCATTTTCCGAAACGTTGGTTAAATCCACGATGATATTTCGAGTCAAGGTTTTAATGAAATAAAAGAATTTTGTTTAGAAAAGTATAGACTTTTAGAGCCCACGACGATCGAAATAATGCACTTGTGCGCGTCTTCCGTTTCCAGCTTTAAGAACTCGCGCTCGTAAATTGCTTTACGCATTTCCGGGAGTCGCGCATATACAAGATTTTAATTACTGTCGGCGCACATGAGTACTTAATGAGCAGTTATGTTTTGTTGATGGCTCGATAAGGAGAATAGATTACTATGAACGAGTATCCCTTTCTATACGGCGGTGTTACTTGTACATTTATAATTAGGTGTTATCATTGGTTGGTGAAGAAGTTAATAACTAGCGTTATTACTAATTTACTTGGTAATTATGAGTTAATATTTAAAATAGTCGCGATTACGTTATTAAAACCGACCATCTTCTTTATATGTAGTTATATTTCGTACTAATTATCAAATGAAGTCTCCGCATCCTATCGTTCCTCATGTAATATTTATGAAGAAAATTGTTTTATGCACTAGAAAAAAATCTAGAATCACTATATATAACTTCGGGAACAAAAAAGAACGTTAAATATATCGCGAGAGTAGCATATTAAACTGTTGACGGGAGAATCAGGTATATAATGTGTGTTTACACAAGGTTCATATCCAGTCTTCCTGATTGAAGATTATCAAAGTTACAAAGTTGCGGTCAATGATACCGGTCAATCAGGAAACAAGGTAATTAACGAATTAAGGAAACGGCGATCTATCACGATTTATCGAGATATATATCGCGTCAATTTTTTCCGCAAAACAATTTTCTGTTTTAGCAAAATACATCAAAGTACGTGACTAATTAAAGAATATATGAGCAAAATTTCTTTAATGTTTTGCAATAAAAAATTACAGTCATGTTGTCGAATGCAAAATAGTCGTTTCATCAATGATATTATCATTTGAAAAAAACCTATTTTCAAGCCCAATATTCGGGTGAGGGAAAAAATTACTTGCTCGATTCAATTTAACTCATTATTAAATTGTTAATTGCCACTGTAAGTTTGAATTTCATTATTAAATTGTTAATTGCCACTGCAAGTTTGAACTGGAGATTCTTGTCGATATTAATGCATAAGCGAGTGAAATAACTGGGAAAAGAGAGGATCGTGCGATGTAATCTCGATGGCGGATCTATCATTTTTGCCTCTGCATCTCCAGAGGCCGTTTCGGTCGATTTTATACCCTTCATTAGTTACAATCAAGGTTTACTGTGTTGGCCCGGTCTGGCCGCGCTTGATTGTTTTTTACGAGAGGAAACAAGTGGACGAATTAGCGTGCACGGCGTAGCGAAAAAACGCTCGCAAAGCGGAGGCTGCACACAGAAATGTACAGAAAGCGTCAGGTAATCGATGCGAAGTAACAAAAACAACAACCGGCGTATTTAAATTTTCTCTTCATTTTTGTAACGCCGTTACGCCTTTATCGTTGGCCGCAAAACCGTAAATCAATCGCGTCGAGAATTTTCGCGTTTCATCGCTTTTTGCGTCGCGAGGGAAGAGACAGCGCAAATGAAGACATCAATAAGAGGAGACAAAAAAGCTGAAGGAGAGAGAAGCAAAGAAAGAAAGAGAAAGGACAAAGTTTTTGTATGAGAAAAAAAATTATTAATATCCATAGCACCTGCTTCCTGAACTCATACGTCAGATAAATGCGACTGCAAGATCGCGTGAACAGATGGATATTAGATTGCGTCACGTCTCTGATCATATCCCGGTTAAAGTTGGCAGAAATAGCGAATCGTCGTGTAAAAATATGGATCTCATATGGCAGAACGTTTGCAACAATGTTTCATGCAACTTGTCGGTATAGCTTGTAAAAATAAAGGAGCAATCAGCGAGCGACATCATCTGAGAGGACAGCCATAAAATTCACCTCTCAAAACTCTCGCGAGATACGACAGAATTTTAGTACGATTTAATTATACGATGGTCCTCGCGCTTCGTCCTTTTAATTTTCACAAAGACCTGGGGGCACATTTACGAAAGAATGACCGCAAAAACAGGCCTAAAATCGCCCGTTTCATGGACATCGAAGTTTGAATCGATTTTGGCGGTAAATAATTGTACATCATGGAACATCAATCCTCTGAAAATTTCAGATTGAGCATACCTTTTATTACTGAGATATGAGGGGTTAAATTGGTCACTATACATCAATGAAGAGTATGCCATTTTATCCGTTCAACACAAAATACCTCGAGGTTATTTCTCATATCAAAAAATGTTTCAGATAAGATTTGTTTATCTGTTAGAAGACTAATTTATCGTGACTTCAAATCGACGTTTAAGTCAAAATTGTGAAGGTCATTTAGAAATAACCTTAAAATATCTTGTGTTGTACGTGTAAAATGGCGTACCCTTCATTCGTGAATAATACCAACTTCAACCCTTCATATCTCAGCAATAAAAGGTATGCTCAATTCGAAATTTTTAGGGGATGAATGTTTGATTATATACAATCATTTACCACCAAAATCGTATCAAAACTCGAGGTCCACGAAACGGGCGATTTTTGCGGTCATTCTTTCCAGCTGCTATAAAGTCTAGAATCCTTGTTGCGAACTATTTTAAATCACATTGCTGTGCATAGATTTATCGAGTCTTCAAGTATCCTGTAGTCTATAGAGAATCCTTTCGCTCTTTTTTCGTTGAAATAAAATAAATAACGCGACACATTTTCTGATATTTATATATTTTTAATGCGATTCGTGTACGGGACGACGGGGTGTGTTACACCGATCGCGTATGGCGTGTTGAAACTGCGGGGATTTGATGCCGATAGAGGAGATCGGCGAAAGTGAAACGCTTTTTGGGCAAAGTGACGGCAATTTCCTGCGATTAAAACCGCGACTAATTGGTTCAAAAATCTGTACAATTTCCGCGCAGTCTCGCGCTGCGCCGGCCCGGATGGTGGTTGGCGATGGCGATGGCCGAATGACGATGGTGGTGGTGGTGATGGTGGTGGTGGTGGTCAACAATTTACTCGTTAGCAGGCCGACGAGTGTGCCGCGCCGCTCAATTAACTTGCGAATCAACGAGCCGGCCGCTTTGTCCGCGCGCGAATATTTCTGTGTAATTCGTACGGGCCCTCGTGACCAACAAACGCGCGTGATGCGGAAAATAAAAAGAGAGCGGCAACTCCACCGCAGGGTGTGGGAGGGCTAACAGAAAAATAACGGTGCGAGCAAATGAAAACCGACACCGGCCGCTGTTTTCCGATCGTAAAAGGTTGGCGTGGCCTGGCCGCAGCGTGGGCGAATGTCTTTCGGGAACGATCGGAAAATAATGGCTCGTGTTTGTTGTAGCGCGACTAGTGCCACAATACGTGAAAACAACCGTCCTTGCAAATTAATATGCGGTTTTCCCTGAAATGGTGATTTTTTATTACAAGGTTTCGATATGAGACACGTTCATCGCATACATGGCTTTAACAAGATACCTTAATTTTTATTTTAATAATCGCACAAATGGCGTCCAAATATCGCCAGAGTGAATGAATTTATAGCGAAGCGAAATGGCGACACGCGGCTTTAAAACGTTCGACAATTGGACTCACATGGCGCATCAAAAGACATAAACCTGGTCATCGTAAAAACTGTACGAATTTCATTGCGATTTTATTGCGACTACGAATATGCAATTCTGCAAACACTTGTGACAAATTTCTCAATTATATTTCGAACAAAGATAATTTGATACCTTTTCGTCATTGATTGAAATGTTGTAATACATGAGATTAATAATAAATTTAATAATATGTAAATAAATCAAGAAAATAAAAAATTAAGAGAATTATAAAAAAATATAATCAATATAAATGATTGGTTTGTGCAAATCTGACGATGTTTTTCGGACTAGATCGCGGATAATGAAAATACCTGGCGGGTATCGTACAATCGAAAAAACCGGTATTGTTCGCTCTCTGTCTCTCCTTCGATCCATCGTTCTCTCTCTCTCTTTCTTTTTTCCCTCGCTCCATCTCGTGCCCTCTCTGTCTTTACTGGCAGCCTTACTCGTCGATGTACAAAAGTGGCCCGTACCAGCTTCTGGGAGGAGGGGGATCCATCCAGTCAGAAGATATTAATAACAAAATATGATATAATGGGAGCATCCCCCGTGCGCGAAATACAATGCAATGTTTATGCAGAGGATTAAGCGATGTTGTGAGATCACGTGAAAAGTATCGACCCCGCTGAGACCGACCAAGCGTTTGCCACGCGAATAGTCGGGCCGGACTATTGCAACGCTGGCCGGCGGGCAGCAGGGGCAGATGGTTTCGGGAACACGGGCCCCGGTTTCGATCCTCGGTTTTGATTAGCCCGCGGGAGAGATTTACCTTTAAGATTAGGCCCGGATACGATTTTTCGTGACGGCCGGAGCGATTTTCAAACGTAATGTTTCCTCGCGTCTCTCGCGTTTCTCGTCTTCCTTATCTCTCGAGACAGAAACGGAATCGATCGAAATAATTGTGCCTCTCGTGAACGAACGAGCCGAGTCTTGTTTCGAGCATAAACGAGGAACAACGATATAAATCGGCAACCGAATCGCGAATCAATCGGTATATATTCGGTGTCGATAATCGGATCATCGAAATTTCAGGCCGATAAATTTCGCGTCGTACGAAATATGCGTCAATTTATATTCGGCCCGGCCGATCCTCTTTTCGCGGGGCACGCTTTTAGATGCGGAGCGAAACCCGAAATCTGGCCCCGCGGGTACGATCGAGAGGAAGAGGAGTATCTTCGTCGGGGATAGATAATTTCGCGAAAGACGTAGCCGCGATCGTACCTAATTTTATAAATTCGGAGTACGTTCATCGAAGGGCTCGGCTCTCCCGGAGGAGGGAAGACGAACGAGACGAAAGGACGGAGCTCGCGGAGAAACGGAGAGAGCGAGGGGGAGTAAATAGGATAGGAACAAAAGAAGATTCAAGATTCCCCCAACGGCCTCCGGGTTGGCACTGTTATATTATGCAGAGCGCCCGAAGACAAAGCGACAGGATACGTCGGGGAAACCGTTAAAAAGTGGACGAAAGGCCGGTGATCAAGACGAAGAGGACAAGAGGGGAGAGCAGGACGTTAGTTTCGACTTGGACAGTGAAAGAGACGCGAGAGAGAAAAGAAAAGAGAAAGAGAGAGAGAGAAAAGTACAGATAGAGAAAGATGAGAGAGAGACGATCGTCTACGATGCACGAGGAGTGTAAATAATACTAAGGCTGATTGTGGGCGTGGCTGACAGAACTCTAAAAACCTTCGACTATATATCAAAGGGTTTACTGCCCTTGGATGATTTCCTCCGTAGCGGAGGAGAGGCGCTGGAAGAACAAATACTGGACCGCGAGAAGAGTGGGAAGAAAGCTGATGGCCAGAAGAAGAGGGGAGAGGAAGGACCGATAAAGCTACGATGTGAAGATTCGCAGTGGACTCGAAAAAAAAAGTCCTGAAGCTTCTCTCGTACATTATTGTCGTTACGATACACCGTGCACAAGATTAGTTGCCTCTTCTGTTCCTTCTCCTCGAGGCTCGTAACCTTTTGTCAGCTGAGATGCCTCGTCTATGTCTCAATATTCGCGTTGCTTTTCACGACGAGAAAGATCTTAGAAATACTGATGATTGGCAAACAATTTTTTTTTCATTCTTGGAGTAATTATTTATACATAAGAAAATATATTTCGATAATCGTTTAGATGAGACGATCTACTCATCAGTCGCGAGATACGTTTCGGTACATCTTCGTGTTATCTGATCGATTGATTAAGAGAGATAGGTACGGTGAGTAGGAAAGAGGAAAGAGGAATACACAACGAAGCGGAGGAGGAGCGAGGAGGTGTGGATACCCATGGCATCCACTCTCTCCTCCGTTCTTTCCAGACTCGACCGACGTTCGGAGCTACCTCGATGGCTGCCTGCCTGGCCTGGCTGGTTGCTTCGACTCTCGATTACTTGAAAAACCGGATTCCTCCTGCGCGAAACTGTGTTTCCCGTCTTGTGTTTATGTACCAATACACGCTCGCGTGGAATAATGTTGGTTATTCCGCTGCACGTGTATACGCGTCTTTTCGTTGCGCTCGATTTTCATCTCCCAGATCGGCCCAGATTCTTGCGCTCGCACGATTCGTGCTTAAATAGACTCGATACGATTTACGTACTTTTTTTAATTGAGCGAGCAAACTGCACAAGCGAGCGGAATTCGAAGAGAACAGCTCGTAGAGTCGCGATGTCATCGGCCGTAGCCGGAGGGTCGGTGTTGGAGGGTTAAATCCAAGGGTTTTGAGGGAGTCGGTGTCGAGGGTAAACATATGTATATACGTGCTTAAGCACAAACACGCGCTTATAGTGGATTCGAGCGTGGCCCTCGGTAGATTTCTTCGTCGTTTGGTAAGAACAATGCTGGTTGCGCCGAGGACGACGAGCACAAAGGGCATATTTTCCGAATAATTTCACATGACCCTTCTTTCGCCAGTACTTGGCCGACCGAAAGAAGCGCGATCCTTCGTTTGGAAGAAAAGAACCGCAACGACGAGTCCAAGTTTCGGAGGGAAAATATTTTCGACGAGAAAGTGATCGCATTGTTCTTTAACGTTCATATGCTAAGGTAAAATTTACGCGAATTTAACCTTTGAATTTTTGATAAATTTACATCAGACAAGTCGCCTTAGCATTAATGTCAAAGTCTACATTAGAGAGATTCCTCCCCCTTAGATTGAATATATATCTTTTTGAATTACGCTGACATATATACGATGCTGTACCTGTAATAGTGGTTGCGGCAAGAATAGTCGATTCTACGATGCTTGATAAATTCCATTCGCGTTGCACATGTATACGTGTGCGGTTGGAGCCTTCATTCATATCCGACGCGTCGTGGCAGCGGCGAGTCGCAGGACGAAGGAAAAGACGAGACGTGACGAGACCGACGAGAGATACCGGGCACTCATTTAGCTCGGCAATTTATTCTCGCGTTTTGTAATTAACACCAAGAAAGAAGTAGCAGAAGTTATTCTTCTCCTACGGGCACGGGACGAAGCATGGCACGGGTGGAAGCGACTACTCCGGTCAGTCTGCCTCCTCCCCCGCCGTCATTTCGCTTTGACTCGCTCCACCTTCGACTCTTCCTCACGTGAAGAAAACGTACGTATCACTATTAAGCGTCGGGATTGAGGCCCGGAACCTCCTGAGCCAACTTGAGAATGAGAAACCGAAGAAGAAGAAGAAGAAGAAAATGGAAAGGAACGCAGGAAGAAGGAGACGCGGATGAGAAGGGGGAAGAACGGAGAAGAGGAAATAAGAGCGGGGGAGAGGGACGAGGAAGAGATGAGGGAGGGCGAGGGGGAACGGAGGAGGATGATGGAGGCCTCTCCTCTGCATGCCACCGCAGTCAGCCCCAGACAGAAAGCGGTCTGTATAATTATGGGTTGTCACCTCATCAGAGCTCCTCCGGGAGGGTCCGGGGGAGGTGGCGGCGCGTTCTGCCCCCTGCGCGGGGGCAGGGGGACGGGGGGTTATAGGAGTGCAGTCTTTAGCTCAAATTGTGTTTTATCGTCCTTCGCATTTGGCTTTTAAGGTCCCGGCGATCGGCGACCCGGAGGATGATTGAGTCGCCCGAAGCGCCTCCTCTTTCGGGCCTCTTGCGCGATTTTTGAGCGAAACAGCGGCCGAATTCTCACCATTCGAATTCGACGCGACGTATGACAATCTCTAAATGCATCGCTCGCGAGAGAGTGCTCGCTTATTACGGAGCGCAGCGAGTTAAAGCGGACGAGAGATCGAGATCTTGACGCGTGTTTAAAGAGGAGGGGCGCGTGTTCTTCCGAGAGAGAGAGAGATTGTGCGTAGCGTCACGCGTCAAGGATCGCGCAACGTCTTCATCAATCACGGAACGCTGCGTGCATTCGGTAAATACGTATTGTCGGGGCTGTAAAATTGCGAAACATGCATTTTAGGTACTTACAATGATCGAAACACGCTCGGATGCTTTTCTCAAGCATCTCTCTCGCTTTCGCGAATACACGTATCAGTCTGCGTGAGGGCACATATACAAAAAGGGGCACTGCGCGAGAAGGTACTGAGGCTAAGTGGCGAGTTTAGAGAGATTTCATTAAATCATATGGATTGGGGATAATGTATGTTATTGAGCGGAGCGTTCAAATCGCGCTCTATAAGTTGTAATAAGTCCAATTTTAGGACCGGTCATGGGCCGGGTCCCGCAGTGGTTGTCGAGCGACTCGGTCGCTCGCTGGTCGTCGGCTGCCAATTGGCCCAGGGCCGGCGTGGAATGACAGTCACTGGGACCGGCGAACCCGCCACTTACTCGTCAAACGGCCAGCCGGTCCGCCGAAATCACTGCCATTTAGATAATTTGTAATGAATAGGCACTACTCATTCCGTACCCCTTCCCATTTCTCTCCGTCTTCTCCGTTCTCTTCGCTTCTCTCTCGCGCACGGCCTGGGCCCCCAAAGGGCGCGTCGACCAGGTCGGCTGTTGGCCGAATGACAACAGTATCGTTTATCTAATATTTCATAGGATGACGGTTCCGAGAAAGACGCAATAAATCGCGGCGGGATGCCGTCGAACTTGAGCGAGACCACTTAAGGAAGAATTCGGGATTTCATCCTCGCCCGAGAGCGAGAAGCAACGGCCTCGACAAGTTTCGAACGCATATCCTCAGGGGAAGGCTGCATAATCCGAGCGTGATGCGCGATCTAGACGCGGAAGTAAATTTCATCCCAATGCTCGTCACATCGATATCGAAATATCTTCAAGAGTGAAAAATATATCGATATGTTGGCAGTGCTATGACAAATTGCGACGAGACGCGCGTTCCCCCTGCAACTGAAGACACGCGTCGAAGATACGTGGCATCGATCAAAAAACGTGACTGCGCATACATTATCGCGTTGCGATGAAAGAGAGAAAGGGAGAGAGTCGGTCGCGCTTGTCTTGAAAAATCGAGCGAACCGAAGAATAATACAAGCGCGCTGCAGCATCCCCGATATGGAATATATGGCAATAAGCCCGATATGACGAGAAGGAGAGAGAGAGAGAATCATCGATACAGCTAGGATGAAACCCCAGGTCGGCGATTTACCCGGGGTCCCACGGATTCGTTCGCGAATCCATCACGTGGCTTGCTAAGGCGTCGCGCAAACACACGGGCCTAACTGACGGACGCGAATCAACGCGCAGATTATATGCAGAGGCTACATGTTGTGATTGATATTTGGTTAAGCGGCCGGCGATCCATCAAGCCCGCAAAAGCGCTCTTTATCCTTGACTCGCCGGGAGCTACACGTCTCACCCGATTCCGATGAAATCTGGATACACGTTCATACCTCCCCTCCCCGGTTCTCCTTCCTTGATTCTCTCGTCTCACGGTCTTGCTCTCGCCTCTCTTTCGCTCTCTCCCCCTATTCCGAGCTATTACAAGAGGCGGAGGAAGATCGATAATTGAATTTACACAATTTCTCAGCGGAAACCTTAGAGTGAATAATGATAACATTCAAGTATCGTGCGATAACTGTATGAGATCTCTCACAAACGCGCGTGAATATTTTGCTTGCAGACGTACCGAGGATGGAGAAGTCACCGCTTCTGGCGAACGGATACAATCACCCACCCACGCACCTGAGCCACATGCAGTTCATGCAGCTCGGCGGACACCCAGGTGCGGGACACACCGCCATCCTGTCACCGGCCAGTCTACCGCATCACCTGCAGGCGCAGGCGCAGGCTCGCGCCGAGCAGGGTCTCAAGGTCAACCCGAATATGACCAACATGGAAGCCCTCGCGAGGTGAGTTTCTCTCTCTTCCCTTCTGCTTATCCCGTCGTGTCGGACGTTCTTGCGAGTGACGATATTCCGGAAGCTGCGCCTTCTCGCAGCGGGAAACATTTTCATTAATTTCCTCCTCCGTGCTTTATACGAGCCGACCGGGGACAAGTCACATAGAATGAAGATGCAGGCGTAAAGAGACGAGTGTATCGACGAAAGATGAGGGAGGAGTTGCCGGGAAATCAAAATTTCGAGCAAGATCGGGGCTCATTCGAAAATTGGATTGATCTGTTTCGAGTTTATTACCGGCGCTCTTTGGCCGGCGAGGCCAAAGGAATACGACTTTAAGAGGATTTCAAGAGACGGCGAAGCCGTGGAAATCCGAGGGGTTTCGATACCGCTTGATCTCTTCCCCCTTCTTGCACCTTTCCTCGTTATTGTCTCTTTTTTGTCTTCCTTCGACTTTGCTTTCTTAGACGCGCGTCATTTACTCGGCTTGGATTACGTTTCACTGCCTTACGTCGATGATCGATGACTAATCCCCTTTTCTGTACTGAATATTTAAAATAGAGCGATTTCTTTTGAATTTTAATTCTTAAAAAGTAAATATTATAATTTCGTTTATAATTAATTTTCTCGCTGAAAAATGTTCGCAAAAAGTAATTTAATCTTACGTCCAAGAACTCTCATTGTCTCAAGAACGCGTTTCGACATTATTCATGACTCGGCTCGACCTTGAAGTTGTACGACCATTCAAGTTTATCCTCGCGCGGCGTTAGGCCACCTTTGAAGACGGAGGTCTTGTTGGGGTGGCAAATCTCCGCCTTACGTGGTCCCAAGACGAATATCGCGGCTTATTCGGTTCCGTAGACTACAGAGAGAGCCGCAAAGAAGCAGAGAGAGGCGAGAGAGAAGGAAACCAAAGGAACAGCATCCTCTCGTCCTTGCTCGAGGGGGTAGACACGAGACTAATCCCGGCATTTGTTAACGCGTTTCTAATAGATGCTCTCGGTACGTTCTCGCTCGCCGCGAAGCGCTCCCGTAGCCAGCCAAAGCTTTGGAGGATACGGAGACTCGCCTTAATTTTCGATTACATCCGCCCCGTGTAATTAGCCCCGTTCCGCCAACCATTACCCTCTTTGCCCGAGAGTTCGCTTTAGGCGGCGCGCGCTCGGAAAATCGGGACTTGGCAGCGGACAGAGAGAGAGATCCGATCGTTTCTTCCTCTCGAGGGCGTTCAACTCGATTTCGCGTCGAAAGAGAGACAAGAGGATGACCAAAAACAAAGGAGAGGGTATTTTTTCCCGTCGTATCCGGCGCGCATTTTGAATGCAAACTCGACGACGTGAAGATTATTTAATGCAGAACCGACGCTCCGGATTTTTAACGCGTCTCAATCTTTCTCGACGACGCGGCGTGAGAGCGAGTGTACGTCACGCGGACACGCACACGCACACACGCACGCGCGCGTATAATGACACGGCGAAGGCGGCGCCGCACGTTTCGCATTATGATTTCAGCGCTTTGCTTTTAATTAAAATGCAAATCTATCGCGGCGGAGGAGCGAGAGAGATCGGGAGGTAAGACGGATTACGTCTGGGGGCGCCACGACAAACACCGGAATATGATTAATTCAACGCAACCCCATCCTGGGACACCGACGCCACCGCCGTCACCGCGTCCCTTTCGTCCAGCCCGCCCCGTCTCTATCGCCATCCCTTAACTCGACGTATATCTCCTTCTTCCCTCCCTCCACCCTTCATCACCCGGCGTGACCTCTTCAGTTTCCACGAGCGACACGTACGGCTTTCGCGCTCCTCGCTTTCCCTCACATCGCCATCGTTCATTTTCCGCTCCGCAAATACGCGAACGAGATCCGTGGAAATTGTGTCAGGCGTATATTGACATTAGATTCTGAATCGTCTCTCCGTCGATCGGGGAGGTATACTTGAAAGAACGTTTTCGAGACGTACGATCTCGGGGCCATTTAATTTCCGTCTCGTTCTTGCATCGTGCAAACGAAGATTCGATCCCTCCTCTCCCCTGCCCTTTGATTAACTTATCCGCTCTTCCTTCTTCTCTCGTCATACCTTCTTTTTTCCTCCGCGCGATTCTAGGTACAAATTAACTCCGCTCCTCCCGCGCTGACGTCTCTTTTTTAATCAGCGACATCAAAGACTCTTCATTCTCGGTGCGTTTCGACAACGGCCGAATCGCGACGTAGCCGAGAGAGATGAGACGAAACGAGGACTCTTAATCAAGCGTGTCCTCCCTCAGGAGGACGCGCTCGCGATTATGCAATTTCTTCCACGACGCGAATCTCGACGCGTTTCTCCTTTCGTTTCCCTTTTGATTTGCAATGTTTCCGAGGCCCAGGCTTTCGTTTCCATTTTTTATCGTAATCGTCTTTTGTTTTGTGCTCCACAGGTCCGGGACGGTTTGGGAAAACTGCCGAGCTGCCTACGAAGATATTGTCAAACATCTCGAAAGGTAGGACATCCAAGCCGTATTTAAAAAAAAAGAAAAATGAAAAAAAATCGTGCCGGACCATGGCTCGCGGTCATCGCGTTTTTACGCAGAAATTCCGACATGCGAGAGGGGTTCGCGCAGCGTCGTTCACCCGTGAACCCGTAATTCTCGATTAGCCGGAAAAATCGCGCTACATCACCGACGGCAAAAATACAAAACGCAGCCGAGCGGGCTCGATGACGCCGGCGGCCTAGGCCGCCGCTGCACTTCCCGATAAATCAGCATTATCGGGGAGCGGTATCGAGTTTCCGGTCGCGCGACAAGTTGAGTCCAGGCCTGACGTAGTAATGCCAACATGATTTGTATGGTGCGAGAGCTCGTAACGTCCCCCTCCCCTCTTTGCGCGCGCCCCCGCCGCGTCATTCCACCCCCTTGCCACCTACCCCGCCGCAAAATCCATCCACCGCGACCTGCGTTTCATCCGATACCAACACACAGCCACCGTCGTGGCCGGAGAGCCGAGTCACACCGAGGTTTCCGCGTGATCCTAACCACTTGTCACTTCACGCCACGCAGATCATCGTCGCGACGTGCCCGTCCATCATTCGGGGATTAAATCATTCGAGCGCTTGCGAAATACTCGCGCCCGAAAGGGTTGATTTCGGGAAGGGGCTCTGCGTTCCCCGCGTCCTTCCGCCCCTTCGTCAGCCTCGAGGCTGCGAAACAACGTGCTCTGCAATATTATCGTGTTGCTTTCAAGTTGAATTCGGTGTCTCGTGTCTTCTCGCGAAATAAAAAGTTGGAGCGACGCGAGGGAGACGAGGGTAGTGCCCGACGAGCGGGTCAAGCATGTCGAAAATCTTCAATTTTACCCTCGTTCGTGGGAGGACGTAGATGCGAGAGGGAGGAGTCGGTCCTCGAGCGACAGAGAGCCGTTAATATGAGGGGGTGAAAATCGACACTTGGCCGTTCGAAACGTAATTTCCAATTCAAAGGCAATGACCACTGGTCGAGCCCCGCCGCCGACCACTCGCTCCGCGGTCCCCGCGCGCGCTTCCCCACTTGGACTGCGCGCCACCCTTTCTCTTTCTCTCTCTCGTTCTATTTGCTTTACCGTCGACCCCACCGTCGACTTCGTCAACCGGACAAACGCGTATTGTGATTTCAGCCTTTGACTGGTGGCCGTTCGATGGATATCGCAGGGGGTGGTAAATGGGCACGAGGCCACGGGGAGCGGATGCGGGGGCGGGCGGCGTCGGCGGCGGCGGCAAGAGGGGGATGGGGACGGTTTGGTGTGGAAGGGCGGCGGACCGGCGAGCACACCGTGAATATTCATGGCGAGAACCCTAGACGAATTCGGACTTGTTGCGACTGACACTGATGTAAACCTTTGTTTATCCTGCGTGGCCCGCGCACTCGTTCGTTCCCTCGAGATACGCGCGAGAGCAGCCGCGCAGCCGAGGGCGATCCACGAGTATTTAACTGCGAGTTAAATTCTGATTAATCGACGGCGCCGGCTTTATTAATTGTTTGTCCTCTTCTCTGATTTTACAAGCACACGGAACGCAGCCGGAACGATCGAAGACCGCGTTACTCCTTCTGTCGTCTCTCGTTCCTTCTCCCTCGCCGCGTTTTAATCTCGATGATTTGTTCCCGCTAATCCATTTGATCTACTCGGAGGAAAACTCCAATTTCCCCTCAAGTCTATCCGCCAGTTCGGTCAATTAAATCCCATCAGTCTCACGTTAGTCCGTTTGTCCTTATTCAGATTTATTAGAGTATTTTTTATCCAATAATGTAATCATCTTCTCGTTTGACACGTGTCGAGAGGTCATAGCTTATAGCGAAATTACAATTTTTACTCGTCATAATTGCATGTATCGATCATTCTCTTCACGAGTGATACCTATAGAACTGAATTTCGGATATGTATGACTGGCGGATAAGCAGTCGTTACGGGCGGATGAAGGCGGAGTTGCAGAGTTGCCGGTCGACCCTCGGCGTACCGCGGCCCGTTATGAAGTAAGTAATATTAATGGTTCCCCGCGCAGTCAGAATGTTCGATATCAATGCGCTAATGTCGGCTTCCTGGCTTTAAAACTACCCAGTCATTCCGGCATAATTCAGGCGCGCATTGTCTGTCGTCGTCGAATACCATCCGCCGTCAGTCTCTCGCTGCCTTCCTACGTTGGGTTCCTTATCGTCGACGTCCCCTTACGCGCTGCCTCCGCATCTCCATCCACCGGTTCTCCCTCGCCTCTGCCCCGTCTTTCGTCCGTCGTCTCACTTCAACCAGTCCCGAACTTGGGAGGGGTTTTCACCCTCTCCGTCGCACTGTCGCGATGTCATTAATTACGACGACGACGACGGCGACGACGTCCTATCGTCCAGGACATCTGCTGGAAAATAATATTCATAAAGTTGAACCTCATCGTACGATCGACTCTTTCTCTGCTTCTACTTTCTCTCTCTCTCACCCTCTTCCTCATTTGATTTTGCTTCTCGTTTCTTCCTCATTCTCCCTCTTGCTAACGGGATAACGTCGCCCATTTACATTTACGGTCATGATTTCGTGGCTGCCGAGACGACGTTCTCGAAGAAACGCGTCGACGACGACAGACACAAAACGGGCACGTGGAACGCGTCGTAAGATGCTTCATTTCTTGTCATTTTGATAACCACTTGCGATTGCTGCCGGCATCGATGTCGATTTGTATCACGAGAATAGTATACGATCAATATCATCATAATCCTTTAATATAATACTTGGTTTAATACGATTCGTCTCAGTTCAATGCGCGTTAACGTTTCATTGAGTAAATTAACTAGAGGACAAAGATAAATCAAGTTTTTATAGAACGCGAGATGCGTAATATCAAGTATTTAAATAAATTTAAATTTTATTGATTATTAATTAAACGATGGCAGGCAGCGCCATGCACATTAATTATGGAATATATTTTATCATTCTAATCTAATCATGTTCAAAGGAGCTAACTGTGACTTTTATGAGTACGACACTTAATAATGAATTATACGCTATTTTGTAGAAATTATATGAAAATAAGATTCAAACTTATCGTAAATAAGCGTAGGCTGAAAAATATTCGGATCAAGATCTGTCAAACGATTGACTCTTCATCTATTTTGATCGCTACAAAACATTTAATTATTTATTATTAATTTATTATTAATTATTTATTATTATTTATATTAATTTAATTATTTATTATTTAATTAATTATTTATCTTTCGCCGTTTTCGTCCTCTTATGCCATCACAGGCGGCACGTTAATTGCGTTCAAACGAACTGTCAGCGCGCGTACAAGCACATGTAGGTAGAAACGGTGCAAACACCTACCTACGGAGGTAACTCTACTGTAACTACGAGCATCACGTAGGGTCGTAGTGACGCGACGTGCGTGCAAATACGCGCATTGTGATTAATACTGTTTACGCGGCAACCGGTCCAGGCTCGGAGCTGTCAGCATCCCGCAACGAGGATCCCATAATTATGCAATGTGCCGCGACGCGACGTTTTCCGTCTTGTCCGTTTAATCGCGTACATCAACGTGAATTTGACCATCAGAGATTATCTCGATTGTTTCTGCCACTTATATACGCGACAATTTTTTTATTCATTTCTTACCGCTGCGATTAATTATCACGACGTGTTATTACCGTATTAATATAATGTTTGTCCCGTCAATTATATCATTTTTTTCTTTAAAAATATATAATTTGAGCGCGTATATGCATATTGGAGTACGCTAATGATGGAGCTGACTCTCGCGTCTCAATACGTAGGAAAATTTCATCTCCGAGTAAGATCGCAAGATGGCAAATTGCTCCGAGTAAAATGAGTTATTCGCGAAAATCGTTGCGATTACCCCGGCGTTGACAAAGAGCGCATTAGTCACGCTATCATTCTCTCTTCTCCGACGTTGTACCGTCCTTCTATTTCTCCTCTGGATTCCACCCTATAATTTCCCGACATAATTTTCACGTGTAATTGCCAGTGTACGCGCGCGTCCGTCCGTGCAATTACTTAGATATTTAAAGAAACGTGATCTGTGCACTTGGCTGTCGAGGAAGAGAGACGGAGGATGCTCGATCGTCGTTAGGGTCACCCCAATTTCACGAAAGCGGTTCGATCCCTGCTCGCGCGCAGCAGGCAGGTATAAAATCCATCGCCGATCGCTTATGGATTCCACGTCTGGTCACCTTCGATCGTTGTACCGATTATGCTAACGTTCCCGTCATCTAATCCCAACAACAATCTAGACGACAATTAGCCCGGCGATTTTTTGCGCGCGGCGCATCTCTTCCTCTCGTCGTCGGCTCGCGTGATTCCAAGGACGATCTCTCACGGAAATCGAACGGTGCGGACGAAAAATATTCCCGATTCGCGACACAACCGCACGATTAAAACTCGCGTTCGGCGAACTCGATCGATCTCGAGCCCTTCTTCCACGAATCGATTATTGGTTGTCTATCGACGACGGCGCGTTCTAAGGACGATGTAGGAACCATCGCGTTACATCACCAGCCTGTTTCTGTCGTGACCGGACGATCGTGCGAGGTGGATTCCGCATCCTCTGCGTGCGATGATAATGGATCATCCCTCCACGGGATGCTCCAATATCGCTCCACAATAATTGATTGCGACATGGCACGAAAGGAATCGTCAAAGCTGCGCGTCAATCGAGATCTAAAGAATGAATCGATGTGGGACTTACTAATGAATACAAAGCGAATAATGAAAAGAATAAATCTCAGAAAAAAGGACTCGGTGTGAACTAGAAGAAAAAAGTATGCATTAAATCTTTCGACTCGTAAACTCCTTTGAGCGAACAAGCTAAAGTCGCGTCTTCTTGAGGAGAGACGACAGGCCGTTCCCAAGGGAACTGCGAACAAGGCAGGAAGCTGACCCGAGAGGCTGAGTGACATTTATTTTATTAACTCGGCTAAATTATTTATCGACCGAACGTGAATTATTTATCGTAAGAAGCTGTGACGTTGTTTGTTCAAAAAGATAATCAATCTTCGAGTTCTGAGAAACGCCAATGATGACAAGTCGCTTGTGGATTTCGCTGGAAAAGGCAGGAATTTTAATGAAAGCAATAACAAATAATAAACAGATTCCTTCCTGGAATATATGCAGTCATTTACGTTGACGTGGATACGAGAACGATCGTGGCTTTGGTGCAAGCGCTGCGTTACCCGAGGGGTGGAGGTGCTGCGACGACGGGTATTATATAGGGTCGAAGGGAATCATCCGGGGAAGAGGGGCAGGTGTCATGTTGTGCCAACGTGCATTATTAGAACGTACGTCATCGGCCGGTAACGAGCCAAACCGAGCAAACTTTGGGACGTTGGCGACTTGAACGCCTTCTCGTCGTCATCGGCGTCGTTGTCGGCATCGCCCATGACAAAATGATGATTAATTAAAAACATAATTAGTCGCGTCGTCCGCAAACATGTCTCTGGATACTCCTACCGGACGCTAATGTACCGTGAAATTGTCATCCTTCTTAATATTTTTTTCCGCTCTTCGCTCTCGTCTCGTTAAGCCGCCGTCTTTCGCCGGATATTTTCTCAGCGAGACAGCGAGCGCTATTTGTGTCGCGGCATCGGTGGCTGACTAACGAGCTTGCGATCATGTAATTTGTGTCGTTGAATACGCGTAAACGAGCTTTCAAAGCTTAGCTTGTCGTCTATCGTGACATTTAAGAGACGCAGGTTTTTTTTTTATATTCAGTTTCATTTTATTATTCGACTTGCATTGAAGAAATGTATACATATACAAGGTGTTTCAGGTCAGGTTAGAGGAACTTTAGGATCTTATAGGTAATTGAATTTGGAACAAAAAAGTTCCTATAAACATAGGTTCGGAAACGCTTCGTTAAAAAGTTTTAACTAATAAACGTCAAAAAATCACGTTTATTTGATGATTTTTAAAAATAATCCTTTATTTATTTGAAAAAAGTAATGAAATAAATCGGATAGGTAATTAAATAACAAACTAAATTACATTATTTTCATTTATGTAATTCTGATGAGGCGTAAAAAGACCTTCGAAAGTTTGTTTTCAGTTTCTACTTTTTTCGTTGTTTTGAGCTTATTTTCTTTTGAACGCCTTATCAGAATTACATAAATGAAAATAATGTAATTTAGTTTGTCATTTAATTACCTATCCGATTTATTTCATTACTTTTTTCAAATAAAGGGTTATTTTTAAAAATTATCAAATAAACGTGATTTTCTTGAGATTTATTAGTTACAACTTTTTAACGAAGCGTTTCCGGATCTATGTTTATAGAAACTTTTTTGTTCCAAATTCAATTTCCTATAAGATCCTAAAATTTCTCTAACCTGACCTGAAACACCCTGTATATTTAGCCCTTATCCACTACTGCTTCTCGTTTATATCAACCGCAGATAGTTTTCAACGCTTCATTGCACTCGCGCGATTCGTATTTATATCCCGAGTTTGCACCCTCGATAATCGGAATTTAATTACGACAATCGTCTACGCTGTGCGTCTTAATTAAGCGGAACAAATATCGATTTTAACGCTGCAGTATCCTTGTCTTTACGTCGCTGCCGTTGATATATTGTTATTAAATGGTTCCCCTTTGGCGCCGCGTCAGGATATAATAACGTAGCGATGCTCCGGACGCGGTCGAAGTACGGGGGGAGAGAGGTTACACGCGCGTTGATGTGTTCTTATTTATACTCCCGCGACATGCGATTCCACGCTGCACTTCCGGGGGTATCTCCCATACGTTCTCATCCCTCCGGTTTTTCTTTCGCTATCGATCCGCTCGTAGTAAATAAGTAATTTTCCCGAGACGCCTCTCTGTATAACGGG
Source organism: Camponotus vicinus (assembly GCF_025532165.1). Lineage (NCBI taxonomy): Eukaryota > Metazoa > Arthropoda > Insecta > Hymenoptera > Formicidae > Camponotus > Camponotus vicinus. Next base: position 10,245,405 of record NW_028141980.1, read on the forward strand.
ACGAGACAAGAAACTCGATACTCCTTTCTCGAATAAATCTCCGGAAAATTGTGAATGTCTAACGTGGATAAGAAATGAAGGAGCACGTTCTCCGAGCACGATCCGAGAGGCGGTCAGCGGGTGGGCGGCCGACGAGAGGGGTGGTTAATTGAAAAGCGGCCGGAAGGGCGCCGTTAAATAAACCACGGACGAACGTTCCTGCGGTTCCGCGGTGCTACCCGTTTCGCAGCCTCGGTTTCACTGGCACTTTTGGTAATGAACTAATATTTGCAGTGTCCGTCCCGCCCGTCGCGGCCGAGCGTTTCCGTTGGCGTCCCTTACGTACGCGCGTGGGCTCCCAGGACCGGACGCGGAGGTGGAGACGTGTGGACACAATCGTCGGCGTGTTATCGGCGACCCTTCCGTAAATACGCGCTTGGCCCCGCGGGGGTCAGATCCGCATCGCCACCCACCCCTCGTCCCCTCCCTCGCGATGCACATGCACGCGGCCTCGCTCGAGAGCGAGAGCTGTTACGATATGCATATAGATCAAATAGCTCCGTGTGTGCTCTGCATTCCCGACGATTGCACCGCCGAAATCAGATTCTTCTGCCTTCGTCGTCCACGTTCTCCCTTCTTTCGGGGCGACCCCGCGCGCTCTTTGATCAGCGCGACGCTTTGCATACGCGAAATGCGCGATGCATCGAATTCTTTTGAGATGTCCGTACCTTCGCCTCGGGGCGTCTGTAGAAAAGAACCTCCGTGGAATTAAAGTCCACTTGTATAAATTATTTTTTTACATCGTTAAGAGAGAGAGAGGGAGAGGCAGATACACTCTTTGGAATATTTTGATTATTTCTGATATTAAATCGCGCTTAAATTTTTTTGTAAGATTGCAAAAGATTTTGAGTGTAAAGAAAGATGAAGGAAAAGAGAGGGGATGAAGGGCAGTGCCTTTTTCGTGGTACTTTCTGCGTGTGACAGCGCGATGTAAAGAGTAACGTACTTCTCTCGGTGACAAACGAGCCCAAGTGGCAGCCACGGTCACTCGACAAGAATAATCGTTTTCCAATTGAAATCCAATAGCAACTTGGCGCGTCCCTCTCTTATGTTCCTTGCATCCCACATTGATGAACGCTTCTAAAATGTTTTTGACATTGATTATGCGGAAGAGGATCGACTCGGGACGCTTTTCCCCGCGCTGTCCACTTCCTCCGCGGGAAGGATTCCCAATTACGCTCTCGGAAAGTACTCTCGCCGTCGTCGCCGGCGCAAAAAGCGGACTTTTTCGAGAATTTAAATAATATCCTTTTATATTTTCGGGCGCCTCGCGCGCTGCACGAACAGCAGGGACATCGCGGCTCGTACGTTTGCGCGTACGTCGGCCGTCATAAATCCAGCCGGGCGCTACGGGAGAGAGAAAATCTACAATTCTAAAGCTTTCCATAAAACACTCGACAAAACGCTTCGCCCGCACTTTTCGAGTGGCCCCACCGAGCCCTCCATCGTCGCCTCTCCTCCTCCTTCTCGTGCTTTTCCTCCTCCGCTTCTCCTCACGCTCTCGCCGCCGCGCATGAATCTGTTGAAATATGTAAAACCGTGTAACCTCTTCAATTTACATAGCCGCGTTCTGCGTTCGCAGAGTGGCCGCTCATCGCGCTAATTGATAATTTCGCGGACTTTACTCTCCTTTTTTTATGATACTCCCGGCTGAAAAATTGCGCCAGAGCAAACAGTGTGAATCTCGATCGCCGAGAAATGTTACCGTTCGTGTGCATCGTAATAAGAAAAATAGACTTCTCACGTTCCGCGTTCAAGAAAATCCGCCAATCGCGTGCAATCTCCTCTTCCGCAGCGAGCTTTTCGTCTTGAAAATTGCGCGTTTGTCGAGAAATCCGTTCGAGAAGAATTGATTCGGTAGGCAACGAATAGAGGCAGGCCGACAACGAGGAAGAGAGCGGAGGAAGAAAAAGGAGACGAGATGACGAGGATGAAGCAAATGCCTCGGACGTTGTCTCACGTGATAGACGTCCATCATCGAGAACGACGAAAGCCCAACATCGCGAGGCGACACATAAATATATATGCGCCTGGACGCGCCGTGTTGATGCAACTATCATTTTTTCTCCTCTCTTCCCGTCGCCGGTAATCGCGGTCGCTCGCTTCGCTTTCGCTTCCACCGTCTCCTCCTCCTCCTCCTCCTCCTCTTCCTCCTCCTCTTTCTCTCTTCTTTTTTTCACCACGCGTGATCCACTGCGACGGCACGCCGTTGCCACTGGTATTTCGGAGCTCGCTGAACAAACAAGCGCCGATAAAAGTACCGGGAGTATATAGTACATCTGGAAGTAGGGATCATCAGTCACGACGCATCTGCGAAGCACTCTAGTTCTCTCTTCTGCCCTCTGCTTTCCCGTCCCCCTTTTTCTCTCTCTTTCCCTCTCGCGTCCACCCACCGCGAGTGCTAAAAACCATTTGTCATCGCCAGCGTAAATATGCTCCCTGAGCGAAACGTGCATTCGACTTGCCTTCTCTCGCGAGAAATCGGAGGATTATTCTGGTATTTTCACGCAGCCGCGTGAAATGTGATTTTACAAGATTATTGAATTCCTTGTGGATGTAATTTCTTTCTTTATGCATGAAAAAAGTAGCTCATTGTCGCGATGAATCGATTTGTCTGGATGCTTGCGAAAACAAAACGCGAAGAAAAGCGAGCACCGTGCGCGGGGCTTATCTTTATTTAGTGTAACCACACGTCCGCGCGCTCGGGGGAGTACCTTAAAAAGTTGGTCTAATAAAACCCCAAGGCCATTTGTCAACGGGGGTGCGCAGCGCGCCCCGGGGGGGCCGCTGCTACAAAATGTATGTAAAACACATCCAGTCGACGCCGCGGCTCGTGAGGCCGTAACCGCTCGCGCGTCTGATGGGCCGACATCTAAAATAATAAAAGTTGCCTCCGTCATTTGTCAACGCTTCCTCTAAGGAGCGACACGGCGAATCCCACCCGCCACCTCGTAATTTCGCGATGTCGCAGCTGCGAGCGCGTTTGCCTCCCCTACCCCCGGATCGCCCCCAGTCTTCTCCTTCACCCTTGCAGAGAGACAACGATTTCGTGTTACGGCTCCCTTAATTTTACGAAGAGTCTTCTCTCCCTCGCGGAATAAGAATTTGAATGAAGCTCGCGCGAGCCGACTTAATGCGATAACGCCCGCGACACGACATGACACGAGTGTCGTAAAAAGCGTAAGCGGGGAGTGCGCGAATTTTACCTTCTTTCGATTGCGAAGATTGTTGCGATGTTTCAAAAGTAAGCTTATCGTTTCTCGAATTTTGCCAGAATATCTCCTTGTTATTTAATTATCCGCGTCTTTAAAGTATATCGAGCAATCTCGTGCGCTCGTTAAAGAGAAAATTAAAATGTAAAAATTACGGTAGACTACACACGCATACATGTAGGACGTGCACAGATGACGATTGAAACTTTGTACAGTCGCGTTTTACGATGAACGTTGGCTTAATTAAACCACGCACGTGAACGGTTCCTGTGAAGAGAGCGACTCCATAAGGAACGTGTCTCGCCGGTGCTTCGGATATCCGCGGGGATCCCAAGGTGACGCAAAACGAGGCGTTTCCGTACTTTATGCCCGTCCGCCTTAATCCTTTGGAACGAAGAGAGGAAAGAACGGTCGCGACGCGGCCCTAAAGTGAAATAATAAATAAAATAATATAGCGCCTCTCGCCCGCGTCTCTCTCCTGTGCGTTGTCGATTCGTGGACGGTAATAATCTAGGAGAACGAATGTGCCAGACGACTTTTATGAAACGATCCGAAGGAGCCTCTCCGTCCCTCGCTCCTTTACTCACGTATAGTTGAAAAATAAAATCCTAACTCTTTCTCGGAAGTCGAGGGATAGCTGAGGAGAGGAATAAAATGTCGAATACAGCCGCTGAATACCGGGGGCCGACAATAAAATTGTCGTAAACCATTCGCTCGAATAATGCACCTGTTTGGACGTTCGTACCTTTATCTCGCTTAATGTCCATTGCGATTGGTCGACATGTAGGCGTGACTTTGATTCCAAACGTTGCAAGCTATTGATCGTCGCGCGTATCAATTTATTAAATGGATCCAAATCGCGAGTATCTTTTTAATGCGAAAAATTTTAGGAGATGCTTCTTTGTCGAAAATTAAGGGGGATTTTTCATATAAACATATACTCCTACATCTCTCCCTGCGGAATTACACTCCTCTAAAAAGGGGGGTAAAAATTAGATTTTTATTTTTTTTCCAAATTTAGAACAAGTTAAAGAAATGAAATTAGGTGGATATTTTATACTAGTAAAAAGATTATTTATTAATATTTTTTTCAGCCTCTCTTATTGTTATAAGGGAATGAAACTAGCAACCCCTATTCAATTTTTTACTAGAACTTTTTAATGGGTCGGAATATGATCATCTAAAAATATACATTAAAAGTTTGATTTATTTAGAAACTTTTTTTTCTTTTATTTTTTCATAAAATCAGTAGTTTAAAAAAAACAAAATAAAATATGTTATCGTGCACCGCATGATGCTAAATAGCATAGGTTTCGAGAAGTTAAATTTTAAAATAAAAATAAAATTAGAGTAAATGTGTTGGGAAAGTTGGAACAAAAACAAAATTATAATAAGAACCTAAAAACCTAACAAATAAAAACCTAATTTTTACCCCCATTTTTGGAGGAGTGTAACTCCACAGGGAGGGATGTAGGAGTGTATGTTTATATGAAAAACCCCCCCTTAATTTTCGACAAAGAATCATCTCCTAAAATTTGTCGCACTTATTAAGAAACACCCTGTATATACGCATTATATATATAATTTTAAATTATTCCAAAATAATCTGTATATATGTGTAATCTTGTTACTCGCGATTTGCATGAAAACAATTCGTAAACGTTGCTCGATAAAACGCTTTTTACGCCTTTTCACTTTCGCGGGAAAGGGAAAAAAAAGCGCATTAGTCGCGGAATGGAGATCGTTGCCGCGTTCTTGGTCGCGGATAAAACGCGGGCGAAGAGAGAGTCTCGCTGGAAAATCTCGGGCTGTCCATAAAGTCGACGCTCACCCTCGGTGGCGTGTCGTTTCTGCATTGAAAGAATGATCGAGTACCCGGCGCCGAAAGGGCGAATGCGCCCGACCAACCACCATCAGCCGGTGGTGGCGTTTGAGTGTAACCGCGCGCGCGGCACTCGCTTATTCCAGTTTATTTTCAAGTAACCCTTCACATTGCGCTAATGTATTTCTTTTAAGCCGCCATTCACGCCGTCCGACATTTCAATCCGGTCCATTCAGCGTCCGTCCGCCCGCCCGTCTTTCCGTGAAACACACGGCCGATCGATCTAACCAACACCGCGCGTCAATATTCGCACGACTTAATCCATTTCGGCGAATGACTCGTCATGTTTTTTTTATCCTTCCTCTCCTCCTCCCCTCGACACCTTTCTCCCGCTCTCTTTTACATTTCCCATGCGCAGTCATTTTACGATACAATCGTCGATCGTTTTCTTTGTCGACGCGATAACACGAATTAATGAATAAAATAGGCGAGCCGAACGTTTTGCGAAGGTAATTAAGCGATAACTAAAAATTGATCGATCCCCCCGCCCCCGTACAATTAAGACTTTATTCATGCGCAAATAGAAATCTCACGGATGTGACATTGCGAGATATTTGAAATAGCGAATGAAAGGAGAAGGGAAGAGAAGCACGGTACTTACATAGGGGGAGAGAATTGGATCGGAAGATAAAAGTCCATTGCTGCGTTCGACGTTATAATAATTCAACGTGTACGACACGTGGTGAGAAGGGGTTACGCTGCATTCCTGTTCGTTTCGATGTTTATAACGCGCTGACAAAGGGGTCCGCCGATCGCACGGGGTTCGTTTCGACCCTGTGGATCGCTAAATATTTCATTTCGCATCCCTCGAAACGTTTAATCTCGATTCAGGTATCGCGAGTATGTGTTCTTGCGCGACTCGCGCAGGTGGCTCTCGATTTGCTCTCGATTCATGCGTCGCCCAAAGTCATCGTTCATGTAAAACTTGGGAAAATATCTGTACAAAGGGGGAAATGTAACGCTTATATTAAGACAAAATTTTTATTTACGAAGGAAAATTTAAATTAATTCAAAATTTTCTTTCTCTTTCTCTTTGTGGAAAAGAAAAAAATTATTTATTATCCTAATAAAATAACTTTTGTCGGCAAATTGTATAGATAACAAAATGTAGAAACGCCGTCATGTTTCCGACTCTGATCGGACATCGAGAAGTTTCATTATTCGGGGTATAGTTGCGTCTTTCTCATTCCACCGCCCCATCTTCGTTTACATTTATGATTTAATATGATCGTCCATTGTTACGTCCCCTCCGGCTATACCATCTCCCTTTCTTCCCGTACAAATATCTCGCTTTCTGTCCTCGTTACCTATGTAATTTGAACGGGCTTTATTGTTGCTTCTTGGCAGAAGAATGTCTACCGTATCCATCTCCTCGATCTCTTCCAGTTTTATCTCGACTCTCGTTTAATCCTTCTTAACCCGTTATCCAGTTATTATTTCTTCACGTTTCTCGCAATCGGGCGTCGAACTTGGATCATTGATTATAAACGATGGCTTTCTCAGAGATTGTAATTCGTGCAGGAGGAAAAAAGAAATCCCCGATAATGGCCTAGAGTGTAAATTCGTGTTAATCATAGTTAGAGTAACGTAAATCGCAGTTAAACCAAACGGCACGCGGCGGAATGACAGCGACGTAACAAAAGCGCCACAAAGGGGTGGTCGTGCGCGGCATATTAAATTCGCGCAGAATTCGACGAACTTTTCACCGGCGCATTATGGGTCGGCTATCTGGATGATGTAGCACCGAAGTTGGGAAGACTTTTCCAAGCCGAGCCCCTGTTCTCTCTTTCTCTCTCTCTTTCTGCCGGTCGTATCTCTTCTCTTTATCTCTTGCGCGCTTTTCCTCGCTTCATCTCCCTTTCTCTTTCTCTCTCTGAGCATAGCTTCCAGGGTAGCAATCTTTTATTATTAGCGCAGGCTTTACCAGACAATGAAACGAAAGGAACGGAATATGATATTGTAGTACAGAGGCTCGTCGGAAAGGGAAGCTATTGTCGGTCTCTTTGAATTTTAAAGTCAACGATCGATACGGCTCGGGGGATGCGCCTTTAGCCATACAGCCATATAAACCGCTTCAGTCCGCGCCTCCCTCGCGTTCCACCCACCTACCGTGGATGCTCGTCCTTCGAGGTCCCTTCACCGCCATCGGCTTAGCCTCGGTTCTGTTTATTCGGGATCACCCGGTACGCGATGATTCCGAGCGAGAAACCACCCCCGATTCGCGCTGTATTTTTCGCCGCGCAAAGGATGCGAGCCACTTGCTCGTTTCCTCTCGATTGCGAATCCAAAGAAGGAATATTGATAGCTCGCGGGTGTGTTTCTCGTGATAATTTGGGAAAAAATTTGTACGAGTTGATGAAAAATAAATTTATAATAATTGATCAAAGAAATTTTATTTAAATTAGAAATATTCAAATGTCAAATATATACATATATAAATATATCCATTCGCATGCGAGCAACGTACTTCCCTGCGACCGAGGTCGCAAGGCCGTCAGCAAATTGTCGGCGGACTAATGATAAATTGCGCCCTCGGCCCTGCGAAAATTCCCCACCTCGTACGAGGTGGCGTGGCGTACGGGGAATCAAATTGCAATTTGTTATTTGTAATTCCGAGTGTCGCTTAATATACTCCCGGCTCTTCCGCCTTCCCCTCGTTCGCTCGGATGCGGAAGGGTTAGAAATTAAACGTAGGTTGATGAGAAAGTGCGAAGGTGCGAGACGAGGGGGTGGAGTGTCATCTTGTTTGGTGCTAATAAACGGTAATTAAGTACGCGTCTCCTTTATTTTTATCACGCGCAAATGCTATTTTAAACGGGGCAAAGTTGTTACTTGCGATATTGTCTCCGCATCCACTTCAATCTTGCCGTTATCTCTTTCCAATTTTTATCTCTCGAAACGATTCCTCGACGAAGAATCGACATAGGGAGAGAATCGTCGGCTGAGTAGGCAAATATTCGATTTTGTCTATTCAATTTTCCAGAAAAATGACGCGGCCGCCATTTCTCGAGGGCCCCCGTCGCTCTTTCAGCCAAATATTATCGCTGGAACTCGAATGCGCGACGAAAGGGGGGAGGGAGAGAGGGTGGTTCGAAGGAAAAGAATAAGTTCGATCAGTCAGAGGGTGGCGGTTACCGTTTCGGTTATGGCTTTCGGAAGCGTCGTCGAATCCTATTCTTGCGCAAACCCGATAAGGGCCCTTTTACGCGTATATTTTCGCACACGCGTCGCCTGCACCTACGTCATCGTTGTACACGCATCTACCAAAAAAAAAAGAGAAGTGGAAGATCACAAATGTTTTATTTTATCTCTTTCTCTCTTCTCATTTTTTAAGTTTATTTCTTTTTCTAATCTCTTTATTAAATTAAAAGTCTTTAGAAATGTTAAAGTATTAAGCTCTCAAAAATTAAAATCGATGCAAAATTTTCAATACAAATTTTGAATACAAATTTCGTAAAAAAATTGTTTAGTTGATGAAAGATGATTTTAAAGAATGGTTTCAAGAAGAAAAACATAATTAATTTCATCATTCGGGCAAGTATTTTTGATAACATTCGGAGCATTTTTCTGATCCATATGCGTCTTATGTCGGGAAAACGAAAAGCTTGCTTCGCATCGCGTGCGATAACTTTCAATTTTTTCACAACGTATTTTTCTTGAATATACTCTGCCGGATACACCAAGAGAGAGGGGGCAAACACGAGGAGGGAAGGGATAGGGGTGAGCTGGCGGCATGGAAGGCTGCGGCGAGGGGCTGGTATCCGTGAGTTTATTTGCGTTTTGCCTGGCGGCTGAGCATCCAGGCGTTCAGAAAAGGCCGGGAAGCGATCGAACAGCGGAGACTTATCGCCGCCAAACTTGGAGCAGAACCGCCGCGGCGTGCTACGATAACCCTGCTTTCCGCCCCTCCGAGTCTGCATCTCGCCCCCGGCCTCGGAGCGACGATACGCAAAGGGGTAAATCGGAATGGAAGTATTTATACGCGCGCACGTGGTTCCGATATTCCGTCTAATCGATGATGTGTCAAAAGTTTCGGCGATCTCGCCGAAGAATTGATTTACTCGCTCCCCTCGACGATTTCGTTTTTAATCCCCTACGATTGAAATTTCTGCGCTAAAGATCTTATCGTTCTTTTTTTTCTCTTTTGTTCCGATGTTCAGATGTTGAATTTTTTTGTGATAAGAAGAAGGGAGGGAAAGTTTCTTTGCTCAGATTCCATTTTGTCTATTTTTTTACAAAATATATATTTTTATAATATATAATATATGTGATCAGTTTCGATGTCGGCTTGTAAATCCGAATAAGGGATAAAGTTCCCGAGGATACACAGCTTTCGGACGTAGAGCAGTTTCCGAAGGGTATCGAAGGGCTTTTTTCTGTCCTAGGAAACCGAGTCCTCCCGCTATTTCGGCGTGAAAGAGGCACGAAGCAACGGCGGGTTAGGGCACGTAAAAAGTCCACGAGGGACTGGAATTGGGGTAAAAACGTCCCGGCGCGGCGTGAAACCTCCGCAGATTGACTCCATCCGAAACCGCGATAAGCCCCATCGTGCTCCATCTCTTTTTCTCTCTGTCCCCCTCCCTCCCTTCCCGACCTCTATCTCTGTGTATCTTTTTTTTTCCGTCACGTCACGTGGAGAAGAGAGATCCCGTAACGACCATCGATAGCCCTTAATCGAATGATCCGCGCGCCGCTCGACGCATTGCTGGAAAGTGATTTTTATTTTCCACTGATTCTAATTTATATCGGCCTTTATGGGCGACTTTGGCAACGCATCCGAGATATGCAGCCTCACACGTAGTGTCGGGTTCAGATCGAGGGGTTAGCCCGCGGTTATCTCTCCGTTACGCGTTGGCAGGCATATGTCCCCCGATGCTGCTGCTGCTTCCCGATGGGGTGGCGAGACACAGGGCGCGAGGGGTGTAGGGAGCGCGAAGGTCATAATTTTCAGATTTATGTACAAATGTTTGGCGCGGGGTGCGCGCCCGTTTCTCCTCCTGGGGAAGATGCCTATCGTAAAGTTTCGCGGAGAATTGAAAAATGCTCTCGAGGCTTTCGCGCGCGCGGGCGATGATGGAACACGGGGTGGATCAGCCGCGGCGGGAAAGCCGTCGCCCTTTTACCGTCCGTGAAACGACGGCGAGGGAGAAGCTCGCGGTCGCGGATCACCGTGCTCGCTTCTCGACGAAACTTTAATGAACGAGTCGAATATATAATCATCATAGTTTTGCAAAAATATCCCTTTATTTTCGCGGCTAATGTTTTGGATCGTAAAAGCGGCGAGTATAAAAGTGGCCCGTTAAAGTACAAATTGGCCGTGTTACGCGTTGCTCAAGTCGTATATATGTATGCACATGTAGCATAAATACACATACACACGCGAGTGGTAACAGCAAAGTACATTCCTGGAGAATCGGGCGGGTCCGTTTCATAATTCAGACCCTTTCTAGGCACCCCTACTTCGCATACCCCGAACGTCATTTCTGATGTATGACGCATAGTGCCGGTGCACTCAAAGTGCTATCTGTTAACGAGCTTCTCTACTCGGGGCTTGTCTTACGCATTACACTTTATTACGGAAACCTAATATGTTCTCCGTTGACGCGCTATCGCTCTGTCCAGTCGTTTGTACGGTACATTAAATATTAACTGGAGATAGTGTTACGTAAGAATGGTATTCCGACTATATCTTCGTACGTCATTTTCCCTTTATCTAATTGTATTCCAAGATTATTTAATTTATTTAATTCATTATATTTATTTAATTCATTATATTCATTATATTTATTTATTTAATTGCATTTAATTATTTTTTTAAATTCCTGCATTTTTTAAGAATATCTTAATTAATTAAAATTTTTTTTTATATAATATATTCGGAATTATGTGCAAAATCGTCAATTTTGCCTTCAAAAATTTCGATTAATTATTAATTTTCGACCAAGATGAATAGTGTTTTTTTATCGATCCATATAAAATTAGCCGAGTACTTTATTTTACGTACAAGAACGTATGTAAAATATTGATTTAATTCGGTTACATGTATGGATGGTTATTTATTACACGTGTGAGAACGTATTTTTGAACAAATGGGACTACAACGTTCGATACAAACATTGTTGCTTTAACGAAAGATCATCTCAGTCTCCTTCCCTCTCTCTATCTCTATCTCTCTCTTTCTTCACGTTCTATCATTCTATTTCCATTCCAACTGCCGACGTTAACGGTTACGAGTAGTACTCTCCGAATGTTCGATGACAGAAAAATCGTTCCGCTTCGCGTCCTCATTTTAAGCGCTTGCTTCCAGAAAATTATGACCTTTCGTATTAATGTTTCTATTCGCGCGTCATCAACGTATCATCGCGACGTAAGCAAACTCGTCAATAATGATAAAATATTTTATTCTTTTATCGCTTTTAGTTTGAGATGCGAATGCGTATTCCCGCTTAAAATTATTCCGCGTAACCGTACTTTGTGTTAAATCCTCCCGGCAGGATCTGCGGAGTGAATTAACAAGCCTGTCCCCGGTGAAAATCCGAGGCGAAACAATCGGGCCGTCGAAACGATCCGGGAGTCGTTTGACTAAACAGCCGGTTATCTCGTCGCTTAATCAGCATTGTCTCCTTAGCACCCCCGGAACGCGCGGGATAGGTGTCCCTCGACCTGGGTGAGGGAAAACGCCTCGGTCGAATGACGACGAAGACGGTGTGCATGCCCCCGAGGAAAACAATTTAGCTCAATCAACATTTCTAGGCGAATCTCGGGCGTCGTCTAATTAAACCGCTGTCCCGCGCGAGGATAAAGTCGGAGGTTATCGCCGCCGCCTCGTATCTGATCCCCTCGGCCGGGCTTAATACAACTGCGTTTTCACTTCAACCTCCGCGGGGATACGTACGTCGCTCGCGCGGATGTGTGCGCGTATCCTTGTGTATACGTGTACATGGAACGGATGAGGAGAACTCGGGGAGTCTCATTTCCTGTCCGCGGGGGTCCCGCAGGGGATACATAATTAGCCCGGTTCGTCGGATGCGAAAGGAAAGGGGGCCGCGTCGTCGTTCGCCGATCTTCCGCTCATCTTCCTTTCCTAGCGAGATGCCGCGCTTCGATCGATTTCTCGAAATAATTTCGCCGAGAATCGAATTTTGACGACGAGTCGCCCGCGCCAAGAGAGAGAAGGAGAGAGAGATCGGCGCGATTTCCGGCGTGGAAGCCGCCTCGGATTGTGCAGACGTCAAAGTCAATTGCAAGACGCACGCCGGTGAATTAATCTCAATTGTCGGCGGGCCTCATGTCATTTATCATGACTCGTTACGAGCGGGAAGGCGCGAGGGCGAATACACATGGATTGATATGGAGTTAGCTACGGTAGCCTGTGTACGATTGCGTCGTGATCGCCGCTCAGATCTATCAGTCAAAACGACGAGGGTCCGAAGAAGTGAGAACTAATTTAAAAAATGCGTAGGTACTCTCTCGAACGAGCGACTTGAAAATAATGTGTCAAGTGTGTGTGTGTCTCTTGTGTCAGCTGTTTGCGTTTTAACTTTACGTGATAAGAATTGACGATTTTTCCACGCGTTTCTGTGCATTCTTGAGAGTATATAGTTGATGGTAATACGTGTACTAGTATGTGTCAGTTACTATATCCGGCATGAGAATGCCGATATGATGTTTATGGATTTTGCAATGGCGCTGCTCTTGTTGCCAAATACCGGCGATTATTTTCCGATAGACAAATTCCGAAGCGGGAAGTGTTTATTAGAGATGCACATTCAGTGTTTAGTCAATATTGCTGGCATACTACACGAGTATCGTACAGCTCTCGTTGAGGATCGAATTAATATTTACGGGGGAAAAAATGTTCCTTGTTTTGGATTGCAAAGAATCCGCCGAAATTTTTAGATACACAATACGGAATAGTTTAGAAATGAGAAGAGACGAATATATTAATCATCTCGCACTTTTGACAGTACGAAATTAAAATTCAAATAATTATATCTTATAAATAAATGCGGCAGTGATTTTTCTCACAACTTGGAATTTTGAGATTGAATCGAAGAAAATCAGAAATTAATGTCGGAAAAAGTCAGACGTCTTATTTCACTTGCCCTATTGATGTTTGTGGAATGTCAGGCATCCGCTGATTGAATTCGGGAAGGGGCCTTCCACGGGTCGCGCGCAGTTTGATAAATGTTGTCCGTCTCTCGCGATATGCCGGATAATATCTGTAAGGATCTGGCAAGAGAGAGAATACGGAGGATCGGACTCCCGGCCCTTTTTGTCGGCGACGGCATCGTTTGTAATTCGAATCCATCGCCCTTCGCGCGAAGGAACCGGAGTTTCAACGCTTGTAGTACGTCAGCGAGGAATCTCCCGTCAGTAATTTATGGTCTCGCCACGTTCCCGAATTAAGTCCCCCATTTTTCCTCTCCGCCCTTACGTTTGTTTGAATTAGATCGCGCCCTCGCTAAATTGACGTGCATCGTGCCAACGCGAAATTATATCTATGAAACAAGAATTGATATAGATATAATTTAGTGAGATTTTTAGATTCTCTTACAATTGCAAGTATCCCTTTAAGATCGCGTTGCGTCTGCAACGAGGACACTCGTTACGAGAGAGTCGCGGAACCCCTTTCGCCTCGAATGTCACGGTCCTAAGGGTGGAATTTTCACTCCTGGACTCGCAAAAGCACGCGCTAAGGATCATGTTACGACCCTCCACGCAGATCCAGGTCGTTTATTATTTCGACTTGGTCGAAATATCTACGAGGAAACGACCCTCCTCGAGATGTACGGAGAGAAAATGTCGCGCCCTCCTACGAGATTAATTTTGTATAGAATTAAACACACGCGAAATCACTCGTATCAAGTTAGCATTAGATAATTACATATATATATATATATATATATATATATATATATATCTTTTAGCAATTTAGTTTAATTCAAAAGTTGCATGTGAATCATTTTAAAGTACCTTTTGATAATTTATTTTATACAAAGTGGACTGCAATTTTTTTCGGCGATTAAAATTTTCACGTCAGTTAGCGGCTCTGCAAAATTTTCGTCTCGTTCGCTCGATGGTTATGAATGTAACAGCGTGTCGACCGGCGTTACGACGTTCGGGCTTTACGTTACTCGATAACGGGATAAACGCGCGAATAATTGGGGATTCGCGATTTAGGTATAAAAAAAAATGTTTACACGCCGCGACATGCGACTACGCGTCGCGATAAAAATTCATCGGCGTATGTGAATGCCGGAACGCCGATGGCACGTGTATCGTTTATTAAAAAAGCTGTTGGACGGCCGCGCCGGATCGAAGAGCGCGGGGACATACCTTCGCCATTTTACAGAGGCCCTTTGTCGTGCCGAAATTACAATTGCTATCGTCATTATCGGATGCGTTATGCGCACGATGCGTTTGGGGTGGACGCGGAAATCCCACCCCATTGTTTGTCGCGCGTCCCGTTTTGATCGAAAACGTCAAAGCGGCTGAAAAAACATACATACGTCTCCCCGGAATTCCGACCGGAAAAATATGGCCGGGAGGAGAGAAGAGCATCGAGAGGAACCTCCGCGTTATCGGATTCAGCGATCTAATTTCGTCAAATAATATCAGGAATCGCAGCCGATCTTTCTTTCTCGGTCTTCGAAGCCTCGCCCGCCTTTAATGAACTCCCGCTGCTCGAAGCGGCCATTTCTGAACATCGGATGGGGAATCCCCGCAGAGCTCGTCATTACCGACGCAAAATTAAAGCTAAGGATACGGAAGGGTCCTGCGCGTTTTCGGCGCGCGGCTTATTAGTTTTGCGTGGGCGAGCGATTCGCGGCCGTGATCGTTTACGGAGGAATTAATTCTCGCGACGACGAATTTAATATAAATGCTGCCTCTCGCTTTTTCTCGTCGAAACGCCGGGGAAACGGTGGTTATCCTTCCCTCTCCTTCTCTCGCGTACGAGACGGCGCACCTCGAGGTAGAGAACCGCGATCGCTAATTATTCGGATATCGTCGAGAGATCCGCGAACGTAGGAGCGGTATTACGTGCGCATAATGAAACCCGCATTAACGCATTCGCGTACGCGGATACACGCCAACATGCACGTACATACGCGAAAATGCGCGGCGACGTCGAGCGTAATATTCGACTAATTACAAATTTAATAACCCCCGGGTTCGTTGCCGGTTATTGCGAGGCCGCGACGTCTAAATGAATCGACTCTGCGCGTTGCGTCTCTTCTTTCCACCCACGCGCTTCCGCCTGACGTTCTTCCCCACTCGCTACTTGACTACTTCCGAAGATTGTCGACGATTTTGTTGTCGGAAAAAGGGGGAATATGAAAGAGCGGGATACAAGACGCCACCGCCACTGTCTTGATAGACTCGCATTACCAATTAAAATTTTATTATCGTCGAAATTAAATTGTTATTCGAATTATTGCGGTGCCCGATGGCGACGTCGTGTCACTGCCATTATTATGTTGAAGAAGTATTCTTTTTTTTTTAGATTCTCTTCCTCGTCGGGAAATCTTTACATTTTGCGGCCTGTGCGAAACGCACACATAAAGCCGCTCTCCGTTTCCCTTAACACCGCCGTAACTTATCGCTCGTAGACACAGTATTTCTCTCCGGCTCTTTGAAAGCATTTTCTCATTAAAAAATTAAGGATAGAGAAGGGGGGAGGAAACAGGCGGGAGTGAAAAGGAGCAAAGCGGTTGCAGAGGGTCGAGGGGAGGGGGAGCGAGGGGGATCGAGTTCGCGGTGCAGAAACGAAGTATGGGGCTGAGACAGGAGGGTTTTGCGGCGGTGAGCAAGGGGCGGGGGCGAGGGTGGACGGAGGGGTCGGTAAGTGCTCTGCGGCTCCCAGATGCGCCCAATATTATGTTTAATGATATTAACTTCTTACTTAATGGTCCGCGGTTCGATTCGAGGTGCGAAAAAGGCGCCTCCCCCTCTCCGGACCACAACCCGTAGAAGCCGGAAAAAATATACCCGGGAGGATAATTTGGCGAGTCTCGAGTACGAGAGGAGAGAAAAGAGAAAGAGGCAAAAGGCGAAAAAGAATAAGAAAGAGTGGGAGAGAGAGAGAAAAAAAGGGAGAGAAAGCGATATAAGAGAAGCGTTCATACAATAGTAAAAGAGCATAATTATATGTGAGACGCATTTGTTTGTTCTCTCTCTTTCTTTTTCTTTACCCTATGCAATATAAAGCAATGACCTTTGCTATAAACCTCATGATAAAAGCTGCGGCATCGGCGGACATCCCCCTTTTTCTGCCGAGGGTCGCTCTCGCCCTCAACTCTTTACTCACGATTAAGGAATCCGCCCGCCTGTTCCTTAGCCAAAGGGCTTGTATCACGGAACTCACTTTTGTCACCCGAAAATTATTTTCTCTCTGCCGCGAAGTGATATTATTTCAGAGGAGTAGTCAAACGCTCATTAAACAGTATGACGGGGTTGATAATTTTTAATTATTCCATTAATCGCGATCTGTGGAAAATCTGCCGCAAGAATCGATCGTACCTTTCGTGGTGACGTTGAGGAAATTATACTAAAATTTTGTAAGAAGCTCTTATTTTGTTTATTCTTCATTTATCTCGGGTTTATGATGGTTTCTAAACCACCCGACTCTGTAATCCTTGCTCGCTTTTTAATGCGACATTGAGACAGAAATCTTAACGATTCTTGGTAAATCACGATGGACCCCGAGGGCACGAGTGCCAAACAATATAAAGCCAAGATTAAAAGTTTCTCGTGGCGCAGGAGCGTTAAAGCTCCGGCGTCGTATTAACGATGCTCGAGAGGAAATCGAAGTAAAATTTAAAGCGGAAAAACCGCGGAATTTCTGTGAAACACGCTTTACGAATTCGTTTCCACTGCGTTTGTTTGCAGACACTTTGTTTTGCAAATACGTTGGAATAAATTTCATCAACTTATTGTTGGCGACGTGAAAAATGAGATTCTTCTTTATGGCGCCTTTGTGGCGGATTAAATGAATGCGATGTCGCAGAGGACGAGGCGATTAAGAACGATACATGGTGTACGAGTGATACGACCGAGAAGCGTCGCGGTGTGCGAGACCGATACTTATCTTCCTACGCGGATCCCTTGCGTCCAGCGACTAGAATAATTATTTAATTAATACCCTACGTAGCGCGACGGAGTCCACCTCCGCGTTCGCTCGCTCGATTTAAATCCCCTCGGATTAATACGAAACCTTTCTTTTCTTTCTCTTTCTCTGTTACAGGCTCCGCGAGGAGAGAAGCGACAACGAGAGAGCGCTGGCTTTGGACCACAAACCCAGGGACCTCAGCTCGCACAATGGTAAGGTTGCACGAGTAAATCTCTCGATACCGCAGTTTAATCATAGCAATTCCTTCGTTTGCGTGAAAAATTAATTTTTTAGTTTTAATTGACGTACACAGAAAAAAAGGACACTCTTGTTTTGAAAATATATTTAGTTTTAACATGGAAATCTTGAAATGAGATTATATTGCGTTAATCAAAGAAAAATATAATTGCTTACTTGAATGAAGCCATTTTATATAGTTCAATCGAGAAAAATATATTCTTATGATTTAAGATTTAATTTTCTTGAAATGAAAAGAAACAATGTTAGATAGAAAATAACATTTTTAAATCAAAGATTATAAATTTCTTAAAGTAGAATTAAATAATTATATATTCTTGAGGTGACAAATTGCAATATTAAAATAAGACTATAATATTGTTGAAATTTAAAATTATTAAATTCTTCCAAGAAGATTATAAATTGTTGCGTATATACGAAACAATGAACGCGTTAGTTTAAGTATATAAGTTTTAATTTGACATTTATTTTTTTCTGTGTAATTATGTCAATTTTTATCATTTTGCATTTGTTGAAAATTTAATAATTCAACATCAACTAATAATTAATGCTTTTTAAATATCGATTTAATCAAACCGTATCGGTAAATTTCAAACATTTTAATTTCTTTGTTTAATTTTTATCAATTAATTAATATCAATATGCGTGAAGCAAAGAAAGTGTCTGCTTCGAAAGAATGCGACGAGTTATTCCATGGACGTTTCTTACGGGCTTATAATTTCCAATACCGTTTCTCGTATTCCTGTCTACCTGTCTCGTCGCGGCGCCTGTCACCTGGATTAAGTCGGTAACGCGAGATGCTTAATCGTCAGAGTTGTCAGAAAACGGTCGATCGACTCGAAGTCAAGCGGCGCAGAAAGATTTTTGACCACGACAGTCCGGCGCGGCGAGATCCGACAGAGTTGGATCGCGATCGTCCTTTTCTGTATTTCTCTACCTTTCTTTCCATCTGGCTTGTGTTTGTCCGCGGTCGAACGAAGATCCCATCCCGGGCGTTTAGGATCTCTGAGATTAAGTCCGATATCGGGTTACGCCCCGGCATGGTCCTTGTACCTCTTTTTCCGATTCCGTATAATATTATAATCCGTCCGATGGAATCCTTCTCTCTCTTTTTCCCTTCCGTGATAGACTCACCTACGCCAAAGATGACACATTTCAACGTTTACCAAATACATGCTTCGCATTTTTTAATCTGTCATATGTAATGTCAATTTATCGATTGATTATTTGCTATATTTTGATACAAACACACATGCAATTACATTTATGAGATCGATTCGCGCAAGAGACCCTTGTAGATGTGAACCTCCAGCGGCAGCTGAAGTGTGCGTAGGAGTCAATTTAACGCAAAAGATGTACGATTCATTAGATCGCGCGTTGGGAAGAGAGCCGAGAAAATCGCGACCCCTCTCTTTCAATGGCCAATGAGATACATGGAGCTTCGGGGCTCGTACATGAGCTGGTCTTTACTACCATATACATGTACACGTACTCGTTGGTGTAGCCGTGAGATCACGAGTGGCCCGAAGCAATGCGTCAGCGCCAACGACCGTTGCCCAAACAGTATCTATCTATGTCAGGATTAAAATACTAGGATATCAAATACGCGCGCGCGTTCGCTTAGGAAGGTCAGAGGAAGGAAAAAGGGATGCGCGGAAAGAGAAAGAGGTGGTCGGTCGCAACGGGATGGAAGGGAGGAAAGGGAGATTCGGAAAGTGGATAGTCCGCTTGTTCTCGTCTAAACGGGGATGCGCGGCGGCAAATAAAATCCATCAACTTGTCAGTCCGGTCGATGGACGCGCATCTCGTTCTTCGTGACCGAACGTTCCTCGAGAAAGATTGACGTCGCTTTCCAGCGTTATTGTGCTGGACACAAATACGGACAATGTCACTGCGAGTCTGATATTGATCGTATATTTTATATACTTATTAAATACAAATTGTCATTTGATTAATTTGAGCGATATCTATGTTTTCAGGCTCCTCAAACGGTCACAGCCCGGTTCTAAATCTCTCCAAGACAGTGGGAAGCGGAAGTGTGGGCGAGCAATCCGGAAGCGAGGCGGGCGCGTCGCACCGTTCTCAAGATGACGAGGAGGAGGACGATAATCTATCGGAGGACCTGGAGGATGACAACGAAAAGGACGAGGGTACGTTTTTAATTTTATTCGGAGAGAGGAACGATTCATTCGCGAAGCGTGACAGCAACGCAATCCGCGTTGCCAGATACATTATATCTCTGATAAAGCGACGGGCTCGAAGGAGATTGTTCGCCTCGCAATCAATTAAAACGCGTTCTCTCGCTTTTGACGTTCGACGAAAGTCGAAAGGACGATTTCGACTCGAAAAACAGAAGAGGAAAGAAAAAGAGAAGGAGAGGAGATTCATGCTTGTGAAATAATTATATCGATTTTGCCGGACACGCCGCGTTTAAAGACGAGTTCTTCTAGACGGCTGGCGGGTCAGGCCCTCTCATCCATCATCTCTACCGAGAGAGCGCAAGGGACGCTTCGGGATTCGTCTTCCATCGTGCTCTGAGAAACACGTCGCAGCGGTTGCCAAGTCGCATGTAAATCGGAACGTCCTTAATTGCCTCGAATTAACGCGAGAAAATAATATTCAATAGAAAGATTATAGGTAATTATCGCTTCTCTTAATGAATTCGTCAGACGCGTCGCGTGTTTCGCGATGTGAAACCGTGATTTTCTTCAGCAGGGTTGTCTAAAATGCGCGGTATCCGCGCGAGAAGCGTCACTGTCGGCGCAAAGCGATCATTAGACTCGCATCTTCGGTATTTAGTTTCATTTTTTCTAATGAAAGATGGATCGAGAGATAGAATCTCCGTCCGAGCTTTGTCTCGCTATCTCACCTTGTTCCGACTCACCGAGGCATCATAATCGTTTTGATTTCTAATCGACTCAACCATTGTCGCGCCGGCATGTTAATTGGCCGGGCCAATTAATGAATCCGGAGGATCGCTTGTAAAGTCGCGTATCCGTTCCACGTACGTGAGATCGGTTCCACGAATGCGTTTCCTGCGGAAAGGAAAGAGGAGGGAACGCTCGAGAGAGGACGCGTTCGATCATCTCACGTTGTCTTAATTAATTTTGTTCCTTTAGAGCCGCGATTTAATGCATCGAGCGGTCGAATCGTTCAGAGAGAAAGCGATCTCACATTCGCGGGACCCGGTGATTTATCAACGAATCCGGGACATTGCGTTTTCGGGAGTCGTAAAATTCACAGAAACCGCAAAATTATTCGCCATTCTTCATGCTGCGAGGAGGCCGGTTGGCTGACAAGTGGATTGGAAGACATTGTGGCTCGCAAAATTACGGGATCCCGCGTATATCCCCCCCAAATTAGTGGACCCTTAAATTCCGCGAAAGGCGCGAGTTAGACGTATAAATTCCGCCGCAATTCGTGTACGACGAGGGCAGGGGGAGAGGGGAAGGGATCAAATCTGTGTCTCGCAGCGTGTCGTACGCAACATGGATACCTACCTACCTACGGTTTGCTCACGGATGATCTAAGTAGAACCCCATCGAACGCCCGTGGGAGTGTACACGCTCGTGGAATGCGGTTCTGATTTAATGAGACACTATCTCTCGCTCTCATTCTCGGAATCGGACTTGCCGAAATTTCTCCTCCGATTTTCTGCATCTGGCAATCCTCGGTCGAGCCCAGCCCGATCGTTCGCTTCGAGACAAATTGTTCCTTTCTCAAATCTCCTTGAGCGATACATCTTGACGACTTATTCGTGAATAATTTTCCGCCTTTTTCATCGCGGTGGTCCCACCGCCCCGTCGTCGAGAGAAAGAAATTCGAAGGGCAAAGGACAAATTTACGCGCCTTGGCGGTTCAAAGATTCCGAGAGACTCATTCCTTCTCTCCTGATAATTGTAATGGGCCGCCGCGAAAGATATAAGCGCTGAAAAAAAGGAGAGGAAATGAGGATCGAGGTTTTTAAGTGGACAGGGGGGACCGAGCAAAAGGAGAGGCGACGCGCTTCCCTATCAAAAGACGCCGGCCAACATCGAAGACGCGCGCCGGGCATTAAATCGGCCAATGGCAATAAGTAACCGCGATTGCCGAGTGGCGTTGTAGGTGCGCGCAGATAATTAAAAGACGATACAATAAACCACGTATCGCCAGCCGTAAAGCAGCCGGGCTGCTAAAGCCTACGGTGCGGGCCGGTCTGTTCCGCGAGCGATCACTTAAGTCTGGGGAACCCACGCAGACATCTTGTCTCACCGCCACTCTCTCTGGCCTCTTCGGCAATAACCATAAGGCATCCTTTATTCCGGCGCGATTCCGCCAGATCCTTCTCACTGATCTCAAGGTAGGGCGTGATCAATAGCAAAGTGTCAATGTTTCAAGCAGAGCTTTCCTTTATAAGCGTCCTGGTGGTCCAGTTTTTTTATCTACTCTCTCAGTTATCAAAAAAGACATATAATATATTGATTTGATTATAGGATATTTTAAGCTTGAAATTTTTATTTTACTCTAAATTTTTTAGAACGAAAAAATGTATCATCGTAGCTTGTAAGAATTTTAATTTTGCATGGCTAATCGAAGAGCTGTAAATTATATTGCAAAATCATCGATAATGATGTGTCGTTGTGTTTTTCGGTATTTCATAGTGAGATGCTAAACAGGCCGAGACGAGACTAATCGTCCGAGGAACGTGTAGCGTTCAATCGGTGAATTTAATTCGCCCGTGTTGATGTTAAATCAAAAAGTGGCGAAGGGTAACAAGTAGTCGTCGTGAGATTACGACTCCGAGACACGCACGCGGTATAAGTCTCGCACGTCGGGAGGGGTCGGACGTTGTTCGACGTTCGTTGCGGCGAATTTATCATTGACGTTTTGCTCTCGACAACGCTTAGCGAGGAAGGAATCTCACGCGAAATGAGCTCGACGCTTTTTACCGAATAGACGGCATTTATTTATCGCCGGCGAGGGTTTCCCGCAGCCAATCTCTCGTTCGCCAGAGATTCTTTGGATGAAAATGAGATGAGAAATCTTGCTTTTCAGATTTGTCGGACGTGCCGGAGAATCTGCCGTTGCCGGCACCGGGCTCGGAAAGTCCTCCCCAGGCCCTCAACTACTCGCAGATAGCCTCGGCGGCGGTCGCCGTGTCTCAGAGTGCCCAGGACCCCTCGGTCTCGAGTACGGAGACCCTGCTGAGGAATATCCAGGGCCTGCTCAAGGTCGCGGCCGACAACGCGAGGCAGCAGGAGAGGCAAATCAACTACGAGAAAGGTCAGTGGCAGGGCTTTCTTAAGACACTTGAGGGCGCTCTCCACAATTTCATTATCTTCCAGCTCTCCCAGAACCACATTAAGAGGCATTAGTCCCTGTCCCGTCGCCCCTCCTCCCCGAGCTCCTCTTCGCGCTCCCTGCTCTCTATTCCACAGCCTCATCTACCGCATCTCCTCCCCCTTACGCTTCAACTTTTGTCTTGCCTGCATCGCGCTAAGATGCTGAATGCGGGAACTGGAGATGATAATGTGCGTAATCTGGGGGAGCTGGACGTGAAAGCGAGACTCGCAGGATAAAAATGAAGACAAATATCGGTGAATGACGTATGGAATTTTGCTTTTTATCTTGATGTAAACTTTAG
Organism: Camponotus vicinus; assembly: GCF_025532165.1. Taxonomy (NCBI): domain Eukaryota; kingdom Metazoa; phylum Arthropoda; class Insecta; order Hymenoptera; family Formicidae; genus Camponotus; species Camponotus vicinus. The sequence goes on from NW_028141980.1 coordinate 10,268,531, forward strand.
CGTACACGTCGTATATACTTGTTGCTTTTCCTCGCGCACAAAGTATTTTAATATCCGTACTAAAGTGTGTATAACGTAGGATGGTAATTCGAGATGCATATTATTACTGCGAAATTCTGAAATCAATAAAACGAGCATCTCCCCTTTGAGTGGCGAATCTCGAGAGTGATTCATGCAAATATTTTGTGCAAGAAGCGACATGAACCTCCCACCGATGAAATATCGCTCGTAAAAAAAGAAAAAAAAATAAATCTTGCGTTCGGCGCATCGCAAAGAGATATCGTTCGCGACTCGGGGGATAAATTTAAATGTCGTTGTCGCGTAGATAGAGTCTGTACCGTAGATTACGATGAACGTAGGCAAGAGCCATTAAGAACGAGTCGGTGCGGCGCGAGATGACGTGCAGCATACGACTTCTTTCTCATTAACGGCGCGTGATAAATAACGCCGGCGCTATTATTAAATATCCTCGTCGCGAGATCGTCTCAGAAAATTTCACACGAAAAAGGAGCGGGTACGACGCAAGAAACGACGCGTATAGAAATCGTCTCTCACGAGTCGAGGTTTCAAAGCCGTTGGAATTAATAACTTTATGATAAAAAAGAACAGAAAACAGAGATGTTTCAATGTATGTAAATCACCAAGTCATTTATTAGATATCGATCGAAAAATATCATCGCGATTTAATTGTAACGACGTTTGACAAAAAGTCGCATTGCGATATCCGGCGATCTCTGTATCTCTTATATGTCATTAGATATAAACGATTTGCCATTATAGCCGCTAATTGTTACTGCTAATGGTATGCGATAATTCTATTGTCTAAGCTTGGTTGCGAAACGTAAGGGACGAGGGATCGGCAATCGCTGATTCATGAACGTCTTATAATAATTATTAATATAATTATGGAGAAAAAGGAATATACGAATAAAATGACATGCAACGTGAGTGATTTTATAGCCGAACGATCGCAGTTTCTCGACGTAATATCGGCGAATCATGCGTAAAAAGAATGGAAAGAATAGTAAAGCTTGAGATGTTTTCACGCGAAATTCAGCTTTCGCGATATTTCGTCCGCGAACTGTCATCGATCGGCTATATCCGTTTCTATTTTCGCAACATGCCACCTTTGATCGTTATGAAGTCCCGTATTTATATCACAGTGCTGGATTATCTGTACATCTAGAGTCTCTGGGATATAAATGTCGTCTAGCATATAAACGTATATTAAATATAAATGACATTTAGTATTTTTCTAGATACACGCATAATACATATATATACTTTCTTTTAAAGTTATAATCCTTTGAAGCGACATTTTACATGTTATATCGCGAATGTGGAATAAAATTGCCACGTTTGGCGCCGAATGTAGTCTCCGAGGGGTTCCAAACTCGCACATGAATGACTCTCGGACCTGGCCGACGACGACATATCGCAATCTGCAACGGAAACGATGCACACAGACTCTCGATGTACACAGGCGTCCCTTATCTGCATTTTCGCAGGTTTTAAGTGGCGGATCCCCATAAACGAGCGTTCGATATCCAGCCGGAGTCGCGCGTCCGGAGCGGCGCGTTTAATAAATTCCGCGCGAAACGTAACCACGAGACTTTAATTACCCATTAGCCGATACAAAGTGTCATTTTCAGGGTCGTTAACTAATGTGTTTGCCGGCATTAACGTTAGGAATGCGTCGGGCATCGCGCCTTAAGCGGCTTCTCGTAGTTGCACGTATGCGTCGATTCATAGGGGAGTAGGGGTAGATTCCCGAGGGAAAAAAAGAGAGAGAGAGACACCATAAAAAGAAATCGACGATTCACTTCCCATGGCCGGTGGCCCCCTTCGCCAGCCTCGCGACTTAACGAACAGTCTTCGACGACTGTGTCTTTTTCGTGCACGACTCACTTGCATAATTCGTGCCTTCCTTTTGGCGACGATATCCCGCTAACGACATTGTGGATTCCCATTAAGTCACTGACACCTACGATCGACTCGTAATAAGAGAGAATCCTTAATATTATAAATTTATGACAGTGGATATATACATTTTTTGACAGTTTCCGATGTGATATATTGTCAGTATCACCAAGATGTTTCAACCGGTAGTCCTCGATTCATTCATTTCATCACACGATATCATCATCGGAAGACTTCCTTTCCTACTCCACGATAAGCACGCGGACTTTAATAAGAAGGGACGCGCTCGATCGGGCGGTCGAGGAATCGACTCGTGAGCACGTGAACGTTAACGAATTCATTTGGTGCACGTTGTGACATTAAGCTTGGAATGTACGGTGGTTATTGTTGATCGGATTCCACGCGCTCGACGCGGAGATCTCCACCAGCACGATCGACAGGCCGGTTGAGAAAAGGGAGGCTGAAGGGGGCGGATAAAGGGCGCTGCTGCGGTAGAGGAAGGGAAGAAAAAAAAAGCGTGTCGCGGCGGGTAACCAACGACGACGACGACGACGAGGAGGAGGAAGACGGTGGGACAGCGGGGGAAGTAATCGGAAAGAGAGTAAGAGAGGTCCGATTTAATACTCGAACGAGCAGCTCGTTTTACACCAGATGGTTTTACATACGGCCACTATCGTGTTACCAACCTTCAGCCGTATGGGTGCATTCGCATCTTCGTCGGCACCGAGATCCGGGCGCCTTGGTGCTCGCATCCTCGTGTACACGTATACACACGTACGTGCATCGCGTTTGCTCGTCGGTTTTAAACCAATCTGGTGGAGATGCCTGGAGATGAGAGAATATTGTCGATATTACTCGTCCTTTTTTCTTTTTTTTTTTATTAGCGACTCGATTGCTTCTATCGAGATACGGGATTGAGGACTGACTGTCGTCGTTGTTGCCCTAAAAAGAGCGAGATGCCATCGTGACTCTCTCGCAAGCATGTCGAAGATCTGAAAACGCTATTTACCCTCTCTCGTGCTTCGGCTCGAGTTTCGTAAACGTTAATGCACCGTGAGACACGTACGGAGATTTTTATTTATGCAACACGGGATGTTCGCAGCGCGAACACACAAAACACTCTCCGAAGATCGCGACAATCTCATTACGAAGACGCTCGTCACGCGTTATGCGTTTAATGTCGGCAGAGTAGCACGGGATTGAATGCTCGATTGAATAGGCTCGAAGGCAATCACACGATGATAATTTTCCAGATGAATGATTAAAAAGAGATCGTAAAAAGAGGCGGTTGATTTAATATTTTTCTCTCGATCGTATTCCATAATTTTTGTTAGAATTATAATCAAGCCTGTAGTCAATAGAAATTCTTCCGCAAAGCACTGTCTTGTGGTTCGACGCGCCGTTCCCCCTAATTGTAAAGGATAAAAAAAGACAATTGTGTCGATCCCGTCCGTTCTTATCAAAGATGCGCGCTATTCTCATTTATCGTTCAAATATTTGCTCGTTACTGGCGAGGCGAGTACACTCTCGGAGCCAAGATAGCGTTTCGTGAGAAGGAGAGGAGACCATCCCCCTCGCGCCGCCGGTAAGTTACATGCCGCACGAGGGACAATATGAGCCCGCCGAGAGATCCTGGCGAGGAGCCAGCAGCGAGGCTACCATCTTCGATCTTGGACGAGATAAGGGAAGCGTAGGAAGCGGGATTATGTGTGTCCGGCCCCACCGGTCCCCGGTTAAAGGGCTCCTCTCGAACGCGGAATATAAAGAGGGGATTGAGTTGTAGCCGCGAGTGGAGGATCTTATGTAGATTCCTTGTAGATCGTGCACCCGATTCGATCGCGATCGGCTCTGTGTGTCCGGTACCGGGTTAATTAAAATTGTAGGAGCCCCGCAACATCTCCTTCTCTCTCTCCCTCGCTCTCCGTCCATCCCATTCTTTGCCATTTTCCTCGGTCGCCGCGAGTAACGTCTCCCCGCTTTCTTTATATCCCTTTTGCGACCTTTTTTCCTCCACCTCCTTCCTCCTCGTCCTCGTTCCGTGCACCCCGGTGGCTGTTGAGCGCCGCAACCGCACCTCGCTACATAAAATCCTGCGATTTTTGGCCGTCGCTGCTTGGGAGGCTCCGCTCACGTGAAATCCTATTATCGCGAGCGACGGTGCGGCACGATGGAGGAGCAGGATGCGATCTCATACTACAGGGCTATCGAGCAAGGTACCCGCGTTACGAATGAAACGCGAATTACCCACGCCGCTGTCGTGGCACGTAAAGATACAAACGAGGCGAGATTGTCTTCCACGCTGATGGGAACTGCATTGCAATCGAGAGCCATTAGAGTCACGCAACCAAAGTCTTCAATCATAAATCCTCCTGATGATCTCTCGATATTGCCTTAAACTTGGAATATTTCAAAGTAAACATTGAGGGCTGTAAAAAAAATTATTAAATGTAAAATATATATTTCTCTGTCTTTTTCTTTTGTAAAGCACCGGAAGCTTCCCTGGCAAGTGTCTCTTCGTCTCTGATAAGACGGAGAGGGCGTAAATATTTCCAAGTGTAAACAGAAATATTGATAGAAACCTACTGTGGTGCTTTCGAGACGGTCGAGCCGATGGTTACCTCCTCTCGACTCGCGGTTGAATGCAGGCTGATTGATTTATGCTTAACCCTGCCAACCGGCGACCCTCCTACCCTTCTCGCTTCCTCGTGCACGGAGGGATACGTTAGCTTAACCGAAGCTATCTCTATATCGCACGGCGAGCAGCCATTATCGCGTAAACTATGTACGCATACGTGTATCAACGGCACGCTTGTTTTTTTCCTCCCTTCATACTTTTTTTCTTTTTCTCTTTTTCTCTTTTTCTCTCTTTCTCTTTTTTGCTCTCTTTATCTCTTCTTATCTTGTATATGAATCAATAAGCGATCGAGCATTTTTATTGTTGCTTGTTGTTCTTTCTCTTGCACTTGTTACAAAATTAATTTTAATTAATTAATAAAATCTTTTCGCGCCGTAAATGGTTGTCGTGTAATAAACATAAATCGGAAAGCGCAAAAAATGATTACGCAGTTCGATAAAGCTGGAAATCGCCGCTTTTACGGCATCTCGGCGACTTTTATTGGCGTCGACTGTTTGCTTTAATTAACGCCGGTATTGTCTTAGATTTAATTAAGAATGAAATCGATTTATTGACCTCCGTCGCGTGTTCTCTCTCGGTCGTAGAACATCTCGGGGAATCGTTATATGGTGGCGCTTAGCGGGCATCTTTATTGTCCTGTGAGAGAGACGAGGAGAGATGCATTGCTGATCTTCTCTCAGGCAAAACGCGGAGGAGGATAGAAAACAAAAGGAGCACTCGCACATATATACAGTAAACAGTTTAGTTTTCAAATTTTAAACACTACGACGGCGTAAGAGATGCCGAGGAAGCTCGCAAGAGGCAAAGAATCGGCGAGCCTCTCTCTGAGTCATTAAATATTTTCCGCATGCATTACGTGTATTATATAGATATATATTTACACGCGTATCCGAGAAGAGCGTACGGTGCTAGACTAGAACAACTTCCTTTGCATACATCAATTACGCCTCTCGCGGTTCCCATTATTAGCCGTCTATAATTTATTACTTTCCACCTTAATAAGCATAATAGTTCCCATGCTATTCTTCGTGTAGCCGTAGTGATGACGAAACTCTTTCTAATGTATACATGTATAATTTAAGAGAAGATCTCGCATTTATACAAATACGCCCGCAAATGCTACGTCAAGCACGAACTCGTAGAAAATTTGATCTCTGACTTATTGTTAGAGACACTCGTTAAGATAGCGGATTTCCGACACATATAGTTGGATTACAAATATTTAATTATCTTCGAAGCGAGACCGAAATAGATTTCTGAGAATTTAAAAGGAATTTTGACACAAAAAGAAAAAAAAAGAGAACAACGTAAGGATGATTGTTTCGACGAGAGGGAATATTATTGCAAAATTGACCGACGAAATCGTAACTCTCGCTCCTCTTGTCCTGCATCCTCTTCAACTCCCACCTGACCGGGTGGTAACAGAATGGACGAGGAGGATGCTGCTTCTTGTTGCCGACCGATTCGATCGTGTATGCTTTTTGGGTATCCTCGGAACTATCCTCCCGGTGCGCGTGACACGAACCTCCGCATCTGTGCTTATAACTCAGAAGCCTGGCTTTAACATCGACTACAAATTGTCGAGGAATGCCTCAACCACTTATTGTACATTCCTTAATTCTTCGCGTATTTTTCATCTATTATCAATCATAATTTAATTTCACGAGATTGGTAGCATTTTATCACATTTTTTTCATTAAAACATTATAATAAAGTTAATTATATGAAGCAATTGTCTAAAAAAATTAAATATTTTCTGATAATGAGTTGACATTGTTTCTTTATCGAAATCTCGCAAATTCGTTATTGAGCAAACATCGAGTTTCCAATGCCCAGAAAAGCATCTTTAATGAGACTTCTTGGCGCCCAGGTCGCAATAGGCTTCGTTGTTACCCGTAAATCGACGAACGCACAAAGAACAGCACATGTTCGTGAGAAAGGTATGAGCAGAAGGTATGGGAGAGAGAGGAAAGTACGACTGTAAAAAATTTCAAGGAACAATACAATGTCGCCGGTCGTGGATGTCGATACGTTCCCACCCGGGGAAGCGAGCTGTGGAGAACGTGGTGGATTGTCAATTAAAGAAACAGGAGCAGGAAACCGTGCTCCGTATTCTCAGCATAAGCCACCAACGCAAAAAAGCATCGAGATGGGGCAGGAAGGGCGAAAACGGAGAATAAACGATCTGCGGTCTGAAACCGTGCACCACTGCGAGAAACCGCTCCAGACGTGCCTGAAACGAGCTTGAAAGGTGTAGAAGAGAGAGAAGGAAGGAGGAGGTGGAAGGGGGTCGTAGCAAGGAAGAAGCGGAGAGAAACCGAGAGAGGAAAGAATTTAAGAGAGAAGGGGCCTAGCGCTAGTCAGGCTAATAAATTATGCTTAACACGGAGAACAACTAGTTGATTATTTATTTAACAATAAAAGGACATCGCGCCGGCTCCTCTCGTCCTCGGATCGGCTCGGCTTCTTCTTGCAAATAAGTCTCGACTCCACCGCGTTCGTTTCGCCACGGATATTTGTGTGTCTGTCCAGCGGGGATATAATTTCATTTTAATGACGTCCTAAATAATAATAAATTCGATCTCTTCTGGAAGAGATAGGATAAAGAGTTGGAGCTTCTTTTCGATATGTGTTGGTGAATCTGTCAATAGTAACGTTAAGTGTTTTATCGATGAATTTATGGAGAAAAATTGCGTTGATTTTAACGAGCAGATTGAATCATTCGCGTTATAAATGATCATTTTTCTCGATTCGCAATCTCGGAAGAGATCTCACCTCTTGGAGAGGAAAGATCCGAGACGCAACGATAAACCGCGACGTTATCTCGGTGGAGGTGTCACTTAAATTCTCGACTTAATGATCGCGGAGACATCGATCCCGGCGCTCGATTGTCACATGGCCGCCATCTTGCATTTACAATGTCTTGGAATTAAGTAACAAATTTTCATCGCGAGAAAACGATCGAGAAGAGATTCTTCCTGCGGAAAGAAATCTTTGTCTCCGGTAATTTGGCATCGACGACGATTATAAACCGAAAATTTACGACGTCTCTTAGACCTGGAGAAGACGAGGTACGAGCCTCCTTCTCTCTCTTTCTCTCTCTTCTTGTTTCTCTTCGCCTAGTCCGACGACTTTGTTTCACCGTGTGGTGGATTTTATCGCTGTCGGTGTTTAAGTGTCATCGTGAGGAGAAGGAGAAGGAAGAGGAGGCCCTCGTGGAAACAGAGAGCGCGACACGTTTCTCCCTCGTCTTCCCTTCTCGGAACCGTCCCGATTCCGCGCGATAACGATCGAAATTAATTACGCTCCCGGTGGCGTAATTTCACTGTAATTCTGGCGTACACGCACGCATCGCGTATTATCGCAATTTTCGTACATATTTCGTAATCAGACGGTCGCACGGGATCGCCGCGCGGCCGGTGATGATCAATTAATTCGCCGCGTTTTCCGCGGAATTAAATTAAAACCGCTTCCGGATCGAGCTCGCAGATAAGAGATCTCCGCCTGCGAGACAGAAAAAAATTAATTATAAGGAAAACGTCGCGACGCCAATATCGACGTGCGGCGCGACGCTGACAATAAAACGAAGGCGCGGCGACGACAGCAACGACAACGAGGAAGAAGACGAGGCGAGCCGGACACAGGACCGAGATAAAAAGGAACTTGACCTACCGCAGTTTTAACTACCGTTCAATTATACAGTTTGCTTTCGGGTCGTTGCGCGGTTGAATAAAGCGTGTAATTTACCGGCAATAAAAGGGCAGTAGTAACGGCCGCGCGTGAGAGAAATACAAAGAGAGGAGGGAACATTGGATACGTGTGTGTGTGTGTCGTTAACGACATCGTTTATTGCCGCGAGGAACGAATATTTTGTTGCAGCTCGACGGCGATGCCGCTTCGATTCGCGACGCGAAGCACGCGAGGGCACCCTTTATTGCCATCAACTTTAGATAAAAGTACGATATAAAAAAAGGAGACAAGACAGAGATGAGGAGGGAATGAGAGAGAGAACTTTTCGAGACCTTTTGAGCGCTTTGAGATTATCGCGACGCGGGAAAATATCGTCGGGCGCCTCTTTTTCCACGCCACGTGATAATTGGATTTCGAAACGACGCTTCCCCTCGTCAGCTAATGCGTATAATCGCGGATAACGGGTGCGGTAATCCGCACCTACGACGCTAATTTTCTCGCGCGACATCAGCGAAGGATTAGACGACGAGACGCGAACTTGAACGGTAACGAAACAATAGAGAGAGAGAGAGAGAGGAAGAGCGCGTGCATTAGCTTGTATCTTCTCCCCCGCATCTCTTTTTTTACTCACTTATACACATTTAATTAAAATTTAATTAGTTTTTTTCCTACGAGTGCCTTTTTCATCGAGCAATGTATCAGTTTCATCTTTAGCCGTGAGTGCATTTATACTCGAATCGGCTCGCTGACATACATAATTGACTGCGCATCCAAAAGAATATATAACTTCCGACTGTTCATGTTCATAAAGATGGTATCGGCGCGTAGGTGCTGAGCCACTCGTTGATGTCTTATTACATCGGACGGTTATTTACGATCGTACGCCGAAAGAAAGGTAGGACGTGGAACTAAAATGAAGGGATCGCTGACCATCACTGACGAGAACCAAATCCCTTCAACGTCTTTTCATCGCACGATGCAAACTATGATATATGTGTATCGATTCTTATCATTTTCCCATTTTATTAATTAATCACTGATTAATTCCCATTTTTTAGAGAAAAAAAATACTTTATACTCTTTGGCAAAGTAAACAATCTTACTGCGATATTCTGAATTAATCTTAGGTTATCTATCTCTCTTTCTAAATTAGAATCATATTTAATATATGTGCCGATAAAGAGACGGATTCAAGTTAAATGTGCTATTGTACGCCGAAAGAAAGGTAGGATGTGGAACCAAAATAAAGGGACCACTCATTGACGAGAACTAAATCTCTTCGACGTCTATGTGTATCGATTCTTATCATTTTCCTGTTTCATTAATTATTCACTAATTAATTCCCATTTTTTAAAGAAAAAAATACTTTATATTCTTTGGCGGAGTAAACAATCTTACTGCGATATTCTGAATTAATCTTAGGTTATCTATCTCTCTTTCTAAATTAGAGTCATATTTAACATATCTGCCGATAAAGAGACACGGTTTCAAATTAAATGTGCCATCGGATGTCAATAAAATTAATAACGCGAAACTGCGATATATAATTTCGATTTACACCTGCGTCGCATGTGTAATGTACGGAGGCACTTTTAATGTCACGTTGAATGGCCGCGCACATTTATATCGACGTTTTAAGCGACGCGTTCGCATCCGAAAGACGTTGCGAGGAATCGTCCTCGTGCGTTTGTTTTTCTCGTGTCAGACCAGCCCTGCGCAACCTGTCGAGATAACGAGCGGGCAGTTCTCGGCGCGATGCAACGACAATCTTAATGATAATTTTATACCGGGAATTATTGCCCGGTCGTAATAAGCAGATACTCTTCTTCTCTCTCTTTCTGTTTCTCTCTTTCTCGAATACAAGGCGCGCCTCGAAGCGTCGCCGTTTCGCGTCTCCGTCGTGCTCATAATTCGAACGTGTTGCGAAGATGAAGATAGCCGGAGCGAATTCATTAAAACGATTGTTAATTACGGTCTCGAGTGACACGCGGGTGAGGGCCCGGGGGAAGGAAACAGAGCAGCTGCCTCTCGGAGGCGAGGTGGTTCCCGCGATTTTACAACTCGTGCCGTTTCCGGCGCACGCGATGATTGTCGGACGAGCGTGCGTCAAATCAATAAAATACAAGTATTAAGAAGGAGTCGTTTCGAGATCCTCGTTTCGCGAGCCTTTCGTATAAATCGGTGCGTTGTTATCAAGGGAAATCTGATTAAATTGTAATAATTACGCGATAATTAAGCGGCGCGGAAGAAAGCGAAAGTAAGCGAAACCCCTCGGTAAAGGATATCTTTATAAGTCGTTAAGGAATTATATTATTATTCGATAAACTTTGTATGCGAGAGAAAATCTCTCTCGTTCCCACCGGGGCACCAAAGGTTTTACGATCGCGAGCCATTAATGTCTCGCTGCCCATAGCACACACATATAGTGGACAGACAGTCGTAATAATGATAAAGATCCAGCTACGAGCCAGCCTCTCGTTGTAGGAAAGAGCGAAAGGTGAACGCGAAAACGGCCAGTGGCTTTCGCAATTGCCAGATTGTATTCATCGGAGCGATATGCAAATTTTCTTCACCTTTGATTCCCTCCCAACTTTGTCGATCCAGCTTGAGAATTAATACCGTTTGCGGTTGCCAAAGAATCGAAAGCACATGTATCGAGTGAATTACTTGGGACTCTTTCTAAAGGAATCCTTCATCTTTTCTTACTCACGCATACCAAATTATATCCTTGTATAATTTTCAAAGATAAACTACTCATGAAATATTGTCACATGCTAAGTTATTCAAGGGACCAGCTCTTGTTTCAGTTCGTAACTAAACACTCGTTGACATTATCGGTCTAATATCAACACGGTTCTTGGATCGATAAAGTCCTTGAAGTCCTTGTTCTCGCGTGTAACTCGAATGTGCAATAATTCCAATGGATATCCCGTAGGATCTATCTTCGAAGGAGGGCGAGAACGGGATTATCTCGAAACGCGAAAATGCTCTTCGGCATATCTTCGAGTGAGAGTTTGGCCAGGCAGAACCTTAGGCATCGGGATATGTCGTACCCAGGACGAGATATCGATTATTGCGCGCATCGGCACGTCTGTAAGAGTTAATGGAAATCATTTAAATTTTTTTACATTTCTCGTCAGATTTGCAGACTTTGTCTTTTTATTTTTATCAAAAAATTAATTTTATTATTAAATTGATTTTTTCTAAATTTAAATAGAGTGAGAAAATGTATTATTAATATTATTTTATTACGTTAGAAATATTTACGTTGAAAATAAGGAAATATTGCATTAAATGTATTATTAATATTAATATTATTTTATTACGTTAGATTGAAAATCACATGTCAGGGGAAAACACATGTAGAGGAAAAAAGATTTTTTCATTTTCGAAATTATGTAGTAAACAGGATAAATTTTATTCCTTCACATATATTATCACATGTGTAAGCACGATGCGATAAGTTGACGCATTCTGAGCAAAGTCCTGTGATAAATCAATTCATCAATTATCCCGACTTAAAAAGAAAGATACATTTTAGGATAATCTTTCTTTGAGCAATCCTCGGGAAGCAATAAATCGTGAAGCAAAACCGATTTACTCGGCGTTGATTCGCCGTTCGTGCGAAAATAATCGGCGGAGAAGAGGCGCCTCTTGATAGGACGAGACAGGAACCTTCGATAATCTGCCAATGAAGCTGCGGGCAAGAAATCCGACGCCACCTACGTTGCACCGGCAGTTTTAGTGCGTACCGAACTCGAAGAGTTAGCTCCACTGCGATCTAATCCTATTTTCGTTAGATCCGTTAATGGTTAATGGGAGGCAAAGTGGTCAGCGACCGGAACAAGGGCTAAGTCCGTCTTAAATCCCGTAGGAGGAGGGAAACCCTTGTAGCCCTCAGCCAAGGACCGTAATCCGCATAGGATAACTATTGGCTGCGCTGTTGCTTCGTCGAGTCAAACTGTGCCGAGTGCGCGAGAAAGTTTTAATTATTATCGACAACCCGGCATTCTGTGCATTCCGAGCGACGAGATACGCTTATTTCGCGGAAATTCGGAGGTCGAATAGTTGCACGCGCGTTAATCCAACAATTGGGGAGCGGCACGTTTTCGCGAATGCATCTATGCGAAATTTAATTAAGCTAATTATAACGAAAAATCTGAGTTTGTAACATTATTCGCGCGAATGATCGCGAAGAGGCTACGAGATACCGTTGGCATCGGCAGACAATTGAAGTTCGGCGGAGGGAATCTCCGGCGAAGGACTCATGCCCGGAGGACAGGACTAATTCGCCGAGTGTATACTTAATCATTATTCGACTGTAATATGTGCAAGGGTAGAAACAACAATATCCTCGTTTCCAGCGGGGTCCGCGGCGAATCTTCTCGTAGGCAAATAGTGCAACATCGGGATTAACGAGGATTAGGGCGCGAAATTTATGCAATTTCTCGAGTCCTTTTGAGAAGTACGATCGAATCGAGATTGCAATTAAAATGCGTGGGAGAAAAGAAGAGATGTTATCGTGTAAACTTTGTGCGTAACTTTTCGAAGACTCTTCTTGGGCGAAAGGGAGACGCAAGACCCGAGGATATCGCGATGCAAATAAGAGAATACCAGACGCGCGATCCCCGGGGCTGTAAATTACCGAAATAATCCGGCGGTTAATTCCTACCCGCGCTTTATTACCGCTCTTGATCCGTTAAAATTAAATTCATAAATACCCGCCAATCTCACGCCGGTCTCGAGACCTTTTCCCTCCCCGAACAGTCGCCGCGCCTCGTCTCCTTCGTTCGCAAAATATTTCGCGTCATTCACCCGTGGAAGGTCGTCGCGCCTACGACGGGTTAGATGTTTCGAGCAGGTCGAAAAGAAAAGGCTGGTGCTCTTCGTAGACGCTCGTACCCGAAGGAGAGTGAGTTGTATAACACGAAAACTACATTATACTATTCAAACGATTGCAGGCCGCGCCGGGCAAGTTGACATTGTTGTTTCTGAGGGTTGCCCGAGGGCCCTGCGAATATCTTAGCGTCGCGTACAGCTATGTATACGCGAGATATATACACACATAACATTTGTGTGTGTGTATGTGTGCGTGTATACGTGTGCATACACCGCGTCGTGGTACAAGCCCTCGGGGCTTGTGAACGCTACATCGAAGCTTCTCTCTCTCGTCTTCCTGCGACCGTATATACTAATCAATAACCATGAATCGCTCCGGTAACAGTGCCATGCACGTTCCGTTGCACCGTTATTGTTACTACGCGAGTGCTCGCGCCACCGTGAAAATTATTATCGCCAGCGATCCTAGGTCCGCTCGCGATATCGTCCGCCATCCGGCGAGAAACTCGTAAATCGTGACGAGCGCGGCTCCAGGGAATCTGGCATACGCCAGGTAGCACCGTCGAATGACGGCGTATAAAAAGTATGCGTACATATGTGCGAGGAGAAAAAATTATAGCCGGGAAAAATGCGGACAAAATTCCGAAATGACGTTACAATAATTTATTTATTTATCTTAAATATTAATTACATTTTTTATTCCCTTCTTTATCTACATCTTTGCATAATTTGAATGTTGATGCACAAGAAGGATGATCCAGCGTCAATTAGCATAGAAATGTAATACTAATGTAAAATATACGCCGCGGTCCGTTGGCCGCATATATTTCCCCGTACGTCAGACTCGGAAACGAAATTGACCGACGGACAGTTCCCGTCATTAATTACCATCTATCTGTCGAGGTTAAAGCGGTCTCGCCCGCAGCGGTTGAAGAAGCGCGTACGATCCCAGAAATTCCGCTTCTCAAGCGCGTCCGAATACGGCCGCTAAAATTAAAGATATAATTCTCGGTTTATGAGCCGGATCGCGATTAGGGCTCGTCTAATTGACATAAGAATGATAGAATGGGGGCCCGGCTTTTATAAGCGGCGCGCGGTATCATTTCCTCGCGAGGAAAGCGTAAAGCGCTTTTCACCGCGGCTGATATTAATCCCTGCAATTTTAATGCTCACGACTCCGCAGCCAAATTTCAATAAGGTCGTGCCTCCCCCACGAGTGCCGACCTCGTATAATTGATTCCCAGTTTTTTTTCTCCGTCGCGACAAACTTTTCCAACCGTGAGATTCGTGTCCTGCTTTACGTCATGAAAAGAAAAATGTAAAAAAATACTTTGCAGATGTCGTAGCGTCTATTTCTTACCAGGAAAAATTAAAATTCAGACTAGCATAATTTCTAAAAAATATATTTCTAGGCAAGTTATATTATACCAATCAAAATAGACAAATATGTTAAAAATTGATTGAAGCTTTTCTTCGAATATAGTCTTCTTTAAAGCGTCATCAAAGAAAGAGAGGTAATGCCCCGGACAAGGACGTTCATCGCTGTACGGATTTGAAAGACGTTTTTGCGAGTGGGAGAAAGATATAGGCGAGCGCGAGCGGGTAATCGTTAAAGCATTTCGGAATCAAGTCGATCCGGAATAAGCCTCGGGGTGGATGCAAGGGCTGGTGTTTCGTCGACGACGATCTCTAATAAAGTTCAATTATCCCCGGAAACGTTTGAGAGAGAGCGACGGCGACGGAGGGGGGGAGGGGGGACAGCAGAATGTAGAAGATATGGGAAAGGGGGTGGGGGATGGGCGCGCAGGGTGCCAGGGCCGTCGAGAGAAAGAGAAACCCGGGAGAGATGATAATCTAAACGATCGCAAAGTGGGCTGCAGAAACGCGCCGAAATTGGCAATAACAGGGTGGCGAGGGGATAACGGGGGCTGAGGAGGGGTGGGGGAGGGGGAAACACAGTGCGCGGCGTATATACCACGGGGCCCCGGCGCGAACTTCCTATTCTGGTTAGCATTCAAATTGAATCTTCGTGGCGGCCGGTCGTGAAGAGTTACCGCCGTTAATGGACCTCGCAAACGCTCTCAAATTGCTGGCAGACTGCTGAGACGACGCAGCCCTACCCTAATCTACCGGCTTGATTCTCCGTCAGATCGCTTTCTCTCTCTCTCTCTCTCTCTCTCTCTCTCTCTTTCTCTTTCTGGTCTTGCTCTGGCCTGTGAACGTATGTCGCGAAACTTTTTGGGTTCACGACGTGAACCCGGGTCGGAAAATAATTGCTGCTAATGCGACGATATAGCGTGTGTATATCGGCCTGCGAAAGAGTCTTTTAAAAGCTTACGAAATGCGATAAGCGGATTGAAACGTTGTTTCAGATTTTATTAAACTTTCTCGATGAAAACGTCATGCGTCAAAAATAGATAAATAAATATTGCATTTATTCCTTGAGTTTCTTTTCTTGTAATTGTAATTTTAATATATTCAATTTTATCCATTTAATTCTAATTTATAACAATCTCTTGTTAACGATATAACGAAAGATCGGTGAATCATTCGATCGATTGCGAGCTGATATGCGTTACGAGTTACGTGGCTCATTGCCCACGAATGTAATTTGAAAAGCGAGCCAGCCAAAAGGAAAAGAGAACGAGATAGAGAGAAGGAGCAGCCCCTTTTGCCGCGTTACTTTTCTTTCGTTCAACCGAATTAGCTTGCTTGATTTAAAGCCCGGAAACGTTTTATCGTGTTACTGTCTGAAAAGTGATTTCGCGCACCCTCCAGCATCGAGAACACGTATAATTTTTCCGAGAGGCGTCGTTTATATACATTCGCGTACTCTCTAATTTTCTCATTTATGCTTATGCTGACGTTTCAACGCGTCAGTTTCCCCGCAAGAATGAATATTGGTCACCATGTTGCCTCGTGATAGCGCACAGGTTTCTTAGTGCCGTTCGACGAGTTTCTGGACTCGTCCTAACGACCCTCTAGCAGAGATTCGAAATGGCTAATTTAGCGCGGTGGCTCCCACGGGAACAGGGGAGTTCTCAAGTCGGAGAGACAGAGAAGGGAGAGGGACGGGGGAGAGACGAGTAGTAATACGCGAGACGAGAAACATGGACTAAGCGGGTGGAGATTGAAGAAGCAGGGGGGGCAGGATAGAGAGACGGGATCTCCATGTCTTAATATAATTCTATTAGAGGTAACTATGCGAGCTCTGGTCTGCCCATCGCCATTGGATTTAATCACGAACTCAGCCAACCGTGCGATATCCTCCCGTAGCACCTCTCGGACGATGATTGAAGAGCGAGGAGGAGAAAGAGGGAAACGAGAGATGGGTAGAGAGGACACTTTTACTGTTAAACTAACCACTGGCTGTAGCTGATCTTGAAATCCTTCGCGTTTCCGAAATTTACGGCCAGAGACTCAGTCTCCTTGACAAACTCTCGAATAGATGAGACCATTTCTAGTAATTATTCATGGAGGGTGGAGACACTCGGTCGTCTTGAGCATTCTCGCGCAAACTAGGTAACCGAGCAATTAAAACTAACGATAGGGAGAGAGAGCGAGGAGTCGAATTGAACGAGAGGTCGCCCTTCTCGTAAGACGGAGCGCGTAAAAACGTTTAAATAAATTTCCATCATCTTGCGTGTGTTACAGCCGAGCTGAAAATGGACGTTCTACGGGAGCGGGAGGTCAAGGACAGCCTGGAGCGGCAGTTGCAAGACGAGCAGAAGGTGCGAGGTGAGTACAGGAGCCGATTTTACTTGCTCGAAATCGCGAGAGGTGTGCCTTTACAAAGTTGCACCGGGTTTACCGAGGTGCCACCTAACTCGTCCGCCTCTTTCGCATTTACAGCTTTGAGAAAATTGACTTGGCAAACACACACACACTAATGGGCAGGTCGTGCTCGATTCGCGACACATAATCTTGCAGGCGTGCATCGAGAGCCTCGAGCGGGTTTTCGAAGCGAAGCTTATACTCGCCGATAAATCAAAAAGCCGTAGAGAGCCTCGTATTCGTCCGTCGATTCCGCGTCTATCGTATTAATCTACGTTGGGGGGACTTAAATCCCGTAACGTTCCCTTAGATTCGCGTCTCAGCGTCTTTTAGTCTAATGGAAGGAAAGCGAGACGGACCAAAGATCGCGATCGCCTAATCGAGCTCGTGTCAAACTAGAATAGTTACTGATGCGTAATCCATTTCTCTTTAATCAGCCATTTGATCCTATGATTTATTATATCATCTATTCTCGATCTTTTTCTAAATATTATCTAATAGGATTTTCCCGATATATAAAGTCTCCTTTGTTTATTTTATATAATTCCATAACATAATTTTGAACAATCAATGAACATTTTGTGAATGCTATTCAAAATTTCGTGTTATATCGCGTGCAATGAAATATCAAACAATGAGAAGAATGTACGTATGACTCTCAATTTAACGCATTATTTGTAATCTATCAGATAAATTCAAATTTGCGTAAATCACAAGTTGACAAAAGAGAATGCGCATTGTATTATAAATGTACTATCGCTTTAATCGAAAATTTCAGTCGCTCGTTTTATTTATATTTACTGCAGTTTTTCGCAAACGCATTAAGTGCGGATTGAATCCGCCTTGATGAACGCGAACGTCCGCATCCGGGGATCAGAACTGGATCTTTGGTTCCCGCTCGCAGATATAATATCGCGGATTTTCGAGGCTCGACAATATATGTCGACGTCTCGTCTGACGTGACAACAATGCGAGACTCGATAAATATGTAAAAGTCGGGAAGAACGCTCACGCCATATTCGTGGCTTTACGAAACGCGACGTGCTATTCTATTCAAAAATAATGAGTGAAATGGTCTCTCGGTAAAAGCCTCGGAAAAATTACGCGATTAAAATATTCTTCAGCGAGATAATACGCGCGCAATAATAAAATTCAATAGTCACGAAAAGACATGGTAAATGAAAATGTTGGATTATTTCTTCGATATTGTTACTCGAAATGATTCGCGGGGGCTGAAATTTTCGATAAACACGAGACGAGCGTATAGACCGCGAGTGAGTTTCGGTCGATTCTCAGGAAAAACGACTCGGCGAGGCCAGGCCCTCGCGGTAACACGAGCCTGTGACAACAGCAGTCCATTAGTCAACCAGCTCGGTGTCAATACATGAATATGACAGCCAGTCTCACGGAATATCCTATCCATCCTCTTTCTCTCTCTCTCTCTTTCTCTCCCTCATCTTCTTTCCCCTATTGCTTCGTCCTTCCGACCGTAACGTCAAGCGAAACCATTACTCGCCCTATGATATCGTAAATATAGTAAATAGTCTGCCCGCATTGTGCGCCCTATCGATAGAACTTTATCCGTGCGAGCGATGTATGCGTTCTCAGCGCATGTTTCGCACGCGTACGACATTACGTTATCACTTGAACGGCGATGTTGAGATCTTGTGTCGGATCCTGTATCGTCATTGATTTATACTGTCAGAGTATCTTTAGGACAGACGAAACTCTCAAAATGGTTGCCAAGTATTTCCCACTTGCATCTCTCCGTATTTGCGCGCCGATGAATATATCATCCAAGGTAATGTATCAATTCCGCGTCGGAAATACCGAGGAATTCCTGTAAAAAATAATAGTTCGTTAAGAAGCCCCTGGTGTAATTTCGTCTCAGTTGAGGGCGGATCTCGCGATACATAATTTCGTACGTAGCCGGCTCGCGGGATTCTAAGATGATTGATGACCGGCCAGTCCCACGGATATTTACGCAGGCACTTGGTAAGACTTCCTCCTCTCATTCGACTAATGACCGCCTTGTAAGAGATACCGTGTCAACCTTTGCCGGCTGGCGACGACGACGACCTCGGGGCGCTTTAACGAGGGCGTATCCGTCGGCAGTTTTTCCGATCGAGTACTTCGCGTTACACACCCCTTTTTCCCCCGCGAAATGACGCACACGTGCGCGAAGCCACCCGACCTGGAGTTTAAAATATCAAGAAAACAGCTCACGCGCGCATTCGCTCAAATCGATTGTAAAGTCCGAATAACAATAATAATAAGCAACATTTAACGTGTTTAAAAATACGCGCAGCAAAGTGTAAATACTAATTAAGAATGCAATGTCGATTCAGAAGGAATTTCGTTCCCCGGGGGTGAATGTCTCGTCAATTACGTCTTCTCGTTACACGATATCATTAGGAGAGACGCGAGTGTCAACGACGTCGACGGAGGCTCGCTTTATGCGCGATTCTACGGGCAATTTGTGCTCACGGAATCGAAATCGTACGCGATACGACGACGTGTCAAGGGGGAAGCAACGTTATTAGCCCGTTTAAAGCCCCGCTTGGCATTTCGGTAAAGGTTGAAATCTTCGACCTCCTGCCGGGTGGGTGGATGGGTGGGTTCGTATTATCTTAGCAGGGGCTGCGAGAAATCCGGCTTCCTTTGCCTCGGTGGTATCACGACGGCAAGGGAAGTTGTCAGAGTTGAATGCGCGACTTTGTCGAGACGGCGAACAATGAGATGACCTTTCGCAGCTGGCGAATACGTAGCAGTCTCGTAATTCTGGCCACAAAAGACCAACGACCTCTCTTTGATTGTTCGTTGAATAATCCCCCGAAGAAATAATAGTTGAATAAATCGCATTTCAATTTTTGGCTGTTTAATGAAGTCTAATTCATGACAGAAACGCGCTCACTCACATTGTTTATTTTTGCCATAATGTCAAACGATTATAAAACGGAATGATGTCATTGTTTTGCTTTTTTTCTGTAATTGGATTATGAGAAGGAACCATCAATGCTTATGGGATTCTCCCATGTTTTTTCCGGCGCTTACGCAAACGTGAACGATCGCATTTAGACTTTCGAATCACTATGAGATCGGGAAAAGTGTACACGACTGGTACTCGCCCGTTCGCGCTAATATTAATATTAGTATCGAAACTTTACGCGCGAACGATGAAAGAATAACAAACATGATGTGAAGAAACGCTTCTGGATCCGATCCTCTGGCGGATATTCTGGCCATCTCGTCGTAACCCCGGATAAACGAACGAACGAACGACATTTTCGCGCAAAAGCAAAAAGCTTTCGACACGCGTAAACCTTTGGAACCGCGGAAGCCTGGGAACCGAAGCCGCCTTTACCGCCGGTTTACACGGAGCTGCGGCCTCCCTGTAATTAGCCGAGTCGTTTGTCGTCGAGAAGAACACCCCTTTCAAGCCCCTCACACCCCCTCGTGCCTATCTCACCGGGCGCCTCTTGTAACAATCTATGAGAGGTGCGTTGTTCGTTGTTAGCTACCTCAAGTTGTGCCGTGAGATAAAAGAAGCTCCACGTGACAGTTATTCGATCAATCACGTGGCGGTACCAAGTCATACTTACTGCATCGATCTTTGCGATTAAATAAGAAACGAACCGCGAAGAATTTATTACGGACAAATGGAAGGATCTTGGACGGAAATATCTCGACAGTATAATATCTCCGCGACGAGATAGTTATCCCTAATGACAAACATTACGCTCAATCGTATCCGGTTACGGTTATGGGACATGCTCGATCGAACGAGCGTGTCGCGTCGTTCTAATGCGGAATTAATCTCTTCGGTGAAAAAAAAGCAACTGTAACGACCTGCCGACGTGTTATCTCCCGCGTCGTACCAACGACAAACGGAATTGAAACTGCACAATCAACTCGCCGAGATTTATATACGACTCTCCCCTCGAATTAGCCGGGCCGTAATGCTGGGATCGGGTGTCGGTGTAATTGGGACCCGAGGGACTTTCCCGCGCTTCAACCCCTGCTCGGCCGCGCCGCCCACCCGCCAGCGTCATCCCTCTGTCGAGTTGTGCCTCTGGATACCTCTCGTTCGTTCACCGTTTTGCGCCGGACGACGGAGTCGCCTACGGAATCGACTACGTCGCGACAAAGAGAACGACTAAGAATGATTTCACGCTAGGCGACTGCGAAATATCGGGGGATGAGGACCGTGAAAAGTAGGTCGGCGCACGGTCGATTGGCTCGTCGTAAATAAAATTACGAGAATGCCGGGTCACTGGCATCGCCGCATCGACATTGTTCGAGGTATTAATTGTCTCTTCTCGGGGGAAAAATTCACAAGGAAACCCCAAACGATGTACCTTCAAAAAAATCGACGATATTCGAATCTATTATTTTGCTGTCATGAATCGAAGACTAATTCTCAGAAGACGATTGACAATCTCAGATCGACGACAGTGACGCCCACGATGACAATGTTGATGGCAACGATGCCCTCGTGCGTAACGGTAGCTGATTCGCTTTGAAGTGAACGTTTACAGCCATCGATAGAACCCTCTTCGATGCTGTAGCCACGTAAAACCAGAGTAGAGGATGCAACGATGCTCACCCCCATCAGTTGACGGTCGTGTGACGCGCACGTACGCACGCACACAAATTCACACGCGCGGAAACGTGCCAATGACCACTTTACCCTTCCGCCTACGAAGAAACGCCTCATCTTTCTCAGCGCGAGTATTCTGATTCATTGAATCCTGCCGAGCGCGATGTCGATCCTGTTCACTGCGCACCGAACGAAGTCACCGCAGTGGACAAACATTAGGAGACTCGCGCGGATACCGGAAGTTGGAGGGTATTAGCCCGTCAAGTGGAACGCGTTGCCATTGCCGGCAAAATGAGCACGTGGAACGTGTCGAGCGAGGCGAAACGGACGACGAGGCGAAGCTCGCCGCTCGAAAAAGGTCCAACTTTCGAACGGCGACGACGGTACCAAAAATAACGACGACGACGAGATGGTGCTCGTCGTGCCCCGTTCGTTCCCGAATGCCCCGCGCGGCCGTTTTTGTCGCATAATTCTCTGTGTACTCCCGTTTCAAATAATGACACGGCAAGAGCGTATCTAATGCACTGTGACAAAGAATTCAAAGAGAGCGCAGAGGAAAGGTTTCACCCCGATCCGACGACGGAAGAGAGAGAGGGGGGGGGGAAGGGGAGATGTGCGAGGCGAGAGAGGCGCACAGAGAGAGAGAGAGAAAGGGAGAGAGGGAGGGAAAGAGAAAGACCGGGCAAAGGGTTCGACCGCGCTCATCGGCTTACCCCCTTTGTGGCAGTTTAGCGTTTCATGTCGTATTCCGACTCATTGGAAATTGAGGAATACAGAAGAGGCGCAAAAGGGATACGGCTTTGAGATAAAAAGAACGTTGGGCGGCGACGGTGCGCCAGCCAGCGACGAGTACTGTATAACCCTGCTACCCCGCGAAAATAAACCCTTCCCTCGCCGCTTGCTCGCCAACCCACCCCCGTCGACAACGTGAGGCAGGAACCAGGCGCGGGGATTACGTGGCTACGTCAAAGGTGTCGCCGTACTGGACCACCTCCGCGTTCATCTCGCAGATTCAACGAAGCGATCATCGGAAAGTCCAGAATCTAGAAAAGAGGGGAGACTTTTCTCTAAAACGCCAATCTGTCAATCGAACGTGTTTACTTTAAGAAGCTTTATCATAGTTTAATTTCTCGATTCCAGAGCAGGATTCTTAAAGCACGATCAGTATTCCGGATAGCCATTCGAGCGGTCAGTGTTCGTCTCACCAATCAAGGTGACCAAGCTCGAGCCTCGGTCTTTCCTCGCACAACTCGACGAGGTTACCCTATGTCCCAGGACCATCGAGCTGCACCGGAGTCGAGGAGTTGATGGTAACGGCTACGTCCGCTAAGCGAGAGGGAGAGGGGTTGGTAGGTGCCGCGGTCACTTTGTGAACTAACCTGGCTTTGCCCGCTGTTTAATTAAGTCTCGCCTAGACTACTCGCCCTCTCCCGTCCGTTCCCGTTTTCCGCCGCACCGGTAGGAATATCCCCCTCTCCCTCACCCCTTGAATTCGCTCTCTCGACCCTCCGTCCGACCAGCCACGACACTCGCTTTGCCCGGCCACGACCTCGTGAATATGACACTGCTCTCTCGGACACGCAGAGAGGGAGGGAGAGAAAGAGAAAGAGAGGGAGAAAAAAATTAAATCGCACCCACTGTTACGACGCGACCAAAGGGTAACCGAAACCGCCCTTCCGTCGTCTTCCTTTCGGTCCTTCCCTCGCGCGGGCAAAGGGCAGGGAAAGCCATGAGAAAGGGTGTCGAGATCCGTTAATAACTACGAATCCGAGAGATGAAAGCGACTCTGTCGAGCGACGTACAACGAGGAATAATGAAATTTCGTTTCACGGAAGAGCGCAATCAAATTGATTACCTCATCTTCGGTAGGAGCCATAATTCGACGTAAGATTCGAGATTCCATCGTGGAAAAATATGTTGCTTCGACCCACCGTCTGGAACCACAACAGTATGGAAATCCAACGGGGTGCGGCTATATAGATCCCCCTTCTTTCGCATTTTTTTTCCTCTCCGCCTGCGGGGCCCGGAGGCACGCGCGTATGAATTCGCTCGCGCGTAACAGTGAGCTTCCGTAATATAATTGTTAATGCGCTGATGGACCTCGGGCGGCGTTTATACATCGCGCACACCGATGGGATGCGATGCGATGCGGCGCGCTGGACGCGTCGTCGTCATGGGTGCCAGCCCTCCTTACCGTAAAAATAGACGCACGGCATCAGCATCAGCATCAGCAGCTGCAGCAGCAGTAGCAGCAGCAGCAGCCATTACGGCACGCCTCGCTCGCCACCTCGCATTACGGATGATCACTGATCGCGAAGCGGAGAGGAACGCTCTTTAAAGAAGTACACGCGGCGCGCGCGACACACAAAGGGGTTCGTTCGCTCGCGAAGAGGAATCGTTATCCGACAGCATTTGCGTCAGACTTTTTCCTCTTTCACCCTGGGATATCTTCGCGCTGTACTAAAGATAACGCGACAATCACGCGTGTATCGTGCGCGTCAGAAATACACAAAGGGGTACCTCTCTTCCGCGGCATCGAACCACCCTGCCTCGTCTATGCGTTCTCCTTTCCACTCTCCTCGCTTCAGCAGATCATTTCGATACATGCGCAGTTGATCTGATCTCGGTTATGATGGAAAAATAATTATTAGAGAAATGTGATGTGAAATTAATCCATTCGTCCATTTTCTTTCAACGAGTCGGTGAACTTGTCTCGTAATTCATCCCTCTTCTACAGCATTTCATAGAAGGCAAATTAAGCACGGTGAATTCCGAGTGTGCTTCCGAACGCGAGTCGGGGCCGATGATACTTGGCCGCTTGCGAGGGCGAGGCTGACACGCCGGAGGGATGAATTTCTCGGTTACCTGGGCAAGTGTGCGCGATGCGTAATATTCCCGGCAGGCGGACGGGAAAAATATATATATATACGGCGTACGCGCGAGACGATGAAAGAAAGAAATAAAACGCGAGAGCTTATTTACGCGAGCGAGCGCTCCGCCGGGAAATAGGCGGTGGCTCCGGCTTTTCTCGCGGATTTGTGTGCACATACATATGCGTAGCTCGTATAGCACTCGCATATATATATAGATATATAATGTGTATATATATAAAAATATACACACACGTGTATATACGTGTATATATGGCCGCTCTTTTATTCCAACGCGAGATGGAAGCACGCGATTTTCCGTTACGAGCGTTGCGCTCGGAAACGATTTAGCGCTTGGAGATAAAACCGCTGTGATTATTCTACTCGAGTCACGTTATGCAACGAGAAGTTGAAAATCAGTATATGAGATAATGCCGCGGATAATGCCGAGTTAATGGCACGTTAGTGGCGACTCGGAGCCCGCTGATTAATCAACGCTGCGCGCAATTTTTAGCACCTCGACAGTGGCACGAAGACGTCTATATCGCATCGTTAATTTCGCGAATGCTAAAGAATATTGTTCTCTCTCTTGCAAGCGCTTTCGTCAATTTTCCACCCGGAAAAATGGACGCGGATTCTAAAACGTCGGCAATTTAAATGCCTCGGCTAAAGTCACTAGATGTACAAAGCATCGCAATCATTCGCCATTTTGACTCCAATAAGCGCTTATTCAAATTATATATTTGCATGAACCCTTAATGACAATGTACTTTTGCCAATTAATTTCAGTCATTCTTCGCATTTTTCGTTGTCATTTTCGCTTTTTGGGATGCGAAATAAACGAAAACCTTTTCGCTTTGATTCCTATAGCCTTTTACGCAGCAACCTAGTCACGAATGCTTCTCAGATTTTACATACAAGTTAGAAAATTGCACTTAAAGTGTACATACATACGTAACAAAAGTGTGCATTTTTTGACGTCATTTTGGCTCCAGATCCTTATTATACATTGATTCTTATGGCTTGCGGTACTTTGTACATCTAGTGACTTTAGCCTCGGCGGTACCTCCGGTGCGACCTCCGGGCGCAAGGTACGAAGGGTTCGACAAGTGCATGAATTAATATATGGAGGGTACGCCGCGATAAGCATTCCCGCGGATATTTTACGCGGTTGGCATTTGGAGCATCGGTCTCGCGCGCGCACAAAGGCTCGAATGTCTAGGATGCCTGGGATCGCCGTCGCGCGAAAAGTCGCCGAGGGACACGGGCGGAACGAAAGACAAAGAGGGGAGACTGGAAAGGCGGGGGAGGTGTGCGGTGCACCTAATCATATTTCACAATAACGCGCCGCGTCGACGAGCTATAATAAACAAAGCGGGCGTAAGAAACACCCGTGTACACAGATGCGCAGCGCGTATCGTACACACACGAGGAGGGAGGTGTGTAAACCCGGCGTTGGCATAAATTCGGGCGCACATATACGCCAAGATGGAGCATTCGTATAGAGCGCGCGTTTACATAGGCTCGCTCTCGTGCGAGGAGACGACGGCGCGAGAAATTTCGTCGCTACGGAATTTAGATGAAATTGCGCGAATTACTTGGGAGCCCGGGCGTACACATATTTATGCTCGCGCATACGAGAGGATACACGCCATATATGCGCGCGCGCGAATACACGATGATGCTCTCACGTCGTCGTCGATTCCGCGCGGATGGCGAACGTGCGATTATGTACCTGTGTATGTGTGCGAGGGTGTGGGTGTATTCTTGCACGAGAATTCAGAGCGTCTCGTCTTGCCGTGCTTGCAAGTGCTCCGGAGGGTGGAATGCGCGAGCGACGAAAGAAAACGATATTTCGCGAGGACAATGACACACGGGGCTTGATTGCGCAAAACGCACCGGCGAACCATCCGTCGCAGATTTTTCGCAATCTCTCGCGAAATTCGGGAATTATCGGTTATCGGAAAACTCCTCCTTTCGCGGCGATTAAAAAAAAATTGCGCGAACGAATATCAATATACCGGCAGGAAAATCTATCCTTGCGCGGAATAAGATTATTATACGCGATATAACGGTAGCTTTGAGTCTCTAATGTAATTCATAACGAAATATGGTAGGAAAAAAATAATGTAACGCTCGCGCGTTTGTCTTTTTTTTTTCTTTTTCGCGAGCATAACCGACTTTGGCTCGCCCGTCGACCGTGCGACCGTTAATGGAGATGTAATATTTAAATGCGCGACCGGCCGGCGTTGCGTAATGAAATTATTAATAATAACGATCGCGCGCGCGCGCGCGCGCACGCTGTGGTTCTCGTAGTTTCAACTGGTTATTAGATTTTAATCGCACTCTCTCTCTTGCACACCGCGCCGCGCATAGAGCAAGAGAGCAAGTTCGAGTTCAGGATTCCCCGGGACGGGATTTTTTTTCCGGGTGTGTCGGCGGAGGCTAACCCGCTATTTAAAAGTGATTTTCCCCCATGAGAACGGAACCTCGAATTATGCGAAATTACCCGCTGGAAGGTGTAAATAAATAAATGTCCGTACACGTAACTGCTAACCGGTTATTACGCGTCGCCCAGCTCGGCGACACCGATCCCAACACCCTCGCTCGTCTCTCCCTGGAGCGTCCCCCCCTTTACACATCGGTACACCGTGAATATGTCGATGCGGGGGATCACGCTAAGCTCAATTCTCCGGACATTATCATTCTCGCGCCTAACCACTCGATGAGTCCATTAACAATTACAGTTATCGTTACGCGTGGCGCGAATCGCGTTATCGGATCCCTCGATGACTTTCGCGACCCAATGTACATTAAAATGTCGCGTGATTGCGATCTCCTCTCGGGGTGATTTTCGACAGAAGCGCCGGCTACAAATTTGGTTTATCGTCGTTCAAAATTAATCGAAAAAAAAAATACACAACACTTATATCTGGTTATATTTTACGGAGAAGAGTCGGGTCGTGGGCTAAAATCTCCGAATCACGAAAAGGAGGCGCGCTCGCGTATGAAAGACGACGAATCCCCGCGCAACCCCCATAATACGAGTCGTCGTAAAGTAGCATTCTCTTGTAAGTCCTTCTGTCGGTCGATCTGGCTACCATCTACGGCTTTCTATTATGCATGCGTCCCTTATTGGCAGTAAACGCGGGTTCACCCTCGTTGTCGTCGCACTCGCGCTACCCACTCTCCCCGGTATTCGGAATTACGGTCGTAAGCATATTTCTAATTATAACATCGCGAGGAAAGACCGCCAGCACCGCTACCACGGACAGACGGAGAATTCCATAAATTATGTAGGAGCCGAGACTAACGCCCGGGCATTTTGCCCGGCGGTAAGAACCACCCTACTTTCTTGCCAAGGGACGCGCTGATGAACGAGGGGTGGGCGTCCGCGACGCGGAAGTACAGCCCTTTTAAAGCGATTTATAGGTAGTAACACCGCTACCAATAGTTAACGGTATTCCCGCGGAAATAAAGGAGAAAAAAGAAGAAAAAGATTAAATGTTTCAGAGTAAAGATTAAAAAGTAACGCGCTCGGTAACCGACATATATCTCACACGAGCTATCTTGTGAAAGCGGATTTAATTAAAAAAGTACAAGCGGATTTAATTAAAAAGAAATGTTGTTTAACAAACGGTAGAAAAATCGCCGGGCGCGCTAAAAGCGAGTATGTAAGCAGCGTAATAAACGAAAAAATGTGAATTGAAAAGCACGCGTGTACGTATTCATGGCGACGTTAAATGAACATTGTGGCGTGATCGAGCGGAAAGTTGATTCGAGTGGCTGTTATTAATGTCGCAGCACGCTCGCCCCGCTTAATTCGATAACGTGCGATGCCTTTAAATTTTGATTCGTCATAACGAGAATTAACGTCCCCGTTAAATACGTTCGTCACCCGCGCATGTCAATTCGCGATGCGCGCGCGATCCGCTTTATCCGCGAACCGCTACCAATTTGGCATCGAGAATGGTCCATAGTCATTAATGGTCGTGCGCGTTAACGATTATGTTTTCGGCTGTAATCATCGGATCGATTGTACCGGTCGTCGGAGTAATAAAGCGCGATAGAGAAAGAGAGAGAGAGAACGTTTCGCGAGCGTGTCGATGACAATGATGATGGCACGATGGTAATTGCTGGAAAGCGTAACTTTTGTGGTCATCGATGATCCCGTTTGACGCTCGGACTTTTCGCGACCATCATTTTCGACCAAGCCTGGATCAACGTTATTATTACGCATCTTTATTATCGCGTATCTTTACGGGACGTGTATGAATATTTTTGTTGGCGTATAATTTATCTGTGACGTTGCATCTAATGATTATCCTACTGACATATCGATAAAGATACGCGACTCTCAAACCAACGAAATGAACGGCATCTTAGAAGCTCTGATCTCATAATCTATTTGGAATTTGGGCAGGAGGCTTCTTCTCGAGAGTCTCGCTTTATCGACGCGCCCGATTTCGCGATTACGGCATTCGAGCAATTCGCACGCTCAAGCGAAGGAGTAAGATAAGGGGAAGGGGGTGGAGCCGAGGGAAAATCGCGGAGGTCGGGAAACAAGCGGGGGATGGGAGAGACGAGACGAGGGCAAGACGGCGAGCTAAGACGTTCGCGGTTTCGCGCAAGAGGCCGACGGGGGTCCTTCGCCGTAATTACGTTAACCGCAACCGCCAAACACCGGCACGAGGGGGTCCCAAAGTGCCCTAACCCGCTCGAACCTACTTCGTCTACCCTTACGACCGTTCACTTTCGAATTACAGACGCGCATGGCTACCGGAATCGCGAGCGTGACTGCAATTTGTTCGCAATATTCCATATTAATAGCTCGATTTTTCTATAAACGATAAATAAATATAATTCACGAGTGTAAATTACGCCGATTGAGAGAGATTTGACGGCAACATCGGACTCTGATTGACGCGTTTTCCGCGATAATGGACGACCGGACGCGAAAACAAGAGCAAATACGCGCGTTTACAAGCATTGGTCTATTGACTATTTCAAGAGGGTTGCGGACAGACCGCCGAGAGCGAACCCTTTACTTACCGCCTCCACTACTCGCCGGAAACACATCTCTACGCGCGCATTGAATTAGTAATGGCGGAGGTCTTGGAGCCGAAGGGACTTGTGTATGTGTAAGCTGTAATTGCATTAATCGCGGTGATATTTTGGGCTCAGGTGCCTTCGCGCCCGCTACGGCTCGTTAATAGCTGCCATTATCGTTTCTGCTCCTGACGTAGGACGAACTGCTGCTGCACCCGAAACTCCGCCTGTCCCAAACTTTCGAGATGAACGCCCGTGAATTGCTTTGACGGTTACACTCCTCCTTGTCGAAGCCGTACCTTGTCGGAGACGAGCTTTCCTGCAGAACACGTAATGTTTGTACTAGAGAGAAAGAGAAAATTTAATATCGGTTGAAAGGATTTATTTCCCTCGTCACGTTGAAGTGATTTATAATTTACGCATATAATTATAATATTAAAATAATTTGACATCTGTCAAACTCGATCGCAGATTATTACAACATATTGCGAGAGAAGAGATTCGTCGGTAGGGATCGAATCGACGGTGGCTCTCGTTCCCGGAAAGCGGAGGAGACGCTTTCGTGCCGCGAATCACGAAACGATATTATCTCGCCCTCGATCGTCGGCGACGTGTCCACTCGCTTTCGGGAACGATCGACGGGGAAACGAGAGTGGAGAACCGGAGAGAATACGCTCGCATGTGTGTGACTATGTGTATATACATGCGTACGAGAGAGAGAGAGAGAGAGAGAGAGAGAGAGAGAGAGAAGGAGAGAGAGAGAGGACAGGTTACGACGAAACATTAATCTCTCGCGGTGGCAATATCGGGCCGATGATATTCGAGGCACGAGTATTATACGAGGCGGTGTCATTAGTTCGCGGTGTGTGCGTGTGGCCGAGGTATAGGGAAAGAGAGAGATAGCGCGGCGCCAACCGGGCGTTTGCGAAGGTGGCACGGTCGCTGTACGTGTGCGCGTGTACGAGTACATGTGCCCGATGCTGGACGGTAGTATCGATATGCAGGACCGTGATAATCGATTGCCGCATTCCTCGAGACGAAGCGACGTTGCGCGCTTTGAATACGGCCAGAGGGGCCTCTCCCGATCTCGTACACGACGCATACGAAGCGCTAGATACGCCTCTCTGTCTGTGTATACCCTCTCCTCTGCCACTGCATCTCTCCCCGTGTCCCTCTCTATCCGTCACGTTGCCGTTCGCACGTGTGAGCGATCCAGCACCCACGCGAGATCCATCTCTCCTCGCGCTTTTCCTCGTCTTCCTTTCCGGCCTCCTCGCTCTCGCTCGAGGCCGATTTCCAAAATTGCCTTCTCATCCTCGCTTCCTCGCGAATTCATCATCACGAGCCACTCGATATCCGCGATGCGCCAACGAATATCAGGGATTCGCTGGGTTCTTATTCATCCGGCAGCTGCGTTTCATACAAATTCGCCTCGTAAGAAGCTTCATCATGTTGTCGATTATCATGTAATCGTTAATTCCTCGCTTTAGATTCTTTTTGCGAAAGATGATGCACGATGATGACGCGTCATCGCGCGTATTCAGCCAACAGCTGTCATTTCGCGATCCTGTAGTCACCGCAGGAAGGGTCCTGGGCTCTCTTCTCTCATCCTCCCTCTCTCGCTCTGTACATTTGCGCTCACTTGCCGCCCTATAACACTCTACACCCTTGCGCTCCTCCCTTCCTCTATCTCTCTGTCTCTCTCACGGCTCGGTTATTGTTCACGTTAATTGATGCGTTATGTTTGATGCCGTTGTGATAGCCATTGTACGCGGGGTGTCCACTGATAACTGAGTTACTGACTGCGGCGGCCGGAGTGCACTCAAACCTAATTATCTCGGCCCAACTGCGACTGGCGCATTGCGTTGCCGCCGCCGTTCGTCCCCGATTCTCATGCGCGAGCGTTTCCGTCATGTCGATGACTCGCCTGCGTCGAAAATCTTGCATTGACGCATTCTTTGCGTCGTGAAATTCAAACGATAACTATGAGCACGAGAAATGATAAAAATCAATCTTGAAGCCAACTTGATTGACAAAATTACATAGTAAAAAATTGTGCGTCCATATGTTAAAATTTTCTTGTGTTACCACGTTTTGATTAATACTTTAATGTAAAATTAACATACAACCTATGTTATTATTTTTATAACGTTTTCATGTGTTATATTTATGTCAACTTTATAACTTAACACTTGTATATGTCTCTTAAATGGAATATTATTTTGAGTACTTTTAACATAATTATTTTAAACAATCAACATGTCTCAAAGTCAGTTTAACATTCTAAGAAAAGTTAAAGTAAATCTTGAAATAATTTTGAACTTTGATGTACAAAAATAATCAAATTTACTAAAATCAAATGTTTCTATTACAAATAATTTAAGTTGAAATAATTACTATTATATGTTAATGTCCTCAACATTTCTTACGAGTTATTGTAACTATTTTTTCATGTAATTTTTAATTAATTTGTATGTTAATTTTACATTACACTTAAAGTCACGATAACAAAAATAAATGTAAAGTATTGTGTCAATTATTTAACATTTTTAGCTTGTCAATAAGTAACATACGACGAATGAGTTATTTTAACTTAAAATTTAGAATGGATTTTCTGGGACATGTGAACAATGTTATAATTAACATTTTATTTTTTACTGTGTAATGATACTATTGGATATCGTTAAAAGAACATTTCACCAATTGCAATTAAAATTCGTATCTAGGAATATATTAAATATTGAAATCTTGCATATCGAGAGAGAACCTTTTATATACCGGAAGCTAAATTATAAAGAGTGCGGGGGAGGGACCGAGGCGCTCGCCCGAAACAAAGAACGGAGCCTCTTCCCTTTCGTGGCGCTTTCGCGGCGTGATTAGACAGGCCTTCCAATTAACTGGTCGAAGGTGCTTTTCGGGCGCAACCTTGTCGTAAACTCGGCTTCTTTACGCGCGCGACTCGCGTAAGAGCGAGCCGGCAGCGCCGACGAACGGAAGCTCGCCACGATAAATTCTGAAAATCAATTCCACGGCAAACGAGTCCGTCCCCCGGGCTCCGATCCTCTCTCGCGGAAAGGCCCAAGATGGAGGTAAACGCCATCATCCTCCGTATTCTCCGACGATGCCGAAAAAATATTCGTTGGCGGGTCATTGCGTTGCCCGGTCCGACATCAGAAAGATCCTCTTCCTCCCGAGCGCGGCATTTTTTCGGCGGCCCCTTTAACGAAGAATATCCCCCGTCCGCGTCTCTTTATTGTCCGAGGAAATTTACGATCGACACCGAGAGTCGCGGGGCCCTCGCAATAATTCGCGTCCGGCGCATGATTCTCAAAAGATCTCTCCGAGATCTTCGAAAGATGCAAAAAGTTGGGCGCGCTCGATACTTTGTAGAAACGTTAGCGAGTCGGTCGCGACCAACGGCCGTTCAACGAGAGGAGCCTTACACCGTTGTGCGAAACGGCGAAAAATATTTATCGAGAAAATAGCCAATCTCTCGTTATAACCCTCCCATCGCGAAGCTCCCATTCCCGACGACAATACTTTCCACGCGCATGGTCCGAGCGCGGCTCTCTCTTTCTCCTTTCCTTCCTTTTTCGTCCGCCATCGCCGCGTCCGCACACATATCGCAGAAAATTACATTTTGTCGGTTGTAAAGAGAACGTCGTAAAAATCGTAACGCCAGCGACGCTGACTGCGGTGCACGCCGGACGAAATTGCACCGGCCCTCCGCCTATCTGTTGGCCATCAACATTGCCCCGCGCTTGATAGACCCTTTGTAAAACGTCATTCTACGAGCTTTTATACTCTGGCTCCTAGACGGCCCGAGTAGTTGTCGTTGATCCTCGCTTCTCTAACGCCAGCGCGTATCCTACCGTTGCTTCCAGTGCAAAATATAAACGGTAGGACAGAGAAAGGGAGAGCAAAGTAAATAGAAAGGTCGTGGATGTTTCAATTTCCTTCAATCAAATTTATAAATAAATATGAGCTAACGATTTAACATATTGTTTTTAAAATTCAGCGTACATCTCATTGATTTTGTATCGACGAGATGCTCGTTAAAGTTCTCGATCACGGTTCGAAAGTAGTTTCAAGAAGATCGTTTCATGATGAAAGTCACGAGAGAGATCGCGGCGGAATTGACCACGTGTATCGCTCGGTCCATCCGTGTCGCCGGCAAAGCCCCGGTAATTAAACTCGAGGAACGTCTTAGATGCAAAACGTACTTAGAGGCTTGCTCTCCCTCTCGCTTTCGCCCGGAGAATCGACAGACTGCCGCGTAAAGGGGATCTCTCCGACTGACGGGAAAGGAGGAGGAGAAGAGACTTGCCCGAGTCGGAAAGGGATCGAAGCGTTTCCTGCCGTCTTCGTCCTTTCGTTATCGGGCCTTGATGGATTTTCCAACTCCTCTCCCTCCGCTCTTTTCCCCTTCCTTCTTGAACTAGAACCTGGCCAGTTTCGACTTAAACTACGGATCTAGTTTCCAACGCCCGGCACAGACGTAAAGAGAGACGAAGGGAGAAGAGAGAGAAACATAGAGGGAGGAAGTCGAAGCCGGCTTTCATCCATAATGGCATAGTCTTCTCTCTTCTGGGTTTCCACAAGTTGGCGAACTCGCTACTACCGGGCAATTTTGTTGTTAGTTGAGAGGTGGAGGAGAGATTCTAGTCTTTCTATTTTTATGTATCTTTTAGTAATGTCGGATTAATACATCGAAAAATGTTTGCTTCTCTGTGGAAATTTTTTTATATTTATTTTCCTCATTTTTATAAATTATTACGTTTTAATAGATTATACTTTATATAGATTATTATATTTTTATTTAGATTATTACCACGAATATAAAATATTTCATAAAATTAATTTAACTAAAGTTTCTTTACTCAAAATGATATAAAATCTTCATAATGATATACATTTGGTCTTCAGTATTATCGAAAAGCTTGGAAATTTAGGATCGAAAGTAAACGGAATATCATGGCGATCCCCTCCGTGTCTGATCTAACAAGGATTTAGAATACCAGGTGCGAGGTTCTATCACAGAGCTTAGAAACTAATAGAGACATATTTGAGCAAAGGAGTAGGTTGGTTTCCGGGGATCCGCCCTAAGTCGTTCGACAGGCGGCGAACGCTTACGTTATCAAAGTGTGCTCATAGGATTGATTCGTTGGTGCGTTCGTTGATTGCTGCGCGAGCAGGGTGTCGAGAATCCCTCGAAAGAACGAGAGACAGAGAAGGACGAAAAGTAATAAAGTAATAGCCGCGTCTTCTTGCGCCGCGGCTCGCCTTCTTTCCGGCGGCCGAACAGATAGAATCCCGCAAAATAACGCCCAGGTAGGAGACGGTGCTCATTCACGACGCGACGGTTTCACGTTCCAAAGCGAGACACCTTTGCCGCTCACGTTCCAATGGAGAATCCTCGTCTCTCGCCTCGACCCGCTCCACCTCGCCTCGTCTCGCTTCGCGTGTCAAACTCCGGCGTTCCTCCGTAAGTGTCTACTACTGCTGCGTTCGCTTTTCGAGCAAAAGCGCCATGGTAGGGCTTTCAGGTGCGAGACCCTCTCGACGCGACACCTCCGCCGATCGCATGTTTCACAAACGAACTCGGTCTCTCTCCTCTTTGAATTCGAGACACCCGCCGTATACAAGGTTGACTACCGCTGATTGTAATTACTCAGCCCTCTCGGTTAACGAGACATCGGCCCGCCGTCGTCGCCGTCCGACGCGGTATGATGGATCGCCCGAACACGGTGACGAAAATCGTCGCTCCTCGTAGTGTCTCCCCCTTGTTTTCGCACATCGAGTAGATGGAAAAAGAGAGGAAGAAGGAAAATTAATCAAGTCCAAACTTTTTTCGCATTTGCATTCCATTTGTTCCATCGATAACAGCTGAAACGGAGATATTATTTAATTAACAATCGAAATGTTATTTAATTAACAATCTCGACAACGTTCGCGAGACGATCGATAAGGATCGGTCCTCCAAATGCGGCATTAAAGGGGTAGACTGTTCGGTAATTGTCGGCAAATATTAATAACTGTAGGACGAAGAGAGAGGCGACAGTTCGCGCGGATTCAAAGAGAGCGAGCGGCCGAAGGAGACGCCGACTGCTCCGCGCGAGGGTGAGCCCGTCGAACCGGTTATACTTGAGAGCAAATACATAATGCCTCGATGATTTTCCCGCCGGAGGGGAGAGCCGGCCGTGATTGAAATTTGGAAACTCGCTTTGACACAATTACCCGAACCGTTCTGTTCCGAAGACGGTTCATCGTACCGTGCCGATAGCTCCGTGCTCTGCCGCCGAAAGAGAAATTACTCCATCTTTCGCGTGAAAATCGACTTACACGGTAAATTGCGTTTACATCGTTCGCATAGCGTGGATCTAGCGCGAATCGTCCGATTAATTCGGATCGACGCGGTGACAGCTGTCAAATGTCGGCCTGCGATCGATACCCACGTGTGACTCGACTTTGGTTCCTTCGCAAAATTCCACGGAAATTGTTATATGAAAGGAAGCCCCGAAGGTGCGTATCATAAGAAGCCCTTCTCTTCGATCGCCCTCGCAGGAACCGAGTCTTCGTACCGGACTTATTCATCGCCGATCATCAGCGTCACGTTCGCGATAAGTTTGACACTTTGTACAAAATATTGGTCACATCCGCTATCGGGTGCTTCTTGTATTTCGAAATTAATTTTGAAAATAATTTTGCTCAAAGATGTTTTTCCCGATGATTCAATCAATGACATAAAATAAATGCTAATTAAAAAGGATATTTGAAAATAATTGAATAAAAAGGAATAATTTAAGGCGATAAATTACATTGTTTGCAAAGAGTTAAAGTCATGTAACGCAAAAAGCATGGCAATTTTCCTGCGTCGATTTAATTTGATTATATTCTCCCCGTAATATAACCGCAATCATAGACGTTGCGTACGGCGATTGTTGTTATTTGCTAATACCTGGATACTGTTACGCAGAGATATTCTCTAGGCGTGTATGTAAATCTTTATCAATCTATTTATCCATCGATAAACTCGCTATCCTATCGATTCGGCAATCTATCCGCTTCGCATCCTTTCTGCTCGTGTAGAAGAGGCAGGACTCGGCGGCGGCAACGATGACGATATGCATCTCGTTATACGTAAACAATGTACCCGTGGCAATATTATCTGGGTAGATTGTACCGAGGCATTCATGGCTACGAGCACGAACGTAAAACGATTCGTCTTTCTTCGATCTCCGCGCCAGCCACGCGTGTAACGCGATACCGTATACCTGGTACACGACGACCGAGAGACCGATCGCCAGGGAGGTCGCCCGTCTTCCACCTGCCATAATTTCGTAGATCCTCCCTTCTCTCCCTCTCTCGTCTTCGCGATGCCCTCTTGAATTTCGAAACGCCATCTTCGAGTCGAGCGATCGAAAGGACGAAAGGATGGAACTCGATATCGAATTCCGATCACGCGCGGGGGCGGAAAGACGGGAAATAATCGGCGATAGCTGAAAACGATTAATATCTCGACAATCCCTACGTTCGCGCGAAAAAGAAGCATGAGACCTCCTGATGAAAGATAAATAAAAACGGGACTGTGCGAGCGAGAATGGAAATGGAACGCAAAGCTCTCTTTTCTCCTCGCCCGGAGAAAGAGAAGGCAAATGGAAACCTCCTTTCAAAATCGCGAGCCGCGTCGCGCAAGGGTTGAGATTCTCTTTGCTGGATGTTTAATGCGGCAATCTAGGGGCGTGATAAAGTGCCAAACGAATGCCGAAAGGGAATCGCGAAGTGAGCGCCTACCTACGGTACACCGCTAAACGTTGGTATATACAATGCTGGCACAAGCCATTACATTGTATAAACACGCGGTTCTGTGCGGCTTCTACCCAGAAGAGTAGCGGGCGAGCCACTTCAGAAATTGAAACGCAGGAAGAGAAAGCTGCGGCTGCACTCGGCGATTGAAACCACTTCAACCCTTCCGGTATTTCTTCCCTTCGTCTCAAACTCTTCCTCTCTCTTGTCTCTTTTATTTTTTTCCCTCTGTTTTCCGACATGAAACCACAAAGATTTCGTTCCCTTTGCGGTAGCACTTGAAACAACTCTTCCATAATCTTTCGCCTTTCTCTTTGCAATAGACGACTCCTCATCGTGAAAATGTCACATTTGTTCCATCAATGTTACTTAAAGAAAAACACATGTTTAAGATTATCAAGATCTTTTTTCAGAGATTAATCGAATTTGGATCAAAATTTATGCAAAAGTGATTTTTGGAAATATTAAAGAAATTCTGAAGAGCCTTTCATCCTGACTACTTGTATTCTCGATGGGTTCCCATTTTCCGGCTTTTAAATCATGTGTCGGCAGAAAAGAAGAATAACGCTCTTTGCATATTCTCGGATTAAAAGGCAAACAGTCCTCCGCTAGTGGTACGGGAATATGCGTACCCGTTGAAAGGAAATTTATGGGAATTAATATTGGCTCCCCAGAGAGAAGGGGGGTATATAGGCTCCTGGGGGAGGAGGAGGAAAGCAAGCTGGCTCTAGATGTCTCGGGGACTCGCGGAATGCGACTTTCCGCCATACGTCGGAGGGAACTTTAAGAATTTAATTCCTACGCGTCGTTCTTGTCTTTCTCGCTCTCTCCTTCTCTCTCCCTCTTCTTGTCTTCAAATGTTCCTTACACGAAAAGAGACACACGGGACTTTCAGCGTCTTACATGCTCGCTGAAACGATACTCGAGCGAGCTCCACGGCATAATTTCATTCGCCGCGCGATCTCGACCCGCCCTTTGTTCTCTTCCTTCTCGTCTCTCTTACGAGAGACAAGACAAAAGAGTTACTTTTACCTTAGCATCGCCGGTAGATAGAATTCGCATTGTTTCGCGAGATTCGCGACGAGAAATTGTCCAAGCGTATCGAAATTCAAAAATACGCATGAAATCCCTTTCTCTGACAAACAACATTGTGTTTTTATCCGCCAACTTTTTTAAATTAAGATACCTACAAGTTTCATGAACGCCGTAACAAGGATAGAAAGTAAAGTTCCTCGGGAACTTTGCGAGTCTCGAGATTGCCAGCTACCCGCAACTTTTCGTCGCCATGACGTGGCGGAAAAAGTCTCCTCCGTATCTCGGGGAGGAACGTGTATCGCGACGTCGTTCGTATTGGTATCGTCACGAAGCGAAAACGACTGCGTGGCAACAAAAAATCACCATTAAGCCGCCGTACGTCTCCCCGGGGATGGACCCTACATCATACGGAGACGACGGAGGAAGAGGTATTAAACGTACAAACGCGATAAGCTAAAACACTTCTCGTCGATGCGCTCCACGGGAGTCTTTCTCCCCATGTCACCCCCTCGAATCCACATCGTCCCTCGTCGCGCGTTTTCTCGTCTCGTTTTTTTCAGATATTTAGGGAAAAATGCCCCGGAAAAATGAAACGTCATCATTGGCACAGCTCGACCACGTGTCCCGACTACGAGAACAGTGGGGAACGCACGCTGCGCGAACCGTCACCGCGGGTTGTTATTTTCCGACGAGCGAGAAAAAAACAACCACGAGCCCTGGCTTTTAGTTGAATAAACATCGCACGCATATCGCGCGTAATCTATGCACGCGTGGCGTATCTTTCTAGGGAATCGATATCAATTAAACTGCTATCGTGCACATGTCTACCCCGATGAGAGATTCTCTCTTTGCTGTGTGATTATAAGAGATCGCGCCAGATAAGTCGACAAAATTTGGTAAAAATTCGATGAATATCATATTCGCAAATTATAATTATCTCTTCGAATGAAAAGGATTAGATAGCATAGATGTATAATTAATATAACAAGGGAATGAAATAGCAGAAAAAAGCGTCGAACGTATACATAAATAATTTGACGACCATTTAAAGAATAACCAGGCATTAGAGGAGTCATCTTCAGTCTTATTTTATCGATTTTAGCCGTGATTATGACGATATTAATCATCTAACTAGTGTTTTTCGGACTCGATATCTTATACACTATCATCATCACACCACCACATCGTAGTGGACAGCAAACACGATCCGTTTGATTCGACTATCATTCCTTTCTATTCTTCCACCCCCTCATCGCTTCTCCCTTTACCTCACCCAACTTTTTCGTGCCGCTTATTTTCTGCCAGAAAGCAATATCCGTTATGGCCAATAAACGCAACCGTATCGAAGTAACTGGCGACCGTTCGTCTGTGTTTGCGAATGTCCAGCGAAATCTATCTCTTAAGGAACCAGTATCGATCGCGAAATTAATGAGAAAATTTAAGCGCAAATTGCAAATAAAATTTGAATCTCACTTTGATATCTCTATAATTTTTCGTTAATTTTATACAGTAACAAGAATGTAGTCTTAATTATTTTTACTTTTCTAAAATGTTTTACAAACTATATAGCACTTGAACAATTTTACAATATCTGAAATTGCTTTGACTTTCCGCCGATCGTTTAATTATCGCGGATGCGTCGTTTTATAGCTTCAAGATGGACTGAAAAAGAGGCTGTTGGCGTGAAAGATTTGCGGAGGTGTGGAATCGCGCGCGCTGTAATGTTCTTGCCCTTTCCCGAGGGTTGGCACCCTCGCGCGCATCGCGTTCTACCCCAGACACACGTATCGGCCGCACTCTCGGCTTCTCCCAGTCTCTCCCGTGACGGAGCACATAATCCTGATATCTGTCGGTTTTCGGGCAATAAAACACGCGTCTCATACAGACGGAGCCCCCCCCGAGAATCGCTACTGCTTCCGGCTGATAAAGAAACGCGCGGCGAGATATCCGAATAACGCGCAAACCCCGATGTCATCGACATTTCTTTCGTCATTTTTCGTAGATCGACAATCGGACGATGTAACGTCGACCTCCCGATCTCGGAGGGCTCAGGAAAGCCTGAAGAATTTTGCAACTTGAAACCTGTCGCGCAGATTGATATTGAAAAATAAGTATTATTATTGAGAGAAAATACGGTGATTCTCGAGAGATGCTCACGTCATTTAGATTATCATCCCCGCTTGTGTCTATCATCGAAAATTACACCTATCTCTTCTACGACTGTCCGACACCTCTCCGCCCTTTGATCGAGGCGTCTCGGAATCGTCGCGCTAACGCATTCGCACGCTACAAAGTATCCGGAGTAAATCTTTGATGCTACACGATCTTTACTTCGCGACATTACAGTATCGGGTCGCGAGCGGTGCGCTATTCGAAATTATCGAGCGTCTTGGAACGGCCTACCTAAGACCGATCGAGAGAGAGAGAGAGAGAGAGAGAGAGAGAGAGAGAGAGACCTCCCTCCTCGCTTCGTGAGTACTTATCGGGCGGGATCGCGGAGCTCACAAAAGATCCGCTTGGTGGCCGCGAGGCAAAACGCCAGGCTATTCGGCTATTACGTTTCTGCATACAGAGAGAATCCGGTAACCAGATCGGGGGGGTCTCGAATGACCACTCGCTCATCCGGGGATGAAGGAAGAATGCGAGAGGACGTAAATATTTTCATATTACTTTACCCATGTAATTCAAGAGTTCTGGTCACCAACGTCTCAGCTTGGTCGAGTCTTCCAAGAGATTCTCGTGCAAAAGTCTGCATCTCTACATCCGTTTTTTATATTAATAACTCGATCATGAACAATCATAATCTCATTATCTTCGCGACAACGATTTTTCTTTCTCTCTCTCCCTTTCTCTTGATATGAAACGTTATAAACGCGGTAAACAATCGTAACGACGTGCGCACTGTTAAGCGGACGAAGCGGATAAGGTACACGGCGGATGTTAATAGGATAAATTAGTTTATCCTACGAAAACATCCCGGCGAGATGGAACAGAACTATCGCGCTTCTCTGCACCTCGCGATAGATTCGACCTCGGGCGTTGCCGACTCCATTCGAGAGACGGCGGATATACCTTCCATCTCATTGGCGGATGCCCCGCTACCCTTATCGCGCGCGACGGATCGGATAAAAGAATAATACGCGAAAGCGAAAAAAGCTTTCGACTTTATGACGGTTTATGTATGCCGTGGATAAAGGGGAGACCGAGCTCTCTGAAAAATGGAAGAGGATAAGACGGCTGACCCTCTCGGGATGTTTCCACTCGCAAACTGGATTTCGATGACCGATCTCCATTTCCATATGGGTCGCGAATCCAGGGGTGGCGGGAGAAAGCCACGGGGAAATTGTCACCGGGAAATTGATATTTGAACGAGACCGCAGCTTCGTCTCTGACAACGAAGGGTGGACGACGAGAATCTTGCTCAGTGTCGACTGTCTTGACAACAGAATTCAGATTCAGACCTCGAAATCGATCGTAAAACATGTGTATTTTTTTCTTTCAATGTTGCAATTTTATGCCGTCGATTTTAACTTTCCGTCCAGCTACTCTGAGATCGATGGCGAAGCACGTGTCGTAATTTTTCTTTCGAGTTGCTTCGGAGCGCGGCGCCCTCCAAAATTAGCATTCGCACAGGATGCACGGTCCAACTACTACTATCGACGTTGCCGCCAACTATAATCGTCTGACTGGGTACGGACTAAGTGTAATATTATTCAAGACACAGCTTTATATGGATATCGAGAGCCGTAGAGCACAGATGCTGTCCGTCGGAGAAGAGCGCGTTGCTGGAGCGACCGCGGCTTTTCTAGTAGGTGCCTAAGAACCGTCCTCTTCCTTCCCATCCCTCCCCTAACCCCGTTACGGATAACGGGTGTTTCGGTTGGTTTTCGGCCCTCGAGAATGCCGTCCTGAGGAGATTATGAGCTTGTCCAGACGCAGGCAGACATGTCGGTCCGCCTTCATGAATCGTAATTACGCGTTTACGCGTTACACGCGTTATACCCGTCTTGCCATCTTTACGTAAATCGTACCTCCTCGAGCATGTAACGACTCGTGACCGCGTCGTTGACATCGTTTTCGCACGCTTAATCTGCAAATAGGAATAATTAACGAGCGAAATATGGCCGGGAGCGAAACATGTGACGGATAATCAGGGGAAAAAATCTCATCGAGACGGAAAAATTGTCGGATACGCCGATTAAAACCGATATCATTTGTTGCGGCCCGGGGGGGCGAAATATTTAAAGGAGAAACGCGCGAGAGGATAATTAGAAAATTGCTATTTATTACCGCGCGCGAAATCGAGATATCGTGGAAGAAAAAAAAATGTCAACCAGAGTCGCTGATATCGCGCGCGCGGACGGGGATCGTTTAACGAAACCCGAAGGCGAGCCATTATTAATTTTTCCGGAATGTGGAAGCCGGTCATTCTTGGCGCAGCCTGGAGGCCACGAAGGAGAGCGAGTGCTGCAGGTGGCGAGAATGGTCAATATAACCGCAAAATGTAAATCATATTGCTATTCCCGGAGGGCCCCTCACTCTCCCTCCCTCTCTCTTTCGCTCTCGGTTACGGGTATTAAGCACAGTCCGGGTAAGACGGCCTGGCTCTATATTAGTTTCCGCGGGTTTCCTGATTGGATTCGGCTATTACGTTTCCTGGCCCCGCAATTGATTGTTTGCGCCCGGTAGACGCCTTGTATATAATCGACCGCAACAACATCCTGGAGTCGTGTCACCCAAGTTATATATTTGTTTGATTTATTTTTAGAAAAAAGTATCGTGTCAGTCGGAGCAAAAAAGAGATTTGCGCAAATATCTCGCAATAGATCAGCCGGTGCTTGCATCGCGACCGCGATTAACCCACGCTCTCCGAATCTGGCGATTTCTGATCTACCCCCGTCGTCGCAGAACTCGATATCGACGATCGAGATCTATCGTGTCCTGTCGGGCGGGCGAACGAGCGTTAAACCCATGGTGAACTTGGAGAGAGGGAGGGAAAGAGAGAGAGAGAGTCCCCGGTCAACGAGTCTTCGACGTGGGGAGTCCACGCCGAGAGCGGTCGGAGGATTTCTGAGCGAGCGCACAGTGGTAGCTGATGTATTTTGACGTGCCCGATGAGAGAGACTGCTCTCTCTGTTGACTGCATTATCTAATGGACCACCCTCTCCGCCTTTATATATGTGTATATATCTGCTTCTCTCGCTCGCCTGTCCGTGTCTCTCTTTCTCGCTCGCTCTCGATGCATGACGA
The DNA here is from genome assembly GCF_025532165.1 of Camponotus vicinus. Lineage (NCBI taxonomy): Eukaryota > Metazoa > Arthropoda > Insecta > Hymenoptera > Formicidae > Camponotus > Camponotus vicinus. The sequence continues at coordinate 10,311,999 of NW_028141980.1, forward strand.
CTCGGCGTTTCAGCTATCTGCGATCTGCCACATCGACAGACAGCAGTCCTCGATTCTATCGACTCTGATTTCATAATCGACCGCAAGTCTCTTCCCTTTCTTACGCGCCTTGCGTAATCACTGATGTCATCCTTACGGACGCACACATGTGATTAGTCTTGACGCAATGAAATCGCCGCGAGGTCCAAATGAAAACGCTCGGAATGAGATGGATAGATTACTCGATATCGCAAAAACAGAAACGCTGGATGACATTATGCATCGGGTACCAAGGTATGCAATTACGTTTGACGATAATTAATATCAAAACAAAAAAGATGACGTCGCGATCTACTCGGTATCTACGCAATAAATATTACATATCGATCAAGCGAGGTTTCATTCAATGTTCACAGAAATGCCAAAAAAACTACTGCGTTGAAATCTTTAGATAATACTGCCACGATAGGCCAGGTTACATGAGCACTCGGTTCAGAGCTCGTACTCGGTTTGATCGACCAAGTTACGTTGCAGTTACAAGACGAAGTACCGCGCAAAAAGCCAAGTATCTCTGGCGAGTATCGAGAGGGAAAAAACAGGAAAAGGAAGAGAGAAAGAGAGAAAAACAAGCCGAGGAACGGCGGAACGTTTTTCGCGATCGGCAAAGTATTGTCCGTCGTCGAACTCCCGCATCTTGTCGGAGCGAGAGCGAGATCGTGCGACCGTGACTCTGAAATCATCCCTATAACCTTAGACCCCTATGCGCCAACATCCTCGCCCAGCCATCTTCAACACTATGTCGAGATACCAGTGCAATTTCTCTCTCTCTCTTTTGTATCCGCTAGCATTAAATTACTAGTTTCTGTTCGATCTACGACCCGCTGTCCTCATCGTTCGATTGGTACCTCTCGAAGAACGCATCGTACCTATATTTTTCGTCGATAAAATTACGGATAAATTCAATGATGATGAATTAAAACAATAATTTCATATTTGTTGCGGGTCACGCGAATTTAACATTCACAGATGTGCTCTTCATATATTTATTATTATAACATAAACATGATAAAAGAAAATATATTAATATCCTGATATATTATTATCCAGACTATGTTAAAAAAAACTAACATTATAAAAAAACCGTGTTAAGATAGTAAAATTATAAGGATCTGAGATCGTCTAAATCTCGAGGGAGAAAAAATCGTCCTTCGTCAACTCGTGCAACTCGTCGCAGGGAGATATAGTTTTCGTTCTGGCTGGCACTTCGTAGGTGGACGACGTCGTCGGACCCCGGAGAAAGCAGCAGCCCCATTCGGGGCAATTCTTTGCCGGCTCGCGTGTATCCTTAGTATGCAACGTATGCAGTCGGTTGTTACCGAAGGAGTGGTTTGCTGAGCGGCCAATGGCGAGTGCTCGAGCTAATTCTAGGGTGCCGCCGCCGCGCCATCTTTGCATCATAATGCTGTCCCCCCCGTACCCCGGCTCTCTCGCTCACTCCTCTCCCCGTCTCTCCTCACCCCGACCCTCTCGTCACTGCGAGAAGTCTGCCCCCTTCTTCCTTCCTGCCGCCCGTCGTCCCGCAACCTTCTCTTCCCTCTGCCCTCTTCGTCCTCCCCGTCTGCCCCCACCCTCTCCCACTTTCTCTCCACCCTTGTTTCGTTTTGCGTAGGAAAGAGAGAAAGGGAGAGAAGGCGAAGAAAACGAAATATCGGGTGAAAGAGTGAGAAAGGGAAAGAATGAAAGAAAAGGAACGAAGAGAAACGTCTCGGAGGCGCGTTATGCCAAAGTGGATAAGGAAAAGAGAGAGAGGGAGACCAAGTACACAGGCAGGGAGGAAAAGGAGGGGCACACGGTTATGGCGAAGAGGTAGAAGGGACGAAGGGGTTGTCTGCGCCTTGTCTGCCGAGAATCAATCACGTATCAGTGATGCTCAACCAGTGGCCACCTGCGAGACACGATCGACAGGATCGCGATGGCACATCGATGGCACATCCGCCGGTTACTCCGCGTCTTGGAACCACGCATTCGTGGACGTTCAATTTGACGCGGATGAGGAAAGATCGGAGATCTCCGATGAGCGACGAGACGATTTCTGTCACGAAGCGCGATCGCACCCGCAGCGAAAGGTTCGAGGGAAGACGGGAATGATATTTCCACGATGTGCGTGTGGCCGAATAAGAAATACATTTGCATCTAAAGTGGATGGATGCTTTTTTGCGCGAGCTCTCGACGATTTACTTTCACGGCGGCAATACGATCTCTGATTACCGTTTCAGAAATGACGCCCGAGTGGAGGGCGATTAAAGCCGCGTGCCTAATCTCCATGCTATACCGAAGCGAAAGCGACGGTAAGGTAAGGTAATGTCGTCGTACTCGAGGACGCCCACGGCGACGTGATACCTACGCCTCGCGCTACCGTCTTACCTGTCAGAGTGTAGGATGTTAAATCGAGAGGGCGAGAGTAGCTACTGTCTTTCGCCTCCCGAAAGAATCACGACAGATCCATCTCGCCGATTATACGAAGAATTCAACCAAGGTGACTAGAGATCTCTGAAGAATCTCACTTATGAATAAAGTAATAATTTTATGGTTTTCTTTGTGTTTTTTTTTAATCTTTGAAAACTTGATATTTATCGTCGCCCTTAAAACCGTCTCGATAGATTGGAAAGGAATGGAATCGTGTTCTCTCGATTCACTCCTAATCTTTCCGCTTCCTTTTCTACCTTTTCGCGGGAATCAAATCGCACGCAAGAACCGGTCATCGTCTCGTCGGGAGGACGCGCCGCGTTCCATTATTCGTTCAACTCGGTGCAAGAAGGATTCGGGGAACGATCGAGGCAGGATCGTCATCGAACAAAGCCCGAGTTCGCGAGGAGAGATCGAGTCAAACGTGTCGATGCGCCCCGGGAGAACACACAATGGCCGGACGCACCGGTTCACAATGACGGAAAATAATTAAAGCGAGTAGAGGGAGGGGGAGAGCCTCGTTCTTCTCTCTTTCAAAGACGCCGACGCGTTGGCTCTCAAACGATCAAACCGATCGGTCTGCATGTATCTGACCGAACCTCGTGCACAGCCGTGTCGAATGCTCTTCTACACATGTATTTAACGTCGTGCGTGCATGTGTGAAAGTCCCAAACGCAAATGTGCGCGCGGATAAATTTTGCGTATGATCGTATCGATAATAAAAAACGAGACATTGAAATCCGAAAAAGAAGTGTAAGAGTCTGACGATTCGATGTGAAAAAAATGAACAACCTATATTGTCGTAATATCCGTGATCAATAAGCTATCTTTAATGCCATCGATCTTAAATAAAATATAAAGAAAAATATTTTACGATAGATTGGAAATCTACTTTAGTCTTAATTAAATCACTCGATTCTACGTTGAATTTAAATTATAGGAATATTAAATTCACATCGAGATAATATACATATTTTATTATCCTTTTATTTTCTCTTGTGTATTTTATTTTGTATAATTAATTATACTTATTCTCTCAACGAGATGTAAGTATTATTAATGAAATAATTCAAAGACTGAAGAATAATAAAGCACAAGGAACGCAAGGTGTTTTTTTTTCTAAAAGAAACATTACGCTTTTGCATAAATTCACATTTGCCTAATGTTCACATTTGTTACGCGGATGCAGGAGCCAGAAGACTCCCTGTATCTTTTTAGCGGCGTGACTCATTGAGAGAAATCGATAAACGATTCGTCTCGGACGTTCGACTCGGTTGGCTACCGTCGGATCCGCGCACGGTAGCTGACGAGACGATCGGACCCCCGCTTAGACGTATACTTTGAGTTTTGGGACCCGCCGCGCGTAGTGTGAAGCCCCCCGCTGTAGAATGATACGCCAGGATAATTCTATCGGACTTTGACCACGCCGGGGTTCCGCCACCTGGGGAACCCTGGGAGATGGTCAGCGTGAATTTGGCGCTCGTCCTCGTCGCATCGCATCTCGAAACACACGCTAATCAACACGTGCACATTCGCAAAACACTCGTCTGATACGTTATAATATCTATCAGCCTCATCTGCAGGAGCGCGTTAATCATAATCGCGTTATTCCTTTCTGTTTACAGTGGTTTATCAGAAACGGCTCAAGAAGGAACGGAGAGCGAGGAAACGACTACAAGAGCAGTTGGACCTGGAGATCAAGAGGCGCACACAACTGGAAGAAGCTCTCAAAGCCACGGGAGCATCCTCGGAACAAGTCAGAGCGATCACCGGTAAGTACGAATCGCTCTTTCGGACAAGCTTTTACGGCGAAAATTTTGAAATTAAAATACATTATTAGAAATCTCATATAAAATATTAAAAAAACATTTATTTTTGGAAAATATCATTTTCGAGGAATTTAAGATCTTCTTGACAATATCCATCTTCAGCAGCACCGCGTGCCGGGAAATAACGTCACGATTTTCATCGCGTAGATTAGATTCAGGCTATCGTTGCAAATGGACGGGTTTTCTTAGGATTTCTCAAGCTCGTCGTCAGTCTCTTCGTTAAGAGCCTCGGGGCCATCGGTGATCTCGGAATAAATTAATTAATACGCCGAGGCAGAGCAAACAGCCTGACACCCGGCAGAATATGATTCCTTACTTATCCCCCTGCCGGCGATGCAATCCCTCTCCGTCGTCGAGCTGGCTGATGGCAGCCCTCTTCCCCCCGCAACCCTCTCTCTCCTCTTCCCATCGTCTCACCGGCACCTTGACTAGGCACCGCGCGTCTCGCCCCATGATCCTCCGGCAGTAGAAGTAGCAGCAACAAGCGGCACGCCACCCTTCTTCCTGTCACTACCAAAACTCAAACGCGAAACCCTTTAAGTGAAATCTCTTATTCCGATATAATGTTTCGTCCTGGCCTCACCTCCCCCTCCTCTCCTCCATCTCTTCCACCTCATCGTTTTCGCGTTACCTCTCCGTCTCTGCCGTCGCCGCTGCTGTTGCTGCTGCTGCTGCTGCTGCTGTTGCTGCCGCCGCCGCCGCCGTCACCGGTACCGCTGATTAATCCTGTCAAATCCAGAGAGTCGCGATACTAATTTCGAATCAAACGGCACGCCACTCCGCCACTTTGGCGTCGGCTTCAGGGTGAGTCACGAAACGATGATTACGATCTTATGGAAGGCCTAGGAGTCTCAGTTTTCTCCAAATTTGCCGCGTCCTTCTTTTCAATCGTTTTAAACGCCTCGCTCGTCGCGAGCCTTTGATCGAAAATGTCGCTTGTCAATATTACATCGCGAAAAGATTGAAAGACGAAAACTTACATGTGAGATCGCGATAATCGAGCGGCTGCTATTTTTTTTCCATGACGCAGAAAACGTCACGGCGGAAGCGCGCACGAATTCGGAAGCGCCGGAAGGTAGCCCGGTGCATTCCCAGTCGCAACAGCAGTCCTCGCAGCAACAGCCGTCGCAGCAACCCCTTCAGCAGCAACAAGCAGCGGCCCAGCAGTACCGGGAGGCGCAAGTGCCGCGTCCGTCTCAGCAACCGTCGACGCCGGAGAAGCCCGCATGGGGATACGGGCTGGATCTCATCGGTAGCCAGGCGTCGGCTTTCTGGCAAAACTACCAAGGTCAGTCTCTCAACGACCCGCAATTTCACCCTCTCATACGTCGTCGATTCCCACGATGTTTCCACGGAACCGCGGGCGACCCGGAAAAGTAAACAGGCTATGCTTGAGCCACTTGTCGTTAACGGAAGCTCGCCTTATCATTCTCGCTTCCGCTTCTTCCTCTTCCTTTCCGATGCCTCAAAATATTCATCGCGTGTCCTACGTGAATCTGTCAAAGAAAACGGTCAGGAGACAATCGTGCTCCTCGAGTTTCATCGCGTCGAGTTACATTTTCGCAGCGAGAAGAACTCAAAGTCGCGAAAGTTGTTTGACGAGAGAAAATAAAACTGCTCGACAAAGAGCTAGCATGTAAACTACATTGTAAAGTTTACGGTAATTCGAGAAAGTAGCAGTCGCGTGTTGGAAACTTGAAGTCGGGAAGAGGAGAAAAGGCGATGAAGATCCAGCAGCGGGATCCGCTAATTCGAATAATCGCATTCCCGTATTAGGATCCACTCAATTTTTCTGATCTTCCGACCGAGTGCTTTCGATCCTCGATTACCCTGACAAAAAAAAAGAAAAAGAGAGAAAAGAGAAGGGAGGAGATCGACCCCGAGGGCGAGGGAGACGATGGAGCGGAGGTGTGTGTCGTGGTGGTATCGTGCAAAGTAAATTATTCGAAAGATCTCGAGCGAGAGCAATCACGCCGCCGGCAATAACAACCCCGTGCAGGGTGGGAGAGGAGAAGAAGAGAGAGAGAGGGGGGCGGGTGAGGAAGGAACCGAGTTGGCCCTGACGAGGAAACACGAGGTATTTGAATAGGGTCCCGCAGCCACCCGGGCATCATGATGCGGAATCCATTTGCAATAAACAACGGAGATTTAGACGGGGATGACGCGGGAGAGGAGAGACAACGACAAGCGACGCGGTATCGCAAGAGCGAGAGGCCAGGAGGGGTGGCCATCGAGAGGGAACACGGGGAAAGAGGTAGTTCGACGTAACGTCGTCTGAGGTGGGTACTTACGCCACTGAGGGGACCTCGGAGAGGAAAAGGGGGCCGCCGCCGCGTCTTCGAGTCATGCATTCTATACGAACGATGGCTCTCATTCCCATCACCTGGCGACCGATAGAAGAAACACGTCTTTTGCGAAATAATGCGTTATCTGAAAATCGCTTCAACGTGGCTTTGAAAAAAAATTCACATGTTAATCACACATTCAGAGAATGCGTTCGAATCAATTTTTTGAGAATTAGAATTTGTTGCTTCAGCAAAATTAAAAAATCCTCCGTCTGTATTCTAGATACTTGTACCTGCACACAGGTCCTTTCGAGGGAAAACACTTGACGCTCGCAATATCGCATCTCGATCTGCCGGTCAGTCGTACGATTGTTGTCCCGAGTCTCATGTAGCTCATTCGCATGAGCGCCACTGAGTGTAATGCAGAGTTTATGCACATCTCTCGCAAGTAAGGAAGGAGCCGTAATTTCCCCGGCGGCCACCGCGGCTCTCGGTGGCGTTACCTGGTCTCCCTCCTTCTTCCACTCACGTCGTTCCCTCCGCACTTCCCTTAAACCTCCCCCCCTCAGCCCTCTGTACCCCGCCGCCTTTCCCTCGCATTGCTTCGCTCTCTTCTTCTCTTCCTCCCTCTGGCACATACACGCATGCATACAGGACATGCGCATGCACACAGCATGCGCACGTGTACATGTATACGTGTACATGTATGACGCGCGATTCCTCCACGTCCACCATCCGTAGAGTACGACGAAGCACTCCGCCACGCTTTAATATTCAGACTATATGCAATAATTTCGCAGCAACCATAATCTCGCCCCTACCCGTCCCTGCCCTCGCTGCCCCTCCCTTCCGATTTTACAGCACTCTCGCTTTCTCTGTCGCTCCGACACTCTCTTTTGTCCTCCTCCACAAACCATCGTCTTCAGCTTCGCCGTCTCTACCGTTTATTCCCTCCTCCGCCTCGCTCCCCCCTGTATTCCTACCTCTTCCTCCCGCCTCTTCCCCGCGTTCGACCGTGTTTCTTCCACTGCACGTAGAGACATGGCACGTTTGAACACACACCTACGAGAGACTCTGAGATTGCTCCACGGTGGACCTTCATCTTCCCTGCGACCGCAATCATTCTAAATCGCCGCGCGGGCATTAATATTTGATGGACGAAGTCTTGGGGAATTATTCTGAAATGAAAATAATCGCGATCGAGACATCGGGGCGCGCCATTTTTCATTGGTATCTCGCAAGATCAACATCAACATATATAACTACGCTAACATCGTGCTTAAACGACTACGCTCTTTTAGTCTTTACACGCTGCACCCGAGCGCTCCCACGAATGAATTAACCTTGAATGCACCGAGTGATCTACAAACTTAAAAGGAAAAAAAAATATATCGAGCGTTGCGCTGAAGAGAAGTAAAAAGTTTTAAGCGACAGTCTCGCAAATCGAGCGTGTCGCCTCGGGAAGAAAAATAACGATGACGACGACGACGACGACGACGACGACGACGGCGATGTACGCGGTTCTGTTGAACGCCAGATTATTTCCAGCTTTCCGGCCGCCAACGCGGCCGAGAAAATGCGAGCGTCGCACCTGTGCGTACACGTGCGTAGACCATTACGCGAGAGACAATAACCCCCGTGTGCAAGAGTGATAAAGCGTGACGCGTGTGTACGAGCAATATAAAGGAAGCGTCGACGTGGGCGGCAGGTTGGTAGGGCTGGAGTTCGAAAACGTCCCTCTCGCCCTGAATACATCCACGAGGCACGACGACGTGGTTTTCCGGCGAACAAGCCGGGACAGGAGGAATCAGGAAGGCTGATGGGAAGCAGGGGGAGCGGACAGACTTTCTATCTGTTAGTTTGCGTGGCTGTAGCCGAGTAGGTAGGTGTTGTCAGGAATATTGGGGTTGCTTTAAGACTCTCCCCGCGCGGCGATTACGAGTTACGACTTCGTTGGGGAGTTTTCTTCTGCTTTCTTCTGCATTCTACGGAATGATGAATAAACAAATATGTATAAATCTCGGGGAGACGTGGCTCAGGTTTTTCGAATCGTTGTAATCGACTTGAATATTTCGAAAAGAAGCGAAATAACTGTCGATGTTGTTTTCCGAACCCCTTAAATTCGCCGTGTGTATACAAAGAGAGACCGAGAGAGAAGTCGGACTTGTGATTTTGCGTTGCCGCAGGCGCCGATTGGAAGGCGCGCGGATTGCGAGGGGATTAAATTCGTTATTGGAGAGCTGCGACGCGAATGGCGCACTGAAGAGAGAGATTTATGCGCGGGAAAAAGAACAATTACCGAGTGAATCGATCGTCCTCGATATAGCCTGTTTTTTTTTCAAACAATATTGACGACGTCGCTGAAGCAGACTTCATTGACAAGTCGACCGAACCGCGCATTAACGTCACGTTTATATCGCTTCTTGTCGCCAAACTTGTACCCTTCCTCGAGAGACAAAGGGAAGAATTACATTCGCATAATAGTGCGATTTCGTCATCTGTAGAGAAGAGGAAAGCAGAAACAAGTGGGCAGAAAAGTTGAGAGAGAAGAAGGTTAGCAGATTTGCAGCCAACGGAAATTTGAAATTATAAAAGTCGCGCAAGAGATACGAGAGCGGGGGAGAGAGGTCTGGAGATTCCTCTCCTCCTTCTCTATTCTCTCCTCTCGGTTCTTTGGCTTTTTGTGTCTCCGCGCGGCTCCTTGATTCATACAATTTCACGGTCGGCTTGACGCTCAAGCGCCTATCCCCACCTTTATTCGCATCTTTCGTTCACCCTCCTCCCCATATTTTGCTCTCTATCTCTTCCCTCTGCCCCTATCCCGTCTGTTGCCGGTGCTCCTCTCCGCCCTTCGAACCTCGTCTGCTTTACATAAAGATCAGAGCATTAAAAACGCGATGCTACACGAAATCAACCCTCTAGGTGCCCCCACGTCCATCCCCGTTCCTCGCGCTCCATATCATTTTTTGCTCGCAGAACGTCGCTAACCCTCGGGCCCCGATCCTCGAGAGCGAAAGCATTCAGCCAATTACCATCGCTTCGATGTGATACTTAAATTGCTTTTTTCGCCGCTCGCGCAAGAACGAAACATGTCGAGTACACTTGATCACGTTGACGGTTATATCCGATATCCGGCGCCGCTGCGGCAAACCCGGTTAATTCCCAAGGACGTCGTCCTCGGGCGAATTCGCGAGAGAGGAAATCTCTCTCTTTTACGCTGCGTGAACGCAAAAACTGTCGACGGGATGTGGACCGCGAGAGTGCTTATCAATCGCGTTATTGGCCTTCTTCGTGGAATCCCATCCAACCGGGATCGGTAGACGTAATAATGAAGTTCATACGAGCGGCACCATGTATCCTCGATCCCGGGCGAACAATGCGCCAGAGTTTTTCCAGGTTCTTGCGAGACTCCCGAGATCGCGCCTTCTCTCGCATTCTCGTCCTGTCCTCGGTTTCGATTCGGTTCGTTTTCTTCTTCTACCCGGGAGAGAGGCAAGGTGGCTTCTCCTCGCGGCTGTATTGTGCCAGAGTTAATTACGTGCGGATAAATGCGGAGTCATAGAGGGGGCGAGCCACCCGGGGCCCTTCTTCTTTTTCAGCGGACGTCTTTTTTAGAGGCCCTTGCCTCGCGTCGCGTCGCGCCGCCACCTCTCTCCCTCTCTCTCCCTTCTCCAAAAAGATGGGCCGATATAGTGGCACACAATACGAACCGTTTAGGGCCCCGGACGGTGAGCCTCGTATAGACTCGGTCTGAAATTGTTTTCATTGTCCGGGCGATTTGTCAGGGTGTGTAAGACGGTAGCGAAACTATTAGCGGCTCATTCTTCCTGGACTCTCGAGATGCACTCTCCGCAAAATTCCCCGAGATCGAGCGACGAGCTCGCTTCTTTCTTCATTCGATACGCTGAGTGCGCAACGATATCCGCGAGAAATCGCGAATCCGGATTTCCAAGTCGTTGTCGCAGCGCGCACGTCACTTTCTTACATCGATGAACCAGCAGACAATACGATGACGAGTATCCTCCAAGTTATTAGAAGAAAACACAATGGCGTGAACCTTTCCAAAAAAAAGACTCGTACAATCAATCGAATCACTTTTTGCAGCCTTTGCAGCTTTTGCGAAAGGGCATATTCGTAATCATTCATTTTGAGTGAGGCAAGAAAGTTTTCTTAAATCGTGTCGAAGGTGTCTTCCCTTCTTCACCCTTCTTCGTTGAACGAGCGAGCGGGCGGTTATATCTGGAGCAGTTAAATTGTCATTTGGATATCAAAGGGACGCGACACCCCGCGCGCGGATAAGGGCGCGAGAGGTAATTTGGCTCAGCGAAACGCAAACATTGCCCCAAAGTCGTGGAATATAACGGCCCTGACGAACGCACGAATTCACACCCACGTGCCACGAAACAGCCCTCAGCTATTGTTGCTCAAAGCATAATGGAATCTCGGCCCCGCCGTCTCTAGTCCCGGTACAGGCGGTAAAGATGGAGCGTGATAGAGACAGAGAGAGATACAGGGAAGGAAAGAAGGAGAGAGCACCTCGCCGATGCCGACTTCTCTCGCACGTTCGCGCGCTGGTTAACCGGGACTTAATGGCCTCGCAATTGGATTTTACCATTGCTCTTTGCCCAAGGAGGCGCCATTTCACGCTTACCGATCAGATTCTCGTCCCTTCGTCGCGCCACGTGATGTTCGTCATCGTCCTTCCGCTTAATCCTCCGCTTTCGTGATTTTCATAACAATCGACCAACAGATTGCGAAAGTTTCCTTTTTCTTAGGAAGATAATTAAAAATAAAACAATATTTAATCGAAACGTCAATTAGACATTTCGATTATCAGGATGTAACTTTTTCTCTTCGACGCAGGATCTTAATAATTTCGATTTCATCAGTATCTATTGCGCAAATCGTTTGAAAGGACGGAAGGAGACGCGTGTGCCCGGTTAATTCGACGCGATATCATTAAAGGGACATTTTCCAGTTTTCACCCTAATCCTTGCGAAATTCAGTGAGCAAACCCGCGGCCCTTTCACGCCTGCCTTCGTGCGTTATCCGGCTCGTCCCTTTTCCTCTCCCCCTGTTGCGCGCGATTGGCGGTAGCTGCCGGTTTTGCACTAATTACCGCTTCGTTTCATCCTTGGCGCGCGTGGTTCACGCCTCGTCGAATCCGCCGCGTCGTTCCCGGGTCCGTGTGCGTTGCTGCGAGAGCCGACAGACTTCTCTCTCCTCGAGGCGATACCTTCGATACAACCGGGGCAGCGGAGCGCGTTATCTGAACGCCGATATTAATCTTGGGCCGCGAGAACGCTAGTGAGATCGTATTATCCGCGTAGATTACATAGTATTGCCTTATGTAGACTACATTATAAATGCCTTGCCACACATGTATACACATATATTTATCTCTCTCTCTCTCTTGCTCTGTGATGTTTGGTCTGTCAATTTTGTTTCTCCTTTTTTGTCGCAGAATCACTGGTACAGGAACTCGAGCTGGAGAGAAAATCGCGGCAGCACCAAGCGGCCGAGAGGGACCAAGTCAAGTCTCCTCTTCAAGGTGCGTTTAGCAAAAACACGAAATAGCTATCGCTATCGTATACGCGTACGTACTTCATAGAGTATATAAGATTCTAAAATAACAAGTTTTATGCATTCCACTCTCCTTTCTTGTGCCATTGCGTCGGCAAACTTTACGACGATACATCTCTTTCTCAAGTTCCTCGCATTCGTCGAGCGCGGGTTTTCGTGCGGCGCGCATAGAGCGATTTCTTGCTATACGGAATAAAGTTCGGATCTTTAATTAGAAACTCTTCAGAGGCGGTCGCGTCCCTCTCGGAGAGGGGTGGGTGAGACGGCGGTTCTTGCAAAGGCGTCAGCGGCATAGCCCCGGCATATTCGAAACTTGGCCTCGCTCTCCTCCGCGGAAACTTGTCCGAAGGAAGTTTCCAACTCGCGCAAAAACTATATCCGTAGCGCGATTTCGATGCTCCAAGGCCCCGGCCGGCGTGACGTTGCACGTAAATAATCGTTTTTCGCCCGTCCGCCCGCCCACCCTCTCGGGGGCTCCCGAAAGGAATTAACAAGTCCGCTCTTAATTGGCAACGTCCTTGCAAAATCAACTCCCACGTCTTGGTAAGGAAGCGCTTTTTATCGACGATAAAATGTTATTCAGAGATTTGTCGTGAAAGAAATAAAATAACGAGAAGTAGCATCCCCGTAAAAATTATAATTATCAACTCTTATTAAAAGTTTGACAATTGAATATAATAATAATCGTATCGCCGCGGATCGCGTCTAAAGATTTTTTCCATAGAATATTTAGCGGCTACTGGAAAAAAGGAATAAATTTATTATTAAAACGCGCATGTTGAATGAAACAGAATGATGAAAGGATTAGGGCGGGCAGATTGAAACGGTCGGGATGATAGTGGGCGCGGAGAGACGAAAGTAAACCGAATCACGCGGACTATTAACGTATAGTGATTTTCAATCATAAGCGACAGTTCGATAAAAAGTAGAGTGGCGGCTCGATCACAAAGGGCCGCGCTGAGGCCGATGACTCGGCCGGTCTCGTATTTACGAACGTGTGCGTACGCGGATAGGGCCCCGACTCCCTTTCTCTTTCACCCTTCTTCTCGACTCGGTTCGTCCATCTCTTCATCCACCTTTCGCGTTCGTCTATGGTCTCGAGAGCCAACGATAATTAGTGAGCGGCGCCTTCCTCCGAATGAACCATCATCGAATGACCCAGCTGGTCCACCTTCGCCGCTGCAATCACCGAATCTCTCCGTAGCAGAATTACGCCCACGTCCATTCATCTCCCGCACGCATCTTCATCCGCTCCTGTCTCTCTCTCCTATTCCCACCAAGACTCGCGACGCTCATGCCATTGTTGCAAGATCTAAATTTAGCATCAAGTAGTAGCGACTGTTTTATTCTTCATTGCTGTTGCATCGAGCTGCGCGATGTTTCATATTCGACAAGTCAAACTTATGATCTTGCGATATAAAGCTAATCGAAGCTATTGCTCGCACAGACTCGAAAGTGCACCTGCGATCGCTTCTGTTCCAGAATCGCGAACGGGTTACTACAAGAACTCCGTTCTGTTTACGAGCGCGACCTAGAAGAGGCCGGACGAGGGCAGGCGAGGGCAGCAGGCAGAGCGTGCAGCGAGCAGCCGAAGCGAGTGATCGATCGGACGACGAGAAGGAAGTGACGATTCGAAGCTACGGGAGGGACGAGCGAAGCTGCGCAACGAGAAAATCTTCGCAGGAAGAACCGTGATGGTAGACCTGATGGTGGAAACCCGCGCGGAAGACGATTCTCCGAATGTCGCGCGAGTGCCCGCGGTGATTCGCGGATCGGCCAACAGTGCGAACAATGCCGAGCGTATCGAGAGAGGCTACGAGAGTATCTTGCATCGTCGGAAGACGCGTAAGTTTCACGCGAACGCGATCGACGAGCGATTCCGACGAACGATAAGCGAGCGCTTTCGCACACTTGTATAGAGCTACGATTAGAGCGACGTCGAAAGGGGCGCTCGAGATTAAGCGGGGCCCTCGAATCGAGATCGGTCCGGCAAAATCCACGGTATCCTAACGATAAGAAGGACGCGGACCGATCGCACACATATCAACGGACGCGATATTTTCGCCACGCTTCCCGATTCGCGTTCGCGACGATCGCGTCGTTCGTTTGATTGACGACGACAAATAGAGATATTCTCTAATGTACGTATCATCGATTATATCCGTGGGTGATGACCGAACACATCGCGATGTCTCGCGATACCGAGACGATCGCGGATCGTAGGCGGGACAGTAAGAGAAAGCGAGAGCGAAAAAAGAGAGAGAGAGAGAGAGAGCGAGCGATTAACGGAACGAGAGAATGAGAGAGGCGGATGAGAGGAAGAGAAAAGAGGCATATTTCTAAAGACTGCTGGAGAGTGCGTGCGCGCGTGCATGCGTTCCTAGAGGTACCTATCTCCTAATTATCGAGCGAATTAATTAGCTAATCGTTTTTAAGAGATTCCGGGCGATCGGACGCGCCGATATTTCGAGTATTATTATCATTATTAATATTATTATACGTCGTCGCGGCGACGCGGGGCCCAATCCGATCGCCACATGCGAAACGAACATCGAGTCGCGGATCTTCTCATCGCGATAACCGGCTTCGATGATACCGATGTGGATCGTTGCGCTTGTAACGCGTGGATCGAGGCGGACATCGCGATGATTTTCGAAAACGCCGATCTCTCGTCGGACGAAGGCGCGAAAATGTGCCGTCTTTTTGTAAAATGCGCGCAAGAGCGCGAAAAATAACGTCTCTTCTAGATTCGGCACGGGAGAAGTGAAATCTCTTCGAGATTAGAACTGCGACTCGAGCATTGTATCATAGAAAAACGAGAGAAAGGAAGAGAGAGAGAGAAAGGGAGAGAGAGAGAGAAAGAATGATGTATGAAAAAATGAGCGAGTAAATGAAAGAGAGAAAGAGAGAACGCGAGCGATAGGTATAGGAAGATCGCGAGGGAGAGAAAGAGAGGGAGAAAATGTGAGCGGAAGATTAAGAGAGAAAGGAAGAGAGAATGATGAAAACGGAAACACAACGGAGAGTTCTCTCCTAGCGTCTTATAAATCGTAACAACACCTTATTTATATAAATAACTTAGTTACTACCGAAACAAGTAAGTCTAATCCATATTGCGTGTGTCCCGCGTTTGCGTTGACCGCCCGAGAATCCGGTGAAATATCTCTCGGCACAATTCTCGTGCGCGATGATATACAGAGAGAGAGAGAGAAAAACAAGGAAAAGTCAACGGGAGAGAAGAAAAGGACACTTTAATAGATCTGGCGAGCGCATCGATGCAATGAAAAGAAAAGGCGCCGAGAATATTTCCCCGGAACGAGGCGGTCCCCGTATTTAAGATCCATGTACAAAGTCTTTTGCCGTAAGGTTCTTGTGTTGTAAAGTTCACATAATCATAGTGTCTAGTATCGTACCAGCTAAAGCCCGTTAAGACGATGCTAAACGTAGAGAAACGAAAATTTAACCACCGATAGCTGATCTGTATTTGCCATCGCTACCGATTGGGGTAAGGGAGGAAGTCAAGGGGGTTGACACGTTCGAGTAACCTTCTTTTTCACGATCAAGGATCGCTGAACCGTCACGATCGGCAAAGCCGAGAACTTTGCCGACGCCAAATAGTACAAATTAAATTTCGAGGACAGAGAGCGATCGATCGAACCGGTTTCTCGCGCCAGACGAAGCTACATCGACGCTATCACGCACAAACCACTGCTGTAGATATGTAAGACCCGGAAATAATAGGGAGTGTCTCCAAAATTGTTTAGTTTTTCGGCTCAACAAGATGAAACGTCGAAATAATTGCTGAATGGCGATTCTTGATCGAGGAAAAAACGTTACCAGATTGAGGATGATAATAAAGGCGAGAATAAAAGGTGGCGTGTATGAAGAAGGGAAGAGCGTGACGGGACAGGAATGGGGGGGGGGAGAGGGGAGAGGGGGAGAAACACCGTCGTCGCCATTGCGAGTCACGGCGACGGCGACTAGCGACGCCGATTTCGCAACCGGACTTATACAATCTAGTATCTCGAGGCAAGAAGTGTATTCATTGTAATTCAGCATTATTACCTATAAATAAATAGTTGTTATTGTAAGTCGGATTTTCCTCATTCACTCATTATCACGCATTTCCTCAACGTCCTAAAAGATGCCAATCGTCTTAAAAGGTGAGACAAAGTGTCCAGATTTCAATCTTGAGGTATTAATTTTTCTTCCACGTTATATTTGTTTCATAAAGTCTTTGTTGAAAAAAAACAAGAGAAGAGATTTCTCTCCCCTAAATTTTTTAACCATGGAAAAGATCTCCATGGCTAATGGATCAAAGCTTTCATCTTTTCAGTTCGTCGAAGCGCGTAAAGCGTACGCGTTTTTCGCTTCGTACGCATGTATGTGTACATGTCAGATCTTTTTTCTCGAAAATAAGTAAATTATGCAATTTAAAAAAAATAATAAAAACGATGAAGCAATCATTCAAGGTATGAATAAAAATTTATTCTACGTCCGACATCTTCGCCGACGGAAGAGCGAAACAGGTCTAAAGAAAGGTATGAAAAGCACGATGTGTGTATTCCTATCAATTTAATTCCGTAACGATCCAAGGCATGCAACGATAGCCCATTGGTCGAGGCAAGCTCCACCCTTTCTCGATACAAGGAATTTATTTTAATAATAATATATATATGCACTACGCGATATATAATCTATTCGAGATATCAAAGCCGGGGGCTTCTTAATTGAATCAGTTGTACGGATCGAAATCCCGCTGCATCAGTCTCAATTATTCATTTCAGGCACGTTAATTAGATATTGTCATTTCGTTGAAAGTAGCGAATAAAATCGAATAGCCTATTCCAAAGCTGAAACTCGAAGCTAATTGTACGGAATATATCCAATTAAAGATTTATAAAGATAATCTGATTGATCAGTTAAATCGAATCAGTTGCATTATTTTTTACTCGAGAAAGTCATCAATCTATAAAAAAAACGTGACATGTTTATATGTTTCTTGTCTTTATATATATTTTAAATATTTTCAACCTTGTACAAACTTCAAGAAAGATTTTCTTTTTTCGCAATCAAAGGTGCAGCGATAATACCTGTCTTTTAGACGTTGATCAGATCGCATCGTACTTGTGCGTAAGAAGGTGAAGCCAGAGGGCTACGTTTCGATGCAAATGAAGGGCTTGACTCTTGTCGCCGAGGATTGACGAGCCCTCTTTCACGAGCGTCTGTGCCCCGTCGTTTCTCCCTCCTACACCGCCATTCGACGACCCGAAATCATAAAGATAACCGAATTGCTCCGACCGGGTACTTTTATTCCGAGGACATATTGCCCGACAATCATTCCGGCATTTGCATAATTATCGAATAAAACGGGACTGCGCGCGAAAGCGGGGGCGAGACCCCCGGGGCCGTGTCTAATGCTCTCCTTCGCCGCGAATACGCCTAATTTCGTGCCCTCCAACTTTTTTTCAACAAGCTTCTCTTCGAGGGTCGTGTTCCTTTCTTCACCCTTCGGGTGCATGCTTTCGCGTTTTAGCGTCTTTATCTCGGGAAAGGCTCGTTCTCCCTGTCGTTCCTCCACGAGAAATAACGTTTCGTCTGTCTTCCCGTCGCGAGCGATTAGCTTAATTCGTCCGGCAGAAATGGCAGAGTCCCTTCTAATTAGAATTGCAACGATTGACGTTCTCTTTATGACTCTTGTACAGACGATATTTTCTGAGCGGTATTATATTAGAATGATTAGATGATTTTTTATCTAAAAAAATTAAATGAAATAAATGGAGTCAATTATTTCGGGCATATTTTAAGTACTTGTAGTATTTTAGTGACAAATTCTGCTCGTAATTTTGTTGGCGTGGACCTATAACATTGCTTACAATCGCCAGGAAACGCTTTATTCGCGAATGTATTATAATTATGAATTACATGAAATGTATAGAATATTACTGTTACTTGATTAAATTTCTTCCTAGTAAAAATTCAAAAGACAAGTAAAAAGAATCAAACTTGCAAAAAAAAATTGAATTTTTTGTCATTTAAATTTTCCTTCAACGCGCTGCGAAGAATCGAAAAATTCTTTTTTATTACTCGATAATGTTGTACATTTTAATTAACATCTTACGACGTCTGCGTCGCAAATATCGCCCAAGTCCCGCGGGATTTTTCGCAGCTATGTTTTTACCTATTTTATTTTCCGGCTTGTCTTTTCGTCAAGATGTCAACGCGGTTAACGAGGAGAGTTAAGCGAAGCAAAACAAGGCATTTTTGTCAGCGACGGCTCTGGGACCCTCGCAACATCCTCGAATTATGCTAAACGCTCTTACCGAACCTCTGGCGCGTCCGCCCCGAAGAGACGATCGTACCTCACGAACCAATGGGGACGTTGAGGCAAAAATGAAGCACAAATTCGCGGGACAAAAGCGAGAGCCGTCCGTCGTCCTTCTCCGAAGATATATAAAATAAATTTCCATATTTTTATAGTATCGAAAATTCCGAGCTCGCTAAAATTACACCTCAATAGGATCTGAATAATCGTCAAAATACATCTCGTTAACATTAACTTCTGGCCACGTTTTCGACCAAACTATCTGAAAAACATCTCGCGTATCCGCGAAAATGAGAATTTTCAAGAATAATACTTTGACGGGAATCGGGGATACAATGGCGTGCGACGCGTACGAGGTAAAACACACACTTTGTAACGTCAAGCTGTGAAGGGCGGCAGAATAGCCGGTGTTGTTGCCCCGGCGATGCCTCGCGTTGCGGCGCACAAGGAGCCGAGCGCCTCTCGCCCGATAGCCTTAAGTGCCGTATCTAAGTGGGAGGCGAGCAAAAAATCTCAAAGGAGTTAATTTACGCTTCCGCGAAGAGACTAAATGCAAAAACGGGACGGAGGAGAGCGAGCGCGTGTAACGGGGCGATGGGACGGCGGCGGGGCTTCGATTCTCTTTTGCACGAGCATGAAACCAGTAATCAGAGTGTCGGGACGGACGAGATGAATCGTCCCCCGTGTACGCGGGACTCTCGTGTCACGATGAACTCGGTGCTGAACTACGAGGGGACAACGTGACTTCGGGCGGCATCGACGCTCGCGACGCCGAGATAAATCCTTCGATAATTCGATACCTCGTTACAAGATTCGCGTCTTCACGCCTCGCATATTCATCCCGAAGCGCGAGTCTCGCGAGATCCGGATGAAAATTAGGCGGATTAAAAAAACTACTTTCCTTCGGGCGTACTATCTAAGATGATCTTGTCTTGTCATCTACCGAATCCTTCGTTTTTCGCTGGTTTACGATGCAAGCCACGTGCTGTGCAAAAGGGAAAAGAACTGGTCGTGTTGTTTGGAATGAGGATGAAGATTTGACGCGCGTGCAGATATTCCGTCTTCGATAGGTCTTCTCGCGCGATTGGTTCGGACCCATGGACGCATAATTACACCCTTGCGCGTCGAAAGAGCTAGAGAGAGAGAGGAAAGTGGAGACGAGAGTACGGCACCGTCCATGTTCGACACTTCCGAGCAGACGCAAGGAATTTCGTAGTTTGATTTACAGCTGGCCGGATCCCGCCGTCGTCCATCGAGGAGTCCGTTTTGATTGCGCTTCTCTCTAATGGAGGGTAAACGCTAGGACGTTCATGAATTTGTATTAGAGAATTGGTTCCGAGAGCCCCGATTCTCTCTTGCCCGGGAACGATCCTCTTATACTGACGGAGTTTCGCCGAAACTTCGTGCCCAGGAAACCGCGGAGACCTTGACGGAACCGTTAAATGGCCAAGGGGGAAGCACTTTTCGCCGTCAATTCGGTACCTGAGTATCGGATAATTATTCAGCTCTCATCTCATCGGCACATTTATTTTTTTCGCGAGTGTCTGCTTATATCCCGATTATCTTGAGCTATCGAATCGAAAGTTTGAAGGAAATCATAGACTTTTTCGTTTAAAAATAAATGTATTTTGCTACAAAACTATAACAATAATTTATATCCATAATAAACGATATAAAAATTAATTAATAATGAAGATGATAAACTCTGATTAGGCTTCCAACGAAAATTCCATTGCTTGCAGTTTCTCTGAAAAAATTATTACACTTTGTTATTTAGAATTTTTGTGCCTGAAATATAAAATATTGTAGAGATATCTGAGAGAGAAATTTTGGACGGCATGTCTCCAAGAAGGATTAATTTTCTGGAACAAGGACCGCATCGGAAACACATAAGATGCTCTCCCGGGACCATCGTATCGCTAATCTGTTTAAATAACGAAACATCCCTCCCTTAGGGGGGTGTTCACGGGCAGAAAGGACCCGCCGAGGGGTGGAGATGGCGGCGGGACGAGGGAGAGAGGCGGGTAAACGAAAATCAATGCATCCGACACCGAGCGAGGAACGTCGTTTCGCCTATCTAATGAAACGTACAACGTACTCGAGACTCTCAAGTTCCTTCGCTTCTCGATATATTCCTCCCCTAAAACTTTCCTCACGATCTTTGCTCATCCGAATTCCTTGTCAAGTTAAAATTTAATGAGACTTTTAATACAATTTTAATTTTAACGCTTACTTTTGTTTACATGTGTGTGTGTGTCCTCTATTATCATGCTAAGTAAATATATAAATATATATTTAATAATTATAAATAGATATATGCACGAATAAAATGTTTGTGTCTTAAAAAATTACTTTTACATAGTAAAGGTGACTTATAATTATGAAATTTCCCACGTAATTTTGTATGCGAGCGTAACGTCGCTGTACCATGACTAACAGTGCGACTCTACGATGAGATAAATTCCTTAGAGTCCTGTTCCTTGGAGCGCAGGGTGCGGCATTCGCGATACGAAAGCGTATAGAAATGGCACACATGCGCGTGCACGGGTCTTATGCTAGAAGAACGCTCGCTAAACTAACTCGTTTGGAATGCGGCACGAGGGCGGGATGGCAATGCAAATTTATTCAAAACTCGAAAGAGCCCTCGGCTCGATCCACATCCCCCTGTTCCCCACATGTCTCTCCCGATTCCAGTCCTCCTCTCTTCTCTGTCTCCTTCTCCTTCTCTTTCCCGTCGTCTTTGCCCTTCCGGGGAAGATGCCCGCGGTTACAGGAGTGCTCGGTTCACCGCGAAAAACGGCTGATTATACGCCAGAAAATTCGGCACTCCGACGATTCGTTCCGATCGACCGTTGAGATCTCGTTGCGAGGGCCCTCACCCGGGGTAACAAAGAGCGCGTTATCGAATCGCGAATTGAAGGGAGGCGCAACGGGTGCCGTGAAGCATCCGAGGAATACACTCGCGCGGAGAAGCGGTAATCATATCGACGGACTTTGTAATCGCGTCTCGAAATGACCGTAACCGCGACTTTCGCCGTCGTAACAGGCGAGAAAAATGAGATAAGAGCGGAAGGTCGGGGCCGATACACGAGGAGAGACTCGCCCGCTGGAAGTGAGTTTCTCACGGAAGAGATTTTTCCGTCTCTGCCCCCGATTAAGCGCCGACCACATCCGGCGATCGTTACCAAGCCGCACACTCATCAATCGCGAGGCATTCTCGCGTGTAACTCTCGGCTCGAAACACGACCCGGCAAATGAAGAAGAAGAAGAGGCGCAAGAAGAGGCGCCCGCCTTGTCAAGGTCTCCGGGGCGCCACCGAGGGAAAAAAACGGCGCGATCGCCGTCGAGGACGACGTCGTCGTCGTACATCGCGTAATAAACGATCGGCGAGTCGTTTAGCGTATCTTGCACGCGCGAAAGGAACGAGAGGAAAAAAGAAACGAGTCCAAATCCCTCTCGCTTCTCGATAATTCCCGCAGCCCATTTTGCTGCCAATCATATGGCCGCGGCGCGCGATATCCGTTCTCTCTCGCAAGCCGCGTGCGTGAAAAGGTATAATGCATCTAATTACCGCGAAAAGTACCCGCGCGCGTCACGGGGAATAAATGTTAATGCCCGCTTTTCATTAGTTTCCTAATTATTTTCTCAGCCTTCTCGGGTCTGATTGGCGCGTCATGCGAACGCGACGTGAACCGAAAACTCGTCGAATCGGAGAATATGCAAAGATCGCACGAACGCGGGATTCTCTCGCCAGGCAATTTCCACTCGTAATTCGTAAGGGGCTCTAATCGTCGTTCGTAGATTAACGTAAGTCACGAGAGTCTTTCTCGAATGAGAGAAGAGGCCTAGATCTATAGCTCTGCTTCCTTTCATCTCCTGGTAATTGAAATGCTCGGTTCATTCGCACCATTAACGCACAACGAGCATTACACTACAATTAAGACGGCGGACGAGTCTCACGATCCGCTACTGATTTTGTGGGCTAGATAAAAATCCATGCTACATTTACTTTGTGCGTTTCCTTCCTCGATGCCTAATTATTTTCCTCCATTTCAGAAATTAATTCCATTTATCGCAAGATATTCAGA
This sequence comes from Camponotus vicinus, assembly GCF_025532165.1. Lineage (NCBI taxonomy): Eukaryota > Metazoa > Arthropoda > Insecta > Hymenoptera > Formicidae > Camponotus > Camponotus vicinus. The sequence goes on from NW_028141980.1 coordinate 10,334,554, forward strand.
GTAGGCGCTATAGATAATAATACACATTTGCCGGATTTTTCATGCGACTCGATGTGCACGCCTATACTTTACCGTTCCCAATTGCAACACCATCGCCTCTCTTTCTCTCTTCCATCTTCCTCTCTCGACTGAAGACTGTATGCAAGGTTACTACAACTCGTTAGTATTCAATTTATTAGCGTGTGCGCAGCGTCGTGAGGAGGCGTCGGCCGGATTATACGTCGAAGCTGCTGCTTTTCTCCGCTACGATTCCGATGCGATGCAAAATCCTCGTGATGCGGGAACGACTCGTCCTTCGATCGCGAATAACGAGAAACAAATTTATCTCATCCGATTTAAATCTCGAGGCTCTAATATTGAAATTATAAAGTAAACGAGCGACGTTATCGGTACATTTTAATCCAAAGTCGATAATTAAAAATTTCCGGGCATTGGAAGCAAGGTAGTAATCGATATTAATAACGATCAAACAAGGAAAGATGCCGCGCGCACGTAACAATCTGTCATCAGGAATCGCGGAAGCGAGTTAAGCATCGTCGACCAACGATCGACCCGTGTCAAACGAGCGGGCAACGGCGGACGATGTCGTCCGATCGCGCTTCTTCCGCGTATATATATATATATGTGCGCGTGTGTGTCGGGTGAGCCGCGCGGGAGGGACAAGGAGTCCAGGTGATCTACGAGAGAGTTATACCGTAATGGAATAACCACAGGGACGACGAGTAATTGTAAGAATTAACTAATAACACGGCAGCGAAGTAGGGTCGTGCGAACCCGGCATCCCCGGGGCCCGTAACCTGTCATTCCTCGATCCCTCCTCCTCGCCATCCAAAGGGATCTATCAATTACTTCGCTCCCAAGTGGAGATCCTAGATCGGACAATAGAATTGGGCCCCGTTTCTCGATGGATTCCCCGCATTGGTACTCGCGTCGCGTCGACTCCTCTGGCCCCACCGGGCGGATTTGCATGTGCAATTAAAGCGGCTCGACTTTCGCGTCGGATCGCTGCACCGCGCGCGAGTCCTTCCATCCGCGAAATTACAAGCAAGCTCAAACCTTGGGCGTTCCACTTGGATCGCACCGGCAGCGTGAGAAGTCGACAACACGCAGAATCTCCCCGAGATATTGTTCTCCACACCGCCGTGAAATAACGACGATAAATGATTCGTTTCTCGAGAGAACGCGCAATTGGCCTTATTTCCTAATATATATTTTCATCGAAGATAATGCGCGCGCTTAATTTTAATTCGTTCTCCAATCTTATTCATCCGTCGTAAACAATGTTGCGCGATATTATTTTGCCGGGCTTTTTCTTCTTTTTAATTACCGACATTGGGCGCGCGAGAATGCGCCTTTCACTCGAATGCTACGCGAGTCGCGCGTACAGTGAAAAAAAAAACACAAAAAAAAAGAGTGGTAGGGACCGCTCGTGCATGGTCCGGGCTCGGTACAAAGCCAAAAAGTGACTTACCGGCGGAACGTTGAAATTCCATTCGCGTGGCCGCTATCGCTGCGGGCTTTTCGCGCACCAACGTTTTTAAGCCGACAATTCGCCCTCCGCGCGCGCGCTGCCATACGACGTGTCATTTAATTTCCGCAATAACGCTTTTGTTACCGATTAAAAACAGAAAGAGGTACGAGGCACGATGAGAAAGAGACCATCGGGCGCGCGTGGAGAGCGCGGAACGAGGCGGAATACGAGGATAAGAGAGAGAGAGAGAGAGAGAGAGAGAGAGAGAGAGAGAGAGAGAGACGGGAGAGCCGGAGGGGGTGAGTACGAATGGGATGGAGGGACACGAGAGACGGAGAGGAAAAAACGAACGGCGAGCATTGTTTCGCGCGTCCATCCGCCACGGGGCCCCGGTCCGTCGCGGCTAAATGCCGTGAAATTGTCATCCTACAGTCACAAAGGGAATTCACTCTCGCAACCGGTGAAATATAAACGCGTTTTTCCAGCCGGCCGTTTTTCCACTCCGATTGTTTTTTGGGCCGGATTATTGTTTTCCGTCAAGCGCAACCTCGCCGACTATTATTTCGCCAACAACGACGAGATCGCTCGTTATTATTAGCGCGGACGCGGGGCCGAGAGCGGGGCAGTTTTATTCGAGCTACGGTGGCGAAATGAAATAAGGGAAGGGGGCGGGAGGGATCTCCCCCGACACAAAGGTACGCCTATGATTTATATGATCGAACGGGAGATCGATCTCGCGCCAGAGGAGAGATTGCGGAATAATTTTTTATTTCATACTAAAAATGAGGAACGCAATGAGGGATGGAGAGAGGAAGGCGGCGGAGGGAGACGAACGAGGGAGCCGAGGCACGGCAATTTTGGTCGCGCGGCGCGATCGATCGCGCGACGACGTGCAGATAATTCTTTTCTCTAGACCGCCTGTGGAAAAATTCGCGGCCACGGAACGTGCCGTTCCCGAAGCGAATTAAAAGATTATCCGTGTGGCTGCGGGCGAGCGAGCGGCGCGGCCGCTTGAAATTGCTCCTTCATTTCTGGAGCAATGCACGCGAACCTTTCAATCTCGATTCGAGTCGAGAGAGCGCACGATCGATTAGGGAATTTCGAAGCCCGAGACGACGTGTCCCTCGGGTCCGCTTAACCCCCTGCTCGTCGACCCTCCGTCCTCCACCCCCTTTCCCCGTACGCCCCCGCGTTCGCCCACCTCTCCCGTTTCCCCCGACTAGGAAATTCAACCGTGCGTGATCCGATGGAGTCTCTCTCCTCGCCCTACGTCCTTCGCTCCCCGCCGTCGTTGATGTAATATTGGAAAATAATGCACTGCCGAGTCGCGCGCGGCAGATTTCACAGAAATCGGCGCCCTTCGCTCGATTCAACGATACCTCGCTCGAGGGATAATCAGACGAATAAAATGAAACTCATTTTATATAAATTAAATTATTTCATTTTATTTTATTGATATAAAATAAGAGAGAAATGTAAGAAAATGCATTGAAGGACGAGATTCGAGGAGGAGCGAGAAAGAGATATGAAAGCTGATTATGCGGAAATAATCTTTTCCGCGTTTCCGCTAAATTTCTCCCGCGTCGAGGTGTTCGTCCTCAATGGCCGGCTCCTACACCGGAGACGCGTTAAGACGATATCGCGGCGTGTATACGCACGGACGATGAAAACCCAAGGGCAATTAAAGGAGGAGCTTAACAAGCTGGAATCACTATCGTTTCCTCTGCATCTACTCGCGTTGAAAAGATCCACCGCGTAATAAGGTACACACATCCAACGTCCGCCACCGCGCATCCAAAGTGCATACTTAGGTAGCGTAATACGCGCGTGTGCAGTATCGCCGACAATTAGGTCGATTCCTCTCCGGTTCGGCGGCGCCTATTTAAATGCGAGAAACAACGGTCTTCCTGCGGATGTCGAAACCGTCGATTCATGTGCGATGTCGCAATTCCACGAGAAAATGCGCGTCTAGATTAAAAATAAGCCAAGTTAATTAAATCTCGACAAGTATCGGAATATCGTACGCGAGATACTTTCCAAGGCGTTTCCGAATCGGCCTGACGAGTCCTGACAAATGATACAGATGTTACGATCCGTTCTCTCGATATCGCAAGCACGCATCGAAGCGTGACATGCAAAGCGGCTGGAGAGGAAGGAGAACGGGGGGAAGAAGAATTCATGGCTGAATCTCGTTGTCCATCGGGATCCTCGCATCGGTTGCGAAGCTGGTCAACGCGAATCCGACAATCCCAATTTCCTGCCATAGTAATCAAATCGCGGATAGAAGCGAGCGAGCGAACTCTCTTTGTCTCTCTTCGGCTGGCAGCTAGTTACCTGTCGAGTTATCTCGCATCTTTCCCACTGGCATCGTTAGCACCTCCTCTTTTCTCGTTGGCACCGAAGACGAGGTGAAGCTGGTCGTAACCTATGGAACGTAAAAGTTTTGTTAGACAGCACGTTCCGGCGTAATATACGTTTGTTTACAAGCTAGATATGAGACGCATCACCGTTCCATCGCATAACTGTCTTGATGCGGGAAGACTCTTTATTACTTGGGTATGATTTAAAACGAAATTATCGTTAATAATATTAGCGATGATTGAAGAACACGTGCGTAAAATATCGAAGTCGCAAATTTATATTTATATATTTTTTCTCGGATTTTTCCTTTAGAAATTATTTTAATAATTTGGACAATAACATTGCATTAATTTAATTTAATAATTAATTTAATAATTTGGATAATAATTTGGATAATAATTTGGAAATAATAATTAATTTAATAATTTGGACAATAACTTTGCATTTTATCGCTCGTATTAATATAAAAAGAGAGAGATCTTACTTTATTATTTGTCACAATATTAATAAATAAATACCTGCCAACCACGCACAATGGCTTTTGTAGAGAAATTTACAAATTTATGCAAAACAGGGAACGCGTTGCTGATGTATCGATGTTGTCGACGTGCTCGTCGACACCTTGTGTCGTTCGCAGACGTGAAATTCTCGCTGTACGCAAGTGCGTTTGTACGTCAGGGCCACGGGGCAAGAACGAGGCGAGACAAGAAAGGAGTAGAAGGATAAAGGAGCACTACGTGCTACGGTCGAGTCGAGGGTGAAGGAGAGCAGAAACGATTGAGTAGGCGCTGGGCAGCTGTCGAAAGATTAAGATAACCCTGAAGTTAAGTGAACACGGGGTGTGCCCAGACTGTGGATTTAAGGTGATTAAAGGCACCTGATATCGAGAATTATTATACCATATATTTCGTAGTGCGGTGAAGCCATATTTTGACGGTTGCATAAATTTCGCGCCGCAGCCAATAGTTAAAGGGAAAAGGGGGGCAATGTACCCCGATATTGTCCCATCGCGATACTGAAAAGATTTCGAAACGCCAAATCTGGAGTCAGAAAATTACGTAAAAATCGTTCATCATTAAATCTCGCTCACATAATATTTCCCGAAAAACAATAACTGGGAAAAGTGAGCGATCGACGATTTTCTTCGAAAGATCCCTAAAAGTACGACCATTACTCGAGGTAAGATCGCATCGATGCATTGTACACTGATGGCGCCGTAAGGCTCTTGTCACGAGCCTCGTGATCGTGTGCAGGCACATACGGGAAAAGAACAACGGGGTGACTCCCGACCTCGTGCAAGCAAGGAACGTGACTCCTCGTGAGGTAGGAATTGGTGAACCCGTCCCCGCACCCGATCAGATGATCCCGAACGACTTCGTGACTTCGTATTTGCTCAGCCATTTCAGCCAGGGAGCGAAGCTATCCGCCCCGCCGATCGAACGTATCCTTTTTCTACAAGGGTGGGAGGGGGATACATAATTATATTATAATAAACTGTAACGATATATACGAGAGGCCAGCTATCTTTGCTTGCCCTCCTGGCTCCGGCCGTTTCTACGGGCTCGCCTTGGTTCTCATCGAGGTCGCCTACGACCGACCGAGGAGGGCATCCTTCTAGCTTTTTCTCGATGTAAGCCTCCCGAGAAATCCCCGACGCGCGAGCGAGACGACGTCCGAGCGAAGGAAGAGAGAGACGCTAATTCCTCGCGAAGGTATTCTCCAGAGAGAGGGACCTCCGTGTCAGAGGGCTGAGTTTATCACTGTCATCTCTTGACGCCGCGGTTCTGCCGTCTTAATAGGTTTAATGTCCGTCGTTCGCTCAGGCCAGGGTCTGACTCTCGATAGCCATAACTACTGACACTACACGTCCTCCTTCACCCTTCACCCTCCCTTCACTCCCCACTCTCCCTTTCGATATCCTGGGATTTTTCGGAGCTTCCGGATGTATTGCTAGAGTGACTTTAATTGAAATCCCGTTCGCGAGAACGAGTATTACGAAAATGGAGTAGTACGCGAACAATTTTTCTTTCTTCGACATTTACAGAAAAAGCGATTAAAAAGAACTCTTGCGAGCTTTCAAGAAAAAGCTTTTTGAAACTAAAATTTTCTCAGATTTTTTCGCGAGTGCCCCCTTGCCTCTCCTTTTGCCGTTCGATGTGCTGCAATGTTGGTTAAATCAAGGTGCTGCGCCTGGGTGTGCGCCTTATCTCTCACGATGTTTACTCGGAGAGAAGCTATGCTCTTCGAAGACTGCAAATATCGCAGAATGCGGACATTGCCGAGGCAATGTATATTGGTACAGGTAAGAGAGAAAAGAGCTCGGAGGCCTCCGGCTCGAGAGACGGATGGATCTTCATCTCCTTCCTCTTTTCCCTCTTCTTCTTCTTCGCTTCATCCTCTTATTTTTCTCACATTATTGTTCGCTCTGGCTGCGAGAAACAACAGCATCGATCAATATGTTTCCCCGAGCGGAGCGACCCGAGAAAACAATGCTATACTTGACACTGTTTTGTCTATACCGTTATCATTTTTTAACGCATCTCCCGAGGAAAGAATTCACCTGGGCAGCAATTAAAATGCATTAGAAGCGATTTTCAAATTTTCAGCATCGCAACGTCAAACGACGTTCGTGCGTTTTAAGACGAGGCGTTGAAGAGCGTGTCGGTAGGATTGCGCGAAAACGAATAAAAAGAAAGGTAATGAGGCAAGCGAGGGTCGGGAGTCGTTGACAAAACGGATTACCCTAAGACGTCGGCAGCGTGGGTGGAGGAGTCGCGACGCAGAACCGAGCGTCGAAGAATGAAATGGCCCGAGATCCGAGACGCTGTCTAAACACAACCCTTTTCCTTAATCATTTAAGTGATTCGGTAAGCGCCTCTCTCCGCTCGTCGAATCGCCGGTAACTCTTGTGTAAACTCGACCCTTTCTTACGGGAACGTCATCCTCCGCCGCCTTTCGCTCCTTCCGCGCCCTTTCGTCCGATAATGATAATACCCCCTCGGAGAAAGGGAAATAATGCCTCGCCTCCGATCGTGCCCCATCTGACGCTCGCCAGCCCGGAAAAAGTTACGTCGTCGCTCTGCGCAGAATCGTATGAATAATCGTCTAAAAACAGAGGATCTAATCTTACGTGCGCATCCTTTCCTCCAAGGAACGCGAGAGCGATAAATTATTTCTTCCACTCAAAGACACCATCGAAAAATTAAGCGATATTGCAATATCAAATTAATAAGATTATTTGTTATATTTTCAAAGTTTTTCTCGATATTCTTTATTCACATATTTCGTCCCACGATCGCGAGGATCAAATCTCGCTTGCTCCCAGCAGCGATATCGTATGTAATGGGCTTTACATTCGAATTGCCGCGGCAAAAGTTCACGATGCGGCACAAGTCGAAGCGACGGGCCGATGTCGAATTCGATTAATTTTCCGGTCATTATTTTTTACGACTCCTTATCGCCAGCTCAGCTCCCTGCACCTCGTCCTATTTTTCTCTCGACACCGATCCTACGAGGTTTCGTAAGGATCCTCTCCCGACCAGGATAGAGATTGTTGGATCTCCGCTTTATTCGTGCTACGATTATCAAACCAGCAGCATCGTAGACATCGCACTTATTCCGCTTTACATAAACGTCTCCGCGGATCATGATAGCTCCTAAAGATGTCTTCAAGATAAGTCAAAGTTGTATTGAAATTACGAATATACGAAGAAAGGAAAAGAGAATGGAAAATTGTTTCCATTGAGAGATCATTATTTCGAACATGTCGCGTATTAACATTTCTTCCTCAGAGTTGCAAAAATTTCAAAATGGAGTAAAAAATATTTTATAATATTCGCTAATTATCAAATAATAAAAAATTGCGATAAATCAGCAAAAAATTCAATATCTTTTCGAGTCGAACAACAATATAATATATAATCTTTCACTAAAGTTGTTATTTAATTACATGATTATAGCGACAATTTCGCCTCGATAAACTAGTCACGTACAAGTGACGTTTGCCGGCATCCTTCATCGTGGCAGAAATAAAATGACGCTTCGAGGCTGACGTATCGCACGCGATAGGATAATGGCAAGTTCTTGGGGAAAACGAACAGCCGCGCGATTCCTTGCGGATGGTTCCTCGCGGACATCATCTTTGTTGGTTCCGTTTGACGATCTCTTCTTCGATCGAGTTTTACCCGGTGGTACAAGGAGGAGCCCCGTAGTCGGCCTGGGCGGAGCCTCGGAACCGCAAAACACCGGCCGACTTCACTTCGCGGCTCTCCGACTACTATTAATTATTTATGCTGCGAGCGAGAGAGAACGTTACCAACCCCGTCGTCGTAGCCGCACACGTGTGTTGCACCGCGAAGCGAGAGTCGGGGCCCCTGCTGCCGCGGCGCCGGTATCGGCATTATAGAACCGGGTATCGCGAGTCGAGGACCGGGGAGAACCGGGCCAATCCTATCGAGAGCTGCAATCGATTCGCCCGGAATAATAATCATGATTGGATTCCCCGGAGTTTTGGGGGCAGGACTCTCCGGTTCCCTTGAGCGCGCGCTTGAGTCGGCTCTCAAAACGTCATATTAAAAGCGCAAAGCTGCGCGCTCGGGCCATCCTCGCGTTCGCCGACTGATGCTCCTTCAATGGTACCAACGATTCGGCCGGAGAGAAACCGATGATTAATGATTAAGCAAAAGTATAGACATTTATATCAGGCATAAACTTATAAACGATGAGGGGAAGAAAAAACTTGATTATAGCGCTCGATTATTAAACAAATCTATGCATCTGTTGATTATCTTTATAAAAACTACTTTGAACAGCCGCAATTCGAAGGAACTATAAAGAATATTTAAGGACATTGATCGCGGGCGAAATTAAATGACACAGCCACTGCGATTATTCGAGATGCAATCTATCTTAGAAATTTTCGGTCAGTGCATTCGCGGGGGGAAAGGCAGGAAGAGGAGAAGGAGAGGAAGGGTAAAAAGAGCGGGAGGAAGTGACGATAGAGAAGAAAGACGAGACGGGGATGGACCGGGTGAAGAGGACGACCGTGGAAAAGGAGACCGGGGGCAGGGGGCAAAAAGAAAATAAAAGAGGCGTCCGGCGAGGAGCATTTTTCTTTTGGACCGCGGTGGAGCAGCCACCGTGTGATTACTCGGGACGAGGGGGCATATATGAGTAATTTGTATTCAGCCCGATCATCCGTATCGAAATTCGAATCTACTTAGTTCTGAGAAGCGCCGATGCCCCGGCCGTCCTCCTCCGAAGCTTCGATCACTCTCCTCTGTCTCCCCCCCGATCCCCCTTCTCTCTACCTCCCCGGAGTCGATCCACTATTCCACCCTCTCGGCTTCGACTACAGCTTAATATAATATTATTCGCCGGTTTAGTTTAATGGTGCCGGGCGATTATTATGTGGCCAGAGTCCGACCGACTGGCTGGCTTCTTCGGCCCCGGGTACTCTCCCTGTCTCTTTCTCTCTCCTCTATTTCTCTTGCCTCCGCCGTTCTTTTTCTACGCTATCTTCTTTCGGTTTTCGTTCGCTTTCGAACGGCCCGATCACTATGTTCCAATGTACGAATATACATGTATATAACTCATGTACGCACACTCGTGCAAAGACACGTTGTTCGCATCTACGTACTCGAGCCCGTAGATACCCGTACTCTCGGTGGCGATCTCGTGAATGAGATGCTCTCGGAACGCAAAAAGTCCTCTCCCTCCAAAACCAAACGCTATTATGATTAGTCGGGAGTATAGGTGGTCCAAATTACGCGGGTTCGCGTTCCCTCCATCGATATTCGACGCCGACTACTCTCGTCGGATGCGAACATAAGATTAATTTTGCGCGCCGATCGTAAATTGACGGAACATACGGAATCGAAGAATACGCGAAAAAATTGCGAACAATACCCTTACGACTTGCAGCGTCCTGGAGCAACGAACGAGCGATAATTCCACCTAAGCGAAAGCTCCACCTAATGAATCGCCGCGGAATTTGCATTGTGAAAGGGGCGCGTTTATAATACATTGCTCGGCGCACGTTCGAACTCGTTACGGGCCGCGCGTAAGAGTCATTAAGAGCCGAATAATTACTCGGTATCGTTCCGGACTTGATAGATCGTCCGATCCGTGGCCGGTTTGACCCGCGACACTCGGGACAGGATGAAGAACAACGGCCTCGGCAGTCGAAAAGCTGCCCTTCAAACGCGAACCGTAACGATTATAAGCGGCACGATCTCTCCCCGCGCAAACGAGCGCACGTGGATAATAGCATCGCCATTAAAGCGGCCTGAGAATCGTGCGAGTACGAATTCATCTCGTCGAGAAGGCCCGCGATATGTTTCGCTTGCGAGTTTCATTACCTCGAGAGAAGCGCTTTTCGAAATCTCATTTAGTCGATCGCGGGGATGACAATGTGACGAGTGACAAGTCGCCCCTTTGGCCGCAATCTACGTGCGAGGATCGATTAAATGGTGGCAAGAAGTCGAGTAATGCATGCGGTTTGCCTGGTGGTGCGGCGGGTGATTGTGGCCGGTAGGATATTAATGAAGATATTCAAATGAGACAAAAATGAAGGGGGAGAACTGGCCTTTGTCGGGCGTAAAGGTTCCACCGGTGACTCGGCCTATGTAGATTACTCTTCGTCCCCCTCTCCACCCTTCCTCCCCCGCCCTTTTTCTCGAGACTTTCTTCCTCTTTCTCTCCTCTCCTCGTCGCTTCCTCTTAAACTTTTCATCCTCGATCCGCCTTAACCTCTCCACCTACCGATCGTTTACCTCCCGGAGATTCGATCGTGCACCGACTGTCGGAACGAACGTTCTTTTAATTTGTAACGAAGATTCCCATACTTTGCCAGCGAGAGATGAAAATAAATTTCAAGAACGCTTTTGCATCGCGAATGAAAATTCAATCATTGAATTTATTTTATTTTAGCTATTTTATTCGAGTCTAAAATATTTTGTTGGAATAAAAGGCGTCTACTTTTCACTCGAAATCAATTTCAGGAGAGTTTCGAGCGATTAAGAAAAGACCGCGCGTTCCTCGACGACGAGCGAATTTTTCGGCAGAGGAGGAGGAGAATTATTAAAATGGATTAGCACCGCGAGAACGCATAAATTGCTGGAATATCGTTACACACGGAAGGTCAGAAGCGTCTCGCCTCCGCGAACCCGATCTGTCATTAAGCGGGCTGCTTAATTCACTTGTTTCTTCAGTTTCCACTGGGATGAAATTAGAACCGCGTCGCGCCAGCCTAGTAGATGTCATTAAGAGCCTTTTAAATCGCCCTTAAGACCCGCCGGGCCATTAGAGGCTCGCGCGGGAAAGGAAAAGGGCCAACCCTTGTACATATCTTTTTTCCCTCCCGCAGCGCCATCGCTACCGACGTAGTGCCTTCCTAGTAGCGCGGTTCCTAACATTAACGGTATTTCCTCCTCGCAATGCGCTCTCGGCTTACGGCTCTCGTCGAGACTCGGTCTCTTACGCGTACACTTTGCACTTTATCCAGTTAGTTGCGAGTAATGTCATTACTCGTCTTCAAGCGACATGGGAGGAGCCGCTCCCATCGGTGCTTATTTTCCCGCGTATAATAGTCCTCGACCTCCTTTCTTAACGATTAACATTCTGGCTGTTCGCGATACTTAACCGTAACGGAAGCAATCTAAAATATCTAGACTGTACGAGGAGAGAGAAAAGAATCTTAGAGGAAAAATACTTCCCATGAGTTTTGAAAAATCCCACGAGAATTGAAAGGAATCAATTTAATGACGTTAAATGGACGTAAGACGGTAGCCGTCCCACGAACGGTAGCCGCGATTTCGATTTCCCTTTTCGGAACGCTATTCCTCAAGCTTCTCGATGAGAGACATAAAGAACGGACAACGCGTGTCGGCCCAATTTTAATTGATATTTCGCCGACGATGGCGGCCCATTGTCTCCTCCACTTCCATTATCGGAACCTTTGTGTTTCGCCGGTATGGTACGAAACGTCATTTTCGCCGGGATGCGCCTCCGCGTCTCAGGTCGACGATCCTATTTGTCAAGTCATTTCGGAGCGTGTATACCTGCGCCGCCGGAATCTCAACTGTTCGGAGACCGGAACGATCTGCCTCGTAGAGCGTACAATACGGCAAAAATGCATATTGTAAAGTGCTGCCTCGAAAATGGACCGCGTTACGAGATAAAGTTACTGGTAAATGTACGCCCGCATTTCGCTCTAAATAATAAGTTTCACGACGCTGTTGATGCCACCGATATCGATGATTTAAAACGTAACTATCGATATTTAGGTGATTTATTTTAGAGGAGAAATTATATTTCTCTCGCGTACATTTTAATTACATTTGAATTAAATTTTTCATCGCGCGATAAAAGGCATTCCCTGCGAAATTCTCGGGACCAGGAAGCGATTTGTAAAATAACTCGGCCTGAATGGCAGATATATGGCGAGTGATTAGCGCATGCGAGCAAATAGGTGGGATTCGCGATAACACGAGCCGGTTGCGGGTTAAGTCAGCGGCGATACTCTCGATAACCCTATCTGACGGAGTCATGGTAAAATCATGACCCTCTCTAGCTTATGAGTAGCAGAGTCGGTATTTATACGATACCCTAGCATAAAAAATAACACGCCGAAGGCAACGTGCTCCGCAATCGCCGCATCGCGCTGGAGGACACGCAGTTTTTTAATTAAACTTCTCCGCTAACTAGGCAACTCTATTATTTTCTTGCCGTGGAAAAAAATAAATGTTTTTGTCAGCCGTCAAACGAACGGATTGCTGATGATCGCTCCTGGAAACCGAGGCGATCTCACGGATCGCGTCAGCGAGGTGGAAAAAAATCTCGGAGAGACTTCACGTCCTCCGTCAGTCCGTCATTCCAGACGCGGAGTCCGCGAAGGAGGTCGCCATTAGTCACGAGTAGGGAGGCGGAATGCCCCGAGCTGCAATTACCGTGTGCATTAATCTGGCCGCGATGCTGATTATTAAGGCGACGACAATAAGAGTAAAGTCGAATGAAATGCGAAACAGCCGCGGCATAAATCGCCCTAGGAAACTCCGTCCCTCTCTCTCTCCCCCCTCCTCCCCCTCCGCCACTTAATTGTTGCACTCTATATGCTAAACGCGACGCGGTTGTGCGTCGTGTCGGCGGTAGCCGCGTGTGCGATATCGCGGGCGAGTCTCGAGCGAGTTATGGCACAGTCGCCGCCTCCGTCATGCGAACCGTCGAATCGCTTATCTCGTCCCCTGGCCGCTGGCGAGAACGAGCACTTGGCGAATTAATTAATCTTTCTGACGTACGCGGCCTACGTCGCGCCTACACCTCGAGTCTCGTCCACCAAGAATTTGAATGGCACGAAGCTCCGCTGACTCGACAGCGAGAACTGTATTACTTATTGCTCGAGACATTCAGATTTCTACTTTCAGGTTTAACTTTACTCGCGTTTCCGATAGGGATGCTTGAATTCAAACGAACGGAAGCGATCTCCAGTGTCAAAATTCCGTTTGGCGTCACTCAATATTCCATCGAAACGGATCTTTGGCGGTGCAGTCTTTTGTTTCACGATGCGGGTGGTACAGGTGGCACATGGTACTACGAACCGGGAGGTAGGCACTTGCAATAAAGAGGCACGTAATATTCAATGACAGTCCGCCCGCGCGGATCGGCTTCGCCATAAGGGTAGTATCGTGTGTCCCATTGTGCGATATCCATAAATCATCGCGACCGGATGGCTCCTTTTTCCCAGAATCTCTCTCACCGCAATAACGCGCGCAAACAGTTATTAACGTCGTTAATTAATACCGCTAAAGATTTTAATGATACGCGACGATTCGCGAGCAAAGTCAATCGGGCGAAATAATATTCCTCCATTTTCTCAGGTGGTTGACGGAGCGCGCTTCTTTGCGTCTCAATCGCAGAGGTCCACTCGGTATAATCGCGAGTCCGGCTAATATATTATTATATAGCCGATCCGGTTTCGCGATAATTACAAATACACTTGCTTCAAGTCTCACGTGTGTTATGGGCGTATAATCGTTTTCATTAATATTTTAATCTCTCCCCCCCCCCCCCCGGTAGAGAGATCTTCGGGTTTCTCTCTCTCTTTCCAATTTGAGAGATTCTCACGGATGGTTACTGGCGCGATGATAAAATCGATGATCGCCGCGTTCGCCGCCACGTCGATCAACGACGCTTTAGCCGGGAATATCGAGCGAAGAACTACTAGACCAGGCGGCTGCGGGGCACAGCCGGCGCGGCAGGGTGACGATAATTGCGATCAGAGCCGCCCCATGAAATCCTAATATTACGGGCGCGGATACGCATCGAATATGAGCATCTAGGTAAGCCGTCGCGCCGCTAGTCGCGTTGGACGACGCAAAGCGGGTTGGAAGGAGCGCGGGGGGACGGAGAGAGCCGCGGAGCCGGAGGGGACAGAGCAAGAGGGAGGCTCGACGCGGCCGAGCAGGTATAACCTATTGTAATCAATATTAATTACTCGAGACAATGGAATCTCATTGGACTCGATCGTTCAAGCGGCCTCACGCGAAGGGGCACTGATGATGGCGGTGGGAAGAAGAGAGAAGAGCCGATGCGGGGGGCAGAGGGAGAGAGAGGGAAAGAGAAACAGAGAGAGAGAGAGAGAGAGAGAGAGGAATCGGGGATGCAGGCGGGAAGGGTTTCAGAGAGAGGAGGTCGTGTTTGGCTCCAACGGATAGACACGTAGTGTAACGCGCGCGTTTACTGCGCGAATGTGTGAGCGATGCGATGCTGGCTTCGTCGTTGTGCTCCACGTTAGAGCATTATCTATTGTTGTTGACGTTATGCGTTGTGCACGCGCGCGGGCAGCATCGGCCGCTGCGGCCGATGATCGGCTGCGGACGATGTTGTCGTTGGATGCTGCCCGCGTTGTCGACGCGGCGATGCGGTCTCCCCTTTCCGTGCCCTCCTGTCGTCGATTTTGGCCTCGCCGCCAATTCCTCCCGCCCCCTGGCCCCCTCGCCCCCTGGCTCCCGAGCCTTCTCCGCCCGCGAGGGATTCGGGGACAGTCAGGCGCAGGTAGACAGGCGGGAAACGGGCGGAGAAACGACAACAACAACAACAACAACGGCGATGCCATCGGATCGTCGTTGCTCTGTGCCGGACATTCTCTCTCCGGGTTCCCTGGCGCATATCCGGCACGCACACATCGGACTTACGTTCTCGTTACGCAGTGCCGCGTTCCGACTACGACCTCGTCATCATAGGGACGCGTTGTTATTAGAAATTAGATGGCATATCTCTCCGCGCCAATCGGTCGCTCGCTCAGGGTACGGATTATTGGACGAGGAAACGTACGACGCGCGTATTAACGCCATGAATTTCGCGAGCGAGCGAACGTGGGAGCGATGATATACAGCTGGTGACGTGACTCGTTTTATTAGAGCCCACACCGACGCGGGTTATGATTATAAACGCACGACAGTCGCGCGGGAAAAGTCGCGATAACGCCGGCCGCAAACCGGGATAATCGCTAATTATCGAGCATTAATTAATTAGCCGCGCGACAAGGGCGCGCGACAAAATACTCTACCGGCTACTTGACGACGACGGGAGAGGACAATGCCGACGACACGACGATGACGGCCGCTTTTTACGTTACGTACCCTACCTACCTAGCCGCCGTGCCTGTTGTCCGACCGGTTAAGTAAGCAACGTTACGCGGTGAAAATTAGTTCCCAGAAGGGATCGGTTTCGCGTGTCCACCCCTCATCACAGTCCGCTGCGTGTTACGGCATTATATCTGCCGCGTCGTACAATGCGTCGCGTTACCGTTGACGGTTAACGCAGGAGCGGATTTTCTCGCAGGAAACTCATCGAGCTGCTGGAAGATAATTCCTCTTGGAACGGCAATTTTTTTTAAATTATATTGCACGAAACAAGAATTATTTCGATGAATATTTTTGCAAACCTTGCTTTCACCCTTTTAAAAAAAATTATATTTCTCGCTTATCGTGTTACATACTTGAAATAAAAAAGATGGTTTGTAATTAATTTTAGAAAGATTCGAACGATTGCGTTGCTTAAATCCATCCCTGTTTGTGAAAAAGGGTTGTCTCTCTTTGTTCACCCTTAAGCGCCGAGTTATTCTGCGCACCCCGGTGAGTTTTACAACCCCCCTAATGTGGCGCACTTTGAAGGAGAGCCTTTCCTTGTAGACGGACACCTTCCGGAGCCGTATCGTTTCCGTTTTGAAAGTGGTATAGTCTCGCATCGTACATAAAGTTGCCCGATAAATAGTCACAATATAAATAAATAAATAAATAAATAAATATATTAGCACAATGATTTGTTAATTAATACAAAATATTAATCAAGAAGAAAAGAAGAAAGAGCAATGCTCAAGATGTGATATATGCTTATTATAATATATAAAAGATACGAAAAACTTTCGATCGACGCCGGCCTTCGTGTACGCGTTAGTCCATTAGAAATTGGTAGCAACCGGCGTGAAATAAACGCGGCATTCTGTCAAAGCGTATAACCGGGTAGCGCAAGGTGGCAGGTGCCAAAGGCTTTCGATTATTCTGGCTTTGATCGGAAGAGGAGGAGGAGGCCGGGGTAATGGGGTTTCGCCACCTCCACGGTTACCATATGCCCGATCTAATTTTTATGGCGTCGACGGGCCCCGTGGATAGTATATAAAAGTATATATGTATATACGACGACCTCGGGCAACTTTGTCAGAATTTATGGCTTTTCGACGCGATTTTACGGGGAACTCCGCTTCGCAAACTCTCTGCGCATCAGCGAAAGCCGCGCTTCGAATCTCTTCCATTTTGCAAAAGTAAGATATAAATCACCGACCAAACAACATTCATTTTAACTTATATTAATATAATGAATTATATGTAATATACCATATCATGTGTCTCTTGCAAAATAAATGTGAATAGGATATAATATCTTTGGAACAAAATAAAAAAAAAATAATCGAAATGAGAAAATGGTTTTCTCTTTTCAGAGATATTGAAGAACCACCATTTTTTTTCATCAAGGACATATAGTGCGCAAAAATGTAACCTCTCGGTCTAGAGACAAGGAGGGTCGAGGAATATTGAATGCTAATTTAATGGCTATCAGGTTGCTGCGCATCGTTGGGGTAATTATGTTTGCGAGAAAACGGAAAAGGAACATGCGACTGTTTTAATGGGTTATCCACTTTCTCCTAATTGGCTAACTGCGGGATCTGATTTCGGCTGTAATCGCATTAGACTCTGACATGCCACCGGATAGTCTCGCATCGTGCGAGTTCTCGCACTTAATTTCCGCACAAACTTCGACCATGGCCAATTTCTCGCATATGCACGTGTGCGCGTGTGTGCCTCTGCACCATAGAGGTACACACTAACCATTTTCGTAGATTGCAATCGCTATGTAGCAGCATTATCGCCGCGCATGAGGCCGTAATTAAAGAAAAATTGCCAAAGGTGCGCGCACGCTCGTTTTCCGCGACAGTGAATTTTACGCGTAACTCTCGTCGTCGAAGAATTCCGATGTGTTATCAGCCGTTTCTGATGCAGCGATACCAGCCGACGTTGTTGTTGTCGCTCGTTGTCGACGTTGTAAAGCACCGACCTAGGCCAGGTGTATAAAATACTAACGTGAAACGTCGTTGCCTTCAAGATCCAGTCGATATTACGTTCGACGACGAGGATAAGAATAGATGCAGTAATACTTCATCTATCTACCTAATCTCGCCAAGTGGATAGAGCGATTCGCGATACGTATAACATCTCTTTAAAATCGGCCGCGTGGGACAACATTTTCTCGGCCTCGGCTGAAAACTATTAGAGAAGATACGAGTAGTTAATGTACTTATCGTGAGGCGAGATAACGCGACACAGCCCCGGTGTGGGAGAGAAATGGATGCAGACAGGCGCACGATGTATACATAAGTGCAAGTCGTTGCACCGTATCGGCAACATGGACGCAAATTCGCAAGTTTCCGTAAACAAAAGGATACACAGTAAAAAATAAAATGTTAATTATAATATTTTTCACATGTCCCAGAAAGTCCACTCTACATTTTAAGTTAAAATAACTCATTCGTCGTATGTTACTTATTGACAAACTAAAAATGTTCAATAATCGACACAATATTTTATTTATTTTTGTTATCTTGACTTTAAGTGTAATGTAAAAATAACATACAAATTAATTAAAAATTACATGAAAAAATAATTACAATAACTCGTAAAAAATGTTGAGGACATTAACATATAATAGTAATTATTTTAACTTAAATTATTTGTAATAGAAACATTTGATTTTAGTAAATTTGATTATTTTTGTACGTCAAAGTTCAAGATTATTTGAAGATTAACTTTAACTTTTCTTAGAATGTTAAACTGACTTTGAGACATGTTGATTGTAAAATGATTATGTTAAAAATATTCCAAATAATATTCCATTTCTAAGAGACATATACAAGTGTTAAGTTATAAAATTGACATAAATGTAACACATGAAAACGTTATAAAAATAATAACATATTTTACATTGAAGTACTAATCAAAACACAAGAAAATTTTAACATATGAACGCACAATTTTTTATTGTGTATAATCAAACTCTTGTTTCATTCAAATTCGAGCATGGACAACTATTATTGATTTCACAGTCGATCACGTAATAAAACGGTAAACATATATTTTTAACGAATTTTTCGCGAGAACGTATTTATACTTTCATTACAGCATAATCCATAATAATCAACGTAACATGTGAATATGTATTTTCTTATCGCGCGCTGTTTTATTTGAAGGGGAGGAGACGGGGGCTCATAAGCGACGCGTATGCGCGAGATCGAGTCATTGGACCGAGCATACCTACGGATCACGGATTTACGTGTACACGCACACGCGGCTCGCTGGCAACAAGCCCCGAAGGGGCTCCGGAGGACGGGGCAATAATTAGAAAATCGTCCCGCCACCGAATAACCGGACCCTGTCCCTTGTCGAGGCACAACCCGACACGTCGCTTCCATCCATATACCGGCGCCTGTGGCGCGAAGAAGCGAATTTCCATAGGGTCGGGTAATCTATGAAAATATTCTCTCGCGTGTAATCGTCGTGTTTCGCAAAAATTCACCGACCGGAGAAACAGAGAAGGAAAGGAGAAGAGGGCTAAGAAACGAGAGCAGGGAAGAGGATTACGTTTGACGCCAAAAGTTTGTTTTGCAAATATTATCTATTTGATTATTAGTGTTCCTCTATAAAAGTTTTCAAATGTTGAAAAAAATAAATCGTGAATTTACAAAAAAGAAAAAATATGCATAAAGTGCAATATATTCTTATTGTTATTTTTTTTAGTTTTAATTATTTATCTAGATTATCTCATTGTGCCCAATTTTCTTATATACGGTCAACATAAGGTTCTCGACAGGTGACGCAAATTTGGAAGCAACTAAGGCCATGCAGGGAACGGCAAAGTTGCCGAGCAATGGCCGATTATGACTCCGAAATATCCGTGGCATGTCGGCCAAGCTACTTGTCTATTAGACATCGTGGAATCTGGGAATATTCCGAGGTAAAGTAATCTTCACCTGACGAAATTTCGAAAAGCATACTAAAATTGTTGAAAGATAGAAGATAACGATAAAGCTATATTTCTCAACTTTCTATTTTCAGAAATCTTATGTATCCCTATTTGCATACAAGAGAAAAACAATCTTACAATGTCGAATAAATCGACAATTACATTCTGTAAGAATATAAAAAATGTTGCCTCGAACCGAAACTTGGAATCAGCTTCCTTGCAATTCAAGGATCGAAACGTTGCAAGCGTGGAGACACTTTTAAGCGCGACTTCCCTCGCGTACGAATCGCGCATAGGTAGATGGGATAAGATGTAGATAGGTGAGCGCCAGGTCCGGGTTCCTTCATAATGAGGTTCGGTTTTGATTAGCACGGAGACTGTTTAACGGTTTGATACCTCGCCGGTAATCGAATCCGGACCTAATCTCTCAAGTTATAACCAGATTATTGCCTCCTCCATGCACTTGCTCTCTGCAACGCGCTCTCTCCACGCCCCATTCCGTACAGTCAGCTAGTAATATCAACCTTCCACCCTACCTCCCCCACTCACCACCCACATCCTCTTTTCCATCGTTGGTAGGGCTCCAACCCTTGCTGCGACTTACCTCCAAGTCGCGTACAGTTTCATCAAACGAGACAAACGAATTGTTATCAAAATACAGAAAATACAAAAATGTATCGTACATTTTAAATACATAATGAAATAATTAAATACATAATAAAATTCAGTCGATAGTTAAATGTGCATCACATAATTTTAGCTGGAATGCTTCCAAGGAAAATCAAGACATTCGCCAAAAAAGTTCGCAAGAATAATAGCGTGAGAGAGAAATCACCGGTACTGGCAACGTTGAATTCCGGAAATTAAAATGGAAAAATCAATTCGGAGGAGACAAGGACCGATTCTGACAGCGGTGATTCGATCGATCGATCGGTCAAGTTCATTTCACTTTTTCGAACAATTCCTCGATGTCGCTCTTTCATTCCAGCCGTTCCAGTCGTTCGTAATTTATATGTATATAGCTACATATCTTGGATCGATAGTATAGTGAATGTACAAAATGTTGCGCCGTATTATATACGTGGCCGGTATCACATCGGATCGGATCGCATCGCGCGGCGGTGCAGGTAGTCGTGTTAATTTACAGTTTTAAACGCGGCCAAATTATACGGTTCGCAAGGCATCGCCCGCGCTCGCGTTTAAAATATTCCGACGTTGGATGGCGCGGGAAAGGGCAAAATAAATGTTACGGCATTACGATGGACAGCGTGTGCTCGCTTACGTTATACCACGAGGTGGTGGTCCCCCCCTTCAAGACCGCTGCTGCTACCACCACTTCCCGAGGGTCCTCCGCCTTCTCATCCTTCTTCTCCGCGTCCTTTTCCTTCTTCTCCTCCTCCTCCTCCGTCGCCATATCCTTCTGAAGCATTTACAGCAGCCAGTAGCACTATTGGTGTGTGTGTCTGCGTGAACATGGTTCGTATTTACAAGCGCGTAGTATGTACGTAACGTATGTATATGTGCGAATATGTACAGCGGCAGCAACATTCTTGAACACGTGAAAGAAGGAAGAAGGAAAAGAAGGAGGAAAAGAGAAGAAAAGAAGAAAGCAGTGGAGGAGGAAGAAAAGGGGGAAAAAATAAAAGAAAAAAATAGCCAACTCGATTGGTGGAAATGAATTCAAAATGGCTGGTCCCCGACTAAAATGGCGTCACGACGTTAATAGTCGGCTATTATGCGCAAATATGACGTTTCTATTCGCGATACGCGCGCAAGTCGCGGTTTGCCAACACGCGTGATACTCTCCCATCGACGAGGTAGAAAAAAAAATCAATTTTCTCCCGACCGTTCCCGTGCGCCAAAAAAACTTGAGCGGTTCACGTCGAGCGCGAATCTTGTTTCACGAGTTACGGCCATGGCGGCCGTACCAATAAAAATAATCCGAGAGATCCCGGCTCTCTTCGAGAAGTCTGCAGAAAATTGATCGACCTGGTTACCTGCGTTCCGACCAAGAAACCGATCGACGATTTTTGTTTCTCGCGCTGGAACGTAATTCACGTTTAAGAGAATCGCTCATCGTGAGTTTATTCGCGAAGTCGGACAGGTCGATCGCTGATCGACAACGCTCGAAAAGGGTGACCCGAGTTTCGAAAAACAAAGAGAAAGAGGGCGAGCACAACCCTCCTTGCCCTCAAGGCAGTCCACCTCTTCTTCGCCCTCCTGCCCCCTTTCCCGTCCTCTCTGCCTTTCCGTCTGTTTCGAACGTCGATTCTCCCGCGCGCTTCCCTTTCTTTTTTCCTCCACCCGCCCTTTCTCTCCGTTTCGCCTCGGCCCAGCACGGATTCTTAATCGGGCCCATTATCTCCCGCGCGATCATCATCTCGAAAACTAATTCGTATTTTTTACTACGAAACCGAAAACTCATAAATCAAAGCTCGCACTGGCCGGAGAGCCCCGACGCGGCCGGGGGGGAGGGAACTAGGATTTTGGCTCCCTTAAAAAACTTGCGCTTCAGGCCCCCCTGTGCGCGCGTGTAGACAATGGGCGCGCGTCCATTTAAGGGATTCGAATGGACGCAATTTTCTATGGAACTTTGTAATTATGGGTAGTTTATTGGCGCGGTTGGTCGAGCCAAAAGCTCCACTAGCTCCGAACTCCTCCCTCTTTGTGTTGACCATAAAAATTTTCGAATTAAATTAAAAATGACGCGCGCGCGCGCATGTAACGCGCCCCACCAGCGCAACGGGCGATAATTTGCCAGCTCGATGACGAGATGCCGTTCGGAAATCGCGAAAAAAAGTATCGCTCGCGATACGCACATATCGGTTTATTCACGGACGCCGATAAAACTTTAATCGCCGTTAACGAGCGCGCATTCAATTATTTAACCCGCCGCGCTCGCACGAACGTCGTGCCGTTTTTACGCGCACCATTCAAGGGAATATATCGTCTGGAAATTAGCGGATATTAATGCGCGCGATCCACGGCAGTCGGACCGCAAATGAGGCCGTGCACGTATCGCTTCGTTCGAATCTACTCGCAGCAGGATGATAATGAACAATCCGGAGATGGTAATAGTACCGATACTGGAAACCATTTCTTGTTATTACCGGGCACTTTATTGACGAAGATGCATCTAGAGACTTAAAAAGCACACGATTTTCTATTCTCCGTATCGATGTAAAGAATCAGACAAATGTAAATAAAGAGGATATACTGTTCAATTATAAGTTCTCAAGCCTTTTATACTGCAACTTTAATTATACACTGAGAGAAAAACTATCTTGAAATAAAAAAATTTTATTTAATTCGAGAAAGCTATTTATTCGATAGATGCTAATCACGTATTTACTTGTATTCAAAACGTCCATTTGCTTAAATATTTATTTATATATATTAAAAATTTTATATGCTTAAAAAAATATAATTTTTAATCAACTATTTTTATATTTTAATTTTACAAAATACTTATTAAAATGCATGTTTTACTTTAAAAAATCTTGTATTTTTTGTTTTAAAAAACAATATATTTAATTTAATAAATTATAGTGTATATATTTTATGAAAATAATATTTAAATATAAAAAATGTATAAATAAAAAATAATGTGTCAATATAATATGCATATTTAAATAAAATTAAATGCCTTTGCTTAAATGAAATAAATAATTCCTTCCATTTTCGAAGCAAAAGTTTCAAAAAAACAAATTTACTTGATTTAAAATAATTTTTCCCTTAGTGTAGATTCTCAGATTTTCCAAGCTTTGTGCCTCAATATTGATAAAATCTATGAGGGAGACATCGCGGGAAAGACGACAAAATCTCGCGATCGAAAGAGACATTATATCGCAACACGAATGAACAAACATGTCATTCAGCTAATAATATTGCTTTTATTAGTTCGAAAGTGGCAGGTAACCGATATTAATCCGCTACCTTATTATAGTCCGCGTCGGCTTTATGATGGTCATAATTGAAATAAATATAATTAACGAAGAAGGAAGAGCGAGGAACAGAGCAAAAGAAAGAAAAAGAGATGGGGGCTTTTTTAAAGTTTGCTCTCGACCTGTTATTGTCTTTATACTTTGACACTTTCCTTATTCCGGACGCAACATTCATCAACACGAGCAAAAGGTGAATAACGACATTATCTAACTCATTGATATAGATTTCATCCGATATTACGTGAGGCTATTGCAAAATTATAGATATGTCACATGTGTTATATTTATATGTATCTCGTGAACTTTGGCAAAAATACTGATCGATTCCGAGATGAAGCATTCTTGCACGATCGACCACCGAGATTTATACCTTGTAATGAGAAATCATTAGCCGCGAAGTGTATTAGATAATCTCGGTAATTGCCAAAAATTGGCCGGTCGTTTCCGAATCGCGAACGAGCGTACGAGAGCCTTTCGGTACCTGCCGGTCCAGATTTAGGAGGGCACGATAGCCCGGGGCTCGCCGATTTTCGAGGTTTCATCTTGACGGATCGGGGAAA
This sequence comes from Camponotus vicinus, assembly GCF_025532165.1. Lineage (NCBI taxonomy): Eukaryota > Metazoa > Arthropoda > Insecta > Hymenoptera > Formicidae > Camponotus > Camponotus vicinus. The sequence continues at coordinate 10,358,463 of NW_028141980.1, forward strand.
AAAAAAGAGGAAGCGATTCCGATTTAAACAAAATTGGAATACGTACCGTAGAAACCTAATTCACGATCGAGCAGACGTAAGTCATCGGTATCGCGCGCGCATGTTGATGTCTGCTTCATCCCGAGCAATCATCCCGAAATTCGGCCGTAAAAGCAAAAGAAATTCTTATATCCTAGAGCGGTCGATGCTTGAAGCAAAATTAAATGCAAATTCTAGTATAATAAAATTTCGATTTTCAGTACGTATGTGGAATGCAATATGTTCGTTTGAAGGGATTCCGATTTAAGGGAAAATATTGTGGTATGACAAATGACGACGAAAACGTCGAGAATCTATTCGATTACTCGACACGTCTGCAGAACGATCAAACAATAGAATCGCCAGGCTCAGACGGATATTAAAAAAGAAACAGACGAGCGGAGAGGAAGAGACGAATAAGAGACGAGGTCTTCCACGCCCGGCAACATATGTATCCACTTTCGTTTCCCGGGAGCGAAGCACGCCGTCAAAATCAATCACGTCGGATGACGTCCCGTTGGCGATGTTGAGAAACGCATAACGCACTTTTATCGATATAAAAAGAAAGAAAAAATTGGGGGAAATGTCAAGCTTCGCTCGAACAAGCCGTCGCTTTTCCTCGTCGGAAAACTTTTTGATTCCTTCGTTTTTCTTATAAAACATGCATGCACATCATTGGCGATATTAAATCGCAACTCTTAACGTCGTCCTGGCAGAAATAAAGGTGCGCCGCAATTCATTACGAGAGTCGGAGCGGCGTCCTTTCGTGAAAATCGGGAAGATTAAAAAGATACGGCCGGGGGAGAGGTAGGAAATGAGGGTTCAATTGGATGGGACCACTCAAATCGGAAGAACGCGATCGAAAGGCAGCGAGCGAGCGCAGCAGCAGCATCGTCCGAAATTAAAGCCGCGTCTGATAATATCGCCGCGGCAGAATCTGCATATCATACTAGGCGTTCCCAATCAAGTAATTAACAAAAAACCGCGGAGAACGTGCCATTAATCATCCACTCGGAGCCGCTACTCGGAAACGGGCGCGTACAGAGGTATCAGATTAGCTAACCCCTTCGAATCCGAAGCGCGGTCGCATCGAAGAGATGGAGAACCCTCGCGGTACCACTAATTTCCGAGTGACCCTTGGGCCCTGGACTCGTTTACGCCGTCTATCCCGAGATATTATCCCCGATACGCGCAAATTACCGTGTATATTTGCGTCATCATCGAGTAATCCTGGAGGCGCGTGAAAAATTTCAATGATTTTTAATTCCTCGTTTCAGGATTTTAAAAGGATTGACAATTTCTTCTCTACAAAGGGGAAGTAACGAGCGCGACAAACTTCATATATGCGCACACATGATGCGGAATAAAAACAAAGTATCTGGCACTGTCGCAGCCGCATGTACCGGAATAAATCCGTGGACTTTCGAGGATGTCTGTCGCATGCCGGTGCATAAGTTTCGCGTAAATTGCACTTGCCTGTCGCGATACACGACGGTGCACTCGTCTCGCGGTCTCGATCTTTCCCTTCCTTTCTGCGTATTTCACCTTTCCCGCTTTTCTCGCCACTATGGTCGTCTTTAATTTCGTCTCTTATCGTTGCTCGTTTCCTTCCTTCCTCCCTTCCCTCCGATGTTGCTGCGAAATATACATCTCTCTCTTCTCCTCTCTCTCTCTCTTTCCATCTATCTCTTGATCTATACGAGCATTCAGAGATCATTGCGCGCTGCAACGTCCAATTATTCCAATGCAAGCCGAGTTCAAAGAGGTTAATTCCGGGGCTAATGTATTCACCCCTTTTTACTTGAACCCACGCAGATTTCGTATGTATTGCCAATTTTGCATTTATACCCCCGCGCCATCCATGAATAAATTCATCCCTCGGTTTTGCTTTCGATCGCCTTTCCCGCGCCGTTTTCTTTTACTCTCATTCGTTCTTTCTCTCTCTTGCTCCTTCTCCCTTTCTCTCTCTCGCGTGCATCTCATCCTAATTTTATTACATAGATATATGCGCGTCGACGAATGCCAACGTTTCTAAAATACCCTCGACTCGAGCCAAAGGTAAACGCAGACGCAAAAGTCTCGTTTTATAGTGCGAGATCATCAAATGATGCGATTCATTAATTTTCGATGATTACTCATTGCTAATTGCGTCCGAGATTTCCAGAGAGAGAGAGCGTCACTCGGGGACGAACAGACCGAGGAGGAGGGCAAAACAAGACGCCGAGTGCGACGAGGAGGATGAATGCGTATCAATCAGAGCGATGTCTTGCCCACGCAACCTTCCAACCCCCCCACACCGCGAAAGCGACCCCCAAATGTTCCTGCGCTCTCACACTCCTTGTCAACCGAGAGATTTCCTCCCTCCCTTCGTTCTCTCATCCTTTCTCGACCGAATCGGATACGCAGCTTAGAGGATAGAGGTGCATGCCATTTATCACCAACGGGGAAAAAGCGCGCGTCATCGCTTGTACCGAAACCCGGATGACTTCGTGGGACGCCTGTCAACAATATCGCCCCTTTCCGCACGACGGACGAGAAAGCAGCCGCACCGATTTCGCGACGAGACGAACACAGCCCTTTTAGTTCCTTCGCCCTCTCTGCCTCTTGTTTAGATTGGAATCAAAGGCGGCGACAGCGATGACAGAACGTGATTCTGATATCAGAATTTTTATTTCATAAAATAAAAGATTTATATGCGATTTATATCTCTGATTATATATCTGATTTATATCTTGTGTATGACGAGATAAAAAATATAAATTCTAAAGATATAAAATTTATTCTATCATGTAAAATATATTTATTTCTAAAATTTATTCTATCATGTAAAATATATTATATGATATATTGTATTTATTTCTAAAATTTATTCTATCATGTAAAATATATTGTATGATTTCACCGCGAAACTCAAAATTACTTCGGATGAAAGATCACGAAAAGTTCGCTGCATCTTTATACGACGATCGAACGACTCTAGCGAACGAATAGTTTAAGACCTATTATAATATAAGAAAGAAGCGTCTCGATATCGGTTGGCAGATATCAACCTGTCGAAACTCCGCTGCAGAAACTTAGTCAATCTGCTGCTCCCGACCCATCCTTATTCCGCCCCAATCGACCCTTAAAGCTTCGGCAAGGAGCGCCCCGCCGAGTAGTAGTCGGTAGGGTGTCCTCGCTAAGGTAGCAGATCATATTTCGAAAACTCCCTCCTCTTGCCAAGGAGGCAAGAACCCGAGAAACAAAGAAGATAAGAGCGAGAGGGTCGCCCAAACGAAGAGAAAGGGAAGTGTTCAAGTTCACTCGCAAAGTGTCGAAAGCTTCGCGAGCGAATGACTAGTGGAAGAAAAGAAAAGACGATTGTTGTCGCCTGGAAAATGTTTATCCTCGCAATTTATTAAAAAAAAAAAAACGTTTTATGCAAGGATATATAAATAATAAATATCTAACGAGAAGGATTATATCACAAATTACGAGCCTAGATAATAAGTAAAAAGATATAAGATACATTGATAGACTGAATATATATATCTGTAATTTTGAAAAATCATGAATTTTTTCTAAATATTAATTAATGATGCTCTTCGGAGAGATACCAATTGATATAGATGATGCAGCTCCGAGATGCAAGTTTCATCTCCGAAACACGCGACGAAAGTTGCAGCGGCGTAGCTGAGGCATCGCGACGCCCCGGGGCAGCGAGAAGACGCATACCTGTGTGTAAGCTCGACTACCACGGCATAGTTTCATCCGAAACGCATTTTTCGCGCCGCCAAACCCCCGGTGGCACTTGACCCCGAGGGGGTCGACGGACGGGCGGCGCCGGAGACGCGGGTCGAGGCCGCTAGGAAAGGATCAGGGATGCCTTCCGGACTCAAAGACATTCTCGTCTTGGGGACCGCGAAGTTTCGAGCTCGATGACGGCGGCGGAATCTCTGACCGCACGATATCTCGGGGGTTACGCTCGCTTGCCTTAAACATCCCGGGAACAACCTTGGCTGCCGCAAATTCGGGAATATGCCCCGCGGTAGCATCAACGCCGAGGAAATATTTTATCAGCGAGCCTAATGGCTCGGAAAAAAAGGCAACAAAACGCGGACTGACCGAAACGCGAGACGCGGCCACACAACTTTCGGTTCCCGCGTGTAATAATTGATATTTGCATAATTATGTATGTGCATAATTATGAATTTAAAGCGTCCCGCGCGCCCCGGTACATCGTATATCTGATACGCTTTCGCGGTAATAGTAATAAGTTTGCAGCAGACTTGTGTGTGCCGCCGAAACGCTGCCTACCGAGCGTCCATGACGCTCACTGTGCACCACCGCGCATTTATCGATCGCATAACGCATTTACGGCGTATCGAAATATAATACCGCGCTCATCGCCAACTCGAAACATTTAGCCCGAGTAACTCCGAGAGCCTCTCGACGGTCCGAGCCGCCGGCATCCCAGCTGGCTACATGTTACATGCGTATGTAAGTCTGCACGTTGCATTAAACCGATGCACATTTCCCACCATCGAACCCATATTTACGGACGCCGCTCGTCGAACAGAGGCATCTTGGATATTCGTCTTTATATTTGCCGATCGACTTTTAAGAGTAATTACGACGCGATTAATGCGAACATGCATCATACAAAATTATCGAAAAAAAAATAACTAGACGTTCCAAACATGCAGCATGAAACGCCATCCACCTTTCAATCATGTATACATCTCTCGACAAAAATTATAAAAGTCTATTTTTTTCTATGCGATAAGAAACTGAGAGCGAAATACGCGAAAAAGCAAACGATAGATTCGGCAAAGTGGAAACCAGGAGAAGCGCTGCGTAACTCGCGGAGGGAGAAAGAGAGCGACGAAGAAAACGACAAGGAGAACCGGGGGAGAGAGAGCCGTAAAGACAAAGTTATGGCTTTTCGCAAGATTCGCCCATCTCCGCCCCTAATAATGGATAAAACGATCATAAATTCGACGAGGGAGCCTCTTCAGACTCTTTAGGAAATATTAATTAAAATGTAATTGTTCCGTACGCGCGGGTAGGGTTACGGGGGCTGTCCCCCTTGGATCTTACATCGCGAGCCTCTTTGTTTTCGCATTCGACAACTCGGCCGTGCGTCCTTCGCCCTTTCCAGTCGGCCAGATTTAGACCGACAAAGCTCGAGAATGCAAAATTTCAGCGAAAATGCATCAAGACCGTGTATAAATTGTCTCAAAATTAAATTGCACAACGCTCGAGAAGAGCGCGCGTTTGATATTGTAACGCGAAATTCGATCTACCTTGCACTCGCCGTCGATTAACGATCCGTCGTGCATCGACAATGTGACAATGATGACAACGATGACAATGACCATAAGCGCGCGCATATGTAGCATATCGAGAGGTATGAAACGAGAATGATCGATCGCGCCGCCGTCGCCGTCTCCGTCGACGACGACGACGAATATTTCCGTCGTCGATTAGCGCGCGTCACGAGATCGCGATTAACGCGTCAACGGCGACGGGGTAAATTCGCAAAAGGGAGCAGGGCGGCTCGTCGCGACGCCGGTATCGGAGTATCGGTGTGCCATTGGCTCGAAAGTAATTCCGTCCGGTGCACGATATTCCCGAAAACTCGTGTTTTCGGCATATCGCTTCGTCCTCCCGGTCGAGTTTACGGGCCGTCGTCTCTCCATCTCCCTCTCTTTCTCTCTCTCTGCAAAGTCCGCCGGGTCTAGGCTTGGCACATCAAAGAGAGGGCAAACAAACGGAGGGGGTGGGATGGGGTGGGTAAGGGTCCTACCGATGCGATGCAATTCGGACATGGGGCACAAAGTGATGACGTCACCAACCGGCCGAAAGCCCTGTTCGTCGTCGGCCATTGTATGCTCAGTCACTGGTTTACAAGTTCATTGCACACTATCACTTTATACCGACACACCGGCCCGGCCCCGCGCTCCTGTCTGGAGCCGACTACCCGCTACTCTGCCTTGTTCGCTCACCCCCGTCAACGTGTTCGAAAGAGTCGATAAGATCGGGTATCGTATGAAAAATCGAGGTTTTCAATCGAACACGCGCGCGCGCGGAGATGCGACAGAACGCTTCTCAGATCGAACGATTAGACGGATGAGAATGGATAATGCTGTCATGTAATAATTACAGAGCACGTGAAAATTATCTTTCATCTTTACAAGCTGGAAGAAATAAAATAGATGTATTGGGGACAAAATTGACATATAAATATAATAAGATGAAACTTGTAAAAAATGTTCCTTTCGAGGCGAAAAACTCTTTCCGACATTAATCTGTCACTCTATAATTATATATATATATTACATCTTTGCGATAATTAAAAACGAATATAATTAAAATTTAAATCGCGAGTAAAGCGTCGTACCTTGAATTTACAAGGTATCGGATAGCCTAGTCTAATTCACGCCATTTTGAAAGCGAGGTCGTCGATCGTTCGTTCTGTCGGAAGTCTGTCATGGTGCGCCGCAGCTGCCACGAAACTCTCATATCCGACAATCGATCTCGGCGCGTGCTGGACTCGCCATTTTGAAAGGGGGAAGAGGGAGAGAGATTCGTTCCCTATCGCCATTTTCTCTCTTTACGCACGAATATCGGTCTCGGTCACGAATAGCGGCGGCGACTCGACCAAGTCGACGATCGGCACGCACTTTTACCCCATGGCTCGTCCCATAAGAAATAATCATCCTTTCTAAGAGAATTACTTCCGATACGCCGCGCTTCTTTTTCAAAATTTCGCGCAAGCTCGATGCAAATTATCGATAAAGTAGAAGAGAGAAAACGTTATCAGACAATTGTATTCAATCTCGTTAATCGCGCGTGATATCGTGGTTCGTTTCGCATCTCGAATTATTCATTATTTTACATGTCACGTTAAAGACTGGCAAAAGTCGCGTGCAGGTGAAACACTTGAAGATAATTACCCCCTCTTCGCCCGCTAATTACTTTATCACCGCTATATATTTCTCAAAGGAAACGCAAATTGATCCCCATACGACGTGGACCAGCTGATTGACGAAGAGATTGCGGGGAAGAATTTGGCCACAAACTGAAATTTGATCTCGGCGATCAGTGGGTATCAGAGACTTTCCGCAACGGCACGAGTAACGACTTAACGCTAGTTCGGTGCCGATATTGCGAAATCCGTCGATCGACGCGTCGCTGGTTGTACACGGCGCCAGGGGGAGGGAGATACAGGAGGGAGGAACGGCAAGGGATGGAAGGAGAGAGAAAGAGGGAAAGACAGAGAGGGGGAGAGAGTGGACAACGCCGAGCCGAGCGTACCACCCAATTACACTGCAGTTCAAACACATGCAAATCCGGAGAATAAGCTTTATTTGTTGTGCAAATTAGCCGCATATTGGCGCACCGAACGAACGGGTTTTGTTACCACGAGAGTGAGAGACGGAGGAGGCGCGGGAGGGTGGGATCTGAAGGGGTGTGGGCGCGCGGGGCCAGTCGGAGGGAAATGGGAAGGAGGTAGGGAGGTTGGAGAGAGAAAGAGAGAGAGAGAGAGAGAGAGAGAATATCGTGGGTCAATTGCTTATTTTGAATCGGGCCGGTGGTGCGCCCACCGTCCTGTAAATACCGCATACTGCCGTGCATACCGCCCGCGAAATATATATATATGCATACGGAAACACGATCGAAAAATTGCGATAACGATAGCGGGGACCAATCTCCGCCGCCAAATTGCGCCGTGGACGTAGAGCGGACCTGATCGGAACAAGGTGATTTGCAATACAGAGGATCGCGGACGAAATTCGGCGACCAAGTGTAGCACTCGTTTGACATCTGACGCGATGTAAATTGCGCTCTGCGAGACTCGCGATTCGCTTCTACATTTTTTTCACGGTCCAATCGATCGATTATCCCCGAGACGGGGAATCGTCCCTTCGACTTTGCGCGGGTTTCGCGAAGGAATTGGCTCGTAATCGAAATCAATAAAAATATAGACTTGTCTTACCCCCGTGGAGAGATGCGCCCGAAGGCTCTTTGCCATGACTGACGAGGGGGTCTCGAGGGCTCGATCTATCCTTGAGGGAAGAGAAAACCAGGGCGAGAGGATGAGGGAACTCCGCGATAGCCCCTGACCCACGGCTATCCTTCACGAGCATCGAACTCGCGCACATCCCGCGGGATCTCTTAGTCAAGACGCGTATATCGAACACACCGAGGCAAAATACTCACGTGCTACGTCTCGTAAAAATATGTGAAGAAGAAAAGCGAATGTCATAACTCAAAATTATGACATATGAAATATAGAAAAAATACTAAAATTATTGAATGCCCCGTTAATCACAGATTCTGATTTCTTCTTAGCAAATCTCTCATGCAAGTTTATATATAAAAAAAAATTTCATTCTCTAGTTTACGTTTATGTTTATTGGACTTTTGAAAAATGACTTTCGAAATTTCTTCTCTTCGCGAAACTTTCATAAAATCCGGAAAAGGGATTTTTGGAGCATTTCGATGATAGATATAAAAAGAGCCTCGCTGTGTCCGAACAAATGTCGACAGTCATCGCCCGAATTAAAAACTGCGACCCTCGTCGACTTTTGTCCTTTATCACTCCGCTCGCCCGCCCATCCTTGCGACGCGACGTATAAAATCAAAATAGAGTTTCGCGTTTTAACGATTCCCGGTCGTTTATCCAGTGACTTGCAATCTATTGTTATCCCCGTTTTCCCGTTCTGCTCTGCCATTCTCTGCTGCCCTCCACCTCTCTCTCTCTCTCTCTTCCTTTCTCTCTCGCTCACGTCCACCCCCGCCCCCTCTCTCTCTTTTTTTAAATCCGCGCCGATTTCGTCCGTGCCGGGTTGAATTTGAATCGACGGCGCAAAACCGTAGAGTCACCAAGGCCTCATATGTTAGCCGCCGGCACGAGGCGATGGAAGGGTGCGCGCCCTTTCTCAACCCCGCAACGAGAGCCGTCCGGCGCAGAAGCGCGCGAATCGCGCCGTGGAACGCTTTTTCCGACCCACTTCTCGTGGCAAGATGCTCCCGTCATCCTCTGGCGCGCGCGACAAGCAGCCTTCGGTCGGAGAAGCGGGTAACCGAATAATAACCGCATCGTGGTAAGAATCTGCGTCGAGATGTAACGCGTTTTCAACAGTCATCGTTAACTTTCAGATCCAAAACTCGATTCAATTAATATCTAACAGATTTAGTTGAATCAGAATAGATTTAAATAGATCAAGATCAGATTTTTCTCTTTTTTTCACTGGCGCAGAATAATTCACAATTTCTCTTAAGACTGAAATCTGGTCGAAAGTTTTAATACAATGGTTTTATGCATCTTCCAAACATCAAATAGCGCAAATTGCCACGCGATGCTTTGTAAGAACGAGTCGACGATTGCAAGAAACCGTGATTTACTGCGTCCACTCGCGAGAAAAATATGCGACAATAGCTGGCGGCTAAAGTCGTAAGTCGTACAAGTTCCATTGAGTTTTCCGCCATTTTCATAAATCACGTAACCTAACCCGTGACAACAAGATTGCAACACACTGTCGCTGTGACGGTGCCATTTCGTAATTTTCTCGCTCGCGGCATCCCGCATTCCGTTGAAGCAAAGCAAAACGATGACGCAATTTATAGTTACTAAGTTGCGAATAGTCGGTAATGGTCTGGCCGTTTAGATAGGACTGCCATGATAATCAAGCAAGTTGCATAACTGCAGATGGATTGAATCAAAAATCCATCAGACAAATTAAATTCAACTCGAGCTCCACAATTCAAATTCTCGGTCGATTATTTAAGCGCTTGAAATAAGAATTCATTCTCCCCTTAAATTTTATTTACGAAAGAGACTCCTGTCAGTATGTATAAATATGATTAGAAACCAGCAGTGGCTCGGATCGCGACATGATTCGAAGGCCTCTTTAGCGATAGAAAAGATGAAACTAAGGGTGAACAACGAGCGCAGGCGTCATGGGAAAAGAGGCCAGTGAGTCGAGAGCGCCGCGACGATACGTTCGCTTCAATCAATATGCAAATATGACTGACACTAATTATACGGAAGCTCCGCGCCCTCTTTGATGTCGCTCGGCTGACTGCACCACTCGTCTACGAGCAACGAGCGGCGAGCAGGAGAGTCCTTGGTTGCTCGGTCGTTCCGTGGTACTACTACCAGGACCAGAGAAAGTGAACTCGTAACGAGTTACTCCGAACTACGAATAAATCAACCCGCGCCACGAGTTCGCTTTCGTTACATTCACGCAGCTTCACGTCCGGCGAACATGATGACAGTTTAACTATCGGCTTTGTTTTTAATCGGCTACGCCGCAACCCGCCGCGAGAAATGCATCGTAACATATTTAAATATCAGCTGTTGAATTGAGCTATACACCAGATAAATTTATTTGTATGAGAGCAATGACGATTTTCGCAGCTCGCTAAAATAGAAGATAGATTTTAGATGTAAAGAGTGCGAACAATTGCTGCTCAAAATTTTCCAAACTCGAGAGTGAACCTCATTTTTGACCTAAAATAAAATTTATAACGCGTAGATTATGAATATGCAAGTTTCCAGATGAATGAGTTATCGTTTAATTTTCATCCTTATAAAAATTTTAATTTTTACAAAAAATGCTTATTTCACCGATCATTTTCTCTGGACGTAACATTTGCTTTTAGGCTAAAAATAAAATCCAATCTCAAAAAGTTGGAAATATTTTGGGAAACCAACCTTATGGACACTTGTCGACTTTTTCAAGACAATAATAAGTACGTCGAAAAACTGAATACACAATACGTGGGTTCTTTATTGCAACATGAACGTTACGATGCGCGGTAAAAATGTAAATTTCACGATGTTTTACCTCCGTTGCTCGCTATTTTTCGCGCAAAGTCACGGACAAGCGAACAAGAAGAGTGAAGAAGAAGAAAAGGGAGAGGCAAGGAGACGACAGATGCTCGCACAACTCCTATTAAGGCCGAAACAATTCAAGTGCAGGCAAGATGGCCGACGTCGAGCTTTGAGATAGAAGCTCTTTCCGCGATGCATCTGCGCTACACGGGAGAGAAAAAGGCGTGGTTGTGGAAAAGGAAAGGGGGCGAAGAAAGTGGAACGAATGACGTCGATAATAACGACAGCAGAACTCTTTCCATCCAAACGATATCGCTGTATCATCACGAGTCGAGTATCCTCGCTATAGTGGCCGCGGTGAAAAGTAAAGGGACCAACGCAACGATAAGCGACAAGTGAGACTCGAAAAGGGCGAAGCGAATAAACGGATAAATTAATAATCGACATGATATCTGCGTCTTCGATGGAAAATCGCAAGCAGGCTTGTTTTCCACGGCAATCCCGTTGACTGCGAGTAAATATAGTACGCCGCATAATATACACCGAGGGCGTATAGGTATATCGGTTAGGTACACTCGGCGGTGCGTCAACGCGCGAAATAATACCGCTTTATATGCATACGCGATTTGACGCGTAAAGCCATGATTTTTCCACGGGGGTCGCCCTTTCCCCCGAGCGCGCATATGCGCTGCGAGGAGGAGGAAGAGAGAGAAGAGAAGAGAGAAGAGAACGAGACGAAGGTAGCAGAGAGGGTAGACGGCGGGGGAGGGACACGGACGCGTTACTACTTTACGGTTATTACACCGGAGGGCTAAAGCTCTCTCTCTCTTTCTCTCTCTTCGAAAGGCGCCATTCTTCGACTTACCTCGGAAATCTAATCGTATTGCTGACGACGAGAGGAGCCTTGTCGTTGTCTCAGGCGAAACAACGCGCATAATCATACTTACATCCGACAGATTTATTCACGCCATATCGAATAAATCGGTGTTGTGGAACAATTTTTGGAGCGATGAATGAATAAAAATAGAGACAGAGAAAATATATAATAGCAATTAGCACGTATACTGTTGGAAAGAAGAAATATTTATCTCCGAAGGGGTTAACTATCTCGAAACACCTGGTGGACAAAATAAAAGGAGGATTCGACGGCGTTTGATAAATGCGATCGTCGAATGCAGTCATGGAGCGAGAGGAAGTTGTCAGGATGCGCCCCAAACACTTTCCGAGAAGTTTCGCGAACTCGACACGAATCCACGTCAAGGCATCCAAGAAGGAGACGAGGAGCTTTAATCTTGGTAGCTTTAGACAAGGAAACGCGTACACACGGCCGAACGGATGAGATGCACGTGCAAGGAGCCGAGGCTAGCCTCTGGCATGACAATCCGCCATCCCCTATTCTCCACCGACCACCCCCTTCTTATCTCAGGGGGGCCCCGAGTTTCCTCGGACAGTTTGCCGGCGCTAATGAGCTGGCAAGATAATTAGCATTATGTTAATGCGTGACGCGTTGGGCGGCTGTACCCGGGGTAACCCAACGTTACCCGACAGCTCTCTCTCTATCTCTCTCTCTCTCTCTCTTCCTCTCCCTTTCTCGGGTAAGAACTTCCGGTCCGACCCTTTACCCTGTTCCCACCCGTCCTCTCGTCCGCGAACTACTCTAGCGGTGTTTGTGCCTTATGTTTGGACTATCGCAAGTTCTAAGCAACATCCAGGCAGCCATCCAACAGCGGCAACCCCCTCATCGCGAACATCAGTGGTTTCGAAGAGGTACGAGTCTAAGGGGAAAGCTTGAGTTACCGGATACAAGTTCGTATATCGCCGATCCGAAACGTCTCGACAAACGTGTAGAGAGCATCTTATAATAATTAAAATGTATATATAAGTTATTTTTAAAATGGATAATTTAATTATGTTTTTCATATTAAAATATTAAAAATAATATTATAAATATATATATAATCTGCTCGAGATATATGCGAGTTCAATTTCGAAGCCAGGTATTGTTGCAAGTTTCCTTCATCATTCGACGAGTCAACCCTCCGAGTCTGTCTCGACTTTTCGAGAAACGAAGTATACTCTACGAATATTCTTGATGAGGGTACTTTTTCGCCGGTATCTAGAGTAAACGTCCGAGATCTTGCGGCATCGAGTGGAGGCAGATACGCGTTTAGTCCGACATTGGGAAAGTTAATATCCAAAGGGTTGGTCATTCAGGGTTATATTTACCGAACGATAGGATCGCCGAGATAGGATTGTGCGCCTGGCCATCTCGTCCTGCGCACTTGTATACCTGCGATAACGGCCGGCCGTCGCCATGTTTGTCCGATCTATATTTCATGCGACTACTTGACGGTAATCCAGACCCGCGATCCACCAACAAAATAATGCGATACGGTGCAAAGGATACGAACGTGATGTCCGCGGTTTATCGAAACTGCCAATTTATTCAACGTGTGTTTCCACAAACAAAGTTATTAGGAATATTTTTATCTCCTTCATCTTTCCAATATCGAAAATAAAATAATATTACTTCACAAAAATTATTTTCTTGCATAAGCATCAATTTCCATTTTCGCTATTGGCTTACATCGGTCTGACTTTCAGGTTCAAACGCGTAAATTAACGCGTGCAATCTTTAGACTTAGCCTCTGGATCATAGATATATTGCAAAGTTAATAGAAAGGAAGAAAAGCGTCATCATCGATCCTACCATGGCAATAACAGTTGAGTAAAGCGAATACGTAGATATAGAGCTATGCGTGGAGCTACTACCGTTCTAACTGGCCCAGACTAATTAATTAATCATGCGTCCCTCCCCCTCTTCTACACCTTCCAACCCTTGGACAGCTTATCCGGAGGCCTTGCTGAACCAAGTTTATCATCAAGTTGCGTATCTTTAGTATTGTTGGTGTTCGGAGGTGTCGAATGTCTCGTCCAGGCAGTGGTCCTTCTTCTTCCTCCTCCTTCTTCGTCTTTTCGTGCCGCTCTCCTTTTCCTACTCTCCTCCCCCTCTATCTCTGCCATCCACTTGTCGGTCGCCTCCGCTCCTTACGTACTAGTGCTTCACGGCTTGACTCGGTGGCACTCATTATCTTGATTAATTGACCGATGGCCTCCTCCACGTTCCACCCTCGGCATCGGTTCCATCCCCCTCTGCTTCCCAGAGCACCCCCAATGCCATGCCTTCCTTCTTCTGTTCTATTTTTCTTATGTCATCTATCAAATGCTTTCGTCTATTTTCCCGCGACGTTTCCGATAATGGTTATGAAAGATATCGCGTTTCTGTCTTCTAAAAATTAAATTGTCCTCCACATGTGACGTAATAGAATCTAATGGATTAATATGTACGCGTGTAAAGTAGTTGTGGGCTCGTAATTCGTCGAGATATCGATTCCATCGTAGGATGCGAGGGTAAAAAGTTTGAGCGAGAAACGACGACTCGTCGTAATTCCAAGCGAAGAAATCGATGATGGATATCACGAGGGAGGAAGCGCGCGACAACTCTTTACCGCGCGAGAAATCGTTATTTTATTATTAACGTTCTCGCTAACGCTAGACAAAAGCACGGGAAAACTTGGACTGCGTCCCTTCTTCATCATCTTCTTCCTCTTCTTCGGCATCCTCTCCCGGCTTCTGGCCCCCGCGCGGATAATTCAGCCCCCGCGTCGGTCGGTCGCGGCAACAAAGAGGCAGCCAGGTATCGAACGAGTCTTAATTTAAAGTTAAAATTAATTTCTCTCTTCCGAGAGGTGGCCGCGGTAAGACGCGAGTTTTCGCGTTTGCCAGCTTTTCGTCCGATTCACGTGATTCCTACTTTCTTTCGCGAAATCAACTATCCAATATAGGAGTTTTCACGATAAAAAATTTAATTAATCTGTATTATACGAAAATATAATATTTCAAATTATCTCTCAGGCATACACCATCTCACTCGATTCTTTCCGAATACGCTATATTACCCGCACGATTCGAATAATGAATAAATAAATTGCACCTTACCGAGATGCCTGATTAAAAGAAATCCTTGATTAGCGAGGTAATTCATCTAGAAAATATTTATATCCACAATCGGAGGGAGAGAAAGAGAGCGAGAGAGATCGAAAAAGCAAAGCAACCCAAATTAAGAGACTCAAAGGAACTCGACATAATTAAATCGCGATAATGACGCAAAGAATATCGCCGGGCTACAGACTCTCTCCTCCCTTCTGTTCGAGGCCAACACAAACCCTTCGTCCGTTCGCTCTGGTTCGCTGATTATTTCGTCGAGTGCTGCTTTGATATTCAAGAAACCAGGACAGCCCCGCAAGTTTCTATAATTATCAGGGGTGTCTTTAAGGTGTTTTTTTCCTCGACGCCGCACCGTAAACAGCATCCATTCTTCCCTCCCCCTGATTCGAATAATTACTCGGCCATTTGTTTCGATGAGTCGAATAAATACGTGTCTATTTAATTTCACAACCACAATAAATAATTCAATTTTATGAATCGATTTTTATAAATCTTTCCGTAAAGAAAATCTTTATAACAAAAAACTTAAATTGAAGCAGAAATTTAAATTTATTATTTCAATCACATATCAATTACAATCTCGCTATAATGATACCATTCTTTAAAAGTGATTAAATATTGCAAAATATAATTAATTTTACTGGCGATGAAAAGCGATTATCGACTCATCGTTAATGGTCCGAAAAGAACATCATCATACGAGCGAATGAAAAATACGATTTGATTTTCTGAGGCAGTCAATCGCTTAACGCTCATATGTAAGGCATATCTAAGTGAGTTCCGGTGAAAGAGAGGAGAGCGAGAGGAAGAAAATCGGGAGCGAATGAATGTACAAAACTCCATGCATACAAATGGCTTGCTAACAAGATACATTTGTCTACGGTGGTGTGTACCCCGTTGTTAGCGAGTGCGTACAAGCACGTGATGGTATTGGTGAAAGGGCACACTACCCCCGCGAGCTGTGACGCGCGGCTCCCCGGATCCTTTCCTCCCAGTAAGCAGATTTATAGATCGATTATAGACTTCGCTTATGATTGGAACCATTTGCATGATGTAGGTATATATACAGTCGACAGTCTCTCCTGCAACCCACCCCTCTTTCCCTTCGCGTCCCCCTTCCCTTTTTCTCTACACGTCGCTGGCGCTCTTCAGCCACCATGAATCATCCGTGCCAACTGCTCTCTTATGGCTTCACGCGATAAACGTTTGATGCGCGGTGAGCGATGCGTGTAACGCGGTTGTTTGCATATTCTTCGTTTCGCTCGCCTCCTTATCCCGTGCCAGCTCGCATCGATAAGAGCATCTCTCGTGCATCCTCCCCCGCCTGTATTTTTGCGCAGCCTTAACCGTCTTATTAATAGATATATGCAGATTCGACGTCCTGTAGTATAAATCGACTCTATTCTCACGTTTTTTAAACATGATTAAAAAGTTTAATCTTTTCCGTATTCTGCGCTCGAAATGTAATGTAATGAAATTTTCAAATTAAGCGGAATATTCTCCTGTAACGCATTTTATGATTGATTCGAAGGATACGTGATTGCTTTAAATATATTCAGCTCTACAACTCCTACGCATATTTACAATTCAATTTTAATTTGTCACGCCTACATCTCGTTATTTTTAAACATCCTTATTCTTGTATATAAAAATATTATAAAAATAGTATAAAATTACTATAAAAAAATCTCTCCGTATATAAGTGTAATAAGTTGCTAATTTAATTCTTATTTCATTGCAATAAGCAGAATTTCACTAACAATTTGAATAAATAAAACCTTACACAAATCATTAGTAAACGTATTAAATCGCATAAATTAGAATTTATAATTATTTGCGAAGATTAGCCCGCGGATCTCGTGGCCTGCGAATGGCACTCGTCGAGCAGAGTCGTAAGGAGGGCTGGCATCGGAAAGGGGCGACCGATGACTTCCCCGGAAAGACGAAACTCTGTCTCGGGGTCCCTCCATTCGTGATTGATTAACTACTTTTTTTCTCTTCCTCTCTCCCCAGTGACGACGATGAGAAACGTAATTATAATTTTTATTCATTACCGCAGCGACGATGTCAACTCCGAAGGACGGAGATCGCTCCGTTTGATTTCCTATTTAAAGGCACTCGCTTGCGGTTTTGAGATACGATTCTTTTCGGCGCAGCAGATCTTCTCGACCGCGGTGATCAATATTCATTTGCAGACTGCTGAGGGTGCTGCTGTAAAGAATTAGCTGTCTACAAGACACGCTAATCAGCGCGGTATCGCGTGTCCTTTCTTTTAAATTCATCCACTTCTAAAAGGAGAATAAAAAATTCGCTAGAGCATCTTGTGAGGATTAGCGAGAATAAATTTCTAAAAATATTTTAGCGTTACTTTTCACGTGTCAATACAGTCAAGATTGAATGAGAGCGAGTATCTTTAAATAAAAGAGTAGAATAAATCATAAATGTAATGCTAATCTGATACCATTAATTATCTTACAATGCGAATTTTAATCGAGCGATATCGAATAATTAAATTACGATAGTTCAACTTGTAAAGTGATTTTAATGAACATGATTATAATGAAGTAACTAGCACATCGGGATGATTAAAAACATTAAATGACGATACCATCCTTTCCATCTGGCTAGCCATTGATCACCATTCAAGGAGCCACCTCCGCCCCTTGCGTCTCTTTCCCACTTTTTCCCCGTCCTCTCTTATCTCTCGTAGACTCTCCACTCGACACGGTATCCATTTATCTTGTAATTAGTTCCGATCGTCTTGCTCCCTTATATCGCACGCGCGCGAGCTTCGTGCGCGAACAAAGCACGAGCGAGATAGGATAAATCGGCGAATAACCTCGCTTGCTTTGCTCACGAAAACATATTTCGATTAGTCTCTCTTTTCCCAAGTTAATCTTTAGATGAAACTCATGCTCAACAATAATCTAAATCGCTTTTTTTCGTCGTGGCGTGCTGATGATGGCGGGGGTGACGTGACGTCGGCAACGATTCGCCAATAACGATGATTCCGGCCGACACGAGCAATAACTTTAAACCGAATCGAACCCCCGAGACATCCGGGAGTGGCTTATTTGCATACCGACCTGAAAATCCCGCACCCTCTGCCATTCGGAGTCACCCACTCGACATAAGGTGGTCCCGCGTTCACTCACACGCTCACGTTCACGCGTGACACGCGTACAACACGCACACCGCGCGCTCGCCCTCCTCGCCGATCGTTTAGCACTTTGGCGTAATTTTTTCCATCCCCACGGTATTTGCATAGCCGCGAGAGAAGCCCCCGTTCGAAGGAAGGAAAAGAAGCCAGGGGTGTCGGGGCTGCGATAAAAATCGATGTCGTCTAATCGAACCAAAACACTCGGCCCTCATTATTTTTGTATTCCAGATCGAGCTTCATCCTCCTGCGGAAGGGAGAGAGAGAGAGAGAGCTTCGGGAGGGTATCGAATTCGATGTAAGAGCCGATCTCGAGGAAACACACGCTGGTGAATATAATCGTGAGCGTTGAAAATAAAAGGCGGAAGTAAATCTTGTTATTCCGACTGAATTGATAAAGCTGACTTTGTAAATTACGCGCGAGTCTTAGGGATTATCCTACATCAACGTTCGCGTACAATAATTACGTCAGAATATTATATCTTTTTTTATTTCTTTTTATAAAGATTATATAGATAATGCTTATAAAAGTAAATAATACAAAATGAGAATCAAATATAGATTCATTTGGCATTAAATATATGATTCTTTTGCTTGCAAAAGAGAATATAAATTATAAATAATGCTTATAAAAGTAATGTAGGACGAGAATTAAATATATAGATTCATTTAGCGTGAAGTACATGGATATCGGGGCATTTTTTTTTTGTTTGCGGTTTCTTTTTCTCGACACTCTGCACGTTTGCGCTATGCACAGATTCGCGCAGTAATAAAATAAATACTATGGTGGACGACAGAGAAATATCTCTCTCGCTAAGAAGGAGGCGCGAAGAGAGGAACGCGACGTAACCGCGTGTAAGTCACGGTAATGCAAGGTCCATCGTGTTTCACGGGGCCATAAGAAATACACAGAGCACGGAAGAAGGTTCTCGCTCGGTATCGATAGGGTATCCCCGGGGCTCCCGTGGTTTACTACTAGGCATTACTTCGAGGATAACACCCCGGAATAAAAACCTTTATGACCTTACTTCACTTTCCATCCATTTTATTCCCCCCGCGTCGCCGACGTCCATTTCGTACGTATATAATAACGGTGTTACCGCAACCGCGAGTACCTCGTGCGTCCTTCGTCTCCCCTCGCCCGGTCTCGTCTCTTTTTGCGAAATAATTTACGACAGGAAAGGCGAATTATGGGACACGATCGTTTCAACTCAACCTGGCCCATCGCTCGATTTCCATTTACGGCCTCAGAATTTGCGGATTTTTTTCTCTTTTTTTTGGAATTGTTGTAAATTTTTCAATTGTCGCAATATATTCTTCAGCATTTGAAAAAATGTGAAATGCAATTTAATAAAAGTACAATTAAATTATATGTCGAATCTTTATGAAAAACAATTTATTTTTTCTTAAGAATCGAGAAAGTAGCGACTATCGATCAAGACGATTAAATGACTAATCGATCAGGCTGAGTAGATTTTAATAAAAATAATAAAAGATACTCACGAAATATAGTGCGAATCTTTCTAGTCCTGTACGTGGAGTCATCTGGAGAAGGCTGGTGCAAAGCAAGCAAATGGAACTCGGTCGATACGCGATGGAATAATTGCAAGTCTTCCAACGTGGATGCACTGCAACAAAGTTGTAACGCGAATATTAGATATAATATATATGTTATATTGTGATATATTTTTTTGCTACAAACAGAGATAATAATTATTAAATTAATTAAAATATTATAAAAGTGCATGATATACATACACATTTATTATTATATAATATTATATACCATATTCTTAAATAAATTCTGTTAAAATAATCTAAATCAAGTAACACAAGTATTTTTTTGCATTTTTAATTTTTGTGCAATAAAGTTTAATGGTTTTGCTAAAAACCGTTATTTTCAATAATTTATAAATAAAAGTTTTATATCCCGAAATCTTCTTTAAGAAAAAATCGGCTTCACTTTTCAAAAGAAAATCCTCTTTCTTAAAAATATTATTCACACATTCCAAGAGGAGCTATAAATCTAGGAACGAATGGCGAATCTGAATTTTGCCCGAAGCAAAGAGGCACTTTCTCATGCGAACACGTAGCCTCTCAGGTAAATGGTATAAAAAGACCGACCGGCGTCTCTTTAAAAAATAAAGCCACGACGCGAGTTCGCCCTCGAGTCTACGATGTTTGCGCCCCGAGAATGGGCGAAGCTCGACAGTGCGACGTGGAAAAGATAAAGATATGGAGAACGAGGATGCTCCTGCACATGTATACCCGAAGACAGAGAAAGGCAGAAGGGAGTTAAAGGACAGATCGGGGGAGTTGGTGTCGGGTGGTCGTTGGCGTCGCGAATCGCTCGCTGGTGCAAAGGCAGACGCCTTCTCCAGGTTTCATTAACCCCACGCATTCATAATCTCGAGTGTGTTGGACGTGCGAATATAGATTGAGATGGGAATGAGATCGTTTTTGTCCTGGTGGAATATTTGAGGCCCGCGAGGCGCCGGCCGTGAGAGAACTCAAAGGGGTGAATCTGTAAAGAGAGGGCTATCGTTTACGCCGCGCGCGCTCGCTGTTTGGCGGGTAAATAGGCAGTCGATTGGGGGATTGCGGACACAATCCCCTTTCCCTCTGCACCCTCTTCCCTTCCGTCCAAACACCGAAAACGAAGTCGAGAGGAACCGCGAGCACCCGCTTTTCGACGCCTCGTCGAGTGTCGAATGGGACGACGTACTCTCGAGCTTGTATCCGGCGATCTAAGCGAATTCTCCCGGATCGGATATGCGTCTAATCAGCAGGACCCTCAGAGAGATGTCAATCTTTAGATGACGAGATAACAATGTTCGAGAATATTTCGCATTTTGCTTCGCACGATCAATTTTGAATAAGAATCAATCGAGTCTAGAATATCGGTTTGGTGTACATGTGTATGATAGAATTAAAAATAATTTAAATTATCGGATATTTGCAAACGAGCTGAAAAGTGGACGACCAAGGGCGAAAAGGGCGACATGTGCGCGATAGCGAATCGAGTCGAAATTCCGGCACATATCGACAACTGGAGCACAAAGTTCACGACACGTTGGTTGCGGAGAAAACACACAGACTAGAGGAAGAGAGGGAGAAAGGCAGAAAGAAGAGAAATTTCAAAGATAGAAAGAGACGAGGGGATGAGGATCGAAGCAGCTATGCGTGAAGCGAAGAAGGTACCATAAAAGAGCCGAGGGAGAAAATAGAGAAAGAAGGCGAGAAGGGAGACGTACGACGAGAACGTACGGTCATTCTTTCTCTTTCTCCCTCTTTCTCTCTCTCCGTTTCTATCCTCTCCTCGACTTGCTAGTTGCATTTTCCATTGGGTGGCTCTCGCTCGCGATACGAAAGGCGGACACGTCGACGGAGGGAGGGTGGTCGACGACGGAGGGATGGCGGTGGTGAGGCAGGAAAGGTACGAGGTGGGTGGTTGACAGAGAGAACGAGTCAGCCAGGCAGGAGGGGATGGCGGTCGAACGACGCCGCTGCCGCCGCCGACAACGACAACGACAACGACAACGACGTCGACGTCGACGTCGACGATGACGACGGTAGGCAACGCCGGTGGTTGCCGCGAGAGGATCGACGCCACTCGGAGTAGCATCGAGAAAGCGAACGGAACGGAAAGCGGCGAGAGAGAAAACGGGGGAGGAGGAGGAGGAAGCGAGTATTTCTCCTCGCCGAGAAATGAACAGGGAAAGAGAGAGAGAGAGAAAGAAGAAGAAGCGACGGTACGGAAGAGACGGCGAGGGCCGTGGCTGGAGAGAGAAGGCAAAGAGTGCGCGAGAAAGAGGGAGCGACGGAAGAGGGTAAGAGAGGGACCTCGGCTTGGGGTGTGCTCTGTGTGTAGCCCGGTCGATTCAGCCCCGGGCACTCGACTCCAAGCTACCTCTATCTGCCGTATTCCCTCTATTCTCTCTCTCTCCGCAAACATCGCCACGGTGTTACCTACCGACCCGCGGCTCCCGCCGTCCTCCGCTCTTTCCCCCTCCCCCCTCCCCCTCCTCCCCTTCTCGCAGGTCCATCCCGCTGCCGCCGCTGCCGTCGCTGCTGCTGCTGCTGCGGTCGTGACACTAGGTCTCGATACAACTTTCCCAACGACCACATTATTCCACCGTACATCCGTACGCACGCTGCCGTATCGGGCGCTACCAGTTTCTCCCGACTCTCGCAACCACGATCGAAGTTGGGGAGGGTCGGGGATAACGAGTTAAGAATTCACTTTTACGTTCGCTGTCGCGTCAAAGCTAGACTCTTTCGGCTGCAGGGTCGAAAAGAGAATTTAATCCCTCGGCTCTCCCAACTCACAATTGTTTCTTTTAATCATCTAGCCTAATTTAAATTAAATTAAAGAATCTAGATAATATTTTGTGGAAAGTAACGAGCTATAATTTCCAACTATCGTTAGTAAAACATAAAAAAGGGGAGATCTCTCGCAAAAGATTTCTCCAAGCAAACCAGATTTGTTCAGTTGTCAGCTATCGAATGCAAATTGCTGTGCGCGCGACAAATAAAAAGCTACCCTCTACCAATCCACCTTCCGCCTTCCTACCAAGTAGTCGGGGTAACTCGCGAGGACGACAAAAGCCGCCACCCTCTATTCGCGAGTCGCCATCTTGAGCGATTCGACGATTTCTAACGGAGAGTAGCAGGTTCCCCCGGGCATAAGGACGTACCCCTACGTAGTTCTAGACCTCTCACGGGGCGACGAGCAATGGCAGTCGCCGGGTAGCCAGGCGGGATTCGGAGACCCCGGAAGAGAGAGAAACAGACGAGAGGCGGTTCTCCAGGCGGGGGCGTACGACGGTGGCAGTGTTATTTGTACGCAGACGTAAAGCAACCACCTGGGCCACCACCGTGGCGCGCATTGGTTTCTACGTCTGTGCCGTTTGTCTGTACGTCTGATGACGTCAGCAGCCAGGCTCCACCCAGGGTGGTGGTGGGCCCCTCGTTCTGCCGTTGCCTCCGCAAAGCCACCTACTACCTACACCTATATCTACCTACCTCGGTCTCCGCCGCGAGCGAGCGCGAGATCGAGGAGAGGGTGGTCGTCGTAGTCGTAGTCGCGGGGGCGCTTGCGCGAAATCGCCGGATCGTTTATTTGTATCTGTCATTGCCGACCGGGGTGGAATGGAGGGAGGATGCCTCTCTCGTTCTCGGAGGAGGATTGCCCTCCCTCCCGTCGTCTCTTGCTTTCTTTTCGCGTCTTTCTCCGCGTATCCCTCTCTCGCCCCGTGCTCCTCCACCACCATCGCCGCCATGGCATCGCGGAAAATTCGCGTGTACCGATTGACACACGTTATCAAACTTATCAACTATTCGATTTTACCGCAACTCACGTACTAGTTTTGCTTTCAGCGGTAGAATTGCAAGGCGAACCGACGATTCGCTGAAATAATACTCGTGTAGCTGTAATATTGCGGCGAATAAGTAGGTCGATAAACCGCGGGGACTCGTGTTTTGCAATGCAAATTGCGAGAACAGAGAGACATCTTGGGGCGCCCGGATGGTCCTCTCACTTCCGGTTTTAACTACAGCTTCTGGCTCCAACGGCAAATTTATTTCCCGTCTTTAAAGTGCCGGGAAACAGAGCGCCGCGACCAGCGCGGTTTTGTCCACCGGTCCTGCCTGCGATCCAGACTAAAGGGTTTTAACCCGCACTCTCTCATCCTCCCTCCACCCCCGCTGCCTCTCTTTATATCGTAACCGCCTCGACCGTGTCGTCGTCGTTGTCGTCGCGGTGGTCGATGCTCGGAAATTTAAAAAAAGATTCCATAAATAAGGGCAAATAAGAGAAGTGCGCCGCCGCGACTTTGAAACTCGTTTAAAACACCCTTATGGCGCGAAGAGCGAACGCGTTATTAATTTCTTCCGAATCTGGCGATTGAGGGGAAAAAAGCTCGCTTTACATCGACGGGGGAGAAACACGAAAGTGGAAAAGTTGGCGGTGAAAGAGAGCAATAAAAAAAAATTCACAACTGAAAAATAGCCAGGGCCAATTTTCGTTTTGTCAAAATATTTTCGCGGAGAATAGCAGGTGGAAGAGAGCAGCAGAATCGGCTTCGATTCGCCTCGTGACACGACGGCGCCGTTTTACCCCTGCGAGCCAACGGGCGCTTTGATGAAACCAATTAGCTCGTTTTTAACGACACGTTGTACGAGCGCCCCGCGGTTATGGGAGCGCGAGTAAAATGTCAACGCCAAATGGCTCGGCACGTTCTCGCTTCTTTCACGATCCTTTCGCCGGCACATCCGGCGAGAGGCGTGTGCACAGGTGTTACGGTAACCTTGACTTATAAAAATAAACGAACCGTCGCGTCGATTGACCGTAACGGACGTTTTAATTGCACCGAGAAGGCGGCCCCGTTGGCTGCGCCATTAAAGAACGCGCGCCCGCGTCGTCGCTACCACGTATAACTTCGATAATTTAATAACGATTATCTGTGATGCGGCAACGCCGCCGTAATTCGATTAAATCGTCGCTCCACCCGAGTGTCAATGCGCAACATCCTATCGACTGCTTGCGTCGCAAGCGTATCTCAACTATCAGCGCGCCAGTATCCAGCCAAGTTGGAATGAAAGACCAGGGCTTTCAATACGTCGCAATCAAAATCAAGTTGATTGATGATTTAATTAAAAAATACAAAAAATACAGTTTTACTTTAAAATATTAGGTTCTAAAAAATCTTTACATCAAGGATAAAAACTTTATATCAAGAAGAGAGAGAGAAAGATTTCACCCTAATCGAATTTGGATCAAAGAGATTTCAAAATTGAACAGCCGAAGAAACAATCTTCTCAAGTTTTTAGATCCTTGTCTAGTTACTTGCAAAGTAACCGATTGACGATACGTCTCTCCAGGGTGGCTGCGAAAATGCCATACGAAAAGTATAGCGTGCACGAGTATGTGTGTGGGTGTAGCTCCTCTACGCGCAAGAAAAACGAAATTTCTTTCTCCGACGCTCCAGTCGGAGCACTCTCCGAAAGAGGCGAGGTAAAAAGTGACCGCTCTCCGTGAGGGAAATATCGTGCTTCGTGCCGAGCTTTTTCCCCGTTCCACTTCCTCCGACCTTCCGCACTGGAGCCTCTCTTCCCTCTCGCCGTCCGCGGCCACCCCCGACCATCCCCGGACACTGCTCTGTCCTCTCTCTTTCTATCTCTCCGCCGCGTCCTTCTTCGCTGCGTTTCACGAGGCACAGCATCTGCCGGTAGTAACAAAAAAATCCTCCAACCACCCTCGACGCTCCTCGGGCGGCCTTAGCTTCGCGCTTCTGCTTCTAGGGTGGATTTCCCCCTCCCCCGCGAGAGTGGGAAGAGAGGCTCGTAGAGAACGCCAGAGTAGAGAGAGAATAGCGACGGAGGGCGGGAGAAAGGGAGAAAGAGGAGCAAGATATTCCGGATGCGAGGCAAACGGAGCGAGAGAAAGAGAGGGCGAATTACAGAAGAGGAGAGGGCGAGGGAGAGATCGGTCGGAGGTTCGCGGTAGAAAGACGACGAGGGTTGGAGTGGAGGAATACGAGCGGGATCGGGAGGACGGCGGGAGGGAGGGTACACGGAGGGTTTAAGTGCCGCCGAGTGTCTACCTCCTTGTGGGATCGAACCCAGGACTCTCCGACTCTGTCTGCGTCTCTTTCTCGGATCGAAGCAAGGCGTCTCTCGACCTCCTCCGTGCTTTCTCCATCTACCTCTCTTTCTCTCTCCCTCCCAATCCCCTCTCGCTCTCTCTCTCTCTCTCTCTTTCTTTCTCTCCGACGGAGCTACATAGCTCGAAGCCGCGCGCGTGCACATATACACGTATATACGTGCATACGATTGCGTGTACGTGTATAAATGTACGTATGTACGTACTCGCTCGGCGGCATCGAGAGAGGGAGAAATCCCTCTTTCCCTCATGGACGCGAGCACGGTCGTTGCCGGAGGAAAGAGAACGGACACACAGACAGACGGAGAGACGGTGAGAGATCTCCCGCTGCGAAATTCGCCGTCTCTTTCCGTCGGGATTTATCCGTCTCTCTCCCCCTTTCTCTTTCTCTCTCCGTTCGTACCACTACGCGTTAACTCGCTTATATACGTATGCGCTGTGCGGGGCGTAACCTACCCCCCTGGAAAAGCACACAGCCCCAACGACAGTCGGCATTTCGTCGTGCCATTGGCCCCAGACGATACTCGGAAACCCAATGGAAAGCGCAAATACGATACCGACTTCCGGTCCGTGGAAACGAATACGGGAAACTCCCGGCAAATCGCGCAGGACCGCGCTCATACTCCCGGTTTCCGCTGGTCTCTGCCGCGGGATTCGACCCCCGGATTCGCACCCCCGCGCATACCGCCTTCACCTGCTCGCAGTCACATCCGAATGCTGGAAACTCGACGATTGGTCGCAATAACTGCTGAGTCGCGATTGGTCGGTCCGACGTGCTTTTCCTCCTTTTGCGAAAAACCAAGCAGATCTCGATAGGTCGCTATTCTGAGAGAGAAAGAGAGATGTTTGTAAAGGCACTGAAATGAAAACTTCGATGTAACAGAGTCTTTAATATGTAATTCTTTGACTAATCACCGTATCTCATTTTCAAGACAAGAGGATATTTTCTCCTCGTAGGAAAAATATTTCTAATAATGATTAATTATATATTTTCTCAACAATAAGAATCAATTTCTTTTGCAATATATAAAATGTATTTTCTCTCTTTTCTGTACAAAGGCGAATACGAGGGATCAACAGTGAAACATCATGTAACTTCCGCGAAGACGGAGATCCTGCCAGGAGGTTATCGAGTTCGGGATTAACGGACGAGCATGATCCTGGAGGACCGCCATAGGAACGGTGGCCATTAATCCCGAGTTATATCAGAGAAGCAAAGCTCGAGGTTACAACGGAAATGTTGCATCGCCTTCCAAATCGCCTGGCAAATCCATTTTAGTCGATTCCTTGTAGCTTAGGCTTATATTACATTCATATGAGAAAATGTTTGTCAGATATTTCAATTAGATATCAGATAGAGAATTCTCAGAATCTTGATAGAAAATTGAAAAATTCTTTAATTTGATAGCCAATCGCTACATCCGATAAACTCGTCATATGACAAGTGTAATATCACCCTTATCAAAATGATAAACGAAAAGATGGCTTTCTTGCTCGTCGAATAATTTAGACAAGCGAACGCAAAATGTATTCTAGCACCAAGTATAAGGACGAGATGATCAATTTTTCTATTTTTTGAAGATCTCACGAGACTAATTTCGTACGAGACGTAAAATACTAAAAGTGTTGAATGCGATTGCGTTCTCTATCGATCCCGAAAACAGAGGCTTCTTAAAGAGATGGAACACTACCTTCGTTCGCGATACAATCCGGCGAAATTGCCAGGATATAAGTATCTACTTTTACTCGCAAACCTTCTTTTCGATAGCATGTCAATATCTTTACTGCAATCGTATATAAATAAAGCTCATATTTATATTTTCTCTTGAACATTGGAACTTTCAAATCGTACCTTTCACTTAATTTATATTATTCTTGTATAAACAACGAATACACAAAATGCAAAAAATAAATAGAAAATAAAATTGTCATAAACAAATCATCGATTCCAAAACATTAAAACATTGCTTGTATATATGTAATATAGCACATTTGAATTTTTTAAAGACAATCAATTAAATCAAGTAACCTCTCTTTGAATATTTCATGTTACATAATTACATAAGGCAAACGATGCGTTTATAGGCACCTTATGTAAGGGTTATCTCAAGGGTTAAATACAACGTCCTACGGCATCCTACGCGAAAGAGCATGCAACTAGGGGGAGAGGGTGCCTCCTTTTCATCCTCGCGCTCCTTCTTTCGCTTTCTCGCGAATTCTTGCGGAGAAACGCGAGAGACGAGCTACGCTATTGGATAATACCAGAGGCCCCGGGTTCTCCGAGGGAACCATCCATTTAAAATGTCTCCCTTAAATCTCCAACACCACCGGCAACCACCGCCACCGCCGCCACCACCATCTCCACCAACGCCGCCGCCACCTTCGTCGACTTTCAGTAGTTGCCCCCGCCTTCACCCCCTCGTTCACCCTCGGGCCACCCCCCTCCCTCCCGGACCGAAGTAGGTGCCACCCTCGCGCGCGCTGCCACCGGTTTCTTCTTCCACCCCTCCACTTTTATATCCACCTAAATCCATCCATTTTAAATGACGGATATTTTCTCCGCGCGACTGTATGGATTTTCATATTTTGCGGGGGTCTTTCTTTCTCTCTCCCTCTCTCTCGTTCAGTCTCTTTCTCTCTCTTCCCCCCGTTGGCATTTTAATAAAAATGGAAAGAGAGAAAGAAAAGATGGGCGTTGGGGATCCGCGAAAACCTAGAAGCAAGGAGATAAATCCCCTTCGCTCTGTCATCGCGTTCGCCTCGCAAAAGCATTTCGCGTTTCCGGAATATCGCTGAGCGGAATCTGAAATGAGCTTTCGATCGCATTTGTTAGATTACTATTAAAAACAAAAATAATTCCTAATTATAAAGAATGTATAAAAAAAATGTTGTAACCGTGGATACTGCAAACGTAGTCAAATTTTATTCCACACGTATATTAAATATTGAATGCGCCTTTAGGCTTCTCAAAGACTACATATCCTATAATAGAATTAATTCAGCTGAATCTTATCTGCAGCCTCATCGATTCGTTTGACGCATTCAAAATCAGTCATAAAGGTGAAAAACAGTAAAAAAGATCGGTCATCATAAGAGACGGAGAGAGAGAGAGCGAGAGGGTAAGAGAGGTTACTTGCGTCAGAGCCAGTTATAAGCTTTGGAGATCATGGAAGACAACGAAAGGGGGCAAGAGGTGAAGCAAGCGGCAGACGACATGTATTATTGATGTGCCTGTGTCGCCGGCAAGCCTCTGCCTCTTCTCTTCTCTTCTCTTCTCTTCTCTCTCTACCTATCTCTACCACTCCGCTCTTCCGAGTATCTGCGCCTTCCGTCTCGCCCTCCCCTCGTATGAAAACACTCATGCGAGTCTTCCAGTTTCCGATACATTCCGCCAGGAGAGAGAATCCCAGCCGTCGTCTCCGTCACTCGATATCTCTCGCGAAAACGCACACGCGTGCACGCTTAACAAAAACCTTCCTAGCTCCTCCGAGGAGGAAACTCAACGGTCCATATTCTTGGAAATGCATATCAATTTTTTCTGCATTTTTATAATTTTATTTGATTTATGCAAAAAAATTTTCTGGAAAAATAATGTATTCCATTAAAATCGCAATTTGTATATATCACGGTTAGATAAATTTATCGCGATCTCGTTTGACTGCGTTTTCCCGAGGGCGAGAGACGTTGTTGCGGGATTGAAACCGACCGAGGATGGATCTGCAATAATTGCAAGTCGAGTGCATTATGCACGGTCGGCCGAGTGCGGAAAGAACGTCATGCTCCCACCGACCGGGCGTTCACGAGAGAAAGAGAAAGAGGGAGAGCGAGAGAGAGAAGGGAAAGAGAACGCAGAGCGTTCGGAGCGGAGACGCCGCCTTCTTCCATTAATCTCGCGGCAATCGAAATTAGCATAATTGACGGAGCGGAGAATAGCGGCCTGTTCGACTCCGAAACGCCATCTCGCATAATCTCTCCATATATCTCACTCAGTGTTTTCCGATAAAGCACGCATCCGCGAAAGGACCATCGTTCCAGAATATCCATATATACAGAGTGTATCGAGATTTCTCTAAACCATACGTCACGACTGAAAAAAGTCTAAAAAAAAATCTACAGAGCAAAATTAAAAATATTGCATTTCTGCAATTTAAATTTATCTTGAAGAATTATATACGTGTATTAAATATCAAGGTCCGCGAGTCATGCGATTTGTTGAAAATCGCGACTCTTTCCCTCTCGACGAAAATATCCGCGTCGTTTGTATTCACGGTACGCACGGAGAAACTTAAATTGCCACGATTAAACTCGACACCGCGCGCGCGACGGGAGATTAATGAATTTTCGGAAGCGTAAAATCTCCCGATACTCTCGCGGCAACATTTATATGCGGATCGATCTGCGAACGCAGCGTTGTTCGACTGGTTTTAATAAACGAGCGTGCGAAGGGAATGCAGATGCACGCGGGATATAGGATAGCTGCATCTCCGGTGGACCGCGGGAACGAACCAACGGCTTTTTCTCGCCCTCCATCTGTCCCTTTCTCTCTCTTTCTCCCTCTGCCTTTTTCTCTCTTTTTCTCTCTCACGCGCATCTCCTTGAGCAAGACGTATCGACGCGGATTTTTTTCCGCGTCAGTCATTTATCAAAGCCCTTCGTTCTCGGTCGCACCCCACCCACTCGATACACGCGGATCCGGCCAAAGGATTTAGGCAAAGAGACTAGAGGCTAGAGAGGTGGAAAAGGAAAGGGCTGACGGAGGGCAAGAAGGAGGAGTATGCCCTTCCTCGGACCACATCCGGCAGTATCGGATCGAGATGTCGAAGGATCCCCGGTCCTTTAGTCCTTTCGTCCATTATTACTAGTGCCTATAATTGTACAAACTCGTGAAGAAGCCGCGGTAACTTTCAATACCCGCGAGATGGTTTTCATCATCATCCATCTTTCTTTCGCGCTCGACGTGCTAAATCTTTCGGCTGTGACGAATACAGGTAAAAATACAGATGGACGTATCGGAAAGTACGACGTAAGCCGCGAACATGGTAATTAAGGCCGAGGCATTAATCCCGGAAAAATTCAACGGCTCGCAGACTGCTGTTTCCATCGCTAACCCGGGCAATTTTTCCTCGGCCACGTCCTCGCACGCAATCCCCCCCCCCCCCCCCCCGAGAAGAGCCGTCACTTCCGCCCTGTCCTCGCAGTGTTCCCTTTCGCAAAAGCTCGATCGAGTATCGAGGATGCTTGTGGTTTTAGCGCGAGCGCGGAGGAGACCGGAGCTACGTAAATCCTCCACCAGCCCCACGACTACCTACAACGCGCACGAGACTCACACCTGCCCAATAAATCCGTAGCATCTTCCTATTTCCGGAGAACTCTTATGTATGCCATCACCGTAAAATCTCGCGAGATAAAGATTTCGACGAAATATAACGAAACGCTCGACGTCTCGTAAAGTTTCTCGCGGATGTGTAATAAAATCGCGTCTCCTCGCGTATTCTCTATCCCATTTTTTTTTTATAACAATTCTATTCTATACTTTATATAACGATTCAAAGACAAGACTCGCGGTAAGAAAAATGCGACGCGTCATTTCGCTCTATTATAAAAAGACAAGGACCGTCAACTGGGTCGTCGTTAAAAATTTACAACAAGGATTTCGATGTGTGGGTGGAAAATAATCTGATCGAGGATGATGAAAATGGCAACGGACTGCCATTTCCGGCTGGCCTCGGCGATGCATCTTTACATCTCCCTCTCTGCCTTCTTGCGCGACGCTTCCGAGCTTCTATAAACTCCGGATGATGGTGGTGGTGCGTGAACGCGAGCGTTACGACCTTTTGTTATCTCCTTTGAAAGAGACGCGAGTGCATATTGCATTACCTCGCGCAGAGCGCAGAGAAAATGGAGATAAACGGTGCGAGAGAAAAGAGAGACAACGACGTCGGAGGAGGGAGCGGGTCAACCCGCCGAGTTTCATAAATATTTTCTATACAGGCGCGTCGCCAAACTGATTTACGGTAGCTGAAGGTAGCGGAATTTACAATGTAACGAGACTCGAACGTTTTATTGCCGTCAATCGCTCGAGAAAATTCGTCAAGCACATGCCATAAAAAATCGCGCATTTATAAGACATGTATAGGAAAAAATGAATTTAATCGACAGAGAAATTATCGTTATATATAATCTTTTAAAGATAAATCGCGCAGATGATCATCGACTAATCGAATCAGAATTAAATCGAGATTTCTATGCGATGAGATAGATATAAGCATGTCGAAGGATTCTGGTATGCGATCGAATAAAAGCCGTTGGTATGCGAGTAAGCGCATTTCAGACAAGATTTAAGGGCCATTCAACAAGATAAAAAACGAAGGATCCCCCGCCAAGAAATACGAGTGTTTGATCAGGAAAACACCTTGTATATTATTAACGAGCGTGTATGGAGTGTGCCCGCGCATATGCAAATACGGCGCTGTCCAAAAGGCAAATACATGCGACCGTAAGATAAGACTAATTCAAGGGCTCTCCAAAACGTTCTGGCAAGGATCCAGGGGTCTCGCATTCGATCGAATTACGGATTATTAACGATAAACCCTTTTGTTCGAATAATGTTACGATAAAATTCCTTTTACGCATTTTCCTAGTACTTTGTATTGAATATAAACTTGCGCCACACTTTTGATTTTGTTAAAAGCACAAATGACGATGAAAAATATCAAATGAACGAAAGATAAAAAAAGAGAAAGATTATTTATACGGGAGAAATTTTTTTAATATTTTAATGTATTAATAATTATTTTAAGCAATAATGAACAAGAACAAAAGTATTAAGAAGAATCCCTTTTTTTTTCAGTGTGGCAATAAAAAATTATCTTAAACAATAATGGACAAAAACAAAAGTATTTTAAGGCTCCTGAATAGTCACCGCAGCCATATTGAAATCGTGACGTCGGAAGCGAGAAATAACACGTTGAGAATTCTTGCGTGCCATTTTTAAATAAAAAAATATTTTGAAAAAATAACACTACAGATCGCTTTAACACACTTGTAAAATATTCCGAAAACTAAGTTTTTCCCTTGACAGTTAATAAATAGCCTTAAAATGAATATCAAAATAAGCGAGAAAACACATGATTTGACAACTATTGAAAAGAGTGGAAAATGCTTTTTTACACAATATATTTCTTGCTAAATTTAGTTTTCGGAACATTTTACGGGTTTCATAAACATGTTACACGTCACAGGACTAATATAAAGTGAATAATAATGAAATGGCATGCAAGAATTCTCAGCGTATCATTTAGGCTGTCAAAACGTCACTTTTGACGTCTTATAGTTTGTTATTTTGCAGCATGAGACGCTGCATGGAAATTTCTGATATATGATTATATGTTATTGATTTTTTCATGTCAAGTGATATTGACTTTTAATGCACAGCTGACTTTATTTTATTTTATAATAATAATAGATTAATTTCTACAAATACTTCTTTGATTTAAAAAAATGTATCTTATTTTTCAAATAAGTGAAAACAGATTTTATAATTCTGTGTAAAAATGTAATTATTAAACAATTATTTAAATTTTTATTTAAAAAAAGAATTAAATGTTTTCTGTATATTATTTATAATTTGTTAATATTAATTAATCACTATAATGTATAATGTAGATAATAAACATGTGTATAAGAAACGACAAAATAAAATCAGCTGTGCAGTAAAAATTAATATCACGACATAAAAAAATTAATATTAGATCGATACGCGTATATGTATATATACAGGGTGTTCAATTTAAAACTTTCCATCTGTTTATTTCATGTTTATTGACTATTTTTTTTAAATTGATAAACATATAAATATATAAGTATATAAAAGTTAATGTGAGATATTCAGACTGTAAAATTTTAGACTTATATTGTAAAGTGATTAGAATAATGCATATTTCATGCAAATTTTGCTCATAAATTCTTCATAAGTTAATCATTAATTCATAAGTTAAATGATAATTGAAAACGATATGATAAATATTGAAGTTGTGTCTAAAATATTTTGATCATGTTTTTTTATATTTATATTATAATTTTAATTTATTTGTTTTTACGTTGAAGAAGGATTAAAAGTGAGTGTCAAATAAATCAATTAATGTGCGTTGAATTGTATTAGATGATTTTAATTTAAATATGTACTTTTTAAAACAAAATAATAATTTCTTTTCAATAAAATAAATTCTAATATAAATAATTTGCTTTAAAAAGAAATTCACTAAAAGAATTTCATTAAAAATCTATTTCTATTTATCCATAATGAATTATAACAATAGTTTAAAATGTTTTTATTTAATAATTTAATATATCGATATTGATATGTATCAGTTGTGTTATATTTAGTTGCCTCCACTAAAGTTGGTCGACATATGAGACACAGCTGACATGTTAAGTCATTCGTGATCTTTAAAAACTTTCCCCATTTGAAAACTATTATAGCCTCGACATTTTCGTATTAGAATTTTCGTCCTTGTTACAAAGAATGTTACAAAAATGTTACAAAGAATTTGTTATTTTTTATTTGTTATAATTAAAATATTTATCGCAAATTTAAGAACACCCTGTATATATATACATACATATACATATGTATTTTATTTCAATCGCTCCAGGTAAATATCTCAAAAGAGCAAGAATATTAAACAATCTATTTGTGTGTGGCTGTCCTTATTTGTCTAAACTGGTCTAATAAATAAATAAATAAATTTTAATCTTATACATATGTGCTTTTTCTTTGTGTGCGTTTCACGCTTAATGTTTAACAATATTTAGTTTCACTGATTGACCAGTTTGACTGTTTTATCAATTATTAACATATTTCACTTATATGGTAAATCTTATTTTTAACGCGTGGTTTTTATTTTTATGTCGCTATCGTCAACTCAGAGTTTTGTGGCGAATACTCAGGAACCTTAAAAATAATATTAATCATAATAAAAGCGTAGAGATTAGAGCTTCCAATTAGAGCTTGGATGCAGAAGTGATACGTGATAATTAATAATTAATAAATTGTTGGAAAAAGTTGAATTTTTATGGAATCAAAAATAGCGTTGAAGTTGCTATAAATATGATAAAATAGCTAGTAGATCTTTTTTTCCATTTCAAAAGCCATATCCCTTAAAATACATGACCCTAAGTCCTGCCTAAGTGCTGCCATATGTATAACGCATTCCTCTAATCTTAGTAAATAGTCTTGTTATCAAGGCGGCTTGTATATAACTCAATAGATATTTTCGGTGCAACTCTTCGATTGATATATCGTAGTGTGATAAATAAGTGCAACTAAACGACCGGATGCACACAAGTCGTTGAACTTCCGACTATAATAATTAGATATACTAGTAGTGGGATAGAGTCCAAGAAAAAAATTCAAATGTTGGAATAAGCAGTTAGAGTAGGCGACAAAGAATAGGACAAGTTGGTAGGGAGATGAAAATAAAATAGGAGAACGGAAGAAGAGCAAGCGTTGTTTATACGAGTCGTCGGATATAAATACCAAAGAGAACCTTAAAAAGTCAACAGTAAAGAAGTGGAACCAGTATTGTGAGCTGCGTATTGTCACCTTGATACCTCTGAAAAGGACCTTCTAACGGCTGTTTCTATTGTAAGACTGAACGCATTTGCATTATTCTTCGATCGATTTTCCATTATTCTCTATCTTGTGAACATGAAGACATTGAAATAAAAATCGTGAATCATATTAGCCGGAAAAGAATCACGTATTATTTTTTTTCTCATAAATCACTTTTTCTTTTGTCATTTATTTCAACAAGTGATTATAAGGCTGCTATGTTTCAAATAATCTATTAATTCATTAATTTATTAAAATCATGTACGCGTCTATATTATTTTTTATTTTAATCGATTAATCGTTTCTGAAATTATAAGTATCAATGTCTCCCATACCGCGCGCGCGCAATCATTAATATAATCATAAAACTCGAATCATAAAAATGCACGATTATATGTGTGTTTGATCACATCATATTACATCAGCGGTGCATCATGGAGTCGCCTGAATTCTACCTTGCTAACAGCAATATGCAACGTCGCGACACCATCGAAATTATAGTCGAATTCGGTTGTGAACTGTCAAACATGCGGGGCAAATGTATTGATATCGGATGCGGTCCAGGGCAAATCACAAAAGACATATTATTACCTTTTTTGTCAGAAGAGACAGAGACGATAGGTAGGTGTGAATGAAAAATTGATGCAATGCGCGGCGTTTTACAACAAAAAGTTTTATTAGGTGCGGACATATCGCAAGAAATGATTAATTATGCACGTAAAAATTACGCCGACAAGCGTTTATCCTACATCATTATGGATATCGAATCGGACCTACCAAGTGATGAAATTGAGTCCTATGAAAATACAGTTTCCTTCTACTGCTTGCATTGGTGTAAAGACATAAGATACGCCTTCGAAAATATTTACAAGCTTTTACGACCACAAGGAACAGCGCTAATCGTGTTCTTGTCATATCACATAGGATTTGAAGCGTACTTACGGTTAAAAGAAGATCCGCGATTCAAGCCTTATCTCCAGGTAACATGATTAAAATGATATAATACACATGTAATGAGTGCATATAAAAAACGCTCAAATTAATTTTTAATTTTGTATTCAAGGATGTGCGTCGTTATTTGCCTTACTTTCAAAGAAAGCGTTACAAAGATATAGAAGCGAATGCACAAAAAATGTTGGAAAATACTGGTTTCAAAATTCTACATTGCAGCAACAGGAAAAAGAGCTTTCACTATACAAAAAAGAGTCTCACAGGTAAGATATTACACAAGTAGCCTTAAATGAGAAAATTTTCTATTTTTCGCGAAGATTACATAAGGATAAATTAGACAATCATTAATTAATTATTATGCATTCGCTCGATTCCAACGGTCATTTCTTTGTCTAGTTTCCTTAAATTTGTTCATGCTATATTTGTAGATTCCGCATGCGCCGTAAATCCTTTTATGAAGAGGTTTCCCGATGAAAATTTAAAAAAAATATTTTTCGAACAATTTATAAAGGAAATAATTTCTTTGAATCAGAGCGTTCCACTTAAAAAATCGAAAGAGGACCAAAAGGAATATGTTACATTGCCATATTACCTATTAGTAGCACACGTGCAAAAATCATAATCGACTGCTTGAAGAGTAAAATATTATAAAATAATATTTTAGATAATTAAATATTTACGATAACAAAATTGACAAGATTAATCAACATGTTTTTTATTTAGTGATTATATAGAGTATATAGCTAATTAACTAAGAGATATGTTAATTATAATTATAATTAATTATAATTAAGAGAGATGATAATTATAATTTTATAATTGTGCATTAACTAACATTTTAATATTCTATTGTCTATCGTCCATTAGTTTAATTGATTTTGTGAAACGAATAAATAAAATACTATTTTATTTTAAAAAACATGCGAAATTATATTTATTACTAATATCTTCTATATAATATGTTGCTTTTTCGATAAACACTTCCTGTTTCAAACATAAAAGGAGGAAAGAAATATCTCGCCAACTTTGACACCATCTTCTACTACAACACTAAACTTTATTGTACGCTATATATATATATATATATATGTATATATATATATATATATATATATATATATATATATATCTTTGATTTTACAATAGTACAGCCATTTATAGAATATCGTTATTATAACTTATGGATCATTTATCGTACGGATATAAGTGGGCATTAATGGTACCGATATTCGTATAGCAAGTAACAATGTGTGTGTGTGTGTGTCTCTAATTCTGTTCTCTAAAAAATACATCCAGGTTTATAAATAATCTTGAAATTGCTTCTCATCGACTGTATTTGATATCCGATGTTCGCTTTTGGGAAAGTACGACTAGCTTCGTGACCGCGAAAGGACAAAAAAAATATAAACATGCAAGCAAAACGGTTTTTTACTCTGTTCCGTTATATGAAGCATTGCAATCATTAATCGCGATAATTAATTAATTCTCC
Organism: Camponotus vicinus; assembly: GCF_025532165.1. Classification (NCBI taxonomy): domain Eukaryota; kingdom Metazoa; phylum Arthropoda; class Insecta; order Hymenoptera; family Formicidae; genus Camponotus; species Camponotus vicinus. Next base: position 10,396,187 of record NW_028141980.1, read on the forward strand.
TCTATAATTGCTTACTTCAAAAAGAAAGAACCGAAAATCGATCCAAATTGCGCGTTTGACCCAAGAGCAAAAGTAGACACGCTTCCTCCAAACGAGAGCGAAATCTATCGAGATGAAAGAAGTCCAAACTACCATTGTATCATGAAATATTTTCTATTCGAAATTCCTTTATACTCATTCGTATGATGTGCAGATTATATTCCACGCGTGACCTCTTTGTGACACATTCGCATAATTCATAAAATCGCTGCATAAAAAATCAAGTTCAAAAAATAATTTCTTTATATGTAGAGCTAGCCTGGCACAGATAAGTTTCAATTAAAATATATTTACTGTATGATATATCGATATCGAAATATTATTTTAATCATCTCAAAACAAAATACCTGCCTATTTCCTGTATGACGAACATCATCTACCACAGCATCTTTCCGTATATGATTCCTCATATATTAATTAGCAAATAGACTGTAATAAACGCTACTTTAATCGAGCAGCGTTTTTTTATAATAATTGTGTAAAGCATCGGATCCGATGAGTGTCAATCTGCTCCGAAATCTCTCGTTAATTTGATTATTGAAATTAAATTTTACAAAAAAAGATCTTATCAAAATTAGACAAATTCATTGATCGTTTTGTTTCTGGGTTACAGAACGAGAACTATAATACATCGAGATATTGTAAAGTTCAAAATGCATTTATCTTACATCGTTTAAATGTTGTCAATATATTTTCAAGAGCAGGGTTTGCCAGCGTCCGTAATCCGAATGCCTTGCAATTTGGAGGTCTTAAAAGTTAAAATCGTAAGATTATTCGGTGTACATTTATCGATTACGAGCTAGTACCATTACGGCAAACGGAATAAGTAACGCTTTCTTAATATATCGACCTACTTGATACTTGTCTTATTCGTAGAAAGGACATCGAACATCGAAGACGATTATTTAGAAAAGAGGGATTATACCTGGATATACAGAACAGCGAAGGATGATCAAAGGCAAGGCACAAGTGAGTCAGAGGAGAAATTATTTTGGATGAAATTAATATCTTGTGTCTTAGTTATTTTCAATTACGTTCTTTTTACGTCGCGATTAAGATCGGGATATCGCGAAGTATACATACATGTATATTATGTAATCAGACATCGTCGATTATTGTGATTAATCGACAACTATTGCTAGTAACAGGACAAATATCTCATTTCTACTGATATCTTTGCACTTTTTGGTTCGTGTTTATTTCGAGAAACGTAACGATTAATAATTCATTCATTTTTCAAAACGAAAATATCGAATATGCATTCAATATAATAGAATATCAATATAATAGAATAGACTTCCGCTGAAAAGAATAATTTGAAAAACGAGCGAGGACACAATATGACAAAAGTAAAATGTAAGAATCGTAAGATTTGTATCTATGTATACGTATTATTTGCATTGTAAATTCGAAATACTATAAAAAACGAAAAACTCAAGACTTTAAAATCCATGCAACACTAGGTTTGCGAAGAGAATGTAGATTTTAATGTAAGAAATAATTACTAAAACGAGCGGTCTCCGTAAGATTTAATCGTTGATCGAAAGAAATCTAAAATTTATAAAATAATTATAGATATAAAATAATTATAGATTATAGATTCTCGATAAAAAGATTTTTTTTATGAAATAAAGAATTCGTGCATAAATATAAAATTATAAAACAAAAATTATTGAATGAAAATTCTCAGATCCTAGTTCAACGATTCCCTCAAAAATCTGCAGAAATCAGATTTCTGTCCAAAATCTAAACTATACTACACAGAACTTCATTGCACTGATACTTCGGCCAATTGATATCACGCGTCGAAAATGTCATTAACAGACGCGTAGCCGAAATTACGTATATATCTTAAGTTTCGACAGCATTTTTATCTTTCGATTTAATTCTTCCGTCACACGTCCAATACAACCGATGTACCGAAATATGCGCTATGCATAATATAGTGGTTCAAGAAAGCCACGCTTACTATAATTCTCTTTTACGTATAAGAGTAATAGACCGTGAATAGCGTCTACCACATTAATTATACATTTTTACTGTTGCTGTCTCTAGATACTTTCATTGCGAAATGTTTGTCGTTAAATTAGCAGAAATGAATGAAAATATTGATTGAAAAACACATCACGCGTAGCGACTAAAAATTAATTTAATTTATCATAAAAAAATATTGTACTATAATAAGATAATTAGCAAAGCAAGTAATTTATATAGATATATATGCACTAAAAATCAATTAACGCAAACGTTATTAATTATATTGTTTAATTAGATTGTTATTGCAGGCACTAAATTTTAATATTTCTTATTAATAATTATATATAATGCCAAGTGTAATTAAGTTTTTCATAGATATATGGTATTGATTAATATTTATAACTTAAATTTTTGCCTTTTGATTATCATAAATGGAAAAATGGAAGAGGAAAATCATAGGAGAAAAATAAAAATAATGAACACAACAAATTATTATAATCTCTCGTCGCTTACAAAACAGAAGTACGCGACCGATGACAAACGGAACTAATCGCCGATTAAAGAATACAAATGATAGATATATAATCGAGACATATATAAATCAGATCCGCCACGTTGCATGATGTGTTGCAAAGATAAGTCAATGTAGATGAGACGATCGGACAATACAATCATCGAGACGGCAAGGCTAAGAATAATGAAATTCCCGCGATAAATCGAATTACTGCAAGGAAGCTAAGAGGGAAGACAAAATTATTTGCACGGATGCAATTACATCTCTGATACATAAAGTAGATAACGTATACATCTGCATATGCGTACTCTACTGCATGTACAATACCGTCAGACAATTTGTACATTCGCTTTATCGATCGTTATTACAATTACAATCATCTCGATGAGCTCGTTTTCTCCCCCTCGCACGATATCTCCTTCCTTTCTTCTTGGCGCATTTTTCTCCTTTTTCGTTATTACGAATAGTCACACTCACATAGATACATCTAGCGAGTAAACCATCTACAACGCAAAATCTCTACGATATAGTTACATTACAATCTCGATAATCGAGACTTCGATCACGAAGCGGATGCAGAATTGTTAAGCTCGCGCTAGACTTAAGCGCGTTTAACATCCGCGTTTTATGCAAAATAAATCAAGAAATAAATCAATGCTCTATCATTTATTAATCGGAATAAAAAGTCGTCTAATTCAGATCAATAACGCAAACTTAATAGATCCGCAAGAATATCATCGTTGCATTTTATGTACATCGAGTTACGCTATTTCATTGTCGGTTCATTGAGAATTGGCGATAATGTCGCTGCTAAAACTGGTAGACAATTCGGAAACACACGGCTGCGCAACAATAAATTTCTAATATCTACATACATAATATCGGTGCAGCCTAATCGACCGCCATTTCTTCAAGAATATTTAAAAGACGCTCGCGAGAGTTAAAAAGAAGAAATCGAGAAGATCAAAGAAGGACGCAAGATTGAGGGCAATAATACGGTCAGGTACGAAGAATCGTTGTTGAAGGAAGTCCTCGTTATAGAAGAATTCGAAGGATGGACGCGATATATATATATATATATATGCATATAGAAAAAGAGAGAGATAAATAGCAAAAGATCCTTAGATAAGCCTGCTGCAAGTAACATTATGCTTAGTTTCGACAGAAGTAACAGCGGCGGACGTTTAGACGCTCCAATTTGAACCTCGCAAGTGCAACGAGTGCAATACTTTCGAAACAACAGAATAATATATAGCTGAGCCAAATCACTACGATCGTTTGTAGGCCGTTTCAAACTACACATACCTTATTTAATATAATACGCCTACGCGCGTCTTCACACATTTACTCTACAACGACAAACACGTCCGTTACAGAGATCTTCAATATGCCGAACGTCTTCTATAAATATCTATTTGGCAAACCTCGAGTAGCTCCTCGAATAGTACCTTCGGAGATACTCGTCGTTAGACTCAACCACCTTAGCGTGAAACATCACATCGTAGAATTCTAAAGAGTCGACGCGCTAAAAAGTAATCTTCGAATTGGGATAATCCTTCATTCCGAGCAATCTAGAACAACGTTAATCGACGCCAAAGCGGTCAAGACAGATAACATCGCAGGTACAAATTGGTAACATTGCGACGCACGCATCTGAAAATAAATCGACAATTAATTGCGCGATTAATTATAATCCACGCGCGAACGTGTTCGTCGTAATTAATGCAAAGAGCTCTTGTGTTTCTTTTTTTCCTTTTTCCCCTTCCCCTTCCCCCGTAGTTGCTATATTAACAACGATTATGCTAGCGCTACCATGTTCATCTTTATGACTATATCCTACGATTAACAACATCAACAGCAACAACACATAATATATCAACGTGAATATAATATCTATGTCCCGTTAGCGTAAATCTATACTTATGTATATATGCGTGTGTAACATACATACACGTGTATGTATGTACGTTACACGAATGTAGGAAGAGAACATGATGTCGATCACATGTCCCAAGCAAGTATGCGATATTCATCCGTATATAATACTCGGAAAAAGATCTCTGACAAAATACACACAGTAAACTTGCAATCTGATCTAAGTGAAAGACATAAATGCACAGGTAAATCACACTATCCGCGAAACGACTGTAATTGAGGAATTGGAATTGAACAATAACGGTGTAAATAACTGTATCTAGTTTGAAAAATGAGTTACCTTTGGGCACAAAATCTGAATAATTCGAAAGAAAATAGCACGAGAGAAAAGTGAACTTTACAATCACTTGTAATATTCAGATTTTTGCCGCGTATCAAAATAGCAAGGAACAAAAATCTTCCAATTTCCCAATTAAGCAACGGAGATAACAAAGCTCAAAATTCGAATAAATACTATACTTAGGGAACATAAAAGAAAAGCAAACCGTATAATATATATATTTGGAAGTACCATTTCTACTCGCTCACTTTCTTATCGCTTATATCCCAATTATCTCTATTATACATATCAATATCCTTCCCAATGATATATATATCATGGTTTAATTAATCAAAATATATTCTAAAAGTTTATGCGCTTCGATATGAGAGATATAGAAATCAAGATTCTCTGTTAATAATATATCGCAAGTCCTAGAATACGCGGGGTACTTTCGCAATGTAAATGTGTTACATTAAAATAAGGGAGGAGCTTTCCCTCGAAAGACGAAACATTTATAATAAAATGTATAATAAACTAACACTTGAAATAAATATCACTATGCAGGGAAAAATCATAAACCAGATAGAATGTAGTATACCGAGTAGAATTTGCACATGTTATTTTAATCGATTTCCTCTATTATATATTACCACCCCCTTGATGTCGCGAAGGATGCGTACTTGACGCAACATGGCAATCTGTCGAATCTCGCAAAACATCGACACTTACACGCATACGATTAACACAGTATACGAACGACGCTATCGATTTCCTCACATAGGTTCCAGGTATAGTCCCTGGATAGAGTTACACATACGTTGCCTTAAATATCGCGTCTGTATTATATCGTTAGGTATACGACTATCTCTACCGTCAACCACCGTGACCGGATAAAATCAGTCGCGTCCGCCACGGAACATCCTACAACTTCGCGAACGGTAACTTCGTTTGCGGAAGAAATGCTATCGCGATAATTGGCATCGTCTAAGAAACGGTAACTGCGTTCTCTCTCTGGTTCCTCGCGCGCGCGCGCGCGCACGCGTGTGTATGTATATGTTTTTACGTGAATCTCTAATTTACCGGAAATATATGTACATATGTGTATGTAGCTACTCTCTAAAAAAAAAGAAAAAAACGCGACATTACGATTATTTAAATGAGAACCAAATGCCATACCTTGTATACACATCTACAGCAAACCAAATATCATTACATCAGAGGGAGGTGCACGGGATATAACTTCAGGATCCATCATTCTTTTAAGGGATGCGCACTATTGTCTGTAATAATAAATGCATATGCTTTAATTGCTTTTCTCTGCTTGTTAGGTGCTCGTACGATAATCGCGGTTTTCTCAATTTGTTCCTTCATTCTTCAATTATTTACAGAAAATAATATACAAGAGAAGCACGCGGTTATATAGAAAAGAATAATAATAAATTTGAGATTCTATCGTGTAACACTTATCAAGATAATCAACTGTTATTGCATCCGATACGAGATACGAAACATAATTTATAATAATATAATAAATTATTATAGAAATATTTATATAATAACAAATATACAATTTCGACTAAGTTTGTAGAAACATTATATTTCTCTGTTATTTAAAAATAATTTCAAATAATAAATAAAAAAAACATTAAGATAGATATTATATAAATTTGACAAAATTGCGAATAATACAAATAATTAATGTATAAATATATATAATTAAAATAAATGAAATACTCTCTTATAAACCAATGAGTGACTCTATAAACATTCTCGATGTAAAATATAATATCAAAATATAATTCGTGTCGAGATTGGCGTTCAAGTGTATACAGGTAACTATAATTTCCATGTACTGTATATGTATACTTCTATAAATATCGTAAAACAATATCGGTCCGAGATCAAAGCAAAATTTTTTCAATGTATAAGTGCATACAATAAAAGGATGTACTTAAAGCGAATCATAATATGTAAAGAAAAGCAGCTAAATTTCGAAAACACTAAATGCCACGAGATCACTTGTATGCAGTACACTTGTGCAAGTAGATAATTAATAATAATTCCCTATCCAATTTGTTAGATATTTAACAATAATTAAATTCACGAAAAATTGAAACAAGGAAGATGCAATCCTTCGAATGCAAAATATAAATAACAAAACTTCCAACGAAATGTGCGACCGTATATATAAGTAGGTTATATACTTAAATAAATATAACATTATATACATTTTCCATAAAATGTCACATTTTTGTTTCAGAACATCCTTATATTCACGCGACTATTCACTGCCTAACAATTACGATACATCCCCCCCCCCTCGCGTACCTCTGTCTTCTCATTAAATAATCAATCCATTAAATAAATATCGGATTTACACGATGCAGACTTACGATACGATAAGTTTTAATTCTAAATTCGTTATAATTAACAGATGATCCTCCCTCGTATAGATACCTGTGTACATGTATCGTAGCGCGTAGCCTAAAATATCGTTACAATTAGAAACAACAAGGACAATGTTACCTCGTAACATTTTTGATTGTCTTCCTCAAAGAGGTTCGCCCGACCGGACTGCTCGTGATACGAAGAATCCGTCTACATACAGTAGAATCCGGCTAGCGATATCGAAAACTTGTGAAAAAGAAAGAGAAAAATGTTAATTCCGTCGCGCGCGAAACTGCTAAAGAAGACGCCGTTTACTGGCGCGAACGTAGTCGAATGTACTGTCAAACGATTTTCGGTCAAGTGCGATTGCGCGCGCCGTCACGTGATCCGCTATAGATGTTTGAATGAACAAAAAAGAGAAACAATTTGGATGTTAATATGCGCGAGATTACTCTACGAGATGGAAGCACCGTTTATAAAAAAAAAAAAAAGACAGTTATGCATTTTCTATAAAAAAATAATTATGAATCCAATCTGTCTAGACAAAAAAATAATCCATATAATTTTCTCCTCTTCATAAATATATGCATAGTCAATGCTGAGTCTATTTTTATGTTTATGATCATGTCGCGATAATAGAATATTGAAAATATGTATATGCAGAGAAAAACCAGTTTTCCGGATCCTATTGTAATGAGATACTGGGTCATTCTCGTGCCTTCGGCAGGAAAATATCACGATTTTTGCCGCAGTATTTGGGCATCCCCTCTCCCAAAAAAAAAAAGTTTATATATGGAGTACTTTCAGTCAAAAATATATCAGATCACTCGCGCGTTCGTGCAAATTTGTCAAATTTTTCTTTACTAGGCCAAAGAGATTACACTCTCGGTATATCTACCTCTTGCGTTATTCTGACTGGAATCTCCTGAGATCTGACTTCTTAACAGTCGAAGATCAATCTAAACGGAGCATCTTGGAACGCGATTAGACTTAATTTATATGTAGTTGATTAAATAACGATGACTTATGCATATAACAACAATATTAAATGTTAGCACTTAGGAAGGTTGTATATTCTTTTTCCCTTATTTCTCGAATTATATATATGTATATATATATATATATATATATATATATATATATATATATATATATACATATATATATTTTTCTGTCGCGGTCTTAATGCTCGTTAAGATCATATGAATATGTAACTGACTGTATCACGTCAGCGATCGTCTTAGATTTTGGAATCTCTCAGACTGCTTAATACTGTGCGCAAATAATGCGAAATTCATATTCGTCATGTATATTGAAGTTTAACATTGTCTCTTTTTCGTATTACTATAAGCAGACGTTTTATCATAAAGAGATCATGACAGCATTTCCACGTCCTAGCCAAACATGATCAATTAAAGAATTGATCAACATGTACAATCAACATGTCAATCGAATAATGACCATTGTAGTAAAAGACATAGCAATTGAAGTACTAGAAAATTACTTCAATCCATTATTCGACATTTAATCTCTTCAAAATATTAAATGGTAAAAGTTCAGTATATGTGTGTGTGTGTGTATATATATACGTGTGTGTATGTGTGTGTACACATACATATACATATATATGTATATGTATGTATGTATAGTAATTACTTATCGTGCTTTGTATAGCACCAAGCTGCCTCAAATTACGTGATTTCTTGATACAACGTCATCATATTGACATATCTTCAATAAAGTATGGCAAGAGTCATCACCATGAACAGCTGTAGATAAGCACTATATGCCAACATTTTGTTAGTCATTATTGGTTCATTTCCTTATACGAATGTCGGAGAAATATTGCATTCAAATATAATATCCGTTTTCTTTCTTCCACATATCTCTCATTACAAACTGCCCGTTCGATATACCAAGTTGCATAACTGGATGCTTTAAACGACGCGTATAATGACGTAAAACATCATAAAACGATGTCACACCTTTAGTCAACACATAGCTAGACAACTTGTTTCGCGAGTCAATACGTATTCTCGCTAAGTGACTCAGGTAAGCTAGCTCCGCCAGATGGTGACAAGGGTAATTCACCACTCTCATATTTACTATAGCGGCTACTATACTCTGCTAGCAAATTAGCTTTTACCTGTCGCATTAAAATAAAAAAATTTCATAAGATATCGTACGAGTAAGAATATTCGTTACATTTAAAATACAAACCTTGGCTCGCTCTTCTTCCAGCCTTTGCCGTACTTCTTCATGTTGCCTTTCCAATTCTATTTTTTTCTTTTCGAAAATTTTGGTTAAGCGTGTGCATTCATTCACAGCTTTCTCTACCGTCGATTTTGCAACTTCTCGTTTTATGCGTTCCAACTCGGCTTTATCTTTATGTACTTTGGCCAATTGTTTGACCTTAAATGCAATAAAAGATATATAATATTAACTTTCATTATTTATATATTTGTGCAGTGCAAAAAAAGATATATTAGTTAAAAATACCTCGCCTTGTCTTGTAGCTTGTAATTTTCGTTTAACATCGGCGGTTTCTTTCTCTAAAAGTACTTGGAGCATTTTCAGTTGATTCGACTGCGATGATTTCATCACTTTTTCGACAGTCGTAAAGAGATTCTCGTAATATTTTTCTTGAAGTTCACGTTCTTGTTGAACGTGGGCCTTACATATGGCCAAAAATCGTTCACTTTGACTTCTGGGCAAACCTCTGGACGCCCCGTCATTTCCGTCGCGATTTTCTGTATTTTCTGGATATTCGGAAGACTCAGCCATAGCTAAAGTGCTTAAACCCACGTCACTCGAAAAGCTACTAAAATGTGGTTGAAAATTATAGAATTTAGAATCAATGTCACCTCGTTTGTATATTTACATATACTTGTATACTTACATATTTTTGCTCGATAACCGCTTCACCAACTTATTGCTATAGAATTTCGATCTATGCTTCTCGCCATCAAGCGAGCCTTTTTGCGACTGCATTCGCATTTTTTCTTTCTCATGCTTTTTCCTCAGAGATTCAAGTTTCTTGTCGAGTTCCATCTTCTTCTCTCTGACTAGCTTATTTTCCATAAGTTTCTCCAAACTTTCGGCCATTATTTCTTCACTTACTATAACAGAAAGAAATTGTCAAAATATAGTGCACAAGAAGAGAAAAAAATATAAAACTAATCAACTTAATCAATTATTTAAAAAGAATACAAAAATACCACTCACTATTGCTAGCATTGACTGGACTTTTATTTATAGATGTATCAACTGCTTGAACTGCAGGACTTGGAGTATCGTCTTCTACATCCACTGTATCTGAACTACCTAAACCACCAATAGATGGTCTACTATGTAAACTACTGGAAGGAGGTTGAAGACTTGATAATTCACCTATGGACTGCATTCGTTTAGTCTTTACAACTTCCTCCTGCAAAAATAACATTGTTAGTGACACATTACAGAATAGTTGAATTTTATAGAAAACTTACAGCTGGCTTAGCAGAACTAGGAGCATCGCTAACTTTACTCTTATCCTATAAAATAATGTAGTGTATTAGTTGTAAACTTGAAAATGGATTTAAATTATTAGTTATTAAAAGAGAGAAAGAGAGAGAGAGAAAGAGAGGGAATAGTAAATCATAGCGCTGTTTTAAAACGTACTTCAATTTCTTCTGGAGCTTCCAAACAATCTGTGAGAACCAATAATTGATTCTCTCTCTTTTCCACTTCGCTCTGATATTTGATAGGATTTGCTAAAGCTTCGGCAAGCTCACTCAAACCATCAGGAACATAATCTTTTACAATAACATGTAAAAACAGGCTCGCTAATGGTAATGGTTGCCCACACTCATTTCTTAGTGCAACGTGTCTATATCCTGGACATAATCCAACTACGGGTAGTACCCTGTGACCGATTAAACGTCCGGAATCTTCATATGCGGCAATTCTTATCGAAGCAAGTTCTGGCAAGACTACCTGAAGAATGTAAAAACGATACGTTATTATAAAAACGGACTGCTTAGCAATACTTGAATATGCAAATATTGTTTCACCTTTTTGAATACGAATGGTTCCTCATCGTATACGGGATTAATACCGTTATTCGGCACGATTTTTGTACGGAATTTCTTTCTTACGGTATCCGCCGGTAAACCGTACATATCCACTTCTACATAAGTGCCTACTCTTTTATCTGTTAAAAATTGTGCGGATATTACGTGAATGTGAACGGTGCCTGCAATAATACCATCAACGGTAGATTCAGCAAAGGGATCTAATCGCCGATCTTTTCTTCTCATAAATTCTGGTTTCAATAGGTAACCGCAACGTTGATTGTATTCAAATATCCCCAAATTTAATTGCATAGCCAGATCTGTCATCAATTAAATTAATCAAATTCACTAACAATAAAAATAAAATGATACATCCAATAATATATTAAATAAACTTTTACGTACCGAGCGTTTGATAATTTAATGCCACTAGCTGACAGCCTGCATTCCAAAATACTTGCGGCATGAAATTACTAGAATCGAATCGCGTTCCTGCTGGATAAACTCTGGATAATTGATGTTTGTTGTAATTTACAAATTCTAGTGGTTTCTCCTTCAAGAGAGTCGTAGCTTGTTTCTCGTCGAAAGATGACATTTCGTACGTACGATTCTTTTCTGTACAAGCGATATATAAATGATATAAAATATTTATCGTCTTTGCAATATACGAAGAGAATGCATTAAAATTCTTCTCGTTAAGATACATCACATACTTTCAGCCGATTCGAAACTGTTGAAGTGTACAGGCTGCACGTAATTAACTAAAGCAGAAATTTCTGCACCCGCTTCCGTCTCTTTGGCCGCGACCTTATCTGGCGCAGATCCTTTGTCACCAATTCTCGGTTCCACATTAGATTCATCCTCTTCTGTACTTGATTCATCTTCGTCGTCTAAGAAAACAAATACATTAAATATGTGTACCTCTCGTGGATATACTTATAACTTTTAATTTTTTTTTGTTACCAACCTTCATCATCCTGAGCACTATCTTTACTACCCTGTCTTTGTTGCAACATGGGAGGATGAGGAATATCGCCATTCCCAATTTGCTGTTCATTTCCAGGTGCAACACCATCAGCCATTTCATTTTGAGGTATTATATCTGGCGGTGGGCCGTTTTCTCCTGCAGCGGATGGATTTACTGTTCCGTTTGTTTCATTCTCTGGGGTACCTTTAGCAGTATATTGCTTCTTCTGATGCTTTTTATGATGATGGTGATGCTTTTTCTTATTTTTTATTATTATTTTGCGCTTTAATAACAATGGCGGTGGGAGCTCTTGACCTGGCTCTAACTAAGAACAAAAAAAAAAACATTTGTTATAATCATAATTCTCTCTTGAACATAATCACTAATAATGCCTCCATTAAGCGTAACATCTAAAAATACCTTGTGCGATTCGAGTGGTGCATCAAGTAACATTTCCCCGAAAAGTTCTCTGCAGTACTGTGCGATTTTGGCTTGCTGCCTTGGATTACAATGGTTTTCGAAACTGAGAATGACCGGATATTCAGAAGTTTTAAAAGCGCTCTCAGCAATTGCCTCTATTACATCTCGGGCACATATTTCAGGTACAAATGTATATCTATAAAAAGATATGCGTGTGTTCTTATCTTTAATTATAAATTACTCATGCTTTTCTTATATGTATATAGATTATATGTATTATGATGAATATTCGTACCCGTGAACGATAACAGGTTCGTCGACCTTGCCATTCCAAAAGTCTAATTCGACGCATCGGCAACCGGCTAAAAGACATTGACGATAAATTTCTACAGAGCTCCTTCCAGTGAGTTGATGCCCTAAACAAAGAAAATTGTACTTGTTGCACACACACACAATTATTTAAATTATATATATAAATGCTACATATTAAAAATAATTATAAAAATATTCATATATACCCGTTAAGTATGTGTTGTGACTAGAATTTATGAAATAATGCGCAAGCGATTGATCCATATCGTCGGACAATTCAAATTTAGAGATGGCAACAATCGGATTGTCCTCACTCATGAGGTACCTCAGGAAACCATCAAAACTGAGTTGGCCTTTATTTGCATTACATTTGTTGGGTTCGTACTGATTTATGATATCCTTTGCCCTCGCCTCATTTGCATATGGATATAGTATCTCATTGAGACGTGGATCTCTCTGCGTCTTGTTCAAAAAATCCACGAATTGCGAAATGGACATCAATTTGCGTTTGCTACTGCCAACAATTCCTTCAAATACTTTTTCTACATCTGATCTCAGAGTGAGAGACTTGTAAAAGTTGAAGAAATCTTCGAATTGAAATTTTGACAATGGCACAAAGTCGCTCTAAAAAACAAAATTATCATAAATGATATGTAACAAAGTATTTGGAAGCAAAGCCTCTTTCAAAAAATAATATTTATAATAATGAGAACAAAACTCACTTTGCCAGATGAAAAACCAGAAATATCGAGTGCTTTTTCAACACGCTTGCGATCCTCTTTGTTTTGAGTAAACATTTTTATTATACTGCAAAGAAATTCAAATATAAAGATAATAATTTTTCTCTTATAAATAATATTAGAATTACATTACAATATTTTACTTACTCCTTTACTGGTATTTTTTCCGATTTATCAGCAATAAGTGTCAATTTGGTGTGTGCTTTGAGTAAAAACATAGTTGTGCTAGTGTTTAGTTGAATCAAATTGTATGCAAGTTGAAAAAGCTGTTCTGTCCAATGTTGCGCTATTTCTGCACGTGTTGTGCAAAAATTAATAAAATTCACATTGACAAAATCAGAGCCATAACAGATTGTTACAGTTTTGTCTTCCAAGGAATCTTGAGAACCCATTGTTACAAAGGATTGCAATTTTGAGTCCTATAGAATTTTTAATTTAATTCACAATGTATACATGTTTTCTTATCCTCTCACATAAAATTTAAGAACTATAAATAAATATAATATAATATTGAATGTTGCACTGAATACAAGTAAAAAGTTTCATATAATGAGCTAAACATTACAATGCTGCATGCAGAAGTATGTCAGTTCATTCAAAGTTCTGTTTATTGATTTATAGGAAAACTGATCTAACAAAGTATGCTATTATTTCAATGAATACGGAACTGCCTTTATCTGCCATTAGTGCGGATAGTAGGTGTGATAAAAAAAGCAAACTATGTATGGTACGTAAAGTAGGTAATGTTCTATTTATAAATTAGTCAATAATTATTATGTGATGATACTGTCTGTGCGTCATTGTTATAATTATGGAAAAACCAAGAGACACTCTTTGATTATTCATCTTTTTTTGTTCTACTGCACTGATGTACAAATAAGTTAATAGCTTATGAATATCTCGGTAAAATATATTAAGATATATATAATATAAAATATTAAAAGAAATATATATGAAATTAATACCTTTGGTATTTTTGCATATTTTCCTGTTCGTGTATCTCTTATAATTGCTATGTCCAGCATATCCATTTCATTATTTTGATCCACCCAGTGTAAGTAAAAACCATATTTATCCACTTTCAAAGTCACCGGCGTTGCAATTCCAGAATCCTATGGTTACACAGCACATTTGATATTATGAAAGATTTATTTTTATCATATGACTATGTATATATATATATATATATATATTTTTTTTTTTTTTAAGTACTTTATTAATGTTTTTTCTTTGACAGAAACAATACATTTAAGCAGTTGTTTCAGGAGAGGCATATGATGACATTTTCATTATCTTGGAAAGCTATTATCGTGGACCAATTCTATTTTTTGATTTTACTAAAATAAAGCAAGGTGGAGGTGACACCTTTATGCCTAAAATGACCTTTTACATTTATACTTTTACTAACGCTCGACATTAAAACCACCAACTAGTCATAACATTAAATATATACACAAACCTCGTCCCACTTGACAAACTTCTCTCCATCCTGCAGCTGCTGGGACACCTCCACAGCTTTTGTATACATCGTGTTGACTGTATTCTTATTGCTTGGCTGCATCCTGTTTCCTTGCTATCACAAATCCACACTGTCCAGCACTAACTCTTTCTTATAAATGTAAAGGCAAAGTGTCGACGAATAACGTGGTGAACGGCAATAGCGACGTTAAGGAGCACGTTGCGGGTGTTGACCACGAGGATGACGATGGCGACAGCGATGTCAATGATGATGATGATGACAATGATGATGACAATGACGATGACGACGATGACGACGATGACAACAACGACGACGATGTCGAGGACGACGAGGACGACGACGACGACGACGACGATGACTCCGACGGTGGCGGCGGCGATAGCAACCACGACGACGACTTCGACGGCGACTCCGACGGTGACGACTCCGACGTCGACGACATAAGCTTCATCGAGGTTTCAAGCATTTAGAAACACCTGGATCACCGAGTCTCAGTCGCCGCTGCTGGTACCTGGGCGACTGTCGCCGTCGTCGTCGTCGTCGCGCTCTGGATACACCTCGCGGTTATATATATCTTAAGGACGTACGCTCGACGTGTCCTCGAGGATCACGAAGACGAACGTCGAAGCCGCTGGTCGATCTCAGTCACATTCAACCGGGTCGCGACAGCGCGAAGGTCGCCCGCGAAGGCATCTCATTCACCGCCCAGGAGAAGCGCGCCGATTGTCCGGAGCACGAATCGGGTGTCCTTAATCGCGTGCGCGCGCGCGCAGGACTCGCCACGCGAGAAAGATGACGGCGACTGCTCCGATCTCCTCTCTCAGCCGCTCGCTCGCGCTTCGTTGTCGTTGCTCGTCCAGCTTGGCTGCTCCCTCCGAACCAGCGTCAACAGCAGCATCCTCCTGCGACTTCTGCGTCACGCCGCGCGCCGAAGACAAGCACCGACACCGAGCGCACGCACCGCGCCGTCCGCACCGTCAACACCAGGAGGCGCTCTACGAAGGCGCGCGCCTGCCTCTCGCGCTCGAATCTTCCGACTCGTCTCGAGGCACCTTCATCTCCCGCCCGAGGCACGAGCGCGATTCCTTATCTCTTCCCTTTCTTCTCACCTATCGTATTTACAGATGAAAAAAATACAATTTTTCTTTCAGCTTGTCATCTCCGAATGACAGCGCGCGACTCGAATCGTACAGACGGAAAGGAAATTTCCTCGACGGATCTTATCTATAGATGAAGCCGATGATTCATCGATCCTGAATTACGCGATTAAAGATTGCGAGCTATAATTTTTCTTGACCAGAAGAATTCAATAATCTCGGCTTTAAATGACGATATCGAAATTTAAATCAAGAGATGCTGCGTCTATTCTTAGATCGTATATAATACGTAATCTTACCTATGTTGCAGATATAGGAAATTCTTCGAGTATCTCTCTCGCGAAAGGGAAAATCTTTTTCTTCACTTTTTTTCGTATCTCCTCGCGAGAAAATTTTTCGAGTCTTCAGCTTCGAAAAATGCGCGATTGTTGTGTTGCAGTATCACTTTTCCGCGTGGAAAGCGACTGCGTCAATCGCCGGAGAATGGGTACATGAACGACTACATAGAAACTATGCGAGAAAGGAAGAGAGAGAGAGAAGGAGAGATAGAGAGGAAGACAGCTGGAGCGTTAACGAGGGCGCGAACAGCGTCGAGAGTTAACGGCACTGGAGGGTTGCGCAACCCCCTCTCGATATTATCTCACAGTATTGCCAGCGCGTTACACACGGCGATTGATTTGCGGTTCTCTGTTCCGCAAATTCCGAGAGATCCCGCCGCGTATAAGCATCGATTTTGCATTAGTTCCGGGTAATTTGCGCGACGACGCAACAGCGACGACGAAAATTAAATGGGCTCTCGAGAGTCCGGTTCACCGCTCGCCAACGAGGGTGCTGGATCTTTCGGGGAAATACATACGAGATAAAAAATCCGCGGACACACATACACAACAAACAGACGTATCATGCGCACGCATACACACACATACACTTGTACGGCTGTGCATTGAATTTGATCTAAAAATAAACGCGCGCCCTTCCACGATGAGGAAGGGTGGACTAATCACCTTCACCGCGCCCATTAAATCGATCCAATCTCATTTGACTGCCGTTAAACTTAAGTCAACTTGACACGGCAAACACGCGAAATAGAGCAGAGGCGACGACGACGACGTCGTGTGTTCTCTTTGTCTACTCTCGTACAATAGCGTCTCTTATCTCGCTGACTCGGGGTTCATTTAAATGAGTTGATAAGAAGAGCCGCGTGATACGAGGCGATCAAGAAATCGGGTCGCGGCTCGTCTATCCTGAAAAATATTGCTCTTAGATTGTCGCTTTCGGAGTGAGAGGAAGTGAAAAGTGAGCTTTTTAATAAATAAATTCCTCGAAAAGGAGCTTTCATCCACGAAGAGCATTTTTGCGAGAGTCACGTTTTCTCAAAGATACTACATATGAAACAATTGGATGGAACAATTAAATATTAAAATATTACAACTATATATTGTTATTCTTATAAACACAATCTGTTATAACACAGACTTCTGCTTACGTTTTTACGACTAGAAACTTACAATTATTTATGTAAGTTACATATGCAAGCAGTAGTGTGATGATACAATGATATATTTGGTATTTATTTGATATTTATATAGTTCCTATTTACTTCATTAGTATAACAATGTAAGGCCTTCAAATTAGAGGAAATATCAAAAGTGTTAGAATAGACAACAATAAAAAATATTTATTTTCAAGTTATCTATTTCTAGCTGGAAATAAATAAGAACCATAAATTACAACAATTATAGAATAATATATGTTCCCCAAGATATTCAATCAATGAATATATTAAAAAAAAAGGAAAATCGCTAACAATCTTATTGTTTAGAGAATATGAAGTGTGTGCTGTGCATTAAATATATAATAGAATTAAAATATTCTTATATAGATACTATTAAAAAAAAAAAACAAAGAAAAACACAAACAAGAGTATAAAAAGGATTCGTAATATGACGTCTTAATCTCTTTATAAATCTATTATAGTCTCGTCGCTTCTATTGATGGGATCTCCTTTGAGCAATGCCACAATCATGCTAAAGAATGAAGAAAATATAAATCTTTTCTTTTGACCTTCATTCTCTTGCTACATTAAAAAAAATTTATATACTTGTGCAATATACCTACCAATAAAGATAAATAAAAAAGAATACGAGGCAATATCCAAGATGAATCATACAATCACGCGTGTATCTTTTCAATTGGCTACGATTGTGGATCTCCGTAGGATCATAAACGCCCATATTACCGCTGGGAACACCAAAATATTCATAAAATAGCCATACTGTCATTGGTATGTTTACCAGTGTTAATATTAATTGTCCGTGTATCAACAAGAGAAATACCAAAAATGTATGTGCTATTAATTTTGGCAACACTCCCTGTAACATAAAATTGAGGATAAATAATTTATAATACACTTTATACATACATGTAAGCAATAAGATATATTTTAATGTATTACCATATTCAATTTTGAACAACATTCTTGCGCATTCAAGTAATCACATTCGAGATCCGACAATGTTATGATCTGCATATCTTTGATCAAGAAAAATAACAACACATCAGTGACAACTGATTGATTAAATTAAATCAATTATTCGTTTTCGATCTTCTCCTGAAAGAAATTTAAAAACGACGCCACTGCATGGCTGCCAATAAGAAAATAACCTCAATAAAAAAAAAAAAGTTTTTTATCCGCATATCAAGCCGACTGTTTTGCGTCATGTCTTCAATTTAATGGGACATAAGAGATTTATATCAAATGATTTATGTTGATAGATAGTGATTTAAAGGATACATAAAACACGAGGAGAAACAAAACGGAGCCCGTGTCGATCAACGCAACCGCGAATAGAAGCGGATCCGAAATTAGGCCCATAACGCTGCTATTTCCGCGCGAAAAAAAACGGCGGATCACATGGGATTTACAACCACAACGATCGCCGAATATCTTCTCCTTAATTCTCGTCACGCAAATCCTCGTTTGCCGGTTGAGTTCCGCCGTAAACTTCCGCAAAATGAAACACCGATCTCCCTCCCCCGGAAAAAATGCACACTTCACGATGTTGCCAATGGTGTCACTTCCAAAATTTAATTCCCTACAACACGCAGCTTCTTTCATTTGAAACCAAACACAGCTGATTCAGAGAGAAGACTGAGAGATGTCATGGCCCGCTTTTAGGTGATCCCTGGAAACGATACTCCCTCTGTGGACATTAAAAACGTGAACATGAACTACAAAGCCAATGTCCACGAATGTTCTCAGAGGGTAACATATATCTCTCTCTGATAATATAAATAATATAAATAAAAATATAAATAATTTAATTAATAATAATTTATTATATTATAAAAATATTAGTATGTTATTTATTATATTATAAAAATATTAGTATGTCCTCTCTTTCCACGCTATTATTTATTTATGTGTGTTCTTTTTCTTCTCAACATCATTTATTTATTTTTTATTTATTTCTTTATTTAGCTCGCTCTAAGTCAGTCTTCTAAAATGCAAAACTAAATATTATAGAATTTGACTTTGAAAATAAAATAATCGAATAAATTCAAATAATTAGCATAACGAAAGGTTCCGTGATAAGTTATTTAATAAATAATCAATTTTAATTAATTAATGAAAATACTTCTATAATTTAATATTCCGCGTTAGCGTATATTTTATAATATATAAAATATTTCGGCAACGAATTATCGATAACACGGTGTTCGACTTTGGCAATACAAAAAATAAACAGTAGCGCGCTATGTTAAAGCTTTAATATTAGAAATAACTATATTTCGACCAATGTTTTAATTTTCTCAATCCTTGTTATTAAACAATGTACAATTTAATCGAAAATCGATTAAATGATAGAAATCCAAAATATTAAATAATTACTTCGATCGTTGCGATTTTTATGGACAATAATTATTATTATAATATTTAGAGTCACAAATATATTTCATCCGTGTTACTTTATCGTTCTACTTGACAATCTAAATGTAATTTGGATTGTGAGAGAACACGAAGTAAATCAATCGAATTATAGATGCAAATAATTAGCATAATGAAAGGATAAATTGTTTAATAAATAATCAAGTTTAATCAATAAATTAAAATACTTCATTAATTTAATATTCCGCGTTAATGTACATTTTATAATATATAAAATATTTTGGCAACGAATTATTGATAACACGGTGTTCGACTTTGGCAATATAAAATATAAACAGTAGCGCGCTATGTTTCGGCTTTGTCTTTGACTCTCGAGTAATAAGGTAGTGGTGAGAAACGTTTCGTATTGTATTGTAATTTCTTTACTAAACACGATTACGATTAGTATCGAAACATAATTTGCTTTAAATATTAATATAAATTAATTAATTAAAAATTAATTCACGACATGAAACTGTATCGCAACTATAAATCTTTATCGAATCGCAATCATTCATTACCGTGATTAAAAATTGAAACAAAATATACATAAAAGGGGATAAGAGACTTAGGCCGGTATTCATAGTCCGATCTTATATTTAAGATTATCTTAAGTCTGGTCCGAGGGTGACTTAAGACCTCATTCAACCAATCAAATGGCTGCGTAGCATTTCAAGCTCGAACTTAAGACGATCTCAAATATAAGATCGGACTATGAATACCGGCCTTAATTATGTTATGAACTTTCGATCATTGATGCTTATTATATTTCATTAACAATATTAGAATTAATTATATTTCGACCAATACCTTAAATTTTAACAATCCTTGTTAATTAAACAATGTACAATTTAATCGAGAATCGATTAAATGATAGGAATCCAAAATGTTAAATAATTGCTTCGATCGTTGCGATCTTTACGGACAATAATTATTATTTCAATACCTATAGAGTCACAAATATATTTCATCCGTGTTACTTTATCGTTCTACTTGAAAATCTAAAAATAATTTGAATTATGAGAGAATACAAAGTAAAACAATCGAATTATAGATGCAAATAAATAGCATAACGAAAGGCTCCATGATAAATTGCTAAAAAATAATCAATTTAAATCAATAAATTAAAATACTTTTATAATTTAATATTCCGCGCACGAATATTTTATATTACAGAGAATATTTCGCACGAGAGAATTATCAATAACATCGTGTTCGACCTTGATAAATAGTATCGCGCTATTGTTAATACGTTACACGGCTTTATTATCATTCGCACAGTACCTTGAGCAATAAAGTAGTGACGTTTCATATATTATCAAATTCTTCCTTTACATAGTCGACCCTGGCGATATAAACAGTACCGCGGTAATGTTCTTGACTTACGATCATTCGCTCAGTGGCTCTTGAGCAGTGAAGTAGTGATGTGAGACGTTTCATATATTATCAAATTCTTTCTCTAAACACAATTGCAAGTGCAACGAGGAACTTTTCGTGAATAAGTGTAAGTGCAACGAGGATTAAAGTGCCACGAGAAAAGAGCGAAAGAAGCAAAAGAAAAAAGGAGGTTTTGGAAGTGGATGGATCAATAAGATATGATGTAAGTCATTAATATAAATTATTTATCACATTCATTATTTATTATATTGTTGCGTCCCCGCGTCCCGTCCCGCTGAATGTATTCGTTACCCGTTGAATTCTTTCGAAGAAGATCGTTTTCGCACGCGTTGTCAAGATATTGTTATAAACAACGACTGTCAGAGAGTCTAAGTCCAGCTGTCAAATTGTGTGGACGCGCGTCTATTTGTGATCCGTTTTACGATTATTCTGAATTCTTGTATGTTACTCGCGATTTATTAAAATTCTTGTGCACCTTAAATCGCGTTATTATTTACGAGTGTACGAGCGTCAGCGTATGCTAAGTATTTTGCCGATTGTGTCGCGCGCGTTCGATATATACCGCGTTCGGCGGACGCAACAATATATACATTATTTATCAATAATATATATATTCAAAATATACATATTTCTCGTTTCGTTTTATTTCTTTGATTGTGATTTAATAGTGATTTTAAATTGTATAACATATATAATACATAAACTTATAAAAAATATTCCATTTTATTTTAAAATAATTAAAACATTTATAAAATTTTTTATTAATTAATATTTTCAGATACTTTTATGTTTTATAAAACATTTCAAATTAATATATTTATTTAAATATTTCATATATAAAAAAATAGAAATTTTTTTATGTATCATATTTTTAAAAGTTTATATCTAAGAAATATAAATTATTTTGTAATTACGCAATTTATAATATTAAGATATATCTATTTAAAAGTAAAAATGTAAAAATTAATTGCGCGCAATAATTAGGTTTAAAATCAATTATTTTGAACATTGCTTTGTATAATAGATGTTCTCTTATCCTTTATATTTTTATTTATCATTCATATTTGCGAATTTAAATTTATGTACTATATTACAAAATAAATTTCAAATTATGTATTATATTATATATAAAATTATATATAATATAACCCTCCCATGGGGTACACCTTGTCGCGGTGGGAGGGCTTAGTACTTGGATGGTGCCTTGAAGTTTATCTTAAATTTTTCTATTTATGATAAATCTTAAGGTGCCTGAATGGGAAGCTAAGTACCCTTTCGCGTCGTCGATACCGTCAACGTGCCGCGGACGGCAAGCGCTTCGTTACCGCGTTTTCGCGGTGTAGTATTCTCGCGTCGTCGCGTTTTCGCGCTTCCGCGTTGGACTTTTCGTATAAAAATCCCAATTTCCTTATTGTCACGAGTCTCTACTTCCGATGCCAACTAACTGGGATGTTTCGAGTTTGCACACGTTGCTATGCAACGTACACTCGCGCTTCGTGCTTCGTGCTTCGTCAAGTGATTCGGCCCGAATTAGTTAGAACTCGATCGATTGCTCGGAATGGTCGTCAATGGGTCCCTTCTCTTTGCTCGTCTACAGCCACACGCACTGCGTGTGTTAACCCTGTCGAGGAGTCGAGTGGATTCCCCTAGGCACGATTTTCGCTCGGTAAAAGGGGTTGCCTCCCCATTTTCTAAATTGCTGAATGTTAGCATTTAAAAAATGTGGGTATCCTCTTCTTTTGCCGTCTACCAGCCTGGTGTAGCCATGTCCTGCAATAGCGGGAAACTTCGTGTTCCGGGCGAAGCACCTGAAATCGTGCTTAGCTGGTCCAGGTTCGATACGAGATAGGATAATTATGCGCGAAAAAGAGCTGGTGAACTTCATTTTCCTCTATTCCTCAATCGTTTCGTCTTCTTTCCGGTTCGGGCCTAATCTTTGCTCGTTGTATCGTTGCATTCCCGACCTGTTGGCTCGAAGTTGATTCTCATAAATGAAATGGGATTTTCGCTCGTACCGAAACCGGGAGTGTCGGTGAAAGTATATATATATTAAATATATACATCGCGCGACCAAATTTTAATCGTACCGAAATAGTGCGGGAGTGCCGTTCAGTATCGCGCGTAAAATAACGAAAATAGCGATATAAAAATATCGCTCGTGAGTGCGGGAGTGTCGTTAAAAGTATCGCGCGTCAACAACATGAGAGGAGGAGGAGGCCTGGGAGAGGCATCTTGCATCGGCGGAGCAACCTGATGGTGAGTATCTATTATTTGTATATCAATTGTTATAAATCGTTATAAATGAACAATAATTCGATCTTATTATTTAAATGAATTAAAAAGAAAATTAGAGAGAAAGATTTTTATAAAAATTATATAAAACTTTCTATTTAAAAAACAGTTTCAAAAATTTATAAAATTTTTGCACACGTGTTTATCTCTGCTTATTATTTTACACATCGGATATAAAATTCCGCACGATACAAATTTTTTGAAATATTGATTTTATTTTGAGCATTGTTGTAAATGAATTTTATATTTGTATATTACAGACAACGTAGCTTCGATAACTCCGCTGTTGCGCATCAGTGCCGGTGAGTGAAAAAAACTTTTATTTAATTTTAAGGTAACGGTTTCGTAGAGATTGTAGATGTAGATGTAGATGTAGATGTAGATGTAGATGTAGATGTAGATGTAGATTGTAGATAAATCCGTTGCCTTAAAATGGATGAGCTAGAATAAATTAAGTTAAATAAATTTTAATAAGTTCTTTTTCGAAATGCTTTGCATCTATTGCGAAAATATATTGAAGTATTAATTAAAAAAAAGAAGATCAAGTAAAGATTTTGTTTAATTTATTAAATAAAGAACACGAATTAATAATTTTATCAATTTTATCAATTTCTGATACTACTTTATTTTTATAACGCGCATTTATCTTATTCTAATTTCTTAGCTCATCCATCGTAGAATTTATTTATAGATATTAGTTTTAAACTTTACTTTAACTTAATATAAAGCCAAATGATTAATTCATTAAATAACTTGTAACATGATAATAAATGACTTACTATATGACCGTGTTAGCAGTCTAATATAATATATAGAAATTTGTAGTAATTTGGCTTTATTTTAAAGTTAAAATAAAAAGCTATATTCAAATATTTAACGAACGATCGTAAAATCGAACGATCGTTACGGTGAGCGTGAAATATTTACGCTCATTTGTCGATAATTAACCGGCAAAAGAAGGAGTGTTTATCTCCTCTTTCGATCTCTGATTAGAGATCAAGCGAGAAAGTGGCCAGGATCAACGAAAGGTAGGGTCAACTGGCCTGAAGAAAAGCTCGCACGCGATTAGGGCATTGATTAAAATATATATGATTAGAGATAGGCTCCCCAAATCTCGAATAATTTTAATCAGGAAGTAGGGTTGTTAGGGCTCATAGGATTGTTAAGATCATAGGGTTGTTAGGACTCATAGGGTTGTTAAGATCATTATTTCTTTCAATTCTTTTAATATTCCAATAATCCTAGAAATCCTGGAAATTAAAATTATTTAAAAAAATTTAATTGAATTTATTTTTAAAATTGTTGTAAAAATAAATATAACATGTTAAAAATAAAAATAAAAATATTTTAAAAATAAAATTTAAATTATCAAAATTTTCAGGAATATTAAAGAAATTGCATAATTATTAATGTTTAAGAAATATCTTAACATGTTATATTTTATTTAAAAAATATATTAAAAATATATGTGGATTAAGTTGAATAATATTAAATCCAAATGTTAATGCTGTCAATATCAAATTATTTATGTTATTAAACATTTGAATAAATTGAATATATTTATTTCATATTGATAGCATCATAAACTTGTAAATTGTAAATAGTTATAATTGTATATTAATTATAATCTAATATTGATATTATCATTGGAAATACAATACAATTGTGCATTTTCAATATATATTTTTTCAATCGCGACATTTATATAAAATTGTGTATTAATCGCAAATAAATCGGCACTTGTAGGTGTTAGTAATTATATCGCGTGTCTATTAAGGGCTTTGATTATTATATTATAAAAATTATCCCAATGCATATCCCAATCGAATATTCCGAATATTGTCGATTTATTTATTCGTCGTGTTTTCTTGCAAATTTTAATTAATTTGATTTATTTTGTAATTTAATCTTTGATTTACATCGAAGCTTGCTCTATCTTTATGCATTTTGAATATTTCTTTTAGATAGTCTGCACAAAATGCACCAATAATACAATTACTTTCTTTTACAATGGAAGAAACGATAAATTTTATTAATGATTCTTTTTGATCATGATTATTTAGGTTTATATAAAACTAATTAAATTCGTTATTTATATAAAACTAATTAAATTCTATTATTGTATGTCGATTATTAATAATATATATCGCGTAATTAATCATCACTAATCATAGTCTCGTCTGATCCATGTAGAAATTCTTAGTAAATTTTATATTATACATCTACTTTAGAGACACTTCCGTATAATTCTGTGTAATAAATTTTATTTTGTATTAAGTTTCAGATTATATTTTATATTAAATTTGTATTATTATTTGTAATATATTTTGTAATATATATATATATATATATATATATATATATATTCGTAATGTAATTATTTTGATGTTAATTAATAATTTAATATGTTTATGTTAGTATGTTTATGTTAATATTTTTATGTTAGTTAATAATTTAATATTTTGTAATGTGTTTTTTATGTAATTGCAAATTAATTGTAATTTATGTTATATTATAATTATGTAATATATATTTTATATATGTATTATATTTCCTATTATACATAATTAAATATTTTGTAATGTGTTTACATAATTGCAGGTTAATTTATATGCATTGTGTAATATATATTGTATGTATTATATATATTGTAACTATGTAATAATATTATATATATATATATATATTTTTTTTTTCTATTTGAAAACTGTATTAAAAGAAAAAAAAAGAAAAAAATTTTTCCTTCTCGATGTATCTCCACCTTAACGAAGGCATTTGCCGGGTGAGGAGGTTTGCGTACTCTCATGAACCTGAGACCTATGCCGGCGGTAACGTACGCTGATATTCATATAGATTATTCTTATATTTAAGATCATTTTTTAAGTATATTCTTAGATCGCGTTTTAAGATTTCGTTCAGTTATTAAAAAATAGTTGTATAACATTTTCCAATTTACTTAAGACGATTTTAAATATAAGAATGAATTATGAATACTGGCCGTAGTTACTGGTAGGATCATCCATGCCGGACAGGTCAAAGGGGAAGAGTCAGACTAAGAGAGATACCAAAATTATATAAATATAAATAAATAAATATATATATATATATATATATATATATATATATATATAAATGTTATATTAATTATATTAATATTTTTGAATAAAATGAAAAAAAGAGAGTAATCGAGAAAATAGAAAAAAAGACAACTACAGTGATTTGAATATCTATACCCGAGAACAAATATCCATAGAAAGTATTCTGATGGACTAGATAAGAAGGAAGAAGTATGATAAATCCTTATGATGTTAAGACAAAGTTAATACAATAATGTTAATACAATAAATCATAATAATCTAAAGACCCGAAGAAGAGAATATATTGGATAGGAATGCAGAATGATTGAAAATGATTAGAAACTAAAAGACAATTTGCAATTGCATACAACCTATTTATTAATAATAATAAATTATATTAAACCTATTTATTAATAATAATACTACTACTTTGTAATTATATTAAATTTTATAATTTAGTACAAAGTATTAAACTTAAAAATATTACGCTGTTATGAAAATTATAATAAAAATATATAAATACTGTTGACTACATTAGAATGGAATATATGAATTCTTTATATTTTATATAAAAGAAGACATTTTTAAAATATTTTGCAACATCCATATTTTTCAAATCTTAATTACAAATCCTTCAGAAGAATCAGTGATTAATTTAACAACAAATTCTATACATGTATTATTAATTAAATTTTTAAATAATTTAAAAAAATGTTGAATATCAAAGATCAATTTACTGCTAATTAAGAAGATATTTATAGAAATATATGGTTAAAAATATTTTTACCCTACAGCAGGCATTTTGTTTTTTGTAAATAAAAATATAAATATGACAATGAATATATAGAAAAATATTTATTTCATCTTTGAACGCGTTACATTCATTGAAATAAAAAACGTTCAACTTCTTATTTATATCGTGTGATGAGACATAGAATAGATACGATTCAATGAATTAAATATATTATATTTAAATTTTTCAATGCTAATAATATCTTTCGAAAAGAGACGGTATCTCTATATATACATAGAATATATGTATATATCTAATTCCAACATATATATATATATATATATATATATATATATATATATATATATATAGAGAGAGAGAGAGAGAGAGAGAGAGAGAGAGAGAGAGAGAGAGAACCACACAAAACTTATTTATAAGATAATTTTAAAATTTATTTAATATACATAAGCGTCTTGCGGCACTCTTATTCGTATCAATATTTCGTACACATAGCATGGAACAAAACCAAAAATTGTGCACGTTATATGTTACCCTCTGAGAACATTCATGGACATTGGCTTTGTAGTTCATGTCCACGTTTTCAATGTTCATAGAGAGAGTATCGCTTTCAGGGATCACCTAAAAGCAGGCCATGACATCTTTCAGTCTTCTCTCTGCTTCATAGTTCATGTTCATGTTGATACCAGAGAGAAGCCTGAGAGGGGCCACGCTGCCATTTTTCTATGGGACGCTTTTTCTACGTCGTACACTAGCGGCGCGTGCATCCATTTTACGCCGCCTGGAACTACATGGCCACATCCACTTTTAGGTGCCGATAAAACAGTCGGTTTTGGTTCATGTCCGTGCTACATCCACAATTTATAGCTCAGAAATAACATTCCGCATATAGACGTAATTAAAATATACTTTGTTAGCTGCGCGATTTCTTTTCCACATTCAAGTATATATTATAAATATCAATATTAATGAGATGCTATTAATGAGAGCTATTAATGAAATAAGTTTGTGTAATATACGTGTGTAGGATATTTTCTCGTGAATATTATTCTCGATAGAAAACAGAAAAGATAAATTATATAAAATTCAATAAATTGAATTTTATTTACTAAACGATCTTAGAAGAAAGACAATTATAGACCATTTCCAGGAGATGTCACGTGAACACTACATATTTGATACGCAACACATCTATAACTCTTTTAAAAATAAATATAACATTAAATATATTGAAATTAAATTTCTTTATATTTCTACTAGTTTATGTTATTGAACATAATTTTAGAGTTAACGAGATTCTTGCTAAAAACTAAAAACTAAAAATTAATCACATTAAACCGAACATTTCTCATTGGAATAATTTTCAATTAGATACAATTTTTTTATTTATCTAACAATAAGGAACAATTATCCGAATTATATCATGTTTGATGTCATCTTAAACGCAAAAATTTCATTAATTTATTTTAATTACTTCCAAAAAGATCAAATAAAATATAAAAGTTTTAGTTTTTATTTTATGGATATTTAAAATTATAAATTATTATACATAACGAAAAAAAAGTTTTCGATATTATTGAAAGCGAGAGCGAGAACGAATAAGAGCAAGCGAGATGACGTATCGTCAAAAGAGTTCCGAAGTCTCTTACGCGACACACCCTTTCTCTATAGTATGTCACGAGTATGTCATCTTATCAGAATAGAAAATAAAATGCATTTTATTCGTTTTAAAGTAATTTTAATGGAATAATGAGCATTTTGCAATTAAAATGACATCAAACATGACATAAGTCGGATAAATGTAGTTAAATATATAATCCAAATTTTTATTATCAGACTAATTAAAAATTGTCCGATTTATATCGTGTTTGGTGTCATTTTAATCGTAAAAATTTCATTAATTCATTAAAATTATTTTCAAATCGATAAAATACAAAATAAAAGTTTTAGTTTTTAATTTATAAGATGTTTGCATTCTCGTGAGTTGCGAATGGATAGAGAAAGCAAGAAAACCGATTACTAAAGACTTCGGAACTCTTTGATGATAGGTCATCTCGCTCACTCTCTACTCGCGATCTCACTCTCGATCCTCGGGTCCGCTTATCTTTCCGAGCTGTCTAGTACGATTGTGAAGTCTGACAGAGAAAGCGAGACCACGAATAAAGTGCGAGCGAGTTGACCTATCATCAAAGAGTTCCGAAGTCTTTAGTAATCGGTTTTCTCGCTTTCTCTATCCATTCGCAACTCACGAGAATGCAAACATCTTATAAATTAAAAACTAAAACTTTTATTTTGTATTTTATCGATTTGAAAATAATTTTAATGAATTAATGAAATTTTTACGATTAAAATGACACCAAACACGATATAAATCGGACAATTTTTAATTAGTCTGATAATAAAAATTTGGATTATATATTTAACTACATTTATCCGACTTATGTCGTGTTTGATGTCATTTTAATTGCAAAATGCTCATTATTCCATTAAAATTACTTTAAAACGAATAAAATGCATTTTATTTTCTATTCTGATAAGATGACATACTCGTGACATACTATAGAGAAAGGGTGTGTCGCGTAAGAGACTTCGGAACTCTTTTGACGATACGTCATCTCGCTTGCTCTTATTCGTTCTCGCTCTCGCTTTCAATAATATCGAAAACTTTTTTTTCGTTATGTATAATAATTTATAATTTTAAATATCCATAAAATAAAAACTAAAACTTTTATATTTTATTTGATCTTTTTGAAAGTAATTAAAATAAATTAATGAAATTTTTGCGTTTAAAATGACATCAAACATGATATAATTCGGATAATTGTTCCTTATTGTTAGATAAATAAAAAAATTGTATCTAATTGAAAATTATTCCAATGAGAAATGTTCGGTTTAATGTGATTAATTTTTAGTTTTTAGTTTTTAGCAAGAATCTTGTTAACTCTAAAATTATGTTCAATAACAAACTAGTAGAAATATAAAAAAATTTAGTTTCAATAATTCAATTTAATGTTATATTTATTTTTAAAAGAGTTATATATGTTGCGTATCAAATATGTAGTGTTCACGTGACATCTCCTGGAAATGGTCTATAATTGTCTTTCTTCTAAGATCGTTTTAGTAAATAAAATTCAATTTATTGAATTTTATATAATTTATCTTTTCTGTTTTCTATCGAGAATAATATTCTTTAGAATTCGTTAGAATTAACTATATTTCGACCAATGGTTTAATTTTCTCAATCCTTGTTATTAAACAATATACAATTTAATCGAAAATCGATTAAATGATAGAAATCCAAAATATTAAATAATTACTT
Source organism: Camponotus vicinus (assembly GCF_025532165.1). Lineage (NCBI taxonomy): Eukaryota > Metazoa > Arthropoda > Insecta > Hymenoptera > Formicidae > Camponotus > Camponotus vicinus. Next base: position 10,427,135 of record NW_028141980.1, read on the forward strand.
CGATCGTTGCGATTTTTACGGACAATAATTATTATTATAATATTTAGAATCACAAATATATTTCATCCGTGTTACTTTATCGTTCTACTTGACAATCTAAATGTAATTAGGATTGTGAGAGAACACGAAGTAAATCAATCGAATTATAGATGCAAATAATTAGCATAATGAAAGGATAAATTGTTTAATAAATAATCAAGTTTAATCAATAAATTAAAATACTTCATTAATTTAATATTCCGCGTTAATGTACATTTTATAATATATAAAATATTTTGGCAACGAATTATTGATAACACGGTGTTCGACTTTGGCAATATAAAATATAAACAGTAGCGCGCTATGTTTCGGCTTTGTCTTTGACTCTCGAGTAATAAGGTAGTGGTGAGAAACGTTTCGTATTGTATTGTAATTTCTTTACTAAACACGATTACGATTAGTATCGAAACATAATTTGCTTTAAATATTAATATAAATTAATTAATTAAAAATTAATTCACGACATGAAACTGTATCGCAACTATAAATCTTTATCGAATCGCAATCATTCATTACCGTGATTAAAAATTGAAACAAAATATACATAAAAGGGGATAAGAGACTTAGGCCGGTATTCATAGTCCGATCTTATATTTAAGATTATCTTAAGTCTGGTCCGAGGGTGACTTAAGACCTCATTCAACCAATCAAATGGCTGCGTAGCATTTCAAGCTCGAACTTAAGACGATCTCAAATATAAGATCGGACTATGAATACCGGCCTTAATTATGTTATGAACTTTCGATCATTGATGCTTATTATATTTCATTAACAATATTAGAATTAATTATATTTCGACCAATACCTTAAATTTTAACAATCCTTGTTAATTAAACAATGTACAATTTAATCGAGAATCGATTAAATGATAGGAATCCAAAATGTTAAATAATTGCTTCGATCGTTGCGATCTTTACGGACAATAATTATTATTTCAATACCTATAGAGTCACAAATATATTTCATCCGTGTTACTTTATCGTTCTACTTGAAAATCTAAAAATAATTTGAATTATGAGAGAATACAAAGTAAAACAATCGAATTATAGATGCAAATAAATAGCATAACGAAAGGCTCCATGATAAATTACTAAAAAATAATCAATTTAAATCAATAAATTAAAATACTTTTATAATTTAATATTCCGCGCACGAATATTTTATATTACAGAGAATATTTCGGCACGAGAGAATTATCAATAACATCGTGTTCGACCTTGATAAACAGTATCGCGCTATTGTTAATACGTTACACGGCTTTATTATCATTCGCACAGTACCTTGAGCAATAAAGTAGTGACGTTTCATATATTATCAAATTCTTCCTTTACATAGTCGACCCTGGCGATATAAACAGTACCGCGGTAATGTTCTTGACTTACGATCATTCGCTCAGTGGCTCTTGAGCAGTGAAGTAGTGATGTGAGACGTTTCATATATTATCAAATTCTTTCTCTAAACACAATTGCAAGTGCAACGAGGAACTTTTCGTGAATAAGTGTAAGTGCAACGAGGATTAAAGTGCCACGAGAAAAGAGCGAAGGAAGCAAAAGAAAAAAGGAGGTTTTGGAAGTGGATGGATCAATAAGATATGATGTAAGTCATTAATATAAATTATTTATCACATTCATTATTTATTAAATTGTTGCGTCCCCGCGTCCCGTCTCGCTGAATGTATTCGTTACCCGTTGAATTCTTTCGAAGAAGATCGTTTTCGCACGCGTTGTCAAGATATTGTTATAAACAACGACTGTCAGAGAGTCTAAGTCCAGCTGTCAAATTGTGTGGACGCGCGTCTATTTGTGATCCGTTTTACGATTATTCTGAATTCTTGTATGTTACTCGCGATTTATTAAAATTCTTGTGCACCTTAAATCGCGTTATTATTTACGAGTGTACGAGCGTCAGCGTATGCTAAGTATTTTGCCGATTGTGTCGCGCGCGTTCGATATATATCGCGTTCGATATATACCGCGTTCGGCGGACGCAACAATATATACATTATTTATCAATAATATATATATTCAAAATATACATATTTCTCGTTTCGTTTTATTTCTTTGATTGTGATTTAATAGTGATTTTAAATTGTATAACATATATAATACATAAACTTATAAAAAATATTCCATTTTAATTTAAAATAATTAAAACATTTATAAAATTTTTTATTAATTAATATTTTCAGATACTTTTATGTTTTATAAAACATTTCAAATTAATATATTTATTTAAATATTTCATATATAAAAAAATAGAAATTTTTTTATTTATCATATTTTTAAAAGTTTATATCTAAGAAATATAAATTATTTTGTAATTACGCAATTTATAATATTAAGATATATCTATTTAAAAGTAAAAATGTAAAAATTAATTGCGCGCAATAATTAGGTTTAAAATCATTTATTTTGAACATTGCTTTGTATAATAGATGTTCTCTTATCCTTTATATTTTTATTTATCATTCATATTTGCGAATTTAAATTTATGTACTATATTACAAAATAAATTTCAAATTATGTATTATATTATATATAAAATTATATATAATATAACCCTCCCATGGGGTACACCTTGTCGCGGTGGGAGGGCTTAGTACTTGGATGGTGCCTTGAAGTTTATCTTAAATTTTTCTATTTATGATAAATCTTAAGGTGCCTGAATGGGAAGCTAAGTACCCTTTCGCGTCGTCGATACCGTCAACGTGCCGCGGACGGCAAGCGCTTCGTTACCGCGTTTTCGCGGTGTAGTATTCTCGCGTCGTCGCGTTTTCGCGCTTCCGCGTTGGACTTTTCGTATAAAAATCCCAATTTCCTTATTGTCACGAGTCTCTACTTCCGATGCCAACTAACTGGGATGTTTCGAGTTTGCACACGTTGCTATGCAACGTACACTCGCGCTTCGTGCTTCGTGCTTCGTCAAGTGATTCGGCCCGAATTAGTTAGAACTCGATCGATTGCTCGGAATGGTCGTCAATGGGTCCCTTCTCTTTGCTCGTCTACAGCCACACGCACTGCGTGTGTTAACCCTGTCGAGGAGTCGAGTGGATTCCCCTAGGCACGATTTTCGCTCGGTAAAAGGGGTTGCCTCCCCATTTTCTAAATTGCTGAATGTTAGCATTTAAAAAATGTGGGTATCCTCTTCTTTTGCCGTCTACCAGCCTGGTGTAGCCATGTCCTGCAATAGCGGGAAACTTCGTGTTCCGGGCGAAGCACCTGAAATCGTGCTTAGCGGGTCCAGGTTCGATACGAGATAGGATAATTATGCGCGAAAAAGAGCTGGTGAACTTCATTTTCCTCTATTTCCGTCAATCGTTTCGTCTTCTTTCCGGTTTGGGCTTAGTCCTTGCTCGTTGTATCGTTGCAATCCCGACCGGTGACTCGAAGTTGATTCTCGTAAGTGAAATGGGATTTTCGCTCGTACCGAAACCGGGAGTACCGTCTAATGTATAGGTATACATATTAAGTATATACATCGCGCGATCAAATATAAAATTTTTAATCGCATCGAAATAGTGCGGATATCGTTAAGTACCGCGCGTAAAATAGCGAAAATAGCGATATAAAAATATCGCTCGTGAGTGCGGGAGTGCCGTTGAAAGTATCGCGCGTCAACAACATGAGAGGAGGAGGAGGCCTGGGAGAGGCATCAGGCACCTGTGAAGCAACTCTATGGTAAATAAATTATCGCTTATATATAATTATTTATTAATTGCGTACGCGCGATTTAAATTAAGTAATTAATCTCGTAATTTGATTTTTTATGTACATGACTTAAACAAGAGAAAAAGAGAGAAATTTTTACATAAAAACTGTAATTTAAAAGTTTCTACATTCGAATAGCTTTTAATAGAATTATTAAATTATTACTTATTAGTAGAATTTTTTTCAAAATTTATAAAATTGTTTATCTGCTTATTATTTATGTGCGTCGGATATAAAATTAAATGCATATAATAATTTTTTGACCGTGACTACAATTTGAATCTTCTTTGTATGTTACAGACCAACAAACTATTGTGAGAGGAGGAGGAGGCCTGGGAGAGGCATCTTGCATCGGCGAAGCAACCTGATGGTGAATATTTATTATTTGTATATCAATTGTTATAAATCGTACGCACAATTCGTTCTTATAATTTAAAGGAATTAAAGAGAAAATTAGAGAGAAAGATTTTTATAAAAATCATATATAAAAATTTCTATTTAAAAAGTAATTTTAAAATTTATAAAATCTTCCCACGTGTTTATATCTGCTTATTATTTTACACACCGGATATGAAATTCCGCACAATAATAATTTCTTTAAATATTGATTGTATTTTGAGCTTTGTTATAAATGAATTTTATATTTGTATGTTACAGACAACATAGCTTCGATAATGACAACTCTGCTGTGGCACGTCAATGCTCCGGTAAGTAATAAAAACTTTTATTTAATTTTAAAGTAACGGATTCATAGAGATTGTAGATAAATCCGTTGCCTTAAAATGGATGAGCTAGAATAGATTAAATTAAATAACTTTTAATAAATTCGTTCGAAATATATTGCATCCATTGCGAAAATATATTGCAGTATTTTAATTATAAAGAAAAAAGATAGAGAAGAGATTATTTTTGTATAGATTTTACCTAATTTAAAATATTATTAAAAATAAAGCACACAAAAAATTGTATCAATTACATCTAATGCTAATTTATTCGCTTATAACGCGCATTTATCTTATTCACTTATCTTACTCTAATTTCTTATTAGCTCATCCATTACAACATTTGTTGTAGATATTGTTTTTAAACTTAATGTAAAGCCAAATGATTAATTAATGAAATAACTTGTAATGTGATAAATGTAATATGATAAATGTTATACACGTTAATTTTATATTTTATTATAAATTATGCATTACTATAAAAATTTATTAATTACATATATTTTTATAATATCAATCAATTTTTATTGGTAATCTACACAAAGACTTTTATATTATAAGAATTTTATATATTATACCAGGCTGCTAACAGCTGAAGCCAGGATAACCATTTACATTTGGGCAGGATATACATATACAGATTAGATTAATATACATATTATGTCGTACTGTCAATTTTTGCCGGCATTTATTAAAATAAATATAAATTTCTACGAGATAGTGATTAAAATGAACATAAGTAGTTACAAAATATTAAAATATAGTATTTAAATAAATATAAGCAATAACCAGCAATTATTAAAATAAATATACAATCGATACTCATATAAATTACAATTGCATCTTTCGAGAGCGATAGTTATGTTATGTTAAATTCTGTGATACCCGGTATAAATTCTGTCCAGTTATAAATAGTTGCCTTTGTTTTACATTTTATCATATGAGATATGGCCGTGTTAGCAGTCTAATATAATATAGAAAAATTTGTAATTTGGCTTTATTTCAGTTTAAAAAATTAAATTGAATTTATTTTTAAAAATGCTAAAAAAATGAAAATATTTAAATTATTAATTTAAATTATTAAAATTATTTTCAGGAATACTAAAAGAAATTGCAAAATTATGAATGTTTAAGAAGATTGTAAATTGCGTAAATAGATTCTTATGTAAATTACACGAAAAATCATCCAAAGTATACGTATAATGATTATATAATAGTAATTCATTAAATTAACATATTTATTTTTATAGTATATATTCTTTAAATATTCATAAAAGAGTAACTATTTAAATTTTCATATCAGAGTCATTAATAAATTCGGAATATTTTTATATAAAATGTAAAAATTCGATGCTAAATTAATGATTAAATATAAGCGTTATAAAATTCGACGGACGCCTTTCTTATAGAATCGCGAGTCAATTATTATAAATTTAATGATATGCTTTCCGTTAGATTTATCTATTTATGAATTCCATATCGCGCGGAGCTGAACATTCTTAAAATAAATTATTAAATTATGATTGCGAAAATACCGTGTTCTTTCCGTGTTCTTTCCGCATTCTTTTCGCGTTCTTTCCGGGTTCTTTTCGCGTTCTTTCTGGGTTCTTTTCGCGTTCTTTTCGCGTCCTTATAAAAGATTACCGTTTTAGCAAAAGAATTTTATCGCTGTCCCTCTCGTCAGATAATATTTCTAAATATTGCTAATTAAATATAAAGAATTATCGAATAAGAGTGTGAAGATTCGATGTGATAAGTCAACGATTAAATATTAGCTTCACAAGATTTAACGATCACCTTCGATATTATAGGATCGCGAGTTAATAATTATGAATTTAATAATTTGTTTTTTCAGTTATATTTACGAATTTCGTATCGGAAAATATTCATAAATAAATTAATAAATTACGGTTGCGAAAACACCACGTTCTTTTTGGCGTTCTTAGATGAGATTGTCGTTTTAATAAAAGAGTTACATTGCGTCATCGACTCTCTATCGTCGGTGCCGTCAACATGTCGCGGACGGCGGCATTTCGTTACCGCATTTCCGCGTTGTAGTATTCTCGCGTCGTCGCGTTTTCGCGCTTCCGCGTTGGACTTTTCGTATAAAAATCCCAATTTCCTTATTGTCACGAGTCTCTACTTCCGATGCCAACTAACTGGGATGTTTCGAGTTTGCACACGTTGCTATGCAACGTACACTCTTGCTTCGTGCTTCGTCAAGTGATTCGGCCCGAATTAGTTAGAACTCGATCGATTGCTCGGAATGGTCGTCAATGGGTCCCTTCTCTTTGCTCGTCTACAGCCACACGCACTGCGTGTGTTAACCCTGTCGAGGAGTCGAGTGGATTCCCCTAAGCACGATTTTCGCTCGGTAAAAGGGGTTGCCTCCCCATTTTCTAAATTGCTGAATGTTAGCATTTAAAAAATGTGGGTATCCTCTTCTTTTGCCGTCTACCAGCCTGGTGTAGCCATATCCTGCATTGCGGGAAACTTCGTGTTCCGGGCGAAGCACCTGAAATCGTGCTTAGCGGGTCCAGGTTCGATACGAGATAGGATAATTATGCGCGAAAAAGAGCTGGTGAACTTCATTTTCCTCTATTTCCGTCAATCGTTTCGTCTTCTTTCCGGTTTGGGCTTAGTCCTTGCTCGTTGTATCGTTCCAATTCCGACCGGTGACTCGAAGTTGATTCTCGTAAGTGAAATGGGATTTTCGTTCGTACCGAAACCGGGAGTGCCGTCTAATGTATAGGTATACATATTAAGTATATACATCGCGCGATCAAATATAAAATTTTTAATACAAGTTCTTATACAAAATTATCGTTTTAACAAAAGATTTTTATCGCTGTCCCTCTCGTCAGATAACATTCCTAAATATTGCTAATTAAATATCAAGAATTATCGAATAAGAGTGTGAAGATTCGATGTGATAAGTCAACGATTAAATATTAGCTTCACAAGATTTAACGATCACCTTCGATATTATAGAATCGCGAGTTAATTATTATGAATTTAATAATTTGTTTTTTCAGTTATATTTGTACTTACGAATTTCGTATCGGAAAATATTCATAAATAAATTAATATATTACGGTTGCGAAATCACCGTGTTTTTCCCGCGTTCTTTTCGCATTCTTAGACGAGATTGTCGTTTTAATAAAAGAGTTATCGTTGTTCCTTCCGTTAAATAAACGTTAATAAAAGTTGCGTGACTCGTACTGCCGAGGAGTCGAAACGATTTTCATCATGGAGAATTATTTCTCACCGGTTCTTGTGAGATCCATTCGCGATGTCTAGTTCGGTGCCCCGTTGAAAATTGAGAATTTTTATTGTAAGATTGGAACTAATCCCAGGTTTTCCTGGCAATTTCCGACAGCAATGATTTCGGTAGTCATTCAACGACGAACGCCATACGCTTCTTTAAAGTCGAATTAATTTAAATAATATATATTTAGATGTGAGAGAAAATGCATCTATTTTTTTCTTCTCGTTAAAAATGTTCTGTCATTATTAGGATTGGTATTATTATTGTCTAATGCCAGAAAGATTTAATAGTAGATTAAATATGGATATAGCGTTGTGTCTAAATATCTATTTTTCAAGTAATTTCATATTGTAATAGTTTTTATTAACTGTTTGATAAAAATGATTACGAACGAATATATTTGATTATTAATTATTAATTATTTCTAGGTACTTGGGATATTAATATTAGATTTTAGTTTCTTTTAAGAAACTATTTGCAGGTATTGGACATCCATCGCCATTTTAGAATATTAGTTTTTAGATATATACTATTTTAGATATATGTAAGTATAATAAAATACATGCACAAATTAACGTATCCAAAATATTTTTATAATTTTTATTAATATTATATATTATATATACGCGAAATTATACATGAATGTTACATAAAATGTGCGAATACATAAAAATTTAGAGACGAATCGAATGGGTACCCCTATATCAGCAAGATATTGATTAAAAGACAAAAATTATTAATTTAAACATTATAAGAATAAGAATCTAGAATTAATTATATATTTAAAATTATTTGATTTATTTTATTTTGAACACTATTCGAATTGAAATTTTTCAAATCTTGCTGTTATCGGATTCGATTCGTCTCGCGCGCGCAAACGGTACCCCAAAATTATTGTGTTCGCACATATAATACAAACTCCAATGATGCATGGATTTTATTATTTATAAATATAATCGTTCGTAATCACATTGCTATAAAAAAATAGTTATATCCATTTAATTTTCAATAAAGAAATATATTTCTTAATAATGAAAGAACATGTTTTCTGATGTGCATATCAATTTCGTGAATTGAAGATAATGACGAGGGAATTGTCGTTGATTTATTACTGAAATCATTGCTATTGGGAATAGTCTGGAAGATCCGGGATTCGTTCCCTCTTACAGTGAAGTTCCCGACGTTCAATGGATCACTTAACTTTTCTTCGCAGATTGATCTTGCGAAATCTGATGAGAAACAAGATGTTAATCATTCTCCATTTTTAAGATCACTCCTCTTTTATCGGATATTACCGATATGTCATCCGCGTATCAAATGACGTCGAATTATATTAGAATTATATAAGAATTATGCGCAATCGTATATTTTGAACATTATTTTTTAATTTATTTATTCGTGTCTATTGAGGGCGCTTCGATTATCATATTATAAAAATTAATACATGTCGCAATCGGATATTCCAAATATTATCGATTTATTTTATTCGTCGCGTTTTCTCGTGAATTCAAATCGCGATTTATCTTATAAAGATTCGCAAATGACTCGGATAGTGAGAACTATATTGGCAAACATTATAGACATCAAATTGTCTGTCGAAATATCTCCGCATTTACGATAGTAATAACGCGCGCGATAATAATGTCTATCGAGAGCGCTTCGATTATTATATTATAAAAATTAATATAGATATCGCGCAATCGGATATTCCGAATATTATCGATTTATTTATTAGTCGCGTTTTCTCGGGAATTTTAAATCGTGATTTATCTTATAATTTAATCGTTGACTTATACATCGAACCTTTGTTTATCCTTCCACGTCTTTGAATATTATTTTTAATAGTCCGCGCAAAATGCGCTAGTAGTGCGAATATTTTTTTCTACTATTTAAAAGACGATCGATAATTTTATTAATGACTGTTTTAATCGCGATGATTTACAAATTGTGTGATAATTTGAGTGATAATAATATATCGCGCACGCGTCTTGATGATTTCGATTATCATATTATAAAAATTTTACATTTTATCTTATTTAACTAATCATACGCGAGATAGGATATGTATCATATTTGACAGCGTTCATATAAAATTGCGTGTTAATCGCAAATAAATCGGATAGTGAATTTTATATTCGCAAATATTACAGACCTCGAATGTCTGTCGAAATATATCTTCGCATTTATATGTGACAGCATAATTACATTGCGCGCGTATCTATTGAGGACTTCGCGATTATTATATTATAAAAATTATACATATCGAATATTCCGTGTATTATCAATTTATTTATTCGTCGCGTTTTCCCGTGAATTTTAAATCGCGATTTACCTAACATAATCGCTGACTTACATCGAAGCTTTGTTTATCTTTCCACATCTTTGAATATTGTCGTTAAAGTCTGCGCTAGTAGGGCAAATATTTTTTTCTACTATTTAAAAGACGATTGATGGAATTTTATTAATGACTGTTTTAATCGCGATTGTTTACATTATTTAAATCTTATTAAACTCTACTATTACATTGATAATTTCAGATATAGTTAAATATGTAGTTAGAGTATTAGAGGGACGTTGATAAAATCATTCGTTCCGTTATTCTCTATTAAACGTGGTGATAACGCGATTTTTTAATTATATATTAATTATATATTAAAATTGTAAAGTTTTAAGATTTATTTTATTTCATTGAATTAATCATGCGCAAGATGTAATATGTATTTTCAATACGCGTTTTCTCAATCGCGACATTTATATAAAATAGCGTATTAATCGCAAATAAATCGCAAATAAATTCGCAAATATTACAGACCTTAAATGTCTATCGAAATATCTATCTTCGCACTTGTGTGTAATAGTAATTATATCGCGCGTGTCTATTAGGGGCTCCGATTATATTATAAAAATTATACATATCATAATCAAATATTTCGAATATTGTCGATTTATTTATTTGTCGCGTCTTCTCGCGAATTATAAATCGTGATTTATCTTCTAAAAATTCGCAAATAAATCAGACAATAAATTCTATATTCGCAAATATTATAGATCTCAAATGTCTCGAAATATCTTCGTATTTGTTTGATAATAATTATGTCGCGCTGTCTATTGGCGGTTTCGATTATCGTATTACAAAAATTATGCATATGGTAATCAAATATTACTAATATTATCGATTTATTTATTCGTTACCGTTTTTTCGCGAATTTTAAATCGTTATTTATCTTGTATTATGCGCCAATAATAATGCAAATACTTTCTTCTACAATCGAAAAAACGATCGATAATTTTATTAATGACTCTTTTGATCACGATTATATATATTTACGTTACATAAAACTTACTAAATTCTATTATTGCATATTAATTATTAATAATGAATATCGCATAATTCACCAACGCTAATCAATCTTGTTTTGACTATGTAGAAATTTTTAATAAATTTCATATTATACGTATATTTTGGATACTTTCGTGTAATTCTTTGTAATAAATTAAAACTATTTTTAAGAAATTAAATTGAATTTATTATTAAAAATATTTTAAAAATGAAATTTAAATTATCGAAATTATTTTCAAGAAGATTAAACAAATTGCATAATTGTAGATGTTCAAGATACTTTTTAACATGTTATATTTTATTTAGAAATTAAAAATATATAAATATATAATTTACATATATATATGATATATAACATTAAGTCCAAATGTTAATGCTGTCAATATCAAATTATTTATGTTATTAAACATTTAAATAAATCGAATCCAGTTATTTGATATTGATAACATTATAAATTGTATATTGTAAATTGTATTTTGTAAATTGTAAATAGTTATAATTGTATATTAATTATAATCTAATATTGATATTTTTAATTATTGACATAAATGTGTATAAAGTACAATTATAACTATAATTTAATGATATGCTTTCCGTTAGATTTATCTATTTATGAATTCCATATCGCGCGGAACTGAATATCGTATTCGTAAAATAAATTAATAAATTATGATTGCGAAAATACCGTGCTTTTTCCGCGTTCTTTTCGCGTTCTTATACAAGATTACCGTTTTAGCAAAAGAATTTTATCTATCTCTCTCGTCAGATAATATTCCTGAACATTGCGCTAATTAAATATAAAGAAATATGGAATAAGAGTGTGAAGATTCGATGTGATAAGTCAACGATTAAATATTAGCTTCACAAAATTTATCGCGGTCACCTTTGCTATTATAGAATCGCGAGTTAATTATTATGAATTTAATAATTTGTTTCTTCGGTTATATTTGTGTATTTACGAATTTCGTATCGGAAAATATTTATAAATAAATTAATAAATTACGGTTGCGAAAAAATTACGGTGTTTTTCCCGCGTTCTTTTCGCGTTCTTAGACGAGATTGTCGTTGTTCCTTTCGTTATATAAACGTTAATGAAAGTTGCGTGGCTCGTACCGCCGAGGAGTCGAAACGATTTTCATTATGGAGAATTATTTCTCATCGGTTCTTATAAGATCCATTCGCGACGTTTAGTTCAGTGCCATGTTAAAAATTGGGGATTTTTATTGTAAGATCCCACAATGGCGCTTATGTGGCACGCGCATTTAATGCGTTGAACGCACATTGCGTCGTCGATGCCGTCAACGTGTCGCGAACGGCGGCATTTCGTTACCGTGTTTCCGCGTTGTAGTATTCTCGCGTCGTCGCGTTTTCGCGCTTCCGCGTTGAACTTTTTGTATAAAAATCCCAATTTCATTATTGTCACGAGTCTCTACTTCCGATGCCAATTAACTGGGATGTTCGGGTTTGCACACGTTGCTCTGCAACGTACACTCGCGCTTCGTGCTTCGTCAAATGATTTGGCCCGAATTGATTAGAACTCGATCGATTGCTCGGAATGGTCGTCAATGGGTCCCTTCTCTTTGCTCGTCTACAGCCACACGCACTGCGTGTGTTAACCCTGTCGAGGAGTCGAGTGGATTCCCCTAGGCACGATTTTCGCTCGGTAAAAGGGGTTGCCTCCCCATTTTCTAAATTGCTGAATGTTAGCATTTAAAAAATGTGGGTATCCTCTTCTTTTGCCGTCTACCAGCCTGGTGTAGCCATATCCTGCATTGCGGGAAACTTCGTGTTCCGGGCGAAGCACCTGAAATCGTGCTTAGCGGGTCCAGGTTCGATACGAGATAGGATAATTATGCGCGAAAAAGAGTTGGTGAACTTCATTTTCCTCTATTTCCGTCAATCATTTCGTCTTCTTTCCGGTTTGGACTTAATCCTTGCTCGTTGTATCGTTGCGTTCCCGACCTATTGGTTCGAAGCTGATTCTTGTAATTGAAATGGGATTTTCGCTCGTACCGAAACCGAGAGTGCCATCTAAAGTATATACATATTAAGTATATACACATCGCGTGATCAAATATAAAATTTTTAATCGCTCTTATACAAAATTACCGTTTTAACAAAAGAATTTTATCGCTGTCCCTCTGCAATTGAGTATTTTGAATATTATCGATTTATTTATTCGTCGCGTTTTATCACGAATTCAAAAGCGCGATTTATCTTATAAAAATTCGGATGTAATTCGGTCGGTGAATTGTATATTCGCAAACATTACAGACCTCAAATGATTGTCGAGATATTTTCGATTTTCTATATTTATGTGATAATAATTATATCGCGCTCGTGTCTGTTGAGAGCTTCGATTATTATATTATAAAAGATATACATATCGCAATCAGATATTCCGAATATTATCGATTTATTTAGTCGTCGCGTTTTCTCGGGAATTTTAAATCGCGATTTATCTTAATATTATCTTATAATTTAATCGTTGATTTATACGTCGAAACTTTGTCTGTCTTTCCACGTCTTTGAATATTATCTTTTATAGTCTGCGCTAGTAGTGCAAATATTTTTTTTACTATTTAAAAAGATGATGGATAATTTTATTAATGATTAATCGCGATTGTTTAAATCATTATATAAATCTTATTAAACTCTACTAATACATCGATAGTTAAAGATATAGTTAGATAGTTAAATTATTAGAGAGGGACTTTGGTAAAATCATTCGTTTCGTTATTCTCTATTAAACCGTGGCGAACAACGTGATTTTTTAATTATATTTAAAATTGTAGGATTCATTTTATTTCATTTAACTAATCATGCGCGAATTGAATTTATTTTTAAAAATGTTTTAAAAATGAAATTTAAATTATCAAAATTACTTTCAAGAATATTAAACAAATTGCATAATTATAAATGTTCAAGATATATTTTAACATGTTATATTTTATTTTAAAAATTAAAAATATATCATATATATGTGTAAATTAATATATAGCTATAATATTAAGTCCAAATGTTAATGCTGTCAATGTCAAATTATTTATGTTATTAAACATTTGAATAAATCAAGTACATTTATTTGATATTGATAACATAAATTGTATTTTGTAAATTGTAATTTGTAATTAGTAAATTGTGTTTTGTAAATTGTAAATAGTTATAATTGTATATTAATCATAATATTGATATTTTTAATTATTGACACATAAATGTGTATAAAATACAATTATAACTATAATTATATTATATGAAATTGTATTTACGATTGTAAATTACGTAAATACATTCTTATGTAAATTACACAAAAATTATCGAAAGTACGTATAATGATGATATAATAATAATTTCATTAAATTAACATATTTGATTCTATAGTATATATTTTTGAAATACTCATAAAAGAGTAACTGTTTATATTTTTATATCAAAGAGTCATTAATAAATTCGGAAAATTTTTATATAAAATGTAAAAATTCGGTGCTAAATTAATGATCAGATATAAGCTTTACAAAATTTGACGAACGCCTTCGTTATAGAATCGCGAGTCAAATTATTATAAATTTAATGATATGCTTTCCGTTAAATTTATCTATTTATGAATTCCATATCGCGCGTAACTAAATAATCGTAAAATAAATTAATAAATTATGATTGTGAAAATACCGTGCTCTTTCCGCGTTCTTTTTGCATTTTCAAACGAGATTGAATTAATAAAAGATCTTATCGCTGTCTCTATCGTCAGATAATATTGCTAAATATTGTTAATTAAATATAAAGAAATATGGAATAAGAATGTGAAGATTCGATATGATAAGTCAACGATTATTACGAAATATTAGCTTCACAAAATTTAACGATCACCTTCGATATTATAGAATCGCGAGTTAATTATTATGAATTTAATAATTTGTTTCTTCAGTTATATTTGTGTATTTACGAATTGCGTATCGGAAAATATTTATAAATAAATTATAAATTACAGTTGCGGAAACACCGTGTTTTTCCCGCGTTCTTTTCGCGTTCTTTTCGCGTTCTTATACGAGATTATCATTTTAATAAAAGAGTTATCGTTGTTCCTTTCGTTAGATAAACGTTAATGAAAGTTGCGTGGCTCGTACCGCCGAGGAGACGATTTTCATTATGGAGAATTATTTCTCATCGGTTCTTGTAAGATCCATTCGCGACGTCTAGTTCGGTGCCCTGTTGAAAATTGGGAATTTTTATTGTAAGAATGGAATTAATCCCGGTTTTTCCTGGCAATTTCCGAAAGCAATGATTTCGGTAGTAATACAACGACGAACGCCATACGCTTCTTTAAAATCGAATTAATTTAAATAATATATATTTAGATGTGAGAGAAATGCATATATTCTTTTCTTCGTTAAAAATGTTCTGTCATTATTAGGATTGGTATTATTATTATTTAATGCCAGAGAGATTTAATAATAGATAAAATGAATATAGCGTTGTGTATAAAGTTTTATTTTTTAAGTAATTTCATATTGTAATTTTATTAACTTTTTGGATAAAAATGATTACGAACGAATATATTTTATTAATTATTAATTAATTATCTCATTTGAAAAATTATTTCTAGGTACTGGGGATATTAATATTAGTTTTTAGTTTCTTTTAAGAAACTATTTGCAGGTATTGGACATCGCCATTTTAGAATATTAGTTTTTAGATATATACTATTTTATATATATATGTATAATAAAATACATGCACAAATTAACGTATCCAAAATATTTTTATAATTTTTATTAATATGATATATTATATATACGCGAAATTATATATGAATGTTACATAAAATGTGCGAATACTTAAAAATTTAGAGACGAATCGAATGGGTACCCCTATATCAGTAAGATTGATTAAAAGAAAAAAAATAATTAATTTAAATGTTATAAGAATAAGGAATCTAGAGAATCTCTAGAGAATTAATCTAGAATTAATTATATATTTAAAATTATTTCATTTATTTTATTTTGCACACTATTCGAATTGAAATTTTTTAAATCTTGCTGTTATCGGGTTCGATTCGTCTCGCGCGCGCAAACGGTACCCCAAATTATGTGTTCGCACATTTAACACAAACTCCAATGATGCATGTATTTTATTATTTATAAATATAATCGTTCGTAATCACATTTCTATAAAAAAAATCGTTATATCCATTTAATTTTCAATGAAGAAATATATTTCTTAGTAATGGAAGAACATGTTTTCTGACGTGCATATCAATTTCGTGAATTGAACATAATGACGAGGGATAATTGTCGTTGATTTATTACTGAAATCATTGCTATTGGGAATAGTCCGGAAGATCCGGGATTCGTTCCCTCCTACAGTGAAGTTCCCGACGTTCAATGGATCACTTAACTTTTCTTCGCAGATTGATCTTACGAAATCTGATGTAGAAACAAGATGTTAATCGTTCTCCATTTTTAAGAACGCTCCTCTTTTTATCGGATATTACCGGTATGTCACTCGCGTATCTGCATTTGAATATTTTGAATATTATCGATTTATTTATTTGTCGTGTTTTATCGCGAATTTTAAATCGCGATTTATCTTATAAAAATTCGCAAATATATCGGTCGGTGAATTGTATATTCGCAAACATTACAGACCTCAAATGTTTGTCGAAACATCTTCGATTTTCTATATTTACGTGACAATAATTATATCGCGCTCGTGTCTATTGAGAGCTTCGATTATTATATTATAAAAATTATACATATCGCAATCGGATATTCCGAATATTATCGATTTATTTAATCGTCGCGTTTTCTCGGGAATTTTAAATCACGATTTATCTTATAATTTAACGTTATCTTATAATTTAATCGTTGACTTATACATCGAAGCTTTGTCTCTCTTTCCATGTCTTTGAATATTGTCTTTAATAAGTCCGCGCAAAATGCGCCAGTAATGCAAATACTTTCTTCTACAATCGTAGAAATGATCAATAATTTTATTAATGACTCTTTTGATTATTTACGTTACGTATAATTACGTTACATTAAATTCTATTATTGCATATTTATTATTAATAATAAATGTCGCGTAATTAATCATCGCTAATCATTCTCGTCTGGACTATGTAAAAATTTTTAGTAAATTTTATATTATACGTATATTTTGGACATTTTCGTGTAATAAATTATTCCATGTAATAAATTATTTTGTATTAAATTTCATTTCGTGTAATAAATTATTCCATGTAATAAATTATTTTGTATTAAATTTCAAATTATATTTTACATTAACTTTTTTATTAAACCCTGTATTGAAAAAAAAATAAAAAATAAAAAAAAATTTTCCTCCTCGATATATCTCTACCTTAACGAAGGCATTTGCCTGGTGAGGAGGTTTGAGTACTTTAATGAACCTAAGAGCTATACCGGCGGTAACACACGCCGATATTCATATAGACTATATTCTTATATTTAAAATAATCTTAAGTATCTTAGATTGCTCCTTAAGATTCCGTTTAGTTAGTAAAATAAGTTATATAATAAGTTATATAATAAATAGTTATATAATATTTTTCAACTTACTTAAGACGATCTTAAATATAAGAGTGAATTATGAATACTGGCCGTCGTTACCGGCAAGGACACCCATGCCGGATTGGTCGAAGGGGAAGAGTCAGACTAAGAGAGATACCAAAATTATTATATTATTTATTCATATTAATTATTTATTATATTAATATATTAATTAATACATATTAATTAATATATAATAATATTTATTATATTATTATATTAATATTTTTGAATAAAATGAATTATTAATATGTTTGTAAAATGAAGCAGAAAAGACAATAATCGAAAGAATAAAGAAAAATAGACTTCAGCAATTTGAATATTTCTTAAAAATGCTTGAAGACAACAAATGGCCACAGAAAGTATTCCGATGGACATCACAAGAAGAAGAAGCGTTTCTACAGTTTTTAGGACGAGGCAGTGCGATAGTTCATAACAATCCGAAGATTCTAAGAAAAAGATGCATTGGACAGAGACGCATAATGATTAGACATATAAAAAGACAGCTTGCAAGAAGTTATAAAATTTACTAATAATATAATAATAATATATTTTGTAATTATGTTATACTTTATTATTAAGTACATTGTATTATATAATATAGAGCATTTTAAATATAAAAAATATTGCAGCAATGAATATTATAATAAAATATTATGTGATTATAATATTATAATATTATATATATATATATATATATATATATATATATAATTTTATATTGTTAATTCTCGTGCTGAGGAAGAGTCAAAGACGATCCGAAATATTCGTTATTTTTGTAGTTTTTTAGTTCGAAATAAACAACAATTAATAAGAAGGAAGTGTTGTTTCTTTCCTGCGCTCCAACTACCGCGCTGTGGCATTTATGTGCAATTTTGATTTAATTAATATGAAATAAATTTTTACGAGGGAAAATTATTTTTTGATATTTATATAGAGTCAAATATAATTCGTTTCCGACGTTTCATCTATTTTTCAATCATTTAAATATAATTCGGATTAAAAACGCGCACTTTAAAACGTCGAATGGTAGAATCGTCTAAATAATTAACATATAACGAAAAGCTCCATAAAAGATACATTAATCTTTTAATAAATAATTATGTAATTAATCTATATAATCTAAAATATTTCTCTATACTTTAATATTCCGCGCATATATTTGTTAAAGAATGTAAAATATTTCGATGATGAACAGACAATAACATCTTGGCCTTGGTGGCGTAAACAACAGCGCGCTAATATTTACATGCCACGACTTTGGTATTATTCGCACAGTGACACTCGAGCAAAGATAGTGATACAAAGTACTTTGTATATTATCGAATTAATAATTAAATGATTATTACATATCATGACTTCAATTACATTAATCTTTCAATTTTATAATTCGTGTTAATATACATATATACATATATCAACAATGAAAATAGCATTTAACAAGTAGTATTGAATTTGGCCCGATATAAATGTCGAGCGAATACGTCCCTCGTGTGTTCTCTATCTCTTACAATATAATAAAGTGCATTTCTTGTATAATTATTCCGCGATGAGGCATGCCGTATCTCACAATCGTTCCATAATTATAATTAGTCGTATTTTCGAGAGTGAGTGCCACGAAAACATAACAAAGGACGAACAAGGGAGGAAAATGATATTGGGAAAGGTATATAGGACAGGCAACATACGGAGTAATGAAATTGCGTGATAAGTGATTTATAATTTTTTTATATATTATTCATATTATTTTTTAATTAAAAAAATTACTATCGTAAAATATTATTAAAAATATTATTACCCGATTAGTAAAATTATGATTACCTGATGGATATATCGTTACGTTTTGAACAGTTTCAACGAATCTAAAATAATAAATTATACTTTATCACGAAATATATTTGACTATATGTATTATTAAAGAAGTAATTTTATTCATATAGAACATGTAGTAATTTTATTCGTATCACTATCTATATGTTATTGAAAATTCATTGCCGAAATATGTATTTTACGTACTATAAGATATGTATACAGGATGTCTGATAACTTTTTGTAGTCCCGAAGTGTGAAGGTAGATTGGCTCAAATTAAGAAGGAAGGTGCTCTGTTTTGCAATATTAGTAATAAAAATTAATTAAAGAAAATCGGCTAATTTGGATGAGGCAACGAGAGTCGTCCGATTGTAACCTTATACTAGGCGCGCGACGGAGAGTGGGGAAGGAGTGGTGAGTTCTGGCAAATTGTTTAATAAATAATCAATTTTAATTAATAAATTAAAATACTTCTATAATTTAATATTACGCGATAGTGTATATTTTATAATATATAAAATATTTTGGCAACAAATTATCAGTAACACGGTGTTCGACTTTGGCAATATAAAATATAAACAGTAGCGCGCTATACGTTACCGCTTTGTTATCATTCGCACGATGACTCTCGAGTAATAAAGTAGTGGTGAGAAACGCTTCGTATATTGTAATTTTTTTACTAAACACGATTACGATTAGTATCAAAACATAATTTGCTTTAAATATTAATAAAAATTAATTAATTAAAAATTAATTAACGACATGAAACTGTATCGCAACGATAAATCTTTATCGAATTGTAATGCTTCATTACCGCGATTAAAAATTGAAACAGGGTATACATAAAAGGGGATAAAAGAATTAATTATGTAATGATCTTTCGATCATTGATGCTAATTATAATATTTCTTTAACAATATTAGAATTAAATATATTTCGACCAATGCTTTAAATTTTCTCAATACTTTTTAATTAAACAATATACAATTTAATCGAGAATCGATTAAATTATAGGAATCCAAAATACTAAATAATCACTTCGATCGTTGCGATTTTTACGGACAATAATTATTATTTTAATATTTAGAGTCACAAATTTATTTCATCCGTGTTACTTTATCGTTCTACTTGACAATCTAAATATAATTTAGATTGTGAGAGAACACGAAGTAAGACAATCGAATTATAGATGCAAATAATTAACATAACGAAAAGCTCTATAATAAATTGTTGAATAAATAATCAATTTTAATCAATAAATTAAAATACTTCCATAATTTAATATTCCGTTAGTGTATATTTTATAATGTATAAAATATTTCGGAATTATCGATAACACGGCGTTCGACTTTGGCAATATAAAATATAAACAGTAGCGCGCTATACGTTACCGCTTTGTTATCATTCGCACGGTGACTCTCGAATAATAAAGTAGTGGTGAGAAACGCTTCGTATATTGTAATTTTTTACTAAACACAACTACGATTAATATCGAAACATAATTTGCTTTAAATATTAATAAAAATCAATTAATTAAAAATTAATTAACGACATAAAACTGTATCGCAACTATAAATCTTTATCGAATCGCAATCATTCATTACCGTGATTAAAAATTGAAACAAAATATACATAAAAAGGGATAAGAGACTTAATTATGTTATGAACTTTCAATCATTGATACTTATTATATTTCATTAACAATATTAGAATTAATTATATTTCGACCAATACCTTAAATTTTAACAATCCTTATTAATTAAACAATGTACAATTTAATCGAGAATCGATTAAATGATAGGAATCCAAAATGTTAAATAATTGCTTCGATCGTTGCGATCTTTACGGACAATAATTATTATTTCAATACCTATAGAGTCACAAATATATTTTATCCGTGTTACTTTATCGTTCTACTTGAAAATCTAAAAATAATTTGAATTATGAGAGAATACAAAGTAAAACAATCGAATTATAGATGCAAATAAATAGCATAACGAAAGGCTCCATGATAAATTACTAAAAAATAATCAATTTAAATCAATAAATTAAAATACTTTTATAATTTAATATTCCGCGCACGAATATTTTATATTACAGAGAATATTTCGGCACGAGAGAATTATCAATAACATCGTGTTCGACCTTGATAAACAGTATCGCGCTATTGTTAATACGTTACACGGCTTTATTATCATTCGCACAGTACCTTGAGCAATAAAGTAGTGACGTTTCATATATTATCAAATTCTTCCTTTACATGGTCGACCCTGGCGATATAAACAGTACCGCGGTAATGTTCTTGACTTACGATCATTCGCTCAGTGGCTCTTGAGCAGTGAAGTAGTGATGTGAGACGTTTCATATATTATCAAATTCTTTCTCTAAACACAATTGCAAGTGCAACGAGGAACTTTTCGTGAATAAGTGTAAGTGCAACGAGGATTAAAGTGCCACGAGAAAAGAGCGAAGGAAGCAAAAGAAAAAAGGAGGTTTTGGAAGTGGATGGATCAATAAGATATGATGTAAGTCATTAATATAAATTATTTATCACATTCATTATTTATTATATTGTTGCGTCCCCGCGTCCCGTCCCGCTGAATGTATTCGTTACCCGTTGAATTCTTTCGAAGAAGATCGTTTTCGCGCGCGTTGTCAAGATATTGTTATAAACAACGACTGTCAGAGAGTCTAAGCCCAGCTGTCAAATTGTGTGGACGCGCGTCTATTTGTGATCCGTTTTACGATTATTCTGAATTCTTGTATGTTACTCGCGATTTATTAAAATTCTTGTGCACCTTAAATCGCGTTATTATTTACGAGTGTACGAGCGTCAGCGTATGCTAAGTATTTTGCCGATTGTGTCGCGCGCGTTCGATATATATCGCGTTCGATATATACCGCGTTCGGCGGACGCAACAATATATACATTATTTATCAATAATATATATATTCAAAATATACATATTTCTCGTTTCGTTTTATTTCTTTGATTGTGATTTAATAGTGATTTTAAATTGTATAACATATATAATACATAAACTTATAAAAAATATTCCATTTTATTTTAAAATAATTAAAACATTTATAAAATTTTTTATTAATTAATATTTTCAGATACTTTTATGTTTTATAAAACATTTCAAATTAATATATTTATTTAAATATTTCATATATAAAAAAATAGAAATTTTTTTATTTATCATATTTTTAAAAGTTTATATCTAAGAAATATAAATTATTTTGTAATTACGCAATTTATAATATTAAGATATATCTATTTAAAAGTAAAAATGTAAAAATTAATTGCGCGCAATAATTAGGTTTAAAATCATTTATTTTGAACATTGCTTTGTATAATAGATGTTCTCTTATCCTTTATATTTTTATTTATCATTCTCATATTTGCGAATTTAAATTTATGTACTATATTACAAAATAAATTTCAAATTATGTATTATATTATATATAAAATTATATATAATATAACCCTCCCATGGGGTACACCTTGTCGCGGTGGGAGGGCTTAGTACTTGGATGGTGCCTTGAAGTTTATCTTAAATTTTTCTATTTATGATAAATCTTAAGGTGCCTGAATGGGAAGCTAAGTACCCTTTCGCGTCGTCGATACCGTCAACGTGCCGCGGACGGCAAGCGCTTCGTTACCGCGTTTTCGCGGTGTAGTATTCTCGCGTCGTCGCGTTTTCGCGCTTCCGCGTTGGACTTTTCGTATAAAAATCCCAATTTCCTTATTGTCACGAGTCTCTACTTCCGATGCCAACTAACTGGGATGTTTCGAGTTTGCACACGTTGCTATGCAACGTACACTCTTGCTTCGTGCTTCGTCAAGTGATTCGGCCCGAATTAGTTAGAACTCGATCGATTGCTCGGAATGGTCGTCAATGGGTCCCTTCTCTTTGCTCGTCTACAGCCACACGCACTGCGTGTGTTAACCCTGTCGAGGAGTCGAGTGGATTCCCCTAGGCACGATTTTCGCTCGGTAAAAGGGGTTGCCTCCCCATTTTCTAAATTGCTGAATGTTAGCATTTAAAAAATGTGGGTATCCTCTTCTTTTGCCGTCTACCAGCCTGGTGTAGCCATATCCTGCATTGCGGGAAACTTCGTGTTCCGGGCGAAGCACCTGAAATCGTGCTTAGCGGGTCCAGGTTCGATACGAGATAGGATAATTATGCGCGAAAAAGAGCTGGTGAACTTCATTTTCCTCTATTTCCGTCAATCGTTTCGTCTTCTTTCCGGTTTGGGCTTAGTCCTTGCTCGTTGTATCGTTGCAATCCCGACCGGTGACTCGAAGTTGATTCTCGTAAGTGAAATGGGATTTTCGCTCGTACCGAAACCGGGAGTACCGTCTAATGTATAGGTATACATATTAAGTATATACATCGCGCGATCAAATATAAAATTTTTAATCGCATCGAAATAGTGCGGATATCGTTAAGTACCGCGCGTAAAATAGCGAAAATAGCGATATAAAAATATCGCTCGTGAGTGCGGGAGTGCCGTTGAAAGTATCGCGCGTCAACAACATGAGAGGAGGAGGAGGCCTGGGAGAGGCATCAGGCACCTGTGAAGCAACTCTATGGTAAATAAATTATCGCTTATATATAATTATTTATTAATTGCGTACGCGCGATTTAAATTAAGTAATTAATCTCGTAATTTGATTTTTTATGTACATGACTTAAACAAGAGAAAAAGAGAGAAATTTTTACATAAAAACTGTAATTTAAAAGTTTCTACATTCGAATAGCTTTTAATAGAATTATTAAATTATTACTTATTAGTAGAATTTTTTTCAAAATTTATAAAATTGTTTATCTGCTTATTATTTATGTGCGTCGGATATAAAATTAAATGCATATAATAATTTTTTGACCGTGACTACAATTTGAATCTTCTTTGTATGTTACAGACCAACAAACTATTGTGAGAGGAGGAGGAGGCCTGGGAGAGGCATCTTGCATCGGCGAAGCAACCTGATGGTGAATATTTATTATTTGTATATCAATTGTTATAAATCGTACGCACAATAATTCGTTCTTATAATTTAAAGGAATTAAAGAGAAAATTAGAGAGAAAGATTTTTATAAAAATCATATATAAAAATTTCTATTTAAAAAGTAATTTTAAAATTTATAAAATCTTCCCACGTGTTTATATCTGCTTATTATTTTACACACCGGATATGAAATTCCGCACAATAATAATTTCTTTAAATATTGATTGTATTTTGAGCATTGTTATAAATGAATTTTATATTTGTATGTTACAGACAACGTAGCTTCGATAATGACAACTCTGCTGTGGCACGTCAATGCTCCGGTAAGTAATAAAAACTTTTATTTAATTTTAAAGTAACGGATTCATAGAGATTGTAGATAAATCCGTTGCCTTAAAATGGATGAGCTAGAATAGATTAAATTAAATAACTTTTAATAAATTCGTTCGAAATATATTGCATCCATTGCGAAAATATATTGCAGTATTTTAATTATAAAGAAAAAAGATAGAGAAGAGATTATTTTTGTATAGATTTTACCTAATTTAAAATATTATTAAAAATAAAGCACACAAAAAATTGTATCAATTACATCTAATGCTAATTTATTCGCTTATAACGCGCATTTATCTTATTCACTTATCTTACTCTAATTTCTTATTAGCTCATCCATTACAACATTTGTTGTAGATATTGTTTTTAAACTTAATGTAAAGCCAAATGATTAATTAATGAAATAACTTGTAATGTGATAAATGTAATATGATAAATGTTATACACGTTAATTTTATATTTTATTATAAATTATGCATTACTATAAAAATTTATTAATTACATATATTTTTATAATATCAATCAATTTTTATTGGTAATCTACACAAAGACTTTTATATTATAAGAATTTTATATATTATACCAGGCTGCTAACAGCTGAAGCCAGGATAACCATTTACATTTGGGCAGGATATACATATACAGATTAGATTAATATACATATTATGTCGTACTGTCAATTTTTGCCGGCATTTATTAAAATAAATATAAACTTCTACGAGATAGTGATTAAAATGAACATAAGTAGTTACAAAATATTAAAATATAGTATTTAAATAAATATAAGCAATAACCAGCAATTATTAAAATAAATATACAATCGATACTCATATAAATTACAATTGCATCTTTCGAGAGCGATAGTTATGTTATGTTAAATTCTGTGATACCCGGTATAAATTCTGTCCAGTTATAAATAGTTGCCTTTGTTTTACATTTTATCATATGAGATATGGCCGTGTTAGCAGTCTAATATAATATAGAAAAATTTGTAATTTGGCTTTATTTCAGTTTAAAAAATTAAATTGAATTTATTTTTAAAAATGCTAAAAAAATGAAAATATTTAAATTATTAATTTAAATTATTAAAATTATTTTCAGGAATACTAAAAGAAATTGCAAAATTATGAATGTTTAAGAAGATTGTAAATTGCGTAAATAGATTCTTATGTAAATTACACGAAAAATCATCCAAAGTATACGTATAATGATTACATAATAGTAATTCATTAAATTAACATATTTATTTTTATAGTATATATTCTTTAAATATTCATAAAAGAGTAACTATTTAAATTTTCATATCAGAGTCATTAATAAATTCGGAAAATTTTTATATAAAATGTAAAAATTCGATGCTAAATTAATGATTAAATATAAGCGTTATAAAATTCGACGGACGCCTTTCTTATAGAATCGCGAGTCAATTATTATAAATTTAATGATATGCTTTCCGTTAGATTTATCTATTTACGAATTCCATATCGCGCGGAGCTGAATATTCTTAAAATAAATTATTAAATTATGATTGCGAAAATACCGTGTTCTTTCCGTGTTCTTTCCGCATTCTTTTCGCGTTCTGTCCGGGTTCTTTTCGCGTTCTTTCTGGGTTCTTTTCGCGTTCTTTTCGCGTCCTTATAAAAGATTACCGTTTTAGCAAAAGAATTTTATCGCTGTCCCTCTCGTCAGATAATATTTCTAAATATTGCTAATTAAATATAAAGAATTATCGAATAAGAGTGTGAAGATTCGATGTGATAAGTCAACGATTAAATATTAGCTTCACAAGATTTAACGATCACCTTCGATATTATAGGATCGCGAGTTAATTATTATGAATTTAATAATTTGTTTTTTCAGTTATATTTACGAATTTCGTATCGGAAAATATTCATAAATAAATTAATAAATTACGGTTGCGAAAACACCACGTTCTTTTTGGCGTTCTTAGATGAGATTGTCGTTTTAATAAAAGAGTTACATTGCGTCATCGACTCTCTATCGTCGGTGCCGTCAACATGTCGCGGACGGCGGCATTTCGTTACCGCATTTCCGTGTTGTAGTATTCTCGCGTCGTCGCGTTTTCGCGCTTCCGCGTTGGACTTTTCGTATAAAAATCCCAATTTCCTTATTGTCACGAGTCTCTACTTCCGATGCCAACTAACTGGGATGTTTCGAGTTTGCACACGTTGCTATGCAACGTACACTCTTGCTTCGTGCTTCGTCAAGTGATTCGGCCCGAATTAGTTAGAACTCGATCGATTGCTCGGAATGGTCGTCAATGGGTCCCTTCTCTTTGCTCGTCTACAGCCACACGCACTGCGTGTGTTAACCCTGTCGAGGAGTCGAGTGGATTCCCCTAAGCACGATTTTCGCTCGGTAAAAGGGGTTGCCTCCCCATTTTCTAAATTGCTGAATGTTAGCATTTAAAAAATGTGGGTATCCTCTTCTTTTGCCGTCTACCAGCCTGGTGTAGCCATATCCTGCATTGCGGGAAACTTCGTGTTCCGGGCGAAGCACCTGAAATCGTGCTTAGCGGGTCCAGGTTCGATACGAGATAGGATAATTATGCGCGAAAAAGAGCTGGTGAACTTCATTTTCCTCTATTTCCGTCAATCGTTTCGTCTTCTTTCCGGTTTGGGCTTAGTCCTTGCTCGTTGTATCGTTCCAATTCCGACCGGTGACTCGAAGTTGATTCTCGTAAGTGAAATGGGATTTTCGTTCGTACCGAAACCGGGAGTGCCGTCTAATGTATAGGTATACATATTAAGTATATACATCGCGCGATCAAATATAAAATTTTTAATACAAGTTCTTATACAAAATTATCGTTTTAACAAAAGATTTTTATCGCTGTCCCTCTCGTCAGATAACATTCCTAAATATTGCTAATTAAATATCAAGAATTATCGAATAAGAGTGTGAAGATTCGATGTGATAAGTCAACGATTAAATATTAGCTTCACAAGATTTAACGATCACCTTCGATATTATAGAATCGCGAGTTAATTATTATGAATTTAATAATTTGTTTTTTCAGTTATATTTGTACTTACGAATTTCGTATCGGAAAATATTCATAAATAAATTAATATATTACGGTTGCGAAATCACCGTGTTTTTCCCGCGTTCTTTTCGCATTCTTAGACGAGATTGTCGTTTTAATAAAAGAGTTATCGTTGTTCCTTCCGTTAAATAAACGTTAATAAAAGTTGCGTGACTCGTACTGCCGAGGAGTCGAAACGATTTTCATCATGGAGAATTATTTCTCACCGGTTCTTGTGAGATCCATTCGCGATGTCTAGTTCGGTGCCCCGTTGAAAATTGAGAATTTTTATTGTAAGATTGGAACTAATCCCAGGTTTTCCTGGCAATTTCCGACAGCAATGATTTCGGTAGTCATTCAACGACGAACGCCATACGCTTCTTTAAAGTCGAATTAATTTAAATAATATATATTTAGATGTGAGAGAAAATGCATCTATTTTTTTCTTCTCGTTAAAAATGTTCTGTCATTATTAGGATTGGTATTATTATTGTCTAATGCCAGAAAGATTTAATAGTAGATTAAATATGGATATAGCGTTGTGTCTAAATATCTATTTTTCAAGTAATTTCATATTGTAATAGTTTTTATTAACTGTTTGATAAAAATGATTACGAACGAATATATTTGATTATTAATTATTAATTATTTCTAGGTACTTGGGATATTAATATTAGATTTTAGTTTCTTTTAAGAAACTATTTGCAGGTATTGGACATCCATCGCCATTTTAGAATATTAGTTTTTAGATATATACTATTTTAGATATATGTAAGTATAATAAAATACATGCACAAATTAACGTATCCAAAATATTTTTATAATTTTTATTAATATTATATATTATATATACGCGAAATTATACATGAATGTTACATAAAATGTGCGAATACATAAAAATTTAGAGACGAATCGAATGGGTACCCCTATATCAGCAAGATATTGATTAAAAGACAAAAATTATTAATTTAAACATTATAAGAATAAGAATCTAGAATTAATTATATATTTAAAATTATTTGATTTATTTTATTTTGAACACTATTCGAATTGAAATTTTTCAAATCTTGCTGTTATCGGATTCGATTCGTCTCGCGCGCGCAAACGGTACCCCAAAATTATTGTGTTCGCACATATAATACAAACTCCAATGATGCATGGATTTTATTATTTATAAATATAATCGTTCGTAATCACATTGCTATAAAAAAATAGTTATATCCATTTAATTTTCAATAAAGAAATATATTTCTTAATAATGAAAGAACATGTTTTCTGATGTGCATATCAATTTCGTGAATTGAAGATAATGACGAGGGAATTGTCGTTGATTTATTACTGAAATCATTGCTATTGGGAATAGTCTGGAAGATCCGGGATTCGTTCCCTCTTACAGTGAAGTTCCCGACGTTCAATGGATCACTTAACTTTTCTTCGCAGATTGATCTTGCGAAATCTGATGAGAAACAAGATGTTAATCATTCTCCATTTTTAAGATCACTCCTCTTTTATCGGATATTACCGATATGTCATCCGCGTATCAAATGACGTCGAATTATATTAGAATTATATAAGAATTATGCGCAATCGTATATTTTGAACATTATTTTTTAATTTATTTATTCGTGTCTATTGAGGGCGCTTCGATTATCATATTATAAAAATTAATACATGTCGCAATCGGATATTCCAAATATTATCGATTTATTTTATTCGTCGCGTTTTCTCGTGAATTCAAATCGCGATTTATCTTATAAAGATTCGCAAATGACTCGGATAGTGAGAACTATATTGGCAAACATTATAGACATCAAATTGTCTGTCGAAATATCTCCGCATTTACGATAGTAATAACGCGCGCGATAATAATGTCTATCGAGAGCGCTTCGATTATTATATTATAAAAATTAATATAGATATCGCGCAATCGGATATTCCGAATATTATCGATTTATTTATTAGTCGCGTTTTCTCGGGAATTTTAAATCGTGATTTATCTTATAATTTAATCGTTGACTTATACATCGAACCTTTGTTTATCCTTCCACGTCTTTGAATATTATTTTTAATAGTCCGCGCAAAATGCGCTAGTAGTGCGAATATTTTTTTCTACTATTTAAAAGACGATCGATAATTTTATTAATGACTGTTTTAATCGCGATGATTTACAAATTGTGTGATAATTTGAGTGATAATAATATATCGCGCACGCGTCTTGATGATTTCGATTATCATATTATAAAAATTTTACATTTTATCTTATTTAACTAATCATACGCGAGATAGGATATGTATCATATTTGACAGCGTTCATATAAAATTGCGTGTTAATCGCAAATAAATCGGATAGTGAATTTTATATTCGCAAATATTACAGACCTCGAATGTCTGTCGAAATATATCTTCGCATTTATATGTGACAGCATAATTACATTGCGCGCGTATCTATTGAGGACTTCGCGATTATTATATTATAAAAATTATACATATCGAATATTCCGTGTATTATCAATTTATTTATTCGTCGCGTTTTCCCGTGAATTTTAAATCGCGATTTACCTAACATAATCGCTGACTTACATCGAAGCTTTGTTTATCTTTCCACATCTTTGAATATTGTCGTTAAAGTCTGCGCTAGTAGGGCAAATATTTTTTTCTACTATTTAAAAGACGATTGATGGAATTTTATTAATGACTGTTTTAATCGCGATTGTTTACATTATTTAAATCTTATTAAACTCTACTATTACATTGATAATTTCAGATATAGTTAAATATGTAGTTAGAGTATTAGAGGGACGTTGATAAAATCATTCGTTCCGTTATTCTCTATTAAACGTGGTGATAACGCGATTTTTTAATTATATATTAATTATATATTAAAATTGTAAAGTTTTAAGATTTATTTTATTTCATTGAATTAATCATGCGCAAGATGTAATATGTATTTTCAATACGCGTTTTCTCAATCGCGACATTTATATAAAATAGCGTATTAATCGCAAATAAATCGCAAATAAATTCGCAAATATTACAGACCTTAAATGTCTATCGAAATATCTATCTTCGCACTTGTGTGTAATAGTAATTATATCGCGCGTGTCTATTAGGGGCTCCGATTATATTATAAAAATTATACATATCATAATCAAATATTTCGAATATTGTCGATTTATTTATTTGTCGCGTCTTCTCGCGAATTATAAATCGTGATTTATCTTCTAAAAATTCGCAAATAAATCAGACAATAAATTCTATATTCGCAAATATTATAGATCTCAAATGTCTCGAAATATCTTCGTATTTGTTTGATAATAATTATGTCGCGCTGTCTATTGGCGGTTTCGATTATCGTATTACAAAAATTATGCATATGGTAATCAAATATTACTAATATTATCGATTTATTTATTCGTTACCGTTTTTTCGCGAATTTTAAATCGTTATTTATCTTGTATTATGCGCCAATAATAATGCAAATACTTTCTTCTACAATCGAAAAAACGATCGATAATTTTATTAATGACTCTTTTGATCACGATTATATATATTTACGTTACATAAAACTTACTAAATTCTATTATTGCATATTAATTATTAATAATGAATATCGCATAATTCACCAACGCTAATCAATCTTGTTTTGACTATGTAGAAATTTTTAATAAATTTCATATTATACGTATATTTTGGATACTTTCGTGTAATTCTTTGTAATAAATTAAAACTATTTTTAAGAAATTAAATTGAATTTATTATTAAAAATATTTTAAAAATGAAATTTAAATTATCGAAATTATTTTCAAGAAGATTAAACAAATTGCATAATTGTAGATGTTCAAGATACTTTTTAACATGTTATATTTTATTTAGAAATTAAAAATATATAAATATATAATTTACATATATATATGATATATAACATTAAGTCCAAATGTTAATGCTGTCAATATCAAATTATTTATGTTATTAAACATTTAAATAAATCGAATCCAGTTATTTGATATTGATAACATTATAAATTGTATATTGTAAATTGTATTTTGTAAATTGTAAATAGTTATAATTGTATATTAATTATAATCTAATATTGATATTTTTAATTATTGACATAAATGTGTATAAAGTACAATTATAACTATAATTTAATGATATGCTTTCCGTTAGATTTATCTATTTATGAATTCCATATCGCGCGGAACTGAATATCGTATTCGTAAAATAAATTAATAAATTATGATTGCGAAAATACCGTGCTTTTTCCGCGTTCTTTTCGCGTTCTTATACAAGATTACCGTTTTAGCAAAAGAATTTTATCTATCTCTCTCGTCAGATAATATTCCTGAACATTGCGCTAATTAAATATAAAGAAATATGGAATAAGAGTGTGAAGATTCGATGTGATAAGTCAACGATTAAATATTAGCTTCACAAAATTTATCGCGGTCACCTTTGCTATTATAGAATCGCGAGTTAATTATTATGAATTTAATAATTTGTTTCTTCGGTTATATTTGTGTATTTACGAATTTCGTATCGGAAAATATTTATAAATAAATTAATAAATTACGGTTGCGAAAAAATTACGGTGTTTTTCCCGCGTTCTTTTCGCGTTCTTAGACGAGATTGTCGTTGTTCCTTTCGTTATATAAACGTTAATGAAAGTTGCGTGGCTCGTACCGCCGAGGAGTCGAAACGATTTTCATTATGGAGAATTATTTCTCATCGGTTCTTATAAGATCCATTCGCGACGTTTAGTTCAGTGCCATGTTAAAAATTGGGGATTTTTATTGTAAGATCCCACAATGGCGCTTATGTGGCACGCGCATTTAATGCGTTGAACGCACATTGCGTCGTCGATGCCGTCAACGTGTCGCGAACGGCGGCATTTCGTTACCGTGTTTCCGCGTTGTAGTATTCTCGCGTCGTCGCGTTTTCGCGCTTCCGCGTTGAACTTTTTGTATAAAAATCCCAATTTCATTATTGTCACGAGTCTCTACTTCCGATGCCAATTAACTGGGATGTTCGGGTTTGCACACGTTGCTCTGCAACGTACACTCGCGCTTCGTGCTTCGTCAAATGATTTGGCCCGAATTGATTAGAACTCGATCGATTGCTCGGAATGGTCGTCAATGGGTCCCTTCTCTTTGCTCGTCTACAGCCACACGCACTGCGTGTGTTAACCCTGTCGAGGAGTCGAGTGGATTCCCCTAGGCACGATTTTCGCTCGGTAAAAGGGGTTGCCTCCCCATTTTCTAAATTGCTGAATGTTAGCATTTAAAAAATGTGGGTATCCTCTTCTTTTGCCGTCTACCAGCCTGGTGTAGCCATATCCTGCATTGCGGGAAACTTCGTGTTCCGGGCGAAGCACCTGAAATCGTGCTTAGCGGGTCCAGGTTCGATACGAGATAGGATAATTATGCGCGAAAAAGAGTTGGTGAACTTCATTTTCCTCTATTTCCGTCAATCATTTCGTCTTCTTTCCGGTTTGGACTTAATCCTTGCTCGTTGTATCGTTGCGTTCCCGACCTATTGGTTCGAAGCTGATTCTTGTAATTGAAATGGGATTTTCGCTCGTACCGAAACCGAGAGTGCCATCTAAAGTATATACATATTAAGTATATACACATCGCGTGATCAAATATAAAATTTTTAATCGCTCTTATACAAAATTACCGTTTTAACAAAAGAATTTTATCGCTGTCCCTCTGCAATTGAGTATTTTGAATATTATCGATTTATTTATTCGTCGCGTTTTATCACGAATTCAAAAGCGCGATTTATCTTATAAAAATTCGGATGTAATTCGGTCGGTGAATTGTATATTCGCAAACATTACAGACCTCAAATGATTGTCGAGATATTTTCGATTTTCTATATTTATGTGATAATAATTATATCGCGCTCGTGTCTGTTGAGAGCTTCGATTATTATATTATAAAAGATATACATATCGCAATCAGATATTCCGAATATTATCGATTTATTTAGTCGTCGCGTTTTCTCGGGAATTTTAAATCGCGATTTATCTTAATATTATCTTATAATTTAATCGTTGATTTATACGTCGAAACTTTGTCTGTCTTTCCACGTCTTTGAATATTATCTTTTATAGTCTGCGCTAGTAGTGCAAATATTTTTTTTACTATTTAAAAAGATGATGGATAATTTTATTAATGATTAATCGCGATTGTTTAAATCATTATATAAATCTTATTAAACTCTACTAATACATCGATAGTTAAAGATATAGTTAGATAGTTAAATTATTAGAGAGGGACTTTGGTAAAATCATTCGTTTCGTTATTCTCTATTAAACCGTGGCGAACAACGTGATTTTTTAATTATATTTAAAATTGTAGGATTCATTTTATTTCATTTAACTAATCATGCGCGAATTGAATTTATTTTTAAAAATGTTTTAAAAATGAAATTTAAATTATCAAAATTACTTTCAAGAATATTAAACAAATTGCATAATTATAAATGTTCAAGATATATTTTAACATGTTATATTTTATTTTAAAAATTAAAAATATATCATATATATGTGTAAATTAATATATAGCTATAATATTAAGTCCAAATGTTAATGCTGTCAATGTCAAATTATTTATGTTATTAAACATTTGAATAAATCAAGTACATTTATTTGATATTGATAACATAAATTGTATTTTGTAAATTGTAATTTGTAATTAGTAAATTGTGTTTTGTAAATTGTAAATAGTTATAATTGTATATTAATCATAATATTGATATTTTTAATTATTGACACATAAATGTGTATAAAATACAATTATAACTATAATTATATTATATGAAATTGTATTTACGATTGTAAATTACGTAAATACATTCTTATGTAAATTACACAAAAATTATCGAAAGTACGTATAATGATGATATAATAATAATTTCATTAAATTAACATATTTGATTCTATAGTATATATTTTTGAAATACTCATAAAAGAGTAACTGTTTATATTTTTATATCAAAGAGTCATTAATAAATTCGGAAAATTTTTATATAAAATGTAAAAATTCGGTGCTAAATTAATGATCAGATATAAGCTTTACAAAATTTGACGAACGCCTTCGTTATAGAATCGCGAGTCAAATTATTATAAATTTAATGATATGCTTTCCGTTAAATTTATCTATTTATGAATTCCATATCGCGCGTAACTAAATAATCGTAAAATAAATTAATAAATTATGATTGTGAAAATACCGTGCTCTTTCCGCGTTCTTTTTGCATTTTCAAACGAGATTGAATTAATAAAAGATCTTATCGCTGTCTCTATCGTCAGATAATATTGCTAAATATTGTTAATTAAATATAAAGAAATATGGAATAAGAATGTGAAGATTCGATATGATAAGTCAACGATTATTACGAAATATTAGCTTCACAAAATTTAACGATCACCTTCGATATTATAGAATCGCGAGTTAATTATTATGAATTTAATAATTTGTTTCTTCAGTTATATTTGTGTATTTACGAATTGCGTATCGGAAAATATTTATAAATAAATTATAAATTACAGTTGCGGAAACACCGTGTTTTTCCCGCGTTCTTTTCGCGTTCTTTTCGCGTTCTTATACGAGATTATCATTTTAATAAAAGAGTTATCGTTGTTCCTTTCGTTAGATAAACGTTAATGAAAGTTGCGTGGCTCGTACCGCCGAGGAGACGATTTTCATTATGGAGAATTATTTCTCATCGGTTCTTGTAAGATCCATTCGCGACGTCTAGTTCGGTGCCCTGTTGAAAATTGGGAATTTTTATTGTAAGAATGGAATTAATCCCGGTTTTTCCTGGCAATTTCCGAAAGCAATGATTTCGGTAGTAATACAACGACGAACGCCATACGCTTCTTTAAAATCGAATTAATTTAAATAATATATATTTAGATGTGAGAGAAATGCATATATTCTTTTCTTCGTTAAAAATGTTCTGTCATTATTAGGATTGGTATTATTATTATTTAATGCCAGAGAGATTTAATAATAGATAAAATGAATATAGCGTTGTGTATAAAGTTTTATTTTTTAAGTAATTTCATATTGTAATTTTATTAACTTTTTGGATAAAAATGATTACGAACGAATATATTTTATTAATTATTAATTAATTATCTCATTTGAAAAATTATTTCTAGGTACTGGGGATATTAATATTAGTTTTTAGTTTCTTTTAAGAAACTATTTGCAGGTATTGGACATCGCCATTTTAGAATATTAGTTTTTAGATATATACTATTTTATATATATATGTATAATAAAATACATGCACAAATTAACGTATCCAAAATATTTTTATAATTTTTATTAATATGATATATTATATATACGCGAAATTATATATGAATGTTACATAAAATGTGCGAATACTTAAAAATTTAGAGACGAATCGAATGGGTACCCCTATATCAGTAAGATTGATTAAAAGAAAAAAAATAATTAATTTAAATGTTATAAGAATAAGGAATCTAGAGAATCTCTAGAGAATTAATCTAGAATTAATTATATATTTAAAATTATTTCATTTATTTTATTTTGCACACTATTCGAATTGAAATTTTTTAAATCTTGCTGTTATCGGGTTCGATTCGTCTCGCGCGCGCAAACGGTACCCCAAATTATGTGTTCGCACATTTAACACAAACTCCAATGATGCATGTATTTTATTATTTATAAATATAATCGTTCGTAATCACATTTCTATAAAAAAAATCGTTATATCCATTTAATTTTCAATGAAGAAATATATTTCTTAGTAATGGAAGAACATGTTTTCTGACGTGCATATCAATTTCGTGAATTGAACATAATGACGAGGGATAATTGTCGTTGATTTATTACTGAAATCATTGCTATTGAGAATAGTCCGGAAGATCCGGGATTCGTTCCCTCCTACAGTGAAGTTCCCGACGTTCAATGGATCACTTAACTTTTCTTCGCAGATTGATCTTACGAAATCTGATGTAGAAACAAGATGTTAATCGTTCTCCATTTTTAAGAACGCTCCTCTTTTTATCGGATATTACCGGTATGTCACTCGCGTATCTGCATTTGAATATTTTGAATATTATCGATTTATTTATTTGTCGTGTTTTATCGCGAATTTTAAATCGCGATTTATCTTATAAAAATTCGCAAATATATCGGTCGGTGAATTGTATATTCGCAAACATTACAGACCTCAAATGTTTGTCGAAACATCTTCGATTTTCTATATTTACGTGACAATAATTATATCGCGCTCGTGTCTATTGAGAGCTTCGATTATTATATTATAAAAATTATACATATCGCAATCGGATATTCCGAATATTATCGATTTATTTAATCGTCGCGTTTTCTCGGGAATTTTAAATCACGATTTATCTTATAATTTAACGTTATCTTATAATTTAATCGTTGACTTATACATCGAAGCTTTGTCTCTCTTTCCATGTCTTTGAATATTGTCTTTAATAAGTCCGCGCAAAATGCGCCAGTAATGCAAATACTTTCTTCTACAATCGTAGAAATGATCAATAATTTTATTAATGACTCTTTTGATTATTTACGTTACGTATAATTACGTTACATTAAATTCTATTATTGCATATTTATTATTAATAATAAATGTCGCGTAATTAATCATCGCTAATCATTCTCGTCTGGACTATGTAAAAATTTTTAGTAAATTTTATATTATACGTATATTTTGGACATTTTCGTGTAATAAATTATTCCATGTAATAAATTATTTTGTATTAAATTTCATTTCGTGTAATAAATTATTCCATGTAATAAATTATTTTGTATTAAATTTCAAATTATATTTTACATTAACTTTTTTATTAAACCCTGTATTGAAAAAAAAATAAAAAATAAAAAAAAATTTTCCTCCTCGATATATCTCTACCTTAACGAAGGCATTTGCCTGGTGAGGAGGTTTGAGTACTTTAATGAACCTAAGAGCTATACCGGCGGTAACACACGCCGATATTCATATAGACTATATTCTTATATTTAAAATAATCTTAAGTATCTTAGATTGCTCCTTAAGATTCCGTTTAGTTAGTAAAATAAGTTATATAATAAGTTATATAATAAATAGTTATATAATATTTTTCAACTTACTTAAGACGATCTTAAATATAAGAGTGAATTATGAATACTGGCCGTCGTTACCGGCAAGGACACCCATGCCGGATTGGTCGAAGGGGAAGAGTCAGACTAAGAGAGATACCAAAATTATTATATTATTTATTCATATTAATTATTTATTATATTAATATATTAATTAATACATATTAATTAATATATAATAATATTTATTATATTATTATATTAATATTTTTGAATAAAATGAATTATTAATATGTTTGTAAAATGAAGCAGAAAAGACAATAATCGAAAGAATAAAGAAAAATAGACTTCAGCAATTTGAATATTTCTTAAAAATGCTTGAAGACAACAAATGGCCACAGAAAGTATTCCGATGGACATCACAAGAAGAAGAAGCGTTTCTACAGTTTTTAGGACGAGGCAGTGCGATAGTTCATAACAATCCGAAGATTCTAAGAAAAAGATGCATTGGACAGAGACGCATAATGATTAGACATATAAAAAGACAGCTTGCAAGAAGTTATAAAATTTACTAATAATATAATAATAATATATTTTGTAATTATGTTATACTTTATTATTAAGTACATTGTATTATATAATATAGAGCATTTTAAATATAAAAAATATTGCAGCAATGAATATTATAATAAAATATTATGTGATTATAATATTATAATATTATATATATATATATATATAT
Source organism: Camponotus vicinus (assembly GCF_025532165.1). Lineage (NCBI taxonomy): Eukaryota > Metazoa > Arthropoda > Insecta > Hymenoptera > Formicidae > Camponotus > Camponotus vicinus. The sequence continues at coordinate 10,465,816 of NW_028141980.1, forward strand.
ATATATATATATAATTTTATATTGTTAATTCTCGTGCTGAGGAAGAGTCAAAGACGATCCGAAATATTCGTTATTTTTGTAGTTTTTTAGTTCGAAATAAACAACAATTAATAAGAAGGAAGTGTTGTTTCTTTCCTGCGCTCCAACTACCGCGCTGTGGCATTTATGTGCAATTTTGATTTAATTAATATGAAATAAATTTTTACGAGGGAAAATTATTTTTTGATATTTATATAGAGTCAAATATAATTCGTTTCCGACGTTTCATCTATTTTTCAATCATTTAAATATAATTCGGATTAAAAACGCGCACTTTAAAACGTCGAATGGTAGAATCGTCTAAATAATTAACATATAACGAAAAGCTCCATAAAAGATACATTAATCTTTTAATAAATAATTATGTAATTAATCTATATAATCTAAAATATTTCTCTATACTTTAATATTCCGCGCATATATTTGTTAAAGAATGTAAAATATTTCGATGATGAACAGACAATAACATCTTGGCCTTGGTGGCGTAAACAACAGCGCGCTAATATTTACATGCCACGACTTTGGTATTATTCGCACAGTGACACTCGAGCAAAGATAGTGATACAAAGTACTTTGTATATTATCGAATTAATAATTAAATGATTATTACATATCATGACTTCAATTACATTAATCTTTCAATTTTATAATTCGTGTTAATATACATATATACATATATCAACAATGAAAATAGCATTTAACAAGTAGTATTGAATTTGGCCCGATATAAATGTCGAGCGAATACGTCCCTCGTGTGTTCTCTATCTCTTACAATATAATAAAGTGCATTTCTTGTATAATTATTCCGCGATGAGGCATGCCGTATCTCACAATCGTTCCATAATTATAATTAGTCGTATTTTCGAGAGTGAGTGCCACGAAAACATAACAAAGGACGAACAAGGGAGGAAAATGATATTGGGAAAGGTATATAGGACAGGCAACATACGGAGTAATGAAATTGCGTGATAAGTGATTTATAATTTTTTTATATATTATTCATATTATTTTTTAATTAAAAAAATTACTATCGTAAAATATTATTAAAAATATTATTACCCGATTAGTAAAATTATGATTACCTGATGGATATATCGTTACGTTTTGAACAGTTTCAACGAATCTAAAATAATAAATTATACTTTATCACGAAATATATTTGACTATATGTATTATTAAAGAAGTAATTTTATTCATATAGAACATGTAGTAATTTTATTCGTATCACTATCTATATGTTATTGAAAATTCATTGCCGAAATATGTATTTTACGTACTATAAGATATGTATACAGGATGTCTGATAACTTTTTGTAGTCCCGAAGTGTGAAGGTAGATTGGCTCAAATTAAGAAGGAAGGTGCTCTGTTTTGCAATATTAGTAATAAAAATTAATTAAAGAAAATCGGCTAATTTGGATGAGGCAACGAGAGTCGTCCGATTGTAACCTTATACTAGGCGCGCGACGGAGAGTGGGGAAGGAGTGGTGAGTTCTGGCAAATTGTTTAATAAATAATCAATTTTAATTAATAAATTAAAATACTTCTATAATTTAATATTACGCGATAGTGTATATTTTATAATATATAAAATATTTTGGCAACAAATTATCAGTAACACGGTGTTCGACTTTGGCAATATAAAATATAAACAGTAGCGCGCTATACGTTACCGCTTTGTTATCATTCGCACGATGACTCTCGAGTAATAAAGTAGTGGTGAGAAACGCTTCGTATATTGTAATTTTTTTACTAAACACGATTACGATTAGTATCAAAACATAATTTGCTTTAAATATTAATAAAAATTAATTAATTAAAAATTAATTAACGACATGAAACTGTATCGCAACGATAAATCTTTATCGAATTGTAATGCTTCATTACCGCGATTAAAAATTGAAACAGGGTATACATAAAAGGGGATAAAAGAATTAATTATGTAATGATCTTTCGATCATTGATGCTAATTATAATATTTCTTTAACAATATTAGAATTAAATATATTTCGACCAATGCTTTAAATTTTCTCAATACTTTTTAATTAAACAATATACAATTTAATCGAGAATCGATTAAATTATAGGAATCCAAAATACTAAATAATCACTTCGATCGTTGCGATTTTTACGGACAATAATTATTATTTTAATATTTAGAGTCACAAATTTATTTCATCCGTGTTACTTTATCGTTCTACTTGACAATCTAAATATAATTTAGATTGTGAGAGAACACGAAGTAAGACAATCGAATTATAGATGCAAATAATTAACATAACGAAAAGCTCTATAATAAATTGTTGAATAAATAATCAATTTTAATCAATAAATTAAAATACTTCCATAATTTAATATTCCGTTAGTGTATATTTTATAATGTATAAAATATTTCGGAATTATCGATAACACGGCGTTCGACTTTGGCAATATAAAATATAAACAGTAGCGCGCTATACGTTACCGCTTTGTTATCATTCGCACGGTGACTCTCGAATAATAAAGTAGTGGTGAGAAACGCTTCGTATATTGTAATTTTTTACTAAACACAACTACGATTAATATCGAAACATAATTTGCTTTAAATATTAATAAAAATCAATTAATTAAAAATTAATTAACGACATAAAACTGTATCGCAACTATAAATCTTTATCGAATCGCAATCATTCATTACCGTGATTAAAAATTGAAACAAAATATACATAAAAAGGGATAAGAGACTTAATTATGTTATGAACTTTCAATCATTGATACTTATTATATTTCATTAACAATATTAGAATTAATTATATTTCGACCAATACCTTAAATTTTAACAATCCTTATTAATTAAACAATGTACAATTTAATCGAGAATCGATTAAATGATAGGAATCCAAAATGTTAAATAATTGCTTCGATCGTTGCGATCTTTACGGACAATAATTATTATTTCAATACCTATAGAGTCACAAATATATTTTATCCGTGTTACTTTATCGTTCTACTTGAAAATCTAAAAATAATTTGAATTATGAGAGAATACAAAGTAAAACAATCGAATTATAGATGCAAATAAATAGCATAACGAAAGGCTCCATGATAAATTACTAAAAAATAATCAATTTAAATCAATAAATTAAAATACTTTTATAATTTAATATTCCGCGCACGAATATTTTATATTACAGAGAATATTTCGGCACGAGAGAATTATCAATAACATCGTGTTCGACCTTGATAAACAGTATCGCGCTATTGTTAATACGTTACACGGCTTTATTATCATTCGCACAGTACCTTGAGCAATAAAGTAGTGACGTTTCATATATTATCAAATTCTTCCTTTACATGGTCGACCCTGGCGATATAAACAGTACCGCGGTAATGTTCTTGACTTACGATCATTCGCTCAGTGGCTCTTGAGCAGTGAAGTAGTGATGTGAGACGTTTCATATATTATCAAATTCTTTCTCTAAACACAATTGCAAGTGCAACGAGGAACTTTTCGTGAATAAGTGTAAGTGCAACGAGGATTAAAGTGCCACGAGAAAAGAGCGAAGGAAGCAAAAGAAAAAAGGAGGTTTTGGAAGTGGATGGATCAATAAGATATGATGTAAGTCATTAATATAAATTATTTATCACATTCATTATTTATTATATTGTTGCGTCCCCGCGTCCCGTCCCGCTGAATGTATTCGTTACCCGTTGAATTCTTTCGAAGAAGATCGTTTTCGCGCGCGTTGTCAAGATATTGTTATAAACAACGACTGTCAGAGAGTCTAAGCCCAGCTGTCAAATTGTGTGGACGCGCGTCTATTTGTGATCCGTTTTACGATTATTCTGAATTCTTGTATGTTACTCGCGATTTATTAAAATTCTTGTGCACCTTAAATCGCGTTATTATTTACGAGTGTACGAGCGTCAGCGTATGCTAAGTATTTTGCCGATTGTGTCGCGCGCGTTCGATATATATCGCGTTCGATATATACCGCGTTCGGCGGACGCAACAATATATACATTATTTATCAATAATATATATATTCAAAATATACATATTTCTCGTTTCGTTTTATTTCTTTGATTGTGATTTAATAGTGATTTTAAATTGTATAACATATATAATACATAAACTTATAAAAAATATTCCATTTTATTTTAAAATAATTAAAACATTTATAAAATTTTTTATTAATTAATATTTTCAGATACTTTTATGTTTTATAAAACATTTCAAATTAATATATTTATTTAAATATTTCATATATAAAAAAATAGAAATTTTTTTATTTATCATATTTTTAAAAGTTTATATCTAAGAAATATAAATTATTTTGTAATTACGCAATTTATAATATTAAGATATATCTATTTAAAAGTAAAAATGTAAAAATTAATTGCGCGCAATAATTAGGTTTAAAATCATTTATTTTGAACATTGCTTTGTATAATAGATGTTCTCTTATCCTTTATATTTTTATTTATCATTCTCATATTTGCGAATTTAAATTTATGTACTATATTACAAAATAAATTTCAAATTATGTATTATATTATATATAAAATTATATATAATATAACCCTCCCATGGGGTACACCTTGTCGCGGTGGGAGGGCTTAGTACTTGGATGGTGCCTTGAAGTTTATCTTAAATTTTTCTATTTATGATAAATCTTAAGGTGCCTGAATGGGAAGCTAAGTACCCTTTCGCGTCGTCGATACCGTCAACGTGCCGCGGACGGCAAGCGCTTCGTTACCGCGTTTTCGCGGTGTAGTATTCTCGCGTCGTCGCGTTTTCGCGCTTCCGCGTTGGACTTTTCGTATAAAAATCCCAATTTCCTTATTGTCACGAGTCTCTACTTCCGATGCCAACTAACTGGGATGTTTCGAGTTTGCACACGTTGCTATGCAACGTACACTCTTGCTTCGTGCTTCGTCAAGTGATTCGGCCCGAATTAGTTAGAACTCGATCGATTGCTCGGAATGGTCGTCAATGGGTCCCTTCTCTTTGCTCGTCTACAGCCACACGCACTGCGTGTGTTAACCCTGTCGAGGAGTCGAGTGGATTCCCCTAGGCACGATTTTCGCTCGGTAAAAGGGGTTGCCTCCCCATTTTCTAAATTGCTGAATGTTAGCATTTAAAAAATGTGGGTATCCTCTTCTTTTGCCGTCTACCAGCCTGGTGTAGCCATATCCTGCATTGCGGGAAACTTCGTGTTCCGGGCGAAGCACCTGAAATCGTGCTTAGCGGGTCCAGGTTCGATACGAGATAGGATAATTATGCGCGAAAAAGAGCTGGTGAACTTCATTTTCCTCTATTTCCGTCAATCGTTTCGTCTTCTTTCCGGTTTGGGCTTAGTCCTTGCTCGTTGTATCGTTGCAATCCCGACCGGTGACTCGAAGTTGATTCTCGTAAGTGAAATGGGATTTTCGCTCGTACCGAAACCGGGAGTACCGTCTAATGTATAGGTATACATATTAAGTATATACATCGCGCGATCAAATATAAAATTTTTAATCGCATCGAAATAGTGCGGATATCGTTAAGTACCGCGCGTAAAATAGCGAAAATAGCGATATAAAAATATCGCTCGTGAGTGCGGGAGTGCCGTTGAAAGTATCGCGCGTCAACAACATGAGAGGAGGAGGAGGCCTGGGAGAGGCATCAGGCACCTGTGAAGCAACTCTATGGTAAATAAATTATCGCTTATATATAATTATTTATTAATTGCGTACGCGCGATTTAAATTAAGTAATTAATCTCGTAATTTGATTTTTTATGTACATGACTTAAACAAGAGAAAAAGAGAGAAATTTTTACATAAAAACTGTAATTTAAAAGTTTCTACATTCGAATAGCTTTTAATAGAATTATTAAATTATTACTTATTAGTAGAATTTTTTTCAAAATTTATAAAATTGTTTATCTGCTTATTATTTATGTGCGTCGGATATAAAATTAAATGCATATAATAATTTTTTGACCGTGACTACAATTTGAATCTTCTTTGTATGTTACAGACCAACAAACTATTGTGAGAGGAGGAGGAGGCCTGGGAGAGGCATCTTGCATCGGCGAAGCAACCTGATGGTGAATATTTATTATTTGTATATCAATTGTTATAAATCGTACGCACAATAATTCGTTCTTATAATTTAAAGGAATTAAAGAGAAAATTAGAGAGAAAGATTTTTATAAAAATCATATATAAAAATTTCTATTTAAAAAGTAATTTTAAAATTTATAAAATCTTCCCACGTGTTTATATCTGCTTATTATTTTACACACCGGATATGAAATTCCGCACAATAATAATTTCTTTAAATATTGATTGTATTTTGAGCATTGTTATAAATGAATTTTATATTTGTATGTTACAGACAACGTAGCTTCGATAATGACAACTCTGCTGTGGCACGTCAATGCTCCGGTAAGTAATAAAAACTTTTATTTAATTTTAAAGTAACGGATTCATAGAGATTGTAGATAAATCCGTTGCCTTAAAATGGATGAGCTAGAATAGATTAAATTAAATAACTTTTAATAAATTCGTTCGAAATATATTGCATCCATTGCGAAAATATATTGCAGTATTTTAATTATAAAGAAAAAAGATAGAGAAGAGATTATTTTTGTATAGATTTTACCTAATTTAAAATATTATTAAAAATAAAGCACACAAAAAATTGTATCAATTACATCTAATGCTAATTTATTCGCTTATAACGCGCATTTATCTTATTCACTTATCTTACTCTAATTTCTTATTAGCTCATCCATTACAACATTTGTTGTAGATATTGTTTTTAAACTTAATGTAAAGCCAAATGATTAATTAATGAAATAACTTGTAATGTGATAAATGTAATATGATAAATGTTATACACGTTAATTTTATATTTTATTATAAATTATGCATTACTATAAAAATTTATTAATTACATATATTTTTATAATATCAATCAATTTTTATTGGTAATCTACACAAAGACTTTTATATTATAAGAATTTTATATATTATACCAGGCTGCTAACAGCTGAAGCCAGGATAACCATTTACATTTGGGCAGGATATACATATACAGATTAGATTAATATACATATTATGTCGTACTGTCAATTTTTGCCGGCATTTATTAAAATAAATATAAACTTCTACGAGATAGTGATTAAAATGAACATAAGTAGTTACAAAATATTAAAATATAGTATTTAAATAAATATAAGCAATAACCAGCAATTATTAAAATAAATATACAATCGATACTCATATAAATTACAATTGCATCTTTCGAGAGCGATAGTTATGTTATGTTAAATTCTGTGATACCCGGTATAAATTCTGTCCAGTTATAAATAGTTGCCTTTGTTTTACATTTTATCATATGAGATATGGCCGTGTTAGCAGTCTAATATAATATAGAAAAATTTGTAATTTGGCTTTATTTCAGTTTAAAAAATTAAATTGAATTTATTTTTAAAAATGCTAAAAAAATGAAAATATTTAAATTATTAATTTAAATTATTAAAATTATTTTCAGGAATACTAAAAGAAATTGCAAAATTATGAATGTTTAAGAAGATTGTAAATTGCGTAAATAGATTCTTATGTAAATTACACGAAAAATCATCCAAAGTATACGTATAATGATTACATAATAGTAATTCATTAAATTAACATATTTATTTTTATAGTATATATTCTTTAAATATTCATAAAAGAGTAACTATTTAAATTTTCATATCAGAGTCATTAATAAATTCGGAAAATTTTTATATAAAATGTAAAAATTCGATGCTAAATTAATGATTAAATATAAGCGTTATAAAATTCGACGGACGCCTTTCTTATAGAATCGCGAGTCAATTATTATAAATTTAATGATATGCTTTCCGTTAGATTTATCTATTTACGAATTCCATATCGCGCGGAGCTGAATATTCTTAAAATAAATTATTAAATTATGATTGCGAAAATACCGTGTTCTTTCCGTGTTCTTTCCGCATTCTTTTCGCGTTCTGTCCGGGTTCTTTTCGCGTTCTTTCTGGGTTCTTTTCGCGTTCTTTTCGCGTCCTTATAAAAGATTACCGTTTTAGCAAAAGAATTTTATCGCTGTCCCTCTCGTCAGATAATATTTCTAAATATTGCTAATTAAATATAAAGAATTATCGAATAAGAGTGTGAAGATTCGATGTGATAAGTCAACGATTAAATATTAGCTTCACAAGATTTAACGATCACCTTCGATATTATAGGATCGCGAGTTAATTATTATGAATTTAATAATTTGTTTTTTCAGTTATATTTACGAATTTCGTATCGGAAAATATTCATAAATAAATTAATAAATTACGGTTGCGAAAACACCACGTTCTTTTTGGCGTTCTTAGATGAGATTGTCGTTTTAATAAAAGAGTTACATTGCGTCATCGACTCTCTATCGTCGGTGCCGTCAACATGTCGCGGACGGCGGCATTTCGTTACCGCATTTCCGTGTTGTAGTATTCTCGCGTCGTCGCGTTTTCGCGCTTCCGCGTTGGACTTTTCGTATAAAAATCCCAATTTCCTTATTGTCACGAGTCTCTACTTCCGATGCCAACTAACTGGGATGTTTCGAGTTTGCACACGTTGCTATGCAACGTACACTCTTGCTTCGTGCTTCGTCAAGTGATTCGGCCCGAATTAGTTAGAACTCGATCGATTGCTCGGAATGGTCGTCAATGGGTCCCTTCTCTTTGCTCGTCTACAGCCACACGCACTGCGTGTGTTAACCCTGTCGAGGAGTCGAGTGGATTCCCCTAAGCACGATTTTCGCTCGGTAAAAGGGGTTGCCTCCCCATTTTCTAAATTGCTGAATGTTAGCATTTAAAAAATGTGGGTATCCTCTTCTTTTGCCGTCTACCAGCCTGGTGTAGCCATATCCTGCATTGCGGGAAACTTCGTGTTCCGGGCGAAGCACCTGAAATCGTGCTTAGCGGGTCCAGGTTCGATACGAGATAGGATAATTATGCGCGAAAAAGAGCTGGTGAACTTCATTTTCCTCTATTTCCGTCAATCGTTTCGTCTTCTTTCCGGTTTGGGCTTAGTCCTTGCTCGTTGTATCGTTCCAATTCCGACCGGTGACTCGAAGTTGATTCTCGTAAGTGAAATGGGATTTTCGTTCGTACCGAAACCGGGAGTGCCGTCTAATGTATAGGTATACATATTAAGTATATACATCGCGCGATCAAATATAAAATTTTTAATACAAGTTCTTATACAAAATTATCGTTTTAACAAAAGATTTTTATCGCTGTCCCTCTCGTCAGATAACATTCCTAAATATTGCTAATTAAATATCAAGAATTATCGAATAAGAGTGTGAAGATTCGATGTGATAAGTCAACGATTAAATATTAGCTTCACAAGATTTAACGATCACCTTCGATATTATAGAATCGCGAGTTAATTATTATGAATTTAATAATTTGTTTTTTCAGTTATATTTGTACTTACGAATTTCGTATCGGAAAATATTCATAAATAAATTAATATATTACGGTTGCGAAATCACCGTGTTTTTCCCGCGTTCTTTTCGCATTCTTAGACGAGATTGTCGTTTTAATAAAAGAGTTATCGTTGTTCCTTCCGTTAAATAAACGTTAATAAAAGTTGCGTGACTCGTACTGCCGAGGAGTCGAAACGATTTTCATCATGGAGAATTATTTCTCACCGGTTCTTGTGAGATCCATTCGCGATGTCTAGTTCGGTGCCCCGTTGAAAATTGAGAATTTTTATTGTAAGATTGGAACTAATCCCAGGTTTTCCTGGCAATTTCCGACAGCAATGATTTCGGTAGTCATTCAACGACGAACGCCATACGCTTCTTTAAAGTCGAATTAATTTAAATAATATATATTTAGATGTGAGAGAAAATGCATCTATTTTTTTCTTCTCGTTAAAAATGTTCTGTCATTATTAGGATTGGTATTATTATTGTCTAATGCCAGAAAGATTTAATAGTAGATTAAATATGGATATAGCGTTGTGTCTAAATATCTATTTTTCAAGTAATTTCATATTGTAATAGTTTTTATTAACTGTTTGATAAAAATGATTACGAACGAATATATTTGATTATTAATTATTAATTATTTCTAGGTACTTGGGATATTAATATTAGATTTTAGTTTCTTTTAAGAAACTATTTGCAGGTATTGGACATCCATCGCCATTTTAGAATATTAGTTTTTAGATATATACTATTTTAGATATATGTAAGTATAATAAAATACATGCACAAATTAACGTATCCAAAATATTTTTATAATTTTTATTAATATTATATATTATATATACGCGAAATTATACATGAATGTTACATAAAATGTGCGAATACATAAAAATTTAGAGACGAATCGAATGGGTACCCCTATATCAGCAAGATATTGATTAAAAGACAAAAATTATTAATTTAAACATTATAAGAATAAGAATCTAGAATTAATTATATATTTAAAATTATTTGATTTATTTTATTTTGAACACTATTCGAATTGAAATTTTTCAAATCTTGCTGTTATCGGATTCGATTCGTCTCGCGCGCGCAAACGGTACCCCAAAATTATTGTGTTCGCACATATAATACAAACTCCAATGATGCATGGATTTTATTATTTATAAATATAATCGTTCGTAATCACATTGCTATAAAAAAATAGTTATATCCATTTAATTTTCAATAAAGAAATATATTTCTTAATAATGAAAGAACATGTTTTCTGATGTGCATATCAATTTCGTGAATTGAAGATAATGACGAGGGAATTGTCGTTGATTTATTACTGAAATCATTGCTATTGGGAATAGTCTGGAAGATCCGGGATTCGTTCCCTCTTACAGTGAAGTTCCCGACGTTCAATGGATCACTTAACTTTTCTTCGCAGATTGATCTTGCGAAATCTGATGAGAAACAAGATGTTAATCATTCTCCATTTTTAAGATCACTCCTCTTTTATCGGATATTACCGATATGTCATCCGCGTATCAAATGACGTCGAATTATATTAGAATTATATAAGAATTATGCGCAATCGTATATTTTGAACATTATTTTTTAATTTATTTATTCGTGTCTATTGAGGGCGCTTCGATTATCATATTATAAAAATTAATACATGTCGCAATCGGATATTCCAAATATTATCGATTTATTTTATTCGTCGCGTTTTCTCGTGAATTCAAATCGCGATTTATCTTATAAAGATTCGCAAATGACTCGGATAGTGAGAACTATATTGGCAAACATTATAGACATCAAATTGTCTGTCGAAATATCTCCGCATTTACGATAGTAATAACGCGCGCGATAATAATGTCTATCGAGAGCGCTTCGATTATTATATTATAAAAATTAATATAGATATCGCGCAATCGGATATTCCGAATATTATCGATTTATTTATTAGTCGCGTTTTCTCGGGAATTTTAAATCGTGATTTATCTTATAATTTAATCGTTGACTTATACATCGAACCTTTGTTTATCCTTCCACGTCTTTGAATATTATTTTTAATAGTCCGCGCAAAATGCGCTAGTAGTGCGAATATTTTTTTCTACTATTTAAAAGACGATCGATAATTTTATTAATGACTGTTTTAATCGCGATGATTTACAAATTGTGTGATAATTTGAGTGATAATAATATATCGCGCACGCGTCTTGATGATTTCGATTATCATATTATAAAAATTTTACATTTTATCTTATTTAACTAATCATACGCGAGATAGGATATGTATCATATTTGACAGCGTTCATATAAAATTGCGTGTTAATCGCAAATAAATCGGATAGTGAATTTTATATTCGCAAATATTACAGACCTCGAATGTCTGTCGAAATATATCTTCGCATTTATATGTGACAGCATAATTACATTGCGCGCGTATCTATTGAGGACTTCGCGATTATTATATTATAAAAATTATACATATCGAATATTCCGTGTATTATCAATTTATTTATTCGTCGCGTTTTCCCGTGAATTTTAAATCGCGATTTACCTAACATAATCGCTGACTTACATCGAAGCTTTGTTTATCTTTCCACATCTTTGAATATTGTCGTTAAAGTCTGCGCTAGTAGGGCAAATATTTTTTTCTACTATTTAAAAGACGATTGATGGAATTTTATTAATGACTGTTTTAATCGCGATTGTTTACATTATTTAAATCTTATTAAACTCTACTATTACATTGATAATTTCAGATATAGTTAAATATGTAGTTAGAGTATTAGAGGGACGTTGATAAAATCATTCGTTCCGTTATTCTCTATTAAACGTGGTGATAACGCGATTTTTTAATTATATATTAATTATATATTAAAATTGTAAAGTTTTAAGATTTATTTTATTTCATTGAATTAATCATGCGCAAGATGTAATATGTATTTTCAATACGCGTTTTCTCAATCGCGACATTTATATAAAATAGCGTATTAATCGCAAATAAATCGCAAATAAATTCGCAAATATTACAGACCTTAAATGTCTATCGAAATATCTATCTTCGCACTTGTGTGTAATAGTAATTATATCGCGCGTGTCTATTAGGGGCTCCGATTATATTATAAAAATTATACATATCATAATCAAATATTTCGAATATTGTCGATTTATTTATTTGTCGCGTCTTCTCGCGAATTATAAATCGTGATTTATCTTCTAAAAATTCGCAAATAAATCAGACAATAAATTCTATATTCGCAAATATTATAGATCTCAAATGTCTCGAAATATCTTCGTATTTGTTTGATAATAATTATGTCGCGCTGTCTATTGGCGGTTTCGATTATCGTATTACAAAAATTATGCATATGGTAATCAAATATTACTAATATTATCGATTTATTTATTCGTTACCGTTTTTTCGCGAATTTTAAATCGTTATTTATCTTGTATTATGCGCCAATAATAATGCAAATACTTTCTTCTACAATCGAAAAAACGATCGATAATTTTATTAATGACTCTTTTGATCACGATTATATATATTTACGTTACATAAAACTTACTAAATTCTATTATTGCATATTAATTATTAATAATGAATATCGCATAATTCACCAACGCTAATCAATCTTGTTTTGACTATGTAGAAATTTTTAATAAATTTCATATTATACGTATATTTTGGATACTTTCGTGTAATTCTTTGTAATAAATTAAAACTATTTTTAAGAAATTAAATTGAATTTATTATTAAAAATATTTTAAAAATGAAATTTAAATTATCGAAATTATTTTCAAGAAGATTAAACAAATTGCATAATTGTAGATGTTCAAGATACTTTTTAACATGTTATATTTTATTTAGAAATTAAAAATATATAAATATATAATTTACATATATATATGATATATAACATTAAGTCCAAATGTTAATGCTGTCAATATCAAATTATTTATGTTATTAAACATTTAAATAAATCGAATCCAGTTATTTGATATTGATAACATTATAAATTGTATATTGTAAATTGTATTTTGTAAATTGTAAATAGTTATAATTGTATATTAATTATAATCTAATATTGATATTTTTAATTATTGACATAAATGTGTATAAAGTACAATTATAACTATAATTTAATGATATGCTTTCCGTTAGATTTATCTATTTATGAATTCCATATCGCGCGGAACTGAATATCGTATTCGTAAAATAAATTAATAAATTATGATTGCGAAAATACCGTGCTTTTTCCGCGTTCTTTTCGCGTTCTTATACAAGATTACCGTTTTAGCAAAAGAATTTTATCTATCTCTCTCGTCAGATAATATTCCTGAACATTGCGCTAATTAAATATAAAGAAATATGGAATAAGAGTGTGAAGATTCGATGTGATAAGTCAACGATTAAATATTAGCTTCACAAAATTTATCGCGGTCACCTTTGCTATTATAGAATCGCGAGTTAATTATTATGAATTTAATAATTTGTTTCTTCGGTTATATTTGTGTATTTACGAATTTCGTATCGGAAAATATTTATAAATAAATTAATAAATTACGGTTGCGAAAAAATTACGGTGTTTTTCCCGCGTTCTTTTCGCGTTCTTAGACGAGATTGTCGTTGTTCCTTTCGTTATATAAACGTTAATGAAAGTTGCGTGGCTCGTACCGCCGAGGAGTCGAAACGATTTTCATTATGGAGAATTATTTCTCATCGGTTCTTATAAGATCCATTCGCGACGTTTAGTTCAGTGCCATGTTAAAAATTGGGGATTTTTATTGTAAGATCCCACAATGGCGCTTATGTGGCACGCGCATTTAATGCGTTGAACGCACATTGCGTCGTCGATGCCGTCAACGTGTCGCGAACGGCGGCATTTCGTTACCGTGTTTCCGCGTTGTAGTATTCTCGCGTCGTCGCGTTTTCGCGCTTCCGCGTTGAACTTTTTGTATAAAAATCCCAATTTCATTATTGTCACGAGTCTCTACTTCCGATGCCAATTAACTGGGATGTTCGGGTTTGCACACGTTGCTCTGCAACGTACACTTGCGCTTCGTGCTTCGTCAAATGATTTGGCCCGAATTGATTAGAACTCGATCGATTGCTCGGAATGGTCGTCAATGGGTCCCTTCTCTTTGCTCGTCTACAGCCACACGCACTGCGTGTGTTAACCCTGTCGAGGAGTCGAGTGGATTCCCCTAGGCACGATTTTCGCTCGGTAAAAGGGGTTGCCTCCCCATTTTCTAAATTGCTGAATGTTAGCATTTAAAAAATGTGGGTATCCTCTTCTTTTGCCGTCTACCAGCCTGGTGTAGCCATATCCTGCATTGCGGGAAACTTCGTGTTCCGGGCGAAGCACCTGAAATCGTGCTTAGCGGGTCCAGGTTCGATACGAGATAGGATAATTATGCGCGAAAAAGAGTTGGTGAACTTCATTTTCCTCTATTTCCGTCAATCATTTCGTCTTCTTTCCGGTTTGGACTTAATCCTTGCTCGTTGTATCGTTGCGTTCCCGACCTATTGGTTCGAAGCTGATTCTTGTAATTGAAATGGGATTTTCGCTCGTACCGAAACCGAGAGTGCCATCTAAAGTATATACATATTAAGTATATACACATCGCGTGATCAAATATAAAATTTTTAATCGCTCTTATACAAAATTACCGTTTTAACAAAAGAATTTTATCGCTGTCCCTCTGCAATTGAGTATTTTGAATATTATCGATTTATTTATTCGTCGCGTTTTATCACGAATTCAAAAGCGCGATTTATCTTATAAAAATTCGGATGTAATTCGGTCGGTGAATTGTATATTCGCAAACATTACAGACCTCAAATGATTGTCGAGATATTTTCGATTTTCTATATTTATGTGATAATAATTATATCGCGCTCGTGTCTGTTGAGAGCTTCGATTATTATATTATAAAAGATATACATATCGCAATCAGATATTCCGAATATTATCGATTTATTTAGTCGTCGCGTTTTCTCGGGAATTTTAAATCGCGATTTATCTTAATATTATCTTATAATTTAATCGTTGATTTATACGTCGAAACTTTGTCTGTCTTTCCACGTCTTTGAATATTATCTTTTATAGTCTGCGCTAGTAGTGCAAATATTTTTTTTACTATTTAAAAAGATGATGGATAATTTTATTAATGATTAATCGCGATTGTTTAAATCATTATATAAATCTTATTAAACTCTACTAATACATCGATAGTTAAAGATATAGTTAGATAGTTAAATTATTAGAGAGGGACTTTGGTAAAATCATTCGTTTCGTTATTCTCTATTAAACCGTGGCGAACAACGTGATTTTTTAATTATATTTAAAATTGTAGGATTCATTTTATTTCATTTAACTAATCATGCGCGAATTGAATTTATTTTTAAAAATGTTTTAAAAATGAAATTTAAATTATCAAAATTACTTTCAAGAATATTAAACAAATTGCATAATTATAAATGTTCAAGATATATTTTAACATGTTATATTTTATTTTAAAAATTAAAAATATATCATATATATGTGTAAATTAATATATAGCTATAATATTAAGTCCAAATGTTAATGCTGTCAATGTCAAATTATTTATGTTATTAAACATTTGAATAAATCAAGTACATTTATTTGATATTGATAACATAAATTGTATTTTGTAAATTGTAATTTGTAATTAGTAAATTGTGTTTTGTAAATTGTAAATAGTTATAATTGTATATTAATCATAATATTGATATTTTTAATTATTGACACATAAATGTGTATAAAATACAATTATAACTATAATTATATTATATGAAATTGTATTTACGATTGTAAATTACGTAAATACATTCTTATGTAAATTACACAAAAATTATCGAAAGTACGTATAATGATGATATAATAATAATTTCATTAAATTAACATATTTGATTCTATAGTATATATTTTTGAAATACTCATAAAAGAGTAACTGTTTATATTTTTATATCAAAGAGTCATTAATAAATTCGGAAAATTTTTATATAAAATGTAAAAATTCGGTGCTAAATTAATGATCAGATATAAGCTTTACAAAATTTGACGAACGCCTTCGTTATAGAATCGCGAGTCAAATTATTATAAATTTAATGATATGCTTTCCGTTAAATTTATCTATTTATGAATTCCATATCGCGCGTAACTAAATAATCGTAAAATAAATTAATAAATTATGATTGTGAAAATACCGTGCTCTTTCCGCGTTCTTTTTGCATTTTCAAACGAGATTGAATTAATAAAAGATCTTATCGCTGTCTCTATCGTCAGATAATATTGCTAAATATTGTTAATTAAATATAAAGAAATATGGAATAAGAATGTGAAGATTCGATATGATAAGTCAACGATTATTACGAAATATTAGCTTCACAAAATTTAACGATCACCTTCGATATTATAGAATCGCGAGTTAATTATTATGAATTTAATAATTTGTTTCTTCAGTTATATTTGTGTATTTACGAATTGCGTATCGGAAAATATTTATAAATAAATTATAAATTACAGTTGCGGAAACACCGTGTTTTTCCCGCGTTCTTTTCGCGTTCTTTTCGCGTTCTTATACGAGATTATCATTTTAATAAAAGAGTTATCGTTGTTCCTTTCGTTAGATAAACGTTAATGAAAGTTGCGTGGCTCGTACCGCCGAGGAGACGATTTTCATTATGGAGAATTATTTCTCATCGGTTCTTGTAAGATCCATTCGCGACGTCTAGTTCGGTGCCCTGTTGAAAATTGGGAATTTTTATTGTAAGAATGGAATTAATCCCGGTTTTTCCTGGCAATTTCCGAAAGCAATGATTTCGGTAGTAATACAACGACGAACGCCATACGCTTCTTTAAAATCGAATTAATTTAAATAATATATATTTAGATGTGAGAGAAATGCATATATTCTTTTCTTCGTTAAAAATGTTCTGTCATTATTAGGATTGGTATTATTATTATTTAATGCCAGAGAGATTTAATAATAGATAAAATGAATATAGCGTTGTGTATAAAGTTTTATTTTTTAAGTAATTTCATATTGTAATTTTATTAACTTTTTGGATAAAAATGATTACGAACGAATATATTTTATTAATTATTAATTAATTATCTCATTTGAAAAATTATTTCTAGGTACTGGGGATATTAATATTAGTTTTTAGTTTCTTTTAAGAAACTATTTGCAGGTATTGGACATCGCCATTTTAGAATATTAGTTTTTAGATATATACTATTTTATATATATATGTATAATAAAATACATGCACAAATTAACGTATCCAAAATATTTTTATAATTTTTATTAATATGATATATTATATATACGCGAAATTATATATGAATGTTACATAAAATGTGCGAATACTTAAAAATTTAGAGACGAATCGAATGGGTACCCCTATATCAGTAAGATTGATTAAAAGAAAAAAAATAATTAATTTAAATGTTATAAGAATAAGGAATCTAGAGAATCTCTAGAGAATTAATCTAGAATTAATTATATATTTAAAATTATTTCATTTATTTTATTTTGCACACTATTCGAATTGAAATTTTTTAAATCTTGCTGTTATCGGGTTCGATTCGTCTCGCGCGCGCAAACGGTACCCCAAATTATGTGTTCGCACATTTAACACAAACTCCAATGATGCATGTATTTTATTATTTATAAATATAATCGTTCGTAATCACATTTCTATAAAAAAAATCGTTATATCCATTTAATTTTCAATGAAGAAATATATTTCTTAGTAATGGAAGAACATGTTTTCTGACGTGCATATCAATTTCGTGAATTGAACATAATGACGAGGGATAATTGTCGTTGATTTATTACTGAAATCATTGCTATTGGGAATAGTCCGGAAGATCCGGGATTCGTTCCCTCCTACAGTGAAGTTCCCGACGTTCAATGGATCACTTAACTTTTCTTCGCAGATTGATCTTACGAAATCTGATGTAGAAACAAGATGTTAATCGTTCTCCATTTTTAAGAACGCTCCTCTTTTTATCGGATATTACCGGTATGTCACTCGCGTATCTGCATTTGAATATTTTGAATATTATCGATTTATTTATTTGTCGTGTTTTATCGCGAATTTTAAATCGCGATTTATCTTATAAAAATTCGCAAATATATCGGTCGGTGAATTGTATATTCGCAAACATTACAGACCTCAAATGTTTGTCGAAGCATCTTCGATTTTCTATATTTACGTGACAATAGTTATATCGCGCTCGTGTTTATTGAGAACTTCGATTATTATATTATAAAAATTATACGTATCGCGATCAAATATTCCGCATATTATCGATTTATTTATTCGTCGCGTTTTCTCATGAATTCAAATCACCGTTTATCTTGTAAAGATTCGTAAATGACAGTGAGTACTATATTCGTAAATATTACAGACATCAAATTGTCTGTCGATATATCTTTACATTTATGTGATAATAATTATATTGCGCGCGATTATAATGTCTATTGAAGCTTCGATTATTATATTATAAAAATTATACATATCGCAATCGGATATTCCGAATATTATCGATTTATTTAATTGTCGAGTTTTCTCGGTAATTTTAAATCGCGATCTTATAATTTAATCGTTGACTTATACATCGAAGCTTTGTCTCTCTTTCCATGTCTTTGAATATTGTATTTAATAAGTCCGCGCAAAATGCGCCAGTAATGTAAATACTTTCTTCTACAATCGTAGAAATGATCAATAATTTTATTAATGACTCTTTTGATCACGATTATTTATGTTATATATAATTACGTTACTTTAAATTCTATTATTGCATATTATTAATAATAAATGTCGCGTAATTAATCATCGCTAATCATTCTCGGCTAATCATTCTCGTTTTGGACTATGTAAACATTTTTAGTAAATTTTATATTATACGTATATTTTGGACATTTTCGTGTAATAAATTATTCCATGTAATAAATTATTTTGTATTAAATTTCATTTCGTGTAATAAATTATTCCATGTAATAAATTATTTTGTATTAAATTTCAAATAATATTTTACATTAACGTTTTTATTAAACCCTGTATTGAAAAAAAATAAAAAATAAAAAAAATTTTTCCTCTTCGATATATCTCTACCTTAACAAAGGCATTTGCCTGGTGAGGAGGTTTGAGTACTCTAATGAACCTAAGAGTTATGCCGGCGGTAACACACGCCGATATTCATATAGACTATTCTTATATTTAAAATAATCTTATATTTAAAATAATCTTAAAATAATAATAATATTTAAAATAATCTTTAAAATAATAATTAATTAAGAAGCAATCTAAGTATCTTAGATTGCTTCTTAAGATTCCGTTTAGTTAGTAAAATAAGTTATATAATAAGTTATATAATAAATAGTTATATAATATTTTCCAACTTACTTAAGACGATCTTAAATATAAGAGTGAATTATGAATACTGGCCGTCGTTACCGGCAGGAACACCTATGCCGGACAGGTCGAAGGGGAAGAGTTAGACTAAGAGAGATACCAAAAAATTATTATATTATTTATTCATATTAATTATTTATTATATTAATATATTAATTAATATATAATAATATTTATTATATTATTATATTAATATTTTTGAGTAAAATGAAGCAAAAGAGACAATAATCGAAAGAATAAAGAAAAATAGACTTCAGGAATTTGAATATTTGTTAAAAATGCCTGAAAACAACAAATGGCCACAGAAAGTATTCCGATGGACATCACAAGAAGAAGAAGCGTTTCTACAGTTTTTTAGGATGAGGCAGTGCGACAGTTCATAACAATCCGAAGACTCTAAGAAAAAGATGCATTGGACAGAGACGCATAATGATTAGACATATAAAAAGACAGCTTGCAAAGAATTATAAAATTTACTAATAATATAATAATAATATATTTTGTAATTATGTTATACTTTATTATTAAGTACATTGTATTATATAATATAGAGCATTTTAAATATAAAAAATATCGCAGCAATGAAGATTTTAATAAAATATTATGTGATTACAATATATTATAATATTATATATATATATATATATATATATATATATATAATATTTTATATTGTTAATCGTGCTGAGGAAGGATCAAAGACGATCCGAAATATTCGTTATTTTTGTAGTTTTTTAGTTCGAAATAAACAACAATTAATAAAAAGGAAGTATTGTTTTTTTCCTGCGCTCCAACTACCGCGCTGTGGCATTTATGTGCAATTTTGATTTAATTAATATGAAATCAATTTTTATGAGCGAAAATTATTTTTTATTGATATTTATATAGAGTCAAATATAATTCGTTTCCGACGTTTCATCTATTTTTCAATCATTTAAATATAATTCAGATTAAAAACGCGCATTTTAAAACGTCGAATGGTAGAATCGTCTAAATAATTAACATATAACGAAAAGCTCCAAATAAAAGATACATTAATCTTTTAATAAATAATTATGTAATTAATCTGTATAATCTAAAATATTTTTCTATATTTTAATATTTCGCTCATATATTTGTTAAAGAATGGAAAATATTTCGATGATGAACGGACAATAACATCTTGGCCTTGGTGGCGTAAACAACAGCGCGCTAATATTTACATGCCACGACTTTGGTATTATTCGCACAATGACACTCGAGCAAAGATAGTGATACAAAATACTTTGTATATTATCGAATTAATAATTAAATGATTATTATATATCATGACTTCAATTACATTAATCTTTCGATCTTATAATTCGTGTTAATATACATATATTATACATATATCAACAATGAAAATAGCATTTAACAAGTAGTATTGAATTTGGCCCGATATAAATATCGAGCGAATACGTCCCTCGTGTGTTCTCTATCTCTTACAATATAATAAAGTGCATTTCTTATATAATTATTCCGCGATGAGGCATGCCGTGCAAGGTATCTCACAATCGTTCCATAATTATAATTAGTCGTATTTTCGAGAGTGAGTGCCACAAAAAAATAACAAAGGACGAACAAGGAAGGAAAAGGATATTGGGAAAGGCATATAGGACAGGCAACATACGGAGTAATGAAATTGCGTGGTAAGTGATTTATAAATTTTTTATATATTATTCATATTATTTTTTCATTTAAAAAATTACTATCGTAAAATATTATTAAAAATATTATTACCTGATTAGTAAAATTATGATTACCTGATGGATATATCGTTACGTTTTGAACGGTTTCAACAAATCTAAAATAATAAATTATACTTTATCATGAAATATATTTGACTATATGTATTATTAAAGAAGTAATTTTATTCGTATCACTATCTATATGTTATTGAAAATTCATTGCCGAAATATGTATTTTACGTACTATAAGATATGTATACAGGATGTCTGATAACTTTTTGTAGTCCCGAAGTGTGAAGGTAGATTGGCTCAAATTAAGAAGGATGGTGCTCTGTTTTGCAATATTAGTAATAATTAACGAAAAATTAATTAAAGAAAATCGGCCAATTTGGGTGAGGCAACGAGAGTCGTCCGATTGTAACCTTATACTAGGCGCGCGACAGAGAGTGGGGAAGGAGTGGTGAGTTCGGGCAAATTGTTTAATAAATAATCAATTTTAATTAACAAATTAAAATACTTCTATAATTTAATATTACGCGATAGTGTATATTTTATAATATATAAAATATTTCGGCAACGAATTATCGACAACACGGTGTTCGACTTTGGCAATATAAAATATAAACAGTAGCGCGCTATACGTTACCGCTTTGTCATCATTCGCACGGTGACTCTCGAGTAATAAAGTAGTGATGAGAAACGCTTCGTATATTGTAATTTTTGTACTAAACACGATTACAATTAGTATCGAAACATAATTTGCTATAAATATTAATAATTAAAAATTAATTAATTTTTGATAAACGACATGAAACTGTATCGCAACGATAAATATTTATCAAATCGTAATCATTCATTACTGCGAATAAAAATTGAAACAGGGGATACATGAAAGAGGACAAGAAAATTAAATATATTATGATCTTTTAATCATCGATGCTTATTATAATATTTCTTTAACAATATTAGAATTAAATATATTTTGACCAATGCTTTAAATTTTCTCAATTCTGGTTAATTAAACAATATACAATTTAATCGAGAATCGATTTAATGTGATAGGAATCCAACATATTAAATAATCACATCGATGTTTGCAATCTTTACGGACAATAATTATTATTTTAATACTTAGAGTCACAAATATATTCCATTTGTGTTACTTTATCATTTTACTTGACAATCTAAATATAATTTGGGAGGGGGGGTTGTGAAAGAACACGAAGTAAAACAATCAAATTATAGATGCAAATAATTAGTATAACGGAAGACTTCATGATGAATAGTTTAATAAATAATCAATTAATCTTAATTAATAAATTAAAATGCTTCTATAATTTAATATTCCGCGCACGAATATTTATATTACAGAAAATATTTCGGCAACGAGAGAATTATCAATAACACCGTGTTCGACCTTGATAAACAGTATCGCGCTATTGTTAATACGTTACACGGCTTTATTATCATTCGCACAGTGACGTTGAGGTTGAGTAGTGACGTGAGAGGCGTTTCACATATTATCAAATTCTTTCTTTACATAGTCAACCTTGGCGATATAAACAGTACCGCGGTAGTGTTTCTGACTTACGATCATTCGCTCAGTGGCTCTTGAACAGTGAAGTAGTGATGTGAGACGTTTCACATATTATCAAATTCTTTCTTTACATAGTCAACCTTGGCGATATAAACAGTACCGCGGTAGTGTTTCTGACTTACGATCATTCGCTCAGTGGCTCTTGAACAGTGAAGTAGTGATGTGAGACGTTTTATATATTATCAAATTCTTTCTCTAAACACAATTGCAAGTGTAACGAGGAACTTTTCGTGAATGAGTGTAAGTGTAACAAGGAATTCAAATGAGTGCAACGAGGATTGAAGTGCCACGAGGAAAAAGCGAAGAAAGAAAAGGAAAAAAGGAGGTTTTGGA
Organism: Camponotus vicinus; assembly: GCF_025532165.1. NCBI lineage: Eukaryota > Metazoa > Arthropoda > Insecta > Hymenoptera > Formicidae > Camponotus > Camponotus vicinus. Next base: position 10,489,416 of record NW_028141980.1, read on the forward strand.
AGTGGATGGATCAATGAGATATGATGTGAGTCATTAATATAAATTATTTATCACATTCATTATTTATTATATTGTTGTGCCCCCGCGTCCCGTCCCGCTGGATGTATTCGTTGAATTCCTTCGAAGAAGATCGTTTCCGCGCGCGTTGTCAAGATGTTGTTATAAACAACGACTGTCAGAGACTCTGAGCCCAGCTGTCAAGCTGTGCGAACGCGCATCTATATGTGATCCGTTTTACGATTATTCTGAATTCTTGTATGTTACTCGCGGTTTATTAAAATTCTTGTGCACCTTAAATCGCGTTATTATTTACGAGTGCACGAGCGTCAGCGTATGTCGATTGTCGCGCGTGTTCGATATATATCGTTCCGCGGATGTAACAATATATAAATTATTTATCATTAGTATATATTCAAAATATACATATTTCACGTTTCGTTTTATTTCTTTGTTAGTGATTCAATAGTGATTTTAAATTGTAATATATATAATACATATACTTACAAAAAATATTCCATTTTATTTTAAAATAATTAAAACATTTATAAAATTTTTATTAATTTTTATTTTCAGATACTTATATTTTACAAAATATTTCATATTAATATATTTACTTAAATATTTCATATATAAAAAAATAGAAATTTTTTTATTTATCATATTTTTAAAAGTTTATATGTATGAAATATAAATTATTTTGTAATTACGCAATTTATAACATTAAAGTATATCCATTTGAAAGTAAAAAAGTAAAAATTAATTGCGCGCAATAATTAGTTTTAAAATCAATTATTTTGAACATTGCTTTATATAATAGATTTTCTCTTATCTTTTATATTTTTATTTATCGTTCATATTTGCGAATTAAAATTTACATAGTATATTACAAAATAAATTATATATTATATTATATATAAAATTATATATAATATAACCCTCCCATGGGGTACACCTTGTCGCGGTGGGAGGGCTTAGTACTTGGATGATGCCTTGAGGTTTATTTTAAATTTTTTAATTTAGGATAAATCTCAAGGAGCCTGAAGGGGAAGCTAAGTACCTTTTCGCGTCGTCGGTGCCGTCAACGTGTCGCGGACGGCGGCGTTTCGTTACCGCGTTTTCGCGTTTAGCTTTCTCGCGTCATCGCGTTTTCGCGCTTCCGCGTTGGACTTTTCGTATAAAAATCCCAATTTCCTTATTGTCACGAGTCTCTACTTCCGATGCCAACTAACTGGGATGTTTCGAGTTTGCACACGTTGCTATGCAACGTACACTCTTGCTTCGTGCTTCGTCAAGTGATTCGGCCCGAATTAGTTAGAACTCGATCGATTGCTCGGAATGGTCGTCAATGGGTCCCTTCTCTTTGCTCGTCTACAGCCACACGCACTGCGTGTGTTAACCCTGTCGAGGAGTCGAGTGGATTCCCCTAGGCACGATTTTCGCTCGGTAAAAGGGGTTGCCTCCCCATTTTCTAAATTGCTGAATGTTAGCATTTAAAAAATGTGGGTATCCTCTTCTTTTGCCGTCTACCAGCCTGGTGTAGCCATATCCTGCATTGCGGGAAACTTCGTGTTCCGGGCGAAGCACCTGAAATCGTGCTTAGCGGGTCCAGGTTCGATACGAGATAGGATAATTATGCGCGAAAAAGAGCTGGTGAACTTCATTTTCCTCTATTTCCGTCAATCGTTTCGTCTTCTTTCCGGTTTGGGCTTAGTCCTTGCTCGTTGTATCGTTGCATTCCTGACCTGTTGGCTCGAAGCTGATTCTCATAAGTGAAATGGGATTTTCGTTCGTACCGAAATCGGGAGTGCCGTTCAAAGTATATACATATTAAGTATGTACATCGCGCGACCAAATAGAAAATTTTTTATCGTATCGAAATAGTGCGGAAACCGTTTAGTATCGCGCGTAAAAGTGCGAAAATAGCGATATAAAGATATCGCTCGTGAGTGCGGGAGTACCGTTAAGTATCGCGCGTCTAACTGAGAGGAGGAGGAGGCCTAGGAGAGGCATCAGGCTCCGGCAGAGCAACCTTCTGGTAAGCAATTTATTTATTTGTAATTATATATTAAATATTAAATATATTTATCATAATTTAAATTAAACAATTTATCGTAACAATTAATTTGATGTTTTTATTTATATTTTTTTATTTATATTTAAATAAGAGAGAATTAAAGAAAAAGATTTTTAAATTAAAGCTATAATCTTGTAAAGGTGTAAGCTCTTATAAGTTATAAGAGAATTATTAGTAATGTTTTTTAAAATTTATAGAATTATTTTATTAATCTGCTATTATTATATGCATCAAATATAAAATTCAATGTATACAATAATTTTTCAAATATTAATTATTTTGAACGCTGCTACATTGGAATCTTCTTTTGTATGTTATAGATCGATGCAACAACCCTGATGATCTGAGAGGAGGAGCAGGCCTAGGATAGGCATCCTGCACCGGCGGAACAACCTGATGGTGAATATTATTATTTATATATTAATTGTTATAAATTGTTAACTTGTTATAAACGAACAATAATTCGATCTTATTATTTAAATGTATTAAAGAGAAAGATTTCTATAAAAGTCATGTAAAATTTTCTATTTAAAAAACGGTTTCAAAAATAAAATTTTTCCATACGTGTTTATCTGCTTATTATTTTACACATCGGATATAAAATTCCGCGCGATAAAAATTTATTTAAATATTAATTGCATTTTGTAAGCATTATTATAAATGAATTTTATATTTGTATGTTACAGACAACTAGCTTCGATAACAACAACTCCGCTGTTGCGCATCAGTGCCGGTGAGTGAAAAAAACTTTTATTTAACTTTAAGGTAATGGATTCGTAGAGATTGCAGATGTAGATGTAGATGTAGATTGTAGATTGTAGATAAATCCGTTGCCTTAAAATGGATGAGCTAAGATGGATTAAATTAAATAAATTAAATTAAATAATTAAATTAAATTAATTAAATTTAATTAAATCACTTTAATAAGTTCTTTCGAACTTATGCTTTGCATCCATTGTGAAAATATATTGAAATATTAATTAAAAAAAGAAGAGATCAATAAAAGATTTTTTTGTAAAGATTTTGTCTAATTTGTTAAATAAAGAACACGCATTAACAATTATCAATTTTATCAATTTTTAATGCTAATTTATTCTTATAATACCCACTTATCTTCTAATTGCTCATAGCTCATCCATCGTAGAATTTGTTTGTAGATATTGTTTTTAAACTTTACTTTAACTTAATATAAAGCCAAATGATTAATTAATTAAATAATTTGTAACATGATAAATACACACATTAATTTTATATTTTATTATAAAATATAATTTATAGAAATTTGTAGTAATTTGGCTTTATTTCAGTTAAAATAAAGTTATATTCAATATTTAACGAACGATCGTTAAATCGAACGATCGTTACTAAATGAGCGTAAATATTTCACGCTCTTTTGCCGGTAATTATTCGGCAAAAGAAGGAGTAATTATCTCCTTCTTCGATCTCTGATTAGAGATCGAGAAAGAAAGTGGCCAGGATCAACGAAAGGTAGGTTCAACTGGCCTGAAGAGTACGGTTAGGGTACGCGGTTAGGGCACGCGGTTAGGGCAAGCGGTTAGGGCACGCGGTTAGGGCACGCGGTTAGGGCACGTGATTAAAATATATACATGATTAGGTGAGGTGATGATTAGAGATAGGTTCCTCAAATCTCGAATAATTTTAATTAATCAGGAAGTAGGGTTGTTAAGGCTATTAAGTAAAATCATTAAAATTCTTCTATTAATATTAGGGTTGTTAGGGCTCTTAAGATCATTAGAATTCTGTAATAGTAGGATTGTTAGAGCTATTAAAATTATTAGAATCCTTTAATAATAGGGTTGTTAGGGCTATTAAGTAAGATTCATTCTTTCTTTTAATATTCCAATAATCCTAGGGGTAAATTAAAATTATTTTCATTAAATTGAATTTATTTTTAAAAACGTTGTAAAAATAAATATAACATGTTTTAAAAATAACAATGTTTTAAAAGTGAAATTTAAATTATCAAAATTATCTTCAGAAATATTAAAGAAATTGCATTATTATTAACGTTTAAGAAATCTTAACATGTTATATTTTATTTTAAAACTTAAAAATATATGTGTATTAAATCAAATATAATATTAAATCCAAATGTTTAATGCTATCAATATCAAATTATTATATCGATGTTATTAAATATTTGAATAAATCGAATATTATTATTTGATATTAATAGCATCATAAATTTGTAAATTGTAAATTGTAAATTATAAATAGTTATAATTATATTTTAATTATAATCTAACATTGATATTTAATTGTAAAATACAATACAATTATGACTATAATTATATTATATGAAATTGTATTTACGATTGTAAATTCTTATGTAAATTACACGAAAAATTATCGAAAGTATACGTATAATGATTATATAATAGTAATTCATTAAATTAACATATTTATTTTTATAGTATATATTCTTTAAATATTCATAAAAGAGTAACAATTTAAATTTTCATATCAGAGTCATTAATAAATTCGGAAAATTTTTATATAAAATGTAAAAATTCGATGCTAAATTAATGATTAAATATAAGCGTTATAAAATTCGACGGACGCCTTTCTTATAGAATCGCGAGTCAATTATTATAAATTTAATGATATGCTTTCCGTTAGATTTATCTATTTATGAATTCCATATCGCGCGGAGCTGAATATTCTTAAAATAAATTATTAAATTATGATTGCGAAAATACCGTGTTCTTTCCGTGTTCTTTCCGCATTCTTTTCGCGTTCTTTCCGGGTTCTTTTCGCGTTCTTTCTGGGTTCTTTTCGCGTTCTTTTCGCGTCCTTATAAAAGATTACCGTTTTAGCAAAAGAATTTTATCGCTGTCCCTCTCGTCAGATAATATTTCTAAATATTGCTAATTAAATATAAAGAATTATCGAATACGAGTGTGAAGATTCGATGTGATAAGTCAACGATTAAATATTAGCTTCACAAGATTTAACGATCACCTTCGATATTATAGGATCGCGAGTTAATTATTATGAATTTAATAATTTTTTTTTCAGTTATATTTACGAATTTCGTATCGGAAAATATTCATAAATAAATTAATAAATTACGGTTGCGAAAACACCACGTTCTTTTTGGCGTTCTTAGATGAGATTGTCGTTTTAATAAAAGAGTTACATTGCGTCATCGACTCTCTATCGTCGGTGCCGTCAACATGTCGCGGACGGCGGCATTTCGTTACCGCATTTCCGCGTTGTAGTATTCTCGCGTCGTCGCGTTTTCGCGCTTCCGCGTTGGACTTTTCGTATAAAAATCCCAATTTCCTTATTGTCACGAGTCTCTACTTCCGATGCCAACTAACTGGGATGTTTCGAGTTTGCACACGTTGCTATGCAACGTACACTCTTGCTTCGTGCTTCGTCAAGTGATTCGGCCCGAATTAGTTAGAACTCGATCGATTGCTCGGAATGGTCGTCAATGGGTCCCTTCTCTTTGCTCGTCTACAGCCACACGCACTGCGTGTGTTAACCCTGTCGAGGAGTCGAGTGGATTCCCCTAGGCACGATTTTCGCTCGGTAAAAGGGGTTGCCTCCCCATTTTCTAAATTGCTGAATGTTAGCATTTAAAAAATGTGGGTATCCTCTTCTTTTGCCGTCTACCAGCCTGGTGTAGCCATATCCTGCATTGCGGGAAACTTCGTGTTCCGGGCGAAGCACCTGAAATCGTGCTTAGCGGGTCCAGGTTCGATACGAGATAGGATAATTATGCGCGAAAAAGAGCTGGTGAACTTCATTTTCCTCTATTTCCGTCAATCGTTTCGTCTTCTTACCGGTTTGGGCTTAGTCCTTGCTCGTTGTATCGTTGCAATCCCGACCGGTGACTCGAAGTTGATTCTCGTAATTGAAATGGGATTTTCGTTCGTACCGAAACCGGGAGTGACGTCTAATGTATAGGTATACATATTAAGTATATACATCGCGCGATCAAATATAAAATTTTTAATACAAGTTCTTATACAAAATTATCGTTTTAACAAAAGATTTTTATCGCTGTCCCTCTCGTCAGATAACATTCCTAAATATTGCTAATTAAATATCAAGAATTATCGAATAAGAGTGTGAAGATTCGATGTGATAAGTCAACGATTAAATATTAGCTTCACAAGATTTAACGATCACCTTCGATATTATAGAATCGCGAGTTAATTATTATGAATTTAATAATTTGTTTTTTCAGTTATACTTGTACTTACGAATTTCGTATCGGAAAATATTCATAAATAAATTAATATATTACGGTTGCGAAATCACCGTGTTTTTCCCGCGTTCTTTTCGCATTCTTAGACGAGATTGTCGTTTTAATAAAAGAGTTATCGTTGTTCCTTCCGTTAAATAAACGTTAATAAAAGTTGCGTGACTCGTACTGCCGAGGAGTCGAAACGATTTTCATCATGGAGAATTATTTCTCACCGGTTCTTGTGAGATCCATTCGCGACGTCTAGTTCGGTGCCCCGTTGAAAATTGAGAATTTTTATTGTAAGATTGGAACTAATCCCAGGTTTTCCTGGCAATTTCCGACAGCAATGATTTCGGTAGTCATTCAACGACGAACGCCATACGCTTCTTTAAAGTCGAATTAATTTAAATAATATATATTTAGATGTGAGAGAAAATGCATCTATTTTTTTCTTCTCGTTAAAAATGTTCTGTCATTATTAGGATTGGTATTATTATTGTCTAATGCCAGAAAGATTTAATAGTAGATTAAATATGGATATAGCGTTGTGTCTAAATATCTATTTTTCAAGTAATTTCATATTGTAATAGTTTTTATTAACTGTTTGATAAAAATGATTACGAACGAATATATTTGATTATTAATTACTAATTATTTCTAGGTACTTGGGATATTAATATTAGATTTTAGTTTCTTTTAAGAAACTATTTGCAGGTATTGGACATCCATCGCCATTTTAGAATATTAGTTTTTAGATATATACCATTTTAGATATATGTAAGTATAATAAAATACATGCACAAATTAACGTATCCAAAATATTTTTATAATTTTTATTAATATTATATATTATATATATGCGAAATTATACATGAATGTTACATAAAATGTGCGAATACATAAAAATTTAGAGACGAATCGAATGGGTACCCCTATATCAGCAAGATATTGATTAAAAGACAAAAATTATTAATTTAAACATTATAAGAATAAGAATCTAGAATTAATTATATATTTAAAATTATTTGATTTATTTTATTTTGAACACTATTCGAATTGAAATTTTTCAAATCTTGCTGTTATCGGATTCGATTCGTCTCGCGCGCGCAAACGGTACCCCAAAATTATTGTGTTCGCACATATAATACAAACTCCAATGATGCATGGATTTTATTATTTATAAATATAATCGTTCGTAATCACATTGCTATAAAAAAATAGTTATATCCATTTAATTTTCAATAAAGAAATATATTTCTTAATAATGAAAGAACATGTTTTCTGATGTGCATATCAATTTCGTGAATTGAAGATAATGACGAGGGAATTGTCGTTGATTTATTACTGAAATCATTGCTATTGGGAATAGTCCGGAAGATCCGGGATTCGTTCCCTCTTACAGTGAAGTTCCCGACGTTCAATGGATCACTTAACTTTTCTTCGCAGATTGATCTTGCGAAATCTGATGAGAAACAAGATGTTAATCATTCTCCATTTTTAAGATCACTCCTCTTTTATCGGATATTACCGATATGTCATCCGCGTATCAAATGACGTCGAATTATATTATAAGAATTATGCGCAATCGTATATTTTGAACATTATTTTTTAATTTATTTATTCGTGTCTATTGAGGGCGCTTCGATTATCATATTATAAAAATTAATACATGTCGCAATCGGATATTCCAAATATTATCGATTTATTTTATTCATCGCGTTTTCTCGTGAATTCAAATCGCGATTTATCTTATAAAGATTCGCAAATGACTCGGATAGTGAGAACTATATTGGCAAACATTATAGACATCAAATTGTCTGTCGAAATATCTCCGCATTTACGATAGTAATAACGCGCGCAATAATAATGTCTATCGAGAGCGCTTCGATTATTATATTATAAAAATTAATATAGATATCGCGCAATTGGATATTCCGAATATTATCGATTTATTTATTAGTCGCGTTTTCTCGGGAATTTTAAATCGTGATTTATCTTATAATTTAATCGTTGATTTATACATCGAACCTTTGTTTATCCTTCCACGTCTTTGAATATTATTTTTAATAGTCCGCGCAAAATGCGCTAGTAGTGCGAATATTTTTTTCTACTATTTAAAAGACGATCGATAATTTTATTAATGACTGTTTTAATCGCGATTATTTACAAATTGTGTGATAATTTGAATGATAATAATATATCGCGCACGCGTCTTGATGATTTCGATTATCATCATATTGTAAAAATTTTACATTTTATCTTATTTATCTTATTTTTATCTTATTTTATTATTAACTAATCATACACGAGATAGGATATGTATCATATTTGACGGCGTTCATATAAAATTGCGTGTTAATCGCAAATAAATCGGATAGTGAATTTTAAATTCGCAAATATTACAGACCTCGAATGTCTGTCGAAATATATCTTCGCACTTATATGTGACAGCATAATTATATTGCGCGCGTATCTATTGAGGACTTCGCGATTATAATATTATAAAAATTATACGTATCGAATATTTCGTGTATTACCAATTTATTTATTCGTCGCGTTTTCTCGCGAATTTTAAATCGCGATTTATCTAACTTAATCGCTGACTTACATCGAAACTTTGTCTATCTTTCCACGTCTTTGAATATTGTCTTTTATAATCTGTGCTAGTAGTGCAAATATTTTTTTCTACTATTTAAATAGACGATAATTTTATTGATGATTAATCGCAACTGTTTAAATCATTATATAAATCTTATTAAACTCTACTATTACATTGATAATTTCAGATATAGTTAAATATGTAGTTAGAGTATTAGAGGGACGTTGATAAAATCATTCGTTCCGTTATTCTCTATTAAACGTGGTGATAACGCGATTTTTTAATTATATATTAATTATATATTAAAATTGTAAAGTCTTAAGATTCATTTTATTTCATTTAACTAATCATGCGCGAGATGCAGTATGTATTTTCAATATGTATTTTTTCAATCGCGACATTTATATAAAATAGCGTATTAATCGCAAATAAATCGCAAATAAATTCGCAAACATTACAGACCTTAAATGTCTGTCGAAATATCTTTGCACTTGTGTGTGATAGTAATTATATCGCGCGTGTCTATAGCGGCTCCGATTATATTATAAAAATTATACATATCGCAATCGAATACTCCGAATATTGTCGATTTATTTATTTGTCGCGTCTTCTCGCGAATTGTAAATCGTGATTTATCTTCTAAAAATTCGCAAATAAATCAGACAATAAATTCTATATTCGCAAATATTATAGATCTCAAATATCTCGAAATATCTTCGTATTTGTTTGATAATAATTACGTCGCGCGTTGTCTATCGACGGTTTCAATTTCCGTATTATATAAAATTTATGCGTATTGTAATCGAATATTCCTAATATTATCGATTTATTTATTCATTATTTTTTCTCGCGAATTTTAAATTGTCATTTATCTTGTATTTAAATCATTGATTTACAATCGACTCTTGCTCTATCTTTTCGCGTTTTGAATATTGATAACCTACATAAAATGCGCCAGTAATGCAAATACTTTTCTCTACAATCGAAAAAAACGATCAATAATTTTATTAATGACTCTTTTGATCACGATTATTTACGTTTAAACGTTATTTATATAGAACTAATTTCTATTCTATTATTTATATATTTTGGATACTTTCGTGTAATTCTTTGTAATAAATTAAAATTATTTTTAAAAACTAAATTGAATTTAGTTTTGAAAAAGTTTTAAAAATTATTTTCTAGTCTATAAAATGAAATTTAAATTATCAAAATTATTTTCAAGAAGATTAAACAAATTGTATAATTATAAATATTTAAGATATATTTTAAAAATTAAAATTATATCATATATATGTGTAAATTAATGTATAGCTATAATATTAAGTCCAAATATTAATGCTATTAATATCAAATTATTTATGTTATTAAACATTTGAATAAATCGAGTACATATATTTGATATTGATAACATCATAAATTGCATTTTGTAAATTGTAAATAGTTATAATTGTATATTAATTATAATCTAATATTGATATTTTTAATTATTGACATAGTTTTGTATAAAATACAATTATAACTATAATTATATTACATGAAGTTGTATTTACGATTGTAAATTACGTGAATACATTCTTATGTAAATTACACGAAAATTTACCGAAAGTATGCGTATAACGATTATATAATATATAATATTAATGTAAAAATTCGATGCTAAATTAATGATCGAATATAAGCTTTACAAAATTTGACGAACGCCTTCCTTATAGAATCGCGAGTCAATTATTATAAATTTAATGATATGCTTTCCGTTAGATTTATTTATTTATAAATTCCATATCGCGCGGAACTGAATACTCGTATTCATAAAATAAATGAATAAATTATGATTGCGAAAATATCGTGCTTTTTCCGCGTTCTTTTCACGTTTTTTTCGCGTTGTTTCAGCGGTTCTTATACAAAATTATTGTTTCAACAAAAGAATTTTATCGCTGTCCCTCTCGTTAAATAATATTCCTAAATATTGCTAATTAAATATAAAAAAAATATCGAATAAGAGTGTGAAGATTCGATAAGTCAACGATTAAATATTAGCTTTACAAAATTTATCGTGATCACCTTCGCTATTAAAGAATCGCGAGTTAATTATTATGAATTTAATCATTTATTTCTTCAGTTATATTTGTATTTACGAATTTCGTATCATAAAATATTCATAAATAAATTAATAAATTACGGTTGCAAAAACACGGTGTTTTTCCCGCGTTCTTTTCGCATTCTTAGACGAAACTGTAGTTGTTCCTTTCGTTAAATAAACGTTAATGAGTTGCGTGGCTCGTACCACCGAGGAGTCGAAACGATTTTCATCATGGAGAATTATTTCTCATCGGCTCTTGTGAGATCCATTCGCGACGTCTAGTTCGGTGCTCTGTTGAAAATTGGGAATTTTTATCGTAAGATCCCACATGTGACACGCGCATTTAATGCGTTAACGCATATTGCGTCGTCGACTTTCCATCGTCGGTGCCATCAATGTGTCGCGGACGGTGGCGTTTTGTTACCGCGTTTTCGCGTTGTAGTATTCTCGCGTCGTCGCGTTTTCGTGCATCCGCGTTTGACTTTTAAAACGTATAAAAATCCCAATTTCATTATTGTCACGAGTCTCTACTTCCGATGCCAACTAACTGGGATGTTTCGAGTTTGCACACGTTGTTATGCAACGTACTCGCGCTTCGTGCTTCGTCAAGTGATTCGGCCCGAATTGATTAGAACTCGATCGATTGCTCGGAATGGTCGTCAATGGGTCCCTTCTCTTTGCTCGTCTACAGCCACACGCACTGCGTGTGTTAACCCTGTCGAGGAGTCGAGTGGATTCCCCTAGGCACGATTTTCGCTCGGTAAAAGGGGTTGCCTCCCCATTTTCTAAATTGCTAAATGTTAGCATTTAAAAAATGTGGGTATCCTCTTCTTTTGCCGTCTACTAGCCTGGTGTAGCATATAGCAACCGCGGGAGGCATAATATGTCCGGGCGGAGCACCTGAAATCGTGCTTAGCGGGTCCAGGTTCGATACGAGATAGGATAATTATGCGCAAAAAAGAGTTGGTGAACTTCATTTTCCTCTATTTCCGTCAATCGTTTCGTCTTCTTTCCGGTTCGGGCCTAGTCCTTGCTCGTTGTATCGTTGCATTCCCGACCGGTTGGCTCGAAGCTGATTCTGGTAAGAGAAATGGGATTTTCGCTCGTACCGAAACCGGGAGTGCCGTCTAATGTATAGGTATACATATTAAGTATATACATCGCGCAATCAAATATAAAAATTATATGTATCGTGATCAAATATTCCGCATATTATCAACTTATTTATTCGTCGTGTTTTCTCGTGAATTCAAATCGTGATTTATCTTATAAAGATTCGCAAATGACTCGGATAGTGAGTACTATATTCGTAAACATTACAGACATCAAATTGTCTGTCGAAATATCTTCGCATTTATGTGATAATAATTATATCGCGCGCGATAATAATGTCTATTGAAGGCGCTTTGATTATTATATTATAAAAGATATACATATAGCAATCGGATATTCCGAGTATTATCGATTTATTTAGTCGTTGCGTTTTCTCGGGAATTTTAAATCGCGATTTATCTTATAATTTAATATTATCTTAATTTAATCGTTGACTTGTACGTCGAAGCTTTGTCTATCTTTCCACGTGTTTGAATATTGCCTTTAAACTATAGTCTGCGCTAATAGTGTAAATATTTTTTTCTACTATTTAAAAAGACGATAATTTTATTAATGATTAATCGCGATTGTTTAAATCATTATTTAAATCTTATTAAACTCTACTAATACATCGACAGTTAGAGATATAGTTAGATAGTTAAATTATTAGAGAGGGACTTTGATAAAATCATTCCGTTATTCTCTATTAAACGTGGCAAACAACGCGATTTTTTAATTATATGTTAATTACATTTAAAATTGTAAAGTCTTAAGATTCATTTTATTTCATTTAACTAATCATGCGCGAGATGCAATATTTATTTTCAACATGTATTTCTTCAATCGCGACATTTATATAAAATAGACATTTATATTAATCGCAAATAAATTCGCAAATATTACCTTAAATGTCTGTTGAAATGTCTTCGCACTTGTGTGTGATAGTAATTATATCGCGCGTGTCTATTAGGGCTTCGATTATGTTATAAAAATTATATATACCGCAATCAAATATTCCGAATATTGTCGATTTATTTATTTGTCACGTCTTCTCGGAAATTGTAAATCGCGATATATCTTCTAAAAATTCGCAAATATATCAGACAATAAATTCTATATCCGCAAATATTATAGATCTCAAATGTCTCGAAATATCTTCGCATTTGTTTGATAATAATTATGTCGCGCGATGTCTATTGACGGTTTCGATTATCATATTACAAAAATTATGCATATCGTAATCGAATATTTCTAATATTATCAATTTATTTATTCGTTATCGTATTTATCCGTTTTCTCGCGAATTTTAAATCGTTATTGATCTTGCATTTTAATGTATTTTGACTTACATTGAAGCTTGATCTATTTTTTCGCGTTTTGAATAAAATTCTATTATGTCGATTAATAATAATAAATATCGCGTAATTCATCATCGCTAATCAGTCTTGTTTGTAGAACTTCTTAATAAATTTTATAGTATACGTATATTTTAAATATTTTCGTGTAATTCTTTGTAATAAATTAAAATTATTTTAAAAAAATTAAATTGAATTTATTTTTAAAAATATTTTAAAAATGAAAATTAAATTATCAAAATTATTTTCAAGAAGATTAAACAAATTGCATATTGTAAATGTTCAAGAACATGTTATATTTTATTTTAAAAATTAAAAATTAAATATATAATTTACACATATATGTGATATATAATATTAGTCCAAATGTTAATGCTATCAATATCAAATCATTTATGTTATTAAACATTTGAATAAAACGAATCCATTTATTTGATATTGATAACATCATAAATTCTATTTTGTAAATTGTAATTTGTAAGTAGTAAATTGTGTTTTGTAAATTGTAAATAGTTATAATTGTATATTAATTATAATTTAATATTGATATTTTTAATTATTAACATAATTGTGTATAAAATACAATTATAACTATAATTATATTATATGAAATTGTATTTAGAATTGTCAATTATATCAATGCATTCTTATGTAAATTACAGGAAAAATGGTCGAAAGTATACGTATAATGATTATATAATAGTAATTTGTTAAATTAACATATTTCTTTCTATAGTACATATTTTTGAAATATTCATAAAAAAATAACTATATATATATTCATATCAAAGAATCATTAATAAATTCGGAAAATTTTGTATATGAAATGTAAAAATTCGATGCTAAATTAATGATTAAATATAAGCTTTATAAAATATGACGAACGTCTTCGTTATAGAATCGTGAGTCAATTATTATGAATTTAATGATATACTTTTCGTTAGATTTATCTATTTATGAATTCCATATCGCGCGGAACTGAATACTCGTATTCGTAAAATAAATGAATAAATTATGATTACGAAAATATCGTGCTTTTTCCGCGTTCTTTTCACGTTGTTTTCGCGTTCTTATACAAAATTATTGTTTTAACAAAAGAATTTTATCCCTCTCGTTAGATAATATTCCTAAATATTGCTAATTAAATATAAAGAAATATCGAATAAGTGAAGATTCGATGTTATAAGTCAACGATTAAATATTAGCTTTACAGAATTTAACGATCACCTTCGATATTATAAAATCGCGAGTTAATTATTATGAATTTAATAATTTGTATTTTCAATTATATTTGTATTTACGAATTTCGTATCGGAAAATATTTATAAATAAATTAATAAATTACGGTTGCGAAAATACCGTATTTTTCCCTCGTTCTTTTCGCGCTCTTAGACGAGATTGTCGTTGTAATAAAAAAAAGTCTTATCGTTGTTCTTTTCGTTAGGTAAACGTTAATGAAAGTTGCGTGGCTCGTACCGCCGAGGAGTCGAAACGATTTTCATCATGGAGAATTATTTCTTATCAGTTTTTGTAAGATCCATTCGCGACGTCTAGTTCGGTGCCCCGTTGAAAATTGGGAATTTTTATTGTAAGAATGGAATTAATCCCAGGTTTTCCTGGCAATTTCTGACAGCAATGGTTTCGGTAGTCATTCAACGACGAACGCCATACGCTTCTTTAAAGTCGAATTAATTTAAATAATATATATTTAGATGTGAGAGAAATGCATCTATTTTTTTCTTTTCGTTAAAAATGTTCTGTCATTATTAGGATTGGTATTATTATTGTTTAATGCCAGAAAGATTTAATAGTAGATTAAATATGGATATAGCGTTGTGTATAAATATCTATTTTTCAAGTAATTTCATATTGTAATTAGTTTTTATTAACTGTTTGATAAAAATGATTACGAACGATTATATTTTATTAATTATTAATTAATTATTTCTAGGTACTGGGGACATTAATATTAGTTTTTAGTTTCTTTTAAGAAACTATTTGCAGGTATTGGACATCCATCGCCATTTTAGAATATTAGTTTTTAGATACATATATCATTATATATATATGTAAAATAAAATACATGAACAAATTAACGTATCCAAAATATTTTTATAATTTTTGTTAATATGATATATTATATATACGCGAAATTATACATGAATGTTACATAAAATGTGCGAATACTTACAAATTTAGAGACGAATCGAATGGGTACCCTTATATCAGTAAGATATTGATTAAGAGAAAAAAAAATTATTAATTTAAACGTTACAAGAATAAGAATCTAGATAAGTAATCTAGAATTAATTATATATTTAAAATTATTTCATTTATTTTATTTTGAACACTATTCGAATTGAAATTTTTAAAATCTTGCTGTTATTGGATTCGATTCGTCTCGCGCGCGCAGACGGTACCCCAAATTATGTGTTCGCACATTTAACACAAACTCCAATAATGCATGTATTTTATTATTTATAAATATAATCGTTCGTAATCACATTTTAATAACAAAGGTTATATCCATTTAATTTTCAATAAAAAAATATATTTCTTAGTAATGGAAGAACATGTTTTCTGACGTGAATATCAATTTTGTGGATTGAACATAATGACGAGGGATAATTGTCTTTGATTTAATACTGAAATCATTGCTATCGGGAATAGTTTCGGAAGATCCAGGATTCGTTCCCTCCTACGATGGAATTCCCGACGTTCAATGGATCACTTAACTTTTCTTCGTATACGTATTTCTACGTATGGGCACACATACATACACATATTGGTAAGTAATTTATAAAAATTATTTTTATAAAAATTATTATTTATCATATTATATATTATTTTCAAATTAATGATTGTTATACTCTGGTGCTACCGGCATTTCGTGCACATAGCACGGAACAAAACCAGAAATTGTGCACATTATATATTACCCTCTGAGAACATTCATGGACTATGGCTTTGTAGTTCATGTCCACGTTTTCAATGTCCATAGAGGGAATATCGCTTTCAGGGATCACCTAAAAACAGGCCATGACATCTCTCAGTTTTCTCTCTGGCTGATTGATTGATGAGATTAATTATATCATGCATCGATCAAAAATTGTCAAACTGAAGTGATAAATACAATATTTTTTTAGAAATAAAAATATTGACAAACTTGACGAAACAATTCTAATCATTTGCACTTATATATTTGCACTTTTCGGAAATAGTAACAGAAAATGATTGGTCAGAGGCCACAATGTTAGTGAATTACGATTACTCAGTTGGTCCAATCTAGAAACATTATATCGATCCAATTGTCTAGACTGCGATGTATCCGTTGTTCGAAATCAAACGAACTTTATATCCGAAGTACGATAAAGGAATCTTTACGTACTATGCGTATTCTAAAATTTTTGTAAGCATACGAGATACGATAGTGCACGATAAATATGGAGATGTGGGAAAAAATTATCATAGAATGGGTAATAATTTCGAGTATATCATGTGGTTGATAAATTATGATTAACGCACAATATATCATCTTCATTATGTATGAAATCTTGCTGTAAAAACTTTTATTAATTTTTATCATTCGATCAATTTTCTATATCTTTTACTTCCATTTTTGCAACTTTTTAAATTATTAAATTAAGCAAATTATAATTTTTTTATTTCCTGTTATCTATTTATCTATCTACCTACCTATAACTTTATTTGTTTTGTGTTTTTTATCTATTAACATTTATGTTGTTGATATAAATTAAGATGCTTCACAATTTTATCTAAAATTTGAAACATTCTTTAAAAATAAACCCTTTGACTAAATATTTATATTAAATTAAATTTTATTTTATTTATTTTAATTAAATTTAATTTTACAGATTGATTGTTTACAAGTACAAAAAGAATCAATAAAAAATATAACAGAATTAGAAAATGGAGAATTCTATGTCAATTTCCTAAAATTAATGTAAGTATGTAATTCAATGTTACAATACATATGGATATAATTTATATGTAATTTATCATTTAATTTATTGTGTTATAGAAACTGGAAAACTTGTGAAAACAATCAAGAAAATATTATCAAATTTTTAGAAGGTAAACATACATATGTTTGTATATATTTTATATTTTTTACATTGCCTAATTTTCTAAGTGTATGATTTTATATTTCTATAGTTAAAAATTTCATAAATTGGAAAATTAGCAACAAACATAGATATAACTATTTATAACTTTAGGAAATAACATTTTTTATATCAATTTTTACAGCTGAATATCCTAGTTTTAAAATCAACAAAGATGATAGCACAGAACATTTATATATTGCATCTTTATTATTGATACATGCATGTCGAAAGCTATCTGCATTAGGTTATTCTCTACAGTACAATATGTGTAATAATTTGAAACATGAATCACAAATTAAAATTAAAACCTTTATAGAAAGTGTTCTACCTTTGGAAAGAGAGATTACCAAAGAAACTATAAGAGAAATTATTATGGAGATTAAAGATACAACAATCGCAAATAGTAGAACACCACCTGTTGGAAAATTTTCTCCTATCACTTGTTCTACACGTAGCAAAAAAATTATGACCGACCGAATGCGAGAATTGAGAAGTTTAAAACGTAGTTTAGAAGAAGAAGAATCTGTTAATGCACACTTACGGAATGAAATAATGATTCAGAATAAAAAAATACAGAAGTTACAGAACCAACTTGAGGAAAAATCAGTGCAAGTAAAGGTATTACGAGAAGAAAGAATGAGATCAAGTACACCTCAACCTTCACAGGAAAAGGAAGATGATTCACAAGAGAATTATTATAAACAGTACATTAATGATTTGGAAAGCCAACTAGATAAACAGCAAGATGAAATTACTAAAATAGAAACAGATAAAGATACTTTATCGAAAGAACTATCTTGTATGAAAAGAACACATAAATGTTACATGGAGGAATTTACAAATCATGAGCAATCTATAAAATCCTTATCAAAGAAAATTGAAGTGAAGGACAGAGAATTGGTAGAACTTAGAATACAAAATGAAGAATTGCGCACACGCATGAAAGAATTGGACAAAAATTTTGGTACAGAACAAAGTTTTGAAGTTGAAGATTTAGCACTTCCTTTAAGGATATCATTCAATACCAGTGAAGCTCTAAGTTCTGTAGTTGACATACAACTCCAAGAAGCTAAAGAAGAATGTGCTATATTACAGGCTCAGAATGATACTTTAAATGGAAAATTAGGTACTCTTACAAAAGATTATAATACTATAATGGAGTCAAATAGAGATTTACAGAAAAAAGTGGAAATATTGGATCAAATACAAGTAGAATTAAATAATGTACAAAAAAAATTAGAAATATCAAATACAGATATTGTGAATTTGCAAACAGAGAAAACATCTCTCATTGCACAAAATGAAGATTTAAAAAGCTCAATTTTATCTAAAGAAACAGAATTGTCTAAAATGGAACAGTCAAATATTGCATTAAATACAGAATTGATTAATTTAAAAACAAACATGACGAATTTGAATAAATTGCTTGAAGAAGAAAAGACTAATTCTTCAAATTTAAACACTGATTTAATACAAATAAAATCAGAGATAACACAACATCTTGCACATATTCATAAACTTATTGATGAAAGAGACTTAATTAAATCTTCTATTGAAAACTGCAATAAAAGTTTAAAAGATATTTTACATTCTAATAATCAAGTTATGCAAGTAGAAACTAACAATTTAGATAACTTGACTCTTAATGATCTTATAAATTACATTGATGCACTGTTACATAATTGCCATACAACGTGCGTTTCATATAAATATGATATCGAGAAACTAAAATCGACAATAGATGAATTAAATACAAATTTGTCTAAACAACAACTAATTATTACAACTTTGGAAGAAAAAGAAAAGCAAAATCTTATAGAATTAGCTAATATTGAGGAAAACAATAAGCAAAAAGATATATTGTTAAATGAACAGAAAGAAATTATTTATAAATACTCGCAGGAAATTGAAGTTTTAAAAAAAATTAGAGATGAGAAACTTGTTTTAGAATTGAATCTACATGAGCTAAGAAATAATTTAATCAATCGAGAACTACAATTAAATTCTCTTACGACACAGTTAAAAGACATTTTTCAGAATGTAAAGAAAGATTTAAAATTAATAAAAAAAGAAACTCGACAAAGTTTTACTGAATATCAAGAAAACGTTGAATTAAACTTTAAAAAATTACAATGTAACTATCAGGAAATGCAATACAACTTTAACAAAACACAAGGAGAAAAAGAGAAGTTAGAATATAATCTCAATCGCAATAAGGACGAATTATCAAATATTCAAATAGTGAATGCAAGATTGCAACAAAATTTATTAGAAAGTAAAAAAACAATAAGTAATTTGGAAGAAAAGAGAAGAATTCTCTGTAACGAATTAAATGAATCTAAACAAATTGTGCAAGACTTAAAAAGAAAAAATCAAGCATTAGAAGAACGATATAAAACAATGGAAACTGAAGCAAATGACAACTTGGAAAGTCTGAAATCAGAAAATGCTAAAATATCATTCGAGTTCAAAAATGCTACCGATAAGCTCAGTTTATTACAACAAGAAATGAATGATACAATTACACAAATGAAATTGAAAGAAGCACAAATTCATGAATTACTTTTGGATGTCTCCTCTTTAAAAACAGAGAAGGAAAATTTGATGTACTCACATGAAGAAATGCTTAAAACAAAGAATAAAGAGATAGAAATGAAAGAAGAAGCATTACTGACGTCCCAAGCCAAAATGGTAAAGCTAACAAATGAAGCAAATGCTATGGAAAAGAAAATGAAAGAAATAATTATTAATCTTCAAGAAGTAAGATCTAGTCAGGATGCTGTTTTAGGAACTCAGGAAACAGCTCTGAAAGAAAAGTGTCTTTATATAGAAGAACTTCAGGAGCAGTTTGATAACTCCAAGGAAATGTTGAATAAAGAACTCGAAAATGCAAAATTATCATTGTGCGAATACCAAATCAAATTATTGACTCTAGAAAATCAGATTAACGATCAAAACAAGACTACAGCAAAATTGCAAGAGACGCTAAGAGAAGTGAATACAGAGCTTGAAACAAATAGGGAACTCTACAAGCAAATAGATGCAAGTCAAGTAGAAATTGTAAAATTGTGTCAAGAATTGGAACATCCAACCAAGAACTTGAATTCTACAATTATGGAAACATGCTCGGATTTTGATTTTCTCGATCAGGATTTATATCATGTACCTCAGAATAAATACACATATACAGATCATAAAATTGTAAATATCTCGAATATTATTAAGATGACTCTTAGTGAATTATATAAATCTCAGAAAGTTATCTCGCATTTGTCGTCCACAAATGCTGAATTAAATAAAACCTTAACAGAGCAAAAAATACTTATAGAAAACAATGTAAAAGACAAAGAAGAAGTCCACAGTTTAAAAAATAAAGTACGAGAATTGGAAATAATAGCGCAGAAACGGAATAGTTATATTAAAAATCTCATAAAAAATAAGGAATCTTTAAAAGATTTTTTGCAAAAAATAATTATTTCACAGAACGATTTATATATTGTTTTAACATCATCCAAGCAAAGGTGGAATGAAATATTGACAAAGTTTCAACATATTTTTCATATCGAGAGCTTTATTTGCGACGAATTCAAACAATTGCAATTTAAAAAGACAAGTCTCGAAAATACGTTGTCGAAATATCAAATCGCCTATTTAGAAAACATTACATCTGTATTCGATATTTTATGGAAGAAATTTTTATGGACAGAGCAACAATTACATGATACTTACTTATGTTCAATACATGAAAAGGAATGTCTCGATGCATTGACAAGTGTAAAAGAAGATCTATTTGCCGACGAGAAAATGATAATTGATATAGCGGTGGAAAAGCATCAAACATTGCAAACCAATGTATTGAAGTATGATGAAGAAATAGACTCTTTCACAGCTTTGGCCATTTTTTATGAAAATAGTTTAAAATCTGGCGAAATCAAGAATCAAGCGGAAGTAGAAAAGAAACTACAAAATCAAATTAATCAACTGACAAACGAAAAAAGGGATCTAAAAAATAAAGTGGATGCTACGCGTTTGAGAAATGTGAAATTAGAGAAGAATATCGACGATCTTAGAATGGAGATAAAGAAGCTAAAATCAGCGTCAATGGAAGTTAACTTGGTAGAAGTGCAATCTCTGAAGGATGAATTGAGATGTTTAAAAGAACGAAATCAACAGTTATGTGAAGAAAAGGACGCATCAAGCAAAATTGCAAAGCAAGAATTTGAAAATCGAATAAAAAAAGAAGTTCATGCTACATACGAACAGAAATTGGAAGATATGAAACAAAACATGGTAAATACAATTATATCCATATATCTATATCTGTGAAATTTTTCACAAAAATTCTAATACATGTTTACAGTACTAATGTTAAATTTATTTTAGAAAATAGCCTACAATGAGCAAATAATGAAGTTGAAGAATGATAATGAAAAGATCATACAGGAAAAATTACAGATTCAAATGAAGATGATGTGTCAGAAACAAAGAGAAGAACTCAATAGATACAAAGCACACGTTGGCGATCTGAGCTCGCAACTTTGGAGTGTGGGAGAAAAACTCTTAATTGAACAACAACAGAAGCAAGATGCATTACAACGTGTGGAAAAATTAGAAACCAAACTGAAGGAAGTTGAAGCAAACCAACCAATAACTACAATTTCGCGCAAAACTTGCAAGTATGCATTCAAATTAGAATATTTTATTAAAATATATTTTTTATAAAAAATTCTAACAATGATTAATTCTAATCTATTGTAGAATAGAGAAACAAGAGGTATCACCTAAAAATGTAAAAACAACTACATCACAAAAAATAACAACACTAATAACAGAAGAAACATTTGAAAGAAGGCATAGTCTTAGAAGCATGCAAGCAATGGGAAATGTATTTAAAACGGAGGATGAGGA
Source organism: Camponotus vicinus (assembly GCF_025532165.1). Classification (NCBI taxonomy): domain Eukaryota; kingdom Metazoa; phylum Arthropoda; class Insecta; order Hymenoptera; family Formicidae; genus Camponotus; species Camponotus vicinus. Next base: position 10,511,873 of record NW_028141980.1, read on the forward strand.
AGAAATTTTTGATAATGTTTATCTAGGTATGGTTTACACACATATTACAAATGTAAATATGTTAGTTAAATTTAAATTTACTTTTTCACGATATCTAAATCAATTTTTTTTTCAGCTGATATAAAGAGAGGTAACTGTTTACCTATTGCAGATGTGAATCGTTTGTCTGTATTACAAATGAGAAACTCTCTCTGCAAGCCTCATTTAAAATCATCTTATCCAGCAGAAATGCAATTTCTTCCTTCAACGTTGACTGAAGAAGAGATTAAAGTAAATTGCTTCTTAATGTGTAATTATGCTATATCTTTATCATATCTATGCATTGAATGTTTTGTTAATTTTCACTTTAATGTTTTACATGTTCTCATTATATATACATCTATTTTTGCTTTTTTTATAGATGGGTTCTCCAGTAGAAGATAATTTTAATGATAGTCTTAGCCAAAGTCTTCTTCCCGAGCAAAAAGCAAAAAAAAGAGATAAATCTCAGGTAAAAATCAAACGTGTTATTAAAATTTCTATCATGTTATATAACAGTCCCTTGTTCAATCTTTGTAATAATTGTTGTGTTCGTCATAGATATCGTACAAAAAACCTGGTCCTCCAACTCCAAGTAAAAATGGAGGAAGGTTATCATTGCAGGTACACATTTCCATATATATGTTGTCATTATCTTCCATATTGTGCATTCAAAAATCCAATAAAAGAAATTTCTGAAATTTTTTATAATACTTTCATTATACACACAATCTATTATTATTATTAAAAACCCTTTTAATAATTTGCAACAGGGTAACGAATTAAGAAGCCCAAGTTCACGTATATTGAGAGAGCGAAATATAGATAAAAGAACGACAACCACTCCTCATTCATTGAAAAACATTTTCTCCAAACGACAAGATGAAGTGAGTACAAAGAAATATAAATAATTTTGTATTGAGTTATTAAGTTTATATTTATTAAATGTATTTTTTAACAGAATGTATCTAGCACGCCCAAACGCAGACTCAGTAATCTTTTTCGTAAATCTCGATTACCATAGGACTGATCAGAATGCCGAATAGATAAGCAAAGATATACATAGATGATCATACGAATTATGTACAAAGAATAAGTTAAAACATAAGACCGGAATTCCTTCATAATTAGTCATGCAGAGTATTTTAATATGTATATTATAGATGTATAGAAAAAATAAGGACTCTTATATATTATAATTTTACTTACTTTACTGTAAATTTACTTTTACTGTTATTATATTTATTATAATTTTACTCTGCAACCATTCTCTTATTCTTTCTTATAATACTAAATGTCATTCTGTGTTAGATGATGAACAAAATTATTTTAATCTTCTATAAATAACATGTAATGTATAAATAACATATACGTAATAAATAGCATGTGGCGCACAAATAATTTAACATTTTATAAATTTATTTGAACGTACAAAGCATTATTGTAAACTATGTAAAAAAAATCAGTTAAAATTTTTCCATTTAATCTATGTGAAAAAAGGTTCAAGAACCTTTTATAATGGGATTATTTCTGATTTGCCGAATCCATCGCTTTTACAATTATGTCAAACATATAATTGTTAACATGTTTTACTAGATAAGGAAGGGGAAAGGAAGAGGATTGGGGCAGGCAAGTACCTTGTCGACCTCAGCCACACGCCGCCCCTTATATTCGTTTATTTAGAAATAAGATTACTAAATAGTCGAAATAAAAAGATTTAAAAAATTGTTCTAAAGCAATCATTTTTACATAAGAATGAAATACATATATTGCATGTTATTTTTGTCTAATATGTAATGAAATAAACCCAAACTCATAGAAAATTGAAAAATTTCGTTTATATATAATAACGCTGATCTCTATTATAATAATTTGTCAATATCTGCTCTCTGGAAACTTTCCTGTGCCATGTTTTATGAATACATATCACAATACATTTGTCTAAATCCAGAAACGCTTTTATGGCATACATATACATTGTATATTGGAATATATATATATATATATATATATATATATATATATATATATATATATATATATATATATACTATATTATTTGTAACATAATGAATATATAATGAAAAAGTTAATTTCACAAAAGTCAAATTTCACATGTTAAAAAATTTTTCTTATAGATAATAACATTAATATTTACTTTGAAATACATTTATATGTAACATATAATAAATTCAATCTGACAGAAAAACTAAATTTTGTTAATCATATATGATCATATGCTATTATATAAAAATGTATTCACTTTGAAATACATTTATGTAACGTATAATAAAATAAATTCAATTTGACAGGAAAACTAAATTTTGTTTATATATGATCATAAGCTATTATATAAAAATGTATTCACTTTGAAATACATTTATGTAACGTATAATAAAATAAATTCAATTTGACAGGAAAACTAAATTTTGTTTATATATGATCATATGTTATTATATAATGTATTCACTTTGAAATACATTTATATGTAACGTATAGTAAAATAAATTCAATCTGACAGAAAAACTAAATTTTGTTTATATATGATCATATGTTATTATATAATAATGTATTCACTTTGAAATACATTAATATTTACTTTGAAATACATTTATATGTAACATATAATAAATTCAATCTGATAGAAAAACCAAATTTTGTTTATTATATATGATCGTATGCTATTATATAAAAATGTATTCACTTTGAAATACATTAATATTTACTTTGAAATACATTTATATGTAACATATAATAAATTCAATCTGACAGAAAAACTAAATTGTGTTTATATATGATCATATGTTATTATATAATAATGTATTCACTTTGAAATACATTAATATTTACTTTGAAATACATTTATATGTAACATATAATAAATTCAATCTGATAGAAAAACCAAATTTTGTTTATTATATATGATCATATGCTATTATATAATAATGTATTTACTTTGAAATACATTAATATTTACTTTGAAATACATTTATATGTAACATATAATAAATTTAATCTGAAACTAGAGAAGAACTAAATTTTGTTTATATACGATTATATGTTATTATATAATAATGTATTCACTTTGAAATACATTTATATGTAACGTATAGCAAAATAAATTCAATCTGACAGAAAAACTAAATTTTGTTTATATATGATCACATAATAGTATAAAATAATGTATTAATATTCGCTTTTTGAAAGCTTTTCTATGTCATCCATATAGTTAAGTATGTCTTTATAATTCTCTCAAATGACATACCTGAACACATATCACAATCCAGTTGTCTAAATTTAAGAAGTAAAGCTTTTATGGACTATGTTTTCTTACTCAGAATCAGATTCCTGTAACAATGTTATTTTAAATTTATATATAATTAACATAACACACATAATGTAATTTACGACAGTTTAAAATTGCAATATTACATAAATTATTTACCATATATTGCCCCTCGACATATCTGCCCGAGTTCCTAGAAGTTCTTCGCAACTCCCTATGCTCCACATGCTCTTGATTTCTTCGTCTATACAAAATTATGTTTTATTTATTGTATAATTTCACAATAGATAATATATAATAGAATGAACTTGTTCTTTCCATACTTACGGTCGTGACGATTGTGTTTGCAATGCTTTAAATCTGCTATCGAGATCTTGCAAAGGACTCGTCGCTGTATCCTCTACGATTGCAGAAGGAGATGTTTGCATTTGTACAGTGTCATTATTCTCATAGAAAGTGTTTGTTCTAGGTCCACGTGTTATCACTACTTTATTAACTGGCAATCTGAAATAAAATTATATTAATACTTATTAGGTGCATTTAAACATAATCAATATTTTAATTAGTATATATTATATATTGCTATTTTTTATATATCTAATTTACAAAATAATATTAAATAAAAAAGGATAAATTACTCACTGATTCTTCCGCGAACGCTTTTTTTTTTGCTTGCTGAAATGTGAAAACGTCCATTTTCAGGTGAGAGTACAATTATTGCTATAGAAATTTATGATCTGATTAAAGAGATAAAGGGACAAAAATGTCTTAAAAGATTATTACATATATATATGTATAATCAATTTGCACAAGCCGGTATTCAAATTTATCCACATATGCACCTATACCTTTTAAATTATTATATCATTCTTTAGATGAGAATAAAATGTTAAAATCGATATAATAATATCAAATGTAAAGATGAATAACGATATACACATTACTGTGAAGAGTGATGGGTATAGAGAACGGCGTGTCATGGAAAGGAAAATGTTAGCATTATTAATTTTAGGAAATATGAAAAACAAAATCATTAATCTTCTTATATTTTTTATATTATATTCATGATTGATAAAAAAAGTTTGTGTATCGCGCTTTTCTGATAATTTTTAGTGATAAAATATTTTTATAATTTTTTCTGATAAAATAGGATTTAGAGGAGCGCTAGGAGTAGAAGGTCTTATTTCAAGTAATCCCACATATTTATTCACATATCTATCACCAATTTATATTATTAATATATAAAGAGAATACAAAGTTTTAAGCTTATTTGAGTTTAATCACTCGATAATATACACACATCGTTCTCTATGCACGATCTTTTTCATTTGTTTCAAAAATATGATCCAACATTATATATCCCTTAGTAATTTCTTATTCTAGTTTGAATTGATTTGTTATTAAAAAAGAGGCACCAAGTATAGTAAATTACATTAAGAATATCTTGTACAATTTTTGCCCCTTACATATACATTTTTAGAAATACATTTGAAAGATATTTCTTTAAAAATATATTCTTTAACTTTTATAATGATTGAATCACTTGTAACAAGCGATTAAAATTACTACTCATGCAAACACAGCACAGATACAATTTCTGCACTATATTTATATATGTATATATAAATGTTTAAAAAGTGATATTTATAAATTAAGCACATGCATGCAGTTTTACTGCAAAAAGTGAGATCGCAGGTATCTTTCTTGAAAGAAGAGTGTAAATTATAGTATTTAATCATATATGTAGTGTTACTTAAATTTTAAATATTCAAAAACTGTAAAATTACAATAATTTAATCGTATTTTAATGCATATCAAAGTGGTTAATTAAGTTTAACCACATGCTCGACTTATTGTGTTAGATCCTAGTTAATTTTTCCATAAATTCATTTTACAGCATCATAATATATCTTAATATAATATTAAAATTATATCATAAATAAATCATAAGTAATGAAAAGTATTAATAAAGCATTAATGAAAAATGGCAGTAAAATGAAAAAATTATTAGTATAAAACTACTACCATTCTACTTCTACAGATCTACATTTTGCAAGCAACATTAACATCTCATAGCAATAGTAAGAGAAGAAACACATTCATATGTGCAGAAACTGTATCTGCGTTTCTAGTTTTACAAATGGTACGTATTATCTATGTAGCATAGTTTACACACATTGCAAAAGCAAGTAAAGACAAGCATTTAGTTTTTATAATGCGATGATAATCGAACGCAATTAAGTATCAGTCATTGCTGATTTTTCTTTGTGTTATCGAGTTATATGTAACAGTTACTTGCAATTACAGTTGAATTTGTACTAATGATAAATTTGACAGAATAAAATAATTATATATATCATATTCTATTCGGGTACACCTAACTCACCCTGCAAACTCATGATCAGAACCTTCATCAGGTTCATCAGCTTCCTCTTCCTCTGCAAAAGAAATAAAATCATTTAAATGGTAAATGAGTTTGATGACTTGAAATTAATACTTAAATTTTAATAAATTTTTAATTATAAATGCATTCACATGCTTCTATAGTTATTAATGTTTATTTTCACATTATTAATGTTTGAGTTAAAATCTGAATCTATAACGTCTATCAAAATAATTTTAGTTTAACAAGAAAAAAATAAAAAAATTAATATACATTTATATAGTTTTAAAATTACAATAAATTTGCCAATTAATCATTTCTTTATTTAATTCTGAAAAATAAACAATTGCATTCAAACATTTATATATTAAGAATATTTTCCATCAAGATAATCATAGTGAAACCATCTCTTACCAGCCAAGTGATCCTTCTTGCGCCTCGTGTAAGCTCGTTTACTGGTCACTGGAACTTGATCAGTTTCGCCATGTAGTAAACTATTTCTGTATAAGAGTAAAGGCTGCCAATCTTCTCCCCGTGAAGACGGCATTCCAGCTTGTAATCGTCTATCCAGAAAATTGAGTCTGCAATAACATAATAAATATGAAGAAATATTTTAAAAAAAGTATTACACATTCAATTTCAAGTAATAAATACTTACACAACACGTTTATCCAATTTAAGAAGCTTATTCGTAAATTCTGACAATATCTCGAGGAATGGTAAATTCGGTGGTGGACCTGTAGGATCCTGTTCGATACCGTCTGGTGGAGTAATGGCGAACAACACACCCGCACGATGCAAGGCGGTAATGGCTTCGCGATTTTTCACTGCATCCAAGCCGAACGACAAGGCAAATCGCTTCGCAAGTTCCTAGAAATAATTAAAAGATTTCACAAGTTTTAATACATTTTGTTTCATTGTATATAAAATTGTATAATGATAATTACATACCTTAATTGCGGTGAATTCTTCACTATTTCTGTTCACTTTGCCTTTCTCAGCCACTATTTCGTTGTACAAAATATTTAAGCTTTGTTGCATTGTCAACGCGCAATTTGTTTTATTGATGTCTCTTGCTTTGCCTAATGTGGTTTTAATAATATCGCCATAGTCATTATAATATTTAACGTAATGTTTAAATACATCAGCCGCAGCCTTTGTGGGAATCATATTATAGACAATCAATTTGCAGTAGCCGGCTAAGAAATTTCTTCTTTTATGCAGTTCCTCGATTTTAGAATGTTCATCATGTTCGTCTATGAAAGAAATTCATTGTATTATATAAATTATAAACCAATAAAAATTTATTTAATGCACATATTAGAATATTTACTTACCATCTTCCTCTTCAAAGAAGACGTACTCTTGTATAAATCTATTGAGCATGTTTTGCATTGCTTGATCAGGTTCATATACTAATTGATGCATCAGAGGATTAGTATGCGTAGAGAGTTGATTGCAGAATATTACTAATAAGTCACATATAGTATTATACGCGTCTTCCCTCAAGATCGGCGGTGAAGGCTATTTAATATTAAATATGTAAGTATTTTATTTATGAGAGACATTAATCATTTTCTTGAATTATTAAAAAGAAATATAATTACCGTATCGCTGTTGACAAAATGACGCATTGAACCCATAAACGAATGCAATCGTTCCTTCAATTGCCGACATTCGTCTTCACCGTGACTGCCCGAATCTACAGCTTCCATCAAATGATTTTGGCCCCATAAAATGGCAAAGAAGCATGCGCTTATACAGTATTTAACTGCAGTTGATGGTAAACTCCTGTACGGACAATTTGATTTATATTGATATGTTTTGAATTAATATATATGATATGTTTTGAATTAATATATATAATTTTATATAGAATAAAATAGTATAATTATAAAAAAAGTACTTTGCAGGATCCTTTGCATCCTCTATGTCTTTGTATAGCGAGTCCCATATGCCCCATGGATTCATATTGTGGCAAGAATAAAATATAGAAACTTTTTTGAGCGATTGAACAACATTAAATATTTCATCTTCATCTGGCTCCTCATCGCCTTCAATCAAATTTCTATACTCATCGATCGCCTCTTTATATTTATTTACGATGGAATCAATCAAAGTGGAACGAGCGACATTACATCTACATCATGAAAAAATAAATTAATGTTTTTTTTTATATAAATATCATGTCTAATTTATGAGAAAATAATAAAAATATATATGTATATACCTTGTGAAAATAGCATGACCTTCTACACACATATGTTCTAAAGTTTTAGCTGCCGTATCTAAAACGTCGTTATCGTGCATTTTTTCAACAATCGCTTGGATTTTACTTAATAAAGAATCCAAGTTTATCTCCTGTCTACTTTTTGTATAAATATCCAAATCAAAATATTGTGGAATTGCCAGCAAGTTTGCCAATTTTTCAGGATCAGCTCTGTACTTGTCAAGTAACAGTGGTAGTGTTTGAATAAAATGTTCCGTTAGTTTTTGCTTATCATCGTGAACTTGTTTAATTTCTTTCACTGATAGAATTTTTCGAGTGGGTCCGCGACCGACGGGTGCTTCGCCCGTAGCAGCTTGCTTTATACAGCATACCATTAATTCGATAAGGGATGTTTCCTTCTGATTATCCAATGCTTCTTCATCAGGACCAGCCTCCTCCAGCAAGAGATCTGTCATACACTCCCAATCTTTCATCATTTGATTAGTTTCGATCAGGGAGTCAACTAAGTACGCTCCATGCTCATGCAATTCGGATTCGATGAAGAATAGAACAAGATCACGTATAAAAGGCGTATTTGGTAATCGTTTCTTGCCGCGTCGAGTCTTAACATCTACTACGGCTTCGTTTTCCGGGCGGAATAAACGTTCGTTCAGAAATTCCCCGGCTGCTTGTGCAACCGCGCGATGCGACGAATAAACAAGTTCATACACATGTTCACAGTCTTTATCAGTGAGAATTTCCCTGTGATGCTTTAAAATGGAGATAACCAACTTCACAGCTTGTACCGCTACATCGTACTCTTTATCCAATGTCATCGCGACAATTCTATCTTTAAACTTGCTTGTGAACAATTCAAGTTTCGTTTTTAGTTCCTCCGAAGCGTATAGCGGTTGCAATGCTTGCAGACATTTGAGCCTAACTTCTCCGACTTTATCATGCAAAGTCCAACCTGAAAATTATATCGAATGTGAAAAAAAAAAAAAAATATATATATATATATATATATTTTTTTTTATTTTAATATATGTAAAGTAATAAAAATTTATCGTACCAATATATTTCAAATATGAATCATCTAAGAAATTTTGATGAAACTTCTTCATCCAGACTCCGATTTCCGCCATACAAATCGCGCGTATTTCCGGCAAAGTATCCCTATATCTATGAACGAAAACAGACTTGAACATATATGTAAGCATATTTTTTATTTCGTCCATATTCTCTTCCAACTCTTTTCGTTTCGCCATCAAGGATTCTAATCTGTCCGCTGCTCTTTTTTCTCGGGCCTTTTGTCTTTCCGCTTCGTATTGACGCTGTGTATTGTCCAAATTTATAGATACAGTCAAAGCAACATCTACTAGAGCTGTCATTAATTTCATGGCTACAAATTAAATTGTTCTGTTAATGTATATTCTGTTCACAAATTGTAAATATATGGTTGTTTGAGATTTACCTGCAAGAGTTGCAGTATGCCTAAATGCTCTCACTTGGGAATCTGAGAGTCCAGTTAGTAAAGAAATAACATTATCCATTAGAAACTGGTCATAGATGATAGAATATTGACATTGACGGACAAGAATTTGAACAAATTCACAGAAATTTGCACGAAACTTCTTCCACTGTTGTCCAGTCATTATCAATGGATATTCGCCACTTTCCTGCGAAAAAAATACAATCAAATGCAATTAAAATATTATAATATATCATATATTATGATTTAGTAAACATACTTCATCAAATTCTTCAGTCATTTTGCGAATAATTGCTACATGTTCCATAGTTAGTTGCATCTCGGAAGTGATACGACCTTTGCAACCACTTGCATTGATGAAAAATTGCATAAGCATAAGCAATGCGTTTTCTCTGTTACTCTTGTATTTTTCTATCCAGTCATCAACAATAGTCTGCAACAATATTTGTGTATATTATGAAAAGTTAAAATATATGAACATTCCTATGCAATTGATTTTATATTGATCATAATTAAGTCACTTACAGTAAGTGAAGATCGATTATTCCTAATAACATAGTAAAGACTAGCTTCATCTTCCAGACTGTGCGAATGATGTGCCCTTTTGCCACGTCCTCGTCCCCCACCTCTTCCTCTGCTGCTGGAGGATGGAGTATAATCTGTATCGATCTCTTTATACTTGGGTTGTTGCACCACACCTCCTTTAAAGTCAAACATTACAATTTTTTATTCGACGTAATATTTTCCCCACATCTTATATATACAAAATATATTCATATGCACCACGCATTCTGGCACGTGTGTTTCTTGTGATTCTCATGTTGGAAGTGGCAGGTGTCATAGGGGCTTCAAACTGCGTCTGATTGTCAAAATTGCTCTGTTCCTGATACTGCTGTTGAGATGTGCCTGGTGAACTGTAGCTCTCGGAAGAATAATGTTCTGGACTACAAATGTACAACAGTATATTACATGCTCAATAGGATTACATCGTTTTTATAGGGGTGACTCCAAAACTAGATGCTTACGTGGGATTGTGTAGCGGCGTCTGAGACGCCTGATATGGCGTGTAAGCATTGTAAGAGTCGTTTGCGTCTCCGCCGGAATTGTCATTCATCGGAGTCATAGGTGTCATCGGCGTCTCGTACTCCGGCGGCACCGGATCGTCCATCCGGATCCGCTTACCACCCCTTCTGTGCATCATCTCGGTGCTCCCTACGTTTTAATGCGTCTAACAACAAAATTCATATCTGAGGGAAAAACGCGCGGTCAATCGCGACAAGTCCACAAAGCAGCGTATTATCGGGATTTTTTTCACTAAAAATGTCAAAAATCACAAGTATATATATTGTCGTGAGAAATCGTTAATAAAACGGTCTTTTACAACGAATATTCCTCGATAGTTCTGCTTGATAAAATTGACACTTACAAAATATTGTCAAAATTTAACTGCATCCATCTTCCGCATCTTTTTACACTCTTCGCTAGTTAACGAAGCCTCCAGGAGTGCCAACGCAAAGACTTGTAAATATAACGGTAAAAACATAGGGATATTCTGGGATTGTCCAATCGTCGACTCTGATGGGCGATTTCATTGGCTATTCGCTAGGAAATTTCTATGTTTTATGAGAACGCGCCTTTCGATGCTGCCATTTTTTTACAGTTACAATTTGAATGTTTATCTTTCGTTTTTAGTAGTGTGTGTGATTTTGCGTGCGCGATACAAACGGAAAAAAACTTCTGCGTTTATTGATTAATATCTAAAAGTAATCAAAGGTAATTGGAATGTACTGTCTTTATACGTTAAAGGAATCAATTCTTTACAATCTGTAATATGTATTTTGTTAATTTTCAGAATCTGATAATTTCCTGAATCTTGGGAAGCTTCTCGAGGTGCCGGGCATCTGATAAGTGTAACGAGTGCGACTAAACGAAGCTGAATTTCAAAATGTTTTGGTGAGTCTATGCATTAACAATAAAATAATAAATGTCTTGTTTATTCTTTATTATTCATATATATATTTTTTTTCGTTGTTATAATGAGTCGTAAGATTATACAATGATCTTCTACAAGTTAGTTTTGATAAGAAATAAGAGGCGAAGATTCGAAAACCGTTCCTCTATTCATAGACGCCGACTTTTTGACAAAAATAAAATTTTCTTATCTTTGAAAATAAATTGTACATTTTGCATTTTCAATATTTTCTATTTTTGTGAAATTATTTCAATTTTAAATTAATTTCTTTGCAGCCATTTATATTAAAATTATATTAAAAAATTTATTTATATATGCGTATGTATTTATATTTTATTTATATATATAATTAACTAAATGAATTAATCAACTGAATTCTTATGAATAACAATTTTTTAATAATAAATAAATTGCAACAAATTAATTAATCCTTAATTGATAAATTGTAATATTAAGTATTTATATAACACTAAGCGATTCAAGGGCTTGAGAAATTATAAAAATAGAAAGTCGACGTCTTCATAATTGAAATAGGGTGGACGATAATTCTGAATCCATCACCGATCGGTTAATTTGCGATACGGAGTATGAAATGTACAAAGCAGACACGTGTCTCTTTTTCCTCTTTTTCTTTTATCTCCCATACTTATTTAATTGCCTACCATATTTAACACTACGGTTTACGCTTTTCATTACTTTCTTTCTTCTCGCGATTTATTTGCGTCTTTACAAAATCGTCGACGGATGTCGCAAAATCGCCGTGAGAATTAATTAAGGCGGTTGTTTTATTAAGTACTACGATAAGTTTTGGCACTTATAGATTTATGATTGCACTAATTGCGAATGGTACCGGCTGCGTTTCAAGAGGAAACCCTTTTTCTACACTATGTATAATATATGTATACTTGTGATATATCAAATCTTCGCTGTGCGTTATCATAGCGAGAGTTACAACTCTCGTGGTTTTTTTCCTTGCTGTATTACAGAACTCTTGGGGACGGCATTTCGATTAATTTATTAATTACGTGCGCTTAATAACGTGCCCAATAATGCACGGCTAATAAAAGGCGTTGTTCCCCGCTTTATTTGCAACATTGTTGTTCGAAAAATTATTGTTTTATCGAGAATCTCGCTATATGTAAAATTTCGCTGTACCATTCGCAGATTTTTTACTATCACAACCTGTTGAAATTGTTTTTATCGCTATATTGCAAGTAAGATAATTAATATTAAATATGTCTTCAATATATATGTATAAAATGGCAGTGTTTTAATTCGGAAAAATGTTCATTTTTTCGTGAAAGAATTTCTTCATTTGTAAATCGCATGTAACTGTTGCATATAAGATATTGCTTTGACAAATCGCTTTAACTAGAGTAAAGCGATGCAAAACCACCAAGCATATCTCTTGAAGTAATGCGTATACTTCGAAATTTGAAAAGAATTAATAAAATATATGTATACTCAAGTTTCCAAAACCTAAACCCATCTTGCATTATCTTTGCGATCTTTGAAGTTACAAAATACGGAATGAATGATAACCACTTGTCTTAATAATGAATTGAAAAAAATTTGCGTCTTTAATAGTTATATCTTTTTCATATTATTTAATTATAAAAATTATATATGATAATTTAATTTTAAAAATTCAATATTTGTAAAATTCAGTAATATATCAGAGAGAGAGTGGTATATATGTATGAATAATTATCTAAAAATTATTTAGAACAAATTATTTAAAAATAACATTTTAAAAAACAGTCTTTATTAAGACAAGCAAAGTTAAAAACTTGGTTGCGTTTTAGATTGATATGGTTTTTCTTATAACAATATTTGTTGTAATAATACAAATTGGATTGGCACAGCGATTATTCGAAAACGTGGACGCTTGTTAAGAAACAGAAGAGAGATATCTATAAATGACAGATTACTGGTAACTGTTACGCGTGTTCCGTGTATAACATTCTTACGCAAGCTGTATAGTCTTTTTATTAAAAAAAAAATAACTCTATCCTAACGTAGCAAGGCGCGTTAGTGGCATTTATTCTTCGATATTGTTCGCTTCGAGACACATTATTTTTCATGGATGGAATATGCCAAAGTGAGGTGCAAGGATCGGCAGTTCTTTGTCTTCATTTGTAACATTAATCAACGATAAAATTTCAAACGAGGCCGAAATCCGTATGAACGGTGACGTCGCAATTGTTAGGCTTATCGGCTGCTGCCATGTTCACTTCCACCAGAGTATCCACGCTGTTAATCGGACAGCCTTTGAGGATTTTCTGCGCCGCCAAGCTGGTGAACTGAACCTGCATGTCACTAAGACTGGGATAAGAATGCAAATCAGAACCTCGGCTCATGGTCTTCTCCAGATTAGGCTCGGAACCTTGCGGAGCCCGTTGTTGCTTTACTGTCTCCAGATTTTCGATATAAACATCGTTGAAAGAGCCACCGAAACCGTCGTACGACTTCGTGGGCGACGGTGGATTCGAGGCAATGTTATTCTTCGAACCAGGATGCAATAGATTACGATAGCTCAGCGCGTCCTTCGATAGCGACAAGCTGAGTTTACGGGAGTTGTTCATTGCGTCGTTAGTGTTCTTCGTGGTGGACAAGGCAGCGGCTTCGTGCACTAAAGAATTCTTGTCGACGTTGTTGGTAGAGCCATCCATCAGATGAGCCTGACTATTGTTCAGGCGGTTCGTCAATTTCAACTTGTTAGGCACTTCTTCCTCGATCTTCGGCTTATTTTCCTTGTCGGATTCTGATAGAAGACTCGTCTTGAGCTCCTTTGGTGCATAGAGTGACGATGGGCGCTCGGCCTTGATCGAACATTTGTTCAGCTTCTCGTCATCTAGCTTCGATTTGAAAAGCTTTTCCTCATCCACCCGAGTCTTGTACGCTTTCTCGGCTACCAGTTCTCTCTCCTGCTTTTCCTTGCAATCGATTATTTCCTTCTCAGCAATCTTCGTCTTTACCGTGCCGTTCTCGAAAGTGATCACGGACCTCATCGGTGAGTTGTTTTGTTGAACATAGATCTTCGTGCCAGGCGAGCCGGAAATGGTCGTCGTGCTAGTTGTGTTAGAAGCCAGCGTCACGCTATTCTGTATCGTCCGTTGCTCCTGCGACGACGGACTCAGATTAGTGGACACCTGAAGAGTTATCGAGTTCTGTGCCTCTTGCAGAGGAGTCAGCGAACCTTGCTGAACGACTTTGAGCGGTGACGATTTCGTCGATAGCGTGGCCGTTTTCAATGGCGAGCAAGTCAGTTTTGTGCTAGACACTGACTTGCCACTAGAGTGAGACGAGTGACCCGATGAAGTTTTTTGCAATACCTTGAGAATAAAATTTTCATTATTCACACATAATAAAAATAAAAAATTAACAATGCAAAGATATAAATACAATCTCAAGAATAAAATTTTACTACTACAAATTTAAGATTTTTCTTAAATAAATGATATAGAAACATTTATAAATCTTTTTTTAAAGAAAAATATATGCAAAGATATTGCTATAAATGTTTAGAATGAAATTAAATTTACCTTGTGTTGTGGAGAACTATTAGCTGATTTAGTGCCGTTGCTAAAGTCGTGACTTGGCCTTCTAGAGTTGGATTGCCTAGTATTGGACCTGCCCAACGTATTCGTCTTAGCTGAACTCGCATTCATCATTCTAACCGAACCCGAGCTGCCGCCGCTTCTGCTGGGCGATGAGTTGGATGAATTTTTATCATTCTGCGCCTGATTGCGCACTTGATAGACCTCCTGGTTAGTAGTGCTAGGCGGTAAAACGGATGCTCTGGACGTGCATCTGCTCAGGCTGGAACATTTAGATCTCGGTAGAGTAGAACACGGTGACCGATGCCTTCGAGAACTCCTTGGCGTCGAGTTGGCCAACAAGCTCGAGGAGTCACCGCTGGCTTGACGCCGATGCCGCCTCGGCAGAGTTGCTGATCGCACCGAGCTCGAATCGTCCCACACTTGAAAACTGGCCTGCGACTGGTCGAGACCTTCCATCATCTGGAAACAAGTTCATTCGATCAATTTGACCTTTTTAACATTCTTTGAAAATTATCTACTTCTGGCAATTAATCGCCTTCATTTTAACTTAATTATTTGAACTTTTCGGTGTTTCCAATATTATCATCGATACTATTAATAGCTTAGAATATGTTGCCTCAAGATTTTTCATTAACTGTCCGGGGGAACCGGTTAATTAGCCTTGCGGCGTTAGAGAAGTACTATGTAAGAAGTTTTATTTCACTAGTTCTTGTCGGAGGAAATACTTGAATGCGACTTACCGAAGGGCTGGCGGCCCTTGTCTGCGTGGCAACGCTGTGCAAATGCACAACGCGCGGATTAAACCACTCAGTGGGGGGATACTGAGCACTGAAAGTGCCCATTAACGGTGTGCCCTTCCTCCGTGTGCTCCGCCGAAAGAGCCTGGAGAGCAGGCCTATCTTCTCTGAAAAAATCCCAGAAAAGCCTTGAGGAAGGGATTTGGATTTGTTGCGCTTCGTTAGAAGATAATGAGGATCAAGGAAGGGCTTGCCAGCTATAGGGTGACTAAAAAGCTTTGATTTTGGTTATTATATACGATCTATGTACACGAAACACCTCACAACATTCGCATAACATCTGCTTGTAATTATTTCACTATATTAGGCTAATTATTAGTCGCAAAGAAATTTAATAAAAAACCGTCCAACACATAATGCGACGAATAAAAGTCTCTCTTGCGAATCGATTTAACTGCTCGAATTTTTATATACATATACAACAGCTTCCTCGCAAAATTCCATTTTTGAAAGAACAGCTTTAAAGAGCATTTTTAAACCGATTCGCTTGTAATTTAAAGCGGTCACCCATCACCACGCAATCCCTTCCCCGATCAGACTTACTGGTTGGACTGTGAGGTGCACTGTCCGTGCTGGCGTATTCCGCGCTGGAGGACGTATCGCTCCTTTCGGGTCTTCGCGGCAAGGACCGCGAACTTCCACTTCTGTGCAAACGTCTGGCCGAGCCCCAGAGCCGTAACGAGTGTCGCCTCTCGAGACGGCCGGGCATCGACCGACACCTGGCGAACAGGACCTTGTCGTTGGGGTTTCCTGAAGTGAAAGATGATCAAAATTATTTCTAGCTCGTGTAAAAAAATATTATCATTATGTATAATAATATTATTATAATATAAGGGAGAAATATAAGAAGATAAATAATGTTTAATTCGAGAGAAGAATGCTTTTTTTATATTTCTTAAATTTAATTGTCTTCATTTTGTGGATGTCATAATATTTCAATAAAAAAAAAATACAAATATTCGTGAAGAAACATCAGAAAAAAAGTTAGGCAGCGTTAGATCGAAAACGCAGGGAAAAGTAAATCCCACGCGTAAGACGCGTCGCTTCGGTTAAAAGGGTTAATATGATGACCGAGGCTGCTGCACAACTACATTCTCAAAAAAGAAAAAAGAAAAAAAAAGAAAAAAAGTGGAATACCCTCATTCCTGAGAGTTTCATCTTGGTACATAGCCAGGGGCGATACGCCGACGTAGCGACCGACGACGAGTGGGTTACCAGCGTGAGAATCAGCCGAGAAACGAGTAAGAGAAAAGTAGGAAGATTATATACGTGTGGTCCTCTGCCTCCCCTTCACCCCCCACGTGATGTCGACAGCGTATGTAACGGTAGACAATGTCGTGACCAATAGCTAATATATCGGTTGCGTTAAACGCTTTCCAGGCATCGTCGGTTTCTCTATCTCGTTACCTCTCTCCATCTCAAATGTGTGCGGTGCCGATGCCGGTGGCTCTATTCTCCGTCGTGTGCACACACTCGACGCACATAAAAAAAGAACATACGAATCGCCGCAAGAAATTTCCGCGTGCGTCGTCGTCTTCATGTAACAACTGCAAAGCCATATATCGCGAAATGCAAAAGCTTTTTATTGGAAGTAATGCAAAAATCGCATAAGGAGCTCGAGTTCACATTATGATAATTAGAATTACAATCGCATTCTAATTATGTAATCGGGAATCGCAACGCTTCTCAGATACAAGTCGTCGAAAAGAGAGAATAAGAACCTGAATATGCGAGACAATGAACGAGATTCCCCCGGGGTTTCCGCGAACGTGGCAAAAAAGCGAAATTAAGATAGCACGCAGATTTTTCGTACGCGGTCGCGAGAGGAATCGACGATCTTCCGGCGGCGAGGCTTGCGTGGCTACCAAGGACGACAACAACATAAACGCTCTCTCGACCCGTCCGTCGAGTCGCGACGAGAAAAAGGCCTCGGAGAGCGAGCAGCTAGTGGACTGCTCTCCTCCTGGACACAATCGGAACGTTTCCCGAACACGTGCCGAACGAGTTTGCCTGGACCGACCGGTCTGCCGTGCGAGCGAATTCCTCGTCGCGAGTTTACGAGGGCCCCGACTTCCTGTGCATCCTCGTGAGATGCGGCGAAAGCGATCTTTCGACTTCGGTCTCGACCGCACCGATTTATTCGTCAATAATATATATATTATATATATTATATATGTTATATATATATTATGTAACTGTTATATAACTATTATATAACATACATATTATAAGCGTAGACAAATATATTTTTGTACTATTTAATTGGTCTGCAAAATATTTATAAATTCTTGTCTGTAATATATTCGTTATATCGCAAGAAATAATTTCTGTAGCCGGAATTTCTCCGTCTTATCGCGCTGAATTTATTACTTTCTTCAAGCATAATTTCGATCTCGCGTAATGTACGTTAATGCTATGGACCGTTGAAATGTTACTAAAGTGTTAAATTGGCACGCGTTATAAGTTTACAATTAACGATTGATATCGTGAGACGGTGATTCAACGGGAAACTTTCCCTCGCGGATAAGTCTCGCTCACCGCGGAAGACAACGGAAGATACGCGACACTCTAATAAGACGCAGAGAACTCCGCGACTACTACTGAATGAAGACGAAAGCACGTTAATCGCGTCGTCACCCGACACTCTCTTTCACATGCGTGCTATACAGCCGATATTTTCACGGCACTAACTCCTTGTACGACAACTTCCGCCAAGGGGGCATAACATGTATAACATGTATCTAGATCCTTATGATTAATAGCTGTCTCCTTTAGCAATACTTATCTAACTTTGCGCGATTTCACATTTTGCAGCTAAAATAAAAGCGAAAAAAATTGGTTGAAATAATTTTCTTCAAAAGTCATCGCGTTTCGACACGAACCATTAGCGGATTACAAACTTTGTCTCTTGAGAGAAGCGAACGATTCGAGATGACGTCAGGCTCGGGAAATAATCAACGTGAGAGTCATCTTACCTCCGCAAATAACGTCCGCCAGGTTTGTCTGTACGGCCTGATGCGTAACATCGCCGTCTTGCAGAGTGAGCATCTCGCCGTGTACGAGCGCCACCGCCTCGTCGTTGCTCATCAGCATGCTACCCTGACCTCTGGACCCGTTCACGTCCCTGGAACACCGCCTAGAGCTACCGGAGTCGCGTCTAAGCCTCTTGGTCTCGGGCGTTACGACGAAGTAGCCCTGAGACGTGTGATAGATCTTTCGCTCTTGCATGAGCTTGGCCAGCGCGTCGTAAACGAGCTCTCGACTGGGCCTTTGCATGGCTGGGAAGGCGTTCCTCAGGGCTGATCTGAGGGTGTCCAAGGTCGCCGCTTGCCTCTGGGAAGTCAGCTCCAGAATGGCCCAGCACAGAGCCTCTGGCAGCGGCGTGAACTGACCTTGAGAAACTGGAGCTACCAGACAATCCTCTATATCACCTGTGAAATGGCAGATGTGCAAAATTAATATTCGATATATCCGGGGTCGCGTTTATTTTTCTAGAAATTAATTGAACGGCGAGTTTATTATCTCTCGTGTCTTACGTAACTTGTTGTACGCCTCAATACCAATTTTGCGCCATTATGGCCCCGCGTGCGTCATGTATTTTACGACCGTCCGTCATACATTAGTACCCTCGGGGATAAAATAAAGGATGCGACGACGACGACGTAATTTTATATTTTTCATTTATTTATATCGCCGTGGCAATAAACTGGTATTTGTCTTATCATGCGATCGCGTAATTTTATTTTCAAGACTTCAACGTAATAGCTACTCAAATTCAATGACGTTGCATTCACGTTAAAATTTTTTCAACTTGAACTCTCGCATTTTCATACGTGCGCCGATTGCAAAGTGCTTCTTTAAGAAACATGCACGGAAGAATCATGTTGGATTTTGTGCTGCATTCGTGATCACAGATTTAATAGATGGAAGAAAAATATTCCAATTTACAAACGAGTCGGATTCTTACCGCGAATCAAGTCAAAGAACAAACGTGATCGGTGAATATGAAAAAGCCGGTGAATTTATTAGCCCCGGAGAGGCCGTGGCTCTCGGATATTGTGGAAGAATCGAAATTCTTATTCTTCCAGTCACGTTTTACGGTAACCTGGCGACACCGCGACTGCGTGCTCTTCTACATCTGGTTCACGCCCACAAAAAGAATATGGATTATTCTAAACCCGGGAGTCCGCAAGAGACCTCGAAATTCTCCGCGAGGCCCGTGCGTCGTTCGACGTGCGACGAATTTCTTATGTCCCTCTCGATGTCGATACCGAGAAAGTCAATGTCAACGATGCGAAACGCGTGGCACTCCTCTATATCGCGATAAAATATATTTTTAATTCTTATCAAGAGACGTTAAGAGACATATACTCCAAAATAGATTAATGCATTTAGAAAATTATTATTTAAAATTATTTTTTTTCATTGATTATGCGCTTATAATTAAGACCTCGATGGATGGAAAAAAGAATGATCGCAAAAATCGCCCGTTTCGTGGACCTCGAGTTTTGATACGATTTTGGCGGTAAATGATTGTATATCATCAAACATTCATCCCCTAAAAATTTCGAATTGAGCATACCTTTTATTGCTGAGATATGAAGGGTTGAAATTGGTATTATTCACGAATGAAGGGTACGCCATTTTACACGTTCAACACAAGATACTTTCAGGTTATTCACAATTTTGACTTAAACATCGATTTGAGGTCACGATAAATTAGTCTTCTAACAGATAAACAAATCCTATCTGAAACATTTTTTGATATGAGAAATAACCTCGAGGTATTTTGTGTTGAACGGATAAAATGGCATACCCTTCATTGATGTATAGTGACCAATTTAACCCCTCATATCTCAGTAATAAAAGGTATGCTCAATCTGAAATTTTCAGAGGATTGATGTTCCATGATGTACAATTATTTACCGTCAAAATCGACTCAAACTTCGATGTCCACGAAACGGGCGATTTTAGGCCTGTTTTTGCGGTCATTCTTTGATTTAAAGGAAAATCAATTTTTTGCATATCGATATAAAGCAGACTCTAGGCTCTCTGAGATCGCTAAAATATTTTAATCAACACCGGGATTCAACAATACATTCGCGAAGCCACTTGCTCCGCCGATCGCGTATAATTAAAGGTTTCAGCCGATGGAGGAACTCTATTTAAAGTTCGTGCAATCGCGAGCCCGCCTTCTCTGCGAGCGCAACTCTGCAATTTCCCTGCACGTCTGTCAACGGTTGCCTTTGTTGTTCGCGAGCAGGACGGGAAAGAGCAGGTCTCCAATTACGCGTGTAACTAACGTGTAGAAAACACCCGCTTCGCGAGCTCCCGTTAAACAATTGCCGTAAATAGGCCGAATAAGTCCGCCTTCTCTCCTAATCCTCCTTCGCTTTTATTCTTTCGGCTTCTCGCTGACAGGTCGAGATGTCTCGTTGTCCTGACGTTCTACGCTGACGTCTTGATGCTTGATATGCGCGTTTCATGAAGCCGGGTCTCACAATGTGACTCCACTTTCGACTTGATCATTATTCTCACGTGCAATGCTCGTTGAAAATAAGCCGAAGGTGCTTGCTTAGACTTCGATTACTCATCTCGACCATTTAAACTTGGCGAAATTATTCTCACGCTCGACTTCATCCATCTTCAGTTTAATTAATGAAATATAAAATTGTTCATTCACAAGATATATCCATTTCTAATGGTCGTCGCACCATCCCTATTATCTCTTTTATTAATCGCGTGAAAGAGTGCGATTAGCAAAATTCTGATGCTAGTTATTTCGATCTCATACATCGGTTATCAATTAATATAAACGGCGTCTAATGCTCAGGTGGAAGCGGTCAGTTTCGGTTTCATTCGCGCGCGAGATTTTATCTCGAAGAAAAAACGTGATCTACATATTATGCCGGGAGATCGCGAAGAAAACGAGCCATGTACCACGGTTGCACAATTTTCAAGGAGCTTTGTCGACGACGGACGGAAAGACGGACGTCGGAGCGAGGCCAGCGGGATCGTGGAACCCGATACACGTCTCTGGGGCGTGGATGGATGCTTGCTGGTTCGCGTTCCTCATCGTGAGAATCTCATCTCGAACGTGTCCCCCGAACGTGTTCTCCGTGTATCTACGTTATCTGGTGCACATTATCAACGTGTGCTTCGAATTCGAGAGCTCGACCGGCGAATTCGTCAGGACGGGAATTTTTCGCGAGATTTTACATCCTTTCTTTTTCAGAAAGTACGCTTCTTTTATGCTTGAATGACACCGATTTATTTGAACGATCGGACGATGTCCGTTCTAGCGCAGCTTAATCTCTCCGACTTGTTTTAACGCTTGAGATTAAAAGCGGAGAAGCGTACACGCGCAATTTCAGACACACACGAGAACATCGACAATTAGATACGCGTCATAAATTTTCCGGAAAGCGTTCTGCATGCGTCAAACCGCTCCACTTGTCGTTTTGTTTCAATGCTATTCGCGTACGATATAAGACCGCAACCGCCGCGAGATCGGGACGGACAATTTATGGCCGATGGACATTTACCACCCAACTACTAGCAGCTCTGTGTAAATGGCCATTAACGGTTTATTCTTATTTTTCATTAGGATGCTTTATAACCCGTCTGTGTATGCCTATGGGTAGAATTTAAAAGAACCGATCTCTCGCAATGACGACTGTTTCGATCTCTGCATCGGTCTGCGTCGTCTCGCGGCTTTCTCTCGATCGGAGATCTCGATACTTGCAACGTCATTTTCTTGTATAAAGCCGCTTTTATTATCGCAGCGCAAAAAGTGCTTTAAATAAAATTAAATAACTAGATTACTAGAGCATTCCTTTATTATATTGTATCTAGCTTTTCGTTTGGATTGCGCGCCAACTGAAACAACTCGCAGCTGGTACCGTGTCAAGCTCTGACAATGACGCAAAATCGACGACACCGATCCCGATCCGGAGAACGGTAGAGATACGCGAAGCCGAGCACACCTGCCGACCTGCGGCGACCCTGCGAAAGGCTATTATTAGCAGCCTGCACCTTTCTATCATTCCACGAGGCTTTATTATAATACTATTCCGCGCTGCCCACGTAGACAGCATTCGTTTGGCGTCTCGAAGTAAAAGGTAGTGCCAGGACTGGCATTCGGTCGATTCGCGCCCACGCGAAAATGTATCGCGAAAATATCACCGCGGGTAAAATAGAAACACCGTGGAGACAAGAGACGAAGGCTGCCGCTGGAGAGAACGACTTCTCGAGCCGTTTCTCCAAACGGCGCGACCACTTCCGGTACTGTACACGCTGCATATATCCTTATCGCTGTGATCCATCGTGTTGGTTGGTTGGTTGGTTGGTTGATTAGTTGGTCGGTCGGTCGGTCGGTCGGTCGCTCGACCTCCGCTGCCTTTATAGCTCGACCTGCGCTCATGGGAAATGGCAAAGACCACTCGCCACTCGAGGAATCACCTCGTAACAAGACGACCTTTGAGTCGCGTATATTCTCCTCTCGAGAGTCGGCGACTTCTCTCAGTCGCCTGATTATATGTAAATCCCCAAGACGTCACTTTATACCGCCGGCTATATATCGATCACGCGATTTATTCTCTCCCATTTGTTTACTTTACAGCGGCCTTGTTTTGTGGGATTACGTTAGCGCGTACGAGAGCAAATACGGAAGTTATACATTAGATTAATCATACGTTAGATTGTTGATTGCATGGTATAAGGCGCTGATAGCATAAGCGAAAGCTATTTTACTCTTTCGTATACTGTATTTATCTAGGAGATTAAACAAGCTTGGAAATTTTACTCTCTATTTGAAACCATGTGTTTCCATATAAATAAAATTAAATTCATTAAAACTGACGTGAATTGATTGATTTAGCTGACTTTCCTTCTAGTCTTTATATAAAAAGACATGAAAGATCAACTTTAACCAACATTTTTATAAAAACAATCTTCAGAGTCAGTTCCATCAATATTAATTATCTCTAATCGCAAATGAAATAATGATCTTTTTCCTTCTAGAACGTAAAGTTGGCTGCAATATAAAGAGACAGATAATTTAGTTAAATATGAATAGCGCTAAACGATGTTGATGGAGTAAACATTAAGAGAAGCTACCGATAGTGAAACTCTCAGGTGCGTAAAAATAAAATGTATGAAAGAATGTACGATGCAATCCTTTCGGACAAGGCGTGGTTAGTTGGCACCTTTGCACACGCAGATCTTTCATTCGTTCCTATTAAATTTATGCGTCTCCGTCAGCAGTCAATAATCCAGTCGAGTTGGTAACCAACTGTTTTGTTATCCGTGCATGGAATGCGAATGCAGTTATATAAGAGACTCGAGTCAATTATAAACAAGTGGACAGACAAGCGCAGACTGCACGGGAGCTATTGTACCATTGACGGAAATAAATTTTCGGATTTGAAAACAGAGCGAATTTCTGTCGTGACACGACGAGGAGCGAATCGATATCAAATGGAGACACTTGTGAAATTCAAATGCGAGTACATGTTACATCAGTAGAACACGATCCGGAGCACTGCACATATAGTGTCACGTTGTTTCGAAAATTAAGTCAATTGTACAATTGTCAGTACAATTGTCCGGCCTGCATCTGACAAGATACGGATCTCGGCGTTATTATTCTCGGATGACACTATGCAGCGTGTTGCAAGCGAGAAAAGCCTTTGAGCGACGACAAATCACGAATAATCTTCTCAAAGACTTATTCTCAAAGAGCTATCGAATCCGGGTCGCGATAATGTACTCACTCGATTACGCACAGTGACAAACACTGTGTCCGTAAATGATTTTTGCCTAAGGCCAACTCGATGATTGCTCAGGTATCGCGCAAAATATCCCAGCTACGAACAAGAAGTACCGTTAAACGATTAATCATATAGAAAATTAATATAGAATATTAATTTATGTTTTTTGAAATAAAAATTAAATTTTTTTAGGAAAATCTGTTTCGCACAAACTTATTTATTTTAGTTGAAAACAGAATTTTTTTAATTGAATTGTGGAATACATATTCTCAATATCCCCAATTCTTAAGTAAAATTGAGCGGAACGATTTTATATCGTGCAAAAAAAATTCATCTAAATATTCATATACTGCGATATAAGACTATACATTATTATACTTTACAAGTTTTTCTCTATTTTTTTATATCCCTAATTTAAATTTTAATAAATCTAAAACTCCTAACAAGCTTTATAAATGAACTTGAATATGATAATAAACTTATTTTCAATCTTTGATCAACTAGAATAAAATTTCCTCTAAATTGATTAAGAATAAATTGAATCTTTCTAATTTTTCCCTTTCAATTCTGACTTATTCCCTCACGATTTATTATATTTTGAAACCTTATATTTAAATTTTTATTAAAATTATCCTTAATTATTCGTTATCAAACTTAATTATTTTCCTAAGATTATTCTTTTTTTATTCTTATTAAAAAAAGCTTTCGTGTGAAATTACATAGCTATATTTAATAATAAATGCGAAAGGTTCGACAGGATACCTGCTTTTCGCAGGACCCAGTTTTTCAATAATATGCATTTTATACCACGCGCCCGCCCACAAGCTGCATGTGGTGTCACGAGCTGCGAATTCTTACGATCCTACGCAGGTGGTGAGTGACGACATATCGCGCCGACAACGCAGTATACATGCACGTTTAACTGCCGCCTTAAATAAAGCTCTCGAGAGCTCGGAAGCGTGTCCTTAATCATCTGACGAGACGTCGTCGTAAAGTGTCATCTCGGATTATTAACAAGAAATATGTTATTTTTATCATCTGAATCTCGAACGCATCAATATACAACATTCGTGTGTATTATTGCACTATCATCATATATGAGAAACAGAGCTTACGGACTTTCTCTAGCCTCTCGCGTATCCATCCAATGTAAGCCGCTTACTTCTGCGAGTGGACGAGCACATTCGAGTCCACACACGGATGCATTCGATGCTTCTAGATGTACGCAAATAACGCGACGCATACATTATCGAAGACAATACAGCCAAGTTATTACACCAAGCTATTAATCGTGTCGCAAGACGGACAAAAAAAATCGCTGGTCTATTGTGTCATTGCACATATGATACAGATTGCGGTCAAACGTTTTCGCTTGTGAGGCCAAGGTGAGCCATTATGTCAGAAAATTCATTTTCACATTGTGCCGTAATAATGCAATTACTTTGCCGGAATCGAAATTTACTTTTATGTTCGATTTTAATTTTCTCAAATTTGTGGATTCTATTTCGATAGATTTATTTTATATAGAAAACGAGCAGCTATTTTGCAACTTAAATAAGCAACGAACAGTCTCCCACTTGGAGATTTAAAAGAGAAACGCGCGCTTTCGATAGAATCATAAATTAAATAAGATATAATAAATTAAATTTAATAATGGACTATCTATCGCGGACGCGTCGCAGGAAACGTCATCGTGACACGCGGCCGCTTTCCATCCCGAGGCTTCCTTCTCGTGTCCGCGATGCGCACCGTATATCTCTATCGTGCCACATACTCGTATTACAGCTGCCTTAGCGTATATCAAAAGGACAGTATAACAATGCGAGGCATTTTAATCCTTCATCGTCGAGAGAACCGAAAGAAGGAAGGGAATCATACGGGATAAGCACGTTTCGTGCTTATCCGGATATTTTTTGCGCGAGTCCCCGTTACCAGGTGATATTAAATTTCGTTCGAATCGCCAACGGCGGCGGCATAAAGAAAGATAGAGAGAGAGAGAGAGACGATTAGATCGCGCTCGGATTAAAATCCGACCTCGCGGGTCGTGCGATTTTTCGTTCGCCGGAAAGACGATATAAGACGAGGCCATGAGAATCGACTCGTAGCCTCGATTCCGCCGTTCGATTCCGCTGCTGCATCATGCGCCGATACCATTCGTTCTCTCCGCGATAAGGGCGCAGCCGTCCGCTCGTTCTCGCTTCTGACATGAGCCATTTTGCAACTACGATTATTGCCCCGACGTGCCCGCCAATTTCACTGTAATTGGACGATATCTTATTATTCTGCTTTTAATAAATCTATTCTAAAATATAGTCTCTTACCACTTTCTGCACAGTTAAAAATTGTGCGCCCATATGTTAAAATTTTCTTGTATTACCACGTTTTGATTAGTACTTCAATGTAAAATTAACATACAATTTATTTGTTATTATTTTTATAACGTTTTCATGTGTTATATTTATGTCAACTTGATAACTTAACACTTTGTATATGTCTCTTAGAATGGAATATTATTTTTAACAATCATTTTAAACAATCAACATGTCTCAAAGTCAGTTTAACATTCTAAGAAAAGTTAAAGTAAATCTTGAAATAATTTTGAACTTTGACATACAAAATAATCAAATTTACTAAAATCAAATGTTTCTATTACAAATATTTGAGTTAAAATAATTACAATTATATGTTAATGTCCTCAACATTTCTTACGAGTTATTGTAGCTATTTTTTCATGTAATTTTTAATTAATTTGTATGTTATTTTTACATTACACTTAAAGTCACACTAATAAAAATAAATGTAAAGTATTGTGTCAATTATTTAACATTTTTAGTTTGTCAATAAGTAACATACGACGAATGAATTATTTTAACTTAAAATTTAGAATAGACTTTCTGGAATATATGAAAAATGTTACAATTAACATTTTATTTTTTACTGTGTGTACTTGTATTGCTTATTTGCATTCTATAGTATTTTTTTCATTTATACCTTAGTATCAATTTTACTTTTATTGCGATTTAATTTTTTTTCATTCGCTATATTTATCGCGATGTATTGCATATACGAAATATACAGGTGAGTTTTTCGTTGCTTCATCGCCGATCACGACCGATAATGGCGTAATTGAGTTGAACCAAAAGGGAACGTGGCCCTCGAGTATATCCAAGCAATAAATTTCACATTGTGCTCGTTGTATTGATCGATTTCAGACGGCGTAATTTTAGTGGTAATTAGGAAGATTTTCAACACGGGGAAACATTGCACCATGCTCGGGAATAAACTATCTTCGACCTGCCACTCCCAATCGGGAAAGTTTTATAATCTTCTTGTCTATTGTTTCTTAGACGAGTTGTGTAAGATTGAAAAGTGCCGGGGTACGTTGTATATTTTAACGTTATCCAGATTGAATCATTAAATCCGCTTTTTTGTTCGCGATACACGATCGATATTAGCTGTTGTATTAGAAGGTAATCATTATTAAAAATCTTGAGAAAAAGAAATATTCAGAAATGATTTTATAAATACATATTTAAAAAAAAATAGTTTTTAAAGAAAATTATGAAAAATTATCGAAAATGAATCTTTTTACTTGAATACCTTATGCGAGTTTAGATAACGATATGTATTGTATGCAAAATTGAAGGGTATAAAGGATTCTACACATCTGCCATAGCAATTTCTTGTTAAGATAGGTCATAAGGTGACACGGAAGCGATGCACGTATTTATCTGCGGAGGCGAATGTGATCGCTTAACGCTATCGAGGTCAACGGAGCATACAGGTGAAATGTCACGACGGTTTGCCAGTGATGAAATTCACTAAACGGAGATTAGGTGACGGTAAACATGACGATGAATCTGCCTAAAAACACAGTGATATTAACGGTTAAACGGCACCACTAATCTGATCTCATTTAATTGCGTCGTTAACTTATCCTTCAACTATTTTCCCAAGCAGCTACTTTGTATCCTTTAAAAGATAGGTTTAAAAGTAAATAAGCGAAATCGATGAGTCACACAATCGATACATCAAAGAATAAAAAAAGATCATTCAGCAAAAAAGTTGGCAAAAAAAGTTTCTTTGACGAGATGAATCATTACGGCTTCGGCTAAAGATCACCGCCTATATCCTTTCAGGGTACAGATTATATGTTGGTGAATTTTTTCTCGTCATTGTAAATTAAAACCGGCGTCTTCAATATCGTGCGAAAGAATGGGCGATGACCAGCGTGTCATCAATCACGCCGGAGATATATTCGCGAATTATTGTGTACCCCCTTGACATTAACCTACATATGAGAGTATAATGCGACTTACGTTTGCACAGGCCAACATTTTACAAACGCAGCACCACGCCTTTCGTCGTTTCTATGGACAGGCGGTACACGCCCTTATAATTATGTCGCACCTAAGAAATTATCGTCACACGTTGTGTTGCCCGACCGAACAAAGCGAACCGCCGAATCGATGTCGACGAATGTCTCGAAATGTCTCTCGTAAATAGCAAGTGCAATTCAATCAACTATCGTAATTAACTTTTCAACATCCTAATTGTCTAAATCTCTCCTTTGCGTGTTTGTCTCTGATAAAATCTCTTGATATGCGAAATATTTGTAAATATATATGTGCTTCTTGATCTGCGCGCAGATGGATTTAGACGCGAACAGGATCGCGAATAAAGTGAAATAGCGAGGAGGACGGTGCGAATTTTAAAATATATGACTCCCACGATACGACCTCTTGTCGCTCGGCTTTCAATCGAATTCCAGGACGTGTGAAATCGCACGATCCGAACGAATGCAGGTAGTCGAGCTCGCGTAGCAACGTCCAAGTGATTTCGATACCAATATCGAGATCAATAATATCCATCCACATGTTTATCCGATGCGTGTATGAATTAAATATAAGCCGCATATGCACTCTATATTAATGTCAATAATCCGATACGGGATTTATTTTACTACCCATCGTCGTGTCACTCTAATGCGCGCGATTCTTCTTCCTTCCACTCATAATTCTACACCATATTTTACCCATCGTGTATTTTACCCGTCCAATTTTTCATCGTTTCTGTAGCGTTAAATCGCGTAATAAATGGAGTCGCTTAATCCGCGCATCTTTGCATCCTCGCGATGGCTATTTGCTTCATCGTTCGATACATTTCTCACGACATAATTATAAAATTGATGTCTAATGAATAAGATAAAAGTAGTAAAGTAGAGAAAAGTAGGATACGAGATATTTAGAAATCATCTCTAGGAGAAAAGCTTACACAGAAAAAAAGGACATTCTTGTTTTGAAAATATATTCAGTTTTAACATGGAAATCTTGAAATGAGATTATATTGCGTTAATTAAAGAAAAATTATAATTGCTTGAATAATTGCTTACTTGAATGAAGCCATTTTATATAGTTCAATCGAGAAAAATATATTCTTATGATTTAAGATTTAATTTTCTTGAATGAAAAAGAAACAATGTTAGATAGAAAATAACATTTTTAAATCAAAGATTATAATTTTCTTAAAGTAGAATTAAATAATTATATATTCTTGAGGTGACAATTGCAATATTAAAATAAGACTATAATATTGTTGAAATTTAAAATTATTAAATTCTTCTAAGAAGATTATAAATTGTTGCGTATATACGAAACAATGAACGCGTTAGTTTAAGTATATAAGTTTTGATTTGACACTTTTTTTTCTGTGTATAAGCGATCATAAAATTTTTAGAAAAAAAAAGAGACAAGTCACTCCAATCTGCAAAGAATTTTGCGACACGACTTGTCCCGATACTTTACACCGCCTATGTTTGTTTCGTGTCGTCATAATGGATTAGTCGTAATGAACCTACGGCCACGTTTCACCCGAAGAAACCCGTTTTCCTTAACGGCTACTAACAATAGCAACGCAAACCGTATACCTACGCGAAAAATTAACAACGCGAATGACCACGCGATATCCAACGCATACGTTATGTCGTAAAAGATACCTTCGTGCCTATTTTCGGAGGATATCCGCGTGCTGCCGGAGGAAACCGGTTAAAAACCGTCCATGTGTGATAAACATTCGCAACTTTCATAGCTATTTCAAGAAATATCAACGCGGTCCGACCGTGTTGCAATTTGCATCTAAAAAGCATTATTAGAATATGTCGAACGACCGGAATATTTTCTCTTTTTCTCTCCGTCTCTCCTTATCCTTTTTCTCGATACACATTGCTTCAAGAAAATATGAAAGTATTACTTTTATACTTTTGCTTCTTCGCAAATTCACCTCGGCTCGATTCTAATCAAACTTCTACGATGAAATTGCGCGAGGGAGATGCAATTGGCGGATGTAATTCTGCGGCCAATTTATGCCGTCATTCTGTAAACGACATCTCACAGTTCCGGCTCGTATCCTTTATTATCGATCGACAATGTATCGCATTCGCGGCTGACATCTCGACGACGCGCGTCAATTTCCCTGCCATTTTCTCAGAGCGAATCGTGCAGCACTTTGGTGCCACGATTCGCACGCGATACCTGTATACGTTTGCCTCTCGTCGATCGGCATAAAGTATCGGAGAAAGGGGAATATACATTTTCTATGTACATTGAGGGTGGCAGGCTGTGGAAGAAAAAGAAAACAAGATGACGAGAAAAATATATTCACGAGAGAGAGAGAGAGAAAGAGCTTTCCGGAACGATCCAATTCTCATGGATAATTGAACGTGGCATAAGGCTCTGCTCGACTTTGCTTGGGGTCTGCTAAGCTATTTCTTATTCATAAGCTTCCAACTGCTCCGTAGGATTCTCGTGCAAATTAAATCGGTATTTTCAAATGCAAGATGAATTATTTTTTCTTTCGAATTTCATATTTCTGTCAAAATTTTTTAATGAAACATCTCTCGACTTATATTTTTATCAAATTATTTTATTTATTTATATATTATTCTTATTTATTATTTATTTATTTTATTTATTTATTCATTTATTATTATCTTATTTATTATTTATTTATTTATTTATTTATTTATTATTTATTTATTTTATCATTTTTATTATAAATTATGACAAGATTTTTGTGAAAAGACGAACCGGCCAGCTTCTAATAAGTTAACGTTCGATACTAACCCACACTTTTGCGGCAAAACGCCATAAATTTCGTGCGCTCGTAGAACACATAAAATCACGAGTCCCAAGAGAGACTCATTCTTCGCAATTCCACCGTCTCTTTTTCTCTCTCTGCTTTAAAACCGATCTTCTTCAACCTGCCATGCCACATACCACGGTGTAGCACAAGCTTATTCCGAATGTCTCGCGAGATATCTCGATCGCGTGGCTCGCGAATGAAGATAAAATCCTCGCAACAAATTTAAGACGGACCAGATACTACCGCCGAGAAAGTGTGTAATATGTTAAAGAGCTATTTCCTCTTTACATAAAACGCCTTAGAATTTTACTAGATGTTCAGAAATTTCTCAGGGATGCTGCGGCGAGCGCGTTTTCATCGAGATTGATAAGCCCTGTTCAATCTCAGACAGTTCGCGTGAAAATGAAACGTCTGATTTTATCTGCGATTATGTTTGCCTTCTACGATATTTAATGCGCATAAAGTGCAACAAATTACTCGATTTGAATCAGTGTTATGGAAATAGCGCAAGAAATCCTTTTCACAAGGACGCGAATGATATATCAGCTGATAGTACGGTAGAGACAGGCGAGCCATGACAGTGGCATTGTTTTCGGGAATTTATTAGTTGCGAGACGTCGCTTTCGAAAGCGCAGGTTTCACTCTAAGTCAATTACCGGAGCGCAAACCTTCGCACGCTCCCTCATCGTAGCCGCGTTTTGCAGAAATGCATAAACTGTTCTCGCTGCACCTAGAACAGTTAGTCGGAAATGAACGTGTATGTACGCACGTGTACACGCCTTACTCGTGTATCGCTTATATTGTTCTCTGCTTGTACCGTTTCTCTCTCTTTCTCTCTATTCACAACTTTCGCAGCCTAGTCCGCGATCTAAATATACCTGTATGTTCCGGATGAATTAAAAAATAATTAAGATCACACGTGAGAGGATGAGTGTGCGCGAAATGAAATTAATTTTATTATTCGCGATCGTCGCAGACTTTCAAGGCTGTCTCGTTAAAAATACTGCCCTAAGCACCTGATGATTATTAATCGAAACGTCAGAACTCTCGATTACGGAAATGACGCTCCGTGCAACACAACATGCGCAAACACAAGCGGGATAGATTTTCTCCCGAGTAATACGAGGTGATATTATGATCTCCGATGAAACATTGTCCACTTGTTCGGCGAGAAGTGCCGAGTTACTCTCGCGCACGATTCGCGCAAGCATCGGGTATCGGCTTTCCATCCCGACGAAAAGGTAAAATGCCATACGTAGCGGCAGGTAGATAGGTGCACGGTGTATATATCGCATCGCATCGCACCGTCGCTGAATTTCTGCAGTTTCGCAGCAAGCACGATGCACCTCGATAACGAGGGAAGCCTTTCCCTTTCGCGGCCAGAATGCCACGTTCCTTGCTCTCCTCAACACGAAGAGTGTAGGTCTCTTCGGCAATGTGTAATTTTCCACTCGTTTCCCGTGGTGCATCATTATGCGGCCGATTGGCCGGATTCCCTGGGACCCACTCTCGCGTCTTCATCTCGGGAGACGTATGTCCGCGAGGTTTAGCTCCTCCAGCGTTTACGGGCCTTCTTTTCACATTTCCTTCCCCGATTTATTATTCGCGTTATTGCTTAAACGTTTCTCGCGTTTTACGCCTCAAACCTTTTTGCAATCGTCGTTTATGTCGCCGTTACGACTCCCGCGGAGCCGTTCATTATCGTGGCAAAAAGAGAAGACTGCGCATATATCATGTTAGGATCCCTCTCGAATGTATGTCGCGAGGGAGAGAGAGAGAGAGAGAGAGAATCGCCGCAGCTGTGCATATGTCGTGTTAACCCGGCACGCTTTGTGATTGCGAGGGGTGGCTTTGCATTTATTATACGCACGTGGTTCAGGGTAAGCAAGGAGAAGCGATCATCCTCTCTCGTTTATGAGATCGCGGTAATAAACGTTAAAATTTCATGCTCGTCGCTGAACATCGGCACATGTGTCACGCAACAACGTGACACCGCATTCGCTCCTCGATTGATACGAGCCCCTGTGTTAAATTGCCTCGTACAATATTGTCAATCTACATTCGTTTTAAAATATCGATATTCTGAAAATCGGAGCGGGAATTTATTATACAATTATTAATTTGCGCTCTCGCAATCTATTTTTGCTTCGGATAATAATCACGAAAACATCAAGAAAACACAGACAGCCTTTACGCATTTCTCGTGCGTTGGTTTGCAGGTGCGTTTAAAAGCAAACGCCTTGACCTAGACAATCGCTCCGAGTGGCGCAAGATGATTATGAACGGCGACTTGGACGATGCTACGCGTCTCTCTTCATCTCCCTCTTTCATGGGAGTGCGCGGGGGAGGTCGATTAATTTATTAGTCGATGCAATTATCCGTTACCTCTTTTAAGCTGGCAGGATCAAATGAGCAAAATCAAATCGAACCTATCAGATTATTTAATATCTATTTTGCACCACTAGTAATAATTTTGTAGCCTGTGCAATTTTGAAAAAAATCAATAAAAAAGGAAAATCAAGTATAAAAGTATAACAGACTGAATTTGTACTAATTTGTATCACTAATAATAATTTTGTATCCCGTGCAATTTCGAAAAAAATTATGACACTGCTATCTTAATATTAACCGTTCTGAAGAACCGTTTTTTTTTAAATTCTTATTGCTAAATGTAATTTCAAAAAAGAACGGCTCGATACAAAAATTGAAACTTTATATTTTGATAGTACAAATTATGTCACGTGGAGTGTACAAGTAGTGATTGATTTGGCTGATAGGAAAGAGTACTTTATTCTTGAGACTGATAGAGCTGAA
Source organism: Camponotus vicinus (assembly GCF_025532165.1). Classification (NCBI taxonomy): domain Eukaryota; kingdom Metazoa; phylum Arthropoda; class Insecta; order Hymenoptera; family Formicidae; genus Camponotus; species Camponotus vicinus. Next base: position 10,546,318 of record NW_028141980.1, read on the forward strand.
TTCAATTTATTATTAATGATACAAATTAGTACAAAATAGGTACTAAATAATCTGACAGGTTCGGTTTGATTTTGCTAATTTGGTCCTGCCAGCTTAATAGAGGTTTATCCGTTACATAATGTCGCCGTTACCTCTCGACATTTCGCGACGTTTTGTTACCTTCCGCGACACGTTGTTGGTTTAAGTCGGCGAATTATCTCGTCGGGAGGTGCTCTCTCGCGCTACCGGTCTTAAATTTCCCGTGTAATTACGATCGCATTAAACGCCAATCCGCTTCGCTCTCGTATACCGATCGCACTCGGCAACGTAAACGGCACCGTTTGACTGTGTAACGAGCTAATAAGCCGCGTCAGACGCCGCTAAAGCAAGGTATAGCTGCGTGTTTCATCATTCTAAGTAACACACACTCGTAATCGCACGCGATGATTAATATTTTACGCGATACTTGTCGATATTATAGATTCACCATCAGATGATGCGCATCAACACCGTGAGAAGAATTACGCGTAATTAATTCAGCGTTTAAACAGTCATCAATCAATATATTTCTGTATACAGGGTGTTTCTTAATAAGTGTGAAAAATTGTATTGTAATTGATTTTTCATATACTCCTACATTCCTCCCTGTGGAGTTACACTCCTCCAAAAATTAGGTTTTTATTTTTTTCTCAAATTTGGAATAAGTTAAAGAAATGAAATTAGGTGGATATTTTCTACTAATAAAAAGATTATTTATTATTATTTTTTTCAGTCTCCCGTATGGTTATAAGGAGATGAAACTAGCAACCCCTATTCAATTTTTTATTAGAACTTTTTAATGGGCCGGAATATGATCATCTAAAAATATGCATTAAAAAGTTTGATTTATTTAGAAACTTTTTTATTTCTTTTATTTTTTTCATAAAATCAGTAGTTTTCAAGAAAAAAAAATAAAATACATTATCGTGCACAGCACGATGCTAAATGGCATAGGTTTCAAATTACGAGAAGTTAAATTTTAAAATAAAAGTAAAATTAGAATAAATGTTGAGAAAATTGGAGGGATGTAGGAGTATATGTTTATATGAAAAACCCCCCTTAATTTTCGACAAAGAATCATCTCCTAAAATGTTTCGCACTTATTAAGAAACACCCTGTATATGTAATACATGTGTAATTAATTAAGAAATTATTTACTATAATTAAGAAGTTGTTTATTATATAATTAGGAATGAGTCATTAAATCTGCGTTTTCTGAAAAGTGCAAAATATCAAAACATCGATAGTCAGCTTTAGGTGTCTGACACTTTCTTTCGCGGAATCGTAAGATTATGCGATATATTGCTTATCTAATAGGAAAGTCGCGGCGTGCGGTATCTTGCAAATCACAAAGTCGTCGAGAAATTATGAATATGACTTATGAATATGAATAGCAATGCGAGAGACGCGTTAAAAAAGCACTAAACGAAGACAGAAAGAGTCAGAGTAACGCCTCGAGAACGGCAGGAAGAAGCCAAGTAATAGCAAAGTATGTCGTGTCTCGACCCCACCATCATCGTGGTAATCGTCGATCTACGACGAGGCGGCCGCTAGGATCCAGCTGACACTCGGCAGGAAGTTGCCACTCGAAAATACCGTGGCACACATCGATGGGCCTACAAACGTTTACACTACGGTGGTAGATGGATAGACGGATAACTCGTTACTCGGCACCGCCGTCTCACTCGTGTGTACACGTTTGCACACACGTGGAACGAATCAACGAATCGTTTAGTACCGTGGGATCTCCTCGGCGTTCTGCAGCTTTAAAGTTCCTAATTCCCCCTTTTAAATACGAGGGCTGAAGGATCGCGAGCAATATGGCTCTCTTAAGATCCTTATAATATTAATTAGCAACAGGTGTTCACCAGTTATGTAGTATTTCCTATTTTTTTCTTTCAAATTCAAAGTAGAATTTACAAAATTGAAAAGTGTAAAGCAATAATTTGGAGATTTAAATCTCAGAACGATAATAAGCAATAATAATATAAAACAATTTTATTTTGCAACGAATTTTTTTTCCTCGAGGTTACGATCATGAAGGTATAATTTGAAAGGTGTCGTTTAACTCTTTTCGCTATTAATTCACAATATTCACTGATATATTGATTATACGTTTAGGAGCAATGCCATATTCGCATACAAGTCTTTCGCTAATCGAGTGATGAAAAGAATTTTTTCTGACGCGAGGAAGGTAATCATACGTCAAAGCTTATTTCGATCGGATAAATAGCAAAGTCGTGACACGAGAGGCATGAGAGATTTTACGATTGCAAAGATATGTTTAGAGCACCCCTTGGCCTCAAGATATCGACACCGTATTCTTGTTTCGTATCTATCGCTCTTGACGACTGTCAAATTCTTTCAATATAATCGACAGATTCGATTAAAGAGTATGTAAGTTCGCCATCGTTATTGTTTGCTGAATGAAAGATTGCTTGTTAACTCAAAATAGAAATGGACGGTTCGAAAAAAATGAAGTGAAAGTAATTGCTAAACTATTGTCCGAGAAATGTCAATCGAACCGAATCGCGGCGCCAATAATGATTGTTGGAATTTTCTCATCAGATCTACAATTCTAGTCTTAAAAGTGTCCTTTTAAACATTTTGAAAGTCAGATATCAATATTCTTTGAGGTAAAACCCATGATAAATATATCTGCTGAGAGATATTCAAAAAATCTCATCGCGTCTGGCGATTTTGCATGGGAATTAACGAACATCTCTTCATAAAGTGCATTTCCTCATGGATGCTTTATCGCGACGAGTCACGTTGCGATTTAGCATCGCGTTTTACACAGTTACCAGATAATTGAGATTTAAAATAGCGAACAAAGATCGTTCGAAGATACGTTTCTCGCGTGCTGGCGCATTCGAGTAGGATGGCACAATCGCGATTCCCGGCATGATAAAGCGCCGTTTCGGCTCGCCATTCGCTCATCATCATAAAATGCGGTTGCATACTCGAGTCGAGGTCTGCTCAGCGCTAATAGAACATCGACAGAGAGTCCGTGCGGAGTCTTAACAACGTCTGCAGCTAGTCAATATACATAATGAATGAGGCACTGGCGCAAACAAAAATGCTGAATCGCAATCATCCGGGCTCGACATGTAACGTGTGTACGAGCGCGCATTCCACGTTAGCGCGTATGTATGCTGCCTATTTATAGTATAGACTCAAAGTATAGAAATAACTGGATGTCGATACATCGCTATTAATTTCCGCGACCTCACGTCCGCTGCGGCACGTCCCACAGAATCTCATCGTTACGTTCGTTGGGTTCCTTATCTTCTTGATACATTGACTTGGCCCGCGTGAGCATTCGCGACTCGCATTTTGAATAAATATGCGCTATGCAACGTCTAAAACAGGTATAATGTGTATATCCCGATGTCCCGCTATGGGAATTCGCGTTACCGTAAACGCCGCGAATTCTTGTCACGAGAATATCTCGCGACTGAAAGACTGATAATGGCGGACGTGTTAATTATACACGTGTTAATTATACAAGTGGCAATTAATTATTCTGCTTATAATAAATATATGTATAATTAATTGAATTTAATTATTATAATAATTAGAGATTTGGCTCAAATAATCAAAAAATTAAAATTATTATAATAAATATATAATTATTATAAAAAATATATAATTAATTATTATAATAAATATATATTAATTGTATGATTAACTAATCATAAATAATTGCTCATATGATTATTCAATTATTATTCTCGCAATGAAACGAGAACGAAATATTCGTCGACGAATAACAAGGTGGCTGGTATGCATATGACTCGTTTCACGCGATTCCTTCGAGATAAATCGCGAAATGAGAATTATGCGTGAAAAATGCGTCGCTTATCGGACCACGCGTGTCCAATGGGGTACCACGACTTAATCGATCGCCCTGGAATGCCGCTACTGTCGCACACCGAAGGAGGCCGATTTATTACCCCGCGAGAGCGCACCGTATGGATTTCAGTCCATGGCATATGGAGGAAGCGAGATGGAAGGTCTGGCATTCCAGACGCGCGCGCGTCGACGTCCCTTTCGCTGCGCCCATCGCAGGGACTGGATGGCATGCGACTCGCGTACCGATCACAAGTCGTTTCTATGGAGCGCATTGCACCAGTTATTTTTTTTTTCAACATACATACGTATATGCTCGAATCCCCCTAAGCCGCATTACGGGAAAATCCTTCGCAATTCGAAACACGACCTTGCAATTTTCTATATCCATAATATTTATATTAATAGAAAGCAAAAATAAACGTAAATGATATCAAAAGATTAGCGGAATCGAAACTTAAAGTGCGAAATTTCGATTTTATTTCAAGTGTATGTCATATAAATATTATATAACATAAATTGATTATTAAAAATTTAATAAATATTTAAAACTTATATATTAATATAATCTTATTAATTACTAATGTAAAATAAATTATTAATAACTTAAAGAAAATTTAGAGAAAATATAAATTAATAATAACAAGATTAATTAAAATATTATAGATAATTAAATTCTTATTAATATATATTATTAAACTTTAAATAATAATTAATAAATAAATTTATTTATTTATAATTTATTAATATAATATATATAACATCCAGCTCACTTCTCCTAATTTTATAACGCGACACAATCTTGCGAAATGCCGCGCAAATTGAAAGGATGACCGTTCGGGCACGTGATTTTCTTGCTAATGAGCCTAAATACTCATCTTGCACGCATCGAACGTGACGCTGAGAGCGAAAATCACCGACACTGCTAACTGAAAAATCGCGTAATAATATTTACGGAGCCGCGTTTGTCGTTGCCACGTTGGCACGGAAGAGGGATGGAATGTGGAATAAAGGGGTAGTCGGATAAGAGCCGGTCCGACCGGAGGACCGGCTATCTCGCCGCGAAGTAGACGGCAGACCAATTATGGCAGTGCGAAACCCGCGTTGTTGCACGCGCATATATAAAGACGCATAAAGACGCGCGTATTATGATGCCCCGCCCGATCCGGCAAATAGCGGAATGTTAACCGAGCTTGTTTAACAGCAGGCATTCACACGCGAACCGGAAAGCCCGGAAATTTTGCATTCGTTGCAACGGTCGTTTAATAAAAATTACCTTTTCTTAATCCTCGTGTCTCTCATGGTTAACCGCAATCAACGTGAGTCATCAACAATTGTCATTATTCACGAATTAATATACATTTATTAATATGTATTTATTAATATTATAATATTATATTATTATTATATATTTATTAATATTATAATATTAATATTAATATTAATATTTATATTAATATATATTAATATTAATTTTAATATTAACATTATATTAATATTAATATTAATATTAAAAATTAAGTTGATTTAATTTTTAATTATTTCAGCCAAATTCCTAATTATTAAATATGAATATTAATATATATTTATATATTACATTTTCGACTCCAATTTAATCTGACTTGACACGAAATTTTATACGCACAGACGTAATATTTACACAAAATATGCGCGTATTAATATATTAAAATTGCACAAGACATCTAAAATGCGAGGCAGACGAAAATAATAATAATTCTATGAGACTTGCTTCGATTCGTGACGTAATTTTTCAATATTCACGCCGGCAGCCTTCTCAGGCGGATAAAGAGTCACGTAACGCGTTCTTTATCGCGCAAATAAATTTCTTTCGTTTTTGCGAGAATGTTTTCGCATCGCGCCAAACATAATAACGAGTCGAAGCTCCTACGCCGTTGCGCAGATACGCATTAGCATAAGCCCGGTATGCGAGATAGTCGAGCGTAGGCGTGCATAGATACGAGTGCGCGGGGCATAAAAGGGAGCAATAAGATTGAAAAGAAATGGCGAAGGTGGAAAAAGAGACCGGGGACTCCGGCCAAAGGGACATAAAAACAGCACGCGACTGGAAATAAGAGTGCATACGGGTGCACGGGCTACCTGATAAGATATGCGAAGCTATTTCTGTAGAATGTACATCGACGACAGGCGCGGCGGATTACGAGCGATAAGCGGATAAGCAAAATAACGACAAGAGATCGGGCACTTTCTACTATCCTCGATCGTCCTGTTTATAAAACGTCGCTTTACATCACTATTTAACATACTAATCCTTGGACCGTCTCTTTGAAATTTAACGATTCATACGTGCTCTGCTTTATTTATTTACTTTTGCTATTCGAGTTTATTTTTAGATATGCATTTCGCGACATTTCGCCGCGTCAAGTTTGATAAAGGATAGCAAAAAATGCACCAGGTGTAACTCGTACGTCATTTTCGCGCATAAGGTGTCGCATTAAAGACATTGTAATTCAAATGCACCAGGAACCGAGGTCACGCATTATTATCTCGTCTCTTGTAAGAACTTGTTCTTGTAAAATATTGGCGCTTTCACTTTCACTTTCACAGATTGCCTTATCTTTAATTAAACTTTTTGGTTATCTCAATTTGAATGAGACAGACTTAATCCCGGTGACATAGACATCGGGTTAAATCGACCCTGGGGCAATGTACGAATCGATAAAATAAATAGTACGTACCGAGGCAGGTGATGGAATGGTCCGCGGGTGGTCGTAGAACGTTTCGCGCCCAAGCCGCCCTCAAAACCTCGAGGGCGCAGGGCGGTCCGCTAACCATCAGCACACCCGGTGACACGTGGCCCTTGTACCTAAGCTGCCGCGTCGCATCCACCAGAGCCGCGTTCCACCAGCATTTGGAATTTGCTTCCAAGAAGCTCTGCAACACGTACAAAAATAGCTTTAGTTAGCAAGATTTCTCGAAATTCTGTCCAAAGTCCAATATAATAAAAAATTATCTCCTCTTTAATTTTTTATTTATTTTCAAATATTTTCGAGTTCGTAAACTAATAAGAATTATATGACACACAGAAAAAAATAAGTGTCAAATCAAAACTTATATACTTAAACTAACGCGTTCATTGTTTCGTATATACGCAACAATTTATAATCTTCTTGGAAGAATTTAATATTTTAAATTTTAACAATATTATAGTCTTATTTTAATATTGTAATTGTCACCTTAAGAATATATAATTATTTCATTCCACTTTAAGAAAATTATAATCTTTGATTTAAAAATGTTATTTTCTATCTAATATTGTTTCTTTTCTATTCAAGAAAATTAAATCTTAAATCATAAGAATATATTTTTGTCGATTAAACTATATAAAATGGCTTCATTCAAGTAAGCAATTATTCAAGCAATTATATTTTTTTTTAATTAACGCAATATAGTCTCATTTCAAGATGTGTCCATGTTAAAACTAAATATATTTTCAAAACAAGAATGAAGATCCTTTTTTTCTGTATAGGAAAATATTTCTCCTTCCCTACATCTTATGACTGTGTAATAACTATCATTCGCACACTGCTCGTGTCTTGCGTTACCAATAAAAAAAGTCGCTACACATCGTACCACATAAAAGTCCATAAGTTACCCCTAAAGTATAGCGCGGCCGCTAAGTGTTTATCTCTCCGTCGAGCCGTATGGCGTCCCCTCGTCGTAATTCCGAGCGAAACGCGATTCCATCCCCTACAGATGCTTCCTAGAACCCCCGCATAGATTCGCGTCACAGAATAAGCCGCGATAGGGTCGAGAGCCCCGGACAATGCTCATAAACGTACCGCCCCATATAATTCTGACCCTGTCCTTTCTTTTTTCTTTGTCCTGTCTAAACCATGAAATTAGTGCGGAGTGCTGGAATCGATCGACACAGGCCAGGGTGTGATTTATAACAGCCCTTGTTCAGACTATCGGTTTTTCGCGATTGTGAAAAATACCTCGTTTTTCTTTATATATATTATATAATAAATTGATTTTATTTTTAACATACTTGGCAATATCTATTAACAAAAATCTACCTAAGTCGTGTAATTTACTGGCTAGATTAAATTATTCGGCCAACGTAGGTGGAACAATGTAGGATAATGCGGAGGCATGCGATGATTAAGATCTCACAGTGGCGTCGCGATGACGTTTCCAACGAAGAAATGAGCCGAAGAAAAGAGAAACGAAATGAGACTGAAATATCCAGTTTAATTTAATTCCATGAAAGAAAAAAAATACACAATGCGTGCCGCGTGTGCACAAGGCAATTTTGCATCTAACGGTGAAATAAGAGCGTAGGATCTCCGGACTTTCACCAACTGGAAGTCGTACCGTGGCGACGACGGAGTTACCACCAAATGACGGAATCTCCGCCGCAAATTACACGTCCGCGATCGATCTGATCTGCCGCGAAAATGACCAGGCCTCGTTTTGTGCCTGTGCAACCAAGCACAGCGCAAACATCCACCTTTGCCAAGGCTGCGCGCGTTCCGCATTTCATCGTGAATATACATTCGTCGCGTGGGTCTCTCTCTCTCCATTTTATATATATATATATATATATGTATATATACAGTCGACCTTCGATGAAATGATTCCACGAAGCTTTCACGAACAGCATTTCACCAACACGCGACCGATATTATGCAACGAGCACGGATTTTCGAATTTAGTCATAAAAATAAAATATTTTCGTCCCAAGGCGACTCGTTTACCGAAACTCATAATGATGTCACTTAATGTCACGAGAAAGGCGTTCCGACGCGATTACGAATCGAACGCTCTTATTCCCGAGGTATAAGTTATAATCTCTCGCGCGAACGACAGATGGACTTTCGTAACCGCGTCGATTACGACACGAAGGCAGATTTTCGACGCTTCGACGAGCGCGGCCGAGGAAGAAATTATGATAAAGGTGCGCGCGATGCGGCCGATTTATTAAATCGCTGGCGAGAGATGCGATTTTCAGGCGGGTGAAACTTTTTCGATTACGTCAAGCTGCGCTTCTTCTCGAAAGTTGGCGAGCGCGCGTTCAGCTTCCACGTGGGAGCTGCTTCTCGGTGTCGAATCAGCCAAGCGGACACGATCGATTTCACGAGATCGCGAGACCTCCTATCGATCTCTTTCTCCTCGAGACACCTTCCACACAATCGAATTACTCTTTACGCTTTGTTTTTTCCGCTCGGTTAAACACGATGGACGGAGAAAAGCGTCACTAGTTATTTAAAAAAAAATATGTCCGCCTCTCTCGTAATCAGCTAAACTCTATGAAAGTATCCTGGAACATTTGATTTTTTTATGCGATTTACTATTTGTATTTAAAATATCAATTAAAATATTTAAAATACCATTTAAAATATCAAGGCAAAAATTTTATTTATTTTATTTTATATATATTTTTTATATTTCTTGCTAGGGCTGAAGCAGCATCAAGAAAGTCGTGCGGCTACATAAAAATATCGCGTTGCATCGCGGAATGTGCCGGGGTGGGCAACAGGATATGCTGATAAAGTAGATCTTATTGTCCATGGGAGGATCTAACCGTGAGAGTGCGACAGTTCTGAGTTAACTATAATTAGCGCTGAACCAGCTACCATGTCTCCTGTATCCAGCCTAGCGGCACACCAGCTAACTGTGCGAAAAAGAGGGCTTTGATCGTTAAACAAATCAGCGTTACCATATTGCGACGTTCGTTATGCCTCGCGTAATATATAACATTCTTTCCTTCTCCGCAAATATCTAATGAAATCTCATTCAATCTACAGAAAATAATGAATGTTGCGCAAGTGACTTGTCTCTTTTGTAAGAGTTATATAAAACAGCTGTAAAAAAATATAAGGAGATTGTAAGGAAAGTTCAGAGAGTTACCACAAGTTTCTTCATGATCGCAAACGTATTGAATAAATTCAAAGCCATCTTTATCATTTTCTTGTATATTTAATCTCGATTCTGTCTGTAATATTCTCCCCCCTAAAATTGTCCAAAAGATTATTATAAGCTGTAGATATCGATTACTCGAGGGGAACGGTAGAACGACTGTTGGATATCGCCGAGGGTGAATATTTGAAAAAGAATAGGACTCTAAATCAGATTGAGAATTGTGATTTTTTTTCAACTATACATGATAAGATAATAAAAAAGATAATTATTGCACGCTATTTTGCATTTTTCGCGATTTAAAATAGAATGACATTCGCACTGTTTGAAGAGGAGGAAGGAAATAAATTACGGCAAGATGTGGAAGGTGCAGAACGGACCTCGATTGCTAATCGGAGACGCGGTGCTCGGCGCACGTAATGTACGTATTGCGATTTCCGTGCCGGCAATGAACTTGCGGCAATACGGTCTATAGGGTGTTGTACGGTCGTTGGCTGCCCGTTAATTATTATGCAATATACTCGCCGTGCGCTTTCGCGCCGCGCGTATACGCCTATCCTTTTAAAGCCCTAACTTGAGACGCCGCGCATACGAACGTGAGCGGTTAACGGAGTCGAACGAAATGCAACAGAAACTTATTGCCAGCGTCATTCGCTCCGCGATATTATTGCGCCGCGTTGACCCCTCCTTTATCGATCTATCAAAACTTTATTACACTGGCATCGAGGATATTTTACACATAAACCGTTAGTACGCATCTATTAAAGTTATCAAAGTATATATTTTATCTTTATTATATATATATATATATATATATATATATATATATATATATAATTAAAATTCGAGACGCGGGCGAGTGTCTTGATGCCTGTCGTCCAGTAATGGCTGATAAATAGATCAATTTCGAAACGATCTTCAAAGACTAAACGCTTCCTATAAATATTTTCTTTGAAAACACAGCGGTTCGTAAAAGAAATATTGCATTTATCTTAATTCTATCCCATCTCACAAAGCAATTAAAATTACTTTATTATACACAGTAAAAAATTGTGCGTCCATATGTTAAAATTTTCTTGTGTTACCACGTTTTGATTAGTACTTCAATGTAAAATTAACATACCTATATGTTATTATTTTTATAACGTTTTCATGTGTTACATTTATGTCACCTTCATAATTTAACACTTGTATATGTCTCTTAGAAATGGAATATTATTTTGAGTATTTTTAACAATCATTTTAAACAATCAACATGTCTCAAAGTCAGTTTAACATTCTAAGAAAAGTTAAAGTAAATCTTGAAATAATTTTGAACTTTGACGTACAAAAATAATCAAATTTACTAAAGTCAAATGTTTCTATTACAAATAATTTAAGTTAAAATAACTCGTAAGAAATATTGAGGACATTAACATATAATTGTAATTATTTTAACTTAAATTATTTGTAATAGAAACATTTGATTTTAGTAAATTTGATTATTTTTGTACGTCAAAGTTCAAAATTATTTCAAGATTTACTTTAACTTTTCTTAGAATGTTAAACTGACTTTGAGACATGTTGATTGTTTAAAATGATTGTTAAAAATACTCAAAATAATATTCCATTTCTAAGAGACATATACAAGTGTTAAATTATGAAGGTGACATAAATGTAACACATGAAAACGTTATAAAAATAATAACATATAGGTATGTTAATTTTACATTGAAGTACTAATCAAAACGTGGTAATACAAGAAAATTTTAACATATGGACGCACAATTTTTTACTGTGTATAATAAAGTAATTTTAATTGCTTTGTGAGATGGGATAGAATTAAGATAAATGCAATATTTCTTTTACGAACCGCTGTGTTTTCAAAGAAAATATTTATAGGAAGCATTTAGTCTTTGAAGATCGTTTCGAAATTGATCTATTTATCAGCCATTACTGGACGACAGGCATCAAGACACTCGCCCGCGTCTCGAATTTTAATCAGCAACCCCCTATAGCCCCGTGTGGATACGCAGACTGCAAGCATAAATCACGATAATATAATTTATATGCTAATATCGCGAGTACAGCGTGCGTTCTCGCACGAATAGTTTGTTGGGCAGGAGACGCAGGGATCTCTCTTTCTAACTGGATGCAGTTACATATCCAGGCATTGACACATAGGCGTCGACTCTCACGCACTCTGGTTTACGCGTCAATATAATGAGATATCTTACAGAGAAAAATATAAATTTTTTTTTGTTTTGGCTGACCGAACCAAACATAATCTCCTAAACTAGATCATATCTCTCGCACGTTATAGAAAAGGAAATTTTATTAAAAGATGAAATTATAAAAATAAATATTTCTATTCATTTAAATTATATTATATATTATATCTTTATATTATCATAATATATAATAATTCTCTTTCTCCCTCCTAAGAAATTAATATTACATTTTCGGAAGATTAACTTTTACATCTTGACCGAAGAAACCTTCTGCTGATGCAAAACAAGAATTTATTAAAATATGTTATTCAGAATCGGCAACATTCGCAAAGATCTAATCGCGATATCGTATAACCTATAAACTAAATGCTTGTGTGATACCACCGGTATCTACATATCGTAAGGCGGGGGATAAGTCCCGGCATTCTATGTTATCGTTAATCCGAGACTCACAGACGAGAACGCGCGACAAGAAGCAGGGGAGACACAGAAGGCGTCCCTCTTTCTCGTGCATTTTTTTGCAATTAAATCGGCAAACAAATAGACAATCACGCGAATCACTTCGAGACGAATGGGCGTCCCGCGGATAAACGAGTTCTCGCACGGGAGATAAAAGTCGGACCGGCTCGCGATATACGCTGCATCGCGCTGATTTACGAAGTCGACGACGGTGATGAGAACCGGCGACGAGAGAGAAAGAGAGACACGATCAGCGAAAACTTGGACGAACGGAAGCATCCGAGAGAGAGAGAGAGAGAGAGAGAGGGGAAGAAAAGTGACAGAATCTTGGCAGAATCCCGAGCTCGAAAGATGCGCACTTGATTTTATTGTTCTCTTCTGCAATGCACTAGTTACGTTCTGGGATGCCTGGTCCAACGACTATTACGCTTCGACGATATTCGCGATTCGATCGTGTAATCGAGCGAAGCCTCGCCCACGTATGGATTTTCTCTTTAAATCGATTTGAAATGGGCCATCTTTTTAAATATAATTATACTTCGTTTGATGCGAATTATCGTAATATATTCAGTCATCCATACAGCACAGAACATTGCAGCAATATTGCAATGTTACAACAATATTAATAATATTGCTGCAATATTTTTGGACACGTAAGCTTAGATGCATCAATTTTATGAAGCATGAAAATGACTGCATCTTCAGATGAGAGAGATGATCGATATTTTCGTAATCGAATCGATCCGCGAACAAGTGATATAAAAGAGCGAATGTAACAGACTAATGCAGCCTCGACGTCGCGCGCTTTTTGCGGCCCGGTGATGGCGGAAATTGCCACGCGGATGGAAAGTGTCCGGATCGTTGTCGACCATCCCCGGGGCAATACGCGATCGGTGTATCGTAATAACAGTGATTTAAAAACGTCACAACGAGCGCGACCGGCAATGCACTCGCGAGAGGAAGCGTAAAGCGCCTTTTCTCGAATGCAGACCGCGTGTACCATCTGAAAGACCTCGATAAATCTCGTAAACATAAACTTTGCGGATCGAAAAGCCGCATCGAACACAATGCCCTATTATTTAGTAACCTGAGATTTGCTGCGCGGTAATAGATCCCCTATACTGTCGCTTCTTCGTCATTGTCGCTTTTCTATCCAAGAAAGGACGATAATAATATTTCTCGATTTATATCAGGCTATCACGCAATCTTATTAATAGTACAAAAATTTATTAAATTATAATAAATATTAAAAAATTAAAATTTTAAATTAAAATTAATTTTTAAAATTAAAATTAATTTTGAAAATTAAGATTAATTTTTAAAATTAAAAATTAAAAATATTTATAAATATTAAATAATATTTATAAAATTTTGTGTCGGCTTGTTTTTGGCAATCGTTATCTCATTGGGCATTTCCGCCGATAAGAAGATTTCTGCGGAATCTTATTCGATGCGTCCCTTCGATAAAATGAATCGATCGAATGTAAAGCTCGGATACAACATTCTAAACAACGTGTACCGCGATATCGATGCGATCTGCGGACTGCACACGGGCTTTTAAGACGATCGCTTCGTTGAAAAGCGATCGTATCTTCGCCGGTCGATTATTATCCACCGACATCGATAAAGCGGTCAGTATATGACGCGAAACCATGCGGAACCACAATAGCAAATGGAACATACATAGTACCATTTCTGCGCTAACATCTAATTGACTTAACAATTATAGAATGCCTATCTAATTCACTCCGCGACCTCGAGAGATTCTATCTCCTCTCGTACCAACATTCAACCGTTTCCTGCTTTTATATTTGCATACAGCGTCTTACTCTTCCGTACATTATTTCACTTATAATTTATTTCCCCCAAAGTAGATTTATTTTTAAGACTATTGAAATGCATTCCTCATTTTTTTTTTAATTAAAAAAATTCTTAGGCTCTTAAATTTGTTAAGGATATTAGCACGAATGACGTTTTCTTCTCGATATATTTTCGGATACTTTGGGAGTGGGTCATCGCTCAAAAGCCCGAAAGAATGCTATTCTTGCATATTCAACGATTCAGCACCCTCGCTTTATCACCATCATCGAGGTTCCTTATTATTAACTTTGGAAGCGAAAGGCTCGCTCGTTGACTTTTCCGCAAGGGTGCTTCTCCGCCGAGTACGTACTCGTTAAAAAGTGAGAGCACTTCGTTACTGCGAACAGTCACGTTCCAATTTTATTTCTTCACCGATAATCTTTGTCTATTTTCCACGCGATCTTATTCAAAAACATAAGAAAAAAATTAATATTTCGAAAATAATTTATCCTCTAAACATCCTCTAAATTTATCATTTATTATTTTATCTTGGAAAAAGTAACATATTTTTATATCAGAATTCATCAATTCAATTTATGAAATATTGCATTATCTTATTACAAATATTTTATTTTATTTGTCTATTCATTATTATTATTGTTTTCCATTTTTATCACATAACAACGCATAATTCATACACAGTAAAAAATTGTGCGTCCATATGTTAAATATGTTAAAATTTTCTTGTGTTACCACGTTTTGATTAATACTTCAATGTAAAATTAACATACAATTTATATGTTATTATTTTTATAGCGTTTTCATGTATTCATTATATTTGTATCAACTTCATAACTTAACACTTTGTACATGTCTCTTAGAAATGGAATATTATTTTGAGTATTTTTAACATAACTATCTTAAACAATCAACATGTCTCAAAGTCAGTTTAACATTCTAAGAAAAGTTAAAATAAATCTTGAAATAATTTTGAACTTTGACATACAAAATAATCAAATTTACTAAAATCAAATGTTTCTATTACAAATAATTTAAGCTAAAATAATTATTATTATATGTTAATGTTCTATCAACATTTCTTACGAATTATTGTAACTATTTTTTCATGTAATTTTTAATTAATTTGTATGTTACTTTTACATTACACTTAAAGTCACAATAATAAAAATAAGCCTAAGGTATCGTGTCAATTATTTAACATTTTTAGTTTGTCAATAAGTAACATACGACGAATGAGTTATTTTAACTTAAAATTTAGAGTGGACTTTCTGGGACATGTGAAAAATGTTATAATTAACATTTTATTTTTTACTGTGTAATAATACCGTCTATATGCGTTTCATTCTCGTAACTGCAGGCTATATATTGGTGGAAGGATTAATACAATTTCCCAAACCAGACAATAGACCGCTGTTGAATATTCAGCGGTTACACGTTACGCATTGGTGGCGATAAATTCGAGACGAGGCGGATTACGACGCGCGCGGCGCCGCCGACGTCGTTTTATATCGCATTCTCTCGTTTCGCCGTCGTTCGGAAGGAATTCTGGATGTAAAGCGAAAAATTTATTAGCAAAGAGAATCGCGAACAACGCCGGCCGCGAGAACAAGC
Organism: Camponotus vicinus; assembly: GCF_025532165.1. Lineage (NCBI taxonomy): Eukaryota > Metazoa > Arthropoda > Insecta > Hymenoptera > Formicidae > Camponotus > Camponotus vicinus. Next base: position 10,562,190 of record NW_028141980.1, read on the forward strand.
TTCCGCCGTTTAACCTGCCGCTCCTCGATTATACTTGCTTTTGCGAAATTGCTCGTAATTCACATTGTCTCGTTGTGGTGTAACGGTGCGGGCAATCAACGTCTGCTTTACCGTAAAGGACCCGCGTGTCGACAGAAGATGAAAGAACAAAGCGGGAGACACGAAAAGAACGGAGTCTCGACGGAGTCTCGACGGAGCCTCGACGTCGACGAACGTCACGTTTTCTTTTCCGACGTTCGCTTCCGCAAAGTTTTCCGGCGCCGGTGATTTCCCGAACAAGAAAAAGTGCATCGCACGCGGAAGTGACAAACGCGTGTTTATCGAACAGAGAAAAATTGCTTAAACTCGCGTGGCGATGCGATAAAATTGAGGATATCGAGATGTTATAGAGTATAAACAAAGATATAAATAAACGCGACTCACCTGAAACAGATTGTAGCCTTTGTCATACATCCACATCTCGTCGGCTGGATGTTCCTTTGGACTTTCTCGTTGACTGGCATTCGCGACGTGAGGAGGTGGACCTCTGGTCAACTGAATCGCCAGGGATCTTTGCAGAAGCAAGAGACATCGGGAGGTCCCGGGGCCTCCGGGACCCGTTCCATCTCCTAAGATCGAGGCCATTACGAGGGCCCTAACGACAATGATACGGCGGTGGCATTGCGAAATCTGAAAAAAAAAATACAATGAATAATTTTTTGCTTGAAAATTATATAGGGTGTTTCTTAATAAGTGCGAAAAATTTTAAGAGGTGATTCTTTGAAAAAGACCCCCATTTTTAGAGGAGTGTAACTCCACAGGGAGGGATGTAGGAGTATGTTTATTTGTTTGTATGTTTATATGAAAAACCTCCCTTAATTTTCGACAAAGAATCATGTCCTAAAATTTTTCGCACTTATTAAGAAACACCCTGTACATAAATTCTGTCAAAATTATAAATTAATAATAATATAATACTATTATATATTAAAAAATAAATTTAAAAATTTTACAGATTTTTGATATTCTTTCTCTATTTAATTCTCAAATTAATAAATTTTATGTAACAAATCGGAGAAAGCAAGAAAGTAGTAATTAAATTAATTTATCAAGAAATATTTGAAATTGAAGGAGTTGTTCCGTGAAATTATGTGTAAGGCGTTTGGATGATTCTATATGTTACGTAACCGAAAACTGTAGATACGCTCGATAGCAGAGGGCTGCGAATGACCTGCAATTTTACGCAACGGAGACCTCCGTCTCTCCTAACGCGCTGTGCCATCTTACGTCCAATTATTCTTATCGTCGTACCATGGAGAGAGATAAAGCGGAGGCGAGTTCATCGTACTATTATACGAGTTCACGAAAGTTGCAAGCGACGTGAGAGACTTGGCACAAAACTATCTTTCTCTCTTTCTACACACGCGTGTATGTCCGTGATGCGTACAGCTGTTTTATTGAGCGTGTGTTGCAGGAAATTTCGCTCGCAGGATCTAAGATCAGTGGTTCTCGACTCACTTTTGTATTTGATTAGTTCAATTTGTTCGAATATGAATTATGTATACTATCAAGAAATTTATATTAGTACTAGAAACAAATGTACTTTGTCTAGTTCAGAAAATCGATTTTTTTATTTAATATTCAGGATATGTAATGTGCATATATATATTTTTTTTCAATATTTTGTACATATATTATATATATAAAAATTTTATTTTGCGGAAAAAGAATATTCTATATTTTTCTAAAAGCCTAGCGTGTGAAAATATACGAGGATTGTCAGCGATAGTTGAGAAATTCTGTAATCATTCTCCTCTTCATCTTCTAAAAGCCAGAAGACAACATCACGTATCCCTATATATTGTATCAACGCCTCCCGCTCTAATTGATTTAGCTGTTCATCACCAAGCAGAAGGGTGGAACGCCCTTAGCAGCGAAAATCCATGTGGCGCTATAGCTCATGAGAGACGAAGCGTCGAGTAATAAGAAAAGGGATGGTCATCATCGCACCCTGCATTATCGCGGCTCTTGCTCTGGAGCCAAGCCAGAGGCACAAGATTGCTTCATCGATTCAGTCGTTCGTACACGTAAATTCGATCTGACCTTAATTGCCATATAACCTCGAGCCAAATGCACCGCAGTATATCCGGCGTAAGGAAGAGAAACTGCACAGTTCTTTAAATCAAACCCAAGCTTAAACTAGTTTTTTTCAAATTGTACAATTTATTAAAATTTTATTGAGAAAATTGATGAAGAATATTTCGCATTTTATGATAAAATCAGATTTAATCGGATACAAGGAATTATTATTGCAAAGTTTAGTTAATGGACTATTATTATCTTATGTTTCACTATTTTGCAATGGAGATGAACGCTGTGTTTTATTGGAAAATCGTACATGGTTATTAATAGCTAAAGTTTACTTCCTGACATTAATAGATATTTGATAACGCAGATAAGATACTTTATGATGCGTAACGAGCGTACGGGATACGCTGATGTACCGCAACTATCGCATTATTTTTTAATCGGAAGATAATTAGATAGTTAGTCGTACACACTTTCTGTCTACGTGTAATAGACGACATTGAATAATTCCCTGTGAAATAGCGACCTCTCTCACGCGATCGCGTCGCGTTGATGGTATCCCGCGGGGAAATATCGAGAAATAAAAAAGATTCGCGCAGATAGAGAGAGGGAGAGGAGGAGAGAGATGCAGGGAGAGAAGAATAAAATTTAATAGGATCTAATCTTTCCCGTGTTCGCGTTGTCTATCGTGCCATCCGCTCTTTGAACGCGACTGTCTGGCGCACTTTTATCCGACATATCTCGGAGTATCTCATTCTCACCGATACAATGGCGCAATTTTCTCAGCGCGTACTTGGCAAATAGTTTATCCCGCCTGTCTGGAGAAGGAACCAACTTGGATGCAAGAGAAATTATTCCAAAACGAGATACGAATTCGAGGGAAAGAGAGGACGGGGAGAAGAAAAAGGATCCATCTCGCGAGCCATTACGAGCCTTCTCGTTGCCGGATCGAAGCTCGATTTCACCTTGTACCAGTTCGCCGAGCGGAAGGTGTTCGACCGTCGCGGAAAAAGGACTTCCTGTTGCATGATTCACTCGCCGAAGCGCTCGGTTCTCATTAATGTCTCGTCAATTGTAGCTGCGCCCGCACCGAGTCGATGCACGTCGGTGCATCCCTGAACCTGTATGCATATGCACCTGTACAGCCGTAGCCGTCGATCGAATTGCGCGTGGGATACGATGACAAGTAATTAACGTTCTCGCCGTTAATTTTCCTCTCCGCGCTTTTCCGGGCCGCTGCAAAGCGGAGGGTTTCTCCTTGATTCCTCGTAATGCGCGAGTCACGATCTATTATAATTGTAATTATAATAATCAAACGATGCATCGGGAAGAATTCATTAACGCGGTTATTATTTCCGTGATCGATCACTCATAAAGATAATTCCCCGCGTTAGATTAACACATTTACAGAAACATACGTGGTGAAAGGATGGATCACAACTTAATTACGCGCCTCGTAAGTCACAAGAAAGATTATACGTTTGGTTAAGCCGAGCAATAACCACCTACGTTCAATACTCAAGATAATACATTCTGTCGTTCCTTCTAATATCACCTTTCAAGCCTGAAACGCTCATCTAAATTTAGAATCCTCTACATCAAATAGTGTCTTGCATTTTTTTTAAAGCGCCTTATATATCTATCAAAGTTCGCTTTATTAGCTTGCTCCTCCTAAAAAAGCGGCGTCATTAATTTCTTGCTAGACAACCTGTCGGACAATTTGTCGAAGCGCAAAATATCGTCGATACAAAGTCTCTCCGGCGTCTTTCTCTTTGGAAATTTTAACGTTTGTTTTTTTTTTTAATATACACCACTTCGAAGAATATCCGCTAGGCCATAGGGGGTTGTTAAGAAAACAAACTTTCATATATGATGAGCAAATTCATTCTTGGCGTAGTCATTGTACGATCCTTTGATGTATCGTCGATCTTCTCGACGGTGAAGACCAGCCACGTACCCCAAGTGTGTCTAGAAAGTACTTCTCGGGCGGACCATTCTCGTAAAACGTGTAACGGGAACGATTAAACAACGTCTCGGCCTAATGGAAGTCCAAATAAAGACAAATCTTCGTCCGTGCCGCCGTTGATCTTGCTCGAGATGGTCATTGAAATCTCAACGAGCGTTATCAATGACTACATCGCGACTCACTGCAAGGCTCAGAGGATGATAAATTTTTACAATTAATGATGAGAACGTAAATAGAAAGTTTCGATCGGTCATTCACGTTTGACGTTGTCATTAATGTCTGAGATTTTTTAAAAATTATAATGACTAAAGAAATATGAATATTAATGTGATAAGTCTGCGGGAATAATTATTGTGGAGGAAGGAGAGCGAATGATCGTCTTGACACAAAAGACGGGTTCAAAAATCTCTAGTGAAAAGATAGAAATTCACTTCAAACCATATCCACGATTCGATGATTCTGGGAGAAAAAAAGTTGCGTGACTCTCGCTTCGCGCGACCGACATAGTTCAACGTAATAGGATATATCAAGAAACTCAAGACGCGAAATTACCACACACGCCAGGTTTCCATTTAAGAATCACATAATTGTATCTTCTAGATTCCGGCTTAATTAACGTTACACAGGGAATTTTATCGAGAGATTTGCCTCATTATCATTATATGCGCCGACTCATACCGAACGGCCATTGGTACGTCCATCAGAATGCGTGCACCTGTTTTGTAACGTGATTCAAGTTGCGATTCGAAAGCTAAAGAAAGCAAAATGGATAACATTAATAACAAAAGATGATGTATAAAAATTTAAATATATTATAATAGATAATAACAATAAAAAAAGTTAATGTTAATAACTAGATTATAATCATTTTAATGTAAATCTATCGCCAACTCGGTCAGATATCTAATCTTTCGAAACAAGATTTTCTACGGGGAAAAACGACTGACTTCCTCATGGCATATATTATGCTGAGGAGGTCAAGAGAATATTCTAATGTATCAGCGGTGTATCCCGAAGACCCGGTTCTCACGCCTTCACCTCCGGAACATTGCAGCAAAGGGGAAAAAGCGGAGGATACAAGAGAGGACGATGCTGCGCCTCGTGAAAAATTGCAGAAAATATCAAGCGCTATCGCCTTATTTACATTTTAAGATAGACTCTCGCGTTCGTATTGACAGGTGAAAAATCATACCGGGAACTACTCACGATTCTTCTTTCATAATGACAAGCAACGGTAAAGGATGTGGACATGCGGGTGACGTCGAACGGACAGTACAGGTTGAAGGATGTCAATTGTGAGCGGATAATGCGCGTACGTGAGCATTATTGAAATAACGATGGAGAGAAAGGCCTGGCACCAAGTGGTGTCGCACCAATCAGCTAGAATTCCGATCCAGCTGGGGGGGATATCGGCATCGATATTGCCGCGATTAAATCAAACGATCTTAACGGCACGCTGACTACCGCATCTCGCGGAAATCGGTTCTGCCGAGGAAGCACGCACTTCGGAACAAGAAGCACGTGAGAGAGCGATATTTCGTTTGATATCTGAGTCGCTGGTATCGTTAGTTTTATCCTGTATCGCTGACACGTGCGATATTAGAAAGCACTTTTAAAAGGTACTATTTTTCCTTGCTTTTTTCTTTCCAATCTTTGGAAGATATATAAAGGGACACATGGATTTTTCACAAAAGCTTTGTATAATATTCTATAATATATATAATCTATATATTAAATAATTAGATTAATAACATTCTTACGTAATGAGGAATTAATTTGTTTTTTTATCATATTTTTATTGGTATTCTATCAAGTAGATTCCGCAAGAATATTAATTTAATTATTTAATGTATATAAATTATACATAAGTATCTTCTCTTTCATTGAAAAAATTATATATATAAATAGTGTGATGAATTTATTAGATACATCAATTTTCAAGTTGGCAATTTTGTAGCAAATATGTGTTATATATACAAGGTGTTTCTTAATAAGTGCGACAAATTTTACGAGATGATTCTTTGTCGAAAATTAAGGGGGGTTTTTCATATAAACATTAAAAAGTTTTAATAAAAAATTGAATAGAGGTTGCTAGTTTCAGCCCCTTATAACAATACGGGAGGCTGAAAAAAATATTAATAAATAACCTTTTTACTAGTAGAAAATATCCACCTAATTTCACTTCTTTAACTTGTTTCAAATTTGAGAAAAAAATAAAAACCTAATTTTTACCCCCATTTTTGGAGGAGTGTAACTCCACAGGGAGAAATGTAGGAGTATATATTTATATGAAAAACCCCCTTTAATTTTCGACAAAGAATCATCTAAAATTTTTCACACTTATTAAGAAACATCATGTATACGTATATATAGATTTCATATTCTTGAACTGGAAATGCGATAGTTGTAGGATATCCTGTCCTTTTCAAAAATATCGGAGCAGCTTGGAGTAGTTTACATTTCCAGTTTAAAGTAAATGTTTATTGGTCGCAATAAAGGCGCTTCCTCGAGTAGCGCTTCCTCGAGTAGCGCTGCCGGTTAATAAATAACGCTCGTTCCGTCGAATGATAATGACGATGATGAGCTTTTTTTCTCGCGCGCGATCCTCCGCGACGTGGAAAATATCACTGTGGAAAATCAGGTTTCGTAACGTGTTAACGAGCGACCAGCGTAAAGCAAGAAACGCGAGCGAGAGGTGACAAGGATACGGCTGCGCGACTAAAGGATGTCAACCGCACTCGAGTGTGACTCGTACCGGTTCGCGACGAAGGTGGTTCAACTTGGTAGGATAAATTATACCGGACGTAAGGACGGTTGGAGTCCTTGGGATGGTGTAACTTTCCGCGGTTAAAGAATCCCGCGGCGAATAATGGCCGTGTCGACGGAATCGCGATAATCATTCCGTTAATATTCATCGTCATATAGAACGTAATGCGAACGCGTGATCCCGTGAAAATACCGTATAAAAAGAAATAAAAGTTTCCTTTAATATGCCTGGAATGGAAAATATATCAAGAAATAATATTTTTTATATATACGATATATACTTTTTTTTGTATTCACGCCTATATAATTATTTAAAGAGAAATCATGCTCATACTCTCTGTGAAAGATCGATATCTCCGCGATAATAAAAAAATTATTTTAATGGATATATGCACACACAAACATGCTGCAAAGAGAAATATGATGGTATGAAAAATATAAAACGACGCTTCTCTGCTTTTGATACATGAAACATATCTTACTCATCTTGGGCTGTACAAGATACGGATCGCGTGTGTGCACGTGCAATTTTACGTATGCACGAACACGCGCTATTTGTGCGCGTGCAAGCAAGCAGCGGCAATATATATAATTTATGTCGTAATTTAATCCAGGACAGCAGTTAACGCTCCGTTGTAATAGATAAGACGGTTAATTCGTTGAATAGCCAGTCCCATAATTGCGAAACATCGATCCGCGAAACTTTCACGCGAATGGTGGTCTCTAAGTAACATATACATATACAAGCCTCGCGCTTTCCTATCGGTTTAATACCTATTAAACAGGTATCGATCATGCTATTGCATATATATTACATCAAGCGCGAAATTAGATGCGCCGATGCGTTACTAAAAAAATCGAGAGATATGTTAAATGAACATACAAATCCACTACGAAGGTTTTATTTCGTTCAGATAAAAAGCCATATTTATTTCAAGACTAATTAATAATCGATATTTGTCTAATAATAAAAATTAATAGTTAATTTAATAATTTAATAATATAATAAATTTAATAAATTTACTCCATGTATTTTTGTGTCGCAATATGAAGGTCTGTTAATTAATTTAAACATTAGAGAAAGTGAGACTCGCGCGCACGTTGTAATGAAGCTGTAATTTCGCGTAATAATTCGTCCGAAGGTAGCGTGTCACGGAAACGTTACTTTCCATCGAATCTCTCGAAGAAGCAGCAGATCATTCCCGATAGGCCCGACTCGATACCCCAAGGCGTAAAACAATTACTTTGCGAGACTACCGGAAGCCTTAAAGCCGCCACATGCGAACGATCAAATCGTACCGATCATTAACCGACACTGCATATTATAAGGGACATTTCGCGATGAAGAAAGTACGTATTCTTGCAAGAACGACTTTTACGGAGACATATCATGATGAGAAATCTAGGAGAATTGAAGATCATGCAAGGACGCGCGTACTCACATGTATTATTAACGACAGAAGCGCGCAGAGTGCATCTCTAGTACATCTACGTACGATCCTAATTACGCTTTATCGTTCCCAGCGCTTCTCTTCCTATCTGTAATGACGACCCGGCAATGCATGGTTAATTGTTGGCACGTGGATCATTATCAGCGATCCCTATGTCGCACGCATTATTAGAAGATCTCGTGATATATGCTTGTGTTAAATAGAGAGAATAAGAAAGGAAATTTCAAAAATATTTATTATATATTTTTTTATCTGTATTTTGATCTTCTGGATTAATTTATCTTATAATTATTTATCGTAAAATATCCTAAAAAACGCATTTATTAATCTTTTTTAACATTAACATTTAACACTGATTCTTCTTAGAAACTTTATAACTTTGAGATTCTTTAATTTATTATTTACTCTTAATAGTTAGGAATTTGGAAAAAATAAAATAAAGTAATAATAAAATAAAATAAAAATTAAATCAAAAATTGGCATAAGAGCCACAGCGCGGAAGTTGGGACGCAGGGAAGAAACAACACTTCCTTCTTATTAATTGTTGTTTATTAATCTCTTCAAAGAATCTCTTCATAGAATCATTTATTTCGATTTAATAATATTAATATTTTTAATCTGAGAAACTTTATCTTCTAAACGTATAATTATTAACCTTTTTATTTAAATTCATCTTTAGAATGATTAAATTATTATCCTTAAATTATTATCCTCTTAATCATAGATATAATGATAAATAAACAACAATTAATAAGAAGAAAGTTTGATTAAATTTTTATTATTTATTCATTTCAATTTTGTATGTTTTATCATAATTTTATCAATTTTACGTGCACATAGTCATTGCTTAATTAGCATTATATAATAATGTTTGCTAATGTAAACATTAAATTTTCACTTGAAGAATGCTCTTAGAGTCTTATCTCTTAGAGTCTAAGAGATTAATAAATAGAGCTCCTCTTTGCGTTAACATATGCGTGACGCGCTAAGGTATGACAACCTAATGGACTCAGAAGTCAGTTTTCACTTTCCATCGACCTCGAGGTTGTGCGAACATGTGTCCACTCACGCAGGTACACTCACCGGCAGTGTGCATCAATGCCGATACATGTGCGGCTATTATTTTCATTACTTGTCATCAGGTTGATCGAACAGCGACAGATCGAGTCGAAAGCCTATTTTTCCGCGGTCGCTCGAGGAGAGGAAAGTGCGATCGTAGGAGGAAGCCAATTTAGCTGCATGTGGGTGTGTGTATATTAGTATGTTTGTATTAGTTGTATAACGAACAGCGAATAGCCATCGGAAATCCTTAACGACGAATAAATAAATATTGCCAGTCGCTAACATCACTGCTTTCCATGAATCACAAGCAAGAAGAAATGTCTAAGGAGAAATGTAAAATCCATAATTTATAGCTAATTAAATTTTAATATTTGTTGCAATTTATTATTCAGGTTTCGGGGGAAGAGGGAAGGAAAAAATTCTAATTCATTATTATTAAATATAAATTTTCTTAAATCACACTTTTCGAGGATAAGCCGAAACGAAAATAAAAAATTGCTAATTTAATCGAGAATAAATTGACCAAGAGATCTCATTATTTCCTGCGCGGCACATCCCTTCGTGGTCGTTTTTGAAAAGGAAAGCGTTAGTCGTAAGAGGAAACCGATCAGACGTTGAACGGGTGTTGCAAAACGAGTAACATGTCTCTTTGTTATACGCTCTGGTCTAGCGTGATCATTAATATCTCGCTGCTTCCAGACCCGTGATACCGAGCGACTGGACCAATTACCGTTATAGCGCAAACACTGTTGCTGCCGTTAGAAAATGATTTATCGCGAATTGTTCTCGGCGCGGGATTTATTAGAGCAAGTCGCGAGCTTATTGAAAACTCCTTCGGGACTGGCGGCACGAAACGCCCCCGCTTCGAACCTATTTCATTTCTGCCGACAACACAGGTATCTTTCAACGAAACGCGTCGCGATCGACTGCACGTACGTACGTGCCGTTACAGTGCCACAACCGATTTATCTCAAAACGTTTGTTCTTTCATATATACCTCAAGCGGATCCGTGACGGTGCCGGCGATAACGAACGCCGATCGGTAAACGACACCTTGAATTTGCAAATTTTTTTGTTTCATCATTCGAGCGGCAAACGTTCTTCAATTTTCTCAGCCTATTTATGGAATTAAATGAGAAAGAAGTTAAGTGAAAAAGTAAATGGGATACGATTTAATGAATATAGATGCGAGGTATTAATCTCGCAAATGAAGCTAATGTGAAATTAGTTTACACGCGATCGGTATTCGCACATTTCTTGCCGTAAACACAGGTATTTATCATTCGCCTGTGCAAATTTACAGTTTTTGTCCCTCTGCGAAACTCGTTTAGCCGAGCGTTAATAAATTACTTTCGATCGTTGCCTTATATTCGGCGCGGATACTTTACGAGCGATCGATGCTCAGTATCGATTATCGGGCGAATATTAGTTCTCGATTTTATCATGGACGAATAGGTATAAGTATACAGGCGTGCATATACGAGAAACACCCGGCTCCATCCGATGCAATATATTAATTAATTAGCAGTGACGACGTATAATTATGTGCTTGAAATTATCGTATCGGGCAGTAGAACGTTCGATCCTGCGAACGCGATAAATCTCGCGATACGCGAGCGTTAAATGCTTAACGATAAATTTCACGGCGCCGTACGGAAAATTAAGCGCTATTTGTTCAATCGATCGATCGCGCCGATCGATCAAGCACTTATGTATGTATGTACGTGATGCGCGCGATGTAAATTCGCGTTGCATCCGTCCGTTAAACGAGCGTGATTAATCACGCGTGCATTGTATCCCGGGTCACCGCGCGTTGACGTTGGAGGAAAAAGAAGCAGAAGAGTTCCATTCCATTAATTTTTCACGTTCCGTTAAATCTTCACTCTCTAAGCGAGGCGCGACTTAGCACCAGGCCGCAAATAAACGCGGAACACGCGAGTTTCTCGGTTAAAATCACTCTTCCTTTTCTTCTCTCTCGCGAGAAACAAGCGAGACCCCTCGTTTCCTGCGAGCAACGTAAGAACCGTCTCGTCGAAAGGCCCTCCTCGTCTTTAAATGTGAGTTAAAGACTGCAATCGGCGAGATCCTAATGATCGCGAGTCGCCTTCGCGCTACTGTTTTAGCTTGTTATTGACTAAAATATCGTCGTGATTGTGACATTGTTTCTATAATTCGATACTCTGATCTGTCCCGTGATGTAACGCCACACTGAGAAAAAAATTTGATTGCATTAATTAGAAATCTGGTATTCAACCAGTATGTCTGTTAGAAAATGGACGAATCAGAATTCCTTTAGGAATTATCAGATGAGTATGATTAATTTCTTCCTGCTAAATTTATCAAATTTTCTTGATAATATTAATATAATATTATTTATATAATTTATATAATTTTCTTAATAATATTAAATTTATAAAAAAATGGCATCACTGTGCGTCATAAAAATTCTTGATAAAAAGTGTGTATAAAAATTTTTGATAAAAAGTATGAAAAGTTTTGATAAAAAGTGTTTAATTAATATAATAAGTTTTATAGATCCAACTAGAAAATATTAAAATCCTTACAGTAAAGTCTATTAAACGTTCTAGTTATAAAAAATCGACTCTTATCATGATAACCAGAAATTCTGCTTGGTTTAACCAAAATGCCTTCTATCAGATACGTCTTGTTGGTACAATCAAACGATTTTGCTCAGTCAGTAATATCATCATGAAACGATGCTCATTCTTCTCGCGGAAAGATTATTCATTATATAAATTAGAAGAGCTGACGCGAGACTATTTCTGCCACAATAATAATGTCAATAATCGTTTAAAAAGTCGATTATTTCCATAAATATCACTCGGATAAAAATATCCATTTCTTTCTTTATTTGACAAACGCAATATTATCCTCTTTCGTATCATTCTAAATAAATCTAAAATCTCGACCCGCTTAGCGTTAATATTTCTCGCTACGACTCTACTACTTGAGACTTGCCGACAGCCTTGGGGCGTAAACGGTGCTTTTATAAATCTTGCAAACCGTCTTGCTCAGAGACACGAGGGAAACACCCCTCGGCAGAAAATAGAGAGAGAAACGAAAGTGAAGAGGGTGAAAAGCCGGAACCCTCTTTAAGGACGACCACTCGTTACCATGATCGATTAACGATTAGCGTCCCTGGTCGCCTAACTTGAATCCCCGAGATTTCTATGACTCGAATCTAATCTGGCTCGTTACGGCTCGTATTCATGTGAAGGATGAAACGGCATACGACAAAAGGTCAAATAGAACTTTATACTTTCTACTTCATATGAGGATCTCACTTATAATCCGAATAATCTCTAAAGCCGAAAGTGCTTGTCAAGATGATTCCGGATTTCATGTGCGCGTTTATAAAAAAAATATCAGGTTTAAATCTGCTTTGATCCGTCATTATTCACTCTATTAAAGTGCTTTTGAATTGTATACTATGTCAAAAACGTGGAATGATCTGTCAAGAAACGAGACGACAGAGAGACGATTGATTACTTCGAGTTATATAAATAATCCCAAAACGATTTCCCCATAAATGATCAAGCGATTAACATGTGATCGATGATTGAAATGACTCAATCGTAAATTGAATAGACTTCTATTCCAAGGATCCTTTAATTAATACGCATTCGTAATTATTGTCGATATCGAGAAGAAAAGAACGAGGGAGGAAATCATTCGTAAATTCCTATCGCGAGGAGAACAATCGTAAAATTCGCGTCTGCGCATGTAGATGATGCACTTATCGGCCGGAAAAATGCAAATGTTCCCGGAAGTAGCGAGGGTCCAGAAAAGATGATACAGCTTGAAAGACGGAGGTTCCGAAGGAGGATACGCGCGCATGGATATTACTCCGCTCTAGGCTTCAAGTGTGGTTGATCGTAAGATAATATGTCACGAGAAGCTGAGTAAAAGACGGACTAACAAGGAAGATGTTTTCGCTTGACACGCAGAATAACATGAAAAATAAAAATGGACGCATGCATCAATCGTAATGCAATGCATTGATTAAATATCTCTAAATTATAGAATAATTTATGGATACATATACAATAGAAAATATTGCATGAATTTAATTATAATATAATTAAAATTCACAGCATACATATAATTTGTCTCTCATATTTTATTTCACAAATTAAAAATAGTTGCGACGTAATTAAACCTAGAAATAACTTTACAGATAATTTTTAAAGTATTAAAAATAATAGAAAATAGAAATTAAATTGTAAACGATTTTACATATATTAACGTACACGCATTATTGAATTAGGGATTTGCGAGACTTCTCGTACGCTTGCAGGGGTCGATATATCAATGAAAATATTTCAACGGTTGATAAGAGTACGACGAGAGACGTTTAACCCTTTCGCTGCCGAAGACAGCTGTAGGCGCTAGGAAGACTCCGTTCCTACATAACTTAAAGACGACTATGATCGCCCGAGTGGAACTGACGTTTCCTCGAGGCGTTCGTCCGAGCCGACAGTTAAAGGTTTCCATACGATCTACAACACATGCGATGACTGCGTACGCACTTTACCGGAAATTACGCCAAAAAATAATCGCTCCAATTAAATTCCATTGAATCGCTCATTTTAATTTTTTTCCTACTTAAATGTGACTTACGTCACTTGAAAACAAATGTAATTTCCCGTAAATAAATAATCAAAAATTATAGTTTCTACTTCAGATATGTATCTCGACCATGTAACGCATTTATTACACGATAACATTCGAATTACAGAAAATATCGACTAATAACAAAGTAGGAGAAGTCGCTAACTCAAACGTAGCATTACTCTACTGCTCGCATCGCGATGATTCCAAACAATAGTATACATAGAATCGATGGTTACCCTGCCGACAATCTTCAACCGCTCATCTTCGGCCGGAGACCTCGTCGGCGAGCAAGGGAATTCCGGAGGAAGATGTACGAACGTATGCGCGTGCGATTCCACGACGGATTTTCGCTGGAGGGTTCGGGTGTGGTCGCGATCGTAGGATAATGCTCGCGAGGATATGAGGGAGGAGAGATGCACGAGAAGAGAGGGAAGAAGCTCACGGTTCCTCTCCTCTCGCGAGATCGATGCCCAAGGGCGAGACACGTCCTCCTCTTCCTCCTTCCTCCATCTCTAACTATCTATCCGTACTGTACATACAAGAATATACACACGCGCGTGTGCAGAAGGCGGCAGCTATCTCAAAGAGAGGGAATCTTCTCGTATTTTTCTCGAGCTTTAACTAAAGCAGTTTTCGCCGCCCCTGCTGTACAGGGTGTTCGGATAGTCGTCGATGCATGTAAGCGATTGCGCAAGCGGTGGCAGGATAATGGCCCATTCAAAGCCGCATTTTTTATTTTCGCTAATTAAATTAATACATCATAATACAAGCAAATAGGCATTGGTCTTGATAAAGTATTTTTTAATACGTGAAAAAATTTTTTTTTACAAAAAAAATTCCAATTTTATTTTTGCTCATTAAATTAATGCATCATAATACAAGCCAATAGGCATTGGTCATGATAAAATATTTTTTAATACGTGAAAAAAAATTTTTTTTTACAAAAAAATTGCAATTTTATTCCGGGAACTAAAGATTCAAACTGTTTCGTGATAGTCTAGCGCGTTTCCGATGCAGACGTAAAATAGCTTGACAGCGGCCTACTGTCCCACGTAGCTGTAAAGAAACGGTATTGATAAAAAAAAGTCGCAAACACACAACGATCGAAGAAAAATTTTAGCGCCGCGTTGGAAGCGGCGCTTATATACGGCAAGAAAGTCAAGTGATGGAGCTCGTTATCGTTTCTTTGAACGGACGTGTTAAACGGCGGCTGTACATAATTGAATGGTCTCCTCTATTCAGGCTCGAGCATTGGAACCATCAATCGAGAGAGAAGGAGAGACCACGCGCTTTTTGTCGCCGTTCTGGTAATTTGTTCGCAGATCGAAGAGAGAAGATCTCTTCCCTCGATTCAACTCGCATCGAGCCAATATCTCGGGAGGAGAACGAATGATTCCTACCGTTATTATTACGAGTCTACGGCGAGTATCACGTGCGAAAGCTTTACGCGGAAGTTATCTTTCATCGGTTAAAAACGTGGCCGGAGACTGCGACCGAGCAATTCTACTTGGCCGATCTATTCGCGTCTCTCTTGACAGACATGTCTCTCTTTTATTGGAGCCTCTATGGAACAAAAAAGTAATTTAAAAAAATCTGTTCTCGTTAAATAATACGTTGCATACTGGAACAATGCATGCGAGACGTAGATAACATCAGAGTACCATTCAGATTTAATGGTATTGCGCAATTTCCCGCGAATGAAACTTGGCAACGACCTCTTTCATCCGTATTCTTGTATCACGTAAAAACGATACTCGAAGGAACGATGGCGAAAAAGAATTTAATTCGCATATATATATACAGGGTGTCCCAGACTTAACGAATTAGCCGTTAATGATAGATTGCTGAGATCATTTGGAGACAAAAATTCTAATACCAAAATGGTGAGGGAGACTTTATAAAAATGTCCAAACTACTGACTACTGTCGCATGGAAAACACAATCGCGCTCACTGCAGAATCCTATTTTTTATTTTATATTCATCCCTCTATCGATATCGATATTATCGCGCTGTACGCGGGCCTCTTGATGCGCTATGTCTCTGAGCAAGAGAACGTAACGCGTCGATTGGTAATCTTTAATCTTTTATAGCGCCGAAACTACATCTTCCTCAACATTTTGGTATTAAGATTTTCGTTTCCAATTGATCTCAGGAATCTACCATTAACGACTGATTCGTTAAGTCTGGGACACCCTGTATATTGATCCCGGATCACACAACCGCTCCTGCGATCGAATTCCGAATGGTATAACTCAGGCCGCGATCCGATATCGGGTTCCTCCTCTTTCAACGAATGGATAATTCGATTTGGATCTCGATTTAAATCACGACGCATGTTGCGCTCTGCCTTGATTACAGACCGCGCGGCGGATATAAGGGCGAAACCGCGATAACGAAACCAAGTCTACGTCGTCCTACGCGTGCTACGATCGTCTACGACGTGGCAGGATCGATCGGCACGTTTGACCTGCCCGTACCGCCGCAAACGTGAATGATCGATTCTACGCGCGATATCCGCGCGGGATTGATACCGTTCCCCGAGAGCGATAGTTTACCGGCCGTTTCCTCTCGCGGAGGTCGGTCCGCTTGATCTCGAGCGTTATGCGGGGTAATTCATGACTTTCGTGCCGTGACTCCGGGGGATGATTCCCGGACTCATCTCCGGTGAAAAATCTCACATCCAAGCGCGATTTTCGCGTTTGTATTCGCGAATACAAGATATCTCCTTCGACGCATGTATAAAAATCTTGATATTTTAATTTTTATAGGCTCTTGATTTTATTTAAATGAGAATAATAACACATTTGTAATTAAAATTAAAATTAAGCTCTAATAATTTTAATATAAAATAAAAAATTAAAATTACAAATCTTTGAATATATTTTATTAAAAAATTGATAACTGTAGAATTTTTATTAATGTCAATATTAACTCTTTTGCATCATTTGATGTTCATATTGCATGATTTGATGATGATTTGAATGATTTGATATTAGTAAAAATCCCGCAGTTATCAATTTTTTAGTAAAATATATTCAAATATTCGAAATTTTAATTTTTTATTTTATATTTATAATAATTATATATATTTTATATTTTATATTAATTTTTTATTTTAATTATTAAAGCATAATTTTAATTTTCATTACAGATATTATTATTTTCATTTAAATCATATAATATAATGATAATAATATCATGCTTTTCTGTCAATTTCGTAGGATATTTATCATATTTTTAGAAACGAAAGTCGGCCTTTAACCCTCACCTGACAAAGTTGAAAGCTTGATACGCACATCTTACGGTGAAACGAACGGTGATTAGCCGTTTTATCTCTTACCATGTATCGTCATCGGATATGCGCGTGAGATAAGGATATGCAAGCAGGAGTGCGCGCAATCTTTACTTTCCTCTGTTTAATATTTAATATACATTCCATTTAGCGCTCTCAACGTCTGCAACTCCACGGCCGCGACGACGATTCGTGCCAGAGACGCCCTCGATTCCGTACATCTCCTCTCACGCGCGCGGTTATTATTTGCAAAAGCGACCGGCAACGATGTAAATTTATAAGTAAAAGTAACGACACGGCGGTCGTTTTCACAGACGCTTTCGTATCGCGCAAATTTGATGTTTTTAGCTCGATTCGCTCGCCGAGAGCGGAGCCGCGCGAAAGTGTGCACCGCGTGTATTTCTACCATATAAGAGGGCGAGAGAGCAATAAGCAGAGCGATGACTAGCTAAGAGAGAGGATGACTGACGAGAGAGTGGCGATTGCTCCTGCAAATATCCACGTGAGGAATGTGTATGTATGTGAGTACACATACATGCACATATCTTCAATCTTTCAACCACATACGAATGTATTTGTTGCCCATTAATTCTGTATCTGATACGCGATCCTACTTTTCTACAATACCGATTACGGAACAATATCTTCTCCGCTGAAATCGATTAACTTTCTGTCTAATGTCTATTAGATCCACATATTCAGATTACATTTATGCACGCTTATACAATAACATCAGATTGTAAGCAATTAAAAAAATTACAGTTCCGTGTTGTTACATATATTTCATGTAGCTACGTAGAATATTGGAGGATGCGTGTGTGTGTGATGTGATACATATGAAATAAGATTACAGTAAATGCTATTAATAATTCATTTTTACATGGCGGAACGAAAGATTACCGTCACTTACTAATTAATTATTACGTGTAAATAATAATATTAATGTATGTTAATAAGTGGAATAAAAGAGAAAAGAGAGAGAGAAAGAGATTTTATTACTCACTTTGATACATATAAAAATATATATCTACAAAAACATGTTTAGAAACAAATGTAGGTCTAACGGACCCAGACAACAGCTGATAGATGAAGACTTAAACGTGCAGGTGCATTTACCATTTGTATTGAAGCAATTTCCCGGTGTTAGAAAATTCATAGAAGGTAAAAGGAAAGCCTCAATCAAAACGCCAGTCATCGTCAGTCGTCAAAGTCATCCGTTGGCCGACATTGTACGACATCGGCGTCATTGTTGTTCTCCTCAGCGTCGCGGCGCGTTTACAGATCCCTCTCGCGAGGTCCATTACTTTCTAACTGTCTCGACAGACACGCGATATGAACGTAGGAAGGAAAGCAGAAGTTCTCTCGCGATCATTTCTTCCACGTTTGCGCCGCAAAGTCAATCGGAAATTGGATCGAGTCGTGGGCGACTCTTCCGGATGGTCCCCGCGGCGAGTCAGCCAGCTTCCAGGAGGAGACGTAAAAGGCACTCTCCAAGAAAGTTTAAACCTTGACGTCGCCATAAGGCCAACGGGGACGGCCATATAAGCTCGCAACGTCTATCCACGTCTAATCTGTTCAGTCACGTCTGTGCAGTAATCGTTTTAACGCGTGACCTCGAAAATTCGCAATTTATCGCCAATTATTTTTAAATATTTTACATTGCTCTAGAGCTACAAGAGTGAGAAAGTTAATCAAAGACAAATCCTGCTACTCTAATCATCTCAACTTAGATTGTGCAAAAAAGACACAGAATTTAATTCAGAAAATTTAGAAAAATATAAAAAATTAGGAAAAAAGATAAATAGGTATAAAATATAAAAATAAATATATAGAAAGAGCTGAACATGAACTAAAATATAAAATTATAAATATATATACTAATAATACTTAATATATACTAATACTAATAATACTAATACTAATAATACTAATATTAATACTGATAATAATAATAATAATAATAATAATAATAATAAAAATAATAATAATAATAATACCTAATATGAAAATTTTTAATATTCAAATTTAATTTATTGAAAATTAATATTAATTATTCGGTGGATGTTAACAGATTATTCACCTCATGTATAAAACATTCAAAACAAAACGAATCTACTATCTGTAAAAGATTTATTTTAAAAATACAATTATCTGTAAATCTAATCCATCTTTGCTTTAAATGCTTCAAGATATGTATCTCTATAATACTTTCGCTATTTAATTAAAAATCAGCTGTACTTGTTACAAACTCGTTGCTGAGAAAGTGTTCGCATGTTTAGATTGAAAAATTGGAAATATTTCGCAAGCGCATGAGAAATTTCTTCCCTCGTATATATTTTTATATACAATGTATCGAGATTTTTTTCGAAAGCAAGACTGGCAATGCCAATCGATTAATCGGACTTGATCGACGAGAATCCTGCCGGATGATACTACGAGCTATCGCACAAACTGGAAGTTTCACCCATTATGTATACCGCGTACTTCTCCCGCGATTAGGTTCCTCTCTAGGCGCCTCTCACCATCGCACAGCGACCTTCGAGGCCACGGTTGGCCAGTTCTGGCCTTGACAGCAGTTCGGGAGAGGGAATCTAAACAACAAATCGAAGCAGCAGGAAAAGCGCTACGTTGCTCGGTTGCATCGAGCTCTCTCTTTCTCTCGATGCCACCGCAACCGAAATCCGAGCTCTCGACTTATGAATAGCGGATCGATCTCTACTCTCACATGTCGACTGGTCCATTCTCACTGCCGGTTAACTGCACCGGTCGCATCTCTCTTCTCGCCACGCCCCGCTCTTCGAAATAATAGCCCGAACGAATCTTACGAAACTTTGACTTAAAATTCAAGAAAGATCACTATTTTAAATATCAAATATTAGTAAAAAAAAATTCAAATATTAATGGTCGAATTAAATATTACGAATATATTATAAATGAAAGACTGATTATTGATGCTTTCTTAATTTGGGATGATTGTTTGATAATCGAATACGATTTATATGCAAATCCTAAAACTGGAAATATTTTATTTTATATCTAGAAGAAATTGATAAATATTTTATAGAGATTGAAACTATAATAATAGCCCGAACGAATCTTACGAAACTTTGATTTAAAATTCAAGAAAAATCACTATTTGAAATATCAAATATTAGTGAAAAAAAATTCAAATATTAATGGTCGAATTAAATATTACGAATTTATTATAAATGAAAGACTGATTATATGATTTCTTAATTTGGGAATGTTTGATAATCGAATGTGATTTATATGCAAATCTCCTAAAACTGGAAATATTCTATTTTATATCTAGAAGAAATTGATAAATATTTTATAGAGATTGAAACTATAATTCCCGATAATATAAAGCCAAGTTATTTTTTATGCAGATACTTTACTTGGAAATTGGATGAATCGGCCATTTTGAAACATTCATTCTTAATTCTTGCTTACTTCGACACGCCAAAAAATGCGACGATGAAGAATGTTAATTAATGACGATTGGTGGGACTTGACCAAAAGTGGGCATGTGGCATAACGCATTACGTAAAGTGTGTTAACTGTCCGTAAAAGGAATTCGATGAATTTGAATGACGACGCTGCGCCAGGTAAAAAATATGTACGAGAGAAAAAATTTCATACACTTGCGAAATATTTCGATTTTCCGATCATGGACGCAAACACTTTCTCAGCAAACAGCTGATCCTTAATTAAATGAATAAAATTAAATGAATTAATTCATAAAAATGAATATATCTTAAAGTATTTCGAGCAAAAATGGATTAAGTTGGTAAATACGACTTTCTATTTAAAAACAAATTATGGGGACTTATTTTTATCGCTTCATAAATAAAGGCGAGATTGACAGTTTGTAATTTTTTGCAAGTATAATCGGCAGTCGAGAATGAGCGAAGGGATATCTTATAACGTCTCGTAAGGAGAAAGAGCCGGTTGAGAACCTTTGAGATTCAGGTTCTACACAGGGCGACCCGACCGCGGAGAGTCTTGGGTGGCATGAGAGTCGGTGGTCGCGCCCTGCGTTAACCCAACCTAACGTAGCCTAAGATCGACTCCTCTCGACTAGATTCTCTCCGCTTGAAACCGCATATCGGCAGCGGTCCATCGTGCGCGATCCCCTTAAGTAGTCATGTATATCCGCCGGCTACTTACTTCGGCAACAACCGAAACCACTGCTGACCGAGTCTACCTGAGAAATCGCGATCGAAGGACAGGTTCGCCATCAGGCATCCGAAAGATTCGGTCAAGAATACGTACAAGAATACGTCAAGAATAGATCCGTAATTTTGCGGGATAAACGTCGGCAATATAAGTCGGAAAGATGCTTTGGAAGACGGATGAATTTTTTAGATTTTCTACGAAAATATATTTCCTGTTGCTAGAAAATACGGACGGTACTTTTGGGAAGAATCGAATGTCCCTTTGAAATCAGTTTAACCGATATCGTACGATATGATAGCATACATTTTTTGGCGACAAAAAAAATTATCTTATTTTTGCAGAAGGAAGTCGCTGATGATCGAGGCAACCTCGTTCGCCCAATTTCTCTCGAACGCGGCCGCCACGTGAAAAGTAAAATTTCACCTGCCCGACTTAAGTGTCAGACTTATCGTAAAACGTGCAGTTATTGACCGCTTAAAGAACGTGTGTCGCTCATTGACGAATTATTAACAGGTGTTCGAGTACGCGAGAGAGAAGAAACCCATTGCTAGTTTTACTTGTGAAAACGAAATTTTTTAAATTCGATTCTGTTATATTATTACTATTTTATTATATTATTTTATTCGGAATTAAATGAAAGCGTTGTTTCCGACGGCTTACAAATAACGCGACGTTTATCAAGCAAAGATCTTCCTTCGGATTCAGTCTCTGCCTTGGTTCTGTGAAGCATCAATTTGGCGTTTAATCGATTTTCCACGGCATCCTCTACGCCGTCACGATCATAGGACGATCGCGAGACCGCGATAAAGCCACGAGGAGAGAACTTCATCTCGAAACAGTCTGCGAATGGATTTATTCATCGGAATCTCTTGTCCGCCGGGAAATGATAATATGGGTATATCGGTCAAATTAATCGCGGTAATAATGATTATCAGACTTCTCGTTATCGACCCACCGCAAAAATCGATTCGATTCGCGATCCCGCGATAAGAACGGTGTCGATAATTCCTTTATTGTGCGCGCTAGTGACACAAAAGTCGCTTGTCATCGTTCGAATTGCGCTCTCATGTTATCGTCGTAATCGTCTCGGCGAGATCGCTAGATGAATATTCGGAAAATGACGAGATGAAAATCGGCAAATGCAATCTGACACGATCATTCTGGAAACGGCAAGCGGGGTAATGAGTTATGAAGCGCGATTTGCATACGACCGAGATGCGAGATCTCCCAGTGCATGGGACTTCATTCCGGACCAGTCGTGGACGCGATTCTCTGCGATTCGTAGATGCGATCTGGTCCCGAAGACGGATGCTGCGCCATGCTCGAACCTGTCGAGTGTTGTGTTGTGGCAGGCAACGTTCGTTTTATACGGTACAAGAAATGTGATCATGATGTTTCTAACATCACGTACCTGATAGATATGCATCTGCTGGATGTATCTGGGTTAAGACATTTTTACGAATTTTAGAAATCAAATCATCCTCCAACTTCTATGTAGCTTTATTACGTTAAATGGATATAATCTATTTAATCTATAAATAATCTATTTTATTCTCTCGTGGAAGCAACACGAAATGCAACACAATAATCAGTGACAAGTCAGTGTTTACGTATTTTCGCGTCTCGTTTTATTATTTAAATGCAATAAGCGATTGCACGTAACCGTTTTCCTCGTAAAAGCGTTTCGTTCATTCGGTCGTTTTTCGGAGTATTTAAGTAACTGGTCGTAAGATCCTCGTGACAAACGCATGGTGAATCTCAACTAATATAACGGGATAGACAATCCCCCGAGAGATCATGCGTCGTGTCACAGCAACTGTTCTTTCGCGTTTTAAAGGTCGCAAAAAAATAAACGAGTTAGAACTATTTTTGATATTAAAAAATTTCCTCAAAAGATACCTCAAAAAATATATTATAAAATAAAATGAAATGTAACATAAAAATTACTATTTTAATATAATATTAATAATCTATGAGATTAATGAAAGTTAATTAACATATAATGACAATTATTATCATCGTTCATTACTTAAAAGATAGTTATATAAAATTTGAAAGAGAGAGGAATAATTTCATGTGAATTGTGAGATTGTATGGGCTAGTAACGATTGATTGGGCTATTCGAGTTCGCGATCATCGCGCACGATCGAACCGATCGATCGATCGGCGCATCGCGATGCAATTAAGTAAATCATGTCCCAGATCTTAAACGACGATCATGTGTATACTATCAAAAGTAACACTGGCTGGTAGACTGACGTGACTTTTGACCTCGTGCTTACGGTATCGCTCAACCTTTTTCATGCTCAACAAAGAGATCGTTGTCCTCTCATCCGCAAGCGCGAGGAAGGGTAGGATCTCTCGACCTACGACGTGAGACTCTCGTATCGAAATTCAAGAAGACGATGACAGAGCGCCACGTGGGAACCAGAACGCGTCATGGTACACCCCGTATAAATATCGCCATGCAACTACGTTGCATGGTTTTACTTCCAAGTAAATCTCAAGTAAGAGATACGAGGATATTTTCAAGTACGATTTACTGTTTTGAATAATAATATCTTTCGTTCTTTGACTTATAGCTCACTTCCGGTTTTCTCTTTCTCTCTTTCTCCTTTTTTATATATTTTTCTGCTTAATTTAACATCGCTTTCGATGTACACTTGACGAGAAATTAACTTTGTAACGGATCAACTTCCGTTGGTGCCAATCAGAAATCTTTCCTGCATGCGAATATAAACAAAATCTATGACGATAGCAGCGATAGCACACGTGTGGGAACCGGAATGGAAGTAACGGCGCGATATGTGCATGATCGCCGGTAGCAATACATGCAAATGTTCGCTCGCAATCATTTACATATGCAAAATATATGGCAATAACAAAATGAGAATTTGAGGCTGCGGAAAATCTACAATCAAAAATGAATAAAATTAAATATTTTTATATATTTCAGTCGGAAATTCTTATATCTCCAAAGGAGCAATGCCTCTAAACACAATTTTACAATTAAAAAAGAAACGATCATATTAATAATTCAGAGAATCAAAAAAGCCCAAGAACAAATTTAATAAAAAAAAATCATAGTTTATTGCTTTAAAAGCCATATAATTTCGGAATTAAGAAATTCAGGGGTTCTACAATTATGCGAATAATTTTCATCATGATTTATGACAATCGTAGGAAGAGACTAGAAGGGAGGAAACGGAATATCATTATTCCGGATCCGATTTATTCGTCGTCGGTGGCACGAAATTCAGTCTGTCGTAACGGATTCGAGGAAAATACGAACGAATGAACGAGCACGGCACGCATAGGCCGATATTTCGTCGCGTGTAGATGAACGATGCACTTGGGATATGCAGGTTGTACGGATACATACACGATACGTGATACGTAATACGCGCACCCATATACCGTATGCGGAGAAAATACCATCGAGGAGTCTCTCGGTAGAGACGCGGCGGAGGTCTCGGCAGGACCGTTAGGAGGCTTCAAGGATATCCTGCGTCTCGCACTAACGATCAGCAGGAATTATTTTATTATTTGCGGGAGACGCAGGAAGAGGAATCATCAAGGACCGCCGTGCTTTCGCTAGCGCCATAATAAATATGCCTTTCCAAGAAAAACCAAAATAAATAATCATTGATTTTTAAAATATATAAAAAGAGAAGAGAGAGAGAGAAATGCATATTTAATATATTTCATGTATATGTAATATATGTAACAAAATTTTGCACTTTATATAATTAATTATTAATTTTGATAAAAAATATAAAATATAAGCTTGGAAATAAATTTTATGTCGTATATTATATTTAGCATATGGGTGACTTGGTTAAAAAATATCGTGTTATCGCGAAACAGCGAATTAAGCGTGCATCGCAATTATCTTTTTACGATGGGAGATTTCGGTTTAACGAGACGTGGAATTTTCAAATGATCGTAGAACCGTGAATCTCGCGTGTGAACAAAAGCTCTCGGGCTCGCGAGCGCAAGAGTTACAAGAGTATATAATGGAGATTTCACGGATCAGCGGGGCGCGATAGAAAAAAATGGCAAATCGTTAAAGTTTTATTAGTATATTGTCATAGCGACGCTGCCGATGAGAGGCCGGAGTCAAGCTGATCGCCGAGAGGCAATGATTGGAGAGCGGCTTATGTGGCCTACTGGCCCAGTAAGGGGTCTCGACGTGTCGCCCATCGCGTACTTGCCAATCGGCCAATATTCCCTTGTTTCCGACGCTCATTACCGTCTCTCGTAATTAAACCTCGATCGAGGGTAAGCGAATCTGTCGCGCGCGAAGTGTCACGCGGGACGAATCCAACTTTGGGACTTCGGAGCGGAAGGCAGCGGCGCGGCAAGGTACAAAGAAAGGCGCTGGATGGCTGCGCGATTAATAACGCTAGATAAAGCGTCGCTAAATTACGCTCGGGTCGCGACATTGGACGTTAGGAGGACGAGTCGGCCATCAATCGACGCCAGCCGCTTTAATGGCGGACGCTCTGCGCAAAACGACGTGCTCCAAAAATGCGATACTTTCGAGAGATACTGCGTCGCTCGCGCACGAATGAGATTAAAGAGGTCCCGGTCATGTTGGAACAGTGATAATGCAAGATTTTGTAATGCAGCTGTCGCTTGTGCGTATCGAGTCTAACGTAATTGACTAAACGAACGAAGTGTTAACGATATACTGTAAACATAGAACAGACGGTAAGAGTGTTGAAATGTTTGGATCGCTAATAAAATCAAACATAGAGTACTATTTTCAGACGGTTTGGATATGCTAAGTGAGTATGCTAAGATATGCATCGTGCTACTTGTGTCTCATTTATTCGACAGCTTAAATAAGCCTCGGCTGTGTCGAAATTACAATAGAGAGTTTACGTTTCCAGGGAGATTTACAAATAATTATATTGTTTTCTTGCATCGGTAATATGAATTTTCTCCGATTTGAAAATAATGCTAGATCTTACGCGAGGATAATAATGAGATAATTAAATATAGAAAACACCACACTTGTAAATCTCATTTTAATTACATCAAAAAATATTTTCTCTTTCTCTTATTATATATTATTTTCATATTCATATCTCACACTTTTTCATATTCATATATTATTGCATTAATACATCTTTATGCATTGTTTTTATTACCTCGATATAATTTACTGTAAGCATGCATTATTTACTCGTCGAATTGGATCGCCAAATTTCTCCGATAGTTGGGCAGTAATCCCGAGCGTGCTTTCCAATTACATCAAAACTATTTTAAAACAGCTCGGCAATTATTTGGGCCCGATCCAATCAACGAACGCGGACGAGCGGGGGATCGACCGCGCCGTTTTGTCCGGAACGGAGAGAAAGCTGGAAATTCGAGAGCTCACCTTCTCGCAGAAATCTATCGCGTACGTGCGAACATCGCGGTGGTGGCGGCGCGCCGGAGCGACGTCAAAGTAAATTACATGCGGAGTAGAGATCGCGCACGGTAACGGCCGGTACACGGTATCGCACCAGCCCGTTCTATTCTCTCACTCTTACTTTTCATTGCGCGAAACCGGATTTTGAAACTGGGACTTAGCCGTGCGCCTCGCGCTCGATGCTCGCGGACGATGCATAAATCGGCGAGAGCGGAATGGGAAACGGCGACCTCTCATCGCGTTAACCACGCCGGTCCACGGACGGCTCTCGACGGTGTCGTTTGAAGGATGATCGGTGCTCCCTAGGTGTGGTTATCGCAGTTCACGAGGGCTAACGCGCCGCCGCGAGAGTCAACGGCGTTCTCGCGATCCCGAGCCGACGTACGAGATCGTGAGACTCGTCTACGGTAAATACGCCTCTCTCGTATATCCTAATGGTCAACAACGGAAACCTTCTCACGGCGAAATTACTTTCTAGACAGCTCCGCGAACACGATCTATTGTTCATAACTGTCGTGAAATTAAATTCTCGCCTCAAAGATGCGCATTTGACATTACATTTAATTCGGCGTTAATAGCGTCGCTCATTAAACGAATGATCGACTGTGTGATTATTGAGGAGAAATTCTATGATTCCTTTTCAAGAACTCGAGAGATTTTTAAATTTCAACGAATCTTGGTAACTTTAATATCTTTCTCGGAGATTCCTTTCAAAAAAATTTTTTAAAATTGTCAAATTTTTAATTTTTTGGAAATTTTAATAATAAATCTTCTTAAAATTTTTATAATCGGAGGAGATTGAAAAATCTAATCAAATATAAAAAGACCACTTCGTCCATTCGATACATATTGTTCTATTGTTCATCATATCTATTGTTCATAACTGTCATGAAATTAAATTCTCGCCTTAAAAATGCACATTTGACATTACATTTAATTCGGCATTAATAGCATCGCTCATTAAACGAATGATCGACTGTGTGATTATTGAGGAGAAATTCTATGATTCCTTTTCAAGAACTCTAGAGATTTTTAAATTTCAACTCGAAATCTTGGAAGCCTTAATATCTCTCTCGGAGATTCTTTTCAAAAAAAAATCTTTAAAAATTGTCAAAATTTGCAATTTTTTTGAAATCTTAATAATAAATCTTCTTAAAATTTTTATAATCGGAGGAGATTAAAAGATCTAATCAAATATAAAAAGACACTTCGTCCATTCGATACATCTTTAATCTTATACATTTTTCCTTATTTTTCACGACTGCGATCATCATTCATAACCGAAACAATACGACGATACGTAAATCTCTCGGCAAAGCCGCTTATAAAATTTCGGCGCATGATTTGTGGCAATTTTAACCGCGACTCGGGTAGAAAGTTAGGCGAAGAACGATTTATAACTTCGTTACACGGAAATTCCCCGTGACGTTCATTCATTTCGACGAGTTTCCTCGTGCGCGATTCGATCTATCCGGTCGCTTGTTGTCGTCTATTTCTGAAACGCGTTACGCGCCGAACGTCAGCCGAACGTTCAAGAGGAAACGTATACAAGGTACGTACGTTTAATAAGGAGATACCGTATCCGACGTAAAACGACTCGTAAATATCCTCGCGAAACACAACGCCGCCCGCGGTGTTATGGTAATTTGCGAGCGTGATTCACGCGCGTAGAACGACAGCCTTTGACAAGTTTACAGCTGACGGCGGAAATCGTCAGTGTACACCTGTATGCGTGTCTGTCATGCGAAATCGATGCTACGTTTGGAGACAAAAAAAAATTGCGCTGCACGACATTTCTGTCGAACTCTTCAAAGAAATTCTTTATGAAGGTAACGAAAAGGAAGAGCGTTCGGTCTCGCTCAAAGTCTACAATAATGTATCGAGAATATTGATTTCCACATATTTCTGCGCTTATCTCATCGCCGAGGATGTAAAGGCGAGTCGAACACGAGAATAAGAATACGTCGCGAGTTTCTCCCGACAGCGATACACGATTTGTCACTTAAGTGTCGCTCGCACAAAGCGAGCGATTTGACTTACAAGAGAGAATTCGTTTTGCACATGAACTTGCACTGGCCGCAGGGCCAGTTCCCCGCTTTTTAAGCGGAGGATGATCGTGACGAAGGGCGTGGGAACGTCATTAACCCTTTCCTTGTGCGGCGCGGCGCGAGAATCTCGCAAGTGAGATTTTCGAGCGAGACGGCGAGGGGATGCATGAAATTTATGATAGATAACATCTCCCCCTCGAACTTGTTTAGTTTCGGCTCTTGATTCTCTATATAATCACAATAACTTGCCACGAAACGATATGCATGAAATATGTATACACGAAAGACTATTCAAAATGATTATTTCATCTCTCGAATATATTATTCGATATTAATTTTATACATCTACGCGAATTACGAGGGAGTACAAACAAGAATTAAAAATTAAGTGGAATATAATGAAGAGTTAAACTGAGGAATTAAATTACACATTGTGTACATTGCTTTTATAAATATGAAAAAAAGATAGCAGTGAAGTCAGACGTTTCGAAAATTCTATATAATTAGAGGAAATAATCGTACACCCTGTAGTTACGATCATTCTTATCCCAGAACGCGCGCGCACACATCCTAGGGCTAATATTACCCTTCAACCGGTAACGTCCATTTCTTAGACTCGTACGTTCTGCATTCTGGCTACTCCGAGCAACCTTTATAATTACGTTCGTAAACTACGTAATTTTACTGGTGAATTCTTTAGTTCACCGTCTATAATCAGATAACAATTTACATGAAAAGTGTAATGACATGTATACGTGTAAGCGTAAATAATACAGTGTTACACGCCCATTCCGTGGATGGACGTTAAAACTCAGTAAAGAGATTCGCGCAGACTCGCTAATAATAACGTATAAAATAGTGATGATCGTTGAAATATTTCGCTACTGATTCCAACATTAACTGGATACCATTATTCACGTGTGCAGATATGAATTTATACATGATATAGCGATAAGGTTGAAGATTTTCCATTTTCAATTTCCGCAAGTATTTGCTCCAAATAATGTTCTAACGTAGAGAATAAATTGCACATTTTGTGTAATTTATAATATGAAGTTGTGGGACAGCGTTTCTCAGATTACATATTTTATCCAATCTGATAAAAATAATAATCTCGTTGAGTGATCGAATGGTTTATCATATTTACACTTGCGTTGGTCGCGCTCATTAACGTTGCATATATTAATAAGAATTCCTTCCCGCTATGATGTTCGAAAGTCTTTGGTTCGCAAACGCCGTGTCCCTTATACACATTGTAAGCCAAAGAGATAACTCGCACTTTCCATAATTTTCATGCGCACGAAACAACGCGATGCGAAAAGCGCGAACGAGCATTTTGCATTCAAGCGAGATTGCAACAAGCACGTGTTTCTAGCTTGACGCACGATCGATAGAAGACGCGCTCAAGAAAGTCGCTAAATTGCATGCCGTGTAAATTTAGTAAGTTCGATACCGTTTTAAGAAATAATTGAATTTCTCATTTATTTTTTAAATAAATATTTATAAGAAAAAGAGATATTATATAATTTAAAAAAATATTTTTATTAACTTTTATAAAATATAGACAAGTTTCTAATTCTCTTATATAAATAATCTAAAGTTACAAAATCTTAAACAATATTGGAATATTTTTTGCACATTTTTTTATATAAAAATATTATTATTTCGTTATTAAATATTTTTTTTCCATAGAATAATATTTAAAAAAATATTTTATATTTATTATATTACAATGATGTAAAGAGAGATGTAAATTATTTCCGCGGAGATAAATTATTTTGCCACATATAATAAATAATAAATTGAATAAATTTATAAATTACTTACCCTACAGTTGCTCCTCGTCCAATCTTCCCCGGACTTGCTCCTTTTATTTAGTTCATTTTTTGCTGCTCCTTTGTGGCACTCACTCACAAAACACAGTTAATTATTGCTCGCGTATTAATTAACGGAAAATGATAGTCGCGCGATATTTTGTTCGGCACTCCCGATTTATTAATTATGTGTAATGCACATCTTATTCGGATAGAAGAACGATTAACGATTCGTTAACTGCACGAAACTATGATCCGCTCGATTATGATCCACTTAAAAATAGCACGGTTAAATTTACACGCAACAATTGCTGTTACTAATAAATAGTATTTTAAAGAAATTTTATTTATCTCGCATTATAACATAAATAGATAATTTGCAAATTAAAATTAAAGATAAATACGAAATATATTTGCAAAATTTTATAATTTTCAATTATATTAATTAATATAAAATTCGCATTTTATGAACAAATTATGAATATAAACAAACATTTCCTGCTGCATATTAAATATTAATATACAATATAAATATGTATTGCAATAAGTGATTACATACGACTGTATTTATTAATTAATTATGCTTAATTATGAATCGCAACGTTCTTTGACTCGAAATTGATTTACATTGCATATCTGCGACAATTCTTCAGTGAATTTAAAAATCACAAAAGCAAATACATATTGATACTGCGCAATATTATATATGTTTCGAATTCTGTACTGTTCAAAAATATATAAATAAAACTCTATATGTAATAAATTAATGCGAATTAATCATTGCTTCGATATATTTACGAATCGTTAATCACTAAATGTAATAATGATCGTGTTGAGAAATGATGTAGAAAATTATTGCGTCTGTGAAAAGACAAAAATAACGACACACGGAGCGGATCGCGACGTGTTTTTTGCTCGAGTCTCGACGCGTGAATGATAAGACGTGAATGAAAGACAAGCGCGCGTAAACATTAGAGCGCTAGCAACACGTACGTCATCAAGGACGAAGGTTGAATAATACACAGCAATATTGGCAACAGTGTTACTGTCGCCACGAAATATTTAACGCTCTATAAAATAAATTCGTACGCAATATTTTATTCATTAGACTTCAAGATAATTATTTATATATGATTTATGTCTTAGAATGTTCTTTTAATCGCATGCTTATGTGAATACATCGTGTTCTTAATTTGAAAATAATTAGCAAATTACATTTCACATTAATTAAAAATGATAATAATAATTGTAATAATTATAATAATATTTCGCGTAGTTTATTAATTTAAAAGAGATATAAAAAAATATATATATATGGAAAATAACTTATAAATTATCTCTTTTCATATTTTAAATAAAAACAATCAATTTTCGTCGATTGAAATGTAATTTGCCAATTATTTTCGGATTCAAAACACAGTAATACACTAGTCATAAGCTCAAGTAATTAAAAAAAAAATAAAGAAAAATCGTGACGGGTCAACCGCTTATTAACAAATAATTTAAAATTTAATTAATTAATAATTTAAAATTTAATCAATGAATAAAATATTGCGAATTTATTTATATCGTATTTATTTATATCGTAGTATGTTAAATATCTCTTGTTGACAACAAATCAACTATTACTCGGTATTTAACCTCCGGCCTTGGTGACGTAGGTTTTATTGTGACGTAGCGTGCTACTGTGTGTGTGAGTGTTTATACGTGATTATCCTACTACGATTCGCACGACGAGACTAGAACGAAAGGTCGCATCGCGATCCGTCCCATGTATCATTGTTATCTTTTCAGAAACGCAATAATTTCCTACAATCATTTTTTAATACGATCATCATTACAATTAGTGATTAACGATTCATAAACAAATCGAAACAATGATTAATTCGTATGATTTGTCGCATGTAGAATTCGAAATACATAATATGGCACATATATCTCAATATGTATTTTGCTCTTGTGATTTTTAGATTTGCTAATTATTAAAAAATCATTGCAGATATATAAATCAATTTTGAATCAAAAAATGTTGTTAAACATAATTAATTATAATTAATTATTAATAAATACGGTCGTATTTAATCATTTATTACGACATATATTTATATTGTATATTAATATTTAGAAAGAAATATTTGTTTATATTCGTAATTTTTTTAAATGCGTATTTTATATTAATTAATATAATTGAAAACTATAGCATTTCATGAATATATTTCGTACTTATCTTTAATTTATAATTTATCTTTAACTTTAATTTGCAGATTGTTTATTTATATTATAACGCGAAATAGTAAAATTTCTTTAAAATACGAGCATATACTATTTATTGGCAACAGCGACAGCATTGTTGTGCGTAAATTGTAGTCGCACCATTTTTGAAATCGAGCGGATCATTGTTTCACGCTAGTTAACGAATCGTTAAATTGGTTTTCTATCTCAATATATAAGATGTGTACGGTAAATATCGGGAGTGCCGAACAAAATTTCGCGCGATTGTTATTTTTTATTAATTATTACGCGCGATAATTAATTGTGTTTTCGCGAGTGAGTGCTACAAAGAAGCAGTATAATTATATGAGCTAGAAGAGGAGGAGAAGGTGACAGTGGAGTAACTAAGAGGTAAGCAATTTATAATCTAAAAAAATTACTATTTATTATCCATAAATTAATTTATTGCGATGAGAATTAGTCATGGATCCCAATATGCTCGACAACTTTGCAAACTCGAATCTTTTCATCATTAAATCGCCGAGTTTTCCTCGTAAAATCGACATTCACTGCGATAGTGTAATGCGATGTAAAATTTCTCCTCAATAAATGCGCGCAATTCCGGAGCTAGAGAACTGATATGTCTAATTGTTATCTATAATTATCATTAACTGCCTCCAATATTATGAAAGTCGCTTTCAAATGTAAAGACGCGTGAGATAGTCGACGGAAATGATAAGAATTTCGCGCTGGAGATCTTCAAGCGTTTCTCGAGGGCGTCGAAGCGCACGAAAGTCGCAATCTCCAGGTGAGAGAATGATAATGATAAAGAGTAGGCGGTGGATTATGCCATTAGCTCGTAAAATAGTTTGTAGGTGGCTCAGCGACGGGAATTGCACGCGTCGCAAGCGAAAAGACGCGCACGCAGAAGCCTCGTTCCACTTTTATGTCGCTGGCGATTCCGCAAGCGCAAGAGACGTAAAGCAAGAGAGACGCTTACGGCGACCGATCGCTCGTCCATGTAACGAGAATCGTGTGTGCGGCGCACATATGGACCATAATGAAATACGTGATCTATCGCAGAGAAACTTGTGGCGCGCGCGAGGGAGACCCCTTTTAATTGAAACTTTCAAATCTCCATCCGAATCGCGCGAGCGCGCGTTTGTCAATTTCGCAGGCGGTCTTTTCATGCAAAGCTTCCGCAGCGGTGAGTGGGAGACTGATTACTGTCATTACGTGGCTCGTAGATTGAAAATTTATCTCGCGTTTCCTCGCGAGAGCCGAAGCGGACACGGTAAATAACGGGCGATAAAGGCGAGCGTGCGTGATTTGCGTTATGGTAAATGCGTCGACGCGTGTGTTTTACGCACCGTGCCATTTGCGGAATTTAATTTCAAGTGCCGTAAAGCAGTCAGATTTCTAGAGCATTATAATTTCGTCCCACAGTACCCGAGCAACCATCAATATATATACGTATATCTGCCAGTCTATGATCGATTAACAGATTCACGAGCGTGTCAAGACGCATTAATTAAAACCATTTTCACCACATCGACCAATCGAACGATGTGAGTTAATAAAATCAACGCGAACGACGAGATCGAATCGTCGCGAATGTCTTCGATTTTCTAACCGTTGGCGATTTGCACGCTGCTGCCGATATAATTATTTCTAATCGGTTTAGAAAATGCACGATTACAGAGTCTGCGAGGTGAATGGCCAGTCCGTTTACCATCCTGCTTTCCGTTTTTATAAAATAATTCACGGATATAGATGCTCTTTTCTGGATAGGCTTATTGAGATCACGGAAAAAGAAAGCATGCAGAGACCAATATATAATTTTACAAACACTCAGTACATGTTAATTTTAATTAAAAGAAAAATCAACATGTAAATTAATCGTTTCGCAATATCTGAGTCACTGAATAAGACTGTCGCATGTAAACTCTAAGCGTTATTTGATAATATTTAGATTAATCAAAATCTCTCAGAAAAATTGATAAAATATATTTTTTTTTCATAAAAAAAATTCAAATTTTATTATATAATCTTCCATTTCTTTTCTACGTATACTTCGGCGTATATCAGCATGTCGGAAACGATCTCTAATTAACGGCGTCGTAAGTCCGAGGTCAAACGTGCGTCATTACATTAGTAGATCCCAAGATCCGACGATGAGTCTCCGCGAAGTGCTTTTACTTCCGGTCGCGTCGCGAATTTCTTTCTCCTTTCTTCTCTCTCTTTCTCTCTCGCCCGAACGGGAGTCGCGCGAGTCAATTAATTAAGCCCGGCGATCTGACGGGCGCGCATTGACTTATAGTACGATGTCCTTACTTTTCCAGCCTACGGGCTGGCGTCGACGCAATTATTTCTAATCACTTTAGAAAATCCCCCGCGTGGTCGATCGACAACCGAGTGTGTGCCATCTTTGTAGGCTGTCCGATCTCCGCTTTCTGACGCGCGTCAGAGTTTCCTCGCCGCTCATCCATAAAGCTGCTTGACCATAAACGGTTGATGTGTCTCTCGCCAACGAGAGCGATGATTGCTCGCGGTACCGAGTCGGATTTACGAGATTTTTTATGGAAGATTGTTAGTTCGAGCTATAATTTTTACATTTGTTTGAAGTAACATATGATATTATATCGATATATAGGGTGTTTCTTAATAAGCGTGAAAAATTGTAGATGATTCTTTGTCGAAAATTAAGGGGCATTTTTCATATAAACATGTACTCCTACATCCCTCCCTGTGAAGTTACACTTCTTCAAAAATGAGGGTAAAAATTAGGTTTTTATTTTTTAGGTTTTTAGATTTTTATTATAATTTTGTTTTTGTTCCAATTTTCCCAACATTTACTCTAATTTTATTTTTATTTTAAAATTTAACTTCTCGTAATTCGAAACCTATGCTATTTAGCATCGTGCTGTGCACGATAACGTATTTTATTTTTTTTTTCTTGAAAACTTGATTTTATGAAAAAAATAAAAGAAATAAAAAAGTTTCTAAATAAATCAAACTTTTTAATGCATGTTTTTAGATGATCATATTCCGGCCCATTAAAAAGTTTTAATAAAAAATTGAATAGGGGTTGCTAGTTTCATTCCCTTGTAACAATACGGGAGGCTGAAAAAAATATTAATAAATAACCTTTTTACTAGTAGAAAATCTCCACCTAATTTCATTTCTTTGACTTGTTCCAAATTTGAGAAAAAAAATAAAAACTTAATTTTTATTCCCATTTTTGGAAGAGTATATGTTTATATGAAAAACCCTCCTTAATTTTCAACAAAGAATCATCTACAATTTTTCGCACTTATTAAGAAACACCCTATATATGCTGAGCACTTTATATGTCTCATGCTGTATCTTCGTTTTCTACAGTAGGAAAAAAGTATGTAATTTTAACTTATTGAATTTATTAAAAACTTTTATTTACTACGCTTGAAAGTTTCAATTATAAGAGTGAAGCACAATGTACGATGCTCGTTACTCTCTCGATTACATTGATCGGATGATCTCCACTGGATAACCGGTGACAAGCGAATCGATGATTGTTCTTCTTCTTACGATCTTGTTTTTCTCGCGGAATCTAGCGTAGGAGAAATTATCTGTACGCGCGTACTTCGAAAAGCCGGCCGACACGATCGTTCTCTCATTAGCCTCGTTACCACTGAGAATGGGTCGAGGAACTCTCTTTCCCTCGGCCCACGTCACTGTAAGGTCAGCGAACGGGTGTTGCATGACGATAGATAAAGAGATTTTTGGAGAATATTATATAAAAATTAGCAATACACTTACGAAATCGAAGAAATTCTCTCGTACACGAGGCTGAATTCATAAAGCGAATATTTATATTTCCATTTCAATTAACATTAATTAATATGACGTCGTCCAGCGTGAACCTTTCGAAATGTGTACACTGTGGATTTCACCAATGAAATTTTTAAAATTTCGAAATGTACATTGCCGCTTCTCCACGGGGCGGGGTGGAAGGGTGGGAACTGCTAAACACGCGCACACACATGAGTAATTTTCTCCTTTACCGTTCTCCACCACGTAATGCTCTTGGAAAGGATCTATCGATCAATTATCGAGCTCGATACACTCGTCGGCTGCGCCCGTAAAATGGGCTTTTACCATCCAACTTTCCTTCGGGATATATGAAAGATCCTCACATCCGAGTAAGAGTACTGTTAAAGGTCGACTATAAATAAACCGAGAATACGGCGAACGTAACTGCGTGTGCGGATGCGCGACAAGAACCGATCATTCGTGAAGGTCGCACTCTGGAATCGCTCGTCTCGTCGAATTTATAATCAGGTGTAATCAGGCTTCGTATCAAAAACATATCTTGTTTCATGCTTTTGTCAGGTAATGCGTAATAAATTTACAAGTAAAATATATATAAAATAAATTGACTTGAGAAGTACAGTTAAATTCAACGCAATATTATTAACTGCCATGAAGTATCACTTGGGCAATAAATAACGTGATCGTAACGTTGTTTCATCAATCATTTATAATTTAGCTTACAACAGAAATAAAGATGTTCAAATAATCTATAAAAATTTTCTAATTATTATAAAATGTGATTATTTTAGAATTGCTTTGAAATATTACATGTACTTTGATTTCATACAAATATAATTTCTTCTATAAAATATTTTGAAATTATATAAATATATAAATATTTTCTCTAATTATTATATTTTTAAATTATATAAATATATAAATATTTTCTAATTATTATAATATATTCTAATTATTATAAAATATGATTATTTTAGACTTGCTTTGAAATATTATATGTACTTTGACTTCATACAAATATAATTTTTTCTGTAAAATATTTTTCATCTTACGACAGGTTATTATATAAAGTTTTTTCTCGAAACTTTATCGCAATTTAAATGGTTTGAAACATAAGTTTAACTCTGAATTGGCTCACTTTCGATCCAATCGAGCCCCGCGGGCGCGATGAATTACGCGAGAGAAGTTCACTTTGCGATCACAGTCTGGCTGTAGCTCGGAGATCGTTGTAAACAGGGCTTAAATGGTGATTTGAGCTGAGCATAAAAGACTTCGCATAACGACATACTCGGTGCGAAATGTAATTTTCTTTGCGCCTGCTACGCTCACGTTTAGCTACCGCAATGCGCGCTTAATCTTTACGGCGATTCTGGCCATCGACTTACTTAACGATCGACTTGGCGTCTGCGGACGATCCTGTATATCGTTTTCGAACGTCTTACAAAGACCCCGTTTTCTATCCTAGTTATCGTGTATCTCTCTTTCATGTATCCGATAATTATAAACTACAATAATCACACACACAACACGCATATATATATTTAATTTTTTATCTTATATTTTCTAAAATAAATATATTTTGTGTGGATTCTTGAGTTTTATAACAGAAATGAATATACATATATGTATTTTTTTCCTTTGAATATAATTATAATAACGAAAAAATAATTAATTTTAAAATTAAGTAATTAATTTATGATTCTCATTTTTTTAAAATGATTTGAGTACAAAATATTATACATTATTAAGAAATACAAATTATTAATTTTGTTTTTTACTATATACATTAATTTTTTTGATTATACGTAAAGCAATTTACTGAAAAATTAAAGTTCCTCCGACATTAATTATGATTATGTTTTAATCGCTCTAAAATAAAAATGATAAAAACATACATAGACACACATGATGCACTTGGTATTACCAATCTCTTATAAAAGACGTCGAACGGTACATGGATTTATATTCGATTCGCCTGAATCAAGCGTTACGCAATTTTCACGTACGGTTTCTCGCCCCGCGCTAGTCCCGTTTCCGAAGACAAATCACCGATTATTATTACATGATAATAGAAACAAGTTTGGTCAGCCGTTTCTTACAGCTGTTATCCACGAAACGGGAATCGATTGCGCATTGTACGTCACCGTTCTCGTGTGAAATTTATTTGTGTCGCACCAATATATGAACGCTAAATATTCTCAATTAATGCCGCATTAAGTATCTCTCTGTATACCCGCAGGTGCGGCATTTATGTATTTTTCACCTGCTTGCGTGCTACTTTTGTGACTTTCATGTGAATAAATTCACAGCCGCCTGTGAATGTAACGAATTTTCCACGAAAGCTAGACAAATCAAAATGTTAAATAGTATCATGAGAGGAAAAAATTGGATATGATTTTTATTACATATTTTTATTATTTTATTTTATTTTATTTTATTTTATTTTTACTTTATTTTTATTTTGTTTTTATTTTATTATTTTATTTCTTTTTTTATTTTTATTTTATTTTATTTTATTTTATTTTTATTTATTATTGTAAAAATTATGCTATTTATCCTCAAAGCTTTTTAGGGAAAAAATGCATTTACGTAAAGAGTGATCTTTTCCTCAAATCATTTTCCAGCTTTAACATTTTTTTACGATATACCGTAGTACGAACCACTTTGTGCGAAACGCGCCACATCAACTGCGACCTGGCGCTTGCTTTCATACCCCACGCGATCGACACTTAACGATGCTAAACACCACGCTGCATTGTGTACGACGAAAAGGTCGCTTTCCCGAGGTACCCTTTAAGCGGCGAATGTGACCGAAGGTCCAAGACCCCGTCAAGATAATTAAGTAGATTGCCATGGAAATTAGATTAAGCGAGTTTCTCGCGAGCGGGGACATACAATCCAGTTTAATTGCCCGGCATTGTGTCGCGGGAGTTAATGACTGCGCTCGCGGTCGCCTTCCTCTCGGGATGCGCCGTCGCCGCCGCTATGTCACTCAAGACAAGCTGCGACGCAACTTTAATTACGATGCGCGTGAAACACGGAGAGCGGACGCGAAAACACCGTGGGTCGCGAAAACGAAACGTTACGATGCACCGGGAGCTGAGAAACTGCACTTCTTACATCGCCGCGACAAAATTGGAATTACGCAAATCAATTGAAGCGCCTTGCATCGCGATAATAAAATCATAATTTAACTTTTTATTCTCAAAAGAGATAAGTAATTCAATAGTATAAAATGAGCTAGAAATGATTTAATAACTTTCAAAAAATGTGCAAAAATCACCTTACAATGAAAGAAATTAAAGAAACTTCCGTAGATTAATTTTTTTTTACATGCTTCTACAATTTAAAATCTAACTAAATATCACTCTCGATTCCACATTGCATAATGTGATTCATATATTTTAGAAGGCAGAAATAAAGAGAGAGAGAGAGAGAGAGAGAGGAAGGAGAGACTACTTCACGATTAATGCAACACATTAGCAAGACTTGTTGGGACCAGCGATCGTCTCTCTGATCTCGAGGTCCCACGTTACATTATTCCTGATCGTTTGAACCATCTGGGATGGTAATTCCGCATTATTTCCCGAGGTCGAGGTCGCAGCAGGCCTCTCGTCGATTCGCGTGGAAAAGGAGACCATCGACCTCCGCCGAATAAATCGTCGGAGACGATCTTGTCGTGACGAGATGACGCGGTAAATCATCCGAGTTCTCAGGGATTCAAAGGACTATCTCTCGCCGATTAGCTTTAATAAAGACCTCGCTCGACTCGCCTATATTAACGCTATTATTGCTACCATGTTATCATACAAGCGTGCAGAATCGTCAAGATAAATGTTTTTTAGACAATAAAGGCAGATTTTATGTTTACAAATAGAATTTTTACAAAGGATCTTTGAGTTTATATCGAGAGACAAGTTGGAGAACGAGTTCTCTGATTGACTTGCTAATTAAATCTCAGCATGATATATCGTATTAATCAAACGATGAATAAATAAATTCCGTAATTGAAGATACAGGAATATCCAAACAGATTTAAATAATTTTAGTCGTCTAACATATCTCTCTAGTTCATCTATAGTAATATATTCGTTTTTTTTCCTATCAATATCCCGTTATATTCTCTCTTCTATTTTTACATATATCATATTTCAATTTCAGAAACTGTGTTTTATTGTATAATAATATTATAACTTTTAATGAAAATAAATCTTACACATATATATTTTATATATTAAAAAATAAAATTTTATTAACATTATTTGGTAAATTAAAGACATTAGTTATTAAATAATTAAGACTTGTGATAAATGTGATAATCTAGTTTCTCAAATTTTTAAAAAAATCAAGTTAAATTATATAATTATTATAAATTATAATTATTAAAGTGCATAAAATTTTTAATAATTTGTTACGCGACAGATCGTATACTAATTAAAAAACAAAACTTAAATAATAAATAAAAGATAAAAAAATTGAATTGCGAAAATTGTAGTCTTCCAAAATTAAGACATAATCTTTCAGAATTTTCTAACGTTGTATTGCGTAAAATTTCGAATTGATAGAAGCGATTCCGCTTGTCGCGTCGCGCAAGAGAGGTTCGATTGCTCTTGACCCTCCAATATCCTTCTCGAGACTTACCTTGCTGCAGCGATGATCACCTTATCCGGGAAGCCTACCGCCGTTGCCCAATTACCAAGATTGTCAGCGAAGAGGATCCGATATCAAGACGTACAGAATCGAAGGACGAGTTTTCACTTTTTAGTCCAAGCCGGTCTCCTCCAAGTCGCACAGTTTCTTTCACACGCGACAACTCGCCGGCGTATACTGGGTGCACGCGCGATTATGTCTGTCCATCTGGGCGGGACACGTGCACGAGCACGCGCCTCGGCGAATTTCGGCACTCTTTGTCGAGAGAAAGAGTGTCAACGATCGCGGTTCCCCTTCCGGCTGTGCGGCCGGCGATCGATCCGCTTTAGCGGAGACGATCTCCCCGCCGAGGAGATCCCCTCGACGAGACGAGGACGGAATGTCAGGATACGCGGATATCCACTGATCAGGAGGTACCTCGACGCGAGTCGCAGGCGCGGCTGGGTGCAACACGGTGGTCGCGCGTCCTCGCGCAAGACGTCGTCGCGGCAGGTGCAGCCGCTGCAGCTGGCACGATCGTCGGCTTCATACTGAAGAGAAGCGATACACACGGCAGGCACGATGCCGCCGTGCGAGCAGCTA
Organism: Camponotus vicinus; assembly: GCF_025532165.1. Taxonomy (NCBI): domain Eukaryota; kingdom Metazoa; phylum Arthropoda; class Insecta; order Hymenoptera; family Formicidae; genus Camponotus; species Camponotus vicinus. The sequence goes on from NW_028141980.1 coordinate 10,604,143, forward strand.
CGAGAAACTGGCTCCACCGCCGCCGCCGACTGCTCCGAAAACTCGCAGCAGCGCCGGTCTCTCGTCTCCGTCTCTCTCCTTGAATCTCTCTCTTCGTCCTCTCGCTCTCGTCCTCTGCCACCGCTCTACCCCTTCGCTGCGTGCGTTTGCCATTCGTGGTGGGGTGCTGCTCTCCGCCGAATGGAGTAGGGGTCATCCTCTCTTTCTCTCTTTCCCCCTCGTGTTCTCCTTCTCTCTCTTATTTTCTTTCTTTCTGTCTGCCCCGATGCAGGGATCTCTCTCCTTCTTCGTATGGGATCGCGAACGGGTCCTGAAGATATTTTTGGATTTTTCTTTCGATACGTTGTCCTGCGTCTTGCGAGGAGTCACCCGGTTTAAGACCCGTTCGGAGGGATCCTCTCGATAAATCCTCGCCAGAGAAATAGCTGCGACAACGTCGAAGCGAATTTACTCGGCGATTCCTTGGATTTATATAATATAAAGGAATCAAATTGTAAAATGAAATCTTTGTAGATATTTCTCTCTCAGAGTCTGTATACTTTCTTCTGCGTCTCCATTATATTAAATCTGAATTTAATAGCACAATTTTTAATTGTTGCCAAGGTGGCATTTTTTCGATAATACTTCTCACGGTTCAAGCATGTACGACAAGATGGAATCTTGACGAGGAATTTTTCTCTGAAAGTTAAAGAAAATCTATATTATTTTAAATTATTCAAAGATATTTATTTTTTAGACACGTATATTTTAATTCAAATTATTTTCATATTTTTATTTCGAGCAAAATGCAAAGACATAAAGCTTGTGGGAAAAAAGAATCGACGAGAGACTTTATCTCGCGAATTTTGGAAAGTGGAAAAGATGAAAGAGTCTCATCTCGATACCTGAATTTTCCTGGACCTTTGCAGGTGCGCAAGAAGATCACGGTAGAATTTCCGCGTGTCCGTTTTGTCCTTTCTGGTCCTAGTCGGACGGACATCGTGCTCTCGAGCCCGGCGCGACGCGTTCCGGTAGGTCGGTGACGCCAAGAACCGGACCGGCTGCAAAAACGATTACGTTTCGAGAAGAGTGAGAGGGAGTTAGGGGGGAAAGGAGGAAGGCAGAGAGAAAGAATGGCCGGAGATTACCGGCAGGTCTTGGACCGTAAAGACGCCCGGACGCATCGCCGAATATGGCCGAAAACATTCATACGTAAGGGCGCCTGGTAACAAGTCGTATCATCGCGAAATGTTACAAATCGAGAGACGTGAAAATTATTAAATGAATTTATTTTTCAATTTATTTTTCAATTTAATTTTCTAAAGAAGATAATTTTCTCCTGCTGTAACGTTTATTCACGTATAAAAACGTAAAACCTATAAGAAAGGATTACAGTAACTTTCAAGTGCTAGTAACATCCATTCTTATCCTTGCAAAATTGATCTTTATTTCTTTCAATCAATTAAGATTTTATAAAATTAATTAGAATAAATATTAATAAATGTTTCTTTTAATATGTAAGATTTTAATCGTATTTGATATAATAATAATAAATTGTAATAAACGTTAAAAAATAACATTTCTTAATTTATATAGAAAAATGAAGGGATAAAGAACATTAATATGTAGAAAGAGCTTGAGGTATTTTACAGATGATGAATTTGTGACTTTACTGGGAGGAAGAACAATAGAACGTAAAATTATTTTGTATTGGTCTGATAATTTTCACAGTGCTGTAAAATAATTAGACCGATCCTCGGTTGCAAGGGCGGCTTTTAGCATCCTTAGACGTTAGACCACTTCGCGCTTGCGAAGCAACGGTAATTAACGATGCTTGAGCTCATGTACTTTCATAAAGTCCGGAACTTTCTAATGTGCTCGATAAGTATCTCTGTTTAAGCGTAACGGGGTTACGTTGCTTCAATGCGCAGATTTTTTTTCTATGAACATCTCTAGGAACCTTTTTCATCGTTTGAAATTAAAACAGCCAAGAAAGCCGTGCTAAAGAGGTCGGGACAGCGTTAGAGGTTTTTTCCACATTAATAGCAATCATATTTGAAGAATTTGCGCACCGTTTTCGGCTCTTAATTAGCCCGCTCCCATTTTGCGAATTTTTTTTACATCTCACAGCCTCCTGCTTTATTTTCAATATTTGATGACTTGACAAGATCTTTAAATCGTATGTTCGTAGATTTATATCATCTCATATAATGGAACAAAATTCATTGACGAAAAATTAAGAATATTATCCATTTATTTCCTGTTTCTTTTTTTTTGTTGCATAATGTTTTTTGCATAATGTTAGTTGTAGTTGAGTTTTTTAGAAACATACTATCTACGCTTTAAAGATTAACGAAAAACGGATCATTTCTCTGCTAACACTTTTCTGCTGGGATTTCTCGTCGACCCAGCGGAAATTGCGAAAGATAAAGTATTCTCCAGGGGCGTGTGTCGTTGAATGGACACCCTCTTCGCGTCTTCCAGCCCTTCGCAATCGTGCAACGGCTCGGCCGAACGACTTTCCTTTAAATCGGTGGGACGTTTTACGTGCCGTAGATTGACATTTACAGTGAAATCCCGAGCAACGGGCGCAGCTGGTTTACCATTCGCTCAATGATGCCTTAAGGATCTACGGTACCGTAGCTGGAACCTGTTTCTCTTGTTCCTGGTTGCACCAGCTATATTTATACGCATTTGCGCGCGTGCGTCTACGCATACACACAACGCATATCTCGTCGCCGTACAAATTGAATCGCAACTAATTATGAAATATTACCGATGTGCCGCTCCATTTCAATGCTCGAGAATTTCACGCTGCGACACGTAATTCACCATCTAACTAACGCGCACAATAGCATCTTGTGACACAAAAATATATATTATATATCTTATAAATCTGGATTTATAAAATTTCAAAAAAATATATATTTCTATAGAATATTTATTTTTTAGAAAATAAAAAAGGCGCTGGCATAAATATTTCAAGGTTTTAAATAAATGAATTTTAAAGAGGGGTAGGACATTTTTACGTCGAACTCTCACATCAAAAAATATATAGATAATCTCAAACTTTTATCCCTTTGCAGTACAAAATAATTATAGATTGAACATTACGTCTACGCATATATTTTGCACACGTCTAGATGGAATATTTTTATCTTTCCGGATCGACCGGATTTCATTTCGCGTCGTTGCGCTCGGGTTAATTCGGCAACAATGAAATCAGAAGTGATTTCTACCTTACCTTTTACGATCCGGTGTCTCGGGGCATGTTAGGCACATCGCGTGGGCCGTTTGGGAAACTGCAACCGATGCAACATTGCGACGCGCGCACATTTTAACACTCGGAGATTCACACGTGGCGGCGGACCGGGCCCTCGACTTCCTGTCGACGACCGAGCAAACGAGTCACACGATATAACGCAAGGCCGGATACGGAGTTGCGTAATTATACATCGGCATCGCATTTTTATGCCTTTATCATACACCCATTAAGCGACTCTTAAGAGTCCTCAAGTACACCGCGGAAGTGTGAAATTAATCTGACGTAAGAGAACAAAATTATTCCATATGGTATGATTGCATGCAATCATATTAATGTTTGGATTAACGGCTTAATATTTAATTTTATCAAAGTTTAATGTTTAATTTTATACACTTGGTATTTTTGAGAGGAAAATTTTTATCTATATCGATTATACATGCGTTTATTCTTTTACTCAACTAAAGGCTACTACAGGGATTTAAATAAATCATGCTATATGAACACATAATACGATATAGTAATATTAATAATAAATATCAATTAATGAATTTTATAATTTTGAAGAGTTTAGTAATTATTTAACTTATATAACTTGACATTCTGATAAATTGATCACTATCTTTTGTAGAAGAATGATGAAAATCTCGTAAGTTATGAGTTTTCCATTATCCATCGCTAAATATACAGATAAATTTTACAAGAAACAAATTCCTTCATTCACTTTTTTATCCTCTTTTGAAACAAGAATCTTTAATTCTATTAAATTATATGTTCTTTAATATTGATATCCACCATTACCATTTTGTCTGTTATTCCCGATATCCGCGTTGTCACCGATATGATTGCTAGGAGCATTGGAGAAGTACCCGCCGATATTGCCACTCAAATTATTATCATTATCTCGGCTAAAGGATTGTCCTGCTGCAAAATGTAAAATGATTCTCAATCAAGAGTTTCAGAAAAACGGATAGAATATATATATGTAATTAAATGTATATACATGTAATGTAATTTTTAGATTATTTTTATGGAAACTATATATACTTTCTTTTTTAAATTATTTCATTAAAGAAAAAAGAACATATAGTATTATTAAAAAATAGTTTTTTAATAAAAAAGTTATTGTGAAAATAGAATTTAGACAACCTATTACATTTATTAAAAGTTAAGTGTTATTTAACACAAAATAAGTTTTCTTTTTTGAAATTGTCATTTGTTATTCGTGTCGAATGAAAAACAACGGATCGCAATCTTATCGCACCTGACTTTCCTGATTGATAACCGTTGCCGCCTCCATTAAATCCATTGGGCTTTCCCTCGCCAGGGCTACCGTTTGGATATCCATTAGTACCGCCTCCATTAAATCCCGAGTTATCTGCAAAGCCGCCGCTTTTGCTATCCGGTCTACCAGAAGAATAACCGTCGTTGTTACCATTCGGCCCGCCAGAGCTATATCCTCCACCCGTATTTGCTTCGCCTTCGTATCTAATTTGCGGTTTAAATCCATCCTGATCAGCCTCATACTCGACAATCTGTTTTCTACCATCTGGAAGTAAAACGTTGAACTCTCCTTGAGCGTGATCACCGTTTCTAGTTTCCTTATGACCGTAATTGCTACCAGATTGCTCATCCTTTACTTCGTACGAAAATTCATATTTTGCTGGCTCCTGAAAGTAAAAGAACAGATCTTCAAATACACATCTAAAATAAATGTGTTATTTAATCAGAATTAAAATAAAATATTTAATAAAAATATTAAAGGGATATAAATATTTATAAAGAAATTTTTTTTTGTATTAATTATCTTTCATACGTCTTTGATATTTAATTATTTTAATGAGATATGCTTACAGTGCTTTCTTCTTGTGCATTGTCATTGTAACCTCCGTTTCCTCTTCCTCCATTTTTAAAACTTCCACCGCCGTTTTCAAAGTTCCCTGCGTGTCCATTTGTGCCTCCTCCAGATGGATAGCCGTTAGCATCACCATTTCTGAAACCTTCTCCATTTCTGGTTGGGCTTTCAGATGGATAACCGTTGTTTCCATGTCCATTTCTACCAGGTGGACCATAACTGCTTGATAAGCCTCCATTGGTACCGAATCCGTTTATTTTAGGTACATTCGGAGATTCATAATTACTCGATAGTTTTCCACCATTTCCATTACTTCCCCCATTGAAATGATTTTTGCCGTTCGTATTTCCATTTGCAGGTACTCCATAATTAGTAGAAGGCCTTCCATTATTACTGTTTCCACCAGAACTACCTCCATGGTTTCCATTTGCACCAGGAACACCATAATTAGTCGATGGTCTTTCTCCATTTCCCCGATTTCTATCTCCGTTATTTCCATTTATACCAGGTGCACCATAATTAATCGATGGCTTATCTCCATTGCCGCCGTTTCGAAAACCACCTCCGTTGTTTCCACTCGCAATAGGAACCCCATAGCTACTCGACGGTCGTACATTACCGCCGGTTTCACTAAAATCTCCAAAACTTGAAGCACTATAAGAACTAGAGGATTGTCCATCCCCAAATCCATTTCTTCGAGATTGACCATTTACGCGGGCATTTCCTCCGATGGGTGCATCGTAAAGTTTCGACGGACCATTACCTGCGCCATTACTACCGGGTCCGCTGAAACTTGTTGCGCCACCGTTTCTATTAGCACTACCCCCGTTACCAAAATCTGGCGTCCCATACTGGGTGGAGGCTTGACCGTCATTCGCACCAGAGATTCCTGTTCGTGGAGGTAAATACGAATTGACCGGGGGTTCCGAACGCGTCATCGCCAGCATCGTGATAAACGTTATTATACCGATCTGTAATAAGGATTTTATGCATTATTATTATGTAAATGTATCTTCCGCAAGATCTTTCTTTTGTATGAAAAAGTAATCATAGAGAATTTCTTTTATTTTTTAAATAGTTTCTGCTTTTCAAACAATTAAATAATTCTTACTGTCATACAATTAATTTCAATATAGAATTTATGATATATTACATAAATATTTTTGTATAAATTTTTGATAAAATCATAACTACATATTTATGAAAAAAAATCTATATATATTTATGAAATGTAAATTTATTGAAAGATGTAGCTTGTTATTGACGCCAAGAACAAATGTATATATGAATTCGTGATTGACTTTTCCTCTCGGCAATTATTTCTAAATTACAACAAATATATTCGAAAAACATCTAACAAAAATTTATTATTAATTTTAAATTTGATGAACACTAGAATCGAAATATACGTTTTATTTTTTCTCACCTTAAACATATTGAAGACACTCGGTGCTCTCCAGCGGCAAAGAAAACAAATTTTTGTTACGTTATCCCTCCGAGGGAGAGTCGTTCTCCCTGCTCTCGCTTTCCTACCCTTCCAGCACAGGATAGTCTCGAGGGAATGACAAACATGGGGTCCGCTTCGCTCTTTATATATCCCGGGACTCATCCGCGTTTCTAGATCATAGTTTGGTGCAATCGGTAAGATTTACAGCAATAGTTCGATGCAAGTGTGTCACGAGATGCCACGCGGAATCGACGGTGACGATGGAAAAGAGAGCCAGATCGGCATACAAGTAAGCGTAATCACGAGCAGATTCGCGCTCTATATCTCTTCGATCGCGATTCCCGAGTCGGTGTTGCGCCGATGAATCGTTAACTCGCAATCATCTTGAACGTCTCTAAATTATCTCACAACACACGTGGAGCTTTTAACAATCTTTGACACATCATTCTAACATCGTCTCTCTATAAACAAAATTATAAAAACGTACTTGACCACATGTTTTAATGTAAGAATTATCTTCTTGACGTAAGGACTGAGAAAAAAATCGTTATAATAATATCAATCTAAAAATTTATCGAGTGACAAATGGAAATGTATAAAGAGATTTTATAATAAGATTATTGATAAAGTTGCGTAATATAAAATTGAAACTTATATGGCACAATGCCTGTCATAGTTAATTGATTATGACATACACATACATAACTATATTCCATTACTCAATCTCTAATAATTTTGCAGGGAAATCAGAAGAAAGGCTTTAATGGCGCGATCGACGCGTCAAGATGCCGTTGACAGGCACGTGAAATGTCCTACAATTATAAGAAGCCTAAACAGCCGTGGCTTCTTCGTCCGCGCGTAGAACTGTCGCAATAAACCCGCGTGACGCAAACTTGCATAATGTATCTCTGTCTCATCCAGCCTACCATCAGCTGCATACGAGTGCTCGGATTGCACAAATTTTCCCCGGACAAGATATATGCACACATTATAGTTGTATGTATGTGCGTACGCTTATGTATATAGAGCATCAAGTAAGTATATAAGTATGTTTATATAAAGTGATCATCAAACACTTAATTTTCTCAAAAAAAAATTGCTTTTACGATTTTAATTTATTTTATTCTGATTTATCTGATTTGGATAAATATTTGGAGAATAAAATAAATTAAAATCATAAAAGCAAATTTATCATATGATACACAAGTTAGATATCTATAAATAATAATGAAATCTTATATCAATATAAGATTTAATATAATTATAAATACACGCAATATATGTGCAATTTTATTTCTAAATTAATCCTTGATTAATTGCACTAACGTATTTATGATGTAAAGAGAGATTCTTTAATAATTCTTCGCGTAAATATATAATTATCTCTATATTAATTCTTTAACTATTATAGTATAAAATGGGATTAAAATAAATAAATAAAATATCGTATAGTAAAATAAAATAACGTGTGCATATATGTTTGTACACTATCCTTTCATCCGCTCGATCGTTCGATTACATTTTATGTTGAGCAGGTATGGTAAACGCAATCGCCTTGTGCGAATACACGTCGAGAGATGTTTTGTATGGAACACGATTCTTCTCTAGATACATATCTCTTAGTACGGGCTTTGTGTCATCTGTGTAAATAAGAACGCGTGTATGTATCCCAGTCGCTTCATACAAATTTCTACACTGTGTCTCGATCGTCATCAATTATCCGTGTGATATGCAAAGCTAAAAAGTTCTCACGCTAAATTTTATCATCGCTATGCTCTGAGAGTACAGATGAAAAAGTTTTATACCGAGAAATGCATATTTTTTCAGAAGCAATAATTTGTTTTTCTTTAAAAATATAATAAACTGGAAATTTTCTTTAAAAAAAATAATGGACTTTTTTTTTAATATGCAAAGGTGCATTTAGTGGTTTCAATCACTAAAAATATTTATATTTAATTCTCGGTTGCACGCTTGAAAGAAAAACAAGGACATGTACATTTTTCCTGATTCTTATGCATTTCTTTTCACACATTTTTTCATGCAAATTCACAGAACTTTGTTTATTCATATATCACCGATACATTAAAAGTAATCTTATGTTATAACATAAAAGAAAATTTATAAAAATATGAGATTTATTTATATAATAATAACATGTATTAAAATATTTTTTAAATATGATGCATGTGTGTGTGTGTGTGTGTATACATATATGCCATATGCTATGCTCTTCTTACACTTCTACCTGGATAAAATGGCCGCGAGGTGGAAACATCGTCAAGTCAAAATAAACAATATTTTACTTTATAATGGTTAAAATAAACATTGATAGATTTTTATACACCATTCTGATTGTCTGTAATCTTATACATTCAATTATTTGTCTAATACAACAATATATTGAGAGATTAGTCAATAATTGGAACAAGAAATATAATGTCAAGATTGTGCATCGCAGTGAGAACTTTTTAGTAATCGATAAGCCCTATGATATGTATATAAATAGTAATAATCCTGACAGAAAGGTGAGAATATACTTGCTTGTGATGGATACACATAAAATATATTCTTATATTAATCAAACATTGTGTTTTCAGAATACTGTTCAATTAGAATTGCGAAAAATGCTGCCAGACTTGGTTAACCCGAAACTATGCCACGAATTTTATTTCGTACATCGACTGGATTATCCTACGAGCGGCATCATGTGCATAGCATTAAATAAAAAGGCAGCTAGAGCAGCATCGTTTGCTTTTGAAAATCAAAAAGTACAAAAGTTCTACTTAGCATTGGTACATGGTCATATACATGAACCTCACATCATAATCAACAAGCCTATTGGTTAGCTATTAAAGTAATAGAGTACAATAATATCAGAATAAGATTAAAGTAAAATTTAATTTTATCTTTTCCTTAACTAGGCGATGATATTCGTGAAAAAAATGGTAATCATAAAATGTGTACAAATGACAGTGTCTTTTGTGAAAAGCCACGTAATTCTTATACAGTATTGGTGGTGTTGGAACATGGATTTTGGAAAAACAAGCCTGCTACTAAAATATTACTAGCACCTGGCACAGGTAGACGGCATCAATTGAGAGTACATTGCCATTATATTGGTCATACAGTTATAGGAGATTATACATATAGTGATGGCAAAGATATAGAGCCTCGTAGAACCTATCTCCATTCTCTTAGGTAAAATTTATATAGAAACTCGTTATTTGAATTAATTAGTTTACTAATTTTCTATTTATTTTTTAGATTAATATTAAACTGTGATATTGAAAATATAGATGTAAGAACAATAGATCCATTTAATGCTTCCATATTATCTGATTATAAAGTGAAAAATGTAATAAAAATCTTCGATGAAAATATATTTCACAATATAAATAAACTAATAAAATAAAATTGAGAATTTTTGTTATATATGATGCACAGATTTATTGAGTCACTTTGACTCCAGATTGACTCACTATGAATTGAAAAGTAATTCTTGGCAAGTGCGAAGCTAGCATTATGCAGGCATATCGCGCAGAATTTCTTCTGTAAAAATATATGGAAGAGGTGATCATGCTTGACCAAGTAAATCCTAAAGCTGGTTGTTCAATTGCATCTTCAGAAATAACACTGTGACTATCTATAACTGCAGAAACCTAGAAATATATAAAAATTTAATGTCTACTCTAAATTTAATATTTATTCTAACAATTATTTTAATATTTCTTTACCTGATTAATGCAGATCACACACAAATTATTGTTTTTACAAAGTTCATGTAATTGTCTTCCAACATTTCTTTTACTTTTGCCTTGTAATTGATCTTTCCAATCTTCTACTCTATAAGGGGCTGCTATTGAATCGATAACTAATAATCCTATTTTATGAATATTCATCAGAGCTGGGACTTTACGTTGCAGACATAATTCTAATTCATCCTTTAACATGTATTATATATCAATTATTATGTGTATGAGTAAATAATCATTGATATTTATTCAACAAGTTAATATTTTAAGAATTAGTAATGTAATATAATTAGAGCATTTATATTAATTATTAGTTATAAATTGTCTTTTAATATGTATGATTAACAAACTAAATACATATGATGAATTTTAATATTATAATATTGTAATTACAATAGTGGCTATATGGTTCACAAATATTACATCTCCATTTACAGAATGAGCTTTAGCGATTTCTGAGTTCTGTAACAATTGTTGCAACCGTTCTGATGGAAAAGCAGTTTCTGTGCAAATGTATATCGCACCTGTTAACATTAATATATTCTATCATCATACATTTTAATTTGTACAATATTATGAATATTTGAAAAATATAAAATAATTGAAAGAAAAAAGAAAAAACATGATAGAAAACTATTATTTATAAATTTGATTAAAATTTGTATTTTTTATTTTAAAAAATATTTCAGATATTTGTTGAATTTTTAAGGATTTATAGAAGATATATCAAATTCCAAGGCTACATAATGAGATCTTTATTTGTTGCTTTATTTTCTGAGTTAGCATATTGTATTATTATTTCAGACTTTTTGATTGTTACCAGCTCCGAGACCGCCTGCAGTTACTGGCAGTTGGACAGAGAGACACAACTGTAAAGCCAACTGTGTCTTTCCCGTGCCAGCAGCACCGTAAATTTGCGTGATACCTCGACAAGGTATACCACCCTTTAATATCGTGTCCAATTTCGAACAACCGGTTGTGAGAAATTTCTCTTTAATAGAGGCTGCGTCTGTCACTGTATAATCGCATAGTAAAAATCATTTTATATATAATACATATGTACATCAAAAATATTCTTATTTAATAATCATAGAAAAAGCCTTTTTTTTTCAACAATACCTAGCAAATCGTCCATTTTGAAGCTCATTTTCAATACTATACTTCTGATATATAGAGTACATACTTACGTACATACGCAGGAATAAAAATGTCTCGACACATGAATTTGTGCTTATATTAAAACATATATGAATTTCTCATACATGTTTCGACATGCGCTTAAATTCATATGTTAAAATATACTGATCTTTGTGCGTATATACATATATTGTGGCTACATTATTTGATAAATAATAACTCGAACAAAATTCTCTTTTTAAATGAGTTACATCACGAATAAATTGAATATCAGATGGTATTCGTTATTTTTCTTGTAATACAACGCCATCTTCTGTCCATGAAGAAAAATATTTTACAAAATGACATAAAAGTCCCTATAATTGTACTAATAAAAAAATGCCTAATGCATATGTACATATTTTCACATGCAAGTTTCGCTTCAAATAATTAGCAACTTTTGTACTTTTTTTTTTACATATGTTACATTACTTGTAAGAATGACACTCGATTAAGATTGTCAAATTATTATCAATGCGAATATACATTATATAATCTTTTTAATTTTCTTACATGAATTTATTTATTTTCCCCCTCTTGATACTTTTATCTTACGTTTCTTGACATGCTTTTTTACTTTAATTTTCCTTTTCTCCGCTTGTTGTTCTTTGACTGCTTTTTTACGCGCCTAAAATTAAAGATAATTTATACAATTAAATAATAGTGCAGGAAAAAAAACGTATCTTACTTTTTTACTGTCAGGGCTTTCGTTTCGGGGTCTAGCCGAATTTACAAATTTGCTCTTATTATCGTCGCTTTGTGTTTCGCTATCGTTTTCACTATCAGAATTATCACTATCTTCAGAAGAGGAAGAGCAACTGTTTTCTTCTTCTACATCTTTATTATTTTTTTTATGTTTATTAGCTAAGATCTCAGGTGTTTCTGCAGGCTCAGATAAATCTGCTTTTAAACCAATTAATGTCTTGTAAATCAAATCTTTTCCAGATTTTGCAAGATTTATATCACGTTCTACATTGACCACCTATAAAGAATACACAAAATAAGAGTTTATATCTTTTGAACAGATATATTATTTCTTTATTCAAATGAAAATTACACATTCCATGCGTTTATAATAATCAATACCTGAGTTAATCTTTGAGGAATGTAAGCTTGCTTAAAAACTGCCTCTTCTATTTGTTGCTGTGGATCATTTTCTTCATTTGCATCTTGCATTCGGATATCTAGATATTCATCCATATTTTTTTCATTTATTGTTGGATCTGTTATGAAATCAAAGAGTGCTTGAAGTGACATAACTCCCACGTTGTGCTTTTTGAAAAATGCTGAAAAGAATAATTAAAATATCAGAATCAAAAGCAGAAATAAATATTTTTAATTCTAAGTGAAAGTGTCATAAAATACTTTTCTGCCATACCTGTAATATTGCTACAGTCATTTCTTAGAAATTCAATTGCATTACAATGATCACGATCTACTGCTTGTGAAACATCAATGACTACAATCGATCCATTGTGATATAATATATTATATTCACTTAAATCAGCGTGAACAAGCCTACACTTGTTATACATCTTCCACATAATTTCGATACACTCTCTATATAACATCCTCGATTTCGATTCTGTAAGTATAGCGTCCTTTAATTTAGGTGACGCCCAACCATCTGAACCCAGAAATTCCATCAACAACATGTGACCACCATATAAAAGAGGCCGTGGTGCTCTGATACCACCTTGTTCCAAGCGCTTTAAATTGGAAAATTCCTTTTCTGCCCAGATTTTTACCATTTTGCGTGGATTGTGCAAAGAGTATACATGATCGAAACGATATTCTCCCCTAATGTACTTTTCCCGATTTTTAAATGTCAAGATGGATGTCCTATATATTTTTATAGCAATCTCGTCTTGGTTTTTCGACTTGGCATAATATACATTTGCTTCTTTCCCAGTCGATATACAACCATTTATTTCTGCTAATACTCCTCTTTCAAATAGTTTATGCAATTTCTTCTTGATTCGTGAATCCAAAACATTCTCGGTTGTCGCATGATCGCTCTTATCTTTCGTTCTTATACGATCTTTATCAACGCGTTTGTCATTCTCAATCAGTACATTGGCTATATGATCTGGCAATGATGGACCCGCATATTTCTCCAAGTTAATCTTATTCGCATAACGAGTTAACAACTTATGTTTTGGTTGATAATTTGTTACCTTGGTAGGTGCTTCTTGAGTATTGAGTCTTTGTGAATTCATTTTTATGACAGCATTCTTATCTTCATACAAATCATAATCGTTGTTACAGTAATCCTCATTATCAGAGGAAAGACAATGATTCATCTTCAAAACACTTTGAAGAGAATCTTTGTCTTTACTCTGATGATTTTTGCATGTAATATGCAAATTGGCTACTTTTTCCTCAAATTGTACATGGGAATCGTCAAATGTTTCTTTGACTTTGTTTTGTCTGTGGAAAATAAAATATAAATATATAGTGACCTTTTTTTAATGTATAAGATATTTGTAATTTTGTAAATAATTTATAAATGGGTCTGTTCTTTTTAGCTGCACTGCTGCACTAGTGCAATAAGTTGGAAAGAGACAAACATACTTTCTTTCACTCTAACTAATTGCACTGATGCAGCAGTGCAGCTAAAAAGAACAGGCCCAATATCTTCAATTCTTCTTTAGTAAGTTCTTTAGTAAGTTTAGTAAGTTATAGGTTAATTTTTTTAATTAAAATGATAGTAATTATAATTAATTATTTATTATTTAATTTATAATTTAATAATTAAATATATTCATCTAAAGTATAATCCTTACATGCAAGATACTTCGTCCTCTTCTTCTGCATCACTAAATTGACCTTCTTCGAATTCTGACATGATTGAATATTTTTAACCTGCCAACATGTGTTAACACAAAATTTGTATTGCGCAAAGTTACGTATGTTGTATATATATATACAGGCTGCGGTCAAGGGGGCGCTGAAAATGCTTTGAAACGTTTGATTGACCAATCAGGGTAAAAGGAGTAAAGATTTCTTTAATCTGATTGGTCAATCAAACGCTTCAAAGCATCCTCAGCGTCACTTTGACCGCAGCCACAAATATCGGATTTTAAGCTGCAATCACACTACGGGTTGCTGGCTCGGTTGCAGTTGAAATTGACCTATCAGAATAAAGCAATTTGTTGACCGGCTACTCTGATTGGTCAACTCCAATCGCAACGAAGCCCGCAACCCGTAGTGTGATTACGGCTTTTATGCGTTCCGTTTAAGACTAATGTTACATTTTTCGTACGACAAATTTTTTAAGCATGTTGATTGGCTGCGGGATAGTAATTTTTTTATTCTTCAGAAACTTTCTATTCTGCAGCCAATTAATATGTTTAAAAAATTTGTCGTACGACAAATGTAATATTAGCCTAACACTAGAAAAGACTCGAATTATTTGATCGACCAATCAGAGCGAAGAGATCTTTATTCTTTTCATTCTGATTGGTCAATTAAAAAGGTTTAGCAGCATTCGTAGCATATTAAACAGAACACACTCAAGATTAAATCATTTATTACAGTAATGTCATTGGCCGCATTCAGCAGACTCAACCGCTAAGGTCCATATTCTGAATCCTCTTATCGATAAAAGTGCCTCTAAAAGTAGCTTATAAGCCTTCTGATTGGCTATAAGCCACTTTTAGAGGCACTTTTATCGATAAAAGAGGATTCAGAATATGGACCTAAGTAGCAATCGAACATGATTGGTTTCTACTTTCAGGTCCGACCAATCAGCGTCGAATTACATCGGAAAATCTAGTAATGTTGCCCAACTGTTGTCTGCTGAATACGGCCATTGGTTGTTCTTCGGGATCTATCGGTTCAATTTTTAATCAATTTCTAGTAAATTTTTGCATTCCTTAACATTTTTGTTTATCTATATGTTTCATTATCTATGATTTAAACGTAAATTTGTTGTTTACATCAATATTTAAACTATCCAATTATGTTGAGCTGATAGAGAGTAAGTTTTTTTTTCAAAATTTCTGTATTAATATTGTTCTCTACATGTTATAATTTTAATATTATAATTTTATGTATATATTTAATACATATATTATTTCTGTTGTGCAATTAATATCATAGCTGATTTTATTTTTTAATTAATTAGAAATACATAAATGATTTAGTCTCTATATAGTTGATATTTATATACAAATAGAAAGTCAAATGTAATATTTTCTTTCTAATATTTTTTTTACTGTTAGTATTTCTTTGTAACATAATTTATTGCATTAAAACACTAAATAAGATTGTTTTATATATGCTGTGTATATATGTTGTATAAACAGATATGTATGAACAAGATTATCCAGAAACATGTATCATATAAAATTAACATTAACAATTTTAACATCTTAACATCTTAAAATCTTAACATTAGTATAAGTTTATTTCTTTTAATATCATATAAATAGAATAGAAAGATGTATGCTTTATATAAATGTAAAAAAAAAGTTTCTATTTCGTTATTAATATAGATTTAAAGTTATGCTTGAAAAGTAACTTCAGACACATCAAGCTCAAAGTAACAATATTCAACCATGGAAAATATTATGCAATCTATACAAGGATGTAATGCCATTCGTTATACATCTTATAGAACTGCTGCAAAGATGCAGATATTACATAAAAAATTGAATAGTAAGTTTCTCATATTTCATCTAATTTCTCTTATAAAATTTTACTTTTTTTGAAACTATTTTATTTTATATAGTGCAATATGTACAGTTGGAATTAATAGCAGGAGTATTTGAACGTCATAGACTTTCCATCACTGAGAATTGTGTTAATTTAGACTCGAGTGAGATTGAGGATGTTTTATCTGATATTTATTTTGCGGCACAGAAAGAAAGTAATTTCAATTTTGATGTTGATTTTGTAACAAAGCTTGCTACAAATTATATTTTAACTACCTTTGACAAGTAAGTTTTTGTTATTTTTTCTTTTTATTCTAAATAATATTAACACATTAATAATTTTAGATATTAAATGTGTATCTTTATACATATATGTAATACAATATCATCAATAAATTAGTTTCATAACGAAAAAGAAAATTCTAATAACTTTTTAACTTTGCAGACAAAGTACTGGAAATATTTTAGTGTTTTCAGTAAAAGTTGCATTGGTATTATTGAGTAATGGTAAATTACAAGAAAAGTATGGATATTTGTATCAGCAACTAGCCGATCACAATGCATGTTTATCTAGAGCTGGTTTGCATACCTTATTAACAAATATTTGTAAAATAACAGAAATGCTTGGAGAAACTATAACATATGGGTATGAACAAATTCAGACACATATAGATGCCTGTTTTGTAAAGGTATAATGCAATTTATTCTGTATTCATTATTTTTATTAAAAATAAATTATTTTAAAACACATGAAAAATGAATATCTTTTAAAACACATTTTAGTCTCAAGGAGGTCTTGGAATTACTGAAGCAGAGTTTGCTGCATGGATCATGCAGGAACCTCCTCTGCTTGTCTGGATAACAACATTCAATCGATTAAAATCTGCAGAACATAGTAAGTGACAGAATTAAATTGTTACATATGACAACAAAATATAACAAAATAAATTATATTTTTCTTTGCAGTTGTACATAATATCAGATGTTCTTCATGTAAAGTAACACCAATACAAGGACCAAGATATACATGCTTGAAATGCACAGGATATCATCAATGCCAAGAATGTTTTCTCTTAGGCAAAACATCAAATAAGCATAAGTTAAAGCATCCAATTCGTGAATTTTGCATGAAGGTATGTTAAATTTCTTCTGTTATGTGAATTGAATTATTTAAAAGGATAATACTTTGCAGACATCACATCGTGAAGTTACAAAACTAATCATTGAACTGATCAGGAATAAATTGAGATTATGTCCCACTAGAACAATCGCAATAGAGGATCCAGTTGCAAATGTTACCAGGTTTGTGTAAACTGCACAATTTTATATATAATTGTACAATATTCTTAAACAACTTTTTTTATATATAGTAATGAAACAAGACGTATGGATTATGGTTCAGTGAGAAGTACCATTAAACGAAAGATTCTCAGCGACCCGCAAAAGGAACTACAAAGTATCATAATGCATTTGGAAGAGGAAAATCGACAACTACAAATTGAATTGCTCGACATACAAGGCACCAAAGCAGAGAGATTACAACGTCACAGAGCGACCATCGAATCTCAATTGCAACGACTAAAAACGCTTAAGGTATATTAAGTGGAAGATTGTTTAGACATTGTTCATTAACACTGTGTTTAATTTTTGCAGAAATACTTATTTACCGATATGACTCAAGTACCACAGATTATCACTCGTATGCAAAGCACTCCAATGTTACCGCCTTTATCATCCAGACTTACAGCACTGCCTTTAGAATTCGAATTGAGTCCGATTATTAGACAAGACATTGCAGATCCACAAAAAACACTTCATAGAAAAGATAAATTAATATCAGATAGTTTTAATACCTCATCACCTATAGAGCATACAGTAGGGGAAGATAATGCCAACGCTCTCTCTTGTGCTCAAGAGACTTTTACGAATTCTGGATTCGGTAATATACCAGAAAACAGTCGTATGGAATTAAGTACTTGGATTGGAGGTGAATATACCTGAATATACAAAGTATATCGACACGAAAAATGATTATTGATAGATTTATGCAAATATGTATTGAATTAAATTTTAGGAACAAGAAGAGAATTGAGTACAGCTGACAGTGGTTTCTCTCAGTGGTTGGCTGCTGGCAATTCGAATTGCAAAAATAACTATGTAGCTAATGCAGCAATTAGTAACACAAATAATGATTCATCGTTGATAGCTTCTCAATCTCCTACAGGCATACATAGAGACAATACTCCATCTTCCTTACAACGGCCTGACAAACATTCACAACATAGTAGCTTACAAAATATTCAAGGAGATCTTAATGATATACTAGACAGACTGCAAAATATGGTTGCCAATGACTATTTGCTTGATGGTAAGTAATTATTAAAAAGAAAATAGAAAAGTAGAATAGTAGGTGTTAGATTTTTAAATATAATAATTTTATAATAAAATTTTATCTCGATATATAGCACAAGTTAATGCAAATATGTATATATAGCTAATTTATATATGATTTCTGTAGAATCGTATGATGGTAATGACAATTGTAAATTGAAACGTGCCACAACAGAAATGGAAGATTTATTAACCGGCCTCATTGAAGGTATGGAATCTCGTAAAAGTAAACTTACTACTATTGTTTGAAGGATTAATACTTCAAATTTAAAACCTAAATATTATATATTTAAAAATTTATATTCTTTTTTTATGTTGCAATGACTTTTTCTTTTATGCATAATTTCAATAATAATCTTAAAAACTTATTATTGGCATATTATGAAACATATAAATGTGCCATTTTATGACATTATGCATTATCCAAAGAAAGAATGTACTTAATTACTATAAACAATAATGTGTACTTAATTACTGTAAACAATAATGTGTGTACCAAGATTTGAGATATCACACATTATAATCACATAGTTGTATTTAATACAGTGATCAAATGTAATTATGGTCGTTATATTTAATAGACTAAAATATTTTTTGACATTGTATGTATATTTATATAATATTTGTGCAATCATGAAAGAAGTAATCTATATCTTGATATTCATATTGACAAAGAATTGTTTTATGATTATATATATATAAAAAAATGCGGATAAGTTTTATATATAAATTTTATACATAGTCATACACATACATACGCGCGCATCTTTTTAAGAGTTATAATTTACTCCTAATTAGGTAATTATAATAAATCTTATTATATAATGCCAGAAGAATCATTTTAACTCTCCATTTAAGTTTCCTATATATATCGAATCAATTTGTTATTGTGTGCTTTTCATAAACATATATACTTTTGTACAAAACATATTTTATATCAAAGTAATTTTATTTTTATAAAATGAAAATTTTGCATACATACATTCGATCAAAACATAAAAGCGACAGATTTTTTTGCGTCCAATTATAAAACAAATATCTTATATTCTAAATTTAAGTCAATTTTACGACCCGACTAGATGATTGATCATGATATATAATCTACATAAAAGTAGAAAAATTTGTACAATATATAATAATGTCAGCATACCATATAAAAAGTCTTTGAAATTAATACTGAACAAATATATCGGACATTTATTACATGTCCTTCTCTAGATGTAGCGTATCAGTTAGATAAGTGACTTTGAAGAGCCTCGAGAAGTGCGTTTTCTCTGACGGCCGATTTACCGGCCATGTCATTACACGGATATCACGATCGTACCATTGTTCTATGACGCGTCTGAAATAAAATTATATTTCACAGTTTATATATATATAAAATTCGTTTACAAATATATACATATAAACTCACTGAACATTTGATTTGAATAAATTGCTACGTACGGATTGACTATGTCCTTGTGCAATATTATAGCAGAAATGCCAACAATATAATAAACGAAGCGAGATAATAACCACTCGTATAAAATCTCCAAAACGCAAGCTGCCAAATGCTTAAACAGATTATGAAATCGTGCCGCGCTAGGCGCTTCCAGGCCGGTATACGATACTCTCGAAAAATAATACGGCCTCCAAGCAAGACTCGAGACAATACGTGGCTCTTTCTTTCGAATCTGAATATAAGATTAAGAGTATTCACAGATGGAAAATATTTCCTCCTAGTGTATAAATTATTAGTGTTTGAATAAAATTTCCATATGTACCATGTATATTATAATTGGATTGAAACTCGAGACGAGGCCTCTTTCAAATAACTTTGGATATTTTTTGTACATATCCAGAACAATTTGCACGACATCCATCCTTGTTTCTTTTATGTCTATAATTATTCTCTGTTCGCTATTCAGACATTCTTGCAGTGCATCTTCTAATAGCGCAATTCTCTCGCCATTAGAAAATTTGTCTCTATGGTAAAAAATATACTTTTTTTCCATTAAAATACTCAGATATATGTTACATTACTGTATAAGGTGCATTTTATATATAAATTATGTAATTATATAATTATATATAAATTATAATTAGACTGAAAAAATATATATGTACATAATCATATGTAAACAAATAATTATAAATTATATAATCATACCTAAGTGGATGATTATAAGTTATATCTAACTCTCTCAATTCCTCCCATGTCATCTCACTAACTGTTCCTGTTTGGCCTGTAAGTCTTTCAATTGTTGGGTCATGGAATAATATTGGAATGTTATCTTTTGTTAGTCTTATATCAAGCTCTATAGCATTGCAACCCTTTCCCTTGCTCTGTAAAAAGTATAGGTAATGTCAAGTAAATATTTCCAACATATATATGTATACATACATATATGCGTAGAAATATAAATGTATAAATATTTCTAGTGAATAATTAGAAATACAATAGAAATATTTAATGATTAAATAGGGTGATTTATATTATATTAGTTCCTTTCACTTTATATTATCAAGCAGCAATTATGTTAAATAAGCCAATAACTGAAATACAAAAAGTATTTATATCTCAGTATTTTGGACTAGTGCAACAGGAATTCTACAAATATTTTATATAGCTAGATAATATTTTGAATTATATAATTTTACATTTCGGAAAGCCAGCAAACTGTTTTCAGGATAATCAAGTCCTCCACCACGATGAGCCACCACTCGCATGCAGTATTGCTCTCTGTGTTTTTCAGACACAGAATTATCTTTGTCTAAGAGGAGTGGGTTCACACCGAGCACTTCTTGGACAAATTTTATAGGCGGAGGGGATACTCTGGCCAATCTCAGCGCAATCACAATAATTAACGAGCCCCAAACAATCCAAGGAATGCAAAACTCGTATAGGACAGTGATTAATACACTCAGTAATACTTGTAAAAATATCCATAATAAGGCGCTATTTAAGATTAATTCGATGATTCTGTGCATTTTTTTGGTGTTAATTCTTTACTACAGTTATGTACTTAAAAATTCCCTTGTCATGTACGAGAGAATTAGGCGGATATTGCGTGATCGCGCAGTCTTATATTATTATTTAAGAAGAGAAATAGGCAAAAATTATTACTTCATAAAAAATTGTAATAGAAGCCGACAAGTATCGAAAAATGCGCGAAACTAAGCATGATAATTCTTGTCGCAAGTATTTCATCGGCGATTTGTGCGAAACACATAATTCCTTTCATTTGCAAGTCGCACATTAAATTTTTTATAGAGCGTGCATTAATTTGCACGAATTCCAAAGCTTCTAAAGCATCGCAAATCGCTCGTATGTAAGATTTAGACGCGTTTTGCAAACCAGAAGCTGTCTTTCTGTCTCAATAAGACTCATCGAAGTGATTTTATCTGTCCTTCCTTTCCATCTCACTGTTTTTTTCATTTATTCTTCTTTCATGCTCTTTTTCTCTCATTCGATCGATTGGCGGGCAATTTACACGGCAAGTACCTCACTCGGACAATCAACACACAAATCACACGCCTAACAACAAAAATGTTATACAATAACGAGTACGCAATCTCGAGGCTGGTTCTCTTAAGGAGGATTCATACCGTCTCTTGTGTTTGATGCACGACATCCAATGGAAGAGTCCGTTCTCTAGAGATGAAGACGTCATTGATTAGAATATTTTCTATTGGATCAAACTTACACGATGTAGTGTGAATCTTCCATTATGCGGTGCGATCAATGAATACAGAATATACGAAGAAATAAATTAGATAAATTTGGACAAGAATCCTTTCATAAATCTTTCACATGCGCAAAGAAACCTCCGAATTAATTTGATGAAATTTCATTGACAGATTTTTTTGAATGGATGTGTAGAAATAATAGATAATTTAGATTTACACGCATATCTTTTTCCACTCTAAACATACTCGTACTGTTTACTTACGTAATGCAAAAAGGTTAAAAAAATAGTATTACTTATAACCTTGCGAGTTAAAAAAATGAATGTGTATGAAATTTGTGATGAGCGAAAAAATTCGCCGCGAGATATGTAATTGGATTCATGAAAGAATATACTTTGGCGTCTTCATTCTTGATTAATAATCAAATACATAGCTGATTGTTGCGTATGTATGTACATAAATAGGGATTTTCACTATGACAGCATGCATATTAAAAAAGCGATTATACATTCTCGGTGAAGCATCAAATCACCCAAGAACGAAGCGACAAGACGTTTGAAAAAAATCTGCGTAGACATGGCTGGAACGAAGTCCAAAAAACCCAGCGCTCTCTCAAAATTTTATCTGGCGTCGTATAATCTCGGACAGACTTTGGGGTATATTGATTTTTTTCTATAATTTGTGAAATAACGAAATGTATAGAGTTACGAAACGAGTAACTTTGAAGTCACCTTTCTCTAAAATATTTGCTTTTTAGAATATTCTGTCTTTAAGAAATTTATTTATTAGTCTACTATTTTTACATAAAGAGCTTTTCTCTATATATTATATTTTCTTTTATATATTATTGCAACACATTTTCGAAAATAAAATTTTCTCTTTTAGATGGAGTTACATATTGTACCAAGTTATACAACATTACATCAATCCTTCTCGTGAAACCTTGTGGGATAAAACAGAGCTAGCTGTAATTATTTTCCAAAATGCAGCTGTATTAGAGGTATTTATATCTTAAAAATATAAGCAGAATATAAGCAGCAGCAAGTCATTTTTAAAATTAATAATTTGTAAATTTCTAGTGAGAACATTATTAGCAATAGTATTTGAAAGTGTTATGTAAAAGTTATATAACATAAAATTATATATTATACCCAGATAAGCATGATTGATTATATTGCTATCATATTGAGTAATATGATTATATGATCATATTGTTGTCAACAATTGTTATCATGTTTCATAAATAATTAACTATCTGGATGTATTATACACACACACACACACACACATACATGCATTATTTATTTGTGAATGGTTTGTTGAAAGTTTATTTTTTTTAGATAATACATGCAGCAACTGGACTGGTACCTTCCAATGTTATAATCACAACATTCCAAGTTTTCAGCCGTGTAATGGTTGTAGTTGGAGTTATCTTAGCTACTCCTTATAAATATGCTGCTGCATCTCCAGGACTTCCTCTAGCTCTCGTTGCATGGTCTATCACAGAAATCATTAGATACTTTTATTACTTTGCTCATCTTGTTAATATTGTGCCACATATATTGGTCTGGCTCAGGTAAACAAATTTATTATTAAAAAATTTTAAATTTGATAGGTGTTGCTTAATTTGTATAAACATTAATTAAAATGTGACTTTAGATATACCACGTTTATTATACTGTATCCAATTGGTGTAACTGGTGAATTATTATGTTTTTATGCTGCTGTACAATATTCTAATGCTAATCCTGATTCATGGAGTTTCGTTTTACCAAACAAATGGAATTTCACATTTAGCTATTTGTATATTCTGATAACAGTTATGTTAGCTTACATACCATGTAAGTACACGATACTCCACAAATATAAATAGATAAATAGATAGAATAGTATAGAAAATAAAATTATAAATTATATATACATTTTGTTGCAGTTTTTCCTCGTCTTTATATGCATATGTTTGCCCAAAGGCGCAAAATTCTCAATCCCAATGCTGCGGCTAAAAAAGTTCATTAGCTTTAAAGTTTATATATAAAAAAAAAAAAATACAAAAATAGATTGCCATATATAAATTTCTATATAAATATATATGTATATAGGTGGAATGTGAAAAGTGGGAAAATTTATTTTGTACTAAACATTAATTTAAAGATATTAAATATATACCATAAAATATTTATATTGTGTATTTTTTTTATTCTGTTCAAGCTGCTAGACTAACTATTTTTGTTATCAATAATTATTGCATTGTCTCAATTATTGAGACTAATTTGGGGTAATTTTGAACTTTTCTTTTAGCGATATGATATCGATTATCGATTGCAATTTAAAATTGTCACAAGTGAAAAGAGGTTATGTGTTTACATGAGAGTTTATATGTTTTGTGAATCGGAAGAAAGAGGAAATATATTACAAATCTGTAAAATTACTCAAAACTCCATCCGATTATTTTTTTCTCGATGTAATCACGATTGTCAACATTCAGTTCTCAATATCATTTAGGAAGAATTTAATATTATTAAAGAAAAAGGAATCTTCCAAGTAATAAACATAACCTTAGAAATTTGTTCACGTCTATTATTAACTATCTATTTTACATTTAAAATATACAATGAAGATCACGCAAGTATTATACAAGCAACACATAGGCAGACAGATAAAAAAATTGTGGTACGTAAAACGAGAACGCCCAATAAATAATGACAAGGCAGATAAATATTTGTCCAGGAAATACGGGATTGAAGTAAAGGATGCCTTAGAAGTGAGCGCTCCAAAACGGACTTTTACAAAGTACTTTTTAAAAAATCTATTTTTTTACAAATTATTTCATATATCGCATGTATTTAATTAATATCAATTGCAAACTATATTTTATATCAGGATCAAAATAGAAGGACTCAGACCAAAATTACTTTTTGAAACACATCCTGATTGGAAAGCTCAGACTTGTTTAATATTTCAAGATCATAATGTTCTGCAAGAAGGTTTTTGCCAAGCACAAATATTAACAAATACTGTGTGTTTGCCAGATAGCTCTCCAAATTATATACAAGATTCACTTCCAGAATTACCAGATTATGTAGATGACATAGTAAACAGGTATATTAAATTTGTTTTTTTTTTTTTTCAAATTATATATATTCACCTCATATGTATCATAATTTTTTGTTGTTTTTAGGATAATTTATACTTCAAATATATTTGATGCTCATCAAGATAAGTTACCAAAGATGAAAGATCCTAAAAGACCTGCATGGGTATTTCCCAGAATTTATGGCTTAAGCGATTGCAGAAAAATGTTAGCAAATTAAGAATTATTTTGATAATTTATACATTTATTTTTTAATCACATACTTGTTATTTTCATAGGCGGAGTTTGTCCAGAAAGATCTTGCAATTATGTGAATCTTTGTCTGGCCCAGATATTGCAAAGAAACGATGCGTATTGTACGATGGGATTACAAAATTAAATTTAGGTAATCTATAACTATACATTTAAAGATATTAAATATTATATGTATAATATAAATATTGCATAATATAAAAATATTTTACCAGAAAAAGAATCAGATCTCTTCCAATTCACCTTAAGCTCAGATGTCATAATCATGTCAGCAAGTCCTCTAAAACCCTTGGAAAGTTCTGATTGCAATATGGAAATAGATCTTCCAAACATCTATCCGTTGCATCATACTATTGGTTTGGATCAGACAAATTTTTATAAAACTGGAGACATATATCGTAAGTTTAGTTGCTCTTGTTATATTTAATATATACATTGTTCTTATAATATGACAAGTATATTGTATCCAACAGCTGTCAGCGCAACAACACCTTGGAAAAACGTCCATACTATCTTTGTACATTACGACCCAGTGGAAGTAAAAAATTTGACGGAATTGTCTGTGACAGAAAGCCAGATTCTCGGTCGCACCATGATAAAAGCATACACGATGGCAGCGTTTTGTGCACGACAAAAATTCGGCTCATCCGTGAAAAAATTGCCAGAACCTGTGACCTTGCAGTGCATTCAATCGGACGGGAAAAACTATCATTTTTTCATATTTCAACTCAATTCGTTAGACGCTAATGACGTCAGTGTGAAAAATTTTTGGTACGCTCTACCGCCATTAACACTCTACAAAAAAGCCGAATATTCAGATGCCAGACCTGTAGTCACGGGTTATAATCCGGAGGTGTTCAGGAGGATATTAGCATTTTACAGGAATGATAATTAAATAAAATCTGTTAAATTAATTGAAATCGTTAACGATTTTTTATTTTTTCTATGTGGATATTTTTTCATATAGATCATATATCATTCACATACAGCATATATACAGCATTATTACATGATACTTAGAAGATTTTCGAAAAGCGTTGTTGCTTGCACATTTGGATTGATTTCTTTTGGTTTTACACGTAAACGATGATCCTGTGGTGGTTTTATTAGGTGCTTCATTGATGGATAAGGTTTGGAGTAAAAATATATGTGACATAATGCCTATAACAATTTATCAATTTTGTTTATATCATATATATATATATATATATATATATATATATATATATATATATATATGTTTACATATGCAATCTTATATTATAGCACCTGCTCAGCTGTCAGACGTTTTGACGAATTGTAAATCAAAATTTGCCTGATTAAATCGGTAGCTTCCGGTTGGGCGTCTTGAATAATACTCTCCCATGTTGTACCTTTGTGATAAGGAAAACTAATTTTATTGTAGTCTGGTAATGAAGCCAATTCAGGCCACGATTCAGATGTAGGAGAGCCTAAATACTTCAAAACTATAGCTAGCTGTTCAATGTCAGTTTCACCCTGTTGTAATTTTATACATACAATATCAAGATTTTATATCATATATTTTATCAATTTATTTTAATGAAAGTGGGATATTTACTGGAAATAATGGAGAAGTGTTTAACATCTCGCCGAATATGCAGCCGATCGACCACATGTCGATTGCGGACGTGTAATATCGCGCTCCATAAAGCAATTCCGGTGCTCGGTACCATCTTGTGGCGACCTGATGCGAATACGCTTTCGTACTATCCTTCCACATCAATCTACTTAAGCCAAAATCTGCGATTTTCAAGATACCCTCGGCGCTAATTAATAGATTTGCAGGTTTTAAGTCCTAAAAGTACAATTTCAAAAACTTTAATATTGGGAGAGATTGCATCTATAAATCTCAAACTAGGAATAATTTTTGAAGAGGAATATTTTAATACCCTGTGTATTATGTGTTTTCCATGTACATATGCCATACCCTCCAACAACATTTTCATATATGTTTTAATTTGCGCCAGCGTCAAGGATATGTCAGTATCTCTCAACACTTCCCATAAACCTGATGGCATGTATTCAAATACCATTATAAAATCCAAGCCACTTGGGAAAGCATCCAATAATGCAACAACCTGGGAGCAAATTGTGGTAAATGCAATAACATTGTTAATTTAAGATATAAATAAATATTTTAAAAATACAATTAATTTCTTGTTTCAGGCTAATTTAAGAACATTAAAAAAGAAAAATATATACATAGGGATGTTCGAGTTGCTGTAAACTTTTCACTTCGCGTATGATGGATGCAGGTAGACCATCTTCAGTTCTTTTAATTAGGATTTTCTTCAGTGCCACATCCTGATCTCTGGACACATCATGTGCTTTCAAAACTAAGCCTTGCGCTCCTTCACCAATTTGACCATTGATGATATACTTCTCCATATCCTATTTTATCTTAAACATTTATATTGCAAATATTATATTATGGATATAAATAATATATTCATATATAATTAAATAATATATATTTATTATTCAAGTTACATATTTAACTATAATACAATATCAAAGTATTCTTCATGCGTGAATTTTATATAAAGATCCTTATTTAATAAAAAATATGTATTAAATAAATATCTGTGAAAGATGGCACTGTTTGCTAACATATTTTTATATTGACATTTAAGAAATTAATTATTATAGTACACATATGATTATCCTGTAAAGAGAACGTGTTTTCATAAATGTGTTCAAACAGTTCCATGGTTACCAATATGATATATATGTGTGTGTGTGTGTGTGTGTGTGTGTCACATATCCATGTAAATCGTGTTTTGCGCATGTCAAGTGTCCACAGATTGACTTAATGATGTCATGCGCGAGTATATGCATATAATATATATGTGTTGATATATACTTTATAATATTTTACAATCGCATGAAACAGCGATTAATTTGTGACTATTTCAATCAACAATTTAAATATACAAAGTTAATGGCTGTACATATTTAGGTTATTTAAAAACCACGTATGTATATATGTTTGAAAAACAGGTTACATATGAATAAGTTACATAATTGAATAAAACGAGAAATAATATCAACGAAAAAAATGAAGCAACAAATAATTGATTCCAAAGTAAATCCTAATGCAACTGGAGAAGCTGACGATTGTCTCTTTGAATATTTGCATGCTGAACTGGTCAATTATGTTCTGAGCAAATCATCTAACACTGCAGTAAGTAATGAATATAAGATGATAGCAATAAGTAAAAATGCTTGCATGTATTGTAATTTTCTCTATTATTTATTATAAAAAATTTCTCTGACTGAAAATATATATATCGACATATATGTATGTCAAAAGGAAGGCGAAGAAGAGCTCTCGCGTTTGGAATGGATGGGATTCAGTGTTGGATACAGGATTATTGAGCGATTAACAAGAGAATGGAGCAGATTCAAGGATGAACTGGATATGATCAAGTTTATCTGCACAGATTTTTGGTCCAGTTTATATCACAAACAAATCGATAATCTCAGAACTAATCATCATGGAGTGTATGTGCTACAAGATAATGCCTTCAGATTATTAGATAAAGTTGGTACAAGTAACAGCAAGCAGTATCTTAAAGAGAGTCCTCGTCTGTTGGCCTTCACTTGTGGTCTCCTCAGAGGTAGTTTAGCAAATCTTGGTATTATCAGTACTGTTACAGCAGAGACTACTACATTACCAAGCTGTAAGTTTCATGTTCAAGTTCAAAAAATTTAATAGCTGCTCTATTATGATTTGAGAAACAAAAAGGCATAGAGATATAGGTATAGAGATATGTAAGAATATATATGATAAAATTTTGTGTATTTATTAAATATAAGGAAATAGATATTTATTATATATTCTTTGCATTTTTTGTGTTTAATCAAAAGGGATCATTAATTTTCCAGAAAAAGAATAGTTTTATAAAAATCTTATATAAAACACATTTAAATCTCATGTAAAACACATTTTCTTTTATATATTCATGAATTATGAACATTTTATTCTAAAGTACATCCACACAGATATATATTGGTTCATAACTTTATTATATATATTTATTCTCACTTCTGTTAATTACATGATTTATAAAACCATTATAAAAATGGATATACAAAACTTAAACGCTTAAAAGTTATAAATGCTTGAAAGGTACTAGACAAAATTGTATCAAAATTTCAAATAAGAATACAATTCTTCCCATTGGCAACTTTTTTCATTGTAGAGATATAAGTACTAAATTAATTTCCAATAAGATATAAGTACAAAAAATAATAGCATTTAATAATAATGCAGCAAGGAATTCTGACATCTTATTCAATCTCGTTTTTGTATTTATAGCTTTCTTAATTATCCAAATACACAGATATTGTATAAATGACAATCTTGCTTTATCAAATATTATGGGAGAATTTTACAAAATGCCATTACTCTGTGCTGCATTATCAACCTTAATTATGAAATTAAAAATGTCATTTTGATTTACAATCCCGATTAAAGCATTATCGTTATTTAAAACTACAGCGTAAGATTCTTTTTCAAGAATACGTGATAGTTTGCCCAGTGTAATCGAGATCGTAACTTTTGTAAACTGTTTGATCGCGACTTTCTCCGCGCAATCCGTTCCCTTCACCGCACCAGAAATCAAATTAGACAAAAGCGCATCTGATGTGATAACACCTTTTACATGTGTTTTCTCATCATCAGTTACCAATAATTGTTGAATGTTAGTAGCAGTTTTAAAAAAATCCACAGCATCTTGACATGACATTCCCTTTGGTAATAATGTAGGTTTATTTAACGTTAAATTCAATAATGGTATATTCCACCACCATTTGTTTGTCTCTATTGAAGATTGGCACGTCTGAAGAAAAAAAGATTATGATTTAGGAAACATCTTATATATATGCTTTCATAACAATATGTAGATATACAATATATCTTAAATATATTTTACCAAAAAATCTCTGGCATCCATCCATTGATCTGATACAAACTTTGTCATGTAATTACGTATGCCATCTGGCAAGAGAACGATTAAACGTTTATCTGCCGGCAGATTTTTGGCGATTTTAATTGCCGCTGCAAGTGCCGCTCCACTACTACCTCCACACAATAATCCTTCCTCACGAATTAATGCACGTGCTGCGTTTAGTGACTCACAGTCCTCAGTCTTCATCCACATATCAATAATATTAAGATCCAAAACCGTCGGTACAAAGTCATATCTGGAAAACGTAAAAATATTTCTTATTCGATTATTTTTATTTTATATAAAATGATAACATTTCATTAAAAGCTACATTATGTTATAATTATTATTTTCTATACATAGTATAATACATACCCGATTCCCTCTACTTCGTAGAAACCAACGTTCCCTTTATTCAACTCAGGTGGCTGTGCCAAAATGCTTCCTATAGGATCCACGCCAATAATTTTTATATCAGGCGACAGTTCCTTTAATTTGCGCCCGATTCCGGTGACAGTTCCTCCAGTACCAGCGCCAGCAACTACATAATCTATTCTCCCATCACATTGATCCCAAAGTTCAGTCGCAGTTAGATCATAATGTGCCAATGGATTGCCAGGATGAGTATACTGTATATTATATCATTAATAGACAAATTAGTTTTACTTAAAATAGAGGATTAAAATGAAGGGTATGTTACCTGATCTAAGACAATACTATTGGGTATCTCTCTTTGCAATTTTTGAGCAATACTGATATGCGCTTCTGGACTATACCAAGCAGCCTCAGTTGGCGTTCTCACAATTTCCGCACCGAGAGCGCGAAGCACGTAGACTTTTTCATTAGACATTTTCTCTGGCATCACAATGATGCATTTATAGCCCTTGACTGCTGCAACCATTGCTAGACCAATTCCAGTATTGCCACTTGTTGGTTCAATGATTGTATATCCTGGCTTTATTAATCCCTTTTCTTCTGCATCTTGTATCATTCTATGCGCTATTCGATCTTTTACAGATCCACCAGGATTAAAGAATTCACATTTTACATCTGTGTAAAAAAAATAACAATAGTTGATGAAAAAAATTTCTCAAAGTATCAACTTTTTTTTCATTTATAAGATATGATATAAAAATTTTTTCTAACATATTTCACACTTGATTCCATGAGATTTAGGAATATTATTGAGCCGAATGAGAGGTGTCTGACCGATTGCACTTAAAATGTCAGGTAATATTTTGTTGCGACTTGGTATCCTGTAGAAAACAAAATAATGACATTTATTGGCACATTTCTCTTGTATATCTTAATATAATATTTCATTGTATTATAATATTAAACACATAATATTTTAAAAATTTGTGCAATATTACAATAATATACATAAATTTAATGATAAAGCTAAAATTACATTATGAAAATTTTTCATCTGTTATATTATAGTTACATTTATTTGTATAATATATATTATAACGTGTGGCAATATTTATATTAAATTTTACACTTTTATTTGACTATATTTTAATTCTAATGTCATATAATCTAAATTTTGATACTAAATTTAATAATAGAATTTAATAATAGAAAGTATTAAAAATTTTTAATTATTAAAATATAAAAATTAATATAGAATGTGTAACATATGGCAAAATTGGAAAGATATATAAATTATGTTTTTTTTATAAAGTTTCAGTTCCAATACTTTCCAACTTACTCCATTCGTTTCGTGTGAGGTGAATTTTCTTCATTTGCTTTCCATGTGCACTTAGATGGTCTATCTGGTCGCTTTAGGTCCATTATTGCAATTTTTTCTTTCTAATGTCAATCAAGTAAACTTTTTTCTAGAGAGAAAATAAGTTGCAATAAATTATGAAATATTCTTAAATGAAATTAAAAATATCAATCATGTAATAATTTGATGTGTCATGTACAGTTCTGATTTATAATATTATTATATAGCTTTATTTTTTTTTTACAATTGAAAAAAATTTCAATATTTCAGAAAGAGGAAACAAATAAAAAAATAAAGAAAAAGCAAGTAACGTAAAGAAAATATCGATATGTTGTATTAAATATTACTCTTGAATTGCTGATCCAAATATGAACGCACGTCTTACCAAACCATATCACAGATAAGATATAAGATTTCAAATCACTAAGTAAATCCAAGTGACCAGTCATCCACTGTATGTATAATGAAGCATTATTACTATGTGATGTAGTATACATTATACCTCTCATCTATAATCCACGTGGTTGTACACTATAACGATTTTCATATATGGCAGGGCCGGCTCAAACGTCGGGTTTTCAGGCTTCAGACCGAGGCCCCGCGCTCAGAGGGGTCCCGCACTTTCAAATTTTTAGAAAAATTTGGTAATAGAATTTTTAATGTTTCAGAGATGTATTGATATAAGGAATATTTTAATTTTTATATTGATTCTTTGTTGAGTATATGATATCCGTTTTTATTTTTAATAAAAACAATAGGAAATAAGCAATAATTAAAAAGAATATAATTTTTTGTTTTCTGTTATTCTTTGTCGAGCATATAACTATATGTATTTAATGTTGTATAAATTATGTTTAATAAAATTATATGATTTTTCGATAAAAAATTCTTTTTCGCAAATATTTTGGGACCATACTAATAACTTTTTCCCGAGGTCCCGCAAAATCTCCAGCCGGCCCTGATATTAAGGAGTATATTTTTCATGATATAAATGTAATTTTGTTAACAAATCTGTCAGTAATTAAGGAGTTAAATGATAATCAAAATTTTTTTTTCTGAGGTAAATAATAAAAGTTTAGAATACATTAATAATAATAAGAAACCATCTGATGATAATTTTAATTTATACATTTCTATTTTACCAACTAATGATATATTAAATTTAAAAGATTAATAAATTAAAGGGAGTAAATGTAAGACGAAGTTCAATTTTAAAAGGATGAAGGATGATTAATAATATCAGTAAATATTAAATGAAATTAATAAATTTTAAATAATATTAATATAAATATATTAAATAATATTAATAAATATTAGTATGACTTCCGGATTGAACATATCGTGCTTAGGTAGGTCCTTATATTCCCATAAACAACTAATTTCATAAATTTTATCATAATTAATCGTACCTCTTAATTATTCACTCATAAGCACGGAAATTTATTTATTAAACACAATTGTAAAAAAATTTATTTTTTGTCAATAGTATATTGATATAACCTAAAGTTACACAAGCATGCCGCCTAAGAAGAACGCCGGTGCCGCGAAGACTAGTAAAAGTAAATCCTCGGAGGACAGTGGAAAAACAGAAAAGAAAGGAGGAAATGCAGTGAAAGTAAGGAAACATATTTTGTATCGATAAATGTGATATGTATCGTATAACTATATAACTATATTGTGAATTATTAATTGTCATGACAATCCATGAGCACCCTTAGAAAATTAAATATTGTGTACAATATATATATATATATATATATATATATATATATATATATATTATAGGTTTTTTATCATTTTCATACAGTTTATTTTATAAAATTATCTTTCCATGTGCGACTACAGGTTAGACATATACTGTGCGAGAAGCAATCGAAGATATTGGAGGCATTGGAAAAATTAAAAGCTGGTCAGAAATTTAATGAAGTCGCAGCAACATACAGTGAGGACAAAGCCAGATCTGGGGTAACATGAATATATCGAAAAAATATCGTCTTAATGAATAAATTAGAAATAATTGTGTCTGAGATTTTGCATTTTATTATCTAAAGGGTGATCTTGGTTGGATGACACGGGGCTCCATGGTAGGACCCTTTCAAGATGCTGCCTTTGCGTTACCAATTTCTAATCTGGCATCTCCGGTTTACACAGATCCGCCAGTGAAAACAAAATTTGGATATCACATCATAATGGTAGAAGGTAAAAAATAATTTAAAGTATATATTTTTAAAGCATTTTTGTAAAGTTATACATATTTGATTAAATATATGATATATATCATTAGATACTCTTTGTGAATCTTGTTTAATATATGTGTAAATTATATATTTCTTATTAATGAACACGATTTTTATGTAATTTAATTTTTTATATAAAAGAAGAAAAACAGTTTATGCATTTTACACAAATTTACCATAATTTAACAACTTATAAATTAACGCATATTGTAAATAAACTGCTGTTCTTAAAAACGAAGAAATGTATGAAATTATTTATTATTCATAAATTTATTGCTATTTGAAATGTACAATTAGTATATATATTATTTTAGAAATATAGTTATATTATAATTTTTTGTAATCTAAGAATTTTGTGTATGTGTAAACTGGAGTTTCTATTTTATTTACTTTTCCACCTATCTCTAGGATTATATCTAGGAATATAAATAGTGATATTTCCCGTAATCAAATAATGCCTACAAATTTAATTAAATAATTCACACTGTATGGGGTCTCGTGAAATATTATAACATTATAATAGTATGAAATGTTATAATATATTATAATAGTAATAAATAAGATGTTCTATATGCTACTCAGTCGCTTTTCTGGCGTAGACATACATTTGAATATTGTTACTTTATAGGTGCTTAAATTCAGTTGAACGAAACTATCGTTCTGTAAAGTTTTTTTCCATTATGTGCGAATGTTGGGATTGGTAAAGCGAACGTATCTCAGGAGGGACTCATTGTCTTCACAGACCCATGGTTTCTTGTGATGACACGCTACATCATGCCAGTTCACTCCATCATTGTAGAATTGATTGAGGATAGCCAAGCAATTCTCGGGAGCGCCGTTCTGAATAGCCTCACGATTGTCAGGCTGCGGTTTGCCGAGACTAAATAAAACACATATTGCTCAATTCAGAATGAATTATCATAAGATGAATCAAGATGCATACATTATCGCTTTGTCATTTAATATTACGTATTTAAAAACCTTGATTGTTAGACGCACGATCATTGATTATAGAGCAAAGAATAGTAGAGAATTACAACGGGCGTATAAAAAATATCTAATCACAACTTGTTCAATATCCTTGAGCTACAAAATACGAGGATCGCATATGCACGATCTTGACTTCGATATCTCGATATAAGTGTTCGAATAGCAACGTTGAACGATGCAAAATTACAGGTCGGTATACGATATGGATATGTAATACTCCGAATAATAAGTCTTACCCGCCACTCTCGGACCAGTCATTTTGGGCGCGATCGTTGGTGGGTGCTAACTTCTGCAACTCGGCGGTCCAGAACCAACCATTAATATGAAGGGGTTGCAGATCCGGTCTGTCGCAACCTTTGAAGTCACAGAGACGACCGGAGGTCCAGATGTACCTCACTTTGTCTACAAGAGAAGCATTTCACATTAACATCTTTAAGTTTTTTATCTCAATTATCCATGCAGGATCGAACTGCAGAGTAGAACAGTACTTTGAACGATGCGGCTCTTGATGAATTCGTTCTCGGCGGAAGTCTCCAACGAAACTAGATCCATGCAACGTTGTCGGCAGAAATTTCTACCCGATAGCCAGTCCACTTCCTGTCCAGCCGTTCTTGGATCAGCCCATGAAAAATAATAGCCTTTTCCATTGAATCGTTGATGGATGGTTCCTGCGAGACAAACCGCAATTAGAAGATCGAGTGAATTAAACCGCAGACACTAGACAATAGACAATAATCTATAAATCTTTATAATGTCTTTGAATGTTCAAGAGGTATGTTTACACTAGGAAGAGGCCAAGAGGTCTTTCGCTCATTCCCGGAGTGAAAGTTGCGAAATTAGTGTCAGTCGTGGCAGCGACCCCGGGCAATCGCAGTCACGACCTAGACATTGGCACCCGCGCTGTATGTTGATTTTATCGCGCGCATTACTTTCCAAATAAAGAAGAAGAAAGTTTTTTATGAGGGGCGTGTCTTTGGAACGCACGTCAATCGACTACACCTAATGAATGGATAATAAGTTATCAGGTTCCCCGTGCATAATTCTTCCATTCTTTCAAGTCTCGAATTTCATTATATTCTGATCGAGAATTTTACATTGATTTTTATTCTCTAATGATTTGAATTATTGAATTATTTTGATTTAAGTCCTCTAAAATTGAGGCTTATTAGAAATTTTATAATTTTTTTACAAACTGAGAAAAAATTTAGTATAATTTATTTTACACAAAAAGAAGTTTGAAACGAAATAATTCAAATTTTAATCTTCTTTTGAGATAATTTTGAGATTCTTAAAAGTTATGTTTGTTGATAAGTCTTTCATCTAACTTCCTATTTAGATAATAAGGCAAGAGAATGTTGAGAGATGCTGAAAATGTGGGAAAGACGACATTCCAGATTAGATAATTAACGGTGATTTATTGTCACCGGTTCGATTCAGTTGAAAACGCGATGAACGTGAAAGTGCCACCCAACATTCCGTACTACTTACGACGAGGACATTTACAATTCAAATGCGTTCGAGTTATACTGCCGTCGGTGTCATCGTCACACTTTCTATAACGAACATCGAGGAAGATGCGCAAGATGTAAAGAATCACGTGTAATTAGCGATGCGGGATCGATGTAAAAGGATGCAACAGACGCGGAAGATACAATAGTCAAAGATCTGAGGCGGAGTAGGAAATAAGAAAACAGATAAAGGAGGAAGATTCCACAGCGCCGGATCGCGGTCTTTCTTTAATCACAAATATTTAAAATACTTTCTCTGGTTCGTAGTTTCCTCGGATGTTTGACTACTGAGGGAAATAGAACGAAGACTCTCTCTCCGGCGTGAACTTTTAGAGAGAACTTGGGAATATTTGTATTATTTACGTTCTCTAGAGGAAGATCAATTTGTATAAAAATTCTAAGCAGTCTCCATGGCCATCTTGCATAAAACTTCCAATAATTATAGTCGGCAATTAAATTAATTTAGCATTAAATAATTCGATAATTTATATTTTGTTAGTAAGAGTAAGTAGATAAGTTATATTTTGAATTTTTACACAATAACGTGAAAGAGCAATATTTTATACGATTAAAACATTTTCACATTAAAACAATGTAAAAATGTAAAAATTTGAAAGATGTGTAAAAGATATATATGTTAAAAATTTTTAATGCTTAACAGACATTTTTAAAACTTTTTATGATGCTTTAATAGTTTTTAATAAAATAGTAATATATAAATAGGGAGACTTACTTTGTGCGCAAAGTGCTGGATTCGGCGATTCCAGAATCCGACCACTGGGTTGTGGTTGAAATTGTGCGGAGGACAGCGTCACAAGAGCAACAAAATACACAAGTCGTATCATTTTTCTTCTTTTCACGCTACGATTAATAGAAAAGAAATGCAAAAAATTAATGTTGAAGTTTGATTATAATGTGTATTAATCAGAATTTATTTTTTAATAATTCATCTTTTTCGATTCTGATTGATAGAAATATTTTCATTGTTATTTTTAGGTTTAAATGTCTGAACTTTCTTGAAGAAGACCGTCTTCAAACCGGTTCTACGATTCCAACATTATACAGGGTGGTACCTTGCGCTCAGTCTTTATAACAAATGATAAGATTTCATTAAATTAATTAATAATTGTTATGAAAAATATGATATCTTTTATTCTTTATTATATACATATATAGATAAAACATAATTCCAAAATTACGTAGAATTTATTCTTAATAATCTAATACAGGCTATATTAAATAGATAAAAAAATACGTAATACGAAAATATGTATTGTATGCAATGCTTTTTAAAAAAACTCAAAACTCAAAAATGGAAATGTATGAAATGATATAATTTTAATCGCATTAAATTATTTTTTAGGTATTATCTGTTGAATTTACCTGACACGATCAGCTGCACCTTGATTCTAATCAGCAAGATTAGGCGTTTCAATGTCTAAACGCACTGATCTTCACAGAAGAAACTTCAACAGGATAGATGATCCTCTACCTGATGCTGTTTTGCAGACGCTCAACGAAGAACTGCAGTGTTTCCTTGGCGTAGGCACCCCTATATATACATAATGAGGACACATCGTGTCAATACTTTTACCATCCGTGTTTTCGAGCGTCGAGGTCTCCGTGACGGGATTCGCCCGTGGAAGCTTCGACGCCGTGCATTTCGTGTGAATCGCTCGATCCCTCCTTCTCTCTGCCTTCGTGCAAGAGTCATTCTTGAATGCGAATCTGATAATACTCGGAGCAATACTAAAAAATCACGCCTTTTCTCTAAAAAATGTAATACACCCTACGACTTTTCCTCTTAAATGTAATTATTCGGATGGCTGCTTTCGATTTTCACTCGTTTATGAGTAGCTGATTAAACTGGCTTTAGTCGAGCTCATTAACTCGTGTCCAATATTCCACGGAGACCGCAAATACTTTCTAGAAAATTTTGGAAACGGCATATTGTATTGAAAATAATTTCATGCATAAGACTAATTAATTTTTAGAGAATTGGAAGATAATGTGATGTTCTTGAGAGAAATTAGAAAGATTTGCGATTGGAATATAATTTATAGGATTTCTTTTCTCCAATTTCCTAAAGTTTACTATTTTTATACAGATTATATATGAAAAGTGGAAAGTAAAATTTCTGTTGATGCGAGTGAAAGGAGAATACACGAAAGCATGGAAATTGAAATAATGCTGCGTCAAAAGTTCTCAGAAAAAAAAACATATCTGTAATACGCAAATATGTGAAAGAAATTAGCGGCGTGTTCAACGCAATCATAGATATTTGTTCAAGACGGCCGTTTTTGACTGCGTTTGAAGGTTTCTGAGAAGACGCAAACTTTCGCTAATACCCATGGAATTTTAAACGGCTTCCAATTCTGAACATTTTTCTGCCACTTATGAATCCATATGTTTAAAATAAAAACGATAGTTAATCATCTCGCAATGTTATATATATTTATTTTTAGATTATTTTAGATTATTTTGAAAATTTTTCATTATAGAAACATTGCATGTTTGATTCTTTAAGTTTTTTCTTTGTGAAAATTCGACGAATTAAAAAATTATAAAAATAATTCTTTTGAAATTGGATATTTAATTTTTAAGAAATCAGAGATTGATATTATAAATTAAAAATAAGAGAATGTGAGTTTTTAAACAAAAGATAACAAGAAAATAAGGAATATTCATTCTTTAATTCTAATTATTCTTCACTATAACTGAAGTGACAAAATAAAAATGAAGAGAAATTTTCATCTACAAGTTTGTTTTGGGATCCATTTATATCTATGTTTAGATGAATATTTGTATACTTTCATGTTACCAACAACTATCTCAATTTTCTTAATATAATTTATCATTTTATATTTGTTTTACGAAATATAATAACGCTAATTTATTTCGCTAATACATTGCTCGTAATTTGTACAATTTCAAACGGCCATGTTTGATGATTTTTTCAGCGAGAATTTACCATCGGTAAACGCGAAGACCTTCCATGACGTCGATAAACGCGAGCGCCGACAATACCGAGCCCCGGAAATAAAGTCGCGCGCATGCGCGATGCGTCTCACGAATCAGATGTTTTTTTTGTTTCACAAACAAACGCTCCGACAAATGTACATATTTTTGCGGGAACGTTGCGGGATACACGCGGTCCTTTCCTCGCTGCTCGGAGACGAAAGGAGGTAATCGCCGATCGATTCGATCGCGATCGGTCATCGCGTGGTGCGGCAATAAATCGCCCCTCGTTGGAGCGCTCGTAATCGTAATTACGATCTCTCTCGCGGCGAGTAGCCAGAACAACATGTCCGCTGTGGTCCGGAGCGGTGTTGCCCGTGGCGATCGTTTGTTTACTAGCGGTACGATACGATAACACGCGCGATACGCACGGCCTTACGTTCCTCCAGCTGTTTGTTCATATATTATGAATGGATTACCGTCTCGTAGGAACGCGATACGCACACGACTTCCGTTTGTCTCCTCTTCGTCAAACATCTCTGACACGGAGGTGCGCGGGTTAAGGGTTCGAGATCGAACCCGGGACAATCAGCTGTTTCACGCGTCACCCCGTAAACGGCCTTAAAGATACGAACAGGATGCGTCTTCGCGCAGTGACGCCGTACGACGATCTTACGCGTACGAGAATCTCGCATGTGCATTGAATGAGGATGACGGAGCCGGAACTTTGCCGGCTGTGCGCCGAGACCAAGAAGAATCTCATCGGGATCTACGACGCCGTGGGACAGAAACTCGCGATCGAGGCCAAGATTACCAAGTGTTTGCAGATACAGGTAAAATTGATAATAAATTGAGCGTTCTTCATTGCTTTCGTACATGTAAAATTGATCTAATCCAGGAAATTGTTGCTGCACATTCCGATAATTCACGTTATATATATTATAGATTTCCAATATTGGTAATGAATTTCAAACATACCTTGTGTATAAATGTAGATATAATATTGGTAATATTGTAGTGTTCGTTCTAATATATATGTAATCATATATGTCATCATTAATTGATTATAATTTATTATGCAATTGTTATGTAGTTACAAATTTTTCAAACAAATATGAGAAATTAAAGTAATATACATTTATATATATTTTATATTTTGTTAGATTAATATAATAAAAAAAGATGATTTTTTAATTTTTTCACCTGTTATCATTGTTTCTCATTTGAATTTGTCTATAATTTTGCTATCAGTCTAGTAAAATTAAATTGTTTTTCTATAATAAAAAATAGTTTATATATTTTTAATAATATAATTACTTATTATATTTGGATTTAATTACACAAATTTTGATATATATACATATATATATATATATATATATATATATATATATATATATATATATATTCCTGATATAGTGTTTTATCTTTAATAATGACTATTAATATTACTATGATATTGCAGGTTCTAATAACAGACAGCTTGCCACTCACAGTTTGCACGGATTGCTGTGACTTTTTGAACCAATGCAGCGAGTTTTTTGAAAAGACCAATCAAGCACAAATATTGTTAAAACAATTACTGATAGATTTAAAACCTGAACCACAACCAATAGAACCAAATATAGATTATGTGGAAGAGACTATAGAGTTTGGAAAAGATGAAGCCAACAACAGAGAAGAGATAGCTGAACGTCAATTGCCTGGCAATTATATCAATGAGACAGTTAATGTTTTGAATACCTACAACTTTATTGAAGGATGTGATAAAAGTGAAAATTCTGAAACTCGAGAAACACAAGGTAATACAAAACAGAAGAAGTGTAAGATACAGATAAAAAAGAGTTCCCCTAAACAGACTAAGAAAAGATTAAAGAAGAAAAACCAGATGCAAAGGATGGAAGAAGAATCCGAACTCCATGTATCTTCCCAAATAGACAAGGAACAGAATGATGCAGCTATGAAAAATAATTTGAAGATTGTAGATAATTATATATCTGGTAAGATTTTATATGTTAATATAATATATATTAATATATAAAAGCATAGTATATATGTACTCTATTTTATTATATAGACATGTATTTTAATTTGATTTGCTTTGTTTATTGTAATTTTATTTACTTGTTTCTTTAAAATTGTTACACTTATATTATAATTAATACCAATAGATCTGTTATAAATCTAATATAATATGTGCTTTTAATTTAGAGACAGAATCTAATTTAGAAATGAGAGAAACACGAACGATAGAAACAACCAAACATGGAAGGAAAAAGGCAGAAGGTTTAGAAAGATATCCTTGGCTGTGCACAGATTGCAATGATAAATTACCAAGTCTAGAAGCATTAGAGGAACACCATGAAACAGTGCATAATCAAAAAGCCAAGTATATGTGTGTGCAATGTTGTAAGGTCTATGATAAGTACTATGGGTTTCTTACTCATGTTAAGAGGCACAAGAATAAGGCAAAGTTTAGGTACAAATCATTTGTTATGCATAATCATGAAAAAAATTTTGGATATATGAACATGTTTGTTAATATTATTCAATTTTTAGCTGTGAAGACTGTGGAAAGTCGTTTGTACATAAAAAAGTATTAGACTCTCATAAGACGATCCACAGCGAGGAACGGCCATTTGTATGCCAAATTTGTGGTAAAGCTTTCAGACAGCAAAGTGCTTTATATATCCATAATCGATGCCATTTACCCGATACTGTAAAAAACAGATATCCATGCGATCAATGTGATAAGAGGTTAATATGACACTATAATTCTTTTTATTTATACATCAAATGATTATATTTCAATACATATATCTATATATTTGAATCGTAACACTTATTTTTAGATTTTCTACAAAACCAAATCTTGTAACACACAAACGTATCCATTCTGGTGTTAGAAACTTTACATGTGATCAATGTGGCAAGAGTTTTATACAGAAAGGAAATTTAGAAGCCCATTTTTTAACTCATTCAGTAGATAAGCCATATAGCTGCTCTCAGTGTCCAAAAGCGTAAGTCAGAATATATCACTAACATATATCACATTCATGTATATTATTATACATATGATTTTAAAAAGAATCAAATAATATCGTACACAGATTTAAAACACCCTTACAATTGAAGAAACATGAAACAGTGCATACGGGTGCTAAGCCGCATCAGTGCGATGTATGCGGAAGGACCTTCAGGGAAAAAGGAACTTTAAGAGAACACCATAGAATTCATACTGGCGCGATGCCGTTTACTTGTGAATTTTGTGGGAAACGCTTCCGTTTCAAAGGGATATTAACTGTAAGTTATCAGATTTTAATCGTATAATGTTCTTAAAATACCGATTTAATGCAATTATATCAATTATACAATATACAATGTTTTGCAATTGCAGACACATAGGCGACAACACACGGGAGAACGTCCATATAGTTGTTTAGAATGTCAGCATCACTTTACAAATTGGCCAAATTACAATAAGCATATGAAGCGTCGACATGGTATTAATACTTCTCACACTAAACATCTAACCAACAATCAGCAATTGCAACAGACGACGGAACAAACGCAGCATCTCGAAGAAGACCCACTCCCTGTACCTCAACCAGAATCTACGACAGCGCAAGTATAAAATGTTTATTTTCTAGTATTAATGTATGTATTAATAAAAATAGAGAAAAAATATTAATATATTTTAAAACATTGGATATCTAAAATATAATCCAAATTTAATTAAAAATATCGTACGAAATTGAATTTGTTTTGAAGCAATAACCTATGTATATTTGATTAACACAAACATTATTTAAATGTTGTATTTTTACAGGTGATACAAGCAGTTCCTTATGCTTCAACATCACAACCCATAGTTATTCAAGCTATTCCGACGACTACTATTCAAACTTTCCAAACAGATGTCAATGGTGCTGTTCAAGAAACGGTATTCAGAGAACGAAACACGACTTATTTCAATGCAGTCCCGGCCGCGCTCCAAAATTTTTTGCCAACAAACTTGCCATATAATTTTTATAGCATTTCAAATGTTACGGAAAATGATTTAATTCAACATAGATAAAATTGTTTCTCAAGACCAAGCTTAAAGACAACTGTCTTTGTACTGATTATCAAGAAACATATGATCATAACATAATATTATTAAAATCACACAATGTGAAATATGTAAACACATACAAA
Organism: Camponotus vicinus; assembly: GCF_025532165.1. Taxonomy (NCBI): domain Eukaryota; kingdom Metazoa; phylum Arthropoda; class Insecta; order Hymenoptera; family Formicidae; genus Camponotus; species Camponotus vicinus. The sequence goes on from NW_028141980.1 coordinate 10,648,273, forward strand.
GATACATTTGTAAACTGAAGAACAAGAAAAAAACTTTATTAGTAATTAAATATAAATTAAATTAATCTATTAGTTTGATTGATGATGAAATTAATTTTTTATTAAAACAACGAATTTTTTTATAAATACTTTATTGCATTGATTTATAATGATATACAAGATCTGAAGAATAAAAAAATTTGTACGAAAATACGGATTTAGAAAAATCATAAAACTTTTTGTTATGTGAATAAATACCAGTCTTTTGTATATAAGAATAAAATCTAGAAGAAATAAAAAAATATTAGAATAAAATAGACTTAAAGAAAAGAATAAAAACTAGATAAAACATTCACATACATTTTATATTGTATACCATGATTAATATTAAGGATATTATTACAATTTGTATGTGTATTTATATTTATACACATGCTCTTGTTAAACTACATTTATTATTAAATACATTTCACAAGAATTTTTATAATAAAAAGTGTATTGTATAGCTCTAATTTATATATATATAATTGTATGTCGGTGACTTTCATTGTATATAATATCTTTTCATTGTAAGTTGTAAATAATTCATACATATTATACATTTTATATAATTGAAATAATATAACCGAGTAAAGGGTCTTTGATTGATAATGATGTTTCCTTTTTGCTCAATAATTCTATTAAAAGAGGGTTGAGGAAACTATATATTGACAATCGGAAGGGGAGACATCTAGTATCGCTCAATACTATGGCCGGTATTCATAGTTCGATGTCCGATCTTATATTTAAGATTGTCTTAAGTCTGGTCCGAGGTTGACTTAAGACCTCATTCAATCAATCAAATGGCTGCGTAGCATTTCAAGCTCGAACTTAAGACGATCTCAAATATAAGATCGGCCTATAGCCGGGTCTACATTGGTCATATCGTAAGGTTGTAAGGTCGTAGTCGTAAAAAATTGACCAATCCCAGTTGAAGTTCAGGAGAATAATCAACTGTGATTGGTCAATTTTTTACGACTCAACCTTACGATACGACCAATGTAGACCCGGATTTAGGATGACGTCCCATGGCGCGTATTGCGATATGCACGTATCGGGCGTATCGAGCTCCGACCAATGACAAACGATCCGCCGTTTTTGATACGCTGATGATCCTCTGAATTCATTATTCGAGCGGATCGTACAGCGATCCGCTCATATATATGTATGGTATATATTGTTTCAGCTTTTTTATACATATGTACATGTATAAAATATACATATGTAAAGTATACAGACTAAAAATGACATGTGGAATTGCTTTACTTGTAATTACTTCACTTTTTAGATGCATGCATGCTTGTGTGCGTGTGCTCAGTACGCCGGAGTTTGGTTCCTATTGTCCCATGAAGCGGATTACGCGGAAGCGGAATCAGCGGATCACCAATTATGAGACTGTTTCGACGTAATCTTTATCAGAATAATCCCGTGGATTGGCGATCCGCTGAATCCGCTACCGCGTAAATCCGCTCCATGGGACATAAGATCAAACTCCGCGTATCAAAAACGGCGGATCGTCTGTCATTGATCGGAGCTCGATACGCGCGTATCGGGCGTATTGAAAATCTGACCAATCGCAGACGTTCCGCTGTTTGTGATACGGGAAAGTTACGTGGGACCCCACCCTTAGGGTGCGGACCCATGCAGCGGTATAGCGGAACGCGGAACGAGAGTGGAACCAATCGCGAGCGTTCCGCAGTTTTCATTACGCGAATTTCAAATCCTCCCCATCTCCATGGAGCGGAATGAGCGTAAGCAGTCCGAGCAGCATGTCCCTAAAATGACTTAAATATTGTTTTTATTATCATGTATATAAATATTAAATTAAATGCGTTTCTTATCGGAAATATTGACTGAAAATGTTAAAATCTGTCAAATAAATTTTAACGTGTTTCAACACTTTTGAAATAACTCGTGATTGGTTGCGCAAAGTTTACTTATGCTACATGGGGACTAGAGGCCCATGTTTCCGCGCAACAAAAATGACAGAACTGTATATATGTATACACATATACCTTGTTAAATTCATCGTGACAATGAATTACGGATATAATAATAATTACGAAATATTTCTCATGTTTTTTTTTTTGACTGCCGCTTATTGCACTACTATTTTTATTGCACTATAAGGGTGCCTTCCGTTTCACGCATTGCGCGCTTAGTTCGCAATCAGTGTGATGTGCGCATTAATATTATTTCGTTTCTATTAATGCGCAAATATAATCTTGGAAACGGAATGACTTATTTTGATGCGTTTAATGTGAAACAGTATGGCTGCTATCGAAATAAATGACACACACATGTATCACACGTGATATACACAAGGTTGTTACTCTCTGCGCATGCTGGCATTAACTTCTTCAGGTCCAAGGTCCAACCTGTAGTAGCTAATGCGTTGTTGATGCGCTAGAAGTAGGGGGATTATAAGACATTCTATGCGTTATCATACGCGCATTAAGTGAAACGGAATAGTTCCCTCTACAGCTTATGCATTTCATGTGTGAAACGGAAGGCACCCTCAGTTTGGTACAAGTTGCAAGAGGCCACGTAGAAGTATTAGTCGTGCGCGCATATTTTAACGTATCTTTGTTAGCGTTTGTCCCCTGGCGAAAATAAATATCAGAGCGTAAGTCGAATGTAAGGAAAGAGTAACAGAAGTGTAAACGAAGCTTCTAGGAGGCGTAAATTGAAACAACGAAACGTAAATGAAGCGTTAACACTTCGTTTACGTTTCGTTGTTTCAATTTACGCCTCCTATAAGCTTTGTTTACACTTCTGTTACTCTTTCCTTACGTTCGACTTACGCTCCGTTATTTATTTTCGCCAGGGTCTAGAGTTTTTATAATCTTTTTTCTCGAAATAAAAAAATAGAACGTATTTTTTGAAATACAGATTTCTACGAGAACTTCGGCAAAGTACTTTGGATAACCTAATACAAATTAGTTTTACGCGCGACGACTGTAAAATGGATTTTAAGAATGTCACTCACTGCATTTTCGACATGGACGGTCTATTACTGGGTAAAGACACTTTCCGACTTTTGAAAAAATAATATCTGTACATTTGATTTTATAAAAAATTTTATATTAATAAAAATTTTATTGCAGTTATATGATATCAATGGGTACTTTCCGATTGACGCATGATGCGCATGAAGTGACAGAAAATGTATAATATGCGTGACATGAACTATACATTTTCTGTCACTTCATGCGCATCATGCGTGAATCGGAAAATACCCAATATCTTAACCCCTTCACTGTCAGTGACCCCTATACGGGCCAAAAAAATTCGTGTCACTTTTGCTTCATGACCCCTATAAGGATATCTTGAAACAAACATGTTATTACTATTACGGCCGGAATTCATAGTCCGATCTTATATTCAAGATCATCTTAAATAAGGTTTGAAAATGTTATACGGCTATTTCATTGGCTGAACAGAATCTTAAGACGATCTAAGACCAGACTTAAGACAATCTTGAATATAAGATCAGACTATGAATTCCGGCCTACGATTTGGTTGTCCTTTGGTATTTTAAGGTTTCTGAGGTTGCTGAATTCGAATCTGAAATCAGAATTTCGAACTTCTGAATGGCGGATCAAAATTCAAAATAATTTTGGGTTTGAATAAAAATGGGTTTCTTATCGTTTTGGGGTCGTCGAATTCGAATCTAATATCAGATTTTCCAAATTAAAAATTGCAAATTTAATATGGCGGACCAGAACAAATAGTTACCATATCCATACATAAAAGATGTACACTTTTTTCTTCAATTACTTATAAATCCCGCTATCTGCCGAATCCAGAGTCACGAATTATCAAATCAAGCTGTTTGCACAGAAGTGGAAACGTATACCAGTTTTCAAGAAATAAAAAAAAAAAACGGAGTCAATAACCGCCACGTCCTCGATTCGTAACTCTGGGTTCGGCAGAGAGCGGGATTTAAAAATGATTGAAGAGAGAAATATACAACCTTTATGTATGTCAACTATTTGTTCGAACTCTGGTCCGCCATATTGGATTTGCCATTTTCAATTTGGAAAATCTGATATTAGGTTTGGATTTTGCAACCCCAAAAATGATACACATTTTTATTGAAATCCAAAATTATTTTGAATTTTGATCCGCCATATTGGATTCACCATTTTGAATTTTGTAATTCTGGCTTCAGATTCGGATTCGGCGACCTCAATAATATTTATACTAACGTATTCATGCAATTTTAAAAACTTTTTCTTCAACACACTTGGCACGGAAAGTTTCTTTTCGCTTGACAGTGAAGGAGTTAATATTGAGCATTAATGATTTTTCTCTCTTTTAATGATTTTTCTTTTAATATTAATTTTTGTTTTAAAGAAATTAGAAATACTTTTTTAAAAAATAAAAGGAAATATAATTGATATTTTCTTGTATTCTATAGATACAGAAACCCTGTATTCAATGGCATACAGTCGTGTTATTCAAGAGTATGGAAAAAAGTATACTTGGGAGCACAAGGCAAAAATTATGGGTTTGATAAGCCTTGAAGGTTTGCGTACTCTAATAAGTATGTTACATTTGCCTATTACAGCGGAAACTTTTGAGAGCAAGCTCTTTCCTATATATGAGGAAATATTTCCTCAATGTAATCTCATGCCGGGTGAGTTGAAACAAAGTGGAAATAATTTAGTATTATATCTTAATTGATTTTAATATAAATATTACATATAGGTGCGGAAAAGCTGCTGCTGCATCTTAAAAAAAATAATATAACTATCGCACTAGCTTCGAATTCAACTCAAGAGATGGGCGATTTGAAAACTCGAAAATGGAAACATATATTTAACTTATTTGACCATAAAGTGTATGGTGCTGGTTCTGATCCAGAGGTTCCCCATGGGAAACCAAATCCAGATATATATTTGGTTGCTGCAAAACGTTTTCCTGATAATCCTAATCCTTCAAAGGTTTGTAAACTTTGGTATATGTTAAATATTTTTGAAATTATACTTATCTACCTACTTATCTCTATCTATATCATAGTGCCTAGTCTTTGAAGATTCACCGAATGGAGTGCAAGCTGCTGTTGCTGCTAAAATGCAGGTGGTAATGGTGCCAGATCCTCAGCTTCCTAAAGATCTCATTACAGAGCCTACATTGGTCTTAAAAAGTCTGGAAGATTTCAAGCCAGAAGATTTTGGATTACCACCGTTTGTAGCATGAAATTATTTATTTTAGCTCATTAAAGAGAATATAGAGATTAATTTTATGTAACTAAGCCAGATGATAAGGCATAATTATTAAAAAAAAAGGCTTGCAGGCAAGTTTTTTTTAATGCAAATGTGAAGATCAACTAATATATATAGATTTTATTTGAAAAGAGAAATGCAAGTATTATATATTCTAAAGATATATATTTTCATACTTGCATACAGGAATTATCACATTGCCTGAAGTTTATATAATGTGATTAAAAATCTATATTCAATTATATATATTGTACTTATGCAATAGAAATCTTATGTTATTTATATTCATTATAATGTGAAGTTCCGAATATAGATATATTTATGTACTTTAGACAATTAAATTAGTTAAGTAATTAAGTTAGGTATATTGGTGTTTTTTTTAAATATTTTTTTTGATGATAGTTATCAAGCTATTTACAGAGTATAGCGTATACTATAAGAGATTAACTGCTTAATATATACATTAAAAAAAAAACTAGAAAATTAAATATTTTTCTGCTAAAAAATGGCGTCTTCCCACACTTTTATAAAAAAAAAATTTAATTTGTACATATCTTTAGCACATGCGTTATGTATACAAATATAATTCGTTGAAATCTGTCAATGATTTTAATTTATTCATTTTATGATTTATTTATATATATTTATTTTTCTTATTTGAAATTGATGTAGCTATTTTATTACAACATTCTATACATATTATGATACATACATTGATAAAATATTTATTTTTGAGATGCTAACTCTTTAACTTTGCCGAGTATTTCTTCAGATTTCAGATTTGATAAGGGCACGCAACGTTCTACGCCATATTCTGCAACACCATTTACAAAGGATAGATGACATTTGAACAAGTATTTGTATCCGGAGAAAAAAATGTAATTTGTAAAGTGACTTGATATCATCTACAGAGAATTATGAATATTCATCTTTACGTACCATAACGCGCATACAGTTTCGGTTCGATATCTGAGCATTCCCTAATCAAAATGGGAAATTTTAGATTATTTCTCTTCAATGGTACATACTGTTGCTCGATGAAGTCTCTGTAATATATGCACAAAAGTTGACAGAATTGAAATTGATTCAATTCACATAAACGCCTCGTTTGTTATCACTTTACCTAACACCTTGACTAGATTTGGATGTTTGACAGAGGAGGATCCTCAATTCTTTCAAATGTTTCCCGAATTTCACAGCAGCCATTTCTTTCAATTATTTAAGATCTTTTAAAAAAGACACATCACTTTCATCACAATTCCAATTCTGTGCAATATTTCCTGTTGTGGAATTTTGTTATTATATCATTAAAATCGTGCGTGTAACTGGGCCTGTTCTTTTTAGCTGCACTGCTACACTAGTGCAATTAGTTAGAGTGAAAGAAAGTATGTTTGTTTCTTTCCAACTTATTGCACTAGTGCAGCAGTGCAGCTAAAAAGAACAGACCCACTGCCATCTGAGCCTATTTTTATCTTTCGTAACCTCGTAGAAAATGAAACTGAGAGCTATCAGCTCGGCGTTTTCTGTGATGTTCTTGCGTCATCTATACTCATTTTAGAAACTACATAGAAATTCTAGTCATTTTCATTTTCACTGCTGGTAAAATCACCGTTTGATACATATATCTATTGTGGATCAGGAATACAATATGATCGAATTTGACGTTCTAATATTTATTGCGATTGTATTAATTTTTTTTATTATAAACGTAACATATAATGGAAAATTATATTATTTATAATTAATCTTTTATTGTATGTAAAACGCGTGATCTAAAGATGCACATCAAATTTCCGTGCTTGCCAATGAATAGATTTTGAAACAGAAATATGAGCATCAACGCAATTAATTAATACGAGATTTTTTTACTTCATTTAGCTTTATATATCTTAATATTATTATATTATGTAATTTTCAAATGTGTGTGTAATAAGTCATAAATGTTTTTACAATCATGAGACAGATACCTTTCGCATCACTGCCATTTATTTTATATTATTTTTATACATTTACAAACTTTATATAATTTTAATTATACTTTTATACAAACGAATTATTTATGCAATAGAAACAGTTGTCATACACAGATAACTACAATATTGAATGGTAAGAAAAAAATGGAGTTGAAATATCGATTTGGTCCTAATTCTCAGGTCAACGGACATACACATGTCAACTTTTAGCTCTTCAAGGGTGTCTGGTCTCCTTAATGAAAGAAGAACCGCACCCATGACAAACATTCTTGTAATTGCCGATATTGTCCTGATCGGCCTTATATATGTATGATCGTATGCATACTCATTGCATACTGTAAATACGAAATTGCAGTGCGTTTAAATATAAGTAACGTTACTCGTAGCTGGAGACAAACAACTCTATCTAGACAAGATATAGGACTTTTCAATTACAGTCAGTAAAATCAATTACTTCTACGAAGAATCTCTTTTTAACCTTGCATTTAAAAATAATCAATATTTTAGGATGTACAAGCAATAATAGAAGATATAGTTTAATTTATATATATTTAATGTTTAAATTTTTTTGTTCCAATTTATACGAAAAACGTTCAGACTTTTGAAATGAACAGAAAAATAATTTTGCAAAGAATGACATTATTCTAGCAGATAATAACAGTAATGGAGTCCGCTAATAGATCCCATTGTCGAAGCTTAAAATGCAAAAAAGACACTTGGGACAACAATACCGCGAAGAAAGAAATCGAATGGACCGCGAACACATGAGCGCAATTATTTATAAAATGTCGCTGCTGGGGAGCAACTTAATTCGTTTGCAATTAAAACGTCATAAGTGAATAGATCGTGAACATATGAACGCAATTATTTATAAAATATTCGCTGCTGGGGAGCAATTTAATTCGCTTGCAATTAAAAAGACCGTTATCCAATCGATCACGCGACGATTGACTTTTCTGTCTGACAATTTTTTGATAAAAAAAACTGTAATAACGAATTAATGAAACAAATCTATCAGCTCAAATGAACTGTTTTCGCATAGATTTTTTCAATTTTATCATTTCAGTTGTCTTCTACAACGCGTGATTTCCATCACAGATGGGGATCTACGTGAACAGATGTAGATCTTTTTTTGGAGATTTTACTTAGCTCGAAAGTTAATGATGCGTAAGCAGAAATACGATGAAATTCGATGAAATATTAATACATTAAAGTCGAACATCAACAGGTTAAGAAATCAGGTCCGTTATATGTTTTATTTATTTTTCTGACATGCATAAATTGCCATTTTTCAATCCCGATAAAAAAATAATAATTTATTGTGAGATTAGAAAAAGTTTTTTCTAAATAGAAAAATTTTCAAGAAATTATAGATATTTATATATATGTGTGAAGAAGAATTTTCACAAATCTCTTATAATGTTTAATAATCTCTTATAATGTTTAATTAATCATTGATTTTGAGCTTTATTAAATAAAAAATTGCACATCTTTGTGTTGTCATTTTGTGTATTTTAAGTAATAGCAGAGTATAGTCTACTAAATAATAATAAAAATATATTTTAAATTAGATTCTTACAAATTTAATTAATATTCGAATCACGAATAATAAAGAGATTCAATTGTACTTTATTATGAATGTGTTTACCATCCTGGCTAATAATTATGTTATTACAACACGCAGGTGTATTCGCGTGGAATAATGAGCACTTGGACCTCCTTCCGATCAATTACTGCGATCGGCGCGAAAAAGTGGGGAAGTATTTTTGGATTCGCATTCGCGCTCGCGCGTGACATAATATTTAAAGCGTCGCGGCGACGATTCCGGTCGATGTGTCGATCCATCGTCATCGGCGAGCGACGTTCAAGGGAGGTCACGACTTTTCCGTACCACCCACAATCGGCAGTCGCAGATTAGGCTTCTTCGTCGTGCAACCAAAGAGATTGCGCCTGTCGTAGTACCGGACATTGCTCTTGGAAATTTTTCCCGGTGCTGCACCATGGTCAGCCGTATCTCTACCATCTCCCTGTCAGTAGGTCAGTCTGTAATTTGGTATATTTTCCTAAGGTGCTGGGGTACTTGTTGATTAGAATTTAAAAAAAAAAGTATAATCGAAAATTACCCCGTAGCGACATGCGTCTATTAATATCACATATATTTTGAATTATTTGTAAAAGAGAAAATTACGTTTTCTTTAAACTTCAATATTAAAATCAAAATTTTTAATTAATCTCAAACATAGAATTTATATTAAACTATTGAAACTATTTTAGCAATAATTTTTGTGTAGATTAAATTTCAGTCAGGATATTGAATCCATCTTCTATTTATTTCCTCTTTTGGCACGAATTCATGAGATATATTTGATGCCAACTAATTTAAATCTGATTCTTAAATATTTCCTCAATAATATCACTTTGCTTCGTATCTTATTATTTTATTATCTCGTTGCCAAGTTTTCAGTTTGCTTTCCTATGTAAACAGAAAAATAAATTATTTTTAAAAAATCTTACGTATTTCTCAAAACTAACGTTTCGCTTGCTCATTATTATCATCGATGTAATATCTTCTTATAAGAATATTGCTTTTTTCTAATTGATTTATAGAATAATTAATAGCATTGCAGTGATGAGCTAATATTTATTTTATTTATTCATTTAAACAATTGCTCGACATTTATAAATTCATTATAAAATAATTTTATTTTATTTATATCCATTTTAGTTGAATTATTCGAATAAAATATCAATTATATAGACAAATTTTATCATCGGCCAAATTGTAATGTAACAATTGCGCCATCGATTCTTTCGAAGTGGTAAAGTACAATTACGCCTGTAATTATCCCTTAATTCGCCACTTTACGTATAATCGGCCGATTAAAGTCATGCCAGCGAGTTTCTTTGTCGAGCTCACGTGCATTTCATCGTTCAGTCTCACGTCACCTTCATGTTTGCATTTTTTTGTCTTATTGTTCGATAGTACTTACAATTGGTATAATTTGCATTAAATTATGCTGTATATTTATGCGTGTAAGTTTTCATGAGAAAAACACCACAATTACTCAAATAATTTGAATTTAAAAATAATTTGATTTACTGTGACAAACGTCGTCGTTATATTTTGCGAGTGCAATGACAATGAAATTTCTTATGCAACAAGCGATGTAACGTTTAGTGGGTTAGCATTCATCTACGAAACGCAAGATAATTATTGAATTGCGACACTGGGACACAAAAAGACGCGTGCACAAAGATGGCTTTACGTCAATATACCGGTTTATTACCGGTTTTTTATTGTGCGTTTATTTCAATTGAAAAATAATATTACCTCCCACGAAGCAAACATGAAGTGAACATATGTGGCTTTGTTTCAACAAATATGGATAACAAAATGAGTCATATCCCAATAATTTGATCCGAAATCATCGAAATAAATCACAATAGCTTAACATTTTAATAATTTAATATTATATTTATTTTAAAAATGAAATTAAAATGTATAATCGAATCAAAAGTTTTCTCCAAAGTCCTGAAGTTTATCGCTATTTTTTTCCGTGATGATTTATTCTTTCTATAAGCAATTGACTACTTTTCATTATTCTAATGTATTTAATTTAATTAATTTAATCAATTTTGCATTTGTGTATTATTTCAATCCGAATGATAAATTACATATTTAGATCAGCGAAAAATTTAAAACAATGGATAAAAATTATTTCTCTATGTATCTTTAAAGGACTAATTATTATTATTATATTAAGAATTACAAGAATTATAATAAATTGATTTTATAATTTATAATTTTTGTATCTATCGCTTCGATTTTTATTTGAGATAATAAATATTACCAGAATATCCACTTGAAGTATTCATTACAGATCTTGCTATAATCGCGATCAATTTCTTGCCATTTATGAAAAATAATAATTATTAATTATAATAAGAAAATTATTTCTTATTTCTTTTTACCAACACTTGTCGCGATTGCGTTTTGAAAAAGAATTCGATAATATACGGTGTATTTCGCATTTTACTTTCTTGCTCAAATGACAACAAGATGACTAGATGTCTTAAAAATACGCCGAGAAAATGATAGTAAAATACTGCATGATAATTAATTAATTACTATTGAAATATTTAAAATTTTGTAATATAAATTTTGCTTGAATATTTTTTCTCGCACTTTAAATTAATTTCGGCGATTGGGCCATCACATATAAAGTCTAACAATCATTTAAAAATATAATTTATCTTAATTTAATCAAGAAATTCTTTATATAAATTAATTTAATATTATCACTTACACAAAATTTTTATATTTCGAAATTTTTTAATTTGGAATTTTTAATTGCAATTTGTTAAATAATATATGACTTAAGGAAATAAATGTCACGCGCGATTCAGCAGAATTAAAAATGATATACATATATTCATATACACTCATATCCTCATTAAAATTATTCCGTTCGTGACAGCAAGGATAAGAATTCGATATCATATCGAGCATGCACGTCGTGTAAAACGTCATGTGTGATGCAAACGTCATAAGTGAGATTTAGGAGTATTGTGAATTTAGGAGTAAACGCATATAATAAATCCTTATTGATCGATATTGCACTCAATTAATGAACGTAGTGATAAGTAAAAGTATACGCACCTGTGTAATTCGGTGACTATTACGTTTAAGGAATGCGAACGACAGGCGCATTTTTTTCGATTCCATAATGCAGACAGGCAAATATAGAAAAATTTTGACGTGCGTAATCAATTGTGTATATGTGATTTATGTATATACGTGATGTATCTTCGCAAAATTTGGAATATTGTTAAATTTTGAATATACGCATATGCTTGCTTATAAAACTTCGAGTCTTACATGATTTTCGCACACATCGGCAGTGCGATATAAACGAATATATGTTCATGACGTAAATCAGGTATCTCATTAAAAAAAATCTAATTTAATTTTAATTTTAGATTTAATACGTAAATCACATTTATGTTTTATAATAATTATTATGCTCCTATTTCTCTCTAAATAAATTTAAAAAAACTTTGATTTTTAGAAAAAGAAAATCGGAATGCGTCTACAGAAGAAACCGCAGATTTTGAGAAAGCGATGGAGATATGTGGTAAATTCTCGTTGCATTATTTTGAATCATGCATTTTACATGATGTTCAGCTTTTTTAATTAAATTACATTTCTTTGTAGGAAATGGAAAGTATCAGTACACTTTATTGTTGGTTTGTGGCGTGATGTTTGTCTGCGTTGGCTGTCAATATGGTGCAAACGCGTACATTTTGCCATCAGCCGAATGTGATCTGAATATGAGATCTGAGGAAAAAGGGCTTCTGAACGTCGGCTTTCTTCTAGGTAAAATCCTAAAGTTACTAAACTTGCATTTCTCTTTCTCAAAACTTACGCTTTTAAATCATAAAAGCTTTTGAAGCTTTTATATTTAGATTATTAACACATATTTGTTTGCTCTAGGTTCAGTAATCAGCGCCCTTTTCTGGGGAGTCTTCGCAGGAGCCTACGGAAGAAGAAATATTTTGTTGTTGACTCTCTTTTGCGATAGTATCTTGACATTGATTGGAAGTTTCTCGCAAAGTTTCAAGCTATTCCTAGTGTTCAGAGTCATAAGCGGATTCTTGTGAGTAGCGAATGAACTTGTGAATGAAACAACAAATATGAATTAAATATGTCGTACCTACATATGATTTTTCCGTTAATTTTAGGATGGGTGCACCTGGTTCCTTGTTATACACGTACCTTGGTGAATTTTATGCAGAGAAACACAGAGCGAAAAGCGTTTGTTTCCTGGGCTTTTTCTTCACTCTCGCTTGGTTGATATTACCTGGTAATAATTTTTTTAAATATTATCAATGGATGGAGAACTCTTAAATCCATTTTTTTAGATAATGTATGTTATTAATATTAATTTATTGATAATCTTAATTTATCCAGGCTTGGCGTGGATTATCATACCGTTGCCGATATCCTTCGAATTCTACGGCATTTTGTACAATTCGTGGAGATTATTCCTTGGCGTTATTAGCTTGCCAACTTTTATTATAGCAATAATAGCTCTCATGTATCCCGAAAGTCCAAAGTTCTTGGTATCGCAAGGTAAAACCGACGAGGCTCTCGTGATTCTTCAAAAGATCTACGCAGTAAATACCGGACGTGACAAAAGCGAATTTCCGGTGAGTGCGAAAATAATGTTCACTTTTGAATTTCCGGATTGTAAACGATATCTTTCTTCAACTGACGCGATGTGTCTTTACCTAGGTAAAGGAACTCCTTCCTGACACCGAGTTTGAATTAAAAAAGGACAAGACATCAGTTTCCTCGACGGATACGTTAACGGAATTGATAAAAAATATTTGGTGGCAATTGCGTACCATTACCTCGCCACCCTTCTTAAAGTACGCTGTTCTCTTGTGGACGATTTATTTCACGAACATGTTTGGGTGAGTTTCTCTCAACTAAAGTAAAAACGTACATATTTAAGTGCTATTTAAAAAAATATTTGTTAGAATTGTATGATTTTACTAGCAAAAAAAGTTCTCTATTCTCTTTATATCATTACTTTTTATTATATAATATTAATATATATTAAATAGTATTAATAGTATATATTATATAGTAATAATAGATCAATTGTACTAATATAAAAGGAAATATTTGTCAAATCTATCTTTTCGATTGGTATGTTTAGGTATTATGGCTTTAGTCTTTGGCTGCCAGAATTGTTCAATCGCTTCGAAAGCTACTATCAATCGTATTCGAATGTATCAGTGACAGTCTGTGAGTTGATACACAATACACAGTTAGCGAATCACAATCCGATTCTGGAGGAAGCGTTTGTCCTTTTGGCGAACGAAGCCACAAGGGAATGCAAACCACACATAGACGAGCGAGTGTTTATTAACTCTCTAACGATCAATGCCATTTGCTTATTCGGGAATATCATCTCTGGACATCTGGCAAATCGAGTTAGTCGTCAAACAATGCCGGGTAAGTGCTACGTATATAATCCTGAATTATTACTACTAATATTATTATTACAAAATTGTTTTTTTAAAGATCTCTGGTTTATCCCTTTTTAACAAGAATATTTTTTTCCTTTATAGTGGCTACGATGCTTATAGCTGGTATCGCTGGGCTCGGTATGTACTTCGTCAACTCCTCGTTGCAGCTCCTCATAACAGCGTGCATTTTTTCCCTGATGGCGGCCACAGCAAATATTGTGCTTTCCAGCGTGGCAGTCGACGTCTTCCCAACGCATGTTTCTGCCGTAGCGTTATGCATGATGGCCTGCTTGGGCAGATGTGGTGCGGTAGTGAGTAATCTAGCATTCGGTATGCTGTTGGATATCAGCTGCGAGATTCCGATATTCCTACTGGCCGGTATCACCATATGTGAGTATAATAAAATGTATCAGATTCATTTAAGAAAAATTAAAAAAGAAAACACAAAATATATTTAATATTTCCAGAAGTTTTGCAATCATCTTTTTGTCATATTTAATTTTATCGAATAATTTCTCAAAACTTGATTTTAATAGATTAAAGAATAATAGAAAAATAATAGAAAAAGAATAACAGAGAATTATTAAAATTGAATGATAAATAAAAGATAAATAAAAAGTAAAAAGGATAATAATTAAAATAAAGAATTTATTCTCTTCAGTTGGCGGTTTGCTGTCCTTTTTGATTCCGAGTAAAGAAAAGAAGTCAGGAAAAGAGGAAAGGATATGTTAAACTTGAAGAAAAGCCCAAAGTGTCAAATAAAGTGTTCCATATTACTTTTTTACGCGCTGTGACATTTGTATAAAATTTATAATATATATATGATGGTGCTTATACATTAATCTGTAAATAATAATTATCAGCATCGATCGACAAATTTTCGGTTTTATCAAGTTTATATTCAAACTTTCTCATACTTATATTTTATATCAATATTCAGTAAAATCATAATTAGAGATTTATTTTTTAAGTTTATTATATTTATTTCGAGAAATACACGACGTTTATTTAGATAAAGAATTTTGAATGATACATAATAAACTATTTTTTATTATTAAACAATTCATTGATGAATTGTTTTGATTTTATTGAACAATGATATACCTCATATCTAATGAGAGATTGTCGATCAAATTATATCTCTTTGTAAATATATATAATCGTTTTAATAGAAATATTTATTAAATTATACTGTACATTTCGTATATCCGTGTGGAATGTAATACGTTGCGTAGTTTTGAATGCATGTTTCGATTAGCGAGAGAAGTGTAAAAACGATCTTTGTTGCGACAGTGTTAGAATTTGAAATAAAAGTTGTTAATATTAAATGTTAAAAATAAAATGAAAGAAAGAAAGAGAGAGAGAAATAGAGAAGATATTTTAATTTATCGATGTCCAATTCCGCGAAAAAAGCACAACGATCCGGGAAATGTTAGCGTTGTATTACATCGTTGAAGAAGAAGGGAAAGAGGAGAGAAACAGACTAATGCACTTTACAAGTTTACGCATTAATCATCGTAGTGAACGGAAAATACTTATCTGGCAGCTTCTAAGCGGTTCAAGTATCGTTTCCTATGGCAAGCTCTACAAGAGTTTCAGGATTTAATCACCCGATGCTTATAGAACATCTACCTACCTATTATAAAGTATGTGTTAAACTGCGATCATCTTCCGATGACATTATAAACATTATGTATCATATAAAAACTGGATCTATATTATTATCATATTTATATATTATCTATTACAATTAACTTTTTCTCAAAGAGTATATATTTATCGCAATCTTTTTTCATTTTTCAAAAATTATTTATTATTCTGAGCAAATGTTTTGCGTGTTGTTTGCCAAGGAAAATGTAAAATAATTTAATTGAGTATAATAAATATAATATATAAAATAGCACTTATATATATATCATACATGGAGATTCATAGTAGGACTTGTGGTATGATTGGTGTTTGATCATTAAGAACGCGGCGGGTACAAATTTGCAATTTCATATATTTTCTTTTTCTCGTAAAAATGAGTGGAGAGGATTTCCTTGATCGTTGACACACGATCGTCGCTTAGTAAGCGTGTGTTACTTGATTTCGGAATCGAATACAATGATATTGAAAATAATATATATTGTGAGTTCTCAGGGTGTGTGGTACCTAATAATATATCGTTATTCCGTTACGCTATTCGCACTTATTCGATATCTGCTTTCTTTATTATAATTATTATTACTACCATTCGTTATTCATTATTATCGTCGTCGCCGACGACATAATATATAATATATACATAGTATGTATAACGTATGCATATGTGCGCGCACATGCGTACATACTTTATGTACAATATATACAGCAACGCGTTGCTTATTTCATTTCGATTCGTCTCCCGTGCATCAATTACATGTAATAATATGCATATCTAATATATATTTTGTTTAGCGTATATCTTATTGCGCGTGATTCGAAAATGAGGAATTGGGGTAGCCACTATCGAAGGCTTTTTTATCTATAAATATATTAAATAAACGATGTATCTTCAAACTTTTGCTCGTCGATTTCAATTCGGAAATCATACGAGTGATCGTCGAGCAAAGGAGTATTCATTATTTTTATATCGACGAATTTCGAAAATATAATGTGCATAAACAAACATGCTTATGTCATTAAAAAATATTAAAAAATATTCTTTTAGGTTTATATAACATTTTTCGAAATATTGTGAAAAGTATCGATAACTTTTGCAGGATTCCTTTCTAATCGAAATAGAAACATATCTCTTTTAGATCATTTCGTGTTTCCAAATTCGTCGACGAACTCGCAATGATTTCCGGCGAAATGATCGATTTTTTTTATACGTAAATTCTCTTTGACGGCGAAAAATGATGCGTTTTATCAATTTTGCGAGATTACAATTTAAGATACGACTGAAAGGGAAATATTTAAAAGTTGCCCATTTTTAGAACGCTCTCTTTTCTCTCCGACTATTTGAACTTTCGAAAAGCACAATATCTCGTGGTAAGGCACTATTTCTTTATTCATTACATCCTAACGGATGTATAAAGCGTATCTCTAAAACGTAAGACACGGCAGAAGTCGCGGAAATTTATCTAAATGTATCAAAGTTCTTTTCCTCTCTTTTTTTATGAAAGTTCCCATCTGGTATATATATCATTCTTGTATATATCAATCTGAAAAATAAAGAAGAAGAGAGAAAATCAACAAATTCGAAAGGAGGAAAAATACATACGAGCAGAGGGGCAGTAATACCGTACCGATGCCGATAAAGCGCTTACCTATCAACAACAGTTAGTTTTTATCGATACGCGTGATAATCGCTAAGTTGTCTGTCGCTCTAAACACTAATTAATTTAATGTAACAGTGAACGGCTATGTAAAGGCACTATGTTTCACAGACGTAGAGTCCTTATAGGGAAATTAGCTGCCTTCATTCGTTCATTTGCTTAATTTTCAATGGCAAATTTTTCTCATTTTGTCGCATAATTTTTCTCCCCTCCAAGCAAAAAAAGTTTCAGTCAAACTCGGAAACGCGGTGAATTAATTGGCTCGAAGGCATCTAATCTCGCTAACGAGGAACTTTCGTATTGCATGTGTATATGTGTATAACTACGGTTTAAAGATTATTTAAACCTAGCCCCCACAAAGACACGTGGAGTGGTCGGTCGGCCGATAGCAGTTGAGAGTTAGTAAAACGCTAGAAAACAGCTCTAATTGTCGTTCGGTCGTTAACATTAGTATTATTACTCTCGTTATTATTACTACTGGATAATGGCACGTCGCGTCGTCCGAGAGAAACGGTAACTCGTCAAACAAGTGGCCGGCTCTTTTATAATTGGCTGTCGCCAATCATTTCGTTTGAGATAAATCTCGCAACTCGGATATACAGGCGTAAGGATAAATTATTCTTATAATCGGAAACCTCAGTCTTGCTTGACGCGCTTCGGATAGACAGCCATTTGCTGATGTAATAATTTTCCTTACGAAATGATACAAAAGCAATATTATATCACAAAATCCGGAGACTCTATAAACTTTTATATCAAATGAATTAAAAATAATGAGATACGATATAAAAATCAAAAGTCATTTTTCAAACAAAAAGATTTGCTGTCAATAATCTCGAAAAAAAATAAAACAGAACGTCAAGACTTGAATGAAAAATGGAAAATGAGGATTGTAGAAAAATAGAAGATGACGAAGCGCGAAGGGAAGATGTAAGGGAAAAATAACGCAGAACGAATAAAGGTAAAGTGAAAGAAGACAATCCATGCATTACATGAATCTATGTTTTCAATCGAAATGCAAAAATGTTTCACGCAATTTACGAATGTATACAACATATGTATTTAGCTTTTCTTATCTGAGAAAATCTTCATCGAAGACGTATATATTATATTATTTACACACATCTGAGCTTCCTTTTAAAATTAATCTTAGATTCTCGTATTTTCGGTCATTTTATGACACTACAAGAAATTCACGCGAAAATCTTCCATTAAAATTTCTTTGCATTTTCTGAATGTGTATACAAATACAATCTATAAATAATATTTCTATATCGGACATTTTGAAAAAGATTGAAAAACAGAACAACAAAGAGAACAATAAAGAATATCAAAAAGATTTTGATATTAAAAACTATGATTATAACAGTCTATTATATAAAAATTATTGAATTTAACAGACGAAAATAAAGCTCCAAAAAGTTTAAATTCATAAAAAATATAAAAGACTGAAAAGATCGAAGAAAGATCTATGAATGAGTGCTTACTTCTTTTTTATCCTTTTCTTTAATTATTAAACAAATTTATTATTGCAAATTTACTATTAGAAAATCTATAAGCTATCAATCTTTTTTTTCCTTTCTCAGAAAAAAGTCTTCTCAGAAATTATATCGCGTTTGAATTTCTTTCGTATTTTTGCACGAGCGTGAATCTTTTCTTCCTTTAAATTCCTCAAACGGAGGAAAAATCGCTCTCGCATTTATTACGACAGGCATTTCAGAAGAGAAGAAGCGCTCGGTCGTGGTATTTACGTCGTAGGACAGTCTTACCATTAATTTTAGTACGCCTTCGTAAGTTCCTTTTTGTTCTTAATGCGCAACGGCCGTGTATGCTCCCTTTTGAATGCTTAAGCGCGATATAGCGAGCAAGAGATACAAATATTCGCACGAATCATTATACATTTTGTACATGTTAACGTATACAAATGATCAATTTGCGAATCTCAACACAAATTATATTTAACATTATAAATCGAGTCTCTGTCTTGTATTATTCATTGTGTCATCGAGGATTTATATCATCCGTCCAATTTTCAACATGTGATATCCAACAGAGCTCGTTTTATATAAAACAAATTCCTCTTGAAAATTAGACATAATATGAATCCATTATCTTTATGCACATT
Source organism: Camponotus vicinus (assembly GCF_025532165.1). Taxonomy (NCBI): domain Eukaryota; kingdom Metazoa; phylum Arthropoda; class Insecta; order Hymenoptera; family Formicidae; genus Camponotus; species Camponotus vicinus. The sequence goes on from NW_028141980.1 coordinate 10,667,960, forward strand.
TTAAAATTAACTATTTCTATTATATCATCTTTCTTTTGAATTATTGCAACTTTAATGAAAATTAAAACATTATAAAGATATCATTGCCAAATATATTAGCAAAATTAATGATGAGAAATATATATATATATAAAGAGACAAAGATCGTTGAGACAAATATTAGTACCTCGAGCTCAAAACGATGACATCGAGATAACTTAAATTCCTTTGAGAAGATGCGGACATGTCTCGGACTAAATCATTAAATACCATCTTGCACATCGCGCGGACAACGTATATATGTAATATAATTTTTTAAACGCATTCCAAAGCAGTGCACAAGCAGCAGTGCGTTCGGTCTTAATTGCGGCAAAAGGAGGCGGTTAAATAGATCTCGACCACAACGTGTTGGGGGCAGTGAAAAAGGGACTACGAAAAGCAAGTCGCGGAGTCGCTCAGAGTGAATAATCTGTCGGCGGAATTCCTTTTATCGTCGTTACAATTATTTTTGCCGATGATCTAACCCGACTCTCGTTCCCTTTCAATCTATTTCCTTCTTTCCCTCTGACACAGTTAGCTACCTATGAACATTTTTGCGTATACGTCTCTGTATACATAATAATATATAACATTCAAACGGCGTATACACATCACAATATAACGTTCTCGTAGCTATCCATTCGTTCAATCATCATTACAAAGTAACGGCCACTTTTACATCGATAAAAGCGGTAGTACGAAAGTAAACTAATGGTCGAAAAAACCCTACGGATCGATCAGTCGATTGTATGTGTGTGTGTATTTATGTATGCATGTATGTATTGCGTATGTTAGTGTAAATGAATACGTATGACTGGTACATATTATATATCGTATGTACTTAAACATTATTATTCTGAACACTATGTATCGCTCTTTTCTTCTTTCAAAATCGATTCGTATCTACAGAGTATATATAAAAAAACGTTTGCATATTGTATATATGCATCTCGTGTACAATTTCTCTGAGAAAAGTTTCTGCATGTCGAAAACCAGAAATATAAATTTTTTTACAGAAAAAAAGAAAGCTTTAATACATAAGTTATTTTTCACCTAGAAATTTCAGTTTCAACGATTAAGATAAGCCGAGGAAATAATTCTCGCAAAATTAATGACATCGTTTCTCTCATTTCCGATGTGCAGAATCTCCTCTGTTTAATCATTATACGTGAACGTATTTCGTTCTGCATTGTTTCTCTCTCGTCTTCGCAACGCGTCAATCGTAAAAAAAGGGAAGAAAAAACAAAAGACTTGCGTCGAACTGTTATCACAGTACATTGTATTACTGTAGTACAAAGCTCCGGAGAAAAAGGAGGAGGAGGCATTATATTTTTCGTGCGAAACGAGCTTGGCACGTGGCGCACTTTTATTTCCCGAGAGTACGCGCTGCACCACGGAGGGAAGCTGGGAAGGCACAGTGTATGTACATATACTATACGTATGTACAGCACCGAACGACGACCGGAGATAACACTTTCAGAACTCGTGGCACGTTTTGTTTTAACATTAATCAATAGCGCAACTACTCGATTCCAGTACTATTTCGTAACTTGTTATAGAACTTATGTTACTGAAGCACTCAAATTAATAAAAATAATCTTATTTGAAATAGTCAAATCAACATCTATGATGCAAATGAATAATTAAAATTATGCTTAAATGAAGCTAAATGCAGTTGATGGAGCATATATTAGTCGAGAAATACAAAACGATAATATTACAAACATTTTAGTCCTTGTCTTTGGATTTTTTTAATAGCAAAAAGAAACAATTAGAGCACAGTACAAATGCAATTGGAGAATTTGTCTTATCGATAAAAGACCTCATGATTTGACAAATTTTTTTTCGACTCTTGAGTTGTATCCATCAAATAATGTTGCCAAGTTGTAGATGTTGCACCATAGTCAATCTAAGAATTGCATTTAAGCCTAATTTTAATTATTGATCTTATTTAAAAATATATTATATATATTTATTAAATAATATAATATTAAATATAATATTAAATATTATACTAATAAATATTATAATATTTAAAGTCCTACTTTAAAATATTTTTCGTACTTTAAAAAAATGATATTCTATTTCTTACAAATTTGTATAAAAATTGTATATAGAAAATATTTAATTTCCATAAAAACTAATTTAAATGCATATTAAACACGTAATCATTTTTTATAACTTTACATATTAATCTCATAAATATATAAATTAATTATAAATATATTAATTAATTTTTGTTTTCAGTAACATAAATTCTACGAATTATAACGAGTTTGCGAAGCTTAAATTTACAACAAAGAGAGAATAATTTTCTCGTAATAATTTATCGAAATTATTTAAAAGTAGCTAAATATTTAATTTTTTTACATATTACACATATCGCATCGACTATCTTAATAAGCTTTATTATTTGAATGTTTGATAAAAAATCTTTCTTAGTAATCACTTTTGGAAAAAAAAACGGAGCAAAATTGTTAAAAAGATTTGACCTGCATACCTCTTTGTCGATATTATTCTTTGCTTCATGTTTCATCTTTATAAGACTAAGAATTTCCCCTGCCATGTTGAATTCAGAATCTATGCACGCGAATTCGCGAATCGGCGCATGCAGACCATAAACGCAAGTGACTAGACCTATCGGAAGCCCGACTCTCCGCTTCCCTTGTCGAAAATTCTCACATGAATCTCGAGAGTAACATCGACGAGCCTAAATTATCGAGAGAATAAAAAAAATTAATCGAATCAAACACACATTTTCATAAGAAAAATCCCATGTACCACTCGTTAATGTAAATTCCTCCGTTCGTACGCGCTCGATGAACACGCTCGACGAACGATTTCCGATCTTCGTTTCTACCTCTCGTTCTACTGTCGAAACGGAACGCGACGTTGTTCCTTAGACGTATTATTTTTACGGCGTGTACTTTGGTAAGACTGCTTGGGGTTGTTGGGGCAACCCCAGCACATGTCGCTGGCGGTCGCCCCCGGCACGTTTTTTTTTTTTTCGTTTCATTTAGTCATTATTAACACAGCTCTCGTTAGGACGGAGCTAAAGGCCACGGTCGTCGCATCATTATCAGCGATCCTCCTCGAGCACAACAACAACAACAACGACGACGACAACGAGGAGGAAGAAGAGACGCGAGTTAGGGACGAGACTTGACGATATCCTTTCGGCCCGGCTAGCCTGGGGGACGATCACCTACACGGCGCCAAGAGGACTTCGAGCCAGCACGGGCAGGAGGTGACTTCCTGTCGCGAGTACTTGGGTCCCCAGCCTTTGACGAAGCTGATGCGGACGGAGTTAATGTCGACGGGGCCGGAAGCGGCAAATCCGGCGGTCTGGCCACCATTACCGCCACCGCCACCGCCGTTATATGGAAGCTGCAGGATCTTGGCGCGATCGAAGATGTTGAGACAGAAACCCGATGGCACCCGGTAAACCAGCAGGGTCCTCGATTCCGGTTCGTCCAAGGTGGGTGAGTGCACGAAGATTGGACTCTTTGACCGATTGTATGCCCATACACCGTCCGCTTCCTGGCTGAGCGTTAGTCCTGAAAATGCAGGAAATGGATTCGTCATGAAAATGTACTATGTCCAGGTAATTTTATAAACAAGTCAATACTATGCGAAACCATTTTTAATTATTTATTGCGCAATTTATTTTTACAATAAAAAAAATATGTTTTTGTTATGAAGATCATATTAACGAATTTATTCTTGCATTTAAATATATATTTCTCTTTACTTATATGTGTGTGCATAATATAATTGAGAACTGAAAAGACACATAATGATATTATTGAATAATTACATTTTAATTAATATTTAATAATTATATTTAAATTAATTGTTATCAAATAATCTTTTTTAATGACTAAATATATAGCCTAGAAAGAGGCATGAGATGAATAAACGATCTTTGAAGCAAAGCAGAAAACAAAGAGTAGCATTCTTTAAAGATAAAATGTAGATTAATAAAAAATTGTAGACACACAAGATCCTTACCGAGGCCGATTTTGCTGCGCGTACGTTGGACCGTGGGCAGTGCATTGTGATTCTCGGTCAGAGTCGCCAGACAGAGGCCGTCGCCGTCGTGGAGCGAGTCGAAGACGTTCACCGTTGACGGCTCCACGGGATACAGACGACCCACTCGACCGCCCAGCTCCCAGTACGCCAGGGTGCACCATTCCCTCTGCCCCGTCTCACCTGTGGACAGCAGATAAGAAAGGAGAAAGATAAACATTACATCATTCTCTTCTTCAGCAGATATATTTACAAATGACATTATCGTTATTCTAGTAAGGGTTGCGCGATATGTTAATCTCGTGTCTGTGCCAATCTTTGTCTACAAAAATTTCTCGTCGTTGGCAAATTAGAAAGCAATTGGCATCCAAGTTGAACGTGATGAATTTTTCTTTCCGAAATAAAAAAAAATATATATATATAAGGATTAGAAGCCGGGGAAGGAAAATGTGGTGCTTCAAAGCTCTCGTTCATCTTAACGAGAGGAGAGAGTTAAAATATTTGACCAGATCGTAATCTTTCTCTAATACGCATCCGGATTTTTATAGTCCTACGTTTTCCTCTTGGTCACATTTATGCCTGTTTCAACGTCGTTTAACTTTAATCTTAGCTTAACTCATTTTTTGTCTCTTTCTAAAGGAACAGTTAAAAAGAGACAAAGAGTGAGTTAAGCTAAGATTAAAGTTAAATGACGTTGGGAGAAACAGGCATTAGTGCAGTGGTACTTCCATTCTACGGTTGGAAGTGCTCGATTTTCCGAAAATTTGTCATCAGATAAAGGACTCCCCGGAGCGAGATCCTTTGTTAACGATAGGGCTTTCTTTCCGGTAGAGGTTTATACGAGAGGAGAGACTGCGGGCGATACTACAAAGGACCGGTTGCCGGCAGAAGTCCCACGCTGTCGCCGGTTACGGCGTCTCCGGTGGCGTCGTCTGGAGACGGCGCCAGATCCTGCGGGCTGGACGAGTCCGGTCGAACGAACATAAAAGGATTCGTGAGAACGGAAAGCATAGGGCGCATAGCAATCGAGTATGGATTGTGTTTCATTTTACACAAATCCGAAATAATGACATAAAACTAATTAATATCGAAAATTGTTATCATAACGTTTTTAATATTTCAAATTTTTGTATTCTTTTAATATTTAATATTAAATTAAATTATTAATTAAAAATAAATTATAATAAATTATAATAAATTATAATATAAAATAAATTATGATAAATTATAATATTTAATATTAAATTAATATTAATATTTAATATTTAATATTAATATTAAATTAATTAATATTTAATATTAATATTATCTTTAATATATTTAATATTATATTTTATATTATACAGATGATATATTGCATTAGATTGCGTGAGATATTGAATTTCACTCTAAAAGAAAGAGAGAAAGAAAAGAAGAGATAGCAAGAAATGGATATGCATAATGTGATTGCATTAATATAACTCGTAACATAGTTTTTATATTTTACATTATAAGAGATGTGTATGAATTCAAGTCTATTTTAAGCCTAAAATGATAAGATGAAATGAAATGATTACGCAAATTTATACTGACATGATATTTTTTGTAACGCGCCAGATGATTATTATAATATTCCAATAATTACGAGTCATTTAAATTTGTATATTGCCAATAATTTAATTTAGAAAATACATAAAAAAGGTAGAATCTTCTTTTTAATAGTTATTATTTAAATACTAAATTAATTATTATTCACGCAACTTAAATACTTGGACGTAAATTAATTCGTATAATTTCGCTCTCTTTCCTTTACGTTTTATTGCGTCACAATGCTTCAATATCGCGAAACGTGTTTTCGAGTCGGCAAGTTTCGCGTCACCTAGTGCACAGCTGTTGAAGACAGCTTCCACGTTCTCGCTACTCGCTCTTGCCGATGATTGGTAAGCCGATTAATGACCGGTCTCGCCGAGCTAATCAAACATTAACTGCGAGAACTCGCTCGGGACGCCAGATCAGAAACTTGGTTGTGCATGAAAACACGAAAAGCACGTTCTTATCTCGACCGCAATAAACGTCGTTCGATTTCGAGTCTCTTCGGACATCGGGGCTTGGCTCGACTCGACTCTCTTTCTCTCTCGATCTTTGCGACTCAATACGTGTTCTGGTGCGTGTGTGGCGTCCACACGAAGACAGAGAAAGAAAGAAAGAGAAAGAGAGAGAGAAAGAGATAGAGCGCAGACGGTGAGACGAGGGACTCGGGAGGGGCCCCTTTTGCTTCCACCACAGATAAAAATAGATATTACGAGTTTACCGCGGCGCCAAGATTGCGGGGTATCGCGACGATTACGTCATCGGTAGTAGCGCGAGTGGTTGGAGCAAGGACGCCTGTCGCGTCGCCCGCCGTCGTCGTCGTCGTCGTCGTCGACCCCGTCGAATTTTCATGTTTATCTGCGATCGTCTGCAGTCTCTTAGCAATTCCTGATGACTGATCACCGCTGCGCCTTTTATTTCGTCCATCGAGTTATTATCGGATCAAAAATCAGACGCGAGATAAATATATACGCCGTGTCTCGCAACAATTATCAAAAATCATGCAGACACTAGAGCGGAAGAGCGTCGTATGTCTCGATGTTGAGACGCTAAAGCAAATAACTAGTGGACAATTTGATTGACAAATTCGATTAAATTTATAGCAAGCTACATTTCGCTCTTCCTCGTTAAAGCAAAGGATCCTCTCGTCACTGTACGTCACTAATGCGCGAAGTGCATCCTGCGATCTCTTATTCGGTCGCGATACAATAAACGCAGTCACTAAATGTGGGCCACGCCATCGCGAGGCGGCGAGCAGCGCGTGCGACGCATGTGCTTGGAAAATTGGAAGCAGACTGAAAGCCCTGTAATAAAGCAATTCTGTCGGTTCTCTGAAGATCGCGATAAAGAAGCAATTATGAAATTGACTGCAGCTTGCCGCGTCTCTTAAGTGTCCTCGTTTTCTCAGCGTCGAGAGAGAGAGAAGGAGAGGCGTATCATTTCGTCTGGCTGTCTCTTAGAGACGTGTATCCGCGGTCTTTTATTTTCATAACCGCTCTCGTTTCCAAGGATCTCAGTCCGCTTGAGAAAAACCTCTCAATGAATCGGTGCCGGCGAAAATTACCCGCTGCCAGACTAATTCTTCCAACTGTGTAAAAGGTCGATTCTACGAAGACGGAGAGAGAGAAGCACGAAATGCTTTTACGAGATAATCTAATGATACGTATTTAACGTGTTAATGTGCCAGCGTGTTAATCTGAGAATTGAAATACGACTCGATTCTCATTTTGAGAGAATCTCATTCCAATTACTCGAAAAAATCATCTGCAGAAATAATTTTCTGGGTACGAAAAATTAACCGAGGTAGATAAATGATTAGCAAATAGCGCGATATCGCGTATGTTTTGCTCTTAATCAATCTAAATAACAGAGATAAAATTTATATCTGAACCGTTGGTGAAATTTAGAAAGATAGTCTTTCTGCGGCGTCTACCCATGTTGACATTAATCACACTCGTTATAAAGTTTGACCATGATAAACAAAAAAATCTCACGAATCATCCTCATATTTGCCCAACGCAGTGATTAATATCTGGCAATGGGACCTAAATTTCCCAGAATATTTGCTGCTACAAATTCTACATGTTACAAATAATGCAAAAAATGGCGATAAATTTTTAATCGTTCCAACATCCCCTTGAAAAATATAAATTTTTAATATTTGGCAAAATATAATTCCGGCAGGTCGTGCACGAGTTTACGAGGGCATGTGTTATGAAATAATAAAGCAATAAAATAAGTATCTCGAGAAGGATTCGCGCGTGAGCGAATCTAATGGTTAAAACGCGGAGTCGGCCGCAGATATTTATCGTTTGCAGCGTACGCAGATCTCGAGTGTCGACCTTCCCAGTCGCATACCAATCGCAGAACGCAGAGCGATACGGCAAGGTGTTTGCACGGGAGCGTGTGTAAACACGGATGAGAGAAAAATAACGCGTCGTCCCGAGACACGCGACAGCCCCGGCTAAAGTATCTGGAGTCTCTCTCTCTCGTTTGGAATGCGATACCATCGCAATCGTCCCGCATCTCCGAAACGAAACGCATACATCTCGTGAGAGATGCGACACGCTTCAATCGTGATCAATCGATATAAAGTCGGCCAGAAGGAAATACACGAAATTGCTCGAGAAAAGCAGAAGTCGATCTATCGATCACTTGGGAAAAGACCAATTTTTGCGCGAGAATTTCTCTTGCAACTAGTCGATTATTAAAAATATCACGGGAGATAAATGTCAAAGAGATGCTAGAAGACGTGGGGAAAATTTGCGAATCCTTGAAACGCGCGGAGCGATTCGCGAATTTTCAGAGGGACGAGGTGAAGAACGGCGGATGATAAATTTCGGCGAGCGAGAGGAGAGAGATACACGAAAGAGATGCGCGGTGCCATCGTCGCGGCACTTGGCCCAAAAGCGAATTCCAGAGAAATTGGATGCAATTACTTATCGACGCGCTGCGCAGCGATCTGCGAAGAGTAACGTTGGCGAAGAACGGCCGGGAGTGTTGTTTTGATCGGCTCAATATTTTACGTTCGTAAATTAATTCGGCGCGATTTATATCTCTGCGCGTTTCTCACGCGAATTCAATTCGTGTCGCTCAAGGGCCGCTCTCTCGATCAACATATCATTGAATTTAGTATAAACATCATGGAGCGTGTAGAATTAATACATTTCCGCTAAAAATATTCCCCAAAAAAATTATTATCAAGCTAATAAAATATAATTCAATGCAATTAAAATGTGATTTTTTAAAATCTGTTTCTATAAATTTTGATAAAAATCGAATACTTGAGAATGAAATATTGTTTCACGTGAGATTAAGAGACGACGGAAGAAGTACATTTGGCGTTGATCTTTGGCGAGAGAGTTAATATCGACATTCCATCTCCGCGACCAGGAATAATAAAATTCGCATTTATAGCGCACACTTGTATCGCTCCGATCGATAAGGAAAGCAAATTGTGAACAGTGCTTTAAGCGGTTCGGTCGCGAGCAGCCGTGGCGATGCAAAGCCACCCGAGTGCCAATGTATTTTCCCAGTTGGGTCAAACACCTTGAAACTTAGATAAGGTTCCCAACCTTGGCATGGCCGAGCCAACTAACTGCGTAACGTGGGTGCCCATTGCAGGATCATACTGTTCCGCGTACGTACGGTGGCATTAACGAGCTTGCACGTAAAAGATAAGCCGCATGCATTGACATAAAGTAGTAGAAAAAATTATGTAAAGAGAGATTTACATCTTTCATTCATTTCCATGAAAAATATAATAGCGTACACTTTGATTCTTTTATATTAAAGATGATAAATCATGCAATCATATGTGATAATATAATATAAATATATATATCCTTTTATTAAATTTCATAGGGGTATAATATATGATATACATATATATATATATATATATATATATATATATATATGTTCTTTTATTAGTTATTAAATTTTTCCATCATTTTTTCAATTTGATTTCGTAACAATATATATCAGGGTGTACTCAAATCTTGAAAATAAATTCCCTGAGAATTCCATGATTTTCCAGGTATTTTTGTTTAAAATTAAAATATTCATATAAATAATTTTAAAATAAGTTATTTATACGTAAACTTTTAACATAAATTAAAAAAAAAAACAAAAACAAAAATATTTTAATATATTTTAATAAAATTTGGACAACACAACAATTTATCAAATATATATATAAATCTATTTTTTTAATACTTGAATCTGTTGTTCAAGAGCATTCGCCTCTTTTTGAGCATTCTCTAAAATTCTTATACGTTTCTTTTCTAATTCTTTCACCTCTAAAGTGTTCTTCCTTTTTTTAAGTGCTCTACAATAGACGCTTGCTATCGATGTCATTCAAGATATTCTACATAGAACGAATGTTTACAATTACAATATAAAAAAATTATCAAAAAAGTAGTTTTTAAAAAATTCCCCGAGTCTTAATAAAATAAAATTCCACAAGAATTCCCTGATTTTCTAGGTTAAAACAAAAATCCCTGAGACTTCCAGGATTTTCCCGGTAGTATACACCCTGTATACGCATAAAAACCTTTAAAAGCGAGTTTCCCTTGCTTCTCGTTCATCTTCCTCGACTTCGTAGTCATTTATCCTCCGTTTATTCCGTATAAATCCTTGATTACTTGACCCCGATTCCGAAGGCAATCTCTTCTCTATTCTACTTATTCCAAAAAGAAGGAAAGAATTTCGCGATCCGTTCGTCCGCGAGCGCGCGTGAGATCACGCTGGTTAGGTAGGCAGCCAGGCAGGCGCACCGCATCGGGGTCGACGGCTGTACGGTAAAGGTAGTAAAGGTAGTGGCCGTGTCGCGTATATATATCGGCGCTCGGAGAGAGACGTGACCCTTGTCCTTCAAACGGCCTTTCTACGACCGCGCGCGCGCGCGCGAGCGCGAGTGGCTTTGTATAGGTGTGCGCGTTGCATACCTAACGACACGCGCTCTCGTAAGAAAGCCGGCCACCGACGACGGCTCCATTTGCGATCGCGTCCCTCGCGCGTGTACGTTAAACGCGCACAACGTCGATCGTATGTACGTACGAGCGCAACGACCGCGCTCCAGCTGTACAACCCACAATTCTCCGCTACCAGGGACGTATTTGCCAAATTCCTCACCTCCGAACCGCAACCGCAAAGATCTCATTCCTCGCAAAACACGGCTCGAGTTTGCTCATTTGCGACTCGTCAGATATGTGTACCTTGCGCGTCGAAAGCGGTTCTCGATACTCGCAAATATTATTCTGCCATTTTCACTTAGTGGCGTTATTTTACAATTTTCTTGGAGATTGGAATCTTAAACAATTTTTCAAAACGATGCTATAAAGTTTCATAGAATGCCATTCATTATTATGACATTCCATCAATTTATTTTATATACTTAAGTAAATAAAAAAATAGATTTTTATTTATAATAAAAATTAAATATTAAATATTAAATATTAAAAGACATCGTAATATTAAATTAAATATTAAAAAACATAATAATATAATATATGATCCACACAGAAGAAAAGGACATTCTTATTTTGAATAACATGGAAATCTTGAAATGAGATTATATCACGTTAATTAAAGAAAAATATAATTGCTTGAATAATTGCTTACTCGAATGAAGTCATTTTATATAATTCAATCGAGAAAAATATATTCTTATGATTTAAGAATTAATTTTCTTGAATGGAAAAAGAAACAATGTTAGATAGAAAATAACATTTTAAATCAAAGATTATAATTTTCTTAAAGTAGAATTAAATAATTATATATTCTTGAAGTGACAATTACAATATTGAAATAAGACTATAATATTGTTGAAATCTCAAATTATTAAATTCTAAGAAGATTATAAATTGTTGCGTATATACGAATCAATGAAAGCATTAGTTTAAGTATACAAGTTTTGATTTGACGCTTATTTTTTTTCTGTGCAACATTATAATAAATAATAATTTTAATATTCATAAATAATAATTCCATTCACTTGACTGGACTAAACTTTAACGACCGTCTTAATCTGCCATCTTAATCTGCCGACAGCAGTCAATATTATTCATGTCACAACGTCTATGCAACATTTAGCACACTCATCTATTAATGACGCGAATTAAGAAGCGATTTCGATCTGGCTTTGCATCGAATTAATCTGCGTCAAGAGAAGGCGCAATATGCTTTTTCTCTCGCGCGTAATGGACGGGAGACTCCTCTATTTCTGCCTCGTAGTAATGCAATTTTTGCTAAGAATAGTTTCCGTGTCACATATTACATTACGGTGTGAAATAAATTATTGCGTATAATTTCGAGGAATATTTCTGTACATATGTACGGATATACGCGAGACGCGGTTACTTCATATATTTTATTATAAATGTGCATGTACACATTACGTATGTGTATACATGTATATATAATTTGATAGACGAGAAACTGAGATAGAAATTACAAGTTTAGCCGAGCGGTGTTTGCCCGCGATAAGATGCGCAACATGCCAGTGGCGCTTATATTATTTAGAGTTCGCCGATAGGAATTTCGATATATCAAAGTCTACAGAAAATGTTGCCAGAACGCATTTTTGTATCCTCAATCCCGCACCGATGCCATAATCTCTCTCTCTCGCTAGATTACGGGAAAATTTCGAGAGGATAAGTACTGACAGTAAAAACATTTACTTTACCTTAGCAAATACTTATTCGTAAATTATAAATAAATTTTATCATATCTAGAAAGAGAATCTCACGAAAAATCGTCCCAACTCACGAATTCTTGAGAAAATATCCCGTCAAATTGAGAATCCTGAGAGAATAAACACTGATAGCACGAAAAATATCTTTATCTCTTTTGGCTCGATACACATTTATTTGTAAATTGCAAATAAATTATGTCTGGCTAGAGAGAGACGTCTACAAAAATCTCCTCAAATTTTTTTATCGCAAAATAAACCATCGAATTTCGGAAAAATACAGACATTTTATTTTATTATTTTAGCTTCATATTATTCTCTTCAATATTAAATATTGAATTTGGCATCGTAAAGTTCTTCCTTATTTTTTAGAAGTTATGTACAAACGATTTAAGTCCTCGCGATAATGTTCCATCGTCCAAATATCACGACCCGCAAATATTTGCATAACCAGTGGCGCTAAACTAAATGTGTCTTAAAATACATTTACTAGAAATCAGCGATATGCGAATTATCGCGTGAAGGCAGACAGCTGTTTCTGCGATTTGTTGCGACAAAAATCTGGCATGAGAATATACGCGTTGAGTGATTAAAAGATAATAACAAATATCGAGCAACGCTCCTTCTCGAACTTAATAAATCGATCGTCATAAATGTCGGCTGGATGCAGGTGCGCACAAGGAATCATTTTCAATCTCGTGACCTCGTGTAATCGGAACCGGGAAGAAACTAGACGACGATTGCGGAATAAGATGGTCAGAAATTACCGGCTTACCTTGAGAAAGAGAGAGAGAGACGCGCGATTTCAGATCAATGAAAAAAAATGCGTATATCCGTGGATTCGTACTACTTTTGCAATTTTTTCCAATTTCTCTGCAAATCTTGGCGTTACTTTTCTTACCACGAGCGACGTGTCAGGTTGCATTAGATAAACACATTACATAATCGATATTGATTGCGTCAAGTATCTCGCAAAAGTGCCGAGAGGCCATTCATCGAAATTTATCACGCGACCTTGCGATTATAATCGCGATATAAATTTATATCACGCGCTTCACCCCGAATTTCTCTGAAAATCATCAACAATTCACGCGTTCTAATCGATTAGCGAGATTAGAGATCAGGCGACCGCGCAGTTTATCATCGTAGGCATATCTAGCGCTGAATTCATTTTTCTCATTTACACAGGTATTGTTCTAAAGTGTATCAAGTGTTTTGCAACACTGCGATAAAAATTAAAAATAGAAGAAATAATTTTTAATTATGTTACAATTTTCCAAAAATAATACAACAGTGGGAGACTTGGAATTTGACTTAATTTCGTCCTCTTTTCCTATTTTTCTGTCCCGATTCTATTTTCGCAGGACAGAGTAGATGGCTGACGAGTTCACTCGCGCAAATCAATCGAATAAAGTTCAGATAAAAAGACTCGATAAAAAGGAAATCACGTAAGGACACAGGTATACGCGGCGAAAAGCTGTCCATGTCAATCGAGGTGACGCGACGATATCGGGGGCTACGCGCGTCAGAGAGGCGACAGATGACCGCGTCAGCGAGTCGCCAAGTCGAGGACAGACGCCTTTTAAACGAGACTAGCGGGAAGGAAGGATCGCGCCCGTCGCGCCGGCGAGGCGCACCGGCTGACTTTCACGTGGGATTCTATTCAGGAGTCGATCCTTCGAGAGGGAAAAAAAACAAGGAGGAAGAAAAAAATCTTACGCGCGCAGCCAAAGACGACGACAACAAAGCCATAAACCGTTCGCTTCCTGCGTCGCGCCGCTCGTCCGGTTCTGAATGCATTACGTCGACATCGCCGAGTTTCACTCGCACACGCAAACTCTTGACACGCGTGGCATAAATATCGGACGGAATAATATCGCGCCACGCATTCCGAGAAAACAAATATCCCGCGGTCTCTTTGATGAGACACTTTCAATCGTACAAATACGCGAAAAGAAAAAGATAATTGTATTATAACGATTATTTTCACGCGCACACATGTGCGAGCGATGTGTAATGATGTAAGAATAAATATATAAATGACGAGCGCGATTGGACGGATTTACGTCGTTAGGAATAATTTAACGGCGCGTCTATAAAAAATAGATCATCGAAGGCGATGCATTTATTAAGACTTTGATGGCGTCGGAATGTCGCCGCGGCACGCATCGCTGAATAGGCAAGATAGATCCAACGGATAAGGCTCGCATTTAAGAATCGCATCTTTCCCGAGAACGCCCACTGCAGGTTTGCAAAATTGCTCCGTGTACAGGGTGTCTCGCTTCAAACGCATTAAACCTCGAGGCTTTTTAAGAGGTTATGCCTAGTCAGCAGACCGAAAAAAGTATGATGTTTGGGAATTTTTTTTCACAAATAAATTTTTATTCAAAAGTACAAATATTAAGGATGTTATTATATTTTTTTTTAAATAAAATATTAAAAAATGTAAAAGTTATAACTATTCTCCCGGATATTGTTTTTTTAAAAAGCGCTCCGCGGTGAGCAGTGCTATTCAAAGCTAATTATCTGATATCAAAAATTCGATAAACTGTAGTTGATGTATGAAATTGTCTAGTAGATAAACGAAGGATTAATCGAAAAATTGTTTTGGCAGCCATTTGACACTAAGATATTCTTTTTCGACTTAAAAATTGCTCGTTTTTTATTAAGTAAAAAAGAAGTATTCATTAAAAAACAAAATCCTTCGTTCAACTACTAGGTTTTTATAGTAGAAGAAGCCTGTAAAATTTCAAGCAAATTGATGTAACGGTTAGGTTGAAATATCTTGCTTACCGACTTTAAAAAACTGATTTCGAGAAAAACGCCTTTAAGATTTGTGTCAAGTTTACGTTTAAATAAAATGCAGATTTTTTAAATTTACACAGAATCATCTATTCCGGGCCCATATAATTTTAGTTTATTTAAATCTTCATATATTGACTTGATAGCCCTCAAAACATCAAAGCTGAAGCTTTATAGTCGTGTTTAAACAAAATTATACATTTTGGCGCTTCATGAAACATACACTTATAACTCCGTCAATTTGCATCCGATTAATTTGAAATTTTTAGGAAATATTTTCAATATGATATACTTCAAGGAAATGTAAAAACATAAAAATCGTTTTTTTTTTATTTTTATGACTAGACATAACTCCTTAACGAAAACAAAGTCAAATTTCAAGTCGATTAAATCATTAGTCACATATTTTCGTCGAAGGAGAATCGATGATCGAATCCGTCGAGAATCCGGCGAATTAAGAATTTAATGAGATAAGAGCGGGACACTCCGTATGCATTCGCGAAATGCGTGCGCCCCCACGTTTACGTGCGTGCGTAGCGCATAGCAAGTGAAGATATAAAGTCGTCGGGTGTTTGCTTAAGTGCGTGTCATATTAGAAAACGGTACAGCGAGAATATTATTGGCGCCTGCCTGGCAGGGGAATGCGGTGGCGCGTGTTGCATACGGAATCTGAATAAAACGAGAGACATTACGCATACATATCGGATACATATGCACATACGTTCCCTCGGAGGCTCACGGTAAATAAGTGGTAGTCGGGTTTAACGAATCCCGAGTATCCGAGCTACCCAAACGTCTGGTTGTTTAATCGCGCCATTAGGCATACCGCGAAAATCACGTGGATATAATTACACCCACCCCGCCCCCTGGAAAAAAATTTCACTCAACTCGGGACACATACCGGGCATTGTGAAACAAGTAGGCGGGCGCGCCGTGAATAGTATCGCAATAAAATCGTTCAATTTATTTCGGTTCTCCTGCGAGAGGAGAGTGTCGGCCGAAGCTAAAAAAAGACTCCTCACCTCTATTACGCGTGCATGGCAGAGGCGGCAATGCTCGATCAAAAGGACACTTGGCAGCGCTTATATTTTCGTTGGCCCTTATCGACATCGCCCAGCAGCCGCCTTCCCGATGCACCACGTTGAACTTTAATAGACGCGATTTCGGAGAGTCGGCTTTACTACAGTGTTCATTCTTTCAGCAGTGTTTGTGCCTCTCAAACGATATATATATATATATATATATATATATATATATATATATATATATATAATATAAAAATATCTTTTACGTAGAGACGTATCCAAAAAATTGAGAACAATAATATTTTATACAATTTAATAATAAATATTGCGCGGATAAGGTCGCATAAAATTGAATTTCAATAGATCACTAGCTATAAAAAGGAAAAAAAAGATACATTTAGGTTCCAGCTGTGAGACGTAAAAAGTGCTCGACCGTAAAAAGAATCGGAACGTGGGAAGAAAGCAGCAAAAAGTGCGCGAAAAGTAGCAGAAGAATTCATTAGCAACGACATACTCGTAAAAAAAAAAAAAAAAAACCGTATGTGCTCCGAGATCGTCATCGTCAACGACTCTCTTAAAGACTCTGAGATCGCTGCTCTCTTAAGAACGCGTCTATAACGTAGAACACACGTGTACGCCTCCCCCTCTCCCCCCCCCCCCCCCTAGAACGATGAGAAAGAGCGAGAAGGGGAGGCGGAGATAGGGACGAAGGGCCTCCTAGACGAGCCTAAAAAAGGCTGACAGCAGCCAGGAATCCGACGACCGTCATCGTCGTCATCGCGGAGCGATTGTCCCCTCGTATTGTCCGCAAACAATGCGCTCGTAAGGAGATACGCATAGAGCGTCGCAATACGAGTGCACGCGCGCGCGCACAGATTGCACGTACACGCACGTGTGGGTGTGCGTGCGCGAGACGTACACAGGGAGATACGTGTTGACGCTTTGTAATGGCAGAATAAAAGATGGCCCGACGCCAGTGAAGGCGCCACATACCAGGCGCCGCCTAACCACTCTTTACCTCTATCCTTCTCTTTACCTCGGTCCATTCTCGGTCGTGTATCTCTCTCTCTCTTTCTCGACCGATCTCTCGCAGTGCATTACGTCCCTCTCCCGCGACAGCTGACTCTCCCCCCTCTATCTCTTCATCTCACTCCGCTCTCTGCTTTCATCTCCACGCGATAGTCTGCTCGTTCTACTCTCCTCCTCGATAAATACGCACCTTTTCTCTCTCGCTCCCCCTGTCCTCCCTCGAGGCACAGTTTGCTGTCCCTCTCGCGCTTATCCCTCGCTTACCCCTCCCGTCAATCCGTAGCCTCTGTCCCTTTCTGTCTCTCTCTCTCTCTTTCTCTGACCAATTCTTTGACCCTACACAAACAGGCCGCGCGTGCATGCACGGTGGAATGTGTGGGGGCTCGTACGAGCTGCGCGTCGGTGTGCGTGAGTGCGTGCGTGCTTACACACATACGTGTGTATGTGCGCACGTATATGGTGCATCTGTTTTTCGCAGATTTCGCCGAACATTATACCCACGGCGGGCACTCGTTCCTTCTCTCTCTCCTCCCCGTCTCTCTTCCCTTCCTTATCTCTCGCTCTCGCACGCTCGTTCGAGAGATACGCACATTGAAACCGCGTTCGATAATTTTGCAAGAGCGCTCTGCCGCACAGTGGCGTCGGCAGCTCGACGAACTTGAGGAATTTCTCTGGAGTTTGAGAAAATTTCGAGCGGAAAGATCGATATCGCGATTCTTCATCGGGATTCGACAGCGGAATTTGACATCGTCGCCAAATCTTTCCTATAAGATCGGCAAGATTGCTGCACCGATGAGTCAATTCAAATTACAACGAGCTTTACGCGAGATACATCGAATCGACTTTATCAGCGGCGGCGGGTTAACACTGCCTTTTTTTCCTCTCTGATAAGTCTTATCGGAACCAGGAACTCACAGATTCTTTCTCGGAAAATTCATAAAATTAAATCACTAGCGTAATCGTTTGTCCACGCTCGAAATTTCGATATCACTGGTCTTTTTCTATTTTACAAAAAAAAAAAAGATACGATATGTGTCGTATAATCTCATAGATAAATCAGGCGCGCCCCTTGGGCGGAAACGGAATGTCGAGTCGTAACGACTTTCGAGACGGCGAAAGTACGCGTCGTAAGTTACTTACACGCGTCGGAAGAAGCGCGCACGTGTCCCGTGATTGATTTAGCGTCGATTGATTCGGCTCGAAACGAGCTCTTTAGTCGTGTTTTCCGCGTGAGGAGATTGCCAAACACCTAGAGGATGTTTCATGATGTTTCGGTGACTCTCTATACAAAGTTATAATTTTTTAAAAAAATATGCATACAGAAGGTAGACAAAATAATGCAAACATCTGAAAGATATACTATATTTGTTTATTAATAAGGTGTGCCACCATTTGCCTTTGATGTAGCTTCAAATTTCCTTGGAATAGAAGCATACAATTTTTGAATAGTCCCCAGTGGAATATTGTCTCATTCTTTTATCAAAACATCTGTCAATTGCTTGAAGGATGTTGGAGGAAGGAATGTGCTTTTCATTCTTTTTTCCAAAACTGTCCATAGTTCGATGATATTTAAATTATTATTTAATTATTATATAGTAATTGTGCTAATTATTATTAATAATTATTAGTTATTATGCTGGAGAAGATAAAATTTATTTATTATATTAAAATTAAATATTAAAATTTAAAATTATAATAAATTAAAATTTATTTTGATGTTTAAATCAAGATCGAACTTTTCTAGCTGTGTGTATGGGTGCGTTACACATCTTGAAAAATGGCATTATTTAATAGAAGAATAGGACAATATTCTGCTGGAGACTATTCAAAAATTGTATGATTCTATTCCAAGAGAATTGAAGCTATATTAAAGGCAAATGGTGGCCCAATATCTTATTAATAAACAAATATAGTATTTATTTTTCAGAGGTTCACATTATTTTGTCTACTTTTTGTATACATAAATAATATATCAAAGATATATGCTGTTAAAAATTAATTTAATAATAGTAATAATTGTAAAGTGTCATTCGGAGCATATTTTTGTTAAAAAAAAATTGTATCTAAAGTTTGCAGAAATCATTTGGTGTGAAAAATATTTTTATAAATCTTTCTATAGAAAGAGATAGTTCTAATTTCCTCAAGAAATATATAAATGTATTAAGAAAATATGCTGTTAAAAATTAATACAATTATAATAGTAAAAATGTCATCCCGCGCACATCTTTGTCAAAGAAAAATATGCGAATTTAACAAGTCATTTAGTGAAAAATACCTTTATAAATCTTAAACTTCTCGCTTTATAATATTAACACATAACTTTAGTTTCTCTAGACTTTGCATTGCGAATTTTTTTATTAGATTGCGATGCTTGGAATCTCTCGCGGATTCGAAACGAAGCAAGACGATCTGTCGATTTCGATCGATGGACGTCCGTAGTCGTAGGATGTCGTTGCACCAACGGAATTCCTGCAAACGACCTTCATATTTTTTTTCATTCCATGCGTATTCGCGTGCGACACGCGTATCGCATGATGCATGGTATGCGCGTCGTAATCGAGTCGTATCGCTCCGATCGACGACAAAAGGGGTTTGTGTTCGCGTCGAAAGAACCATGTTGCATAGCCAATTTCTCCTACAACTTTTCATTCCAGTAGCAATGGCCTTTCAAACTTGCGAACCTTTAGCAATTTTCATTTTTGTGCATATTAGAAACATTTTTTTTTTTCGTTTGATAAAAAAATATATCCTCTTGTGCAATTTTATCTAGAAATTCGTTGGGTATTATAAAGTAAGCACTATAATTATTACCAGTGCTGTAGTCATCTCTAAATAAATTCTGTTTGAATTTCCGATCGTTCCTTCGCAGCGTTTTAATTTTCGCGGACTTTGACGTTTCGCTTTGGGCACATAACACGTGCGAAATACGTGTGTAACCGATTATTGGCGTAAAAACAACTTTGCTGAATCTGCGAAGTCGTGCGAAATGTCGAATGACACAGATAATCATCGTAAAATAATCATTCGTTTATCGAATCACGTTCATCCGAGTCATGAATTAATATCGGCGATCTAAGAGGGAAATTTGCTATCTGCGTAATAAAATAATACAAAAATTGCACGTTAAAAATCGTCGAGACGCATTAAACGCGCGCGATAAATTCCGCGAACATCGTGGCCTCTCTGGCAGAGAGAACTTTTATCTCCTATTCATTTATTAATAGTTACAAAACAAGTCGCGAGGCCGCGATCCTTTAATCCTTTCGGCGCTAAACAACGAGGCGTAACTTATGGCGACGGTAGCAGCGCGCGTAGGTCCTTGCGCGAGCAAACGCCTTTCTATCGATCGACATGTTCGATACCGATAATCTTGTAACACATGTAACTTCTTGCGATATGCGATAAAACGCTAATATTTCAGTATTTCATTTTTCGGGCTGCAACAATTTCAGAAAATTAATCACTAGACGAATTGACTTTCACATTTATATCGTTTTTAGATCGAATGACAGCTTTATTCCGCAACGTTTGACAAACCGATATATCATTTTCCGAGTATAATTATATAAAGAAGATTGATGCAAAACACGAGAGAAGATCTGCCAGCGACTTTCGTGTGCTGCGAGATACCGTAACTTATCTCTCCTCTCGATTTATCATTTCATTTAAAAATCACAGATAGAGTGCTCAATGAGTTAATCATGACTCAGAATATATCTATTAATCGACGTTTGAATAATTTTAAAACCATGCTTGCATTTTATTCTCGCGTCGCGAAGAACGAAAAAGTTTATCGTATCGATAAATTTATAATAAAAAAATTTATTTAAAATAAAATGATAAATCATGGGACATTTAAAAAATTTTTTAAAAATATATTTATAAATATATAAATACGAGTTTTTACTCCACGAGAAAGCTACTCGATAAAACCAATGGATCGATAACCACGGTTTTCTTTACTCGAGCTAGGAAAAAAAAAACCGTGTCGACTCGAGCAGCGCAAAAACTAGTCGTCTTGCTCGTAAAGCGAAAGGATTAAAGCTATTCGGATGCAACGACTTGTCCGCGTCGCCAAGTCTCGCACAGCGGCGATTGACGCGCGTTCGAAATTACGATGGCAAAAAATCTGGAGCACGTATAACAAAATTACTTGACAATCATTAGCGAGCGTAAGAACGTACGTGTTCGCGAGACTTAATTCCCGAGTCTGTCCTCCCCCCTGCCACCCCCTCTCCCTACAATCTCTCTCTGTCTCTCTTACGCCGATCTTTATGTTCTTTTCTTCGCCGTCTCTCTTTCTCAAACGCTCCTCTACTTGATCTCTCTATCTCTCTTGCGTATCAAACACGATACGAAATGTCTATTCGTTTCATCCCAAATATGCGAATAATGCTCGATGACATTATTCTCCGCACGGATAAAATATTAATTGGAGAGATTATCGTATCAGTTTCTTCCCAATATCTCCTCGCAAGTTGCATGAAATTACTTTATATATTTTAGAC
Organism: Camponotus vicinus; assembly: GCF_025532165.1. Classification (NCBI taxonomy): domain Eukaryota; kingdom Metazoa; phylum Arthropoda; class Insecta; order Hymenoptera; family Formicidae; genus Camponotus; species Camponotus vicinus. The sequence continues at coordinate 10,689,634 of NW_028141980.1, forward strand.
AATATAAAATAATTTTGTAATTTCGAAACATATATCTATAGACATTCTAGATACAAAACGCGCGAAAGAAAAGAAAGAAGAAATAACTTTATAGAAATAGTTGAAAAATTGTGATCGCGTTGCAGAATTAGTGTTTTTCCAACGCTCACCGACTCGATTTCGCTCCGATCACGCCTCATAATATCAGAGACTGCTGATTGAAACACTCGCGGCCGCGACTCGATAGACGAGGAGGCGTGAGAGCGAGCTTCTCGGAAGAGCACGCGAACTTTGACAGATGGCCTCGTCTAACATATCTCTCTCTCTCCTTCGAAAGCTGCAGGAACGTTTATTTCGCTTTGTAGCGCCGCCGCCGGCGGCCTCGGTGCGGTATAATTTAATTATTAATTTAACGACGACAAAATAACGATCGCGGACAATGAGGGGGCCCGATTATCTCAACGCGACGCGATAGTAGCAGTAGTGGTGGTCGTGATGGTGGTGGTAACGCATAAACTTCGGGCTGCATTATAATTTACGCCGATATTTATGCACAGCGAGCCTATATACGTACGCGGAATGCGCGTTCGATATAGTAATGGTAGTGAATATCCTCGTTACGGAGAGTTAAGCCAACAGTCTTTCTTCCGCGCGCGCAGTATGCAAATTATTCCTCGAAGATACTCGACGTAATTATATAGGTCAATAATGTTATCGATAAGCATCGCGATCACGTCTGCGCCGTTTTATAAGCACGCAGCGTTTCTCCGGTCCTCGAATCAGAACCTAGCTGTATTATATAATAAAATATAGCAAAATATACGAGTCCTTAGGAACACCGCAGACCCTTTACTTTTAACAAGTGGTGATGGAAGAAAAATTTTTATGATACAGCATCCCGAGCTATTTAATGAAATATTCACGGCGGGAGAATCTGATCTAATACGCAAGCGAGAAGTTAAAGCGACGCGATTTGGAAAAGTCACGCACTTACGCGAATGCCAAACGATAACGATAACGATGTCGTGGAGCTCGGATATACAGTTAACGAAGAACACTTCTGGATCTATTTTCGCTCGATCGAAAGATCGAGGCCGTCGACCCAAACGGATCTCGCAGAGCCGAGAGAGAGAAAAGAAAGAGATAGCGAGAGAAACACTGGATCGCGCTTTGCGAGTCGCGATATATCTCGCTCCTTCTCGCTCGGCTACGCGAGGAGGACGATGACGGCGACAACGACCAAGACGACGAGGGGCAATCAATCCGTCATTTTATTAAGAGGCTTATTTCGCGCCGCGATTTCATTCCCTCACAAGTGGCCTGATCCAATTCGATTTCATGGCGTTCCTCGTCGCGCGCGTGTGCGTAAGTCGCTTAGCTCTTTTTCATTGATGGCCGGCCGGCTCGTGTGCAATCGTAACTCCTTGTTACGCGATTCAACGGATAAAATTATCCTTTAATCTTATAGTTGCGCGGCAAATGTCTTCTCGAAATTATCGACAAATAAGATAAAAAGATGCCGTATAATATTGACTTATTATATAGGGTGTCTCAGACTTAATGAATCAACCGTTAATGGTAAATTCCTGAGATCATTTGAAAACGAAAATCTTAATACCAAAATGTTGAGGAAGATGTAGTTTCGGCGCTACAAGAGATTAAAGATTACCAATCGGCGCGTTACGTTCTCCTGTGCTCAGGGACATAGCGCATCAAGGGGCCCGCGTACAGTGCGATAATATCGATATCGATAGAGGGATCAATATAAAATAAAAAATAGGATTCTGCAGTGAGCTAGATTATCTCTTCGATGCGACAATAGTCAGTAGTTTGAACATTTTTATGAAGCCTCTCTCAACGTTTTGGTATTAGAATTTTCGTCTCCAAATGATTTCAGCAATCTGCTATTAACGGCTGATTCGTTAAATCTGGGACACCCTATATATCCTGTCTAAGAATTTATTATCTCTAATCTTGCCTTTAAAAAGACACATATGTATGGTACTTTATATCAATTGCATGTTTCGAATGTGAGGAAATAACAGTGGAAAAAAGAGCAGACAATTATTAGAAATAGATTGTGTCAAGAGATCTATAATTATCGAGGAAATACGCATTGGATGAATCATGATAATTTGCAAAAGCTAGAAATCTCGCGATCGAATGCGTCGGGGCCGCTAATTGAAGAGCTTCAACTCTTCCACTTATTTTCCCGTTTAACGGACCGTTAACTCTTAAAGATAACATTTGCATAAAAATGATTTTTTATTCGACTCGTCACGACTATCTTGTGAACAACGTATCATTATTATCTGCGATTAACTCTTTGACGTTCAAGGAACCCCGTACATTTCACGTAATTCGGACGAGTCATATTCCGATAACGGAAACTTCATGTTCGCGTTAATTCGTGTTTCTCTTCTCGACATGCGCTAAGAAGAAATCTCTCCCCTTTAAGGAAGGAATGAGCTTGATCCGGCTTTTCCAGCAAACTACAAGTGACTTTGACCTCTCGCATGGGTCGGAAGAGTCTGAAAGACGCAACTATAGTGAAAACGAAACTAAAACTTGGAACAAATATCGAATAATTTCATTTGTACTTTTTGTGATTCAATAAAATAATCGAATTCAAAAAATATGACAAAAAATAATCAAAAATAAAAATGCTCTTTTTTGGATTAAAATGAGCATAATTAAAAATTACGGTATATAACATGTAATTTAAAAAAAATTTGATAACGTAATTTAAAAAAAAATGATATAAAAAGTGATTTGAATTTTAAATTAAAGTTTTAAAATTAAAAACAAGTCACTTATATATAATGAGAGAGACGTTGCCTTGATACTTAATATTAGAGAATTGCAATAAATTTACTGGCGCCACTCTAATAGTCTCGAAACTTTTCTCAATGAAAATAATGCTTTAGTATTCGTCACGTTCGGTCAAGGTACTTTGTATTCATACTTTTGTTTCTTTAGAGTCAAATACTGTCGACGCGACACTCTCGACGGGAGACTCCAATTCAGAAAAGCTTCTGGGATTCGATGAATGAAACCGGCCCGTCCATTTTCCTGGGTTATCGCCCCGACCTAGGACCGAAGGGTGGCGCCAGGAATGATTTTCCCATTGAGAAGGGATGCGGGAAAGAGCGGTCTGGACCGCCGAGCGTAGCTCGACGAAGGAGAGGAGCGGACACGAGCAACCTGTTGCGTTTACGGTGCCGGAATATATCCGCGTGCCTCTCCTCCGCGTGGCAGCACCCACACGCAACATGTTGCAATCCCCGAACCTACGACTATAAAATATTCGCGCCGACAAGCGACTGTACTCGAGGCTACGCGCTCGAAAGAGCCGCCTCGGCACTCGCACGTAGGTGTAGGTGGACAATTTATCGTCGCGGGAAGAGAGAGCTTTGTGCTTGCGCGAATCGGGAATGCGGAGAGAATTGACCCCGTAGAAATTTCAGAGAAATTTTGACAATTTTTATGACAAACGATAGAGTAATTTATATGTAACATTATATAATGATGGTGATAGAATATACACAATAATACAAAAAAACATGTGCATAAAAAGAGCGAAAGGGTAAAAGATATCTTGTAATCTTCGTCGGGAATTTTAATAAGAAGAATTAAATTATGTTAAACACAAATAAATGATGTATATAATAATGATCATGAATAATAAAAATTCTTGGGTCAAATAGAAATTTTGTATAAATATTTCAAATTTTAGCTATGCACACGTCACATTTAATATAAAAAAAGAAATAAATTGTCCTTAAAAATGAAAATACATATCAGAGACGTTAATATGTCAGACTCTGTCCTGCTTTTAAAGATTAATCACGTTCATGGAATTTGAGTACGTTTCAAAAGTCGATGAAGAATAATTTCGAAAGGATAAAACGTCGGCAAACAAAGCTTCTCATTCCGCGCTCGAGATTCTTGAAAGACAAGACGGGCGCATTTCGATCGATCGTCGGCCGAAGGCGGCACGGCAGGCAGAGCAAAGAGGAAAAGAGAAGGAAAGAGCGAGAAAGAGAGACCTAGCGCCAAAATAAATCAATAAAATAGCGAACCCGAGTCGGGCATGTAGGTGCATACACGTACAACGTGTATGGCTGTACACGTATGGATATGAGAGGCGAGGTGAAGAGAGAGAGAGATAGAGAGAGAAAGAGTCATGGCTTGGCGGAACGGTCGGGGAGAGAGAGGAGAGCCGAAGCAGGCGAACGAGCGAGCGAGGTCGAGACACGCGGCAGCTGTCTGGCGCCAGGGGTCCCCCTGTTCCCTCAAACAGTCGCGCCGAATGCCACCCACCTTAGCCGACCGACCTATCGTGCCATTCTCAAACCTGCCTGCTTCCCGGGAGCCCGTCCGGCTCTCTCTCTCTCTCTTTCCTTCCCGCACGCATTAACTCGCGTTCCTGCGACCCTCTTCCATTCGTCCTGCTGCGGATGCAGCTTGCGTCCGACGACGCGTGCACATTTGACGGACTTCGTTGCCGCAGATTCGTATTCGTTTTCGTCGCCCCTGCTCGATCAAGTTTTTTCGCTCGTCGAATTAATTATTTAATAATCGAACCATTAAGTTAGTCGAATATCGAAATTCACATTTTTTCATGATTTTTAAATAAATTATAATCGAGGTATTTTATCGCGTTGAATCGAAGGAGCTTTGAAGAGATTTAATTAGCGATAATTGGAAAACGTTTGATTGAATTTTGATATTTCTAATTTAAGTGATATTTATTCTGTTCTCTCCCGGAAGCAGTGTTCTATCTATAACTGACTGGAATAAAAAGACCGTGCGCGTGTTTATGATTCCGTGCCATCTCCGGCGCGCTCTAAACTTCACGTATCACGTATATTATATATTGATTGCGTGCAATGTATGAGATATTCACTGAGGAAAATGCAATCGTCAAAACGATTCTCGTTCCTTTCTGGCAAACGGGGCTGTCGAGAAGATAGATGTGCATCTGTGCAATGTCACTTTTAAATTCCAGGAATTCCAAGTTTGAATGAAAAACGCCCAAAAAATTTCTATTACAGATGGGACGTGCCTACTCACATATTTTGTTGTAACAATCTGTGTGTGTGCGATGTATCATTGATTTCTTTAATTTAATGATCAGCTTTACACATATATACATGTATAATTTTAATATTAATTGACTTTTGAAAAATTAAATTACTATAAATCGATATATTATCAATTTAAAAAACTTATAAAAATATATATATCAAAATTAAAAGTGTAATTTTTTGAAAAGGGTTTACTTTTGATTAAAACGTAATTCAAGCATCAAAACTCCAAGAGTCCAAGAGAGGGATTTGCTTAAAAGTGACATTTAATAGCTCATACTGTTATAGTATAGCGGAGATGTCTTTTCAATTTATGATCGTTGTGGTAAATTGCACTTTACGTGACCACTCCCGGATTAAATGCGCAAACGACGCGAACGTCGTCTGTTATTCAGTCTAAGATCAGCGAGAGGCGCCGAGAAGAGACGCAATTTGCTGCCGACTTGGAAATGTCTGACGTCGTCAGAGTAGTAATGGCTTTTGCATTGGTAAAGGCAGATAGATAGTAAAAGTAAAGGCCTCGACGCGCAGAAGAAAACTCATCGCGAATATTATAATTCAATTTACTTTCTTTTTTTTTTAAATGCAAATTCACGATCGATTGTTCGATGAACTAACGCTTTTCTCCGGACAAATTAATTAACATTTCTACAGAAACTATGTTTTTTTGGTAGTGTTGTCGAATTTTCCAACGAAAATATTTTTTGTGAAAAACAGATAATTATAATTTAAAAAATAGTATATTTAATTATTTAATTATAATATATTTTTTCAAATTTTTTGCTTTCTAGAAGATATTATTGTACTATTATTTATTATTATTTGAATTAATATTATTTCAGATTTTGTAAAGGAATTTACGAAAAATTATTGGGCGAAATTGAGGAGAAACGGGAGTAATCATCGAGATGAGGGAACAGAGCGCGCTCACTTTCCTCTTTCTGGTCGGGGCCAAAAGCGTTTCAGGCGTTCCACGAAGCAGCAACGCGAGCGAGAGCAGCTCGAGAGCAACCCGAAAAACGACGAGTCCGCGATCCGTGCGGTGCGTCATGCGTGAAAACCTACGCGCGCGTCAGCCTCGTGGAACGTACGTGCTGAGGAAATTTCTTCGGCGACCGCCGACCGACACGATAATGCATCACTCTGCCCTTTCGAGAAAATCTCGCGTGACTTTGATGGGTATCGCGTCGCGGGCCATGATGAGTAAATAATTATCACGTAGACGCATGACATAGTATGTGAGACATCAAAAAGAATGTGTCAGAATTATTATGATTTTTATAAAGAGAATACGCGATTTAAAAAAAACATATTTTGAAATTGAAGATAATTTATTAAATTCCTCTGAATCCGTGCATGTATATAAAAGTCATATCCGAATCAAGAATCTAGAATCGCGATTTTCCTCAAAATTTAAAAAAGAAAAAAATCGTTTGGAAAAATTAAGATCCCTTTTTTCTCCACAGGGAAGAAGAAATTGATTGTGGCATAATCGAAAGCATCTCGTTAGGCTTAATGATAATATCGAGAATAAAAAAAAAAGTCGTATCTGATGCGAGGAGAAAAAGTGTCTCCCCATGAGAGAGAATTATTTTAATTTCCCAAAATTTCATGGTTGAAACCCGGGATTCAACAATTCGCTACCGTTATAACGACTCAACGGGACACCCTGTATATATCTCTCGCCGCAGGGTCGATTCACATATGGAGTACGTATAACCTTGAGGACATAGTTACCTTCTCCGTTGGTGGTAAGCGAGCCGGGAAGTGGCAGGGGCGTGCTGTTTTTGCACCGACGTTGATCCCCTTCGCTGGGCGCGCGATCTGAAAATAAACGGGCAACCCTTTTGAGAAGCTGCTTTCCTCTAGACTATTTCTTCCTCTTTCTCTCTCAACTTCTTTTCTCCCTCCCCTCGTACTTTTTTTTCACTCTCGCGTATATATCTCGTATTTTCTCGAATAGAGAAAATTATACGGACACGTATCTAATCGTTAATAATCGCTGCGCTTAAAAGAAAGAAAAAGAAACAAAAAACCATGTATCTTGGAATCGTAGCGATACGAGAGCGTAATTATGTAACGTAATGCATCGTCATTAAATGTCGTAGTTTATTATCGCAAGAAGATCGGACGGCGAAATCGATTTTCGTCCGGAACGAGTGAAAAAAAATCTCGCGACGTGCAAAGCATAAAAGACTTATTATAGGAAACATACGGAAAAAAGGACATTCTTGTTTTGAAAATATCATGGAAATCTTGAAATGAGATATTGCGTTAATTAAAGAAAAATATAATTGCTTGAATAATTGCTTGCTTGAATGAATCTATTTTATATTTCAATCTTATGATTTAAGATTTAATTTTCTTGAATGGAAAGGAAAAGTGTTAGATAGAAAATAACATTTTTAAATCAAAGATTATAATTTTCTTAAAGTAGAATTAAATAATTATATTAAATAATTATTCTTGAGATGACACAATATGAAAATAAGACTATAATATTGTTGAAATTTAAAATTATTAAATTCTTCTAAGAAGATTATTGCATATATGTATATAAAACAATGAACGCGTTAATTTAAGTATATAAGTTTTGATTTGACATTTATTTTTTTTCTGTGCAGCGAGATTCACATAATTTCATACACATATGATCACATGTCTTGTTTCTCTCGTGCATATATTTATCGATGTGACGTCGATCGACGAAATAAATTCAATTCTTTCGATGGAAATGCGCACAATTTCTTTGAAATGTATCGTGTCAACAGTAAAACGATTCGTCACCATACTTTATGGAAGGTAAAAGAGCGTATTTTATGGAAGGTAAAAGAGCGAATCCAGTAGCAAGTGAATCTCGATTTTTTTCTGGAGCGAATAATTATATTTACACATATTGTTACAAAAAAAAAGACTAATTGCACTTTGCTACTTAATTTAAATTCTAGTAGCTATTAAAGCAGCACGCTGGCTATTCGCGAGAATTCACAATAGGTTGCGAAGCGTGGATAATTAAGCGCAGCAATTTCCGCCAGCCAGAAAAGACAGAAACGGCCAAGGTAATCGCCAGACGCGTGATTCATAACCCCGAGGAAATTCGTGCGTCTCTGTCTTTCTCTCGTAATGTTCACAAAGGTGATGATAGAATCGTCCAAAATAATGATTCGCTCGTGACGGATAGTTTACTCGTGCGCCCGGTGGCAAAGATCCTATATAAACAGCAAAACGTCGGTTAATTCCAACAAGACAATGATAATCGGTCCGTTTTCCTCGTAAATGGCCCGACAAAAAACGTCCAACTTTAATATTCCCCGAGATATTTTTTTTTACAGCTTGTCAACTCATTTATCTTTGAGAGAATTTATAATGTTATTAATTACAATTTTATAAGTATTAAATTTATTTGATTAAAAAATTATAATTATGAAAATTAACTTTTAGTCTGATTTAATGAGAGTCAGATTCAGCAAGAAAAAAATTAGTAACGAAAAATAAGATGTTTTAGTATAAAATATTTCCTTGAATAACATTTTGTACAAATTACTAATTACAGAGATTACATTGTAAAAGACTTTAGGCCCGACGAGTTTTTTAAGGATCAGTGGCATGCTAATAGTTTTAGGGATAGACTATGGAAGATCGGGTCCATTCACTAAAAGAGAGGATGATGTCAGAAGAACAAGTTGGACGAGAGAGCGGTCGCATTCCTTTTAGATTCCAGAGGATCGTTCCTGCAGGAGAAACATTTCCTGCCATATCGTACTCGAGAACATTAGAGAAAGCGAGGAGGACGGATATGAAGAAGAGGGGCTCCTTCTTTTCAAGGACTTAGACGACAGTCGTCATCTATTTTTAGGATACAATTATTAAAAAGTCCACCGGCTTCGCTCCCGTCGTCGTCGAGCGAATTTACAGGAGATTCTTCTTCTCCGTCTTTCGTCGAATCCTCGTCCTGTTTCCCACGCGAGAGACTCTCTCAGTTGTTACATAAATAGAAACCGAAACTTGCCTGACATTCTCTCTCTCTCTCTCTCTCTTTCTTTTTTTCTCAACCAAATATTCTTTCGTTCAACGAATTAATATAATTCGTTCCGATTGTATTTTAAAATATTCCACAAATAATTCTCCAGATTATCTCCATTAATTTGCTGGATTTCAATTATACGTTTATTGACGTTTCTTGACCGTGATATAAATTTTTACACTTTTTACGATTTTTCAGATTCGTGTCGTGCAACGCGATAACAATGAGAATTATCGTGGACAATTATCGATAACATCGATCGTAAATATTTATCCAACCGATATCAAACAAATTGACACGTGGTTTGTCGCATATTCGCCGTCGTTCAATATATACGACACCGCACCGAGACGAGCGCAAATACAATTTATTTACAAAGTAGCCGGACGGGAGAACTCGACGCGGGGCGTTTTTGGCACGCGCGTCACTCCACAAAGGGAACGTAAATATAATTCCACGAATTACGCGTGTCACCGTAAGCCGTTAAGTGCCGCGCAAATCTACGAGATAGTGTCACCGCCGAGTTTGCAAAAATATATAGCCACGCGGAAGATTCAGCTCGCGGCGCCACCGCTCATCCAAGGTGAGCGGATTCGTCAATTATTGGGCTTTGGCTTGGGAATCGAGTCACAAGGAAAGAAAAAAGAGAAAGAGGGACAGAGAAAGACTATCCTTCCCCACGAGATCGTGTTTGCACTAAGAGTATTTGTACCGGTACAAGTTTACTCGAATCATAAAGTGATACATCAAAAAGCGCCTGAGTTATTTTTACAAAAATATATAAAATTCTACTTTTTTCAATCTTTAAATAATTTTCTAACGCCGAAATGATTAAATTATTAATTATTAAATTATTAAATATTAAATTATTAATTATTAAATTCTTAAATTATTAATTATTAAATTCTTAAATTTTATAACGAGACAACTCCGACTTACATAATGTCGCCCGAATAATGTACTCCGTTTTGTATAGCTCGCGAACGTCATCGCAAGGCGGATCGCGGTAAAGTCGAATACGTATCGTGACATTGAAAGTCGATCGACGTGATGCTGGCCACGGCGCACTCGCCGAGTGCGATTCACCAAGCGGGCAGAGCAAGCTGCATCGAATTAGGATCTCGCCGGCGGATCTTCAAAAGCGGCATCTCGTCGGGCTCCCCCGATCCGGAAATCGGCGTGTCTTGCCGCTCTCTCGGTGCTCTCGGTCCGGTCCGCAAACGCTGCCGGCGCGATCGGCGAAGGAGGCACCGGAATGCGAGAGAGCCACTCCCGCCGATCGCCAGCGGACTCGAGGAGACGAGGGGAGAGCAGAAGGGATGAGAGAGAGAGAAAGAGGTTTCGTTATACGGAATATGCAACTTCTACCTACAACGCAGACTATCGATAACAGATTTCCTAACGATTTCTTGCGGTTGACCTCGATCCTCAAATTCGATTTTTGATAAATTGCAAAAATTCCTTGTTTCAACTTTTGCTATTTGATATTTCAAATTTCTACATGAACGAGACATGAGCGAGTTTGTTTAGGTATCTGTCATTGACAGAGGATGAAAGTTGGATGCATTTTTTAGGAAGGAGGAAATATTAAATTTAAAAAATCGGGATAAATGAGGAAGAGCAGAAAAAAATGCTGAAGAGTCGGTAGAAGAGAGGCAGAGAGCGCGGTGCTTGAGTTTGCTCTTTCAAGCAAAGTGAATAAGATGAAGAGAGAGAGAGAGAGAAAGAGAGAGAGAGATCGGACAAATAGACGAGAAGTAAGAGACAGAGAAAGAGGGACGAGGAGATAGAAGGAGAAGGATGAAAGGAAGGAGAGAAGGGATGTATTCAAGGACGCCGGCCAAGCGACAGGCGCCCACCGCTTGCTTGGGCCTCGGGTTCCACGTCAGCCCCACCCTTTGGCCGGCGCCAAGGGGCCCTTTACGTGCCCTTAACCTTTCGCCGATTAGCGCGGTATCAGCGAATTGTCGCGTTCCTTCAAGGCTACCGATAATAATTGTCCCGAATAATCGACGTTTCCATCAACGCGAAACGCAAACTTATACTCGTGGAAAATATTTGGAATATCGTTTTAATCTCTCGATCTCTCCCGACGTATTTTTCCCTCTCGTAATGACTCGTTCCTGGTAAAATGACAAAAGCAGCCCATTTTCAAACCGGTTATATTGATACACGCACACACTGTCGCCTCGTACATTCTTTCGAGGCAGGTGGACCGTTAGCGAGTGCGCTTAGCTCAACTTTCTATATCTTTTCGCGCAATTTTTTCCCCCCGCAAACGAATATTACTCGTGTTATTTTCGTCGAGTCCGAAGGACGCGGCATCCGAGGCGCACGAAGCAACCTACTGCGGCAAAAATCAGATCTAATCTAGGAGACGAATCTCGCGGAGAGAGCAGAATTAAAAACATAAATATAGCGTAATATGTCGCGCAATGCGCTACGCTGTTTGTCCTCGTACCGCGCGTTTGAAAGGGACTGCGCGGTTGTGTCCTTCGTCGTATTCGTTGAAATTTGCGCAACCGACACGGAGCGAGTAGCACGTGCGAAAATCAAGCGGCTTCGTCATAAAGATCGCTCTTAATAACGAGATGCATATTTCCAGTATTTATGTTAATGTCGCGACGCAAAAAGTGCACGATATCATGAATGAAATGTACAAAGTCATAAATAAATAAATAAATAAAATAAATAAATAAATACACACACATAAATAAATAAATAATATATAAATACATAAATAAATAAATAAAATAAAATTACTTGTGATATATAATCCAAAAAAAAAATGTGGACATGATGAGAATCAACTCGATGTTCTTCTCGCCTCAACAGCTTCGTCTCGCAGTCGAATCTCGCGCAAGCAGCAACAAGTGGCGGACTTTTATTCGTCGCACGCGGTGCGGTGGCCCAGTTTCCGCGACGGAGCATAAATTCGCGCGAGCGCCCGAAAGACAGATTTACGACGAGGACAGGAGGCGCGAGTCTTCTTCTCTTCCGAGAAGAAGCCGCTCCTCCGTGTTTCCTCCCACGTCGCCGAGATGAACGTACGTTTTACGCGTCGCGCGTTTTCGATCCTATCGTATCGGTGCATACACGCGTAAAATAGAGCTGACGTTATTAAGTCACGAGTTATTTACGATTGAAAGGCAAAATGCAGCGTTAAGCGCGAATTTCGTAGAGGTACTAGAGATTTCGCGAGTCGGAAAGATCGACCACGATACGATTATGAATTTATTAGAAATAAAGGAAATTAAGAAAAAATTATTTAGGCGCAAAAAAATGCATCGACCCCGATCGAGGCGACAATGTAGGCGGCCGACGACGGATTCGTATTTATAACGCACCCTGCGGATTTAATAATACCTTCAAGAACACGTTGGACCTTTGGCAGGATCTTCCTTTATATAAATGCGAGCGGCTCGCGGTACGTGTGCTATGACACATACCATCGGTCCTTTCTATCAACACGAGATATTGACCTCAGGCGATACACACTATGCGTCCAGCAATATTTCTTTACTATATAAGAGTACGTCCACTATAATCTTATAAGCACGGACGCACACATACGTAACGTCACCGCAAATACGCGGTTCTCCCAGCTGCAAGCGCTATTATTTCGTCATATCGTAAGCTTAGCGCACAATGTGCCAGCAGATACACAGTAAAAAATAAAATGTCAATTATGACATTTTTCACATGTCCCAGAAAGTCCACTCTAAATGTTAAGTTAAAATAACTCATACGTCGTATGTTATTTATTGACAAGCTAAAAATGTTAAATAATAGGTGGAATACCTTACATTTATTTTTGTTATTGTGACTTTAAGTGTAATGTAAAAATAACATACAAATTAATTAAAAATTACATGAAAAAATAGTTACAATAACTCGTAAGAAATGTTGAGGACATTAACATATAATAGTAATTATTTTAACTTAAATTATTTGTAATAGAAACACTTAATTTTAGTAAATTTGATTATTTTGTATGTCAAAGTTCAAGATTTCAAGATTTACTTTAACTTTTCTTAGAATATTAAACTGACTTTGAGACACATGTTGATTGTTTAAAATGATTATGTTAAAAATACTCAAAATAATATTCCATTTCTAAGAGACATATACAAAGTGTTAAGTTATAAAGTGACATAAATGTAACATGAAAATGTTATAAAAATAACGTATAATAGTAAATACGTATAGTAAACATATAGGTTATATATTAATTTTACATTGAAGTGCTAATCAAAATGCGTGGATAACGCAAGAAAATTTTAACATGTGGACGCACAATTTTTTACTGTGTATAAAGATGATTGATTTTTTCACGATGTTTTTAACGCAGCTAAACCTAAATAATAAATTTAATATTATATCGACATCGCGATATTTCAGCTTCGATATTTGTAAAATAATATTTATAATAGTTACGACACAGCCTAACAACAGTGTGGATTGCTTTACCTGATTACACGCTTGGCACACTATTAAAGAAGATACCGATGAATGAAGAGAAGGTTCGACACGTCCATTATATTCGCATATAATTGCGCAACCAGATCTCGCAAGAGGTTTCTCGGCGAACGAAAGGCGGCTAAAGGCGAATCTATCGATGACTACGCAGTCGTTTCGCGTGTTGTGTACTCGCACACTCGTGTCGATCCCGAGAGAACCAGTTTAGGACCGAGAACGGAAGAGAAAAAAAGAGAAACGCATATACAGGAGGCGATAGTCAAAATCAGACGAAGGGACGCGAGCAGGAAACGAGAAGAGGATTTAACAGTCAATGTTTTTTTGCGATTTACAATTTCTTTGTTTATCTATTTAATTTCACGATACATGCGACGTTTTATAGTTCTTTATTATATATATATATTATTTAAATTTATTTGAAAAGGTATAATTTTAAGAAAAAATCCAATAATTTTATATAGAGCTTTTGTATCGAAATATTTTTATAAATTTCTGGTTAATTAAAAAATCAAAATAAATTACATTTTTATAGTTACAATCTGACTTTTAATTGAAAATTGAAACTAAAGATAAATATCGTTGCTAATGTTGATATTTTGCATTCTCGCGGTGCAGCGAGATTGATCAGCTTCCACCTGGTGGTCCAATATTGGCCAGGGAATACATTGATCAACCGCTGAAATGGCGATATCATGAAACCTATCGGCATGTTGCGATCAAGAAGATCGACTTACACAGCATGTAGTTACAATTATCAAGAACCATGAAAGAGCAAATACACGTATTTTGATTTTTTAATTAATTATCTAAGCTTGTGTATTTTCTAATATTCATTTTATTGAATTTAAAAATTTTTGTATTTTAAAGAAGAATAACTTTTCTTGGAAGGTTTCATCAAAACTATACTATATAATTTTATATTTGCAAAGTAATATTAAAATGCTCATATAAAAACGCATCTCTTCGAATAATATTATATAACGTTTATTTTTGTTCGGTTCCGTCTAATAAAATCGTCGGTTTTATTCGCGACAAAATAATCTGTTTATCTCCTAAAAATTTGTGATATCGCCATGAAAAGTGCAAAAAATCCTGTGTCGTATGACTAAAAAATATCAATATATTTATACCACCGTATAGATCAGATAGTATCCATTTTTTCGATGTCGAAGAAAAAAATATCGATATCTTATTTATTGATCTCATCCACGCGTGACAAATGTCAATTAGTATAATAATAGCACGCTGATCAAATTCAATGAGTTGTAATCCTGTTCAAAAGTTAATCCGCTTTATATCGGAGAGCTAAGTGAAGAAGAAGTGTTACAAAAACGTGACTCGAAGAAAAGTTAAATGTCAAGGTCCCTTTCACGCATCGGAGAGCGCGGATTTCTATAAATTGATACTTTTAAATCACACGTTAAGCATTATCTGTGCGTAATCTTAAGTGCTCGCGGATTAACCGGGGAATTCCGCCATAAACTCCGTGAGATAGAAACGGTGTCGTACTCGTTCCGGATTATCCTTCACCTTGCTTTAGGCTAGGTCGTGAGAAACACGCGCTACGAGAGACGAATCTCGCTGCTTGTATGGTAAACGTTTGCGAGTAATAAACATGAATTATCGTTAACACGGTTGCGCGAAGACATGCACGCATCATGTATGTACACGTGTATACGTGATCCACACTCACTCGCAGACACATTCCTGATTATAACGTGAAAGACGAAGACACTCACCTTCGGGTCTCAGTCTGTCGGCGATAAGGCAATAGGGGGGTGGCGGCGTCTCTGAAATCAAAAAAAGGAAATTATCATATTGTCGAGCAACTCGAAACTGGATGAATGAAATTACCATTTTCATCAATATCTATTATCTAATCGATAAAATTAAATGTCGCGAAGAATGAGGTTTTTTATTTTTTGTTAAATATTTGCATTATCTGAAGTATAATTTTATTTATTTTAATAGATATTTTTATTTATAATTTATTTTTTTTTAATTTTATATTATTTACAATTTATATTTATATTTATAATTTATTTTTCTTATAATTTATATTATACATTTTTCGAGAGCAATGTAATTATTAAATAGTTTAATTATTATATATCTTTTCAAAGTAATTATATGATATGAAGTAATACGTGAAGAGTATATAAATAACGTCAATGATTTCGATTAATTTCAGTTAAGAATATCGCTTGATATATCCGTATCGATCGCAGTCATTGAGAGAAGAATTCAAGAGGCTCCGGTGATTTTCAATTGAGTCGAATTAATGGCATCAACGCTAAGTGAAGACGCGATGATGCGAAATGTCCCGATGGGCGCCCCGTTAGAAAGAAGTCCAGGTCCAAAAGCGGCGAGTTCTATTATTGGCGCGGAGCGCCTGCGAAACCGGTATGCCGTTTTTCGTCCTTTTACGTATACGCGCTCTCAAAGTATAGAGGACAAATCGCGGCGCGAATATCTCAAACGTCAAGGTAACCCGATGCTTCCCGTGCTTGGAGAAAACGGAACGCTGCCTTCGTCGATCAGAGCGCATGCCGAGATTCGCACATATGTATGATAGGGTAATTGCATCCTCGAGAGGAATCTCACCACGAATCTCGAAAAAAGCTCAATTTGCCCTTCCTTGAGTGTTAAATTTTTTCAAGGAAATTTTAGAATTTAAGTAAGGTTAATAAACAACTGGCTTATTAGAAAGGAACTTGTGTACAATAAAACATATTTTGAAAGAAACTACACAGAAAAAAAGGATATTCTTGTTTTGAAAATATATTTAGTTTTAACATGGAAATCTTGAAATGAGATTATATCGCGTTAATTAAAGAAAAATATAATTGCTTGAATAATTGCTTACTCGAATGAAGTCATTTTATATAATTCAATCGAGAAAAATATATTCTTATGATTTAAGAATTAATTTTCTTGAATGGAAAAAGAAACAATGTTAGATAGAAAATAACATTTTAAATCAAAGATTACAATTTTCTTAAAGTAGAATTAAATAATTATATATTCTTGAGGTGACAATTACAATATTAAAATAAGACTATAATATTGTTGAAATTTAAAATTATTAAATTCTTCTAAGAAGATTATAAATTGTTGCGTATATACGAAACAATGAACGCGTTAGTTTAAGTATATAAGTTTTGATTTGACATTTATTTTTTTCTGTGTAAATATTATAAAATAAACTGTCTTATAATCAAAGAGAGGATATAATCTGATGAAAGAATTGCATCTTTTTAATAGCCGTGTGGTTTATTTAAATTAAAAAAAAAAACTATTTTTGTACGAATTAGTGGCTAACGTGAAGTTAAAGTTTTTTTTTGATAACTTTTTTACTAGGGGTGTGCAAGCGAAAATAAAAAAAGTGCACTTCTGTGCAAATAATGTGCAATCGAATCATGAAAAAAATCAATTATTTTTAATATTGGGGAGATTAACTTCACGCGGCTCTTTTTAATCTGATTTAAACTTTGCAATGTATCATATTTTAATTTAAAAAATCGCACGTTTCTATCAATTATTTCAGTTTTAAATAAAAATTTTCGTGATAAAAATAATAATATTATATCATCAGAGATTCATATCATGTCTATGGATTGTAATCAGATGGCATATCGAAAATAACGCGAGTTTATTTTTTTTTAAGTAAGATGCAGTGTTATTAACTAATGATAGAGGAGACTCATGCGGGAGAAATTATGCCGAAATTCCTAGATAATAAATGTGGTGCGATGTCGACGCGTAATGGCCGCCTGTCGCGCCTACACGTGGATCCTCTCCCGCTGTTCGCGTTTCTCACTCGCTCTCTCTCTCTCTTTGCTCTCTTGATCGCCCTCGGTTCAATCCCTCTCCAGAGCCGACTGGCCGCCGCGTCGCCGCCGAGCTTTAATAAAGCCGGCGCGGCGTGTGTCACTCATCGACGCACTTCAAACTTGGAGTCGGAGTTTGGCACGATTCGAATAACAAGATCCGCGAGCACGATTTAAACGGCGATGTTTTAGCCTCCGGTTAAGGCACTTGTAATAAACGCGTGGCCGTTACATAACTCGCGCCGCCAAATATCTCTTCGGAACGAGACGCGCCTATTTCTGGGCCTGTCTATCCGTTTGTCGCATCCAGCCGCGGGAAATAAATGATTATTTCATTTATCGAACTGAGGCCACGTATCGACCCCAAACCGGAACAAAATTCGAACAATATCCTATAAAAGAATATTTCCAGGTATCATCTTTCGAGTAAAAAGGCTCGCACGCTATGCAAATAATTTTCCGAAAAAATACAGGGAGTCGCTTCCTAGCGCTTTCGGGCGTGAATGAATATTCGGAGCGCGGCGGAGAAAGTTGTGCGCGCATTTACGCGGTGTAATGATAAAAACCTGCCCCGCGACGATTTGCGTAACGACGATACGCAGCCGTCGCCGCCGCCGTCGTCGTCGTCGCCGTCGCCGATGATAATCGATTCGCCGGCGTGAATTATTAACCGGCCGCCCCAGCAATGGCTCGTTCGCGAACGAACGAACGACCGCCGAATGCGAAAACAGATAAAGACGGCGGCGGGCTTGTGTGTGTCGCGGGATTACGAAAACAAGGCGCCACCGCGGGGAGTGATTTACGCCCGATAAAACGCCGCGTTCCGCGATACGAAATTAGCGTACGCTATCGACGATCGCCGCTGACAATGGTCGATCGCGTCCGGTGTCCGTTTACGAGCCCGAGCTTACCATGTCGCGCGTAAATTGATTCGTCGAGAAAAATAGCGCCTCCGTTGCGATTACCGGTCATCGCATATGCGTCATTGCGTATCGAATATGCGCGTTATTTCGAGCGATGTCGACTAAATTACGTATGCGTATTGCCGACCGAAATAAATGTAGGTTAAAGAAAATACATGCATTAAAGTATACAAAATTTCCGTGGGTTATGTATGCGTTCTATGTATATTATATATAATATTTTTATATGTAATATATATTTCTTTATGCATATTATATATATATGTGTTTTATATATATTAGAATATTTGATTTAATTTTTGATGTCAAGTATTTTATTAAGAATTTGTTTATTTTTCCAAATGCAATATATATAAAATATTAATATTTATATATTGCATTTCGTGTAATTTATTTGTGAAATGCGCCAAATATACATGTATATAGTATCGAAGAATTGTGAATCGAATATATAGAAATTTATTTATTACGAATACAAATGCAATCCGCATACATGTGGATGCATAAAACATCATTTTAGTGCGCGGCATTTTAGTCTTTGTCTTGACAAAGGAATTCTAATTTAAGTATCTCCGAAATTTATAGCGTAGCAAATTTAAATTCCTAGGAAACCTATTCCCGATCCGCTGAAATGACTCTAAAACATGTGCGTCCTCCTCAGGAGACTGAGAATATAATAACACATTGGTACCAGCCAAAGATTCTTGACACGTCTTTGCTGTGTGTGTGTGTGTCCCCGATTCCGAAATCTTAAAAATTTCAACGATCGAAGGTCAGCAGTCAGCATTGCA
Organism: Camponotus vicinus; assembly: GCF_025532165.1. NCBI lineage: Eukaryota > Metazoa > Arthropoda > Insecta > Hymenoptera > Formicidae > Camponotus > Camponotus vicinus. The sequence continues at coordinate 10,708,750 of NW_028141980.1, forward strand.
ATGAATGCATTTATTGCCTCTATTATAATTATATAGATTATTATTATATCGGTGAAATAATTGTAAAAGATATTCACGATCAAACTTTGAAACGACTTTCAGTTTACAAAAATTGAAAACTATAATTACAGTCATTTATAACGTTCAAGTACACAGAAAAAAATGAGTGTCAAATCAAAACTTATATACTTAAACTTACGCGTTCATGTTTCGTATATACGCAACAATTTATAATCTTTTTAGAAGAATTTAACAATTTTAAAATTCTATTATAGTCTTATTTTAATATTGTAATTGTCACCTCAAGAATATATAATTATTTAATTCTACTTTAAGAAAATTTATAATCCTTGATTTAAAAATGTTATTTTCTATCTAACATTGTTTCTTTTCCATTCAAGAAAATTAAATCTTAAATTATAAGAATATATTTTTCTTGATTGAACTATATAAAATGGCTTCATTCGAGTAAGCAATTATTCAAGCAATTATATTTTTCTTTAATTAACGCGATATAATCTCATTTCAAGATTTCCATGTTAAAACTAAATATATTTTCAAAACAAGAATGTCCTTTTTTTTCTGTGTATAGTTGCAGTCTTCAGTTTTAGCGAATTTATATGATGGTACAATATTCCTTATCAAACTTGCCGAGTCTTTTTCATTTTTAAAAATACAAATCTCCAAGTCTATACGATTATTTAATATTCAGGGTAAATTGAATTTAAGATTAAGAGGACAGATGACAAGTCCTCTTATCAACTTTCCAACGAATCTAAGACGAATTAAACTTGAAATACTTGACATCATTTCTCCAGGATTTATTGTCCTAAAAATACTAAGCACAGACTCGCGCGAGGGAGAATCGGAGAAAAACGTCGGCGAAATTTCCGCCGATACGGGAGTCTCGGTGCGATTCTCCGGCCGAATCGAAGCGCCAGGGGTACCGGCTTTGCTCGGCCGCCTGGCTGCTCTCGCGAGACTCGCCTCAGTTCGGTCAGCTTCTCGGCTAATGCCGGCTGGCCTCGACAATTAGCTGGCGCCAGCAATGACACGCAGCGGCGCCGGGCTGCAGCCCCCCCTCTCTCCGCGTTCCATCCCGTACCCCTCCCTCCCGCGCGATCCCGCGACGGACGGTGTCTCCGCGCGCCGATCCCCTCGCCATCGCTGCCCTTCCTCGCTTAACCGCACATGCTCGACGGCGCCCCGTCCTCGGTCCGCCATCCGCTCTCCTCTCCGACCGCCTATATCGGTCTTTCTCTCTCTCTCTTTCCCCGTCGCTCTTTCTCCCTCGCTCCTTCTGCTTCTCTCCGGTCGACCAACCCTTCTCGCTCTTTCCGTCAGCCGCGACTGACTCGCCCAATATACATTTTATTTTTAGATTCATTTCCTTCTGGCCATAACTTTGATCGTACGGCCATTCGTAAGTGCTCTCTCTCTCTAGTACGATCCTATACTCGCTCGCCGTCTCTCTTTCTTTCAACACGCGTCGCTCGTCCCGAGTATTTTTTTTTTCTCTCCCTTCCCCCTTTCTCCGAGCTCGGTCGGGGTGTCTGACGCGTCTATCTCGTCGTTTTGCGCTCGCTTTCTCTCGCTTCTCTTTCCCCAAATGCGTCGGCTTCCTCGGGCGTGCATACGTGGCGCGACCGCGCGCTATTATTAGTCGTGGAAACCTCAGCACGGAATTCGAAGGATCCGCTTGTTCGCCCTCCCCTCCCCCCCTCCCCGGCATCGCACGCTGTTAATTACGAAACATACGCGATTTTATCTCGCATCGTCGCGATCTTTTTTTTCTCGCGGAGGTGTCGCGCCTGCTAGATACGATTTTCCAGCAATAAAACGCTCGATATTATCAATAAATCGTGCACGCGGCGCGCTCGACTGTAACGAATCGATGCTGTCACGATTAGACCACCGGCGCCGGTGAGCATTCGCATGAATGATCGCGTAGAAAGTCGCATTTTTTCCCGACAATCGGATGTCGTCTTTAAACCTCTCAAGTCGACGTATAAGACGTGTCTTTTAAATTAGCACACTTTTTTAAATCAACGTCTTTCTCCAAGAGACACGTGTATGTCTAAGATACGTGTCTCTTGGAGAGAAAGTATCGAGGATAATATTTCCTCGGGATGCGCGACAGCCGTAAAACACCGTGGTTCGCACGATCGAATTCGCTCGGCTCGGGCCTCGCGACGACGACCGGGTTAAATGATCGACGGGGTTACGTAAAGGCGCGTTTTGCTGGCGCCTACCCCGCCCGCTCCCTCCCTCTCGCTCCCTCCCACTTTATTAGGGCGCGACGCTTTTTTGCGATCGAAGTCACGTCACCGGACGCGCAGACAACAGGACGGGGTCTCGGGGCCCATAAATTCCACCGCTTTCTTTAAACTGACGAATGCCGATGGTGTAAAGTCATGCGTCACGATATAATTGACGTACGAAGAAATATCGTTTCGAAGTGTCTTCGAAAAGACTACAAAGAGTCTACCGACGTTGAAATAAATTTCGTGTCTCGTTACAAGATTTTAAAATGTGCAACTAGATGTATAATGTAAAGTTAACGTTTATATTTGCAATGCTCATTCATTGCAAATATAAACATTAGTTAAGATTCCACAGAAATACGTCGATGCGCTTGAAAAGTTTATTCACTAGTTCTAATTCTCGCACCGTTAACGTCACATTGCTACAAATAAGTTCCTTCCTTTTTAAATACATCCGACTATATCTTAATATCTTGAAAAAATTCTTCGGTTGGATGGTGAAATTTGAATTCTGCGGAAGAATAAGTCACAATAAATAGTTCGTAAAATAAATAAATATCAGCTGGTGGCCACTTTTGAGAATTATGTCAAACGATTATATACCTGCTTGAGTCTAAGTCACAAAAGCGCACTTGAAAACCTGAAAGGACCCTGTCGTCGGCTTTTGAAAGTTTATACCTGCCATAATATATCTTTAGCACTTGTGTGAAGCGAGAGACGACCACCGCATCGAATATGTTTCAAACTCACCTACCTTCTATTAATATGAACTAAATCACGCTTCCGTAATCATATCGATTATTATTATAGACGTCATTTATATGTCGTAAAAATTAATTTATTTTTCACGCCAATAACAGATGTTTACACTTGTCATTCGCCTATTCGGCTCTCTCGATGAGAAAGCGTCAATGTATTGACATTTGACACCCGAGGTTTTCTCCCGGGACATTATATATCGGCTTTACCTTCGTTTTAAACGTAACCAGGTAGACGTCGCCTAAACCTCGCGGTCATCTGTAATAAATTTCCGTTTTACAGCGGCTCGAGTCTTTAGGCTTGTTAGCACCGGGTGGCGCGCACACAGGTGACGATTAACGCGTTTGGTTTGAGGTCTACGATCGTTACAATGTAGCCAGCTGTGCCTTACGATGTTAAATTATTCCGTCTAGACACCACCAGGGGCGACGGGCTTACGTTTTAAACCGTGTTGTATTCCCGAAAAAACGTACACCGAGACCCGACTTGATTCTTTACGCATTTTTGGCAAATTTCAATTCACGTCTACTCATTCAGCAATTTTGAATGAAATAGTAAAAAGAAATTTTGGGAGGCATTCTCTCTTACACGATGCCTTTTAATTTATGGAACGGTTAGTTTGTTTTACAAGCGATTTATTTATTTATTAAATTATTTATCCGTTTATTAAATTGCACTAAATTTAATTAAACTTTCCATTCCGATAAGATTATATTAAATATAAAATTGATGTCGAGATGGGAGCGCGAATTAACGAGCGTTACGTAACTCGTACCGAGACTTTCGGTCGGGAGTTTATCTCGCGGTATATATTAATAACGGAAAGCTACGAGAGAAAGAAGGAAAAAAAACAGCTGATCGCTCACCGAGTTTGCAGAGTCGGCTCCAGTGATAGGGGTTGCAGCATATGTAGACGGGATCTTTAGCGGAATGACAGATAGGTAGTCTCTTGAGCTCCGACGAGTGCTCGAGATCCGGCCACCGCCAGATCTGGCAGCAGAGGAGATGCGGCTCGCTCGGCGCGCCGCTGCTTCCTCCCTCGGTGGATCCTCTCACTGGCACGACGGCGCCGCTGCCGCCGTTGCTCGCCTTCCCGCCGACGCAGCACCTGTCGAATCTCATCGGCGACGCGGACAACGAGTCCTCGGACGCGGAGCAGCAGCTCTCCTGCTCGTCCTCGACGGAGGACGAGCGGTGGTGCCTGCTGGAGCGGTGCCGATAGCGACGATAGCGATGCTGCTGAAAGTGACGGCCGTGATGACGATGCGGCCTGCTGTGGTACTGCTCGTGTTGCTGATCGTACATGGGATAGTCCTCGGCCGGCCGCTGCTGACGCGGAACGAGGACGCACGAGCCGAGATCGGCGCCGGCGCTCTCGACGGCGGTGAGCAGCATCTCCAGTTGATTCTCCTTGAGCGTCTTGAGGAGCTCCTTGCACCTCAGCAATCGGCCGGGGTCGTGTTGCCGTTGCTGCTGCTGCTGCTGCTCGTCGTCATCCTGACTCGCGTGGCCGCCGCAGCAGCCTTGGTGCAACCGGCTCGTGTTGCTGCCCTCGTAAACCACCGCGTCACCACCTTCCGCCGACAACGCTGCCGTCCCGCTCACTTGTCGACCCGCCGTCGTCGTCGTCGTCATCGCTTTGTCGTCGTTACTGGCCGTGTTGCTGTCGTAGCCGGCGGCGGCGGCGCCGCCGCTCGTGTTGCTGCTGCTCGTGCGATGAAACGTACGTGACGATGAATCCTCTTGAGCTTCACACTCGGTTTCATGCTCCCCACGGACCTTGGCCTTTAGCAGACGTCTAGTGAGCACCGTCCGTTTGCTCCAGAACATCAACATGAAACAGGATTTGCGGTACGCGCATTTGGTGGCCAGTCCTTTTCGTAGCCGCCGTAGGAAAATCGAGGGAGGGACGTGACGGGCGGGGGTGACGATCGGGCCACCCGCACGCGGGTCGCTCGGGAATGCGCCGATGTTTCGCCTCGGACACGAGACTCTTGCCGCGAATCTCGCCCCTCGAACGCCCTCCTCCTCCTCCTCCGCGAAATCCTCCTTTCTTCCCACCTTCGACAAACACCAAATTACGCACTGTCAACCCGAAGAAAACACTCTTTCGCACCCGCGAGATCACAGACGATACGGAGCAGATGCACACACACGCACCAACACAGTCGCGCAAGCGTGTATATTTATTTATGCGCGTATCTCGCGCGCGATCACGATCCCGAAATAGTGTGACAGTCCAACGCGCGGCACAGAAGAGCTCCGGTCTCTCTCTCTCGCTCTCTCTCTTTCTCGCAGACTCCCCTCTCGCTTCGCTTCTCTTCTCTTCCGTTCCCTCTCTCTCTTTCCACCGGCCGACCGGCTAGTAAAGCAACAGTGCTCGCCGCGTTTCTCTCTCTCTTTCTCTTTCTCTCTCGCGTGGATTATTTCCGACTTTCAACGAGCGCCGAAGGAACGAGATCCACCTTCTTCCTCGGATAAGTTTTTTGGCCGCGTAGACGAGCTCGGGTCCAACAGCACCACCGGCTGACCTTGAACTCTCATTTACCTCTCGCTCGTTTTCGGCCGCTCCTGTCGATCTATCGCGATTTAAAGCGCGTCTCGGTTTCCTCTCCTCTTCTCGCCCGGTGACCGGGGTAGGGGGTGGGGGGTGGGGGGGCTAGGTTCCTCGCTCCGCTTACACGTATCCCGTTTGTCGTCGACGGACACCTCTCGGGGACAAACAATCCGCACGACGGCCGTGAGCGCGAGCCACTGTCGGCATCGCGGACGCCAGTCGACGTCGTCGTCGTCCGCGCGCGACCGACGATGCAAAACGCACCACGCGCCCGGATCGCGCGTGCACGCACGCGACACACATGCACCAGTCGCGGGGACGCAACTGGTCACCGTCGAGGTTACCGACGGACGCGCGCGCCGCTACTGGGTATATCGTCGTACGCTTCTTATCCCTTACGCGCGCCTCGCCTTCTCTCGCGAGATGGAGAAAGAGAGAGGACGGAGAAAAGGAAGAGACTCCCGGGGAGACGGGAGAAGGGGGGAGGGGGAGTGGGGAGGGTAAGCACGAAACGAATCGGTCGGCGCACGCACGACACCCGGCCTTTACTTTCCTCGGTCGTCGCGAGTACGTATCGAGGGCGACGCGGTGCCTTAACCTCGCGACCCGGCACAACCGACGCGCACACGTGTATGTATATATATGTGTGTGTATGTATGTATGCACGGTGTACGTACACCGGCGACGTCGCGTCGCGGAAATGTTACCGCGGCGCCGCCTGAATCCTCTTCAGGAGCGGAAACTCGCCGACAGCTGACGCGACGACGTCGTCGATCTCGATGACAGAAGGCGACAACGTCGCTGCTTCTGGAGTCCTCGATCCGGCGCTCGCACCGTCGCCAATGCCGGCACCACCGCGTCGATGGCACCGTGTAAGGACGACGACGGCGACGGCGACGATGACCACGACGACGACGACGACGACGACGACGGCGACAACGACGACCGCTGCCACCACCACCACCGCCGCCGCGACGACACTCCAACAACCTCAGACTCGCGATCGTCGCTCCGTCGATCACTCCCCGTCATCCGTGCGCGCGTATCACCGAGTGACATTTTCCGCTCGCATCGTCCGTCCTTGTCTCTCTTCTTCTTTTATCTCCTCGCGTTACGTTTCCACGCGCTCGGCTCTTTCTCTCACCGCGACACGGTGCCGCGATTCTCGACACCCATCGCCACTTTGCCGCCGCTGCTGCTCGACGCTCGTCCGTTCGACCGGTCGCGAGGACGCGCACTGTCACATTCTTGAATTCGCGATCGAGAGTGGGAAAGACCGGCGACTGACTTCGGAGGGCGAGAGAGGTCGTGCGATTGGCTAGAGAGAGCGGCAAACTTCACTCGGCGGCGCGAAGAAGCGACGCTTCTCCCATCAACTGGGCGACTTTGACGTCTCGGCGACGCGAAACGGGATCGCCGCCCGCATTTCCTCGCGTGCCTGGCGCTTCTATCGACGCCTCGACTGTTCGTTGCCCTCTTCCTCCGTATCTTCCTCGCCTCCTATATCGCTCGCGCGACGAACACCAACGTCATCGGCGGATCGTCGGGACGAACTGTTGCGCACCAAACCGACCGATGCGACACGGCACGATCACTCCGACTCGGCTAAGCTCGGCAATGAGACTGGCACGCACGAGGTCTCGTCGTCGCGAGCGCGCGCGCACCGCCACCTACCCCCACCATCCGTCTCCGGCCGTCTGGTTCCCCCTCCTACGACCGCCTCTGCGTCTCACCGCCTCGGTGGCTCGTCTCGTCCCGTCCTTTTCGTGCCGACGACACGCCGATACAACGACCGTAGCATGCTAAACACACAAGAGGGAAAGAGACGATCAAACATGGCTGCGCCAGTGACGGCGCCACGATCGCCAAGTAGCGAAGACTCGAATCCATCCTGTCTCTCGGCGCGGCGCCTCGCAGGAATCGAGATACGTGTGTAGCGTAGACATACACACATGCACGTAGGCCGCGTGTCTCGGCGAGGCTCGTCGCACGAATTCGAGTCGAAATTTTTACAGCCTCTCATGCAAATGCGTGAATCATCGCGACGTCGTGATTAAATGGCCAAATTTCATTAAGATGAGATGGAGCTTAGATATGCTAAGTAAATAATTTTACATCTCTGTTTATTTACCTAATCTTGCATAATTGAGATGTTGCTATGTTCTTCAGAGTCGATATTTTATGTCACGTTTCCGCGGTCAAAAATGTTGGTCATTGGAAAGAGTACTTTGTATTATTTTTCAAACTTTTATCTAGCAGCGAATTTTTAGTTTGGATAATCGAGGGATGGAAAGACAAAGACGAAGATGTCAAATTATCTGTTCTTACAATTACAACAGACCAATACCAGCCAAACTCCATCCTCCTCAACATTCCAAGATAAATTTTACTCGCGTTATCGCTCGTAAAAAGGAATTATCCATTCGCTGACAAACGACAAAGAAACGCCGGCGAGGAACACATGCACACTACTATATCGGATGATAAGAAGAAAATGGCAAGCAGTCGACATGACGTGACGTTCGAATTTTTAAGACACATCATTGACCTTTTTTCGGATTTTATGAAAGGCATATTTAAAGCACGTGAAAAAAATAATTATAGAAAAGCAAACATGCACACGCTTTAAACGAGTCAATGTATTTCCATTTTTGGAGATATAAGCTAGTTTTTAATTCTCTTAAAATAAAAATATGATTGCATACTTACAAAAATTTTAAAGATCGCGTTGCCAATTCCGCTTGTAAAAGAAATGCCTAATCTGCAACAAAAATGTACATTATTTTTATTTTTGTCAAGATAAGCACTTTTATTTTTAAAAATAATTTTTTTGTCGAAAGGGAAAGTTACAGCAAGACTTGATTCTTATAGAAAAATCTTTCTGTCCTGAATCGACGTGTCTGGTACGATTCTTGGCTCGCGAGGGACACTGTATATCGGTGTATATACATCGTAGATTGGTCGTCTAATAATGCGTGAATCGTGCAATTTATCTCCGGAGGCGAAACACGGCACGGCGGTTTAATTTGGATCGTCGCGTCGACCGGCCAGGTATACAAAACGAGGTCGAATAGTTGACCGAAATACTAAAAAAGGGTTGCGAATGGCATACCATCGGAAGGATCTCGCGCGTCGTCTCTCGTAAATTTTCTAATTTTAGAAACTCGTTTCGCGCGTTTCCCGTGGATGTAATTTTGTAATAGGTGGCTGCACAGCCTCGCCCGGCGGAGCCTACTTTATAAAGTTACGGGAGAGCCTATAATTTCATTTTTTTAATAATCGAAACCCGAGCGCTGTCGTCTCGTAGCATAACACGCCGGGATCTTTCGTCGATCATTATATTCTCTTTTATATATCTTTAATATCATCCTCGTGTTCGTTATCTCCTCGCATCGGTAGCGACATTTGAAGAAGCGAGATCCTGCAGAAAAATTGTGTTAAAATTAAATTTCTCGGACGAATAACGCGCTTTCTCCCATCAAACATGTATACGGTCGATGGAGGATCGTAATCTGCCGGCAGTCGCGGTTTATGCAACGACAATTAAATCGATAAAGTAGCTTACGGCGTTCCGGCTTGGTATCTCGTTCCACAATCGACTGTTTAATATTTATTGTTAGACGTTAGATATTTATGCCGTGCGTAACTCGCACCTTGTGAGACTTTACGCATCATTCTTAATTAAAGATTGCGATTGGATTTTTAGTTTCCATAAAATCGCTGCGTGAAGGTGAGATGGAAAGCTAGATAGGATAAAATAATGCATTGACAAATAGCATGATATTTAGATCGAGTTAACAAACGTAAAACAAAAATATATCTCCCTCCCTCTCTCTCTCTTCATCCTTAATTTATTTAATTCGGCGGAACAATATATAGTTTTATTTTAATATTGTAATTGTCATCTCAAGAATATATAATTATTTAACTCTACCTTAAGAAAATTATAATCTTTGATTTAAAAATACTATTTTCTATCTAATCTACTGTTTCTTTTCCATTTAAGAAAATTAAATCTTAAATCATAAGAATATATTTTTCTTTAATTAACGCAATATAATCTCATTTCAAGATTTTTCTATATTAAAACTAAATATATTTTCAAAACAAAAATGCCCTTTTTTTCTGTGCAAGCTGTGACGCAAATGTGTCCCTAACCCTCTCTCGTGACGAGTCGCGACGTAGGTCTAGACGCGTTATTTCACTCGTCGGAACACGTTCCAAAATGATATAGAATTTAGGAAGTTGTTTAGTTATGTACGTCTGGTGTCCTGCGCTGGCTAGTAATCAGGCGCCTGGCCTCCGCGCTGTCCCTCTCTCTCTCTCTTTTCGTCTCCTCTCTTCTCATCCTTACCTCTTGCTCCGCTCTTGGTCTACCGTGGATCATCGCTCTTGTTTCTCGCTCTTGTTTCTCGCTCTTCCTCTCGTACAACCGGTAAAGCTCTCTCGGCAAATTCTTCAGGGCCGTTCGCGGTTCTCGGTGCCTCGATGTCTCGGCCCAATTAAATGTCGATCAAGGCGACCCTAGCTCAAGGTATATCGATGTATGGAACAAAAAGAATTTGTTCAGTCTGAAAGACAGCTAAAAAGTAACAGAGAGAGAGAGAGAGAGAGAGAGAGAAAGAGGGACAGGATGGGGTGGAGAGTGCTCGTGTGTCCGTAAATCCGCAACGAGATGCACGAATTATTCTCGACTCGAGAATACAAGACGTCTTTTAGCAATCGTGTTTACTCTGACTAGATTTTGCGGGAATAAATAAGAAAAGCAAGTGAAAATCCTCTTCAAACAAATACCATAACTTTGAATAATCATTAATTACCGCGCTCTCGCATACTTTTACGATATAAAATTAAATTTTTAATTAATTACAATATATTGACATTTATATAAGTGAAAGATGAAATACGCAGCTTTTGAAGAATTTGAAATATTTAATATTTTTTTCACGTTTTTTATTGCCATAGATAATAATTATTATCTAATCATGCGTGTACTGTCAACTGTCACAAGATTTAAGCAGCGACAAACGTGCGATGCAAAACAGTCTATAAGATAGCGCAACCGTATTTTTTTTTCCGTCGTTTTATTTTCAAACGAGAAAATTACTCGCATGCTCGCCGCTATTGCTATGGCGCCATTCTTGACATATCGCACCAATGGCACCGACGGATGGATGACAGTAATGTTATGCGACGAAACGTAATGCTGATGCAATATATTGCGTTTATAAAGAGAACTATTCCTGTATTTAAAACAAAAGCAAGAGGCTTAATTTTTAGCACCAAATTTTTAAATATAATTATGTACATTATTACGATATTTTTTGAATAGTAAATAATTATAAAGACGTGTTATTGAATAATATAATAATATAATACATACATCTATATTTATAATATTATTTTTGCATTTTTATTTCTTTTACTTTTATAAGAAAATATTTTTAATACTTTTAAATAAATTTAAATAAAATTACAATAATAAATATAATAAATTTAAATTAATTTAAATATTTTTATTTGAAAATTAATTATCGGAATGATTCTCTATGTCGATGGATTATTATTAATAATTGTGGATATCGACAATAGTCGCATCCGAGATGTTCTGAAAATAATTATCACTATAATAGATACACTGGCGCGCTCGCTAAAATAATACGCAATGGAAATGATGGGCTCGCGTAAATAGAATGAGACGTCTCTTCCGAAAGGTCGAAATGTTAGCTTTCGCTTCAACGAACATCCTCACTCGCGACGCTTGTGTGTGTGCGTGTGCGTTCTTCGTTACACGACGTGTCTTCGTCGAAGAGGATTATTAATGAACGCCCGGTAAACTTCCGCCAATTACTGCTGGTAAACGACGTGCTTCTCCAACACGCGCGCGCGCGCGCTCATTATCCGCGCGAGTGCGAATAGAGGTCTACTTGAAATTCTGGGTATCGCGTCGATTGATCGCGACGTGCATTAATTGCGCTGCTCCAACTTTGAGAGATAATGATGAGACGCGCGAAACGGGATGAACGTTTGCGACAAGCAGCTGGCGAAATTCGACGCGTCGAGCGACTGTAATGGATAACTGATCTCAGCGGCTTCTGCTAAATAGAACGAGGAGAAAAACGCGCGAAATGAATTTCTCAGATTTTCCGAGAATACTCGGCGCCGCGTGCGAGACAGAAGAGCATGATTGACGACGCGCCGACTCTGTCACAAACCAGGGAGCGGCCTCTCTCGCGTGGAAAATATTTTCAGTCGCAGCATTTTTGCGCTCGAGGCGACCAACGATAAGAGAATACAGGAAAGGCGAACAATAGGGACATCAAGTACTATTTTTAAAATTCCTCCGTGCATATCGTAAGGTTTATACAATTGCAAACGTTATCCATACTCTTTCTGCAGATTGTTAATAAAAAAAAAATAATGTTATTTGTCGATGCACTTCATTTCTTTTTCGATTAGAAGGGCGGCGTTTTTCGTTAATTTTCGACTCGGAAACGACAGACTTGGCCGCCGGCACTCACCGATAATCAAGTATCTTTACTCTGTAGATAGACGTCGGCGCCGATGTCAACGCTCCAAATTCCGAGGGAGAGCGATCGTCGTCGTTCCTCGAAGCGGCAGCGGCAGCGGCAGCGAGCGGTCCAGCTCACGATTCCGCTATAATTCATCTTCCACGAAGCGCGAAGACGTTTCGGGCTATTATTAGGGCCGGGGGGGGGGGGGGGGGGGGCACGGGATCTTTTTCAGCAACTCCCCGATGGACCGAGACGACGCGTTGAAACGCACGTCGAGGATGACCAATCATTCAGTCTCTCTAGTTGTTTATCACCGCGCTCGCTTTTGTGCGTATCTGCGTAAAATCGCGAGGACGGACGAGAAAATTTTGGACGAGCCTTTACAACTAATAGCTAACATTATTTCACGGCGCCAGTGGTAAACGTTTAGACGGGCGATAAACACTCTCTATAAAAATGTATTATTTCACGGAAAAAGAAACACAAAGAAAGATGGATAGATGGAGAGAGAAGCGCATACATATCATTAATGACTTGTCTACGCGAGCGTAATTAGTGTCGTCAATTATCGAATGCATCGAGTATATCTTAATTTGCTCGTGAATGAGACGTAGAAAAAAAAAATAAATTAACAGCAAACAAGGAGATTTACAAGGGATAAAAAGCGCTCGATCGAGACGGCGCTTCTATTGTTCACGCTGGCTGCCAGCAGCATTTTGTGCACCTGTCAGTCAGACAGAGTACACAAGAGCTCTCTGCCGGTTATGGAAATTCGGATGGCATTAACGATATCCGTTTACAAATGGAAAAACCCGGTCGATCGCCACCTCCGGTGACGACGCGACGCGACGCGACGCGTCGCACGCTTGACGGACTCGGGTGCGTAATCGCCGTCTGTATCGCTGGCGCCGTATCTCTCTCTCTTTCTACATTTAATTCTCCTCACAGATTTAAATATATTATCAACTGGTCGCGCATATTAGTATATATGTATGTATGAATATATATATATATATATATATATATATATATATATATATTTATATGTATGAATGCACGATTAGTATATTGTTCCATAAAAACGAGAGACACGCGCAGACGTGGTGTGGAAACCTAGTAATACTGGCTCCGCGTTGCCGAGATATTTCTGCCGGTGGTTGCCACGAGGAAATACGTGCGTTCAAGTCGCGACGATAAAATATAACCCGAGTTAATCCGAGCCGAGGAGAAGGTGAAAATGCGAAATATGGAAATTCGCGCGAGAGGCACCGGGGAAAGACGAACGGTGCTCGTGGTATTTTCTTCCCTCCGGAATAAATCCGTAATTTTTCAACATTATTATCCTAACAAGTATAATAACAGCGATAAGTAATTTCTATTTCGATGGTCCCACGCTATTTCCAGACGCCATCGCGTTTCACGTGAGCAACGACCTTCCGAAACGGATACACGGTACGGCCCGACCGCACCTCGTCTCCCCTCGTTCGTTTTTTCCTCCTTCTCTCTCTCTCTCTCTCTCTCTCTCTCTCTCTCTCTCTCTCTCCCACGCCGGAAGTCTCCACTTTGGCGCGACGCGAAATTCGCCGGTGAATCGGAACACCTGCGACGACGACGGATATCAGCAGGCACGAGAGCGCGGCTACGACGGCCCTGCGAGCAAAAGCGGAGACTTGGCGCGAGGAGGAGAAAGGGGAGGGAGGGGGCGGAGGGGGGAGAAGTATGACGGGACAGGTGCGGCTCGTAACTTCCTGGATGATATCGGCCGGTCCGGACGCGCGCGTCCGGCGCTAACGCTGACGCTTACGTTAGCGCTGGCGCCACTCGGATCCGCGCCGTAGGCGCCTATCCGTCCCGGCTGCTCCCCCCCTCCCCGCACCCCTCTCCGTGTTCCCCGCTCCGCCGTTCGCTCTTCACCCCGCGCCGCATAAGCACCCGTACCTCTTTGGCCCGGCGTATAACCCGCGCACGAACGCGTTCCTCGGACTCTTCTCTCTTTCTCTCTCTCGCTCTCGCTCGCCCCGACCGTCTTCGCGCGAAGCCGCCGGCGAAAACGATGCTACTTTTATTCATGCGCGTCGTGGTTGCCGGAAAGATGTCCAAGATAGACGGGGAGGAGAGAAAAGAGAAGATACCGACGCCGAGGTGCATGCATACGAAATTATGCCGTGGCGAATCTAATCTCCCGGCGGTTGCCTCGATCGGCGATTTTCGTGCCGACGTTGCACCCGGTGCGTCTCGAGACGGAGAAAAAAAAAATGTCTCGACGAGAAAAATAAAAAGGATAACGTAATCTCGAGAGAAGTCACGTACGAGCGTAATCTGACGTGTTCTACATATCTGTTTGTGTACTCTGTCGCGACGAGAAGCGAGCAAACACCGATACAAATCTGATTTTCGGGGCCGATTACGGCCCCCTTCCTCCCCTTCCCGTCTCCCCCGCGCGAGCGGAAAACTTATAATTAGAAAATCTTAGTGCTTCGAGCGTCTCGAGATAATACGTCGTACGCACCGATCGCTCGCGAGATGCGTGCGCGCTTAAGTTTCCCGCATGCCAAATTTAAATGCGACGATCATCGTAACGTAAATAATGGAGAGAAAATTGATCCTTCCGAGGCGGCGATATTTACAAATCGCGCATTGCTATATTTACACCACTAAATGCCACTCATGCTTTTCCAATTGACGGAAACTATGCAGGTAAAGCGATTACATCGCTCTGCCTCCGAGACGCATTCCAATCGCGTCTGACGCAATAGGTGCGCGATACGAAACGGATTTTAGATTCAACATTGTTGAGGCAATGCTAATTTATTCGGCGGCTATTACGTAAGGAGAAAGAGAGAGATGTTCCCGGCATAATTATCACTATTTAAATATACGATAAATATTTATTTCTCCAGCGCGAGCTGTAAATCTTTACGTCTTTAGGTAAAAAGCTCTACGGCAATTAACGCCTGTTTATTTCTTTTTTATATACGCATTTTTAATTTTATAATATTAAAATGTACAGATTTCGTTTCTCTGTAAGATGTATAATGATGTATAATGATGATTGTTCATCGACGAAATTTTCGCTCCCGGAAATTTCCCTCCAATTTACATTTTCGCAACATCGCAGAGGTCACATTGTTTCTTACCTGTTGCAGACTTTTCGCTATTGGTCGAGATACTGCGCACGTGCTACGCCGGCGTATAAAGCGTTGCCGATTACGAAATCTTGACGGAAGATTTCGCGTAAATACACCGCTGAATTTATTACGCGCGTATTCCTTACTCCATCAATTAAACGAGGCACGTATATCTGAAACACATGTAGAAATGTTTTCCACATTGAATCGGAACTCACACGAAGGTATATCACGAGTCGCATAGAAAAAAAACTCGGGATAATTTCTATAACATGTAGTACATAATTTAAGAGAAGCAAATTATTTTTTTACAACTGGTGTTATTGAAACAACTAATTTATTCTATACATATTAAACTGTTATTTATCGATGGAAAAATCAGAATCGTCATAATTGTCGCGATTAATATTAAAGTAAAAAACTTAATATCTTTCACAAATATTCTAAAAAACGAACAAGTGGAACGCACATGGTTTCAAGAAATTTCTAAGAAATTCCAAGTCGCAAAAATTCTACAAAATCATCAAACAACGAGACCTTGTTTTCCAATGAACGCGCGTGGAAAAAAGTCGCGGTATCTTTCTTCGTATTATACAACAGAGACTGAAGGAAGAAGACGTTTCGCGTATTTGTGGAATCGCACGATGCTCGATTCGACTCGTACGGTCGTCGAGCGTCGACTGGCCGCGACGCCGAGCGAACTCCGCGCAATATGTAGCGCGTACACCAGTACGGACGAGCCGCTGTCGGGGCTTCTCGCCACCCTTGTGTCGTCGTCGTCGTCGTCGTCGTCGTTGTGTGGCTCGCCTAAGGGTGGCCGGCGCGAATCCGCGGCGACAGGACGAGCGGAGCGGCGGCGCGCCAGTAACGTGGCGACGCGGTTCCTGACGCCACTCGGCGGACACGTACGCGCACCCTCATCGCCGGGTACACACGTACACACGTGCGAACGTCAACGAGACGACGGCGACGACGCCGTCGCCGTCGCCTTCGTACGTGTGCGCGCGACGCCCGCCACCGACAGCGAACTGGTGGCGAAGGGGGTGCCAGCGGGAAGGGGGTGTTGCTGGCGCGCATGCATGGCCAACGAGGACGTTGAGACTGCCGGTACACACCAGGGTGCTTGACCGAGTCAAGCCAAATCGCCGATCGACGACGCCACTTCGGTGTACTATATGTTTCCGACGATTCTTCTCTCGCTCTCGTGGAGGATAAACAATGTCATTTGCCGCGTCCCATCGCGCGCCGAGGAATCGAAAAAGCAGCAGCGGATTATCGAAACTTGCAATCAAATATATTCCAATCACAGAGTTTGTCCAATTATATATAAACTGCACGCTAAAAAGTATTTCCTGAAAAATTATATAATGGTTATATAAATTCCTGATAAATTATATAATAGTTATATAAATTTCTGATAAATTATATAATAGTTATATAAATTTTTCATATTAATTAACCTTTTAAAATTAAAATAAAAACAGTTTTACCGATCAAATATTTTTATTCCACGCGTGGCGCCGCTTTTTTTCTTTCTTTATCCCAACGTCTACAAGTTATGCGCAATTCGATTCGTATGACATTAGGATGATTCCCGATTTGGTATGCATACTTTCGAAGTCGGGGTACTTTACGACACGCGAATTAAACAGGCGCCTGTGGCATTTCCTGCGCTTTAATGGCGGAAAGCGGGTAAACACCTTTCTCGTTTTCGTCACATTGCTTACTCGCGAAACCGAGCTCTCCATTTCCGTCAAAAATATATGCACTTAAACTTCTCCTTCTCCGCGCAAATCGTAAGAAAAAAAAACGAGACGTACTAAAAACAATCATTAATATTTCTCACTTCATGTAATTTTCGTAAGAAATGAAGAACGAGGATGCAAATTAAGCTTGCAAAAAAAATTCGGTATATCTTACTCTTTCAAAAGTTTTCTACGAGATTAATTTTATCCATTTTTAACAAGAATATCCGAAATATTAAATATTAAAATATTGTATTTTGTATAATTCATTTGCGCTCTCTCGCAGATTAAAGACCACGATTGCACTTTTATTCGAGTCTGTGAGCTAGGAAATTTCCAATAGTACGATCGTTTGAAAATCGCGTCGGCGGCGCTCCGGCACCGCCGCTAACGACGGCTATCTCTTCGGTCGGGACTTGTGGG
Organism: Camponotus vicinus; assembly: GCF_025532165.1. Lineage (NCBI taxonomy): Eukaryota > Metazoa > Arthropoda > Insecta > Hymenoptera > Formicidae > Camponotus > Camponotus vicinus. Next base: position 10,726,141 of record NW_028141980.1, read on the forward strand.
GAGGGAGGAGGGGGGCGCGTTCGAGACAACAAGTTAGAAAAACGGAATGACGCCGTAGTGTCAGGACATCAATTCTTTCGTAATGACACGGGCGCAGCCAGTCGGTCGGACGTCTCCGGGAGTCGGGGGCGGTATGGGCGACGGTGATGATCCGAGTCCATCCGGCTCCGTTCTCTACGTCCCGTTGTTTATCAAACTCCCCTTCGCATAACAAGCATCAAAACACTTGGCGCCCCACGCTGGAGCCGTCGTAGTCGTCCCCCCCTTCGTCCCCTCTTGGGTGGCAGCCGCTTCTACTACTTTCCGCGGATGTTGTCGGGGGTAGGCGCTCTGGCATGGGTTAAAACGGCGGGTACACCCTCGGCGGGAAGGGATATCTCTCCCCCTATCCACACTAGGCGCCGTCTATACCGACTCCGAAAAAAAATGAGTTATCGTCCTGGATCTAGGAGCGCGGTGATTGCGATCACCGGGATTTCCCGTGTTCCCCGTAGTTGTAAACTATGTACAAATCCACGGGAAATTATATATGTTTAGCGTTGGGAAGGGAAAGAGTGAAATTAAACGGTACTATGAGTTTAACGCTTGTGCGATCGCGAAGAAAAAATATCTAAACGAATACGACCTCAATATTCGTATTGCGCTATAAATAATATGAATATTTTATACTCGTAGGAAAAAATTATTTTCCATATGACTTAGTCTCAAAATTAGAGATATTTTATCATATCAACAAAAAAAGTCAAAAGTTATCAAATTGTATTTTATCCATCCCTAGATATATCGTCTCGTTTTATTACAATATTTTTAAAAAATTAATTATTATTTTTAAAATTATTAATAAATACAAGTACAGAGGGAAGGCAACCCCTATTAATTTGCAATCGATTGTCCTCGGAGAAATAATATCATCGCGCACCCGACTACTTTTTCTTCAATTATCTTCGTATAGAACGTAATGGCGCCATTGACGCGTGTAGGAATCGGGAGTTTCGGATGACAATACCGAAGAAAGGGACGAGTGTCGGTGCATCGTGAAAGATGGAGAAAGAGAGGATATGGACGGAGACACGTCTGCCCCCCGCCTTCCCCTGGCTTGGCGTCCGTTGGACGAGCAACACGTCCCACCCTATCGTGCGTCGTAGCGGTGCCAGAAGAAGTATTCTTGCATTGGTCGTCGTCGCCGTCGTCGTCGACATCACCGTCGTCGTCTTCGTCGTCGTCGGTGGTGGCGACGGCGACGGCGGCGGCGGCGACGACGACGCTCCACGCTTGGCGTCGAGGTTAGCGCCGGCCGGTCGCTGGAATCGGCGCCTGGCTGTCTCTTTCTCTCTGTCCCTCTCTCGGTTTCGTCTGTCTGCAGCCAGGAGAGAGGAGCAGAGACACCGTCGTCATCATCTTCGTCGTCGTTGTCGTCGTCGTCGTCGTTGTCGTTCGACGGCGACGACGTGACTCTGCCAGGCAGACCCCAACCCTTCGCTCGCGTTCCGGTTGCCTGCCCGTACTCGCCGTCGATCTATTTCACGGGATGCGTTTAGGGTAATGAAACGCTGACGTCGAAAAATAGTCGCTTTGACGTTTAACGTCGCTTATCCCGCGCGTTACACGCGGCCCGCGATACCACCGAGCGTTGAAATTACCGCCTCGCCATCCCTTGCGTCACAAGCTCTGTACAAGCCGTCCATTTATTCGCATCATCGCGATACAAAATTAAGATAAATTCTTTAAATCTAAACGCATCAGCGATTTCTATTCGATCCCGTTCGACGATTAAAAATTCATCAATAGTAAGCAGTAATAATCATTTATTCGCATTTCTTTATGTTCTTGCGAAATGGAGATCTATTTCATCAAATTTATCATATGGATTGAAGCAATACATCGCAATTGAAACTGAAAACTTTTGAAGAACGATTGCTCTGCGATGAATTTTAATACAAATTTTAACATAATACAAGATACAATAAGAAAACTAATATGTATTTTTCTTTCTTCGCTCAATTATATAATATTTCAATCAAAAATGGAGAAAAAGAGAGAACGAGTAACTTTAAAAGATTAATTTTTTACATATATTTGTTCTCCATGGACGGAATTGATCGCGGCCCGCGGCAAAATTCTGGGGCCCCATCGTCATAACAAACAAGGCATCAATTCGGCAACTGACTGCGGCTCACGCCGCATTCCGTTGACGTAATTAGATCACGATCTTGCGGCGCGTAATAGAAATCGAACACGCGGATTGTTTCGTAGCTGAGGGCCAGCCGAATAATAGGACTTTGCCGAGCCGACGTGATTCGAGGGTCGGCGAAAGATTCGTCCCGATTGCCGTCGGTCGATCGTCTCCCATCATCATCAGGAGAAATCGACCCTCTGAAACTATCGGGGCTGTGTTTTACGAAGGCAGCTTGGTCTCGGCGCCGCTGCTGGCGACGCGTTCCTTCTCTCAGATTCCTCTTTTTTTCTCTCTTTCTTCCTCGCCGTCTTCCCCGGTGCCAGCCCGTGTGGAGTCCCTTAACCCAAACCATTATCCGTATACCGCACGATTATAGGGCAACGGGACCGACAAACAAGCGTGGGTTAATCCATAGGCGCCCGTAAGAGGGGACGCCTCTGGGAGGACGTTTTTAACTTCTATGGATCACGTTTATCTCTCAATAAAAATAAAGCGTCAGCTGGAAAGATATTATCCTCTTTATGTAATTGGAAATTTTTCAAGAAACTAAAGAGACTCGGAAACTATCTTCTAAATTGAAAACATATGCGTGTGTGATTATAATCGTCAATCTTCAAACTATAGAATCTTAGACTTTTCGTGTATCATAAGAATCATATTCTTATATATAACATATTTCAGATTAAATTATACAATAGTAATACATATTCGAAAGATCCTCATGATTTTATCGAAAGGACTCGTCGCCGAAAAATCGCATTTATTTTGCATTATTATCTCTTATATTACATTCTTTGTAAAGTACTTTGTATACACTTATCGTATACTCGGCACGACAAGGTTTCTGCGGTTGAAATTTTCCACGCTATCGGATGAAGATTTCTCGAACGGGGAGGCGCATCCGTAATGCCTCCTCCTGAAAATATTACCTTTGGCGCCCATGCAGAATACCCCCGGCGTAGCTGATCTCCGCCCTGCGTGCGCCAGCACATACGGTCCTCAACTACGCAAACAAACTCGTGCACCGGCTAACAATCTGCCTCTCCAGCCGTCCGTCACGTTTCCGTTCTCGTCCTTTGCGTCGAGTTACCGCCAACATTCCCGCGTTCGGATCGTCAAGCTCCATCTTTCAAACATATACATTTGAGCTTAAGTTTATATTATCTTAACTACATTCTATTTAATAAAGGAGAGACGCAAAAAGTAACTAATAATTTACAATAAAAATAATGCGTTTAATTGTTCAAGTTGCCTCTCTCTCTCTCTCTCTCTTCTTGCTTCATAGTTTTCTTATCTTGTAAATATCTTGGTAATTAAATTTCAGTTTTGGATGATGCTTGTTAAATCAAAGTACTCTTGACATTGTACTCTTGACTTTGAAGCTTATTTCTTGATCTTCTAAAATTACAAAATTATTACCATCTTGATCAAATTTTGCCGGACCAGACAAACTCGAACTTTCGAACGATACGCTGCTTAGACGCCATATTTATTTCTGAACTGCACGCTAGGTTATCGACTAAATTTCCTCGGATACGTGACGCACGATTGCAACTACAGATGGAGCAGACATGATGTGCTTCAAAGCTATACTGCCGATAAAATAGCTCGCGCTATTCCTCTCTTTTACCCGGTTATCATCCACCAGTTATGCCCAAAGCCAGATACGTCAAAACCAACACATGTATCTGGTTTGTTCCAGTGTCGTTCGCCTTCGTGCCACGTTAACGATCTATCTCCAGGCGAGGGATCGCGTTGCGTAATGCAAGAACGATAACATCATTCCTAGCAAGGGTCACGCGTTGAATCTCGCGGAATGTAACATCAAAGTTCATCCGAGGATGCACACAGGCCACGTGTTCGCTCGCGCTTAATCTCTCGAGCAGTAAAGTGACGCGTGGACACGTCAAGAGTATCGAGTCGAGCGAGGTGTCAGCTGTCAGTCGCGTCTTTCTGTCATCGGTTCTACCGTACGAGCTCTCACGTTAATTCTACGTCGATTCACGTCGGAAGCATGGAAGACTCGTCGATGGCAACGTACTTGGGTCTAGACCTGAGCACCCAGCAGGTATGTTTTGCGATGTATCTGTGTATTTCGAAAATATACAATACGTAAAGATATAAATATATGCGGAATTGAAAGGCGTGAAAGTTGGGACTGTGAACGACATTAATGCACAATTCAAACAACATAAATTCACGAGCAGAAAATATGTAATCTGTTAAGTCTCTTTTCAGATACCTTGGAAAATTTGAGTTTTAATTATATTAAAATGCACGTAATTGTTTACATTGTTTACGAGAGATTATAAGCGAATTGTAACAATGTGCGACAATGCACTCGTGCATTGAGAGGTGACCACGTGGATATATATATATATATATATATATATATATATATATATATATATATATATGTATATATATATGTATATGTATATAAAACAGTACAATATTTTATATCTTATTCTAACAATCGAAAACCTTATGAGATAACATCTGTGTTGCTGATATTTGCACATGCTTACTTTGAAAAGTTTTATTACTAAGAGTTTATTACGAGATAAAACGATGTGTGGAATATTTTGTTGCAAGATAATTTTTACTCACAACAATGGATGTAGACGAAATAATGAGACGATGTAAGATAATATGTAATGTAAGATCTTTTTCTACATCTACAGCAGTTAAAGTTATATTAGTTTCCTGAGGAAAGAAAATCTTTCATGGAAAGTAATCGTGAAAGAATTTTTCATTAAGTTCGTGATATCCGATTTCACGGAATATTATTTATTATATGCAGATCTCATTTTCCAGAATATCATATCGAATGTTACTGGGAAATAATAATAAGATGCGATTTCGATATTGATTACCTATATGAGAAATTGTGAACCGTTTTTGGAGAATATTTATATCTTTTATTACAGCATCCATATATATTTTATTTGTGATTTTTTTTCCTTTGATTACTATACAATTCAATTATCAATTGCTTATTATTTTGTCTTCCATCTTTCTATTCACTTTGAGACTACTCACTTTAAGTGATAACCTTACAAAGTATGTTTATGAATTTCATTATCTTCAAATAGTGATGACCCAAAAGTTCTTTCTACGCGCATCTATTACGCATTTCATGAAGTGTGTCAATACAATGATAGTTTCATAAACACGAGCGAGTGTCGAAACGTCACAAGAGCCGCTCTGACATTGCCGGGTCATTATTATCTAATGAGAGATAACATACGAATTATTAGCTGATATGCGCGAAGGAAACATTTGCAAAATGCAGCGAGATATAGAAATATTGAGCCTATATCGGAGCACTTTTGATGCGTGTACATTGGAGTAAAAATTTCACGTTGCACTAGGGGCGATAATATACATATAACATGTTTCTGTTATATATTATTATATTATAATCGTACATTATTATCGTCCTAAACGTGTAAAGAATTTTCAGATTTTCTTAATTATTTTGCGTTCATATTAAATGGATCATTATTAAATAAATTAATTAAATTAAACTAATTATTAGATAAAAATTTATAGATCAAAGAATAAATAAAAATAATTGCACGTGTGAAACATAATTATGTAAATTTTGGAAAAAAGGATATTTTCGAAAATATTTTAAATGTTGAATTTGCGTTTGATTCAATTTCAGCTGAAAGCGGTAGTAGTCGATGATAATCTAGCCGTCCTTCACGAGACTAGCGTACAGTTCGATAATGATCTACCGGAATTTAGGTACGCTTAAAGAGAATTGAATAAAATTGTAATTCTCTACATTTTATCTTGTAATACATGAGTACTTGAATATTGTAGGACTTACGGAGGAGTTATACAGAAGAAAGAGGAACCGCATGTCGTGGTAGTGCCTTCTTTAATGTGGGTTAAAGCCTTAGATATGATACTTGACAAATTACGTGTTTGCGGTGTCGATTTTAGTAAAGTGGTAGCCATCTCCGGAAGTGCGCAGGTAATGCGGCTATATATATTATTTCCCAATTATATCGATTATTTTAAAAATATACCATATAAATGCATCTTTATATAATATACTTCTTTCCACATTTCTATGGTTCTTAGCAACACGGCACGATTTATTGGGGCAAAGGTAGCCAAAGTCGGTTGCAGCGTTTAAATCCCACAAAATTCTTATACGAACAATTTGCTACATCCTTTTCCGTGACTCATTCGCCTGTATGGATGGATTCCAGTACGTCGAAAGAATGTAGTGTTTTGGAGGAGATCGTAGGTGGTCCTTACGTAAGCATCCTTGTTTATTTATCTGTAGAATATATAATGATAGATTAAGACAAATATACACGAATCTTTAATCCAATATATGTTAAAGTTTATAATGAACGCATACGTTTATGGTTTAACGTTAGCTTTCACGAGAATTTATTTCTGTGATGTAAAATATCGTAAACGACTAACTGATATAATCATGCAAGAATGGATTGGCTAAATATTTGAAGTAGTTATCTTAGACTTAGTATACACACGAGTTCTTTAGATCAACAATATTTATTCACGCAGCGTGTAATTTCAGAAATTAGCGGAAATAACGGGTTCGCGAGCGTACGAGAGATTCTCGGGACCGCAGATAGCGAAAATAGCACGCACGAAGCCGGAAGCCTACTGTAACACTGAGGTATTACCTACTAAAAACTCGTGGCTTCCTTCGAAAAAATGAGAACGGCAATTGACCGAGGTATTCGTTACGTATGGTTATACTGATTGAACTGTATTACAATAGTGTGTTTCGCTTCTGAATGTATCAATGATAATTTTACAAAGTGTGTCAACTATAAAAAGTATTTGTAACAATTAGTGATCGGGAATTTGCTATTAATTGATTTCTTGTTCGCGTTCTTGGTCAGTGTGTTGTACATTTTTATTTACTTATTTTTTTAATACTTATCTTTATTTCACGGTTTTAGTAAAAATTTATAATCTAAAAATTTTTGTGACATAATCGTGTGTTGTCGTGTGATTTAACGTTTCCAATTATATCTCGATGATCAAAACTATGCATCATGCGTTTTGTGCTGCTTTTAAAACGTATCAAATTGAATGTTATTTTATGTGCGTGCTGTTCTTTTTTAGAGAATCTCGTTGGTGAGCAGTTTTCTCGCCTCTTTGTTCCTGGGCGATTACGCACCTATCGAGTGGTCGGATGGCTCGGGTATGAATCTGCTAAATATTCATACGAAAGATTGGGATGATCTATTATTGGAGGTAAAATGACGTCATATATACGCTTGTACATATGTTTCATATTTGCCGTCACTATATATCATATATTTGATAGACTTGCGCATCGGGACTAAGAGAAAAATTGGGTAAACCTGTTTCATCATGCAGTGATATCGGTCCTATATCGCCTTATTTCGTGGAAAGATTTGATTTTAAAGAAAAATGTAGAATAATTGCATTTACCGGAGATAATCCAGGATCCTTGGTAGGTATGTAATATTATCCATATATATGTTTAGAAATATGTTTCATTATAATACAACGTGAGCTGTAGGACGTTATTATACTCATGACAAAAATGATACATAGGTATGAGGTTAAAAGAGGATGATATCGCTTGCAGTTTGGGTACGAGCGATGTTTTATTCTTGTGGCTAAACGAACCAAAGACTATAATGGATGGACATATATTGTGCAATCCGATAGATAATCAGGCTTATATGGGAATGCTTGTGTATTTTTCGTCTTTATACTAATAATGTACAAGCGATAATTATTTTATATAAATAATGATAATTGTTTTGTACAGTTTTAAGAACGCTTCTTTGACGCGCGAAAGGATACGAAACGAGGCTGCTCAAGATAGCTGGCAAATATTTAATGAATTATTAGAAAGCACGCCTCGAGGAAATTTCGGCAACTTTGCATTATATTTCGATAAACAAGAGATCCTGCCTTTTGTCATCGGTGATTATAGATATAATAAAGCCAATGATGAGATCTCTCGATATAGTTCGAAAGAAGTAGAAGTGAGAGCATTGATTGAAGGTCAATTTGTCGCAAAAAGAGCATACGCTGAAGATTTAGGACTTGTCATCGGCAAGTATTTTTTGACAAATGATTTTTTTCACATTCTTATTTTGCAAATATTTCTGATATACTTTCTTTTGTGTATAGGACCTAATACACGAATTATCGCAACGGGAGGTGCATCTGTGAATAAAGCTATATTGCAAGTACTTTCCGATGTGTTTAATTCGCCAGTATATATCTCGGTAAATATAGTGTGTGATAATTATTACCATTAATATTAAAATTTAATACATGAAAATGTTTAATTTTTATAACTTTTTTTTTATTCAATAGGAAGCAGCTAATTCGGCTATGATGGGTGCGGCGTATCAAGCTAAATATGGTTTATTTCACAATAATTGCAGTTTTGATGAAATTACACGTTGTTTGCCAGAACCGACACCTGTATGTCAACCTTATGATGATGCCGAATCCGTAAGTAAAATCAATTTTTAAGAATTTTTTTTTTATTATCACAATTGATAATGTATTATATTTTATGCTTTTAGATTTATAAACCTATGACGATACGTTATCGTAAGATTGTAGATCAAATATTAAAGAAGAAAAACGAACAAAAAAGCAAATGTAAATAACAAAATTGTATATAACAAAATATTTTCTAAAGAAAAATATATCTTTTATACCTTTATATCGCAAAGAGGTTGCATTGGGTTTTCTACGTATTTTTAAATTATTTAGGATATTCAAATTTATATAATGTATATTAAAAATTATGTAAGAGGAAATTATTTCATATATATAAGAATCTCTCATATAATATTTTGTGCGAATGTATAAAATATTCTTATAACCTATTCAATTCTTCTCGTCAACATATTCATTAAATTTTTATTTGATTTATAATATATACCGCAAATTTTTAATTGTTTAATTTTAAAAATAAAATGAGTATATTCTAAAAAAATAAGTATAAAGTAACTATAAATGCATTTATTTTTCTAAATTATGTTAGCAATTTACTATTTGGTTTAAACTTAGCAATTTTAAAAGTTAATAATACCTGTGTTAGCTAAGTAAGTTTTATTCTAATTATTGTACAAACACAACACAAGACTAAAATTATATTACAATTTAAGTTTCATTATTCCATAAAAAATGGAGCTTAAAAATTATAATAAAATCATATTTAAAATATACTATTTATTGCATTTATAAGTTATATAATTCTGTTGCACATGTGGTTATAAATGGATCTTAAATAATTGAAATATATATTTTAATCAAGTAATAATTTTTGTATTTTAAAATGATTATAGTAGTAATTAAAACCAAATTAAATTTTAATTATATATTATTATATTTTTAATTAATAGATTTTATTCATTTACTTACGTTTTTATTTATTTACTTCTTTCTACCACCTCTCTCCTTTGGTAGCAGATTGATAACACTACCCGAAGTTAAATTATAATAAGCGAGAGTGTTATTATCTTTGAAAAACATTCCCTGGAAACAAAGATTCACATTTATATAACCTAATACTCATTAGCAATGAAAGAGATGCATATATGTGAAAAATTTATCAACTATGATTACCTCATTCTGCAGTTTTTGTTTTCCAGGCGGCATGCCAGTTTGTTCATGGATAAGCGCTTTCATGGTTGCTACAGTATCGCTTAGTTGTAAAGTAATATTCAATGTTTGACCATTCAATTTCCATTCAGCTTTCTCTGTCATCATAGGCACAGCGATGTTAACTTGTATAGGTCCCTGAGAAAAGAATTTTTTTTTTGGAATTCAGTCAAACTCTGCTAAATGTATGTACATATATTTTTTTACCTTGTTTCTAGCGAGGAATTGTTGCTCTGGAATTAATGAATCTTCAGTTCTCAGTTTCTTAGCTTGTGGTTCTTCATCCGGTGGTTTACTAGCAGATTTTAATCCAATCTTGGAAGAAAAAAGATATAAATATAAATTAAATTTTAAAATACAGGAAAAGTAATGAATTGTATGAATATATTTTATAAGAAGTTACTTACAGTAGATGTCATTGGTGGCTGCATCGGTGGTGGCGCCGGCATAAATGGTGACATTGCTGGAGCTGCGATAGATTATTTTATTTCGATTAGTTTTATTTATATGAAACAATACGATAATAAAATATTTTTCGAAATACATAGGAATAAATAAAAAAAGTTTCGTACGCATTAGAGGTGGTGGTCGGGGTGCCATAGGTGGCATAGGTGCCATCATCATCATTGGCGGCTGTGGCATCATCGGCTGTGGTATGCCCATAGTTGGCATACTCATAGTTGGTGGTGGAGGAGGTTGGGCGGGCACTGGTATGGGCTTTGGTGCAAGAGGTTTCGGAGGTGCTTTCAACGTAGCTTGTGGTTTTGAAGCAGCAGCAGCCATATGAGAAAGCTCGGTCGCGCGATTCACAGGTTTTGGACCAATCTTTTCCTTCTCCTCATCAGGTAGAAGACCTTTGACTTTATGTATTTGATGAATCTGTTCTTCCAGCGTGATATTGGCGCGCGCGGCTCTTGTTGCTGCCTCTACACTCGACGTGTGACCATCCCATGTGACTTTATCATCCTTCTTCTTATCCTCTTCACCGATCTTCTTACCGATCGCTGTTTCTTCATCACCAACACCGAAAATATCGGTACGTCTCTCGGCGAGTTGCTTGAGACTTGCCTCGATAGCTGTGCCTGGCGCAAATACAGTCTCTTGTGCAAGTTTGTCCAAATGCTTGTCTCGTTGTTCAACCCAGCGAGGATCCAACAATCCGATACGCATATGTTCTTGCACTTTGTTAGCAGGAATGTGTTCGCGTGTAAGCGGCGAAATCATCAAATACTCATCAGAAGCAACAGGGCGAGCAGCTTTAACAGCTATAAAATTAATAATATATTGATAGTATGAAATGCTGATGTATTAGAACTAATTAATGATAGAATATATTTACCATGTTGTTTTGGATCATATCCTTTCTTAACCATCACATTTCCTGGTGTAGGTGGTAATGGAGGAGGCTGCATGCTCGTTTCGCGTGGTTTGGATTCTTTAGATTTGTGAGTATCACCTGGTGGAGATACGTCGTCTTCATCGCTGGAATCTTCCTCCATATCTTGCACCTTGAAATATTAACAAAGAACGTTACAACACGTGAATTTATGCACATAATGAATAAAAAAATATATTTACCTGATTATTATCTTTCGCACGATCGCCTTTTTCACCATCTGTGCGCGCTTGTGTTTCTTCTTCTGCATCACTATCGATTTGCATTTCCACATCCTCCCCATCTTCTATACGTTCCTATAAATTTTCGATATTCGATTTATATTTAACATATTTTGTAAATTAATAAAATAAATAAAGATTCTAATCACACCAAAGTTATGATCATACCTGCATTAGAACACGCGCTCCAACTTCGTCTGGAGTCGTTGGCGCTGGGAAATTGCCGACTTCAAATTGCTGATAGTCTACAGTTTCAACCACGACAAAATCATGCCAATCAATTTGCGCATACGCGACTCTCTCTCTTTCTAATTCTTCTTCCTCTTTACGTCTCTGCGCCTCCTGATATTTTAAATACTCGGCGCGGTATTTCACCTGTTCCAAGATCTTATCCATATTGAATGCCTCATCTTTGAGGCGCGGCAACAAATCCTTGGGTGGAATCAATACCTGTAAAAATATAATGATTTGTTATTCACTGTTTACAAGCAAATTTATGTCTATACTTTAAAACAAGAAATAATTATCCGTCTTTACCTTGGTATATTGCTCCAAAAGTTTAGTAAAGTATTGAAATAAAGAATGCTGAGGGCGCAAGAAATCAAATTGGAAATTCCTTTGTTCACGATTCATTAGATTGGTCAAGAACTGCCTTCCGTTACGTGCAACAAACTGGGCAGTTAGTTTCACAATGTCTCTGAAAAAGAAATGTAATTTTATTTCCTGAAATAAAAAAAATATTAATTATACATAACGACTATTACATACAGATCCAAAGCCGATATGGAAGGAGGATCTGCAATGAATTCAAATTCAACTGGCGGATCCTTGGGCACAAACGGTTGTTCAACTTGCTTCAAAATTTCTTGCTGTTTCTGATGTGCAGTAAGATTAACAGTTTTCCCGGGTGCTGATCCTATTGTAGGCTCCTGTCCTTTTCCTTCCTTAAACTCCTTTACTTTATGCTGATAATAAGCATGGTAGGGATCGCCAAAGTTTAAGAAATTGAATTTGGGATTGCCCAATTCATTCTGTCTGATTCTGGATTCGAATTCTGGCCCATTCCTGGCTACGAAGCTGGCGGTTTTGTCAACAATATCTGAATTTCTGTATAGGAAGAACAAATATATAACCATCATACGTCAAGCAGCAAGGTTAAATTAGAACCGAGACGATACTTTAAATGTCAAATTGTATATGAAATACATTTCTCGTGCCGATTTTTCCCCAATTCTGTAACGAACATTTGTTAAACGTTTTTTTGGATGATTCGATGATATTTCTGACAAAGGATACTCCTAACCTCGGGAGGCGGATAAATGATGCCTACGATCGGTTGCGAAGAAGGAACATTGTTCTCCTCACTCTCGGTGGCCGGTGGTTGTGGCACCGCAACTTCTTGCGCAGGCATTTTGTTTGTTACAGATGTATTTGCGAAAACTAGCGCGTGTTCTACACCATTCTCACAAATGGTCGCCATTATTGACAATTACAAGATGATTGGCAACAGTACCACTGGTACCAATAGCGAGAAGACTACTGAAAGATGTCATAGCGCATTTTTAGGTGATCTCTGAAAGCGATACTCCCTCTGTGAGCATTAAAAACGTGGACATGAACTACAAAGCCAACGTCCACGAATGTTCTCAGAGGGTAACATACACTTCTCTCTGACAATATATAAATAATATAAATAATATAAATAATATAAATAATATAAGTAATATAAATAAAAATAAAAATAATTTAATTAATAATAGAGTATAACAATATAAATCTTAATTTTGTAAACTCCACATATCACAGTTACAAGATCATTAACGTCTTGCCACATTTGAAAAAGAGAGATAAAACGTTGTGTCAGTGTGAGACTTCGTCAAAAACTGAATATGTTAAATCAAAAAATAATAAACTACACGACCTTTATTATTTTGTCGTAGATGTTGTTTAAGCTATCCGTGTCCTTCTGTAGGTTGATTGAATTATTGAATTTTTTAATATAAAACATTTCAGCAATTTCAATCAACCTACAGAAGGACACGGATAGCTTAAACAACATCTACGACAATAAAATAATAAAGGTCGTGTAGTTTATATAGCAAGACGCTTATCTATATAAATATAAATAAATTCTTAATTTTAATTTTTTAAATAAAATTTTGTGGTTCTCTTTCTTTCTCTCTCTACACACACACACACACACACACACACACACACACACATACACACGCACCATACAACGAGACCGTAATATGTAAACAATAACGCGTTACTGTTCCGAAATATTCTATGCATTATATAATTTACACGCGGAATATTAAATTATAGAAAAATTTTAATATATTTATAGATTCTTTAATTGATTATTTATAAAACAATTAATTCATTTGTTTTGAAAGTAATATAATAAATATAATAAATAAAATAATAATAAAATAATAATAAAAATAATTTTTATAAATTATTTACCTATGTGTATGTGTGTGCCACTGTAAATATAAGAATAGTCTATATTCTATATAAATATCGGCGTATGTAACCGCCGGCATAGCTCTCAGGTTCATGAGAGTACTGAAACTTCCTCATCCGGCAAATGCCTTTGTGAAGAAGGTGAAGATACATTGAGGAGGAAAAATTTTTTTTAATTTTATTTTTATTTTCTTTTAATGCAAAGTTTCCAAACAGAGAATATAATATATATATATATATATATATATATATATATATATATAATATATATTACATAATTATAATATTTACTACGTAAATTATAATTAATTTGCAATTACATAAAGAACACGTTACAAAATATTAAATTATGTAACATAAAAATAATTTTATTACAAATATATATATATTACAAAATATATTATAAAATTTAATGCAGAATATATATTATACAATGTACATTACAAATATATATTACAAAATATAATACAAATTTAATATAAATTATTATAATTTGAATTAATATAATTTGAAACTTAATACAAAATAAAATTTATTACACAGAATTACACGAAAGTGTCTCTTTAAAGTATACGTATAATATAAAATTTATTAAAAATGTTTACATAGACTAGACAAGACTGATTTGTAGTAATTAATTACGCGATATTTATTATTAATAATCGACATACAATAATAGTACTTAATTAGTTTTATATAAATAACGTATATAAACGTAAATAATCATGATCAAAAGAGTCATTAATAAAATTATTGATCGTTTCTTCGATTGTAGAAGAAAGTATTTGCATTATTGATGCATTTGTGCATACCAAAAGAATATCAAAAGAAATATTTAAAACGCGTAAAGATAAAACAAGCTTCGTAAATCAAAGATTAAATTACAAAATAAATCGTGATTTAAAATTCGCGAGAAAACGCGACAAATAAATAAATCGACAATAATCGAATATTCGATTGCGAGATACGCATAATTTTTATAATATGATAATCGGACCCATCAATAGACACGCGTGCGACATAATTATTACAAATGATGATACACAAAGATATTTTGATAAACATTTGTGGTCCGTATTATTTATGAATATAAAATTCTGTCCGATTTATTTGCGACTAATATTCGACTTTATACGAATTTCGCGATCGTGAATAAAATACATATCCCATCTTGCGCATGATTAGCCAAATAAAATAAAATAAGCTTTATAAGTTTTAAAATATTATTTAAAAATCTCGTTTTCGCCACGTTTAATAGAGAATAACGGATCAAACGATTTTATCAAAGTCCCTCTCATAGTCGATGTAACAGCAGAACTTAATAAGATTTAAATAATGTAAAAACAATCGCAATTAAAACAGTCATTAATAAAGTTACCGATCGTCTGATAAATTATAGAAGAAAATATTTGCACTACTAGCGCGTTTCGGGCGAACTATTAAAATCAATATTCAGACGTCGAAAGATAGACAAAGCTTCGATGCATAAGTCAACGATTAAATTATAAGATAATAATAAATTATAAGAAAAATCGCGATTTAAAATTCGCGAGAAGACGCGAATAAATAAATCGATAATATTCGGAATATTCGATTGCGACATGTATTAATTTTTATAATATAATAATCGAAGCACCCTCAATAGACACGCGCGCGATATAATTATTATCGCACAAAAGAGCGAAGATATTTCGATAGAAAACTTGAGATCTGTAATGTTTGCAAGTATAGTATCCGAATCATTTGCGAATTTTTATAAGATAAATCGCGATTTAAAATTCGCGATAAAACGCAACGAATAAATAAATCAATAATATTCAAAATATTCAATTGCAGATACGCGAGTGACATACCGATAATATCCATTAAAAAGAGGAGCGATCTTAAAAATGGAGAACGATTAGCATCTTGTTTCTCATCAGATTTCGCAAGATCAATCTGCGAAGAAAAGTTAAGTGATCCATTGAACGTCGGGAACTTCACTGTAGGAGGGAACGAATCCCGGATCTTCCGGACTATTCCCAATAGCAATGATTTCAGTAATAAATCAACGACAATTCCTTCGTCATTATCTTCGATTCACGAAATTGATATTCACGTCAGAAAACATGTTCTTTCATTATTAAGAAATATATTTCTTTATTGAAAATTAAATGGATATAGCAATTTTTTTATAGAAATGTGATTACGAACGATTATATTTATAAATAATAAAATCCATGCATCATTGAAGTTTGTGGTGAATGTGCGAATACAAATAGTTTTGGGGTACCGTTTGCGCGCGCGAGACGAATCGAACCCGATAACAGCAAGATTTAAAAAATTTCAATTCGAATAGTGTGCAAAATAAAATAAATCAAATAATTTTAAATATATAATTAATTCTAGATTCTTATTCTTATAATGTTTAAATTAATAATTTTTGTCTTTTAATCAATATCTTGCTGATATAGGGGTACCCATTCGATTCGTCTCTAAATTTTTATGTATTCGCACATTTTATGTAACATTCATGTATAATTTCGCGTATATATAATATATAATATTAATAAAAATTATAAAAATATTTTGGATACGTTAATTTGTGCATGTATTTTATTATACATATATATAAAATGGTATATATCTAAAAACTAATATTCTAAAATGGCGATGGATGTCCAATACCTGCAAATAGTTTCTTAAAAGAAACTAAAAACTAATATTAATATCCCAAGTACCTAGAAATAATTAATAATTAATAATCAAATATACTCGTTCGTAATCATTTTTATCAAACAGTTAATAAAAACTATTACAATATGAAATTACTTGAAAAATAGATATTTATACACAACGCTATATCCATATTTAATCTACTATTAAATCTTTCTGGCATTAGACAATAATAATACCAATCCTAATAATGACAGAACATTTTTAACGGGAAGAAAAAAATAGATGCATTTTCTCTCACATCTAAATATATATTATTTAAATTAATTCGACTTTAAAGAAGCGTATGGCGTTCGTCGTTGAATGACTACCGAAATCATTGCTGTCGGAAATTGCCAGGAAAACCTGGGATTAGTTCCAATCTTACAATAAAAAATTCCCAATTTTCAACGGGGCACCGAACTAGACGTCGCGAATGGATCTTACAAAAACTGATAAGAAATAATTCTCCATGATGAAAATCGTTTCGACTCCTCGGCGGTACGAGCCACGCAACTTTCATTATCGTTTACCTAACGAAAAGAACAACGATAAGATTCTTTTATTACAACGACAATCTCGTCTAAGAGCGCGAAAAGAACGAGGGAAAAATACGGTATTTTCGCAACCGTAATTTATTAATTTATTTATAAATATTTTCCGATACGAAATTCGTAAACACAAATATAATTGAAAATACAAATTATTAAATTCATAATAATTAACTCGCGATTTTATAATATCGAAGGTGATCGTTAAATTCTGTGAAGCTAATATTTAATCGTTGACTTATAACATCAAATCTTCATTTATTCGATATTTCTTTATATTTAATTAGCAATATTTAGGAATATTATCTAACGAGAGGGATAAAATTCTTTTATTAAAACAATAATTTTGTATAAGAACGTGAAAACAACGCGAAAAGAACGCGGAAAAAGCATGATATTTTCGTAATCATAATTTATTCATTTATTTTACGAATACGAGTATTCAGTTCCGCGCGATATGGAACTCATAAATAGATAAATCTAACGAAAAGTATATCATTAAATTCATAATAATTGACGACTCACGATTCTATAACGAAGACGTTCGTCATATTTTATAAAGCTTATATTTAATCATTAATTTAGCATCGAATTTTTACATTTTATATAAAAATTTTCCGAATTTATTAATGATTCTTTGATATGAATATATAAATAGTTACTCTTTTATGAATATTTCAAAAATATGTACTATAGAAAGAAATATGTTAATTTAACAAATTACTACATATTATATAATCATTATACGTATACTTTCGACCATTTTTCCTGTAATTTACATAAGAATGCATTGATATAATTGACAATCCTAAATACAATTTCATATAATATAATTATAGTTATAATTGTATTTTATACACAATTATGTCAATAATTAAAAATATCAATATTAAATTATAATTAATATACAATTATAACTATTTACAATTTACAAAACACAATTTACTACTTATAAATTACAATTTACAAAATAGAATTTATGATGTTATCAATATCAAATAAATGGATTCGTTTTATTCAAATGTTTAATAACATAAATGATTTGATATTGATAGCATTAACATTTGGACTTAATATTATATATCACATATATGTGTAAATTATATATTTAATTTTTAATTTTTAAAATAAAATATAACATGTTCTTGAACATTTACAATTATGCAATTTGTTTAATCTTCTTGAAAATAACTTTGATAATTTAATTTTCATTTTTAAAATATTTTTAAAAATAAATTCAATTTAATTTTTTAAAAATGATTTTAATTTATTACAAAGAATTACACGAAAGTATTTAAAATATACGTATACTATAAAATTTATTAAAAAGTTCTACAAACAAGACTGATTAGCGATGATGAATTACACGATATTTATTATTATTAATCGACATAATAGAATTTTATTCAAAACGCGAAAAGATAGATCAAGCTTCGATGTAAGTCAAAATACATTAAAATACAAGATCAATAACGATTTAAAATTCGCGAGAAAACGGATAAATACGATAACGAATAAATAAATTGATAATATTAGGAATATTCGATTACGATATGCATAATTTTTGTAATATGATAATCGAAACCGTCAACAGACAGCGCGCGACATAATTATTATCAAACAAATGCGAAGATATTTCGAGACACTTGAGATCTATAATATTTGTGGATATAGAATTTATTGTCTGATATATTTGCGAATTTTTAGAAGATATATCGCGATTTACAATTTCCGAGGAGACGCGACAAATAAATAAATCGACAATATTCGGAATATTTGATTGCGGTATGTATAATTTTTATAACATAATCGGAGCCCTAATAGACACGCGCGATATAATTACTATCACACACAAGTGCGAAGACATTTCAACAGACATTTAAGGTCTGTAATATTTCCGAATTTATTTGCGATTAATATAAATGTCTATTTTATATAAATGTCGCAATTGAAAAAATACATGTTGAAAATAAATATTGCATTTCGCGCATGATTAGTTAAATGAAATAAAATGAATCTTAAGACTTTACAATTTTAAATGTAATTAACATATAATTAAAAAATCGCGTTGTTTGCCACGTTTAATAGAGAATAACGGAACGAATGATTTTATCAAAGTCCCTCTCTAATAATTTAACTATCTAACTATATCTCTAACTGTCGATGTATTAGTAGAGTTTAATAAGATTTAAATAATGATTTAAACAATCGCGATTAATCGTTAATAAAATTATCGTCTTTTTAAATAGTAGAAAAAAATATTTGCACTATTAGCGCAGACTATAGTCTAAAGGCAATATTCAAACACGTGGAAAAATAGACAAAGCTTCGACGTACAAGTCAACGATTAAATTAAGATAATATTAAGTTATAAGATAAATCGCGATTTAAAATTCCCGAGAAAACGCAACGACTAAATAAATCGATAATACTCGGAATATCCGATTGTGATATGTATATCTTTTATAATATAATAATCAAAGCGCCCTCAATAGACATTATTATCGCGCGCGATATAATTATTATCACATAAATGCGAAGATATTTCGACAGACAATTTGATGTCTGTAATGTTTACGAATATAGTATTCACTGTCCGAGTCATTTGCGAATCTTTATAAGATAAATCACGATTTGAATTCACGAGAAAACACGACGAATAAATAAGTCGATAATATGCGGAATATTTGATCACGATACATATAATTTTTATATTTGATCGCGCGATGTATATACTTAATATGTATACCTATACATTAGACGGCACTCCCGGTTTCGGTACGAGCGAAAATCCCATTTCACTTACGAGAATCAACTTCGAGTCACCGGTCGGGATTGCAACGATACAACGAGCAAGGACTAAGCCCAAACCGGAAAGAAGACGAAACGATTGACGGAAATAGAGGAAAATGAAGTTCACCAGCTCTTTTTCGCGCATAATTATCCTATCTCGTATCGAACCTGGACCCGCTAAGCACGATTTCAGGTGCTTCGCCCGGAACACGAAGTTTCCCGCTATTGCAGGACATGGCTACACCAGGCTGGTAGACGGCAAAAGAAGAGGATACCTACATTTTTTAAATGCTAACATTCAGCAATTTAGAAAATGGGGAGGCAATCCCTTTTACCGAGCGAAAATCGTGCCTAGGGGAATCCACTCGACTCCT
The DNA here is from genome assembly GCF_025532165.1 of Camponotus vicinus. Taxonomy (NCBI): domain Eukaryota; kingdom Metazoa; phylum Arthropoda; class Insecta; order Hymenoptera; family Formicidae; genus Camponotus; species Camponotus vicinus. The sequence goes on from NW_028141980.1 coordinate 10,746,474, forward strand.
CGACAGGGTTAACACACGCAGTGCGTGTGGCTGTAGACGAGCAAAGAGAAGGGACCCATTGACGACCATTCCGAGCAATCGATCGAGTTCTAATCAATTCAGGCCGAATCACTTGACGAAGCACGAAGCGCGAGTACGTTGTATAACAACGTGTGCAAACTCGAAACATCCCAGTTAGTTGGCATCGGAAGTAGAGACTCGTGACAATAATGAGATTGGGATTTATACGAAAATGTCCAACGCGATGACGCGAGAAAGCTAAACGCGAAAACGCGGTAACGAGACGCCGCCATCCGCGACACGTTGACGGCACCGACGACGGAAAGTCGACGACGCAATGTGCGTTCAACGCATTAAATGCGCGTGCCACATAAGAGCCATTGTGGGATCTTACAATAAAAATCCCCAATTTTTAACAGGGCACCGAACTAGACGTCGCAAATGGATCTGACAAGAACCGATGAGAAATAATTCTCCATGATGAAAATCGTTTCGACTCCTCGGCGGTACGAGCCACGCAACTTTCATTAACGTTTATTTAACGAAAGGAACAACGATAATCTCGTCTAAGAACGCGAAAAGAACGCGGGAAAAACACGGTGTTTTCGCAACCGTAATTTATTAATTTATTTGAATATTTTCCGATACGAAATTCGTAAATATAAATATAACTGAAGAAACATATCATTAGATTCATAATAATTAACTCGCGATTCTTTAATAGCAAAGGTGATCGTGATAAATTTTGTAAAGCTAATATTTAATCGTTGACTTATCACATTGAATCTTCACACTCTTATTCGATATTTTTTTATATTTAATTAGCAATATTTAGCAATATTATCTAACGAGAGGGACAGCGATAAAATTCTTTTGTTAAAACAATAATTTTGTGTAAGAACGCGAAAACAACGTGAAAAGAACGCAGAAAAAGCACGGTATTTTCGCAATCATAATTTATTCATTTATTTTATGAATACGAGTATTCAGTTCCGCGCGATATGGAATTTATAAATAAATAAATCTAACGGAAAGCATATCATTAAATTTATAATAATTGACTCGCGATTCTATAACAAAGGCGTTCGTCAAATTTTGTGAAGCTTATATTCGATCATTAATTTAGCATCGAATTTTTACATTAATATTATATAATCGTTATACGTATACTTTCGGTAAATTTTCGTGTAATTTACATAAGAATGTATTCACGTAATTTACAATCGTAAATACAATTTCATGTAATATAATTATAGTTATAATTGTATTTTATACAAAACTATGTCAATAATTAAAAATATCAATATTAGATTATAATTAATATACAATTATAACTATTTACAATTTACAAAATACAATTTATGATGTTATCAATATCAAATATATGTACTCGATTTATTCAAATGTTTAATAACATAAATAATTTGATATTAATAGCATTAATATTTGGACTTAATATTATAGCTATATATTAATTTACACATATATATGATATATTTTTAATTTTTTAAATATATCTTGAACATTTATAATTATACAATTTGTTTAATCTTCTTGAAAATAATTTTGATAATTTAAATTTCATTTTTAAACTTTTTTAAAACTAAATTCAATTTAATTTTTTAAAAATAATTTTAATTTATTACAAAGAATTACACGAAAGTATCCAAAATATATGAATAATATAAAATTTATTAAAAATTTCTACATAGTCCAAACAAGACTAATTAGCAATGATGAATTACGCGATATTTATTATTAATAATTGACATACAATAATAGAATTTAAGAATAGAAGTTTTATATAAATAACGTTTAAACGTAAATAATCGTGATCAAAAGAGTCATTAATAAAATTATTGATTGTTTTTTTGATTGTAGAGAAAAGTATTTGCATTACTAGCGCATTTTATGTAGGTTATCAGTATTCAAAACGCGAAAAGATAGAGCAAGCGTCGATTATAAATCAATGATTTAAATACAAGATAAATGACGATTTAAAATTCGAGAGAAAAAATAACGAATAAATAAATCGATAATATTAGGAATATTCGATTACGATACGTATAATTTTTGTATAATATGAAAATTGAAACCGTCGATAGACAGCGCGCGACGTAATTATTATCAAACAAATACGAAGATATTTCGAGATATTTGAGATCTATAATATTTGCGAATATAGAATTTATTGTCTGATTTATTTGCGAATTTTTAGAAGATAAATTACAATTAACAATTCGCGAGAAGACGCGACAAATAAATAAAACGACAATATTCGGAGTATTCGATTGCGATATGTATAATTTTTATAATGTAATCAGGGCCGCTATAAACACGCGCGATATAATTATTATCACACACAAGTGCAAAGATATTTCGACAGACATTTAAGGTCTGTAATATTTGCGATTTATTTGCGATTAATACGCTATTTTATATAAATGTCGCGATTGAAAAAATACATATTGAAAATACATACTGCATCTCGCGCATGATTAGTTAAATGAAATAAAATGAATCTTAAAACTTTACAATTTTAAATATAATTAACATATAATTAAAAAATCGCGTTGTTTGCTACGCTTAATAGAGAATAACGGAACGAATGATTTTATCAAAGTCCCTCTCTAATAATTTAACTATCTAACCATATCTCTAACTGTCGATGTATTAGTAGAGTTTAATAAGATTTATATAATGATTTAAACAGTTGCGATTAATCATCAATAAAATTATCGTCTATTTAAATAATAGAAAAAAATATTTGCACTACTAGCGCAGATTATAAAAGACAATATTCAAAAACGGAAAAGATAGACAAAGTTTCGATGTAAGTCAGCGATTAAGTTAGATAAATCGCGATTTAAAATTCGCGAGAAAACGCGACGAATAAATAAATTGGTAATACACGAAATATTCGATACGTATAATTTTTATAATATAATAATCGCGAAGTCCTCAATAGATACGCGCGCAATGTAATTATGCTGTCGCATATAAGTGCGAAGATATATTTCGACAGACATTCGAGGTCTGTAATATTTGCGAATATAAAATTCACTATCCGATTTATTTGCGATTAACACGCAATTTTATATGAACGCCGTCAAATAAGATACATATCCTATCTCGCGTATGATTAGTTAAATAAGATAAAATGTAAAATTTTTATAATATGATATGATAATCGAAATCATCAAGACGCGTGCGCGATATATTATTATCACTCAAATTATCACACAATTTGTAAATAATCGCGATTAAAACAGTCATTAATAAAATTATCGATCGTTCTAAACAGTAGAAAAAAATATTCGCACTACTAGCGCATTTTGCGCGGACTATTAAAAATAATATTCAAAGACGTGGAAGGATAAACAAAGGTTCGATGTATAAGTCAACGATTAAATTATAAGATAAATCACGATTTAAAATTCCCGAGAAAACGCGACTAATAAATAAATCGATAATATTCGGAATATCCGATTGCGCGATATCTATATTAATTTTTATAATATAATAATCGAAGCGCTCTCGATAGACATTATTATCGCGCGCGATATTACTATCATAAATGCGGAGATATTTCGACAGACAATTTGATGTCTATAATGTTTGCCAATATAGTTCTCACTATCCGAGTCATTTGCGAATCTTTATAAGATAAATCGCGATTTGAATTCACGAGAAAATGCGACGAATAAAATAAATCGATAATATTCGGAATATCCGATTGCGACATGTATTAATTTTTATAATATGATAATCGAAGCGCCCTCAATAGACACGAATAAATAAATTAAAAAATAATATTCAAAATATACGATTGCGCATAATTCTTATAATATAATTCGACGTCATTTGATACGCGGATGACATATCGGTAATATCCGATAAAAGAGGAGCGATCTTAAAAATGGAGAACGATTAACATCTTGTTTCTCATCAGATTTCGCAAGATCAATCTGCGAAGAAAAGTTAAGTGATCCATTGAACGTCGGGAACTTCACTGTAGGAGGGAACGAATCCCGGATCTTCCGGACTATTCCCAATAGCAATAATTTCAGTAATAAATCAACGACATTTCCCTCGTCTTATCTTCAATTCACGTAATTGATATGCACATCAGAAAACATGTTCTTTCATTATTAAGAAATATATTTCTTTATTGAAAATTAAATGGATATAACGATTTTTTTTATAGCAATGTGATTACGAACGATTATATTTATAAATAATAAAATCCATGCATCATTGGAGTTTGTGTTATATGTGCGAACACAATAATTTTGGGGTACCGTTTGCGCGCGCGAGACGAATCGAACCCGATAACAGCAAGATTTAAAAAATTTCAATTCGAATAGTGTGCAAAATAAAATAAATCAAATAATTTTAAATATATAATTAATTCTAGATTCTTATTCTTATAATGTTTAAATTAATAATTTTTGTCTTTTAATCAATATCTTGCTGATATAGGGGTACCCATTCGATTCGTCTCTAAATTTTTATGTATTCGCACATTTTATGTAACATTCATGTATAATTTCGCGTATATATAATATATAATATTAATAAAAATTATAAAAATATTTTGGATACGTTAATTTGTGCATGTATTTTATTATACATATATCTAAAATGGTATATATCTAAAAACTAATATTCTAAAATGGCGATGGATGTCCAATACCTGCAAATAGTTTCTTAAAAGAAACTAAAATCTAATATTAATATCCCAAGTACCTAGAAATAATTAATAATTAATAATCAAATATATTCGTTCGTAATCATTTTTATCAAACAGTTAATAAAAACTATTACAATATGAAATTACTTGAAAAATAGATATTTATACACAACGCTATATCCATATTTAATCTACTATTAAATCTTTCTGGCATTAGACAATAATAATACCAATCCTAATAATGACAGAACATTTTTAACGGGAAGAAAAAAATAGATGCATTTTCTCTCACATCTAAATATATATTATTTAAATTAATTCGACTTTAAAGAAGCGTATGGCGTTCGTCGTTGAATGACTACCGAAATCATTGCTGTCGGAAATTGCCAGGAAAACCTGGGATTAGTTCCAATCTTACAATAAAAATTCTCAATTTTCAACGGGGCACCGAACTAGACGTCGCGAATGGATCTCACAAGAACCGGTGAGAAATAATTCTCCATGATGAAAATCGTTTCGACTCCTCGGCAGTACGAGTCACGCAACTTTTATTAACGTTTATTTAACGGAAGGAACAACGATAACTCTTTTATTAAAACGACAATCTCGTCTAAGAATGCGAAAAGAACGCGGGAAAAACACGGTGATTTCGCAACCGTAATATATTAATTTATTTATGAATATTTTCCGATACGAAATTCGTAAGTACAAATATAACTGAAAAAACAAATTATTAAATTCATAATAATTAACTCGCGATTCTATAATATCGAAGGTGATCGTTAAATCTTGTGAAGCTAATATTTAATCGTTGACTTATCACATCGAATCTTCACACTCTTATTCGATAATTCTTGATATTTAATTAGCAATATTTAGGAATGTTATCTGACGAGCGATAAAAATCTTTTGTTAAAACGATAATTTTGTATAAGAACTTGTATTAAAAATTTTATATTTGATCGCGCGATGTATATACTTAATATGTATACCTATACATTAGACGTCACTCCCGGTTTCGGTACGAACGAAAATCCCATTTCAATTACGAGAATCAACTTCGAGTCACCGGTCGGGATTGCAACGATACAACGAGCAAGGACTAAGCCCAAACCGGAAAGAAGACGAAACGATTGACGGAAATAGAGGAAAATGAAGTTCACCAGCTCTTTTTCGCGCATAATTATCCTATCTCGTATCGAACCTGGACCCGCTAAGCACGATTTCAGGTGCTTCGCCCGGAACACGAAGTTTCCCGCAATGCAGGATATGGCTACACCAGGCTGGTAGACGGCAAAAGAAGAGGATACCCACATTTTTTAAATGCTAACATTCAGCAATTTAGAAAATGGGGAGGCAACCCCTTTTACCGAGCGAAAATCGTGCCTAGGGGAATCCACTCGACTCCTCGACAGGGTTAACACACGCAGTGCGTGTGGCTGTAGACGAGCAAAGAGAAGGAACCCATTGACGACCATTCCGAGCAATCGATCGAGTTCTAACTAATTCGAGCCGAATCACTTGACGAAGCACGAAGCACGAGTGTACGTTGTAGAGCAACGTGTGCAAACTCGAAATCCTAGTTAGTTGGCATCAGAAGTAGAGACTCGTGACAATAATGAAATTGGGATTTTTATACGAAAAGTCCAACGCGGAAGCGCGAAAACGCGACGACGCGAGAATACTACACCGCGAAAACGCGGTAACGAAGCGCTTGCCGTCCGCGACACGTTGACGGCACCGACGACGGAAAGTCGACGACGCGTGCCACATATGAGCCATTGTGCGACTCGTGGCAATGCTGTGCTGGGTACTTAGCTTCCCCTTCAGGCTCCTTGAGATTTATCCTAAATTAAAAAATTTAAAATAAACCTCAAGGCACCATCCAAGTACTGAGCCACCCCACCGCGTCAAGGTGTACCCATAGAGGGGTGGATTATATACATTTATAATATAACGTATAATTTGTGTGAAATTTATTTTATAATTGAAAAGTTATCTATATAGCACCTCTCTTTTTTCTCGATTAATAAAGAGAAAGATGCAGATATGTTTCTAAAAAACAAGCTTCAAATCCTGATTAATTCGCCTTTTAATTAAAAAATAAATTATAAAATATATATAAAATATATATAATAATTATAAAATATATATTATAAAATTATATAGTATACATATCACACAATTCAAATTTATTTAAAATATTGTATCGGAAATTAATTATTAGTCATTTGATCTATTATTATTCGTGATGCGAGATTATATTTGAATATAAGAAATGTACATGTGAGAATCATAATGAAAATAATTATTGCTTGAAAATATATTATAATGAGATATTAGTTAATAATTATCTATTTTCGTCGCTTTGATTTTTATTTTGAGAATGAATAAATTGTGCGAAATATTTAGTTCAGTAAATAACTTTGACCACTTTGACACATTTATAAATCTTTAACCGTGAAGTTAATTAATCTCAATTTAAATTGTATTGAGATTGAGATTGTTTAAAAGTTGAATGAGAAATAAAACATCGAATAAAACACACTTAATCTTTAAGTATCGTTAAAGAAATAATTATTCTTATAAAGATCAGAATAAAATAATTTATATAATTTTAATTCTTGTTACACACTTTTATTTTTAAGTCAATACGTCAAAAATTAAATACAAATATAATCAATTAATACTCTTATAGATCTATTCTTTATAAATCTCAAAATAATTCATTTTGTAAAACTAATTATTACATGCATTTTTTTATCTTTTAAGAGAGATTTATCTCTGATATTAATATTTTAAATATAAAACTAGCAAAAAAATATTTTTTTTATTATAAATTTTTGAAAAATATAATTTTAATAAGGAGAGCATGTTAATTTTTATGTAAATATGAAATATTTAAATAATTATATTATTTTAAAAATATTTTATAAAATATTAACATATTTCTATATAAAAGTATTAATTAATAATAAAACTATTATGGATACTTTATTATAGATACTTCAAATGTGTTAAAATAAAACCTGGAATATTTTATACATGCATTATATTTTGTGATTTTTAGAGCGAATTATATATATTATCGAGATAATAAGCAATAAAAAATAATAAGCAATATATCTATTTTGAAAATAATATATATAAATAATAAATAATTTTTATAAATTACTCACCGCATATCTCTCTGGCTGCTTCAGGCTCTATCACTGCTCTCTGGCTGGCCAATACTTTTCCAGATGTCCTTCTCCTTTCTTTTTCATCTTTTGCTGTTTCCTCGTAGCACTGATATTCACTCGCGAACAAACAATTAATTATATTTAACCATATATAGAAACGATTGCGAGACACTTTGCACAGCACTCCCGATCGCGGAATAATTACGAGAAACGCACTTTAATATATCGTATAAGGGATAGAAAAGTACGATTCGCTCTTTTTATATGAGCTCAAATTAAATACTAACTCGTTACAAATGTTGTTTTCATTATATATGTATATATATGCATATACATGTATATTAATCCGAATTATAGGTTCGAAAGTTTAATATAGTAATTGAAAGTCATGATACAATAGTCGTTCAATTAATAATTAATTTAACAACGTAATTTTAAGACGTACACATTTTTCGCACTACCATCCTTATTGCTCGAGTGTCGCCGCATGAATGATACCAAGACCGTGTAACATAAACACTAGCGCGTTACTGTTTACGTTGTCAAGGCCGAACACCGTGTTATTATTCGTTCCTCGAAATATATTCTACGTATTTTAATACAACGAACAATATTTTGATATTGATCGCGATCGTGTCTAGAAAAGGAATTTTTGACGGAGCGTCTCGCACCATTATTTACTCCTTGAGTGTCGTCGCGCGAATGATAATAGAGCCGAAAAAATTAATCTGACATACGTCACCAAGACCGAAAACCGCTATTGTTTACGCTCCCAAGGTCGATGTTATTGTCTGTTCATTATCGAAATATGTTACGTACTTTAATACATATATACATGAATATATTAAAGTATATAGAAGTATTTTAGATTATGTTAGATTTTTTAATTATATGATTATTAAAAGATTAATGGAATCTTTCATTATAATGTTAATTGTTTCCACGATTCAATTGTTTTATTTGGAATTTAACTCTGCGCCCTGTAATATAGTAATATTTAGTTATATATAAAAACGATCGCGAGATACTTTGCACGGCACTTCCGATCGCGGAAGTAATTATGAGAAACGCACTGAGAGAAATACGATTCGCTCTTTTTATGAGATCAAATTAAATACTAATTCGTTACAAATGTTGTTTTCATTATTGATATATATATATATATATATATATATATATATATATATATATGCATATACATGTATATTAATACGAATTATAGATTCGAAAGTTTAATATAGTAATTGAAAGTCATGATACAATAGTCGTTTAATTAATAATTGATTTAACAACGTAATTTTACGACGTACATATTTCGCACTACCATCCTTATTGCTCGAGTGTCGCCGCATGAATGATACTAAGACCGTGTGACATAAACACTAGCACGTTACCGTTTACGTTGTCAAGGCCGAACACCGTGTTATTATTCGTTCCTCGAAATATATTCTACATATTTTAATACAACAAACAATGTTTTGATATTGGTCGCGATCGTGTCTAGAAAAGGAATTTTTAACGGAGCGTCTCGCACCATTATTTACTCCTTGAGTGTCGTCGCACGAATAATAATAGAGTCGAAAAAATTAATCTGACATACGTCGCCAAGGCCGAAAACCGTGTTATTATTATTTTTTTTATCGAAACATTTTTCAAGACTATGGCAAATAAACATTAGCCCGCTATTGTTTACGCCCCCAAGGTCGATGTTATTGTCTGTTCATTATCGAAATATGTTACGTACTTTAATACATATATACGTGAATATATTATAGTATATAGAAGTATTTTAGATTATATTAGATTTTTTAATTATATGATTATTAAAAGATTAATGAAGCCTTTCATTAATGTTAATTGTTTCCACGATTCAATTGTTTTATTTGGAGTTTAACTCTGCACCCTGTAATATAGTAATATTTAGTTATATATAGAAACGATCGCGAGATACTTTGCACGGCACTTCCGATCGCAAAATAATCATACGAGATACATATTTTATTATATTGTGAGAGAGGAACACAAAGAATATTACAATTCGTTCGACATTTAAACGAAGCAAAATCATACACCACTCGATTTTTACACTATTAATGATATTTCTATTTATTGATGTATAATATATTTGCACAATAACGTGAATCATCAGATTGAAATATTAAAGTAATTAATTGTTAATTACAATAGTCGTAGCGAATTATATTTCAATACTAATCGCGATAGCGTTTAGGAAAAGAATTCAATAATACAAAGCGTTTTGTATCACTACTTTACCGTTGGAATGTGCCGTGTGAATGATACAAAGTCTATGTATTTGTAATTTTTGCCCCTTTCGTTTCAATTTTTATTTGGAATAATGAAGGATCGCGTTTCGATGAATTTATCATCATATAGTTTCATGTTATTTATTAAGAGTTAATTAATTATTAATTGTAATAGTCGTAGGGAATTACGTGTATATTTCGATACTAATCGTGATCGCACTTTTAGGAAAAGAATTCAATAATACGAAGTGTTTCATATCACTACTTTACTACTGGAATGTCGCCATGCGAATGATACAAGGTCTTCGCCTATGTAAACAATAGCGCGCTACGTCATCAAGGCCGAAGGTGTTATTGACCTCGCTGCCGAAATATTTTACGCGTACTGTGACGTATATATACAAGAATTAAATTTATATACAAATATATTTTTAATTTCACGCACACGTGCACTCAGATTAATTATTTATTAAACGATTAATATACCTCACAAGGCTTTCCGTTATATTAATTATTCGATTTTGCCATTCGATCGTTTTACTGCGCATTCTCAGTCGAATTATATATATTTAGATCATCAAATAATTATATGATAAAGCATCGGACGAAATATTCTTAATTATAAATATTAATAGAAGAATAATAATTATTGTTCGTGAGGATTGCAACAAAATAATTTATAATTTTGATTCCCGTCACACACATCGATTCTTAATTATATTCGATTCTTTTTAATTGCTTAATTAAATGAACGCATCACGCGAAATACGTGTTTCGAAATTATATTCCAATCGTATAATCGAATATTTCAAATAATAGAAAGAGCAATGGTCAAATTAACGATTTATTAATAATAAAATTGTAACTCACGAATATATTCCATTTATTCCATACGTTAACATCGCGGCAACAATGAATAAATTTTTAAAATAAATAATCAGTATATCGAAACAGTTTTACCGATTTAATTACTGATATAAAAACTGATCAATTGACCAGTTGGTGAAACTATTTCAATATACTGGTTATTTACTTAAAAGAATTGTTATATGACGAATTGTTATATTATGTTTATGCGCGTCACGCGTTCGAACTAAATTTTGACTTCTCGCGGGAAGACTCGAGTCGTTCGTTGAGAATCGATCCTACAAAACGCGATTGTTCTTTATAATTTTAGCAATTAGTGATTATTAATTTGTACGATTTTTATTTACACAGCGAGCGGCGCGTTTTGATTTTGATTTCAATTAATGTCGAGTGAGTCATAACTTTTTGAGATTTATTGCATTATTATCACGTAGCAAAATGACAAAAGGCATGGTGTAACGTCGCGAGTGTTGTACAAAGCGTAAATTTCTGTATGATCGTATGCTGATTAGTGCGTAATTACATTTTTCGTAAATGAATATTAAATGAGTGCCATAAAGGAGTAGAAAAAAATAAATGAGAGAAATGAAGAAAATAACCCATTGACCGCATCGTGCGATAGCAAATAATCGTGAGTAATTTATAACCTATTTTATTTTATTATATTTATTATTTGTGAAATTAATTATTTGCTTTTATCTTTAATAATAATTTATTTGACCAATGTGAAATATTAAAATATTCTATATGTATTATACAGGGTGACCCATTTTAACTTAGGCAGCCAAATAACTCGAAAAATAAGCAAGATAGAGAAAAATGTTTTAGACAAAAGTTGTATGGTTTCGAGGGGGCCATAAGATGGTATCATTGGTTTGACCTTGAAGAGTCATTTGAAGGTCACGTGAAGGTCACTTCAATTTTTTTAAATGGAACATCCTATATATTTTTGTACATTCTTGTAGCTTATCTCGAGAGCTTTCCAAAACACTATAATTAAGTACATTTTCGTTAAGTACTTTTTGAGTTATGAGGCTTGAAATAATTTTTTAATTTTACATAAACCGTAAAATATCTTGTAAAATATTCATTTTTCGATTACCTTACCTTAATAGTTTTATGTACAAAATAATGAGAGGAATCAATTGGTGTAAAGAAAACACATAGTTGTTTCGAAGAAAAAATATGTAATTTGCAATTAACAATTCCATATTTTTTCTTAAAAACAACTATGTGTTTTCTTTACACCAATTGATTCCTCTCATTATTTTGTACATAAAAGTATTAAGGTAAGATAATCGAAAAATGAATATTTTACAAGATATTTTACGGTTTATGTAAAATTAAGAAATTATTTCAAGCATCATAACTCAAAAAGTACTTAACGGAAAGGTACTTAATTATAGTGTTTTGGAAAGCTCTCGAAATAAGCTACAAGAATGTACAAAAATATATAGGGTATTCCATTTAAAAAAATTGAAGTGACCTTCACGTGACCTTCAAATGACTCTTCAAGGTCAAACCAATGATACCATCTTATGGCCCCCTCGAAACCATACAACTTTTGTCTAAAACATTTTTCTCTATCTTGCTTATTTTTCGAGTTATTTGGCTGCCTAAGTTAAAATGGGTCACCCTGTATATTATGAATATATTCTATATGTATATATAAACTTTAAATTATATAAAATATTAAATGATATTAATATACATAAATATAAATAAATATACATGTATGTATATTTTAATATTATTTAAAATTAATAATGATTAAAATAAAAAATGGATTTTCGTTTATAGTATTCCACAAAAGTACATATATTTAAAAAAAAATCTAATTGCATTCAACAATTTTCCTAAATCTTAATTATTTGCTTTATTACCACATTGTGTATGACTTGAGTTTATTGTTATTTAATTACATTTATTGAATACTATAATTCTGCTCTTCCGCATCGTACCGATAAGAATTAATTTATTTTTATTTCATAAAAAATTTAAGTATCTTATCGTATTTTTATTGTTTATATATACATGTAATTATTTCTGCACAAATCCATTTAGTATCTCGGAGTAAATTAAAAATTTTTTCTCCTCTTTAATAATAAATCTCCATTCTACGTGGACTGTGATTCGCGAATCTACCAATTTATCTGCTGCATTGATATTGGTTATATCAAATATAATACGAAAAATTCGTTTAGCTCTCATGCCCAACAATTTCATATGTATACGATAAAAAAATATAATTATTGATTATCACGAAATATTTCTAAATATCTAATTATAATTATATTTTATATGCTTCTCTTTGTCTTTAATCACTAATTTTAAAAAGAGTAAAGTTTTATCATATATATATTTAAAATAAACCATATTTTTCGCGTAGATTTCTCATTCAAGAAAATTATTGCGTGATTAAACAAAGTTATATGTCTATCTTTTACGTGAGGTAAACAAATTGGGTTCCACAAATATACTAATTTATCTATTTCCCAATCACTCGTTTAACGGTCGAAAAAAACAAATAAGAATTTCGAACATTTACGTTTGCTTGTGAAAAGAGAAAATAATTATCATATATTTTGTCTCATATATAAATTTTTTATATAAATAATTTTATATATAGTTATGATATATAATATATAAACTTTCTCCACCATCTTTGAGAGAGTCTATCGCGCTTTTCTAAATTTTTTTTTTAAATCAATGGAAGATTAATATTCAAATCTATGAATTTAATTCGACTTTTGATGTTTCGGTTGGTCTTTATTTATCCAGTTTGGATAATTACCAATTATACATTTATTATCGATAAAATAAAAAAATGATAAGCAATATATCTATTTTAAAAATAATATATATGAATAATAAATAATTTTTATAAATTACTCACCGCATATCTCTCTGGCTGCTTCAGGCTCTGTCACTGCTCTCTGGCTGGCCAATACTTTTCCAGATGTCCTTCTCCTTTCTTTTTCATCTTTTGCTGTTTCCTCGTAGCACCGATATTCACTCGCGAACAAACAATTAATTATATTTAACCATATATAGAAACGATTGCGAGACACTTTACACAGCACTCCCGATCGCGGAATAATTACGAGAAACGCACTTTATCTTATATATCGTATAAGGGATAGAAAAGTACGATTCGCTCTTTTTATATGAGCTCAAATTAAATACTAACTCGTTACAAATGTTGTTTTCATTATATATATATATATATGCATATACATGTATATTAATCCGAATTATAGGTTCGAAAGTTTAATATAGTAATTGAAAGTCATGATACAATAGTCGTTCAATTAATAATTAATTTAACAACGTAATTTTACGACGTACACATTTTTCGCACTACCATCCTTATTGCTCGAGTGTCGCCGCATGAATGATACCAAGACCGTGTAACATAAACACTAGCGCGTTACTGTTTACGTTGTCAAGGCCGAACACCGTGTTATTATTCGTTCCTCGAAATATATTCTACGTATTTTAATACAACGAACAATGTTTTGATATTGATCGCGATCGTGTCTAGAAAAGGAATTTTTGACGGAGCGTCTCGCACCATTATTTACTCCTTGAGTGTCGTCGCGCGAATGATAATAGAGCCGAAAAAATTAATCTGACATACGTCACCAAGACCGAAAACCGCTATTGTTTACGCCCCCAAGGTCGATGTTATTGTCTGTTCATTATCGAAATATGTTACGTACTTTAATACATATATACGTGAATATATTAAAGTATATAGAAGTATTTTAGATTATATTAGATTTTTTAATTATATGATTATTAAAAGATTAATGGAATCTTTCATTATAATGTTATTTGTTTCCACGATTCAATTGTTTTATTTGGAATTTAACTCTGCACCCTGTAATATAGTAATATTTAGTTATATATAGAAACGATCGCGAGATACTTTGCACGGCACTTCCGATCGCGGAATAATTACGAGAAATGCATTGAGAGAAGTACGATTCGCTCTTTTTATATGAGATCAAATTAAATACTAACTCGTTACAAACGTTGTTTTCATTATTGATATATATATATATATATATATATATATATATATATATATATATGCATATACATGTATGTTAATACGAATTATAGATTCGAAAGTTTAATATAGTAATTGAAAGTCATGATACAATAGTCGTTTAATTAATAATTAATTGAACAACGTAATTTTACGACCTATTTCGCGCGCACTACCATCTTTATCGCTCGAGTGTCGCCGCATGAATGATACTAAGACCGTGTGACATAAACACTAGCGCGTTATTGTTTACGTTGTCAAGGCCGAACACCGTGTTATTGTTCGTTCCTGGAAATATATTTTACGTATTTTAATACAACAAACAATGTTTTGATATTGATCGCGATCGTGTCTAGAAAAGGAATTTTTAACGGAGCGTCTGGCGCCATTATTTACTCTTTGAGTGTCGTCGCGCGAATAATAATAGAGTCGAAAAAATTAATCTGACATCATACTCCGCCAAGACTGAAAACTGTGTTATTATTATTTTTTTTATCAAAACATTTTTCAAGACTATGGCAAATGAACATTAGCCCGCTATTGTTTACGCCATCAAGGTCGATGTTATTGTCTGTTCGTTATCGAAATATATTTTACGTACTTTAATACATACGTGATTATATTAAAGTATATAGAAGTATTTTAGATTATATTAGATTTTTTAATTATATGATTATTTATTAAAAGATTAATGGAGCCTTTCATTAATGTTAATTGTTTCCACGATTCAATTTTTATTTGGAATATAACTCTGCGCCCCAAAATATTAGGTAAATATAATTCGTTCGTGTTTTATCTATCGTTCTATTTTTCTATTATTTAAATATAATTTGAATTCAGAACGCACAGCAGAACAATCGAATTGTAGATCGAAGTAATTAACATAATGAAAGACTCTATGACACATCAATCCTTTAATAAATATCATTTAATTAATCTATATAATCTAACATATTCCTATAGACTTTAATATTCCACGTATATGTTAACGTACGTAAAATATTTCGGCAATGAATGGATAATAAAACGTTCGGCCTTGTCAGTATATGACTTGTATTTATGAATAACGCTGTGTATATGTCTTGATATCATTCGCTCGGCGATATTCGAAGAGTAAGATAGTGATGCGAAATATTTTGTATATTGTATATCAAATTTTCTTTAAATATTTCGATATGACGAACAATAACAGCGTCAGCCTTGACGGTGTAAACAATAGCCCGCTAATGTTTACATGCTACGGCCTTGGTTTCATTCGCACAGTGACACTCGAGCAATGAAATAGTGGTGCGAAATATTTCGTACATTATCAAATTAATAATTAAAATATGGAATGCTTTTCGATAATTAAAATATCGAAACGTTCAAATAATTAGCATAACAAAAAATTCTCCGTTTAATAGAGAATTTAATTTCGAATCATGTTTGCGTTCCTCTGACTTTATTATTATTATACTTAGTTTTTATACTTGTTTTGATCTGAAATGTTCGAATCGTTCTCTTTTGATAATAGCTGAGCGTGTTGTGAGCCGATTGGGCCACGTATAGAGATTACAAAGGTGGAGCAGCATTAGCGAGCCAAAAAGAGTCAGTCGTGGTCGAGATCTTCGAGGAACCGTACCTATTGTATAATTAAACATTTTGTAATAAAAGTTTCTGTCTTTAATATCGACCCGCGTACTTCCTACAATTTTAAAGTAAATAAATTTTAAAATAAACATAAATTAATTATTAATTAAACGCGATTGCTATATCACAATTTCATTCATTACTTTAATCTTTTGGTCTTATGATTCGTATATTATATAGCTATATATAATATACGTATATCAGTAGTAATAATACATTGTTGTAGCAAGTAGCGTATGATTTTGGTCTCGTGTAAAAGTCATGTTCACCCACACAATCATTCTCTCTTATAATAAAGTGCGTATTTCGTATCTTTACGAACAATAATTATTATTTTAAACATTATTATTTTCTAAATATAATTTGATTATGAGAGAATACGCAGTAAAACAATCGAATTATAGATGCAAATAATTAACATAACGAAAGGCTCCGTGATGAATTGTTTAATAAATAATCAATTAATCTTAATCAAGAAATTAAAATACTTCTATAATTTAATATTCCGCGCGCGTGTATATTTTATATTACATGAAATATTTCGGCGACGAATTATCAATAATACAGTGTTCGATTTTGTCAGTATAAACAATATTGCGCTATTGTTAATATGTTTCGCGGCTTTATTATCATTCACACGGTGACAATTGAGCAATAAAGTAATAGTGTGAAACGCTTCGCATATTGTCGAATTTTTTTTCTAAACACGATTACGATTAATATCGAATAATTTGATATAATTATTAATAATTAAAAATTAATTAACTTTTGATAAACGATATGAAATAGTATCGCAACGATAAATCTTTATCGAATCGTAATGCTTTATTACCGCGATTAAAAATTGTAACAGGGGATACATAAAAGGAGATAAGAGAATTAATTTTGTTATGATCTTTCGATTATTGATGCTTATTATAATAATTTCCCTAACGATTCTTATTAGAATTAAATAAATTTCGACCAATTAAATTTTAAATTTTCTTATTCGGCAATCACTCATAGAATATTTCAACATGAATTATAATAACAATCTAGTATAAGTCGATCTTGGCGATATAAACAATACCGCGGTAATGTTTTTGACTTACGGACATTCACACAGTATATAACCTTGAGCAGCAAAGTAGTGAGACGTTTCATATATTATCAAATTCTTCCTTTACATAGTCAACCTTGGCGATATAAACAGTACCGCGGTAATGTTTCTGACACGATCATTCGCTCAGTGGCTCTTGAACAGTGAAGTAGTGATGTGAGACGTTTCATATATTATCAAATTCTTTCTCTAAACACGATTGCAAGTGCAACGAGGAACTTTTCGTGAATGAGTGTAAGTGCAACGAGGAATTCAAATGAGTGCAACAAGGATTGGAGTGCCACGAGGAAAAAGTGAAGAAAACAAGGAGGTCTTGAAAATGGATGGATCAATAAGATATGATGTAAGTCATTAATATTTTAATTATTTATCACATTCATTATTTATTATATTGTTACGTCCCCGCATCCCATCCCCCTGGAAGTATTCGGCACCTGTTGAATTTTTTCGGCGGGAAGTACATCGACGGAAGAAGATCATTTCCGCGCGCGTTGTCAAGATATTGTTATAAACAATGACTGTCAGAGAGTCTGAGCCCAGCTGTCAAGCTATGCGGACGCGCGTCTATCTGTGATCCGTTTTACGATTATTCTGAATTCTTATATGTTACTCGTGGTTTATTAAAGTTCTTATACCTTAAACCGCGTTATTATTTACTGCGCGAACGTCAGCGTGTGCCGATCGATTGTGTCGTGCGCGTTCGATATATATCGTTCCGCGAACTCAATAATATATAAATTATTTATCAATAGTATATATTGGTGTATAATAACGATGGTCAGCTGAGTCGAAGAATAGCTATCAAGCTATCCGGACGCGTTTTACATTACGGATCGTTATCGCGAGATTTCCCCTGTTATTATTTATTGTTTGTGTATTCTGTATTTCTAATTAAAGTTCTTAATTTCCGTTAAGAGTGTCTTATTTTACGCGGTCCGTGAGTATCCCATTGTGTTGAACGCGCTTCGATATCTCGAAGTCGCTGCCGCGAACGTAACAATATATTCAAAATATATACATATTTCTCGTTTCGTTTTATTTCTTTGATTGTGATTCAATAGTGATTTTAAATTGTGTAACATATATAATACATATACTTATAAAAAATATTCCATTTTATTTTAAAATAATTAAAACATTTATAAAATGTTTATTAATTAATATTTTCAGATACTTCTCATAATTTGCAAAATATTTCATATTAATATATTTATTTAAATACTTCATATATTAAAAAATAGATATTTCTTATTTATCATTTTTAAAAGTTTATATTTCAGAAATATAAATTATTTTGTAATTACGCAATTTATAACATTAAAATATATCTATTTAAAAGTAAAAATGTAAAAATTAATTCCGCACAATAATTAGTTTTAAAATCAATTATTTGAACATTGCTTTATATAATAGATTTTCTCTTATCTTTTATATTTTTATTTATCGTTTATATTTGCGAGTTAAAATTTATATAGTATATTACAAAATAAATTATATATTATATTATATATAAAATTATATATAATATAACCCTCCCATGGGGTACACCTTGTCGCGGTGGGAGGGCTTAGTACTTGGATGGTGCCTTGAGGTTTATCTTAAATTTTTCTATTTATGATAAATCTCAAGGTGCCTGAATGGGAAGCTAAGTACCCTTTCGCGTCGTCAACATAAACGTTGAATGCTGTCAACGTGCCGCGGACGGCAAGCGCTTCGTTACCGTGTTTTCGCGTTGTAGTATTCTCGCGTCGTCGCGTTTTCGCGGAGCTTTTGGACTTTTTCATATAAAATCCCAATTTCATTTATTGTCACGAGTCTCTACTTCCGATGCCAATTAATTGGGATGTTCGGGTTTGCACACGTTGTTCTGCAACGTATACTCGCGCTTCGTGCTTCGTCAAGTGATTCGGCCCGAATTGATTAGAACTCGATTGATTGCTCGGAATGGTCGTCAATGGGTCCCTTCTCTTTGCTCGTCTACAGCCACACACACTGCGTGTGTTAACCCTGTCGAGGAGTCGAGTGGATTCCCCTAGGCACGATTTTCGCTCGGTAAAAGGGGTTGCCTCCCCATTTTCTAAATTGCTGAATGTTAGCATTTAAAAAATGTGGGTATCCTCTTCTTTTGCCGTCTACCAGCCTGGTGTAGCCATATCCTGCATTGCGGGAAACTTCGTGTTCCGGGCGAAGCACCTGAAATCGTGCTTAGCGGGTCCAGGTTCGGTACGAGATAGGATAATTATGCGCGAAAAAGAGTTGGTGAACTTCATTTTCCTCTATTTCCGTCAATCGTTTCGTCTTCTTTCCGGTTTGGGCTTAGTCCTTGCTCATTGTATCGTTGCATTCCCGACCTGTTGGCTCGAAGCTGATTCTCATAAGTGAAATGGGATTTTCGCTCGTACCGAAACCGGGAGTGCCGTTCAAAGTATACACATATTAAGTATATACATCGCGCGACTAAATAGAAAATTTTTTATCGTACCGAAATAGTGCGGAAACCGTTTAGTATCGCGCGTAAAAGTGCGAAAATAGCGATATAAAAATATCGCTCGTGAGTGCAGGAGTGCCGTTAAGTATCGCGCGTCTAACTGAGAGGAGGAGGAGGCCTAGGAGAGGCATCAGGCACCTGTGAAGCAACTCTATGGTAAATAAATTATCGCTTATATATTATTATTTATTAATTGCGTATGCGCGATTTAAATTAAATAATTAATCGCGTAATTTGATTTTTTATTTACATGACTTAAACAAGAGAAAAATAGAGAAATTTTTACATAAAAACTGTAATTTAAAAGTTTCTACGTTCGAATAGCTTTCAATAGAATTCTTAAATTATTACTTATTAGTAGAAATTTTTTTAAAATTTATAAAATTGTTTATCTGCTTATTATTTATGTGCGTCGGATATAAAATTAAATGTATATAATAATAATTTTTTGACCGTGAC
Organism: Camponotus vicinus; assembly: GCF_025532165.1. Taxonomy (NCBI): domain Eukaryota; kingdom Metazoa; phylum Arthropoda; class Insecta; order Hymenoptera; family Formicidae; genus Camponotus; species Camponotus vicinus. Next base: position 10,767,209 of record NW_028141980.1, read on the forward strand.
TACAATTTGAATCTTCTTTGTATGTTACAGACCAACAAACTATTGTGAGAGGAGGAGGAGGCCTGGGAAAGGCATCTTGCATCGGCGAAGCAACCTGATGGTGAATATTTATTATTTGTATATCAATTGTTATAAATCATACGCATAATAATTCGTTCTTATAATTTAAAGGAATTAAAGAGAAAATTAGAGAGAAAGATTTTTAAATATAAAAATTTCTATTTAAAAAATAATTTCAAAATTTATAAAATCTTTCCATACGTGTTTATATCTGCTTATTATTTTACACACCGGATATGAAATTCCGCACAATAATAATTTTTTGAAATATTGATTGTATTTTGAGCTTTGTTATAAATGAATTTTATTTTTGTATGTTACAGACGTTTTAACGACAACGTAGTTTCGATAACGACAACTTCGCTGCAGCACATCAATGCCACGGTGAGTGACAAAAACTTTTATTTAATTTTAAGGTAACGGTAGAGATTGTAGATAAATCCGTTGCCTTAAAATGGATGAGCTAGAATAGATTAAATTAAATAACTTTTAATAAATTCGTTCGAAATATATTGCATCCATTGCGAAAATATATTGCAGTATTTTAATTATAAAGAAAAAAGATAGAGAAGAGATTATTTTTGTATAGATTTTACCTAATTTATTAAAAATAAAGCACACAAAAAATTTTATCAATTACATCTGATGCTAATTTATTCTTATAACGCGTATTTATCTTATTCACTTATCTTATTCTAATTTCTTATAGCTCATCCATTATAGAATTTGTTGTAGATATTGTTTTTAAACTTAATGTAAAGCCAAATGATTAATTAATGAAATAACTTGTAATATGATAAGTGTTATACACATATTAATTTTATATTTTATTATAAATTATGCATTACTATAAAAATTTATTAATTATATATATTATTATAATATCAATCAATTTTTATTGATAATCTGTACAGAAAATTTTTATATTATAAAAATTTTATATATTATATATTATAGGCTGCTAACAACTAAAGTCAGGATAACTATTTACAATTGGGCAGGATACATATACAGATTAGATTAATAAATACATATTGTGTCATTTCATTTTGCCGGCATTTATTAAAATAAATATAAACTGCAACGAGATAAAAATAAATATAAGCAGTTATAAAATATTAAAATATAGTATTAAAATAAATATACAAGCATTAAGTATATAAATTACAATTGCATCTTTCGAGAGTGATAGTGTTATGTTAAATTCTGTGATACTCGGCATAAATTCTGCCCAATTATAAACGGTTGCTCTTGTTTTATATTTTACCATATGAAATATGGCCGTGTTAGCAGTCTAATACAATATATAGAAATTTGTAATTTGGCTTTATTTCAGTTTAAAAAATGAAATTGAATTGATTTTTAAAAATGCTTTAAAAATAAAATCTAAATTATTAAAATTTTTTTTTCAGGAATATTAAGAAAATTGTACATAATTATTAGTGTTTAAGAAATATCATGAATACATTCTTATGCAAATTACACCAAAAATTACATAATAATAATACACGAAAAATTATCCAAAGTATACGTATAATGATTATATAATAGTAATTCATTAAATTAACATATTGGATTCTATAGTATATATTTTTGAAATATTCATAAAAGAGTAACTGTTTGTATTTTCATATCAGAGAGTCATTAATAAATTCGAAATCTATTTATAAATTCCATATCGCGCGGAACTGAATATTCATGAAATAAATTATGATTACGAAAATACCGTGCTTTTTCCGCGTTCTTTTCGCGTTTTTAGACGAGATTGCCATTTTAATAAAGAATCTTATTGCCGTCCCTCTCAAATAATATTCTCAAATATTGCTAATTAAAAGTAAAAAAATATCGAATAAGAGTATAAAGAGTCGATGTTAAGTTAGCGATTAAGTATTAGCTTCACAAAATTTAACGATTGCTTTCGATGTTATGAAGTTGCGAGTCAATTATTATACGGATTTAATGATTTACTTTCAATTCGATTTATGTATTTACGAATTTCGTATCCGAAATAAATATTCGCAAATTAATAAATTACGGAAATATATCATATTTATTTCCGCATTCTTTCCCTATTCTTAGACGAAATTGCCATTTTAATAAAGGATCTTACCGCTGTTCCTCTCTCGTGAAATAATATTCTTGAATACTGCGCTAATTAAATATAAAAAAATATGGAATAAGAGTGTGAAGATTCGATGTGTTAAGTCAACGATTAAATATTAGCTTTATAAAATTAAACGATCACCTTCGATATTATAGAATCGCGAGTTAATTATTATCAATTTAATAATTTGTTTCTTCGGTCATATTTGTGCATTTACGAATTTCGTATCGGAAAATACTTATAAATAAATCATTACGGTTGCGAAAACACCATGTTTTTCCCGCGTTCTTTTCGCGTTCTTATACGAGATTATCATTTTAATAAAAGAGTTATCGTTGTTCCTTTCGTTAGATAAACGTTAATGAAAGTTGCGTGGCTCGTACCGCCGAGGAGTCGAAACGATTTTCATCATGGAGAATTATTTCTCATCGGTTCTTGTAAGATCCATTCGCGACGTCTAGTTCGGTGCCCTGTTGAAAATTGGGAATTTTTATTGTAAGAATGGAACTAATCCCAGGTTTTCCTGGCAATTTCCGACAGCAATGATTTCGGTAGTCATTCAACGACGAACGCCATGCGCTTCTTTAAAGTCGAATTAATTTAAATAATATATATTTAGATGTGAGAGAAATGCATCTATTCTTTTCTTCGTTAAAAATGTTCTGTCATTATTAGGATTGGAATTATTATTGTCTAATGCCAGAAAGGTTTAATAGTAGATTAAATATGGATATAGCATTGTGTATAAATTTCTATTTTTCAAGTAATTTTATATTATAATTAGTTTTTATTAACTTTTTGGATAAAAATGATTACGAACGAATATATTTTAATAATTATTAATTAATTATCTCATTTGAAAAATTATTTCTAGGTACTGGGGATATTAATATTAGTTTTTAGTTTCTTTTAAGAAACTATTTACAGGTATTGGACATCGCCATTTTAGAATATTAGTTTTTAGATATATACCATTTTATATATATGTATCATAAAATACATGCACAAATTAACGTATCCAAAATATTTTTATAATTTTTATTAATATGATATATTATATATACGCGAAATTATATATGAATGTTACATAAAATGTGCGAATACTTAAAAATTTAGAGAAGAATCGAATGGGTACCCCTATATCAGTAAGATTGATTAAAAGAAAAAAAATGATTAATTTAAACGTTATAAGAATAAGGAATCTAGAGAATCTAGAGAATCTAGAAGATTAATCTAGAATTAATTATATATTTAAAATTATTTTATTTATTTTATTTTGCACACTACTCGAATTGAAATTTTTTAAATCTTGCTGTTATCGGGTTCGATTCGTCTCGCGCGCGCAAACGGTACCCCAAATTATGTGTTCGCACATTTAACACAAACTCCAATGATGCATGTATTTTATTATTTATAAATATAATCGTTCGTAATCACATTTCTATAAAAAAAATCGTTATATCCATTTATTTTTCAATAAAGGAATATATTTCTTAATAATGTAAGAACATGTTTTCTGACGTGAATATCAATTTCGTGAATTGAAGATAATGACAAGGGATAATTGTCGTTGATTTATTACTGAAATCATTGCTATTGGGAATAGTCCGGAAGATCCGGGATTCGTTCCCTCCTACAGTGAAGTTCCCGACGTTCAATGGATCACTTAACTTTTCTTCGCAAATTGATCTTGCGAAATCTGATGTAGAAACAAGATGTTAATATCGTTCTCCATTTTTAAAGTCGCTCCTCTGTTTATCGGATATTACCGGTATGTCATCCGCGTATCAAATGGCGTCGAATTATATTATAAAATTTATGCGCAATCGATTATTTTGAATATTACAGATTTATTTATTCGTTGCGTTTTATCGCGAATTTTAAATCGCGATTTATCTTATAAAAATTCGCACGTAAATCAGTCGATAAATTATATATTCGCAAACATTACAGACCTCAAATTGTCTATCCAAATATCTTCGCCTTTGTGTGATAATAATTATATCGCGCGCGTGTCTATTGAGGGCGCTTCGATTATTATATTATAAAAATTATAGATATCGCGGAATCGGTTATTCCGAATATTATCAATTTATTTATTTGTCTCGTTTTCTTTTATCTTAATTTTAAATCGCAAATGTGTCTTATATTTTAATATTATCTTATAATTTAATCGTTGACTTATATATCGAAGCTTTGTCTATCTTTTCACGTCTTTGAATATTGTTTCTAATAAAAAAGTCCGCGCAAAATGCGCTAGTAGTGCAAATATATTTTTCTACTATTTAAGAAACGATCGATAATTTTTTTAATGACTGTTTTAATCGCGATTATTTACAAATTGCGTGATAATTTGAGTGATAATAATTATGTCGCGCGCGCGTCTATTGATGATTTCGATTATCATATTATACAAATTTTCCATTTTATCTTATTTAGTTAGTCATGCGCGAGATATGTATTTTATTTTCAATCGCGGCGTTCATATAAAATTGCATATTAATCGCAAATAAATCGGATAGTGAATTTTATATTCGCAAATATTACAGACATCGAATGTCTGTCGAAATATATCTTCGCATTTATATGTGACAGCATAATTACATTGCGCGCGTATCTATTGAGGACTTCGCGATTATTATATTATAAAAATTATACATATCGAATATTCCGTGTATTATCAATTAATTTATTCGTCGCGTTTTCCCGTGAATTTTAAATCGCGATTTACCTAACTTAATCGCTGACTTACATCGAAGCTTTGTTTATCTTTCCATCTTTGAATATTGTCGTTAAAGTCTGCGCTAGTAGGGCAAATATTTTTTTCTACTATTTAAAAGACGATTGATGGAATTTTATTAATGACTGTTTTAATCGCGATTGTTTACATTATTTAAATCTTATTAAACTCTACTATTACGTTGATAATTTCAGATATAGTTAAATATGTAGTTAGAGTATTAGAGGGACGTTGATAAAATCATTCGTTCCGTTATTCTCTATTAAACGTGGTGATAACGCGATTTTTTAATTATATATTAATTATATATTAAAATTGTAAAGTTTTAAGATTTATTTTATTTCATTGAATTAATCATGCGCAAGATGTAATATGTATTTTCAATACGCGTTTTCTCAATCGCGACATTTATATAAAATAGCGTATTAATCGCAAATAAATCGCAAATAAATTCGCAAATATTACAGACCTTAAATGTCTATCGAAATATCTATCTTCGCACTTGTGTGTAATAGTAATTATATCGCGCGTGTCTATTAGGGGCTCCGATTATATTATAAAAATTATACATATCATAATCAAATATTTCGAATATTGTCGATTTATTTATTTGTCGCGTCTTCTCGCGAATTATAAATCGTGATTTATCTTCTAAAAATTCGCAAATAAATCAGACAATAAATTCTATATTCGCAAATATTATAGATCTCAAATGTCTCGAAATATCTTCGTATTTGTTTGATAATAATTATGTCGCGCTGTCTATTGGCGGTTTCGATTATCGTATTACAAAAATTATGCATATGGTAATCGAATATTACTAATATTATCGATTTATTTATTCGTTACCGTTTTTTCGCGAATTTTAAATCGTTATTTATCTTGTATTATGCGCCAATAATGCAAATACTTTCTTCTACAATCGAAAAAACGATCGATAATTTTATTAATGACTCTTTTGATCACGATTATATATATTTACGTTACATAAAACTTACTAAATTCTATTATTGCATATTAATTATTAATAATGAATATCGCATAATTCACCAACGCTAATCAATCTTGTTTTGACTATGTAGAAATTTTTAATAAATTTTATATTATACGTATATTTTGGATACTTTCGTGTAATTCTTTGTAATAAATTAAAACTATTTTTAAGAAATTAAATTGAATTTATTTTTAAAAATATTTTAAAAATGAAATTTAAATTATCGAAATTATTTTCAAGAAGATTAAACAAATTGCATAATTGTAGATGTTCAAGATACTTTTTAACATGTTATATTTTATTTAGAAATTAAAAATATATAAATATATAATTTACATATATATATGATATATAACATTAAGTCCAAATGTTAATGCTGTCAATATCAAATTATTTATGTTATTAAACATTTAAATAAATCGAATCCAGTTATTTGATATTGATAACATTATAAATTGTATATTGTAAATTGTATTTTGTAAATTGTAAATAGTTATAATTGTATATTAATTATAATCTAATATTGATATTTTTAATTATTGACATAAATGTGTATAAAATACAATTATAACTATAATTTAATGATATGCTTTCCGTTAGATTTATCTATTTATGAATTCCATATCGCGCGGAACTGAATATCGTATTCGTAAAATAAATTAATAAATTATGATTGCGAAAATACCGTGCTTTTTCCGCGTTCTTTTCGCGTTCTTATACAAGATTACCGTTTTAGCAAAAGAATTTTATCTATCTCTCTCGTCAGATAATATTCCTGAACATTGCGCTAATTAAATATAAAGAAATATGGAATAAGAGTGTGAAGATTCGATGTGATAAGTCAACGATTAAATATTAGCTTCACAAAATTTATCGCGGTCACCTTTGCTATTATAGAATCGCGAGTTAATTATTATGAATTTAATAATTTGTTTCTTCGGTTATATTTGTGTATTTACGAATTTCGTATCGGAAAATATTTATAAATAAATTAATAAATTACGGTTGCGAAAAAATTACGGTGTTTTTCCCGCGTTCTTTTCGCGTTCTTAGACGAGATTGTCGTTGTTCCTTTCGTTATATAAACGTTAATGAAAGTTGCGTGGCTCGTACCGCCGAGGAGTCGAAACGATTTTCATTATGGAGAATTATTTCTCATCGGTTCTTATAAGATCCATTCGCGACGTTTAGTTCGGTGCCATGTTAAAAATTGGGGATTTTTATTGTAAGATCCCACAATGGCTCTTATGTGGCACGCGCATTTAATGCGTTGAACGCACATTGCGTCGTCGATGCCGTCAACGTGTCGCGAACGGCGACATTTCGTTACCGTGTTTCCGCGTTGTAGTATTCTCGCGTCGTCGCGTTTTCGCGCTTCCGCGTTGAACTTTTTGTATAAAAATCCCAATTTCATTATTGTCACGAGTCTCTACTTCCGATGCCAATTAACTGGGATGTTCGGGTTTGCACACGTTGCTCTGCAACGTACACTCGCGCTTCGTGCTTCGTCAAATGATTTGGCCCGAATTGATTAGAACTCGATCGATTGCTCGGAATGGTCGTCAATGGGTCCCTTCTCTTTGCTCGTCTACAGCCACACGCACTGCGTGTGTTAACCCTGTCGAGGAGTCGAGTGGATTCCCCTAGGCACGATTTTCGCTCGGTAAAAGGGGTTGCCTCCCCATTTTCTAAATTGCTGAATGTTAGCATTTAAAAAATGTGGGTATCCTCTTCTTTTGCCGTCTACCAGCCTGGTGTAGCCATATCCTGCATTGCGGGAAACTTCGTGTTCCGGGCGAAGCACCTGAAATCGTGCTTAGCGGGTCCAGGTTCGATACGAGATAGGATAATTATGCGCGAAAAAGAGTTGGTGAACTTCATTTTCCTCTATTTCCGTCAATCGTTTCGTCTTCTTTCCGGTTTGGACTTAATCCTTGCTCGTTGTATCGTTGCGTTCCCGACCTATTGGTTCGAAGCTGATTCTTGTAAGTGAAATGGGATTTTCGCTCGTACCGAAACCGGGAGTGCCATCTAAAGTATATACATATTAAGTATATACACATCGCGTGATCAAATATAAAATTTTTAATCGCTCTTATACAAGATTACCGTTTTAACAAAAGAATTTTATCGCTGTCCCTCTGCAATTGAGTATTTTGAATATTATCGATTTATTTATTCGTCGCGTTTTATCACGAATTCAAAAGCGCGATTTATCTTATAAAAATTCGGATGTAATTCGGTCGGTGAATTGTATATTCGCAAACATTACAGACCTCAAATGATTGTCGAGATATTTTCGATTTTCTATATTTATGTGATAATAATTATATCGCGCTCGTGTCTGTTGAGAGCTTCGATTATTATATTATAAAAGATATACATATCGCAATCAGATATTCCGAATATTATCGATTTATTTAGTCGTCGCGTTTTCTCGGGAATTTTAAATCGCGATTTATCTTAATATTATCTTATAATTTAATCGTTGATTTATACGTCGAAACTTTGTCTGTCTTTCCACGTCTTTGAATATTACCTTTTATAGTCTGCGCTAGTAGTGCAAATATTTTTTTTACTATTTAAAAAGATGATGGATAATTTTATTAATGATTAATCGCGATTATTTAAATCATTATATAAATCTTATTAAACTCTACTAATACATCGATAGTTAAAGATATAGTTAGATAGTTAAATTATTAGAGAGGGACTTTGGTAAAATCATTCGTTTCGTTATTCTCTATTAAACCGTGGCGAACAACGTCATTTTTTAATTATATTTAAAATTGTAGGATTCATTTTATTTCATTTAACTAATCATGCGCGAATTGAATTTATTTTTAAAAATGTTTTAAAAATGAAATTTAAATTATCAAAATTACTTTCAAGAATATTAAACAAATTGCATAATTATAAATGTTCAAGATATATTTTAACATGTTATATTTTATTTAAAAAATTAAAAATATATCATATATATGTGTAAATTAATATATAGCTATAATATTAAGTCCAAATGTTAATGCTGTCAATGTCAAATTATTTATGTTATTAAACATTTGAATAAATCAATTACATTTATTTGATATTGATAACATAAATTGTATTTTGTAAATTGTAATTTGTAATTAGTAAATTGTGTTTTGTAAATTGTAAATAGTTATAATTGTATATTAATCATAATATTGATATTTTTAATTATTGACACATAAATGTGTATAAAATACAATTATAACTATAATTATATTATATGAAATTGTATTTACGATTGTAAATTACGTAAATACATTCTTATGTAAATTACACAAAAATTATCGAAAGTACGTATAATGATGATATAATAGTAATTTCATTAAATTAACATATTTGATTCTATAGTATATATTTTTGAAATACTCATAAAAGAGTAACTGTTTATATTTTTATATCAAAGAGTCATTAATAAATTCGGAAAATTTTTATATAAAATGTAAAAATTCGGTGCTAAATTAATGATCAGATATAAGCTTTACAAAATTTGACGAACGCCTTCGTTATAGAATCGCGAGTCAAATTATTATAAATTTAATGATATGCTTTCCGTTAAATTTATCTATTTATGAATTCCATATCGCGCGTAACTAAATAATCGTAAAATAAATTAATAAATTATGATTGTGAAAATACCGTGCTCTTTCCGCGTTCTTTTTGCATTTTCCAACGAGATTGAATTAATAAAAGATCTTATCGCTGTCTCTATCGTCAGATAATATTGCTAAATATTGTTAATTAAATATAAAGAAATATGGAATAAGAATGTGAAGATTCGATATGATAAGTCAACGATTATTACGAAATATTAGCTTCACAAAATTTAACGATCACCTTCGATATTATAGAATCGCGAGTTAATTATTATGAATTTAATAATTTGTTTCTTCAGTTATATTTGTGTATTTACGAATTGCGTATCGGAAAATATTTATAAATAAATTATAAATTACAGTTGCGAAAACACCGTGTTTTTCCCGCGTTCTTTTCGCGTTCTTTTCGCGTTCTTATACGAGATTATCATTTTAATAAAAGAGTTATCGTTGTTCCTTTCGTTAGATAAACGTTAATGAAAGTTGCGTACTATAAGATATGTATACAGGATGTCTGATAACTTTTTGTAGTCCCGAAGTGTGAAGGTAGATTGGCTCAAATTAAGAAGGAAGGTGCTCTGTTTTGCAATATTAGTAATAAAAATTAATTTAAAAAAATCGGCCAATTTGGGTGAGGCAACGAGAGTCGTCCGATTGTAACCTTATACTAGGCGCGCGACGGAGAGTGGGGAAGGAGTGGTGAGTTCGGGCAAATTGTTTAATAAATAATCAATTTTAATTAATAAATTAAAATACTTCTATAATTTAATATTCCGCGTTAATGTACATTTTATAATATATAAAATATTTTGGCAACGAATTATTGATAACACGGTGTTCTACTTTGGCAATATAAAATATAAACAGTAGCGCGCTATGTTCCGGCTTTGTCTTTGACTCTCGAGTAATAAGGTAGTGGTGAGAAACGTTTCGTATTGTATTGTAATTTTTTTACTAAATACGATTACGATTAGTATCGAAACATAATTTGCTTTAAATATTAATATAAATTAATTAATTAAAAATTAATTCACGACATGAAACTGTATCGCAACTATAAATCTTTATCGAATCGCAATCATTCATTACCGTGATTAAAAATTGAAACAAAATATACATAAAAGGGGATAAGAGACTTAGGCCGGTATTCATAGTCCGATCTTATATTTAAGATTATCTTAAGTCTGGTCCGAGGGTGACTTAAGACCTCATTCAACCAATCAAATGGCTGCGTAGCATTTCAAGCTCGAACTTAAGACTATCTCAAATATAAGATCGGACTATGAATACCGGCCTTAATTATGTTATGAACTTTCGATCATTGATGCTTATTATATTTCATTAACAATATTAGAATTAATTATATTTCGACCAATACCTTAAATTTTAACAATCCTTGTTAATTAAACAATGTACAATTTAATCGAGAATCGATTAAATGATAGGAATCCAAAATGTTAAATAATTGCTTCGATCGTTGCGATCTTTACGGACAATAATTATTATTTCAATACCTGGAGTCACAAATATATTTCATCCGTGTTACTTTATCGTTCTACTTGAAAATCTAAAAATAATTTGAATTATGAGAGAATACAAAGTAAAACAATCGAATTATAGATGCAAATAAATAGCATAACGAAAGGCTCCATGATAAATTACTAAAAAATAATCAATTTAAATCAATAAATTAAAATACTTTTATAATTTAATATTCCGCGCACGAATATTTTATATTACAGAGAATATTTCGGCACGAGAGAATTATCAATAACATCGTGTTCGACCTTGATAAACAGTATCACGCTATTGTTAATACGTTACACGGCTTTATTATCATTCGCACAGTACCTTGAGCAATAAAGTAGTGACGTTTCATATATTATCAAATTCTTCCTTTACATAGTCGACCCTGGCGATATAAACAGTACCGCGGTAATGTTCTTGACTTACGATCATTCGCTCAGTGGCTCTTGAGCAGTGAAGTAGTGATGTGAGACGTTTCATATATTATCAAATTCTTTCTCTAAACACAATTGCAAGTGCAACGAGGAACTTTTCGTGAATAAGTGTAAGTGCAACGAGGATTAAAGTGCCACGAGAAAATAGCGAAGGAAGCAAAAGAAAAAAGGAGGTTTTGGAAGTGGATGGATCAATAAGATATGATGTAAGTCATTAATATAAATTATTTATCACATTCATTATTTATTATATTGTTGCGTCCCCGCGTCCCGTCCCGCTGAATGTATTCGTTACCCGTTGAATTCTTTCGAAGAAGATCGTTTTCGCGCGCGTTGTCAAGATATTGTTATAAACAACGACTGTCAGAGAGTCTAAGCCCAGCTGTCAAATTGTGTGGACGCGCGTCTATTTGTGATCCGTTTTACGATTATTCTGAATTCTTGTATGTTACTCGCGATTTATTAAAATTCTTGTGCACCTTAAATCGCGTTATTATTTACGAGTGTACGAGCGTCAGCGTATGCTAAGTATTTTGCCGATTGTGTCGCGCGCGTTCGATATATATCGCGTTCGATATATACCGCGTTCCGCGGACGCAACAATATATACATTATTTATCAATAATATATATATTCAAAATATACATATTTCTCGTTTCGTTTTATTTCTTTGATTGTGATTTAATAGTGATTTTAAATTGTATAACATATATAATACATAAACTTATAAAAAATATTCCATTTTATTTTAAAATAATTAAAACATTTATAAAATTTTTTATTAATTAATATTTTCAGATACTTTTATGTTTTATAAAACATTTCAAATTAATATATTTATTTAAATATTTCATATATAAAAAAATAGAAATTTTTTTATTTATCATATTTTTAAAAGTTTATATCTAAGAAATATAAATTATTTTGTAATTACGCAATTTATAATATTAAGATATATCTATTTAAAAGTAAAAATGTAAAAATTAATTGCGCGCAATAATTAGGTTTAAAATCAATTATTTTGAACATTGCTTTGTATAATAGATGTTCTCTTATCCTTTATATTTTTATTTATCATTCATATTTGCGAATTTAAATTTATGTACTATATTACAAAATAAATTTCAAATTATGTATTATATTATATATAAAATTATATATAATATAACCCTCCCATGGGGTACACCTTGTCGCGGTGGGAGGGCTTAGTACTTGGATGGTGCCTTGAAGTTTATCTTAAATTTTTCTATTTATGATAAATCTTAAGGTGCCTGAATGGGAAGCTAAGTACCCTTTCGCGTCGTCGATACCGTCAACGTGCCGCGGACGGCAAGCGCTTCGTTACCGCGTTTTCGCGGTGTAGTATTCTCGCGTCGTCGCGTTTTCGCGCTTCCGCGTTGGACTTTTCGTATAAAAATCCCAATTTCCTTATTGTCACGAGTCTCTACTTCCGATGCCAACTAACTGGGATGTTTCGAGTTTGCACACGTTGCTATGCAACGTACACTCTTGCTTCGTGCTTCGTCAAGTGATTCGGCCCGAATTAGTTAGAACTCGATCGATTGCTCGGAATGGTCGTCAATGGGTCCCTTCTCTTTGCTCGTCTACAGCCACACGCACTGCGTGTGTTAACCCTGTCGAGGAGTCGAGTGGATTCCCCTAGGCACGATTTTCGCTCGGTAAAAGGGGTTGCCTCCCCATTTTCTAAATTGCTGAATGTTAGCATTTAAAAAATGTGGGTATCCTCTTCTTTTGCCGTCTACCAGCCTGGTGTAGCCATATCCTGCATTGCGGGAAACTTCGTGTTCCGGGCGAAGCACCTGAAATCGTGCTTAGCGGGTCCAGGTTCGATACGAGATAGGATAATTATGCGCGAAAAAGAGCTGGTGAACTTCATTTTCCTCTATTTCCGTCAATCGTTTCGTCTTCTTTCCGGTTTGGGCTTAGTCCTTGCTCGTTGTATCGTTGCAATCCCGACCGGTGACTCGAAGTTGATTCTCGTAAGTGAAATGGGATTTTCGCTCGTACCGAAACCGGGAGTGTCGGTGAAAGTATATATATATTAAATATATACATCGCGCGACCAAATTTTAATCGTACCGAAATAGTGCGGGAGTGCCGTTCAGTATCGCGCGTAAAATAACGAAAATAGCGATATAAAAATATCGCTCGTGAGTGCGGGAGTGTCGTTAAAAGTATCGCGCGTCAACAACATGAGAGGAGGAGGAGGCCTGGGAGAGGCATCTTGCATCGGCGGAGCAACCTGATGGTGAGTATCTATTATTTGTATATCAATTGTTATAAATCGTTATAAATGAACAATAATTCGATCTTATTATTTAAATGAATTAAAAAGAAAATTAGAGAGAAAGATCTTTATAAAAATTATATAAAACTTTCTATTTAAAAAACAGTTTCAAAAATTTATAAAATTTTTGCACACGTGTTTATCTCTGCTTATTATTTTACACATCGGATATAAAATTCCGCACGATACAAATTTTTTGAAATATTGATTTTATTTTGAGCATTGTTGTAAATGAATTTTATATTTGTATATTACAGACAACGTAGCTTCGATAACTCCGCTGTTGCGCATCAGTGCCGGTGAGTGAAAAAAACTTTTATTTAATTTTAAGGTAACGGTTTCGTAGAGATTGTAGATGTAGATGTAGATGTAGATGTAGATGTAGATGTAGATGTAGATTGTAGATAAATCCGTTGCCTTAAAATGGATGAGCTAGAATAAATTAAGTTAAATAAATTTTAATAACTTCTTTTTCGAAATGCTTTGCATCTATTGCGAAAATATATTGAAGTATTAATTAAAAAAAAGAAGATCAAGTAAAGATTTTGTCTAATTTATTAAATAAAGAACACGTATTAATAATTTTATCAATTTTATCAATTTCTGATACTACTTTATTTTTATAACGCGCATTTATCTTATTCTAATTTCTTAGCTCATCCATCGTAGAATTTATTTATAGATATTAGTTTTAAATTTTACTTTAACTTAATATAAAGCCAAATGATTAATTCATTAAATAACTTGTAACATGATAATAAATGACTTACTATATGACCGTGTTAGCAGTCTAATATAATATATAGAAATTTGTAGTAATTTGGCTTTATTTTAAAGTTAAAATAAAAAGCTATATTCAAATATTTAACGAACGATCGTAAAATCGAACGATCGTTACGGTGAGCGTGAAATATTTACGCTCATTTGTCGATAATTAACCGGCAAAAGAAGGAGTGTTTATCTCCTCTTTCGATCTCTGATTAGAGATCAAGCGAGAAAGTGGCCAGGATCAACGAAAGGTAGGGTCAACTGGCCTGAAGAAAAGCTCGCACGCGATTAGGGCATTGATTAAAATATATATGATTAGAGATAGGCTCCCTAAATCTCGAATAATTTTAATCAGGAAGTAGGGTTGTTAGGGCTCATAGGATTGTTAAGATCATAGGGTTGTTAGGACTCATAGGGTTGTTAAGATCATTATTTCTTTCAATTCTTTTAATATTCCAATAATCCTAGAAATCCTGGAAATTAAAATTATTTAAAAAAATTTAATTGAATTTATTTTTAAAATTGTTGTAAAAATAAATATAACATGTTAAAAATAAAAATAAAAATATTTTAAAAATAAAATTTAAATTATCAAAATTTTCAGGAATATTAAAGAAATTGCATAATTATTAATGTTTAAGAAATATCTTAACATGTTATATTTTATTTAAAAAATATATTAAAAATATATGTGGATTAAGTTGAATAATATTAAATCCAAATGTTAATGCTGTCAATATCAAATTATTTATGTTATTAAACATTTGAATAAATTGAATATATTTATTTCATATTGATAGCATCATAAACTTGTAAATTGTAAATAGTTATAATTGTATATTAATTATAATCTAATATTGATATTATAATTGGAAATACAATACAATTGTGCATTTTCAATATATATTTTTTCAATCGCGACATTTATATAAAATTGTGTATTAATCGCAAATAAATCGGCACTTGTAGGTGTTAGTAATTATATCGCGTGTCTATTAAGGGCTTCGATTATTATATTATAAAAATTATCCCAATGCATATCCCAATCGAATATTCCGAATATTGTCGATTTATTTATTCGTCGTGTTTTCTTGCAAATTTTAATTAATTTGATTTATTTTGTAATTTAATCTTTGATTTACATCGAAGCTTGCTCTATCTTTATGCATTTTGAATATTTCTTTTAGATAGTCTGCACAAAATGCACCAATAATACAATTACTTTCTTTTACAATGGAAGAAACGATAAATTTTATTAATGATTCTTTTTGATCATGATTATTTAGGTTTATATAAAACTAATTAAATTCGTTATTTATATAAAACTAATTAAATTCTATTATTGTATGTCGATTATTAATAATATATATCGCGTAATTAATCATCACTAATCATAGTCTCGTCTGATCCATGTAGAAATTCTTAGTAAATTTTATATTATACATCTACTTTAGAGACACTTCCGTATAATTCGCGGGTGTGTCGTGTAAGAGACTTCGGAACTCTTTTGACGATACGTCATCTCGCTTGCTCTTATTCGTTCTCGCTCTCGCTTTCAATGGTATCGAAAACTTTTTTTTCGTTATGTATAATAATTTATAACTTTAAATATCCATAAAATAAAAACTTTTATATTTTATTTCATCTTTTTGAAAGTAATTAAAATAAATTAATGAAATTTTTGCGTTTAAAATGACATCAAACATGATATAATTCGGATAATTGTTCCTTATTGTTAGATAAGTAAAAAATTGTATCTGATAGAAAATTATTCGAATGAGAAATGTTGGATTTATGTGATTAATTTTTAGTTTTTTTAGTTTTTAGCAAGAATCTCGTTGACTCTAAAATTATGTTCAATAACATAAACTAGTAGAAATATAAAGAAATTTAGTTTCAATATATTTAATGTTATATTTATTTTTAAAAGAGTTATAGATGTTGCGTATCAAATATGTAGTGTTCACGTGACATCTCCTGGAAATGGTCTATAATTGTCTTTCTTCTAAGATCGTTTAGTAAATAAAATTCAATTTATTGAATTTTATATAATTTATCTTTTCTGTTTTCTATCGACAATAATATTCACGAGAAAATATCCTACACACGTATATTACACAAACTTATTTCATTAATAGCTCTCATTAATAGCATCTCATTAATATTGATATTTATAATATATACTTGAATGTGGAAAAGAAATCGCGCAGCTAACAAAGTATATTTTAATTACGTCTATATGCGGGATGTTATTTCTGAGCTATAAATTGTGGATGTAGCACGGACATGAACCAAAACCGACTGTTTTATCGGCACCTAAAAGTGGATGTGGCCATGTAGTTCCAGGCGGCGTAAAATGGATGCACGCGCCGCTAGTGTACAACGTAGAAAAAGCGTCCCATGAAAAATGGCAGCGTGGCCCCTCTCAGGCTTCTCTCTGCTTTATCACTATGGATGATGCAGGTATTAGCAATGATGAGGATCTGAGATGCCCTAGCAGAATCATATGACAAATGGGTACAAACATATCCATTTTTTATTATTTTGTAGAGCACTTAAACATTATAAAGCTAAAATCAAAATATTGTTCAGAGAATTGATTTAGTTCAAAGTTATCCATTTAAATTCTTTTAAAATTTTAATAGAATTTTATTTTTAGCATATATATAATTCAATATATACATTTATCCAAGTAAGAAATTGTACAATATTGATCTGAATTATAACAATCACAATTAATTACTTCCGAGAACTAATAAGTCACTGTTTATTATATATATAATTTGTAATCCTGTTTTTAATAAAGATAAAGATTAAAAATTAAGTTAAAGATAAAAATTAAAAATTGGATACTAATTAATGCTAATTTGTTGATACTATCGACCTATAATATTCTAAAAATCTTTTATTTACAAAATTACAATACGCCAATTCTATGCAATTAAAGAACAAGGCCTTGATAAGAAAGTCCATCAGAGTCTGCTGATTCCATTCTATTTCTTAAATGTTCCAATGTATTTGCCAAATGTTTTTGTATTTGATCAGTTTCCTCACTTGCTTCTAAATTAGGAAGCTCTTCTCTAATTTTCGCAATCACTTGATTCAATATTTGCACAGTCACCTAAAAAATAATCAAATTAAAAAGGGCAACTTACATAAAAAATAAATTGACATACTATTCTGTGAATCTTACAGCAGTATTTCCTTTCTCGTAGAAGTAAATGTAATGATTCAGCAGTTCTACATACAATTGCACTTGCACCGACGTATCCATGCATTGGCTCGCTATCCTAATACCTTTTTTCAAGCAATCTAATACTTTACCACCTTCTTGCATCTGAAATTATATTTCTCATGTAATTTATCTCTCAAATAATCGAGACTATAAATCGATGTATATTTTTATGTACCTCTTTTCCACCTGTAGCTAAAGATTTTCCTGACCAAAATATATGTGAACAAGTAGCGACTCCTCTACACTGATCAGGCTTTCTCAATAATTTACTAGCATACAAAGCGCATTGATTACGCACAGGTTCTGCGTTTTCTTCACCAAAACAGCTCATTTGTTCAAACGTAGCAATGATCAAAGTGATCGCCGCAAGCTGTGCCTTTGAATCGCTTATTTCATCCTCATATATTGAAAATGCTTGACTCATAAATTCATAAGCTACCATCTCAAAATTATCAAAACGGATTTCGCCGATTGCTATTGCACCTTGCAGAAATAGTCTCAAAGGTAATTCAGCTAATTCAGCCTTCATCAGTGCAGTGATAGTCGTATGACAGAATTGAAAAATTTTTTGACATTTTTTTTGCCACATTTCATCCTGAAAAAAAAAAGACAATGTAATGTCAGTTGATATAGTTATGACAATGATCTCATTTTAGATATAGAATTACAAACCTGATCTTTCAATGCTTTATATGTAAAGGCCAATTGATAACTTTGAAAGACAGCGGAGTTGTCGTTATCGAAGTTACGGAGTTGTTGTTATCGAAGTTACGGAGTTGTCGTTATTGAAACTACGTTTGTAACATGCAAATATAAAATTCATTTATAACACAGCTCAAAATATAATCAATATTTCAGAAAATTATTATTGTGCGGAATTTCATATCCGGTGTGTAAAATAATAAGCAGATATAAACACGTGGGAAGATTTTATAAATTTTAAAATTACTTTTTAAATAGAAATTTTTATATATGATTTTTATAAAAATCTTTCTCTCTAATTTTCTCTTTAATTCCTTTAAATTATAAGAACGAATTATTGTGCGTACGATTTATAACAATTGATATACAAATAATAAATATTCACCATCAGGTTGCTTCGCCGATGCAAGATGCCTCTCCCAGGCCTCCTCCTCCTCTCACAATAGTTCATTGATCTGTAACATACAAAGAAGATTCCAATTGTAGTTACGGTCAAAAAATTAATATTTCAAAAAATTATTATTATATGCATTTAATTTTATATCCGACGCATATAATAATAACCAGATAAACAATTTTATAAATTTTGAAAAAGATTCTACTATTAACTAATAATTTAATATTTCTATTAATAAGTTTATAATTATAATTCTATTAATAAATTATAATTATTTTTAATAAGTTTAATGATTTAATAATTCTATTAAAAGCTATTCGAAAGTAAAAACTTTTAGATTACAGTTTTCATGTAGAAATTTCTCGCTTTTTCTCTTGTTTAAGTCATGTAAATAAAAAGTTAAATTACGCGATTAATTACTTAATTTAAATCTCGCGTACGCAATTAATAAATAATTATATATAAGCGATAATTTATTTACCATAGAGTTGCTTTACCGGTGCCTGATGTCTCTCCCAGGCCTCCTCCTTCTCTGATGTTGTTAACGCGCGATACTTTCAACGGCACTCCCGCACTCACGAGCGATATTTTTATATCGCTATTTTCGCTATTTTACGCGCGATACTTAACGGTGTCCGCACTATTTCGATGCGATTAAAAATTTTATATTTGATCGCGCGTGTATATACTTAATATGTATATACTTTGATCAGCACTCCCGGTTTCGGTACGAGCGAAAATCCCATTTCACTTACGAGAATCAGCTTTGAGTCAATAGGTCGGGAATGCAACGATACAACGAGCAAGGACTAGGCCCAAACCGGAAAGAAGACGAAACGATTGACGGAAATAGAGGAAAATGAAGTTCACCAGCTCTTTTTCGCGCATAATTATCCTATCTCGTATCGAACCTGGACCCGCTAAGCACGATTTCAGGTGACCCGCACGGATGCTATATCACTAGCGCAGTACACAAGGCTGGTAGACGGTAGAAGAAGAGGATACCCACATTTTTTAAATGCTAACATTCAGCAATTTAGAAAATGGGGAGGCAACTCCTTTTACCGAGCGAAAATCGTGCCTAGGGGAATCCACTCGACTCCTCGACAGGGTTAACACACGCAGTGCGTGTGGCTGTAGACGAGCAAAGAAAAGGGACCCATTAACGACCATTCCGAACAATCGATCGAGTCCTAGACAATTCGGGCCGAATCACTTGACGAAGTAGAGCGTGACCATCACTAAGCCGATCGAGTGCGAAGCTCGAACCCGCGCGCCCATGTACATTTTGTACTGGACATACGTTCTGCGTGGCCGGCATCACCAAGTGCCGCGATGCACAAGGCGCGAGTGTACGTTGCATAGCAACGTGTGCAAACTCGGTGAAACATCCCAGTTAATTGGCATCGGAAGTAGAGACTCGTGACAATAAATGAAATTGGGATTTTTATATGAAAAAGTCCAAAAGTTCCGCGAAAACGCGACGACGCGAGAATACTACAACGCGAAAACGCGGTAACGAAACGCTTGCCGTCCGCGGCACGTTGACGGCACCGACGACGCAAAAGGGTACTTAGCTTCCCATTCAGACACCTTAAGATTTATCATAAATAGAAAAATTTAAGATAAACCTCAAGGCACCATCCAAGTACTAAGCCCTCCCACCGCGACAAGGTGTACCCCATGGGAGGGTTATATTATATATAATATTTTATATATAATATAATATATAATATATTTTGTAATATACTATATAAATTTTAATTCGCAAATAAACGATAAATAGAAATATAAAAGATAAGAGAAAATCTATTATGTAAAGCAATGTTCAAAATAATTGATTTTAAAACTAATTATTGCGCGCAATTAATTTTTACATAGATTTTTAAATAGATATATTTTAATGTTATAAATTGCGTAATTACAAAATAATTTCTATTTCTTAGATATAAACTTTTAAAAATATGATAAATAAAAAAATTTCTATTTCTCTATTTTTTCTATGTTACAATTTAAAATCACTATTGAATCACAATTAAAGAAATAAAACCAAACGAAAAATTTGTAAATTTTGAATATATTGTTACGTCCGCGGCGGCGACTTTGAGATATCGAAGCGCATTCAACACAATCGGGCACTCGCGGACCGCGTAAAATAACAAGATACTCTTAATGGAAATTAAGAACTTTAATTAAAAACACAAAATACACAAACAATGAATAATAACAGGGAAAATCTCGCGATAACGACCCGTAATGTAAAACGCGTCCGGATAGCTTGACAGCTATTCTTCGACTTAGCTGACCATCGTTGTTATACAACAATATATACTATTGATAAATAATTTATATATTGTTGCGTTCGCGGAACGATATATATCGAACGCGCGCGACACAATCGATAGACACACGACTTTCGCGCAGTAAATAATAACGCGGTTTAAGGTATAAGAACTTTAATAAACCACGAGTAACATACAAGAATTCAGAATAATCGTAAAACGGATCACAGATAGACGCGCGTCCGCACAACTTGACAGCTGGGCTCATTGTTAGACTCTTTGATAGTCGTTGTTTATAACATCTTGACAACGCGCGCGGAAACGATCTTCTTCCGTCGACGTACTTCCCGCCGAAAGAATTCAACAAGTGGCGAATACATCCAGGGGGATGGGACGTGGGGACGTAACAATATAATAAATAATGAATGTGATAAATAATTAAAATATTAATGACTTACATCATATCTTATTGATCCATCCATTTCCAAGATCTCCTTTTTTTTTTGTTTTCTTCACTTTTTCCTCGTGGCACTCCAATCCTCGTTACACTCATTTGAATTCCTCGTTGCACTTACACTCATACACGAAAAGTTCCTCGTTGCACTTGCAATTGTGTTTAGAGAAAGAATTTGATAATATATGGAACGTCTCACATCACTACCTCACTGCTCAAGAGCCACTGAGCGAATGATCGTAAGTCAGAAACATTACCGCGGTACTGTTTATATCGCCAGAGTCGACTATGTAAAGGAAGAATTTGATAATATATGAAACGTCACTACTTTATTGCTCAAGGTTACTGTGCGAATGATCGTAAGTCAAAAACATTATCGCGATACTGTTTATATCGCCAACCAAGGTAGACTTATACTATGTTATTGTTATAATTCGTCGTTACTGTGCGAATGATCATAAGTCAAAAACATTATCGCGATACTGTTTATATCGCCAACCAAGGTAGACTTATACTATGTTATTGTTATAATTCGTCGTTGAAATATTCTATGAGTGATTGCCGATTAAGAAAATTTAAATTGGTCATCGTTAAGGAAATTATTTTAATAAACATTAATAATCGAAAGATAACAAAATTAATTCTTTTATCCCCTTTTATGTACCTCCGTTTCAATTTTTATTCGCAGTAATTAATGATTGCGATTCGATAAGGATTTATCGTTGCGATACAATTTTATCATAAGTTAATTAATTTCTAATTATTAATAATTATATCAAATTATGTTTCGATATTAATCGTAATCGTGTTTAGAACAAAATTCGACAATATGCGAAGCGTTTCGCACCACTACTTCATTGCTCGAGTGTCACCGTACGAATAATAACAAAGCCGTAACATATTAATAATAGCACGCTATTGTTTATATTGCCAAAGTCGAACACCGTGTTATTGATAATTCGTTGCCGAAATATTTTACGTACTATAACATATACATGAAAATATATTAAATTGTAAAAGTTTTTCAATTTATAGATTAATTAAACGATTATTTATTAAACAATTAATTAACACACAAAGCATATATATATATATATATATATATATATATATATATATTTCGCATCATTATTTTACTGCTCGAATGTCACCGAGCAAATGATAGCAAAACCATAACATACAAACAATAGCACGCTATTGTTTACGTTGTAAAAGTCGAACATTATATGTTATTGATAATTCGTCGAAATATTTTATATACTATAAAATATACACGAGCGGAATATTAAATTATAGAAGTATTTTAAATCTTAAAAAATAAAATATATCACATCCTACCGGAAAATGTAGAAATTCTTAAAAATAGAATTCGTGACGTATGTGCGGAGATCACTTCTCTCACGATAAGTCGCGTGAAAGAAAATTTCATGCGCAGAATTGCTTTATGTTTAGAAGAAGATGGTAGTTATATTGAACATTTATTATAATTTATTACATGTAAAGATCAAAAATATTTGTCATTATAAGTATATTTTATTATATTTGTTTATTATATTTTTTACTATATTTTTTTCAAATTTATTTATTAAATTTACGTTACAAGCGAAGAAACACGTGCCACATACTATTATGTCTTTTTTATGTCATCTTTTTCGACAAAGCGAAAAGATGTCTTTATAGACATCTTTTCGTTTTGTCGAAAAGATAACTTTTATTTATTTATGTCTTCCTTTTCTTCTCAACATCATTTACTTATTTATTTATTTATTTAGTTCGCTATAAGTCAGTCTTTTAAAATGCAAAACTAAATATTATAGAACTTGACTTCGGAAAAGCGCGGTACAACAATCGAATAAATTCAAATCATTAGCATAACAAAAGGTTTCGTGATACATCAATCGTTTAATAATTAATTTAAAATAAAATATACTTCTATAATTAATAAAATAAAATATATCTCTATAATTTAAAATTCCACGTGTATATGTAGTACGTAAAATATTTCGGCAGAGAATTATCAATAATATCATATTTGGCCTTGGCGACGTTAGCAAGCGCGCTATTGTATACATGTCACTTTTGTCATCATTCGCACGGTGACTCTCGAGTAATAAAGTAGTAATAAGAAACGCTTCGTATATGGTAATTATTTTATTAAACACGATTACGATTAGTATCGAAATATAATTTGCTATAAATATTAACAAAAATTAATTAATTAAAAATTAATTAACGACATGAAACTGTATCGCAACGATAAATCTTTATCGAATCATAATTATTCACTATCGCGATTAAAAATTGAAACAGGGGATACATAAAAGGGGATAAAAGAATTAATTATGTTACGATCATTGATGCTTATTATAATATTTCTTTAACAATATTAGAATTAAATATATGTATTTCGACCAATACTTTAAATTTTCTTAATCCTTGTTAATTAAACAATATACAATTTAATCGAGAATCGATTAAATTATAGGAATCCAAAATATGAAATAATCACTTCGATCGTTGCCATCTTTACGGACAATGCTTATTATTTTAATGCTTAGAGTAAAATACATTTCATCCGTGTTACTTTATCGTTCTTCATGACAATCTAAATATAATTTGGATTGTGAGAAAACACGAAATAATTAGCATAATGAAAGACTTTATGATGAATAGTTTAATAAATAATCAATTAATCTTAATCAATAAATTAAAATACTTCTATAATTTAATATTCCGTAAAAATTTGAAGAAGAAGATGCATTGGATAAAAATGCATAATAATTAAGAATAGCTTGCAATTAAATCGACTAATAATAGTAATACTTTATAATTATGTTACATTTTATAATTTAGCACATTATATTATATATACATATAAAGCATCAAGCATTAAATATTTTGCTGTTATGAAAATTAATATAAAATAATAAAATAATATAAAAAATTTGCTATATAAAGTGGAACATTCGAAAGCATATCCACTGACGAGATACTATGAAAGATCGATGGTTTTACTGGATTTAGCGTGACCACAAAAACATATATACATATTTTTATTATTGCTTCTATATATTAATAAATTTTTAATATAAATGAATTTTGTGGCCCTCTCTCTCTCTCTCTTTAGCACGGAACAAAACCAGAAATTGTGCACATTATATGTTACCCTCTGAGAACATTCGTGAACATAGACTTCGTAGTTCACGTTTTTAATGTCCACAGATAAAGTAGAGCGCATATATATCGATAATTGATTTTAAAAGATATACCGACCTTATTTTAAAAGATACTTACCGACAGATCGAATTTATCGAAAGAATAAAAATCGTTGAATCGTTGTAATTTATTGAATGGCGGGAAAGAGAGGTACGCGACAGTTATATGTATATATTATATATATTGCGGATAAAAATATTTTGACATAACAAGAAATTTATAAAATATAGATTAATGTACATTAACAAGATTTATTTTGTAAAGAAATGACACTAATATTTGTCAACGACGTATCTCTTCTTATAAGATCTATCTTTCATTATGACAGCTTCTTACATAGCTTTTTCGTATCTTTTTATCATCCTCGAGATGTGCTCAATCACACGCTGAAGATGGGAAAAAATGGCAAAAGGTAATGATGTATTTTCCATGAAATCGTATGTTATACGATCGTTTCGTTTTAAGGAAGGAAAAGTAAGGAAAATCTTTACAGACTTACATATACATATAAACATAAATACATACGTTGCTACTTATTGAAGTGCGCGGCTCCTACCGGGTGATCGCAACGTATCATTTGACAGTCACGCGACATTGTTGGCAACCGTGGACACCGTATCCTCGGCAACAGGCATCAATTCCGTAAACACAGGCACGCATTGTCGTGTGCCGAGGGTTACATGAAAAAAAGCCGTCCGCCCGATGTATGAAGATGTGAATGCACCGCGACGGCTCGCACTTCCTTCCGCGCTCGCCCGAAAGATTCACCCTCGTACAAGGATCTCGGACTCCCCGTCTCGGGACCACGTCATCGGCGACCACCAAGTTCCATCGTCGCCGTCGTTGCGACGATGTCGGAGAAAAAGGCCGCAGAGAAAGTCTCCGAGATTGACGCTCACATTAGCAAACAGTACGACATTGTGAAACGCCTCGGCAAAGGGGTAACGTTACTTTTTTTCATTTCCGTATCTCTCTTCCCGCTCTTTGTCCCTTTCTCGCATGCCTCCGGGGAAATTTGCGGATGATGAGTGCGGTCGCGAATTTGTATCTTTCTGTCAATGGTAAAAATTTGCGGTTTTATATAAAATACACGTATCGCGGAAATTACATTGCATTTTATTTGCACACGTTGCAGTGTGTTATTTTTTTTAATTTTTTTAAATATGTAAATTGCAGAAGAGACGCGTGTAATTGTCAAATACAGATATTTCAGACATAAAGATATCCATTTTTTTATTGGAAGCAACATATAATTTGACATGCATTATTTCATGTCGGAGATTTCCGTCAAAATAATAAAAAAATTATTTTTTATCTTATCAAAATTATTTTTCACTACATATTGTTTTTATGTAATTTATTTTGGACTCAAGCTTTTTATTCTATTGTTATTAAAATTATTTCTTTTTAGAAATAATTAAAAAATTTAAAAATTAAAATTATTTCTTTAGAAATATCTTTTTATGTCGGTGCAAAAAGATATTAGGACACGCATGGTATGGCACGAGGATAAAAACTTTCGTTAAACTAAAGCTTTACAATTCACAAGAAATATCAATAGTCATCATAACTATCTTCTTCGTCAGGAAAAGTTGCAGATCGATAGCGGTGCGGTTAAAAAGTCGTCGCCGTCGCAACAAACGATGACAAACGGATCATGGTACCATAAGTCGATTTTTGTCAGACACGTATTTGCGTAATTTAAAACTTAAACTGTGTGTGCCTGGCAATCTCTCATTCATATCGTAATAATGCAAATTGATAGCATGCAATATTCATGTATTGCGCTTGTACTCGTATTTTACGGCATAATCACTATTTGACGGAAGTCATTTTCAATTATGATTGTACAAAAGACAAAATGAGAGAATCAAAAATCCGAAACAATTACGTTAATGTACATTTCTCCAAGTTTTCTCGTCTCCTAGGAAATGTAGCAGTTTGTAATTGAAATATAAAGAGGATTTGAAAGTTTGTCGTTTCTTGATGTAAATTTCCTGGAACAAAATAATAGCAATAATTTTTAATTTTTTTATACAGGCTTACGGTATAGTATGGAAGGCGATCGAGAAGAAGAGGAAGGACACCGTCGCGGTGAAGAAGATCTTCGACGCCTTCAGAAACCAGACGGATGCACAGCGTACGTTTCGCGAGATTATGTTCTTACTTTCGTTCGCCAATCACGAGAATATCATCAAACTGATCGGGCTCCACAAGGCGAACAATGATCGGGACATTTATCTCGTTTTCGAGTACATGGGTGAGTTTTAGCTGATACGAAGAAGAAATCACGCGCACACATATACATATCACGTGCGCCGATTCTCAGACTTTTGGCTTGAAACACCTTTCGGCCCGTTTCTTCAGAAACCGATCTTCACAACGTCATTAAGCGGGGCAATATTCTTAAGGACATCCACAAGGTCTTCATCATGTACCAACTCTTTAAGGCGATCAAGTACATACACTCGGGCAACGTTATTCATAGGGACTTGAAGGTGATGCTGAGTCTTACAATTTCAATAGCGTAAAAAGTTTTATCTTTTCCATAAATTTTTGAATTCTTAAGAGAGACAACGTCTTTAGAAAATTTTGAATTATAACTTCGATTATACGTATATTTTTTAAAGACTGATGCATAGAATATTTCTTAAATATATTTTTGAAGTGAAATATTCAGAAAAGTAGTTCGTGAGATATATTTTCTTTTCACTTGCAGTTTGTCTCACATCAAGTTCCTTTATTTTACTACATGTTATCGTGAAGCAATATCATGTCGAGTTGACGTTATGCTTTTATTACAGCCATCCAACGTGCTTCTGAATGCACAATGCCATTGTAAGATCGCAGATTTCGGTCTGGCACGGTCGGTGACACAGATCGGTGAAGGTGACGGTGAGACTGGAAGCGATCCTACTTTAACAGACTACGTCGCCACTCGATGGTATCGCGCTCCGGAAATTCTCATAGCTTCAAAAAGGTATATGTTTATTCAGCTTACGCATTTCTCTCGATGCCTTTTCCTGATATCGTCGTCACGTTTATTTCTCTCTGACATTTTAATAATCTTTCCCGTTCAGAACTTTTCGAGTAAAAGTTTATCTTGGAAAACACATCTATAAACATCATTTTTTCCACCAGAGTTATTTTTGTTTATTAAAAATGCCTTTCCTTTGCAAAATTTTAAAATTTTTAAAATATGTAGTCGGCAATATATCACATATATCGTTACATGATAGCTGCATTGGCGCTCTATTCTAATTCCTGTTGGCTAGTAATCAATTTTTTGATCATCGAAAAGATTCAAATTGATAAGCTCTTAATCAGATAATGAAATATATATTCAAAATATTTGATGGGGAATGCAACTATATATACATTTTCAATCTAATTATAATCTTAACGCGGTATGCAGTTTAAAGCCGAATGATATTTCAGTAATCTCTTGGAGTTACTAAAAGTTCTTAACTAAGGTAAGTTTGAGACATAATTTACAAAGCTACACGAGATAATAAGATAATGTACATATTTCAATTCAGGGTGTCATAAAGAGAGTTACATCGTGTAACTTAAGAATGTATTTAAGAATGATTATGATAATAAAACTTGTCTTATTTAATTGAGAGAGAGAAAGAGGCATTACAACTATTAATTTAAATACAGACTAATTCATCTAAAACGAATGAAAATATAAGAAAGTTTAATATTATAAATACACATATATCGATGTGTTTGTTCCGTATTTTTGTATATGTGTGCGTACTTTAACGTCATCCCTGTTGTATTAAGTTTCTTTTATCTGCAAAATTTTGACCATTGTGAGGGTCGGATTTTACTCAATATAAATGTTCTCAGATACACAAGAGGGATAGATATGTGGTCTTTAGGCTGTATTCTCGGCGAGATGTTACTGGGGAAGCCTCTTTTTCCCGGTTCATCGACGATAAACCAAGTCGAGAGAATAATGGTGACCCTGCCCCCACCGACAAACGAAGGTAATTCTTCCCAAAACTTTTTTGGTAGTAAAGAGATAAAAAAAGAAGAAAAAAAAGAAATGGCTGGACTATTTCACGATTATTTTTTTGCAGATCTAATATCGGTCAGCGCTGGTTACGGAATCAATTTGTTGGAGAAGACACCTAATGGGCCTAGAAGAACTCTAAAAGATTTGCTGCCGGAAGTATCAGAGAAAGCTTTGGATCTTATTAGCAATTTGATAGTCTTTAATCCTACACAACGACTCACCGCTATCGAAGCGCTAGAACATCCCTACGTTGCCGAGTGAGTGTATTTGTCATATATACATAGTATAATTCTAGAGAAGCTAAATAAATTTAACAAAAAAAAGGGAATTTATTAATTTTTTTTATAAAATAAAATTTCTATTTTTGCATGGGTTTCTTTTAATCTAATTAGCTTTGGCATTGTATGTGGATACAAAGAAGACGTAAGGTTCTATGATTATCATTTATCTCGAAACATAAAATGTCAAATAGGCTTTCATTTGGCTGCATAAATATAAGAAAGTCTATATCATTATCCTGTCACCTGAGGCTAATAGCTCACCATGCAATTGAAGCGCAAGAGTTTTCTGTTCTGTCATTATTCTTGTCATCATTCTTTATTAGAAAATCATTTGGATAGAGCAGTATGCATTGAAAATATCGATTTTCGATAACAGTTATAATGACAAGACTTTGAAAAGAATATTATTGAGTGGGAAATGTTTCCTTCCTTCGGAATCTTACAGAAAGAATCTTCTGTTACAAGAATCTTATCGATCTTGAAATATCTGGATTAGATCTTTCCGAACAGAATTTTCTAGTGAAAATTCCGCGTTTAATACGTTTGTATTTCCATGTATTTTTATTTAAGCAAAGAGAGAGAGAATAATGTGCGAAAGCACGTCTTTCGAAATCGAGATGAAGTAACGCGATAGCTCGTAGATAGAGGTTTAATTGGAGAACTTCTTCGATAGTTTTCACCGAAGAGGAAATGAACCGGAGAGGGGTTCTAGTGTTGTGCCGTTGCTGAGCGATGATGTGCAGCTTTCCGTCGACGAATACAGAAATAAGCTTTACGCGATGATGGATGAAAAACATAGGAAGCATAAAAATATGTGAGCAGATACTTATTACGCGCAGCCAATGTTTATTATCTCGCGTAATCAAGATCATATTGCATTATTAAAATATGCTTTTAATGATTTTCACCTTTACATTTGACATTAATTTACACTTAGTCTCGTATGAATAATAATCACAATTTTAATGTGATTTTAAACTTGTCAAAGAATTCAATTTTCTGAATGTATATTGAAATTCCTCTGTCTCTCGCGTTACAATTGATTCCAATTCCCAGTTCGCTTTTAAAGTTTCGTTTTTAATAAATATTCAGATGTAGTGTTATTATGCAATATATTTGCATACTATGTATATTAAAAATTTTGAACACGTCAACAACATTTTCATAGGTCAAAGTCCAGATTGCGGCGATTATCTGAAAGTATCTGGAAGGAATCCACTAAGAGTAATCCAGTAATCGGCCAAGGTGACGCGATTGTCGGTAAGAGAGATATAGTAAATAAATAAGATTCCTTTTTCATTTATCGTAATTTTATTCGATGATTATTTAGTCAATTTTATCCCGGGATTTCTTTTATTTTTAGCGTGCCCGTCATTGCCAAATAGGAAGACAATCAGGCCGTCTCAAAGTGATAATATTGCACGTGTTACGAAAACACGAATGATAAATGTCATGGCGCCAGTTCAAGAAACTTTAACACATTCTCGACACAACGGTAAATATTTCACAATAATGATCTTTTAATCTAATTTAAAGCTTCGCTCAAAATCATTTAACTTAAATCGCGCCTAATCCAACTTTAAACAAGTTTACTTACGGCAGTGATACCTTTTCTTATTTTAAAATCGCCTACGCGCGATTCGGAAGTTTCAATTAAAACAAATAGCATTTTCCTGAACGGACGCAGGAAAATAGATTGCTTTGATTCTCGTTCAACATCGCACGTCACGTCCGCCCACATAATTTCACCAAGTATACTTACATATATATATCGTTATCTCGTAAATCTTTACTCTGGCGCGCAAGAATTTCTTTCACATTTTTTATTCGATATGTACGAGATGACCTAGATTGTCTTTATTATACTTTTTACGCACGTATTGTTTGCTCGGGGTTAATTTGTACTTAACGAAGTTATCGCGAAATATCAATTTTCAATTATTAAACAAAAAAAATACATGTTGCAGATACGATGATATCCGTCTCATGCAATTATCGGTATTTCGATTAATTGCTTGATATGAGTAATTATTGTTACGAATAAATATGGAGATTATAATTGGCGTGTGTCTGTAACATGTTGAACTAAATTGAATTGGTCAGAATTATTATCGATTTCCAAATAAGTTTCTATCCGTGTATTTGCGGTCGATTGACAGTTAAGAACGTGGCAACACAATACGCTTGTAACTTGACGAACGGCAACTTGGGAAATATACCTCCAGCGGCGGCCAAAAGCTGTTTCTATCTTAATCAACAACATTCGCAGTTGTCAAAGTCCCAGCGTTCCATACAGTCTGATCAGATGGCAATGGTGAGTGTAATATTGTTAATAATTCTTTCATTCCGCTCATCTTTTCTCCGCTTGATTTCTGTGTTTGCTCTTTCGCGCTCCGTCGCCTTCTCGCGATTTATATTATGCAAGTAGGTAAACGGAGAATTCTGTTATTACAGGCTACATGTCGCGTGGGATTTGCGTTTAGTAGGTACTGTAACCACTGATCCATGCATCACCTAGCAAATTGCATGCAATTCTAATTTATGCATGTTGTCCACTGTATTTCGACACTATAATTTATGAGCGAACCTTTAATGTAGCAATTAAAACTTACAAGCAATTTGCAAAATTTGGGCAATTTATTATCCCAAAGTGAAGATAAATAACAATAATTGTAATAAATTTTTACAATTTTAAAATTGTAAACTAACATTAAATATTATTTTGTTGTATTTTTAAAAAATTCTCGACGCTAAAAATATCACGGTTTGTTTCAATGGCACTATTATCGCGCCATCTCCGGAGCCTTTGTCATATATAAAGAAGAGAGTGACAATATGCACTTTGTCATACTTATCTATATGCCGCCAAGGATTGATTGTACGCAGACGCGTTTCATATCTGACGCTGACACTCTCTCGCCTGGTGGCGATAAAAATTTATGATCGCATTATCTGGCAAGTGAAATAGTAGTCGCATTCACGTTGTATGACTGACAGATACGTACTATTTGTAAAACTTCTTCAACCGCCATCATTTACTCTTGTTTACCTTACGTAAATGACATTGATGTGCTTGCATATCATACAAATATTATATAGAAAGAAATGTATCATATATATATTTATATATTTATTTATCACGTACCCTTGATCATGTGTATAATAATATACCTGTTCGTATACGATCGTTCACATTTTGGTTGGCATGTTGCAATTATTTTACTTTCACGATGCACATTTCCGGTGAAATGGTAATTTAAAGGGATGTTTAATACATCGGTGATGATGCGTTAACGCAAATTTGGAGTTCGCGATATAATACAAGTTATTATCCGGAAATTTCCCGCGTCATATCGTCCGCTTCATCGCACTTTCATCATGGGCAGACTCGTTAATTACTTTACATCAGGGCCGTAGTCGACCTGTATCGCGATTGCGATTTTCGCGATACCGCGCTTGGTAGCGGTATTCGTCGCAAATTTAAAAGTTATCCAATTTCAGCGCGGTGCCAGAAGCAGATCGAATCAATTAGCGGTATCGGCACCTCGCGCCAAGCTACGACGAGCCTGCAGAGAGCAGATTCTCGTTCAAGCACCGAAGTCTCTTACCTCGGCGAGCGCTCATTATCGCACCGACGATCATCGACCTAGAACGATGCCGGCGAAGTCAATGACGGACAGTCCAAAAAGTATCAGGCAACCGCTG
This sequence comes from Camponotus vicinus, assembly GCF_025532165.1. Lineage (NCBI taxonomy): Eukaryota > Metazoa > Arthropoda > Insecta > Hymenoptera > Formicidae > Camponotus > Camponotus vicinus. The sequence continues at coordinate 10,800,066 of NW_028141980.1, forward strand.
ATGTCGAGCAACGTCACGAGGCACTTCGCGAGGACCGGTGGAATCAGCAGCCCGGAATCGCCGTACGTCGTTAGCCATCATCAGGCCATCCGCAATTACTTAAATCAAACGATTCCACTACCGGCGCAGCAGCAGTCTCGTGAACGAAATCGTGTGTCCTGCCAAAATAAGAGCAATCTCGTCGACAGATCGTGCACCAGTGCTGATACCGAGATCAATAATCGCATTAGAAGTACAGCGCGTAATCAGGTAAACCGGTTACAGTCGAGACACAGTTTCGACAGCGGCGTTATCCAGAGAAGATCGTCGACAATGTGCGACAGATCGGGGTTCCTGGACAGTCACAGTCAGAGCCACGGTGTGATTGCGGCGTCAATTTACAAGGATCTCTGTAACGGGACTATAAACTGGTAAGCGTGTGGTTGGCGAGTTTCTATCACGGAGGAGCGAAAATTAGACGAGATAATTGCGCGACGATCGCTCTGCTTCTTCTTTCAATGAGATCCTGCAGGATCTGGAAGTGAAACGCGTGAAAGTTTCGATCGCGTACAGGAGAATCCTTTCAGTGAGAATTTCGATAGCAGCAATATAATTAAACGTTCTAGGAACTTTCGTGGAGAGTTTGTAATCGTATCCAGTGAATTAAATCTGCGGTTGAAGTCCATTTCGATGTACACCGGAAGAGAATTAAAATACTCACGAATGTTCTATGTATGTGTGTATTTCCTATATATTTATCTCTTCTCTAGATCAATTTCTTAACAATTATAATTTACATATTTAGTAAATCAACTTTTCTAATAAATATATATTGTTTTATAATATTTACTTTAATAATGCAAAAAAATAATTTTACAACGAGAGACTTGAAAAAGCTGTCGAATTAATAATTCCGTGATAAGAAACCGACGATCGTCGCGAAGCTCTCTTTACTCGTTCATCTTCGTGCAAGAAATTAGCCACCTCACGCGAACAAGTAAGGTTCCTAAGTAAATAAGCAAATTTTGCACGAGGTAAATTCATAATTAATGCTATCAACTGCGCGTTTGATGCTTCGAGTTCTCACGGGGATAATGCGCTGGCCAAGAACGGCTCCATAAACATCAAAGTTTGGAAGCAAATACGATCTTTAAGGCTACTACGACTACCTCAACTTTTTATACCGCGTAAAATATTGGTAAGGGAAGTAGAAGATAAGCGCTGTGAATGTTCTTTTCCCCTTTTCGATAACGAAAATGCGACAATAACGAGATCGAATAAGAGATTGAATTCTTTTTCCAATTTGAAAGGGAAAGAGACATTCATCTTGACAAAGGTACAGCAAGAGCGAAGTGGAGGGCAGAATCGCAGAGATCACTCCGTGGAAACTCGAAGAACCCGTGAAAGCTTAGGACGTAAGGTAAACGCGTAGCGTGCGCACAATGCGACTCGATTCATGTGGGGCCATATAATGGAGCGCGCGTGACACACATTTTTCTATGATATTTTTATTTATACGCGGATATATATGTGGAACACGCATATACACGCATCATACACGCAACACGTAGATATATCCGTCAATTTAGTGTACAAATCTCATTGTACCATATCTGTGTCGTCGTACTTTTGTACGGCGTCACCCAACAGCGTTCAGAATCATGTATACTATACGTATCGTGAAAGAATAAAGTTTAATAAAGAAACTGAACACGTCCAGTATATCTATTATATAATAAAGATATGATATAATATAAATATAATAATATCTGTGTTATATAGTAAATGGATTCGTTCGAATTAACTACTTCCTAATCAGTTGATTAATTTTTAATTAAGCTTTTACATGTGTGATTATAAGCTGTGTGTGTTTCGTGTAAAGAGCGATTGTTAATAGTTCTCGGGTTCCTGTCATTTCGAAATCAATTTTCCATAATTCAAAATTCTGTTTGGATTGAAATTTCCGCGTTTCACACGCAATCGGAATATCATGAATATTACTATTAATTCCACCGGGATCTCTATGGGATAGATCGTGTGAAACGAGAAAGCTATTAGGGACTGCAACTGGTATCTCAGATCCGAATTACTCGGCCGAGAATAATTGAGCCCTTTTTATCCGTCGAACCGTCAATAGCTCCCTGATGAAGAGAGAGTTACACTCGTCTTTCGTTAAATGAAAATCGGATCCATTTTCATTTTCCTTCTATTGCGGTAACACGAGCTGGACGAGACTTCCATCATCTGCGAGATGAGCTTGGAGGAGAATGAAAACAGATCGTCTTGTCTGCCTCTGGTCTACATTCCTCGCTCCTCGTAAAGGTATTTCTTGTATGATGACACGTACATCGTAGTCTTTCTTAGCCTTTCCGCTGTCTCTTCGATCCTTTGATGTCTTCGTCGCATAGAGATATTCCGTATATAAGCGCATGTTGAGCATATTACCATCGGTTATTATTGCGCGTATAATCATTGGTTTATTCAAAGGATCATTTTTTTCTTCTAATGATTACATATCTTTCGAGAAAGTTTTTTTTGCAAAGAACAGTGATTTAAACAGAAATTAATGGGAATGTTTTTATGAAAAGTCATAATTTGTTGTCAGCATAAAGTATACGTAAAAAGATATTTTTAGTTTATTCAAATCTCTCAATGAAATAAAATAATCATTTGTGTATGCGCGAGATTTGCGAATTTTTATCGCTAAGTTTGAAATATTCTTTAATCCCTTAATCCATATTTTTTCATTGTTTCGTAATCGTATAAGCGAATTGTTTTAAAATCTAGGTCAATGCCCTAATAAACTGTGAAGGTTTTTATTTCGCGAATATGATAAAAAAATTTATTTTATTAATTTAAAAATTTCTTTAAAAAATCTTAGCTAAGAAAACAAATTTTTCGATCGAATAACACATTGCGAAATTTTTTATTTATCAGATTATTTTATGCGCATCTCAACAGGCGTATAATCTATATTTTTAAATATCAGTCATTAATAAAATTGCCTCGTTGACTTTAGATTATATACCTTCGGTGGAAAATATACGACGTTTTAGAAAAATCTATTTGTTACGAGCTTCATACATAAAAATCTACTTACGTCAAATTGCCAAGCTTTGTGCGATTTATAAACCTGACTTAAGTAAACCATCATTGTGGTTGGTTGAATTGTACCAGCTACGGTTTTTTACGTATTTCTTGTTGTGCTATACTAATCTTTTATGATCCAATGAGTTAACGTGGGTCGGCATGAAAGAGCTAAAACATGAGAGATCCTTTCGGCTCATACCTTGCATGCCATTCATTGAGGCGGGCAAAATCCCGAGCTATTTCATATTCATGCTATAAACGCTACGCCTTCATATTCAGTCCGTTTTCCGGCAAGTGTATATCGTCGAATCTCCAGATACTTAGACCATAGGGAGCGTAAAAATTGCTCGATTCATCCTCTATTCTTCCGCGACAGTGATTATTAATCGCACTTTTACGAGTTCCATAGCATTCCCTTTACCAAGAAAGAAATCTATCGATGTGTCGCGATAAAATTGATTTGGTATAGAAAAAAGAGAATCTTTATAAAAACTGTCGTAAAATTACCGGATTATTTCAATGTCATGAATCATTTAACAGCCGGAACTTTGGGAGGGATGGATGCTAATGGAGATAATAGATGGAAATTGAATTAAAATTTCTTCCGTCATATCTTAAGTTTTCCTGTTCTTAAAGAAAAAATATACTCACAATTGTCGTTTTTTCAGCATATTAATAATCTAATTAACATAATAAGTCTCTTATCATTATTTAAGTATATTTTGCAGAAATAATATATATGATGGGAAGACTTTACCAATTTTATGAATTTTTATAGAAATGTTCAAGAATTATGACACACACACACAATGGAAAATTAATATATAATTTCAATCCAATGCAATTTATCCAACAATTTTTAGCTATTTTTTATTGAAAATACACGTAGATATAATTTACAGCGTTTTAAACCCGCAATCTTCCGCTATTACAATTTTAGCAATCCTTCAACGTATTGACCTTCGCTTGGCAAAAGATCAAAGATTCTCACACGTAAAAGAAATCTTAACGTTTTATATGACTTATCGAAAATTCCAAATTACTTAATTGAAATACGTCCCTTTTCATCATGCCGCTTGAAGAAAATTCATTTGCGACGATCAAATATTTACAGGACGTACACACTATGTGTATTATTGGCGGGTTTCTTCAATAACCCCGTCGAAAATTGATCAATGTTAAAGTGGTAGTCTCGCCATTAACGATAACCAGCGCCAGACAGTCGCCGGCGTGTTTCGAATCATCTTATTATATTCTTGTGTTCTTCTCCTTCCTGCTTTTGCAACGTATTTTTCTCCCGTCGATGCTCGGAAGCCGATTAATTAATAGCCCCGTCGCATCATTTATCAGCAATTCTATTATATGCATGTATGTGGGGCTTTTGAATCCCCACCATTTTTTTTCGCACAATATTCTAACAGCCATTATCGACTAAAAAAAGCACGTTCTCGCGATATCAAACGATCACGCTCTCGTAAATCAATCATACAATTCGTAAAAAAAAATCATTTGTCAGTGGAACGATCACCAGAAATAATACGCGAAAGATACATCGGTTGCGGTTGATATATATCTTCTTGATCTAAATATTTCTGGCACATGTTAAAAAAATATGACAAAACACTTGCCTTGTATCTAGTCTCGTAGAGAGTTTACGCATGAAAAGAAATTTATATTTTATTTATATTTGATTTGACGTTTATGCGGAAGTGTGCCTTCACTTTCCCATCGTGTCAATCTATTCTGACAAATATTAGGGACAATTATAGTTGATTGTCACTGATGATGACAAATAGTGGAGATGTACATACGATAATCACGCTAACAGTGACTTATGATTAATTAATGCTATTAACGAAAACGCTATTAACACATACACATTTGTTCTACACGAAATGCATCGTAGATAGGCTTAATTTCATGTTTATGGCTCAAGCGAGACAAATATTCCGCGCATCAGTAGAAAAAATGCGTCTTAGTCAGACATACATCTCGTGTACCGAATTGCCGAAACTATGGTATAGAATACAGCCATCCGCGTGTTTTTTCACTTGACAGCAGTTTTCGAGTTCTCGATACAAAGTTTAAGATATCACAAACTCTGATTTTTTCATGTTTCACTTTAATCTCGGACGCTGAATATAAATTTCGAATATTTCCCTGATTCCTATTTTTCTTAAATGTATTAATAAATAAATCTGTCGCGAGGAGTTGATTAATTTTCGTTCCGTTTGGTCCCATCAAATCTCAATTCGTAATCCTGCAAACGTATTGCAGTCACTCACAGAAATAAAACCTCAACGAGTAATCAATATGGTAGAGCGCATTTCACGTTCGTTGCACGTATGATGTTTAATAGCCTCCGGTTTATTGTGTTCGCAGCTATAACTACCGGAACATACAGAAATTTCTTAAGAGATATACATTCTCTATAAAATTGTACCACTTTCGCAAATTGAATTTCTTTCGAGCACCACGTTTAACGTCGTGATACAAGTGGCAATCTGAGAAATTTCGGACTTGTGTGGAAAGGAGATTTTTATTTACTGTTTATTTACGTTAAGTTTCTTACGAATCATCGTGACATCCGGCAATGCGTGATGAAAACGCAAGGCTAAAATTTCCCGATGGAATAAAAAAATAACAAAAGTGATTCTCATCATATATTACGTCTCATCACATATTAACCGCCAAAGTATATCTGAATATTATATATATATTTGTAGACACACATCGCACAGGAATAAAAATCGTACATAAAAACATGTAACCGCACAAAGATCCTTTGTGTCTTCGAGACTCTTCAGCTTCAAGGGCAAGGACGTCGCTCGTCCGTGGTGCACAGGGTGCTCGGCCGGGGTTGGCTGGTCTCCAGCCCGTTGTTCTTGTCGTATTCCTGCTGCTGATCCCGTCTGGCGTCAGAATTCTCCGCCGGATTGGCCTGCGCCCGCGGCACGTCGCGGATACTCCTCAGCATGTAGCAGTGCAAATGCGGACTGTGACGGCTGTAGAAGGTGTCGTAGCCGCTGCTGGACGTCGCGGTACGTCTTAACGCCAGGACGGGGTTGCGATTTCCGCGCATGGGGATGCCGCAGCCGCATCCGGGGAGCATTCTTCGCTGATGCAACAGACCGCGCCTCGCGCCGCCGTTGACAGCCGGGACGCTGCATCCGCCGCAGCCGTCATCGATCATCGCGCTCTGCAACAGTGTCAAAGAGCGATCGGCTTTCGACTGCGATCCTCGATCATAACATGAACGGTGTGAACCGCAAGAATTCACTCTATCCAACCAGGCGAAAATGACGATGAAATTGATGGAAAGAAAGTTGTTGTAGACTCAGCTGATAGCTTAAGAATCTGACAAGAGGTGAATTATTGAGATTAGTTTTGGATGAAGCAGGAAAAATAGTGCGACCTTCTTTTACCGTCGAGCCGTCTAATTGAACGGATAGAGAGAGATAATTCTACTTATTCAGAATATCGCGTCAATGATAATGCAACATGTATTGCACTGCGCGTATCTATATTGGCTGTGCGTAGCTGTATTATAATTCTGTTATCTTGATCCATTTATGCGGTGAGGTCACATCAGTACTATGTGATTCAATAATAACGCTCTCGCTTTGCGTCGCGCATTTATGCTGCCTCATAACGTCTTTATAATAGTTTGCGGATTTATTTTCGAGAGATTTTAAAGGCAGATTTTCTCCGCTCCTAATCCTTAACCAAGCAGCAGTTAATATCGATCATTAATTAAATTAGATTCCATTATCGATAAACCGATAAATTACATTAAGCGTTCAGTACACTCTATAGCTTTAATAATTTTCCGTGAAACCAAATCCGTGAAACCAAATGACAACAATAGTCAGGACGATTGTAATATGATATGAAATTGGTTGTGTAATCAAAGGACAACTAAAACCGAGAACACGCATTTACAAAATGCCTCTCGTATTTGGTGAATTTCCTTATTCGACGGGAGGCTGTCGAAACCGCGTTACAAACCGCGTCGTGTACGTTCGTCACGCACTCACTATAATTTCACGTGCTTATGCGGAGAATTTATATTGGGTCATTTGATGGAATCACACAATAATGTCATGCATACCTCACGAATTCGAAAATTACAGTGCGTGGAGTAACTCGTCATATAAATTCCATTATAGAGATATCTCTATATTTTAGAATAATCCATCGATATTAAATGCGCGCGTTTGTCCTTTGTCCGTTGATTTCTGTGCGAATTGTATACGCAGTTAAATGCTTTGTGCATAAAAAGTGCATAAACATGCGAAAGGATGTATGATAACGTTACGTCGAGCTTTTCTCGTGCACGTGTGTATCGAACGATACATAAATTATTTTATTACGATGTTCGATAACGAATTGCATTTAATTGTACATACATTCTCTAATTGTGAATTTTATAATAAATTTCAAGTGCTTTGAGTGTGGATAATAATTTATTTGAAACATTTTTAACATCATGGCGGACATGGATGCGCGAGTACAAATTGCAATATAATCGTTCGCGTAATTAATGATCGTGGAAAAATGCAGCTGTAATTATTCCGGATTGAATTTGTACGTTAATATTGCGCGTGATCGTTAATTGGGCGTTAATCATATTTCATATTTTGCAAATACATCTGATAAGCGCAATTTATATTGCATCTTTATAACTGTTTGTTTCGAGATTTTTGTAAAAAAATCAAACCTAAAAATTTTCACTGCAATTTTTGTTTAAACCACATCATTGAGTATATCGACATATTCTCTCGTAATCCATGTGCATCTGTTGCATCCATAGATATTTTTGTTTTTAAATTTTTAAAATAAATTTCAAGGAAAATATTCGTATAAAAATACAGCGGTATAGTCTATTTTATTATTATAATTTGTAAAAATTATTATATTTTTCCTTATTATAAATGACTATTTTTATTTGTGTTTTAGAAGTTTTTTTTCGATGATATACATACATTCATTTCGCGATGATATAATTATTTTTTTATTTTTTATCATATATCATTTTTTTACGGAAACGTTTCAGTGGAGCTGACTTTTAGCCAAAGTCGTATCGCATATTTTCAACTTCGTTGGAGTTAAGGGACTTCATCCAAATCCCAGTAGTATTTCTATATACACGGAAATATTCCGCCCCAATCTCCTGCATTGCACGAATTTATAAAATGATAAAAAACATTAAAAATTTTATCTTTTGTAAAATACATATTTTAATTTCATTTTTATACGATTTTGAATGTGCACGATAAATTAAAAATAAAATAATAAAACATTATACTTATCTTTTATATTTAATAAATAATAATAATTGTATAAAAAATACATATAAACATAAAAGCATAATAAAATACATAAAAAATTCAAAAGATACATAAAAATACATAACAGTAATACAGATGCACAGATATATAAATATCTCTTATTAGTATTTTATAATTTATGTGACATATATGCATTAATTGGGATGCACATAAATGACAAAGAGATTTCAAGATGATAAATAGTACATGTATCAGATGCATATACAAAATGGAATATAGTTAATTATCCTACGGAGTTGAGCAAGTTGTAATACAAAATATGAACATGCAATTTTGATGTATATGGAATAAAGCAAATACTTAGTTTGACCAAATAAAACGTATGGAGTAATATATAGAATTTTCGCATATGTGCTCAAGATATGATATTGCCAATGCACGTATACATATTGTGTATCATATTATTTTTTTTATATGAAAATATGAGTTGTTTGTTTTAATCTTTTTTTTAAAATGTGAACTTTGCAAATAACGATATTCTCTAAATTGTTTTGAAACATACGCGTTCTGTATAATGCTTGGCTAGAAATTAAGAGAAATACTGCTAGATTTATGAGCTTTTAAATTTTTCGAAAAATAATTTAAATGTCATTACTCTATCTCTCTCTCTCTCTCTCTAAATGGGCAGGTTTTAGAAAAAAGTCCGTTCATAAATTGTACATAATACAAACGAATTTTTAAAAAGCTCAAAAATTATAAAAATATATTGCACACAACAGTATTTATAACAGAAAGTATAAACTAAGGAAAATGGACTAAACACTCAATGGAAAATACAGGATACATGTATAACAATACTATATCATATTTAACTGCGCTTTATATTTTCTTGCTTGACTTGCTGTACACGGTTCTCCTGCGTGCATTAATATAAATGAATTAATTAATTTGAGTTTAGTTTACTGTTACAGTTTAAATACTTGAAGTTCCGGCCGGAATTTTTTTTTTCATTTACTACATAGTTCTCTCTTATATGAAAGAAAGTAAATTAAATCTGGCTTCAGGGCAAATTTGCTTCAAGAAAATAAAAGGGTTGTAAGAGGAATTTTACAATGAGAGTAGCTCTTTGAAAGTGAGTACCTTAGCGATTCGTTTAGTGCAGAAAGATACTTCGCCATGGAAATTCTAATTGGTACCAACAAAGGAACGGACACGAAAAGTGTGAAAATTAAGTTATCCGCTTAAAAAAATCCGTTATAAAACCGCAATATTGATTTCACATGCGGAATCTTAGCGAACGAGTATAACATATCTATTATATCTGTTGTAATTTATTACGATAATTACAGTTTATTATTTTTATCCTATCACATTACAAAGATAATATCTTATCAAATTATACGTATACAAAGAGAAGAAATAATAAATTATATCATAAAATAATATAATTTAAAATAGTATAGTTATAGTTCAGAGAGAATATCATCTATAATATTTTTATATATTTTCTATCAAAATTTTGATCTTACAACTAAAATCAAACAGTTGTTTATCATTTTTAATAAACAGAGATATATAACAATTGTTATATAATATCTATGTTTATTATATATGATAAACAACTGTTTAATTTTAAATGTGAAGCCAAAATTTTCATAGAAAATATACAAAAATATTATAGATGATATTCTAAACCGTAATACTATTTTAAATTATGTGTGTGTGTGTGTGTGTGTGTAGAATATCTCGATATATTATGTGTCAAATATTTTAATAATTCCTTTCAGCAAACATATCAATAATTTTTAAATAAAAGTCATTAAAAATAGTTGTTTTGATTTTTCAAAATTTATTGTGAGAATCTCATCTCAGGACATATTATTCATATATTACACACATAAGATGTAAGAGATTAGTATCCGATACTTTGCGATACAGATTATATTAAAGCTTTATTAAATATTTCAGCCGATATTCCAGAATGAACAATTAAAATCAGTCGAGCTGATAATTTAATCATAATATCGATTCTATCGAATTTTAATTAAGCCGCCACTGTTTTCTCGAAATAAATTATATACATGTGTAAATTTAATATAAAATGTGTATTTTATTTTTCGTTTTCTAAAAAATTTCAATTTATATAAAAATCATATAAATAACAAAAGTTATTCATGTTTGCGTTATATTGTTTATTAAGTTTATTATTTTCTCGTATTAATAATTGATAATTGTAATAATTGTAATTATACATGTAATTTTATATTTGTAATTTTTTCATTCACACAATTCATTAAATATACTTTTGACACGATTCAGTAAATTAAATATTCACACAATTTTTACTTACCATTGTTTATCATCGCGCTTTTCTATTATTATTGTATCGATTATGATTATTACATCTTTATTAATAATCTCAATGTTAATCGAAATGTGACACCAAGAAAATTAATTATATTTAAATTATATGTTATATTCTTGATAAATTTGAGTTTTTACTGGCCTTGTAAGTTTTGACTAAATCGTATTATCGATCTAACGATACAATATTTATTTAAATTTCAAATGTTATGCTTACCTATTAATTCGAAAAAGTTTTCTCATCGAATTTTTCTGAAATAAATAGCTTATAATCATGAAAAGAAGAAAAATCTTAGAGATATTACTTAGAGATCTGCATTTTTTTTCAATTTTACTTCGAAATACGTTCGCAATGAATAAAGTTTGAGGAGATATAAATTTATGTCAACGCGATAAAAGAATTCTTAAAACTCAGTTCTTGTAAAGCTCTGCGCGGTACATTTCAAAATAAGAAAAAGTAAAGATATCCACCTCCAAGTAGAGTTATTGAGTTTTTCATTGCTTTGATTTCTAGAATTTCAGCAAAAAAATTGAAGAAAGAGGAAAGATGAGAACATATTTTCGCGAACACGGGATTTTATAAAGACGGGCTATAAGAATTGATTTTACTGTTATATAAATCAAGTTATTGTTATGTAAGCTAAGTTTTAAAAATCTTTGTAAAGTAGGAAGTGATTATATTAGTTATTCATGTGTGTGTATGCGCGCAAAAATTTGCAATTTTATATTTCAGATTAATTTTAATTCTTTCAGGATTATTGCATTAAATAGAGTATAAAATAGAAAGGAGATAGTATGCAAGGAGTTTTACATTATTCACTCAAATAACGTGCATATCTATTCGCCATTTATTCTATCCTATTCTATTGTAAAGGTCACACTGAGATCAATTTAAAAGTTGCGCGAAGCACACTGAACTTTCTCTTATTTTACTCGTCAGTCGACAATAGCCTTCGGCACAGTAGAAGCATTCAACTGGCGGACAATTGTTATTTGGAGTAAGGAACTTCCAATAAAGTACTTGACGCAAGTTCAGTATTCATTATTAGGCGATTATTATGCCAACAGGCATATCAAACATACGTTAATTTCAGATTCGTCTTCATTTTCAGTTAATTATGACGCATTGAATGTAAATCAGTTATATATTCCGCTGCAAAGCTTTAAAATTTAAGAGATTGTTATTTCAGTAAGAGAAAAATAAATAAAAAAATTCATATAATTTATGGCATTATATTTATACATTTTAATTGCTTGATATTAAACATCAATATAATGAAGAAATAATTAGTTTTGCTTTTATATTGTTTATATTTCCAATGTTGTCTGCTTTCCATCATATTTCCGTAAGTTGTATAATTAATTTCGTACGGCGAAGAAAATCTTATAATTAAAAGATGCAAATTCAATGAGTTTTTATCGCGTAGGTGTAAAATCCGTAAGAAATTATTACTGCCGTTCATGAAAGATAAGCAAATAAAGTAGATAAGAAAAAGATCTAATTGAAAGATATATGGGTAATGCTCACATAAACGTTCTCTTAAGTGAAATATAGAAACTCGCTCAGGGGAATACTTAGATAGTCTCATAAACATCTACGTAGCAACAAAAATACTTCTGCCTCTTTTTCCCTAGAAAACGAAAGAAATCGCTGGATTCTAGTATAAAATAAAAAAGAGAGGATTTTTCTATATAAAATAATATTACATTAGTAAAAATGTACAAATAACGTAACAGAAAATACATCAGATATAAAGGATTTTTGGATAATCGTTTTAAAATAAATTTTATTTTAGAAACAAGTTTTTTTTTTAATAATGATCAGCAGGAATAACTATTTTATCTGTTAATTTGTTTACATTGAATCTCTCTCTTTATCTGCAAATATCATTTGTTTCAATTAGATATAAAAAACATTCAACAATCCATATTGTTTGTAATAATATATGATTTAAAACGTAGTAACATTCAAAATATGAAATACATCATAATTCGTGCAAAATTAAATATCCAATTTATGCTTATTTAAATATGCTCAAAACTGTCACAGTTATTTTGTATTAGTTATTATTTCTGAATAGTATTTAGCAATAATTTCAAGCAGTATTTTCCATGAGAATTTTATGATTTATATGAGACAAATAATTATAGTAGAGAACATTCGAGCAATCCTATCACTCGCGATCGTTATTTCTTCGACGTTATAAAGTGAGCTTACATCAACTGCAATCGTACATTCTTGCATTAAAAGATTAGTCAATATTATGACAGGTGAGGGGAATATATTATTGAAAAATATACTCTCTCCACGGAAACAGTTTAATACAGGAAGATATTTCTATATAGGAAAGAAGTCCTTATGCGTCCTGATGGATAATTCAACTTGATGATGCGAAAAGCTTTTTTGTTCCTCCAGTTGAAAATACTTTTTTTTAACGTGTATACTTCCCCACACGCATAAACATATTATACATATACATATTTATTCGTGGTACACCATATGCATTGCAATATATAACTGGTACTTACTTTACGACGAGGTTTACGACGCGCAAGACCATGAGAAGTGCGACGCAGGATCTCCGAAACGCTGCGCCGAAAATTGCGCGTCATGAAGCAGTAGATGACGGGGTTTAGGGCGCTATTTGCGTGTCCCAGGAACAGGCAGTACGTGAGTGCGTCGGTTATCGATCTCCCTTCTTCTGCGAACAATTTCCAATGGTCTTTTTGTCGCGGTTCTTTTCTGATGCGTGTCGAGAATTAATTAAAATTAATTAATGCATCGTCATATGTTGCTGATATAAAAACACTCGTATTTTTCTTTTGCGAGAAGAATACGAAAGTATTTATACTGTGAAAGTATTATACTGTGAAATATAGAACAAATTGTGGTAAATTATGAGAAAATTTGTAATAGGGCGACTGACTTTTTACATCATATTATTCTTTTTTGCATCTTTTTCAGTAAGCTAATTATTAAAAATGATAATGAGTCTGCTGTGTATTAATGACTTTAATCGACAATTTGAAAAGTCTTTTCTTTTTACAAAAACATAGACATAAGCGAAAAAAATTAATTAATGAAATTAAAAAATTAATTTAATTTGAATTGTAGAGAGAATATATATTGTTGATGAGAGTGCACGACTAAATGGATAGAAAAAGATATATAAAAGTATTTTAACAAAAGAGCGAGTACATTTATGACACAATAATGTAAAGAGCAGCTCATAAACGAATTTCATAAATATATTTGCATAAAGGTTTAAAGTGTGATGATATGAAACTTATGCTCGTTTCAACAAACTGTATATCATTCCTACAATAAAGTACAAGGTAACTCGGAGAGTTAAGCAGACATATTTCATGTAGTTTATAAATTTGGATTAATTTCTTGGATTAATAAGCGCACATATATACAAAATTTGCAATGGGATCTTTCTAAATTTTAAAGATAAAAAATTAAAAAAAAAATTATATTTCACGACTATTTACATAATTTAATTTGGATGCAATTTTAAATGTGAAATATGTCAAGACTCTTCATTGCAATGAATGTATTATCATAAGATTATTTATTCGCAATTTTTTTGTATTTTGGCATAAATAAAATATATTATATCGAGGAGAGAAAAAGGAGAAAAAAAAGGATAAAAATATAAAATTACATAATGTGTGTAAATATATTCATTTCTATTTCGAAAATGCAGCGTTGTCATTATTGCGCATGGTTGCTTCCTAATTTTCTATGCGTAGTAGTATTATTCGAGCTTCGCGTATCTAAGCAACAGATGCTAAATTATCCCTGAATTTAGGGGCTTCTCGACGCGAATAATTTCGAGGATTTTAATCAACCAAATATCCTCTACCTATTGACAGCTGTCAAAGTAACATCGCTTGTATCGGTTCATTAATTTGGTAAAATTTCTAATAACTCATCCGTAGAAAATTGAATCTCTTTGTGCATATTTCTCTACATATATATTCTTTTTATGCGTGCAATCGATTCATGATTTATAAAAGATATAATCGCTTGGTTGCGTGAAAAAAACAAAATTGATGTTTTTTTTACAATGAATAATAGAATGGAAGCCCATAATGGAGATGAGTAAGCCCATAATGGACATGATTGATCATAAAAAGCTGTATGGACCATACAGTGTAATCGGAAGTTGGAAGTGTTTCAAATGCACGTAAATATTTTAACTGCAAGTGCAGCAAATCATGAAATATTCCTAGAATTTCAAATTTGTAGAGTTCGTTTCTCATAGTTTATTTATAATCAAATCATCGTAACAAAATTTAAAAATGGATACATATATCTAGCCAGGAATATGGGAGGTATTTTAAATATCCATACACATTTTGACAACAATCTTCTAACCACAAGATATCATCACAAGATATTGAGGAGCAAAAATTACGAGATCGCACTCACCGACAACACCGAGATCGACCAACAATCTGAGCACATTATACGGCAGCCAGCATAGGGCGAAGAGTACAGCAAGGAGCAGCAATATCCAAGCGATTCGCCTTCTCTCACGTACCAGTCTGAAGCTCTACGAATAGGAGGTATCAGCGCGTCTAATGAATTTAGATTGGAATTAATTGTACGCCTAATGGATTCCGCGGGGATTAGCGTAAATAGGTTTCGAACAATTACGGGACAGACGAAACAAGACAGATCGACCAGCTGATTCGAGCCGATCGATTGTCACCCTTTGAGTTTTATCGGTTAAGCGGATGACATATTTTTTTTCACAAAAATGCACGACGAAGCGATTGATCGCGTCGCGAAAAGTAATCGACAGGCACTTTGAGAAGTTTCTCTCGTGTCTCCGGCAGTGTTGGGTAATATCTAGATACATGTATCTAGATACAGTATTTAGATACATTTTGTGTATCTTGCCTGTATCTGAGATATATTCAAATTGAAGTATCTGTATCTGTATCTAGATATAAAACATAGTATCTGAACTGCTTTTCAGATACATTTTCAGATACATTTTTAGATACATTTTCATGTATTTTTGTCTGTGTTGAAATGGCTAAACTTGATATCGGAAGCAGGGATTTTTCCAAAAACAACCCTGGACCACGAATATTGCAAAAATTTGCTTATTACAGAAGCAAAAAAATGTGCTAATTTAAAAAATGAAACCAAAATACCTTCTGATAACTCAGCATCTTCTGTGGAAGATGATCAATTCTTTAAATTTTTAAAAGATCAAGATCACATAGAAACAACAACGGATAGTGCTATCAGTCTGGAGGTGCTTTCTTACTTATCCGATAAACAAACAGATATTATATCAATAACACGTTTTCCTAATGTAAAACACTTGTTTTTAAAGTTTAATACAATTATACCATCATTAGCACCAGTTGAGCGGTTATTTAGTACTGGTGGTCAAATTTTAATACCACGGCGAAATAGATTAAGTGACGATATTTTTGAAGCATTTTTGATGTGTAAGACTAATACTAATAAATAAAGCAAAAATGTCTATTGTTTCTATGTGATTTTGATTCTTGATCTTTTAAAACAATAAAGTAGAAATGTAATGCAAAGAAATGTAAATTCTTTTTACATTGTTTCATCTGTATCCGTAATAATTTACACTTAAATTCTTTACTATCTCTTTTTCTTGTTTTCAAGTTTTTTTAATTTTAAATAAAAGGGAAATTACATATTTGATAAAAACCAAAAATACCTCGCTATCGATTACGACACACATTAATTCAAATAATTTGCTCGAGTCATTCTCGCTGCGGCTTGTATAAAAAATCATAGAAATGTAAACAAAATATAAAATAAAAAAATAAAAGATATATTGAGTAGTTTTTTGTGCATATTACGATAAAATATTATTTAAAAGTATCTTATTTGTATCTGAGATACTTTTAAAGTATCTGAGTATCTGTATCTATATACATTTTAATTTGTGTATCTATATCTATATCTAGATACATTTTTTTACATGTATCTGTATCTGTATCGAGATACATTTTAAATGTATCTTACCCATCACTGGTCACCGGAATAATTTTACAGGAAATAAAGGTCGTTCCACGAAATTATGTTATTAGCAGTTATTTATACGCTGGAAGGTCACTAGTCACGGGTGTACATACACGTGTATTCTTCAGTGATATCCCGCTGTGGAAATTGCGCGGTGTCACTCAGAGAAAAGATATAATACAATCGTACAATACATACAATACAATCTCACAAAGTTCGCGGAGCGAACGTTCGTGGAGCTCGTTTGTAGTTTATTTGTAACTAATTTCTCGCATCACGGTGCAGATGGTACTGTGGCGTACGGAGAAAGAGATCAGATCGGTATCACAAAACAAAATTGTACCAAGAATTAAATTCCATTGTAATTTCCCTTCTTCTTAGTTAATTTTAATTTAGAACAGTATTCTAGCTTATGGATTAAATTGTTTTCATCTTTTTTACGTTCTATTTTTATCGATTAACAAAAATAAGAGAAGAAATATGCCTTAAATCAGGCGTGATTACCTTTTATAAAACTTTCCAAGTTATAATTAAAAAGTTTTAAATATAAAAAATTTATTGTTCTTTTTTACGAAAGAGAATTTCAATCAAGTTTTTGTTAACCTTGAATTCTAATAAAAGTCGAGTCGTATTTAACACCTTTGAAAGAGTGAACGTGAATGACGTTGCGAAAGAGAATAATATGGATGGCAAATTTCCCGTCATTGAATTGCAATTATTATCGGCGACGCGCTCGCGTACAGATTCGACGGACTCTAACAAACTAGAGTGGGATTTCTGTCATAAAGCATTTGGAATGACGTGATTCGATTAAACTCGACGGGAAGATATCTTTCGACAGACTTTCGCAATCGGCAGTTGCAAAATAGATTTACGATAAATGATTCGCGCTCACGCAAATTCAGGTATCGCTTTGTAAACGCGTCGTGTAACAGTTTTACGTT
Source organism: Camponotus vicinus (assembly GCF_025532165.1). Lineage (NCBI taxonomy): Eukaryota > Metazoa > Arthropoda > Insecta > Hymenoptera > Formicidae > Camponotus > Camponotus vicinus. Next base: position 10,817,759 of record NW_028141980.1, read on the forward strand.
TATTCCACTCGAGCGATTACAATCGTGCGCCATGCGATTGACATATTGCGATTCGACAAATAAACGAAATCGCAGGTATTTTTACCGATAAAATAAAAAAAAAATATATATATATATATATATATATATATATCGCATCTAAAAGTAGGACTGTATCTTGTAATAAATAAAGAGTCGCGCAGGAATATCTATTATAAAACTATTGAGTTTGATCAATGAACATTTCATATTAATTAATGGTCATTGGATATCATATATCATATTAAAGATAATTTGATCTAACCTGCTGCGAGCTGGCGCTTCCTTCGACGCTGTCGCAGTCGAAGGGTGGTTTCCTAGAGCAGAGGGTGCGGCCCATCATCGAGTACGCTAGTATTACGACGAAACCTAAATCCAAAACACGCAATAAGAAAGAGCCGTTGTAAAAGAAGATGAAAACAAAGACAAACGATCGATTCTATAAATCACAGTGTCCAAATCACGGAGCTGGGACACAGTAATAAATATATAATTAACATTATGTCAAGGCTAAAATTTGTTGTCGCACACACATTACCTGATTATATCTAACTCTCAAATTGACAATTTTTTTTATAGATAACAAATTCTTGGATCTTGAGATTTTATTGAGATTGAAATGAGAGACAAGAAAAAAAGCGTCACTGGCAGTAAACGTTAAGGGTATTCAGGTACCACATCACGTGCGCCGTCACTCTCCTTAAACCAATCAGCAATGATTTGTTTTCGACTTCCCTTCATAGCTGCAAGAACGTATACTTGTTTCTAGGCACGACAAAGTATGCCATTTAGTATTCAGGTTCGCGAAAAGAGTGACAAGCAAATATATATTTGCTTGTCACTCTCTTCGCAAAGTTGAATACCGAAGTGATTTAAAATATTAAGAAATTCCTTTGAATTTTTATTTGAATCTTTAAAGAAACGAGAAAAAGCGAAATTTTAAAGTCTTAAAAATTTTTTCGTTAAATTGAAAACAACGCACATTTATAAATCTTGCAGAAATTCAAGAAATCTAATTATGAATATTATATAGAAATATTAAAGATCATATAAGGCCCAGTTCCACAACTCGAGTTAACCCGAGTTTAATACGTTAAACTGGGTCCTGATTGGTCCATTCGCCACTTAAACTCGGGTTAACTGGATTGTGGAACTGGGCCTAAATTCATCAAACTATAGGTTTATATCAAATACGAATAATTTATATTATAATAGTTAATTAATCATAACCGCGCATTATAACACGCGATAATAATTGATAGTAATAGGATGATAAAATAATTACATTTGACCTATCATAATACCGTTAGTGACACATTTCCGTATTAATGTTCTCCCTCGTTCTATTTCTCGCGTATAAAGTTTGCTCGAAGCAATATAACCGATATCATTTTTCTTGCGACGAAGCCGTATAAAAGAGAAAAAAAATATTCGTTATTAATCATGCAAATTTACCTGGAATAGCGTAAACAAGGACGAAGCATGCAGCCCCGAAGACATGAGCTCTGATGCCTAGTGGTCTGAAATCCTCCGAGCATATATAGAAAACCGGCGGTAGCTGCGAGATATCGCGCGAATTTCCTCTTATCGCCCAGGAACCGTGGAAAGTTATGTTGAGGAGTTCCGTGCTTGGATTGTGAAGAGTCATCTGCGAGAGGAGATGAAATTCGTGACAGCATGACAATAGAACAGACATAACGCTACGTTCAATTTCGTAATATGTAATATTTAATACAAAAATCTCTCTTACGAAATAAGATTCTGACGTAATTCGTTAAGGATGCTTTGTATGTACAATCCCAGCAAAAAGTAGCTGAAAATCAATATTGACAAATATATCCACTTTTGGTGTATTTTGAGTATGAGAAATTGCGTGGAATATTACAATTTGATCTTAGCTACAGTGCAGAGATGTATTTTTTAATATTTATTGCGTTTTTACTGAAATATTCCGAATTTTGTTAATCGAAATGATTAACTTTTGGCAGAGAATTTCACTTTGTGTCAGATACATGGCTAATTTCATTGAATTATATTTAATATCTTTTTAACCAGTTAATACTTGTATAATATTATTTGACCAAATATTTCCTCTGTATCTAAACTACACTTTTGCAAATTTTAAACAAATTCTGAATATTATTTCCATGTGTTTTTGTCATTTGAATCGACGTGGTTATACGTTTCCCATAAGATGTTAATTCGGTGCAAATTAAAATTCTTATAACTTGTGAACGCTTTAGTGAATCGATTTAAAAATTGTACTGAAGATTCTAAACATATGTAAGGACATTCTGTACAATTTTCATTAAATTCTCAATATTTTGAAAATAGGTACGAAACATCCTTCAGAAATTTTCAACATTTTGCTTCCTTAGATGTTTCTAAATTAATTTTCTAATAATATCTATTTTCTATAGGTCTAAGATTAATTATTATTGCACCGCCATTGATGCGCTAAATAGATCGCGGATTGAAGGACTTCAATAATTAATATAACTTTGTTCTATGATATATACGTGATTAATTTACCTAATGGACGAATGCTCATTTGCGTGCTATTCATTTGCATTTCATTCTTCTCAACGATCTTTAGTCGTCTTGCAATATGTTTAGAATCCATTTAGCCACAATGCCATTCTTTAATAATCGTTGTTGCAAACAATGCTTACAATTGAAAAGAATGGCTTATTATTACTTATTTTTACGGCCGTTATTATTTCAATTTTTAATTTATGCATTTCAATTTTTTTTTAGTTTTACAACAAAGGTAGTAGTAGAATTTGATGATCAGTAAAGTTAATGATATTTCGTCAATTGCTCATATTAATTATAAGTATGTTAAATGTCATTGCATTACATGAACTAATTCGATTATTTATTATTGAAGGTGTATAACGTTAATCAATTAAGAGGTTTATTTAAACGTGAATGTGAAGGAAAAAACGCATTTTTCTTTTATCGAACCCTCTCAGCAAAGAGAATCCTATTCTAGGCTTTATGGTTCCCAAACAACATTTAGCGTTTTTGGTTGTATCGCCATTTAATGATCGATTCACTCACCCAATAATATCATGTTACACCCTCACTCATCACAAGTATCTTGTTACAACGTATAAGTTAATGTATATTCAGTGCATATCATGTATTTCTCATGTCTCTGTAAGAATTTTGCTTTTGACGTTTTTTGTTTTCTTGAGATATTCCATATTGCATGTCAGCTTATGGGTTCAATGTCAGATTAAAGGAGAGATTCCAAGTAAAATTTATCCTGAGGTGAGATACGCGATGTCAAAATATTTTCAGACAAAAATGGAATGTTTTTATATAAAATGTAGTTATCTAAAAAATGTAAAGTTTATGTCAAAAGTTCGCTCTATTATTATTGCACACATATTTTTTCAAAGATCAGACTTCAATGCAGGTTTATTACGAGATAATTCTCAATAATTTTTCGTATTTGATTTCCCGAACCTGAGTGCCAATCAACATTTTCCACACTTGAAAAGCAATTTTATGATTGACGAAAAGGAACTGCGAGAGAAAGAGCGGCTTACTTTATTTTTACGTTACCTAAATTTTGCTTACAATCGTCAGTCAAATAGAGTACGTGCACAATACGGGCATATCGAGCAAAGTGACTTCTTGGGAAAAACGGGAAACGCGGATGTAAGCACGGACGCAGCTTTGTGCGAAAGGCGGTACTAATATGGAACGGTCGAGTCAACTTCGATTCACGTTTCGCACGCGACGTCGATTTCAGCATCGCGTCGTCGACGGCGTTTCCATTCTGCAATGTATGCACTTCTCTCGTCTTGTTTGAATTAGTTTAATCTAAGCTATATTTGCCGAATCCTCTCTCTGCTTCCTCTCTTCATACGAGCCGGTACGCTAATCCGTTATTTGCGTATCCGGCTTTCGCGAATATCCCTCCGATAATTTCGCGATCGTTGCACTTTCCGGTATTTTCGATAGACTCATGTTTCGTTGCTCTTTTGGGAATGTTATCTCAAATTTCTGTTTATATCGGACAAACCAGATATGAAAGCTGGAGATTATTTATGCGAATATTTATGGCCTTAAGCACAGACATGCAAAATCGAACGGCCGCGAATGTACACGTTGTGGACAAATACATTCTCTTTTGGTCATGGGAAGAGATTTACATGAGAAGAGACGCAGAAGAATAAATACATCCCAGCGGTATGATAAAACCGCAAAATACCGTCTCGTGCGAGATCCCGTTTCTCTCGAAGGAATCAAAGTACATCCCAATTCGCGTGTATATCATTTATATTCTTCGCGCGAGTAGATCCGCATTAACAATCGCGACGCGATTCTTCTGATAAATTCGCTTGTAAATCCATTTGCACGATCGTAAAAGAAAATTCTCAGGTTTGTAAATATTTGTCGCATTTCTACAAATAACAAATACAAAATTTCATGTTATTTCAAAATAAAAATATTCGAAAACGCTCAAAAATTCAAATATATATATAAATTTTATTTGAACTATTTGTTTCAAGTGAAAGATTTCGCTATATGCGCATAACATATGAGCGAATTTGTGGATTACCCGCAGTTTTTTGATGACAAATGTCGATACGTATCGTATAATTAAAACGGAGGCTCAATGTCGATTCGAAATTAAGATTTCACTTACCCCTCTGAGAACAGGAGCAAAGATACTTAAGGCCACCAGCCAGAGGGCGACGATAACGAGTACGGTGCTCTTGCGATTGAATACACGGCGAAACGCCATGGGACTCCTTATGGCTAAATATCTGTCAATACTCATGGCCATAATGGTGAATACCGAGGCAGCAACGGCAACACCTATAAACGAGAGATCATCTGGTCAGAAGGAAAATTTCGAGTACATCGTCGCGCTTTTTCTAATCAATTATATTCTCGTTCGCCTAATCTAATTTCGTAAACGTGTGAAACAGATCATATAAATTGAATCGTTACTAAAAAAGAGACAATTGCTTCAATAATTTATTCTTAATAAAATCTTATCTTAATTTAAAGTCACTTTTTAGTTGCGATTGTTTAATTCAAAAGAGCTTTAATTTGTTTTAATTTCCAATTTTTTAATGTTTTTGTTGTATATTGTAAATTGTAACTTCATTCATATGTATTACAAAATATTTATGAAATATTTTAAACACAACGAACATACAAACATTAATTTATATATAAAATACACAGTAGCAATATTGCATTATTTTCATGATGTGTTTGCTTGTTAAAAATTACAAACTAGTTTTATACGTGATTCCATTTCGTACCACAAGTGATAACAAAATAATGTTTTATATAGAATTATTAAAAAGTTACTAAAAAGATATGCCCCTCTTTGACCATCTTGTCAACAATTCAACAAGGGACATTTATGCGCTTTGATTTTCATATCATTAACGGGTCTTTGAAGAGCTTATTTTAAAGAGACTTAATTACATAATAATATGCGCACACGTTACATTATTTTACGCTTTTGTCAGGAAACTCGCTTGAGATTGTCATCAACTTTACTTGGATTCCATCAGTTGCCGCACGTGATGTATAAAATGGAAATTATTTGGAAAAGAAGGAGAGAAAAGTTGCAAAGAGATGTGTCCTTACGGAATACGCAAAATCAATTATACGCTTCTGCATTTTAAATCACTGTACGACATTAATGTATGCAAAAAGCAAGGTCATGCTAAATAAAGCCTCCCGTAGAATAATATGTATCCATCGTTTCTTTCTGCGATTTAATCTAACAAAGGCGTGCTTAAAGAAACGAAGAAAAATATAATTTATAATTATAAATTTATAATTATAATTATATAAATTATATTTTTATTAATTTATAATTATAAATTATATTTTTCTTTGTTTCTCTAAGATAATTTGAAATTAGAAATATTATTTTTTTTCTTTTTGTTATTAATTCTAGATTTTTTTCGCGAAACATCGAAAAATACATTAAAATAAACTTTAATTATTTTAGATAGTATTAATTGCTAACGTAAGAATCAAAGGTAAAAGTATGTATAATAATGTCAAATTTGAGCAATTACGACGTTAATATTTTATGCAATCAGTTTTCCGTACCGTGCATAATGCATGTCATTTCGAATCATAATTTCCATAAATCTTCGTTCCATTAATAATGGGAAAACAGTTTTTGTAGCGGAGTGCTTTCTGATTTCCTTCACCTACTTTTCTCTTCCTTGTTCTTTCACGTGTGCATGCATAAACAGTGATAGCATGTCTAGTTAAGATAACATAATAACACGTATAACAAAGATAAAATATGAACATAAAATGTCAAAGAATTTGGCTAACATTACATCACACGAAATTACATATGGAATTCCACGTGTACGTTCTATCTGGATGATATGACAAATAAATCATTTTGATGAAGATATATTTGAAGCATCTTTTTATCACTACGACAAGAATCATTATTCTTCTTTAAATTGTTTGAGAAAGGAAACTTTCGTCTAGATTGAAAGCGAAAGGTTGTGAATGGTTCAAGGCAAAGAAAAATGTTAACAGATGCTTTGAAGAAATGCGAATATGTGTAACTTGTTTGATGCTTTATGCCAGGTGCGCACACGCGTGTAAAAGATGGTAATATTATTTTAGATGAAAATATAACGAGTGCTTTTTCCATTGGATGCTGCAGAAACGTTACACGATATTAAAAGCGCGCGAACGCGTTTTGCAAAACAGGAACCCATTACCATAGAACGATGCATAATCGAGTTGCTTACGTACCCGAGTTGTCTGATAAACATCCGACGTAATAATCGCGAAAACGATCGAAGCAACAATAAAATCGTGTAATTTTTATCGACTTGATTTCATTTTTTTTGCTACACGATGGAATAATACATCATAGAAGTTTGCTTGTTATTTACAAGCCTGTATAAAATGTAAAAAAAAAACGTAAAATGTAGAAGACTGGCAAAAATACGCAACTATAAAAGTGATAAAATCAACAATGCAATGGTATATCGTTGCGAAAAATAAAACAATGAGTAATATAAACATATCGCGAAAGATTTGAAGTGTGATCGAAATAAAAATATTCGATTCCTTTTCTGCGAATTTTTTAAACATGAAATATATATACTCACCCTGAAGATAAGAGGAAAGTTTGCACATAAGTTCACCATGACTCCATACAATCGATACCGCTTGGCTGACAGCAACCGGCATACATATAATGGTAACCAATAAATCGGCGACAGAAAGGTTCACCACAAAATAGTTTGTAACACTGTAAGAAAAGATATTTTACTTTTTATTTCCGCTCAAATATAAAAACTATGACTTAATAATATACAAAATTCAAATATAACAACAAACTTAAAGTTCAATTATATTTTCTATCAGATTAACATTTTCGTTTTCTATTTTCTCGTAATCTTATATCAATTAAAATATTTTTTTTAATATATGTATATTTTTTTGCCTGTGTATTTCATAGAATCAATTTCTTTGTAAAAACAGATACCAATAGTATATCGTGATAACCAATACATCACCAATTGAGAGTTAACCAACGAGATGGTTGGTCATGTTTCTAAAAAATAACTTTGTTTGCCTATTCCTTTTTTATAAATATACGCGCCTTGGAAACATCGCGCGATATCAAATCTACTTCAATATCTGTTGAATATAATTGCCTTGGTATCTAGCTTCTCCATTGGGAAATTACATCACATTCCTTATCAAATATCCTATAATGTTACTATCCTTTAGACGGAATGCGCTTGAAGTACAAGGTCATAATGAAGATGGAATAAACGACAAGCGCATTGTCCTTTGTTACTAACATCGACAGCAATATTATCGACATCAAGAATCAAGAGATAGTTCGTTACATTTTGCAAGTACTTGTTCATCAAAGGGACAAACATCATTGTCAGTTACCGAAACATCAGAGAAGTGGCGTGATCTTTGAATACTACAGCCACATTGCATTCTCCTTCTTTGTCATCCGTTCAATCGTTCTGTCAATTTGCCGATATAGTTGTAACGAACTTGTTCAATTTTTTTGTTAACAAAGAAGAAATTCGACAGAGACATTTGCTTTTAATGACAACTTTGATTAATGAATATATTTCATTCATCAAAAAAATTCAGATTTATTTTGTTAAGAATTGATTATATATTATATTAAGAAAGAAAGAGAGAGAGAGAAATGTTAAAAAAATATATTCATCAAAAATATATATTCATCAAAAATATATCAAGAAAAATATTATTGCAACTTCAAATATATAAAAAAATATATAGAGTAATATAATAAAACATATTAAATAAAAGAAATTATTTAAGAAAAATAAAAAATAATTATATCATAATAACAATAATATAAAATAAATGCAGAATAAATTTATTTTTTTAATGTGCCGACATTTTATAAAGCAAATTCAAATTAAATGCTATCTATATATTACCCAGTAATTACCTCTCTTATAAATTTTTCATCCTTTGAAGGTATCACTAAATTATTTTTGCTTTGTGTGATTTTGCAATCATCCAGGGAGCTATGCGAAAAAATGATGACAAAATAATACGGTCGCGCTGTAGAAATATCGTTTCAGAGATGAAACGAAACGGAAGCCGAATTTATCCGATGACAAGATTGAAAAGCAGACAGCATGAAACAGTTGTTCCAATGGCTGATCGTGGTCTTTGTTTGTGCGATTCTCGTGCATCTCGTATGGAAGCCAATTCCTGGGCGAAAAATAATCGAAGAGCTTTGCCCAGCTGTTACATACGTTCATCTATTATGAACGACTCATCGGTGGTTTATTTATAGGGGATGCGATGCTGTATATCGTTCGAAATAAGCGGTCACAGATACATACAGCGATACTTTACGAAATGCTTGAAATTGCATCCGGAATACATTCTTCTTTGTTAGAGCAATAGTCTGCATCTTCTCTGCAGTCGGGAGTAGACAAGCTACATCGGTGAAAATTAATGTTTCTCTCCAATGCAACATGAGCGCCCGTGTTAAATATTCGAATATAGTCTTCTGTTTTCTAGAGAATGATCACTCTTGTAGAATATACTAGAATGCGAGATGGAAAAATGAATGAAATTGAAACCAGCAGCTGGACACTGCGAGTTTTGTGAAAATTTTAAAACTAATCACGTCGATGCATACTTTGCTTTCAGATTCCCAATCGTACGTTTTTCTCTATCTCGAAATATACAGATAAACTATTTGAAGCATTTTCTTTTTCTAACATTTTGCATAAATCAATTATTTCGAATTTGTCGTAAAAATTGCTATTGTCGCCAACTATCGTATTTATTGGCAAATTTAATCGAAGCTGTTGCAATGCAAATCGAGAGAGCTTACAGGGATCTAATACGCATGTTTCCAAAATCCTATATCTAAAGCAGAAAATGTGTATGTAGCGATCAATTCTGTTCTGAGAGAGATTATTATGCGATGTAATGTGTAAGCTTATTGATGTTGTGATGCAAGAATGCCGCATATTCAATTAATCAATTCAATAATTCTATGAAATGATTTGATAAAACATACATGTGGTGTCAACATACATGTGGTATATGTTGAATTACGGCTGTAATTCGGAAGAGTAATTGCACATAGTTGTCACGAATAATGACATAACCAGACTATCATGTCCGTGTTTATAAACAAATTATCCGTAATGCGACCTTCATAAGGACGCATTACCATGCGCGTAGGAATAATTACGATCTTCAAGGTTGTCAACATGAATATTCTCGTAAACACAACTATGATAATCAAATTACAGGAGTGAACAATCGAGCTTTGGATTGAAAGTGTGAATACCGTAATTACTCTAGATTATTAATTGTAAAAATGTTAAAAACAGCGGTAAAGATAATAATGTTATTACGCATTAATTGCGCCAATTCTTTCTAACTAATTTATCTGACCTTTATTTAGATTATTACCACTTGGCTTACTCAAGATCATAATTGCTGGCTGTTTGATCCGGTTATACTAAACGTAGCGATAGCAACATCTTGCGGTAAACCGAACTGCAAATGAAAGGATAGTTCGACCAATCAAAGTCAGTGTATTCAGAAATCCGTTATCTCCCTCCCTTGGGCTTTCTGTATGTGATTTATGAAAATCTCACATGATTCAATTCGAAATCGTATTCCATATATCGCAGTTGACGTACGAAATCGAATATAGTACTGATAAATCGCGTTCATCCAGTTAATTTCTATTATTAATCCTTTTTAATGCTTGCATCTACGTATATGAAATCTCCATTACATGAAATAAAAATAAAATGGACTTCTCTTCGTGATTAAAATATATAAGTGAAAATTTAATGTGCGACATATATTTTTAATAAACAGTAATAAATGTAGAAATTTTTTACACCTAATTTATATTTATAAAGGATTATATTATATGTGACATTATAAAGATTATATTATAAAAATATCACGCATTATAAATATTTTCATTGTTATCAAACATTTTTCTAGTGTAAGAAATGTTGTTAAATAAACATTATAAACAATTAAAAGCCAAATCTCTAATTATTAAACATTATAAAGTATTAGGTATATAAGTTATCATAAGCATTTCAAATGCTTATTTCTCGAATATTATTCGCAGATCCCATTTTATCTGAAAAATCTTACTGCATGTCTCTATTATAATTCCATATAAGCATGTTGGTCCAGCTGCGTTTACATTTTTGTCACGTAAGATCTCTTCCTCTCGTAATTTCTATATAGATTAAAATGATAATTATATACACTTGTTTATATTGTTTAATTAGCATCTCATAGCTATTATCTTTATAATTGAGATATTCTACATACCTTCCAAGCAGAAAGAAAGAGAGAGAGAGAGAGAGAGAGAGAGAGAGAGAGAGAGAGAGAGAGAGAGAGAGACAGAGAGACAGAGAGACAGAGAGACAGAGAGAGAGACAGAGAGACAGAGAGAGAGAGAGAGAGAGAGAGAGAGAGAGAGAGAGAGAGAGAGAGAGAGAGAGAGAGAGAGAGAGAGAGAGAGACAGAGAGACAGAGACAGAGAGAGAGAGAGAGAGAGAGAGAGAGAGAGAGAGAGAGAGAGAGAGAGAGAGAGAGAGAGAGAGAGAGAGAGAGAGAGAGAGAGAGAGAGAGAGAGAGAGAGAGAGAGATGGAAAAAAGAGAATATTTAAATATTTTATTTAAACATGAATGCACACCCATTTTTATGACATGTAAAAAATATTTCATAAAATTTTAAAATATTCTGTTTTGTTATTCAATTAAATAAATATGAAAAGCTACCAAATATAAAAAAATATAAAAAAATTAAAAAAAAATTAAAAAATATAAAAATATAAAAAAATTTAATATCTGAAATTAAATATCAAAGGTAAAACTACAAAAAGTGATGCTAAATGCGTGAATTTTGTGCAATTACCCATATAACATTGAAGACTAAAATAACTGACTGTCACATCTATTTCGCGAAATAAATGATTTTACTCTATAAATATAATGTATCAAGAGAGCACACAAAGAGAGAGAGGGAGAGAGAAAGAGAGAGAGAGAAAGAGACAAAGAGTTGACAGACCGAGTGAGCACACATATATTATGAAATGTCATGTTCGTAAGCACAGGAAGACAAATTATATCTTTTCCTATATATATTGCTACAAATTTATGATGCTTTTGTTAAGCTATAGATAGATATTATTTGAGTAAATATTATACACAAGCAATTAAATGAAACGTATTGAAATGCTAAAATGAATTTGTCATACGCTTAAACAAACTGCATAATGTTCACATAATATCCCTGTGGTAGTTCATTAAGAATATCCTTCTATCTTGTACGAAAATAATGAGCGCGTGACATATGGAATAATATCAGCAGAAGAGCAAAGAAGAAAGATTAATTTATTCGGATAATGTTGTTATTCGCGTGATACATGTCAAAAGAAGTAAAATTGTCACAATACATTATCAAAAATTAATAAATTAAGAAAAGAGATATGTGAACTTTTTATTTTTTACACTTCTATAAATTTTCAATCTTTTTGATATTTTAAAATTAACTTTTAACTTTGAAGATTGTAGATCTAATTTTGCAGAATAAATTTGTATAAATTTAAAAAAAAATATAGGTATAAATACGCGAACAAGTATGATTCTATTTTTTAATATATTTTTCAACAATGTGAATTCGTTACAAACTTACAATTAGAAATGCAAACTTTGAATCCTGCATTACTGTATATAGCAAACTCTGAATTGTATCTAGCCTCATGTGCTTGCATATATAATGCAATGTTACATCACTGGAGAATCTTGCTTTATTCATCATCATTGTTTTATATTGCTTTGTTGTAGTTAGCTCTCTCTTTCGCTCTCTTTCTGTGTCTCTTTCTCTCTTTCATCTTCTATCTATTATACATATGACGTAGAAGGTACATGATATACATGATTAAGAAGCTAAAGCATTACGAGACGCCGTCTTCTTCCGAAGAACTCTTGATTTCAAAATAATACAACTACAATATTATTTAAATAAAATTTGTATCTCTAAACATATATATGCTTATTTTGAAAAGATTACAATTTAATAATGATTATAAAATTCACTTTTTAAATATTTCAAGAATTATAAATAATAAATATAAAGAATCTGTAATTGTTCAATATAACTTGATATAAATGGAATTATAAAGGAAACAAAAAATAATGTTACAAAGAAAGTAGCTTTCAATTTTTTCCAAATTTTTAGCTACGATAAACTTAAATTACAAATACGTCGCAAACTTTATCTAACGTTCAATTAAAGGCATCCCTCTTGAGATACTCACTTAGTACTCGCATTATTGAAATACTTTAGCGAAATTCAGGTAACCGAAGGATATCAAGCCGTCCGCAAGTTTCAAATTATTGTCCTTCATAAACCGCAATAGAAGAGTTAGCAAAGTGGCATTCAAAATATCGCAATGATATTACATTGCATGAAGAGATGTCATAAAATATGCAAGCAAAATGTTATCATTAAAAGCTTTTTGTTGAGTCTGTCTTTTCCTCTTTTACCGGAAATTACTTATATTACCGTTTTAGAATAATATTATTCAGATTTTTAATTTTGACATTACTTACAGAAATATTCCATCTTTATGTGAAATCTGATGAACTTACATTGCTAAAAGGTTCTCTTTCTCCTTCCTTTTTGCAGATCCTTTTTATACATCCACCCACCCACCCACTCACCCACACACACACACATACACACACACACACACAGACATACACAAGATTATATACATACCTTCTCATGTAATGATATTTGAAGACCACCGCGATCACAAGAATGTTGGCGGTTATTGCGAGCGCCATCACTGGCACATAGAGGATGATCAGCAAGTAGTTAGTCTCTCCGTTGAATTTTTCATAGAAATCCCACAGTATGTCGGTCATGAGGTCCATTTCCATTACACTGCCGTTGTAAGGGATCGACGAGGATGGCACACTGTTGGTCGCGACCTCAATTTTCGATGTCGCGGTCGCCTCCGACGTTGATGTCATTGTCGACGTAATACCGATCGCGTTCACCCTCATCGTTGCGGTCTCTTCTCTCTCGGGAGTAAAGCACTGATGGATCGGGTTAGGAAGGGGAGTTCACTGGTCTACGTATTTTACCGCTCGGCTACGTGAGCGGAAAAGTCTTCCAACAAGCATACGAAATATCTCGATCCTCGGGCTGTGTCTTGAATCAACAAAGAAAAGGAGAGCGCGCTCGGAGATTGCGCGGAATTGCCATAATTGTCGCTCGGGGGTACAACCGAGCCGCTTCTCGCATAAATAAGGAAAATGTCGCCCGATATATAAAAGCATCGTTTTACTTCATTACTCTTCTCTTCATCTCTTCATGTAGACAACGTAATTCGATTTCGTAGAAAACGCGTGTTCGTCCAAGTGATTCTTACCGCACTTTGAAATAATTTCACGAACAATGAGCCTAATCTTGTTGTTTTCTTTTTCGCGGTCATTTCTCGTACGTTTCTGCCGTTGAAGATAAAAATCTTTGAATTTAGATTCGACTAGTGTTTATAGCATTTTTGTTGAGATTAAATGTCTCTAAAAAATTTGTTTATTCGATCCTCATATATTTTTTCATAATTTATTTATATTTCTCAGATGAAGAACAGTCGCACGGTAAAAAATACGAATTCACAAGGATAAAATTACAGAGTTATCGCTCAGACCTCTTGCGAATTATAATTAATGCATAATAAGCGAGCTTCACTCGTCTTTTGTCGCGAAAACAAAGACATGTTTTTGTCGCTTCAATTAAATCGTAACTGATATGACGCGCATGGTATATAACAATGAGAAATAGTTGATTACGTTTCAAAGTACGCAAAGTACGTCAGACGAGAAGTATGCGGGCGTAATATATGTAGGTACATACGTAGCGCATAGCGATTGCAATTTGTCTCTCGTGCGAAATAACGGTGTGAGCGATAGGATGAGATAAATCTTTTACTTACAATCAAGAACGGATTACCGCAGAATTTGCTTTTTCATTTGCTTCTATCAAGAACGACCGTACGTCCGGATGACGACTGATGTTTGTCGACTGCAGGATGGATTTCTGAACTCCCGACGTAAATTTCGAGCAGATGCATGCTGCGAGATTACTTTGCGACGCTATTGATGCGTCAATAATACGGTACAATGCCATGAATGAAATTGAGATTAAAATCTCGAATGTATAGATGTGGATTATGCTGTGAACTTTGCTTACGTCATATCGCCAGAAAAAATGTTAATGAGATCGCAAATAAATGCGTAGCCGCGTATTCAAATGCAAAATAGTTCTTTTTCAAGTAAATATGTTATAAATATGTACATCGATAAACCTATTGCTTCCGTTATTACGAAATTATTCCGTAAAATCGTATATTTTGTTGGTGTGGTGCTTGAAATTACGCGCTTTTTCTCTATTGACTTAATTATAAATTAACAATGAAGAGACCGTATTTGTCAGAGCCTATCAACTTCTCATGTATGCTAATTATAAAAGCATATATCGCGTGTATATTTTAGTTAAGCTTTTAATGACGTGAATAATAATTTCTCTTTAATTTCTGAATAATAATTTTTCTCTAATTGATATAAAAACATCAATATAATATTAAGATAATTTACGTGGATCTGAAGTTAAAAAAAAGTCTTAAAAAATTTGATTTAAAAACAAAAAAAGCCATCCATCGCGAAATTTGAAGCGAAATACATATCAATTAATCATCCTAGTATTTTATGATTATTAAAGATATTTTTCTGCGGAAAACCATACTATGTATTGCTGAAAATGAAAAGATGAATGATTAATTACCACCAAACAATGCACACAATCCACATCAATGCGAATTTTATATCTCCGTTTTTTTTACTTATTTTACTACGATGGTGGTACGGTACATTGCGTATTATTTCTAGAATTTGTAGAAAGTCTATTGCGATGTAATAGCAATTCATCACAGCGAAAGTATCGATTTTTATGCCGGTAATCCGGATTTGTAAAATAGAAAATAATAACCGTCCAAGTAAAAGTCTACAGCTGATGCTATTGTATACGGATCGGATAAATGATCGTCAAAAAGTTGATCAATCATCGATGATATCTTTTCACTCTTATATATTGTTGCGTGATTTAGAATGCTAATTAACACAGATCCGGAAATTGATATTGTTGATATAATTGATACAACTGATACTATTGATATAATTGATACAACTGATTTAATATCGACAAACGCGCTATTATATTATATTATATGACAATTTTCGCATTTTTTTATATTGAGAGAGCAATCATAAAAATCGTAATCGTAAATATCGAGAGTTGAACTCACCGAAAGCAGCTTTTCAATCCTTGCAACCGCGAAATAAAATAAATTAATAAATCAAACAAAATTAATTTTCGTTATATAAAATTTCACATCTCTTGAAAGTACTTTCTTCAAAGCGAGATACACGTCGTAGGATCACCATATTGCAAGAATCAAGATCGATCGTCACAATCACATTCGAGCTTTTCACTACCGACAGGTTCGTAACATTTTCATCGATCGATTTGCGATACGCATGTTGAGGAAATGTATCGTTATCGATTTCTCAAAGATCGTTGTGTGAGAAATCGAGAGAATTATCACGTCTATCACGGTCTTACGGTCGAAAAGTTGCGGATGCGGGTCTACGGCAAACTGATCGGGAAGAATCGCGGCTCCCGCCGTCGGTCTTAAAGGCGCACGTTGACGGATCACACAGCGCGCTTGCGTCCTTCCGTTCATCCGCCTCCGCGCGCGATGCAATCCGGATGGAAGTCCGCGCACCGGATTCTGCAGAAGCAAAACCGCAAACGCTTTGGAAAACTTTCATCAAAGCCTTTGTGACGAAATGACAAATTTCACTGAAATTAACTTAAAATACGAGCAATAGAAGAACTCAATTAATAATGCTATTAAACCGAAATGAGAAGATACCTTACAATCGATTCTACAAAATCCAATTTGCAAGTTGTCAGTTTATTATCTATATACTCACAGGAAAAATTCACGTTTCGTTCGTAATAATTTTATTTTTAGAAAATTTATGAATATAAATTTCTAATTTCTCGATTTAAATTTCGAAATATGATGTAATACACTTTTTTTAATGTAATTTATATTTAGTTTGCAATTTTTTTAACACAAAGAAACGAAATTAAATGATTGAATTATTCTTCGAATTATTAGATTCAAAAGCTTTAGAGTAAAAGCTTTTTTATATCTGTCAGATAAAGTTGAAAATAAAGTTATAGCAAAATCGAAGTAAAATTGTTACTAACTTCAATATATTTTTCTCATCCAAAAAAGATTTTTCGATTCGAATTTCGAATTTTATTTCATATGGAAACTTGATAAATGACTGATAAATCTTGTGCACCAACATAACGAATGTCAGTTCAATTAAAATATAGAAAATAAAGATTTTACAAATGCTATATAAAATAATAAGTACGTAATAAGCGCAATAAATATAAATAGCGAAACTTGTTCTGTTTACTTTCAATTTAAATATTAGCATTATTTCATAATTTATTTTATGATGTAAACTATTTTTGGAGTGCTTTAATCTTTCCAAATAAAATCTAAATTAAATTTTATTTGTTAACAAATTATGCACCGAAAAATTGCGAAAATAATATCGTAATATCAAATGAATGACAATCTGAAATTTTCCATCAGGCTTTGCCCGTTCAATGGTTATATTTTCCAACTGTCAGCGAGGTTCAGCACTAAGAACGTACGATCCTTCCTTTCCACAAATAAATTCAACGTTCTCTTCAATCTTTCCTACTCTAAGCCATTGAAAGCGTCAACTCGCAGGAAGCGAAAATGGATTCCGAAGTCTTTGCAATTTTCATTGTACCAAATACGCTTTTTTGAGTATTACATCGCCAGAGTATTCACCAGGTTTCTTCGAGTTTTTGCAGTTTATAAGAGTTCTCCAAGTAAAAAAATCATCCGTTATATATAATCGCGGTAATCCACAGATTCTTCGAGTTGCCGAGTGTTTTTCGCGATGCGAACGTAGGAAGCCCCCGCGATTACCGCCGTTGTTCCAAGTAAATTACTAACCATTACCACCGTATTGTACACAACAGAGAAACGATATTGACGCTTTTTCAGCATCCACTGCCGGCCGATCGATGAACGAAACGACATGTCGCGCGCTTGCGACTCGTGTTGCCGTTGTGACAATGTGCTCTCAATGCAAAAGGGCCGCGGCCAAATTTCAAGTATATTCTGTTACAGGCAAACACTCTCCCCTTCACAAAGTTGCCTATGCATTTAATATCAAAGATTAATCGAAACGTGACAGAGATGTTACACATCGATTCAATATATCTCTTTACCTTTTACGTAAAGACGAGGCTCCGCATCCTTCCTTTCAACGTGTTATTCATCGTTGATCCATTAAAGCCGTGAGAAGAGATGAGGCTGGAATTAGTGGTCGAACGATAAATCGATCGATCGATCGATTGATCGCACAAACATAACGTTGTATCCTGGAGATTATGCTAGATATTAGCGCTATGAAGAATCACCAGATATGTAGTTATACCAGAGGCTATCTGCGAAAGTAACGGATCAAAGTTGGAAACACGCATTCCGAACAATGTTATGCAAACGATTTTATGCAGCGACGGATTAAAGTATTAAATAGGCTCCCAAGCGCAAACCATGATTTGTGGCTTATTAAAAGTTTAAACTCAAGAAAATTCCAAATAGGAATTCAATATAATTTTTAATCGATAAAACTTGAAGTAACAATGTTGTTTTTTATTACAATAAAGATGATCAAAGGAGTTCAAAAAATATAATTCTGAATCTAAATAATTACTTTGAGATCAATCAAACGTCGAGATAAAGAGCGTTGTTTTCTTACAACAAAACTATTTAAGTGAATAATCAATTTTGCGTTTCAAAGCGATGCAGCGTTTCTCTTTTCAAGCTTGAAATAGTAGAGATTATTTTCAAAGCAGCAACATTCGCGTACGATTATTCTATTTCCTATCATGCCATGCAAATACTTTCGATATTTAAACAGGAAGATTGATTCATGCTATTCTTTTCGAGACTTACCGAGAGTAGCAATGGAAGATCGATGCGTATAATTCCGAAGAAGGCATAGTAGTGCACTTGTTGTAGTTGAAAATACGTCACAGCTTCCACATTGCAGTCCTACAATCATTTAATATGTAATATTATTTGTATATTTATTAATATCTGATAGAGAAGGTTGGCGAAGTTGGGGAAGTTTTGAGAAATAAATTGAGCAAAATTTTTATTATTATTTATTTTATTCTAAAAATTTTCACTTTAAATTAATAATCATTCAAGATCCTATTTCTGATGTAATAATTAAAAATATTTTTATCGAATATTTAAATGATTAATAAAGGACCTTAGTAAGATTAATAATAGAAGACCTTCTTTGCCACTTCTCCTGAAGTAAGAACAGAAAAAATAGGGAGAGTTGCGAGAAGTGAGCTTGATGCAAATAGCTTTTAAGCGGAAGTGAAACTTTATTACGTGTAATACGATAGAGATAACGACACAATAATATTACTGCAAGAGCTTGCAGTTAATTATGCACCTTGGTATATTTATCGGTATAATTATCGATTAGGTGCTCTTTAAGAAACTAATTATTAGGATCGCAATTGCATAAAAATAATTGTTTTTGGTATAAAAGATTTGATGTAATAAATTTATTGATTTTCACTAACTATGTAATCTAATAATTAAGCTTTTAATTGAGAAAAAATGTTTGCCTTTCCATAACTCAATTAATTAATTAAAATTTTAATTAAATCTAAACTAATGTTATATTTAATTACTACTTTTCTAATTATTATATATATATATATATATATATATATATATATATATGTATATATGTGTGTATATATAATTAAAAGATATTTATATTTATATATATATATATATATATATATATATATATATATATATATATATAATTAAAAAAGATATTTTTTAGAAGATTGAGCTTATCTTAGAATTGGCGTAGAATAAATCGGCACACACACACACACACACACACACACACACACACACACACACACACACACACATATTTACCTGCATAAAATTTCGCTTCGCAAGAACAGTCGATGACGGAGCGAAGGCAATCTTGCCGACGCGATTTGCCTTTGGAAAAGAACGAGATTAGTCAATGGTGAGAAATCTTCCTCAAACATGGATCGACATACCTGATTCGCGGTCGCGTGACAAATGATGCTGATGATCAATAAATTTGTTACGCAAGCGGATACCAGCATTATTTCCCTTATTATCAGTAACGGATGCGAAGTCGCACCACCGTCGTTGATCGTATAAATGCGCGTTAGGGTATTGAAGGACATGCTGGAGATCCACAGCAAAAGCTGCACCGCGTATACGGAATTTATCATTTCGGTCCCGTTGGTGAGACACGAGTGTAACCACCATACCTCTTGCAAGCGAAACTGCCTGCTCAATCGATCCATCACCATGATTTTGCCATCTGTTTAAACATGCATTATCGCATCAACGAGATAATTATTGAAGGTACTTCTGATTAGTGTACTTAAATCACTATTCATGAGATTATTAAATATTATAATTTAGTATATGATTTGTTAAATATTAGAATTTTAAATTTATGGGGTAGAGTAGGATAGTTGTACTATTATAATTGCATTTTACACGTTTTGTTCGCATAAAAAGTGAAATGATTGGTAAACATAAAGAAATTTTTTGTTAATAAAAAGCATTTCTTTAAATGTTCATCTTGTTAATAATGTTACATTCAACGAATATACTTCCGTCATTTTATCGAAAAATCTATTTATTTGTATTTAAAACAAGTCATGAATCAACAGCATTATTTATTTGCCAGACTTTCGACCCTCGCGGCTATTCTATCTTTACTGGACAAGTCGTGAGAAAGCAGGCGTGTCGACACACTCAGGCAGCGAATGTCGATAGACAAATGTTCGCAAAAGGGGAAAATAAAAAAAAGCAAGTGGGAGCAAAATAATTGAAAAGTTTAAATTGACAAAAGACTGCAATGTTGTCAAATTTTTCAGATGACAGTTACGATTGAGATTTAAAAAAACCCACATGCTTCAAACAGCAATTTCATTTTATATTTCTATGTGATTTATGTACGAATGGCAACATCATATGACAAAAATCTTTGAAAATCTTTGCTCCAATCAAAACTGTAGTAACACAAACGTAGTAACTGTAGTTGACACAAACGACCGTTTATCAGTAAATCAGTTATTGGTCCACTAATCGCTGCAAAGGATATGAGAGACACATCGTTCTCGACAATTAACCCACCTTCAGGTAGTAGTAATATTTCACAGAGACGGTGAAATCTCTCGTACAGCAGGGATGACAGACTGGCAAACGTTATCAGTTGCATCGACATTGTCGCATTAACGACGGCGTAAGTTAGACCATTGAATACAGAATATCTGGGCTCGACTCTACGGATGATGAAATTGTGAATGACGGCATTGTTACACGATGAAGATCATTAAAGTACGAAGTAGGCTTAAGTCTGCGAAATAAAGAAATGTCGATATGATACTGATTCTTCTTAATTTCCTTTCAGCTTTAATTCTTTGCTTATCATCAATTTTTGCATTTCGTAAATATGTTAATAAACATAGTGATAACAAATCGATAATTAGATAATTTTTCTTCCATAATACACGTGTACATCAGTATTATGCTTCATAAAAAATTTTACGATATATATAAATTAATAAATTTTACGATATAAATTTATATAATAAAATATCTACTGTTGTACAAAGAAAATATGAAATATGGATTTTTCTTTCACACATCGAAAGAATGTAAAAAATCATTAAATTTTTAATATTTGCTTTAAAATTCGTGTATTAAAAATTTCAAAATTTATATAATTATTTATATATTATAATTAAAACTTACATAATCATACAAACATGTTCAGTAAATAAAAGAAAAGGATATTATTTCAGAGACTGTGGGAGTAAAAATCTATGAACTTGAGAAAAATTTTAAAAATGTTTTGTGAGTAGTAATATCCTATTCATAGTCAGACATGTGAATATCATACTCATTGTCCTTTGAAAGAATATTAATTGAAGTCAACAATATTAATTAAATTCCCTCTTACGTACACAAAAAAATTTAATTAATATAATAATAGTATTATTATTATCGTCCTTTTCTTCGCTAGCAGATTAGGTGGAAATAATTAATACTCACTGAAATGTTATGTATCCGACTACCGACCAAAACGATAAAATCACGAAGGACAAAACCCAACAGACGTAACGTATTCGGCAAGAGCGTTTACCCTCCTTGCATTTTGTCGCTCGATCGAAGATGCGTAATTGCGAGAGTGCAGCTCGTATTTTCCAGTTATACCACAAAGTCATCGCAATGTCGATCAAGACGCAAGCGTAAGAGAGTATCGTTCTGAGGACGGTGAGCATCAAAAGCCTCGGCTCCAACACATCGTCCATCCAAAGCATATAAAAATTCATTATACAGAAACTAGTGTACATCAACGCGAACAGGGCCGAGTAAACGACACTGTATTTCATCATCACGATATCATCCTCGCTGATGACGTACAATCCGCATCCGAACAATCTCGCGGTATGCAAAAGCGGTCGTACATCACTTAGAGACACCATCGTATCGATCCTGACGGGCGAAATAAAAAATAGGAAACACTTTTCTTTTTCTTTTCTTTGAAAAAAATATCGCGAGTCTCGCAAAACACACGACACGATTCCCGTCGGTATTTTTATTTAAATGCTTCTTAATACGGCGCGTCCTTATTCCGTTTTTAATGAGATTCTTGAGATACGCGTGGGAGAAACGCGAGGCTACAAAGCCGACTCGGAGAAATCATGTCGACGTGATGACAAGGACTTCGCATACATCAATGTGTAAAAAAGGCATTTAATGCATTTTTATATAATGTTCTACAAAGAACAACAAGATAAAAATATACGAATAAAAATATTTGAAAGAGATGTAATTTTTGACCTTTTTTGAAAATGTAAAAGTTTTGAACATCTTGTGGTTTCTATAATTTGCGTTTATGAAAAATTGCGCGCATAAAATTCAAGATAAAAATAAAATTAATGGAGCTGATGCATCGAGTTTTAAAAATAAGAATTAAAAACATACCAAGTGTATCTCATATTCCTATCAATACTCACGACAATACACAAACAAGCTAAATGTTTCACCGAGATCGGACCTTTTCATACTGATAACACTCGTGTCATTTCCGAGCGAAAGTGACCGATCCTAAATTATAGTATCTCGATATTAATTTCAATTCGAACGACGCTAGATCGTCAGATAGAGTGAATATAAATTGCTAAAAATTACTACTTAGAGAACATTATAACTCTTAAAACTATACCAAAACTAGCCTGAGTGACGGTGTCCGCCCTGAAGCGGCCGTATATACTACTGTCGGTCTGTAAACTAAGTTTTTCTACTTAGCCGCTTTAACTGCGATGTCGGTAAAATAAATGGGAAATATGTCTGACACATATGTATGCGTACATATGTATGTGTGTTTACGAGATCTTTCCGGTGTGCTTCACATTTCATGATATTAGTCTGCTACCGATAGAGTGTAAATATTAATGTTACAAGCGAGCAATTAACGCACGACTGTATCCTGCTCAAAAATTTGACAGCATGACAGACTAACGCTCCGACTGTCACTGTTAATTATTTTCTGACATCACGATGACGAGTCTTCAGATAACTACTGTCTATCCACTAGAAGAAAAATAAAACTAATCGATGCAATCATAAAGAGCACGTACATATCGCGACATTTATAATCGTGATTATATGTTAAATGCTCCCCGAGATTATCGAGACATGGAATAGGACAGGAAATATTGCATCTATAATATTTTCATATTCGCTTTGGAGAGAGATGAAAAGATACGCAAGGATAATAATAGAATACCGATATCTTGCATTTTAAATAAAGCATAATCAGATATTGTCATCTGTAGTCTGCAAAAGGGTATGGAATTAAAGAGAAATCAGTTTTTAAAAGGAAATAAAAGGGGAATATATAAATATTTAATCTTTCATTCTCTTCTATATATCACATGAGAATTGTGTGCGAAACAAGCTTCGATCATCGATAAGATGGCTCGGCACATTGTAATCCGACAGAAAAAGTTTTTTATATGTAAAGTTTTTTATATGCACACACACTACATTATAATTTAATATCAAGGCGAGCAAAACAAAAGCTCAATAGGCTACGATGACATCGTTCAAGTAGAAATGTCAGTTAGTTTTTCCGTTTGTGATATGTAGCACAGATAAACATTTATTGTTAGATATGAAGAACGAAATGAGAAAAGCGTACTGTAGATCATTAATGACCTGATAACTAATGAAAATATTTATTTTGCATGTAACATGCAATAGCTCTGAAATATACAGATCCCAGAATGTAAAGAACGAAAGGATTATACAGACAAGAATATGTAACGACACATTACGTTATCGTTTTTTGCAAAAAAAAAAACATTTTTATCTCGTTTATTAATGATTGGCAAAGTAGGTCTTTTAAAGCAAACTAATATAATCTTACATTATAATTTACACACAGACATTTAAACACTGAAGATAATAATAAATAAATCTATATATTAACTTTAAACAATCTCATTTTTTATCTCCATGCTATAACAATTCGTTCAAACATATGTAACCAGTATTATGCAAAAAATGTGAGCTCGCTCGTTAAGTAAAGTAAACCCATATCATAAGTTTTTATTAGTGATGTAAGTATTCAGTAAAAATTCTAAAATTATTACATTGTTTAATATTATAAAAAAAGAGATAATCGTTAAATTTTTTAATTATTATTATTGAGAGATGATAAAAAAATAACAAAATAAATGTATCTTAAATTATATTTTTTTTTGAGATATAATATTCATAAAAATTGAAAAATTTTCTTTCAGAATTTTAAGATTTAAGAGATAGAGAGAAGGAAAGAATATGGAAAAATTAATGTTCAACAAACAGAATTTCATTAAGATTAATAGGAATATAACATGATAACTAGAGAATTTCTTGATATACATTTGAGATTATTAAGGAAATACTATATAATCGAAACATCGTAGGATTAAGTTGGACAAGATCATGACGAGTATATATGCTACTTTGGCTAAAGTATAAATCAGTAATGTGTTTGATGCGTGTGCAATATCACGACCCGATTAATAATGATTAATAATGATTATACTTACACACGCACACGAATTGGTATTTATAGTACCATAAGTCTCGTAAATAACATAAAAAACGGGCACTTTCGTGAAACTTTCGATAAATTTTAATCTTATTTTCATTGAACGGATGAATAAAGTTTCTTTGGGCGATAAAACAGATTCGTAAAAAATGATAATCAATATGTACGTAAAATACCTGCGAAATGTTTTAACAAATTCCTGAGGTGATCCAGACCCAAACTTTCTTCAGTGAAAATTCGAGACGAATCATAAGCCCGGATCAAATGCTCTGGCGATTGATTAACTTTGTGGCTTCAACTTCTTATCAAGAAAGTTCTGTGAATGAAACATTTATCATTTTAACTAAGTAATAATTATAATTAATTATAGATAGACAGTAACTAATTAATCATTAACTATAAATCATTCAACTACTTTGTGTGATTTTATTTCTGTTCGAAAGTATTATCGCTCTTCTAAAAGCATTATTGCTCTTTCATAATCGATATTTTTCTGATAATTAACAATTAAATATCAAGAATTACGACGAGATTTCTGCTTACCTGATTATAAAAGATAAAGCTGGAGCTGCAGACAGTTGTTGATCCTTCCTCTGAGAATTTAAAGAACGAAAGTGAAGTTAGGCGCTCAAAAATAAAATTACCCCGACATCTGTATCCGACTTACATGCACTAATTGTGCAATATTTGCGTCGATAATGATCGTCTGGCGACCTGTCTTATCAATCGCAGATTATATCGGAGCGTCGACAGAGAGGCCGTCGCGCGATTTGTTTGTCGCGCAGCCCCAAGAAAGTATGGCGATGTGGGAAAGCGACAAGTTTCAAGAGGACGAGGATGCCGACGGTATCGGGGACAGTTTGGACAGGCTCCTCGGGACGCATGATCTGCAAGACTGCCTGGACAACACCCTGGACCTGACGGGTTTCGAGGTCTACGAGCAGAGTACGGTGTTCGATGAAAAGTACTCTGACGACGAAGCTGCTATCAACGAGAGGCCGATACCCGCCGATGACAACACGACCGGGTAAGTTCTTCCCGATTTCGAAAATCCCTTCGGCAATCTCGATCTAGCGTTCTCGTTTTCCGATTGTTTCGCTAGTACTGACGTTATTTTCGCGGTTGGATCCGTTAATCTCGAATCGGGTACCGTCGATACTTCGCGCTCGGGTGATAGTCGGTACATTTCTCGTCCCCCTCCTTATAAGGCTATAACGAGTTTTGAAACAAGAGCCTTAATTCATTAATCTGAGAAAAATGGGCGTTCGAATGATACGCGAACGTGCGTCGACGTTTACGTCTCGCCGATGTATTCTCTCGTATATAAGTTTCTCAAGATTTTCATAATTTTATTTCTGTGTAACAAAATTTCAAAATAAAGCTATATCACATGTAGTATATGTATATGTATATATATACACATATATATATACATACTATGTTTTTTATTGTACATTAAAATATAAATATACATATGGTATTTTTTTTCTTTTATTTCTCTTTTATTAATAATTTATATTCATGAAATGTACAATGAATTATGAGTTGTAATTGTGTGATTTATTATTATTATTATTATTATTATTAAAAAATATTGTTTTTATATGTTATAATATTATCTAATATTAGTTGCAATATGATGATTTTGCATTTTCTTATTGGATGAAAACAGAAGCATCTGTTTGTTATAAATTTATTTTTAGTGATATCCACATATAGCAAATGTGTATTATTCATACCTACTATTATATACATAATCTAACTACTATATACATAATCTAGCAAAATCTAGTAATAAAATTGGCATGCTTGTGTTTATATATTACATATTTTTCATGTATGAGAAATTGAAAAGTTTCCGAAATAATAAAGCAAATGTAAAATACCAGTTTAATCGCACAATTAAACAAGAAATATTGTTTAAATAATACTTTAAATTGTGAAATATATGGAAGAAAATATAATTTAAGACAGAAAATAAAATCTAATTTATATCATTTTTTTAACAATTAAAGAGAAGTAAATATCAAACATATGTATCTACATATATATATATGTATATATAGGCATATTCAACATATAATCATTCAAAAGGATGAAATTCATCAAGAGCAAGATATATTACTTGAAGATCATGCAACTCCTCATGAAACTGTCGCAATTGAAAATATTGACCCGGATACTAATCAGAAGCACACCAATCGTCATAATTGCCAATACGAAGGCTGTAGCAGAACATACAGTACCATTGGAAATTTGCGTACCCATCAGAAAACACATAAAGGTAAGATTTTAAAATATAATTTTTTCTATCAAAAAATAATTATATGTAGTTTCGTGTTTTTTTAATAATAGGTGTGATAAAAAATCAGAGTATAAAACTTTCATAATAAAGTAAAATGTTCTTAACATATATGATTTACTATATATGATTTACTAAGAAAAAATGAAATTTAATAAAAATGATAATATATATATAATAAAATAAATAATATATTAATATATAAATATAATATATAATTAACTTATAAATATAATATATAATAACATGCCATTTTTTAAAATACAATTTATATTATATTTAATATTTATTAATATTTATTATTTAATATTTATTAATATTTAATTTAATATTTAAATTAATATTTTCAAAATCTTTTATTTTAATTAATATGTTTATTTTGAAAGAATTTTCATTATTTCATAATTTTTATTGACTGCCTCACCTATATTTGTTTCCGTAATCCATATTTGTTTTTATATCATTAAGAAAATCATGCTTTGCATGTGATGCTTGTTTAATACACAATTTTTTATGTCATACTAACATGTGCTCTTGTTTTTGCATATTCATTGGATGAAAGGATCCAGGTAAGTGTAAAATTCATATTACCATGTGTTGATGCTAGCAATAAAATCACATTTATAATTTTTGCGGCGATATTATTAAGTCATCAATGCTGGTATAAAGGGAACGCTTCGACCTGCATGGCTTTCAGATACTGCAAGAGATAGGTAGCCCTGCAATCTTTTTATGTGGAGGGAATTCTCAAAACTTTCAGGCGAGTATCGATTTAAATGTGCAGAGCCGAATTGCGGCAAGGCCTTTCTCACATCCTACAGCCTAAAGATCCACATTAGGGTACACACAAAAGTAAAACCGTTCGAATGCAATCACAAAGGCTGCGAGAAAGCATTCAATACCCTTTACAGACTGAGAGCTCACCAAAGACTTCATAGTGGCAATACATTCAACTGCGAAGAGACTGGATGCGTTAAATTCTTCACTACTTTAAGCGATCTCAAGAAACATATACGTACTCATACTCAAGAAAGACCATACAAGTATGTTTTCCTTAATACTTCCTCTATAATATTGAAAAAGAGGATATTACAATTATTATCTTATAAACACATTAAATAGAATGGAAAAAAAATGGATCTTATAAAACTCAACTAATTTCTTTATACAAATTATTATACATTATACACTTTGTATAGATATTATAATTATATGTGAAATTATATTATTTTATATTTATTTTAAGGTGCAGAGAAAAGGGTTGCGGAAAGGCTTTTACAGCTTCGCATCATTTAAAAACGCACAAGAGGACACATACAGGCGAACGACCGTATGTTTGTACCTTCGAAAATTGCAGACGACGTTTTACTACTCCTCACAGTTTAAAAAGCCACATAAAAACGCATAATAAAACTGTGAATAATGAAACGGTAAGAGTATTAAAATAAAAAATTAAAAATATTTTAGAAATATAATAAAAGAAATATCTTACGTTAATTAAATCAAGTTCTATTTTTTTATTTTCCTAACAGAAGCGTAGAGACAACAGGAGTGACGATGCAATTGAGAAACAAAAAAAGTTGACTCAATTGGAATTGAAACTTGTGAAAGTTAGCGCAAGTGACAACATACCGTCATACGCTGTCATACCAATATCTTCAGATCTCGCGCAAAATCATGAAAATATATCATATGTTTCTACGGAAAATGATACAGTAGGACAAGTAGTTCCCACCAATGTAACAATGGACATTATGAATCATCGCAAATTGGATGTAAGACTCGATTATATCTCTACCAAAGATGTAGAAGACTCGAATAATAGAACCACCGAAGTTGCACTTCTCGCAACGGATATGCGCGCGTTAGATAATTTTAACGAACACGCGGTTGATGCTTTTAACAATAATGAGGGTTACGAATTTAAAGTATTCAATCAAATGACTGAATCAAATATACAACATGATAATTTAACGGATATAGTTAGGCATCATCCGCAGAAGTCATCTTCGTTATCAGAAGTGTGTAGTGATAGCATAGATAAGCAGGATCAATCTATCCCGATAAACTTAGGACAAAAGATTATGCAGGATGGTTTGCAAAACACAATAGCGCATATTTCGGAAGAAACAGATTTCACAAGTGATATAAAACAGTACAAAAACGAATCCTCCACTGTTTCTGACGATATATTTGCAAATCGCTCGAATGCAGAAAGTATAGCCGACAGTAACGCGTTATATAGTGCCAATTGTATTACTAGTCATATTCCGGATATTATAAGTTCCTCGAATGAAACTCTTTTCGAGAATGGAATGGATGATGCTCTCTCGTTCATGAATGATGCGACTTTGCAAAGTGGAGACTCTCTCAATGTGGTTTCAAATCACGATCTGTGCGCAGACACTGTCATTACAAACGCGCAATCCGAAGCTATTGAACTCGCGATAGCCACTGAGGAAGAATTACCTTCATCTTGGATAGATGTTACGGCATTGGCAACTGCACCCACGTTGAAAGCACAGTCTTGGTCTGAGTTAAACGCTTTTTCCACAGCAGTTCATTCCCTGGTTGATCTAGTAGGTCCGGAGCCTTATCCATTAGAGGTAGATTCTCAATTGCTATCTATGGAAAATTTGAGAAATATTAATACAGTGAATATGGAATATACTTTAGCAAATACCGAGATTGTACAGTATCAAAAAGCTGCCGATTATGAGCACAAGAGTATAAGTAATATTAAAAACAAAAAAGATAATAAAAATGTTCTGCAAGAGATTACAGCAGATGCTGATATATGTAAATGTAACGATTGCAAATGCGATAACTTACAAAATTGCCAGAATTGCACACATAACTCTGATGAGACGGAAGTTGTGAAAAAAGATACAATAAAAATCGTAGATGACTTCGTGTCTTCCTTGCAAAGTGGATGTTCCTGCAACACCGAGTCCGGTGGTTGTGATTCTTGCTGTGTTGTAATTTGTTTAAAGACATTACAACAACTACAGAAAGTATTTAGCAATTGCTGTAAAAGTACCAATACCACAAATATGTGTTGTAGGGAAAAATTGTTACCATCCTTGCTGAAGTGTCAATTAGCCAGAAATCCATAAATCACATATTTTCTTCATTAACTAGTCACACAAGAAAATAATGCTATCTTCATGTAACCCCTTCTTTTTCCCTATAAAGATGTGATTTTACATTTGATAGCTTTAATTCGCCTTGGGTAATTTTTGCCTTTCAAATATTTTATCTAGGACAAATTGAGAATATATGACTGTACATACATATGTCTACATCATACTTATATCTATATTTAATAGAATCTTATAATTGATTCTATACATATGTTATATAATTTGTGCCAAATATTTATAGACTTTTTTACAAAAAATGTTTATAAACAAAAGTACTCTGTTGCGTTAAAAAAAATTTGTGATAATATAAATAAAGTGTCCACAACATTGAAATATTCAAATGTTATATTAAAAAAGAACTGAGATAAAACTAACGATACACATATATGAATATAAGGCAATAAATACACGATATATTATTATCTTTATACAAATTAATGATATTGATATGAACAAATAATGTTTTATAGCTTATCCCAAAATAAATAGATGTTATATTTCTTGATATATCTCAGTCACAAATATATATGCTGTTTTTTCTATGTAATATTGATTTATAACATTACTAAAGAACTTGTTAAAAACATGTACAGCATATAAATGATAATACCAAAAATTTTATATATATATATATATATATATATATATATATATATATATATACATACATACATACATACATACATACATACATACATACATATAATATTTGTATAAGAGAATTTTATTTATTTAACAATTGAATGTATGTTTCTTTAAAAAATATGTTACAGTGTTAATTCTAGGAATATTATTATTTTCTGTTGCTGTTTTATGATATTTACAAGAAAAACTTTTTGCATATCAAGGAGAACTTTATAATCTTTAGGTTAATTAAGAAGTGCCAAATACTTATGAACATCTAAAGTAAATTTATGATATTACAATAGTAATGTGGTACTAGATTTCAGATTTATATTCGTTGTTTTTATGCATTATCATAATAATAAGACTTAGATTGAAAAAAATATTTTTATCAGTTTAAAGCGTGAAAATTTTTATGGCTGTTGTAAGTACTTGCAATAAAATCATTGTACCTAAATAGCTTGTAAATGGCAGCATATTTATTGTTAATGAACAAATGCCAAAACTAACATCAATAAAGAATATTTAATAACTATTTATATCTATCTATATAACAATATTATCCTTTGTATTTCTTATATTTTTTAGTTTTAATAATAATAAATTTTCATATAACAGAATGAAAATTAGCACAGTGACCTGTTTTTAATCAAATATATACATATATGACTTAATATATTTTTATTTTTGCCACATTGTTATACAGCTATTATGATGAAGATGTGTCGAACACATGCTTTCTCCTAAAACTTTTAGTGAATGTGTATATAATATTACTTATAATATTTATTGTGCAGCTTGCACAAGAGCTTCCCCAACTTCAACCGCAATAGCTGCTTCAGCTTTGTCTTTATCTGTTGTTGCCGAGGAAAACTGTTGCTGAGCCTTAGTAAGGATATCTCTTGCTGCTGAACTATCAATATTTTCTACTGGATGAGCTTCTTCTGCTAAAATCTACAAATAGATGATGTACTACTTTAGAATCTACACTTATTATTTTGAAAATAGCTATTATATACCTGTACACTGCTGTCTTCATTTATGGTGACTGTGCCAGATGAGACAAAAACTTTCTTTGTCGAACCACCTTCTTCATATACTGTAACTACTCCAGGTTTTAACACCGCCAGTGTGGGAACATGTTTTGGTAAAATGCCAAATGCACCTGAGAAGGAAGGTACATCGACTTGACGAACCACAGCTTGATCATAAAATACCTAACGCAGAAAAAGAAAACATTAAATGTGGCGAAGTTAGTGTTAAAAAATGATTATTATAATATTTTACCATTTGCATAATTTTCTACTCCATTTTACCTGATTAGCACCAGCAAATGTAAACTTCATTTGGTCACTGGCAACTTCTGCATAGGTTCTTCTTTGGTTCTGGATGCATCTTAAGTAAGGACGTAAAGTACGAGCGAGAGTGGCCATTTCAATATGCTGAAAATGAGTAAATTTGTTTAGAAACACGTCTCTTGCACATTAAATGAAATGATATTGGCAAGATTGTTACATCACAAGTATGTATAAGATACATGTATTATTCCGTTTTTTCGATACTATAAGTGATTTGTTCGGAAAATAAGTTCGAGTTTTCTGAGCGAGGTTTTTTTACATTTTTCGTCAGCAATAAAATTATTTTATACTCACCGATATCAAATATCCGCGTTTAAAGCCCTAATATCAGATGTGTGCAAAATATGGATGCAGTCGGTGCCGATAGAACCGACCGAGAGTGACAACAGACTATAGAGCTTTGACAGAAGTGGCGCTGACGTTGCTTTGACAACATTTTTTTGTTCTTTTCAGTTGGCTACACTGACTACGTCCTGTTTTTTTTTCAAAGTTTATTCAAAGTGCATGGTGCAAAATAGTGTTAAAATGTTTAGTGCGATGAAAAAAACGGAAAAATGGCATCCGATAACTTATTTCGCCGATGTACGATATAAATTTTGAGATCTATGATGTGCTTCGTGTAATAAATCTTCTTGAATTTATCTAACTTGTTTTTCTTCTTTTTTAGCGTTCGAGGGAGGCAGTTAGCAACAACAACCATTATACAACGATATCGGTGAGTGAATTCACTTATTTTGCATGGCTAATTATATAAATACATACAAAATTTGATTATTTATATATCCACAAAAAGTGGGTCGCATATTTGCAAGCAAAAATATCTTTCGTTCATAAAGCTGATTAAATCGCGGTGATTAAATGAATGTATATGTATCGTTTTTAAAAGAAAGAAGAACAATTTCGTATTCATAAATTGATGTGCTTAATTGATGTAACTCTACTTTTAAGAGGTAAATTATTCATATTGTTTGCAAATGCATTTTCTGTTAAGTTATAACTTAACAATTTTATGATACTTTTCATCGGTGCTATCAAAATATAAAATAATATAAAATAATGTAAAGATATTAATGATTAAGATACTAGTGATTAAGAAAGAATAGAAATTGATAATGGGTAGAATTTTTTATTTTTAACATCAACAAAAAATATATTTTTTTTCTGACGGATACAAGAAATTTTTAGTAAAGACAAATCGATTTTTTTCTTCTCTTTTCCAACACTTATATAAATATATTTATAAACAACAAATATATTTATAAACACGTTATATTTATAAACAAGGATGATTTATAGTTTGATTTAAATTATACATATTATTTACAAATGTGTTTTCTGTTAAGTTATAACTTCACAATTTTATCATACCAATTTTTATCGGTGCTATCAAAATATAAAATAATGTAAAAATATTAATGATTAAGAACAGAAATTGATGATGTGTAGAATTTTTTACTTTTAACATCAACAAAATTTTTTTTCTGACTGATGCAAAAAATTTGTGATAAAGACAAAACGATTTTTCAATTTTTTTTAACTTTTTTAACACGTATATAAAGCTATATTTATAAACAAGGATGATTTATAGTTTGATTCAAATTATACATATTATTTGCAAATGTGTTTTCTGTTAAGTTATAACTTTAGTTTTAGCATACTTTTTATCGATGCTATCAAAATATAAAAGAATATAAAATAATGATATAAAATAAAGATATTAATGATTAAGAATAGAAATTGATGATGCGTAGAATTTTTTATTTTTAACATCAACAAAAAATATATTTTTTTCTGACTGATACAAGAAATTTGTAATAA
This sequence comes from Camponotus vicinus, assembly GCF_025532165.1. Lineage (NCBI taxonomy): Eukaryota > Metazoa > Arthropoda > Insecta > Hymenoptera > Formicidae > Camponotus > Camponotus vicinus. Next base: position 10,851,943 of record NW_028141980.1, read on the forward strand.
AGACAAATCGGGTTTTTTATTCTTTTTACTTTCTCAACACGTATATAAAGTTATATTTATAAACAAGGGTGATTTATAGTTTGATTCAAGTTATGTACACATCGTTAATTAATATTATTTATAACTAATTACAAAAGTTTTTCCAATGATGAAGAATTAATAATTGCTATAAAATGTGCCGAATAGCGAGAAACAATATTATTTTTATGACTAGCTTTCAAATAATTTTTCCGTCTGTATTTAACATTTTAATATTTACAATCGTTTTCGAGTTTTTCTCGATTTATCGCAAACATCCTCTTTAGCACCGTGAGATAAACGCCTATTATTTGCCAAATGAAAGTCGTTCGCAAAGTTCGCCATTCTTAAATTCCGTCGTTAATTTCGACATCGGAAACATTGCCGTCGTTCTTCTCCGAATGCCAGGAATTTTTATGTCTCTCCAGGTCTCTTCTCCTGACTAGTACCTTGCCGCATATGTCGCATTTGTAACGACTGTCGTCTGTCACGTGTAATCTCACATGCTTGTTAAGATTACTAGGATCTCCGAATCTATGCTCGCAAACCTTGCACGTCAGAGGCTTGTAACCGGTGTGCGTCCTGATGTGAATTCGCAGACCATACTTTCTCGAATAGATTTTGTTGCAGAAGATGCATCTGTATCCTTCGTTGCATTTGCCGATTTCGCTGGCGCGCGTCTCTACTTCCGCAGGATCTGCTTTCTTCCCAGATTCTGCTGTGGGACAGTCGTAGGGCATCCGATCTCGATGCATTAAAACATTGTAAGATCTCAAAATCATGCGACGATCCATTAGGTTCTCGACGGACGATTTGTAAGCCGATGAACTCGGTAAGACTTCTGGTAAAGGATACGTTGGGATCGGCGAGGGATTATTCGAGGACAGGGGTGATAGTCGATTCAATGAACACGGCGAATCGTTCTTCATCGACCGATTCGCTTCCGTCGTTTGTGTCGAATATGATGGAATATTGACCGGTAACGTTATCGGCTTGGATACGGGCAGAGGATTTAACTGGAATGTAAAACTTCTTTCTGAATATTGATTGAAGGATAGGCTTGTTCTCGGAGGACTAACAATTTTATTCGCCAAGAGCGTCCAAATGTAACTGTTGTCCTTCTGATTACAATCTAATACCAAGTGCAGTTTTAGAGGGTTTGGATAGTCGAAACATCTTTTACAAATATGGCACGTGTAGACTTGACCTGTAATTATTTAAAATTGATAAGCAATTAATAAATATCCAGTTTATTTAATATTGCATTTATTATCTTATATTAGTATTATATATTAATGTGCGTAATTTGAAATTATAAGTAGAAATTTTTACTAATATAAAAACGTTTTAATTTTTGATTGCGGCGGTCACTCGAATCGATATAAAATTTAATATCAGTCATATCAGCGCGTAATTAAAATATTTGCATCAAATAAAATTTAATATTTATATAATTGTACTAATATATAATAATGCCAAATAATATAAATGTGTGTATTATTCAATAATTAAAACATATATACATGTATTAGAACTATCGATGCAATTTCATTATAAATAACTATTACAAATTTCATATTTAAAGATCAAACGGAATAACATCGGGAAAAATTGAGTGTGTTGTTATAACATTATTAAGGAAGCGTGTAATAATCATCATCAAAAAGTTATTAAAAATTTACGATTAACAAATTTTCATGGTTGATTACGACTTTGCTTGATAAATTGATCTCATACCTTGAATATCACAATTGGCTGGAGTTAAAAATGGAATGTTTAACATATTTAAAGTGCAATCTGCGAACCACATGAATAATGGCTCTCCTGGAAGTAAATCTTTTATCACTTTTAATATGAGTCCGCTGTTGCTAGTCATAAGTAAAATATTGGCATTTTGAAAATCTGTTGCCAAGGTGATCATCTTTAGCCAATATGACGAACTTATAGGTTCATTAAGGCAATGGAGTCGACTGCCAATGTCAATAATTTCGATGACACTCTGGATCATTAATAATTTTTAATTAAAATTAGAAAATTAAGATTTTGTGAAATATTCTATATTTTTATACGTATATTGAGATTACTCTATTGCAATCATTAAATGCGAAAATTATTCGAAATAAATAAAAATAATAACTCAGAGAAATTTAGTTCATTTAAATGAAATAAAATTTTCACTCATGTTTCACCATGAAATCAAAGTTCAATGTTGTTATTAATAGTTAAATTAAAATTTAAGATTTATTATAATAGTTCATTCCAAAATAAAAAAAGAGAGTTTATTGTAAAAATAATATAAAATAAAAAATTATGTGTATTAGAGTTTTCTTAAATGAATCTTTGCTTCACATTCAAGATATTAAAAAATAAAAACGTCGCAAAATTTATTTTGATCCAGAAATTCATGATTGAATAATGATCATGTTATGATTAAAAATATTAACATGAATAGAAAATTGTTTTTTGATGACAAAAATTCGATAAATTTTTCTGACAGAATCATTTCATCGCAACATATTATTTTCTTCAACTTTTTTATCATTTTGATAAGTCAAATACGTGGAAATGAAAAATTTTTCATTTGGAATATTGAAGTAAAATGCGGAATATGTTTTTTTAATATTCTATATTTTTGCTACATACATTTCGAATGATCGATGTGTTTTTTTGAGGCAACGTATTCACGTCGATAATTTCTGTCGTTGAATTTTCGTTAAGAAGTCCAGCAGCTCGAACGAGCGGTCTGCTCATAAAGAAGTTGGGTCTTTCATTCATGGATAAATTAATATATCTTTGCACTGGGCATTCTTGCACTTGATATCTCTGCATTGGATATCTTTGCACTGAGTGTCCTTGCATCGGATATCTTTGCAATAAACTAGCTCTTTCTAGTCTTTCACTTCTTGTCATCACTGCTTCTGCTTCTGTCACTAAAGGATATGCTATAGGAATTGTAGCTTGATTCATGTTAAAAGAATTTTCTTGTGAAGTTTTTTCTTTGTGCTCTAAAAAGATCGTAAACCTCGATTTTTCTTTTTCTTAAGGTTTTTTCTTTACAAACTATATTTCCAGAAGATGCATCTGGGAGTTGATGATAATTTTTTCTATCACATTAAAAATATCGATATAGTGAAAGTTTCGAAACGTTACACCATAAAATTTCGAAAGAAATACACCACAACATTTTCATATTCGTATTTTTGTCATAACAAAATTTTTTCAAAGTGTACCTTGAATCGTCGAACATTAATGATCTGTATACTAGTCATGGCACCAAGTTAAGATATCAACTAACATAGAGACGATTTCGTGGACGCTTTAAATATGTACTGGGGGTGGTGCCTAATTTTGATCATTGGTGTAGCTGCTGCGTTTTCCCCTCTGTGTTTCTCTGTATGAGTATACATATACGTAATTCTACTTAGGAATCGGTCATAGATGGACCCTTTGGTTGCTTCTGAACCATGTCGTTGGTGCAACCATACAGAATAGGAGGAGCTAGCTGGTCGTGAACTCTTGGGGATATTCTATTTGCTGCAGCAGGTGCTACTTTTTCGCCACGTGATGTTGGATCTTGCATATCGTTAATATATAGGAAAATAACAACAGAAAATTTAAGATACAATATTCTCATTTATGAATAATTAATTTAAATAAATCGTATTGCATTTAAATAAATGCAAGATCTATTTAAATAAATTATTAATATGTAATTAATATCTATAAATAGATTTCGCATTTACATTTATGCAAAATTACAATGCGATTTATTTAAATTAATTATTAATAAATGAGAGCATATATATCTCAATTTTTCTATATATTAATAATATATAGAAAAGTACCACGTGGCAAAAAAGTAGCACTTGCTATAGTAAATAGAAAATCCTCATACAAATATAAGTGAAAATATTATGTGAATTATTATATCTGAAAATTGTTTAAGCTGAAATATACGTTTCACGATAAAATATATCTTCGTAAAAGTAGAGAGAATAGACATCATGCTCCTTGATTACGGTAGTATTATTACAAAGTATGATAAATCAAAATATATTCATTTTTGCGATTTTGACGAAGACATGGCTTGATTCGCGGATCGACAGGACAGCGAACCAGGAGCGGACTTTCAGTACGCCAATAGGGCTATAAAAGCCTCATGTGAAAGGACATTGTTTGGCTCAGCTGCGGCCTACTATGCGTCTCTGTATTACGAGGGATCGGCCGAAAGGTGCATCTGAATCAACGGTTGATTAGGAAATTAAGTGGCTCATTCTTCTCGGTGGTCCGGGCCGTTGATCGCGTAGGCGCGATATCGTATGAATTTGCTTAATCTTTCGTCGATCTTGATGCACTCGGCACGATTGGGCGCGATATCAATACGTATCTCTCTCTTTTTTACATTTACGAGATAGATGATCTCATAAAACGCTTCTCGATGCACATGACACACTTCTCTTTTCAACGACAAGATTAATTATTCACGTGATAATTGAATATCGCAATAATTGAATATCGACGATTAAAGTTACAACATTTTGCGAAGTGAAGGATTTATTTTTTTATTTCACAAATGAATAAATGATTATTATACATGATTTTTTTATCCAATTATTTATTTATAAACATTTCAATGTCTATTTAAAAAAAAAATGGAGTCATATTTAATATATCTCACGAATTACAAATTATTTATGAAGAAACGCGATCGTTTTTAAGTAAGTTTATAACTCGATATGAGATTCATTTTAAATTAAATATATCTTTCATTTTGAAATTATAGCGCATTCTTTAAGAATTTTTTAGGATTATTCTAATTAAATATCTAAAAGTTCGAACTTTTTATTTGAATTGAAAAATAATATAATTAACTCTTTTGATTGATTTTTATATTATAAAAATACTCTTCCACTAAAACAATAAAAAATTGTGATTTTTTTACTGTTAAATTAAACAATTAAAAACAAAATGTTAATTAATAAATTGTTTCTTTTAATATTTTAACATATATAAAAATGTCCACATATATTTAAGATTCAATATTTGAATTTAAAAACTTTTTATCACAGAAGATAAAAGTAAAAAAATACGAATAATTAAATTAAACGTGATATTAAACAAATATATATTAACTCTATATTAAATTACTTCCCTCTCTTAATTATGTTCGATCTTCGAACATAATTCTTCTGAATTCTCCTAAGACAAGCTTTTAAAGCTACGCGTAGCTTACCAGTCTGATCCGGAACCAGAAGAAGGGCATGGTCCTTTCAGGCCGCGGATTTCTTACGGGCGACGTGATTCATCCACGTGTACGATGTCAGAGCAGGGAATGACACGAGTGTTCACAAGCCGCACCATCCCTTGCAACCCCTCTCTGGTCGCTGGAAACTCGAGCACGAGTGTTTCGCCATTCTATCGTGCCCCAAAATGTACGCGGCAAGTGTTCCAGCCCCCCCTTGCACGATTCGTGGGTAGTAAACAGAAGGACGAGAGACTCGGAAACCTTGCCAGTAAAGACATAACTATTGGGGAAGATATCAGAAGGCGGAGAATGGAGAGTGAATTGTACGGAAAATTTACGGAATTTTACATTTATGTATATATATTAAAATGTATTAGAGCCAGTCGTTTAACAATAATATTAAATAATTTAATAAATGAATATATGTTTATGATAATAATTTTTAATTAATTAAGTTTTGTAATAATTTTTAGCAAATAATATCATATCAAGTAGTGGGCAAAATATTATATTTTTCTCGCAGTTTGTTGATAAATTTGTGTCTGTCGCCCGTATCGCGGCGGAGGGTTGTACCCTCTAGTCGTCTCTTTCTAAAATCAGGGTGCAATTCAAAGAACCGCGGAGCCAGCAAGCGCAAGCAAGTGTTTCGCCGTGACCAATGGTCCCCTTGCACGCATGTGTGCGCTTCCCAATGCGATATTAATATCGCGATTATCATCTACGTATTATTGCTGCGTCCCTAGGGTGAGATGCTCAAAATAAGCCCACGCGCGGTAATACCCTCCACGATCTTGTATTCGCGTACCAGGCCGTGCACCAAGTATTCAATGTGACGGTGTACGAGGAGACACAAGTGCATGTCAGTCTTGTATTGGAGAATTGAATCTAATTAATAAAATTTCATTTTTTTATATATTTAAAAGATATAAATATAACGCAAGAAAAGAAACTTTTAAAATATATTTTTAATAGTTTTCTTTAATATATAAATTAATATAAATTTCTTATATATTTTATTATATATTTTATATATTTTATTATAAGAACATATAAAATATTACAATCGATTACATATATATGTTCTCACGTTTTGTTTCAAGATTAAGCATTTGGGATCGAGTTATGGGGTTATTTAAATTTAACCATAAATACACCTCATTATATAAAAATTTTCTATATTATATCATCGTTATCGATAAGTATATTTTGCATATATTTAAAAATGCGTGGACGCGGTCTATGCGTATCGAGTTCGGATTGTCGATGGCAGGAGATGCGTGTGCCATCCTTTTACTACGTAGAAAGGGAACCAATGCTATTGTTTCGCGTCCCTTTACTGCAATTCTGAGTTATGGTCGCCTTTGCGGGGAGGTGGCCATAAAGGTGATTCGTCTCGGTTCTGCAAGTGTCAAAAGTCTATCCCTAATGGTGCCGCACGCGAACGAGACGGCGGCTTATGTATTATTAATATTCGCTGCGAATCGCGTCATCTAGAGCTCTAGCGATTTCTTGTTTATTCAACAATTCCGATAATTTTCATTTTTTCTTATCATTTCATATTATATTACTTTTTACTTCACTTATAGATAGATTCTATATTTATTATATTACTTGAAATATTAAAACAATAATATTTATATCAATGTTGCTAACAATTATTATAATAGTAATAATTACTCAGTCTTGGATAATTTTTATACAAAAATTATACAGAAAAAAATTTAGATGTAACGTATATTTTTAAAGTGTCGCAAATCTGTCTGTGTTGCATTCCATACAAGAGAAAAGTTAAAGTGCATTTCCGCTGTTCACGTGCCACATCGACATATTGCCCTTGTCCGCAGAAACGAGTGCCATGTAACATGACACGTGACCGTCGAATACCCCACAGATATATTCTCTATCCCTGATCACTCGCCCCGCGTTTAAGGCAGTATTTAACCATTAGAAGCTGTTTACTTGATTTTAAGAGTCAATCCAATCTTTGATTGTCTATTCTATAAATATTAAAATACGACAGTCTCATTTTCACTCGAGTGAGTAACCAAGAGAAATAGTTTTTTACAAAATATAAAATTATGTTAAATGTAACAAATTGTACAAGGATTTTTATCGTATATAAGTGAAAATTGTGAAGTTAAATTGAAAAAAAAATGAATAGTAATATATTTTGTTCAAAAGAATATGACTCGCGCTACTTTGTTTATTTTGCGCAATTTAACAATAAAGTATTCTTAAATTCACATGTGTCATATTCGCAGCGAGGAAAAAAATCATGTGGAGATGCAGGTGACACAGCTCACATGACAAAATAATGTCAGATCCCTCGCGGCATATACCGGTCTCGGCCCGGTGCATCTCGGACATCTTTTACCCCCCTTTGGTCTTCCTTTTTCCCCTCCGCGTGGTAGACTGCTCCCCGGAAAACACGACTCACTTGGCACACAAGTTTTGTGCATATAATACTCGGTACGAGAAAGTAGCCCCCTGCTTAATTTAATCCAATACAATATGTTCCCTTGTCTCACCCCGCTCCCTCAGCGTCGCCAGGGGTGAATTAAAGAGGGTGGGTGGCTTTTTAAAACTGTGCCGATCTCAATTCAGCGTGAAACCTCATCCCATTATGATTGATCTAATCCTGATTGGAGCGGACAGGTTTTTTTACTTTTGCGGTGTATCGGTGATCTATGCGTGTCCGTAGATAGATTTCGAAAATGATCTCCCGTCACATAGTATCTGTCATGCTTAAAGTGAACATACAGGCATACTGATGTTAACAATATGTATGTTAACAATGTGAACATATTTTGAAAAATATTATTTTTTCATGAACAAATTTATACAAGAAAAAATTTAAATACATTTCCTTAAATATAATTTTGTCTTGAATTAAATATTTAATATTTATTCATGCAATTAAAAATGTTAATTTTTTCTAGTTTGGATAATTGACGTAAAAATAATAATGAGATTTTTCCTAATCTATAGTACATTTTGAGATTTATATACACAAGTAAAAATATTCGTTTATTCTATCATTACTTTCTTTTTCTGATTTCCTCTATTTAAATTTTCTTTATCCAAAATTTTACTTAATTTATATACTCTGAATTATTATAAATTATACAATTTATACAATTATACAAAATTTAATTTATTAATCACCTTATTAATCCTGCTGGTATTTTCATCTGTTTTTACATTATTCTTATTGATATAATTAATCTACAACACTTGTGGTACTTTATACTGAAAAATTTCTGTTATTTGAAATAATAGTCCAAATAGTAATAGCAAGAACACATTCTATTTTGATGATGTTACATTTGTTATTTTCGACGTAAGAGATATATTTTCAGCTGCGACAATTCTTCAATGCGGATTAGATGTTAATCCATGAAAATCGATTTACCAGAGTCTAAAAGTGATTTTTAAGATACCAACTAGGGGATCTTTTTATCTTGAAATCTCGAGAGAATCATTAAAAAGGTTGCAATTTAATAAACAGGAATAATTCGTGACAAGAAAAATATGTTTTGCTTATAAATTTTGTTTTTATATTTTTATTTATTTAATATATACTTAATTTTTTTGGAGAGAAATATCTTTGAACTGGATCTAACAAATCATAAATTACATCTTGGAATGTAATGAGTTTCTTTAACTGTCTCGAAATCATAGTGCAGCATTATGGATTCCCAAGTCAGTCTAGACTACAAATAGATAAGTGATGAATTATTAACATCACATGTGCGTTTTACGAATAATATATTAATATATATAAAAAGAATATTAAATTTTCTCTTAAAGCAATACGTGTTAAAATTTTCCAATAATGAAAAAATGTGTAATGTTTAAAAATATTATTTTAGAATAAATCGTTCTGAGCGAAAGTTAACTTTTTCTTTACATTATTTCTATGAGAGATTACGCCGCGCTGACTTCGAGAATCGATAATTAATTTCCGATGGATCTTTTGCGTTCTTTCGATAGTTACTGTTTGCGATAGAGATTGCGAGCTTTGCGGTGACCTGTCAGGGGGTGCAAGCGGAGGAGATGGATTTGTTGCACAGCTGTGTACACTGCTTAATGTAGAAGGTACCGGGCTCGGAAATTGCTTTTGTGCTGGTTAAGGTGAATCCCTAAATCCGAAAGCTAACTACGATTTGCTCGTTTTTTAACCGAAGTGCATCATTAACACTTATCGAATTGCGCGATAATGAAAATTATTATCGGATTGTACATATCTCATAAAATATTTACGATCCGTAATTTTCATTTTTACGCCCTGGCTCATTCTCTTAGGGTTTAATTGTATTTAATTTTTTTGTAAGTTTTTTAAAATTCTGATTTAACTATAAATAAAATTTTCGATTTTTATATCGCAAATATATACAAACGTATTTACCATATTAAACCACGTTTTGATTTTCCATCGCAGGTGATTCATAATTCACGAAATTGCTGTCAGTTTCACCTTCTTCTAAATTATCTACGCTTATTACGTCACGCTCATCACGTTTCTTTTCCTTTGAAATATCATATTCTTCACCGAGTTGTCTGTACGTCCGCGCGCGATTTTCCAAAATTTCTCTAATAATTTCTGTAAAAAATTGTACAATTAAATTATTCTATAAATTTATCTCTCTATAAAGTTATATAATTATTATAAAAATCAATCTCTATCCAATCTACTTTATTCTTACATTTCAAATGAAATTTGAGAAAGAATAAATACACTTTTGCCGGTTTACTTTCCGTTCAGCCTTACCCATTAATAATTCTCTGCTTTCAATCATGTTGCCCATCTCCTTTTTAACTTCCTTCATTAACCACGGCATGAAACCTTCTTCGACATCTGCAACAAATCACGATATTCGCAGCAATTTAATATATTATAGATGAAATAAAGAATAAAATAATCCAGGACGAAAAGAAACTTAAACAAAAAATAAAATCGATAAATAAAGAGAAATTAAGAAACCTTTATAGTTAACAAATTCAGAAAAAGTAGTCAGTATTTCTTGCGAGCTCACGAACCGGCCTTGATTTCGTCCAATAAGTAGCCAGACATTTTCAGGCCTTCCAGAACTGCGGGTAAAAGTTCAGCAATGTATCCCGTTAATAATACCGCTGCCGCAACTCGTTCCTCGGTTTCCTGCTGAGTCTTCATCTCTTCTTCGTGTTGTTTCAATCGTCGATCCTGAAATGGATCGAAAACATTTGCTTTTTAATCATTTATGCGCGCGTCTTTCATCTATCTATGATAATATAAAAAAATAGGCGAGTTATTTAAAAGATTGTCGAGATATTAAAAAATTGAAATCCGAGAAAATAGTACCTTTTCTTCTCTACGTCTCCTCTCCTCTTCCGCCAATCGTTGCTCTTCAGCTTTTTCAGCAGCGTGTAATTCATGAAATCTTCTCTGCTGTTCTTTGAGAGTAGCGATTTCTTCTTCTTCTAAAACTTCGATTAGGGCTTGCTCGATAGTCTTGCCTACCAACACCTCGAGAATCGGTTGAACTTCAGTGTCATAATCAAAGAGCTGAAAATATCATAGTAAAAAAATATATTATATACAAATATTATATCTTACAAAATTAGTGTCATGATAAAAAATGTTAAGTACCTCTCCTGGTTCAATTTGAGTGCAAGCATCTTGACCAATCTTGCCGGTATAGTATCTTGGTGGTTCCGGTTTTTCCAAAAAGTAATCGGTTTGTGTGGCTACTTCGGATTCGTCCGGCTTTTCGGCCAGCTTAAATATAATAAATCAATATTAACATTTGAATTTGCGCTTTATTTGTCGAAATGAGAAATAATAATTCATTGCTATAATAAAAAAAATATATATATGCGAATTTTAATTAACCTCCTCGAGAAAGGTTTCGGTTTGAACTGGTTCGTGCTTTCTTCCAGGAACCGGAGGAGGTGAACCCGTCCTCGTAACGAGCGCTCTGCAAGCTTGCATTTGAGCACGTTTCCTCGCCAAGTATCTTCGTCTCGCTTCCGCTTGCCTCGCTGCTATCGATTGTTCCCCATCGATCTAGGCAAATGCGAATTTCATGAATAAAATTAATAAATAAAATTATAAATAAAGTTATAAATAAAATTATAAATAAAATTAATTAAATTGAAATTAAATTGAATTAAATGAAATTAATAAAATGAAAAAAAATTACGATTCTTTTACTTTGAAAGACTCACAAAGAATACTTACTAGAGTAGGAACGGGAGCGAATGTACTTCCGCGAGCCACGCGACGGTCAAACATGATGTTCCCGAAAGGAACCGATTGTTCGCTGCAAAATAACGATCGATTTATAATGAAATGCAGTTTCTAATGGTCACCAAACAAATCTGAAAAAAGCTCAGCTGAGTTTAACATGCTGAGTAATGATTGCTGCAAGACTCGTCGCTCTTGAGCAAACATCGACAAACTTTGCAATAATAAGTTTCTTTGAGATTGTAATAATATATATAAAGTTGTAGTGATTTCTATATACCTAATTTTTTATTAATTGTCTATTTTTTAATTATATTAATTTATTTTAATTTATTTGGACTTTCAAATATTTCGCCAATTTTTTATTAAATCATTTTTGTTGTTTAGTTTTGCCAATATTTTCCAATTTTGAGTCAAGATATATAATAATACGAAATCCAATTGCTCTCTCGATTATTGTCGACGAGTATATACTAACTATATATATATTTATATAAAATAAAACGATTAAAAGATTATGTCACGCTATGCAGCAAATTATAATATATAAAAACGAAATGATTTTTAAATTTGCAACTTGTCATTAAAATTATATTCGTGTCAGATACGATTGTCTGTTCGCATTTAATGAAGCATTTTAATCGCATAGTAATAAAACGATGGTGTCTACGACCCTGCTGCACGCTAATGTTCCGATAACAATCACGACAGTGTCTATCGCAAGCACGGTAAAATTTATTATATATTGATGACATACTTTTACGTGCACAGCACATTTAGATTGGCCTACGTATATTTACAGATGACTGGATAATTTCTTGATAATTTCTCTAAAATTGCTTTTTTATATTTATAGCAGAAAGCAATTGTTAATAGATTTATTTCGTTATCAAAGACATGATAAAATTGTTGTACAGTAAAAAAATCGGACATTTTGTTTAAAAAACGTAATCCTATATCAAATTTATTTATGTTAGTATAGTAATTAATTATGCAAAAAACTCTCTTTGATAATAAAGGAGAAGTAAAGGATAATATTATCGATCATTTTCATGAAATATAATTTTCATTCTATAAGTATTTAAAACGTGGTGCATCAGGAGCGACAATGACTTAAAGAAAGAGAGAGAGAGAAAGAGAGATAATTCAAACACGACCGCAAGCGCACGAGAATAAATCAGACCGACGAGAAGAAAAAAAAAGCGGGGAGAAAGCAGCTGCTATCAAATAAAAGATCAGTGATAAGTGTGGTGCCACTTGGTATAAGGTGTTTTCGTTACCCGCGAAGCGTCGACAGCATATTCATCATGCCCTCGATCGGTGCCAACTTTTTCGGTAAAGCTCGCGGCGCCTGCGGGAATCTGCTAGAAAAACAATTCCCGCTCTTCTTATACGCCCTTTTCCTCCTCTCGAAGTGCCTCTCATCATTTTTCATTCACGCGCTTCAATCGAGCTCATCGCTGCCCGTTGCTTTTTAAGTCAGAAATACCCTCCGCTCTTTCATATCTTTCACATATACACATGCTTATTGAGAAGAAGGTGAAATCTTTTCGCACATTTCTTTCGGCCAGTTTCTTTTGACCGATCGATTATTTCAGCAACAGCTACGTTGTCTTGGGCATCGAATTTTCGGCAGGGATGATATGAAACGAACGTAAGATTCGATATCGCGATTTGCATCTGCGAAAAGGTTCGAGGTCGCATTACCGCAAACCAAATCCACTGGACGGAAGGAGACTTTTCAGGGCCAAAGAGATTATTAATTTTGAACTAGTAAAATTTTTTCCTAGTAAAACATAATTATACCTAAGAAGATATTAAAAAATGATAACCTTTTTATTTTATATAATATATAATTTTAGAAAATTGAGATAAATATTTCTCTAAATGAAAATTTTGTAAAATAAGAGAGCATCATGAATTCCGCTCCTATAAATTGGCTGATTATAAAAAGACAAGGACGACATGCTAATTGAACAGCCAGGACGATGTTCATAACGCGATCGTGCTACATCGCCTCAGCGTCACTTACGGCGGTTCACTCCTCTTGAATCTTCTCGCTCGCTCGTCTAAGATTGAGGCTGTAGCGATGGTAGTGGCGTTCATCATGCCAAGAGAGAAGTCCACGGTAGCCTTGAGGGCAGCCGGACATCTGGCGTTGTGACTACTGTGACGTACCTCCGGTCTCTTGGCCAACGATACTAAGGGTTTAAACCTGCTCTTAACCGAGCATCCGTCTGTCGTTTCTTCATCGGTTCCGCTGGGTGCGATACCGAGTAGGGCCGCCACTTCCGGCGGAGGCATTAGAAATTCTCCTGACCTTACGGTCGTGATAAATGGCTTTTTATGCGGCGAGATAGACTTCTTGGGCGATCTGCGACCTTGCTCGACCTCGGTTTGTTCCTGTATCTTCTTTAATTTCGCATTGAGTATCTCGTTGAAGTCTTCCGTGGATAGGATGATGCTGGGTTTAATTACAGGCGGTCTTTCCTCGTTTAAACTATCCTGACTCTTGCTCTGGTGCTTCTTTCTCAGAGGATTGGTTTGGTTTGATTGTAGGCTAGCCAGAACTAGATGTTCGTTGGATTTACTGATGCGTTTACAGTTATGGAGATTATTCTTTATCGCGTTTTTCATGTTCTTGAGATTGGTGAGTCGTGGCGCGTTTATTTCGTCGTTCTCGTTGATGTGTAGGAGCGGCAGACTCGAGTCCAAGCCATCCTTCTGCAGGATCGTGAAGGCTGGTGGATTCTTCGTCTCATGATCGAAAGATTCTGCGTCTGTCGATGGCGCCAGAGCCGAAATACCGGCTGGCATCCTTTTAATTTCTTTAGACGCACGATTGCGTGGCGGACATCGTGAATCGATCGAAGACAAATAAAATTATGCGATGTGCTTTGCCTTTCAAGCGTGGTTTTCCTTTAAAATTCCAAAAATATTGCTTTTTATTCGAGTCATTTTATTTATTATAGAAAGGGAGATGTGCCTCTCGAAAATCTCAGGTAATTATGGTGTCTATTAATTGCTCATTGATCGTCTGCATTTGTGAAAACATAACGAAGTTCACGCGAGCGTGATGCTCGTAATTATTTCTTGAATTATTCAATCGATTGAGTCACGAGATCTAGCTACAACCAAGTTGGTTTAATTGCGAAATATGAGCAGTAATTTTGCGATAATTTAACGCTCATGGCGAAAAAATATGTTCGTGTGTACTAATCCTGATAAAATAATATATAAAAAAATAAAGATTTTTTGTGCAAATATTATTTAAATGATTAAGAGTATGATAAGATATTATAACATAAACAGCATTATTATCAAGAGAAATTATTCTGCTTTAAAAAATTTTTATTCTTATTAAACAAATTTTAATTTTCGGATGTGCATCGTTTTTCTATAAATATTTTAACGCGTTTGCTATGTAAATCTCATTGTTATGAATAGACAGAGATCATTTTTGCGTATTTATAATATAAAAGAGTTAGAATTGTGCGAAATTATATCGATTTCAATATCCTTGTCAATTAATTTATATCGATACGTACTGCGAAATTCGCGCCGAATCGGCGGCTTTGTTGGTCACGGAAGATCGAGAAGGAAAAATGTAGTCGTTCGTCGAGTACGGTTGCGACATTACTGACCGTTTCGCGGGGGAGTTCAGAGACTGGACAATGTCCTTAGAATCGACCGATATAGACCGCAGTCAGGTTGCACGTATATTCTCACCCCCGCGACTGGCCACTCAATAATGCTGACCACCGCGAATGTTGCGCATGCTTAAGTCCGACAGAGGGTGGAATACGGTGGGTTCCGCTACTCGTCTAGGGAACCTGTCCGGGAACTTGCAAACTTAGCAACACTTCAAGGTGAAATTGCGTATTTGATCGCGGCCGATTTTATCGCGAAAGCTCAACTTATACCTTAAATTAACGATTTAAGCAAATAAAATGTGCGCAATTCTTTTTTAATAAAAGAAATTTTATATATATATATGTGTAACATCGAGTTGAAAACATTGCTCGCAAATAATCTTGACGTCAAGGTTTCTTATCTTTCACAATTCTTTCGAAGATATAACTGATTGCTTTGCTTCATAGTCGTAATAAGTATATGCACGTGATAGAACGATAGGTGAAAATGAATTATGAGATGAGTAAGGCATTTTGTTATCACGCGATTTATGCAAATGTGCATGAAAAATTAGATTTAGAGTATGATCAGGGATAGTATGAATATGGACTATATTTTATGTAACAATATATTACGCTTGCAATAAATTTTTTTTACTTTTAGTTATGTTAAATTACAGTTTTTCAAAGCAATTCTAATTTTCCAAAACACAAATACGTCGTATTTTATATATGATCATATATATGGCAAAATCATTTGCAAAAGTCTCGTTTTCCTAAAGATATATTATCAACATTTTTTAATATTTACTTTTAACATTTATTTATTTCTCTATTTTCTCTATTTATTCTCAACATTTTTTAATATATTTATTTTTAACATATTTATTATTACTCGAGTATTTATTAATTTAATTATATTTACTCTTAGCAAACGAAATTAGTTAAGTAATATGTTATTTTATTTTATTTTACTTTTTTATTTTAGAAAGGTCTCTTAAAGATATCTCGTTTATGAATTTTACAAATAATGTAATTTTATCTTTCTGCAAATTTCATCTATTTTATATCTAGATTTATGATGAGGTATCTTTATCAATAGAGCTTTTAACATATTACAGAAAAATATTAATCTGACGAGGAGGTATCTTTATGAATAAAGCTGTTGATATATTAGAAGATTATTACAAGAATATTAATCTAATGAATTGATCATCGAGATCCAGACAATGATAAGAGAAATTTAATAATATAAAAGTTTGTCGCCGAGTTCGTGCGCGGTGTAATAAAAGATCATTTTTTCGCTTTGCATGAGCGTAATTGCCCGATTGATCGATCTATAGTCGAACAGTGCCACAAATAGTGACTCACGGCTATTGTATTTGACCATCAATAGTAGTTTATCATACATTATCGCTCTCCTTCAGCTCCTAAAATAGAAATCACTGCATCTCAGAATTATCTTTTATATCTTCAAATTGCTTTTTCCGCACTAAAGAGGTTTTTTAACTAATTTTTATCTAAAAAATAAATTAATCATGATTGAATGTGAATTTTACATTTTGTATTAATACAATGTGCAGTAAAGATGCGAATTTTTGCTGCACTTTATATTAATATTAATACGTTGCGGATGTCCTTGAAGAAATTTCCGACTAGTTTTTCTACACATTTTGCGTGAAACGTCGCATGCAATTATATGCTTAAAAAGCATATTTTACTGTTAGAAAAACGATAAAATAAGTAGGGCACTTATATGCGCACAATTATAATAAAGAAACGCGCGCTTTATGTTACATTCGGAGGAAACAATCGAGCATGAATTAATAATAATAACCTCTTACGTAAATCTGCCTTAAACGTCAATTCTTTGTTAATTAATTAAGAGATCGATGAGTGATCTGCGTGTTATCGAGAAAAATCGTAATGTTGAATAAAACTTTTCAAGTTAGATGGAATAGAAAATTAAAAAAAAATATATATATATATATATGCTTTTTTAATTTTCTATTCCATCTAACTTGAAAACAGTTTTATTAAACACTACGATTTTTCTCTATAACACGCAGATCACTCATCGATCTCTTAATTAATTAACGAAGAATTGACGTTTAAGGCAGATTTACGTAAGAGGTTATTATTATTAATTCATGCTCGATTGTTTCCTCCGAATGTAACATAAAGCGCGCGTTTCTTTATTCTAATCAATATCACTCGCAAGTTATTTTATTATGTAACATGCGAAGGGCTTAATGTATGTGTTTATGCTAAATATAGTAGCCAAGTCACAGTCAGAAAAACCGTTGTTTAACAGAGTTGTATTGTGCACTAACTTTATAGAACTTTATAAAATGGTAAGTATATATAAGCAAGTCACTTTTGTATTAGTTCTTTATAATGATACATTCGTATAAATAATTCCTTAGTTTATCATGTATAGTTTTGTTTAATATTTTTTCAATCGATAGCGAGATTTAATAAATTTAACGAGATTTAAATTTACTCGCATTGAAGAGCTTACAAGCTACAAATGCAAATTTTTTTTTGAAAATTCTATGAAATTTAAAACTTTGTTTATTGCGAAAAATTAATTTTCTTCTCTTAGATCTTTTATTTTCACTAGATTTGCTAATAAAAATATTATCCTAAATCGTTAATGCGAGATTTGTGCGGAAGGGAGGAATTTCTATAGTATAACTATACTTCCATATAGAAGTGGAAATCGCATAAAGCGAGTGCATAGTATATCATACTGTGTACTCTTCCGTGTACAATAGTCAACGATAAGATCAACTGCAACTGCGGTCATTCCCTCTTGTCGTCTATAAGCGCAGTAATATATAGATTAAATGGCCATTGCATTATCGATGTGCTGTGCTTTTTCAGTTATCGATATTCTTCTTTCGGTTTTAGAAAATATAGAAAAAGAGAGAGAAAGTGTACTTTTAATAATTTCTTCGGAATAGATAAATTGTCAACAAAAAAATAAGATAATAAAATAAATAAATTATCATAAATTGTTAGAATGAAAATAATTAATGACAGACTATGCGCGAAAAATAGAATGACTCTACTTTTAATAGGTGTCTATCTTTTGTGTAAAGATGAAAGTTCACACTTTCGAATAAGCTTAGCACAATGTTAAATATGTAGCATGTATTGTAAAGAGACGAATACAATCTGTTTTCCATATCATATGCCTGCAATGTTCATTAATTCAGGGAATGATTAGGGCGTATATTTGTGTGAGGTCGTTAAACATGGTTTACAAGAATATCGTACACTTGTTGCGTCGACAATAAACGTGAAAATATATCAACATAAAAAGGCTGTTTTTTTATTAATTAGGTTAAGTGGCTTATGCAATTATCAGCAGCATGTGCAATTATGATTTTCATCGCATTGTCTTTTTGAAAAAAGAATATAAGTTGTTAATAAAATTAGGAAATATTTCTGACATATGTTTAAATAATAATCTTTTACTCAGTTATACATATATATATGGCTCAATAGAAGATATTTCTCCTTAATACTTTTTTGTGAAAAAAGCTCATTTGTGAATTCTTAAAAACTTAGATTTGTATAAGTTTGTCGATGTTTATTAAGCAATTTTCCAAGTTCGCAAATTCTTCGTTATTTAAATCATGCACATTTCTATGTTTTAATTTCTATTCTATGTTTTAATTCTTTGTATCTAATATTTGGTAGAAAAAGAATTAATTGTACTTACATCGGAGGATTTCTGTATTTCTTTTGAATGTGTAATATCGCCCTCGGGCTCTTCACGAAAGTGTAGGTCTCCTTCTTCTCGCATGTATTGAGGGGTATATTGTAAGATTGTAATCCCCGACTGCACATTCGACACCGTTCTGTCATCCTTGTAGCCATTGTTAATTTTTTTACACAGTTTAATTGCGTAGAAATTTTATTCTGGAAATTGTTGCGCGGCTTTTAGTCTTTTATGAAGAGAGGTAACCCGACTTCTCAGGGTGAATCCCATTCATTACTAAGCTCTTTGTCTGTTACTATAGAAACCGATCAATTCTGAAATTACTTTTATTGATATAGCGACTTGCAGTTTTTCGTATCTAAGATACGAAATTCTTAAATTTTTATAATTCAAATTTATTTAAAATGCAAATTAGATTTTTGAATTATCATTTATACGAGGATATTTTAGACAATTTCTTAATTAAAATTATATATATGTAAATTATATATACATATTGTTTTCTATAAAATATCATTATTTTTAATAAATATTATTATTTTTATAAATATTATTATTTTCTTTGTTTTTTTGTATTTTTTTTCTTTTCAAAAATATTGTAATCTAATAATACAAGTCTAATTTAATATTATAATATTAAAAATATTTTAATATAACATTATTATAATATATACATAATATAACATTATTTTATTTAATATTTTATAGAGTATATTAAAATATTATCTAACTTAGACAAAGTTTATTACTTTTTTATCAAGACAGACTTAGCTATTCTAGGAAAGGTTGATTTCTACCAGGACAATGGTCCGTTAAATCAATACCTATACTAGGTAGAACTAAATCGATACTTATATCGGATGAGACTTTTCTACTTTACCGAGTTGGGCACGAAGTTGCGTCTATTTCCGATAGATATATGATGAAATTTATTAAAAATAATAAATGTTAAATGATAAATATTTATGATACAAGAATTAATTGAATAAAACTATATAATATTAAAAATATTTTAATTCTGTAAAAAATAATAATCTCACTATTAATACAATAAAATTTATTAATATAATACTATGTATATAATTTAAATGGATATTTTTTTAAATAATCAAATTAAGATTGATAAATTAACATGTAAATATTTTTTTAAAATTAATATTAATTTTTACTTTAAAAATAATATAATTAAAAATATATTGATAGATTAAAATTGAGATTCATAACAATTGTAAAGCATAAAAAAATTAAAAATTTTATAAAAATATCAAAATTTAGTTACATTTTTAAAAATTTCTGTACCATTTTGTCGAATTCCAGAATGCAAAAGTGTTATCGGGAATAATATTAAATTGTCATTAATAGCATCATGATTCAATTCATCAAAGATATACTATTCCCGAAGAGATGTAATGACGTTTCTCTTGATAGCGAGGAGCCCAGCCCGCCGAAGAAGTAGTAGAAGAGAAGAAGGAAGTGTGGGCGTAGGGAGGTGGTAGTTTGATTTGGGAAAGAAAGAGGAAGAGGGCAAAGATTTTGGCACCCTGCTGTGCCTCCTAATTGCCTCGCCTTCCTTGCCTCGGCAACGTCCAGCACGCCCTTGAACCCTCTCTGGGTCCACGTAAGGCCCCTAAAAGCCCACCGAGTCTTGATTCTTCTCTCTCCTTCCTTCTTCTTCTCCTCCCCCATCTATCGCATTGCCTTCTCCGACGATAGTCTATTCTTCTTTCTCTTCACTCAGGATGCTGAATAAGCAACATCATCTATCACACTGCGCGAAACGATATATTTGTTTTGTCGGACCTTTTTAATTATTTACAACCAACCCACGAGCGGAATCTTCCGGGACCTATCTCGAGAAATTTTCGCTGCTCTAAAGACGTTTAGAAATTTTTGAGAAAATTGAGGTCGCGCGCCGACTAACGATTGAGTTTTCATCCCTGTCTGGCAGTTTATATCGATCTTAACCAGCTGTACGATATTCATCAGCTCTTCTATTTTATATAAAAAAAATTTGGAATTAGGACAGTGAAGTGTATGTTTAGTAAATTGTTATATTGAAATAAGTTTTGAGTAATTTTATTATTTGTTACATTCTTCTGAAATTATTTAGAAATTCGAGAAGAATTTTTTTGTTTATATTTTATATATTATATTTTGCCATTTTATATATATACGTGTATTTATTTTATAATTTTTCTTTTACAATATTTTACAGCTTTTAAAAATAACGTATTTATATATATATATATATATTAATATGCCAGTATAATGGTGCAAATATAATGAATGACCAGTAATAGTCGCATAACGCATTATCAACAAAATTTATAATTGCGCGATGTATTCGATGGTTTTGATTGAGCGTTAATGATAAGTACGGCGCAGCGTAAAGTGCACGTAATTCTGTGAAATTATGTAAAATGCATTATGTCGAGCATAAAAAATCGAGATTTCACGGGAAAAGACTTTGCACATACGGGCAAAAGACGGGTATGATTATCCCTATGGAATGTCAGTGTCGGGATTCCTGATGAAATTCGATCTCGGTATTGGAACCACCAGATAATGACTAGGAAGTCTGGAGGCGTGGTAATGAGGGTTGGCCCGGGGCCCTGAGGGGCCCGAAAGAAAAGAAGAGAGAAAGAGAGAATGCAGTGCAGCGCGTTCATAGTCTCTTTTTCGTGTCTTTCCTCTTTCTCTATTTTCCGTTCGCGTTCCTCTCTCTCTTCGGGCCCGTGTCTACATAAGGAACGAGCGAGCGAACGAGTGAGTGGTGGGGCCCGCCAGTTTTCTAGCTGGTCTAGCTGGGTGATAAATTACGGTTGAGATATCGGCACCTCCTCCTGTCCATTCGTCAGGGGTACGTAACGTTGCTCCGTTTAAAAGACAACTACACCATCCCCTTCCCTAGGGCCCTCCGAAGCACGTTTGCCATCCTTCAGCTCTCTCATTCTTCTTCTTAACCCACTTCGTCTTCTTTGGCAGTCTCATCTCGTCGAGCCTAACTCGAGATAAGACATCAATCTTGCGCCCCGCGAATTAGCACCAGTCGCGATTATCGCGCTCGGTACAATTCGCAGGTAGAAACATATTCGAATGTTAACCAAAAAGATGTGCATTCTATAAGTATATAAAATATATAAAAATAGAATATATATTTTTTAGAATATATATATTTTTCTTAGAAATAATTAAAATATATTCTTCTACAAATTACATAATTGGAGAAAAATATTAGATATCAGATATTGAAGAAAAATATTATTGAAGGTTTTTTTTTAATTTGAAATAAGGGATAATAATTTGTGATAAACGATCCATATATTAAGAATTCCGAGCAAAAACTTCTTCCTTACAATATTATTCGTATCTGGTTAAAACATGACTTTTGTGTCATCACAAAGTCAAAATATTTTCAGATCCTCGTCGTCGCGCACAAACACGGTTAATTGGGGAACCGGGACGAAACCTCGACGAATCGGTCCAACCCCGCATTTGCATTTGCACCGGCGCGGTACAATATTTTGACGCGGTGTGAAAACGAACTGCTGTTTGTTTTACCGCGATGCGGCCGATTGTTCGCGCGAAGGTAAACAGACCGAGCAGGTCGAACAAACGAGACGGAAGTATGTTTCTGCTCGTGGCGCAACCCTCATCTTGACCACGGTTGTTCGCCACCCGGGCGATCTCGTTTACACGATAGTTCCACCTTTGCCCATTGTCCTCGACTTTTGTCTCATTCTCGCTTCCCCTTTCCGCTTGTTCTTCCTCCCTTCTCGTCCTTTCTTTTTCTTAATCGTGCGCCCCTTGCAGGGCGAACCTTTGCATTCCTCGAAAGCGGTAGATCGCGCGCGCTCCAACTCGAATTTGGAACAAGAACGATCTAATGCTACGGACAATGTTAACTGATGAACGGGGAACTGGACCTGTTGTAAGGACGTTGCTAGGTAGGAAAACAGTGGGGAAAAAACAATGGGCGCCCATTAGTATCTACCTGGATCTCTGGGGATTCTATCGCTGCTTCTTCTTCTCTATATCTTTCTTTTCGCTTTTCTTGCATTCGATATCTATGTCTTAGTTTCTCTTTCGCTCTATCGCCGAAATTACATTGAAATATAAGAAAGATTTGGACTTAACATACTATTTTTGTATATTTTATTTTCTCAAGCGGTTTGATGTTTCCGTTCTTGTCTATGATTTTTCTTTGAACTGTAGTTGAAGTTTCTTCTCTCCTTCTTTGCGGTGATTTGTGCTTCAAATTTTTATGAAATTTGTCATATTAACATCATTTTTATCGAAAAATTTTAATTTATGGAATAATTTAAAAAATGTAGTATATTAATAATCAGAAAGAGAAAAAAATTGCATCTCTTACATCGAAAAGTTTTTATTAAATCAACGAGAGCGTTATGTTTATTGCAGAAAATTTTGTTTTAGTCGACGTGGTTTTGATAATGCCGACGAATTATGGAAGAGGATCCCCGAATGGGACGGGCAGCGAAATTTATGAGAAAGTTGACGCGACGCGGCTATTGTTTAAGAGCTAAAAGGATCTTCGGTGTTGCGCTTAAGCGAATGAAAACTCGACTTATATAAGATGTTGCTCGCCAATTTTGACATAGAATTATTACGGAGAAAATTCAATGCTGTCGATTAATGTCATACTTTATTAGGCTCCGATATTTGCAATGTCAATTCTTTTCTTGCCATTGCAACTTGTAGAACATATTGAAATTTATGCGCTGTAATATTTAATATTCTTAGGCTATTTTTTGCTTTTTACAGGCGTATCCAGGCGTATTTTAAAAAGGTTTTCTTATCAATTAAACAATTCTATCTATGCCGAAGACACGCTGTTTACAAAAATGTATGTTTATTAATAGGTTTTCTCGTGAATATTTAGCATGAGTCATGCCGGTTATTTGCATAAAACAGAATTTTGTATTCTGTGCGAATGCATTTTTTGAATTACCAACTAGTCTGAAGTATAAAATTTGCTTTTAACTTTGACAGTGAAAATGTAACAGATATGCTTCTCGTATATTTTTTAATATTTAATTAATAATTTAATTACGACTATACAATAAATTCAAATTCTTTTCTCGTGCTCTTTTAAAAAACGATTCCGCGCCACATGTTTAGCTGCATTCTCTTTTGAGGCTTAAAAGGCATCTTGTGGCGCCGGTGAAATATCGTTTAGCTGCAGGTGTAGTCTCATGGGAACCATAGATCGATTTCGAAAATTTCACTAACCGAGCCTCTTTACGAGCATCGAAAGGACTTGAGTGTTTCAGACACCGGGCACTCTATTTTTGTTCTCGGAACATTATCGCGCTACTTTACAATGATTCGCTGATTGCTAGTAGCAAATATATACTATGCCAAAAAAAGTAATATTTTGTATTGAAGAGAAGCAAAAAACTCAACTCGTGATTATGCAGGGTCGTATCGAAATAGACTAGGTAGATAATGTCCGACAGATAATGGTCGCTAGATAAAGGCATGACTGACGTACGATGTACGTGTGCTTAGCGAAAAATTGATAGTCCTCAAAAAATGAGCTTAAACATTTTCTATTACTTCTATTACTGCGCCTAAGCTTATACATACCATAGCTTATTATACATACAGTTAGTTCGCTAATTCGGTAAATTTAACGTGTTTTCCGATATATAATAATTTGTGTATATTGTTACAGTTAGTTCGCTAATTCGGTAAATTTAACGTGTTTTCCGATATATAATAATTTGTGTATATTGTTGAAGTATCTGTTCTTTTATTAAAAAAATATTTTTTCTTAACTGAAAAATTTCCGAAATTGATAATAATTATTTTCGAGATAATATGTTCGATCTATTTATCTCATT
Source organism: Camponotus vicinus (assembly GCF_025532165.1). Taxonomy (NCBI): domain Eukaryota; kingdom Metazoa; phylum Arthropoda; class Insecta; order Hymenoptera; family Formicidae; genus Camponotus; species Camponotus vicinus. The sequence continues at coordinate 10,876,661 of NW_028141980.1, forward strand.
CTAAATGATAATTGCTGTATTTCAAGATAATAGCGTTCCTTTAACGTGATTGCGCAACAGAAGACTAATAATCTTTACGAGAGATTACTTTGTTACATCGAGGAAGTTCCCAGACTCGCGGAAAACGTGAAATGGTAACAGATAATGCCTAGGAAACATTTTGAATTCTGTAACAGACACGGAGCAGTTCGCCTTACATAGGTGATCCCGCGGAATTCGACGAACGTCAAATCCCGTTAGGTTTCATTTCGCTGGATCTCCTTCCCTCGCATCCACCGTCGCGATTTCTCACGATCTTTTCCCCCGCGATCGACCTGACCCATGAAGAAGATTAGATACCTCCGTCGTGTCTCCGAATCCTGCAGCACGCAATCCACTTTTGTCATTGCATCGCCGATTCCACCTTTAGCTGCAGCGCCCATGGAGGATCGGTTTCCCCGATCCTATCGGTGTTGTCAGTCGAATATCGTGGCAGCATAAAACGTGCTTGCTTTGAGGCACGTTGAGCAGCCTCACCGAAATGCACTTAATCGCCAGACATCCTTCTCCAAGTTTTGTTTTATTTTATTAATGGTATCAAAGATAAAACCATAAGACTGACATGAGTGTTTTAAGCGATTGCTTTCGTGCGATGTGTTGCTTTCTGATGAATAACATTCAAGCATTGCTTCTTATCTTTTTACTGGAAAATATTTTAACTATATTTTAAAATTATTGCTGATTATTTGCTTTTGAATTTTTGAACTGACATGGTTAGTTCATTACGAAGAATTATAAAGGAAATTCCTTTTGCAGCAGTTTTATAAAATGTAATCTTTTAGATGATAAATACAGTTATGTAGAAGAGCAAACGTTATCTTTTACCAAGCAAAGTGCCATATTTTATACCTGAAATTTTTACTTTTAAGATTGATAGGATGAAGAAGTATACATTTTAAACGGAGCAGATATAAACAAGTTAAGGTATCGATTAAAAATTTGCCGCCGTTTAATCATAAAAAATATGACGGATAATATAATTTTCCACGATTAGATCTGATGCTAGAGATAATTTTGATTTATACTGGAACTGATGAAAAGACAACCTCGACTACGTTCCATTCTCGAACGTATCTCGAATGGGTTGGATCCGCTAATGGGACGAAGAAGGACGTTTATCACCGGCCTTATCACATCTTTGACGGGCGCGCTTGTCGTCTCTGTGGTAGGTGCGATTTCCGACGCTCGGCGTCGCACCTGTACGATCGTTTTTCTCTCTGCAGGGTGCAACAACGTGGGCTGAACTTTTCCGGTTTTACGCGTCACGCCGTGACGTTGCTTTATCCGTAAAGGAAAACATGGATAACTTGTGCCGTTGATGCTGATGTCGCACCCTCGACAGCGTTAAAACTGTCGGACAGGTATATTGCCGTGGAACGTGTTATTAAAATTAATCGAATCTCTCACCGTTAACTTTCTCCCTTTCTGACAGATTATTAAAATATTAAGCGCTCGCGAACTACTTAACATAACACGCATTCAAGTGCATCCATCATTATTCATTTTTATAACTTCGTTTATCATCTCCGCTTCATATATGCCGCTTAAGACTTATTATGTCCGTAAATGTTTTATTGACTTTATTAATTAAATTAAAATAATTACTTAATTTTCTTTGTATTTTACGATCGATATTTTTAAATAATACGACGTGCGAGATTTTTCTCTCGAGTTTGCGCAACATATCGTCGACGGAGAAAAGAAATCTTAACAATAACCAGTATCTTTGTTTCCACCGAAGCAATTAACATGGGAGCGGTGCTTGTAGAACAACGGATCGCGTGCAAGCGGGACATTCATTATATCTGTCACTAGCTTGCAACTCGTACGTGACACGACGTGCGGGGCACAATCTCGGCAAGATGGTAGCCGCGGTCCCGAGGGATGGAAGAGGCTCTCTCTCTTTCCCGGGACTAACAATAAGTAAGTATCCTTGATCGGAGCAAGATAAGGACAGCGACGCGTAGATCATGTACCACGATCGCGATGGTGGCCAGATAGGGTCACTCGCGTTTTGTTCTTTCGGCGATGAGAGCAAGGATCAGATAATCCTGTCGGGGATGGCGGACGCACAGGGAAAGCGGGAGGAAAAGAAAAAAAAGTAGAAACGTCCCCGACTCCCGAGACTGCACCCGATGGTTCCGGAAAGCGAGATCGGCACATTCGCTGTCTGCTTTTGTCTTTCGCCTTGTGTTCTCCCTGTTAAAGAATCAGGTAAAATGCACGCTACATCCTGCCACGATCTTGTCCTCTTGATGAAAAATGGATTTTCGCCATCATCGGCCGTACGTGCTATAAATGGTTACGAACAGTTTTTGTCTCTCGCTAGTTTGTAGCTGCAATATAAACGTAATAATTTTTAATTCTATCTCATATTTATTACGTGAATTATACATTCTTTTCATCAAAATCAAATTTTAGTTTCTTTAAATTTGATTCTCTCTCATGAGCTTGTTTTGGTTCTTCTTTTCAATCGATTCTTCGAGATGTCAGTACAAAACTCGCATTGCAAATGATGTTCGAGCGATCTTTATCAAAGTAGCTCCTTGTTATAACTCACGGACGGTACACTGAATTTTCCCTGAGATCGATCGCTCAAATCGATCTGTCCTCTCTTGAATGTCGTGTGACAATACGCAATGTAGATTCGTATTGATCGGTTGTACTGTGTTGTAAAACGAGTCTTCGTGAATATATCTTGAGCGATCGATGCCGCGGTTTTTCGACACGACTTATAAACGTGATCGTATAACGCAATGGAAAAAAAAGCCGAGTTGCAAGATAAAGAAAGATAACCGATGATATCAATCCAGGGAACAAAGAGAGAAAAAGAGAACAAAATCTTCTCATATCCATCTATTATATATATTTGCATTTCGAGATCTTGAAAACTACGATTAATTTTTATTTTGTATTGTATTTTATACGTTCAAAAAATTATGTATTTTTTTAGTTCTAAGTAATTAATATGATTAGCAGTTTTTATACATAAGTTTTAGTTAATACAATTTTAATTAATAAGCAATTCTGGTTTTTAAATCATATTTCTAATTCATATTAATAAGTAGAGAAAAAAGCTTTAGCTTTGACAATTATTATAATTAATACAAACTTACAATTCTAAAGAAAGAGAGAGAGAGAAAGATGAGAGAGTCAGTTTATAATGGTTTGTATGTTTATAACTGACGTGTTGCAAGAGTCATTCAAAGTGGCTCTGGGTGAGATGTACTTCTGCAGAAGCAAAGACGAGCATCTCGATGGATCACAATCGCGCGAGATACATAAATACATTTACGACTTTTTTTTCTTGTCTCTTTCTCTCTCTCTCTCTCTCCTCTTTCCGTTACAGATTTTTTCTCTCCCTTCTGTTTTCCTCCTTTTCTTTTAGCCGTGCCACATCCGATTTCGCCGCCTCCGATTTTTTTCTATTCCGCGGCTTATCTTCACGGTAGCCCGGGACATCAGGTACGATTCTGTCGTTTCTTATCGCTATATGTATCCCGCGTCGATGGCGAGCGGTCGCTCCATAGATAACAACGAGCTACATACATTATTCACGCGGGTACGCGTATATTACGTATCTTCGCGACAATGCATGACCCCCCTCGTCTTATCGGCGTCACTGTATCGTTGCTCGGTACCTTTACGTAAGGGCCTTGTCGACGACTGTTGTCGCTTGTTGTTGTCGCGCTCTCGCGAACTTGGACTGGCAAAACAAGATTCGACAGCGATCGCGATGATAGCGAAATCTTTTACGCAGTTTGACACTTGCGAGTCGGCGATTTGCTCGAAATAACTGTCTGTCAATTTGCACATGGAAGGAAATCACAAATAATCGTGGATAATCAGATTTTTTTCTATTCTACATTACTTTAAAGCACGATAAAAATGCGCGATATTGATTCGTACAATATTAATGACTTGTCAAAGTTTATAGTAATTTTCCTCATTAAGTTTTATATTTATCTTTTTTCATATATTAAGAACTTTTTTTATCTTCTTTTTAAATCTTTTTAAAAAGAAAATTTTATCTGTCATTTGTAGAGCTAATATACTTTTTGAAATTTAACTTTGACAACATGTATCGTTTTCAAAATGTCAATTAATGCCTCTTTAATGATTGCAACAATATTAATTTTTCGACGTTTGCTCGGTAATATTAATGAATCGTAATGCGCTCGCTCGACATAAACAACCTCTCGTATAATTTCGATGCAACACTTATGGGAAGCATGTAGAATTCCAACGCATTTGCAGTTGGAAAATTATATTTCGAAGTAACGCGCATCAAAATTTAAAGACATTTTCTTTCGGCAAATAAAATACTCTGCATCGCTCTGTTTGTGCAATAACATAAAGATGTATATGATGAGTCTAACAAGGCTGATCCGACATAGCTTCCGCGCCACCAAGTCGACATAATCTTCGTCGCAATCTCCATAGCTTTTTATTTCGTTTTCTGACATAAAGGATCCCTGTTCGTTAGCTCGTCTATCTATCGATGGTCCATCTAAAGTGCATTTTTCGTTTCTCTTTTAGAAAAGGCGGGAGAGTAAGAACGAAAGAAAGAAAAGATATATATGTCGTGTACTTTTGCTGCAGAAACAACAATCTCCCTCGTGTTTATCGCATCGCGAGAATCGATGTGTATCTGAAAATCTAAATAAAAAAACGAAAAATAACAGATATGTCTTGTTTTCGATTAAAATACTTATAAGCATGTACAAGTATTTTTTTCGTCTTTTGTCGATTGTTGACACATGCAAATTACAGCTGTAATTTATAAGATTATTCCCATAGATAAATGAAATTTTTTTTTGGATTGCTTAAACAGATTGCTACATATTAGATTAAATTGAAAATAAAATCTAACAATAAAAAAGAAATTTTTTTCTTTCTATTGACAAAATAATTCTCGTCTGTAATCGTAATGTAATCGATTTAGGACACATGCGTTTAGGCAAGATTCACTACGATGGTTCACGTCAAAATGCGCAGTAGCGCGTAATTGCGCAACAGACATTTGCATGTCCAAGGAAATATTATATCTATTCACGCTTTGTCCGCGCGCTTTGTGCCGCTCGAGAGTCCATATTGTCGTTGCTATCACTATAGATAGCACCTTTGTAAAGACTCCATGACATGAAGAATAAATGAGAGAGAAAGAGAGAGAACAGGAGAGCCTCGAACCCTCGATCGCGCCGTCTGGAAAGTGTGTCCAAATGATAAAAGAATATCTGCCGTTATAAAGGGAATGTGTCAAATTTCGTTGCATTCGAGGGGGAGTTTGGGGATGCCCTTCATCGATGAAAGAGGACAGAAGGGGGTAGAACAGGGAGAGGCAGGGAGGGCAAGAGAGAAAGTTTCACGTTCGTAGAGAGAATTCAAAGGCGTGGGATTTCACCTGCATAGACGCGTCGCTCTTGGCGAAAAAAAGGGAGAAAGGGAGGAGTGGAGGATCCTGCCACTGTCCGGGGTGACGTCCCTCCTCCCTAGGTGGCAGACCCATAAATAGTCCGGTTTTAGGTATTTAAGCGATAGATCATGTTTTAAACAAAAGTCGCGCTGATCCGCGCTGCAGGATGCATCAGAGGGAGTTGTAGAAGGGGAGGCGCGAACGAGGAGAGAGGCATCGAGAGGAAAGAGATGGAACGAGGGAACGGGGGGCACGCCCTCGCTTTCACGTCGACCCGGTACGCCGGACCGATCCCATAAATCCTTCATCCAGCACCGACCGCTTGCATCCACGCGGCTGTTTTCTAATATTTTGATTTATGCCGCTTTCGCTGGGCTAATTTGGCGGCTTTTATCCTTTATTTGCGCGTTTAGGGGTGAAATTTGTCCCTCCGATGGTTACTGTACGGGAGGAAGAGCGGGAGGGAGTTGTTCCCAGAGCGCAGCTACAATGCCGAAGAAATCGAGGATCGTTTTCGGACGCGCCATTGTGTTTACGTGGCGTGCGTTTTTTTTTGTCCGCCGACGACGCATCGCGAAGGAGAGATGGAGAGAGAGGAGGGGGTTGCGAAACCACTACCAACGTCAATGGGATACCAAAATATTTTCCAGCCGCAGGCCTCGCTCCTTCGAGATAGGCTTCTCGAGAGGCAGGGATGGACGCGTCGAGCGTCTCGATCATGCTTCACGCTCCAGCGCTGTCTCTGAATGCACTCTATTTCGGTTAGCGCCGAGCGGGATGATCGCGCACATAGAATTTCGAATCGTGCGAGCGCGAGGATGCTGAATACGAGAATGTTGAATAGAATTTGAGGCTGCAAAGCGCGGTGGCCAAAGTCAAAATCGCGGGGGGAAGCGCATTGAATATCCTTTTTCAATCACAATTTATCGAGTGAAAGTAGCCCTCACGCATTATCATATAGAAAGTGCTAGCCTATGATTTCAAGGGCAAATAATTGACATGGATCTAGCTTCAGATATTTGATTCTCAAAATTCTAAGTAGTTTTATCAAGTCTTCATTTAAGAGTGAAGAAAGATATTCCTGATTTTTCTGATTTTTTTTAATAAATCAATAATATTTGACGGAAGTATACGCTATTTTCTTTCGTATTGGGTGATTTCTCCATTGGCTATGTATAAAGACGGGAATATATCCGGCGCGAGGGTAGAAACTGGAGTATCAGGAGAGGGGACGGAATAACAAATCGTAAATTATTCCCGGTAACATCGTGGCTCCGCTTTCGTTCCGGAGTCGCGGGTACTTAGATTTAGACATCACGTGTACACGTTGCAGAAGAAAAAAAAAGGAAAACGGAGGGAAGCTGCGTCTTTCTCTGTCCAGCAAGCGTTTCGCAATCTCCGCCGCGTTAAACTTCCTGGGGTCCACGTGACCGTACCATTGTGTCGCGACGGCACTAATGATTCGTTCTGATCCGGTGTGGCCCCCTTCAGAGGCTGCTTCCGCATCGCCAGCCGAGTCCCGCGACGATTTTGTTAGGATGGATCGCGCTTTAGTGTCCTGGGGTGGCTTTCCGGCGGGATGACAAGCGATTTTTAGAGTATCGCCTACAGAAATAATCTCTGTATTTTTTTGATTGATAGATATATCATATATTCCGAAAATAAATTTGCGTTAAAAGTTATTAAATAGTCTATAATTTATTAATTTTTTAAAATACGATGCATACATAGAATAATTTTATATATACTTGTTTTTATATAATACTCCTTTAAATTTTAATTTACAATCTTGAAAGATCTAAATTCTAAATTTAACGAAAACATTTTTTATTAAGAAAAAATTCTAAATTTATGTAAATGTGAATTTATTTTTAATATAATATTTGAAGATCATTTTGTCATTAATTATTACTTACAATTATTGATAAATATTAGTGACATAAAATTGGCAGTGAGTTGAGTATGCGCTCACTCTCGTGTGATCTTTTAGCTTCTTTAGCAAATCGGAATGAATGACTGGATGTTGGGGAGTAATGGCTCGGTAATATGACGGGGGAGAAACACGCGTCGACCGGAAACGATTCAATCCAAGAATAGGGTCTCCTTTCACTATTATTGTTAATTTATCGTTCGATAAATGACGCAGCTTATACTGTAGCGAATAGGAGTATTAAGTCGTACCAGGGGTATATATATATTTTGTTAATCTAGGACAAACTACTCCGTTATTCTTGTCAATAGCACTTGTGCGATTAATTTTTTCAGCGTTATTTTTATATATTTAAAAGCACTGAGCAAGTATATTTAAAAAATATATTTACATTTTAATTTTAAGTATTAAATCTAATCATAAAATTTAGATATTATAATTCTGAAAAGATAATAGTACTAAAAATGAGATGCGTTTGAAATATAAAACAATATTAAAGAATTTTATGCATTGCAATAGCTGGTATATATTGCTTTCATGAAGTAAATATATATCTTATTATTGTGAGACTTCGTTCTATAAAATCGTCGTTTGCGGTTGCTTTTTACAGACTAGCGAACAGACGACATCTGTCCAAAGATCCTTTTTGTTATGTCATTTTCTGTCGCGTTGCTGCGAGCGATGTTCCTAAGCCAGCAGATTACGCATCGAAGATTGGCATGACAAAAATGAGGCAATACATGTTTGTCACATCTGCCTGTCGAAATTGCCGAAAGGCTTTTTCATAAACGCAAAAAGGGCTAAGAGCATCGGTTATTATTAAATTAAATCAAGAAGCCATGAAAAATCGCGCCAAAAAACATTGTCTTAAATAAATACAATAAATATAAAAGTAATAATTTGTCATAATTTTGGTTAAAGTTTCTAAAGTATTAAATTTATTTCCTATTAAAATACTTGATATATTGGACAATTTTTTATACCGGTTTTGCGGGACATATCGATTCTAGTGGTTGAGGAGCGTGCGTCGTCGGAGAAGGATTAATTCCACGGGCCAGTGATCTTTTATTCTTTAAACGGCGATACCGGCCCGCCAACTGCCAGAACGAGAAAAGAGAAAATCCTATTTGGATTCATGGAGAGCATTCCATGGGCTCGTCATGGTCCGCAGAAGAATGAGCCGTCGTTTATCAGCTGGGCGTGGACCGCGCGGGCGTTTGTAATAAATTATTTAATTAGTACGGTATTTAATCAACGCTCTTCTCGCGCGCCCTCCGTGAATCTCGAACGGACCTCTGGGTCACACAAAAATGGTGGAGGTTAACGATTGCTCGATACCAGCGTGTCCAGTTAGGCTCGTGAAAGCGATAGGCTTGGTCTAGCGAGGTTCTAGCGAATATGAAATGCCTCTATCGTCTCATCTCGATAAAAAGTCACTGTAATTTATATCCTACATGTCTTTTTGTTATACTTATTTCTATTAGTTGACTGGCGAATTAAAAATGCCGTGAGAATGATCAAAACGCTGATTATCTCGCAAACACTTTTTTCGACGAGTTCCTCGATCAAAGGCAGAAGAGAGCGGGAGAATCGCGGGGGAAGAGGATGTGGGCGCCGCGCGAGTCCCGAATCCGGCAGGCTGAGGCAGGAATATCGGTATATAATACATTGGGGCCCAGACAGGCCTTGTTTATAATGGGTTGAACAAGGGTGCTAGAAGCCAGTGGGGGCTCCGGCCCCCCTAAGGCGCGGGTCTTATGGGCCCCCATAGGGATCGACGGTGTTAACCGGCGGGCAGTCTCACTGCGGTCGCTGTTTGCTCATGAGCCGCGCGTGGTATTTAGGGATAACAAGAGGGCCACTTCATCATCCGCAGGAACGACGACCCCGCGATCCTTCGCCCCTTTTCTCTCTTTCTCTTTTTCGTTTCTTTTTCTCTTTTTTTCCTCTCCCTCCTACGATCGCGCTCTTATTCGTCTCGCTCGTCTTGCTCGCTATCGTCTTCCGAATCGTCTCGCTTATCTCTTCGCAGTCTTTGTCTTCCATGATTGAAACAACAATAATTGCTAAATTTTAGATAAGAGAATGAAAAATGAGATATAAAATGGGAGAATTTAACAATTTATTAAATTCTAATGATAAATTTTGTTAGATATCTTTTTAATACTCATGGAAGATAAGCTCAAACTTCAACAAGTATATTCAAATATATTCATTTTTATGATAATATTCGTGTAATATTTCCGAACACGTTAGACACATTGCTAATTTACACCATTTAGCAATCTACTAAGTATCACTATTCACACAGGCTGGGAAGTCAACTCGAGGGCACAGCTTGACCGGTCCGGCCTGGCCGAAAAAATGGATCGCTCCGGGGATAGGGCCCTCTTATGGTAATCCCGTGTTTATGCGTTGACAGTCATCCGAGCTTCCGAAGCGCGGGGGAAAGTATGCAAATCCAGCGTAGTCAAAGATTGAATTTCATTTCGTGCCTACTGCCGGCGCGCGGCGAGGTAGAGGAGGCTGCGGGGGAGGGGGAGGGGGAGGGAACTCGGCCGACGTTTGACACATCCGCGTCCGCCGCGCGGGAGATAACCTTTCGTCACCCGGCGAAATGCCGGCTGACCTTTCGGCGTCGTCAGCTTCCTGCTTCCATATGCATTAGAGCTCGGACGTCGACGACGGGCTGGACGACCGGTCTTTTGATATCGAGGCAAGCATCGCGCCGCATCGACCGATTAAAAACGGCGACAAATCTCCTCTCCACAGATATTGAAATATGTCGATGCTGTGTGCTTCCCCCGAGTAAGTCCATTTGTCCTTCTTAAAGATGACGAATGAGACTTTATTTATTTTTATGCCACCTTATGCTGCAATCTCTGCAGGATTTACTAGTGTCTTTTTCTACTGTCTTTTTTTCTGTATTTTATTTTAAGAACTATACATCGCACATATTTTGCAAATTCTATTTTCTTTTAATTAGAGTTTTTATAATAAGCTAGTTTATAAAGATTCGATGCTTTATAAAAAAGATTAATTTGACAAAAAGCATGGAATAAATAGTACAATCAGACTCTCTTTTTAATTTGTTAATATAAGAACACACTCTTGACACACAGTAATCTGTGTAAAAGTTGTACGTAATGTGTGCTGCTTTATAACTTGAATAAAAACATGATCTACTCCACCGACTGATCGTCTTCGATGCATAAATAATGCAAGAACAGACCTATTTGACCTACAGCTAGTTGCCTTATCAGCAGTGATATGTATCAGCCTTTCCGGTATACATTGTCTAAAATTTGCGAAGGGCCACTTATGCCCTCTGACATTTTGGAACTTTGCTCGCCGGGCGCTGTAATTCCGGACGTTTTGACCCGCTTCTAATTTACATTCGATAACATGAAATCGCATGCTTCCATTATATATAATATTATCTCACAGATCATCTTTAAATATAGTACTAGATAAAAAAAATGTATATTTTTTCGAAGAATTTTTAAATCGTCATGTGTGTAAATATTGCCAACCATTTTTTTTACTATTTCTAAGACATTTCATGTATCATATAACATCGCAGGTTACATAATTTGTCGCGAAATTACAAATTGTGAATCTAACAAAGATTTAAATTGAACCCGCATTTTAAATTACATTAAATTACATTAAAAATTATAAAAGAATAATAGTGTTGTAATTGACACGTTACTTTTATTACGCACACACAGCAGCTATTTAATCGCATTACTTTTATTGCGCCACAGGATCGCGCCGAAAGTAATGGGCATCCTTAAAGTGCAGCGTGCAACCTATATTTATCCCGAATCGGATCGGGCCGAGAATTACACCGGTATTACGTAAATTTCCGTGTGCACGGACTAATGTTGGTGCGATACGACGCGGCGACACTCGCACGTTTCGATCGAACGGTCGAGATCTTCGCGGTGGTTCATGAATTTCAAAAGTTCGTGCACGGACGGAGGGACGGTCGGGAGGAAAGGAAGGAGATAAAAAGAACCATTTTCACGGGCATAATTTTTCCATTTAGCCGTTGCATGAGTTTGATCGTGAGATTGTCGATTTCGGTCCGTGCCGACATATGTATGTAAACAAACGTGTACTAATGCGAATTAATGTGCCACCGGTTGTAAACTAATGACCCGTTTAAAACGTCGCCACCGCCTCAGAAATACGTGCCCTTCTGGTGGCCGTCGTTTTCCATCGATCCTTCGATCGTCACCGATCTCGAAAGGTAGCTCTCTCTCCTTTTGCATTCCTCTTGTAGATCACATCAACGATCTGTCATTCAACGTTCTTACAGCCCTAGATATCGGCGATATCGTTCACGAACGGTCTGTTTCATCTCGATCGCGAGTCGTTTTTCGTCTAACAGAAGGACCGACTTTTTAATGTCTTCAAATCGATGGATCTCTTTCATGTCGCGCGCGAAGCTTGCTAGATCACCTTAAGATGCACATGATAATTTATCTGTGGGTGAAGGAATAGTCGACGTGACGTGCTTTGGGAAAATATTTTTTTACGTCCCTCACAATAGGGTAGAGTTGTGAAAATTGATGGAGCTAATTCAACATGCATTTGAAAAATGTACGTTGTTATTTAGATTTCTTCTTTCTACATGATTCGATAAGAAGGACACATTGCAAACCTGTTAAAAAACTATATCGATTCACCTTCAATATCTCCTTATTTTATTATTTAATAATTTTCAAAAAATATTATTTTCCTGCATTAATACACTTGGCACTTCAAATTTCACCTCAATCGACGCGCAAAGTTCCTATATTTAAATTAGTATGATATATATGCGAAATAAGAATCTCTCTCACCAAGTTCTGTCGAGTCAAGAGAGCGATATCGTTTCCATCCAATCGACACGTTTTGCCAACACGTGTATCTTTGGAGGAACCGAGTCGTTCGCGACGATAACATCGATATGGACGATCGAGAGATCTATCTCGCCGACATACCTGTCGACGATTCACCGATCGTACAACTCCTATTGGACGACGTTGACGATTTTACCAACCCTTCGAACGACATCGCGATATCCTCGATCGCTGCCCGTCGGAAAAATGTCGATGAGACGGTGAGACCGATTTCAGATATTGCGCGAGCTATTTCTCACCGTTTTTATTAATACCCCGAGCGCGTTCCAGGGCCTCGGGAAGAACGTTGCCACGGCAAATTAGGGGCGAAGCGCCGCTCCACTCGTGAATCTCTTCGACCCTTCGTGAAAGAGGAGATGACTATCGTTTTGTCCTTGAAGGACTACCGTTGCTACCGGCGTGTCTTGTCGACGAAAACTCATGAATTCGTCGCTAATTTATCGTCGAGAGCCGCACTTCCCGTTTTTCCTCCAGTCAGCACGTCCCTGCATCCGGGATGACTATTCTTCTCCATCTCGAAGTCGAGGCTTGCCTATGTTTGCATTTCTAAACACCGAGTTACGAATAATCTATCACAGATTGTGGTTGATCTGTTGTATCTTTACATTTCTCAAAAAAATATCCAACGTTAATTCTGCGAGCCGTTCAAGAAACTGTCTTTCGCAGCGAATCTTAAATGGCAGATGATTCTCGCGGAGGCACTGAGGAAAGGGGAGAAGGAGAGAAAACGTAGAGACAAAAACGAAGAAGAAGAAGAAGAAGAAGCGGTGCGGCGCTCCGTGACGCGCTCGTGATTCCCTTTAGGCTCGAACTACGGAGCATCCGCGATCCGGCGCAGCATCACAGGTACACACAGACGCGCACATACACACGATGGAGGATAATAACCAATTATTTTCGAGTATATAATTAGAAAATTACGGAGTCAGCTCTCCGACACAACGCAAGGGACCTGGTCGAGCCTTGCTCCGTCGCTTCTCCTTTTCCCCTCGGCCTCCTCTTTTCTTTCCCTTTTCTTAGCTTCCTTCTCGGCTCCCTCATCCTGTCTCTCTTTGTCCTGTGTGTGCCACCTTCATACGTTACGCCGTCAGAATTGAGATACAGATACCACGGCGCAAAGTATAGACCGTGTAAGCTCGAGTCGCATGTGGACGATCTCATCGTCTCTCTCCTTCTCTTTCTTCCTCGTTAGTTTCGTTGCCTTCTTGTTCGCTTCTTCGTCTCTGCTACTACTCGTTGCTCTTCCTTCTCCTCCTTCAACTCTTGCGCGTGTAGGTGAGGGAGTAGAGGAGGGCCGACCTTATGGCCCTGGGCTACCGGGCTTCGTACCTATGCTGGTCCTCGTATATGGGGTGTCGAAAAACACGAGTGCGTGCATAGATATTTTTTAGATGTTTAATTATCATGATAATCGTACATCTCGTAAATACTCGATTATTTAAAAGCGTTAATTATTATGTTAATTTCACGCATGTAAAATTATTGATACAAAATTAATTTGAGATACCAATTAAATGTGTGTGATACATAACGTTGCATTTTATTTTTATTAAAAACCGCTTATAATTCGCCGTTATTTTATCAGGCACGATTTTACGAATGAATTAAAATAATTAATATGGAATAATTTCAATGAGATAGGTTATTACGTGTAATATTATATCCATCATCGCCTTTTTTTTAGCGTAAAGTCATGATGTTAAAATAATGATGATTTTCTAATGTCCTACATATTTACAATTATTTTAATTAATGATTTGTTACGCAGCTAAATTATTAATTCTTGCGACTAAATTATTAATTCTAATAATTATTAATCCTAAATTCTTTAGCAATCATAATTCACGCCGAGTTTAATTTTACAATTAATCTTATTAGGTGATAATCAACCGGGTTAATTCTCAGATGACATCTTACGTGCACTTCGATGCACTTGTAATTTAGAATCGACTTGTCGTCAATGATCCCAGCACGATCGTTCGTGAATGGCCAAACGGGTTATTAAGCGCGTTTCGTAACGAAGAATCATCGCCGCGATGCGATTAGAAAAGAAGAGGGGCTTGTTAGTCAGGAGATAATCGAACGATATTCTCCAAACCGATTATCTTATCGCCTTATTCCCGATTTCTCGGGCACAAATTGTGCCGACCCCTTGTAACTCACGATTTGTCCGAAATCGATCGCAATGATCGTCATTGAAAGCCAACTCTTCCAACGCAGTCGTCAATCCATCGCGAAATTTCACCGATAGAACTTAAGCTGATTTTACGAGATGATTTAAATTCTGGAAAAGACGAAGGTTCGGAATGAATTTGACGATATGTTTGCCGAAAAGAAATGAAATTTGTATATATTTTTCTTCTTCTCTTTCTTTTATATAATTAATAATATTCAATATTTCTCTCTCAACATTTCTCAATGTTTATCACGAATTATTTAAATCAGTCTGAAATCATTTTGATATTTCTGATAATGTTTTTCACGAATTATTTAAATCAATCTGAAATCATTTTGATATTTCTGGTACATTTATGAATGTTTACGGTAAAATTTGCTTCACGACGTGTTATACACCCGGTACAAAAGCTCCGCCACCCACTCGACCAGCAGGACCAGCCCTGGCGAATCGTGATACCCCGCGGACTAATGCCGATAATTACATTTTGCAATTCGTGAATTTCTTCTTTCCTTTCATGTTTTTCGCCGCGATCGTGTTCAGCTTCTTAGCTCACTTTAATCTCCGGAAAAAACTGGCTATCGATTGCTATTAGCTTCGCGCTTTTCTTTCCCGAGATCAAAAAACACAACAAAGAAATTTATCCGATCGACAAGTGACAAAGCTTTTAAGTGTATCTCTTAATTATTGTTACTTAAATATATCCATTTTGTTTGTCGGTAACTGTATTTTAATTTATTTGATACTTCCTTACGAGTGAGAATTAAACTTCACTTTCATAGTTGCCTTTGCAGTGCAGTTTGAAAATTAGGATCAGTTTGTATCCATCACGCTTCGGTTAGTATGTTCCTTTTGATAATTCCTGTGCTCGCATGCCTTTTACAATTGCATAATTTCCATATCAAAGCTAGCGATCTCGGCTAATCCCCAATGACTTACTCTACGTGAACACGAAGGGTACACGATCATACTCTCTGTCGCCAACTATCGACTGGTCCCGACGACATTATTAATCCCTTTCACAGAAGACGCCATAAATAAATTGTGTACGAACGAACGCGAGAGACGAGTAAGACGCCTCGAAAGAGCGACGATTCTACTCTAATGAACTATGTCGATGATGCGATCTAGATTAAAATCTCGTGGTCTTTGAGGTTTCGCTTGAATCATCGATATGTAATATGCTTCAATCCATGACTGTACATACTATGAGAACGTTGCATTCGGGTGAATAATTATTTCTTTCCTGCATGGATTGTATGAAATATTATCTTCTAATGATAGCTCTCTTCATTTTTCCCCCTAATATATCTTAACATATAAATATATTTTTAAAAAATGCAAATGTTTTATGTAAAATAATTTATTGCTATATTTTAAAGATAGATTCTGTGATCTGATCTTTATTTAACAAAAAACAGCAATAATTTATAAGCTAGTTATGAGAGTTAAGTGCATTGCTTGAGAAGTGTACCTCTAACTACCTCGGAATTTTATAATTTCTTATCAAGCGATCAATTTTACGCTGATCAGATCATAAAACAAATTGAATCGTCGTCGTTGCCGGGAGCGCATTGAACATTAAGAAGAATCGACGTCTTCGAGTGTTGTCGAGGAATCCGACTTGTAATAACCCGCTTTCGTTCGTTTGAATTTATCGGAGGGACCTGCTCACCGATTAATTACCGCGATCGAAGGAGCATTTTATCGACGCGTTACCGATAAGGACAGGAATAATCGCGAATAACGATAATAATGATAAGGATGATATGAAGTGAAGGACTAAAAGTAAAATGATTTGCAATTAGCTTCAAGAGCGAGCATTGATTTTTTTAAATCATGTAACTAATAAGTCTCTTGGAATAAGTATTTTGGAAGAGAATCGACAATAGCTTTGATATTGTATATTTACATATTTTTTAATTAATTTATTCTCTTTAAAATTATCGAAGATAGACTTGTTAGATTAGAAATCTTGATTAGAAATATTTTATCTATAATAATTGTTACTATCTTTTGAAATATTAATCTTTTTTCAAGACACTTTAAAAGAATATCTAAACAAAATTATTTTTACGAGACACTTTATCGAAAGTTTAAAAGTTTTATTATTTTTTATAAACGCGATCCTGACTGGGTCTGACAATTGTGAGAATAACTCGCGATTTTGATTCAGAATAGTCTTTAAAAGAGGAAGAGGGCAAAATAGAGGACGAATAGAAGGAGGGGGAATAGAGAGAAAGAAAGAGAGTACGTTCCTTCGTGTACGTGCGTGACGTCAATATGTCGAGGGTAATAAGATGGCCGGCGATAAAGTGGTGGGTGTAGATACAAGATAACAATCAGCTGCAGTAGCTCCTGGCAATCTCGTGATTACAGGCTTAGCCTCCAATCTCTCCTTCTTCTTTGCTCTCTTTGTCTCTCTCTCTCTTCTGCTTGTTTCGTCTCGAAGCTGCTACCTTCCTGACCGTGCCTTCTCGAACGACGTCCCACCTTTCTTCTTCCCCATCTCCCTCACGAAGCTTTACGATATATTTCATAAGCGGTATAGATCTGCCCACGAGGGGTACACCGATCTTCTCCTCCCCTTCAGCTTGGCGATCCTCGAGTTCTAGTCGTCCTTCTTTCCTCTTATAATTTTTCTGTCTCTCCGTCCTCCTTCATCTCTCTCCCGACTTTCCGATTTTCGCATATCGAATATTATAGGCTGATGGTGCAAAGGAGCAGAAGCCGCCAGGTTTCGGCGTCGACGGTGGTGCAGGGGTACCGAGGGGCCCCGAGTACCCGGGCTTCATTCCTCGGGCTCTCTCTCGGCCACAGGTACCTCTTAATAATAATTTCGATCGGTAAATTGGCGTGGTGCATATTTCAGACTTCGATCGTTATCTCTCGCGAGACTGTTGGTTGCCAGTGCTTTCGCCGCGGTTCCGTTTTCGTGGGGGATGGAAGAACGACGCAGCCTCGGGGCTGCACACGAACGAAGGACGAATCGTTCTCGCAACTCCTGCCACGACTAGAAGGGTTCGAAATCGTTGTTATGTTTTGATGAATGTAATCTTCAACGTAATGTAATTTTCAATGTGCAAATATATCTTACATACGTCATTTCCATCTTTGCTTTGCACATCAAATGTTTCATTTAATTGATTAACTCTTATTATAAGATGTATTCTTACTTATGTTTTTTTGCAATCCTTTTTTTAAAATAATAATATCTTTATTAAATATGTATATTTGTTACTAATCTTTATACTATTATTTTTTGAAATTGTTTGACGTTGTAGCTTCTCACTTTAAATCTGTCAAGATTTCGTATTTGTACTTCATTTTCTATTTTTTTTTCATCAAATGGAATTAATTATACAAGATAATCGTAGCGAATTATTCCGGTATCATTGTTACATCGTTTAATCAAGGAAGCAGCAGCGGCGAGCGAACGCGCACTAACTTTCAGCGGTAACGTCGCGCTCCTGGCTCGCTGCATTAGGCAAGAGCTCGAGCGCGGCGCTTATCGTCTCCTTAATCAACTCTATACCCAGAGCGTCGAAGTTTCCGCCGCAGTTAGCGGGTCCTTAGAGTGCAAGGATCAAATAGTCTGCGCCTGAGAGAGCGTCAGGTTCGAGCGACGAAAGCCCACCCCTCATTCTCGATTTCAAACGCAAATTCGCGTACAGCGTAAGGTTTACCAGGACCGGCGAATCCCGGGCGAGTTTCGTTCGTTCCCGCCAAGGATCCGCGGTCGACGAAGTTAGTCTCGAAAGCGATTCGATCCGCCGGCGATTATAATCGAATCCAAGATGCCTAATCTATTCCAACGGCTGGCTCCTCTTCCCCGGCTCTTTGACCCCTTGTGACGCTTTAACAGCTCCGCACCTTCCTGCTATCCATCGGGAATTTCCGTCCGGTTGGACATTGGCGATGTAGTTGAGCATTATAGCGGTCATCCACGAATTACCTGTTAATTCGTAGCGTCTTGTATCGCGTTCAATGTCTGACGCGTGTGTTATAAAGGATTAATTTGTTAGAATACTGATGACAAATCATTTATGGAAATTTGATAAATTTCTTAGAAATTCTGCGTAAAATAAAACTCATCGACTTTTTAATCGATGAATTCTTTCGATAAATAAAGGATGGATCTTTTCGTATCAAAAAGATTCCATTAAATCAAATAAAGATTAAGATTAAAGATTTGACATATAAAGAGAACAAAATTATATAAACTGATTTTTCCAAACTCTTTAATATTCTACGAATACCTATGGATATTAATAGCTCAAGTATTTTGCGCTACTTTATCTCCATTCGAAATAACTATCCTACATTTTTATACAGGGTGTCATTGGAGTAAGCGTAGATGCCCGTGTGTCACATCGCATGTCAGATCCACGCGGTGACGTCACCGCGGGGATGAATCGCGCCTGGATACGGCGGCCGCGATCATAAAAATTCAGATCACGGACCGGCGGCAGTAAATAAAACCATCGTCCTGCCCTCCCTCCCGTGCGCTAACATATTTCTTCACGCTCCTTACATCCTTCCACGCGCGAGCTATCGATTCTCCTTCCGAGCGGCCTAACGGTTGCGCTGTGGCAGATCGAACTTTTTAAAGTGGGAATGTACGAGACGGAGGGAGGAAGCTCACGGCTCTTCGCCACGACAAAGATCTTGACGTGCGGCTTGAAAAATCGTTTTAATCACGCAGTGATGGGCTTCTGAGAGGATAAAAGAAAAAGTAGGAATAGATGGGGTACACAAAAATACGAGACAAAAAACATGTGATTTTTTTTACTTTTTTCAGAAAATATTGAGATTGTAAAATTATAATATCTCTTTCTTCCCTTTTTTCTCTTCTTTCCTCTTTTCTTTTGCAAATATATAATTTATATCACCAACTTAATCATGTAAAAATATAATCAACAAAAGTAGATACTTTTATTCTAATTAATAATTTCTTGGATTATGTTTCTTCTAATGATATGAGTCTTTCTTATTTTTCATTATAAAATTATTGTTATTGTTGATGTTAAAAGAGATTAATTTGTCGGATAAATTTGCGAATGCAATCGTAATTAAAATGATCAGAAAAGATATAATAATATCGTATTATCTTCGAAGCTCTTTTCTTTTCTATTAAACTCTCGGCTTGTTCCATAGGTGTCACCGTATTTGTCAACGCATCCCTTCTTCGAGCAACCCTTCAAAGGGGTGTTCCACACAGGTTCCCCTCTCTTTACGATGGCATAGCCGCGTGCTGCTGCCATCTCGTTTTAGTTTTGCTCACTATGCACCAGATCCCCCCTTCTTCCCCTAAACAGCACCCATGGCACTCCCTCTTCTGTCCCCTCGAGTTCTGTCCCCACTATTCGTATCGCTGCCTCCCTTCTCTCTCTGAGCATCGAATCTCGCTGTCCCCTCTCCGTGTTACTCTTTTTCCCCTCTCCTTACCTCCACGGGAGCAGATACCCACAATAGGGAAAAACTCTATAGCGCACCATAAAATCCCTCATAGCATATATATATTTCGTATTAAAATATTAAAATATTCATTTCGGGCATAAAGGCGGCCAAATTACGTCGGTTAACGTCCTCCATTCACGTACGGGTGACGTAGCATTCCTTTCCGCTTTTTTTTTTTTATGACCGCGCGACCTACGACACGTTCTAAATATTCGTTTTTATAGGCTCCTCGGCGAACGGCATGCGCTGATTCGTAGATCGTTGTGGATTTTATTTCGGCGATTGTTAAAATGTGGATACTGTGCATATGTATGTATGCATGCATGTGATCGAATTCACAACGACAGTCCACATTGTGGCGTTGCACTCTGTTTTAACAAATGATCAAATCCGTGCGAAATTCGCGTGTGCTCTCATGCAGCATTTTCGGCTTACGCATATTTTGGGAAATGGATGCAACGAAATTTTGACAAGCTTTTGGACCATCGGTAGAAACTGAAAAAAAAATTTACGCATCATGCTCTATGCTTCTGATGACCGATGAAACGTGTTTGCTAACGAATATTCCATGTATGATGTAATGTTAGCTTGTATATTTTCGTACCTGTAGATGGTCCGAATGAGTCCCTTTTTTATGATCGCCAGGACCTACGACACGTTCCAAATATCCGGATTAAACGCTTTTGGATGAGCAGCTAGTCGTTAAAGATCATTAAAATGTTCTCGACCATCTTTCCAAGAATTTTATTATTCGGATTATCGTCATTATGATGCGAGTTTCAATGACACGTTAAAAAGGAGTACAATTGTATTTTGAAATGTATTTGAAAAAGATAGCCTAGCTAGATCTTGTGTGCGTATCCTATTATCGTGACCTTCCAACGTGGGCGAGGATTTGTGTTGTATGTCTAGGAGTGCGTTCGATACGTATTTCTCTCTTCGTGTCTACAAACGGATTTCGTATGTAAATACGTTCTCTTAGCCACCGTTACGAGCATTGTCGCGCATCGACGGTTGGCTGGGCGATTATTTGGAATTCGAGTGATATTTTCAAAGTGTCGCGGCTAATTTCGGTGCTAAGAAAAAAAGGACATTCTTATTTTGAAAATATCTTTAGCTTTAACATGGAAATCTTGAAGTGAGATTATATTGTGTTAATTAAAGAAAAATATAATTGCTTGAATAATTGCTTGAATGAAGCCATTTTATATAGTTCAATCAAGAAAAATATATTCTTATGATTTAAGATTTAATTTTTTTGAGTGGAAAGGAAACAATGTTAGGTAGAAAATAACATTTTTAAATCAAAGATTATAATTTTCTTAAAGTAGAATTAAATAATTATATATTCTTGAGATGACAATTACTATATTGAAATAAGATTATAATATTGTTGAAATTAAAGATTATTAAATTCTTCTAAGAAGATTATAGATTGTTGCGTATATATGAAACAATAAACGCGTTAATTTAAATATATAAATTTTGATTTGACATTTATTTTTTTTCTGTAAAGGGAAGAATCAAAATAAAATATGGTCAAAAATATGGCTATTTTACGTATCATATATAACTCTTGTTTATTTTATGTTATATATGAAAATATACCTTTAAAATGCAATAAATTAAATGAAGTTGCTGCACAAATGTATGCGATAAAATTTCCATCAATTATTTTAATATAATTTGTATCGATGAAATTAAGACGTGATAAGTGCATGTTATAATAGACCCTACATTATAAAGTCGGCAAGCGGAGAAAGAGGAAAAGGCGGACAAAGAAGGAAAATTGGTCGTTTAACGCCTAAGTGGAATCGATTTCGATGCTGATGTCGTGCACAAATGTTTTCGCACTCTTCGGTGAACCTCTGATCGTAGAACAAGATGCAACCAGGCCGTATATATCCCTCAGGGTTGAGCCCCGAAAGGTGCACCTAAATTATGCAAGCAACATTCAGGTAAAGCGTTTTCGCGCAGTTAGGACTAGGCCGTTGCTAGTTGTTTCCTGCGTTTTCTCGCACCTATCCTTTCTCTTTCTCTTCGTTTCTCGTCCCTCATCTTCCTTCCTTCCCCTTCCACAAGTTTGTTCCGTCTACGCGACGTGGAAACCAGCTAGCTACCTGTCGGATCCTAAGCAAATATTTCACGGCAGCATTCAATCCAATTTGACACAATGGGGGTACCGAAATCAAATTAAGGGTGCATTATGACGACGCGACCCACTCGATCGATCGACACGATTCAAACTTGACGAAACCTGGCTGTCTACATCGCCAAGATAACGATCGAGGAGATAGGAGCAATATCGTGATATCAATTAAGTGGCTAAAGCGATTATAAAAGAAAAATTTTCTCTTTCGCTCTATGTTTCTTATTTTGAAATTTTTTTAATCAATACGATACTACAAATAATTATTTCATTTATGACATTATTCAAGAAAATCATGTATTTTTTTTTCTATCAAATTCTAAGAAATTAAAAGACACATCAAACTTTTTCCTTTTTTGATTTGCCTAAAATTATCGATAATTTTACTTTCGTGTAAGTAAGCATTTTTTTTTACTCCTTTTTGAAGCCCCTTCCTCTGTTATCCAGTATTTTGCCGAAGACGCGCGCGTCGCGCGAAAATTGTATGCACATCATATCACCTCGGTCGAACGAGCGCTTGACGAGATCCGTCTTCGGCATTTTAAACAGCGCCATTCATAATCTGTCAGTTCGCAGCGATACATATGTAAAGACGATTCTATTATTGTCCCCCGTCCCTCTATATCTATCGCCTGTTTACAGTGTCCCACGATAAGCGGTGGCACTTATGGCAACGAGCCACCGTTGCGGGTATAATGAACGTGAATTTATGCGCTTCGCGCGAGCCTTTTATCAACCGCTCGTAGATCATCGGCGGTGTCGGCGTATCCGCGAAAAGTTGACGGACAACGGAAGGTAAAAAGCGCTAGAAAAGAGATAGAAAAGACGGATGACCGGTCTTTCGTTACGTCTCGCCGAGATCAGCGGAGCTGTTAATGCGCGGAACTCGTACATAAATGATATATAAAATCGCGAAAGTAATTTTACAGCCCCATAAAAAGAGAGTAATATACTTTAATATCTACTTAATATAAATGATAATGCATATGTAACGTTTATATATTGATAATGTATTTAGAATGATTAATTTGATAATATGACGTATATTATCGGCATCTCAGATATTCCAAGATCCAAAAACTTGAGTAAGCTTTGCGTATTCGTGTATACTTGCAGCAATGAAATGGAGAAAGGGGACGTGGCGAGTGAAATTCCAGAGACCGTTCGCGGGCAACGTACACCCGCGTACACGCGGAATGCATAATTTCTCTCTTAGCGCGACAGAGCTTTGCAACCGCCCGAGCGTGCCGTGATGACGATAAGAAAGACGCAATAAAAGTCGTCGAAGTGAAATATCGACGATTCCGCGGCGACACCGATCGTCGTTGGCCGAAGCATCGCGATATTTTGAGCATAATCCGTGGTTTCTCTCGTGCGTTAAGAGAGCCTCAATTTCACCGTTTCGACTTAGAAATGTCACGGACAACTGTTGCACTTTGCAGAAAATTATTTGAAGAATGTCTCGTAGAGGAATTTTTTCGAATTGCGAGACTTTTAGTGCGCCTGTTTGCAAAGTGATAACTTGTGATGCGAGTAATATCGATCTGTAAAAAATTGATGTGCATCGTTGACGAATTCGAGGCATACACATTCATCAATCTATAATATCTCTTATCAATTTAAAATATCTCCTTTTTTTAATATTAGGTCAACTTCAAATAAATTATTTTTATTTTTTTTCTTAATGTAATGCATTTAAATCACAAGCCGAGAAAAAATCGAAAGAGATATATAAGTTGTCATCTCTTTCCCTATTATTTTTTTATCGTAACGCTCGACGAATTCGCATACGTCTCGTATAAGCGATAATTAGCCGCGCTCCTCGCACGCGCGAGCAAAAGGAAAAAGGAAAAAAAAGGAGAGAAGGAAGTTAGCGGCAACAATAACGCGAACGAGCGTGGCCACAGGTGCGAAGGCGCGCAAAGCCAGTCGGGTAGTTGAAACAGACTACGACACAGGAGGATCCCGCGGCACACGATGATCTAACTCACCCCTTCTGAGGGGTGGCTGGCACGTACTGCATAATGCTGCTACCTGTGGCTCTCATTTAAATGTACTAAACCTCGCTCACTCGCGCGTTCGTCCCCTCTTTCTCTCCCTCCTTTCCTCTTCTCAATGCACTTATTATTCGCTTTCGCTTATTCACTCGCTTTTTGTATTTGGTTCTTACTAATACCACCCCCTCACGGAAAATATTTGGATATTCTTCATTATTAATCATCTCGATTCAATATCTAGTGTGTACTGTTGTATACGATCGATCAAACTTTGATTAGATTTCTTCGAAAAATTCTATATCCGCGAATTTTGCACTACATAATGAGTGAAAATGTGTGAATAATTAAAGCTTACATAAATTTGTGTATTTTATAGCACACTTGTTGAGCTGTCATGTGATTTTCTTGAATCTTTTATTTTCCACGTAATTATTTTTTTGCGAAAAAAGAATTTTGCCGTTCATAAATCGAGATTTCGCACTGCAACGGATGAAACTTTTCGGCTTATCCCTCTTTTCCTCTCGCTACTCGACTACGAGGCTACGGTGCGAGGTGCGGAATATCGATAACGAAGGCGCGCGTAATCAGCGGACGAGTCGAGACCAACGATTACCCGTGCACCTGTTGCACCGCGAGCTACGCGAAAAGGAAATGAAACTGTCGACGAGCAGGATTGTATCGCGACGGTGCCTGAAAAATTGATCTTTCGCTCGCGTACGTGACGAGTATGCCATCGTGGTTCTCGCGAAACAATCGTGACGCGGCAGAGTCGCATATACAGGCGGTTGTCCTAAATTCGAAAATGAAAAAATGAAGATTTTATGACTATTAATTTTATCTAGGCAGGATGGTTACTTGTGATGTGTGTAAAGAGTTATTTTATATATATATTATCATTACTTTTTTTAATTAATAATGCCTTTCACGCGATTCCCGCAAGAATCTCGTGGGCCCACCGGATATTCTCACAAGATATACGAGGACAGGGATATCCGAGCTATCGCGATGTCTACCGCGCATACAATTATCCATAGAAATTAGTACCTGTTGCATGCGTGCGCGTGTCACGAGAGATCACGACGATGTTCCGACCGTGATCGTGAAAAATTTCTGTCGTTTAAAAAACGACATATTTGGCGGAACGTAAACGTAGAGAAGATAAACTGTGTGCACACATCCGAGAAGAAGTCGCGAGGAGCTTGGATCATGACAGACGTGGAATCCTGTCGCACGTCGCGTGGAGTCGACAGCTCGAGTCGCGCTTCTCCGAATCGCCACGAGAGCAACAGAACGGTGTGGTTGCGGCGCGATGCGGTGCGGTGCGGCGCGGTGCGGTGCGGTGCGGTGCGGTGCTGTGAGGTGCGGTGCGGTGCGGTGTGGTGCGGTGAGGTGCGGCGCAGCGCGGCGCAGCACGGCAGCAGCAACGTCGACGGCATCAGCGAACGAGCATCGTTAGCCTGGCGAGAGCGTAGTCGAGCGACAACAAGAGGGGGTCGAGAAGGACTGGCGCCTGGGGTGCCTTGCCTACCTTCGTAGGCAGGTCTTGTTCAGGTTCCGCCTGATGCTGACGTACATCGACGGCCACCTTGCGAGGTCGACCAATCACGAGTGGCGCATTCAACTCTGGTAGGGATGAACATGACGGTGGCGCGCATGACGTACCTCCACCACAAGCCGCTCCGGGAGCCTCGGGAACCTCGAGCGAGCTGCGAGGCGAGGCAGTCAGTCGCTCTCAGCTACGACATGCATAACGCATGAAAGCCCGAGCGAGATCTTTCTAACCCGTCTCTCCTCCGCCGCCATACACACACACATACACATACACATTCACAATCACTCTCTTGCTCTCTCTCACACATATACATATTCTCTCTCTCCTCGTACTCTCTCACCCACACTCACGCATACACGTATACCGTATGTATACGTACACGTACACTCATGTAAAGAGAGGGACATCCACCGACAGAAGGAACATACACGCACGACATCATATACTTACTCTACTCCCGCCGAGTCGAGTCTCTTCCGTTCCGCGATTACCGTCGTACGTCCCTTTACGCCGAGCCGGTCGGTCGCTCGCTCGTTGCTCGGTCGTCGGTCCGCGGTGGCAACCCCCGAGTGCAGTCGCGCCGTGCATCGTCGTCATCGGTTCGCGTTTACCACATCGGGGCCACGGACGCAACGCCTAACCAGTGTGGAGTAATCCTCGCATCGCTGTAGACGTCATCGTCGTCGTCGTTTTCAAGAGATAGTGATTATTCGACAAGTTCGAATCCCCTCCAAGGATGTGTGATCTCGGCTAAATCGATATCTTTGGTCGCGAGTGACTTCCCGACTCGTCTCGAAGGAGATCGGAACCAAAAAGCGATTAGTTCGCTTGTGATTCTCGTGCCACAAGAAGAAAGGAAAAACTGGAGTACCGCGACAAAGCGGTGCTCCGATCCACGCTTTTTTTCCGCGGGGATCCACCCCGTCGGAAAAGATAAGAAGACAGTATACCAACGCCTCTTGCATCGCGAACTCGTCGATGTTTCTATATCCCATACATGACAATCTTGAGAAACTATGGACGAAAGTTCGTCAAGAGCGATGACTAGCTTCGTCTGGTATTCAGTGTGTCATCGCGAACTGTGGATTGTGCCACGTGTGAAGAGTGATTAAAAAAACTGCTCCTCGAATATCGTACGATCGTATATTATTGTAAGGTGACTAGACATACAACTGACAACACTCGACAACCTAAGATCTCGCGAGGAGACACTCCATCGTGACAATCAATATTTTCGTGGAGAATTCTTATCGCAAAATAAAAATCTTCATTATTTCATCTATCAAACGGAATCAACATACGGAAGATCTTTCTGCGAAAGGAGCTCGAGAAACCCGTGGGCGTTCCACGGCGTGGAACCACACCAAAGGGGTTTTGCGAAGCCTCTCGACGAGCGGAAAGTAGATGGCCGCTACCACGTACATGCCGATTAGTAGCGCAGTATCTACCGACCTGGATGGTGGTTCGGGTACAATCGGAATGAACATCGCCGTAGGTGGCTATTCCTCGGGCTCGCCCCGCAGCGCCGCCGACGCCGGGGAAATGAAATACATGCCGGCGCCGCAGCATCATCACCACCATCACCATCACCATCAGATGACGTCCTCGCCGTCGCCGAACGGACTCTCCCATCCAGCGAGTCTCTCGTCGGCGAATCCCTGGGTGAGCCTACAACCTGGCAGCGATCCCTGGGCGGCTTCGATGGGCATGCATCATACTACCCATCATTCTCATCATCATCCCCATCAAGCTAACGCAAGTCTCGATGTGAAACCATTGACCGCGGCAGCCGCGGCAACCGCGACGGACCAAGGGATGCACCATCGAGGCCCGCATCAGTCACCGGGCATGGCCTCGCCGCATTCTTGGCACGCACCGGTCGTTCCGTCGGCGCATTACAACCCCAGCGGTGGCGCGGCCTCGCCCACCACCCTGCAACAGTACCATGCGGCGATGAATGGCATGCTGCACCAGCATCCGCACCAGCATCCGCATCAGCTCCACAATCATCAGACCGGACTACCTCACCACTTGAGGGACGCGCACAATCACAGTCCACCGTCGGGGCATCCGCTGCACGCGGGGCATCCTCTCGACAGGGATCACAGCGCCGGCGAGGAGGATACGCCGACGTCGGACGATCTCGAGGCCTTTGCCAAGCAGTTCAAGCAGCGACGCATCAAGCTCGGCTTCACCCAGGCGGACGTCGGTCTCGCACTCGGTACTCTCTACGGCAACGTCTTTTCGCAGACGACAATATGCAGGTTCGAAGCTCTACAGTTGAGCTTCAAGAATATGTGTAAATTGAAGCCATTACTGCAGAAATGGCTCGAGGAGGCGGATTCGACGACTGGTTCGCCGACAAGCATTGACAAGATTGCCGCTCAAGGTAGAAAGCGAAAGAAGAGAACATCGATCGAGGTATCGGTGAAGGGCGCGCTCGAGCAACACTTTCACAAGCAGCCCAAACCCTCGGCTCAAGAGATCACCTCGCTAGCGGACTCGCTGCAACTCGAGAAGGAAGTCGTCAGGGTGTGGTTCTGTAATCGACGGCAGAAAGAGAAGAGGATGACGCCACCCAATACTCTTGGCGACGGCATGATGGAGGGCATGCCGCCGGGTCACCAGGGCCAAGGCGGCCTTCATCAGGGTTATCATCCGCAGGATCACCTGCACGGTTCGCCCATGGGCCACAGCCACAGTCCGCCGATGCTCAGCCCGCAAGCTCTCACGGCTCACTCTCTTGCGGCTCACTAGCGTTCGCCGGGGCCTCCCCCGTTGGGCCTCGCGGTAACCTCACAGAACTCGACAAACGTGTCGTCGACGGCGGAAACGACGACCCTGCCGCCGTTTTATCATCACTACCTTCAGGCGCGCACCGGCAGCTACACGACTTCGTAGCTGACGGATTCACGGCGCCCTTTCTACCTGCCGGATGGCGCTCGTTACCGAAACGAGGGTACGAAATGGTGGCTCGTTCAACGAGATTCAACGGGGTTCAACGAGGCCGAGACCGGTCCACCGGGGAGGCTGAGAAGCTGACGCGTTCGGTCGGCGATCTTTTGTCGACCTTGACCGTCGCGCCCTGGTCCGAAGAGAGGATGAAAGCTGCGGACGAAATAGATGAGAGAAAATGGGATAAAAGAGGACACGTCATGACCATTGGCAAATATCCTTCGTTCGAGTTCTTCGGGATACTTTCGTCGTCATCGTCATCGTCATCGTCATCGCCATCAGCTCGTCGTTACTCGCGTTGTTGCGACAAATTCCTCCATCGACGATGTCTCGGTGATAAGTGATACCTTCTCATCGTGTTTTTCTGCGACGCGATCCAGAAGGAGATCCAGTGTCGTTCTCTCGAAGGGTTGAAGTGATGACGTTCCTCTTTCGCGCGGTCAGGTCGAGGCCCGTTCGTCTGTTTGTGAAATCTGAGCTGGACCGCGAACTTTGTTGCCTGTTTGCTGTTGTTGTTGTTGTTCTTCTTTCGTCATCGTTGGTGAGCGCAAGTGAGTTTACTCCGATGGGAACCTGAAGAAAGATAGTTTAATAACAGGGTGCGCGAAATGGACTTGAGGCAAAGGTGCGGCTGAAAAGGACGGACATGTGTTTTTAATCTCCTTCTCTCGCCCGCGAAGCGGGGCTAGAATATCGGACACGAAACATGCGTCGTAAAAGAGTGTCTTTCCGTGCGATTTTCCCGCTTATCGTCCGCGAAGAGAATCTGAAATTCGCGGGACAATTATACGGACGGACGAACGGGCAACAAGAAAAGAACATACATAAGAAGCGAGTGTTGTGTTCGCGCGGGATTTGCTCGAAGCAAACTCGGCGAATGATGTAACATAAGTATAAATATGGATTGTAAATAATGTACTAGATAAAGCTAGTAAGTTAAGTGAGAAAGAACATGAGTCGTCGTCATCGTCATCGTCGTCGTCATCGTCGTCGGCGAGCGAGAAAAACAGACGCAGGAGCTGGAATAAACGGAGGAAAAAAAAGATAAAGAGAAAAGGCAGGAAGAGGGAGACAAAGAATATGCGGCGCGACGAAGTAGAAAAAAAGAGGGACAATTTATACATACATATATATATATATATATACACACACGCATTCACATATGTATATATATATAAAGGGACAGGAAGGTCCATGTATACATCGGAGAGGGAACACGTATCGGAAAAGCGCGTGCGAAATCCTAGCGAGATGGCAAGACAGATCCCCCCTCGCGTGAAAAACCCCTTCTGTATAAAGAGTAAGTATGCATAAATAATATGTGTATATACACACAAATCTATATATATATATATATATATATATATATATATATATATATATATATATATATATATGTAGATGAAGATATATTATTATATAAAAATATAGAAAAAAGGATATATATGTATATGAAAACGCGAAATGTGTGGCGATTCGAAAGCTCTATGTCTATGTATAGGTCGGAAGGAAGCTATGTTCTTATCATTATTGTATTATTATTATGTTTATTATTACATTATACTATTATATTATATATATTATCACATTATTATTATTATTATATTATTGTGACGTTCATATTGTCTGGTCTCGAAAAAAAGTTGTAAATGTGACAAGTCCGGCGTTAACGCGGTGATCTTATTATTATTGCTATTATAATATTCGCCACCATTATTATTGTCACTTATTATTATTATCTCTTATTATTGCGATTATTATAATTTAATTATTATTATTGTCATTGTCAATATTAATCGATACCTGTGCTGCCCGGGAGTCGAGCGCGGAGAATCTCATCGTTTTCCATCGCTGCCGGGCACGAAGATATCGAAGGATTCTTCCTCTCTCGCTCTCTCAATCTGTTTCCCCCTTGTCTCTCCGCTTCTCGTTTCACTCGTCTTCTCTTCTGTCTGGATTGTTTTTTTTTTCAAATGGGCTTAGGCAGATGCGAAGCTGACGCATGCCGTTCGCGTGCATTATCATATACTGAAAGTGTTTTACGTCACGAAGTGTGTAGTATTAGACGATGATAAACTATGTGATTTACGTAGAAGCGTTATTAATTGCCCGAGATTATCGTATAGTGTTTGTATTGTGAAGAATAGTACAATCTCTCGCTCATATTTACGCTCTGTTGTTAGATCTTAATGTATTTTAAATTTATGTATTTTAAATTTTCGATATGACAAAAGAATGAAAATCGTAATTAAAAGTGCTATGGAAAAAAAGTATTTTTCGTATATAAATGGCATACGAAATTTTAGATTGTTCTTATATAAACTATAGCTGCGTTGCTACTTAATTTTTTTTAAATTTGTTTACCGATCGTCTTTCTATATGAATCTCTTTTTTCCCCGTTGTTTCTACAAATTTCGACGCGCATAATTAATTCAAGCGTGATATAAAATATACAGAGACACTGATTAAAGATGACGAAGCTGTCATTCTTGCCGTCGGTAAAATTAAGTTTGAACTATAGTCTTTAAATTTCAAGTGAGATCAGAAAAAATATAATAATAATAGACGCACGAGAAATTTCTTTTACATGTTTCATTTAATAATCTTGAATAATAATCAAAAATTTCACACACCATATATCGTTATTGAAAGGATATTATATCCAGAATCAATATTCCAGATAAAATTTATTTATTCTCGCAAAATCTTTCTTTCCTCCGCGAAATATTGACACGGGAATATCTGCTTAATTGAGTTAAAATCCTCAACGATATTTTATTCAGCAAATAGTTATAGATCGGTAGGGATTTTTCCACGAGGAACAAACATGACCTTACACGCTCCATGAAATTTAAATTGTATCTCGAGGAGCCACGCGTTCGAAATCGGGACGAGATCGATCGATCGTATGTTTGTTTTTCTGTTTTTTGTTCTCGCGCTTCGTCAAGGTTTCACTTTCCGCCTTTTTTTTGGGGGTTGTTTTAAAGCCGTTCAACGCGGAGGTGGTCATGTGTCTCGTATAACATCCCCATCCTGAATATCCACACTTTTTTATGCGCCCCTCTCTCTTTCTCTGTCGCTTCGATAATCGCGTTGACTAATCAAGCGTATCAACATTTTCCAATCTGCTCTATAATATTTGCCACATAATTCTTGCATTAGCAATTATCGATCTCGAGATTGTGTTCTGAATACGCATGTAGGAACGTCGCCACTCGATGCATTCCGCAAGAAGATCTCCTTCGACAGTCGCGAGTCCCCTCGATCACCTTCTTTTAGTATTCACCTTCTTTCGCTTTGTTCAGCCGGTTTTTTTTTAATCTGTCGAACCCTGTCGATCGACTCTGCCTTTTTGCGGCTCTTTCTCGGTGTCGTGAAACGCGTAGGTGGTCGCAAACTTCATAGCGCCGACGCGCACCTTCGCTCTATCTCCGGCGATTTATTTTCCGCTTCAATCGTTGTATGGTACTTTGTTAATCGCACCGATGTACCAACAACGTGCCTACGCGAAACACGCCGTCACCTCCTTTTCTTTCCCATCGATAGGCTCGTTACGCAGCAAATTCATTCGCCTGGCGTCATCTTTCGATGTTGTCTAACACAGTTGCTATTCTTCGCGGTTGTTCCGATTTGCGACTTTCCCATTTCCCAAATAATTTTTTAATCTTGCACGTTCTTCACGAAATTTGACGTCGATGTAGCAAAGAACTTATTTTTTAGACGTTGTCTTGAATATCAGAAACTCTTATAATTTTTTTAATTTTATCATCATCACGTAACATTTCTGATACACGAAATGATATAATGTTAAAATTATGTTAGCTTAGAGAATGATTATTAATTGCAATTAATGCGACTTATTTATATTTTTACCTTGCATATATATTCTTTGATCGTTGTAATTGGAACACAATTATTAGAAAATAACAGAAAGATGATAATAGACAACTCATTAACACTTGGGTCACCGTAAAAAGCATATATTCTTGACGGACGCGTTCTTTAAATAAGGTAGTTCAACGAACCCGTCCGTCATCGTCTATTAATGCCCGAAACATCGCGTTGACATTGCGCGTATTTACCGAAATACCGACGGTAATTTATACGCATCCGTGGTGTCGTACTTGCGTCTGGCAGTTGGGGCTGCGTAACGATGCACTAGGTATATATAAAATGCCCGGTAACGCGTTAATAACGGCATCTACTTGGCGGGCTAAAAGAGTCGTTTAGGGGCGCAAACGCGCGCCGAAGCCGCGGCTTGTAATTCACGGTCCAATTTGGGAAGAGAGATATTTTTATGGGGACGCGCGGCGATCGTTCCACGGAGCGCGCGTCATGGGACTTTAATAAGGAGGGCCCACCGTAAGGCACCTCGCCGAGGCCTACCGCTCTCCGGACGGCATTACACGACCACCGCGCGACCCGCTAATCATCGTAATTCTTGATCGTTATAATGCGCTTAACGCATCCGCTCATTTCCGTAATTCCTCGACGTCTCGATAATGGCACAGTATTCTCAGCCCGATCCAGCCTTTTGGCCCTGTCAGACCCTACTTAGGTGTATTCAGCCGTTTGCGCGTCTACGACACGTGATACTAAGTTTATAAAGTGAATCTAGTCTTTGGCGCTAAAAAAATGCGTATTGTTTTTTTTTTTGCTCTAGTGTAATATAAATCTCTTATAAAATATTTTCACGTAAAATTGATTAACAAATTTGTGAAGGGGGTTGTAAAATATTCCTCTGAATCTCTTCAATTTCGGGAATCACACATGTGTTTATATCGTTTGATAATTTGTGTTCTCACTTTCTCGCGAACTTGAAAGTTCAGCCTCTTTATTATGATCGATTTTCCTTTGCACATCGTGAATTAACGTCTCCTACAAATCAGTTAACGCGTATTCGCTCTTCGTGCTATCGTCCGAGCTTTAAGGTCTTATCTACGACTATCACAATGGCTCGCGCTCGGCAGAGGTATATTTGCCTACCGGGACGAGCTTTGGAATTTTACGAGATCCGATATTAGACCGTCCATCCTCGTGCGAAGATAGAGCCGTTGAGTACTTCCTGCATTAGCGACGCTCGTTAGCCTCCTCGTTCATTGGAATACAGTCGTCCTTCTTTGACGTAATCGCCGCGCCATCGTCGAGGACGAGTCAAATCCTTGTTAGGTCCATTTACTGATGCCGGCGAGATGTGTAATAGAAACGTTTCCATTTTCCCGCAGGTTCGCTCCAAGAAATTTCAGGCATTATGTCGCCCGACGTCGTTAAGCTCACGCTAATGTCCTTTGTCAGTCTCGTGTATTACAGTGCTTTTCCCCGAATGCCCTCTTTTTATTCATATACGTGGATAAATTCTCTGTAATAATGCGTAGGGGTTATTCTCTGCAATAATGACCGTAAAGAAACGTTTATATTTTGTAAATTGATAGTCTCAATTTGGGATCACCAGGGTGTTTCTGAAATAAATATTATATTATGCGGCTTTGCTTATTGACTGGATCGATTTTTAATTTTTTATTTATGATACATGATTCACAGTACAAATATCTGTTTTTGCGAATAAAGAGGGAATTCGAATAAACTTAACGTGGCGAGAATTTTAGCAGTTTCGCGAACATTCAAATTTTACTTGAAAAGATTCAAAAACTCGTGTTAAATCTCGGAAATTTACTTAAGCATGCGCAAATATTTGCAAATGTTAATAGAATCTTCTTTTTTTATCAAGAGACAAGAAAGCTCATCTCTCTTACTTATATTGTTAGTGTGACGCGTTATCCTCTCTGCTCAAAATAGTGGCTTTACTGTATATTACATATGATAATGACATCCGCGATTACGTGTATTATTATCAGTCATAACTTCTCTGATTATTTGCTCAATTGGCCGTTGGATGCTTATCACTGGGTTCTTTCCACATCTCTTTGAACGCGATTTGTCGAATATATCTTCGATTTGGCTGGGTTTATTTTCGCGCCTTATGAAAATCAGATTTGCCGAAAGATAGTCATCATCTGTTAGAAATTTCACTTTTTCTAAGAGACACATTAAAAGCATCGACAAAGATTTCATTAATGAAATTTTTATACATTTTGTTGATTAAATGCAGTGTTGACAAAAATATCAGCGAAATATGTCGATGATTTTAATGTAAAACGTTTTTAATTTCCATAGCAAGTGCAATCTCAATAATTGTGATGGTATAATCCAACGTTTAATTTAAAAAATGCTGTAAATTAATTTCTAAAACACAAAAATCACGTTCATGAATGATATGCGAATTGACGTGCGACGCTCATTATTAAAATGATTCAAAAAATTTCACTTGCACCATTTGCATATACATGTGTATATATTTTTTATACACGCTGTTCCGCATAATTCAATTGACGCTCGTGAATTATAAATTCCGCGGAGATTGCCCTGCGCATTGATTTTATGATGCAATCTTTTTTATTACCGTATAAAAAGTTGTTAGCGAAATAAATATTGATAGTAAAATATTCTTTCGAAAGGCGCATTGGCTACAAGAATCTTTCGCATTAGTCAACTAATTACGTATAATAATAATAATAATAATAATAATAATAATAATAATAATAATAATAATAATAATAATAATATTCGCGTCACATTAACAAATCGCATATATGAGATATGTTAAAATAGAGTTGTATGTGATATATTGAATTTGACTAATGTTTGTTACTATACAATCTTTTTTTCCTTTCTATAAAAATATCAAAGAAGAGAAAGAGGGTGAGAAGTGAAGAAGAAACAAAAAGTTGACTCATAAAAATGCATACAAATTCAGTGCGTATTTTCGTATTGTATTATCATTGTGTAAAATATTAATATTAATTAAATATTAATATAATATTAAATATATAATATTATATTATAAAATATATACATATATATATATATATATATATATATATATATATATATGTATATAAAATTAAATATATATATGTATATATATAGTATACATATACATATTTAATATTAATATTAATTAATACAATAATAATATGATACGAGAGTAAGAGATAACAAGTCTGCATCCACCTTAATTTGAAAAAAGATTTATCGAGCCAATAAAATCATCTGCCACTGCGGTTAAATTTATTATGAGAAACAAAAAGCAATTTATTCTTATAAAATTTGACAATACATTCTTATGATTTTTATCGTTTAGATATAAAACTTGATTGAGAGAGAAAGAGAGAGAGAGAAAGAGAGAGAAAAGGAAAACGGGTATACGTTCGGCAAAGTGATTTTGTTATGTCGATAAACGATTTTATTCATCGGCATCGTAGCGAAGCGCACGATTGTGAGAATCGTTGCGAGACCGACGGACGCTTATAATTTAGCTCTCGCGCAAAAAGAATGGGCGTCCCCGGGATCGAAATTAACGGTGATCGATCGCGTTGGGTGATTTTATTGGCTGAACAATCGGACCGTTCGTTTTTTAGGACGCCGAAACACGAGCAAGGGAGAGAGAGAGAGAGAACGAGAGAAAGAGAGAGAGAAAGATCGATGCGAAATTGGGAAACAATGAATGAGATGTTTGCGCAAAATTCGACATTTTTTTGAACATGTAAAAAAAGAGGACAAATAGAAGTGTGAAAAACGAGTGATAGAAAAATGTGTGCGTGCGATTGGCGAAAAATCAATATCGATTGTTGCGATCGTGGCGAACAACGTGTTCGGACGCATAGAGATCGAGGAGCGCAGTTGTTTGTTGAGGAAATTAAGAAAATCCTTTTCTGGACAGATCAAGGCACGCGAACGTGAAATATGACAATTGATAATTAGATCGTTTTCCGAGATAGCGTTTTCTTTTTCTTTCTTTTCTTACAGAGTCAATGATAATGATTTCGCGAAACAACCGCGCTCTTTGATTTGATCTCGCGTAAAGAATGAAATCGGTATAATTTCGATAAGTTTAATTTTTTGTTATACTATATGTTTGTTAAAATATTGAACAACATTTCAAACAAAGTTGACGGAAATATTTTAATATAAAATGCTATTTTTTATATTTCGTGTTTTATATTAAATTTGTACTTTTAGTTTGCAATACATTTTTCAGAGAATATAATTTATAATTTATAATTTATAATTTATATTTTACACTATATATATATAATTATAAATATTTTTTGATTTATAAATTATTCTTATATATATCTCTGGAACGTGTCAAAATGTAAACTCATGAAAATTACACCGATTTCGATGGATTTTAATCCCCGATCTCTCGATGATCGTTTTTTTAAAATATTAACGCGTACGGATACCACAAATTGCGAGCGATGTTCAGGCAAAAGAGAGGCGACAAAGAGACATGTGTAAAGATAACTTAGAGATACACGAAATCGTTAATACACATTTGTAAACAATTCTTTCCCCCCGCCCCTCTTTCCTCTCTTTGCTGTATATTATTAATATAATTAAATCTTAATTATTATTAACGTAAAAATATAAATTTGGCGAGTGATGGTGAGCGTACGTTTTGTTAGAATGGCGGAAGCTAAATTACTATTGAATTTCGATTAATAAACGACATGAAAGTAATACAACATACACCTGGCGTTTTGCTTTATTTGCCGGATCATCATCATCATCATCTGTGATTGGAAAACTCTCTTTATCCTTTCGATATTCCATGTACATCAGTATCATGAGAATAATTTTGTTTTACGGATGCTCCACATCCCAAATTACTTGCTGTACGATGCATGTGAATGTTTGTGTGTGTGCGTGTGTGTATATGTTGATCCAATAAATGCGAAAATTTCTATTTAGTCTTGATCATTGCTGACAATCTACATTTCTCGATAATAATTGAAAGCGTTTTCTGCGCGAGGAGGTCTCACTCGATAGATATTCCAGATTAAAGGGCTCTATCCATCGAAATTTTACGGAAATAAACATTGACGCGTCGCTAAATCAATCAGTTATTCATTATTTCACAGAGGCTACGATTTTTTACGAGGCGAAATGTTTCTTTTTTCGTCGAATCATTGTGGGCGAACACTTTTACTCTCGCGTCTCATTTCCATTCATGATGTATCCATGAATAATTACAATAAAAGTTCATTCGCGCGACTTAACCGTGGCATGATATTGAAGTCTTTCATTGCATTAATTAAGAGCTTAATAAGCAACGTGAGCGACGTGAGAAAACAGCGAAAAATGTGTATTCGCGCGTATAATCGATCGAACCTGAATAATTCTTCATCTCTCCGAGACCTTTTCCTCGCGATTGTCTCTCGCGTTTCCACGAACAAAGTACGGCTCTGCTTGTCGATCGATGGCGAGAGAGGTACCTCGCCCGATCTCTCGATTATTCCATCTCGTACACCGCATCGTGTGTAATTATCACACGATATGATGAAATTGCCGTGACGGCCAAATGACAAGCGGAATAATCGCGTGTCGCAGAAAGAAACATGCCTGAGATAGCGAAATTGATTAAGCGTCGTTTATAATATTCCGGGGGACGGGTACGTTTCAATATATACATGCATATATTCCTATATCGAATAATAAAATATTGTTCACAATTATCGTTCGCGTTAAAACAATCGACAAAAAACTGGAGAACGCATACTGGAAATTCGGAATTATTGATTATATTACATATCGCATTCTCTAAAATTAGTTAATAGTCAATTAGCGTCACATGTGTGATTCAACATATGCAAATATCTAGAAAGATGAGCGATATTTTAATAATTACTCCGAATAATGAATAGAATTATTTTCATGATTTTTTTATTATAATGTGAACACTTTAATATATACGTATATTTTTAAATGCATTCTTTACGTTTCACAACTTGTTTTATCATTTAGTAGTCCATTACGCAAAGAAGGTTGGAAAACATTACCCTAACGTTCGTGAGCTCCTAGAGATAGCCTGCTGTTTGCTCATCATCGAACGCATCATACTGATTCCGAAGGTGTTTCTTGCTACGCCTACGGTTACGCATCGAAGGCTCGTGTCGTTGTTGCTTATCGCGAAATCGAATATCGTGGCACGTTTTACCTTGAAGAAGCAAGTCGCCTCCTCCCATCAGAATTTTATTACTCGAGTCGAGTGACGTAATCCGAAACAAAAAAGGCTTTAACATCGACTTTATCCGATAATAATTGACGCATATCTTATTTTTTTAAGATACAACTAGTTTTGAGTTAGATTCGCGTCCAATTATATTGTTTATGGAATTTGGTCGCACCCGTTGCTCAACATTAAATCATTTAAATCTAAAAGATTAGATAATCCCGGACCATACATTTTATTATGTTGTTTATTTTCTGGATATCCTTCTTTTTATCTATCTCGTAAGCGTTACGTAAATAGCTCGATTGCTTGATAAACCAGAATTGCGACGTAAACCACATTAAAAAACTGGATTGCAAAAAATAGTAACTTTAAGCGGAACTAAAGTAAACACGTCTAGAAGGATCTCTATAACATAATTCAGACTTAAAAATAGAGGAAAAGGATTTAAAAAATTAATGTTTCCTCAATAGCTAAGGATTCGTGTAGAAAATAAATTTTTCTATATTATTTTTGTTTGAGATGCTACTTCAAAATATTTTCAGCTGCAATATTTTTAACAATATTTTATTTTGCTTTCTTCATTACACTTGATTGGATTTCGATATTGCAAGACTGGAGGACAATTTTGAAAGTCCGATGAAACTAATCGAAAGGCACGTGGTAAATTATTATTGTAACCGAAATTCTCGATTTGGCGTAACAAGATTTCTGCTATCGTAACCAGTATGTCGATGTTTATTAGGTATATCACGGATAGATTTGACGCTTTTCGTCGGAATTATTGCTTGTCGCGTCATGCTAAATTTGGGCCATGAAATATTTAGATCGCTCGATTTTGATGATTTGTCCATGCTATTTCTGCATAACTATTCTACATGTCCATGAATTAATTGGAACTATGTCACATCTGGTCCAATTATTCCATGTGGGATCGGAAGAAAAGTCTTTTTTTATGGGATAAAAATATATCATGTTAGGTTACGTAAAAATATTTTTATGCGGCAAAAATCTTACATAAGAACCACATTATTTTATATATCCCAATACATCGATTTACAAATAATTAGACGTTTTAGTTGCTTTGATCGCATGCAAATATACTAAATTATGGAATGTTATTCTTCCTCTTAATTAAGTGGTCTCACTTAATGCGTATCC
This sequence comes from Camponotus vicinus, assembly GCF_025532165.1. Lineage (NCBI taxonomy): Eukaryota > Metazoa > Arthropoda > Insecta > Hymenoptera > Formicidae > Camponotus > Camponotus vicinus. Next base: position 10,916,481 of record NW_028141980.1, read on the forward strand.
GAGTTGATTTTGTAGTTGAACTCTGAATTTGAGAAGTAATATACAGAATATTGGAAGTGAGATTTTGAAGATCTTTCCATCAAAATTTGGAGTAGATTACTTAACAAGCAATTAATATAAATTTTTTTATTTTATTATTTTTATATTACGGTTTTTAATATCTTTCTTTCAATACGCTTATCATTCTTCTGTTTTGCTCCGATCTGTTTCTCTTCGATCATTAGTCTATCATGCAACCAATTCGCCGTCGTAAAATTAGCAGGTGCAAAAGATACTCGATAAAGGCATCGTCTTTATTGTATCGGTAGGACGACCACGTAACAGCTCGTTTCTTCCAGCCGAACTCGATATCCCAATTGTATAACGGGCTTAAAGCACTTTAACCACCTCTCGTGCCACGGCAAACGACGCGCAGGATACGACTGACCGTTATATTCCGAACGCGTTCGTTTGTCTCGTAAATCTCGACCGGGTAAAACCGTGTCTCGCCTCTTTTACAACCCGCCGAATCTATTCGAGGGAATAATACTTCTCCGCTGGCGTTTTTCGCGGCGGTGAAAAAGGGACGCTGCTTCTCCTGCGTCTCGCGCGTGTACGCATTTTTACAGTCGGTTTTTACACGCATTGTGTTCGCGGTTTATGTCACGCTTATTTTTACGGCCGTTAAAGGCGAAAGGATATGATCGCACCGACTGGGAAACAGCCCGTTGATTTCATTGCCTGCGTTCGCTTCCTGCTGCGGCTTCCCTGTGCGCAAATTAACCTTCCGATGCATTATTCATCCGCTTCGTTTCTTGGTCACGAGAATCGCAAGTAATTTCATTCAAAATAGTGGTTAAATTTTAGAATCGAACTTTACTCTTCGATAATATCATATTGTAACGGAAGAATTAATGATATTTATTCTACATTAAATTTCAGTTGGATCTTTGGTTTTTTTAGTTTCACAGGAGTTGTAGAGCATCCATTAAATGCTTGCCGTAAATTTTTATAGGCCCGTCGATAAACGCAGTTGTAATTTCCGAATTAATTTCGTATAACGTCGCCGGAACCCCCACGACAATAACACACGCGGGAAGACGACGTAAAAATCGTCGGGACATTAATATGCAAATTCCAGTGCGCGCCGGTGGCGAAGATCGCGGCTTCCTGACGATGCGGCGATCTTCGCCAATCGAGGCGAATGGGCGTCACGGCGAAGGTATCGCGTTACGATCTACTCACTTCGGAAGCGCGCAAAACGTGCTCCAGGTAATCTCTGCCGGGAGAGTAAAAGACGGGAATGTAATGCCGATGATCATAATCGTGGCCATCGATAGCGGCGATAGTCCCCACGACTCTCCAGCGTACTTCGTCGTTGTCGTTGCTCGTTTCGGCGCTTGTGAAAGCTCCACTGGACGTGATCATCGCATCCACCTCGAACGACGAATCTGTCTTTCGATAAATTGCCGCCGATTTTTCCACAACAAAAGTATCAAAGAATCAATATTTTCTAAAGATTCCGGTAAAAGTAAACATTTATTTTGAATTAAATTTCATAGAGACTAAAAATATATAAAAATCTAATATAATAAAAATCTAATTAATATAAAAATCTATATAATAAAAATCTTATTCTTCTGTAAAAACCGGTATTTAGACTCGATTTAATAGAGATAAAATGATAAAATATTCATCGATAAAAATAAGAGATCGCTATTCGAGAAAAAATCTGCTCTAGATTAAAGAGCGTGTTATTAAAGATCGATACGGGGATATGAATGGCCCTGTTTTTGTATGCTGACGCAGGGCGGTCGCGCAACGGAGGTGACGATCAGGTGGCTGACACGTGCTTCCGGTTCCTCGTGCCGACGAAAGAACGGTTCCCCGGTGTGCAACGTGTTTAAGCGTCTGACGCGTCATCCCGGGCGTATCCACGCGAGGCAGATTATTATGTTAATGTGCGAATCGGCTTTAATTATGTGTGGAAATGTGCATCCGATTAAGATTCATCACGCGAAGGATCGAGAAAGCAAGATACGCGGAACGTAAGCACTTTTCTCATTGCATCATTGCGTTTCGACCAAGAGTTACGCGGCGAAGCGCGACGCATTCCGTGATTAAGCTGTTAACACGCGCGGGTTCCACATGTTTCTCCGAACAGAGGCTCGAGAGAATCAATCTTTATGATATGCTAAAGGCATCATTGGCGAATTGAGTAGTAATCGAGCGCAAATTTATACATTTTTTTGCGTGTTTATAAGATCATTCAATATATTTAACTCGAAATTATTAAGAAACGATACCTGTTAATTATCTCGTAAGATATTATGATGCCGCCAGATAAATCTTGTCACATATGAATTTCTCAATATTCTAAAATACACATTGCAGCTTTGATAAATTTACGTTATCAAATAATGACATAATGCACGTTATATAAGATTAAATAGAGAGTCTATTTATTCTGTTATCAATATTAATAGTGTAATATTACATCAAACTCTAGAATCTGACGATTGATTGATGCTACATAATGCATCAGAATAAGTCATCTTCGCGTAAAACCGTTAAATCCTGCCAAACTCCATTTAAATCTTACCTTAAATGACGTTTGAAAAAGCGCAACAGCCTTTAAACATCGTTATTAAAGTTGCTGTCTCCTTCATTCTACCGATTTCATCCCCAACGGCACTACTCGCCCCCGGTTTGAGATCACAAATGTACTAATTTGACGCTACACCTGTCACACCCTCGTTAGTCCCACTCTTCCATCATTGACAGTGACATCGGTCACTTCGGAAGTCGCCCTCCCCTTCCGTCGTCTCGTTACGACCCACCGATCGTGTGTGCCCTCCGACCGGTCATCGGTAACAATCGGCTTCTGCGGTGAAAGCGGACAGGAGAAAGAGAGACAGAGAGGGAAAAAGCAGCGCGCGAAACCAGGTGCCAGCCAGGAAATCGTCGGATGGTTTCACCTCGGCGATGCGTGACACGCGCGAACAATGAGCAGCGTATCGAAAAGGGATGAAACTGACCGACAAGCGAGAGAAAGAAAAGCGGAGACAGAGAAAAAGAGATGCTCGATGAGGGAGGGATAAAATCCGAGTGTTTCGACGAGAAAGAGAGGGAAAGTCGAGGGAAGAAAAAGGGAAACGCGAACGAGCGACGGAGAAACGGGAAGAAAAACGAGAGATGACGGAAGGGGAAAGAGAGATAGGGGGAAAGAAAACGGAGAAAACGAGAGGGGATGATAGCGGAGTGGGGTGGCTGATAAGGAGAGGCGAGTTCCTAAAGGAGGGAGGAAACGGAGGGTTGAAACGGAGGGCGCAGGCGCTACTCAACCCCCATCAACCCCTCCGATTTCAGCGGGCATGCGCTCTCGGACTCGCGCTCGTAGCTTCCTTCCCGCAGTCCTTCCTCATCCCTTCGCGTTCTCAATCCCTTCCCTCGGCGATTTCGTTCACACCTACCGAAATTATTTTTATAGGCGTAACGCGACGTCTGCGTGGATTCGCGCGTGCATGCTGCAATTTGTGCCGCGACGGCTCGTTCTCAGAAATTGTGCCGCTTTCTTCGACGATCAATTTGACCAACATCGGTCTTCTTAAAGTTTCTCAAATTTTAACATCGACTTTTTCAATACTTTATCTTTTGTGACATTTTTCAAAACACACTGCACCAACTTTGTACCTTACTTTACCTTACTCTACCTTAGTAACATTTTCATGAAAACGTGATATATTTATTCTATTAACACATAATTTTTTTATATAAAATATAAAATTTTATATAAAATATTTTTATTTATATTTTTATATAAAATATAAATATTTTTAATTATATTTTTATATAAAATAATATTCCGAGATTTAAAAAGAATTCTAGTTTGTGTGTGAGAGAAAAGTCCTTTTTGTAAAAAGAAAGAGTGAGCTCGCCGACTCTCTTCAGTCTGATTTCCACTTGAATGTTAAGGATCAGGCGCGAAAGGGTAGTCATTCAATGGAGTCACCATGGACGGATTCCGGTTCTCTTGAGAGATCTCGTTATCACGGCGCCAATCCCGATCGCCTTCCCGACATTCCTCAGGATCGCGCATTAGTGAGGCGTGTACGCCGATCGGCGGTGCATTGATTTAATAGCCGATTGATAAAGGTGGCTGCACGTACGAGAGACCGGTAGCTATGCGAAGTCGGTGCTACATGTTACCCGACCTTATCTGAAATACCATAATTATATCTAGTGACACTTCTCGCGCGATTCCGCTGGATTCGACTTCATCTTGGACCGCTACCGTCGATCTTTGTCCATCGACATTCTGCACGTAACATATTGCAAGTGCAAACATTTCGCTGTCGCTCATATAGGCTGTTTCAGGCAGAACAACTAATATTTAAAAACGTGACTTCTTTTTTTTTTGATATTTTTGACAATCATATATATTTTTGAAAATTTATTTAAATTAAATTTATTTAAGTGTATATTTTATCCATCTTTTAAATTGCTTGGGGTGTTTCTTTTTCTGAGGAGAACTGCGCGTAACTTTGTGTAACGATGAGAAACGAATGAAAGATAAGGTGTACGCGCGACAAGATAACGCCGGCCTTAATTATGGGATATGCACGCGCGTAGAACCTCTCGTTCGCCTGTCGAGCATGTCGCTCGAGCCTCGCAAATTGTCGCGTTACTTCTGTTAATTAGTTATTGACGAACATTTCGCCGCTCCCTCAATGCCTGCTTCTCTCGAGGGATACGGAGCGTAACGAACGCGTAGACGCAGCCGTTCTTGCCCGTGCATATGTTTAGATGACGCGACGAGGAACTGGAAGTATGAGAATAATACGCCAAAACCGCAAAGCGCTCTATCTAAGTATCGGTTAAATAAGCGTTCTTCCCGAGTGCGGTCTCGCAAATTTACTCATCCTTCCTTATTCGTTTATCGTTCACAAACAACTTGAGCAATCAAGAAAATAATTCATATGCGTAATTATTTTTTTCTACACTCATCGTAAAAGATGAAGTAATTAAAAGGGGCTTTTTGCTCCATGCTACCTGCATGTGTGCTCCGATTTATTGGAGTCAAACTGCCTTTAAAATAGTTTGATTAGCTAAATTCAAAGTATAAAGCGTTGAAAATGAGCAATAAAAAGAATGTAAACATCCATAGAGTTTAATTTTCCAGACAAACATGTTGTAATCGTTTTGAAAACATTTCTGCGAGTTAGTTTAACATTTCTGCTCCTCGTTTAACGCTCGCGCTTTAAAATCTCCGTTCGTCGAAGAACTCGGCGAGAGGAAATATTTTACCCCTTCTGACTTTGTGAAGTTTCTTCCATACTGCAACAACAGTCTCCTCTCAAGGTAGTCGTCTCGTTGACATTCCACGGGCGTATTAGCGAGGCGTGAACAGATCCTGACACCAGCGCATTGATTTAATAGCCGATGCCCACACTAGGATCTTCGGCGCGGCTCGACGTCGTTTCTCCTCGTCTTCTATGTACGAGCGGACGTAGGTACGCACATACCTACGTACGTGCATACGGCACGCGTGTGCGGAGGAAACAATTGAACGCCATCCTTCCCTCTCCCCGTTTTTCACTCTAGACCTCTCTCTCTCTCTCTCTCTGATCGCTCCGCTCTTTCCGTCTCATTCTCTTTTTGCTGCATCTCTTTCTCTCTCTCTCTCTCTCTTTCTGTTTCTCCCTCTCTCGCACTCTGAAGCTTAATAAGCACCGCTACCTACATTCCATTTCCGGTGACGCTGACGTCACTCAACAATCCGGCTACGGAGAGCGAGCGCGAGCCGCGTACGCGAGACTTCATCTATCGTTTACGTATCTCCGCAACGAATCTCCGTTTCTTTCTTTTAGCGCGACTTTCTGTCGTGACTTTTACTTTTAGAGAATAGTGCAGCTTCGATAAAGTCGTCAAAATGCAATAATCTTGGACAAAGTCCAAGGTCAACAAGAATTTTTCTCTCTTTCCGAGCATTCATATCTTACTTCTAAAATAAATACAGAAAAAAAGGAGTGAGTGATTGGATTCATAAGCAAACAGTAAGAACCTGTAAACAAATCTAAGCTCAGCATCTCATGCTGCACAAATGCTTCGTTGTTTTCGAATCTCTCGTAAAATGCGGCTCAATTTTGCAAACCCAACACATCCTCCACTCGGCACGATCGAAAATACGTCGGCGCATATCGACGTCATCGTCTAATGCTTGTTCTTGGTGCCACTCGAGGTCCCATCAAGCGCGAACTCGTCGATGTTAAGTACCGAATCCACTTCGTGGGAGATTCCTCGGAGATACCTCATCTTCACGGCGACTTTCCGCTTCTCTCGGGTCATTTTTTTCGCCGATATTTTCGTCCTCTCTCACGCGAAATTGCATAGTGGCCCCGGCGAAAGGGATCGAGAGAGGAAAACACAGAGATACGGAAAGGGAGGAGAGGAAAATAGCGAGGAGGAGAGAGATCGGAGCGAGACGGAGATAAAGAGCGAGATGGAGATCGAGAGACGGACGTGGCGTAAGAGAGGAAAGAGAGAACCGATCTCTCATGCGCGCGTCCGACAGCAACACAACCAGGTAGGCCTTGAAGCTCGGGACCCACGCGCGTACAGCACTCTAGGAGTGTTGGCTCGTATATAGAGGCATTCTCGGCTGGCGCTGCCGGGTAAAAGACAGATAAATAACTCAGGTATGGCATTGGCTAAGTAAACGAGCCTACGCATGCGCTCGTGAAACGTACACCTGTACGTCCACGTGTCGCGTTACGTACGTGCGTATACACGCGTAACGTGTGTGTAACGCACGTCATACGAACGCGGCCGTATACGCCTCTTGTACGGTACACTCACGAGCGTGGGCGGACTCGGTGGACTTGTCCGTGTGTACGCGTCGCGATTTTTTTCTCCTTTTCTCATTTTGCGTGCACGTACACGCGTGCATCGTCTCTGTTCGCGCGTGTATACGCGATCGCGGTGTGCGCCGCAGCACGATAAAGATTGAACGCGCGTTTCTCTCCCGAGAGAGCACCGTGCTTTTTTAGGTAGCCGAGATCCCGTCAGTATCCGCCGACATTCGCTTGACTTATGCACTGCCCGCGGAAACGCGCTCGGTTGCGAAAACGACGAGTCCGGCGCTTGGCTGAACCGTAAAAGCGTAGGAGATGACCTTCTCGCGACTTGATTGGAAGTTATCTCTCAGTAAGAAATATCCTTAACGTATTTTGGGAAATTTTCTCTCGTAAACGAAGACATTTAATTTAGAATTAATCTTTAATTTCAAGATTTTTTGTGCTAGATGTGTCATTAAACATTCTTAAAAGGGTAATATTATAAATTCATGACAGTTAATTTTGTATGAAAATTAATAGTATATATAAATAATAATAAATTTTTTTCATAGATACATTCCTTCACTATAAAATATTAATTATTCCACATGTGTAAAATTCATTTTATATATATTTTAATATTTAATAATATTTAATAATAATTTATATTTAAATATTTAATATTCTCTTCATAATATATTATATAATAATATATTTCAATATCATCTTGAAAGTATACCTATGAACGTGCAAGCATTTGATGTAAACGGAATAGCTATTCCGTTAAATAATCTTAGTGCGTGCATCCTGCAAGTTCTTCCGCTCTTTTGTGGCTCCATTACACGTCAATAAAAATGCCCAACACCCGGTAGTGAGATTTGGCACTTGTAGAATGGACATCCCATGCAATCGAGATACGGACGAACTGACGGACGATCGGGCGTACGCCTCCTTACTCACTTATAAAGTTAATTGAGGGCAAACGTCCACCACGATCTACTGACTAACCCGAAAACATTTGTCGGAAAAGGCCCAGTGTGAAATTCGTCGACAGCTCTGAAATTAATTTTCGCCAGATCTGAAAAAAAGGCTCTTTACGTAAAATATATTTTTTTCAGGAAAAAAAACTGATATAAAATGTGTTATTTTTATACGTGTTTTTATGCGTATTATGCGTCGGGAATAATTTTTCTCGGTTACCTGCGAAGCTCACGTGCAATCGACTGTCTTGGATCAGACGCGTTTGCATGCGCTGACAAAATCATTTTTTTTACTCGCCTCGTGCCAGAGTATCGTACTTGTGAGCGTCATGCATTACAAATGCGTCTTGACTTCGCGAAATGCACTCCGTATGCGAAACGTATAATATAATGATAAGTTGACACGCCGTGACATAAACGCGACCCATATTCGTCAGCCACGAGACAGCCAGAATTACCGGGATGTGTGTATACGTGTAAAAATAATAAAGAAGCTTTTATGATAAATCGCGACGCAGATTGACACGTAGACGCGAGAGTTAGAAGTTATGGAGTCACGAGCGACAAACTCCAGCATGAACAATCGCGCATGACGCGACAGATTTATCAATTCTTCTTATACGATACTTTGTCTGTGTTTCCTGCTCATGCAAATTAGCAACGTTGAAGAAAAGAAGCCTCTATATTGTTGTGCTCGGTAAATTTATTAACTGTAGACGTTTTATGCTCGTGTTGGCTTATCGTTTAGCTTAGAATACTCGTCGTTTCATCGTCATCATTGATCTTCGCGATCAATATCACCCTCCAGAATCCACGTTTGTGCAGAAAAGTTATTACCTTAGTGCTTTTCGTAAAGTTAAGATCGAATCGCAGATATGTCGTCTTGTCGAGACTTGTTTCTGTATTTTTCTCGTAAACGAGCAAAATTTCTTGCGAGTTATTTATGAGAATAATATTGTTATGCATGGAAAAACAATATTATGTTCACGGATTTATGGTAGGCGGCTTACGTTTAAGAAAATGTGCATCAAATCTTCATTAAAAAAATCTTCATTTTATTTTTCACATCCACTTATAATTCCAAAGATATAGATTCGTCGATATATTTTATTAAGTTTCGCAAAATTAAAAATCCTTACTTGAGATAGTCGTCACAGTTTTAAATAAACCCAGTAAAATGTGACGAAATATGTTTCTTGAATGAGACATCTTTTTCTTCGATATTGCTAGTTGCGCTTCGATGATAACGATTATTAATCGTGCATCTTGCAGATCGTTTTTTGATGTTTGAGAAATTAATTTGCACGTCACGTTTTTGTGACCATGCGAAACCCGTTCGTATCATGTACACGAGCAGTCATCCACATATTTCAAATACAGGAATCATCTAGTTACGTCGAATAGGTGTTGGGTTTCGCGAAAAGTACATGATCGCACTAATTTCACCTCAGCCGCGTTACGTATTAATCACGCATTTTTCACCTGCGGAATGAGATCGGGCTGACAAATCGCCGGGATAGACGCGCGGTCGCCATGATGAATTATAGTAACGGCGTGACAAGCTACAAATATTGAATCTAATTATGGTAATGCGCTCTCCTGCAATCTATTTGCATTGCTGAATAATGAAGACACACAGGTGGCACGGAAAGATCCCACCCTGATCGTCGCGCGAATGGTCCAGAGGGAGCGGGACGAACTCGGCGAAGGGGCGGAAATACAGAGAGATAGAGACACATAAATAGGATGATTACCGGATCAGCCGCAAGTGAGATAGAGAGGAGGCGAGAGTCTGTCTGCTTTGGATATACGAGCTCTCGTTGCTGCGATACCAGCGATCGCAGAGATAATCTCTCTATATCGCATCGGTGAATTTATAAGCAAAGATCTCGCGGTTCGATATATCCGTATACGAAATGTAAACATGAATAATCGCAGCGTAGTCTTCCTCGACGATATGTTTAGCGGGCGCAAATCGTTCCTTCTTGTTTCAAGCGGATACGCAAACGACGGAAGTGAAAAATATTAGACAGAAAAATTTGCAAATTATTATTTATATTGATATGTCGTACCCTCGTTTCTCTATTTTTTTGTCACGCCGCGACACGGATCGTTGCGTGATTGATCGCGTGTGCTTTTAGACCCTTTCGCTCCTTTTTCCTCTCGCTCCCTCGAATCGTTCTCGCGCGTACAACAGTTGTCACCGAGCATGCGAATCATTAATTAAATTGTGTCACACGGATTCGTGTCGTCACGCTTGAAATTGCGGACGTAACTGCCACGGGCCGACTTTTTTTCGCATTTCGTGGCACACACGAGGCGTTCCTTTAATAAGTACTCATGTACCGCGACACGTGCACGCACTCGCGTGTCGGGGAACGCGGAACTTTGACGCGCGTTCCATATACAAGGTAACCCGCGGGACCGATAAAGCGCATTCAGATTAAAGCTCTTTGCCAGGAAACTTTTCGTAAATCTCGCCGGACTTCTTTTTTCGTCTCTAATCGAAAATCTGCCGTAAAGTTTTTGCCTTCGGGAGAGACCCCGTTCGCCGCCGGGGCGATGATAAAGTGTCTCCGAGTGACCAATTCTGAATACAATATCGTAGGAACACTCCTCTGATCTCGAAGAACGGATTCGCCCGTTTCGTGTCTCCGGAGAGCGATCATTTTGATTTATGTATTTTTAATACGTCGAATGAGGAAAACTTGGAAAAGTAAGGCTCTTAATATAATCTAAAGTTAAAGGGGAAAAGAGGAGTTTCGCATATGATATGTAAATCGCGTATATACAATTTTATCGCACATCGCGACAGTTATTATGGAGAAGCTTCGCACGCTAAAGACGGATATTATATAAAATGTTAATTATAACATTTTTCACATGTCCCAGAAAGTCCACTCTAAATTTTAAATTAAAATAACTCATTCGTCATATGTTACTTGTTGACAAACTAAAAATGTTAAATAATTGACGCAATACAATTGACGCAATAATTGACGCAATACTTTACATTTATTTTTATTATCATGACTTTGAGTGTAATGTAAAAATAACATACAAATTAATTAAAAATTACATGAAAAAATAATTACGATAACTCGTAAGAAATGTTGTAGGACATTAACATATAATAGTAATTATTTTAACTTAAATTATTTGTAATAGAAACATTTGATTTTAGTAAATTTGATTATTTTGTATGTCAAGGTTCAAGATTATTTCAAGATTCACTTTAACTTTTCTTAGAATGTTAAACTGACTTTGAGACATGTTGATTATTCAAAATGATTATGTTAAAAATACTCAAGATAATATTCCATTTCTAAGAGACATATACAAAGTGTTAAGTTATAAAGTTGACATAAATGTAAGACACAAAAACGTTATAAAAACAATAATATACAAGTCATATTAATTTTACATTAAAGTACTAATCAAAACGTGGTAGCGCAAGAAAATTTTAACATATGGACGCACAATTTTTTACCGTGTACGCGGAGAAAACAATTCTCATCAATCTTCCCGAGAAAGGCTCGCTCGAGATCGCCATCGAAGAAACCGCCCCGGAAGGAATTCCGCTCGCTCGACGGACATTTAAACGAGCCGAACGACGGGCGCGTGTCTACCGTGCCGCGTGTGGAACGCGTGTCTCGTGCCGGCGTTGCATTCCGCATGCCCGCGGGAGGGCGATAAAACGTATGCAGATTAAAACATTTTATTTGAATGATAATATAACACTTGTTGATGCAAGCGCGTTGGCCTAGGTTAGCATAATAAACATTATGTAGATCTCCCCGCGTTGCCGCCGCCGCCACCGCTATCCGTTCCGGCTACGTCCCGACATTACACAACGTTAAGCTCCGTATACACGAGAGCGTACATACATATACACGTACCGCTCGTCCCCTCCCCTCCCGTTTCTCGCCGTTCCTCCCGCGTACCCCTGCCCCTCACCCCCTGTCTCCTCGCAGTGCCCCTAACTCCCCCCTGCCGTTACTATATTCACGAGACGTTCATTCATTAAAAGCGGCAGACTGCGTGCATTCTCAATTTTATCGATGCTCCAATCGACTTACTACCGCGTTCCCCTTTCACTCTGCCCGGCTCGCGGATGCGGGCGGCCGCTTTCCTCGCCGATTCCTAACCGTAACTAGGTCCCGATTTTTATTTCCAGAAGCAGAAGTCTTGGTATTTTGATAGCTCTGCTCGATGACTTTATATCGAGGCTTGCGTTGCACAAGATCGTCCGCAAACATCCATGCCCTCTTATGTAGCGGATTTGCCTTTATGATATTATATTTGATGCGTCAGCCACGCTTTATAACCGTCTTATTGCTCGTGGCTGTATTCCTTTGGTAACGGGAAAGGGGGGAGGGCAGTGGGAGATATACACGAAGGGATATATACGAAGTGGAAAAATATTTTACGACACGGTCTGTCAATATATATTATACAATGTCTCTCGGATTCCATCTGCGACCGGACTGATTTCGCAGAGATCCGCCTCATGCATGAGCTGATCTCAAACGTCCTCTCTTACGAAAGCATTTTACTTGTTATCGAGCCTCGTTCATTGCAACGAGAAGATTAAATTGATTAAATAAATTCGCCACAGTCTCCATAAGTTGTAGAATTTCATTCAAATTGTGTAAATATTATATCTTATTGAAAAAAAAAACACTTGTATTTCGCGAAAAATTTAAAATTCGAATAAAGCAGTGTCATAAAGTAGCAAGAAAGGCTTGAAGTAGGTCGAGCCGTGTTCTATTGTATTCTCATTCTTTCTCTCGTAGTACAAACTTCAATAGCGGACAGACTAGTATCGTCATTCCTACACCAAGTGGCCGCGATAATAGGACCTATGACACGCATATGACACGCACACGCTCGCGCACGCCTAAGTTAAGTGGTCGGGACTCGCTGAAAATAATGTCCAATTCCGACATAACTGCACCTATGACCCTGACCCCGCGATTTTACCTTGAGTGCTCATTCGGATATCAGGAACGCTCTCATGTGTGCATGTGTCGGATCGTGCTTAATCTTAGAAATGCACATTAATGTCTAATAGATAATTTTCTCTCCTTCTAAAGATGCCAATTATTTCCATTAATATTGCCTCATTTGTTTTATCATGAAAAAGTCTTTTAATATGTATAATTATTTTTTCTCTTGAAACTCTTACGAATAAATTGCCGAGCTTTTTGAAAATGAATTATATATTCTTAGAATTAATAATAATATTCTTAGAATTCTCTCGGTTGAAACGAAATTTGGAGTTCGCTTTAAATTAAATCCGATGAATTATTGCGTGACTATACAGATTCAAAAGAATTGAGTAATCGTTTTGTCACGTGTAAGGAACGACCGAAAACCCGAGAACGTCCTGCAGACGTCCTTGTAATGTGCACGCGCGAGAAATCATTGCGAAATATGCAGACGTGTGTGAGCGCTTAATGAATTTGTCGATATCATTACGGCGGTTAGAGATCTCCGTGGAATCTTGTAGCAGAAAATTACGATCACCTGTCAGCGCTTGTCAATTTCGTCCACGAACCAACGTTTTGCATGAGACGACGCGACGGCGATCTTTTTTTATCTTATGTAAATATCTTCTTCTTATGAATAATAAATATAATACATATTTATATATTTTTTTTTTAGCCACGTGCTATCAGTTATCCATCTGAATGCCATGTCGATGCACGATGCATCCTAAAAAGGACACTTTATGTCTCGCTTCGTGCGAAATTGTAATAAAGAGAATTAATTCATAAAATATACAAATTTTATATTAGCTATTCACAGTCGTCACGTTTTTTTTTCTTCAGGATGAGAAAGATATATTTTACAGTCGTCCAATGACTGACGCATAAACATCCTTTGGATAGAAATCGGGATCGTTTACCGAGTAAACGATCCTTTTCCCAGTCGAGCAACGAGACGAGGCTCCCCTCGATCCCTCTTTAACTTGTCCGTCTCGTAAACAGCACTTAGCCGGGCGCGAAACGCAGCTCGTTGGGCGGAAGGAGTCGCTGAAACGTTGCCGGTGCACGCGTCGGAGTTAAGTGGCAAAATAATGTCTAATTCCGATGTAAGTGCACCCACGCATCCCTGACCCCTTCGTCGAAGCGAAGAGGGAGGAAGGGGAAGGAAGAGAGATCGGTCAACCCCCTCAGTCTCCCCCTCGCCCATCCTTTTTCGATCCCCGGGTCCCACCACGACCACGACCGCGCTCGCCGCTTTCAGCCTGCGTTGCGCCGCAATCGGATGTAAATGCCATGCAAATTTCCAACCGGGGGAGAGATAGAGATAGAGAGGAGCCTCCGAGCACTCGGATGCAGGTACACTATCGGCGTACACCCGGCTACCGAATGTACCGGGTGGCAGCGATAAACGGGCCCGGCGCGGGAGGTGGCCGACAGCCCCCTCCGTTCGTTCTTATGGGGAGATCGAGTACGAGTTCCGAGCGCGGAACCCGCTGACAAATTTAATGGCCGTCCGTTAAATCGTCTAAACCGCGATAGCGACGAAATATTTACCTGCGGAAAAAAAAGCGGCTTCCCTCCTCCTTAACTAACCCCTTTTCCATCTTCATTCCGCGTTCCTCTACGAGCAATTGCACGATTATCGTTGATTCGTAATTTAACGAGACTGTTTTTTCGTTTTATTAACAACTTAATATTGTATATTATTGAGTATATATAGAGAATTAGTGAAGATTATGATATTGAAGGGGAGGGGGTTGCACATTACTTTTGTTTCTATAACGCTTTGTGTGCATGTATAACATATGCATCTTGCTCTATTTTTTCAAAAATGCCTTACCATCTTTTATACAAGTCTGTCTCTGTGTATAACGAGAAACGGTCGACCTTGCGTTACAGGAAAACTACCGGGAGTGCTCAAGTTTCTTTCGCCAGAACTCAATTTCTTACACTTGCCAACCTCTTCTTTTCTCTCTCTTTCCCTCTTTTTCCTTTTCTTACTCTCTCGCATCTATCCTCGAGAGAATTTGCCGTAGGATTTGCATTTCCATCGCATCGATAGGAGCTCTTGTGAACGCGTCGGCCTTCCATGGACGCTCCGCAACTTTCTGGACGTCTACTTTCCGCTGCCTTCGCACTTTATTTTTCATCGACGATATTTCTCGATCATGTAAATATCATTTATTCCTCAAAATGAGCACACGATTAACATCGGAGAACCCTATATAAATTAAGAGAACCCTATAAATTAAGAGAAGACTATCTCTTCACACAAAATAAATCTTTTTTAATTACGACTCACGAAAAAATTAATTAAATAAATTTCGCAAATACCACAATTACTCGAAAGAAAATTTTTCTCTTATTTTTTTTATATCAAGTCATGTCTTGCGAGACGCGGAAACGCGTCGAGCAGATGGCGAGATTTGCCCGAAAAAAATCTAACAGCGGCTTTTCCTGAAATCCAATTCCAGATTCGGACGCCGGTACAGTCAGATCTCGTGCGAGGTGTGGGGTGAGGAAGTTGATGTATCGAAACAGGAGGGACGAGAGAAAACGTGAGGAATTAGCGGTCGGACGCGTGCGATGCGGACGCGGTCGCATTGTTGTCCGGTGGCATTAGCGGCGGTAACGGTATATATAGTAGACGAGAGAAGCTCTATCTCGACTAGCGCAAAACACGGAGAGAAAGGGAGTGCATCTCCCCGCGTGTCGGCTCTTTGTCACCTTTGTTTGCGTTATAAATAGGGGGAGGCAGAATGTGTGGGGTTCGCGCGTCGATCGAGAATTTTTTCCAAGTGCACACTTCGAAACTTTGCTAGAGAAGAAATTTCACAAGAATAAATAATAAAAAAATAAGTTTCTTCGATATAATAAAGACTCTCATTTATTTTATTATATTTTTAGTCTGTATATTTAAAATTTTTTTTTGATTCTTTAACTTTAACAATAAGCAGAATTGTAATCTTATGATTGACGATCGCTCGCGGTAGCATCGACATTCTCATGCACAAGCAAAGCTTGGGATACCTTTTTTGAGATCTCTCGCGGTTTTCCGGGCGATCTTCCGTGACCAAGGATCGTACACTCAGACTCATTGCGGATTCGTGACTCGTGCAATAGCCTGCAACGAAGATCGTCGTGAGTCACAATACCGGCGATAAAGTTGCAAGCGGAGGAATCGCGTCCTTAGATTAATTGACTGCGGTCTCGCGCGGTAGTTTCGCGTCGGTGATTTTCCGCGCCGATCGTTGTTTCGCGATTTATCGAGGCTACTTCTCGCCGTTGTTTCGTCATTTGCGTTGCGTAAAAAATGACTTGTTAATTTTACTTTATAATACGCATAATTAATTTGATCTTCACCTAATAATAAATGATTATCAAACACAAAAGATCTTTATTATCCTGCAGAAAATATAATAGTTCCCAGTTATTAGCAATATATAACTAATATAATTATATATGTAATATTTGCGCAAGAAATTGAGTAACGTATTTATAGACTCGCAAGATATAAACATAAAAATAAATTACAAGGCAGTTTTATCATAGTTTCGAGCTATGAATGAGCTCGAAAATTCTATGAAATGCCATTGCGATAAACGACATTTCTTTCTATAAACATACTAGACTTTCCTGATTAGGTGCCAGCATTTACATGTCCCGTTTATTCCCGCAAATTATTTTCCCCCACATCTCTCTGGATACGTGCTTCGTGTTTGTTCCACGAAAAAACGCATTCTACCGGCATAAATAGATTAAATAGAAATTAATTCAGGTTGCGATAACACTTGATGTTTTCGCTGTTGATCTCTATAATTTTCAGAAAGAGCCCGATATTATCCGCCATCATAATTAATTTTTTAATGCGCTTCTTATTATTTAGCCATTAATCACCCTTTTTTCCCGTTACCTCGACTGGCTACTTGTGATACGAACTTATCAATCTTGATTACGCGAAATTAAAAAACGAAAACCGCCCAAGCTTTTTTCTCACATCTCCTTAATTGACCAAAAAATATACGTATCTGTTATATAAATATAACTATCACTATGTTAGGAAGAGAGGAGAGAGCCGGTGTGTGTCATCGAGCGCGGCGACTACCGGGTGTCCCCTTATTACGCCGCCCCGACGTGGAATGATGGAGCACGCGCGTTTCGCCAGCTTTCTGAGCCGATTTTTGGCACGACGCGCTGGCTGTTCTCGCTTCGATCGACGCCTTTTGTGGATACACCCGTCACAATGTGGCCATTGTGCGCGATCTATAGTTTTTGTCCGCGCGCATAGCTGCGCTTTCGATGGCACACATCGTCGTACTTTCATCCACGCTGCGCGCACGTTATGGGGACCGCCGTTTATGGGGGTTCATGACGCAGCTGTCCACGCCTAGTGTTCCACGGACGGAAAACCGTCTAGGCTTCGAAAGGTGCCGCTTTTCCTTAACACGACTTTGAACGCGAAAGGATGTTTTAATTGAAATCGAAGATGTACAAATCCTCTCTGATGTATCATTTCTTCGATGAAGCCTTTGTAGAATATTAGTTGCTGGCTGATAGATTAAGAGCTTCATATAACAATAAAGATTAAATTTATCGATTAAATTTAGCAATCTGCTGATCAAGCAGGAAAAGATATTTATTTCCTGTAATCTAAATCAATATATTATAATAAATCATTGAATCGAATGGCTTAGATATATCGTATTTTAATTGTAATATTTTAACTGATACATGGTTCTAATTTTTGCTCCGAACAATCATTATGTAATTTCACGACAGCCATGGATTTCGGTATCGATAAAAAACGCGTCATGCGATTATCGCGGTAGCCGATCACATGGCTTCGATGATTCATTTCTTTTTTCCGTATTACGAGAACGAGCATAAATTTGCTTGTATCCGTGGGCACGATTTCAATCTCGGTCTTTCCACAAAAGAAGAACCCGCGCCCGTAAAGCGTGCAATAATTCTCCCTATTCTACATGGTGTTCATTAATTACGGATGGTACGTGCAAGAGAGAAAAGAGAAAGAGGAATTATGGATCCAGCTTTATCCATGCATCGCACCAGTCCAAGGCAAAAGGGATATATGCGCTCGCGATATTCTTTTTTTTCATCCTTTTTGCTGGTATATGTCGTGATAAAGCTTGCACCGAAGGATATTTATTGCCAAAAAAATTCTTATGGCCGTTCATAACATGCGTCTTGGCACGCGAGAGCCAGCCGTTTGCAAAATGCTACTCAAACGATAGCTGATATTGCTCGCGTACATTTTGAAATATTACTAGTTGTAAAATTATAAACATTTTTGTTTTATTAGTAGTTGTAAAATTATAAACATTTTTGTTTTATTAGTAGTTGTAAAATTATAAAAATTTTTGTTTTATTAGTGGTTATAAAATTACAAAAACTTTTATATAAAATACTTGATTGTTATATAAGATTGAGATTTTCATTAAAATATATAACATGGACAAATTTTCCTTATTTTAAAATTCATTTACGTGCGAATATATTTTTGCATATATCCCTAGTTTAAAACTCGAACAAATATTTTAATTATCGAGCACGGGAAAATTTCTTCTCCGTCGACGTCTTCATCGGTGGCGTTGCAACTGGCGTTTCATCGGATTTATGGAACAAAAACGAAGGCCTTACTCACCCAGCAGGGGTCACAAGTTTGCGCGAGAGAAGCAGACAAAGTAGCGAGCAAAACACTAATGCCAAATAAAAAACAGTTTATAATCCGTAGAAGTTAAGATCGCGCGACAATAGAGCCCGCGGAGCGTACTAAGGGGCTCTTACAGGATTACATGGCTGGAAGGTAAACGCATTCGATGCATTTACCGACCAGGATTCCTTTATGAGAAATGGAATAAAGAAAACGCTAGGTAATCATATCGCTTTTGTCAACAAAAATAACAGTTTGTCGGAGGAAATTCTATCTTTTCTAAGAAAATTCAAATTTGTTTTGTCAAAATTTCAGAAAATTAAGAGATAATTCTGAGATCATTTCTTTCTACAAGCATATTCGATATAATAATAATTTATATTGTTGTCTGTCTGCTTGACCCACACATATGCAATTTTTATCAAACAAACAATTGTCTTGGCAATCACAGTTTCGATTAAAAACTTTAGCGTCGATAGATATAAATCTCTTGAATATTGATTTTAATATCGACTACGTAACCATAACAATAACCGTAACGAGAGTCGCGGATACGAGCGACCATTACGAGAAAATCCACGGGAAATGTAATAGTATTGAAAAAAGACTACATGGAGGCGACGTAACACGAGGTGCATCGAATGCGATCGATCAATGGGCTTCTCGTGCGATTAGTAGGCGAATGGCGTTTACCCGTTAAATACGACGTCGGGTAGGATGTAATAGCGGTAATTACCGTGTCAGTAGCTATACTCACCGGTATTGATGGTCGCTTCCTCCCTTTCGCCGCTTAATTATGCCTTGTTAAGATATCAGCAATATACAAAAAAAATTTGTTTCGAACAATTATTCTCTTCGACGAGAGAATTTCCAATTTTTTCTAATTAAAATGGAAGCGCTTTTTTTCTACTTATAACAGAAGTGCTTTCCTTACAAGTGTTTAACACTTGATTCTTCTGCTACCGTTATGTCTTAAAGATTATCATTCTCTGCGGTATACATTGCTACTGATGAACTGTATAATCCGTTCTTCGAACGTTGTACGTCCGACAAAGTATGAGGGCCAAACAAGGCGAATTTGAATAATAATGGACATTACAATAGCGTTAAAGAGCTGCTGGTCACTCTTGCTTCACTGACAGTCTCTCCTAGAATTATCTCTGAGAACCTCTGGTTGGCGTGAGCAGGCGCACGACGGCAGAACCTCAGGAAGATTCAAAGGAAGCGACCGCTTTTGGCCCGGGATCCTCGCCGGGTCTCATTGCGCGTCGTTTTACTTCGAGAGAGAGAGAGAGAGAGAAGGCACGAGAGGAGCAAGGGGTATCTCTCGCCACGTCGGCGAGCGTTTGTGTAAAAGTTTCATGTACGTGCCGATGGCGTGGTCGTGGTCGAGGTCGAAGGAGGAAAGAAGCGCGACCCGGTGAGACGAGGTGAGACGAGCCGAGGCGAAGGGACCTGGGAGCAGGAGGACGAAGGGGACGCGTAATCCTGCGAGTATGCCGGTTCGGCACGATCCTTTTCGGATGCTGCGCTGCGAGAACTCGAGCGTGCCAGCGAGGTGTCTATCGTTGAGATCCGACGAATTGTCTAGAAGAGAGCCCAGGACGTTGCTTCTCTTCCCCCCGCGGCTTCCGGTGTTCCGCCCTTCGTACCTTCGAACGGCAGTCCGACCAGGTCTGGGATCGTACCGAGTTTTGTGTTTTCGTGTTTTCTAAAGAAGTACGTGCTTTTTCCTCAATTTTCACCAACCTGTTCTTGCAACTCAGTCATGGAATATAAATCTATGTCACGATACGAGCAAGGTGGGGGGACTTTGGACCGACTACTACGAAGAAATTTTCTCCGAGATTTTTCAAAGAAGTGTAAAAATTTTATATAATCGGAACGATCGGGGATTGCGCTAATAATTAAAATCGCATTACACGCGTTATATAATAACAACGTATGATTGTATCGCGATATCTGGCAGAGAAATCGTCTGTAAACTACACGTGTAACAACGTATTTCGAGGGAAATCAGAGAGAGTTCATTGCGCTCTTGCTTTTTATTCGATCGCAAAACTACTCGTATCGGTGATTCTCACGGAAAAGGAACAATCCGGTGTAAGGTTTCCGGATGCGAGTCTGAGAAAATGAGATACAACGATCGCGATCGGTCGATTGAAGATTAAAAAGAGTCAGAGACGAGAGACGCGAGATAACTTTGCGAATTTAACAGCTCATCGCTTCTCGTTTCGCGCTTTATCGTTGCCCATCGATGTCTTTATTACCCTTGGTTAAGCGATTCCGATTTTCACGGTTCTCAATTCTACGATCATCTCTCGGCTATTTTCTATGATAGTTCGGCCTGGCGAGGAAGTTTCCGAGATACGGAGCCCACGTATCCTCGCTCGCTGCTAATTTACGCGAACTTGAGTTAATATCGTACAGTCTTCGCAAGAATGTACGGAGCGTGCAAATAGCAATAGCCAACTACCTACGCACGTTGGCCGATCTTTAGAATCGCGCGCGTGCAATATTCCATATCGTGTTCGCGATACTTGTCGCTGCCTTTACATCTCTGCGTATGCGGAATCATTAGAAGAGATCCGATCCAGCTGGAACATTCTAAATAAATAATTAAGGCATCGAGAACCGTGTCGCGCTGGCACAGGGTACCGCTATTGGCGCAAGAAAACTGTTCGGAGATCCGCTCCCTCCGAGAGTTTCGCAGCATCTCTCTCACTTTGGAATCTAATGGTGACAGATTGATCGTAGGATCGATCGCGACGATGCCCTCGAGGGTCACGCGGCTCGTTCTTACACACCGGTGGCCCTTTTGTCGTCTCCTCGCCAGAGTTTTCAGAGAGAAAGAGAGCGAGACGGAACGGAGCTGTCGTCCTCCGCATAGTTCAAGGGGTGATTCGTCACGGGCGTGAGCTAACGACGACGACGACGACGACGTTCCATCGTAATCACGTCATCGATGTCCACGATTTTTTCCTCTGTATCGAGATACCATCTCGCGACGTTGTTACTCGCATACCGTTCACGGCAGTCTTTGACGTCGATCGGTAGTGGACTTGTCCGCTACCGGATCGATTATGCTGATGAACGAGAGGTATGGTGCGGTGGAATTTTTCAAAATCGGGAATCCAAGTCTTATATCGAAGGTCACACGGTTTTTGTTTTAGATAATGAACGCAATATGCATGCGAAAAATATTAATTTCTAGAATAAGAGTCAAAGCTAACCCGGATATTTGTGAGATGGAAAGCATGAGCTCATTGTGGCAGATTTATAAAGCGCGTATTCTTGAAAAAAGCGCAACTTGTGTTAGAGAGGTTGCGGGTGAGCGAAAAATATATCGTGTCAGCAACAAGACGGAGTGAAAGGAAGAGTCAGTTGGAGTCACATCCGTCATACCGTTGGTATTTTAAAGCCCCGCAGACTACATATATCGTTTCTTTCTCTGAATGTTTTTCCATTGCGTAAGAATATCGCTTTACACGACAGCAAGAAGAATCCGCCTCGTTCTTCCAATCGCGATGAATAGAAACGACGAGAATAAGCAACGAATAGAAACACACGATGACGAGACAACGACGGAAATTGTGGCGAAATTCTCGGCGCGTCGTGCGAATAATTGCACGAAATATCGATTTTCGACAGTCGATGGGGCGTGTTCGAGTCCTTCTCCGCCTTGTCCACAACGCTTTTACAGGCGCTGAAGAGACGTGGTCGGGTGTTCGAGGGTACGAGGTGGTCGCTCAGAGAAGGCAAGAAAAAGAGAGAGAGAGAGAGAGAAACGAGAAGAAGGAAGATCAGGTAGAGGATAGTCGGCAGCCCGGACTGACCAGCGGGTGCTCCGGATCCGACTGGACCGGTTTTGCTTGGATTCCCTAGGAGTCCTAGCCTTCGGGACTCTGCAAGACTGGCTCTCGCTCTCTGGGATTCTCTCCGATGCTTGCTGACCGGTCAGCACCGGTTACCGGTCACTACGATGCAGAGCAGCTCTCGTCGCTCGTCTCAGACCTCTCTCTCGACTTTTTTCTTCTTCTCTCCTTCCATTCTCGTCCGTCAGGGAGGAAGTTTCACGCCGCATCGCCGGCCCGCGGTTTCAGCCGTGCTACCACAGCTAGATTTCAACGTATCATTTATCATCGGCCGCCTCCTGCACGCGCTGCTGCCGCTCTGATGACTTGATACCGAAGGCGACACTGATACGTCCAACTTTCATCTCGACCCTCTGCTAATTCTACATTTCTTAGATGGATATCGATCAGAGGTGTGATTAGAATTCACCGGGAATTTGCGCTCCGATCTTTTTTTCTTTCGCGTTAGCTTGATTATTAATTAATGGTTCGATCAATGTCATGAATCCATCATTCTTTCGGATTTCTCACTGGGAGAAAATTACGTCGCAATCTCGCCGTCAGTTGGAGAGGGTCGCGCTTTTTATCCTCGTTTCGAGATGTTTCTTCAAAGTGTTGTCAAAATCCAGTTTAGAAATCGAGTTCAGCCTCCTGAAGCGGTTCTGAGCGACCGTTATAGGCGAAGATGGCGGAGACCTTCGCTCTGAAAAGGTGGACCGGCCAGCAGCCAGTTGCATCGCGGTTTTGTCTACTTGGCAATATGCGTGAAAAGAGGCGGTAGTCGAGAAAAAAAGAGTTGCGCGCAGGCTTTGCTCGTAGGGTGGCAGAAGCTCTCCTGCTTCATTGTGGGAACGTCTCGATGATGGATTCAGTCATTAATTAAGGCCGCTAAGTGGGTACCTCCTGGCTCATTTTTTAGCCGCGTTCGAGCAACGAACTACTTGATACACAAGACATCCATCTCTTTATATCACCTTCTGTCGTTTATTTATTATTTAACTTCGCAACAGATTCAATTCAGGCCTTCTCTAACTGCTTGTTTACTCTCCCAAGTATTAATATAACCGGATTAATTAAAGCGTTTAACACCACGTGAATTAGCGTTGACCGGCAATAATATAGGAGAATTATGCATATCTAATTCTTTCTCGCGCGACCACGCGGTAAGTCACGCAAAATTTATGCGCCATTGAACGTGTTAAATTATATAATTATTCCTATGTAATAAATCCTTCATACGTGCAATATTTTATAACTGCCGTTTTATTCGCATTAAGTTTGAGGGGCTATAAGCCCAGCTCGCTGCTTCGTGCGTTAACAACTTCATTACGAGACCTCGTAATCTGCACGAGATCTCGTACCTGAAATCAAAGTGCAGAAAATGCGAAAAGTGAGAGAGAGAAAAATCATAGATTGACGTGTTTAAAGCTCGATCAAGTTAATAAAGCTTAATTCTCAGATCCGTAACTTTGTTAAAAAAGATATATTTGTTAAATGAAAGAAGCATAGATAAAAACGAGAAGGAGATACATAAACATTTTATTGCTCAAGTGTATTTGCATTGTCTGCAAAAGTTATTCAGAAGAGCTCGGCGTATGTTCCTAAAGAAAGATTGACACGTAGGTCGAAGCTCACCGAGTCATTGGGAATTATGCTACCTGCATGCCAACACATTTTTTGCGCTTGCGTGCGCGACAGGTGATACACGCGTGACGCTCGTACGAGATTTTGGGAAATCGTGCGCGTGGAAGGGCGGCCGTGAAGTGGAACGTCAGGATTATCGTCACTGTCCGGTGCTTTTAAAGGTCCCATTAGCCACGGCACGTCATGCCGGTGGTAAAAGAGCGCAGCTGATGAATAGCGCTATGATCGCCGCGTTCGAAGGGTAAAGTCTATCCGACCGCGCCATCATTCATTATGCTTCTCTTTTACGAAATAAACCGGAGGCACGCACGACGCTTCCGTAATGGCACTTACGTAATTGCCGTGACTGTCACTCGGAAAAATCGCCTCGCTGATATACAGTGCTATTCAAGCCGCCATTAAATCGGGACATTCGAATTGTTGAGGTTTCGAGACTCCTAGCATTAAAGTTCTAAGAATTCTGAAATCTTCTAATGAGAGATTTGATTTAACACGATGTTAATATGATTTATACCGGAATAGTGCTTTACACGCGAGAGATTTTGCGATCTTCGTGGCCTTTTCATCTTCGAAACTGAATTAGTAAAGTAACAAACCAGATGTGTGCATTCATTTTTATTTATGCGACACCCATCACAAACAGTATGCCGACCACGATATGTCGTTAAACTTGCGGCTATCGCAATATGACGAGCAAACACATGAAAGCACTGAATCAGAAATCAATATGAAACGATGCGCGACGCTAACGGCGTACACGATGATTAATAGTAAACGCGTTGGCTTTTTTTCTCGTCTAATTTATTCGCCCGCGAGATCACATTTTTCCGGTGTGCACGCCTTAATAACCATTTAATGTTGTGCTAATGACGGCACTTTGCCGAGACTAATGATTTGGATCGTCCAGCGCTAACGACAGCGTCATCGACATTCAACAGTAACAGGGCCGGTGTGCAACCGCACACGTCGATTACGTTGAAGATGAAGATTTATGTAAAAATATTCCACCGCTGAATCGCGTTAATAATACGAACCCACTATTTCATTACAAAAACAACAACGACTCTCTCAGGCCAATTTCTAATCCGTCCGTGCGATTATACTCGATAATAATATAATTAATATAATCCTGATTATGCGCTACTTAAGCGATTAGATAATATATATAATCTGTTACGGAACACGCATATTGGTAGCATCCAATCAGCTGTCATTAAAGCAAACGTGTAGCAATAACGCCAGTTACGCATATTTAACATCACTTTTCTACGTATCGTTTTGGCGAGATATCCTTCGCGTTTTCAATCGCGATTTTTGCAAGCACGAGGGAAGGAAGAAAGTACCGTCATTTGTTCGAGATTCGTTATAAAAAAATACATGGATTTTACATATTTATAATAATTTTTCACTAGTGATTATATAATCTCAGCGAATTCAGAGTTTGATTTATAGCTTTCTAATTTTTTCTTCACGTGTGAGAACGACTATTTAAATTTTTATCTAGATTATACTTTATTGGACCCTTTTAACGTACGTGAAACTTGCGTATCGATATGCATGATTCGCGTGTCAGGCAACACGCGACGAGGCAATCGTGGACAATGGGCCTCGTTTCCTTAAAACGCAAAAATTAGCATTGCCTATGGGCAGAGAAACAAAGTGAGTTCGCGGTGAAAAAGAAAAGATGCCGTTCGATGCAGACGATGCATCCATGTAACAATGATAATTGCAAGCTGTTTTTTCCGTGGCACCATCGCGCGATTATTCGAAAATAAGCGTTTTTAAGGGTACACCTCTCTTCCTCCTCTCTTATTGGTTCGGCGGATCTTTCTTCGTTGTTGCCTCTCGTCCTTCGGACACACGGCTATCTTGATCATCGCGTAAAAGCCGCTGCATATTTTGATATAGCACGCTCCAAGAATGACATTTGTTTGTTCATTTTTTTCTTAAAAACAACAGGCGACTCGTAAAATTATTCAATGATTGAAATGTATGGATTTTAGTTTCTATATATTTTTTTAATATTCTACTTATTGTATGACACATTTCTCCCTTTCTTTCTTTTTCTCTTTATAATCAAATACAAATTCAATTTATCACAATACATGGACTAGATATAATAGGAATTTATAAAAAGTGGTCACTTTTGCGAGGGATAATCTGATAGATTAAATCTTTTTCAATCAAGATTTCAAATCAGTTTTATTGAATAGTAAATGCAGAATATTACGAAGGGGTTTTGGATCTGCCTGTATATCCGCGGATTCCATCTCGTGGGCCCTACGGTGTAACAAGCGAACGCGCATAATGATATTAATCAGGGCGGTGTGTTCGGCTTCCTTAAAATTGCCGGCAGGCTCAATTTCTCACTTAAAATCTAATTAGAGCTTGCCGGAGCTCGAGCTGCCGTAGGCCGACCAGAGAGAACATATGAGGGGAAGTGGGGGGGCAAGGAACAAGATCGAGAGATACAGAGAAAGAGAGAAAGAGAGAGTCCTCCCCCCTTCCTCTCTCGACACAAGCGAGCCGCGAGTTTGACCTCGGAATAAAGACGGATCCCAACCTAAGGCCCTACTTTGCGAAATTGCAGTTTCCTGCCCTCGGATTGCCGATCGTCCCCCGGACCCATTTTCGGACCCACCGAACTCGACGATGGGCCCCGACCAACCCGGCCGCCACAGCCGCCGCTCTCAGTCGGGGCCTCCGAGAACAAGTATCCAGCCGTCAAGGATCGGTCGTCAAGGCTCTTGGAACGTCCGGGACGCGTCATCGCGTCGATCGCGCGCAGTCAGGACACTCGGACGGACTCAAATATCGTCGGATTTGAGGTGAGATATTTTTTATCGTTGCGAGCAAATCTCCTACTTTGCCATTTAAGGTTTAAGTTGTTTTTTTTTTCAAATTTCCTAGCTTGAAAAAATCATGATACATCAGGTTATTTTGGAAAATGAAAGAAGAAACTATTCTTCTATTTTCATAAAAATTATTTCTCTTTAGTATCTTTTACTTGGCTACATGTTTCTGCATTTTTTAAAATTGTTGCCTTGTAGAACTAGACATGTTCCGACAGCTGATTGATATATGTTGTGCAAATATTTGATAGTTTGCGCGTTTCGGGCTTCACTCGCGGATTTCAGTAACGTTGATAACGATAAAATACGGTTCGGTTTCTCCGCGATCGATAGGCTGGTGTCACTCGTTTTTAGAATACGTCGATGTTCGATGCATAATTACATGTATCGAGCGCTAAATCACGAAGATCGCGTATATCGAGGGATGCATAGGGAGCATGCACGGAGGACGATGAAAAAAAGAGCGAGAGAGGAGGGGGTGACAGGAGCAAAAAAGACGGCCAATCGTTAGCAAGGTACAAATTTCGCCATTTGCCGCAATAAACCTTCGAAACCGCTTGTAACTTCTTCTTATGGGAGGCATGAGTAATCACCTTGTTAGCCCTTATGGCCTATAGCCCTCGTGCTTACTCCCTCATCCTTGAGAGGGACAACAGCAACAACAACAGCGAACGGATGCACGTATCGATATAAAGGAAGGAAAAAAAAACGAGAGAGAGAGAGAGAAATAAAGAAATAGAGGAGGAAAGGTAGAGAAACGATAGGGGTACCAAACACACGCGATATATGTACCCCATCGACACCGGGTGTAAC
Source organism: Camponotus vicinus (assembly GCF_025532165.1). Taxonomy (NCBI): domain Eukaryota; kingdom Metazoa; phylum Arthropoda; class Insecta; order Hymenoptera; family Formicidae; genus Camponotus; species Camponotus vicinus. The sequence goes on from NW_028141980.1 coordinate 10,944,101, forward strand.
GAGTCAAGTAAAGGAACTAAAAATCACTGTAAAAGGAAGAGCAAGCTAAGAATGATGGAAAAGGAGAAGGAGGAAGAAGGTTGTATAAGCAGGAAAAAGATCAATAGGGACGACAGATAGAGAAAAAATTATAAGGGGTGGAAAGATACAAACAGATAAGAGAATGGCAGATCTCGCATATTCCCCTGACGTTTCCTCCCCGCGTATTGTCCGTTCGTTTTCCACGTTAAAATCTAACTAGAACTGTGTATTGTCACTCGCATCTCTCGTATTTTGAGCGTCTCATATCACTCGTTCTCGCGGTGTTTTCCTTAATTAATATCACATTAATAAGAGAAATGGCGTTGATAGATGGAACGAGAAGTCGTCGGCAAGTGCGAGTTTGAAATGCTTGCACGCGATATGAAAGATACTTGTTGACAGTATGTAATATCGAAATCTTGATAAGAGTACCTCTTTATAGAGCTTGTTTTCGTTCCTTCCTTTAATGAAATATTTTCTTTCGACTTGATTTACTTTGCTCCTTAAAAGAATGCAATAATTATAAGCCGATATAAAACTTGTAACAACATTTATTGTGCGAAGAAAAAATTAATTAACGTGTAAAGTAGAAATACAATAAAAATATAGCAGAATTAATTAATTCTGTAGTATCATATTTATATCGATTTAAATTGACATGTAAATTAGCAGAATTAAATTTTAACATTGTTACTTACTAGGTTTTTTTCACTATACATATAATATAAAAATTGGAAACAAATTGTATGTAAATGAAATCTTTCTGGCGAACGACACGAGACAACAACCGTAGTGAGCGATTGTGTCACGTGAAGAAATAGAAATGGAGAAAACGAGCGAGTAAAAAAGGAACGCTAAACTTTGTTCTCGGCTATATAATTCTTATTCTTCTATTGTCGCTATTTCGAAATCCTATGAAGCGTTTATCGCCGTAATACTGATCGTTGATGATTGGATTTTTGTACTTGACTTTTTATGCCAGGCACGTGCCAGCTGATTTTTACAATTAGTGATTTAATAATGTTAATTTATACATACGTAAATTGCAAATGTGCGACTTGTTGTCTGATGATTATTGTTGATATTTTCTACAATCGCGCATTATGCTCATTAAGATTCGAAAAATTGACGTACGACGATGTGAAAAAAAATTCGAGAAATAATATTTTAATAGTAAAGGCATTTTACATATGATTTCTTCAAGGAATAAATTTTTAGCATAAAAATAAGTGATTATGTCCAATCATATTGAACGTAATCCAGTTATCTAATTAAGTTGTAAACTCGTATACAGACATAATTCCTAACGCGCGATTAATATTTTTCCTCGAGAGACGTTAGAGGATCGAGCGTCTCGTGTTTCTCGCGACGCGAAGAATTTCGCTTGAAACGGGTTGTCGGTCCGGGTTTGCACGACGCCTTCGGAATTTCCTTTTCCTCGTAATTCTCACCGGACCTCCAACTTCGCGATACACGTACAAACGTATACTTGGCGCACACGTGCGCCAAGAAGTCGCGTGGCCCCATATCTTAAGAGGAAACCAGGGGGGGTCCAGCCGAAGGACAGCGAATGGGGACTAACACTGTTTTATCGTGTAGCCAATTAATAACGTTTCTCCAGGGTTCCTCCAGCTCCTCTCTCCGTCCAGCAGCCTCCTCTCCGCGAAGAAGAGATCTCGCTTTAGATATCCTCCGGCTCTCTCTCGTAGACTCCCCGAAGACGACATCTCGGGCCCCGTAACTGCTCGATCTCGCGCATTTTTATTTGCGATCGTGCCGCGGGACAGTAATGAGTTGAAGCGTCACCGACGCAAACGAAATATTAACGATTCCGTATTTACGTTATCGCGACAACGTGGAGAGAGAGATGCGAGAATAATCGTACGCCGGACATTTCGAAAATCTCCAATGAGAATAAGAATTGCCTTTGTGTTTTAGCTTACAGAGTTGTGTCTCGCATCGTCCTCCTGCAAGCAATCGTTCTCCAGAATCCAGTCGCAGCCAGGCATCGTGTCTCAGTGTGGAAATACATAATTACATAGAATTACGGTATAAGTTGTGTTAAATCAATGTTAATCGCTGTAGCGAAGTGGGGTATTATAATAAATACATTATTTTATGTACATCTGCGTGTGTCACCGTCGTTTTCCCCGAGACAACCGCTCCTTCATCCACAAAGCTCGAAGCATTCCGAGTAAAGATAAGTTCTGATCGAACGGAAATCGATCGCGTCGATTATAGGATAAAATCTGTAACTTGGTTAATTGGATCGCGTAATCAACGAAATCCACGAATAGCGTAGGAAAAATGTTCAAGTCGTGACAAGACTATCTCTCGTCGCTGCGGAGCCCGAGTCTCGCTCGAGCTGGCGGGTCTCGTCGTTTAATTACAGTCTTCCAAAGTCGTTTGGAATTTGGCGACGGACTCTACGTCCCACGGAATTTGTCGAACGCGTCTAATTCCTGTTCTTCTTTTCCGCGAGGTAAACGGATCGTGTTACGATTACGAGGCAAGGTCGTAATCGCTTTTAAAGACACTTTCGGAGCTTACGGCGCGAACAACTTTTCTCCGGGACACAAAGAAGCTCGGCTTTTCTCCACGGTCGTTCCACCGTGTCTGTGTGCACCGAGGGAAAGAGTGGCTCGTAAAGAGCGCCTGCAACGGCCCGGCATCTGCGATGCGCAATTAACGAAAGGGTTTTCGCCTCTCCACCCCTCGTCCTTTTCCTCCTCGCGGCAGCTTAAAGGCCGGCCGCCACACCCGCTGACAAGACGTTTGATTTATAACGAGCTTTTACTTTTTAATTCCGACGCAAGTGTCACCGCGTTTCTTTTTTCCTCGCCTCGAGCTACCAGGAAACTCGTTGCGTCGCGAACGCGTTATGAGACGGCCTATAATTTATGCACAGTCTTATTTAGCTCCTCGAGTTTTTGCGTAATAACGTTGAACGCCAGCGTTGAGATTAATCGTAGATGTGAAAATCTCAATTGCGCTATCGAATCGAGAAATTAATGCGCTGTCATCTTCGAACAAATATATCAAAATTTTTTAAAGAAATAATATTTTGTCACGTTTCTTTATATATTCTAATAATAATATATTTCTAGTAATAAATACATAGCTAATATTAAAAATTAAAACTACAAACTATATCATCTGAATTTTTATTAATCCTTAATTATATTTTCTGAAAAAGATTTAAATTTCGGGACGTATTAATAATACGGAAATGCACTTATATATTACAAGACACGTTCGAGAGAGCTTATTAAAGCATCGCGGCTCGCCACAAGTCGCAGAAATATTCGGTCGCCCAACTTTTCAGCGAGTATCATTTCCGTAGCTTTAATTGTCGAAAGATAACGCCGTGGAAGGCAAGAAGCGGAACGAGGGAGGAAAGAGGCTAGAGATCGTGTCGTGAAAGTTTGAAGCTCTCGGTGGGTTCGTGCTTAACTCGGGATTTGGGACTCGAGGGGTACTTAACCCTCGGGATGGGTTATGAAATGACTTTATGGCAGATCAGAGGCTTGCTTTAGATTGCATAAGGGGGTCCAGGAGTAACGCGCGCAAGGGTACGCGCCTAGGTCTCCATACGATGTCATGTCCGAGCTCGGAGAACGATCTCTATGATGATGACAACGAGGAGCCAGGCCCGAGAGAATTCCGCAAATGGAATCCTGATTACGAATAACATCGTCCTTGCGAAATCTCGTCAAACTCGTCACTCATGGATCAGCTGCGCATCGATATCGGTAAGTAAAATCTTTCATTTTATTAAACCTGTATAATTTAACATAAAAGAATAGTTTGTTGTATGAATAAATAGGGAAAAAATACATGTTATAATTGCAACTAGGTATTATAGCTTGCGCGCAGATATCTCGTACAACGTTTGCTTTAGAGCGAAGGTTATTCGTTTGAGCACCCTTTTTATGATTTTAAGGAGCTGACGTAGTCGGATTCGTAATCGCGCTACGTAACATCAAACGTCTGACTTTGCGCGATTATATGCGACATATTCGCTGTATTTTAAAAGGCTGCGCAGATTAATTTATCTCAAAGAGAGCAAAAAAATTAATTTAATACGGAGGTTTTTATCCTAAGAAAGTTACACGAGTATTTTATTGCGTGTCTTCATTATGCACATTTATGCGTAAACTACCACGAAATAGACGCGCGTCGCTATATAATTCTGCATTTAACGAGAAGCTGACATTAAAGCTGACGTAATGAGACAGATGCTTCTAGCATTCACAACAACAATGTCTGGTTCAATATATTAATCGTAAATTGTTTCTTTTAATTATATTAAATATTTACTAGATCGCGCGATTGTGTTTTTTAGAAAAATTTATAGATAATAATTATAATAAGTTAGATTTCTCTCCTCTATATCGCCCGATTATTTAGAAATTTCAATCAATAAGTATAATTCTGTGCCTCTTATTGCACTTATTACAGAATATTATATCTTAACCAATTATATCACGGATTATGTGAGATATGGTGATCATTTTCCGCTGAAAAAATACCCGAAATTTTTGTGACGATCCGTAGCGACTCGTCTCTATTCGCGTGACGACAGATACGCGAGATAGCTCAGGTTTGAGCACCTCTTGGTGTAATTTTACGTTGCCGTGGGGTGGCTAAAGCTAACGCAGTGGGGTAGATGGTCGGTGGTATGCCCAGTAGCCAATTCCCGGCTTTGGGCTCGACTCGGCGGGTCCATTCATCGCCGTGCATTACGTGACCGGTTTACCAATCCAGCCCTTCCTGCACCATCACCCCCGCTGCCGCCGCCGCCGCCGCCGCCGCCGTCGCCACCATCACCACCACCGACGTTCCGTCTATATACCTCTTTTCCGCTGCGAGGGCTGCCGGGTACGTACCTGTGTGTACGTGTATCTGCCAAACAACCCCCGGAGTCATATCGACCGGCTCGAATGGCCCGAACTCCCTTCGCGATTCCGAAATTCTCTCGTAAACGATTTTCCAAGGTTTGATTCCGCTACCCGTTTTACCCCGCTAAAAAAAGCTTTGACGGCATTCGACGGTTTTCTCGCGCCCGTTACTTCCTTGGAACGTGCGAGAAGGACGAAAATAAATTATAAATTATGTATTTGTAGCGCGTGGCGTGAAAATTCGCAGTCACGAACCATTAGTCAGCGATAATAATTAATTATCTTCGATTAGAGACATGTGTAATCTCGGGCTCTGAGATCCGGGATATTATTCGCGCTTATGAAAGTTTAGGACGGACTCGCCGCGGACAAATCGACCGGTTAGGTTGCGAAAAGAACAGCATCGGCGAGTATACACACACACATATATATATATATATATATATATATATATATATATATATATATATATATATATATAGGCACACAGACATGTTTCTAAAGTAATTATTCCGTCTATAAAACGGCCCGGCACGAATTTCCGTGACGAATTGCTCGCGATATCCAGTGCAAGCAAACGAAACGCCCACGAAGAAGAGGCCGAACCGGCTGAATCCTCGCGAGAGAGGAGACTTTTGAGAGGCAAGTCTTTAGAGGAAGGCGTCACGTCCCGCGTCTGATGACGACGGCACGTTTAACTTTGAGTCTTGAGCGAAGCAGCTCTGGGGTAGGGGGAGGAGGGGGGAGGAGGAGGAAAGGAAGGTTCACTTCGATCAGCTCGGTTTCTACACGATGATGACATGTTAATGTATGGATGCGTAGTACATAAGCGTGTCTGGAAGGAGGTACCGAAGGAGAACACGCCGATGCTAAGCACGAGCCAAAGCAGACAGCCCTCTCCTTCCCTTGTGTCCTCCGCTGGGCCCCGCGACACCCCTTTCGTGGCGGATGGGTTTCTTTTCGGTTCAAGACGAACGGGCCCCGACGTCGTCCCGAGTCATTGTCGCCCTGCCTTCTTCATCTGCATACAATGCTGGAGACATCCGAACCGTCCTCCCTTCCTCGCTCTTCCTCTCCCGTTAAACTATCTCCTCTCTCCCTTCCCCCACCGTCCCGACGTATCATCGGGATATCGTTAATACGACCGTCCGTTGAAATTATCGAAGGAGAAACTAAAATGAGCACGCCGAGTGCGGATAGAGAGGTCGGGTTTTGGATTAAAGATGACGTCTAAATTAATCGAGCAGGCTTTCGAAGCGTTGAATGTCGCAACGACTAGTCGAAGAATTTGTACTGTTAGAGGAGCGGCTTATTAAACAGGGTGTGTCTAAGCTTGCTTTTAGCTTCCTCTTTTATAATTCTCGAAGTAATATGAAATATAATGAATAACGTGGACGCGTCAAACATTATCGAAAGTCGACCACAAACGTCAATTTCAGTCAGAAGGACGGAGGGGAGGAAACTCGATTAAGAATCTGACGTCGGGATAATAACTATTAGTCGCGCTCCCTTTTGAACTAAATAGAGGCAACAGTTGCGGTTTATGAAATTAAATCGCCGCTGACTTCTGGAACGAAAGTCAGCCTGACGCAGACCATAATGTTCTAACACATTCTTATATTCGCGCGGAAACAATCTCTATTATTCTCTCTCTTATAACTTTCATATATAATATGTCATTTTATGAATAATATGTGCAATTTATTTTTGCAAAAATATTATTTTTATGAGATAAAATCAATTTCTTTGCGATTAAGAAGCGGCGTCCAAAAAAATATTGTAAAATTTTGTAGAATTTGTGTATTATTCACTTCGCAAAACTCTCATTTTAATAAAAACTTAAGTTTATGTAAAGATCGGTTTCATATTTACATCGCTCCAATGTTTTATACAGAGTGAAATAATGTAAAAGTTTTTAACGACGCCGATGAGAGGAGGGGAGGGGATCGAAATGCTGCTCGCATTTGTCAGAAAGGCAGGATTTATTTTTGGAGGGTTCTGTAGAGCGACACTCGGCCACGGTGTATAATATCCAGCACGAGTGCAGCCACCTTTATCTCTTCTATTAACCCCCGCGAGGTAATTAAATTAAATGATCCACGGTCCCTCGATCATCCGGCTCGTAAGTGCCTATTTATTCCGGCACCCTTCGACGAAAATGAAAGCTTTTGCGGACGCGTGCTACACATCAGTCTAGATTCAAAGAAATGAATGCCTTGTAGTTGCATTGCACGTACTTGTATAATTGTTTCTCGTTTTCAAATGTTTTGTGATTCTTTTCCACGACGATAATTAATTTTAGGAATAAATGCAAATTTGTTACTTCACTCGAAATATATAATATATGTAATCTCTTTTTAGAGAAATTAAAAAATATTTCTATAAATTGCACGAGAGTCAATTCGCGAAACAATGCTTCGTGCTTCGAGATTTAAGTGATAATCGTAAAATCGAACCAGATAATCCAGTCGTTTCGCATCCCACCGCGTTATCTGATTCGCCGCAGGAATTTCGAAGGATGAAAGAATTTCGAAACATCTGGGTCGAGCACCGCAGTCGCTCGTTCCTTTGCTCGTTCGCTCGAGGAATACATAGAAAACGCGTCGTAAGGTACGGAGGGCCCCTTCTGCCCCGAGATCGACCTTCCGACGAGCGCAAGCCACGAGAAAGAAAACGGGGGGTGGCACCGAGGGGGCCCCCGACATGCCACGGTTGCGCACGTGTTAGATAGAGGGTCGACCGGGCTGAGAAGCTCCCGAGGGAGCTACGTACCATTTTGCATAAATCGCGAGACACCCCGTCGTAGCAGAACCTCGGGGAGATTCTGGAATAGGTTGAATCCACCGGCGCTGCGCGATCAGAAGGGATGAAAGTGCCAGAGGTACCGAAGGCACTCGATATTTTACGCCCTTTTTTTCTTTTTCTCCCTTTCTACTGCGCGCGGCGAAAAATACGCATGAAAATGTTGAGACGGAATTCCATCTTTCCGTTTCGTGGAGGCGGTGCTCAATCTAAATAATGATTATCGTTAGATTCGTTAATATTTATCTTACTAAAGTTCATCGTATCTATATTCAAGATAGTCGATGGGAAAAAAAAGCAAAAAGCAACGTAACAATATAGTCTTGCGAATTATATGTAAAAAGATTTTCTGTATTTTCTGTAATTTTCGCGAATTGACTCGTGCAATTTATATAAAAAATATTTTTTAATTTCTCTAAAAAGAGGTTATATATATTTCTGACGTAAAAAATTTGCATTTATTCCTAAAATTAATTATCGTCGTGGAAAAGAATCACAAAACATTTACACACATACATATGTAGAAATTGTACAAATTAAAAAAATATATATTTATTGGATTATATTTTAAAAAATTAGCTAAGAGATTTTCGATTGTACGGTGGATGAGTTGGGTGACTGGGAAGAATCATATTCATACGAGATTTACCCTTCTTCGTGACGCAGCTTAATTCAACAATAACGACAATATGTTCTCTCTCTCGTTGTAACGGAGCAGTATTGTTTTATAGCCAGCGCGATAACTTTGAACGGGCTCCTGGTATGGGGACGCGTGTTCCCCGCGTATGTTCAACGGGGGGTGTGGGTGCCCATGGTGGCCCGAAATGAAACGCAACAATAGCTCAGGGTGTAGTTAATGCTCGTCCTTTCGCGAGGATCGTTAGGCCACAAATTATGTGTCTCTCGAAACTTCTGTTTTTTCGGAGGGTTGCTACGTTTTTTTTTTTTTTTGAGCATCTGTGTACACGATTTTTATTCAATTCTCTAAAAGTCGATTTCGTCTAAAATATATATTTGCGATCAGCCGACGATGAACTTGTTGGCGAGTAACGACGCTTCTTATCTCGTGTTTGTTTCTAAAATAATGGCGTTTATTCGCCGACATCTATTTGCGGAAATTCGTCTCTTTTTGCCATTAGCATTGGTACTACTTCCAACGTGTTCTCCTTTTACAAGTGTTCGTGGTGGCCATTCCCGGAGACGGGATCGTTTACGAGCGCGCTCGAACGATCGACAGACTGCGATCGGTGATTGAATGCCCGATAAGGTGACTCCCGTAAAACTGGTAAATCGGCATCCCTAGTTGTACTTTGGGTATTGCATCTTGTTGTTGCATCACTTTCGCGGCGGGCTTGTGTTATGTTCAAACATTTCTCGATCGATCAACAAATACTACGACACACTTAATTATAAAATTTAATTTTCTAATATATAAAAAATGGGTCATTGCCGATTATTTAATCAGATTAATTATTCATGCATATAATTAATAGAAATTAAGAAATTATATTGTATCGTTTTTTAGAAGTTATATCCACGTGTGTAATAGAAAATATTTAAATATTTTCTTCATATATAAAATAATTTTTAGCCTTATAGCCTTTGGGTTAAGTAACCAGCGAAACTTAAGATAAAAGCCAGATACATGATCCATCGAATATTTCGTGAAAACATCTCGTACAGCACGCTAGGGATTAATTTGCTTATCTCGACGTATTGGCGGTGGAACCATTTGTCGCGGTTATCGGTTATTGCTCGACACTTTGGAGATTCGTGCCACTTTGCTAGATTCAGGTGCAACACAAAATTTCGGGGAAGGTGTCGGGATGTGTGGTTCCGGCAGATGAGCGGGCAGGTAGTCGGTCGGTCGAGCACAGGCTTACGCAAGTCTCATACCCATAAGTTAAGATTAACCTTGCTTAGCGGTGCCCGGGGAAGCGGGCCAGGGGGGACCCCGAGACCGGGTAACGAATGAGGACATTTGACGGGATTAATTTATGTCCAGTTTGGTAACCGAACGCGACGATACGCCCAGCCCAATATCGGACGAGAAGACGCAGTGAGATAGACGAGAGAGATGAGAAAAGGGGGAGCGGAGGGGGACGAGAGTAGAATACGTACAAATATCATCGTACGCTGGCGCGTTCGACCGGGGACTTCGGTTTTAGGGAATAACAAGTTTCGTCCGCCCCTTCTCTTCTTGCCCTCAACCTCCTTTTTCTTCTCCTCACCTCGCTAGATTCCGGTGTGATCTTCGAGTTCCCCAACTCGCAAACCTATGGGGTTAACGGTGAATGGACCATCGGCGTTGCCAAACCGGACACAACTCTGTGAAACTCGTTTTTACGTGGAACTCGAGAACTTCTTCTTTTTCTTTTTCTTTTCCTTCAGCAGCTGCCGGAAAGAGGGGGAAAGATTTGCTTTTTTCGCAGTGTCATTGATTCGAATCTACGCGTATGATTCGATTCGCAGAGAATCTCAAGATGGATCCTCTCCGGTTGTTCCTGTGTAAAACGGGCGCGCCGAGATAGAATCGATAGGATGGCTATTGAAAAATCTGCTTGAACCGATCTCACGAGATAACTGCATTTCTCGAGCACAGATACTTCGTTCAAGGGGGCAATATTATCGGGTCGATTCTGAAAAAATTTTAAAATGATTAGGGAAACTTTCACATTTTCAAATTATCTCTTTCATTAAAAAATCATGTCAAATATTTATGATAATATTATTCAATTTTTTTCGTGCAATTAATTAATATAAAATATAAAACTATTAAAGAAAGAAAGAAAGAGAGAGAGAGAGAGAGACTCTCGTATTCTTAAAATAAATATGCCTCCTGGTTGTTTTCAACAACGTATACCGTTTTACCTGACTTTGTCATTGCCGTTTGTCAAGTCGCAGGTTAAATCTATGCGCGAAACGGATCCTGCGAAATTCCATAAGTCGTGAAATTCCGTTCGGAGACGCGCCCGTTCCTGCCGTAAATTAAGCGGTTGGCACAGTTTCGCGGACTGCCCTGTTCACAGGTACGGGTCTACATCGCGACTTTAATATACCGGCTTGTAGCTCTCTCGTAACCACGTTCCGGCTCGTCTTTTATTCATCGGCAGGAGAGGGTCCCCGTAGGGGGGACGGGCGAGGACACCAGGCCAGATGCCCCGAGCATCGCGGGCACGAAGCCGCGTCCTCGAAGGCGAGAGAATAAGGGTTGCGAATTCCCTCGTCGCGCGAAGGAAGGAGAGTAGGCGAAGGGGGCTTGAGCCGATGCCCCCGTCGCGTCGCGAGGCAACACGGTGGTTAAAACCGCGAGTTTATGCGCATTCCGACAGCGCGCGTCGTTTCGCCGGGATATCTTCCTACCTTCGCGCACCTTTTTTCGCTTCCTACCAACAACAACACACCTTTCCCCGCGTCCCCCCCCCCTCCCCCGGATATCGGGTTTTGGATATCTCTCGGATCCGATTCCAGATGCCGAAGTGGGTTACCGGCTCCGATGCCGCGTTCACGTTTCGTGCGGCGCGCGAGTAAACTCGACGATATATAATCGCCGATAGCCCCCATCGGAATATTCGATTCGACGCTCGTTCCCCGTGGCCGGTTAGGAATGATTCTTACGCTCTTTATCGCGGCGAATCTTTATCTCTGGATAAAGTGTCCGAAGAGTTGCCGGGAATTGTCGTAAGGTACTCGGAAGAGGACTCGTTTTACTTGCTCCTTAGACATGACGCGGCTTTTTATGGGAGTGCGATGTGTGTCGATTTTACAGCGTACGGTAAGGCAAACTGTCCGCAGGTGTTAATGCAGTTACGTCCAACACTAAATTCGCATTGAATTATAAACCTCGCTCGATTTTTGATAATTGATAGCAACGAGACTTGAAAGAAAGAGACGAAGGGAGAATAAAAGAAAGAGAAAGGAAAAACTAGCCCATAAAAATAGTCTCTCATATTAATAATCGTACACGATTTTTTTTACGCTAACGCGTTTTCGCAGGTTTCACGATAAATCAATTTTTAGGTATCTCGAAATCCAGTTTCAAAAGTGGGTTAGTGTCTTCCGGTCAGATGTTTATATGTCATGTGGTGAAACTGTCCGATTCAATCGACTAATTTGTCCACACTTTCATGTTACCTGTCCGTTCAACGCACCGGAAATTATCAGTCTCGATAAAGATTGAATTTTTCACTTTTTTCTTTTTTCTACCGTGGGACCGATAAATTACTAATCAAGAGATACTATCGCGCACACGTTAATAAGAAGCTTATTTGCGGAAAATACTTGCACACATTGTGTACGGTTTAGCATTTAATAACAAATATCAGTTTTGCATTTAACGTAAAAGTTATGCCAATAATATCGATATGCATGACAATAATAAAGAAAAATTCGGGATCGCTGCACATGACACAATGCACATTTTTTAAAGAGTCGTTGATTGCGAAGAGCGAATTAACAATTATCGCAAAAGATTATGACTGAGAGCTCATCCATTCTTCAAACACACATTTTATAAAACAATCTTCGCATATTTATTACAATCATTCATATGTATTTTTTATGACATAAAAAGATGCTCCGGATTTTTTAAATATTTATTATAAAATTTATTATAAAAAATATATTATAAAAAATTTATTATAAAAAATATTTATTTCTTCATATAAACAAAATCAATGCATCAAGCAATAAAGATTATTTTAACACTCTGTATAAGATCAAATTATTTTTTTTTTATTTATTCACTTTTTATAGATTTCGCAGTAATATCACATAAATCAACTTACTGAAAGATGTAAAAGGTTAAGATCAATGAGGTTTTATCGCGAAATTATAATGTGACTCGCTGTTATGATTTCCACATTCTCGCGTTGCGGAATGATGTCAGAGGATCAAGCAATAAAGGTTATTTTAACACTCTGTATAAGATCAAATTATTTTGTTTTTAATTTATTCACTTTTTATAGATTTCGCAGCAATATTACATAAATAATGGAAACTTATTGAAAGATGTAAAAGGTTAAGATCAATGAGGTTTTATCGCGAAATTATAATGTGGCTCGCTGTTATGATTTCCACATTCTCGCGTTACGGAATGACGTCAGAGGAAAACATCCTACAGGGATCTCGCGTGAATACGTAACATATAATTTTCGCATGTTGCGCACTTGTCGGAGCAGCATTTACGTTTTACATCGCTAATCGATAAGCAGTTAATTAAGCGGTGTTACATATGTTGCGAAAAAAAAGACGTCTTTTACGCAATACGGGACAAGTCTGGTCTGGAACGATTTGTGCCTGGTACTCCACCGTCATCATGAAGAATCTCTTAAATCGTTCGTCTAATTACGATTTGACGAGCTCGCACTCGCGTGACCCGCGGCTGTTCGCCAGGAAGACGAGGTCTGCGTCTTGTCATTCATTGTCCCGATTATTGGTCATTAGAAAGCATGATCGATGATCCAAGCGCAAGGAGTTCTCAAATTTTATATAAAGCCTGTAGGCGATGTAGGCCTGTAGGTTGAATATAGAATAAATATTTTTGATTTTTGATACGTTTTTATATAAAAATTTATATAAAAATTAAATCGAATATAATGGAAATCTATTTTTAACTCCCTTTTATATAAAAAAGAAATATTTCGATATTTTTTCGACAGTCTCCTGCCGTGTATTTAATACTTATACACACTTCCGTTCGTTCTCGCAACGAACCATTTCGTACGTAGGATGGCTCGTTAAAAGCGATCGGTCGATTTATTTATCGCGAGAAGACGGCTTAGAAGAGATTGGTCCGAGCATCCGGTGTCCGGATCACCCGGATGATTGATAGTGATTTGGCGGATAGTGATCTAGAGACGCAAGGAAATGTGCTCCTGATCGAAAGCAAGAAGAGAAAAGAGAGAGAGAGAGACAGAAAAAAAGCTAGAGAAAGACGGAGAAGAGGAAAGAACGGCGAGAAGTTAGGTTCTCCTTGTTCGGTCAGCGAGAGGATAGACTAAGACAGTCCAAGAGGCAGAGAGGTGACTTCTGCGGGACGTACAGGAAACCTATTATCCATGGCGGGCAACGGCTATCGGCGAGCACCATCTTTCCGTGTGGGTGTCCGCGTCCGGACGCCCTTAAGACCCCATAAGTCGAGAGCCACCCCGTCGAGAAAACCGCCCCCGCGGAGTAACGGACACCACTAGACACCTCCTTAGACACCCTTTCAATTTCCTATATACCCGATAATCATCTGTCCGACCGGATCTCGCCGCGGGAAGGATATCGTCGTGTGTTCGCGTTTCTTTCTCTTCCCCTGATATATATACCTTTTCGGTCCACTCGCAGCTTCCCTCGAAGGGACTCCGATTGGCCCAGATAAATCCTTTATCGGTGATGAGCTTGGTAGAAAATCCCAGCTGATTACTTATTATTGCCCCTCAATTGCTACGAGAATGACATTGTGGAATAAATTATACACTTACTGTAGATCAGATAGAGTCGAATAAAAATCTGCTTTGCTCGTTAATTAAAAAAAAGCAAATTAATTTTTTCTACCTTTCCTCTCCTCAATAATTACGTCATTATTAATAATTACTTACTGTTATAAATACTGTTATTCAAACTGCAGACATTATAAAGTTTTACTCGATATGAGTGGAAAAAGAAATTAAAAATTATTCATATCAAATTATTAAATGACGTGCGCGGTAAAAAGTATCTATATAATTATATATATAAATATCGATATCGTTCGTTCGATTCTTCGACGAGAGAAGACTGGGAGTCTTCTGTCTGTAAGAACATCGGCCTGGTAACGGCTGCTCGTGCGCGAAAGAGATCGAAAACGAGCCACGGACATATTGTTTCCCTCGCGGGGTGTAATCTATAGCGCTTAAATTTTCTAAAGTACTCAATCACCCGGCGTATTTTCATGCAAACGCCGTCTCACGGGGATACCTCCCCTCCTCTCCCTCTCGTATCCCTGGAGAACCACCGAGAACGGACGTACAATAAAGCCGTGACGTATGAATCCACCGGCGAAATAAACTTCGCGCGCATATTATTAGCCGTTATTCCCGGAGACTTATGCCGGCCCCTTAACCACGGCCCATAAGGCCCCCGAGGTCGATACATCCGCGCGTATCGCAAACGTATCCTTCCTATCTGTAGGATCTATATTTCATTCGTCGTTCGTGATTTTAATCTCGATATACAAGTGTAATGACATACGAGGAAAGCTTCGGCTTTGATAAAATATCGACGGATGTAATAAGACCGAGTGTACCCCTTCGATTAAACCATCGTTCAAATATCGAAGTATCTCAGTGTTTCGATTTTATATATCTATGAAAAATTTTTAATTTTTTTATACGTATATATGTATGTATTAAAATATGAAAAAATAATTATTTAATTTGTCGGTGAAATGCGTCATCTTTGGGAGGAAAACAAGATGTTTTATCACTCATCGTATTCAGCGTTAATACGTCTCCGTGCATACCGCGCGGTGCTTGAAAAGGCGCAGCGTGTAAACTGTCCAATAAGTAAGGCCCCGAACATGGGGGCCTCACTTGTAGACCTCCGCTCCTTGTACTTTGCGCATACATACTGTTACCTGCGTTTATAACGTATGGCGCGCGCATTTGTACGTAGGCGCGGGAGGAAGGGGGGAGGGAAGGGGGACGGGGACGCGCGCACGGTGAGACCCCGGGCCCGGCGCTATAAAGAATATCCGAGAGACAAGAATAAAATCCGGTTGACTTATTTGAACCGCCGCGATGGAAGGACGAGGGGCGAGGAGCGAGCAGGTAGCGGGAGGAGGAGATTTGCGAGATTGGAAGGGGCCCTTGCGAGCGCGGACCTCTTCGTGTACCAACGGGTCTTACAGAAGCGGTGGCCGAATACTGCTATATTGCGCGACCTTTGTGATCCGAGCACATGTGCCCACACACGTAGAATCCCTCGCATGGGATTCCGTCATACGCGGTAAAGACGTTACACGAAATGTTTCACTCGAGCAATATTTATAACTCGAGAAATATTTATAATTTTCTTGCCGCGTTCCCCGAATATTTTTCTCATCGAGTATATTATATGTACTTGTAGAGCGCGCATACATTAGTCGTGAACTCTGTCCTTTGTCGAACGAGTAAGTTGCTATTCGAAACGCGGTCTGTAAAAGGCTTGTATCCTTGATACATTGACCATGCCCCGATAAACGCCTAGGTTTTCCAGAGAAAGGTATTCCCGCGATAAATCTCACGTTTGTTGCAACAAGTATGCTATTTTCGTACCGCTTATCGAACGTTAAGCGATCTAAAAAGATCGCGAGTTACGTGACACATTTACTCTCGATGATGAATTTTTTCAACTTTTTCTCATGTATATTATTTCTCCATCTCGCGATCATAAATATCAGTGATCTATAAATACTTGAGATATTATCGAGAAATATAGTCAACAGTAAGATTTTCAATCGTCGAACAAACTTCAATTTAATCATTATTTCACTGCAATTCGCGCTGTCATGTTAATCGATAATCTCCAAGGCAATGTTCCCCGACTTTATTCCATAAGTATCATCCTGGACATTGAAAATGCGAGGCGTCTAACTGTTGTCCGCAGATCCGATGAAGTGGGCAATCTCGTGAGGTGGAGATGATCCGCGATCGGCGACGCGTCGAATGCGTGAGGCGAGGTACACGTGGGTACACGGGTCCTAAGAGTGGATGAAAGACGCTGCGGCACTAAGTGACGGTAATTATCGTAAAAACAGTGATTTTTCGCAGTATTTTCTAACCAGCTATTTTTAGAGACCGAGTCACGTCGAGTCCGGTCTCCTACAAGGTTCTCGCTTCTCGTGCGTGCACGCACGTCTAGGCGACATTCTCGCGTGCGCTCGCGTGCACGCACGTTAACATACGCACACATCAATCTGCATGGTATGTGTATACGTGTTCGACCACGCCAGACTTCCTAGTTTCGAGAAATCGGTCGTCTGGCGATCCGAGCAATGTACGCTTTCGTGCCGAATCGCTCCTTTCCTTTTGTCACCGTCTGGGTGTTCGCTGGCATCGGCTTTCCCCGGGATACAGAGAAGCTCGAGTACGCTCCTGACGATCATCGCATAGTAGTTGGATAATTAGTTGTGTAAGATTTGTTTTGATCAAGTTGAAGCCGATCGATTAATCGACTTGGTGTGACATTTGGTCGATGTTTTTTGACGATCTATGAGTGAGCGAGCGGGTATATTTGTTGTCGTGATGTTTTCATGAGTCGCTTTATAACCGGGTAATCAATCGATGTCACTGAGGAATGATAATGCGATATGATTTTCCCTGGAACGCAATTTTGTTCCAGGAAACATATCTCGATGAAATCTGCATCCAGCACGGTGAAAATATGTCCACTATCGGCTCGGATCTCGGGATTCACGTGACCGGTTGCACGTGAAAGAAGGCTACGATCGTCCGTCTTTCCTTAGCAGGCTACGTCAAAAGCGTAAATCCACGGGTTGACGCGTACGGCGAGCGAAGGGAAGCGTGAAGGGAAGAGAGGAACGAAGGTGGACGAGGTCGACGATGAGCGGAGACTGTAGAGAGAGAGGAGACAAGCGGATCTTTTCAGAGGCGGGAATGTTTATCGACGCAATATTTGCTCGTCCACACCGCCGGGTCGTCTGTACGCGATGGCGGAATTTGTTTAATTTGTTAAGTGTTAATCTTATTTAATTTTTTCCGCAAACCTCGCGCGTTCGCGGTACTCCCGGGACCGTACTCTAAATATCTGCGCAAACATCGGGAGCAGGCGACGTATTATTGGCTCCTTACCATTGCGCAATTTCGTCATTTACTTCTTGCGTCTCGTCGAAAGAAACCGAGATCTCGCATCGGGTTTTATGCGCTGCCCCTTGAGATACTCGGACTTATTTGTCTCGCGATACGCTATTAGCGGGAATAATTACCATCTCTCGAATGGTTGCATCGATAATGCAATGTCTACACCCGGTTGGTTTATGAAGAATGTTGTGTGAACATTAACCCCATTTAGTCGACATTCACGCAGTAAAAAATAAAATGTTAATTATAACATTTTTCACATGTCCCAGAAAGTCCACTCTAAATTTTAAGTTAAAATAACTCATTCGTCGTATGTTACTTATTGACAAACTAAAAATGTTAAATTATTGACACGATATTTTACATTTATTTTTTTTATTGTGACTTTAAATGTAAAAATAACATACAAATTAATTAAAAATTACATGAAAAAATAGTTGCAATAACTCGTAAGAAATGTTGAGGACATTAACATATAATAGTAATTATTTTAACTTAAATTATTTGTAATAGAAACATTTGATTTTAGTAAATTTGATTATTTTGTATGTCAAAGTTTAAGATTATTTCAAGATTCACTTTAACTTTTCTTAGAATGTTAAACTGACTTTGAGACATGTTGATTGTTTAAAATGATTATGTTAAAAATACTCAAGATAATATTCCATTTCTAAGAGACATATACAAAGTGTTAAATTATGAAGTTGACATAAATGTAACACATGAAAACGTTATAAAAATAATAACATAAGTTGTATGTTAATTTTACATTAAAGTACTAATCAAAACGTGGTAACACAAGAAAATTTTAACATATGGACGCACAATTTTTTACTGTACATACATTCCTTTTTTTCGCTAAGAAGAAGATTTAGACACGATTTCGTGTTGGATGTCTTTGTCACAAAAATATTAAAATAATATAAAAAGATCTCTTGTCTCTACTTTTTTTCTATTTATGCATGTTTATAGAATATACTTTAAAGTGTTTGTTACATCTTTATCTCAAGGCCTATTAATGTTAAATGTCTCATATTTCTACTTTCCCTTTCAACGTAAGTCACTCAAACGTCCAATATAAGTCGATAGACTTACGAAATACATCGCGCGCTGGTTTTTACGAAGTCTCACGGTTTATCAATATCGATCGCACTAATTAAAATCCTTGAAGCGAAGCGCTTCGCGTTGTCGACGTTAAAACCGGTCGAAAGCCGTTATTAAGCGTATATTCCACGCAACTCGTTCTACTCCGATCTTATTTACATTGGTACAGCGGACTACCGGAATGTCCTTTCCACTCTCGTTATCTAAGCACGTTTTATGCTCCGTCAAGTACGAGAACGATGCCCAAATGTTGTTCTGTCACCGCATGAAAACCGATTGGTATCGGTAATCGAGGATATCGAGAATGCGCGAACACGAGGAGAGCGATGACTGATTGAGACGTGAATCGTATCTCTGGAATTACTCTCTTTACTTAGCGAAACTGTAGGTAATGAGCTAAAAAGAATCGAAATAATAATATACATTTTGAAATAAACAAATTACTTTGGGGATAACATAAAATTTTTTATAATTTTTCTTATTAATTGTAGAAATAATACCAAATATCAGCTTACAAGACTAAAATGGCTCTACTATAAGCCTTATTGAGGGCTTAATAAAAACCGGATGTTTTGATTACGACGCGATTTTCGCGCATGCTGTATTTCGCTTTCATTAAATTTCCGATATGGATATTATCAGAGATCTTCCTTTTTCCTCGATGCTTGGCTCGCTACGCGAGATAACTGTACCCTGCCTTGCAGTATCATACACTGGTGTTTATTAAAGTCGCCCGTTTCCAATTAATTTCATCGATTACCTAGTGATAGTAACCGACGACGATTCGCGTCGTGTCTCCATTCGCAGCGTGTAACAAAAACCAGTTATCCTCCGATAATTTAATTAGATTCAATCGAAGGATTAAATCTCCCCGTTACTTTTATTCTTGCGCTTAGATGTGTGCACGGAACAAATACAACGACGTTGCGTACGAGCACTTTGCATTTTTTAACCGTCCGTCCATTCAGAGTTTTATTAATGTCCACATGCGCATTAATGTATTAACATATTACATATATAATGTGTCTTATGATTTACTTATCGATAATTAAACATTAAGATTTAAAATCATCATATTTGATTTATTCGACGCTGCTACTTTAAGTGCACCGGAAATAACTTGGTGAATATAGACGGGATTCAACGATCGCATCGATTTAATTTTTTAATAACAGGTGTCTTTACATAACCGCGTGCAAAACACCCGCGCAAAGCCGGCGCTTATTAAAACTGCGACTGCTATTGCGTTTCAATTAAAATTTCGCCACTCATATCGAATGCTGTATTCGTATCAAATGTGTACGCCCGACGTACGTGGCCGAATATTGGCGAACGCGCAACATGCAATGACGTTATACAATAACAAGATCGTGTACATACATAAAATTGTCAACGATTGCACAATTACGTTTTATACCTTTCATTATTACGTTGTTGTAATTTCCATTGTTCGCAGCCTATAAGTTACTGAAGAGCGCGGTGTGTTTATTTATGCGTCAGCTCATAAACTGCATCTGCATTATTTTACACCATATTTAGTTTGCATTTCATCTCGTCTCAAATATTTGCTCTCGCTATCGCGTCACCTCGCTCAATCGCCACTGGCTTTTAACGTTTCCTTGAAATAAGCGATCTTACGAGAATATGCTAAGAGAGGATCTACATCTCCCAGACACGTGGTAAAGAATCTCTCTATTTTTCGATACCGAGTTTCAAGCATCTCGAGCCCCGTGGGTTTCGATCCGGCAATCCACATCGTCTGACCTATACACGTGAGAATTTTGCCTAGTTGATCCGACTTTGCGACACGCACACGCAGCTTGTAGAAGCGGCGCGCCCATTCGCAAGCATCGTCTGGTTTTGGCGGACATAACGGGTCGCGGATAAGGCGGTGAGAACCGTTGGCGAGGCTGATTTCGCGCAAATTTATTGCACATATCCCAAAGATTTTTTACGATGTATTCGGCGTCGAAAGTTTCGGCTGTGGCTTCCTATTCGAAAATTTTCGCAGAAAATTATACTCGTGAAAGTAATGCAACATAAAAAATGCGCGCCGTCTCAAGATACGAGGTATAAAGTGACATAAAAAATGTTCGCCGATGGTTCTTGTATGCATATTTTATACGATGAATAACACGTTCAAAATCAGGAGTTGTTTAGACTTTCGGATTTTATTGATTTTGGTTCGACTTTAATAACGATAGCCACTGGCGACGTAACGGCTGAATCGATTCTGAAAGCTGGTTCTCAAAACGTTTTCAATTCCACGTGTAAGTATACGTATTACGAAACTAGGCAACGTTCATCGGAGAGTTTCCTACGTCCATCGTAACGTTTTATATCAATCGAAACGACGCGAATGTCAATTAACGAGTCCAGATGGTGAGTGCATCCGCATTTCGCGAAAAGAGCAGGATTCGATAACGCCGCTTTCGCGCGCATTTTATTACGATCATAATTTTCTCGATGCGCAGATAAGCGTTTCGCTCATGCGGTTTTGCAAGTTCAGTAAGATGTCAAGTTGCATTCTTCTATAAAAGCGCGCGAGCATCCCGTTTTGTCACGCTTAATGAAGTTAACAGCTCCTTGAATAACAGTGTATAACAGGCTTTCATATTCAGCGGTCAGTTCGCATTAGCATTACACATTCACCGATCTGGTAGTAGCCGCGCCGGCCATAGAGCCGCCACGCATTAATCCTTCACCTTACCGCGCTATCATTAATCACCGCTTTATCATTTTCATATCATTTTAATACAATATTCCGAGGGAGACAAGTGTAGGCCGAATCGATTCCCAGACTTATTTTAGAGCGTTTACATTCACCGATCATTTTCAATTATCACACTGAGAAAAAAATCTGGTTGCATTAATTAGAATTCTGGTAGATTCAACCAGTATGTCTGTTGGAAAATGGACGAACCAGAATTCTTGTAGGAATTACCAGATGAATCTGATTAATTTCTTCCTGTTAAATTTACCAAATTTTTTCGTTAATAATACTAAACTCACCAGCACCAAGTCTAAAATTTCTTCCATCTAATTTCAAAAGTCTGTTTAATATTCTGAATTCCAACAAGATTATTGGATAAATTCAATCCAGATTATTGAATAAATTATTTTAAATTCAGTTTGTTAGAAATTAAACTGATAAACAGTGATGCAAGAAGAGGATGCAGCTCAAACACACACAATCAGAGAGCTAGCGTTCTCTTTCTGGCACTACTGCTCGTAGGAGAAAAAAAATATACTTTGGATTTAATGTTAATACTAGTTCTTTATATACATTTCATGGCAAATATTGAATACGAGTTAAGTTAAGAGTGGCTCGCCGCCTAGCGGCAAGCAAAGAAGTTAATGTAACAAGAAATTTTATAGATTCAACCAGAAAATACTAACCAAATCCTTATAGTAAAATCTATTAAACGTTCTAGTTATAAAAAATCGAGTCTTATCATAATAACTAGAAATTCTTGTTTGATTTAACCAAAATGCCTTCAATCATATACGTCTTGGTACAATCAAACGATTTTTCTCAGTGCAGTCATATGTGCATAATATCTCGAATCGGTCGACATTTTCTCTCCCCTTTGCCCACAGACAACGGACCATTGATGTGGAAATTGTCAGCCGCGCCGCACGTTCGAGATGAGAGTGAAACGTTTACCGAAAACTGAAAAAAGTCGGCTTCCCCTTCGAGTCTTTCGCGCGGGAATGCACCGCACGTGCATATGCACACACGAACGATGCATACGCGGCATACATTAGCATAGCTTTGCTCGGCACGGGCTGTTTCATAGGTGGTTAGATGGCACGCGACCGTGAGAGGTTCGAGGCATGGACGAGAACATGCTCGAAGGCCACGAGGGGAAAGGAAGGAACGCGCGGAGGAAGAGAGAGAAGGGTAGAGATTTTTGGAGCACGCAATGTTTTTTGCCGGCGTCTAAACAAAACCCCCGTACGCCAATTGGCGCCGTAGCTCGCCCAACTCGCGTGCGAGAAAAGTATGTCGAAGACCCCGAAGAAAACCACGAGAAGCGACATACGAGGGGGGAGGGAGGAGGGAGGAGAGCGTTTCGCCCGGTCGTTCTTAAAGGTTTTAATGTTATGCGGGATTCCCTCACCCCGTGAATGAAACGGAGAGCAAGAGAGGAAAAGACAAAGAGAGAGAGAGAGAGGGAGAAAGAGAGAAACTCGGCGAGAGAAGAGAGAGGAGGCCCGGGCCCGAGTCTCCGGCGCTCGTAGGAAGCCGTTAGCCCACTTGTTCGTCGTATACTAATGAGAATGAAAATGAGATGACTGCGTTTATTTTAATTTCATCAGGTGCAAAGGACGTCGGCCGCTCGGCGCGGGCTACACCTGCTAAATAATACCGGTGACCAGACGCATTTGTATCCGATGCGTTGTTGGCTCGCGCACTTCCCGTCACGTTTCACTTTTCCGCCGCTATTCAGGTGGAATGGCATTCCCGATCAGCTTCCGGCTTGAGATAAACGTCAGTACTTATTCATTGAAGAAGGAGCCGTGTTTATTTAATGTACATATATGGAATATCTTATTTAATTGCATATGGAATAACTTTAAAATCTAAATTAATGAAACATTTTTAAGATTTCTAAGATCGATATCAAAGAGACTGACTCGTGTAGCAAATTAGTTTGTTTATCTGCTGCTTTCGAAACAAGTAATTGTACAATTTTTTACATAATGTCTAAGATCTGTCACAATAATCACTAGTGATTCTTGAATTTTTCTGACGGATAACTGTGTTACTCTTTCATACTTATACATTTTAAATCTATTGCTCGGAACACACGTATCGCAGAAAATCGTAAATCACACAAGGAATTCTGTGTCAAACGAAACCGTAACGTATCCGTTAAAACTCGAGAAGACGCGCAACCGATGACGAGCGAATGACAAGCGAAGAAAAAACGGTTGAGGAAAAAGCTCTCTCGACACATCGGCGTACGCACGGCGGTTACTTATTTTGCCTAACAAAAGGACTCTAATGCTCTCCGGCTCTCCCATCTCGCTCTAGCCTCGTTCTGCCTCTCGTTCCGTCACGTTGCTCCTGAAACGCGCGCGGTCTAAGGCCGGCATGAGAATATACCACGACGTGTAGACGGACGAATGCTTTTTACGTATGCACAATTGTCTCCTGGAGGGAGAGAAGGAAGGAAGCGGAAAGGTAGGAAGGACGAGGAAAGCCACGAGGAGGCTGAACAGAGAGAGAGAGAGAGAGAGGAGAGAAGGAAGGTGCACCATGTGGCAAGTGAGAGAAAGAGAGAGAGGCTTAGGTAAAGGGTTTCGACGTTTCCTCACGGTTCGACGATACCGCGTTAGAACCATCTATCTCAGGGGTGTGATCTTCCTGCTTCCCCCCTCCCCCCCCTCGCGCTCCTCTTCCTTTTCCTACACGGGCGAGAACGGACGGCGGGGGTCACAATGGTTTGCATACACTTTCCCATAGGGATGACACCATGCTCTCGCGGATCCTTATACCTGGACCTTTAAACGCGCGGCAGAGGCAAGGTAAAGAAAAAAAAAGAAAACAGGGAAGAGAGAAGAGGAGGATACATAACATATGGAGATCTATGCAAAATCGCGGCCTGAGAGGTACCTGAGAGAGGAAGGATATATCCCGCGCGCGGAATCTAACCGAGGGGTCACCCTTCTTCTCCACGGTGTTTATTGTTCCAGATCGGAGGACGAGTAGAAGGGTTGAAGGGGTGCGCGCGCGCACGGGGCGCTAGCCTAACACCGCCGCTTTTACCCCCTTAGTAGGCTCGCCCTCTCGCGCTCACCCTTTTTACCACCTTCTGGCAGTCACCCTTGAATTTTAAATTATGCAACGACCGGGCCAGTGCCACGCCAGACCAGGTATATTCAAATGGGCATATTACCTGGGCTCTTCCTATTCAAACATCCGACTGCCTCGTAACCTTCTCTATCCTCTCCTCTGTTTCCCCCCTTCCCCCACGGTCTTCCGATCATCGGAGATTTATAATGAAAGCGTCACGGTGCGCCACCAGCGAAGACCGCTGCCGAAAATTCTCACGGTATCCGTGGCTGCTGCTTTGCCTATCAGAACAGTCCGCGGGGGGAGGGAAAGCTTGATGCGACACGCACATCTTGAGATCTACGTGATGTTTGCGATGTTGCGCCGATCCGTTTAAAGGGTTCGATCTATCGTCCCGAGCACTCTCCCACAGAAAACCGTTGCGCGGATTCGTTATTGCCTTCTATAACCAATCTTTCAACGGATTCTACCGATCAGCTGACGAATGCGAATTGTACTTTTAAACGCGATGTCATCGTGATAGTTAATTCTGCGGATATTAAAGTAGATAAATTTCGAAGCCGTTTTAATGATAATAAGAAGAAAATTAACATAATAAAGCTAAAATCATGGGATTCTCGCATTTCTTCGAATAATTTTGAATATTTTCATATACATGAATCTTTATCTTTATGCATTAGTCATTTTCCAGTCATGCCATTACAGCAGGAATCACCACGTGCCAATGTTTTCCTTCGGCGCAATAATCAGATACGTCTGGTCCTACGGTGGGTTAAGGTCATCCCCCTTGTCGCGGAATCGGGAATTAATGCAACACATCGCGAGAATTGGCCACCTAAAGCCCGGCGTAATATGCAAATGTCGAGGCCGGCTCGCGTCTCGATGAAACGAGGAAGAGAGAGGAGCTTCCCCCACCGTTTCCCTCTGCCTTTCTTGTCTCTCTCTCTCTCTCTCTCTCTCTCTCTCTCTCTCCTGCTTCCTATCTTTCGCAGAGTGGACCCAGTATCCAGCTGGAAAAGGACGAAGGCACTTAACAGCCTTTATAATGCTCTCTGGTACGTGTTTCTTCTTCTTCTCCACCGACTCGAGTTCTTCCTTCTGCTTCCTTTTTTTTCTCTCCATCCTCCTCATATACTCGGGCGTTCCGACAAATAAATAATTCATCGAGGCTGCATGCTTTATGACGATTATGCTAATCCACGTTGAACCTGTTACCGCCATTCGCGCTCGCACGCGCGCATGCACGGCCTGAATGGACGGCCGCAGGACGAAGGAATTGTAGGCGATCCTGGCGCATGCATTTCCGACGACGTCAAAAGTGCACCTTGCGACCGCACCTCGGTCCTTGGCCTCCGACAGATTTTTCGACGGATTCGGGAAAAATGAGGTGAGGGGCAGAGGGGAAAAGGGTCGGCAGGTGCCGTTCAAGAGGCTTTCTCGAGAAATGTGGGAAACCAATGACCCACTCTCTCTTTTGACATGCCATAGGCCCTTTCGCCCTTGACACAATGACCTTTCTCTCTCTCTCTCTTCCCCCCCCTCTCCACCCGTCTCTCTTAAAGTTACTTCACGTTCCATTAAGATTGCGTCACGTGGAGGAAGCTGTCGTGGAGGATATCGAGGAACGCGTCGCAATAAATTAATGTCGGGATAAAATGCGAGCCCGGTAAGCCAGTTTTTTCTTCGGCTTTTAATTTCTTAACTTCACGCGACCGCTAGCGCTGGACGAGCGGCGTCCTCGTGTTCGATCAAGTCGACCATGATCGTGCTCGCACACATCCTTCAAGAATAGAGTTATTTTATATACTTGAAATTTTAACAATCTCCCCGTGTTTATAATCTTTAGATTCGAGAAATATTTTCGTACGCGTTAGAAGGACGCGCATTCATTTGCATTTAGAAGCGCGATTGATTTCTATTTACAACTCTCGGGGACCCGGCTACCAGCTCGCAAGCAACAAGATAATCTATCGTGGAACCCGAGGTGGTGGCAACCTACCGTTCGGACGATGGTCCGAACGTAACACTTACGGGTATCTTATCTCGGCCGGACGGATAACTTATTAACTGTCGCCAGCATACTCTGCTCAAAGACCGCTATACGGTGTCGCGGTAATAACGTAGAAACGTTATACGTGGAATGCGCCGAGGTATCGAGCGTCGCGGTGAAACGTAAGTATCCGCGAGAATAGTGGGAGACGATGGTGTTTCGCTTTACAGGCCAACCTCGGAGACCGCTCGATTCTTAGCTGGATTAGACTCGTCGTCGTAAAGCAGCTACAAAGACGACGACGACGACGACAATGACGACTACGACATCCACGGTCGGCGATTTCTTCTCTCTCGCCAAGAGCCGGGAATCTCTTTCCGTCGCTCCCACGAGGAGCGAATGATCCCACGCGTGGGAGGATCGTCGTCTTCGTGTTGCTAGCTAGAAAGGACCGTGTGTGGCGAGTATACTTTTAAGCACCTCAACCGACGTATGGTACGAAGACCCGGAAATCGTTGGAGATTCCGTCGTTCTCTCTTATCGCATTCCACCTTCCTCGAACGATGAGCATTATTAGCTTTGGCAGTTATCCGGGACTATCTAATAAATTGTTCGCGAAAGGGCGTGAGTGTGTGTATGTGTGTGTGTGCGTTTATCTTTAGAGCGCACCTCGTCTTGTCAATCCCTGCGAGATGTTCGCGTGGCTCCCGCGCACTTGGTCACAATTTGTACTGATTATCAAGTGTCTTAGAATTCCATTGTTCGGTTTTGTGGCAACAAAAATTGTCGAAAAAAAATTTTATTGCTTTTCGCAAGTAATATAGCACTCGAACAGTTAAAATATAAACCTCTCTGTCTCTCTTGAAAATTGAAAAATATATTTTTAGTCTCACGTTGATACGATTTGGCATCAAATTAAAAGATACGATGATCATGACGCTTCACGTCTTCCTGTCGATTTTTTCAGAAAAATTGTGCTATTTCAACAATTTCCTTCCCTTAAAGGTGCTCCGTTCGTTACCTGCTTAAACGAAATATCCGTAGATCAGACAACGATCGCCTGAATAGAAGACACTCGAATCTTCAGAGGACGAAGACATCCGATCATTTTTATCCCCGATAGCGCGTAGACCAGATGCCCACACCCCTCGCTCGAATTGCGAGTTTAACCCCCTGGAGGGCGGTGCCCCGACGCTGATGTAGCAGGTAGAGCAGGTAGCGTAGCAGGCTTGCATACGATCCCTTTCCATCTCGGCTGCACCCTGCGTTTCCTGCCCGAGGGTCGCGTCACCGACGACGTCGAACGACGAGGAAACGACGACGAGGATATCAGGACACGGCGGAGGAGAGCGTCAGTCAACCAATAGCCGCGGCTCGAGTTAATGCGTTTCTTTTATTATGCGCCCGACGCAACTCGAGCCCGCCAGCGGCAACATACAACATACAAGTACAGCCGCAGTTGCGGCAGGCCGGAACCGTTTAGGTAAATTTCCTGCTACTGTTATTCAAACGAGGGTCGCGCGTCGAAGAACCGTCTCCGCGGCTGCCCCTTTACTGCGCGACGTAAACGTATGCATATCGATCATTCTTCAATCGGATGAATGCCGCGAACCGACGTTAACAGTGCGACCCTACCTCTCGTTACGCGCCTCGAAGGCGCCAACGGTTTTTTTTTTGTGACGCTACTTCGCTAGTGAAGTTTCTCGTACGATCTGATGAACGCGTGTGATATTGTGAGAAATGCATATTTTTGTAAAGATATTTCATGAAATATTTTACTGAAAATAATGTTTACGCGCGTTCGCGAGAGTCTTCAGACAGAAATAAATGTGCAGGTTTCAAGGTGCCGGCTTTTGAAACGCTGCTATCTAAAATGTGCACGTTTCAACGGACCGCGACTTGACGTGCGTGCGTTTTTAATCAGCCGCGCTTAGACGGAGGTTGAATGCGGGCTCTCTTGCGAGATTCTCCTGTGCAAGCCACAAGTATTCCAGAGATCTCTCTCTCTCTCTCTTTCTTGGCCAACGGACGACCGAACCACGTACACGGTGAAAAGGCAGTCAGACGTGGCAAGCGATATTGTCTTCCAGCAGCCTAAACTTATTAGCCTCAGTTTCCGGTGGCTTTAAACGAGGGCTATTCATCGGATGTTCGTTCGTTTCGTCGTCGCGTGCAAACACGGGAGATGAAACGTAGGGTTGCCGACCAGAGTGGAGTTCCTGAGCAAGTCGTGCCGGTTCACGAACTCTCTCTTCTCGAAACGTACCGTCGTCGCAGATGCGTGCGCGCTCTCCTCCCCATCGCGGAAGGGGAAAAGGCGGAATCCGGAGACGCGGAGGCGCTCTGTTTGTGTTTGAGAAGTAAATTACAATAATTGAATAGACCACTAATTCCCCCTCGGCTCTCTACCGTACGTTCTCTCCCGCTCTCGCGCTCACCTCGCTCTCTTTCCCGCCGTTTTCTCCGTCTCGGTCCCGTTCGTCTTCTCTCTTTTTCTCTGCCTCTCTCGGAGCCAGCACGAGCTGGGACTCGCGAAGGTTAACCACCAGCCACTGTCTCTACAGCAGGCATGCGGCGCGTATCCACGCGTGTTGTACACCGCTGGCAAAAGGGGCGCGTGTCGCGCGATTAATTTCATTTGCCGGTCGCTTTTTGTCTCTCTCTCTCTCCCTCCCTCCGTCTCTCCTTCTAGCGTGGGTGGCTAGAACGTTAAATTTTCTCCTTCTTTTTTGCCCTCGCCCGCTCGCCGTTTGGCGTTTTTATTGTTATGCATCGTTTCTCTCGCTGCCGAGACGACGACGCGACCGCATCGCGCTGACCTTTTGATGCACGATGAATCGAAACTGTCACCCGACTGTCTGCGATTGAGACGTCACGCAATATATGCTTGTTTTTTCGTCGGCAAATTTAATTCTTGACATTTCTACGCGCCATAAAATTTAACGAGAAATGCAGCTCTTTTGTTTTTATAATCTATCTCGTCACGTCCCATTAAAATAGAAATTACTCAAGAGGCATAAATTCTTTTCTTTTTCGATGTTTGATAAGCATATTTTCTTAAATGTATCCTTGATTAATCTACATCGTAAAATACTGTATCGCGTATAAATTGCGACGCTTTCCGTTTTACCCTTAATCCGCAACAATCGTAACACGTAAATGTTATTGGGTTAAATTATTTTTAGATATTCTCTTAAATCAACGGAATTCGCTGAAGCAAGGCGATTGCTGCTGTTACAACCGGACGTAAAGGCACGGGATAGCAGATATACGAGATAACGTTGCAAGAAAAAAAAAACTAGAATCAGGAATGTCACCTGTTTGTGCAAGTGTTAACATTATCCCGCAACATGCTTGCGGATAGAGCACACTTGGAAAGCAAAACAGGATATTACCGCTGTGGCAAAAAATTTCGTCTTGGGAAACGGCTTTTATCACTTTGATTTATGGCCTCGATCCGCAGCTTTGCGCGACTACGCGTGTGTAACCCCATTTTTCAACAAGTGCGCACGTAGGAAGTGATCGGAATCGATATACCTTTCGAGATAAATAGATTGCGCGATTAAACCGACGTATTAGCGGCGATTATACCGCTGCGATTGATAATGCCAAGGATTCGCGTAACATATTTATTGCAAATAGCGTCGCGACGGAATGTTTTCCTCCTCGCATCTTCACGTAAACACGTAACATTTTAAGCCGTTTGCTCGCTATTGTTTACTATTCAGTTCTGAGATGTTCCAAATAGAGATAAACCTCCCGAGAGCTTGAAGAGCATTTTTGAAAAAGACAATCGACAATGATTTTATTAAATATTTCAGGGGGAATTAATCTTTTTTCGAAAACAAAATTTTGATGAGACGTGACTAGAAGCATCTACAACGCAAACTCTTTTGAAAAAATAATGCAATAAGAATGCGTGCTCTTCGAGTGATGTCAGTCATCGCTCACGCTGCTGCTCCACCTCGACATTCCTGCGAGAGTGCCGGCTTATATTCGCATAGTTTTAAAACGCTCTCGTGTATTGTACACATCTCGCAGCCTTCCACGTGGAGGCGAAGTAGAGAGACATATTTGTAGAGTGTAGGAGCAAAGTGAGGCCGGGATAGATACAAAGAGGGAGAGAGAGAGACGAGAGACCAAGTGTGGAGACAGGTCGATAGAACGAGAAACAAAGAGGGAGAGGAGGCTCGATGAGAGGCTGAGGTTCTCCAACGCGATACTCGGCACACAAAACGGCCGCCATTACCCCGCACGATTCGTTCCAACTTCCAAGTATTCGTTATTTGTTTGCTCGCGACCGGACAGAGCTCGCTCGTCTATTTTAGCGGGTCCACCTCGGTCCGAATACCAGGAATTTCGACGTTACATAGACGATCCGTAGGCGCGGATGAGAGGATCGTCTCCCAAGAGCGGATTAACGGCTACGTTTTTCGTATCGGGCCCGATCAAGGCCATGAAGATATCGTTTTTTGCACCGTTAGAAAGAAATCGAGACGTTGAAAAGAAATTTAGAATATGTATTCTGGATTGATTTTCGTTCTCTCGCTCGTCCTTCATCTTAACTTTGTGCCTCGAGGATAGCGTCTGATTTTTTTTTGCGATTTTAGATCATCTCTTCCTTCTTAGATTGCATTCGTGGCGCGACACGTCGTCCTCATAAAATCGGCGACACCAAGTGGAATTGTTGTTGCACGACGTGATGAACGTCTCGTATATCGACGTCGCATGAGACTCGTGTTTATCCCTTGCGACTTATCGCCGTGAACTTGAAGTTACGAGGATCGAGACGAAATATAAAAAACGCAAGGCTCGTGCCGTGCGACATCGCGCGAGATAATCACGCGTCCTTCTCCCACACGATTTTCAAGGAGTCAGTCGGAAACCAGTCTGAAACTACGTCGGGATCGGGTTTAGCAGGATTTTGGCGCTAACGTGCATGTTGGCCAAGCCGAAATAGCGCTCGGGAATGCTCGCGGCTAGAGGCGAGCAGAGAGGGACAGGAGCGAGAGAGAGAAAGAGAGAGAGAGACTTCTCGAAGGGAAGCGAGAGAAGGAAAGGCAGAAGAGCCGGGCTTTCGGGACCCGGTCCCTGGAGTACTGGCGACTGGCGATTATAAAGAACAGTAAAAAAGAAACGAGAGGAGACACGGAGAGAGCAGGAACAGGCGAGGCGGACGCGCCGCGGAGGGAACGAGACGGATAGGAGCGGTGTATAGGCATCGTCGTTGGCTGCGTTTAAAAAACCAGTTGTGCGAGCCGAGCCGACAGCGACGGCACTCGTCGGGGCACCGAGAAAACCGGCGAGAAGGAGCGCGTGGGCCGCACCGGGTCCTACTCGGGCCGCGCGCTTTCGGGCCCTTCGCTCTCTTCGCGGAGATGCTCGCTCGTCTGGACGGACTCGACTCGACTCTCGCCATGATTTTACGAATCTCTATAAAAGAAGGGCGTAAAAATAAAAATAGAAATAGAAGCGACCGAAGCGATGGATATTTCGATCGATCTTTTTCCAACGCATCGCAACTCAGATTACATATTTTTTTTTAATGCGGCGATGCCGCGATGACACCCTGGTATCACTATTCCATAATATCGCTATTCTCCATACGTCGATATTTTATATTCAATAGAATTTATGCAAATCGCAGTAGCTGCACTGCTCGAGAACCTCTTGCCGAGAGTGGATCAGATGGATAGCCACGTGTATAATGAATATAAATGGAAGGCGCGCATAGTCTCTCTCGCACGAGCGGATGTGACTCTGCGCATTTTACGCGCGGTCAGGTGATTTCGGTGACGTCACCGTCACCGGCCGGAGAGATTACGAGGCGCAAGATGCAACCGAAATTATGCAAACACGATGCAAATCCCGGAGCGCCGTGACGCTAATCCGCGTCACAATATTGGAGGTAATTGGCCAGCAGCGCTGTCGCGGTATCTCCCTAGCTTTCTTCTCTTTCTCCGCCGTCTGTAAAATTTACGGTAATCCGAATGCCCGGAAATTCATCTTGAGGGTCACGGAAGCACCTGGACGCTTCGTGGCGATACCATCTTTCGATATACGCATATTTATGAAGGAGACGAAACAGGTTCGTGCAATTTTTCACTCGTTAAATTTATAATAAAACGATCCAAAACTTCCTGTTTCTCAAGAAACAGAAAGTTACACCTAAATGTGACCTAAAATAATGATAATAAAATGATAGATTTAACGCTCCATCAGGATCTTTCTCAGGAAATTTACAAATCGATAAATTTATAGACTTGTAAAACTCGTAATTCCTCCAAGCACAGATATATGTAATTAAGAGAAAGTGTATTTTTTATTTTTAATGAAACAGTCGACTGCTAGCTTAAGTATTAATTATTTAAAATTTAGAACGGCGAGTTTAAAGATCAATTTTCAATGCCAATCTGTTATATTATTCAATGTATATAAGCCATGCTAATAAATTGCAAGTCGCAGCTGGAGCTTTAAGACCTACTCCTCGTAGAAATAATCGCGAGAGATCATCCCGCGTGCCTATCTAGCCCTTATCGATCCTTGTCCACCTTGTCCCACCAGCACGAAGGTACACGAAGGGGGTTACGCGGTGCCCGGGAGGAAGGGCGGGCGGTTTCATTCATGCCGGTACCCCGCAGAAGAAGAATTATCTCAGTCGCTCCGTTATCTGCGGCGGCGTACGTGCGTGTGCATCGAGGCTAAAAGTAGTCACGAATCTCGAAAGAGATACCGCGGTCTCGGGTGAAGACTAAGCGAGAAAGAGGAGAATGAGAGGAAGGCAAAAGGCGGAGACCAAGCACGCTGGAGCAACAAAGACAGGGAAGGAGGGGGCGATCTTCGCGACGCGGCGTCATCGTGGGGGTTGATGAATGACGGGCGGTCAGCCACGACCACGCTAAAGTTATCTGGGTAATCTAAGGAGAAGAGAAAAGGTCCCACTGTCTTACGGCGGGTTTTATTATGGCGCTCTCCTACTCGCGGCAAGAGCGAGGTCAGCGAGGCGATGGCGGGCGTGCGTCGCTTAAAACGAGACTGGGTCAGGCTCGCGGTTGCATCAGAGATAGAGAAGGACTCTGGCCACCCTACGGGGCCGATTGACGACGGCGACGGCGACGAGCGAACGTACAAGAGCGAAATTTCTACCTTCCAAGATCTCGAGTCCTTGACCCACTATCGGTCGTTGAATATAGCCGCGCGGAGATATTCACACGCGTGTTACACGCATGTCTATAGCGACATCTTGCTCGTATTCGCAATGGGTTCTTAAACCGTTTCGTGAGATCGGTAACCCCGAACGAGGGGGTAAAAAAATGTAGCGCGACGATGAAAGGCGATCGCATCCCTGGGGATGCTTTTACCTCCCCGTCGGTAACACAAGGGGAGCATCGCTCAAAATGGATCTTACATGGGCCTTGCAAGTGGTCCCTACCGTGATCTTTTTCTTTACCGACTGCCTTGATTTTGATCCATAATGTTTTATCAATAATATTAAAATAATATTAATATAATATTAAAATAATACTATAAGCTTAGCACATGTATTGTGTGGATATAATTTCTTCCATTATAAGAAGGAAAGAGTTGCTGAAATTGTCGAGCTCTCTCGACACCTGATAAATTCTTAATTAAATTTACTAAATTAAACATAAATTTAAAATTATATAAAAGTCACCAAAAAGAGAATGGATAAGATTGCCAGCAATCCCAGTTGGTCGGAGTTATCGAAAAGTCATCGAGCGTTACGCTGGTCGACTTTTGGAAAGGTCAGACGGGTTTTCGCTACCCGTTAGCCCGGCGCCGAGTAAAGGCACACTCCGACTCTAGATTTTAAGGGGATTATAAAGCCGCGTTTGACCCGCGGCCCCGACCGGTTCATTAGAGAGATCGTTTTTCCCTCTCTCTCTCTCTCTCCTTTTGATACACACGGATACAAGCTTGCGTCTGGAAGGAACGAAGAACAATGTCGATCTTGGTCTTTAGTTTAGAAGTTCTTCACGCTGGCGCGTGCCCGATCACGCGACGATAGAGGACGATTAACGACGAGATCCACTCGAACAAAAAGCGGGTCCCGTCGCGGTTAACCGGGCGCATTAGTTCCCCAAAATGATGATATTTCGCCGCGGGTAATTACATGTCATTAAAATTTCGTCTCACGAAACGATTCGGACCGAGTCGGCGAGAATCCAACCGGTCAACCGATTCGCCTCGTAATTGCCGTTGGAGCGAGTTTCGATTGGGACTCGGGGCCGCCCGAGACAAGAAAATGAGGACGCCAACAATGAAGACAAGCGCGATAATTATAGACAATTACAAATAGAACGATGTTTACGTAATATTAATATCATCACTTACAGGTGCGATAATTAAAAAGCATGCGCTTCCACGCGATGCCCTTGCAGCAAATCGTTTTCAACAGATGACAGGCTGCGACAGTTTCAATAAGTTCAATGATGAACACATTCGATATTCTATAAATATATATACATGATTCAATATTCTCTATTCATCCTTTAGATATAAAGATTCGCCGAATCATATCTCACATCTAGCGGTCGTCTAAATTTTATCCGGTCTTCAATGTGAGATTTATATAAGCGTATAAAAAAAATTGACGCAAATAATCGGGTAGCCAAACACCTCCGTTGTTCGATCGCAGCCGATTCACTTTTTGCACGCAGAACGGCCTTGTTGTCGATGACGTCAGCGAAGACACAGGTCTCTGTCAAGCATCCTGTGGCGGATTCGCTCGTTGTTGAGCAAAAAAGGTACTGCGTAACAAGCAGCGTTACAGCGATACGTGCACCTACTTACAAGGAGGTCGCGCGCGAAGAAAAAAAAATAAGTCAAGACAGAAAGAAAATCCCAGGAGAAACCCGGGCATCTTGCGCCACGCTTCTCTTCGGCTTTTCACTTTGACAATTCTCGCGACGATCCTGCGGAATGATCCTTCCTCCCAACGCAATTCCGTCTTTTTTCAACCGCGTTGCATCCTTTCTAATTTATAGAATATTATCGGAGCAATTATTTTCTCATCGATTTATATGAAAGCTCGGACTATGTTATTTATTAATAATTAATTACATTTAAATAAATAATTATTAAATTAACTAAATAAATAAATAAATATTAATTAAATAAATATTAATTATATTTAAATAATTTTTATATTATTTGTTTTATTAATCGATGACATGGTTTTTTATGTATCCATCAAACTATTGTACGATTGATAATGAGAATACATGGTAAGTAAATTACAAAAAAAAATTGTCGTTCATTCCATTCATATCTACTAATCGAAGGTATAATCTGTCATAATGGTCGGTATACGCTATACACGATCGAGCGATTATTAGTGGCACGTTCGAATTACGGCAATTTTCGCAGCGGAGGCAATAAAAATATCCTTGAAGGCGCACAGGTGAGTAAAACTGCACGTTTAACTTTAAATGCTTCGTACGCAATCGCAACGTTTCTCCATCCTTTTCTCAAGACACCTTCACGTACGCGGATCGTGAGTCACGCTCGGAGACTGAGATACGCGGAAATAATAAAGCGCACGTATATCGAATCGGTTTTAGAATAACGATCGAGATGGCGAGTAGCATTCTCATTAAGTAATTATGAATTGCCCTGCGCTATTATCTCCGATTTCGATAAAGGGACTAAACAAGTCGCGTTTCGACACGAGATCGATGATCGACGATGCGGAAAATCCTTAATGCGCGCTTTCGGTAATCGCCTTTCTGCCAAAGAGCGAATTTTACCTCACTTATCCGACTCGTATGAAACTAATTTGAATGCAAATATATAACGTTGATCCTTCAAATTAACGCGCGATCGAGACGGGAAAAGGAAACTGACGACGCGAGGACTGTACGCGTTGCCGCACTGTACGCTTATACTATACGCTCCTCGACACCGCCATTCACCGGATCCCTATGAATGAACAGGGACGAACGCACGACGGCAACTTTATACGCGGCGCGTTGCAACGCAAGCGAGCGAGCGGACCGAGGGAGAGAAAGAGAGAAAGAAAGAGAGAAAGAGAGAGCGAAAGATGGAGAAAGAGGAGAGCGTGACGGAGGAAGGTAAGCGAGAAAAAAGGCGAGATGAAGAGCAGGGGGGAAGGAGGCGAGATGTGTGCAAGTGAAACATATGCACGCGAGCGTGGCCGAGCGGTTTCACATTATGTTATTATTCAATAGCGATAGAGTAATTGATCTTGCGCTATCCATGTGTGTTACACATGTATACACGCACATAAACACGTATGTATATTCGCGACTCCGGCTGCTGCGGTGAAAACGCGCGCGAAAGTATTCGCGATGGACAGGAGCGACGGAGAGGAAAAGTATCATACTTAATGACTTTGATATGGGAGGTAGGCGCGTCCCTTCGCGCGTGTAATCTTCATTATTCACGCGATGTCTCGGCGCCGGCGAAGCTCCGCGCTTGGATCAGCAGGAGAGATAATGATCTCGCTGAATCGATATCTTGATCAATAAATGCTACTCTCTTGCTTCGATATGAACTTGATCTTTTCTCAGCAAAAAATCGGTCATTCGAGCAGTCGAGTTGCTTTATTCGGACAGCGTATCTTGAACGTGATAGACATGGAGGTCGATATTATTTAATATAAGTTGCCAAAAATTTATACAAAATATATCATCTTTTTTTAATATATATGTACATACTTCTGTTTTTAATTCTCCATAAAAATTTGATTAACTTCGATATATTGATCCGTCAGTCACCGATTTTTTATTTTAGTAAGATATAAGAGTAAGATATTGTCAGAGTGAAATAAGACTTTCGTCAAGGATGCGAATATGTATATACTATTATTTGACATTTGTCAGCATCTATGTATAATGTCTCTTTTGTACCGAATCTTTGGTCCTCCTCTGCCTCCTTCGCGATCTCACCTATCGTACCAGACACAACGCACATCCCCGTAAATAATTCCTCGCGTGCTGTTTGTATGCACATGTAAATGCACAGGTATTTGCCGAAGCTACAGCACTATGGGAGAGACTGCACAATGTTCCGACTCAAGATGCCGCGAAGTATTAGACTTGGTCGCATTCGTCGCCTAATCGCGTTCAGTTAACATCATCGAGATGTAAACAATGTACAAAGGAATAATAACAAATTGTTTGCGAAGAGACGAGAAAGTTCATTCAATCGTTTAAATTTCAATCGTTCAATGATCACCTTTTAAAACAACTTGGAGCAATTTCGCAAACTACCTAGGGAAACATACGCGAGGAGAATTCGCTGCACGTCGCGTGTGGGGCCATGAGACAAGTGCTCCGATGTCGCGGACGTCAAAATACATTCGGAGCGAGGAAACCGGCGATCGCTTACCGAATATTCCGTTACCCGTGTAAACCGATGCAAATGTCGCGATGGATCGAATTCCCTCCCGCGAGACGATATCGCTCCTCGTCGCAAGACCGACTCATCCGGGCATCGGCTCTTGTGAAGCGGGCTTAACACCAGCCACGTTGCCAGCTGAAACCATCCCGGGGCCCGACAACAGGAATGCCGTGTGTTAAAATGCCTCCGTGTCTGTGTGTGCTCGAATTGTGTGCGTGCGCGACGTAGGATGCGTAAAACGTGCGTCTGTGCTCCATCTCTCTTTTCCTCTCGCTTGTTTCTCTCCTTCCCTGTCCTTCTCCTTCTCTCTCTCTCTCTCTCTCTCTCTCTCTCTCTCTCTCTCTCTCTCTCGCAGCGTGTGTGCCTCGAGCCCAGCATCACCTGTCTTCCCTCTCCCATCCTCCCCTCGCCGCTCATCCCATCTCTCCTCTGCGCCTCTGGGAGACTTCGTTATCTCTCTCTCTCTTCGTATCTTTCATTCTCGACTTCTTTTCCCGGTGTATCCCGACTATACAAAAAAAGAAGAATCGAAAATATATCCTTGTGCGCGCCACGGATCTCCTAGAGGACTAGCCTTTAAATCCCGAGAGTCTCTCGAGAGTGAAGGGACCTCGCGCGATGCCTATCCTCTCTTTTTTGAATCTCCTCCGATAATTTCAATCGAGCAACTTGTAAGCGTAGATCGCTCCTTCGCATCAATCTGCTAAGAATCTATGTATTTAGTAATTTAATAAATTTAATTATTATAATATAAATTTAATAATTTAATAAATTTAATTATTATAATATACATTTAATAATTTAATAATTTAATTTGAGCACACTACTCTCGCCAATCGGCGAGATCATGTCGCGAGGATTTTCACAGATGAATACAAGGCGAGTTGCCGCTCGCGCGAGCGGCCTCAGGCGAGATTTCCACGTGGCAGTGGCGGTCGCGTGCTTGCGTTTACGGCCGTTGCGGTTTTGCGGTTTGCACGCCGGGGCTGATCGTTTCTCCGGTTGCGTTCCTGCCGTTCCTACCGTGCGCGTCGCGCCGCAATACCTCTTGCGTTACGCGGGAAAGCGAGACGCACGCATGTTACGGACGGACGGCGCACCTGCGCGTCAAGATCGTTAGCGGCCAGGCGCGCCGTTGGAAAGCACGGAAACAATTTGGAATAAGGACGATATTTGCGGTCACGGCTCGTGTGCATCGCCACCTCCTCGCAGATACGAATCTGCGACGCGAGATCGCTCCAAAGTTCGCGAATGAGCAACGTTGCACGGTAAAAAATTGTGCGTCCATATGTTAAAGTTTTCTCTTGTGTTACTACGTTTTGATTAGTACTTTAATGTAAAATTAACATACAACTTATGTTATTATTTTTATAACGTTTTCATGTGTTTCATTTATGTCAACTTTATAACTTAACACTTTGTATATGTCTCTTAGAAATGGAATATTATCTTGAGTATTTTTAACATAATCATTTTAAACAATCAACATGTCTCAAAGTCAGTTTAACATTCTAAGAAAAGTTAAAGTGAATCTTGAAATAATCTTAAACTTTGACATACAAAATAATCAAATTTACTAAAATCAAATGTTTCTATTACAAATAATTTAAGTTAAAATAATTACTATTATATGTTAATGTCCTCAGTATTTCTTACGAGTTATTGTAACTATTTTTTCATGTAATTTTTAATTAATTTGTATGTTATTTTTACATTACACTTAAAGTCACAATAACAAAAATAAATGTAAAGTATTATGTCAATTATTTAACATTTTTAGTTTGTCAATAAGTAACATACGACGAATGAGTTATTTTAACTTAAAATTTAGAGTGGACTTTCTGGAACATGTGAAAAATGTTATAATTAACATTTTATTTTTTACTGTGTACATCTCGGAATTATACCGATTTCGATGCTTTCGTTTTGCAGCTCAAGTAGCTGCCGGTTTCCGGATTCGCGATATGTCCTCTTTATTATACGATTTGAAACTTTTACTTCGTATACTTTATCTAAGCGCACGATAAATTTTTAATTAATAAGTATATTAAATATGTAAATTTTAAATAAATATTTCATTCTACCTAGCAACATTCTTTGATTTAAATTCTTCTATTTTTCAAAATCTGATCCCTGTTGGTTACTTTCCTTAATGTATTTCAATCTTATATGCTAGATGTATCTTTCTGAATCTTTTTTTGTACTAAAGGGATTTTATTTTCCATTTAATTAATTAATAAATAAAATATCTCGTTTATACCTTACAAGAAATATTAGCAAGACTGTTATTTCGTGGAAAATCAATGATTGCACACGACGAATATGCGGTTATATCGATGTAGTCTTGCAACATTCGGCGGCAAGAAGTCGGCGCGTCGTCATTATGCAATGTACTTAATTGTGCTATAATTACAGTCGACACAACGTCGAGTGAATCATATCACCGCGCGAGTCGCTTTTTAGCCTCGATGTAACGCACTTTTCGCGATGAAGCGATTAATGCAAGAAATACTTTCCGCATCGCGAATCGCGTGAAATATCGTCGAACATCGGTTCGTTCAATTCGCCTTCATTCTGACTGCACACGTCGCGCTCATCCCCTCATCCGATGGTCCATGCCTACTTCTTCGGGGCTCTCAAAGTGAGCTACGAGCTAAACGTGCCCCGGG
The DNA here is from genome assembly GCF_025532165.1 of Camponotus vicinus. Lineage (NCBI taxonomy): Eukaryota > Metazoa > Arthropoda > Insecta > Hymenoptera > Formicidae > Camponotus > Camponotus vicinus. The sequence goes on from NW_028141980.1 coordinate 10,984,603, forward strand.
GGTCTTGGACGGGCCAGTAGGCCCCACTTTTACCCTTCACCAATTTCTCTTCGAACGCATCTTCTTAGACAGTGTCGAAACTAGCGCTCTTCGTGCCCCATGTATATCAATATTAGACAAAATCGTGTTCCAGCAAATTCAAGGTATTTAAAAATGAAAGACAGAAATTGCAATTTATTTAAATTATAATATATGTAATATATACATTCTTATGTAAACTTATGTCAAATTCAGGATGCAAAAAATATAGAAAAATATTTTAACTGATTATGTACATATGTGTCACATGTTACATATGTTATATATATCATATATATAAAATATTTAATTATATATATTCTATTGAATTTTCGATTCTCATAACCCGCATGTACAGCATGTAAAGAAAAAGGAAGTTCGTGCACTCTTTTCCTGGTGAGGACCACCAGCTCGTTCGACCGACTCGCGAGTTTCGACTTTAGCGCCAACATCCTGTAACTTTCTGTTCCGAACAGATCCACGATGTGACGGCGTGTTTCCATACTTATGCCCGTATAACTGGGAAGAGAGAGAGAGAGAGAGAGAGAGAGAGAGAGAGAGGCCCTCGACCTCGGAACACTGTTACGTGTCAGGTACCATAGCTATACGCGTGAATAAGTTATGGTCGGTCTGCCATATCCACGAGGTAGCAACAGTGCGTGTGCATCAGCTTCGATGCCACGAAAGCTCTCCTTCTTCTCTCGCTTGAGATAAGTCGTGCGGTTTCTACTATTCGAGAAATGTTGGAGATGTTACGTTTCATCGTGACATGTGTATTACTTTCTTTTTTCGTTATTTCTGCGACTTAATCGTTTCGTCACGAATGAGACATCGAGCATCATTGAAAAATTGAACATTTAACGAATTAGGGTGCGAAATAATAAATAAATCTTTCGTGTTTATCTGGTAAATAAGAAGATAATAGAAATTTTCTATTGAAAGGATGTACAGATAAAATTTAATTCTGCTAAATTTTTCCTGAAAAAATAAAAAAGAAGATAGAAAGCAAAAAGCAATACTAGTACTATTATATTAAACAATGAAATATGATTTCCTCGGAGAATGTAAATGCGAAACGCGCGATGATTGTTAATGAAATGACAAAACCGTGGAACAAGAAGGAACAGAGGAAGGTGGATGACACGAAGATGTTCCAAGGACACCCAATCGCAAACGGTGGCGCGAGTCACCCTTTCGAACGTAATTCACGTTTCCTGCTCGTTTGAAGGCCCCGTGCTCGCTCACTCGCTCGCATTGTCCTCCGAGGGCCCGTTCCCCTTCCTCTTGTGGCGAGCCTTTGAGTAGCTCCCGCATTCTGCGTAGCGTCACTTTATAATATTTACAGCCCTCCGCCAAATTCCTTCCGCGCCGTTTTATTTCGCTGACTGGAAGAGAAGGCGGTCGGTGCCGTTTGCCTCCCTCACCCATCCCCCGGTCCGGATGGTTCCATCGGGGTCCAGCAACCGCCTTTGCTCGATTTTCTCATCTCTGGTCTGAGTCGTGGCTCGAGGGAAAGAAGGAAATAGACGTGCCGAGCAAAAGGACTAAGAATAAGAAGGAGAGAATGAAAGAGGAAGAGAGAGATAGGTTACGTGGTGAGGGAGAGACGAAGGGCGCGTGTGCATCTTCTATTTGTTGGGCCCCTCGGCGGTCCCCTGACCGCGGTCTCTCTTATAAGCGCCCGATGGGGGCCCCCAATCGGACACATGAAAGCCAAAAAGCCGAAAGTTGTCGTTGATCTAGTGCTCCACCGGCCGCTTAACTAGGGCTGATACCTTCGGATAAGGCAGGAGCCCGCGCCGGAGGACCCGTCGATGTTTCGATGCTTGGAGAGAGAGACCGCCGTCCCGTCATCTATTATATCCGCCATCCACCCTTTATCGAGATTCTCAGAGCGCGAGACTATCTCTTTCCACGATTCCATCGGCTTTCGTTCGTTCGCGTGAGGGTGGATACGTTCTTCGTCGCCAAACATCAATAAGGATCGTCTCTCGATCGGGATCGAAGATACAAAAATCTGAAATTTTTTGCTGCCTCGTACGGTTTCGCAGAGCTTTAAATTGTGATGCAAATCGAATTTAGACTATAACCGATAGTTTTACTTAAATCAGAAATAAATTCTCTAATTAAGTAATGTTTAATTAGATGGATAAAGTTGTTAATTTCAACAACATCATTAATTAATGATTTTGTAATCGAAAAATTTTCCAAATAACAGGTTCTTCTTGAGTAGCTCCTCTATCTCGGGATGAAGAATCCGAATGACATTTCAAATAAATATCAACGCAGATAGATAAAAGGGAGTAATCCTCTCGTCATGAAAAAAGAAATTTTTCTCGGTTAATATATATATGTATATTTTATATATATATATACTTTATGGACAGATTGTGTATTGAAACGCGCGCATGCGTACGTACACATGTGCGTGCGTACGTGAGTGCCGTTTAAAACTTGGCAGTCAGCCAAGATTCAAAGGATCGTGTTGCAATGCTCTTCTTCAAGGTTTTTCGTGCCGCGTGAGCGCACCATAGAGGCGTCCCGTAGGCGTCGAGCGTTAAACGCATTCCACCTTAGAGGTTACGCGTTGCGAAACCGCAATGCGTGAGCGTTGCGTCTCGTTAGCCGCGATTCGCACGTCCTTGCCTCAAGTTCACATCGGTCACGACGCGCTGTCGATTGTCACTGATAAGAAGAAGAAGAAGAAGAAAGATTGTCGTCGTTCCTCCTGAGAATCGCGCTTACGATACGCGGATGATTACACGGCGATGCATCATTACCATGACGTAGCAATCGATTGATGAGAGACTCGACTCTTTCATATGTCCAAGTCTCTATTTATTAAGAAGATAATCGGGACAATTTATCAGTTTTTTCTTGCCTTTTTCGCACGTGTTGCAATTTTTTTCCGCTATATGGATTTAAATCCATTTCTATCCATGACGCTTTCGAGTTCCGACACTTTTGTGTGAGTTATCTCTTGATAAATTTCAGGATTTTTGGACAACCTCGTGCGACTTCTTTTTTTGTAGAATATTGCGTATATTGTATACAGATATAAAAAGTGTATGTATTTTTTTAAACGCTTCACGTCCCGGTCGGGCAATAAATATTACCAGGCGGGATATTCGTGGAATTTCAACGCTTGCATCAAGGCTGAACTTAGAAGTCGCGGGACGTTCGAAATGTCATCCACCGCGCTAAAAACAAAGGAACGCCGACGATAGTCGTGCTCTAGGTGCCTCGAGACACGCGTGTTGCGCTGCCTTAACGCCTCTGCTCGTCGTCCTGAGAACGACGAAGAGGCACGTCTCGATGGGGCACGACGTTCGAACGAGGTCGGGCGAAAGTTCAATTTATGGCTCGGTTTAGGATGGAGAACGGCCTGTTTCTAAATTCAAGCAAGTCGCGATAATCGTTATTAACATGGACGAAAGGCCGAAGGAGGGAATCTCGGTCGATTCTACTTGCGTCCCGATTTTATCCTGCATTCCTCCCGCGTCTCGTAATCGGAGATTCGCCGAACGCGTCGTGGAATTCGCGTCTCGCCCAGCGGAATTTCTTTCGTTTAATTGACTCGCCTTTTCGTCTAATTCCTGGCCCATCTGTCATCTCTCCTCTTCAAAACATATGTGACGACCATATATAAAATTATATAAATAATTTAAATAATAAAATTATTTACATATAATTTTATATAATGAAGAAAAAGCTCTCGCAGAGTGCTATGTTGCCCTTATTGCTATATTAGTGCGGAAAGAGTCTTTAAACTCGAGAAATAGATGTATATGAGAACAAGAATTAGCGCCTCAAGAGTATAATATTGCATCTATTCGCAGGTTTGCCAAGCTCTGTGTAGAAATGTTCGACGAGCGGCCAGAGCCAACCAAACGACTTCTACTTATTGCGTAATTCCTCGACGACGAAGGCGAGCAGGATCGCAGGTCTAGACCATTTTATATACATATATATATATATATATATATATATATATATATATTCTTTAACTGTACATGTACATATGATGAATTAATATTGTGATGCTTAAGAGATGAGGCAAAGAAATCTAGAACATTTATCTGCGACAATGAAAGCGGGATAATTGACGTAAGCCACTATTTCCGTATTTATCGTCATGGAAAAGTCAACTCGCCAAGATTATACCGGTTCTAAACCTAGCAAAATACATAACACGTACCCACACACATCCGCGCGCGCAACCGCCCTTTTCCTTTTTCTCACTGTGTACGAGTGGCTCTTTTCCTTTCGCGATTTACTTAATCGCTTCGTATCGAAGTTCTCTCGATCGACAGGTTTTTCACGGATCGATAACGAGATATTTTGCACGCTTGGAAATTTCCTACGAGACTCGTCGTGCAGGGTGCTGAAGGAACATGGGTAGCGATCGAAAGTGCTTTTATAAAGAACGGCTACCGGATTTTGCAATTACAACGGGAATGCAGCTTGATATATTTGCCCTGATAAGGAAGGTATACTTGAACTATGGGTGATTTTAAACGCGTTAAGTGTTAATTTTTCACTATAAATGAGATATTAAGTGCGATTTATACATGGTCATCTGTATATATGATGAGGAATGAGAACGTTTCGCGATAAGAATCGGTTCTTGATTCTAAAATGAAACTTGTTTACTAGCGACATTTGTTGAAATTGTTATTTCGCAACGTTACTGCTACGGCATGACAGTATCATTGCGACGAAGCGAATGCGAATTTGAGGCGAATGCGAGTAAATTATCGTTGATCTCAAGGCTCGCATGGATGAGAGTAGGCAGTAGCCGGACGATCGAGGCTCGATCGAGATAACGGAGCTTAAACGTACCTAAGGCGTTTCGTCTAATACGACGCACTTAAAGTGGAGCTCAAGGACGGCTGTCTATATAAGGGTTCGCTCTCCACCATGTCGGATTCCGATACCAGTGTCGATTAGATCCCTTCTTTAGCGGTCAGCTCGCACGAGCGTTAGCCCGTCGAGAGATTAGAGTCATTTTTTAGCGGGAAAAGATGGTAATCCGATTGATCGGACGGTGGACAGTCGTAGAACGATACGATAATTGCACGATACATTTGCGTATATCGGCCGTCCGTCTGCATTATCTCGTTAAGCCCCGCGATCTTGTTAATCCCTGATCCGTTAGGTTGACTGAGAAAATTACAACATATGTTAGCTTGCGTGTCCAGTTTGCATTTTATAAAGCGCGCCTTTGAAATAGGCGCAAAGAATACTCTGCCGCCTACGTTCCAATTGATTTCTTTCTTTTTCTCGGGTATAATGATAGTATCGGCGAAATGAATTTCGGATATAAGTCATCGTGATTGTTCGTCTGTTATAAACGGAAGCCAGACGTGGCATCGCGATCGACCTTTTGGTCGGAGACCTTAAGAGCTGGGAGCGGCTCTGTGATGAAACTGGTCGCAGAGACCACATGTTCCATCTTTTGGAACCTTTCTGATGTCTTGCACGGCCTAGTATTAGTCTTATATGAGGAATAAAACAATTGATATAATATTTATTTATTTATTTATTTAATGCACGCTAGTTTATTGTAATATTTTTTGGATCCTAGAAAAAGAGAATAAACTCTAGAATTTTAAATTTTCTGCTAAAATAATTACTTACGAAAAATGGTATATATAAAGATTCCATTCTCTTTTTTTTATTCGCTGACTTGTATCACGTAATTAAAAGAAATTGAAAGAATAAAAAAGGATAGATTTTAATTTCCATTCGAGAAGGGAGAAAAAATGATATTGATAGAAATTATCTTGGACATTTGGTACAAAGTTTTTAGCTTGATGTACGAACGATATTTGCAGCCCCGGTCTGCACTAAATGAACTTGTCCGATCGGAAGGGTGCCGGAGGTATTTATGTGCGGCGGTTGCTTGCCGCACGAAAGCCGCAAGGTCGGGCCGCATTAATAAAACAAACACAATGTACGACGCAATTCTGCATACAAGTAGGTTGTCCGTCCCCGAGGCGACGGTTTCCACGTACGATCGACAGGTACTATCTCGGAGTCCAATGGACATGGAGTAAGTCGCCTCGGTATCTCTATCTCTCTCGCCGTCCTCCTCGACTCTCTCCTCCTCGGATGCGTCGTCGTTTCACAATGGATTTTCGTGCAGTCCAATCTCTCCGAGATCGTTTCGCGATAGGGTCGATGGTAGCGCGGATTTTAACGCCGTTCCAGATAGCGACACTTTCATCTCGATATGTGCTCCGAAATGGAATCACGACGGACGATTGAGAAAAATGTTGATTGAAAAATCGCGAGGCATTGCACGTAACGTAAAGCTAATATTTTTTAATACTACCAAATAGAGTAAAAAGAAGATAAAAGGAATAATTCGACGGAATTGCAAAACAAGCCGATAGCCGATAGAAGTATTCAGAAATATTTTAAGCAACAGAAATCATTCATTATTCATTAGAATGACGTAAAGAATTCTTGTATACGTAAGAATTCTTGTATTGCGTATATTTCTTTTCTTTACAAAATTTGTAAAAAATCGCTCTAATCAGATTGAATTTTTTAAGCTTCGACTTCTCTCCGAAAAAAATTGCTTCTGCTCTTTCATCTAATATTATGAAGGTTAATCTCTCTTGATTTATATCGATCTGAAATATCGCTGCAACACGACGGATATTCAGGAAGCTGCGCAGCAACATCTTCATATCCACGCGCGCGTGTCTCGTCGAGGTGGTTGCGATTAGCCCAATGTCTTCAAGATCCTCTTATGACTCGTGTGTGCCACACCGCGTTATTATCCAATGCATTCGTAATGGGCACGCTCTCGCTCTTTGCTCTCGCCAGCCGAGTCTCTAATGAATGGCTCGGCGAGGGCACGAGACATTCATGAGACGCGTAGAAACGCATAAGGCCTCTCTATCTATCCCTTCCAGCCTCCTCTGTATCACTCTGTCTCTGTTCGCTTCGCTCGCTAGCGTATTAAACATGTATTATGCGCGAACGTTAGGGATACGATAGTGTTCTTTTGATATCTGTCACATGATTAAAAAAAATGTTTTCGATGTTGCAATGGAACGAATGTTAAATTAATAGATTCAACTTTTTTATGTCGATCCCTAGTATATAATATTATAAATATAGTTTCCTAAATAAATTCTAATTATTTATTTTGTTTACAAATGCTACGTCGATTTAGTCTTTTAGCAGCAGGAGATTTAAAGTGATATTCAAGAGAAACATTTAAGAGAGACGTCTTCGAAAAAAAACAAAATTGCGAAATTGCATAGCTAGAACGATAGCATCGATTCGCCTAATAATTTTCTCGAGTATCTACGGCGATCTGATTCTGTCGATGATGTAACGATAGCTCGAAATGTCGTCGGCCTTCCAGGCATTCGTTCCCTCCAGTCTCTCGCGGAATCCGAAGATCTTTCCCTTCGCTCCTGCGTCCCTGGCATGTTTCCTCATCAACGTTTCGTAAGTTCGATTTGTGCCGTGTCCTCTTCTTCGCGTTTCTCAAAATCTCAAAATCACCCGAATAGTTCATCCGACTCGGTTCTTTAAGAATCGAAGTCAGCTATCGAGAACTTTCATCAAAATCGAAATAATTTAATCTTTAATATATTGAATAGCTCTAATTAAATCCCACTTACAAGTAAAAATTCAAAATTAACTCAAGTTTAAAAAAGATAGTCTAATTTTAATTTGAATATCGTAAAAATAAATAATAATAATTTTGAAATTCTAATATAATACATGATACAAAGTGTCAAATGGACGAGATGCGCTGTTTAATATAATCATCCTAATAAATCCTAAATTTGAATCTCGGATATTCGTCGATTCCGGATATATTATGTGTTTCACGAGATTTTGACTGATGCGACGATCGTTTGGTGAGTGTATCCAAGTGGACGCTCGTTAAGGTTTCTCGTGGACACCGATGACGTCGTTCGATGAACATTGCGACACGTAACAGCCGCGCTACAGCTTGCACCGCGCGGTAGACATCCTTGAGTGCCCGTTTACACCGTGGCAAAACTTGCGTCGTTTAAAATGCTGCGTATATATCCGTCCGTCCCGCGGCAGCTGTTTTTATTGCTTATCACCAGCTTTTATAGCGCGGCCAGAAAACCACCGGTTCGCGAGAGATCGCGTCACTTTGCCTGCGCGTCCGAAGCTATGGCTCCTCGAGATACACGCTGTCTCTTAAATAAATATCGTACTTGTTTATATTTAAAATGGCTGCACATTTCTTCATTCATGCAATTAATTGTGTCGGGATCTCGCCGAGAGAGTTAGCGGAGTTAATTAACACGAATGATCGATTTTTTCCGCATTACAATTTCATTTGACATGGACAATGAAAGAAGATTAATTAATCGTTGGCTCGTATGTGGCTGCAACTGGCCCTGAGTGCGAGAGCTTCTTGAAGTTCGACGTGCGCACCGATGACGTAGTCGGATGGAAGTTGCGACACGAAACGAGCAGGATGGCAGCCATCCTTGAGTAGTGCTCATGGCTCATTTCAACCGCGGTAAAACGGTCACCATACGAGAAACGCCCGGCGCGACACAATCGGCTTGCTTGACTTCATTGCATCGTCGCGACCGGATCGTCCGGCTGCCAACGTCGAATAAGTCATTTGTCCGATAAAAAAAGAAATCGGCGTTATTTTCTCGCCTCGTATTTAGAGATTGTTAATGGAATCTTCATTTCGCATCTACGACAGTGAAATCTCGCGATGACGATTCCATTATTGAGCCCTTCTTCCATTCGACTCGAGCGTCATTCAAATTTGGAGCGAAAATAGCTCGCGAAAGTGAAGTTCCAGACAACGACTCAGACTCCAAAGAGCTGTTTTAATTCCTTCCTATGATTGGGATTCTTCACGGGTCTCTGGAGGTCCCCCATTCAAATTCCCCGTTTCCCGGCGATCGTCGGAACGAGCTAAACTTTTCAACCAGCGGGAGCGTAAAATTAGCGGAATCTTACCGGAGGCTGTAAATCTCGCACGAAAGTCGATCTTGTTGACCCTGATTGGACCAATGACAGAGATAGAGGATAGTGAGAATCTCTGCTTGCTTAATTCTCTAGGAGCGTGTAACGGCGGTAGAAATTATTATCTTTCAATATCCAAAACTTGGATCGCGTAACGTTATCTTGTGAACGATCGCTTAAGATTACCGAGCTAACCGAAATAAATCTACCGAAATAAATAAATTTCTATTTCTTTTTACGATAAAAAATGTCACGTATAACGGCGAACGATCAGATAAAACATTTTATCAATAAAACATTTAAAATTAATTAGGATACCGAATGTCGCGATAGCGAAATAATATGACACCGCAATATATTTCTTTAAAAATTCGTAGTTATCATTTTTCAATGTCCTCATAATAATTTAAAAATATAGTTAAAAAGGCAATTATATATATTGCGGTTAACAGCTTTAAAATTATTGCTATATTCATATTATTATTATTATTGTTTTATAAGATATTCCAATGATGTTTACCTTCGTATCACAAACATCCCGATTGAATCTACTTAGGCGCTATAGCGATCCTCAATTTACTATTCAAATATCGATTCTCGCCGCTTTGAAAATCGCAGGCACTCGCTTCGGTGTAAACAAGAGAATAACGACGAGGTGAGTCAGACACTAGGAGTCTTAAAGTAAAAAATGTTTCGCAAATAACTATGATCCCTAGTCGTCTTTCTAAGCAATGCAAGCATATCGACTGCGATGATAAGAGAAGTCGATGAATTGGTTCGCGCGAAATGGACCAAATGATGCGTCTCTCGACGATATGCGGATTGCAGCGAAGTCGAGGACAAAGACATAACTTTGTTCTTGCTCGATTAGAACCGGCGCCGCGAACGCGCCAAAGTCTCGCGGTGACAAAGTAAGCCTTGGGTGCGCCGCAATCCGTAAAACGCACACGCACGCATTCATATGCGGTTGTCGGTCCACCTGTGTTCTGTCAGTGTAATTCACGTATCAACGCACGCACACGCTGTCGTCATCGTCGACGACAATCTAACCGTTCACTTCGGTATGCTTTACTTCTTCTCATATCTCGGTAGCTTCATGTAGCTTCTGGGAGCAACCCGTGCTCAGCGCGTGTAAACATCGCTGATAGATCGCGTCAACATTAGGAAAAACTGCAGGAGTCTTCAAGCAAAATCATTGACGGAGTTAGATATTTGATAAGCCTAGCAAGAGTTAATTTTTAATTCTTTTATTTAAAATTATTATAATTATAATTTTTTGTTATACTACGAATTTATCATTATCTTTATTTTTATTTTTATAAAAAAAAGAGAAGAGAAGGAGAAAGAGAGAGAGAAAATATAAATTTATTTAAAAATAAAATTAATCAAACTTTGAGAGATTAGAAATACTTTTGGATTTTGGATTTTTGAAACGATGAGATAATTTTTTTTTCGTTCAATTTTCTAAGCATCCATTATGATGAACACGATAGGCACGACTGTGCTCACTTTCATATTATGTCAACGATTTGGCCTTGGCATACGCAGGAAAAGGTTGAGAAACATTGCCATGCGCGACGAACATGCGTGCAGCAACATTTAACCGCAGATATCCGTAAATACATGTCGACGTTATTATTATAGCGATATCTGCCTATGGATCTCAAGGTTCGAATATTTCAATATAATTGATATCTTTAAAGGAATAACGTTTAAAAAAATATTAATTATCGCGCAATAGGGCGTCTCATGAATGTCAACAATTCGATTCAATTACTATCCGTAATCTGCAATTATCGCAAAGCATTATCACATCAGCCGCGATAAATGCGATCTGCATCTATTAATGAAGTGGAACATCGCGAGATTCGGTAGCGCGAATTTTTCAGATCTGTCAGCAATCGTAATTTCATTAAAATTTCATGAAATATATATTGCGAGAGAAAATTATTATCGTAAAATAATCTTTTGGTAATCCTTCTCGTCAGCCACGATGCATTTATTTACGAGTCGCGAAAAGTAGTCATCGGCGAGATATGCAGATCGTATGGTAATCGTGTCGTAAGACAGGCACGTGTGTGTCGCGTTGTACCTTGAGGAGGAGGAGAAGGAGGAGGAGGAGGAGGAGACAGAGGAAAAGATCGAGCGACGGAAAGAATCGATGACGGGGATATTTTTTAGACAGCCTCCGTAATCTGATGTCGAGGCGTAAATACAAGGAAAGGCCGCAAAAAAAAATTATTCGATAAAAAAAGACACGTATTCATATATAAATTTCGATCGGCCTTAATTTATGTCTCTTGCCGTCGTAACCGAGATATAAATCGTCCTATTCTGCATCATAATGCGATTATGCGTGACTCGACTAAGCCGTTCGACTTAAAGGACGAAGAAATCTATAATGATAATAAGTACACTTTACACGCCATCATTGTGATTATAGCTAAAGCGAAAGTCGGCTTCGAACTTGCAAAAATGATCTATAGCTCAAGAGTTGGTTTCGGTGAGTTTCACACAGCACAAAATAACGATTTAATTTTCTCCAGACTTTCAAATATACATATCTCTTCTTCGATTATTCCTAGAGTTGTTTCACGTCTGTTACTCATGTATATGAGAATCTGCTTAACATAATTAAATTTGGCATAAACATTACACGACAAGTGTTATGCAGAACCGCTGAATTGCAAATACATCTTTTTTTTTGTTGCACATCGCGAGATAATAATGACGATTAGATATTTGTTCACTGGAGAACGAAGCATTAATAAGAAAGTGACAAGTTAAAATACGGTAATTCGAAAGGACGTTAGAGATACGGAACAGTTACGCGTGTCATCGACTCCTTTACGAGTCTGCGGGTTTCGCCACTTAATAATATTTACTAGGCCATTATTACGCGGTCGGGGCCCACGTTATACCGACGAAACACGGTACATCTCAGGCGCGATTCCTACGTCGGCGTACGTTACGCGTCGTCAAACTGGTTTATTTTTAGGTCGGGGCTTTCAGCACGATACTCGTCGAAACAGAGGAAAGGAGATAACAGGAAAGGAGCATTTCGCGAAACGGGAAGGGCACGTCGGATATCTGACGCATACCGGATTTTCCGGTATATCTAGACGTAACTACGAGCCTCGACCGACAGGTAAGTATACCCAAATACATAGCGCTGCTGATCTTTACGTCAGCTTTCTGGATTAAGTGGCGAAGGGCAAGTGTTAACGGACGCGAAACAACTACGACCTCGACTTCTACGAGCTGGACGTTTCTCAGGATAAGATCGCTCGCGAAACAAAGTTTCAATTTCCTGTACAAAAGATGTGAGATTCGCGGGGGAGAGCGACGATGTGGCTCACGGTTTCCAGGGACCTGAATTTCGCGGGTCAGTTGCGGTTTCCGCTCGGACGGCGCCTCATGCTTTCTTCCTTTTCAGGTCAGGCCGACTAGACCCCTCGTTCGCAGCCCAAATCACGGGCTCACCTATTTGTTATTTCCTCGTGCAATTAGCGCACCGTTGCACCCGCGAAAATAATAACCGAGTCCGAGCGGTATCGGCCACGTTCTACTTACGATTCGCGAGCGAGCGAACGCGAAGGAAGAGATTCTCCGATGCTATCGTCGGAGATCCGCCTGGGCGGGCGAGATCTCATCGATCTGTTGACAATGCTATTTCTCGGGAGCGTGACAGCACGCGTGCTGTCGGACTTTCGTTTCGCAAAATACATGCGCGATCGCCTCCTCTTTGCCACCGCGTCTAATCATGGTCGGACACGGCCGTTGGTCAGAGCGGCTTAATCGGCGGATTAATTATTTATGAGGCGTGTTTCATTCATTCATTAAAGTTGCCCGAGGCCCCCGCGAGATCATTATGACGTGATAATGTCTTAATTAACGGCGGTTAATGTATCCCTATCGTAGCATCGTTTTGTTTTATAATGCGAGCGGGCTACCGCGGGCCTCTAAACGGCAAATTAACCCGCGGTTAATAAACGCGGAGAAGCGCGTGCTCCCGACGACGTGTAGCAACGTGTGGTACCGATCGTGCGATCTGTCCACTCGCCGTGGTTGGCCACTTTTGCGAGCCCGGCCTCATCGGGGATGACGCCAATTAACCTGCACATACGGGGGACATTTGACGTGAGGTAATCGCAAGAATTCTCGCGAGCTTAAGTAAGTCCGATAAGATAGGCGTGGTATGCGGTTAGGTCGGTCATTAACTGGCTCCTAATTAATTTGAAAAAGCTCGGCCGCGATCGTAAATTCTTCGCGCGACAAGTCGAGTCTCGATCGAGACGGAAAAAAAAAACTGTAGACTCGCAATCAGATCCATTTTCGGCTCTAAAGTCTTTTGTATTTCATTGCAAAAGTACAAGTTTTTCGTACCTTTATATATTATTTTAACAACTTTAATAATATTAAGTTTGATTTTTTAATTTTTAATTTGACAGATGAGAAATTTTGCTTCTTCTTATTTTTACTGTCTTGCAGGTATGATAAATTATTCGTTATACAATTTTATATTCCATTATCTCGTATATTTTTTTATTATTTATTTAATTTCGAAAACTCATGTTTATCATAGATCATAAATTGGTGTGTGGCAGAAATGCGTTATGCAGAACCAGTCTTACCCGTTTCACTGAAATAGTATATATCGTCGGGCACTTCGTCGACTACCCGAGTTTCTTCGTATGTAACTTGTATTAATTATTTTGACACGCCGGGCTCATGTTTGTAGGTACTTCGCGGGTTGCTAGCAGCGATAATTAATAGCGCCAGACGCGAATGAAATCATCGTAACGCGCCGTGACCGATTGCGTTAAAGTTACCGTGCATCAAGTTGAAGGCATCATGACTGTAGGAATGCAAGATTAATACTACCTGCTCACGAGTCTCGCGATGTTACAGGACTTCGTATTTACATCTATAATATGCCAAGCGCGCTAATTATATTGATAGAAAACTATATTTAAAATAAACTGTAAATTATTGGAAAATTAATTGTTTCTACAAAACAAATTTAATCTAAATTTGTCGCGAAAAATTGCGAGGATTATATATTGAAAAATAGTAAACTGATATAAACAATAAGAATAGGAAATATACGTTATATGTGTTTATGAATCATAAAAAATTATGACATTATAAAATTAGATTAATTTATTTTTACAAATTATTTTGTTATATTCGATAATAGTTATATTCGAAATTAATTTATTATACAGTAGTTATATTTGGAATTATCACATCCAATGAATTTTATAAAATTTATGTAACACATATTTTTTGATTTTCCTATTTCAAAAAGAAATAAAATAAAAAAAGTTTAGATTTAGTTACATAATTAGTTTTATTTTAAATTCTTATCCTGTTTGCATTCACGTTTACTTGTAAGACATATTGACGTCATAATACGTGTAGCTTACGAACAAAAAATATCAGGACATTAATTTCAGTTCGACACGGGGATAAAGTAGTGAATCCGATTTTGCACGAGAGAAGAGGGGGGGGGGGGAGGGATTCTCCCATCTCCGGAGCACGAGCCTGAGCTCTCGCTTTCTTTCCCTCTCTTCCTCTCTTTCTCCTCTCACCGATAATTCTATTATGTACGGTTTAATGTACAATTAACCGATCACTTAGAGGCTGACATTGCGCCGAGTCACGATGTCTTATTAAGCCTCTACTGAGCACCGGTCAGTCGAGAGCACGATGTCGGAAGGTGCGAGCGGCAGATGCGGTCTTAAATCGGGCCAGGTCTCGGTTGGGCCAGGGCACCGCCGTCGATTTAACGATCGCCGATTTGCTATTTCGTATCCGTGACCACGAGAATTATCGCGAGTCGTTAAATCGTTGATTTACTGTAATGAGAAAGGAGTATCGATACGTCATTCCTTCCCCTCGTGCATCGGGGATCGGCGTATTTACGGCGAGTATGGTAATTATACGCGCGTCGCGCGCGAGGTGTTCCGGCGTTAAGTACAAATCGCGATAAGGACGATGAATTCTCTCCGTGGAACCGCCGCGCCGTTTTATTCTCGCATGTCAGCCGCTCACAAAGTAGCCACTGATTCGAAAAAAAGGAGGAAAAAATAAAGATAAATAAATCCTGCAGCTGCGCGTCGCGGAGATGACGCGCGCCCGGGGCGCTCGTTTCGCCGAGCAATTATCTTGTAATTATTGCAAACGGTAAAGAGAGAAAAACACGTGACGCACATTCTAGCGCTTTTCACTCTCCTGCTTTAATCCTCATCTTCCGCTAAAAAATAATTGCGCTATTTATGCGATCGTTCCTACTCGCGCACCCGCACGTAATCGATACAACTTTATATGTATGTCATTAAAAGTAAATTACAATTTTTAATTATGTGAAATATATGGATTTATATGGATTATATGATGTGGCAAGAAACAATCGTATCAATGATGCTTTGCTATTAAACCAACTGTTATTTTGTCGATTATTCATCGTTGAAAGGAAAAATCCAGTGACTTTATGTACAAGGCGGTCCGAATAGATGTATTACTTGCGCCGCGGAAATTCGAGTTTCGAATCGACTCGCGGCGATCGGCTAATTTAAGAGTACATAAAGTTAGCTAGTCCTTTACTTCCCTTTTCTTTTGAGAATCCGATTCTCCTCTCCCTACAACAGAGACGAAACCCCACCTGAGACACATCGTGTACCATCGTCCCTAACGGCCCCCACACCGATGATATTTCAGTGTTAATTGCGCCCAGTATCTACCGCTCTCGAGCCCGGAGCTGACTTCTAATCTCGAGTTCATTAGGGACTTCTCTACCCGGGACCAACCAAACTATTTTCAGATCGGGACACACGTATGGTAGCCCGCGTGCTCGTAAGAGGAACGAACAGAAGGGCAGAAGAAACAGGGCGAGACGGAAAGGAGGAGGAAGAATCGAAGGATGGTACATAGAGCGCGAACGGAAACACAAGATGCACTTCGTACGTGTGTATCTGTGAATATACGTACATGTATGAATGAGTGTGGGTTGAATTCGGTAAAAGGAAGAAGGACGAAGAGCGCGACGAAAACGAGGGGGTGAGAAGAAAGACGGGGAGAGATGCAGAGAGGAAGAAAAAGAGAAAGGGAGAGAGAAAGAAAGAGAAAGAGAGAGACGTGGCAAAGCAACGGCCATCCCCGATTTCCATTTTAATTGAACTCAACGCAACATCATACTTAATGCCAGAAACGCGTCAGAAACTCCAATTAAACGGCAACGCCATTTCACTTTATCTCTCTGTACATTCGTCCTGATTGCCGGACCGATCGTCGCCGAAGTAGCCATCGATTATTTCTCCCCCAGAATTTCTCCAAGAAATGTTTCGCATGTGCGAACTCGTCGACTCGCCGCCGCAGAGGATTTATTTATCTTTTGCCGCGCGCGAATCGCGTGTCCAGTCAACTCTGTCCTTCATGCATTTAACGAGTCGAATATCGCGAAATTATCGAATGTCCGTCGATGTGACAATCCATGCCAAGTTAAGTTACAGAGTTAAGTGGTAGAGAATATAAAGATTCGAGTGGACGCAGTTCTCTCCTCGAAAAGGGAATTCCTTGCAATTCAATTAAGTTTATCGCGCTTATGATATAAAATACAACTGTTGTTTCCCACATTTCTACTATTGATAGGAGCAAAATTCGCCTAATTTTAAGCAGAAAATTTATCAATTTTTCTAAAAGAAAAATTTTTTAAATAGAATTTCGATTTTAAAATAAATTAAATTTTACCCAGCATTTTTAACAATACAAGAGAGCAGAATAATCGCTCTCATTTGATGCTCTTCGTTTTTTACACATTTGATTTTTACGCAAGCAAATAGAATCGGCGGATAATGCACGTAAATGGCTTTTCGCAACTAACTATCGATTGCTGGAAATATTCATAGCGGCGGTTTTCTCAACAGTCAATCGGAATAAATAAGGAAGCAATTTATAGTAATAGCGACGACGATATGACGAAGAAGACAAAAGTCATCGACAGTCGCGAACGGCGGTGGCGGTGGCAGAAATGCCGAGGCCGGCTCGTGGACCGGCTTGATTTATTGACAGGAAAATCTAGTCGCTCGCAGTAGTCCAAGTCGTCGCAGTCATCGTCGTCGCGTCGCGCTCGGTTCGGCTTACCTCACCGTCTTCTGTAGCTGTTGTCCTTCGATCGGAGCAAAGAAAAGACACGTGCAAGGATAAAGAGAGGGAACAAACACCGGTAGCTGTTTCGTGTTTGCCAAGAATCCTTGAAAAAGATTTCGCCGATGTGTTGTCGCGATACCGACGAAGATGGCCAACTCGGTCGATCTATTGCAAACGAAGGCTGAATCCCGTTCGACTTTAGATTTGTCGGATTTTTCTGCAAATGTATGTAAGAAAAATTTGAGATTGTTATGTGCGATTTTTTTCCCAAAAAATATGATGATCTTTATGTGATGGTAAAAGATAAAAATTTTGAATATGTAATATATTATTAAAATATATTGTAATCCAGGAAATAAAATATAAAACTTTAAATCAATGATATATTTGATATTTCATACTCTTGCATATCTTCTATTAAATTTATATAAAAAGTTGAAAGTGTAAAGGAGAGCTACACGAGTCGCTAACATAACAGACGGTCATTCTAGACTTTAATTGCTTCACGATACAGATTTATGTTCCTGCGGCTGGTTTTTCGAGAATTTCGTATGCGATCTCTAGTGCTCCGTTATATGTCCTGTTACGACGTTAATTGCTATTGACGATGCATGCGAAAAAGAGCTTCGTGCGAAAAAGAACTTGTGCGACTTTGACAGAAATTTAATCGGCACTTTCATGTCATCCGCGTGTTTTTTTTCGGATCCACTGGCATTGGCGTCATTGCAAACCGGACGCATGGTTCTAGCACACTCATTTACAAAAAACTCTTGAAAAAAAAAATGTCGAATTTAGCGAAGAAGTCAGAGGTAAAACTGAAAGCCATTAATATAATGACGTAAAGAATGATCGAATCTGTGAAAGAGAAGTATAACTGCCATAAACTTTGCGCAAACGGCGATTTCGCATCGCCACACCTTCCGTTTATGGAAATGTCGATGTCGAAGTTTATTATATTGCGACAAGAGAGAGATAGAGAAACAGAGAGGAGAGGAGATTGAGATTGCCGGTTAACTTTACGATATATCAACTTGCTTCCCTTGCTTTCATTCCAATGTCTGATGCGAAGTGTTCTTTAGAAATCTCTTCTCGAAATGTCGGTCGAGCGTTCATTAACATCGTATACTCGTTACAACTTGCTTCTGATAAGCGGATATATATATTATACATGCGTCATGTACACATATACATTGCGCCATGCTTTCATTAGAGATCGTCTCTCGTTCTACCTGTTCGAATTTGTTTGTTCCTTCGAGATAGAGAGACTCCGGACAAGGTTGTGTTTCAGAGATTTCGATCGGACATATCATGTTATAGATTTACTCTCGAGTTGAAGGCAAACTAGCCGTCTATCGTTCGATATCAAAGTAGGGGACAAAAAAGCGACGAAACATCAAACACATATGTATAACTATTACATTGAACCATGCCTCATTAGGCGACTGCTCAAGAGTTTGCAAAAGAGTAATTATGTTAAAATGAAAATTTGTATACATTTTTAACAGCATTAAATTAATTATTTATAATTTAATTAAATCTTCCATGAGAGAGAATTTTTTTACTTTTGTTGCAATCTGATTTATAAAAGCACTTTGAGATTAAAAACGAGAGTAAAAGAAATTTTTTGCATAATCTGTCAAGTCGAAAACTATACGCGTTAATTTTCCAATAGCTTCTCTCGTAAGAATTTTAATGGGTTTAGCTTCTATATCGGACATTGTCACGTTCCCAAGGTTTACCCGCCAATTTACCAGCCGTCGCCGATATTTTTTTGAGCTGTAGAAGACCGTGTTTAAAGCACGGTTATTGCGACGGCGCATCATGATGCGGCCGATTAGGCGAAAATATCGCCGCGGGCTACCGGTCTTGGTGCATCGCAGGACCGGCCCTTTCGCTCGCCACCGCGTCCTACGCTGGCGTCCATCGATATATCCGAGGCGATGCGAGGTGGCTGCGAAGGCGCGTATATGAGGCCCGAAAATCGGCTCCATTCGGCCCTCTCGTCTCGCGCGGCTAGGGACGAGGGCATTGAGATGCAGAGAGCGTCGGTGCTACCGTGCGATGGTCCCGATACCGCCTAATGGACCGTCCCCGCCCCCTTTTCCCTTCGCCCTTCGTCGTCGTCGATTCTTCTTCTCCGCCCTCCAGCACCTTTTAGACTCTCTCGTTCTTCCTCACCGTCTCGCCGCCGTCTATCCTACCGCCACTTTCAACCTCCTCCTCCTTCTTCTCCTCCTTCGCCTTTGCCTTCTTGATTTTTCCCCCTCGTGCCTTCCTTCCTATGGTCCCTTTTCTTTTGTCCACCTCTTTCGTACCACCGGAACTTCCACGAAGTGCAGAAGAAGCAGAGCAACGAATCCTTCTGTGCTCCGCTTTCTTTGCGGTGAACACAACCTGCCTCTCGATCTGACATTTCTATGACATTTCCATCATGGACAAACGATTATGATTTTTTCTAGATGGAGATCTTTTCTCTGCAATGTTTTCTTCCTCCTTGTAATATCTCTTAAGGTTTGCGAACTGAGAGGTCGTAGTGTGAAACAATAGGAAAATTTTATGGGAAGACTAGGAAGTCGTCAAGAATTTCATTGATGCTCGAAGCGGCTTCAGGTACGCGGTGGAAACCGCGTTACTCGCGACTCGCGACATCGTAGGCAGCGCGTATCCGTTATTGCTCACTTGGAAACAAAACCTATCGTTGATGATCCAACCGCGTGTCGGCGGCGACATAAGCAGGAAATGAGACGCGCGCAGACCGAGCGAGACGGCCGAGAAAGAAGAGAGGTTCTCGTCTACGCATCGTGCGTTTTATGCTCTTGCATCCGCATACACGAGAGAAAGAGAGAAAAAGAGAGAGAGAGAAACCTGCACACACGGTAGCACGGCTATAACTGCGTCGCGGCATCATTTATATTTACGAGACACCGCGAAGAGCCATGTCCAGGCCGCATTGTTACTGCCCAAGGGCCTTATAGCCGCCGTCTGGGCCTTATAGGGCCGCCGTGATATCTCGCTCCTCTCTTTCATTCCTCCCGATGGACCGGATCGGCCCTGAATGCTCGCCCGACCGGACGAAGGAGAGATCGCGCTGCTGGGCCTGGGGCCCTGTATCGATCCCGATTGATCGGATTTAGTGCGCGCGAACGTGCCCTTTCGTGAACGTCGACCCTCAAGAAACTCGCGTAATTGGGTCGAGATACTCGACAAACATAAAAGAGAAGAAAGATTGCGAGACCACAAGTGGGATAAACATGATGCGTTCCTAGTGTTTTAAAATAATCCACATAAAATATTGTCAATATGATACAAAAAGTACCTCACAAATACTAATAAACTAGATTCTAACCCTTGACAATCCCAGCAAATTCTTCTAATTTTGACAATCTACGAGAAAGCGACGAATCATCGTTTACGTTTACACTTTTCTGGTGGTTTTCCGTCGATAATAATCTCTTTATGATGACTTCTGGAGAAATCATCAGAGATATTTGTAGCGTTCGGGTCGTTTTAAATAGAATACGGGGACAACGCGATCGGAAGAGGGAAGAAAGATTTATCGCGACGCATGATTCGCGCCAATCAGACATGACGCGGCGCATCGCCAGCGTAGATATTTCACAGTTATGGCCAGATAAACCACGACCTTAGTGCCGGATGTAGCACCGTTTGGGGAATAGAGCGCATCAATGATGCAATATTCGGCCGTGCGGCATCGAACGCGCGTTTTTCTTCCTTAGCGGGAGTTTATAGTCGCGCCTCACAGTTCCGCTTGTATATTATCTTTCTCATACGCCCACTGTGTCTTATTACCTTTTCGAAATTTAAGAAAATCTTCGAAACGTCTTGTAGTATAAAATAGAAAAAATAAGTGGGAAGCTTTTCTGTGACATGCAATTTATAAAATAATTAAATATTTATAAAATAAAAATAATAATAGCCGAAGAAAATAGATAATTTAGATTATTGAGTGCGTTGTAATTTTATGCGTTCGATGACTAATGTCAGAAATCGCTTTTCTCCCTCGTTTCGCGAGAGGGTAGCTATCGACTGTGAAGACAGCGGATCGAGGGTAGCTCTCTCGAGTGCAAGTGAAGCCAAGGCTGCGCTTTTCTGCTGATCAGCCTGCTGAATCGTGCGTTCCTCACGGGATTGTCATCAGCGAATCGAGAGATAGACAGAGAAAGAGAGAGAGAGAGAGAGAGAGAGAGAGAGAGAGAGAGAGAGAAAACCGTGTATGGGAGAGAGTTTTAAACCGCAACTCGATATCTGCTCGTTTCCGCGCCGTATACAACCCCTGCTCGTACAAGTCCCTCCAGGGATTTCGATGGAAGCCGGAGGGATGCCCGACAGGACGCGTACGAGCCGTGCAAAAATGGGAAAACCAGAGCGGCGTTGACATTTTCAAAGTCGTTTCTGATCGCACGGGTTAACCACGATGGAAAAATGGCCTTGCCATCCCCGATTTGGTTCAGGTTGCCCGAACGCGTTGTTATTACAGTGCGACGAGTGTGATAATTAAAACGTTCAATTTAACCGCCGTAAAATCTCGAATCCCCTCAAAATAATTCAACAATTCGTTCAAAGTTATAATCAAAAGATTCATATTTTAATAACATTGAGATATATGTCAAAATGTTTTGCGCGTGTAATGACAATCATAATAATGACGAAACGCTTGTGCTACGTAATTTCTTTCGCAAAAAGGTAGGTGCGTATTTCCGCGCGAAGGAGCGCCTCGTTTCCGCTCGAGGAAGTTAGCCGGATGTCGAGAAGAAAAGAGAGAAGAAATCGCGCGGGGCTCCCGCGTCCGCCGATAAGTTCAAAACCGTGTCGATGCTCGACGCTATAAATCGCTCGGCCGAGGATCGCTATTCGCGGACGAAGCGAATCGAATCGAAAACGTGACCGAGCGCGGAAACGGGGACAAGGAATCGCGCAGGCAGCAAAAGGAAATATAAAATTCCATCAATTCGCGAATCGAACGGTTGCCGATACAATTTCTCTCTCATTGTGGCGCTGGAGGGGTAGTACATCGAGGGGTGTAATGGCACATCGTCGAGGTATGCTCGATATATAGAAAAAAAAAAAAAGAACGCGCAGTATAGAATGGCTAGCTATGCCTTATGTGTTTGGGGTTTCAGGTCTTATTAATGATTGATCGAGGGATATCGACGTCTCCCCTCTGACGCGACTGATATATATATATATATATATATATATATATATATGAGAGGGAGGGGAGTTTGTATCTGTGCCTTCGCACGTGACACAATAAAACGGCACGGTCGTATCGATGGCTTATTGCGAGACTTTTTATCGATCCCGATAACTCCCTGGTTGTTGTTGCGCGGCGCCAATGCGGAACTTTATATAAATCGCGCTCCTGTCGGGGATCGACTTTGTTTTGCCAGCCGATTAGCCGGAAGCGTCCCCAAGTATCTATCTCGAAGAATATCGATGGCCGCTCGTATCAATTCAGCGATAGCGAAAGATATCACATTGATTTATTTACTTCAAAGTACTCGAATGATATTGCGTACGTTATAGCTTCAATTCCACTTTTAATTAATATTGAATACGTGATGGCTCTGACATTTCTATGATTGGATTTAATCTACCTATTAATTGGATATAATTTGATTATTAAATATTGTGACGCGCGCACGCACTTTTAATTAGAGGTAAAAAGATGGATTTTTTTATTAAAAGAATGTTCTATTCAAAAAGAGATGTTATCTGCTTTTTTAACGCAAATTAAACGCAACTCTTATCAAGCACAATTAGCGTCAGGCGAATAAGCGATAACTCGAACGAACCTATTTCGGACAAACGCCGACTAATCTTCGTAAAAGGTGAGCGAGGTCTTAAAAGTATAAGGCATAAAACCGCTCGTGCAAACACGGGACTAAAGCGGGACGGATACGGCGAAGGTGGGAAAGCCACGTGGATCCCCGAGGGTGGCATTAATCCGCCCTCGCCCTCCCCGATGCTTACCCATCTAAACAACGGAGACGAAGCAATCATATTTTCCGCCCCAGAGGCACGATACGTGTCAATGCGAATCAGGCTTAGTGATCTAATGTGGATTCCGATAGTGTCTGATTTACTCTCGACGCTTCTCTTCAGGCGAGATATAACCCCCTATTTCGCGTCTGTGGAGATTGCATCCGTCTGTTTGGGATTTAAGGAATCAGATTGATATTTCTCGACTCATTCAGCAACAGCTCTCTTGATCGTAATATTGCAAAATTTTAATTGTTTATCGACATACATTTTTATGTCTAAATAAATAGGAAATAAAAAGTTTAAAAAAAAATAACGTATAATTTACAATAAAATAGATCGAGGAGCGTAAACATGAGGATAAAAAATTCTGCAAATAAAATTGTTGGTTATTAAAAAAATGAGAATTGTTATCAATTCGACTTAGGGAATCGCGTAAACGTTACTATCACACTTTCGAATACAGCTCTTTAGGAAGAGGAAACGACGTAAGGATTTCGAAAGTTGGAAAATCCCTCGCGAGTAATCCGACGTTCCGCCATCAGGCACGATCGTCGTTCGCGATGGACGGAAATTCGCGACCGGCTTTTTTCCCTCGCTTTCCGCCGCCCTTTTCTCTCCCTACCTGGGTCCTTTCTCATCTCGTTTCTACTCCCGTCACGTATGTAGCGAGAAAAATTGCAGCCGAGCGCTTTGCCCGGTACTCGGTTCTGCACGCCCGGCTCCCTCGCCTCGTCTCTCTTTCTTCGCTTCCTGTGCTTGGATACGCTCCTGGAACCCGCGTGATGAATCTTATTGTTAGATAGAGACGCCCTTTTCCTTCGGCCAAGTATACATTTATTGTTAGTTGCGCCAATATAGCTTTGTTGAATCGCTAAATTCGTTTTATCTTTCAATATATAGAGTTATACAAGAGAAAGATGCTGTATAAAGTTTACGAGGTCTTTTTTAAAGTCTTTAAATTTTTTGATAACACATTGAAACATGAGATTCATAAAATCTACCTCCATCTCACGCTAAATTCTCTCTTAATTTTACACTCACTCGATCTTTAATAAAAACTGCATTCGAAAACATATATTCGCAAATGCAGTAAAAAAAGATTACAGTGTATATTAATGTTAAATGAGAGCAGCTAGAATAGATTGCATCCACAGCTTCACATATTACGATACTTTATATGATTAATCTTGACAAACGAAACTATAAAAATTACACTGTGGTAGTAATTTATATCCATAAAATTGGGATTAATTATCATAATTCCATGAACAAGTATCTTATGACGTTTTTCTATGACGTCTTCCTATGACGATTTTCGCGACGAAGAAAACGCTCTAATTCTGCTGTTTATATATCTAGCACCGGAACACGCGATCGTATCTAACGAGCTCGCATAATGACATCAGGAGGGCGACGAAGATCATCAGTAGTTACGTAAAGGCAGGCAATTACCTCTCGGACGATCTGGATGTTATTCATGATACTACGTTAATTTCTCGCGATAATGCAATTATGACACTGCATTTTGATCGCAACCAGGACAAATTTAGATCGTATTACCATTTAATGATTCATCATCGATCTAATTATTTTTAAAATAATTAATTAATTACTGCTGCCATATTATTTTTGATAGAATTTGAATATCGACGATAAGTGATACAAAAAGAAGGCATGGATAAAATTATTTCGTCAACAAAACCAAGGTCATACTATATGGTAAATTATATAAAAAAATTTAATTAATAAAATTTAAAAAACAGAGTTAAAATGGTAAAGATTATTGTGATTTATCACTTATTGCGATACGTGATTAAAAGAGAAAGATCGTAACACTTGACCAGGAAATTATTTCCGCGATTTCCTTGAAGTGATAAATACGCGTTAGTTATAATCGTACGTTCGATCGCTTGTCAGAAAATACTGTAATTAACACTAGAAGGTCGTATCCGTACACATAGAAATTAGTATCAACCTGAGTTCCTTACGTGTATCATACACGAGAAGACGAGTAATCTTGAAATTCCTGGAAATATCTATAATCTTTCCGAAATATATCAACTGAATAAAAATTTATGCGATATTATTAGTAAATTATAAAAATAAATCAAAACATTGTTGATGTAGAAAAGCATGTGTGCATTTTTTAAACTCAAATCTTAGTCCCAAAATTTGAACCCCTTAAACGTTTATCCGTAATCGAGGAAACGATTTTTTTATCCGTGATTCATATCTCCGGCTGGATCCTTACAATCTCAGGCACATCCCGACGGAAGTAGTCGCCCGCACTTTTATGTAACCGACGCTACGTGTTTTTTTCCCGAACGATTTCTATCAAGACGAACAGGCTGTTAAGGGAAGACACGCGCATCCTGGGTAAGCCGTGACGACACGCGTGTCTGCCTCGACTTCCCTCCGACTTGAAGCCCCGAAGTATCTCCGTCTCCTTCACTTTCGTCACTACGTGAGTCTGATCCCTCGTCGATATCCATAAAAGTAAGTTGCAAGTAACTTACATGCGCAAGTTGTATATAAAGCCGTTTACATTATTAACACACGATAAATTAGACACTTTGTTAAATACGAGAACGATCTTTAGTTATATATTTCGTTTCAAAAATAACGGATAAATTTTTTATTTCAATTACAGAGCTGGAAACTAAGATCGAGAGATCATATTAAATCTATCTATCGATCTAACCGAGCTGCTCGTTGATTGCGGAATGCAATAATTCTCGCGATGAACGGAAATGAAAATATACTCGTAGACCGCATTGATGATGCATCATCGATTCTTTGTGAACCGAAAGGTCGTTTGCAGGAAGCAATAATTGTTTCTTATATGCCATGCCGGTCCATTCGCTCGTCCTCGTGATCGTCGATGGAAATGCGCGTACACCATCCGTTGGTTTATCAAGTATGCAAATGACGAAGCCGCCTGTCCATCATTTTAAGACCGACCAGCGTTATTGGTGACGGCTCGTACAGCCGTCTTTCGCGACCGTTAGTGCGTGTAAAATACAAACTTCTCGTCGGTGAACTCATGTTCGTGATGCGTGCCACGTGACCGCGGATCGCAGATAATGATTGACGTTGTCCGTTGTGCTGCACCGTGTGTGCAAAGTATTTTCTTACGTTGAGATAACGCATCATTGAATGGACTGGATGGTAACCCTTCGAACGATCGGTTGATCTCCGAAGAGCTTCGTCTGATTCCGCAAAACCGACAGTTATCTTCCTGGAAGGTCGTGATTGAACGAACACGAAGATTAATTTGGTGACGATTTACGTTAAACAAACATCGACGCTTTTCAGACGCTTTGACAGAGGCAACGCGTTCAGCGAATTTAACGCTGGAATGATACATGTATGCGTATTATAAATCGCAAAATATATAATAATAGAGAAAGTGCTCGATCATGATTCAAAACTAAGGAAAAAATTAATGAATAGTAAATGATAAATTATATAATAAATTGTATGTAATAAAAACTGCTTGCTTTATATAATAAATTACATGTAATAAAAACTGGACTGCTTTAATATTTTTTAAATATTTTTAAAAATATTTTTATATATTTTCTCAAATTTTTGCGGGTCCATGATTCGTTCGTATTTTCGAAAATTCGTCATTTTGCTTTTTGGAATTTATCAATCATTCAATCTATTGAGTTAAAATTACTTGTCAAACAGTCTCATTAGCGTCATAATTGACAATGTATTGTCAATGATTCCCGCGAAATACTTGACATAGTCACACACTTATCATACATGGTTATTTTCCTGCCTTCGAGCTACCACTCAAGTACGTCTCGTTACGATCATCGCGAACGATCGCAGTCATTGCTGCGCAAAATAACGACAGCTTTGTCTTGGCTTTCAAGCGATGCGCAGACTGATTAGCATCCCCAGAGTTCCGCAGACAATCCCCATGAAAACGCGCACAAGGTCGGCATACCTAGGTACCAGCCGGCATGGCAAGTGCAGAGGGGGTTAGTTTCTGCCGCCCCCGAGATGGGTGTTGCGTGTAGAACGCGGCATAAATATGTAAGAGCTACTCCCTCCCCCCGTCTGCTCGGGCTGTTGGCCCCCGTTGGTACCCCGTCCTCCACGGCATTCGCCTCCCGCGGCGCCCCTCTCCTTACCACCCAGACCTTGCGCAACCCCCGTGCATGTACACGAGAGAGATGGAAAAGCGTCGGTGACGTCAGAGAACGTCCACGTCACCGGCTGGCTGCGTGTAACGTCAGTGATCGAAATCAGCTGATCTTTCTCCGCCAAGTGAGAATAAAAATTGTCAAACGTATGTATCAATGCTCATCAATTCGGTCATTACTTGTCATGTATTCACGAGTGACGGCTTAATTCTTCGGGAAAAAAATCGACCAGCTTCCAAGAATGTTAAATTCCGTTTATTAACCCGTTGAAATAATTATGATATTTGATATTCTGATAGAGATATGGCGACATTAGACGGCGTAGCGATTGTTTGTCGAAGGAATGATTCTTTCAATAGTCTTAGGTCTCCGTCAAAGATCGAAAGGGTTTGGAGCCATCCACTTGAATAGGACGGGAGGCGGAAAGGAGCAGGACGAGCAGCAAGGCAAGGTGCTCATTGTGATGAAGCATGAGTCTGACCTAGTGGGGTAGTGGGGCAGGTCGCAGCGGATGATACATACATATTTATGTCGCGCACCGCGTACCACCACCACCACCGGCAGCCAGAGTACCACCGTGTCGGCGGCGCTTCCACCATTCTACCATCAGACCAACCCCCTCCCCGATAGCTCTCTCTTTCTATCTTGCCGGGTCTCGCTCCCTTGCTCCGGTCCCTCTCTGTCTCTTTTGCACGGCACGCTACCCCTTACGCTCCTCGCGGAAGACCAAGCAAGCAGGCAGGGTGCCATTGGCCTTCGCTCGGTCTGGGTTGCTAATCAGGCCGCGAAGGTGCGCATCCCGAGCACGCGCCGTTTCCACGTTGCCGTTGAAAAGCGCCACGAGGATGCCACGTGAGACGAAAGCGTGAGGATTTCCCCCCCGCGTGGAAAGTGGAACGCTTCCGGACGAATGCTGCTGGTGCTGTGGCTTTCGCATCACCAACTGCCGACACGAACATCTCCCGGTTACCAAACTTTCACCACGTGGCCGACAAAAGACTCTTCCCTGCCGCTCCTACTTTTAAACAACGCGTCTCCGACTACCCGCGATTTATCGAAGATGTAGTTCCGATTTGCCCTCATCGTTATATTTTCTTATTTTATCTCAATTTTACTATCGCGATTTTTCTATTGAGAGAGAATTCATTGATCTATAAAAAATCAACGTGTGCTAATTTTACGAAATAAAAATTTTTGAATATATTAATTTGATACATAATTATGCTCCAATATTGACTTTTTCGTAGCAATTATTGTGCCTCCAACTAATTAATTTTCTCTTCATCGACGATATAAATGGAAAATATGCCGCTAACTGTTTTAATGTTATATTCTTACGGAATATCCTACTCGTTTAATTGATCAACTCACACATGGATCAAAACCTGTCATACGATGAAAATATAGAAATCGTCCAACGGCAACGAGTATTGCTCGTCGAAGCCGCGCGTGGAGTTCTTACTGCTGGCGGTAAGTTATTAATCAGTGGATTCCTTACGTCACGTGGACGGTCTCCGGGGACCTGTTCGTCCTATTAATCGTCCCCGCTAATGACGTCCGGCTACTGGCATAACACCATCATCGTCGTTAGCG
The DNA here is from genome assembly GCF_025532165.1 of Camponotus vicinus. Classification (NCBI taxonomy): domain Eukaryota; kingdom Metazoa; phylum Arthropoda; class Insecta; order Hymenoptera; family Formicidae; genus Camponotus; species Camponotus vicinus. The sequence continues at coordinate 11,013,522 of NW_028141980.1, forward strand.
TCGCCCAGTAACGGTCACGCGATCCAGATCGCGTTTCAGGCTGCGACGTGCAATTATAACGAGAATGCGCCGCGAGCACGCATCGTCACGCGTGCGTCCCGTGGCTGGGAACGATTTCATCTTCCCCCTGCCTCGCGAAAAGGAATCGATTTCGCCTACGACATCGTCCCCGACACGCCATCGAAGGCGTTCGTCGTCTGCGTTGCTCGCATTTGGATGCACTTTGGCGAGGCTGCAACGATAATGACATCGGCTCGTGCGGCCACGCACGCACGCATGCACGCGTTTACGCGTGTACGGCATAATGTATTGCATTTAAGATGATACGCCTCCTTGGAATATTACGATCGCGTCCGAATGATATACGTTCCTTCGGGATCGAGAGCGATCTTCTCTCGTCCAGGTGACGTTCTTTCGTTTCTTTCGTATCTCAAATTTCCTGCTATTATGTGTTTCGATTATCGATACGATGTTGCGCGTCGACTTAATTACGCTATCTTTATGATAAATCAGACTACAATTTCGTACACGCGACAAACCCGTTTAATTTAAAAGAAATTACGCGGTGTTTATGATTGGCACGAATATCTTACCGGCTGACGCAACGAATACAAATTCCTCTCGGTCGTTAATGAAAGAAAGAGAGAGAAAGAGAGATGCTCGAAATTATACATCTTCCGATCCAGATCGCCGGACGATCGGCCAGCGGATTTAGAAATTAAAGAGACGCTGTTTATCGCTCCGAGCGTGTCCTCGAGGCCGCGCCTCGCGAGTAGAACACACGGTGTTTCAAGGAGCAAGGTCAACAACTTGTTGAACACTTACAAATATCTCTTTCGAATTATTCAAGTATGTTACCTATCTTATAAAATATTTTCTCCTACGGCATCCTATATATCTTCCAAGTGTATCTTTTTTTTTCTCAAATCAAGATTAATATCTTGGTATCTCAAATTTCGGCCTTACTTATCCCATGTCCCTGCCTTTTACCGTTGAACTAAATCATTTGACGGCAGTTTGTCCGCCGGTCTGCTTGATCGTGAGGCTACCCAGAGGCAAAGAAACGCGAAAAATGATGCGCTATCAGGCGGCCGATTCGAGGAGAAATAAGGTGTGAGTTGATTCGAAGAGGATGCTGGATATGTATAAACCTAGACGGACGTCGCCGTCGCTTTACCTCGCACGCACGACGCGTAATGATCGACGATCAGGCCCGACCTGCCAGATAAAACGAGATAGAAGAGAACGTTGCGCGTTGTAGAGGCCCCGATTTATCGAACGATAATATCCTTACGTAAAGTGTTTATGTCGCGGACGCACCATTAATAAAACCGTTTACCATGCCTTTGGACGGGCCTGCCTCGTCTGCGATAACTGCCTCGGTGAATAGCTCGCCTCTACCTCTTCCTCGATACCTCTTCTAACTCTTTTCCCTCCTTCTCTTTCTCTGCTCCACTGTTTCCCATCCTGTCCGCGGGCAACGTTGTTAGTCTGACATCTTTTGACTGGTCCTGATATTCGAGTAGCCTGCAAGCTTGCTGCAAATTTTCACGTCACCGCCGCGATTATAATGACAATCAACACTCTATAATATTCTTTAATTCTTTCAGCGATTTTTATTCAAGAAAACACGTTTTATGAATTATATCACGTGTCTTGTTTCGAGCCTTCTCATGACAGCAAAAGTGCAAGGGGATTCACTTTGAAACGTGATCGCAAAGGAATCCAATATTCCAGAATCACGGATACTGGCTAATGATAAGCGATAAAACCGGTTTGCGTAAAGCCGATGAAATGCTAATCTCTCGCTTTAATCCATGACAGAACAATCTCATTAGTCGAAACGTCGAATTACTTCATAATCTATGCGGAGCATGTTATCTGCTATTTTTAATAAGAATTTAATATAGATTATACAAATTCAGATAGTTACTACCGATGCAGTTTACTAGAGCAATAAATTGTCATCTTTGCATTTTTTAAATTAATTTCTATCAATTATAACGCATCGTAGAAAATCATGATAGAAAATAGGAAGTGCGAATAAACTGGAAGGTCAATTATTGGCTTATCTCTGCCTGTCTATTCAACCTCGTAGAGGAGTATTTTTATGCCGAGAACGGACAAGTACGGCTGACGACGATTGCGGGAACGAAGGATACGAGCTCCAGGTTAACGCAAAACGGGTTTCATCGAGACGCGCAGTCTCATCTACACGTTCAACTCCCACGCGTTCGCCTAAATGCACACAGCGCGTCGCAATCGTTCGGCAATGCTTCGTAATCCGTGGGTTAGCACCTTGACACCACGGTATCATTCCCTAGGAAGTTATTGGCCATCGCGAACCTTCGCCTTTGGTCGCTCGCTCGCAGCTGTTTCCGTCCAGTCAGTGACATTTAGCTTCTCGCCGGCAATAATCCTGAGCCCGGTAATCCTCTCATCCCTATTCGATATCTTCCCTTCTCGTGCGCAGATCTGATTTCTTAAGTTTGACTCTTCCGATGATAGTCAAGAACCAGAATCACACATTGCGATAAAGCAAAAGTGTTCAAAGAAAATAATAAACGGAGATTTGAATAAGAAATAATAAAATAATCGTGTAATCACCTGCTTTTAATTTTTCAAGAATATAATATCGATAAAAAAAATCGAGCACAGTTTGCATTAAATCGGCCCTAAGTATAAAGCCATAATCATATTACACGAGATCATTTGCACATCTACATAAATTTTTTCTTGTTTAGATATGATATTTAGATAAGAGATCTTTCGCGCGAATCCACAAAAAACCTGCTTTTTAATAAAAATCTCGCGGCCGAATTTGATTACGCAAAGACAAGCACGTCTCACCTTGACTTTCCGACGATCACCTCTCGTTCCTCTCCTATCCCGACGAATGACGTCAGCGCGGAAAGTAACGAGGGATCATCGTCAGTCATCAGCCGATTACGAGTGCCTCCTCGACCAATGTTGGTCGAGTGGAATGTCAAAGCGGCAACGGCGATGGTAGCCGCCTCATCGACAAGAGCAATTAACGTGATTACATCGATTGATCTTTCATCATTAATAGTTCCGTGATAGGGGAGTAATTACTATAATGATTTATTATGAATAATGGTGCGTAATGAGCGCACGGGGGCGCGTGCGTTCCTCGTTGTTTCCGTGCGCGGTTTTTTTTCTGCGTCTCGTCTTACGTATTCGCGCTCGCGCGACGCGATTACGTGGACGAGGACACATCTTGGCACTTTGCGATCGGCACTCGGCAAAGTCAGGACTCGATGGCGACTAGGTGTCCTTGCGCTTTAAATAAATGCGAAAGCAGTACCTGCATCGCGCAACGCGCGTCGACGATATCCACGTTTCTCTTACGTTTACTTCGAGAGAGGCGAGTTTCTTACGCCTACGCCTACAACCGCGATCAACGTCTCTCTCGTTTCTCTTCCCTCCCTCCGGGATCCGTCTCCCTTTCTCTGTCTCTCGATGCGGTCTAGAATTTTATCGCAAGTTTCTTTGTGCAAGAGCGCTACCAGATAGTAACGATAATCAGGACATTCTGTCCTACTTTTAGAGTAATCTGTGCAAAAATTATTAGGGCAGCAATTAAAAATGTTAAATAAGTAATTAAAAATGCTGATTATTTTTTTATAAAAAAAATCTCGCACAATTTCGATGTGTGAATATTAAATATCGCGATAGTGGCGAGACCGCTTCGTTATCACGCTAATAAATTGGTCCAATCATAGTGGCGATTGATTAACACGAGTAATTTGTGAATTTTCGATTGCCAGGTCTAATGATTTTCGCTAAGCGACGCATCGCATTCTTTGCGCGTTTGCTCGATCGTTATTTTCAGATATATTATACGATGTAGGAATCTTCGTCGCAGGCTGAATTTTGATAATTGATACCTGCGAACGTACCTCTCTGCATTCATTACAATGAACGACATGGCGCGACGGCAAAAAAGAAACTATAACGGAAAAGAGCGAGCGAGACGAGAAAAAGAAATGGAAAGACGGTTTCCCGAAGCAACGCGCGAGGCCCAGGGCTAACCGATCGCTCCTTTCCTACCGCACCCCAATTTTAATCAGGACCCGAAGTATGCAAGTAGGATGGATGCCTGCGAGCTCTCCCGGCGGTACTGCCGAGCGTTACGATGCATGTAATTTATTTTTATTGCTACCAATTTTTTTTCCACCCCTCGATCAGCTCCTACTAATTCCGAAGAAGAGGAGGCGTCGCGCGAGAGAGGACCAGCCCGGGGTTATGTCCGCGCCTGAAATATCTCGCAACACAAAAATTCTCGTCGACCATTCGTTAATGGTGTGTAAACATCATGGTAAAAGATTTTTTGTCTCAAAGAGTCAAGGCATTATTATAAGAGAATTATTAAATAATCACTACAGGTGCGAAAACTCGGATAAAAAAAACGCAATTGGATCGTCTCGCGCAAGAACAATCATTGTTCTACGAATCGTTGCGACTGTAGAATAAGAAGCCTCGGTGATACCCTGAAATTGCCTTTCAGATTCTATTTGCGCAAATCTTTACGGAAGCGGCAGCTTCTCTCGATGATACAAAACGCAATCCACCCGCGGCTTTCCACCTTTCGTCGAATCGCGCTATCGGAAAAGCCACCGCGAGCACCCGAGGCACACTCTTTCCGGATTCCGCGCCGAGGCCTCCCGCGCACCACGCTTGTCCGATTTAGAGGTACGCGAGATTTATAGCGAGTCAGGAGCGTGTAAGAGAGGTGGAATGGCAAACCGGTGATGTAGGATCCCACAGGAGGGTTGGAAATGAAGGGCGGGGTTGGCGGAGGGGGAGAGTAAGAGAGATACATAGAGTGAACGGCGGGTTTTGAGTCTGAGCCGCGGGGGTTATTGCAGTAAGCCTTCTCTTGGGGGTTCAAGAATATTACTATCCGCGCGCGAGGCCTACCCTACGCTTTCGTCTAAACCACCCCCTTCTTTCTCGCTTCTTTCCCTTCGGCCCGAAGCGAGCGCGAGACGAGGAAAGCCCGGGGACGAGGGAAAACGAAGAACGATTCCCTCGAAACCCAAGCGATCATACGTGCCTAGGCGATCTTTTTAAACGCGCCCCACTTAAAAGAACACGGTTTACGTTTATGGCCACTCATTCGACGGGGGAGCGTAGGAGTGAGAGAGAGAAGGAGAAAGACAGAGAGTGGATAAGAAAGCGGGCGACACAATTCCAGCAATTTCGGGCGAAGGGCGAAAACGGCGGGGGGTGCGCGAGTTGATAAGCAATAACGGTTGAGTAAGGGTAAGAGGCATGTAAGTATACCGTACGGTTTCTTCGAGAATGTTTCGTAATCGGAGATAATTTCCTTGGCGCGCGCGGACCGCGAATTTTTCTCGGTTGAACTTTTTGCGTGCAAAGGCGTGCGCGAGAGTAAGAAATAGGGTTAATTATACAGCGAACGCCGTTTTAATGCGATATTAAATATGTACATGCGTTATTGCGCTCTGATATCGATGAAACGGGTCGCGCGTTCCCACATTTGCTATTCAGAATTTACTGGAACTGATGCTGGGTTTAGTTTCGCGATGGATTTGCACTGAAACGAATACATGCAGCGATAGGTGTCGACACTTATACTAGGATATTTCGCGAGCAAAATGAACACGATCAAATGTAATAATCGTAGCGCGGAAATAAATGTAATATTGTAACACAACCTTGGAAAGAAATTTTTGTTCAATCAAGAACTCGTTAATTGTAATGACTTATTTGCTGGATATTGAGAAATCATTGCGGCGGCCACGCTAATTTCGTTGTTGCAAAAAAAGTTTTTATTTTCAAACGGAAAAATTAACATAAGTCCAAGAAGACGAAAATTCATTTTTATTTTGACGAGAATGCTCCAAAGTAACGCGGAACAATTTCGGGAGTTACGAGGACTCTTTCACCCCTCGTTTCACTTTCTTCGCAGGCACTCGTCTCCCGAGATGGATCGCCGTTCCCCGATCCCGTAAGACAGGACACGGTCGAGTTAGTTAGAAAAAATGAATTAAAAGTGTAATCCGCGCGCTGATTGTGAGAGGAGGACTTCCGCGAGATGGAGAACGGTCTCGCCTCGTGATTCTTTCCGCTCTCTTGGGGACCGACACGGCGACGGCGAGGAAGCCGTCTAATTAAAGACGGGGATCGATCCGACGGGCATGAGAACGAGCCACTTTCTGACAGAAAAAGAATTCCTCCTCTTCCGTCCAAGGAGAGACGAGGGAAAAAGAAACACAGCGTCGCGCACCTCCCCGCGACTCGCAGCAGTCGTTCCAATGGCGGCATTAACGTCCGTTGGAAATTCCCAGCGGCGCTTTATTGACCGGTCGATATAACCCGGTTCGTAAAAATGGTTCCGCCTCGCGCTAATTCGCAATTCGGGGTCGGCTCGGGGAAGGAACGATTCGCTTCGTTAAAGTGGAGCGAGAGACGAACGACGAGATCCTCTCCGACCGAGTCTCTCCCGATCTTCTCCGGAACATCGCCCGGGAGATTATTTCTAGGATCAACGGCGCGGCTCAATTTACCGCAATTTACCGCGGACTTTCCCTGATTCCGAATGCTCCCAGGAAACCTTACGTCTTCGGACCGAATCTTCCACCCGCGCGCGGCGAAAGGGGACGACCGAAGGAGGGTCACCCTCGCCCTCATCCTTCCTAAGGGTAAGTGCCACGTTCCTTTACGAAACGTTTACGTTCGTAAACCGCTCGCGCTGATCTCGGGGCCTCGGCTTAGCCCAGTTTTATTTAACGCGTGTTTAAAACTAATAAAAGCCGCTCCCCCTCTCCCTTCCGCCGGAACTTCTCTCGTCCCGGTATATTCGCAATCAGAGTCTTAACAACGGACAACCGCATTATCCATCCCCGGCGTTTACTACGCTTTCTCCTCCTTTTTCTCCTTTATCTTTAAGATACTACTCCGTGTCAGAGAATAGACGAAGAAGACGAGAAGGCTAATGGCTAAGTAGTCCTCAAGTTTCGGCGCGACGTTAACTGCTCAACCGGCCTGAACAATTATCGTTTAAGCTCTTGCCGGTTTACGAGTCGTCCTCTTCGTCTAAATTCGTCTAGTCTAGTTACTTGGGTAGAAATAAGAAGAGAATATCGACAAGATATCGTACTATTTTCGAACTTTTGTCGAATTAATTGTCAAATTTCCAGCTAATTCTCTCTATAGCAATTCAAAAAAATATTGTGTTTAAATTGGAAAACGTTTGGAGAAAGTTTTTATTGACGCACCTGCAGAAACCTGTCGCATAGTCGAGAAAATAATTTAAACAAGATGGAAGTACTACATCTTTCCTTCGTATTTTTTCTCTGAACATTTCCAAGGTAAGCAAGGTACGGCTTAATACGAAACAGATGTTGGGAACTGTTTGTCTTGTGATATCTATAAACTATTGTACATTAAAGGCCGGTTATAAATGAGCACTAAAGTTTTTATGTTAATTGTCAAACTTAGATCTCGAGGTCTATTTATCACGTGAAGTGCATCGTAGTGAAACGTACCGCCTTGTACGTGTAATCTTTTGCCTGCAAAAGCAGAAGCGAAAAAAAATAGCGTAGGGAAACAGCAGGATCGCTTAATCTGGCGTGACGCGATCCATGCAGATTGATAAAAGAGCTATGATTGAATTTCGCTTCCGATGGCAGGCAGAATTTTGCCAACCGGCTGCGAGTGCAAATATAGAGACTCCCCGGCCGTTTCGAGTTACGTTCGCAAAAACAGTCGCAATTCCGGCGACTTTTGGATTTCCAGTTTGTTTTCCGTTTATAACCGTTTGCCGCCGCTTCGCATTCCGGTATATCGAAAAAAATTCGCCGCCGCTTCCTGCGAATTATCCGACGTTGCAGGTACATCCCGAAAGTTTATCCCGTCCGCGCGAATTGTAAACGAAACGCGTACACCGACGAGGATTGGTCCTGCGAGTCGATCTGTTCGGCTGGTCGACCTGTATGTTGGTCGTTTCAACTGGCGGCCGTATTTACACAGGACCAGCGGGTGGTCCTGGACCAACCGTTTACATCGCGTCACCCGTTTACAACGAATTACGCGAGCAGGCGCTCGTTCGCTCCTGTCATCGGTACCCTTGCTGACGAAGTTGCTGACAATGTGCTACTACGGCATGGATATTAAATAGTCGTTTTAATTTATGCAACAATCAATCATAACAGTCTTTTTTTCCTCCCTCCCTCTTCTTTTTTTAACAGTTAATAATAATAAAACATTAATATAAGATCAAACCTATTTAAGGATTGTACGATTAAATTCTGCTAACGTTGAAGTATTATTTTCACTCATAATTGAAACGTTCATTATCCGCAAATTGGAGTAAAATATCTGCTTATCAAATTCTTTTCTAATTCCAGAATAATTAGACTTTATAAAATTGATTGTAAATAGATACATATGGTTCTCTTGACTTTTCTGTTATATTTTATGTACTCTTAAAATATAAATCTAATTTTATTCTTTTAAATTGTATTTACGTAATTGTAGAAACACAAATATTGATATCGTATCTAAAAAAATTCCAGCTAATTATTTCTAGAGCAATTTTAAAAAATATTACATTTAGATTGGAAAAACGTTCGGAAAAACGTTTCATTGATATACCTGCAGAAACCTGTCGCAACCATAGTCAAGAAAATAATTTAAACCAGATGGAAATACTACGATTTTTCTTCTGTATTTTTTCCTCGAATGTTTTAATGCTAACTGCGAGGTGCAGCTTAATACGAAACATATGTTGAGAACCATTTGTTTTGTGATATCTATGATTGATATCTATGAACTATTGTACAATAGAGACTGACTACGAGTGAATTGAGCATTGAAAAATGGTCTTTTCGGGTATTTTCAAACACCTGCAAAAATACTACGCATCCAAACGCATACCAGATGTTACAAACCGACAATAAAAATTTTTGTGACAGGTACCGTGTATTTAGGATTGTATTATATAAAATTTCGAAATTTATTATTGTTCTTTCTCTCTCATTTTTCTTACTTACAAAAATAGAAATCTACTTCTCTTAATTATAAAATCCTTGTCTTTGATCAAATGAATTATATGAACGGTTATTTTCAATCGATATAGTTCAGATAATTATTTTTATCCAAAATTATGATTCTCTAAATTAAAAACTTAATTTAATTTAATAATAATCCATATTAATTCATAATCCATACCACATATTAAAATTTAATCTATGTCATATATATCATTTTAAAATTTATAAATAAAAATAAAATAAACTCATTAAAGTCATTAGATTTCACATTATGATAAGTTCATGACAGTTCTTTATATATAATTGCATTTTTGTAACATAATTATACGATCGTGTAACATTTTTTTGGATACCAGACATGATTCTACGACGAAATAATTTTTCGCTTTACAACACAAAGATTAAAAAGTAATGGTATCGTTCTGATGCACCTAATTTCCTTGTCGGCGCATCATTCAAAATCCGGATCGGGCCTGTCCACGCCTCGAAATCATTAAAACCAAATTAAATGCCCTCAAAAAACAGTTTTACGAGTTGAACGCGTATATACAGGTCTAAATTATTACGTTATTATTACGTTATAATGCGAATAAAGATCTCAGTTTAGAGCTGGCTGGACGCGAGCTTCGAGCAAATTGCTGTCTCGAAAAAGCAACCGTCTATCTGTAATTTTATAGTGTCTCCCGATTTACTTGAAACTGTATGCTTATATATTATTTAATCATTATTATAATTGTAAATAAATCAATATAAAAGCTTAAGAATAATATACGAGCTTCTTTATCTTCATAAAAAAATTAAGCTGTTTTCATTATGATATCACAGTGACAATTATGCTGTGGAATATAAGTTGCTGTAAAACCGTCGCCGACTACAGATTAAACAGTATACTCCAACGTAGCTATAATTAACATTTTCCCTAATTACAATGAATAACTCGCCGCCGTGGTTAATCTCTTTTGTTACTTCCTCGAAGGAGACACGAGGCGCGAGGAGAAGTAAGAACCTTTCTCGAGAAAAAAGAAGGAAATAAATTGTATCCGCTTCGCGGGGAAGAGGGGAAAACGCGGGGAGGAATCGAGACCGACTAGTACCAAGAGGTGTTCTTCCTTAAAAGCAATCGGCTGTACCACTATTTTGAACATTTCGTCGCGGTTAGGCCTTGAGATATAACCGCCTTGCGATGAAATTATAGCTACTCCAGGACCTCTAACGTATGCGACGTACCAGCCGTTAAATTATGTAACGTCTCGCGCGTAAATATCTCACGACTACGCTCGTACAAGATGTTCCTGCGTACAAATGCTAAATCGCACTTCAACCTTTATCCCTTTCGATTTTCTGTCGAATTTGCGCGATCCTACTTCTCGCTCTTTCGTACGAGCAATTTGCTCGCAAGACTCGTTATTCAAATAATAGAGAATGTAAAAGTATTCGTTTGTATGATCGTATCAAAGTATAAGTCGTTATGTCATTTTTAATAATCATTATGTCATTTCTTTATGCGATATTAAAAGTAAAAATATTTTTAATGTAATCTCTCTATCAAGAGTAATTAAAATAAACGAATATTTTTACGTAAATTTGTAATATTTGTAATATTTTACTCACCGATATAATGCGCAGTAACGGAGTTGTAATGCACGTTGATCTGTCAAATAGAAATATATTCAAATTATAACATATGAAATAATTAATATTTTAAAAAATAATTATTGCATACAATTAAAACTGCGCATTTTAAACAAATTTTATTTTGAGAAAACAAACATAGAATTTTTGCATAAAGTCTTTTCATATAAAATGTAATAAATAAAAAATTCAATTTTTATATAAATAATTTAAATAATTAGAAGTCTTAAACAATATCGAAAAATACTGTATATGCATGCATTAATTATTGTTAGTATATTTTATTAAATATCTTTCGTAATAAATATTTAATATAAAAACTCTTTAATTTTTTTTGAAATTTATATGTTATGTATTTCAAAACATGGAAAAATTAAATCTGCTAAAAAAATTATATTTAATAATTTGGTTTAATTTTTTTAAATTATTATTCTTATCTTGATTATCAATTTTATTAATATTTAATGAGATACCTGGAACTACGATCCCATGGAATTAATTAATGAAACTTTCACACATTTTGATATATACTACTGTATATTGTATCATGAAAAAAAATATTGTATGTAATACAATATTTTTACGGCACTCCCAATATTATATATTTACTTGTAGAGAATATTTTTATCGATAAAATCGATGTAATGAAATACAAGAATGATTCTTATGATCATGTACTAATCATGATACTGAAAAATATACATAATAATGTAAATTGTTTGACTGTATTTCATGACGATTATAATATTAATTATAGTAATCAACAATTATGATGATTATAATATTAATTATAGTAATGAATTATAATATTATAAATATTGATTATAATATTAATTGAATTATGATTATAATATTAATTATAGTAATGATTGCGATACTTACAACGAAATATATCTGCACCACAAGTTGCAAATAATTTTGCGAAATAATCGCGCGTAATATGTACGCCTAACCTTTCAACTTCCGCTACGACACTAATCCGAGTTTTCCGCGATTTCACGCATAATACACACATGACTAAATTCATAAATAAACTACACTTTCCCTATATTTTCGTTAAAGGAAAAAACCATTATTACTAAAATATAACAATAGAGTCAAATGCTTTTCTTTCACCGATTCTTTTTTTCCTTCTGCTCTTTCTTTTCCTTCTAATCCGTTCTTTTGCACCTAAATGCGCGGGAATACATCTGCACAAAAGTCTATGGTTAAATTTCTCAAGTTATGCCACTCTTTCGTTCTATCGTGTCACTATAATTCGATTACGAACATGACTCAAGGCTGCCACAAAATACATCACTAGCACATCTAGTTATTATTAAATTAGTTTTCATTAATATTAAGGCGCTATATCTGTATCGCGACACACGTAATAATATACTTTATGACATACTATCACTTTTAATTCGCGTAGTATATGCTTGGAATCTCGGACTTGAACTAGCGTCATGAAGTGAAACGCGGAATTGAAACTTGAGATAATCGTTGCGTCGCGCGTTTTCGGAATCGGACCATGAAATTGCGCGCCAACGTCAGAAAGGTTAAATTACTGCGCACAGTTAAATATGGCGCCGGAACGTTTGTGATGCAGGTATAATCGCAAGTGTTTAAAAAAATCGATTGATATTGCATTGTGAATATTAAAAGAAAAGAGAGAGAGAATTAATGGATTATTATAATTATTATGCGACCGCTGTAATCATAACTACATAACGCTACGAAAAATCATTCTCATTACGTCCGAATTATAAGTTTAAATTATTGAGGAAAAATATCGCGTTTGCAGGTAAATGTGTAATATTAAAGGTGCTGAGAAAAATATCGGTAGACTGTCGTGTTGTGCGTAAATATAGTATATCGTGTCAAAAGTGCAAATGTGCGACAGTTTCGTCCATCAAGTCCGTGGGATAATTCCATAATTTCGAGCATTAAAGTGAGTATTAATAAACTCAGCAAAAAGTTTTAAATTACTAAAGAAATAAATATTGCTGGCAGATAAACATATAGTATCGTAAATGCCGAAAAAAATATCGGATATGATATATAATTATTGCATTTTACACGTGCAATATCGATAGATAATAGGCTTCTAGCATTATTAAATAGGCAATTAGATTAGATAGCAATTATATTATTTGGAGTAAAGATTCATTACTTATTATTATTCAAATACAAATTAAATATCTATAAAAAATTATTTATAAAATACAAATTATTTCTTTAAATTTTATTGTAACGTTATGTACGTATAATTATTTAAAACTCGTTATACAAAAAATAAGGCGACAACAACAATTTTTTTAAACAGATTTAGTTTCTGTAAAATATATAAAATATATAAATAAATAAATATATATATATTTCGAAAATCCTCCATGAGCTAACTTCTATATTTAACATTTTCAATATGCTAATAAAATAAAATACAGCATATCTTTTATGATAGTATGTGTTATAATAGTATAATCTCTAAATTATACCCTTGCAAAGCAATTAATTTTATATAAATAAATAATATTTAATAAATAAATTATTTACTCACCCTACAGCTGCTCTGCTGATGCCTCCTCAGGTTTCCTTTCTTGTCCATCCTTTTGTGTTGTGGCACTCATACAATATTCACTCACGAAACATAATTAATACGCGTGATATTTTGTACAACACTCCCGATTATAAGACGTATTATTATATATTGAGGAAAAATAGTAATATGCGTATTATTTTATATTCTCGATATAATAATGATGAGCAAATTATATTTAAATTGAAAAGTTTAAAGTACGATGCAAGATATAATCGAATCTAAGCATTTAAACAAAATAATCATTAACGTGTACATACATCGGAGTAAAACTATATCTGTAATCTTCTATTAAAATGTTTATGAGTCATTAATCAACCGCAACTGTTCAATCATAGGAATCACTAATTGCAAAAGTTATAAGAAATAATCTTACATTTTGAAGAGTTCTATGATATACAGAGGGGCTCGCGTTATTGCCTTCTCACTCGAGTCTCGCGACGCAAATGATAAGGTCAAGGCATGTCAATAACAGCGCTCTATACCACATAAAGCGAAATATGATAAAATATTTAACGCACTACGAAATAAATTTACGAGAAATATTCTATTGTTTCTTTTTTCAATATTATATTAATTATTAATCAAGAATTGATGTGTCATATCAATGCTGATATGTATGATGTTAATTGTTCGTTATTTTAATCGCGATTCAACGACTCATATATCATTATATATGTTCTTAATTGTATGTTACGTAAATATGATTAGTAATTTAAATCTAAATGAAGAATTTAAAACACGAAACATGAAATACATTTGAATCCAAGCATATTTAAAAAATAATTGTCCAAAAACATCACGAGAGACGATTATTTATTAAGTAATTAAATTCGAAAATGATTAATTAATTCTCATGATAAAAAATTCGTATCATAATAATCGCTATTTATCAGAGTCTTATATTATTTACCGACTTTAACGTCATTTGTCATTTTCGGATCGAGAGTGTACAAATCGAGTAAATCAAATAACGAAAAATCATAATTAATGATTAATCCATAATTAATAGAATATTTCCTATGAATTTATTTTGCGATAAATATTTCGTGATAGCGCGAGATAACGAATTAAATCTTTTATTTTAATATATGTACATATATTTACAAGTAAAGCTTTATCAATTGTGCGCATTAATAGTCAATAATTAGAGTAATTTTAAGAAACTATCGCGCTTGGCATCTTTTAATAATCTTCATCGTTTCTTTAAAGAGACATTAAAATTATACGTAGTGACTCGGACCGTTTCCTGCTCGAAACTAACTGTCCCAATGACAAGGTTACGGCGAGTCTCGCACGCGTATGTAAACACAATAGCACATTCCAGAGAGCAAGAGACGTACCAATAACATAAAATCATATAAAATACGTCATATATCTTTGACGTAGCACACGCTATTATTATACCTTATACATATGCGCGAGGTTTGTTGTCGTCGTACCTTTGTCATTCACTCGATAGCTCGCGAGTAGGAAGGTAACAATTCGAAATTCTGCTACGTACGCATCGTTATTTTAATATTTAAATATTTAAATACAATTACGACAAGTACTAGGAGATGCCAAGCGCGATTGTTTCATAAAATTAATATAATTAGATATTATCAATTCACATGACTGATTAAATCCTATTTGTAAATATATCGATAGAGGATTACATTTACAAATTATTGTTTAATTCCGAAAAATTTAATGATTATTATTTATGTAATCCTCTTTTAGATATATTTGAAAGTATCTGGCATCTCTGTTTAAACTTTTCGCTTTAAAAATATAAACACTTTTCGATTTAAATGTAATTCGCTCACGTCCATCTCGAATTGAGAGCACGAAGTACGTATGTAATATATCGAATAATTTAAATAATGAAAAAGATATATCACTTTTATAATAATATCTTCATTTCCCGCGATTTATGTATATGAAATATATTATGTACATATGTCGAATTTTTTTAATATGTTTTGCGACACTCTAATACATCTAATTAGTAATTAATTCGACTCTCATCGTATCATATTAGAGCAGAATCGCTGATATCGTTTATTTATATATTGCAATTGCTTATTAAATATAATCATTAATAATTATATAGTATTTTGAGCGAATTATATATAATATTTTCGAATTGTTCTTCCGAAAGTATAATAAAGTGCGCGTCGTATGCAATTAACGCATCGGGAGTGCCGTGCAAAGTGTCGCGCGATCGTCGTATTCTATCGATTAGTGCGTGCGCGACTGTAATTAACTATGTTTGCGCGAGTGTGAGTGCCATGAGGAAACAACAAAGGACAAATAAGAGAGAAAGAGGAAGTCCAAAGAAACATCGAGCACTGACGATGCAACTGTATGGTAAGTAATTTAGAATTTAATTGACTTTTGAAAATAATCGCTCGCTTATTTTTGCGATAATAATTTATTTTATATAATTTATCTATTTTATTATAATTTATTTTATATTGTATAAAACGTAATATATATAAAATATTACAGATTTTATATTTTAAAATATACTTAAAATGTTTAATAAAATATTTATAATAATTATATATATATATTTATCCTTTAAATAAATAATTAATAAAAGAAACTCATAACTTTCAAAAAAAATTTTCAGATTTAACTTTTTGACGTGAAAATTAAAAACCTTATCTTCATATATATATATATATATATATATATATATAATACTTATTACTTATATATATATATATAATACTGTTTAAAATAATTAATATTTTAAAAAGTATTATATTATGTACAATTAAGATTTTTATTAAAACTATATTAACTCCTATTATAATAACTATTATATATGATTAAATTTTTCTTAAAACAACTACTATACACAATTAATTTTTTGTTTGCGCGTCCTTTAAATAAATAATTAATAAAAGAAATTCATAAAAATTTTCAGATTTAACTTTTTGACCTTATCTTCATATATATATATATATATATATATATATATATATATATATATATATATATATATATATATATATATATATATATATATATATATATATATGAAGATAAGGTCAAAAAGTTAAATCTGAAAATTTTTATGAATTTCTTTTATTAATTATTTATTTAAAGGACGCGCAAACAAAAAATTAATTGTGTATAGTAGTTGTTTTAAGAAAAATTTAATCATATATAATAGTTATTATAATAGGAGTTAATATAGTTTTAATAAAAATCTTAATTGTACATAATATAATACTTTTTAAAATATTAATTATTTTGATCATTACGTTATAATTTGATTTTATTCATATTTTACAGATCAACATGTGTACTCTATAACTACTACAACTACTCTACTACCCCTTCGCCTTTGCGCAGTGAGTACTCGTTGCAGTGAATATTAAAATATTTTTTATTTAGAGTAATGAATTTATATTTATGTCGCACACCCACAACAATAAAATATTTTATTATTATCATAATTATTTGATACACAAATTTATTATCTATTTTTACAATTGTTATTATATATATGAAAAGAATATTAAAAAAGCAAATTATAATTAGAGTGGTGTAGATAAATCTAATAAATTCATTACTTCGAAATTTTCTATATATATACAAATTGTTTTTTTAAAACGTTAACTAATTATATGCACAAATAAGCGTATAAAATATTGGAAAACTATTGAAAAATACTGATTCTTATAAAAAAGAGAGCGTTAGAACGTTATCCGAAAGAGATATACCTTTGCCGACACTCATATATTTATAAGCATGATTCAACCTTCTATCTTCAAGTCGAGCGATCCGTTTTCCAGATAGCGGAGAAGCATTTTTTCGAGTACAATTGCTTTTTAAAGAGATAACCACGGAGAGCGCGAACGGGGACATCGGCATCTCTGTCCTCCCCTTCTTTTCTCGTTTCTCGGGCAGGTTCTTGTTACGCGGTAATGTAAGAGTGAAAGAGAGAAGAAAAATGAAAAGAATCTCTCGAAGAGTGAATGAAAGAAAGGATTGAGTAGTCTCGGAGCTCGCGCAGTCTGGATATAACTAACAAAGGGTGTGTCGAGAAGGGCAACGATGGCCCCCACAATGCCGTCCTGATAAACGAGGCGACATTGTCCGTCCGCATCTCTCTTTTCCCTCCTTCTAGTCTTCCTCTTGCCATTCTTCACGCGCGAGAGGACGAGAGGTCCCTGTCAGTCACGCTACGACGGTTCCTCTACTTTTTCACAAAGCGAAAATTGGGTCCATAAGTAGGTCTTAGAATCCGAGAACCGTTGCTCGGCAAATAAAGAGTATCTCGTCCTGTAACATAAATTACAGAATTACTCGTATTTAACTGAAAAAGCATAATAGTGTATGTCTGACATGATAAACGTGGCCTTTAATTTTCTCACCGATGCTCGGGTTAAACGACTAATATGAAAGGTTCTCGACGCTAATTTATCTTTCTTCAATCGAATCGTCTGATCTGAAGCGTTCGCATTTTCACTTCTTCGAACAAACACATTCTTTTTAAAGGATTTGAAACCTTTTTGATCGAGAGACACGCGTGTTAATAACCGAATCGCTTCATTACGATGGCGGCGTCGCACACGGGAGAAACGATCGTTTTGCAGCGTCGAAATTGCGAGACGGCCAACTGGTCGGTTGCGGATTTAAGGCGAGAAAGCGAGGCTGCACGCACAAGCAAATGCCCAAGACACGCCACAAGAGAGACGGCTCAAAGCTGCAATTTATGCTTAACTGCCCTGGCAGTTCGTTAACGAGGCCCTGCTACGATCTTTATAAGCGCGACGTGTATCTACGATCGGTTAGCTCGAATTGGGTGAACACGTTCCCGCGGCTTTCCTCTCCTTTTTTTGCCTTCATATTTTCACCCGTTTAATATGCCCGCCGGCGCATAAATAAATCCCTAATTGGGCCGAAGTCCTATTTGTTTCTCTTCTACGTGGCGCGATCGCACCGGTTCCCCGCCTCCGTTCGCAACATCGGAGATAAGAACCTAATTTTGGGAATTAGCGCGAGTTTCCTAATTCTTCCGTTTCGCTCCAGATCCCGTGGATTTCGATGTTGAAATTCTGGATCAAAATCGTGAAATTTTTAATTAATAGAAGTTAAGACTGAGTAATAGATATAAAGAAAATAAAAGAATAAATGAAAAATTAACCAAAGTTGTAGGTACGAGTCTGGGGGAAAATATACGTATAAAAAAAAATACGTACAACATAATAAATATTTTTAGGCGTTATCAAAACGTGTAATTTTAGGCTAAAGATTAAATAGAAAAACGAGAAAAAGATTAGGTCAAAGAATTTTGATAGATATACAGAAAATTTATCCTAAAAATGTAAATATATTGTAGAATTTTGTATATCCTAGACAGAGACTCTATTATTAGCAATTGAACGGATTCTCCGGGTTTAATAGAAATTTTGAAATTCTGCGTCGATAGACACATGTAAAGCCCGAACACGTGGTTGATTAAAAAATTAGTTGGACACGACGATTCAGACGCGACGACTTTTTTTTTTCTTCTCGATAAATTAACCGCCAAAGGTAATCGCAGCCATAAAATTCATGGGGTGTTCATAAATTAAAACAAATGTTTTCGATTTTCCTTGACACTGGTGAAAAATCGCGTTTCGTCGGAGAATCTATCGCAAACATCGGTGTGATTAATGACATATATCGTATTTCAACTGGTCGAGACGAAAGTCGAAAATTATTAATTTCCTGAGGTACGATGACCTCGCGTGCCCGATGATGTTTATTTCTCGATGTCGTCGGGTCAATGCATTATTCATGCGCGAATCTCCTCGTCATTCTTTCGCGTGACACGGATATAGAAGTTTGTCATAAAATCGTCGGCAACTTTCGGCAAAGTATGCATTCGTGATTAGCGACATTACAGTCGCTTCTTCCATTTAATCAGTCAGATCGTTATCACAATCAGCGGGAATAACGTAATTAATAAAATTTAGTGCGACGTTCGTGCTAACTTCGGTAAAGCCACGAAGAGAAGTAAACGTTATTTCGCGCAAACATCAATGCATCGATCGTTTTAATGACCGTTACCTTTTCGAATGTGTTGTATGTGTGAAAAAATAATTTTATCAAAATATAGGGCTCTCCCTGAGATACGCGTCGCTTGCTGGCGTTGGTTACTGCTGGCTAACAGTTTTGGAGAGAGTATCGTCAAAGTTTTAGTTCCAACGTACCGTACGCGTTTCCTCGTAATCTCTATGGCTTGCAAGCCAAGCGGTAGACAAGGTGTTACCGCTTGTTTTTGCCACTGAGCATTGTCGTCGGAATTCTCGTAAAATAATTAAGAGAGCCGGCTAGAGCCACCGCGACGATGGTATTTTAAAGGGTCGTAAAAAGGACGTTAAAACCCGCGCTGCCTTGCTCCTTTCCACAGGAAGATGTCTGCCATCTGGAAGATCGCGAATTTCACAAAATGCGACAAATATCCTTCCGGATCTCCATTGCTTTTCTGGAACATAAATCGTAAACGACTATGTGACGTCAGTTGAAAGGATTGTCCCTGGAAATGGTAGCAATTAATATAACATGTCGATTAGCGAGCAAAACGTTTCTTTTATCGCGTTGCATGATTTGCGACAAAACAAAATAAAAATATGTATATACTTTTGATATGATTTTCAACAAATCAAAATAAAATATATACATACTTTTTTTGTTTTATTAATTGTGTAGTAATTAAGATATAAGACACATCATTCATCATGCAATTATGATTGAATCATCTCACAATACGTTCCGTTTTATGCGAAAATTTTTAATTACGATAGTGGTAAATAAAGTGGGGAGATTTAAAAAATCGGAGGCTAATTGTAACAAAGTTAATCCTTTTTTTATACCGTGCTTTCTGAGAGAGAAAGAAAGATCGCAAAGGCCGATTGATACGTTTCGGTTATCGCGCTAAATACTTGATGACGAGAATGAAGAGAGAGAAAAAGAGACAGACGGTAAACCGAGAGCACTGCAATTAATTATGTATACGCGATTAAAAGGAAGGCTCGCGCTTTCGTGTCCATAAAGGAGCCGGACGGATGAGGGAAGGAAGAGAGGCAGAGGTAGGTAGGTAGGTGTTGCGTTTATGCATCGCACATTCGTGGATGCACTAATTATCTCGAGAATCATATTGCGTTACCACTTGCGCATTAAATATAAGTGGGATCAAAGAAGCTGAGGATCGCGCAAATGTATCTCGTACACGCCATTAACATATGGAATCTCCGTCGCAAGCATGTTTATCCATCTAACTCAACTGGTCTTATATAAATGCTCCATTACTGCCGATTATAATTGACAGTTCAAAGTAACTGCGTCCCATTGAGACAAATATAAATCGTGATAATGACATCATCAGAAATACATCGCGCTTTCATAAAATACACGCGACACTGGTAAAAAAACTGATGCATCACTCGAAGTTAATAATATATAAAATAGCAGATATCAACGTGATTAATCGTATAATATTGTTTACACATTCGTAAGCGATGCAAGCTCGTTCGTTTGGTTTATAAAATAAAATACAGAGATATTATATCTCGTGTTATCAAGTCGGTTTACATAATTTGATCGGAGGCTATCTAGAAGAGGATAGTAAACGCGTCGCGTATTTTAATGAGACCCTCGGAAGGCCGGGCGCGAGTGGCTTAACGATTGCATAACGACGAATAAAATTCGCATTCTATCGGCCGATGTTACGTAAAAAGTTTTAGAATGTCCCAGAAATCAGAGATCGTTGCCTTGTATTAGGATATACTTGCGTGGTCGCCGCGACACGAAGGCGAAGACGAGTCGTAAAATGGGCTGGGCAGATCGTACAGTCTTTGAACGTTGGAACGAGTTTGGTGACATCGAAGGGGCCTTGTCACAGGCCCACCTTGCCGCTTTCCGAGTTCGGCGGCCCGAGTATCGGCTTTTCGAGAGAGGCACGGCCTAGAGAAAGTGCGCGCGTATACCTATGTACCTCTCTAAGCGCCTACTTCTTCTCATCGACCGAAAAAAACATACGAGGCCTTCGTCCCGAATGGAGCTATCTTGTGCGACGTGTGCTCTCTGCCTTCGGAATGTCTCTTGCCTACTTCGTTGCGCGATGTAACGCCAACTTTCGAAAAGAGAACGCCCCGTAACTTTGACGTTAACGAAGTAAAAGACGACCGGTGCGCGATCTTGCCATATATCCGACGTATTTTATCGTCGATCGATAGCCAGTTGCTGGCTAAATTTACAAGTAGAACAACATGTCTATCGATATATATTGCTAGCCATTAATTTGTAGAAATTCACAGAGAATAAAATTTTAGATAAAAAAAATATCAGAGCCAATATTTCACGAGTATAAATTTTCTTTTCTTTATACTATAAATAATAAAATTTTTGCATAAAGAGATTATATTATATCTTAAGAGTCGTTAGAAACTTTTGAAATTTGTTTACAAATTAATGATCAATGGCTCTCTGGAGTCTTTTCATATATTTTTCGAACTTTCGATCGAATCAATATGACTGGCATCGAGCTTTCCGAGAATACATCATCGCGTCAATTTCATAATGAGATATAGTAACGTGCATCATATTTATTTGCGCATCCTTTGCGATCTATCCTTTGCATTTTCGAACCCCGTAAACGATATCTCATGGCATTATATCACAGAAATAAGTGTACGCGAGGCGAGGACGGTAGCATCCCGAGAAGTAGATCGTGGATCTGGTCGCTTACGTACAATATACGTACCGAACCTAACTCCTACGTGTCTTCCCGAGGACTTCGTCCGCGAGTCTCTTAAGGTTTCGCCCTTATCTCGCATCGGGCATTGTCGCTCGCGCCGGCTGCCAGCGTCGTAGGACTACTGGGGAAGGTACGAAGGTATATAAGAGAAGCGAGAACGCAAAGAGCAGAGAATCGCACTAAATATGTGTGCGAGAGGAGATCCACCTGGAGATCGAGAGATTCGAAGTAGGAAACGACGACAACGAGGATGACGATGAGAGGACATCGTCGAAGGACGAGATCGGACGTCCCTCGAGCACGAACGGCGCATGTGCTCGAGATTGGTCCTCGATCGCGAGGGCGATCGTGGACCAAGACCGGCGTCCGTCACTTGTCCTCTTACGGACAAGTTGCGTCCGGCAGATTCTACAATTACTCGAGCGCCTTTTGCGAACTTACTCGGCGTGCTTTTAGTCTCGAGAATGCGCGATTCCGTATTTCCATCAAAATTGCGAAGAAGATTCTTTTGATGCATCATATTATTTATTTTATTAGTATAGGTTTTGAACCTGAAAAAAAGTGATGAACAGAGACATAAGAAGCTACTTTGCGCTCGGTGTAATTTATTTCTTCTCTATCGTCTGCGAGAGATGAAGTATCGAAAGCGAGTCTTTAGTGCATTAAAGGACAAGACTTTTTCTTTAAAACGTCAAAATAACCGGTTCGGTTGTTAGTGTTAAAATACAGCTGACATTACGGCCCATGCCGGCTGCTCGTTTCCACGGGTGTTTATGACAAAATCGCGACGAGCAGCTGCGCGATAAATAATTTATTCCCGATTTCGGGACGTGCTCTCCCAGCTGTAAATAACCTCGAGGCTTACACGCCTCGTGAGAATAGGCTCGCTTTTTTTTTAATCTTTGCACGAAAGGAGACTGCGAATCTGTCGAAAGAACCGCGCAGGGTCTGCGGAGAACGTTCAGTCCATGATTTCCGGTTTGTCCATCGTCACATAAATTCTCGCGCGAAGTGAACATTGGTTCGCACGCGGATGGACGTTGCCGATATGATCACGTATTCCACCCTGAAGAGATCGACAACCTCTCGAGACCTCTCTTTGCGAAAGGCTACGCTGTCCAATATTGAATAACATACTAACCGGGTATCCCACAACGCGAACTTGTCGAAAATGTCGCGATCCTACCAATACACACGAGGATATCAAGAACACATGCTTGTGTATCTTGAATGATATTCATATCTGAATAATTAACGATACATGTATGGAATCGATAATTTATTCCTAATCATTTGTGTCTCGTTATAGTTGTTGAATAATTGATTTTGAAATTAATACAAATACAAATTTTATCAGAATTTGTATTTCTATTATTAACATTTAATTTGATCATGAAGATTTAATGTTGATAAAAAAGTGATTAAATTGTATTGTTTGATCATGAAGATTTAATGTTGATAAAAAAGTGATTAAATTGTATCTTATAATGGAGAGTAGGTTTTCCTTTCGAATCACAGTATCATTCGGAGCATTAGAGATGCTCCGACGAACGTCGCAAAGATTTACAGCAAATCGATCTTCACGACTATCGCAGGAGCTCATCCAATCTCGAAGATCGATTCGCGCATGGGGAAACGGATTTGTCAGAAAGTACGAGGGAGGAAGGAGGAGAATCGCAACGAAGAGACGGCTGAATTTCTCAAAGTCGTCGGGGACCGATCGTCGCGGACTTATTTTGACAATCGTGCATACGTATATCCATAGATATCCGTATACACATGTATACTACTATATCAGTATCTCTCGGATTCTTTAAAACGAATGCCTCGACCAATATCTTCCTCGTTTTCTCGGACGATGCGCGTCTGAGTTTCGATCGTATCGTTACCGAAGGGAAGGTACCTTCCCGCGACGTCGTGAAAGCTGGTTCGTTTTGGTTTCCCGGGATCGTATATTGCGAATTTAGTGAGAAGCCGGGACCGTCGAAACGATCGGTTCGATCGTAGCTGGATCCCCGCCGATGTTCCCCGTCCCGTTCCATCGCGCACGCGCGCGCTGACCTCTTCCTTTTTTCTTTATGCATATCGACGTACGTATTCCGTGCCGCTTGTTTTTATCGGCACAAATGGGACTTTATGACGTCCCGTCACACACCGTCGTGCCGAACGCTCCGCGATCTTTCCTCTCGTCCTGTCTACTCTCGCTTCTCCGATTTCTGCTCCGATCGGATTTTATATCGGGAAGACCACGGACGGGAATGCCACCTCGAACCACTCAATCTCTCCCTCCCTTTGCCCCCGTGAGGACTTTTTCGACCGCGAAACTACTCGCCCGGATCCTAACTTCTGCTGATTTCCGCAGATATAAATTCCCTCTGGAAACGCATGTTCTGCTCGTGTTTTGACTTTCGTTCCTTCGTTCGTCTCTATATTCTCGTCTTTTCGACAGAAAAGTCACAGAATCAAAACTGTGGTTACGATCGCGTTTGAGATTCTTGCGATGCATATTGAAGTATATCTCTTTTAGATTTATTATCCCATAATTACATAAAATACACATACGTATATGTAATTGTTTAAAAAATATTTTTTTAAAAATTGAAAAAATTCTTCTTTAAAAATATCTTTTTAAAAGTAGAGGCTCGTTAAACTACTCTTTTCTTCGGGGTTTAAAATTTACCCTTCATTTACGCGATCGTATCGCAAATCGTAGGGCACAAAAATTCAAGGCACGTCGTTTCGATCGAAGATAATTGGATCAATCGCGATGGTCCGACTTTTTTATCAGATAGCACACAGTAGACGCTCACGAGGCATATCGTTCATTAAATTTCGCGAGTTTGACGTCACGTATCGATGTGCAAATGATTTCGATAATCGCGAAATATATTGGCAGGCAAAAACCTCGATGCTTGACTACCGAAATTTATATATTTTTAGCACAGCGTGATCTATTCTCATCGCGTACTTTTTAATTAATTGACATTTCACGACTCAATCGCAGATATATAGACTTGTCAAGAAGCTGAGATGAAACAAAATTTTGATTTTTAAGATTTTATAACATCTATATACTGCTTTTTATAGTAAAAAAAGAAATTAGAATAGAATTACTCTAGAGCAGGATTAATAAATCTTGTTTGGTATTTATTGTCGTAACATGCGACATTTAATATTTAATTAAAAGTTGTGTATTTAATTATCCATTAAAACGCTTAATTTAACAAATATATTTCTTGTTTATTAATTATTCGATTTCTATGAAAACAACAGCACACTGCAGTTGTTTTAATGAGATTAATAAATGTTTATTCTCGATACATATGCACTGAAACTATATATTAATGGCACAGTAATATATTAATGGCATAGTAATTATTGTTGCTACCGTCGAGAAAAACGCGATCAAATCATATAATTGTATCGTCTCGCCATCGAAATCAACTAGAGAAACGGTTTGAATTATAACGTTCCTCTGATAAAAATAGTAACGTGCAATTACGAATAATTGCGACGCGTCAAAACAACGACGGCGTTAATTTCTGGACTCTATTCTCAGAACATGTCAAATCACTTATCCATAATCCATTCTATTTTTTTGCGACACGTTTAGCAGAATTTAATATTCTGCCTGTAACCTGTCAGGTGGCCTTAATCGCGAAAAGTTTAACTGGATTTAGCGCTCTTGACATTTACTATTTTATTGTGGGACATATATGCACGTTCCTGTTTCTCCCACCTACCAATGAGCATGTAACATTATGCGATGCTATTTGTTCGCGCAGCGACACGATTACTCTAAAAAAGAAAATAGAGACACGGTCGATCGATCGATTATTTTTTATAAAATAGATTTAGCATGCAATTAACTTATGTCGCGTAGAGGAAAATGTATACGACAGAAAAACGTGAAGAAATAACGAATCATGTAGTTTTTTTCGCGAAATGAAATCACGCGATAATTTCTCAATCGATTCGATTTAAAAGCGCGATTTAAAAGCGCGACTAAAGATGATTCTGGAAAAAATTCGCGGAAACATTCTTTAACCAATTTCGCGTCGATTTTCTTGCAGAAAATTCAGTTGACCGTCGTCGTTGTCTTTTCGCGACTACTTCTCGCCTCCAGTCGCTATTCGGGATTTTCTAGTCCCGTCACGCAAGAACATGCGCTCAGGATTTTCCTTTTTTCAGGCGGTCGTTTGCGCGCGAATACGCGTCTAATCGGTAACGGAGAACGCCTAGGAATTTTCCGCGGATTCCGACCGCACCTACATGAGAGAGAGAACACGCGAGAGTTATTTTTTTCCCGATAATATATCGCGACATGGAAAACGCCTCGACGATGACATCGATCGCAGATCGTCATTATCAGCCTCCACGCGTCGCCGATTCCGCGCATTCGTGATAATAAAATGCCCGCGGGATGACCTATCGAGATCCGACGTTATGATCTACGAATCGCTGCGGGCTGAGGTAAGGTGGAATTATCGCGATGTCCCTTGATGGATGCGATTGTCGTTAGACGTTGCTAGAGAACCGGTATCCAGCAGCGAGTAGCGATCGGCACGAATGCGCAACGTGTTTGTTCAAATGGAGTTTCATTGTCACTGCTACATCTCTTTACATTATTTCATCTTTAATATATAATTAGTTTTAACTTGTGCAATAAGTGAAAATTGTTCTTATGTCTTAAAAAGTTGTAAAGTATGCAATTTTTAATTTTAATAAAAAATGACAGTTATTCCCTTCGATCGAGAGTCTGCAAAATAATATCATTATTTCTTAAAGTGCAGTCATTTCCCATGAATGAATCTTACACGCCTATAAAAGGCAAGTGACTAAGATTTTTCGAGCATTCATCGGACGGACTTTCAACTGGCACGCGTTGCCGTTCGCGTCCTTCGCTGCTTATAATACCGGTCGCCTCGATTGCGTAAGCGATCGATCGGCTAGTAAACGAGCATAGGAGGCAGTATCGTTGATATACTCGGTTGTACTCGCAGCTTATACTGGAATCAAAACGATTATAAGCGATTTAGGTTACGCCGCGAGCGGATTTCAGCTCTGCGCGGATCGGTAAAAATTCCGTACAGCAACGACTTCTCGTTGCGCGATGAGGGTAGACAGGCGGTGGTCAGGAATCACGTCGTCGGGACGAAATGGCACACTCGTGGATCTGCTCCCGCGGATAATCGATAACAGTGATTAACGGAGCAACGACGGGATCGGCGAGCCAACTAGAATATTAAAAGTACGCGCGCGGAGGAGGCTGATTGGATCGAAGGGAACAGAAGGGACGCCGTAGACGATGTAATCCATAAGTACATCATAAATCGAAATTATATCAATTACTGATAATTAATATATTAATTAATTATGATGAATAAAAGTTTCTCATAAGAATTATTTTAATAATAATACGTGAAACAAATTTTGTAAGAAATAATAAATGGACAATGAATATTAGGATTTTTAAATTGTTATTTATGATGGAATTATGTTTTTCTGTGCCAGAGTCAAAGTCAAAGAAAATCGTGTAGGTAGCTTGTGCGGAGAAAATCCAATCGGAACGATTCGATCGATCGCACGATCGGCTGGCGATCGAGCATCCACGATAATCGCCATAGCGACGAATCTGCCGCAAAGTGTGCGGCGATTAGTTTTCGCGGCACGATCTGACCTAAAATCGAACATTGCTCGGTTAGACTCTGCCCCTCCGTTCCTCTCGCTGTCCCTGGTCGACTCGCCGCCGTTTCTTTTACCTCTTTGATCCACCTCCTCGACACTGTCTCTCTCCTCCCCGAGCCCTGTTTCTACGCACTCGCGATCTTAGTAGGGCCGGTTTCTTCGGGACGCTGGGAAAAACATTGATTTCACTCGGCTGGAATGGTGACACGATGTGCACGTCGGACTTATACGCACGATTTCTTCGTCCCTATCGCGATACATTGTATAATCACGGTTTTAATGTAATATTTTGCGGTCGTACTCTGGATATCAGGAATCGGCCTGGTGTTCTCTGGCAAAGAACTTTGTAGCACAAGATAATCACACTTTTTATAATTAATCCTCCAATTTCTCGCGTTTTAAATTTTTATCCCTTACCTTTTAATTCTGGATATGTCACTCTGCTGAAGCAAATCATACGATCTGAACACGTCTAAAATAAAATAATTGCATCTAGCAAATGTCGATTAATTCAGCAAAGTATTTCAAAGTTTCTATTTTCAAAATGTGACAAGTCTTTAAACAGCGCAAAATTTACAATCTTTATAATTTGCAAGGAGATTCCTTCATCCATGGTTTATATTTTTAGAATGCTTTCCGATCTGTGAGGAAATAAATTCTCAACTATATCACTCTTGATAACTTATTAAAACGACTGGTAGTCACGAACGCGCATCCGTAACCTTCGTTTACACGTTATAAATACTCTTCTGGGGACATCGCCTTAAGCATAAACGACGCGGCACGTTTTGCAATTTATTGTGTCGCACCGAACATAACGCGTACGTTTGGTCGGCTGGCAGATGTTGCCTCATCCGTATGTGCAACATTCCGGTGCAACATTGAGAGCATCTAAACGGTACGATGCACCGCGAGAGAGCAGCTTCCCGCCCACGCCTTATCCTCTTCATAACTACCTCGTAGTAATCCATTGACCACAGTCAGCTCATTTGCATTTTTGTAAACAAAAAAAAGATGTTAGAATCTTACTTTTTCTTTGTTGCAAACAATTAACGTCTGCCCACACAAATATTTTCAATTTATGGAAATTTGTTTTTGCAATTACAACGTTAACAATGTTTTATTTTATTAAATTAAAATAGAGTAATGAGGGATTTTCGAGCAATACTGGTTTTATTTTTAGTAGATTTTAGCAAAAATGTTAAATTCTGAAAATATCAGAAAATGTAAGACACAGTGATATATATATTTCTTTAACACACGAATGTTACTATTGTCCACGGTAGTTGACTTAAAAATTTCTCGCAGCATTCTCGTGTCATTACATGTCATATCTTTCAATTATACACCGGTCGTATCTTCTAAAAAGCGAGCTGAGAATCGTTTAATGATCCCGTCTCTCGATGATGCAAATCATTGAGATTTTACTAGCTCCGCGAGAGAAGCGGGAGTAAAGTCGGTTAAGTGTGGCGGAAGAAATAAAGAAATATCGGCGCGGTTAAAGTACCAACGTGGCGGCATCGCAGGTACCTACGCGGCTGTGTAAGTGAAAAGGGTTGGTCTTGTCGAGGCACGAGAATGCGGTTATGATAATGCACCGGCCACCGTGCTACGCGAAGAAACTCCGAACGGAGTGGACGCAGGAGCAACCGGGGAGGGAGACTTTGCCTCGCATCGTCGCGAGATGCATCTTCCCTCCCTCCCCCCCCCCCCTGTTTCTCTTTCTCTCCCGGCAACGCTCTACTCCATAACGTACCTGCGCCCCATGAACATTTATCCATGCCGATAACCGATTTTGGCAAAGGGGCACGCCGAGTTTCGCCTTCTTCCTCGCGATCTCACCGTCTTCGTGCGAAACCCGTGCCGCGCAGATGCCATCGTGGCCACGCACGGTGGAAACTTGCTCGAATCTCCCATTGTTCTCTGCCGTATGGTCGCACCGAAGCTGCCGCGAATCGAGCCGCTTGGCTCGGATTTTATTGTCGCGAGAGTCTCTCTTCCGCCGCGCTTGTCGGGAATTTAGCGAGCAATTGTCTGCGCTATTTTATGGCCATCGCCGTCGTTCTTTAACCGTACGTTGTTCTCTAGTCGAATTTGGATAAGATAGAATATGATAAGATCATTCGCTGAAATAAAATAAGGTTTTACTGACGTAAAATTATTGATCACCATCATACGCGATATGAAAATTAGAACCGTGAGCGAAGGCAAAGTCATTCGTCCGTATCATTATTTGAGCGGATATATTTTTCATCATATATTATCGATAAAGGGGCAAAGATAGGGGAGAGACGATATCTTGAACGACATTATGGAAACTTTTGAGCACGACTCGATAACGACGACCCAAAATTCCGCTCACATCACATCAAATAGCGCTCTCTCGCACGACGACAAGTAGCGCACATTCAGTTTCGCGCGCGCGGAAAGAGAGAAAGAACCGCTTTCGATGGGGTCGGTCATGCGCGGGTGCGACCTAAACGGATAAATTGTTTCCAGTCCATTAACCATTAACCACATCGGGGATTCGGATTCGAGGTTTTCTCCGAGATACCGTGAGACGATTCGCCAGGAGGAAAAACGAAGGGCGTTAATATATAAGACGCGCCGAAGGTGAAAAGAGGTAAGCAAGATTCTCTTTCGTCAAAAGATAAGGAAGAGAGATAGTAACGGTAGAAGAGAAAAAAGAAAGAGAGAGAGGACAAACGAGTGGATATCACCGGTCCACCCGATAGCAGCTACCACCATCGGCTCTGCCCAGCCACTCGGGTGGTGGTGCAGAGAGGATAGGGGTGGTTTTTAAATAATTCCACTATTTCCATGCATATTGCAGGAAACAATTACAACTGTAATTGCTAATAGAAGATTCCAGACGAGGCCAGGTTTATCTCGGGGTTCAAACCCGCTCCTTACCCACCCATTTTGCTACCCATCTTATACCCTACCTCTCCTCTATCCCGTTGCTTGTCCCTTTGCTGTAGTTCTTCTTATACTTGCAATCTTCTCAAACGTCCGATTCACCACGACCGATAGCACCGCATTTCTTTTTCTCTCTCTCTCTCTTTCTTTCTTTCTTTCTCCATCGAAATTGTACAACGCTCGTGTAACTAGGTAGACGGTTTTGCGATTGTCCGACACACCGTCTCCAGCCGATTGTTCGCAAATGTATGTTATCGCGGTGCAAACTGTTGTCCATTATGAAACGATCGTTTGTAATCTCGTATATTTGCGATCAGCGTTTACAACCTACTACTTTAGCGTACGATTTATTTGGACTACGATTTCGCTTGCATTCGCTAAAATTTCTGCAGAGTTCCAGAGACCGAACTGCGGCGATAAACGTCAAGCACTCTCTCCCTCCTCGTTCTCGATGTAGCAGTACTTGTACAACTATTACGGAATTAAAACTCATTGAAAGCGATGTAATCGCGATGAACATGGTATTCGATACTACAGACAATCCGAAAATAATCTGTAGCGAAAATTGAATTAAAGAAAATTATACGGCTTTCGCAGATGTTTTGTTAAAAGAGATAGACAGGAAATAGCGTATCGGTCGAAGCAAAAAAATACGAAGAAAGGGCGAATGGGCTGGCCATAGGAGATGGGTGGAAAGAAAAGGGCGCGGGGGAGAGGGCGAGAAGGAAAAGGCGAGAAAGAGACAGACATAGAGAGCGAGGAGGAATAGAAGGAAAAAAAATCAAGCAAATTGGTATGCAGCACACAACAACCGGCGGGTGGAACGAAGGGGGAGTGAAGTTAGGCCAGCTAGGGGTTCCTACGTCTGGAGAGAGGGTGGGATCAATACTCTCTCTTTCTCTCGTCTTCTTTTACACGTACGTCGACACGCACACGAGAACGAGCGCGTAGACACGCGAGCTGTACCTCCACCGTTGTTCTCCTGCTTTTCTTTTTTTTCTTTCTTCCCTCCTTCTTTTCTTTCTTCCTCATCGTCTCCGCGCAGCAGCCTGTGGCAAATCCCGAAACACCCGTTTCGAAACAAAGTGTGAGATATGAAAGGAAAGAGAGAGAAAGAAGGCGAATTCGCGTTGCGCGACGTGCCGATGGATCGCTAGAGTTGGGATTCTCCTGGTCGCGGAGTTACTGAACTGTGGTATCAGAATAATTATATTCGATCGGAAGGATGCGAGGTACAATAACCCGGTATCCTGTTATTTATACTATTATGTGCGCGGAGGCGAAATTGTTTGGGGCGGTGCACGGTTCCTGGATTCGCAGGAACACGATCATTTTCCGCAAAAGTATCGCTCACGCGACCATTATACACCATAACAAATGATGTGATTAAATAATTTAACGCGATAATAGATGCCTCTCGATAATGTAAATTAAAATTTTTTTCACAGTTTAAGGCAATTTATCCAATTGACTTTATTTCCCGAGAAAATTATATTTTCGCAGATTGGATTTTAAAAACAAACAAAAGAGAGAGAGAGAAATAAGTATATATAAAATATAAATAGATATGTCGAAAAATTTTATTTTTGCGAGCTTAACGCGCGCTCTTCTCCCTTATGAAAATAGCGCGAAGGCGAGGCGGCAAATTAGCGCGACCGGGTCTGGAAAAAGCAGAGAATCGAGAGTGCGACTACTACTCTTCCGCGCGGAATTTCGCGAGAAAATTTCGACGCGTCTGTGCTAATATAATTACGATATTCAGCTAGGGCGAATATACCGTGGGATTAACAAGGCGTATCATTGTGGAACACCGAGTGTACACGGACGACGAAACTACCTTCATTCGAAAGCGGATTGCCATCTCGCTCAGTCTCGTTCTTCGCCATGTCCGAAAGGATAAAAATTTCACAGTTTCAAAGGCAGGCCTAAGTCATTTTGTTAACGAGGTCATTCTTTTCCCTTATAATTAGGCTCTTTGGCAGCGCAAACTCTTGTCCTTAGCTTTGACATTGCAAATACGAATATTGATCGATGAAATTAATTTGCATGTGTGGAAAAATATTGTCGAGTGTTTGAATTAATCAATTTACATGAGATGCATACGTTTTATAAACAAACAAGTGACTCAAACTGCGTTATTAATCGTGATGTGGAACGTGAATTTTTTTAAGAATCTGAATTTTTGATAACGCGGAATTTTTGAATAAGCGAAATGGATAAGAAAAGGCAAACGAAAACCAGGAACGAATGGGCGGACGGTCACGTCTTGGGTTAATGCTGCATGCAGCAAAGTCTAGGTTTATTAAACCGTGGAAGAGGAAGAACGGAAAGAGGAGTTGGTGACTAACTTTGAGGTCGCGTGTCGAATTAATGCGTTAAAACGATAACGCTTTCTTGCGGATAATTTGTTCCAATAGTGATTAACTTTATAAAATTTGATTAATCTGCATCGAAATAAAAAATTCACGTCATCATTGTGTACTTATCACTCAATATTTACGTGATTCTGAATTTTTATTTCTCGAATTACACATATATATAAGCTTTTTGTGCGCGCTAATCAATAGCCTATTTATCGTGATTTATCTATCCGAAAAATTAGTAGAACACGTCAGTATAAAGTGTTTCCTGGCACAATCGTGTCACGCTATTTTTGTTGAGAAATTCATGTGGCCGATACTAAATTATTCTAGCTACATTTGATAACGGTAACTTTAAGATCAGTTTCCTGCGCGGAAGACATAAAAATTTATTTTTTTTTTAGAAATATAGCAACCATAACATAACATTTTGCATGCGATCTAGTTATTTGCGATTAATACAAATTCACAACGACTATCTCAGTTTATATAACAACTACCTCGATTCAAAACACGCGAATTAAAAGCTATTCACTTTAATATTTTTTCTATCCTCTATTTTAGTCTATTATTTTAATACGTTGCTTTTTAAAATCTTATAGAATAAGTGCGATAAATATATGCTTCAATTTATTAATATTAGAAAAACAAAGCAATATATTCGTCTGTGGCAAATGATACTCTATAAATATTGTTATAAAATAAGAATTAAACAAAACAAAAAATTGTCATAAAATAAGAATTAAATTTAGAAAAATAAATTTTAACTAATCTTTTTCAAAATTTTTTAGAACGGAAACTATTTAACTTCAAAAATATATTATTAAAAACAGATATATATTATATTTATAATCTAAAAATATAAGTATATTTTTCTAGACTATAATCTTGCTCTCTTATCTAAATAAGATTGATATAAACGAGTTTAATTTCTGTAAATTTATTTATAAAGATTTAAAAAAGCAAACAACTTGCAAATATCGAGTATAAAAAAGTGAAGCGTCACAAAATATACATGACCATTGTAAAATTCCACTTTAGACACGATTAACATAACGAAGAATCATTGCTTCGCGATTTCCTGTCGCATGACCTCGGTAACGGAAATCGGCTCACAGAAAGAATAATTTACGCGCGGACGAACAATGCGCGCGAAGATTTTGATGGCATTACGCGGTTAAAAGTTCATGGCTGTCGCCTGGGTTAAGGGTTAGAATTTCCGATGCTATTTATTTGATGCCAAGGTTGACCCTTTAACCTGACCTCATTCCAAACTATTTAAACCAAAGAACCGCTTATCGTCGTGCTAATTCCTCCAAAGAAAAAAAAAACGAAATCTCTAATCACTTAAGATCACAAGATATATATATATATATATATATATATATATATATATATATATATATATATAATCTGCCGTTTCAAAAATATTATATCAATGTGAATAATGAAATAATATAATTATTTTATCGCATAATTCTGATTATATGTATAAGTAATAAAGTTTGAAAATTTTCTTGCACTTGACACGTTTAATCATTTGTAAAGAAAGTAGAGTTTTTAATGGATCATGTTTTATAAATTATCATCCTTTGAGAGAGAGAGAGAAAATTTTCTTGCACTTGACGCGTTTAATCGTTTGTAAAGAAAATAGAGTTTTTAATGCATCATGTTTTAATGTTTTTTAAATTATCATCCTTTGCCGTAATAAATGAATTTGTCTAATGATCGCGCGCAGTGATTCTTGTGTCGGCACCGATTTCGTCCGACTAAAACATCTGTGAGTTTAGTGACAGGTACTAGCGCGACAGTTGGTAACCGCCCATGGCGAATGGAAGGCAGGAAAAGAGGACTGAAAGGGACGAAGAAAGTCAGTGGTTACGGTCAAATAGTATAATAAATAAAAATAATTGCCGCTACGTGTTTGCACAATGCAGCCGGTCGCTTAGACTGCTATATCGTTATAAAAAAAAGGCTCAAAGTATAGACCGTAGCTATAACTGCAGTTACGCGTTGGAGGGAAGGTGATTTTTTTCTATGGAGAGATTAAACGATCCGACTCTCCCTATGCTGAAGTGCTGAAAAAGAGTTTTGTAAAAAAAAAAAAATACTATCGAAATGTGCGAGATAAAAAAAGAAAAACACTTCAAAGAATAATATTATATAAATATCTAAAGTGTGTTAATGTAACATAAAAAATGCAATATATATTGTTTAACCTCATGCAAATTTTTCGATATAAATTGTCAGGCAAAAAAGTTTATTAGCGCGGAATATTTTTAATGCAAATGACGTTCAATGTGAAACCATCTCATTGCGATATATACTCGGCCGGTGACCGTCCCTTTTGGGGATTAATTAAAGAACCTTGCGGCGCATTCCTGCAAGAACAGCGACTACGATCGCCGCCGGCCGTCGCAGGATCGCATGTTTCGGTCTAAATTCTTCGTGGTCTACATCACGGTCGTAAGAAAGCGTCAATTTGGCGCTCGGATGCACGAAAGTCCGACAATGTACTTACGGTTGGAGCAGTTTTCCGGACGCTTCGCTAGAAACTCGGTCAGAAAGATAGATAGACAGATAGATAGAGAGAGAAAGAGAGAGGGGGAGGAAGAAGAGAGGGAGAATATCGGTCACAAAGGGACCGCACGCGGATATGAATTCTTATTTCACCGATGAGGAAAAATATTAGAGGCACTCGCGCATCCGCCGAAGTGGGTCCACCGGCGCGATCATAAATAAGATTTCATTGTGTAATACGTAATATCGCGTGCGCCCTATCCATTGTGTATTTTTATCTTCATTCATTTTGCATAATTTCGTGTGTGTTTAGGGGAGTCCGCGCTTTCGGTCTTAAATTGTCGAGCCGCAGCATTTCTCGTCGCACAAGAAAAATTGATCGATAGCGCCAATGTTATGTTTTTTTCGCGTGTAGTTTGAATCTCGAGCTTGTAGTGAAAACAGTACGAAAAATTCTTATTTTTTTAGCTCTTTCTAAACTTCACAAAATTCGATAAATGAATCCTCATTCGAAGATTACAAGCTACGAAAGAGCGCTGGAATTATGTTGAATGTTACATCGCGTTTTTCCCCTTTCTACTACATAAAAAATATATTAAAAAAATACGCACAATTGTATATGTGAGATTCCCTCGGGGAATGTCGGTTAAAAGAGGGAATTAAGGCGGCTGAAGGGCGCTTGAGTTTTTTCATCGTTTTTCATTTTTTATTCGAAATACGAGCACGCGAGCCCCGGAACTCTCGGACGAAGGTGATGCCGCGTTCTTAATGCGTAAGCATAACTAGTGCAGCAAATTGAAATATAACGATGCATAGAAATAAATTTTGCAAAAAAGCGCATGAACCGTAAAAATCTAACGAATGCATACAGTTGACAAATGTGTTAAAATTTTGATTCTGTCGTATACATTAATTTAATTAATCTCGAAGAAAAATCTGTACGGATTTCAGCGAAACCTTTTTTCGCAAAGTATTACTTGCAAAAGTCGCTATTCCATGTAATATCGAACGGGACGAATAACCCGATCGGAAAACGCGGTGGGCGCTTTTTGACTATTTACTTGAACGAGAATCGAACTCTTATCGCTTCGAGATACTCTTGCGCGAGATTGCGCGATTTCCTCGGGGAAGAGTTCAACGCGCGAGGGGTCGATTTGACGCAGAGGAAACCCTCGCCTCTTCTAATGTTTACCATTTATCACGGCGCCCGATTGTCTTCCGGATGACAAAGAATCATAAATATATATATATATATATATATATATATATATATATATATATATATATATATATATGCAACGCGCATACCTCTGTTCTTCTTGCTCCTCTCTGACGTCCCTTTTATTTTGCGGAAACGCGTGCGTGCCGGCGCATAACTCTCGGATGTCGTGTGGGCTTTATCGCGCGGACACCTGTCCTACTTACTAGGCTCGTTATTATCGGGGCCCCTTATCTCGTGGCGCTGCCAATCTTTTCAAAGTGAAGGATTGCACCGCCACGCTACTTGGCCAACCTGTTTCCGTGACAAAATTAATAAAAGAAAGAAGGAAAGTTTGCGGCGATACACATTAGCGCAACTCCCCTATTATACAGTTCCTTTCACTTTCGTACAGATCCAGATTATCATGCGTTTATTGATATTTTATGAAGAACGCACACGCACTTTACATTGCTAATTACGTGTCTTTTTCGTCGTAGTCTTTTTCGAAGAATAATGTTATTATTACGATAAGGTGGTTTTCTGTATCCCACAGTATTATTAAAATTGATTTTCATATTAATAAAAGCATCGATCTCGATTAGTTAATGTTACATTTTGAAAATTAAATATGTAATATGTATCGAACGGATACGTTAAAAATATCTATATAATTAAATATATAGAATTAATTAAATGATGATTGCAACTCCTTGGATAGTCGATGAGAGCCGCCCGGTGCATCGTGGCATGCACGACGCACGTACGCACGTATGAAATAACATTTAGTTAGGTCCAGTTATGGGATCCTGCTAGATTAGGGGTTATTAGGTGTCGGTGTCCCTGTGTTTCGAGCACGGCCCCTCATAGAGTGCTGTTTAGCCCGGGCGTGTGGTGCTGTGTTTTCGGTTTCGACGTTTTTGGGCCCCGCAGTACCTGGCAGCCGCGTAACGTATTATTACGTGTCTGGCGGTCTGCGGGTGGAAAAGGGAGGAAGAGGGTACATGAAAAAAAGGAAGGATCAGGAGAGAAAGAGGAGCGAGAGCGGAAAGAGGTGCGTGGCTCCACCTCGATCGCAACAACAACCCCCTGAGCCAACTAAATCGGGGGCCTGTCGTGCCCCGCGGGTGCAATGCCACCAGTGTCTCTCAATAAAGATTATCCAAATTGCTTAAGGACTCTCGGAAACGATCGCGATATATCCTGCGTCAAACGCGTTATCGATAAAAGGACGATTACATCGACCAGAGTGGGATAATTGCACATGACACTTTATTACTTCGCATACATAAATAAATTACATAAGAAAAGATGTGAGATTTTATTATTATTAATTGTTTACGTAAATAAAATTACATGTTGGCGTTTTATAAAATGTGAATACGTTATTTCACACGTACAACATGAAAGAAAAATACTAAATGTATAGAGCGAGCGAAAGCATTCCTGACGGATACGCGATTAAAGGAAGCTCGATCGTTCTTTCGTGGCTGTAATGAATTTCGTCATTCGGATAAAACAAGGCAAAAGCGCAACGATGCTCTGGGCGAATTTTTATTATGCGAAGATAGGGTTGCAGGTCGTTATATTATTCAATAGCTTTAGAAGAAGCGTTTCTTCCAAGAAGCCAATGTAGTTTCGGATAATGGACCGGCGAATTGGGATATAACGTGTCTTAAATTATCTAATGAGTGTCCGAAGGGTATTACGGATCCAAGGTTATCCTATTTTTTTCAAGGAAAAGACTATCTTAGAGGTGCATCGAGATAAATTATCTGAGAAATTAAATTTCGATAAGTCGTAAACGGTTAGTGCCTCCTACGATTTCGCAATTTTTATTTTTTATATATCGCAAACATGTTTCTGAAGAAAACATTAGTACTGAAGAGCGATATAAATTTCAAACAATCAATTTATTATTAATTTTATTACAGCCTACCTCTATTTTTATTCAACAAATTAGCTTTTTCTTTCAAAAAATTGAGAGAAAATATCCTTCTCGCACGATGGATTTTTTCTAAACAGCTGTATTTTCCAACGAGTTCTTCGCGGGAGACAGGACAAGTACCGCGCCTTGTTCGTCAAGAAGAAGGGAAGTAACGGCGCGAGGGATTCGATCGATTTTTAAAGCAACCGCAATATTTGACAGCTACAGCCCACGGCCGTGGTTTCGGCGCCACCTGTTTCACGACCCTCCGGCCTCTCCACACGCACACCCGCACACATATACATAAACACATCCGCGTTTCACGACTCGCATATCCACGCACACGCACAGGAGAAAGAGGGAAGTAGAATCATCCACCGGCGCGCGTCTGCGGTCCACGGGTAACTGCACCATGCCGGCAGACA
Organism: Camponotus vicinus; assembly: GCF_025532165.1. Classification (NCBI taxonomy): domain Eukaryota; kingdom Metazoa; phylum Arthropoda; class Insecta; order Hymenoptera; family Formicidae; genus Camponotus; species Camponotus vicinus. The sequence continues at coordinate 11,052,556 of NW_028141980.1, forward strand.
TGCCGCCAATAAGTGAACATCAGTTGTGTTCAACACCCTCGCTTTGTTCCACCCTCGTCGTACGCGCGCTCACGAACCATTCTGAAATCCATCGGCCCAGGACATGCCGCAACGATCCCGACTTTGAAGCCGTCAAAACTACGCGATTTCATGTTTTCTCAGCTTGTATTTTTAAAATGAAACCACGGTCGAAGGAGCAATCTCCGATTGCGCATCAAAGACGGATATTTTTATAACAGCCGATACCTTTTATTCTCGTTTTAAAATGATAGTAAGTATTTCTTCGAAAATAACGACTGTTTATTCATAAACTGTTTACGAGTATTGGAAAAGAATCAGCGTTGTTGTGTGTTCGCGAGCAAATTGACTACTGCATTCATTTGATTGCGATGCATAAAGAATGGACGAACGTTGAGGATGCGCGAAAAAGAAGATTAAATACGCGAGGAAGAGAATTGAGTTGACAACGTCTGTGATGTATGCCGGAATGACCCCGAAGTCCGTGGGCGCGACCCTCCTGCGAATATATCGAGGCCTTTGGACGACATTACGGTGTTATATGCGCGGTGTGCCACGGAGAGACATTGATTTATATGAGCTGAGAGTCAACGGGCCCGTGGAACACCTCGACCTTCCCGGAATATCCTTCGGCAGCAGATCTGCCGCGAGCTTTCCCGGTTCAAAGTTATCCTTCAGAGAAACCCCCGGTTCTTTCACAAGGGATGACTCTACGAGTTAACTCGGCTACATGATACACGTTTCTGACAAAAAAGACTTATTTCCGAAACAGACACATTTTTTCTCTCGACCATAAATATACAGTAAATTAATTTTTGAGTGTCAAACTTGACGTAAAATTGAGAATTTAAACGCGTTTTCTGTACAAAAGCAATTAATTATATTTTATCAAAGATCTATTACAGTCGAAAACTCGTAAATAATCGACTATCGTGTTCGCAAGACTAGGAATGAGTGTCGAAGTGAATTTAGAGGGGAATTCACGTATCGACTCGATTTTGACGGAACGCGGACATTATTTATTTTAACCCCAGCAGCTTGGCCGATCGGGTGGGTGCATTCTTACAGGGAGTCACGTATCTCGAAGGTGGTCGGAGGGTGACGATGGAAGCCGATATATTGGCATACCTAAACGAAAAAGAATTTCAACGCGTACGTATCTTTGTTCGTCGTGGATTCATTCTTTTCGCCCCTCTCGCCTTCTTGAGACGCACGTCTTTCCGTCTGTCTATCTTTACTCGTCGTTGGTCAGACCTCCTTGCCGATGCAACACGCTCAATTGCGAGTGTCGAGGGTGTGATAGATGTCCTTCCGGCGTAGGAATGCGAGACGAGCCTGACGGAATGGCGAGTGACACGTGGTCGAAGATATTCTCGATCCCGTTGATTCAGGAAACTCAGTACGAATTTTCCCCGAGTTATTCTTGCAAAAATAACCGAATTTTCTTGTTTTCAACAAACAATATTAATTGTGATTAAAATTTTAATCAAGTTAGGTGATAACTTAATGATTTTTTAATAAAGTGAGATAGAAAAGAGATTAAACGAATTTCCATAACGTGAAGGAAATACTAGATATCTTTTTTGTCCCGTGGAAGTGTCGCTTATCGCGTATTCGACACGACGAGTGTCTCGCGGATAAAACACGAGCCGGACGTAGACCAGAGTATCCAGGGTGGCATATAAAGCGACGTTCATCACGCACAATAGACAGCCATGAAGCAAAATGCCGAGCCGCGGCCGTAAACTGGAAATATGTCAAAGATAATAAAACAATTAGCCATAAAACATAACGACCCCCGTATGTACCGTATACCCGATGCCGATGCCGCGCGGCTGGTGAAGAGAAACGGCGAATGCGAACGGCGGGGAAGGAGGGGGACGCAGGATGGAACGATGGCGATTGTAAGTGGAAAAAAGTTGCGCCCGCGAAACAATGAAGCGAAGGGAGAGGATCCGAGACATCGACGTGCGTCTCAGGGAAGGGATTTACATATGTTTCCGCGGTAATAAGTGTTTCGTGCAACCCCGCCCGACGTATATATTTCGTGTAATCGCCCCCGAGATAAATATCGTCGGAACGTGCCAAGTAAATCGACCATCTCACGCGCTTTATAAATACATCTCGCGCCAGACGATATACGTATTGTTGCGGTTCCAAATTGACGATACGTTCTCGAACCGAAAGAATTTTATCGTCAGACTTCGAGTAAATCACTTGTGAATAAATCGAGAGCGGACTATTCTTTTCATGATGTTGAGGCTAGCGGAGAATTTTTGAGCGAGCGTGAGTAGGTTTGCAAAATCGTGTCACGAACTCAAGGTCGTCCGAATTTCAGTCGAGAGAATAGGGAGGTGGCAAGAGAGGGGAAAGACGAGGACATAAAGGAGAGACCTTGGTGGAGGTGCGACTAGCGCGGCCGGAATGATAAATCGCTCGCGACGAGAGAGAGAGAAAATCGCGACAGCGTATTAAACGAGGCGATCCTCCTCGGGCACAACGAAAAGATTAAAGCCACCGAGTAATGTAGCTCTTAATAACAATCACGTTCTAGAATCCGGATCGTAAACCAACGATATCAACGAAATGCATCAATGATTGCGATGAATATTATCTTTTGCACGTACAATCTTTGACAGTCGTTCTATTCTTATTTCCTTCGAGATAATTAATATTCTTATTTACGCATCGACTCCTTAAAGAGAATTGAAGGCAATTTAGGTATTTTATTTCTGAATTATTCTCATTTATATCGCGATCAAGACCCATATAATTTATAGTACAGTTAAACTAAATATTTAGTACACGAGGGTTAATTATGTCAATATTGCCGCTGACAATTATCGCCGAGGAAAAAAGAAAAAAACGACTTTGGGTACATTTATTTCGACAGCTTGTCAGCTCCTAATACAAAGTGAATTCCTCGAGAAAAGAAAGCGCGTTCCACGAGAGGGGCGAGACCATCGAGCGAACCAAGGGATTCGTTCGTCCGGGGTCCTTTTCCGGCAACGTATACACACGATGCACGGTCGCGCTGCATCAGCTAGGCAGTAATGAATTCGGAGATAAATGGCCGGAGATACCAGCCAATATGTAGAACTGTCGTTCCTTCGTTCCGTTCCACGGACGCTTTATCGCGCGGGAGAGAAAAGAAAGGAGCAGAAACGCTCTCTAGCAACTACTCGTCGCCGCGTAACGTCTCCTTCCACAGATTCGTGTCTTTAACATATGAAAACACATTGTCAGATAGCAGTGGGATGTACATACGTTCTGGCATACGGGATCATCCTGGCGAGGAAATTTATTAGACCGAGATACGATTTAGAGTTAAGCCCGCGGACACACACGTTATTTCAACGAAACTCATTTTCCGATCGAAACGCGCTATTAATGCACCTGGCATATTTATTCGCGAGCTAGAATCGCATCGTATTTCATAACATTTCGCAATGTTAATTCTTCTGCCACAAATAAATTAGCTCAAATTTATCGAGCTTCGGCAAATTTTTTCGTTGAAATTTAGGGTAAATAAATTTTATTAATATGTTTGAATTAGAATAAAATATTTTGAGGTGACTCCATAGTTTTTCTTGGTAATAAAAAAAGAAAGATTAAGGAGCATATAAAAAAACGAGGAGACTCTCGCGATTCATCGTATTTCGTAACATTTCGCAATATTAATTCTTCTGCCATAAATAAATTAGCTCAAATTTATCGAGCAAATTTCGGCAAATTTTTTCGTTGAAATTTAGGGTAAATAAATTTTATTAATATGTTTGAATTAGAATGAAATATTTTGAGGTGACTCCACAGTTTTTCTTGGATTCTTTCTCTAATAAAAAATAAAGATTAAGGAGCATATAAAAGAACGAGGAGACTCTCGCGATTCTTCTTTTACAAGAATCGGTACCGACAGGTAGACGCAATAGTACCGTGCATACAATGCAATGGTGCGCCGTAACGGTTTTCGAGAGAAAGAGAAAGAGAGGAGAGAAAAAGAGAAAAAGCAAGGAAGCGAATGAGAAGCCTCGCCTTTTGCCACTTGGTTCGTTTCCGGGGTCGCGTCTCGAAATAGAAGTTGCAAACCACGACGCATCATTCCCGTTTTAGCGGAGTTTTACGGCTTGCCTACGAGCTATCGGTTCGTTTGACGGCCATGAATCTCGCCGTCGCCATCAATGTGTGGGTTTTTGACCACCAGCTGTCAAGCGCCCGCTCGCGCGACTTGCCTACTTCGAAACCAGGAAAACGTCGTAAAATTTATACAGCCGCACGGTATGCATTACTCGAAATGTGTATAGAGGTCAAATGCGTTTAAGGAAATGTCGGCCGACGTAATTCACAAAGAGGTTACATAATATTGCAAAGTTTTCCAATGAATCTATTAGATTCGCTTCCGCTCGATACTTATAATCGAATCTTGTAAGAGAAGAATAATTCTCTCCTGTAATCAAATTTTAAGTAAATGATACTTGACTTGATCTCTCATGTTAAGACAACGTCATTGCAATTAACATCGCTAGGGATGTGAAGGAAAGTTATGAGCGACGGAAATCCACCGTACGAAAGCCTCAGTTTTCCTTGTCAAGATTTAGAGAGACAGTAACTCGGCTGTGACAAACTAGCTCGTGACAAATCTTAGCAGGATGCTTAAGCGCATAAAGCTCTCTCTCTCTTTCTTCCTTTTTCTTTTACCCGAAAGGCAGCAAGTCTTTCTCGCGAAGGGTATGGCAAGGTAGCTATATTTTCCATTTCATTCCGCTCACCCATTCCCTTCCCTTCCTAAACTGAGTCTTTCGACTTCGCAGTCATAATACCCGTACAATACAGAGATCGGAGCACAAGAGCAGTTCAGGAAAATGATTCTATTTAATTTTTCCATCGGGAGCGGCACTCGTGCATGCCGCCCCTGCTTCTCGTGCGTCGTCTTTCGGATCCCTTCCCAGTGTTGTTTTATTACGGCATCGTGTTCCAGATCGCGCTTATGTTAGGATTACAAACACGCTATGATATACCTCGGAAGAATATCATTAAAGAGAAAAATCATCGCTTCTGTATATCACGAGACTATCGTAAATCGAATGTATCCTCGTATAAATATGTACTTTGTTTAGTATTATATCAATTACGTTTCCATTACACAGAGCTTAAGGATAAGAGTGCTTGAAACGAATCGAAGCGGAGAGAATCGTTAGTCTGATACTTGAATTTTCTCGTACGAATTATACGATTATTGCGCGATCACTATAATAACACTTGAAACCCGCAGCCGACTACTAGTACTACCGTGATCTCGAGTTATTTGCGTTTCCCTCTGGAACGGGAGATACGAATCGAAGCCTAGCCAGGATACGTACCGACGAAAAAGGCAAAGTATACGAGACGGAATGAACCTAAACTAAACATCGAGGGCCGAGCGGAGGGTGAGGGCGAGACGGAGGGGAACCGAGAGGCGCCACCGTGACCTCCTTCGACCCTGAACCATCCGTCACTCCATAGAATCAATGTGCCAGGAACGAAAAGGGCCGGGTCACGAGTCCGATCTCGCGCCGGAGGAACTCTTGTCCCTTGCCCCCTCTCCCGTTCTTCCCTTTTGTCCACGCCAAGATTGTGCTCTCGCTCTCATCTTCCAACACCATTAGATCCGCCGAATTATAAGGAGCAACGTCCCGTCGCTTTTATTGGAATACGAAATGGATCTCGCTCGTCATCGGCGACCATCGGCGGGCATTTCGATCGTGACATCTCGATTACTACAAATGATTCATTTTTATTTTTTCCACTCGATAGCTACTGTTTGCAAAGAATCGTGGAGAATGCTCAAATATAGAGGAATAATTTTGTTGAAAATAATTGTTTTAATCTTCGCGAAATACGTCGCAAGGCGCGAATTGTTTCGTCGCCGTCGTCATTCATTATAATTTGTCTTCTATAGTCGAGGTATCGCGATTTACACACATTGTACCGCGCAACATGTGCCGGCACTACCTGCTTATACCTGCGTGTGCCACGGAGCCAAGTTATTAGAGTTCCCCCCTTTTTCCCCCGTGCGTTTCATTGTTTAACGACAAAGAGAGGAGGGAATACAAAAGAGGTCCTGTGGCTTTTTCTGCGCGTGGGCGCGAGGAGAACCGATGTGTCCACGTGAGGTTAGGCAAGTCTGAAGTCACCGCCCTAACACACAAGCGCATCTCGAGACACCGCAGAGGAGAGGAGAGGAAGAGGGACGATGTCAGATGAAGAAACGAAAAGGGAGACGACTCATATTTTCTCGAAGAGGGGCTACGTTTAATTCCACGCGATGAAGAAACAACGTTACATCTTTCTACTCATCCTATTTCTTTAGATTTTAATAACTAATCGATGAAATATGGCGAAAAATATGACGTAACAAAATTGAAAGCCGACATTAATAATTATTTATTGCCAAAATATAATCTTTGTTCGTTAAATTCGACATATCAAATAGATTATGTTGGTGAAAGTCACGTCGCGAGAGAGTCAGAGATGCCTCGCAAACGCCTGACAACAGCACATCCGGTTTATTTTCTACGCCGGCCAGACTTCTTCGCGGCGGAGGTGTGGCGAGGCGCATCCTTGAATGAAGGAACCGTGTCTGAGCCCACCTCCGTGTTTTCCCTGGTCCTCCGCCCCGACTACAACGACGACCTCGTCGCTCATCAGTATCGATAAGAACGAAGCGTGCGACGACGCGTCCTACACGTTCGTTGCTCGCGACCGGCTCGACCTGACCTCCGAGACGATCCCGCGTCGTGGTCCACCGCAGCTTGTCTCCTCCGTCTTCTTGTCCGCGCGTTTCTACCTCCTTCTCATAATCACAATCTCTCATGAATTCACGGCGTCATCGTGTTCGCGGCCGGTGCGTACGAGGGAAAGGCCGACATGAATGGAAAGAGTGAATGGATGAACCGGGGTGAATGCATTCGAATTATGACGGTGACGGGTTTCTTCATGGTCTGAGAGAGAAACAGGGAGGGGGGCGGAAGACACCGAGCGGGAAAGAGAGAGAAAGAGAGGCACAGCCGAGCGACGGGTTCAGAAAGACAGGTCAACTGCGGTACACCCGGCACGGCGTGTTTACAAATTGTCTAATCTCGTCGACAAATCGGTACCGGGCGTGTTTTTCGTGCCCTCGGGATGCCCTGTCTCCTTCTCCTCCTCTTCTCCTTGCGCGAGAATACCGATGTATGCATGTCGCTCGATTCTCGCCAACGACAACTCTCCAATAGAGTTGACTAAGGTTTATGAAACCTTCGCGAGTTCCTTCCACTCGCAGAGTTTTAATCTCTAAACGGATAAGATATGCGTCTTCTAGCTTTGTGAGACGTAACAATAAAAGTAGGCAAAGTGATATCATCGACAAAAATTCAAGAGATAAATTTTTTAATTTTGTATAATAGTTTTACCTTCATCAAATTACAGTTAAATGTCATTTAGTGCCTTCAGAATGGCTCTATATATCGTAACGCCCGTCTTAAATAAAGGCCCGATATACAACACATTTCAAATTGAAGAATCCTCCGGCGGAATGTACGATCACTTGTCGGGAGGATTAGGAACGACCGGCGAGGCAAAGCAAACGAGCAACCTCATCACCGTTCGGTTCCTCACGTATGGGCGGACGAACGCGACGAAACCGCAAATTAAATTAGCGAGTCGCAGAACGACTCAAGGCGGACAAGAAAGCGTTGGCTGCCCGCTGTTTAACCCGGCTTAATTACCAATTAGCCAATAAAAAGCCGCTGTACCCGGTCGCGCATTATGGCTACCCTTAAGAACCCGCGGCGCGTATCGTACGGATGCGTTGTACCCGCACGATCATCCACGCGAAAAACGAGCCTATATAATTATAACTGGCAAAACAACAGACATGTTGCTAAGAGAGTTCCTCTCCACCCAGACTTGACTCTTCTTGCAGCAATACCAGAAGAGATCCAAGCGAATCTCCGAAGCACGGATCGACGATTGCGTGCGTTGTGCGTTTACGCCGATTATCAATTACACTTGCATTCGTCAACATTGATGTCCATCGGGTTTATCAAATGCGTAAATAATTTGCGAAATAATTGAATTTAATTTTAAATCTTGCGGAATATAATTTAATTTACCTCGCAAAATGAAGCAAACGACTAGTTTAAAACCTATCCCCTAACTTTTTTAATGTTATGCGATAATGCATTCTCTTCGTGTTTGTACGCGAGACACGAGACAACACATTTGGCGCGATGTAAGAAATTCCGTAGAGAGAAGGAAGAGGAGGAGACAAAAGAACTCCGGAGATTCTCTTGTCGCTCCTCGGGGGTTCTGATAATTGCCGTGCTCTCCAACTGTTATTATTAAGCCGATATTTTACCGAGGGGACACACGTTCGCGCATATAATTTGCGAAAGCCTCTAATTATGGGTTAGTGGGTGCACACGCGGCCAGACGAAGCGGGGGAAGCGCGAGTTGAAAGAATGGCGTTAGATGGTGCCGAGAGAGGAAAGGGCGAGGCCACATTGTGGACCCTGCACTCTCGATTCGCCTACGCGTTGCACCAGCCCGGGACTTTCCTTCTGTACCTTATTATTAGTCACACATCGTCACACCGGTTCCTCTTAATCGAGAAGAGAGAGATACCTTTCCACGAATTCCAAATACATATCAGATCAACACACATGCCATCCACTTCGCAAATCCATCAAGAACCATTCGAAGACTATTGTCAGTTTATTTGATTTATTATTTAAAGAAATATTAGAAATAAACCTCTCCAGGAGAAAAATGTAGCTAAAGGAAACTTTTCAATGATATCAAGAATCTCCGATGCGATCGGCTCCAATGAAGGGCGATCATATACAAACATAAACGGACCGAAGTGAAGATCGAGATCGATCCCGTCGGAAAAGAAAGTGAGATAAGACTTTACTCCATTCACTGGACGCAGAAGATGTCGTGGATCATTATAGGTCGACCGCGGAACTGCGAGAGCGTCTCTTTGCCTATCTACCACCTCTATCGATCGCGGTTTTTGTTCGGGGACACGTTGCACGAATTATCATGCGGTTATAAATGATTGTTCGAAGAGCGGGTGGGCGATCTGACGATGAGAGAGAGAGAAGGAGACAGCGAGGATGGAGGGGAAGGTGGAAGGAGAAAAAGAGGAAGAAGACGAAGAAGAAAAGCCGACCGAGACGGCGGCGGTGGCGGTTACCTCGCGGCTCGTGTTTCTCATAACTTCGGACCCCGGCAGGGCAGAAGAAGAAGAGGAGCTTTTGAGTGACGTGAGTATAATGACGCGCCTCTGCACCGAGGCACGTATATAGTATACCCGGCTCGAAAAACGTCGACGGGGTGCGAGGGTCGAGGGGGAGAGAAACGAGAGGAAGCGCGGCGCGTCTTGGTACACGCCTCGGGGCTCTTCCCGCCCAGGGAGCAGGGTGGAAACCGTAAGGCGAGATAAGGAATCTGCGATTTAATCGCTCCTTACCGATCCCACCATTAGGCAACGAACGAACGGCCGAGCGAGGCCTAAGCATTTCGCCGATCGAGATATCGGACGAGCCTACGATCGATGATCGAACATACGGGCTGATCGATCGGGGACTTTTCCGTTCGTATCGTCATTCGTCGTATCTAGACTCGACTAAACGCACTTTCTCACGAGTCGATCGAACGGACGAGAGCGGCTGTCGAGTGATTTCGCAGCGATCGACTCGCTTCTTGCGAATGATTCATTGAATACGATAAAGTTGGTAATGATCGCGTTAATCTCCATCGTCGCTGCGAATGTGTGCCAGCCGCGCTGCGAGAAGTGAGAGTAAATCATTGTCGTGCACGTCCGACGACATCGTTGAATTTAACATTTTCGTCCTTGATCCTTATCAAATCGCCGATGCTCGTCGCAACAATGATGCTCTCTTTAGCAAACCGCGCGTGTCGAGTCAACGACCGCGTACGACTGTACTTGAAATACTTAATACATTTTAATGTATAACCGTACAAGTAATTTATTCGATGGCCTACGGTGTACCTGATAAAATAGTCGCGCGTAGAAAACTCGACGGCTCGCCCCCATCATCGACGCCGGAAAGGAAAACGACGGAGTCGGAGACGCGGTCGGCGATACATCGATGTTTGTTTTCTTGTGGGCGGGCCGAAGAGAGTCGAGGCTGGCTCGTGGGTTAAGGCACGGGTTGCAAGTCACGAGCCAACAATAGTACAAATAATAACAAGCCCGTTGCGCGGTGGTCTCCACCGCGGTGAAATCGTTTCAGCTACTACGCTACCCCCGTAAAGCTTCTCTCACATTGGTAATACCTGTATGAAGGCGATCCCTACCGTGTCGGTGCATTAAACGTGAAACACATCCTACCATGGCTACGGGAGATTCGAAAATTTCGCGATAAACCCGAGATATCCCGATTTCCGTCCGTGTCCAGACTGAAAACGAAGAGAGAGAGAATGAATACGGGCGGGCGTGGATCTTGAAAAATGCGTAACCGACAGATTTTGGTGTGCGTGCGTCTTTATCGAGCCTATCGCGTTCCCATAAGAGCCAACGGTGCCGCCAGCTCCACGAGACCGTGAAACCGAGGAGCGATGCTGCCCCTGCAGCTCTTCTCGATGCTGTTGCTATCGTTCCTCTCTCGGTTGAGAGAGGCCCACCCACAACGCACGATCTCAGTCCGGACTCGCTACCGGTATTGAATCCGGCGCATTGTTTTTCTTCGGTCATGAGAGGAGGAAGATTATTTGCATCGTGGAGTCGCGGGCATCGAGTTGAGAGAAGAGCGCTCTAGACCCTCTCCCTGCTTTCGAATACATCCGTTAACCGTCCCGACTATTTCCCGAGGTGAAAATTTCATCTTAACGGCAAGAATATTGAGCCAAGAATTTATTTAGAGAGCAAAAAAGAACTTTATCTTACCATGAAAATAATTATGAGCGTGAGAAAGAGAAATTTCGATATATCGTGAAAATTTCTTAAACCAATATGGAGAAGTAAATCGAAGAGGCGTACAGGTATAGAAGAAAAAAAAGGGGTTGATAATACAGGAGGAGGAAAAGGAAGAGGGCGGGCCTCCCGCGTTGTACGTAATGGCATCTAATACGATCGCGTAGTACGGAGAAAGGGCCCTTCCCGAGAGAGAGAGAGAGAGAGAGAGAGAGAGAGAGAGAAGAAAGAAGGTATAGTTTATAGTGATTACATGGGGTCAGGTCCCGGCAATAAACCATCTCATGGTGGCAATGGTTATAAGATCAGGTCTACGGTTGCGACCGTTCTTTCTCTCGTCTCGTCTCGGTCTCGATGCCCGAGCGGGTGAGTCGCGCCTACGCGCGGGCGGAGCAGGAGCAAAGCGACATGGAAAAAGCAAAACGATCGGTCGACGAGAAGCGACCGGTATACGAGAGCAAAAAGCGCGTGGCTGCGCGGCCATACGACGAGATGAGAGGAAGCGGACGGGGACGGCGAGGGGGGCAGGGGGAGGGGGAGGGGGAGGAGAGGGCGAGCAGGCGCGAGAGGGAGGACGGAGCCGCGACGAAAAGAAACGGAGCGCGAGGGAAAAGGGGGGAGGCATGATGGGAGAAACGGGGAGAGACGCGAGGAGGAGGGAGCCGCAACACCGGGAGCCATCCTACTGGAATTTAAATAATAATTATAGTGTTTAATATCATACGCGCGGGACCCCGGCCTCCGGTATCCCCCCTCGCCCTCCCCCCCCCCAACTTCGTAACTCGTCTCGCGTCTCGAGACTACTCTTCTTGCGGTGCACGGCGACCAGAAGCCCGGCGGCTGCCGTTGGTTGGTCGGTGGATGTATACCCGGTAAGGTTCTTCTTCTCTTTCCTCGTAACGTAGACACGTGCAACCGTATGGCGTCCGCAAGCCTGACCGGCCCAGTCTGTAATAAGGCGTCCGGCAGATTGGAAACCGATCATGGTTCCCTCGGGATCTCGCCGGTATAGACGTGGCCGTGTGGACGGGCCCAAAATTTGATATTTAAATGGTATCTCGTTATGCGAAGATTATCGGGGCCGCGCGCTCTGTTCGTTATTTCTAGAAGAATATATATGGGCGGCGATTATGCATCGCGGAGTATTCGTAGAGACCTGTGATTTAATCAATATAGCGTATTTCCCACATGGACTTTAGCAACATTTGCATTATGACGCGAATTACGCTCTACCGGAAGGGTGTCACGAAAAACTGACAAAACAGATATTTAAAATAAAATAAAAATGACGACTTTTCTTTTCTTTAAAGATGTTGTCGCTAGACATTGTATTCTTGCGTGACAGCGATTTTTTAAAAATTCCACACTCCACACCCACGATAAAGATAACGAGAGAAAATTTGTTTAGCGATGATCAGCCCTCAAGCTCGACTTAAAAGCAAGAGTAGAGGCGCGACGTAAGTCAATTACAACTATACAAGAATAGGAGTCTCGCGCGCCGGGCTTTCTTCGCAGGTACAAAGTACCGATGTGTGTCTGTGGCAATTGCCGCTTCTGTCACTTCGGTAAGGCAAATGCGTTAGTCGTGTTCCAGCATCGTGTTCCGGCTGGCCACCAGGATCCCGGAAGGCGGAGCGGTTTACCGGTCGCCGCAAAACGCTACCATTATCGCTACTTGCGGACTTAACAGTCGAGAGAGACGTCGAGCTCTCTCCTTTTCTCTCCCTCGGCGAGTCCGTTTGCGCACAATGCCGCCTGTCGTTATTGCCCTGCCACGAATGTATTAATAAAATTTATTGGTCGGCCTCCTGAGCGCGCAGCAAACGTTAATGGATTTCGAGCCACCGGTGGCCTCGCCGTCGGCAGCAAACGACAGCAACGACAGCAAATGAGCCACTCGAGATGGCTCCGGATGGTAACTCCTTCCACGCTTTAACGCGTTAAAACTTGACGGGAATGATATTACGGTACGGAACGATGTACGCGGCGAGCGACCACCTTGTGCGCGTTCCTTTAAAGAAACGACTTTAGGAAGTCAATCGTGATGCACGAGCGATTCTGCGGCTCGCGTCAGGAGACAGAGAAATTTCAATACCCGCTAATTTTCGTTCAAAGTTTGCCCGATTACAATGTCTAAAAATAGTAAATTATTATACCATTTAGTTTATATCTCATTACGATTGTTGTAAGCTCGAAAGAATCTTTGAAATTTCTAGATAATCTTATTGCATTAGAAAATAATTTTTAGACGTGTTCCGCGTGGTTGGCGAGGTGAGCGGAGAGGAAAGAGATTTTATACGGGCGCGAATAGAAAAACATCGATCGTCTCGCGAGACACGATCGTTAAAGGTTCGACTCTCGTACAAATAACTTACATGACGCGAGTTATTCGAATGCAGGGTGGAAGGGAGAGAACACAGGCGGTCGCGGGGCCGAGTGAGAAGAAGGAGAGGAAAAACAAGAAGTCGACGAACGCCAGTACGTCAGTTTATCTTGTGGCATACGTCGACTATTAATCAACAGACCCTCCTAATCGCTTGACGAACCAATCGATAAATCAATAACTTTCATCCATCGTGCGGACGTTGAATAACCCAACGCTATACTCCGCGTGTCTAGGAGCTAAAAAGCTGTCCCGTCGATATTTTGCTCCGACGACGCGTATCTCAGACAAGATCTAATCTCCACTTGGAGCGCTAACGTCAAAATTATCCTTTTCTTCCTGCAATGTAGGACTTGTGCGTTTTAATGTAAAACTCCTTCCACTCTCTTGTAGCGAATTATGTCTTCTTCGGGAAAGAAAGGAAACCTAGCGTGTCCACCTGCTTGAAGAAAGAAGGCGAGGGCGACGAAACCCCGGAAGGGCTCGTTATCCTTATTGGAGGCAGGAGAGGAGGATAACGGAAGAAACACAAGAGGAGAGATAATCCGGCTATTAGAGGTGTCCCCAGGAGATTCCGGGGGTCATAGCGTCTCGATAGATCGGGTCGGGGTCGCCGATGGACCCGCGAACCGAGGTCACTCGAGGATACGTTGGGTTTGTCACAGTGGCAGGTCTCAATTTGTCGTAACAGGCAACCAACACGTTTTTTTCGAGCTCCTTATCCTAAGACCCTACCTACCGTCGCGTCTCTTCCGAGTGTCGTACAGTTCAGTCTCCCTAACTGGACAAACTGAATCACATTGATTGACCGTCTGCTGGGCGAAAAACTGTCGCGAAGAGAATTTCTCTGGAGAATGCGCTTTTTGCCGCTCGCAAACAGAAAACTAGGAACTCTAATGGAAAAATGTTGAATTAAAATGTTGGAATATCTTTAATCTCTTGTGTGCACTTTGTGTATTTATCGCGTCGGAATTTTGTCACTTTTTTTATTTTCGCAAATAGAAAACTAAAACTAATATAAACATATTAAATAAAAAGTGTTGAAATAGTTTTAATCTCTTACGCGTGTTTTTCTTTCGTGCATACGGTATGTCGAAATTTGTGTAATCACTGAAGAAATGTCGAGATTGCCAATAAAATCATTAATATTAAAAATGCAATATGTTTGCGACACGATTGAAATCGAGAAATGATGCAACGAAACGAGAGGGATATTTAAAGATCGAAGGTGAGAAACGCTCGTAAAACAAAGTATATGCAACGTAATCGAGCCGATAAAGGCGGATGCCGTAACGACATCGTAAGTTTCGTAACAGAGCGGGTGGGTGGGTGGGTGGCGATGGGGGCGAATAGCGGCAAAGTTTTGCAAGTCGATCATCGGCCCCTCTTCCAACGCTTATCGATTCGCGGGATCTTGAATAAATTAATTATCCGACAGATTAATCGAGTTAGTTATCGGCCAATCATAACTCGATGCTTTATTAAGCGCTTCCCGCTCGCAGTCTGCCCGGATTAAAGCCAACGCTAACCCATGGAGAGAGCGATACAAAATATTGCACGGCTCGCAACCAGTCAGCATCGAATAATAAAGTAATTTCGTCATGGCTCATTGATCGCCAATATGACATGCGATTGTTGAATCATCGCAAACAGACACGGTACTCTACTAACAGCGCATGTAACAACGTCATTGCATCGAATTAAATTGATATCGTCGCAAAAAAAACTATAGAACTATGTTTCTAAGATTAAAGATTCGAGAATAAATAGATAAAATTCCTTATCGAAAATTTTCTGATTTTCTAACGCAAATATTTCTAAATTCGCTATGAAAATGGAAGGTTTCAGGCTCGATTTTAATCACGACGTGTCCAATAAGGCACGTGAAACTTTCTTCTTTTCCAAAGTCGTGACTGCGGGATTTTTCGCATTCGGACAAGTCTTCGAGGGGAGAATAACAGAAGGCGGCGGGGGAGGGAGAGAAGGGAAAAAAGGTATCGCAAAGAGAAAAACGGCAGCACGTACACCCCGGTGAGTTCGATTCCACGAGTTTAGTTGCAGGACGGGACAGGGCTGCCGCACGGTCACCGGTGATTAATGATCCAGCCAATCAGATATAGTCGCTCGGCGAGGTGGAACCGAGACGGAACGCGATCGAACGGAGACGGGACGACGAGCGAACGGCGGCGATGGGAACGACGAGAGGGCGACGAGGAGGTACATGTGCGAGAGGGGCCAGGGGGAGATTGCGTCCCGTGGAAAGAGAGATGCCCGGTATAAAAGTAGGAACGAGACAGAACGGAGGAAAAGAGAGCGGAGACCGGAGGCTGAGAGCACAACCGCGGTTGATATGTTGCGCTGTCACTGCGCTGTACCTGCGCCGGTGGGATGTTGCCGTTGCCCGGATTGTAATATTGTATTGTACTGTTTGTTGCCCCGGTGTGTTTCACCGGCCGTCTGCGCGGTCGACAGGCTGTCCAAATAGCCGCCACCGGCTTCGAACGTAGAAACGTTGGACAGACGGGATGGACTGTTGGCGCTGCCGCGGTATGCAATCCGGCCAAGTTCTACGCTCACTGGTGTTACACCCGCTGCGGGGGATCACCCTCCACTTACATGCTGCATATGTTACGTTTCAGCGGAGAGCAGCGATGTGTTCCTCGGCAATCCTCTCGTGTCGCGGAGACGAAACACTCTCGCTTTCGATGGAACCGACTCGAGAAGTTACTAGTTGTTTAAATTGATTTTTTCATTCACAGAATTAATTTTCGATTAATGTAAAAAAATTGTGCATACTTTTTTTCAAAAAATTCTATTTTTAACATTCTCGGTCTCTTCTTCCGTGGCAATGAAAGCACAACGATGAAGAAAGATCAAGTCTACCGCGTATCTCATCTTCGCGACTTAATAAGTGGCATTCCGAAGAAATTAGCGAATGGTTGGTCGGCCGTTTAGCTCGAGCGAGTAAGCGATATTAAATGGAAGAGACTCTGTTGCATCGCGCACGTCTCTGCCTTTTTCTTCCTCCGCTACCTTCGTTTTCAACGTCTCTCGCAGCGACGTTGCGGTCGGCAGCAACCAACGCCGGGCCTCGGCATCAGCTTCAACAGCGTATAATCTCGGTAGTTATTAATGGCGATGCTTTGGGAAACTGCTACCGGGCAGCCCGTTCACTTCCCCCTTGTAACCGCGCGCGCTATCTCTTCCCCGTGCGTGGTCCAGATCTCTTCTCCTTCTTCTTCTTCTTCTGCTCCCTGTCCTGCTATCGTTCTCCATCCATTTCGCTCCTCTTCCACTCGTTCTCTTCTCCCCCGCCACTTCGCCCTGCTACAAAACTGCATTCCGAGCATCGTTAGACCTCGCCCCGCACCTACCGAAAGTTCGCGAGACGCGAGTCTAAGCGTGAGTCGCTTTAATTGCCTGTCTATGTCGGACGATGCCTCCTCGACGCGCGATCTCTACCGAACGTTCTCGAGAAGAAGTATCGCTTCTTTAGGAAGCAGATCCGACCTCGACTAATTACCGACTCTCATTCGCTTGTTTCAGACTGCCCTGAAAAGCTCGTTCGTCGCGAAAACACCCTTTACAGGCGGGAATACACGCGCTCGCTTTGTAGCTTAACGGAATATTTCTCATGCGACTCGTGCGCGATAAAAAGCGAAATAATTAACGATAGGCGAAAGACGAGTAAGAAGGGCGGAATCTCTTGGAATCTCTCTCCCCAAGATATTCATGTTGCAATATATAATACGTGGTATTATGTACCTTCCATATTATTATAAAATGTGCACTAGAGTATAAAATACTGTGCGATATTTCTCTAACAATAAGTGGATTCGCTTACATAATTTCTTATAATTACAACGAATGTTAATTGCTCTCGGGGAGAACAGAAGATTTTTTTCTCTGTACTTATGTTTCTTACTTATGAAAAGAAGAATTTTAATAAGTAATGTTAAATTTAATTTTATAGGTCACATTTGTTGCATTTATGATTTGAATTTTACATACATCTCAGACATATAAGCGCAAACTGTATAAGTTACATATATATTACATATTATTTAGAATTTTAATATTATTTAATATTCCATTTAATTTTCCTGTAAACAATCTTGCCTTTGAATGTCTCAAGTTCTTTTTTTCGGAAAACATGTCTACTTTTATTTGATTGTAATTAGAATCACGGGTAAGATTGCTTAACGCGATCGTAACAAAAATACCGCAGCTCGATTCACGGATCTTCTGCTACTCAAAGCGAAATCCACGAGCCGCTCGTAAATCGGCTTCGGCAAAGGAAAGAAAGAAAGTGCAAGTCGACAAGTCAACCTGGACGATATAAAAGAGCACGGGAAGTTCATTTAACAGGCCATAAAAAGGAGTGAGGAAAAGGGAATAAAGACGCGTTCTCTCCAAATCGGCCCTTTCGCCGTCGGCAGCAGACAGTTTCGCCGAGAGAGGGTGCCAGAGGATTTGGAATTGAGTGTTAGCTAGTTGCCGGAGTACGTTAGGGCCGCGGGCTATCGGTGATCAACCTCAGGGGTCGAATCCAAAGGCTTATCTAGCCGAGAAAGGCTTATCGAAAGGTAGGGTGAGCCGCGAGAGTTAGCTCGTGCGTAGGTCCATTCGCGGGATCGACCGCAGGATCGTTCGATCTTAATCTGCCCGGGACCTACGCCCATCTCACGAGATGGTCCTCTGAAAGGTGGAGGTTGACTGATATTAACCGTTTCCGAGTATGGACCACAATTCACGTGGTGAGCTGGCAAAGATGGGCTGCCGATTGAGTTCTTAAGAAATAACCATGCGAGGGAGCAAATCTAATAGTTATCTACCAACTATCAATGCTATCGCGAAGAAATATATTCTTTATCGTGCAAGGATGAATAAGTCATTAAAAATATACATGACATTGTGTAGTTTTATTAGGATATTCACAAAAGAAGATACAAAGGCGAATAAAAATGTAGAATTTATACATGCATTTACATTTTACGATACATGTGTGTGATATAATATAAACAACGTAGTACTTGCGATATACTTATTTTTGCGGTCGCGTAAGAGAAGTTTCTCTTACGAGTTATTGTCGAGCCGCGTTCGTTAGACGAGTGTTCGGAAAGCGTGCGACGATTTTTGTGCGTCAACTATACAGTTGTAGTACATACTCGGCGACTCGCGTCTAACGCTTTCCTCCACGCACAAGAAAAGATACGCGCGTTGCACGCCCAATGACTTTCCGCTAGGCATTGTCGGTGGTCATGCGCGACTCATAAACGCGCCACCGCCGAGGTTTCTAATATCACGAACCACTAGTGGTAGCGATCGCTGGTAGCTTTCTCTCGCTTAGCCGTACAATAGGCAAATATCGACACTATTGTGTCGGCGGATCGTATATTGTTTAATCTCCCATTCAACTAAGCTTCATAAAAATTATAAAAAATTTCACAGAATCTCAATTATTTCTAGATATTTAATTAATATTTTAAGTTATATAATTCTCTATATTTTGATCAAGCCTTGACAAGAACTTGGGTTTAATTTATTGAAAGAAAAAATCTTTATTTATTTCATTTAATAAATCTTTCTTTGATATTGAATATAAAAGATCAAATGAACTATGACATAAAAATAGCCAAGAGTCTTACAGATACACATGATGAAATATTATAATACCTTAGAATATGTTCCTAAAATAGCTGCTCTTCCGCATTGGGCTACTTCGCGGTGCGAAGCGGCTTTTGTACTTTGGAGCTCGTAAAAAGCAGCGCGCGCGAAAGCGCCTCGACTTCGAAAGTGGCATTCCGCGTTACGCTCGTAGGTCACGAGGCATTCGCACGTTGTTTCTCGCCCAGGTGCATCCACGATCGACCGGACCGAATGGACGTGGGGAACGCCCGCGTTTGACTCGCGGCTCCGATCATTTTCTGCTACGTACACGCGCTGATTATCCGACGCCGACGCTGATTTTCCGGCCTGCCAGTTGCGCGGATCGTCATCGATCGTTGCAGCAGCCTCGCGTGATTTCGTTTCGCCCGACTTTTTTTCCGCCACCCTCCGTTGACGATCGTTTTGTCCGCGCGAGATATATTTTACGGCGAAATGCCTATGGCGATCTTGGGAGCATCGAGAGATGGTCGATCCCACGCGATTTTAAAGAGAGATTTTTTAGAATTTTCAACTTATAGTAATAATAGAGGACGTATATAGAATTTTGATGATTATTCTCATTAGAAAATATTAAAATTGCACACACATGACACTTGAATAAATAATCTTGGTTCCGATTTAGAATATAAATATCTAAATTTTTAAAATATGGAAATAAAACGCCCTTCATTAATTTAGTTAATTAATAATTGACGCCTTTTTCGTATATCGTCGACGAATGGATAAGTGAGCATTTCGATCGTTTAATATCGCGCAATTTTTAGCGGCATTACATCTGCGCAGAATCAATCCCGCGAAGAGCGCGACACGGCAAAAGTGGTGGATGTCGACGTCAAACATGTTGGTGGAACGTCGGCGACAGTATTTTTGCGAAAAAAAAAAAACGTCAATGTGGTGATCCAGGTGCGACGGTGTTTGCGTTAGCAAACCGTTTCCCGGACGGACGGACAGGCTTCGTTGTGGCCGGGCGACACTGATTGCCAATCAATATGCCCATCTCGCTGGAGTCTAATTCGGCAACAATGTTGATCAATCAGTGCGCACACGGGCTGGCCGGCCGGCCGGGAAGCTCCCGTTCCATTTCGCTCGCGTTCCGCTCGCAATCGCGCATCCACAACAACGAACGAACGAACAACGAACCGTTCTGCGGCAAAGGGCCGTGGGGAGAGGGAACGCGCTACCTCCACTACTCTTTCTCTCTCTCTCTCTCTCTCTCTGTCTCTCTTTCGCTCTGATCATTTCCGTTTCCGGTCGTATACCGTATAAGCGCCCAAGCACGTATTTCCTTGCCATCGTCGAAGGAAATACAAAAAATTACGCGATTGTTGGAAAGTGGAATGTCACAGATCTTTAGAATCTTTCAGAGATAAGTGCTCAAGCACACTAGTTACTTGTCCTTCAAAAAAATATGAAAAAATTACAGGATTGTTAAAAAAACTAGAACATCACAGATCTTTAGAATCTTTCAGAGGGAAATTTCATTTTTAATTCAATTATTAATTTATAACTTTATTGATTTATAAGTTATTCATTTATAGAAACTATCATTTTATCGAATTTATTAATTTATAATTCAGTTTTTTATTGCCATCATCGAAGGAAATACGAAAAATTATGCGATTGTTGGAAAGTGGACTGTCACAGATGTTTAGAATCTTTCAGAGATAAGTGCTCAAGCATACTAGTTACTTGTCATTCAAAAAAATATGAAAAAATTATAGGATTGTTAAAAAAACTGGAATATCACAGATCTTTAGAATCTTTCAGGGGAAAATTTTATTTTTAATTCAATTATTAATTTATAAATTTATTGATTTATAAGTTATTCATTTATATAAACTATTACTTTATCGAATTTATTAATTTATAATTCATTTTTTTATTAATTGTAAAATCTTTCATTATTTTTAAAATCTTTCGCTTTCCACCGTTAAACATTTCATCGAGCAAAACAACGAAAATATGTCGTTTTTTTCTTATGTATTATTGATGAACGTGTAAATAAGCCCGTTAGGTAGTTAATTCATTATTCCCCCGGCACAACAACAAGGTAAGGAATCAAGGACCGATTCAAAGGCAATCGTTACAACGAATATCGGAGTATGTTGACGCACATGGTTGTTCCCTCGACAATGCACATGTCGGCGACACGCAACAAAACATATTGATACGCATGGGACCGCGTTCGCGCACTTGATGCAGTCGCGCCGTTGATTGCATTTCTGTTTGCGCGTTTCCGGCGAGCGAACAGCGCTACTCCGGGAAATGGAAACGAAAATTCCAACGATCATACTTATTGCATCGCTGTCAAGTCGATTAAGCTACTGAGAATAAACATGTAACGCGGATAATGCATCTGCCGATCCTCTCGAGTCGAAGCGAGCAACGCGAAGGGGCTAGCTATTTGCTGGCACGCATGTCTAAGCACGCTCCTGTAAATATTCATTATTATCCGACTGTCAATTACCGGTAGAAAACGCGAGTAATTAGCCGACATACTTACATCTCTTTATCCGATGTGACACTTTAATTGCGACACGACACGCGGCCCTGTGACGTGGGTTTCATAAGAGGCCGCGATAAAATCAACCTCCATCGATATTAACTCGTAGTTGCCGGGAAAGAGAGAGGCGATTAATTAATTTTCAACTTTAATTAATTGGCCTTCGGAGTAACCTGTCGATCGGGTCGCTCGCTCCGCTGATCGACGTCCGAAACCGTTGGCGATCTCTCTCGCGATACGTCACGATCGATCGGTCGAAAGAAAACGGACCCTAGGACGTAGACAAATGCTGCTCTTCCGCCGTTACCGCGAAGGGTCAGCGAGCTAACCCGATATAAGCGAGCGCGTATCCGCGGACCGGCCGCGGAGAAGATGTATGCGGACCGGAAGGCACCGTACCCGGAAACCATTACTGCCCCTCTAATTTCTTTACGATCACGATGCCATTGGTCACGCTCCCACTACGCCGTGGTTTACGGCTAAACCGCGCGGGGGAGATCTATCGTAACGGTTTCTTTTTTTTCTTCTTCAACCCCCCCGTAAATTGAGATCTTCCTCCGAATATTTCGGAATTTTCCTGTAAAATCATTTTTCACTTTCGTCGTCTTCTCTCAAAAAATTGCGATTATAATCGCCCAATGGCATCGTTTCTGCGACAGATCCCATCGGATCGTTCGACAATCTCTGAACTAGTAGGTCGCGAGTTAAAAAGACATTCAGAGGCAACAATAGCGTGAAGATAACGCAACATTGAACAAAAGTCGAAAGACCAGGGTCCGTCGATGAAAGAGAAGATCGAAGGCAGTGGACGTGCGCGGGGAAACGACGGAAGGAGAAAAAGACGGAGAGAGATGCGGCTAGAGACAACGAACTGGCGTGCGGAGATGGCTGATGCGGTTCGCCGACAGTGCTGGCAGATAGCACCGAGTACAGCTCGGAGCACAATGAGCCTATCAGATTATATTTCTATTTTCGACACGCGGTCTATCGCGCAATCCCATCTCTCCGAGGCGGCTACCGCGACGCGAAGCGTCGTGTACATACGTCGATACGTACAATACGTATGAGAATACGCATACACGAGATCGTCGCGGAATTCAAACAGCCTGTACATCGTCCAGCATACCATGGCAAGCTACTTCGCAGGCTCGCTTCATCTTACGTTGCCCGCAGGGTCCTCGCTGATGTTGACTTCGCTGCCGTTCGCCGCTTCTATCGAAAGTATCGCGTAGATTTTAAGTCGAAACTTGAAGCGATGAGTTTGTTGCTCGATATATCTGAGCTTACATGATTGACAGGTGAGGCGCTCAAGGCAGCATCGATTGTTATTTCTATTGTCAACGAGAAAAAAATTTCAGAATCGATCGGAGCCAGCGCGCAAATTATCTAATTCGTGATCGAGTCCGTTGTCGATCAGCCTACTCACTCCAGATGTTTATATTTGAATGATACGACCAAATCAAATAGAGGAACGCGGCAGTTGGACCGCTAATGAATGTAAGCGGAATCACCGCTCTATCGATAGTTAATCACGGGAAGCGCGGGGACGCGAGAGGAACGCTCGATAAAAGTAGTAATCACGAATGACGCCCGGTTGTTGGTTGATTCGTTCGAAGGGAACGCGTGCCCCGCAGCCACGCGAGATATTCCCCTTGGTATGCGGCCGGTCCTGAAACCACCTCCGATTCGAAGGAAGGCGCTGGTCGTTGCCGATCGCCGGTTTCTCGGGCTTCGCTGGTAGCTCCCGGCTACTATGACGAGCCGCGACTCTCCCCGGGTCTTCCGAAGCCGGGGATGAGCCGGGAGGACCCCGCGATACCCCGAAGGGGCCCCGTACCACGATCGAGGGAGCTCTTAAAGCGTGGTAGCGAGCTCTCCCTTCGTTCTTCGCGCTCGTCGTCCGCGCGAATCGCTACGTCCGAATCGCGAGGATGATGACCACGCCGTTCGTGCACGCGTGTGTGCGTGATATAGGTATGGCGGGAGACAGAGACGGGAAATGACGCGGGGAGTTTGGGAGGAACAGAGACGAAGAGTACTCGAACCGCTTTCTTTCCTTCGGGCGGTGCAGCTTCTCCCGCAACGTGTACTACTACGCCTCTCTCATCTCGTCTCCCTCTCTGTATCCCCTGCAATGTTCTTGCCTCTTCTTCTCTTCTTCTTCTTTTCCCGCGGTTGCTGCTGGTGCTTCTGCCTCTTCTCGTGCTCACGCACGAGTAGCGAGTGTTTTCGAAGAGCTCGCATACTTTGCCACGACGATGTTGTCAACGCGACATATATTGATTATCGAACTAAATCAATCTTTCCGATTGAAGTAAAATTCGTGAAAAGTGAACATTTGAGTAATTATCATGATTAAATTTTATTTTATCACACTTTGTATATTTTACGATTCAAAGCCTATTGTCTTCATAAGCGCACCACAAAATGTGTCACATGACAGATGCATAAATTATAAATTTTTGTATTGATTTTATATTTTTATTTTAATTTTCGGAAAGATGTATTCTCCATGCGTAAATTAAAACATTCCTTGCAACGTAATGAAATAAGTTTCGTGATTTCTGATATGCATACAGCTCGCACGCATGATTGCATTTGGGGACGACGTGGTCGATTTTCCAGGAACGATTAATCTCAGGAGGCAAATTTCGCGTTTGGCAATTTCGAAACTACGGTGACTCTGCCATCGAGATGCCGCGGAGATGACTCTCGGAAGATGATCGCGAAGAGAAAACGTCAAGCCAAGACGTTGGAGCAGCTCGAGGTTCCTGGTCGATGTGATGGAAAGGACGTGCGACTTGGCAGATGGCTCCTGTGCGCGGCGAGGCGAAGGGGGCTCTGTCATGCACCGCGGCGTGACATCCGAAAAGCAAAAGAACCCGCGTTACTCGGGCGAGGGGGAAGAGGGAGCGAAAAAGCACGGGCAGTTATCACGACACTTCGCGCCGCGGATGCGGCCGATATGGCCGCGCGCGGCCGACCCGTGCATGTAAGCACGACACTGTAAAATTACCGCGTCAAAAACAATTACGTTACAGCCCAACAGTTCGCGTAACCCGACCACGGGACAATGAAGATAACCACAAACCACCACCGAGCCAACCAGCCAACCGTCCTCGTCGTCGTCGTCGTCACCGGCGAAATACGCTTCTTCCATCAGACCCGACTTCCGCGTGACAGGTCGAGGTTGAAAAATTAACTCGCATATAATCGTGCCTTCCCGTTCGCGCATCCTCTTCCTTTATGATATTCCACAGTTCTCTCTCTCGCGTCTCATCCGGCTAATTTCGAAAATTACTAGTCCGCATACCAGCCCCGAGGCAACAACGATGATCCCGATTTTAACCACCGCGAACAATTCACCGATAATGAAGCGTTACCGCAAAATGATCGTTTGTTGTGATTACTTCCTTAGACATTAGCGTTCCGAGATGTTCGTTTTACTTTGATGAAGAGCTATCTCTATTAGCGTAATCTCGCTTTACTTGACCGGTATACGAGCACATCTGAAGTGTCAGCGCATGAATTCCAAGCGATCGAGTATGAAAAGATTTTTATAGCAATTTTCTTTTCAAGCTGGTACGTCTCGTCAAGTTGTCGCACAAATTATTAATTTCTGTTCGTCATCGATGTTCGCGAACACCAGTCGGTCGCTTGATATTATCAACGATGTCGGCTCAACTCGTGGGGTGGAATTGAGGGGGCGGGGATCGAGCCGCGGTGGCGCGGCATTGTCGAGTGGAAAGGGGTCCAATCAATCAGCCGCAAATCAGTATGCACGGCACGTTCGCCTAATGCCGCCACTCTTTCATCATATTCATTTGATCGCGACCCCCTCAGCCTGTGCACGCAATCGTTAATGGCGCTGTTTAAAGATCGCAACCGATCGATGTCGAGACCTCGCGCGCGTCCGTGAAAAAGGGATATACAAATGTCTAGATTCAAATAAAAATTATAGCTTTCTAATCTTACGTCAATGTGCCATTGCATCATCAGATCATGATGAACAAATTCGCAGAATATTTGCATATAAACTCAAGCATTGAAATATTATATTTTATATTCTTAATGATATCGAGTCTTTAACTTCTAGTCTCTCTCTCTCTTTATGCAATGCTAATAATTATAAAATATCATAAATGTAACTTTTAAGTTAATCTCCTTAAAATGGAATTTTTGTGGAAATATTATGACGAGATGCCTGAAAATAAATCGCTCGTCAAATTGAAAATACGCTCACTTTCGAGTAAATCGTGAACGTTGGGAATCTCGTAATTGACGAAGGAGAAACCGTGTCTTCCCGGGAACGTTTGTAGTCGCGGTTACACATCGATAATGATATATGGACTCTCGCTACCCGTGTTTTCGTGGCTTCGCAAAACAACCAGCTGCCATTCGTAAAGCGTTAAACAGATTACGGACAGCGGACGGCGCGTTGCCACGAGGCAAATACGTCTTTGGCTCTCCGACTGGCGTGAGATCGAGATGGCAGGAGGCAGAGAACCGGGCAAATACGTAATCCGGATTATCGTGGGATCCGCTTACCTTACCGGACACTTGCGCGGTAGAACGATACGGCGCCGATACCGGTGCCGACTCTTCACTCCCTTCCTGCTCTCCCTTTTTCCCCTGCCCTCGCGAGGTCTCCTTCTCTCCCGTTCCCTCTGACTGCACTTCTACGTCCCGCAACACTTTTAAGAGGATTGCCCTGTAAGCCGTAATATTTTTAACGAGGCCCGAATTTCCTCGACGTGTCCGGCTCGGCCTGTTCCTGAAACGCAATCTGTCAAAAGCTGACTGACATTATTCGACAAGAAAATAAAAAGAAAAGAGTCCTCTTATATTTGGTAATAAATTTTCTGCCCTGAATTTTTTAATACAATTTTTAATTTAATTTCTTTTCAGGACAAATACATTCTGACTATCGACGAAACATTGCAGCTTCCTATATCAAGTCGATTCATCGAGGCGTAAGTTGCAGGAAGCAGATATAAAATAAGCAAAGATAGACAGCGGATGAAAGAGAAAAGGAGAGGGTGGGGATATCCAATTTAAGCCGAGCCCACAGCGCAAAAATGCTTCCGAAGGCTCCGGCTTGGTTCATTAAATGAAACCCAATAGCGGTTGTTTGCGTTGCCAGACAGCGAATCCGTCGCAAATTGAATGCCATATTGTATAGGGTCCGCCCATGCGTTTTTCTATATCGCATACGCGGCGTAGTTTTACGAAATCGACGCGAATGGCGACTAACGTTTACATTGTTGTTTATCGTTAATTTGCAAATTCTGCCGCAAAAACGACACGCTATCGTAATGAAATAAAATTGATAATCTATCATTCTTCATTACTTTACATAGTGAGCGAATCGTAGGGTAAAATTTTACCGGATAGAGGGAACATTTTTGCGCGCCCGTTATTTACCGATGGCGCGACAACCCTGCATCAAGGAATATTTTGCGATGTTTCGGAACGAATGGACAACAGCTATCGCGACGATATGGAGCGTAGTTAAAACACAATTACCGCGTCGCCCCTCCACGTCGACCCTACGACAGACCGCGGGCGTACCGCGCTGTCAAAATAGATAACGTTCGGAGTAAGTCACCCCGAAGTTAAAACCCATCGTTGCAACGGGCGGTGTAGAACCATTCACTTTGGGTTAACGTCGACAAAGGGTGTACAGGAGGATAGGAGAAGAGCGCGGGAAAAGGGGGAGAGGAGAGGGATTGCGTTACGGCGGGACCGTGATACGCTCCGCGTGCACGTTTTGTTGCTTGCGACCAAGTTAGGGGTTGATATTGCTCGTCGTTGGGGTTGCCAGTGTGACGTCACGCGGCTGATTAACATAAACGAAGCGGCGTTCGTTGACAGAAGCGTTATCTTTTACTACCCGTAACTACTTTCCCGCATAAGCGGACATCAATTAAGCGATAATGTATCGGCTGACGAAGTTTGAAATTTTGTTTCGTTATTGATTCGGTTCAAAATAATCGACGATTGTTTGAAGAAACCGCGTTCGTGTCATCGATCCGTAATAATTTAAGAGGAATTTTGGTCGAAGGGATTAGTCCTTATACGCACAAGGGATGTCGCGCACACATCAACCCTTTTATTACGGGACCGGATGACTGTAACTATCTAACGTGACATTAACAGAATCTCGTTTCGCTCCAAAATTATTGTTATTATTCCATAAATGGATATCGGTAGAGAGAGACTTAGATTATGGAACACTGCCCGCATATCTATTAGGACAGTACGTTTTATTTTATTTACTTGCATAAATCTTACGCATACTTGTTACGTTTCAAACTTGTACAATATTTTGTCTATAAACACTCTGTTGTCGTGTAATTAGAATTTAAAATTTTTCTAAAATTAGATGCTCTCGGATCAATATTTAAAATTTTTCTAAAATTTTCATAAAAATATTTAGCATTAAAAGTTTTTAATAAATACATTATCCATATTATTCTTCGCCGATGTTGGAATCCACCATTATTACTTCTTAATGCAACTTTAACGACACTTGAAAATAACAATCGAATTTTACAACTACGTTTTATTATCTCATCTACGAGTGAGAGAATCTCGATTTATAGTTTAAGACCGCGCGAGAGATGCATTATTTTAAGTCGCACCTAAAAAATTATTTCGGAAAAGATGGAAAGTTATACGAAGGCAGAGAGTATAAAATAAAGTTTCTGTTACAATCGATTGCCCATCTAGTCGTAATGCATATAATCAGCTTTCAGGGATAGATAATATAGAATAGAGACGTAAGGAAAGAGTGGGAAGGAGAGAGCAAGAAGCATAACCGCGCTGGTGGGAGGAAAGACGATCGTCGGCGAAACTTTATCTCATTCATACTTTTGCATTTGAAAGCGGTAATTTATGCACGCGGCGAAGTGAGACGGAATGCACCATGGAGATGCAAGCGAGACGGGGTGGCATGAGAGTGCAACGGAGAGGGAGCGTGCGCGAGAAAGAGGCACGAACGTCGCCATTATAATAGATATGTTAGCATGCAAACGCTGTCTTTTATACGTTTGCCAGTCTGCGGTAGTGGTGGCGATCTTCCAGGGCCGTGCGCCTTCTCTTGTCGTACCCGAATCCAGCTCTTTCCATTTATGAACTTTAACATCGCACAATATGTCTCACGTTTTTCTCGCGAATATAATTAAATTAGAAATGACAATAATACATACTATAAATAATACAAAGATATTATAGAGATGTCTAATTCATTGGACTACGAATGAGGGATAAAATAATGTCTCTCATTAGAAGGTGCAAGATAGTCGAGATTTAATTTGACATTTGTCAAAACTTGGAACTAGTTTCAGATTCGAAGCTCTCATCTTGTACATCCCCTTCAAACATATGTCGCCCCAATCGTTGAAAATGCAACGAGACTCGCGATCTCGTCTCGAGATATCGAGGTTTGCTATAGTGGGCCCATAAAAAAGGCGGCATTCCAATAAACCGATAGTTGATACATCCCTGGGGCCTCGCGAGCAAAAGCGTAGTGGCGGCATGAGAGGGGCGGCAAAGCACGGTTCGCCGGATAAGGGGAGTGGTGAGAGGACAACGCGGTAGCGACTGCGGCGGCGGACGAGCGGGGGCGGCAGGGCCTGGCGAGACGCAGCGGGGGAAACGCACGGGTTCCCCGAGGGGACGGGGGGAGGGGGCGGCGGTGGCAGGGGTGTATCTACTTACCATACTCCCAGTATACCAAAGTCCCGCGGTCGACGCGGCAGATAGTAGTCGCTGGCAAAGCAGGCATCTCGACAGCAGCCGCGAGAGCAGCGGGAGAGGGGGGTGAAAAATAAAACGAGAGCCGGAAGCGGGAAGAGAGACAGAGAGAGACGAGATAGAAATAGAAACGAGATAGATGTAGAGAAGAGATGGATGTAAAAAGAAAGGAAGAAAAATCGCGAAGCGCGAAGAAAATCCGTTACACGTGTTCGCCATTCGCCTTTTCGCGAACACGGGAGGAAGAAGCAACAAAAAAGCAGAGATTCAGCGAAGAGGAGATACCGCGAATCGAGCTGACGGAGATGGAATTGTCGAATGCAACGAAAGAAAGTGATTGAATGCATCGCGTGTGATAGCATATCGTTGCGTGTTTCGTGCGGTTCCGGTCACATGGATCACGTGGTAATCGCTGCCCCTTCCTTTCCCGACCGCAGGGGTTCCTCCGACAGGCGGTGGGGATGTCAACCATGATTGGGAGAGATGTAGAAAAGAGGAAGTAGTAGACGGTTCCTAAGAGATGAAAACAGACAGTGAGGATGAAGAATAGGAGGAGGAGGAGGAAGAGAAGAAAGAGAACACTGTTTCAACACTGATGATGATTACATGAGGTGAGTGATATTATGTATCAATAATTTTTTACATATAGTTTCTGTCAAATTTAAATAATTCTCCGATGATAAAACACATTATATTCCTATCTACGGAAGAGAATGTTATTTATGCAGAAATTTGAGAAAACTTGAAAGTTAATAATCCACTTTAGATGTATAAATCAAACCTATAAATAGTCTTGCGAAGAAAAATGACAAATAGAATTGTGAGAGACAATTCTTTATTACAGGATAGATTAATGATACCGTAGATTATATTTCACGACAGACAATACGCGGCGCGTCCTCTTCTTTGCCGCAAGACGTCGACTTAAATCGTCGTTTGGCAATGCCTTCGAGGTTCCACCAACCCACTTTAAATCGTATACTTGGCACATGAGCTAATTGGTCGTATCTCGCGTTAGTCGGCGTGTTTTATCGCGCCATTCGTAACCAGTCGAAAAGCATTCGCCGACGTTCGCCCATTCCAACGAGCAATTTAACGAAACGCGAAATGTGTGTATGTGTGAGTAACGCGTTGCCGACACTCGATTTTTCACTTGCAGTTTCCACGTGGCGACCACGTGTTGACTTAGCACGCGTCTTACGATCGCGAGAATCCTCCCTTTCTTTTTCCTAAACAATCTAACCATGAATGATTGCATAAGAAACTATTAATTATTTATTATATAAAAAAACAACTTGACTGAAAAATTACAAAATATAATTTAAAAAATAAAATTGAAGATTGAGTAAAAGATCTCTATAAAAATTTAAAACTGAAAATTTTGATTTTGATAATATTTCGATAAAAGTCTCACAAAATTTGTGCATAAAAATGATTTTATAATCAAAATTTTCCCAAAATTTATTTTACACGTAATTCTTTCGTATAATCTTCCTTGAATTTTGAAAACATTTTTATTTTCTTTCTCGACTCTTGGTTCTTTTCATTGACGTTTATTATCAGATGGGATGAACGCAAGTATCTCGCGGAACGGCAGAACCTCGTAAGCCTGCCGCTTCTATTTCTGCCCTAGAAGCTGGACATGAAATTGAATTCGTACCGTGAATAACGACTAACAAACCGCAG
The DNA here is from genome assembly GCF_025532165.1 of Camponotus vicinus. Taxonomy (NCBI): domain Eukaryota; kingdom Metazoa; phylum Arthropoda; class Insecta; order Hymenoptera; family Formicidae; genus Camponotus; species Camponotus vicinus. Next base: position 11,083,531 of record NW_028141980.1, read on the forward strand.
TTATATCGTAAAAAGCAATGCAGCGGGATGTGAATTAATTCTGGCTCCGCACCCCACAGGCTATCTCAGAACCCCTTGCCGCTCTCCGTCTCTCCTCGCGCGGCATCTCTCGTTTCCTCTGTCGCGGTACTTCTCTCCTCCAACTTGAAACCCAAAATTCAATAAAGGCGAACGAGTACGAGGTCTCCCCCTTGATCCCCCTCGCAGCTTTCCGTATGGGATGGTGGTGGCTATGGGGTTAGGAGTGCCGGAGTCATCGCGAGGACCCGGAGGGAGAGATGAAGGCTCAGTGCATACATTAGCGGGGGCAACGTGCGGAGATATTGTCTGAACAAAGGGATCGGCGCGTACCTATCGAAAAGGCGATTAAGCGAGGACAAAGTTAACTTCGCCTTGGGCATTCCTGTTGGAAACACTCTTGGAAAAGACTTTTCTCCTATATTGTGATTCTGGGCGATATCGCGACTTTGTGTTGCTTCGAGAAAATCGGCTCAATCGATTAAAACAATTAACAAAGTTATAATAATTTATAAAATTGAGGGTTGTAGTAAAATCGGCAGTTACAAAAGAATCTACGCAATATTTGAAAGACATTTATGTGTTCTATATGTCGGCCACATAAATCGAGTTCTTTGATAGTTATTCAGTTCTTTCATATCGTTGAAGTTTCGAAAGTATTTGAATAAAGTCAGTTATTACAGCCTATATTTACAGCTGCATTTAAAACGACAAAAAAATTATTCGCGTTATGCGATCCCGCAAACTTAACATCGCATCCAAGACAATGAAGGTAGAAAAACAGGTCGCGTGAGACAGAGAGAAATAGAACGATAGCGAGGACAGCGGGGCTGACAGGACACAATATTGCAATAACTTCAATTACGGCGACACGACGGATTGCCGTGGGGTAAATTCGACCGTTCCTCGTCCGTCCGTAGCCAGCCAGTCAGCCAGCCAGCCAGCCAGCCAGTCACCCCCGCCTGTTCCATCCATTTATATATCCGAGTGACACAAACGTCGTGGTCGAATTGGCTGTCGGATCTGAAAGGGGCTGCCTTTAAACAAGTGCTTCTTAATAAACCATTGACGCGCGAAACCACCCTCGAAAATTTGCCCCTCAGCGCTATGTCGCCACCCTTCCTCAATGTCTAACGCCATGAGATTCCAGATCGTCGAGGGACTTTTAGCTTTCGTTACTTCGTTAAATTCAGAAAGGCAAAGCGTATCCCGCGTTCAAAGTAACGAAGCATTCTAACATTTTTATTTCGAAAATTTTTCGGGCACGCGTCAAGTTTGCAAAACGAGAACGATTTGATTGACATGGATCGACTATCATACTTCAAAAGTTTACGGCGGTCTATTATAAAGTTTGTTATAAATGTCTATGCAACAAAAAAAGCAAAAATGCAGAATAAAAAATAAAAATATATAAATCATACATAAATTCATATAATTCATATAATTTACAATTTAATTTATAAATTAAATTTTTCAATATATTTTAATAAATTTTTTAATTAATAAAATAATTTCCGATAATTTTACGGAAATATATAACACACAAAACAAAAATTATAGAAATGGATAAAAAATTATGCGTTGATTTAATGATCTAATTATCGATTAAGATTAATATGAAACTTTTTCGAAAGAATTCAAAAATGTTCCTAATAATCCAATTTTTTATAGTAATGTAGAAAAAATTCGTCAAATAGTTTTCGAGACGAGACCAAGGATCACCGAGGAGTTAGCGTAGCGGTGACTTATCGACCGCTCGGTTGCAGGGAGAGCGAACTCTGGAAAAATTGTGCAGAGCCTTTTGCCCCGCGGGCTAAGGGTATTTCACTAGGGGTGGGCACGCACCCTTCTTCGCTCATGTCCCACTCGAAATTTCGCTTGGCTAGCGCTTTTTTTAACATTTATTTGACAGCTGTCGTCCGCAATGCGTGCGCGTTTACCTACCTACCTACCGCGCAGGGTCTTGTCTTCGTGTCGAAATTGTTCGGGGGCAGAAACGAGAAGCCTGAACGATACCCTTGGAAGAGATAGGGGTAGTGCAAACTTAAGATGCTGACGTGACTGACCGATATTTCCCTACACAGCAAAGATTTATAAATGTTTTGACATAATCACACAAGAGTCTCTCAAAGAACCTTTGTATCTTATATATTTTAAATTCTCGAATTAGATTGAAGAAGATTAAACATTGGTGTTTTTCGTAGAAACGTCTATTTATAATACGTTTAGAAATTAATTCAAAGTACAAAGTTAAAGAGCAAAGAGTATTATATAATTGAAATTTATTAGTAAAATTTATCATAAACATCTTTAAGCAAGCTGCAATTTATATACCAATTATCATCTTATTAAAATTTAATTATTACTTAATTGAAACATCAACTGTATATTTATGACATGTTAATTATATTTCAGCGTAAATCTCTCTGTAATTCAGTAAAAATATATGCTAATGATTTCTCTTCGTGGCGATTATAATGTGATGTTATTAATTTTTTATTAAGATGATTTTTTATAAGATGATTATATATGATCGCGAAAATGCAGATTACACCTTTCAAGAAGAGCAGACGATGTCTCGAAGGAATTGATTTCTCGAAATATCAACGGATAATTTCGCATTCTCCTTTAATAGAGTACATTTGTTATGCACCAATTACTTACACCCCCGCAGGCACGATCGCTAATTGCGGAACCGCGTTTTGTAAAAAATCGGCGAGGAAATAACTAATAATCACGTAATGAGTCGCCGCGAGAGTCTGTCACGCGATGCAAACGAATCAACGATATCGTTGAGCTAGGTTAATTACCCTGTGACCCGCGCGCCAGAATGCGTGGCCGCGACACCCCACTTTCTCTATAGTTGTATTCGTGCACGGACTTTCCAAAGTGTTGGTACACGCGAAAATTGAATGCCACGCGCGACACAACACTTTAATATAGTCGTATTCGTCGCACCAACTCTAATTTCAATTAACACAGTTTTTTCCTATTCGTGGTGGAGGATCGCGTCAATCCAGACTACGACTGCCACGTGAAATGGAGATATAAGTCATTACCCTATTTTTATTAATATCGCGACACGTTTTAGTTTTTACCGAATTGCATCATTATTCCGCTTACGGCCAGATTAATTTACGCTCAAGACAAATCGCAGCCCTTGTCGCTAGGGCTTCTTAAATCGATACCCGTTGCCGCGCGCCAAGGAGCCTTCCTTTCCCTATCGAGCATGTCCGGGAGAATGATAAAACGTTTAACGGCAGATAATCGTAGGAACCTCGATAAATCTAACGAGGTCTCGTTTCGTCGACCCTTTCTCCGATCGCCGATTTAAGCTCGGCGTTTCTGGGTACAACCCCCAGAGCAAAATCCCGATAACGAAACGGGAAGTCGTGCGTTTTTTTCCTCGCCGCGCTAGAGTGAAATAAAAAGAGCGAAAATGAACGACTATCGCGGTATTGCAGGGATTGCGGTATCCGAGCCTGAGAACTTTGTCAATTAGACGACAACAATTAGTCGTAGCCGCCAGACAGTAGCTGTTACCGTAATAATAGCTAATAAGTAATAACGGATCATTGATCGCGGTAACTTGTCTCTCTTTGACGCGTGTTTTACGTTTGCCATGGACTCGTTTAACATCGCGGAATGCGGATCGCCACCCGATATTGCGCAATTGCCTGTTTTCCCAGATTTCCCAGGTTTCCATAAGCGTTATCGAGATCGTTCGAGAGATTTATCTCGCCCTGATTAAAAGGAACATACATCTTGCGCGACAATTCGGAAGTTATGCAAGCATGTTTGGTGAGAAAAAAACAACTGTGCGGATTATGAGAAAATGTTTTATTAATAAGTAATTTTATTAATATGTAATTATTATCTCAAATAATTTGTGGACTTTAATTATAATATATTCCGCTAATTTCGTTTCATATTTTTCGTTTAATATTTTGCATATATACATATAAAAAAATAAACAGATATGCATGTAAATGATTAAGCATCATTATGTAATTCTGAAAATTTCCCGTTATTAATACATCATCCTGAATGAATTCAAACTTCGATCAAGTAGCGATACTAGATCGAATAGCGAAGCAAAAAATTGCAGTCGATCCATCTATCGAGGAATACAGCTTTGTAGAAACGTGGTGTAGCTTAATAAATCCGCAATTACCGTTGCTGCGTAAACGCGCGAGATTTTTCCAACGTTTCCTGTTGCGAGAGAAAAAGAGAGGGGAAGAGAGAGAGAGAGAGAGAGAGAGAGAGGCCTACGGATAAAAATCAGTTAGAATGTCACGTCGACAAGCGACGCGCCTATTTTCCCGTCATCGTGTTCACCATCCCTCATTTCCACGAGAGTATCATCGTCGTCGAGCTCCTCGCACTCACCTTTCGCGAAGGATTCCTTGGATCAATCAGCGGGCGCCGGACACCGGACTGCCAGCCGGAGAAAAACCTGGTTGCCAAGCGTGCTCTCGTGTACGTGAGTTACGTGACGTCGGATCGGCTATCGATTTATCACGCGAACGCGTACGACGACGGTGGTTCGTCCACTGGATGTGGGATCGTTCCTTGGCGATCTACGCGAATCTCGCACGAACGTGACGTCCCCCCTCGATGAGCATTACTTGACGTTTAAAGAAATATCGATTTTTTTACTAGAATAAAAAAATTATGTTTTTAATGTAAAGAGAAATACACACATTTTAGTCATCGACGTGACGTCACTTTTGCCAGCAATGATCGCAGATGGCTGGAGAACCGAAAGCTTTGGAACGTTCGCGTTCTCTAAAATCGGATCGCGGAAAGGAGAGGCACGCCGGCAATTTTCGGGATGGTCGCAAAATAATGATGATCTTTATCCCTAATGAAATTAGTCCTGCTGCTCCGGAGCGCGCGGGAATAGACATCGTACCGTGAAATTACTATAATAGGCAGCGGCGGCGGCGGTAGATCCCCCCCATTACACGCACAGGCGTTACTCGCGTGTAGAGAGAAGACGTTTCACGTGTATATTACGTACGTGGATTCGCGGGCACAAGGAGAACGCGAGATTGGATCGGTTCGACTCGGTCCTCGAGCCGATGTGGAACCATCTCCCCCGGCCTATTTAAAGAGAGCGCCTAAATATAGTTCGCTTTATTTTTTTTTTCGCCGGAATTTAAAATTACGGTCGTAAAGAAGCCGAGGGCAAATTAGCCGGGGATTCGACCCTCCTAAGGGGGCTGCTGTCTCTAGTCTCTTCGAGAGTCGTGCACGAGTGGATCCACCATCGCGAGGAAAGGAGGTATTTGGCTCCTTTTTGCAATCAAGTAGACATACATATATCGATTCCAAGAGAAGAATACCAAGAAAGAAAACTTGAATATCTATGAAATTTAAAACTTATCAAATAAGAGAATGTCTATAAGTTATATTTCTCGCGCAATTTTTTGCTTAACGCGTACTTATTAGTCGAAATAAAATTGGATTAAAGCGCGAGTCGGCGAGGATTTCGTCGCACCTGCACGAATATTCGATTGTATTATCCCATTCGGCGCTATGCCAATGGTACTCTTCTTGACGTCCCGTGGCCTTGTCCGGCTCTTCAGGACGATAGTGCCGGGACCCGCAGCCCCACGGGCTCGCTCTGGTGGAAACAATTGCTGCCGCGGGGCATCATTTACATCATAAGCAATCATAATGATCGAATTTTCGGCGAACGACGATGATCCAACGAGTGGAACGAGGGGAGCCAATCCAGAAGTGGGTACCCACTTACCGGCTGTACGAACTATGCGCTCGCGAGTGAGGGACTCTGACCCTCCTCCACCTCTTTCGACCCTATAGCTCCGGGCTACCTGCGCCCGTTTATACGAACTGGCACCCATTTCTCCTCCCCCCTCTCAATCCTCTCTCTCTCTCTCCCTTTTTTTAAACGTCCAGAAGGGCACTTCGAAAAAAGTAATCGTCCAAAAAATTCCGAACACGATGGAAGCCGGCGCCCCATCAACCATCTACTTGCGACGTACGCGTCTGGCTGCCTTCGCGACGCGATACGTTGAAACAAATAATGTCGCGCGGTCGTCGAAACGACCCATCAACCGTCCACCGACGACTCTTAATGCGCATCGTCGCGTACGAACGAGCGCGCATCCACCTAAAACGGCATACGAGTATTTTCACGTACCGTTAATGGGAAGTTACTGCGAACAGCGCGGGCGGCGAGCACGAAAACGCGGGTTCAATTTCCTGGACGCGCACGAGCAGAACGACGTTCCCGGAGGACGTTTACTTCCAACGCTCAACATCGGCGATAATATAAGAAGTCCACGGTATTACCAGGCTATTTGCGCTTAAACAGTCGGGAAATTCACGGGGTAGTCGATTTTCAAAAAATCGTTTCGCGAACGCAAATGATTCCGTTTTATCATATCCGGCGTGCTTCGATTTTCGAATTTCGTAAGAGTCCCTTTGACTGACTCCCTCTCCCCCTTCGCGTGTTTATAGGGAGGGGTGTTGACGACGGCAACGTTGCCGGTATTTTCCGCAACCCGGGTTTACCAAAGACAGCGGAGAGCTCTGTGTTTTGGGCTTTGCCCGCGCTCGCTCTCTCCGTACATACGACTGGACCCATCAGTATGCGGACCACGAAACGTGGTCGGGATCTCCCCCCTCTCGCCATCCCGGTCCCTCTCGGCCTCTTTCTTCGTCCCTCGGAACCTCCGGCTCCCCGTATCTCTCTTTGACAAACATCGCGTCCCTCCGCTCTCCTCTCACCCCCTCCGCCGCTATTTGTCTCTCCTCTTCTCGTAGCCCTTCCTCCCCCGCTTTCTTCCTCGCACGCCTTCTCCGTCAGCGCGCGAGGCGAAACGTAGGCTGTTTCGGAGAGAGTGTTTCCGCCGTAATGCCGAAACAGTATTGATTGCAGCCCACCTAGCTTAGCTACGCCGCCTACTGCACCTAACTCACGCTCGCACCTAAACTAGCGCGTATTTTCGCACGACTGCCTTCGAAGACAAACGAAATTAACTATGCATATTAACTAACTGTCATCGGACGTGCAGCGCAAATATCGAGCAGTCTCCTCCTCCCGACCGGATGTTATCGACTTACCGCATTAGCTTTTGCCGCGGCGTTTTCGACGACCTATATCTTACGGAGCGTTTAACTTGCCGCGTAGAGAACATCGAAAGTGCATCCGAATCGCCCGATAATATACGTCGTTCAAACGCGCATCCATTAATATCGACAGGCCACGATTCACGGAGCGGTCCGCTCGCAAATCTGTTTTCGGTCAACCATGACGACCAGACGGAAATCGCGCCCATCGTTCTGGACCGAAATTGGTCGGAGGACCGTACTAAAGGGTAGTAACGACGTAACAATGACCTCGGTAGAGGATAGTAGTCGGCATCGCTGACTCGGAGGACGATGGGAACGGCAATTCCATCTTCAGAAGGAGAATAGGGTCCCCCTATCGTGACTCGGCAGATAATTAGACGGGTAATCGAGATGGTCGGAATTTCGAAGTATTACGGCAGTCTGCAGTTTAATATAGGCGGTCCTATAACTTTCCGCCTCGTCTTTAACCGATGTCAATGACCCAAGATATTATCATCGTATCGCAAACGTTATCGTTTAAGATCGCAGAATAAAATTTATAAATATTAAGTATAACGTTTCCTTAAAAAATATAAAATATTTTGATTTATCATCATTATTTTTGTAATAATTGACGAATCACAAAATACATGCTATGCATTTTAAAAGTCTCGAAAACGATTAAAATAATTGTCATAAAAATGCTCGATTAACTGTGACTTTAGAGATCTTGAGAGAGCTTCGATGCTCGTTTTAAAATAGTCACCACGTAAAATCCGCGTTTTTCCCATAAAAATGGAGCATACGGAATTGAGCGAGTCTCGTGTGACTCGGCGAGGTTTTTCGAGGGTTTGGTGACATAATGAGGCAGATCGATTGCCGGGTGCATTACCATTACAATAGTGGACACCCCCGGAGACGCCTATGCCTAACACAATTGATAGACGGCAGGAATTTTGGAAGAAAACGAGAAAAAGCGGGGAACTATCGCTCCGATGAGAAAAGAAAGAGAGAAAAAAAGAAGGGGAAAATAAGAGAGAGGAGGATGGAAAAGGAGAGCGCGGTCACACCAATGGGCTTATTAGTCAGCAATGTGATCTATTTGCCCTGTACTCGCATAAAGAACCTACATTATTGTGCCACTATGTTACGAAGGAGGGCGTTATTGCCCAACAGGGACCTCCAGTTAGGCTCCTGTATCACCAACCCGTGTAGCGACGTATGGCGTACGGTTATAGGCACCGTTCTTTCTCTCTTGTCTCGGTCCACGTTCTCCTCCATCATCGACCACCCGCGGGGTCTCGCTAATATGCCGGTAATATTTCCTCCATTCCGGATATCGCTTTATTATTTCCTGCCGGCACGCCACGGTTATCGACAATGAATTCTACATATGAGGAAAATAGCGTGAGAAATTTCCAAAACGACGCGAAATGTATATCACCGATATTTGCATTAAATGCTACGTCAACTTTTTTCATCAGAACAGAACAGAACAGAAATATTTCATCGCGAGTATATTGCATGAGATTTTTGTACACTATGGTATATTTATATAAAATTAAATAACATCCCTTTTTGTTATAAAAGAAAAAAATTAAATATTCTGCGTATTAAAGCACACTCTTCATTCATAAGCGTTCATTCGTTCGTTATTTTACAAGATTAGCGATCGAGTATATATCGAAAAATAATTTATCATTATTAAAGACACACGGTAGATGAATATCATTAGTAACAGAACGGTCTCTATCCTCGAAACCTCAATTCCATTGTCGATTTTGGTCGCTCAGGCCGATAGACATTGTTTAGCATCCCGCGGATTCAGACTCGTTGTCTGACTCATACGATTGGCTTCTCCTCTCCATCCGTATAACCGAATCGAATCGTCCGTCCGTTCGTCGGCTCGCTCGTTTTGGTTCTCGCGCCTTCGTTCTTGTACGAGTGACAATGATGTCACTTAAGGAACAAGGAATTTCCATTGTTCTCGACGTTGGAGCCGATCGAGACGCACGTACGAAATAGCGAACGTTATGAAAAAAAAGGAAAGAAAGAAATTTTATCTCTTATATTTGACTCGACCGAGAAATTCATAGTTTATTGGCGAGCTTTGCCCGATGGCCGGCGATACTTTCGATGTTATTTTTGTGGAAGGAAAGTTCGGCTTATCGTGAAAAGTTTGGCGGAGGCATGCCGGGAAAGGGGCGAGGCTCTCGCGGAGCAGCGAAACGCTTTCGGAAAATCCATAGCGTCAAGGAATATACAGGGTTCCACCACGGTGGAACACAATGGCGCGTTGTAGAAAGGTCGGGTGATAAGAGGAGCGAGCGGGAACGAGCAACCGGACAGGATAAAGATAGAGAGAGAGAGAGAGAGAGAGAGAGAAACGGAGACGCGGGGAGAGCTTGCGGCGTCGGTCTTTGCCCCGAGTACGTGCTTCGAGTGACAAAGCTTCCAGCATGAGACCGACCGACCGACCGACCGTACGAACGCCAGAACGATACGACGCATCAAGGTCCTCGACGATCGATAGGCAGGCTCGACTCAACCTGGAACTATCCTCGTGCGCGCCGCTCTTTTGCCTCTGTTTAATATTTCGGCCGGGTATTTACACACGCGGCCGTTTTATCTGTGTCGCGGCCAAATCTCTCTTGTGCATTTTACAATTCCACGCCGAAAGATAATAATTCAACAAAGATGTGTAACTTTGAAATTAATTTAGCGCGTCGCGTATTTAATATTTCGAGCAATCGACGCGCTTTAATTTTAACGTTAGTCACCGTTGTTTTAATTTTTTTTACACGAATTATATTTTGTCGATGTAATTTTGCTCCGCAACTTTATCCTTTAAAAGTGTGATATCTCGATTAAACGGACTTTACGACAATGGCGGATTAAGTCGAGGGACCGCTAGTAGGTGTCGGCAGATCCGTATCTGGCTCCATCGAGCTGGTCGCGCCCGCTCTCAGAAGCGTGAAATGAAATTTGACAGATCAGACCGAGACCCTCTCGCGCCCTCGTCTCCTCCTCCCCCTGCCGCCTCCGTCTCGCTCTTTTCGTCGCCCGATCGCAACCTCGAGAGCTGCAAAATGGCGTTGGCGCTCGTCCCCCGGGTTTCCGCACCTTCGGGGTGCCCCACGGGCATCGACGGGCACCTCCCCCCCCTTTCCCCCCGTTCTCTCCCGTGGCGCACCCCATTTTATACGATTCTCTTTTATCTGTTACCTCCCTGCCGCCGCCGTCGCCGCTGCCGGTTATGCTCCCTCGGGGCATCCGCTGGAGCGGGTCTCCTTAGTTCCAACCCGACACCTTTTTACAAATACATCACACGGCCTTCTGGCCCTTTGCCGACTCTCATCCTAGAACCCCTCTCCCCTTCTTCGTATCGCTGTCCCATCGTAACGCTTCGTTACTGAAGGTGGTGCATAGTGGGTGTCCATTTGCTTAAGCACATCAAATGCTTCAAGCCACTCGGCTCTCGCGTTCACTTTGCTCAAGTACTTACAGTAACTCCGTGAGTTTTACACTACAGCACCAAACTGAGGAAATCGTAATCGACAGTGACATGATATTTTAATATAAATTGGTATCGCGATATATCGATAGTCAATCGACTGCAAAAAAATCGACTTAATATAAGAAAGTGCTAAACATTTTATAATATGAAAATTTTTTCTCTTTCGATGATCAGTGCCGCGCAGCGGGGATCTTCTCGTGATGCGATTTCGCTGAAACTTAACGAACTTTTTTTTTCTGCCTCGACACCCCTGTGTCCGTCGACATAAGTAACATAATCTACGATCAAAGTGCGGGAACGTCATCATCCGCGTTGACGATCACCCCGCCTCCTCTCTCGCGCCCAAACATCCGATCGTGTGACAGCTGTCCCCGCATCGGAAACGAAATTATATGCTCAAAGGATCGCACCGATCTCTATTTAGATTCTTATCTTTCGCGCCGTGACGCAACGCCCGGGAGATGTCATCGGCGTGTCTGGTGACCATGATCGTCCCTGGCACCTCGTACCGGGATAACGTAGCGCTCGATAATGGAACGTGTGAACGCGAATGGACGTCCGATTTCCAGGACGGTTTAATTGTGTTTCTTTGAAAGCATTGATAGCATCTAATGGGGACACACGGATGTTCGTAGATCGCGAATCTTCGTAAATGGCCGATTGCGAACTGGCTCGAGATTTCAACGCCAGAATCTTTCTAATTAAAAGAAGCAGGAATAATAATTTGACAAATCCTTGTTTCTTTTACGCGTCAATCCCGATTATTCATTTTATAAAATCGCTTCTCATTTTTTTCGCAGCGACGATGGTACCCTAAGTGGCGAAACGAGGAAGAAACGAAACGCTGAACATAAAATTGAAAAGTTTGACGTACGGCGGTTTATGGGACTTTTAGAACGTAGTAAACTCGCGCGTTATTCCTCCTTCCGTGGGTCGTTATATTTTTCTTCTCGTGGTCCGCGTGCTTTCCGAATGGATTTTTGTTGCCGCGATCGTTGTACGGTGCCGAGATGTTTGTCGTTCAAACGAAACCTTCTCCTCTCTTTCTCAACCTTCTGCCCGTTTTTACTCTCTTCAACGTGAATTACCGCTTCGCCACTTGCAAGATGATTTATTGCTGGCTACCGCCTTCGTTTCTGAATTAAAATTTATTTTACTTTTCAATTTTTTAATTCAATCTCATTCACATTTATGATTAATTCGCGTTCACTTGTGCCAATTTTAATAACGATTTAACAATGTTAATAGTTTAATAATAATATTTTAACTACACAATGATTCAATCAAAATTTTATAAAAATGGCAGAGCAATAAATGTAATACATTTTATACTTGTCATTTATAAATTTTATCTGTCCAGGATAAATTTTATTCAACGATAATTGGTACAGATCGCGGAAATTGCACCGACAAAGGGATCCCCTCGAGCCTTGGCGAATAAAGAAGTTGTTCGGCATTCCAAGCTCATTGAACGCTCGCATACCGAGATCCCCGCGGAACGGTTAATTATCCGAGGATTTTTCGGCAAACGTCGGTCGTACCGCCCTCCCAACATCGGAGCCGGCAAAGCGCGGGTCTAAGGGGTTAGCGATGAACTTCGACTCGGTAATGAAGCGCTCCCTCTCTTTGCCTAAACGAGTCGTCGCCTCTGCTTCGGATATATTTTATTGCACGGCCGGTCTGGTTTATTATCGCCACGGTTGCGCGAACTCCGTCTCGTTTCAATCCGCAACGTCTTTGTCGTTCTCACTCTCCGCGCTATAGCTCTATCCATTTCAAATACAATGAGAGAAAGAGAGAGAAAGAGAGAGAGAGAGAGAGAGAGAGAGAGAGAGAGAGAGAGAGAGAGAGAGCGTTAGGCGCATTTCTGCCTAGATCAACCCTTCCTCACGCCCGGCGACGACGATTTCAACCCTCGGAAAAACAGTGGCGCTCAACGAGCCGTGCTATCGCGCACGAGTTCGCGCGAAATAAAAGGGTTATGACTGTACATCTTACCCTCCGGGTACTATTGTAAGGAGCACGTTTCCAATTCGTTTGGACACCTTGTTAAAGTTCTGCCGCGTCGAATTATCGTGGCACATTTTATTATACTTTATGATTCTTTTATAAGTAAAAGATTTTATTTATCTAGCAAGACACAAATCTGAAAAATATAAGCATATTTGATACTAGTAAGAGATAAGTTGTATGTTTAACTTATCGTTTAATAGCCCTCGCATTTGTAGCGCATCTTAAGTTAACGAAGCATCCGATTTCGCATCGTTAACTTTTTAAATGCGCAACGCGCGATAACTTTCCAAACGAGCTTACATCAAATGAATTATTTGCGGAATATGAGAACCGACGGCTTTTAACGGTACGAGCTTAAAACTATAATGCGTCCTAATCCGGCAATATCTCATGCTGTCTTGTGGGATTCGTCGCTCACGCACAGCCGTCCCTATTTAGTGGATCATATATATTATACCACTCTCATCGCCAGATCAACCCCTCGTCGAATGACATTTTATCTTTTGCGATTGCACGTAAAATAATTCCCGGATAGATTTTTCACAGTAGAGAGCACGTTGAAATATTAAGCAAATTTTTTCGTCAAAGATAAGACTTATCTAATGCGGTTTACTTTTTTATCCGATACCTTCGTATACCCTCATAACTCGGGGTGCTCGAAGTAATCAAAATCCGGCGTTTGTCGGGTGTGAATAGTCACAAAGAGGAGGAGGTGGAGGAGAGCGAGAATGTCGTCTTAGCACCGCATCGGCATCTGTTCACGAAGGAATTACGACGTAACTTTGTCTCTCAAGATAGCGCGACGGTTTCTCTGGAGCTGAGTGCTATCCAGGATAGAGTGTAGGAGGTGATGGAACCGTTGGGTTATAGAAGCGAGTGGGAATCCGAGAGACGAAGAGGCTAGGAAGGAGACGGAGTAAAACCGAGAAAGAGCGAGAGAGAGAGAGAGAGAGAGAGAGAGAGAGGAAGATGTGGAAGAGAGAAAGAGAGAGAGACGAGGAGAGATCGAGAGCACGAGCGACCGGTAAGCACGGGAGTGTGCATGATGGGTGAGGCTCCTCCGAGGCTTGAGTTTCCATTGGGGTTGGTTCTTGCGATATAAGCTCTCGCAGCCACAGCACCGCCACCCATCCTGGGCCCGCCATCCTCTCCCCCTCCCCCTCCCCCCTCGCCATCTCTCGCCTCCACCGCTCTTCGCCACGCAGTTCGCCCGCAGACCCCTGCGAGACATACAGCATACCCACTATCACCCACAGATAGTGGTGGTTCGGGTCGTCTCTCGGTGTGCTACGGGGTGTCGCGAGCCTCATACATATTCAGCGGATGCATCACCCTCCTCCCACGTTCACCCTTCGCACCCCTCCCTCTCCCTTTACCCCCGCGCTCTCGACCTCCGCCCGAACCGCACCGGTCATCTATTGCCCCGACGTCCCCGAGGTCCCGCGTCGCACTGGACGCGGACGAAACTTTCCCCGGCCGTACGCTAAACTCAAATTATAGAGCAGTTTTCGAAACCGATTGATGTTTAGGCGTTTTATCAAAACTGAAAAGCGCCGCGGGAGCCGAGAGAGCCGTTACACTTTGTCGTTCAACCGATAGGCTTCCGAACGTCATATCAGCTCGTCCGCCTCTTTCCGTCTTTTCCTCTCTCGCATTTCTGACTTTCCTCTCGCAGGAGATCGCGGATCGATTTTAAACGTAAGCAACGCGATGCTGACGTTTCATATTTTTACGCTTATGAATATTCATGTTACATATTTCTAGTTTTTATGTATGTCGTTATTTTAATTCAATTATTATTATCATCCTCGTCATCATTTTTATTTGTAATTTTCACTTCTATCTTAATATCGCTGCTGCATATTATTATTATCAACATCTACTGCGCTAATGGCACTGAAAATAAAGTGCGCCATATATTTCTTCCCGGGGTGGCATGAAGGAAAAACACATATACTTTTTTTTCCTTTTTTTTAACGTCTTGTTATCAGTATATCGATGTGAGATATCTTTTTTCCGATAAAGAAAAAAAAAAGTGCAGCGTGCTTGTCCCGCCGCGAACGAAGTGTTTAACGGCGGTCGCATAAATATTTACACTCGCCGGGGTGTTTTTAGCCCGCGCGCGGAATCGAGATTACATCCGAATACATATGTAACAGTTCGCAACGATATTAGCAGTATTGCAGTATTTATGAAGCGAAGTTACGCCGAGTGATTTCCATCGCGCGGCAACAAATTTCTGCCCACCTCGCATTAAACGCCTAGCGCGATGACGTATTTGCAAATTTTCCCACTCGCCAAATTTCCTCCGCGCCCAATCTTTCAATAACTACGCGCCAAACAATTCCCGATACGATCGTGGTCTATACTTGGATAGAATCCTATTATATTAAACATACTCGCATTTAACCCACTCGTGAAATTTCCATCTCGCTGGCCCTTCGTCAATAGTTAGTACGCGTCGAAATGAAGCGAACTAATCCCGATAGCGATGCGTTCGGATTTATAGAATCAGACGCGAATTATCTTGACGCGATCCCCGATCAATACCTGGACAAAATCGGACACGACGAACACGCGTCGACGGCGCTTGCTTACAACACGTTCGACGACGTCGAGGTGCGCAAACGCGATCGCTGACATCCGCGACGCGACAGAAGAGCCATTTACATAATAATCCGAGCCGCGGGAACGACACGTAATTGATATAAATACGGGCGATGACGGTACCGACAGACGTACGGCAGACCGTGGCCGCTGGCCAACCTATGGTATCCATGGACTGGCTTCGCATAACTTAGCATAAATAATAAATAATATTGTAAACGCGCGTGCCCCGGTGTTAACGCATGTGCGTCATTAATAGGCACATATTCTCTCTCTCTCTTTCTCTTTCTCTCTCGCTCGTTTTCTGCACCCCTTTGCCACCCCGTTGCTTTCTCCTCTCGCTCTCTCGATCCACTCCGCACATATACACACATAGTATTATATTATATACTGTATACTTATGTGTGTGCATGTGTACCTGCCAACCCGCGTCTGTCTACCTTTGCCATCGACGCGTCGTCTCGCCGAGTTCATCGCCACGAGCACGTATTATACAATTCGAGACGATTTATGCACCTTCGATGTATGTCCATCAAATACAACAATCGCCTCGACGTATCAATAGAGATTATTAAACTTTGTGTGGGAACGGATCTGTATTTTAATTAATGTAAGGTGGGATTGATATTGATATCATGTAGAATAATATTGTTCAAATAACATTATTCATTTGCCAGTTCGAATATTGTAAAATGATAAAATTTGCTTGCTAGATTAGAACTGAGAGAGAGAAATTAGCTTTAAATCCCGAAAGTAGGCATCATGAATTCAAAATACTGTATAATTAAATGATTTTCGGTAAGTATAATAGCAACCGTATCGATCGATATTCTGTGCTAACTAAAAATAAATACACGAAAATAATTAACTTACTCTCGTATAAAAAAAAATGAGAAAATCGGTGATAATTTAGTAATATAAAGGAAAAACACACATGCATAATATTTGGCTTTTAGCTTATAATTATGTATGTTTTCGTTGTACAAGTTGCCTATCTACAGATAAGATAAACGATCATTTAAATTCCATTGTGGTGCGTACATATTCGACATTCAAAATGTCGAAAAACTGACCAATGTTTGTAGTTTCAAAAAATTTATTACAGCTCTTGTTTAATGATTGAATTAAAGACCCAATTGCATTAAATACTTAATTTTTTAATTAATAATTGCATAGTTATAATTTCGTAGTCTTATCAGAGATTCTAATAAATTATGTGTTAGAAAGAAAGAGAGAGAAAGTGTGTGTGTGTATTTTATACATATATTCGAAGCGATATGCATCTTTACGGCGGTGGATCACTAATAAGATTCTCTATACTTTGTTATTAAGGCGATTACGTCTAGTTCGCCGGATAGCTTGTACACGTATGTATTCGACATTCAAAATGTCGAAAAACTAACCAATGTTTGTAGTTTCAAATAAATTGATTACAGCTCTTGTTTAATGATTGAAAGAATTAAAGAACCAATTGCATCAAATACTTAATTTTTTAATTAATAATTGCACAGTTATAATTTCGTAGTCTTAGTCAGAGATTCTAATAAATTATGTGTTAGAAAGAAAGAGAGAGAAAGTGTGTGTGTGTGTGTGTGTATTTTATACATATATTCGAAGCGATATGCATCTTTACGGCGGTGGATCACTAATAAGATTCTCTATACTTTGTCATTAAGGCGATTACGTCTAGTTTGCCGGATAGCTTGTACACGTATGTATTCGACATTCAAAATGTGGAAAAACTAACCAATGTTTATAGTTTCAAAAAAATTTATTACAGTTCTTGTTTAATGATTGAAAGAATTAAAGAACCAATTGCATCAAATACTTAATTTTTTTACTAATAATTGCATAGTTATAATTTCGTAGTCTTATCAGAGATTCTAATAAATTATGTGTTAGAAAGAAAGAGAGAGAAAATGTATGTGTGTGTGTTTTATACATATATTCGAAGCGATATGCATCTTTACGGCGGTGGATCACTAATAAGATTCTCTATACTTTGTCATTAAGGCGATTACGTCTAGTTCGCCGGATAGCTTGTACACCCGTATTTTCTCGCTACTCGAGAGAAACGAGTTCTCCGCGCCGCGAGTCTCGCCGATAGGCGATTTCGTAAAGCATTAGTGAGCCCGGAGCTGTTAAATCGCGCTGTACGCAAACCGCCGCGTCGTTGCCTCCAACTCGATCGCTCGATCCCAGGTAGCCTCTTCGTGATGGCAATAATTGAGGAGGGAAGCGCACGGTAGCCGTGAGTAGCCGGGTGTCTCTTTCGCGTGTAACCGAATAGCGATACTAATCTTGTCGCGGTCCGTGGATACACGGAACGAGAGAGGTCTGCGTGTCCCGCATCCATCCAGACCCGAGTTCCAGTTCCAAGGGCCGGCGGCGGCGACGTCGCTCTCTACCCGGGTGTCCGCTTCCAGTCCTAATACCCTTTATCGCGAATTAAGATGTTGTCGGGGTGTGGTGTAGTCACCCGTTTCCCCTTTCTCCGAATCGGCCGAGTCGATTCGCCCAAAGTACCCTGCAGGTACCAATACACACGTACGCATACGTACAGCGAATAACGAAACTACACTTAAGCGTTACGGAAAAGAAGAAGAAGAAGAAGAAGCAATGAGCGCGCGGCGCCATGTCGGCCGGCGAGACGGATAGTTGGAGATAAGTAAAGGTACAGATACATAATGCTACGCACATTCTACGCTCGTCAGAGCGGAATATCAAGTTCGGAGTAGAAAATGTAGGAGATTAGACAACCTGGCCTTTCATCTTCTCACAAAAGATATATATATATATATATATATATATATATATATATATATTCGTTGGTAGATGTACAAATATAGCGAATGTGATACATTATTACACCTACGAGCGAAATTCAGTCTCGCGTCTTTGCGCGATAGTAAGTCTGTCTTCGTAGCTCGCTGGGTCGTATCGATTTATAACAAGCGATACGCGAGTGCAGCGATAGAACGCGCATTGCATCATCGCTATCGTCCTCCCCTCGCGATGTGCAATCGGGAAACTCGGCGCCAACCCTCCCGCGAAAGATACGGGCGCTAGTCCGCGATCCTTTCCTGACGAAGCGAGCGCCGGGGGCGGTTGATGCACGGGGCCCCATTACTTCCTGTCACGTCGTAAATAACGAAGCGGCATTGCGTGCCGTGTAGTAAACATTCAATAAACGGCCGAGATCCGTTTACAGGAATGCATAATGCGTCGACGAGGCAGTTTTCCGCTCGGGATCGCCGTACGTTTCTAGAGGAAGAGCCCCTTGAGGAAGAGCCGGCGCGGGCCCCAAGCCGAATATACTACCAAGGGATCGAATGGGAAAATGGAGGGACTAAATGCGGCTACTTTACTCGCGAAAGAGTCTGGCGAAGAACGAATAACGCGCGAGTATCAACGGGGTCGATGTCGCCAAGTTTCTATATATATGTACGCGTCGGTCTGTAACTTAGGATAATGGCACTCTGGGTCGTATCTGCATATCGGTTATCGGTCTCGCCGCGGATCAGACTCTGCCCGTCCTTGTCGCTCCCTCGAAGATGGCACCCAATTTGCGAATGCCCGAAATCGCAAACATCAATAGTCGCCCGAATGCTTAAGTAATATTCGGTGACGAAACAAAAATATTTATTAATGGAGATTTTTATTTCACTAACAGAAACTAAAAAAATTAAAAAAGATCATTTTAAGAAGATATTCAGATTTTATCTTATTTCATAAACAAGAAACATTTGATAAAATCAAAGAGTGGGATTTATCTATCTCGATAAACGTTAGACGTCATTAAACATTAGTTATCGATCTTTAATTATTGATATTATTGCAACCGTGTAAATTTACGTCGAGGCATGATTCTCACTGATTCACGATCGGAGACCGCGTCTTAGCTAGCGCGTGCATATCGATTAAACCAGAAGCCAGTTAACTCAAACGTTAACTCAAAGTCAGATTCTGCGATTTCTCAAGGCCTGTCTGCAATCTCGGCAAGTTCTTTTCACCTCGGTCGAATGTATCTGCGATAGACGATCGCCCGGATGCTAAGAAGATTGCAGGAGCGGAGCAATTTATCCGCGATCGCCCCGGAGGAACCGATGATCCATGAGTGGCCCGGAGCTACGAGTAATCCGGTCGGTAATCAAGAACCGCGACGCGTCGCCGATCGAAGAAGAACCGCACCGTGCGCGGACAGGTTTATCAATGCATATTGAAAACAAGCCAAGCCGTGAAAGAGGAACGGTTTGGAGCAACGGCAAAAACGAAGATTCGGTCGACAACATTCGATCTTTTCCACTTTTTTCCTTTGGGAAAGATCGGTTCATTCTTCGCGTTCAGTCTCTCTCTCCTTTCTCCCTCTGATGGTGTACACAAACGCACGCAGTTGCTTGAAATATGCCGCACGTTGTGAGTTAGTTTAATATGCAAATAGCGAGAGAGATAACGGGTCGATCTGCGAAGAGTGGAGAAGGCTAAGTCGTGATTCCGGTAGCCGTGTCTTCCCCAGCCCTGCATGTGTCGCGCTCCTCCTTCTTACTCGCTCCACGGCCCCCCAGTCTTACCGGACGACGTAGAAGATGAAGCGAAAGAAAGAGAGAGGACGATGAACGAAAAGAAGAGAAAAAAATTCATCTCACTTGCTCGCTCCCATGAGTGAATTGAAAGATAACGGGCCTACAGTTTAGCCCCCCATGAACGCCTAAAAAATACAGGATAATCTATTCGAATTTGACAAGATTAATTTTAATAATCCTGCTGAAACACTCAATCTCTAAAAACCTACTCGCAATATTACACATCTTCAATTGTTCAATTGTAAAGGTGTAAAAAATAATATTTAACATTTTTTTAATATCGTAGAAAATAGAGTAAAATAAAATTATATTGCTTTCAACTATTGCATATAGAGTATGAAACTTTCGAATTAACAAGTCTTTATATCAATTATCTTGCAGTGGTCTGCCAAAGACGCGAGCGTATCATACGGATATGTACTCTTCAGCATTTCGCAATAATGGGGGCGATATTTTTCGTCCGCCTTTTCGTGGCATTCCTGAATCGACCGCAAGGCATGAGCCTTGCTCCGAAGATAGTGAGAAAGGAGATTGTCGTCGTCGTCGTCGTTGATGTCATCGTCATCGTTTTCTTCTTCTTCTTCAACTCGTTTCACAGCAAGAAAGAAGAAGAACCATGACGTTGTGGCCCGGCACCGATGTTTGTCGTGACCTCGGTTAGGTGTACGTCAGTATACGTCGGCGTGTGTAGGAGGCACGAAGGAGCCAAAGGGGGTTGGTAGCTAAGGTAGATAGGTAAGCGCTTCATTAGGCCGCGAGAGCTCCCTAATTACACACGGCCTCATTAGCGGCTTCCACTCTCCCTCATCCGCGCGCGTTCCTCTACACGCTATCTCTGTACCACCTATATACGTGTATCCTCTGGAACCTCTTCGCCCTCTGTGTGCTGTCTCTCACTCTTCGTAGATATATATAGAGAAGAGAGAGAGAGGGAGAGAGAGACGAGTCGAGGGAGCTGGCGATACGTTAATGGAGCGGGAGGGAACGGAGAGGAGGGACCAGCGAGCTCGAGGGAGCCACAACGCCGTGTTCGTCGCCGCAATGAGGTTCCCGACAACCGACCGCGTCTCTCTGTATCTGCCTAAACGAGCCAGCAAACCGCCAAATGCCACCTGATCGCTCCACTGAACACGGAGAAATTACTCGTTACTCGACGCAGCTGACGAGAGCCCAAACTGAATGCAAATTTTTCAATCTTGTCGTAATAGAGATTCGCGACGTATTTGAAATAGAAGAAAGAATAATTTCGAAAAATTTGTGATCCAGGTTATATTATAAAGTCGGCCTCAAAATAGCACGCTCTCTCTATACGACGCGCGTTAACAAGCGGCGACTTTTACGAGTGCCGTGCCAGCCACTTTTACACCTGCATCAAATGAAAGTTAACGTGGAATGCCATCGCGTGACCCGGTCGAGACAAGCGAAACGTGGGAGTGAAATCTTCACCGAGCTAGGATGTCGAGTCGGTAATTTGTATTAATTAACTCACATCCTTCCTCGCTTTCTCTACGCGTCTAGGACCTCGGAGGAAAAATTAAAAGCCGTTCTGCCACCCCGTGCGCACGTGTAACTCCGCCGGACATTCCAGTAACAGGCTTCTCATTATTTATGCATTTAAAAGAGTCCACCCTAACAGGCGCGCACAACCCTTTCCTCGTCGAAGGATCAAAAATAGCTTCGGGACCACCACCCTCTCTGTGAAATCGGTTGAAAGGGGTTCGTCAGGCGGCTTACCACCACGACACCCCCGCGTCTCCACGCAGGCAAATTTAAATGTCACTTAACGCGTCATTAAGATCCTCATCCAGATCTAATTTAAAACACGAATGCATCGGTATTCCGGTATTTTTTAAATAAATTAATGAAACCAATATTACTAAATTTCTTTTAATAAATTTTTGCTTAATAAAATTTTATACACACATTTTACAATATTTATTATCATATATTATATACTCTTTTAAAAAGAAACGTGTGTATTAAATATCTCTCGCAAAGTTTGAAAGATAACAAAACAATATTCTGAATAGTCGAAAAAAATAGTGGCACGGAATCGACATATAAATTAGAGAAATCACTTTCGCGAAGCTCGGGGCGACATTTTTTCGCCATGTCGGCTGCGCGCGCGCACGAGAAATCAACGACGCGAAGAACCGAATAACACCGGGGGCAGATACACCTGGTCGTTCCGTTTCCCGCTGATTGATGCGTGTCGTCTGCCGGTCGGTCGGTTGCGCGACCAGTCGTCGCTTCGCCCAGTCCCGCCGGGGTTGAATGCAGTCGCGCGGGCCTTCGTCGCGGCGCGCCGCCGCGCCGGAAACGGTCCATCACACGACCACGTGACCACGTGACGGTCTGGCCTTTGTTCCACGCGATCATTAGTCTGTCAATATGCCCAAACGACGCTCGCCCTATACGTCCTCCTCCGCCTATCTCCTCCTCTCGTCGTCCCTCCCTCCCTCCCTCCCTGCCTCTCTCGTATGTACATATATGCGTTATCTACCTGCACAATGCGCCCATTGTCTTCCACACGCGTGTATTATATATTCCCATTATGCACGTGGACGCGTGCGTACCGAGCTTACCTGCACGTATCTATACGTGCACGCGTATGTGGCTCCCCGAAACGTGCTCCGATATGAATTTTACGCGAGATGGACGATACGATTGTTATCAATAGATACATTAAGATCTCGATACAGCTTGAATAATAAACCTGATCAGATAAACAATAGACAATTTTTATTTGCTGAATGCAATTATGTAATAATAATGCAAACCATGAAAATATGTGATAAATATACTTGCCCCGAAAGATCAGCCCCAGAATACAACATGAGGCGACACGTTATATACGATTGCTCTGTCGGCGCGCGATTTCATGCCAGCCCTCCAGCCCGCTGAAAGATCCGTAAATCACATTCCGGTTCATTGGATAATCCGGCGGTGTTAATGTTCCCCGCGTATCCCGTTGACACGTATCCGCCTCCTGCCACCCCTCGCTTCTTTTTTCGTCCTCTTGCTTCCCCTCCCTCTCTTTTCTCTCTCCCCGCGTCTTCGTTCGAGCTCTCCGTTTTCTCTCTGTCTTGGCCGTATACGTCGACGTTCTCCGATGATCCCGAAGGCGCCCCTACGCGTCTCCATCCCCGAGCTCGCGGAGATGCGCGTCGCGCCAAAGCAGAGAGGAGAGACGGGAAGCCGGCGCTAAATCCAGATATATGATGCGCGGCCGTGACATGCAAATCTGGTCAAAGCCCGGTGCCATTACGTTTTCAAATCTTTAAAGTGTGTTTAGACAGCCGACAAGCGGTGACGCGCTCTCTCGAAGATTGCGCTCGTGCGATCTCGGAGGATCGATTCGCTGTCTCGGTCGTCGGATGTCGATCGCGAAAGATAACGCATTTTAACATGCGTAAAATACAGTTCAATAATAGCATATTTTTAAGTATAAATTAGATGAATATCACTCTTCTCTATATCTATCAATACTACTTGTGCAAACTTATATAATGATATTATCCTGATTAAAATATGAAAAAAGTTAATCGAAAATAAATTTCTATTCGTATATATATTTTACAGCAATAAGAAAATTTCAAAAAAATACAATTAAAATTAAAAATTGAATCAAAATTGGCAAATTAGAGACACGGCGCGATCGTTGGAGCGCAAAAAAGAAACAAGGAACACTTCCTTCTCTTTCTAATTATTCATATATTTTCAAATAAATATTATTACATTACAATAAAAACGCAATAAAACGAACGGATTAATATTGCGCTGAAGATGGATCAAAAGATGATCCGAAACGTCCGTTTTATTGCGTTTTTATTGTAATGTAACAATATTTTTATTTGGAAATATATGAATAATTAGAAGGAAGGAAGTGTTGTGTCTTCCTCGCGCTCTAATTACTGCGCCATGGCTCTAATTTGCCAATTTTGATTCAATTTTTAATCGTCATTCGAGCCAATTTTCATTTAATTTTTAACAATTAAAATTATATTTCTGAAAATTCTCACAATTTTAACGATGTTTTCATGATTTGCGCGCAGTTTTACATCACTTTGCGGTAGAAAAAAACGCGACTCAAATTCGTCCTGATAGTTACATATCGTGAAAAGAAGTCGTATCATAAAGTATTAAAGATCAAGGGTAAGCGTTAAAAGTCAGAGGTGAGAGTCGCGAAAATTGGAGCATCGTTTGGATCATACTGCGGTGAACATGCAACCCTTCCTGGAAGCCATCAAGGACAAAAACGTGCGCGAGTCGGGCGCCGAACTGGCGATCCTTGCCGATCGACGGCTGTCCACGAGTGGGATCGATTCAACTCGGTCGTCGGAGACAACGAGTTTTTGCCGAACGATCGGGACACGGAATCGAGACGCAGTTTATTTCATTTGGCTCTCGATTCGTGAGGCAGAGCGATTCGCAGGAACGAACTTCGTGTACGCGCGCAATGCTTATACTTTATAGCGAATCCAATTAATGCCGCGTAAAAACTTGCCGGATTCGAGGGTGGTCGACACTTACAGTAAATCGCCCATCGCTCATGGATGGTTCTTCATGCGATGTCAGCAACGAGATGAACGGTGTTAAGTCCGTCGACGATCTTTGATAAACTTCGGTCCTCGACGAAGATCTATATCGCTCGAATCGAATCGCGCTCGTCTAGACGTCGTTCAAAATATTCAACCTGATAAGAAAACGCCGCGGTTTGGCCCGGGTTGTTTTTGCTCGTCCTTGAATCTCATGAATCGACGTTCGATCCGAATCATCGCCCCCGATGAGTCCTATCGATCGACGAGCGATCGAAGGCAAAGAGACAAAACGATCGTTTCGTGGTATTTCGCTTCTTGTCTTGGATTTTGTTTGGTCTCGTGGGCCTTTAGTCGAGCGACGAGTGGAGTCGGCAAAGTCGATACATCATTGTCTTTGTCAGGGAAGATTGAAACGGTCATTGTGAAAAGGGCATGATTTTTTTTTATAAACTTCAATAAAAAAATTAAATTATATATTATTCTTTATAGTAGAGAGAAGGAGACGTGTATGAAATATAGTAAAAAATGCCATTTAATAATATTGTTCGAGGGTACCTAAGAAATATATGAGTTTCTCTAATAATTCCGTGCACCTTAAACGAGGTTACGATAAAGCATAACGCGGCTCGTGCACAAAGAGGAATATCTACGACCGCGCATACGCTCTCCTTGCCTCCCTTGCCTGCTCGCGCGACCGGCATGAAATAATAATAAATACACAGCTGACCGAGAGTGGTATTGCGCGCTAAACTGATTCGTAAGCGTAGAAGCCGCGGAACAATGGGCGCGGACTCCGCGCCCGATGGCAAACATGGGCGAGGGGAGGGGGGCGGGACGGTCGGAAGGACCTGAGAACGACCACCGACACAATGGGGACCAAGTTGGCGGTCTGACCTCCGACCTCCCGGCTGTGCACCACCGACGTCCGCATTCGCATTCGATTCCGTTGCTTCGATTGTGTGCTAATGCCTCGTGCGGTGTCCACTACCGCGGCCTTAAGACACACGGTACCGGCTCCCGACCCCCTTCTGTCCGTCTTACTACTCTTTCGTGCCCCCCTGCCCCTCTTCCGATTGTCAATACCGTCGCACCTCGCTCGACACATATATGCTTCGAAACGTAATCAACGTGAATTCTCCTGAGATTCAATTTTGTGAAGTTGTCTCCGTCATTAATGTGTATCATATTTTAATTATCGTAATCATTGTATATATTTATAAATTATGGTAATTTTAGCTATTATTCGTCTCCGATTTCGTCGTTAAAAAACGCTTTCATCTTGAATCAGTAGAGCTGTAACGTTTTGTTACGCTATATTTATGTTGGCGCCATCCTCTTTTTATCTCGGGCGGCACGCAAGGGAGTGGATCGAAATCATTTACTGTCGCGATCACATAGCGATGACCGAGACGTCGGTCGGGTCGAATGGATTCGATTAGCGACGGCTCACCGCGGTACCGTCGACCATCGCCGTAATCGCTCCCGGCAGACTCGTAAGTCTTACTGCACGGCTAACGAACATCACTCCGGAATACGGATCGATGCGAATCTTCGCTATACATCGCGTCGTGAATTTATCATGATCACTTTGATAAAAATGGAGATATTAACAGTAGCGTTCATTACCAGATGTAACAATCGAAAACGTCTCCGCGATTAAGCTCTAGATTATAATTCTAGTAACATGTAAAAGGTCCATTTAATATAATCTCGAAGTATGTTGATTACGTTGCCTAATTATACTTTATATTATCTTTTATTTTTATTATTGAGCAACTGTGTAATTTCTTCTAATTTGTGCTCGAAAGAGTGATTAAATTTCAATGATTATGGCAAAGACAGCAAGTATTGATGCAGAAGATCTCGCTATCAAAACATCCCGTCAAACTCATTTCAATAAATATGATAAGTAGCGTTTGACGGTGTTTGAGGATGGTGTGAACCGGATGCAGCGTGCGGTGCATATCTGTTGCAAGAGAGAAAAAAGAGAAAGAGAGAGTGAAAGAGCCGCGCAACAATGACGCGGATCTTTCCGCCTCTAACGCAGCAGAGGGTGAACCCGGTTTCCGGTGGCCTTGCACCCGAATTTGAAACTTTCCCCGTTACGTCGACGGCGGAGCCGCGCGCGCGATGCGCGCCAGCGGGGGCGACGAGGGCGGCGGGGAGGAGGGCCGGGACGAAGGTCAGTGTCTGCATAAAACCACCCGAGGCTACAGACTGTCGGTTCTAGACTGCCGAGGCGTTTGCTATGCGGGCTGCGCAAGCCGCGGCTACGTGCCCTGCCTGACGAGCTGCGACTCAAATTCAACTCAAACTCTGCTTTCTGCATCTGCTATTCCGCTTTCCTTCGCTCTGTGTGCTGTCGCTGCCTCTCCACATAGTGTCCGGCCCGAGGAAGCCTCCCAGTCGTAGATTGCCTGCCACTTAAGGTGGCAATCCAAGAAACCGCAAATGAACCGTCACCGTATTATTGGGATTATCGCAAAAATTAATTGGCAATTTTAGAATTAAAAACGAACTTTCAAATAAAAATTTTGTATTTGAAAACTTTTATCAAAAATACCTAAAGTATTCTCAAGACGAAGAGCCAAGTTACATATATGTTTTATTGCAAAATATTACTCATTTTTGTCGGATATTTTCTAGCGAGAAACTAATTATAGAAAATGTGATGTAAAAATTGAAGAACGTCAGGAAGTATTTACATAGTGTCCGACCCGAGGAAGCCTCCCAGTCGTAGATTGCCTGCCATTTAAGGTGGCAATCCAAGAAACCGCGAATGAAACGTCATCGTATTATTGGGATTGTCGCAAAAATTAATTGGCAATTTTAGAATTAGAAACGAACTTTCAAATGAAAATTTTGTATTTGAAAACTTTTATCAAAAATACCTAAAGTATTCTCAAAACGAAGAGCCAAGTTACACATATGTTTTATTGCAAAATGTTATTCATTTTTGTCGGATATTTTCTAGCGAGAAACTAATTATAGAAAATGTGACGTAAAAATTGAAGAACGTCAGGAAGTATTTAAAAAAAATTTTAAATTATACTCTTTAGAATACGAAGAGGAATTTTCATTGTTCGCGATGGACATCCCCGTCTTCTTCGACCACACTTATCCAATTAACATTCACGTCGCGTAAGCGTGATCGCGTCGTAAATATAATACCGTAATAGTCCGCGACTTGCTCGGCCGAGCTGTACGTTGCACGTACACTCACGTGGAACACGAGAGATTCCAATTGCGGGACAAATAAACGAGGGAGACAAAATGACAGGAGGCAGCCGTTTACCTGGCGTTACGATAATTAAATCGAAACAAAAATCTATCTACCATGGTCGTCAATCCTCGCAGTCGACATTTTACGTTGCCAATCGACCACCCTCTCGCTACAACACATTTCCACTTCCGTCCCCCTCCGTGCTCATTGTCCTCCTCATCCCCGAGATCGTCGTGTTTTTTCGTTTCTCCGATGTCGACATGTTCCACGTACTAATAACCGTGCTCGAAAATATATTCGCTTTTCGACCCTTTTTTCTCCCGCGATAATGACTTCGACAGGAAAATTGAGCGTTCGCTTGTGCTTTACTACTATCATGTATCGTTATAAGCCTCGCGATAAAATTGCACGCCAATGTGTTTAAATATAAAAAGAAGTTGTAGCAGCCTCGAGAGCACCAAGTGCATAATAAATAAATTCTTTCGTATTAACATACAGCTCTCCTCCCGAACATTGCAATTGCGATAAGAGGTGAAATATATTTAAAAAAATCCATCGCGCGCTTAAGTTTTTACCAAAGAGGGAGAAAAATTTGTATTAAATTTAAATTAAAAATTTATAAACTTTATACAAAAAATTGTTGATATGTAAAAATTTATTAACAATCTTGAAATTCTTAATTTTTAATTTCGAATGAGAATTTCAATCGACAACCAGCGTCTTTCAATAACGTCAATTTTTGCACTGTCGAAAAACATTGCCGCATAAAGCCCCTTAGACGCCATTTTCGACGATGCGACGCTCGCGGGGGTTAATCCCACATGCGCGTCGCGTTGCGTCGTGGAAACTACGCGACGAATAGTTACCGCTCAACGAAAGTAAGACCCACGCGCGACGTTGACGCCTAACCTCGGCCCTCCTGCACGTTAGCGGCACGGAATCAGCTGACTAGCAAAACTGACCTAATTATTATGCATTTATTCGCGCGTATTCAAATGCGCCGGCGGTGCCCGTTGTCTCGCTTGCTCCTGCTCACGTTCTATCGCTCCCCCTCGTACCAACCGACGCACTCGGTCGTCTCACGGACACTTAATGCGCGATCGAAGATCCACATCGAGGATCTTCCACAGGATTATCGATCAATTTCTCTGATTGTTTCGGAATTTCTCGATCTCACTTCTTAATTTATCGCTTATAATTCGTCACGTTTATTTATTATGAAGCATTGATCCTTCTATTTTTAATTTTTCTTTTCATTAATTTTTCTTTTCATTAAGATTAACATTATGGAAATATTAGACAAGAATATTGTAGTATCTACCTTTAAAAGTATTGAGTAGTAAGCAAAAGAGTTTAACATCATATACAGTTGTCTCATTCTCGAAGCTATTGACACGATATATAAATATTAACATGTATAAATAGATATATAAATAGTAACTCTGAAAAGCTTATCTTATGTGTAATTTTTAATTCAATTGTATATTATACAATATAATAGATTATGCTCTTTTTTAATGCTGATGCTAAAATTTCCACATGTATGAACAAGTAGACAAGATCTATCAAATGTAATTAAAAAGAATATAGAATTTAAAAAATCTACAATAATCTCGGGAAGTTATAGTATTGAGTATAGCATACAGTTAAATTGTGAGACACATACATCTTATATATTTCTCCGCCACATGATTTATTTAGTAATATCGCAACGCCATAAAATCAGGCTCGCGTGACTTAATCAAAATTTGCCTTGACAAATGAGAACGAATTTCATCGATGCAATCGTAAAGTGAGGTGGTCGATTAGGCCACCTATCGAGTCACTTTATCGGAACACCGTGGCACCCTTTCCCGCCCCCCCCCTCCCCCCTCTTCGCAACCTTTGAATCGATCGTCCTTATCGGACGCGGGAGAACTTCCGACATGGAGATCTGTTTCCGAAATCGCATTCGCGTGCTAATCGGAAATCGTGCGTGCCGATGACTTTAGGATAGGTATGCCGAAACACAGGACGAGAAACATACCCCGGAATACCTACCCCGTGTCCCTGCGCGTCTGCTTGCCTGTCGGTCTGTCGGTCGCTCGGTCGATGCTTTGGTTTCGCCGGTGGTGAGCATACATCCGCGCTAAGTACGCACACACGCCCGCGCACACGCGTCCCCCGGTATGTATGTATGCACGTATACACGGCGAGCGCGCCGGAGAGGGTCGCGGGAGGGCGTCTCGGCGCCATGCTGATTTGCATGCGCCGCCATGACGGCCGCCACCGCTCGAGCGGGGGTTGCACGACGTCGCGGGAGGGAGGCCCGGAGGGTTAGGGGGTGAACATCGATCGCTTTCTCCCGCGCGAGCTCGCCGTCTACCCCTCCCGAGCCTCCTCTGCCCCTTTCAACTCTTGCGCTCGCTCTCTCTCTCTCTCTCTCTCTCTCTCTCTCTCTCTCTCTTTTTCTCTGGTGCTACTCCCTTCTTGTCGGCTCTTTCGTTCCTCACTCGCGACCATTCTCTACTTTACTGTCCCCTTCTTCTCCCTTCGTCATCGTCCCCAACACATCGCGTTCTCTTGCGTTCCCTCTCTTTTCGTCCCGCGTCCTCTTTTTCACCGTTTTGCTCGCACTTTCTCTCTTCCTCTCTGAGAGTTGCGACCGAACCCAGCCCAACAACCACCACTGACGCCTAAAACCAGAAAACTCTGCAGCTTCGCCTCTACCTCTCTCTCGTTCTACTTGTCGGTCGTTTCTTTCCATTTCTTTGCAAAGATTCTCTTTTTATCCTACGCCGCAAAACTAGAATTTTGTTATCGAACGTCGATGCGAAGTCTATTTTCAAATACATGCCAACGTGTCTAAATAATTCATATTTCATGCAATGTATTTCATTTTTCAGACTAGTCTCTGATCACGAATAATCACTTACGACGAATATATAATATTTCTTTGACCGCAGACCAGGAACCATATCGTTATAAACGATCGCGCAAAAGTAAAAAGGAAGCGAGAGATCGGTAGGCTCTCGTTTCAAGAAACCGCGTCGGTTGGAAAAGCGGGATGGAGAAAAGACGAGAGGGAAAGGGGAGGGGGGGGGAACGAGAGCAGCAACGACCTGGCGAACAACGACCGCAGCCGTCTATTTACTTATGCAACGGGCGACGAAATAAGAGGATGGTAGTGGCGGCTCGCGTGGTGGGTGTAAGGGGTCGGAGGAGCCTCGGGCTCTGTTTGTTTTCGTTGGACCACATAGCGTGATACGTTTGCGTAATGCGCTACGTCCGTCGTCCTTTCCTCCGCCATATCCTCCTCCTCCTCCCTCTCCCCGCCACCCCCTCCCCTCCTTCGTCCCTGTTCGCGTACCGTCATCCTCCGGGGGTAGCAACGGCACGGCTGCGGTGGAATCTGCCAGGCGGTAACTCATCCGCACGGCCGTATTCTCGGATATGTTTTTGCTCGTTCTCTCTCTCCCGTTTCATCCCTCTGCCGTTTCGCCCTCGTCCTTTCTTCCTTCCCACCCCCGCCTCCATCTTTCTCGTTGCGCAGATCCTGCATCCGTCCGTTTGTCCGTGCCATCGCCGTGTTCATTTTTTATAATGGTCGCCGACGTCACCGCGGGCTGACGGAAAAAGAGGAGTCGCCTCTGCCGTAACGCGGAGCGTTTGGTCGCGTGAATCGAGGAATTACGTGAATTTGAAAAAATATGGCGATCGCGTTATCACGTTTGCGTTCATGACCCTCGAATATGAGATTCACAAATTATATAATAATAAAAAAATGTATAATTCCTCTCTACTTCCTTCCAACCTGGGCACACGCGAATAAGTAATTGATTTAAAACATCAATGATAATAATGAGACATGCGATTCACGGTAATGGATGTAATCAGTTTTAAGTAAGAGAATATTTTTCACAGGAAAAGCGGACGCATTAACGCAATACAGATAACATTGATTGCGCACTTGTAATAAGATAATTATACATTTCCCTCGGCGGTACTTCGATAGAGAATGCGGGTAATGTCAAGTGATGACAGCAATTTGCTTGATGCAGCACGCCTAGCAAAGTGTTCGCTTCCGTTCCATCGTCTAACATTTCTCGGTGAATCTCGCGACGGATCTCTACGTAAGACGGTTAATTTCATAGCGGGTCGTCGAAAACGATAGAGAGAAAAAGCGATCTCGATGCTGCAAAACTGAATGAGGTGCTTGAACCGGACGAACGATCGCGCTGCTTTCCCTTAACCCTCCTGCGAATGAACGGCGGATATTTGGGGAGAGGAAGAGAGGGAGAAAGAAGAAACCGTAAAATGACAAACCCGTAAAACACGATCTTTCTCTTTCAAACGACCTATCAATGACTCGGTGAGTAACGTGATTCGAATTCGGTCGCGGTGCGCGCGTTTGCATTCAGGAATCCGAAAACTTCTGGCGGAAGGTCGCGAGGGGTCAAGGGAGGGAAGCTAAGGGAAAGCGAAGTTCTCTCCGCGACTGCGAGAACAGGGAACGAGCCGACGCGACGTGATCTCGATAGACGACGACGACGACGACAAACGAAATCGAGGAACGAAAGGGTTGGCGCAAACGCGGGTTTTATAGTAATGTCTACCGGTTCTGGTACGCTGGTGTACGCCTATGTAAATACGCGTCAACGATCTCATGTGTAAAACGCACACTATCGCTCCCACACCATCCTCTCCCGCTGCCCTGCGCATTTTCCGCAATATCTACGTACGACGTATAGAAGAAGAGGAATTGGATGGAGGAGGACGAGGGAAAGATGGAGATAGAGAAAGTACGGGTTACGTACTACTACGGGGCGAATGGCGTGGACCCCTTGGATGGTTGCCTCATGAAAGATGCATAAGACGACTCACCGAGGGCGCGATAAAGAGTCGACAACAGACAGACCGACAGTCACCCCTGTGCACCCCCTAATACCCGGTGTGCAATACACTGCCAGGCCTTGGCGTATAGGAAGACGGCCGATGTGGCTGCCACCCACCGCAGGGGGGAGGCACAGGGATGGCTCCCGCTATCAATTAATTATAATCTAGATTGATGGATCCGATCCACGACGCTCGTAACGGAGATTAGTCTCGCTTCTGTCGTTGTCGTGCTTGTCGTCGGCTTTCATCCTCCCCCTCTCCCTTCTCCCAAAAAAGTTTGGCGACTTTGTCAATGATACATCGGTGATATTTCGAATCCATCGATTTCAATTAGCGGGATAAAATTTTAATTTTAACCATTCGAAGGTAAAATGATGAGAACAAGAGAGAGAAAGAGAGAGAGAGCACATCGTCGATGTAACACCGAGTTACGTTTGTCGAGGTCTGTGGGCTAATGGCATGCAAGTGAGCGGTGGCGATGGCGGCAGCCTCCCGGCCCGTCGCGCGCCCCGGTCGGTCGATAGGAATTAGCATTTTTATGGGTCTATCTCGCTTACGTGCTACGGTGCCCCGTGGCACCTAGATTCTTCGGCATTGTTCACGCACGCTTCGTACGCATTCGCCGCCCGTAAACGCCCGTCAAACGCTCGCACACACGCTCGCTCGCGCCACGAGTTTCTCCGCGAGACGTTCACCTTTCGGTATCTCTCGATCGACGATCGTCTGCGGCGAAACATACCACGACTTTGCTTATTTTTAGCGTCAAATTTTTGGCCAATTCAAATTTCCGCGCTGCTGATAAATTTTTTTCGCGATAAGACATGATACTAGACATCAGATACATTTATCTATAGCCTAGTATGGATTTCTGGATCCTAACTTTCTATTATTTTTTGCTCGATTTCTAAATCGATAGAAAAGAAAAATCAATGAATTGATTCTGATTCCAAGTATTGCGATAGTAACAATCTCTTTTATTTTAATTTTCGAGGGACTCGCGCAGTTATATTTTTATAATATTTATTTAATTAAACATAATTAATTATTCAAATGAATTGGTTAATTCAAAAATACAGCAAAAATAACTAGATCAATGGCAAAAATTTTTATTGAAATTTTTGATCGAAATCATTTCATCTAAATAAGAAACACACACACACACACACACACACACACACACACACACACACACACACACACACACACACACACACACACACACACACACACACACATATATATATATATCGTCCAGGAAAAAAAATAGAAAGAGATTATTGCACTTATTGTTTCATGCGAGTGTTATATTATCATGCTCTAAATCGACGTTGAACGCTTTCCTGAATGGAATCCGCGAATACATGCAACTGGTAAAATGCGAGATGCATCGATAACTTTTGGACATTCGGACGGGCAGGCGCCCGATCGCAAGTCGAGCGTTATTCCGATCGACGTCATGGCGTTGTTTCTTCTCTTCAAGGCGAGATCCAAGGCATTATCGGCGCCGAAACGCCTGGGCGGTATTGCGCCCGAAGGGTAAACACGCGCGTGCACCCCCCATAAAGCCTACACGCGGCCTATGGGGTGTTTAGTGCGTATTACGGAGAGTAGGCGGCCATGAGGGCGAGGGAGGAGGGCAGGGAGTCGGATGAGAAACGATGAAGACGAAGACAGATAGACGGGCAGATAGATAGCGAGAGGACGGGAGGGCGGAGGGAAAAGAGACAGGTAGAGCGGGGGAACGTAAGGGTGCGCGATGGAGGGAGAGTGAGAGAGAAATGACAAAGAGAATGAGAAAGTGAGAGAGAGAAAGAGAAAGAGAGAGATGGAAACTTGTCGAAGGGCCGAGGGTCTTTGGCAAAAGGCGCTTGCGCGTTTCCATGGGCACCGTGTCTGTACGCCCCCTCTTCCGCGTAACACGGGGGAAAGCACGAAGGGGTATGTGTCCCATTCCAACGCATGCATCCCCTCTTCCCCTTCAGTCACTCCATCTCGTTCTGTCACTGTTCGTTCTCCTAGTGGGCATTACACAAGAGAGAGAAAAAGGGGGTGAAAGAGAGAGAGAGAGAGAGAGAGAGAGAGAGAGGCCGACAACCTCCCCTTCTCGCAGCGCACCCCTTCGTCTGTCGCCGCCTTTCGCCGTCCCGTCGTTTTGCCGTTTTTTTGTCTCGTTCCATGTCTATGCCGAATCTCGTACGCATGTGATCGACACGGGCGATGATCGGAACGCAACGCGCTAGAACTCGGTGTATTCGCGAGAGCACAGATATCGCATCGATTTCCCTCGCGAATCAGGGAGTCCTCGGGGATCTAAAGTGATGAGGAGTGGTATTTAATTTTATTACAATATTATAAAAATTCATAGTCACTTGTCTTGGAAATTAAGGCCTAGATGTTTCGAACGAGATAATATTTTATCTTTTAATTTTTCTTCATAAATTGATTTTATTCAATCGTTGTTAATTTATCGCGAATCGAAATAGCGTTTAATTTATATATCTTAAATATATATATATCTTATAAATCGATCATTCGTTAAACAGAAAAAGACGCGATTTTGTGCCATTGTATGCAAGAAACTCGATGTTCCTCCCTTCCCTCGGTCCGATTTTGTCGTTATAAAAACATCAGTCGGCTGCCGCCGTTTCTGTTTCAACAAAATCAGCTTGTCCGCGACGGTTTTTCGGACTTTACATTCAGGTCCATGTTTTGTCCTCCGGGCCACTCGACGAGCGACGGACGTGAGATGGGGACAGGTAAAGGCGGAGAGGTATAAAAAGCTGCTACTCGGCGTACCGAAAGTCGGGAACACCGGATGGAGCGACGCGACCGCCTACTTCGATCGCAAGACACGCTCCGTTACGCATGCACAGGCACATGGTCGTCTTTACGCGTGTGCGTCGTTTTACGTAGGTACGCGAACGACACAATCGATTCGAAGACTTCGATCCGCCCTTTGGGAAAAAGCGAAATCGAACATTCTATAAGTATAAAGATAAAAAATATATGTCAATGAAAATTTGAGTTAAAATTGTTTAAATATAAAAAATATTAAAATTTAAAAAATTTTACTTTTAGTATTATGTTATTATATATTTATATTATTTATTATTATTATTTATTATTATATATTAGTACATTTATTATTAAATTATTATATATTTTATATTAGGTGAGATAATATAATCAGAATAATTTTATAATGACATTTAATTTATCAATTCTATAGTGACATTTAATTGTTCGACTCTTTGATAGCTTCGTAATGATTGAAGCAGAAATTTGATAAAATTTGATCGACGGATGGATTTACGATTAGAAGCGATATCGCTTCTCATTCATAATTCCAAGATTAATGTTTGACATACCATGATGCGTTGCGTCGCAGGCTAATTTACTTCAAATCTGGAAATACGCGCGTGTCATTTACTTATAAGCGTCGTCTCTCTCAACTCGCGCGAATGCTTAGGATTTTCCTTACGCAACAACCTGTTTTACAGGCGCATTATCCCACGCGAATCGCGTCGCGCGTGGGCTACGGCATTGACTGCCAACTACATTTATGACGAAGTTGGCGAGCCGCAAAAGTACGATAAGACGATCGCGAAGCGCTGTATATACGTACTTGTATCTATCGATACGCCATGTTAATGCATTATATACGTTCGATGTAGACGCGTTTCATTTGCCGAACATCTGTAATCGTCGGTAATTACTCGCCAATCAAACGCTATAAATTACGTTCGTCCGTAAAGACGCGGGTGCGACATGATTATGTACGAGATCGTCGATTACAACAATCTTAAGCGTACACGTCAATTTACTTTGCGATTATTAATTATGTCATTACGCGTAGATATTTATAATTATATAATTTAATGATTTAATTTCGTAATACAGCGAGATCGAGAGAGACGTGTATATTTTCCCGAGAGAGTATGTTGTACATATAGCCTTCAGCCTTAAAAGAAAATTCTTGCTGGATGTAAACCGCGAAGCACGCTCTTCTCTATAAGGACTTAAATTACAATCTATCTCTCTAAATGTCAAATGGGTGCTCACATTTTTATCTGAATTTCTTTAATTAAATAACCGATTTTTGTATTAGTGATCACATACACTATAAGAAGAGGCACGTGTCAAGGACGTGCCTCTAATTAACACTTTATATTCTACATTAATTTGATTCTACGCTACAAGTATCGTGAGTAATAATACCCTCGTTTCTCACAAACATATGATTTATATCCTGAAATCTTAATCTCGCGTCTTTGAAAAGGAAAGATTTAATTGCCGATGAGCGGCGATATGAAAGAAAAAACGACGTCTCTCGAAGGAAGATCGGCGTTCCCTAAATAAAGCGTGTGGCCGAGGGTGGGCGAGTTCGTATAAAAAGGGCTGTTTATGATTTTTCTATTGAAGCGTAACTAGGTGGCACGCGAGGTGGTACGAGTAATAAAGTCCTTTACGCGGCAACTAACCGCGGCGGTGGGTTTGGGCCGGGAATTCAGCCGAGCTGCCGCGTGCGTTTATCGTTTACTATCGGCGTTACAGCCGGTCGTACACATAAATCGCTTTACGATCTGTCGCTAAAAACGGATTTCATGCGAAAGTAGGTAGCTGCTGGTAGGTAACCGCAACCGCGCGTCGCCCATCGTTCGCGCCGTTCGACTCGTGAGAAGAAACCACCGCATAGCATAGCACTGCCTCGCCAAGCCATCGATATACACGAACATTTCGCAGCAGGCGGAATCGCCGATCGATCGAGGGAATCGCGTTTCGACGCGGTTGTTTCGCACCGATTCACGAAACGCGCGCCGACATTTCCATAATCACCTCGCAAACATAGCTAACGATCCGTCTCATCGCGAAACGAAAACGCGCGAATGTAACGATTCCCTTTAGAAAGTAAAGAACGCCTTTTGCGAAAATCCGTTCCGGTAAATGATTTACTCGGCAAATTTCTCCAAGCTGCTTGAAATTTGCAATTACAATGATGCTTACTGGCGATTAAAGTAATACACAATTTCCATATTTCTATCGCCGGAATTGTGGAAATGGTGTACAAATTTCTCGTCAACGGTTTACCGGTCGAAGCGATATATTTTCCTATTCGTTTCGACAAGAGCGGCGCCGTTCATCGTCGCGAGCGTTTTCAAGGATCGTCGATAGGGCGAACGCGAGAGCCGCCTGCGAGAGATCGGAAACGAGCGAGGAGCGAAGAGTAAGAGGAGGAAGAGTAGGGGAGTGGAACGTGAGCGAAACGGAGGACAAGATGATGGATGGTCCCTCTCCACCCTTAGCTGTGCCGCGCGCGCGAAGTGAGGGCGTCCCGACGCTGACGACGATGCTGACGCTAATGAGCAAAATATGAGGCGCCACCCTGCCACCCCTCTTCCTCCGTCTTTCCACCCTCTCGCTTTCTCGCCCCCGCTGGCTCTCTTTCTCGCCTGCCTCACCGCCGCCTGGCCTCGCCAGGTATCGATTGTCGTTCGCTTAAAGACCAAGAAGAGGAAGAAGAAGAAGGCGACGTGAAAACGAGGAGGAGGATAGGTTTCGTTTCGGGAACGCGAAAACAAGACGATCTATCCGTCTGATTACTCGCGCCGTCCTCTTCCTTCCTCGATTCCTCGCGTATATTCCATTCTCGGTTTGTCTACGTGCATTTACCGTATCTTGATCGCCGTCGCAGTTGTCCCTCCTCGGGCTGACGATAAATAATGAGCCCCGAGCGAAATTCTAGATACCGAGAGAATCTTTGTTTCGTTCGCCTCTCCCGGATAAACATTGTTGTACGCGGTATGCCGTTGGAAATATCCTCGGCAACGCGGTTACATTTCACGCGACCGTAAAATATGTTAATGAGAGAACGAGAAGATGAAAAAGGAGAACATCTGTCCGTACGATCGTGTTGCGCGTCGCAGAGTAGCAATCATCCCGAGAATGCCATTTATTGTCAAATAAAAAAATAAAAATCATCGACAATAAAGGTATAAAAATAACGTGATGATATTAAGCGACCAGGTAGAGCATTGTACTGAAACTACGTCGAGCGACTTAATGAGGAACTTTAGTTACTTTTCGTCCAACGATATCAGCAACACTATCATTACCACCGTCATCGCCACCTAGCATTTACCATTGTCGCCATGGGGTTAGTGTCGGATGTCCACACTCGTTTTTACCCTGTACGAGATGCTCCAACGACGAAAAAGGGATCCGTTTAATTTCATTTCGCTGGCACCGCCCCTACCCTTGACGCCCGGAGCGACGAGGCACCACGAAAAAGAAACTCTTCGACGTTTTACGAGCACCTTCCATCCTCCATCACGTTTCGCGCCAGTCTCTCTCAACAAAGGGAATCTCGAAAATGCTTATCGTCCGCACATCGTCCGCGATGCGGCCCTTCATTAAATATCTCGCGGTTCACAAAGTCTCATCTTACACCACGCAATTCTTTATTGACTAATGATGCAGTGTTATACGGATGCTTGAAGACTGTGGAATTTATAATCGTGCCACAGGCAGATGACTCGTATTCGAAATGTCATGCTCGGAAAATTCAGATTTAAAAAAGATAATAATTCTGTTAAAAAAAAAATACTATATGTCATAGAATTAATAACGCATCGGATATGTTTTAAACGTGACGAGGAGCGGATGAGTTGGAAAAAAACTTTGCAACTATCCATAATGCAAATTCTCTTGGTCTCGCGCATCTCCGCTTCTTTTATTGGGTCACTTCATTTTTGCGGTAACGATCCCGTTTCGGTATCACGCTTAGCACTACGACCGAGACGCAGAAGAAAGGTTTTTGCGACGCGGCTAGCGGCGAGAACCAGCTCGCAGCCTCGTTAGAAATTACCGTGCAGCCCATCCTTCTTGCCGTTAATGAAAGCCAGGTTCTATGCGGCGAAGATTATTCGCGGTTTTTACACGTCGAGGCCATTCAACGCACAGGCGAAGACGCGCAGCCTCCTGGTCCACAGGAGAAATGCAGAGGACTGGCAAAAGGAGACGGAGAAGGAGAGAAAGACGGAGCGAGAAAGCGACAAGGGAAGACTAATTAATTTGGCAAATCATCGCATCGCAGTGTAAACAGGGTGGTTCGATCTGTCTTTCCCGCACAAAGGGGGTGTCGACCGGGATGAACAAGGGCGACGGCGGGGGTGGCGCGGGGAAGCTCGCCAGCTCGCGAGGGTGATATCAAAGGGGAAGACGAGGGATATCAATCCCCGGAGAAGCCACGGACTCAGCCTCCGTCGACTGTATAGCCGACGCTTCCGCAGTTCTCAACCGCGAAATCCTCCGTTCGAAATTTATCGCCATCGTAACCGAAACACTTCGTTCCCCGTAAGCTGGTCCCCGTAACGCGAGTCGAACCTTCTTCGTGGTTTTCTAAAACGGCTGATGTCATCGATGGATCATCTCTTTCTATCTCTTTCTCTCGGATAGTCGTATTTATAAATAGCCATATTTATATACATCTGGTTTGTGATGGCTCCCACGCGAAGCGTTAAATCTTCCGGCAAGTGAAAAACTATCAGATTATCCGGAAGTAGTCTCGCCCTCACCTAGCCAGACGTCTCACAGATAACCTCGACTTTTCATTCTAAACGTCTCGTAGTGAAAATAAATCATCTGGATCAAACCAGATATTATACGCAAAAATTATTTTATTCCATTTATAAACAGTTTTCATATATAATGATCGAAAATTATTACAAATCTAATTTGCAATTAATTTTTAAATCCACAAGGGCAATGCTAAAATTTAAAACTTTGTATTGATCGATAAAAAGCTAACATATGAATACAAACTGTTTGTTAACTTTTACATTTCTCGACTTGTGCGATTTTTACAAAACCAGACGCAGAGTTTAAGATCTCTATCGTCAGTTGAAATTGCGTGACAATCGCGAGTTCAGGCATCAACGGTGACATACAAAGAACACTGGGCTTTAGCACCACAGCTTCTGCTCGCTGTTGTATCTTATCGGAGGATCGGACTCGATGCGAGGTCAAGGCGCGCTATCGCAACCACGCGATCCGCCACGAGTCGAAGGTATACGAGGTCACCCTAGTTCTCCGATCTGGATGTCTTCCTCGACAGCGGTAACGTACGAGCGCTTCACATGCCTCACCGAAATTCACGGGGTTGCGCGGCGATCCCGTCGATATAAACCTCACGTTTTATTTCGGTACTAGACGCATTAAGAATCTGCACGATTCTTCGCAAAAGATTGTCGCGATTCGACGAAAAATCATCGATACTTTGAGCGAACTGTCACGAGACGGCAGTTTCCTGGTCTTTGTCCAAGCTGACCTGAATTCGCGCGAGCTTAATAACGAAAAGCGTAAACAGCGGGTGAAACGACATGACGATGGAAGTCGTCCGAAACAGTGCAGGACGATTCACCAATCATTATGGAATTCTCGGGAAGTTGGGGTAATCTGGTGCTCGCACGATCGTTATCCGGGATCGTTGGTAGACGTCGCTGCTTGGTTATCTTCGACCACCGACAAAAGCCGACGTAGAATATGAAGGAAATCGTGAGCACCCCTACAGACTCCTTTCCTCTCCCTGTCAGTTGCCTGTCTCTTTCTCTCTCTGTCTTCCTTTTTCCGTGTCACTCTCTCTCTCTCTCTCTCTCTCTCTCTCTCTCTCTCTCTCTCTCCCTTTCTCTCTCTTGCTCAGCCGTCTATACATCCGAACAGTCGTCGCTCCATCTCTATCCCATCTCCTTTCTCTCTATCGAGGTATAGGGAGCCGAAGGGGTGTGCCGGGCGCGCGGGGTGGTTCTTTCCCTCCTGTGACGGAGGAGTTGAGAGTGCCGTTGAATATGCATGAGAGCTCCTATCTACCATCCTAAAAACATTCAGTCGACACTGAAGCGACCGATGCTCGGACCGACCGCGCGCCTCGTCGCTCGCCAATCAATGTCTCCGACAGGCCCGTCTTACGAAAATTTCTGCGAGACGATTCCTTGTAACCACGAGCATGGGAGTGAGGAGATACTCCCGCGTTTCTTCCTCGACCTAACGCTACCATTGCCAGCAGACGTGCGCTGACATTTTTATTCCGTGGAAGAGAAACCGCGGGGTTCACTGTACCTCGGGGAATTTTATTTCGCTGAATTTAGATCGCTATTTTTACCGATGTATCAGTAGTTCCTGATTGAATTTTTAATACCGAGAAACTAGATCTGGACAAAATGTTAATGTATAAAATATTTTATCAATTTCTTCCTTTTTTTAGACCCATCATTAAATTTATTTTCCTTTCGTTTCAGGAAAAATATGTCATCATACGCAAAGTGTCATCGTACGGCGTGAATCATATGTACATAAAGCGTATCCGTGTTTCCTTCTTTCGCAGGTACGTATATGACAAATTTGGACGTGTCAGCTATAAACAATTTACTAAATAATTATACACCCTTTTCGCCGGAATAAATTTGACATTGGAATTCGTTCGCGCTGCAGATTAGTTTTATCGCGACGATCACCGGGCCATAATTATGTTGTAACAGCGCGCATAAATGCCGGCGTGTAAAGTGAAGCGTGTTAAGCGTGACTCGATTATCTTTCGAATCAGACACGGAAGACGCAGTGTGTCTGAAATATATGGCTCTCGATCCCGAAGAACGCGAGCGCGCGATCTCGGCCGCGTGCACGCGCGCGCTACTTAACTACGCGAGAGCGCGTATATACGCAGGAATGCTTAATGCATTCAAATGATATTCACTCTCGCGCCGCTGACGCGAATGCTTTCGACAAATTAACGCCGTGTATCGAATAACTATCTACCGCTGTGTTACACGCGAGAACGCGCATGTGTGAAGTGCATACACGCGCGCGCGCGCGCGCATGGTTTCTCGAGCATCTTGTAAATCAAACACACGATCGGTCGTTCCGATAACGCTTCCCCGGCGTTTCGCTCGATATAATTCCGCAGAGGAGCATTCGTGATTACATGTAA
Source organism: Camponotus vicinus (assembly GCF_025532165.1). Lineage (NCBI taxonomy): Eukaryota > Metazoa > Arthropoda > Insecta > Hymenoptera > Formicidae > Camponotus > Camponotus vicinus. The sequence goes on from NW_028141980.1 coordinate 11,125,973, forward strand.
ACGCGCTCTCTTCGCGGCATCTAATATTAATTCATACACCGTAGGGGAGTCGTGCTGCAACCTGATAACCCTGTCTAGTAACTACTGATAGTTGGTCGGGGGTTGCGTAATCGTGTACGTCCATTTCGCGGACACCTTGCTAAAGATAAGTAATCGCTGACTGTATACTTGAAAGTTTCCTCGCTAGGTGCAACGTGGATCATTTTCAAAGAGCTCCCGTTGCACGACGAGACCCGAGTCTCAACCTTCTCCCTACCAGTGTACCAGGATTAACTATTATATCGGAAAAAGAATTTTTCTACTCCCTGTCTACCAAGTCCGAATGAAACCTGGTCAAAGCTGATGAACATGGTTCTATCGCCATCTCTCGGTGATGCCAGAAGGCAAGGTAGCCATTTTGTTTCTGGAGGTGGCCAGAAGGTCGCCGTGGTGTCGCGGTACACCCGCGCATGTCCATTGGTCCCTCCTACGTTGTCCTCGCAGCGGCGGCTTCTCTTTCGTCTCGCTTAAGCGACAACGAGAAACGTACCCCTCTCCACCGGTTCTCCCCTTCTCATCCCCCTACGTGACGGACTCCCCCACTTTGGGTCCGCGACTTCCCCACCTCGGGGACTCGACCACCTTCCCTTTTGTACCCGCCGCACCCTCTGGCTGCCGTCGTCGAGGCAGAAACGTCGCTCCCCCTCGACCCCTCTCATCCACACCGCCTTGCCTCCTACACGGCCACTACCATTGTCGTCTTCTCCTCCGGTTCTCTTCCACCTCCAACAGCAACGATCCCACCCGTTCCACCGTCGCGCGATATTATCACTCCGTTTTACTCGCGATTTATCGGCCTTTATCAACTACATTGCCGCCGAACGGTGTGTATCGTTGCTGCCTGCCTTGGCTGCCGCCAGCGCGATCGCTAAACCCCATTCCCGGCTACGATCCGCGCCAGGTTTCTCTCCACCGCGCGACGCGCCACGGCATACCCTCGTAAATCAACGCCGGTGGTTTTGATCGTTGTCGTCCGCACTGAAAACCGCAAAATCGAGCGACCGACGCTGCTGCCTTCTCACCGTATCGTCCGAGACACGGTTGTGGCGTCAAACTCGCGCCACGATGATTCTTGCTCATTTCGCGCCATGACGCCAATCATTTTCGTTCAATGATGATATTGAACATGTACGCAATGGTTTCATCCCGGAAACCGGGAAAGAGGGTGGCTATTTGTATGAAGCTGTTTAATCTGGAGTACTAATTTGCATACTAATAAATAGCAAAGTTGGAGCATCATGCTGCGTTATGAAATATGCGTTGGAACTTTGCACAAATGGAATATTTATTACAATATCCTTTTTTAGAATTGGTGGAAAAATATAAAAAGAGATAAGGCTACACGAGAAAGCGAAATCTGAATTAATGATTCAAAGCGTGACGTTTCTCGAGCGAGTCGCGAGAGCAATCGAGATGACCTTCATCAATTCGCTGCGTTCGCGAATGAGATGATCGACTTATCGAGTAAATCTCGGCGTCTTTCTACAAAAACATATAATCGTGATCGCTGAGAAATGGGGAAATGACGGTTAGCACGATGATTATTCCAATTAAAAACTCGTCAAGTAGCCAATAACTAGGTTTTCATGCGTCACGTTTTACCTCGGAGTCGGCGGAGAGACTTCATAACACGACCTTTATTTAACGCACGCGGCTCCCACGTTCGCGGAGCGATTAGACGTTAGATTCCGACGTTTCTCAGAGTCGCGCATCCGTCCTATCTCGCATCTTATCGTCTCTGAAGCCGCCTCGCGCATACCACGACGACGTTGAACTTTGCACGAGATTGCGCGCTCGATCCAACCGACTAGAGATTTAACGCTAGATCCAACGTTAGTGCCGCGCGTTAGTCTCGGTGCCACCGATCGCTCGCCTTATCGGTTCGCTAACCCGGATCGAACCGGAGATTGAGCGAGTCTCCCGCGATACACGGGACTCTTTCTCTTCCAACAGGCCACCGGTAGATTCTTTCCCTCTCGTTCCAGCTCGGGAACAAAGCGATCGCCGCGCGACTCCATTTCCCGTCGTCATAGTCGTCGCTTCACATCCTGTTCCCGACTCCGCGATGTGCTCTCTCGCGGACTCCAACGCGAGAGGGGACACTGCCCGCTCGCGCGCACTTTCGTTTTCGCACGCGCATGTGTGCGTTCTCGTTACGCACGCGTGTGCGTATGTGAAATGCGTACGCGTGTTCGATGCGGTTGCTCTTATACGTACATATATACCGTGCATATATATATATATATATATATATATATATACATATATATATATGTACGTACGATGGTTGGGTATATATGTATATACATCGGAGGCACCGATGCACGGTAGAGTGCTTTCGAGGCGAGTGCAGTACAGACTCACGCTGCTGCACGGTCTGGTGATTAGCGCCGCCCCTGGGGGATGGCAACCGCCAATCGGTGAATGGCGTCGCGGCGCCCGACGTCGTCGCCGGGAATATCCCCTGCGGGTCTGCACAATCGCGGATATAGCGGATAGCGTCGGGCAAAGCCACGACAAAAATCAATCACTCGCTGCTTCCTCTTGTTCGCGATGCTCTCCCTCTCGCTCCCGTCTCATCCATCCCGTCGCGCGCTCCTATTTCTGTTTCCCTCCGGTTACACGCTCTCTCTCCTTCTCCTCCATCGCTATCGGCTCGCACTCGGTGTTTGCGCGAGCCAAAACTACGCATCCACCGTAGTTGCGCGCGTTTCTTTTAGTTTACCTTTCATGATATCTCGCGACAGCCATCGGGTCTGCGAAGGCTTCCCGAAATCGTAATAAGCGAAAGAACCAACAGAGTCGATTGTAGATGGTTAATTGTGATGTACAATCGCAATAAATTTCACCGAAGGAACAACAAGATACGACGATCGATGTTCCCGAGTATCCAGAAGAAAATATGTGAGAACGGCTTTGTGCGGGACTTTATAATCGCCTGTTGTCGAGGTGTCATGTACGAATCCTACCGTCGCGAATCGACCGATTTTTCTCGCGCGATCTTCCCACGTTCTCTCGCATATCCCGCGCGCGCGAGCGCGTATCATTCTTGCTCGCGTCGATCCGCGTCCTCGTCGTCGACGACACGCGAGAACGGGACAAGGACAAACGCGGGATCCTAGACGTACCGGGCTGACCGACGACCCGCCTTGAATTTCATTCACACACCGCGAGGTCGAGTCTCTCGGTACCTACGCGGAATACAAAACAATGTTCCCACGGATCGGACGATACGGCGTCAGCCGAAATGAGAGAGGCGCCTCAGTCCTCTCTTCGAGACCTTCCCCAAAATTTACTCGTCCAAGGAGGAAAAGAACGTTGAGTTATAGCTGCAACTTTGGAACGTAACATTTATACTGTACAATTGACCTCATTCTACCAACAGCTAATTTCCATTTTGCAGACTTAACTTTCAGTCACTCGGCAAAGTTTCGTATTAAATCAAGAATTATCTCCCTAGCTTGTGAGTTTTACCAAAAGATTATTATCAGCGGGAGAAGAAATAGGATATAATTATTTTATCTTCGCCAAAGATTTATAATTATCATTCTTCCATTTAATTCTTTCGTCTCTTTCCATTGCATAAATTTCCCGGGACTACGAAGTAACAAAGTTCCCACAGCAAAATATAAAAGCGATATTTCTTACTAAAGTCACCCACAGTATATCGCTTAGCGAAGCCATCGTCACGTCAGCGGACGTGGTTATGACATCAAATCGATCCGCGAGCTATCGAGCGACAAACTTGCCGCGCGCACGAGCTTTTGAAGGAACTTTCGCAGCTTTCAGCTTTCTCAAAGAGCCCCAAGAGTTTCTACGACCGTGCGTCGTGCGATTTTCATAAATTAAGACCGGAAAGCGTGCGTATACACGCGGCGCGATCTGCGCGATGAGCGCGACAGAGCGATCTCGGGGAGGGAGGGAGGAGGGAAGGCGAACGAAGGCAGGGGGGGAGAGAGCCGAAGTGACTGAAAACATCCCATGGCGATAAGAATCTCCCGGCGATTAATTGGTATGACAGCGGCACACGTTGCCGCCGCGTTAGACCGCGCGGTGCGCCAGCCGTGACAGCGCGTCCGTGTATCTCGCGCGATATCTCCTTATGACGATGCCCGGTCGACGACTCCTTCGTCTCCTCCCTCTCTACCGCCCTCTCAGGTCCTCTCGTCTACCTGTGCCGGAGGGGAAGAAAAAACACGAGGGGTGTCGAGGAGACGCGCTCCCGAGGGCGCCGATAAAGAGGAGATCGCCCTTGCGGCACGTCGCGATACGAACGTCTGCAGTTCTCACCGGAACTGTAGTTCCGGGAAAAGCCTGTAGAGAGGCCAGCTGCCGGAAGTCGCCGGGATGCGAAGCGCCGCGCTTTACCGCGCGAAAGCTCGAACGAGGAGGGAACTTTGGTCGCGCAAGCCCGTTGCAGGGATCTACTTGCCACCCGGGGTTCGTATCCCCGATGCCGAGCCCCTTCCACCCTCCACCACCCTTTCTCTTTTCGTGGGCGCGGATACCCACGTGGTAATGCAGGGATCTCGGGAAAGCTCGCAGGACCTTATCCTGAGGTCGTATTCTAGGTCTTGACCTCGCGATAACACGGCCGAATGTGCGAGCTCTCCACCGCGAGTTTATTCGGCGAGTTTATTCCACTCCGACATCGTCTGATAATGAATTAAGACGGAGCAGGAAATGTCTTTTTTTTAAATCACACCTGCAAAGTACTTTGTAATCTGTGGCTCGCAATAAATGCGATTGTTTTATCTTAAGAACATTGAAATATTCAGATATATAAGTAGCAAATATCGTTTGCGCATTTATTGTCGCATCAGATATCGCAAAAATTTTTATTACATTCGGAAGATTTAATTTACGATATTCAAAGTGAGATAATAAAAATCATTTAAATACCAAGACAGATGTCGAAGCTCGAGGTATCTCCAGGTACGCAAATATTCTTTCGAAATATTCAATATTGAGAGGTAATTGATTTTTTTACCAGATTCGACTGTTAATTATCCCGTGTTGACGTTATGCCCGATTATGGCCTTTGTATAAAGCCGCGCGCACACGCGAGACTGTAAAGCGCAGCTGCAAGAAGTCTCGTCTGGATCTTACCGATATCCGAGGTCAGCCGTGTCGGTTCGTTCTGGCCCCGAAGATCGTTGGTCCACCTGCTCCGCGCGGCAAACGTTCACCTGCACTGGGCCCGCGTAAGCCAAACTTACACTTTCACGCACACGCAGCCGGAGAACCAATGTCCACCTTTCCTTTCATATAAACATTACATAGATATTTCAACGTCACCGAAAATAAAAATCTGAATCTCATTAAGAGTCGATCATCGAACATTTTTTTTCTAACACTGACTTTATATTCCTTAAGGATTAAATAGACTTAATATTGCTTAATATTGATGTCTATGACAATCCTATCCAAGTTGATTGATGATTGACAATTGATATAAGAAGAAAAGTGTCGTTATTAGATTTTCCACAGTTTTAAAATGTGTCAAGTTTCTTCGATCAAGCTTGTTTTTTTTCAATTAGACGGATTCTTCGCAACGGCTGACAGTTTATCTCGGGAACGATTTTCCTCGATATTATCGGTATATAATTATCCGTTTCTTTTCCACGGCGGATTATTGTAAGGAAGAAGGAAGAAGTTTGGTAGCGCACCTTGCGCGACAGGTGCCATTCTCCATAGCAGCCATAAGTAACAAGTACCCACGCGCTTGTTCGTGCGGCTTCTCTCTCCATCTCCGATTCTATCTCTCTCGCATGATAAATGCGCATCCACGCTCATGTTCCTACTCTTGCGTATTATACATCTATCTACCGGTTGTCGTCGTGGTCGTTGTTGGACTATATCGTATCGGTGCGCGCACTGGCCGTGTCCAATAGACGCTATCGTCGGTACTTAAAAAAATGTTAGCGACCGGCGTATAAGCACCGTGACCTCCGTGATACGATCTAAAGAACCCAGAAGCCTGCTGGGACAGAGCGTCAGATGCTCTTACACGCCGCAACGGGGTGGTTTGCCGAGGGTGACACGGAGAGAAAGAGAGAGAAAGAGAAGAAAAGGACTGTAACCGTCACGCCGTCACCGTCGTCGAGCATCGCCAGACGACTATCACCGGAAAAAGGCCGAAACGAAACGACTGACCTATCTGATACGGTCGAGACACCCGGCTCATGCACATGCTCGAACACCACGAAATTAAGCTAAATACATGAAACATTAGAGACTTTTAATTTATCTATTTAATCACTGTCTTATCAATTTACACCTGTGAGTTTTGTTAGACTTCATCATTGGAGAATTATTATTATAGATACATTTATAGATATCATTGTACTTTTTATTATTATATTTTAAGAAGAAAAGATACTAGAAGCTTATTAATCTTAAAACTAATTTTTTCTTGATATTTTCAAAATATAAGTGATAAGAGCGAGGCTAAACGATGCCGAAGGCGCGTCAGGCGCGAAGCTTCCATTAATAACGCCGAGGAGCTCTTTGTTTAACCACGCGTCATTTGAACCCGCGGCGTGTTAGCTTCTGGGAGGAAGTAAGAAATTGATAGAGCCTCTGTGTATCGGGTGAGAGATCCGGTGAGGAGGAAGTAGACGATAATCTCATCCGCGACACGAAAAGGAGAGGCGGCAGTCAGAGGTGAGGAGAAAAGAGGTCGCGTCATTGCTGGCCATGGCCCGTGATCGATGGCGTTGGGCGTTATCTTCGCCACCCCCTCTTGTTCCCGCGGTAATTCATCATCTCGGTCTGTTTTTCACTTACTTTATATGCAACATATTCCGTAATTTTTATTCAGTCAACCAGTCGCCGTCGCCGCTGCCAGCCATCTCCATACAGAAAAGCTACCTCATAAAATAGCGAGCCAGGCTTCGGTGGACCGTCATCTCCGCGAGTCGTGAAGGATACAGCGACTCGCTGAGGAAGCAGACGGGGCGACTAACGTCTCCCTCGATCTAAAGTAACTCCGACTCGGACCAAGTCCGAGGGGTTACGCAAGCTTGCACTCTATATGCTAAGGAATTTCGATATGGAGATCTATCCCCGTGACCGGTCAGTTTGATTTATTGGCTCGAAATCGGCCACGCTAAATTTCAGGGAAAAATATGCTGCCTCTCCTCCCCTCGGCTTCTTCGACATTCTCCTTCCTCCCCCTCGCCAGCGCCTCGGCACCGATCGCGCCGTGTCCTCTGACCGGGCTTTCCCGGCGATATTTCCATAAAATGAATTATTAGACTCTCAGATATATCCGGGAGAACGCGCGGGATGCGCCAGGCTCTGTTCTCCGGCATAGTTTGACAGAAATCTCGGGGTGAATTTATGTCGCCTAAGACAATCTCGCGGGAGTGGAAAGGTACTCGTATTTTAACGTCTCCTTTGTAAAATTTATGAAGTCGAAACGTATGGTAAAATTTTAATTATATACAGTATAGAAATGTCTACATGTGCAATATTTCAAAATAGGAGACGATGTATAAAAAATTAATACAATAATATAAAATATATAAAAAAATCGATTATAAAGTATTGCATTAATTTATATTAAGTAGCTTTAATGAGAAATATTAAATACTATAACGCTGATTATCAGCAATCGAAACATTGAAATATCAAGCGATATCAGTGAAGTATCCAAGTCGGTCACCGACGGATATCCCTTTCGGCGATACTATAGAAGTCCTAAAGTGAGTCTAAGCGCTAAGTAAATCGGAGGGCCGGGCACACAGGAAACGAGAGGCAGGACCGCGGTAAGAGGCACGAAGACACGAGTGCCGGGAAGATGAGAAACGCTGGATGCCAAAGATCGAGGATAGGGAAAAGGTGAACCGTAGTAGTAAGGGAGGAGCTGAAGGCACGAGAGCGTAAGCGGGGGAGGTTGAGGTGCTTTCGAGGCTCGAGAGTCGCGCGAAATCTGCATTTCAGCCTTCTATCCTTCCGTTTCCACCGCCATCCCCCAGCACGGACTCGCTCGAAGCCGAGAGCTTTCGAAAGGCTCGCAAACACTCCGCGTCGCGAGAAAGCTTCCATAGCTGTGCACGGGAGTGTGTGTACGCCTGTGTACGTGTGTATACAACTGTAGACCCGCTATAAAGACTCCCCGGTAAGCCTCGCGCCTCTGTCATCCTCCTACTTTTGCTTTCGTTCCAGTATTTGCCTTGCGAGAGAGCGTAACGCGAGCCTTTTATTCGGCAGATCAGCATTTTGCAAAAGATATACACGAGGGGAGAACTTCTTAAACCAAACTGATTATCAAAGATTGGATAAAATCGAAATGGTATCTTCCTTACACTTTTACATTTAAATACAATTGATCAGATAATCTCTCCTACGGCATCGGAAACTTTATACAACGACGATAATCGACGTACGAGGCCAGAGGGATGAGTCGCGACGTCAAACGTGGAATGAAAAATTGTTTACCAGCCGGAAGGATGCAAGAGTCTCGGGCGAAGGATGGCGAAGAGGCGGCCAGGAGGAAGAGGCAAAGGCGACGGGTAATTAATCCGCGGTTTTTCTCGTCTAATTAGTTGGATTTATTCCGTTGGTCCCCTTATCCACAGACTCTCCTTCACTCGCCGCGTCGCCATCGCGCTCGCACCAACTGTAGCTAGATAGGTTGATGTATGGAAATGTATGCGGGGAGACGGAGGCTCGCATTTTTCCAGGCACGGTGCGCCTTCATTTCCACCGCAGCTTGCTCCCGTACCCCTCCTCCCGCAAGCCTCTCGCCCCCACCCCCGTTCGGCTTACGGCCCCGTATATCCAACACCCCCTTAATGACGCGTCTACTCGTTAAATTCGTGTCAGGCCACCGCTCTTTCTAGTCACCGTGCTTCTCGAATCCGCGCGAGATCCCGCGTACTTAAGGACGAATCCGCTTCCACCTTGGCGGGGATTTTCACTTTCCATCCGTGAAAACCTTTTCCTCGTCGCTCGATCTTTCGCGCTGATCCTCGCTAAGCTCGTCGAGCTCTCGGAACTGTCTCCGAGTTGCGTTAACGTTCGCGCGAAATTACTTTGTTCAGCTTCGCAAATTGGAATTAACGCGCGATTTAATAAAGATCTGACACAGCCATCGATATTTATATTTACCTCGCGACATTTAATTTAACATTATTAACGCCTTTTCTACCGTAATTTATTAAATCATGTTCAGAGAATCGATTTAGAGGACGTAAATCTTAATATCATATTTATTCACATTAAGAAAATAAAATGTTTAGATGATTATATTTAGAGAAAGAAATTCTGCAAAAAATTGAACACAAAAATAGCATTCAAAGCGGCAAGACAAAAGAATCGTATTATTATGCCTTTATGGACACAATGTCCGGTGAAGATGACGATTCGAGGACATCCGGTGTTCTACTAAAAACGAATACGGAATGTAGCATGTACGGTACAAAAGCGGATTGTTTCAAAAACAAACATGCGCTTTAAATAACGTTGCCAAAATATCGTTCGAGATATCGAGCTAATAATAACACAACACAAGCAGCATTGTCTTGTCACGATAATTGAAAAGTAATAGATAAAAGAGCATGCAATATGTATGCGCATGATGAATAATGCACGAGACCGCTGTCCATAATAATTGGTGCACAATATTATAATAAGATTATTTAAGGCCAAGATAAAAATACTCAGTATAAAGACATCAGCGATAGAACATTTGTTTTTTTTCCTATAAAAATAACCCGAAATATTGCATCTAATAAGAATAATAATATGATATAATAATAATAATAATAATAACATGATAGTTTATATATCTATAAATTCTAAAAATATTAATAAATTTTATTCGATAAAATATTTTTAGCAAATTGTACTTCTAATTTAAATCAAAGTGTGAATATATATATATATATATATATATATATATATATATATATATATATATATATATATATAAGGGAAATATTTATTTCATTTCGCACAAGAGTCTTCGGTTTGAAAAAAATATCATTACACGAGAATGATAAAAGGCATTTTCGATCGATTCTTCTGCAATAATTTTTCGCGTCGAGCTCGATCTCTTTCCAAAAACAGCTAACTTCCATGACAGTTTGAGGTAAGGCGATAGGGAAGCGCTAACGTCCGTTCTCCATCTTCAACGTCAGCCATCGAGGACATTGCGACAGCGGTAGAGACGGTTGCGGCGGTTACATTTCCCGGCGCAGCCGAAGCGTTTCGACCAGTAAAAGCTCTCGCGTGAACGTGGAGTCGCGCGATACGGCGATATACACGCGGAACGCACGCACACGCTCGGTCGGCGAACAGAGAACTCGCGTGTTGCGCGCCATAGTTACCTACACACCGGATAGTCACAAAGGAACTGGAGGAAGAGAGAGAAGGAGATGGACAGATAGAGAGAGAAAGAGAGAGAGAGAGAGAGAGAACCGCAACGGGTTACGAGGAAGCCAGAAACGCGCGGCGTACCCGCGGCGATGCCCAGGCACGTACCTGGTAAGTAGTAGGTACGTAATGGGTATAGCAGGCAGTAGGTGGCAAGGCTGCGTGACGAGGCGATTGCGGACCGTGACTAAAATATTTAAAAATATGTATCTTTCTGGCCGGACTGCCGTCCAGTTCCAGTCCCCGGCGCGGACCCTCCCCGTCGCCCACGCCGCTTCCCAAGCTCGCCGCGCGCTCTCTGCGCCGCGCTATATTTATTTCGCGTTTCCTTCCTGCCGCGCTCCAAGGGTTGCCTTTCCCGTGTGTGTGCGCGCTGATATTCCACCGTCTCTCCTCTCCGCTCCTATCGCGAAGCTTGCGCAACGCGCCAGCACTTTGTTTGTTCCTCAACAAACTCTAGTCGCTTGCCAAGATGATTTGGAAGATAATTTGGCGCGATGGAAACCTATTACGGAGTATAATTACCGGTCAGCAGACTGTTATTAGACCATCTGTCGCTTCAAATTAATTAGAACTGTCGTTACGTTCATATATTGCGTCCTTTTTTTATTTTAATGTAAAAAGGGGTTTCAATATTTTAAATTTGCCACTAACAAGTGAAACTTGCTGATAATCATATCTATTTCCGATAATTAATTAACTTTTACTTTATTTGCCTAATAATTTGTAACAGTAACTCGTAATTATTACCATCATGCGAGTCATTTATGAAGATTAAAGTAATAGGGGCAAACATTATCAGTAATCGCGTTGATGGCATAACAGCTGTCATTTATCAAATAATCATAAATGACATTAATGAAACATGGGTTTTCTTACTAGAGTAACTTTACGTTAATAATAATTAATAGGTTCGTAGACTTGTTACTATCATTCGATTATGTTCATATCTAATTATTTTCATTTACATAATGATCATTTACGATGATATTATATAAGTATATTATTACGATAAAACAAAGTTTATATAATATGCAAATTCTTTCTTTTTTTCTTAAGAATCTTTTCCATCAATATTAAAAAGAATATATCATACGCGAAAATGAATTATTATTACATACACATACTTGTACATTTTTTCTGTAAAAAAATAGATAAATCGTGCGTTATAAATTTTATTTAGCTTTAAGACGATTGGAAGACGATCTTCCATCGCTAAATAATCTATTTGCGGTACTATATTGTATGTACGCATTGAATCATCGAAGCAGGTGAGGGCGGTCGAAAAAAGCATGTGCAATTGTGACTACTGCATCCGCTAGTTGCGAATACAATGAGAACTCCAACAATAATCCAACATTATCTGACATCCAAAGCGTACTTTTATGCCGACCATCCTCTCAGGGGATTATCGAATGCCATAAGTCAAGGAGCAGGTGGACCGGTATGATGACGGTATAAGGCTACGATCACATTTACCGCTGCAAACTAGCATAAGTATAATTCGAAAATTCATTATTTTGCATATTGCAACTGCACATGACTTCCTTCCTTCGAATGTATTATGCAAAAACCTCTATGTAAAATTATGCTACAAATTGTCCGAGGTTACTCGCGGTGCGAAAATAATCTCGTATCGATTACTCCACATACGTCCAATCGATTATTCGATTCCTATCATATGTCAATTATGATATAATTAAATTTAAATACGTGATGGTACATATAATATGAACTAGTAATTATAATCTAAAGAATTTATAGCATTTTTATTTTAATATCCGCGATCCGATCTTTTTTTCATGATTATACATGTGAATTTTTTTCTACTCAATCGCTTAACATAATATTTAACGAGTTAAAGCCTATATTACCAGAATGGTTAAATGTTCGAGACGAGAAGCAAAGGATCCCATCGTCTCTTAATAAATGAGTTATAAAATAAATATCCCGACGTAACGCCCTGTTTCTCCGACAATTAAGCTCCATAAAACAGTAAACCGTGCGATACCCGAGCATTTCGGGCACCAATGAATATTTTTATTTAATGTCCCATTAGTGTTCTAGCCCGCCCCTGAAATTCACTGGGAATAATTGTTCAGAATGCTGCTGGTGTTTCAGGGAAACACCCATAAAGTCACGAAAAAGCAATCTCTTTTAACGAGCTGGAATTCCGCGGATTTAATCATCTTACCGAGAAATAATTTCACATTCCCATAAATTTTTATAAACTTTTATCGCCGATTTCTGTAATTGGGAAATGTCTACACAGTAAAAAAATGTTAATTATAACATTTTTCACATGTCACAGAAAGTCCATTCTAAATTTTAAGTTAAAATAACTCAATCGTCGTATGTTACTTATTGACAAACTAAAAATGTTAAATAATTGACAATATTTTACATTTATTTTTCTTATTGTGACTTTGAATGTAATGTAAAAATAACATACAAATTAATTAAAAATTACATGAAAAAATAGTTACAATAATTCGTAAGAAATGTTGATAGAACATTAACATATAATAGTAATTATTTTAACTTAAATTATTTATAATAGAAACATTTTTGATTTTAGTAAATTTGATTATTTTGTATGTCAAAGTTCAAGATTATTTTTCAAGATTCACTTTAACTTTTCTTAGAATATTAAACTGACTTTGAGACATGTTGATTGTTTGAAATGATTATATTAAAAATACTCAAAATGATATTTCATTTCTAAGAGACATGTACAAAGTGTTAAGTTATAAAGTTGACATAAATGTAACACATGAAAACGTTATAAAAACAATAACATATAAGTCGTATGTTAATTTTACATTAAAGTAACTAATCAAAACGTGGTAATAGAAAATTTTAACATGTAGATGCACAATTTTTTACTGTGTATCATTCATAAATGCTCATCTCGACATGTCTTTAGTTATTTGTTTCAATTTGTTTGAGATAATTCATTTTTTATACTTCAAGAATATTATATAATATTCTTATATATATAATATTCTCTCTTTACAAAAAAATGATCCGAGTAATCGATACCACAACGCTTAAGATAAACGAATGCTTCAAAAAGACGACTTAAAAAATCAAGTTGTTTGATCTGTATCTCTTGTACCGCTATATCGTGATTAATATAGATTAATCGCAACAATTAAACTTTTTTTTGCGTGCGCAGGTTTCCTTCTCGGTGCGTAACGACGAACAATTAAATGTCAAAAAATTCAACGCGCCATTGCGCGGTCACCGCCTTCGACTCTTTAGATAAAATGGTACGCGATATCGAGTAATGATGAGAGAATTTCAAGTTGCAAGACGGCTTTGCGTACGGGACCAGGAAAGAGAGGAGAAAGGGGAGGGGGAGAGGAGAGGAAGAAACGGGGGCCATCTCCGGTGGAGTAGCGGGTAGCGGTAGCAGTTAGCGCCAAAATAAAATAAGGATGGTACAAAATGAAAGGCAGGAAAAATAAGTCGGCCCTTATCTCGTCCTCGTCCCGTTCCGTTTGGCCCATGCATATTCAAGAGTTTCGCTCTCCCTCTCCTTCTCCTTGTCTCTCTCCCTTTCTCTTTCTCTCGCTCGCAATTTCGCTTCTTTCTCTCTCCTTCCTCGTAGATTCAACCAGCCATCCCCCTTGGTTCTCGTGGTTGGTGCCACTGGCTCGTACCGCAACGGACTCTATACTTACCTACGTCCGCCACCCGCTAATTTCTAGGCTTCCTTCTTTAATTGCACCGGTGCGATAATAAGACCGTATATATACTCGTATGCTTGTGTGTTTGTGTGAGTTTGTACGAGGGAACGTGCGAGCGCGACTGTGTAAAGTAGGTACAACGGGGTACCGTGTAACGAGGTAACACCCATTCTTACACCCTCGACCATCGAGATAATCTTTATTGTCCCGATGCCTGACGAGACGTCATCAGTAACTGCGATAGAGACTGAGAAGAAGCCTTATATCTTTGATACGGGCTGAATAAGAGAAACATAACTGTGACGAAACCAGTCTTATAAATTCGCTTCCGGCTTGAAAAGGTCATCCTCTACAACATCTGCGATAGTTAGCCATTTTTGAAAAAAAATTATTAACACGTCTTTAGTTGTGGATATGATTGTTCCCTTGGGAATATCACTTATTCGGTTTAATCTCGCTTATAAACTCGTACTTTACCTGTTATAGCGATATCATATACCGGTTACTACATAATGGTCATTTTAATCGTGGAGAATAATTAGCGAAATGACAGATATACGAGCTCGTGCTTATGATTAAAAATGAGCCAGCCGCGATATTTTTCCGCATAAAGATGCTCCAATTAAAATTTATAATTGTTTTTAATTGGAATTGGTGATGTTTTCGATCCGCTAAAAATTGGAACATCAAATAACTTGGACGGAGAACACGATACACAATTGACATGCATGTCGCGTATATTTTAGTGGAATAAGGTCACAAGACAGGCCGACCCGAGGCCTCTTCTTCAAGTATGGTATCATCGAACATCAGGCCGACACAATGGCGCGGCGATGTCTCTCAGAATGGAACGGAACGCCGACGACGGATTTCGTATTGTCTGCAAGCGGGACGCGATGGCGTGTCACGCGTCTTATCGCATTCTTATAACGCGCGTGACACGCACGGCGGTACCTACTTACTTTACTGACGGCCTTACGCTCGCTTTACGACCCGCGGTGGTCGGCCACGGTCCATTATGGCCGTGGAAAACGGACCATCGATCGACAGCTGTACGCCGGGCTACCTGCACGTCGAGGATGGATGGCTTCATTAAGAGAGAGGCATTAGCGGATCGCTTTGGCACACGGTAAATTTGGCGCGCCGCAGTAATTTTCGATTACGACGCGCGAAAAAGGAGTGAAGAAAATAACACTGTTCCCTTCAATCACATCTTCGCACGTCTCTTACATTAAAAATAAAATAGCGCACGTTCTGTGCCATTAAGTGAGGAGCTAATTTTATGAAAGATATAAAAATGCAGATAATAAATATAGAATTAATAATTTGTTTTAATTTCTAACACGATAATATTCATGCGCAAAGAGATAATCAGTCGAGTACACACAGTTATTATTTTGTGTTTAATTAAATAAGATGATTCGGAAATGAAATCGTGCAAGGGCGAACGCAGATTTTATGTGGGAAGACAGAACTCGTTTCGTGGGAATCGAGCGCCGACGATTAACAGCTTCATTAAGAAAAGACTACGAGAATGAGCAAATGCGTACCAGTTATAAAAGTCTATTTTACGCCTCCACGGTGTAAATCGAGCATTTTGAGTACGACCGACTATCAGGCTTCCCGTGGAAATTCTCGATCCCGTTAGAGGCCAATGACGTCGTATCGCAAGGTGCGTGGTTTACGGTTTATGCCATAGGCTGATTTCATTGTATTAATATCCGGTTGGCGCGAGTAACCTCACATTACTATATTTCTCAAAATAAAATTCTGAAAATTATTTTCATTAGATAAAACTAAAAAATCAATACCTTGTGTTCTTGAAATTTATATATACAGGGTGTTCCTAAATTCGCGAAATATTTTAATGACAAATTCTTTGTAACATTTCAATACGAAAATGTCGAGGCTATAATAGTTTTCAAATGGGAAAAGTTTAAAGATCACAAATGATAGGGCTAGAATTTCGCGTGCTCAGGGATAGCAAAATGGCTAATAATAAAGATGCTTCCATGAATGCTTTTATTGGTGAAATTATTGTGAAAATATTCAAGAATTTCATTAAAAATCGTGATCTTTAAACTTTTTCCATTAAAAGCCTCATCAACATTTTCGTATTAGAATTTTCATCTTAAAATGTTACAAAGAATTTGTCATTAAAGTATTTATCGAATTTAGGAACACCCTGTATATTTGATTATATTAAGAAAAATTAATTTTTGTCTCTTGTTTTATTATTATATATCCCAATGCAGAGATTTTATCGTTTACTGTATACATCTACTTTTCCGCCATATGTAAAGCGCGATTCTTGTCAGCATTGTATGCCTGTGCGAAACGCAAATAACGACGATAATATCGACGACAAGTCTCGAGTCCGCCGCGAACGCTGGAAGTTCAACGCGTGGAAGTTTTTGATCCCGTTAAGCGCCGGCTTCGTCAAGACGCGAAACGGTAAAACTTTGCGAATGACTCAAAGTCGGTCTATCGATTTAAGACACCGGGTCCGGAGTCGCGATCGGCCGGATTGTCAAACGACGTTTGTCGTCGCGTCGCGCGAGGCAGCTCGTGAAAAGATGGGCGCGGCGAGCCGGCATTCCTCCTCGAAGAGCTCCGATGGCATTGTTCCATCGCGTCGCACCTCGATCACGCCTCTGTCACGTGGCGCACAATTCACAGGACGTGACTCCCCGGCCCTCTTAAGGTGTCTCTCTCCCCAACAACGGCCGCCGTTCGCCATAAGCGCGTACGCCGTCATCCGCTCTGGCACCGCCGGCCATTATTTTTTTTGTCTGTCGTCTCCCGTAATGTCACGTTGCGCCAAAGTAACTGCATAATTTCGTTAGGATATATGGCAACGAACCCGTCGCGACAATCGCAAGAGACGGAGCGATCGCGACAATCGAGAGAGCGTCTTGCCTGACTGTTAGCACCGGCGTAATTTGATGTAAACGAGAAGAGAGCATCAGCACGTGAATATAATTACGAGCGAGTGAAACTTAACTCAATGGGAGTCGGGATGTTTTTACACATCATGTTTAAGTACATACCTGAACTGGACCGAGAATACCTACTATCATAATATGTTTTTATCAATGTTTCGATATCTTAAATGCTTACGATTATTGATTATCAATGGTTTCCGTTATAGTGGCCAATCCTATAATTAGAGGCAGAAAATATTGTCATCGTCTATCAAGATGATCGAGAAAGATTTCAATGTTATAGAAATAAGTAAAATATACTTATTATCGTGTTAAAAGCAAGAGATGGTGTCGAAGCTTGAAGATTAGATCCTTATTCCTCGTTGTACTATGCACACCATCGTAATTCACGCAGCAAACAGACTGAACTACCGTGATACGAAACGCGGCTTACTTAATCGTTCGCCCGCTGATTCGTTCACCTGCTGCTCATTAGAAGCCTTATCGCTAATTAATCCATACAACAACGGCGTTACGGCTCTCGTGTCGTTCGTTGCCTCGCTTCTCCATCCGCCTCCTGTCCCTCTCCCTGCTCCCTCCCCTCTCTCTCAAGCAATTATGAGCATACTTCCTGAACTCGTCACCCTACTCGTCGTACAACGTTGAAACTGTTCAGGGTGTGAGCGACAATTATGCAGTTTCTCAATACAAGATATTAATGAGTCTGCGAGAGGGTTGCCGGAAGTTTTATCGCGAATCTTTCCGGTTCAGGTCAGAACCGTCGCCAACAAAGAGATGTACAAAGATCTTTTTGGATGATATTTCTGGGACAGATTCTGTGACTAATTTGACATACAATATCCCAACGAAAATTTAAAGATACCAACGATTTTTCAGATTTAAGCGATTGAGCCTGAATGAGTAAAGAAATTCATTTAATTTGAAAAATAAATTCTTCTTTAATTTTAATTATACACAGTAAAATGTCTTGAAGTGCGAGCAAACTTTCTTTATTTATAAAGGTAATTTTTCATGTAAACTTCTTTTTATTTGATTTGTGCTCAACTCGACGATATTTCGACAGCATCACGTGTTTCTGCTCGAACCCAGTTCGCTACCTTTCAATCTCTTCCCTGCGTCGAGCGCGTCGATGGCGACGTTTACAGTAATGTATGCAGTCAATGTGTCAAGAGCGCGCTGCCCGGATGGTTGCCGGCGTTTCTCCGCGTTGTTAAGTCATTTAAATCCACGGTTACGCGACAGCTGGCGTAGGTCAGTATCATTATCTCGCGAGAGGAACGAGAGTGAAACGGCGAATCGATAGACGGACGTACGGGACATTAATAAACATGAAGAGGCAAACGCGCGAGCGAGCGAGTCGACGGATCCTCCGTCGTCTCGTCGGCTTCTTCCTCTTCTTCTTTGACTCTTCTTCCCTCGTTTTACAGGCAGAATTGATCGGATTTCTACAAAGCGGTACCATTACCGCAGAATCCCTCCGCCGAGATATAAATACGACCGAACGCATCTCTCTTTCGTTAATTCGCGCGAACGAAACTTTAAATTCAGTTTCCTCCACTTCAATTGCGACTTCATTTCTTAGCACAACGTTATCTTTATGTACACGCAAAGTGTGAAGAAAGCGAGAAACTACCACCCGACGAAAGCGAAAGCGAACGCTTTCATTCGGCAAATCTGATCAGCGACTTTAAATTGAACCATGTTCGCGTTGCCAATAAGTCGCGATAAAATTTCAAGATCCAATGTTACTCACTTATTGAATGATAACGTACTAATATAAGAAATGTCACGAAAAAACGGAATACTAAATAAAAGCGAGATGGATAATTATTGTCAAGTAGCGTGATAAGCTCTTATAGTTTCCAGTGTTTGATCCTCGACAAAGTAATTATCTCATCTCTAGAATGTCGAACGTAAACTTAATCGAGCGCGACGCTCACATGCGAGCGAAATCGCGAGAAGGATAGAGGGAGAACACCTATCATCTATACCGGTATACGTTAGCAGAGAGCCGGTAACTTGTTAATTATTAATCAGCATGTTTAATTCATATTGCGCGCGCCAGCTGTTTGTTTCCTTGATACGCGGTAAGGTCTCGCTACTTACTTATGGCAACGCTTAAACGTTACCGCGGGTAAACATTGCGCTCCGGGTGCTTAGGAATTCTCTCCTCTCCCCCGCCTCGCTCCCGCCCCACTCTTTACGCTCCCGCACCTGCGACTTTTTCTTTTGTCTTTTCCTCACCTTCTCGCGTCTCTCTTTCACCGAAGGAAGTCTCACGGTGTTGCATACCACGCATGCAAGCTGCAACGTGCACGTATCGCGTGCTCGCAAGGTCGTCTTCGTCAATGTACGACACGCCTCATCGGATTCGCATCCCCCTTATCAGGGGATGTTTTATCGTCTAAACTCATATAACTTTGAAATTTGTGTTTTTTATTTGAGAAAAATTGACTACATCAAAGATAATGACAGATGATTTGACAGATGATTAAATTTGACAGGTGATTAAATTTTTTATATTGATCAGTGTATGACTTGTATGAATCAATAATGAATTTACGTTTCTTTTTTCATTTTCCTTTATATCTTTTAAAGAGCAGGACAAAGTAAATATATAAATAAATAATAATAAGAAAATAAGAGGGAATTGCTAGAAATTTTTCTCGCGAAAAGAGATACGATGGGCACTTGAGGCGAAAGGAACTGTCGAAATAATGAACTTGACTCTCCTGAAAATTATTCCGGAGACGATCGATGTGTATCGCCGCGTGTATCCGTACGCTAACGTTCGAAGCGTGTGCACGGCATTTTATGTATTACTCGGGGAGGGGTGGTCTCGCCTGTGTCTTTCGCCCCGCGTTCTTTTTCTCAACGCACAATGGGGGTGTTTATGGGTTTATTATACGACCGATCCCGTCCGCTCGGCCGCGCATACACGCGCACGCGAGGAATAGGTGCACGTCCGGCGTATGATTCGGCGCGTGTGTTGAGAGTCCATCCGCTGCGAATCGGACGCGTGCGAGATCCTTCCCTTTAGGACTACCAGCGTCTATCTCCCGCGCGTGCGGGACCATAAAAAAATATCCGAGTGGAGTGAAAATAAATCTAACCTTGGGGCGCGCCGAGACCAACCGACCGAGCGGTCGGGCTCCCTTAACGTGAGGTAATAGAAACGAATGGTCGCGTGTGCGAGAGGCAGAGAAAAGTACGAAAGCCGTATGTGAAAAAAGCGACCTCCCCGACGACGTCGCGACGGAATTTCTACTCTATTCACTTTGTAACGCCTCGTTAGTCTGGCGATATTCCGCGCATATCGCGCTCGTTTAATGCGCACGTGAGGCCGCGTCAAGGCATTTAAGCAAAGGTATCTTCAAGGTAAAAGTATGTTGGTTATGTCAAGCGTATGAGTGTATATGAATGTACAAAGTGAACTATATTCTTCATTCTGTTCCTTAAGCAAGATTTAAAGACCAAGATATTTACAAAAAAAAGGGAAAAAAGAGATATAGTTTTCTATAAAATAATTTATAATCTTATATTGTATGCAAAATACTTTCTAAATTTAACGTTAAACCGTTAGCGATATTAATGATCTACATTTAAATGTTATTTCGGAGAATACAAGTGAATCCATTTGTCACTTGAAACGCATTAACTCAATCGCTTTTACTGTGGAACCGCAGAATACATACAAGACCACCGAGCTGCAATGAAGCTCCCGCATGTTCTATACATAAGACGGGTACACAATTTCCTCTATCTTCCCCCAACTGGGCCGAGAAAAAGGGAAAATGTTATTGAAAGATCGCAGGTTGGAGAGTAGAAAGGCGGGTGTAGGGCAGAGAAGGATACGAAGAGAAATAACCACGAGGAAAGAAAGAAGAGAGCGAACAACGATGGCGAAGAAGAGATGAGAGAGGGATGTGGATGCCGAAGACAAGAGAAGGGAAGAACGTCGGGTTTACCGCAGAGCGGTACCACCCTTAGCGCGGTCTGAGTTCATTGCGCGAGTCATCAGTATCCATAAGCGATGAGTTACCCCTCGCTCGCTTCCTCTCCCTCTTCCTAGTCGTGGCGGTGCAACCCCGTCGATGGAAGAGGAAGGTTAGAATCGGGGCACCTGGTTCGCTTGTTCGGCGCGCCTCGGAGCTTCTCTCCTCCGGCTGGATGGTCGAAAGGATGGCGGGACCCCCGGCCACCATCGTCGGGGAAGGACGAAGGCCGAGGACATGCGGCTGGCGCTACTGTGCCGGTAGTAGTGGGTGGTTGATTTTCTTAGGTCAACGTATAATCAAGCCACCGAGGAGAGGTACGATAGAGAAGAGGGATAGAAAGAGAGAGAGAAAGAGACAGAGACAGAGAGATAGAGAGAGAGCAGAGCACGGACAGCCATCGTCCTAGACCAATCCCCGGGCTTCGTCGGCGAACAGTCCCCCGAAAGCGAAGGCGAGCCAACCGGCGGCTTCACCTCGAGGAGAAGGAGCCTTCTCGAAGGAATCCTCCGGACTACCTTCGATACTCCGATCCTCTTCGAGGAGGATATTCTCTCTCGATAGAGAGAGTCGCGTTCGTGAACCACCAACCCTCTTGCAGAAACGCTACCCTGGAATAACCACGTCCACGATGGCTCTTACATACTACGTGGTTACGCGGCTAAAGTTAATAACGGATAGTCTGCCGGTGCACGCTTCGACGATTGAATTAAATGAGCAACCCGCCTCATCCTCGAAAGTTCACGGGATTACTCTCTTTTGGAATGATTAGATTTCGGAAAGCGGATGGTTGATTTTATGCTGAGGAATAGGCGCAATACTTATCACTGGCGCGAAATTATTCGTATTTTTGTCGTAATTTTGTTTGACGTATCTGATTATATATTTTTACCACAATTACTCCAATTGCATTCTATAATTCTTTTTATTCCTAATTATATTTTTTATTATCATGCTCAATTATTAAACTTAATATATAATCGTGATAAAATTATACTTAAGAATTCTTTTGTCTTTTTAGAGGGATGGAAAATACGAGATCCAGAGCTTCGAATTTATTTTCTTAAGTATCTTAAGAAGTTTGTGCAGTATTAAAATCATTTTTAATTTGGTCGAACAGTCTCCCCTCCTTTCCACAAATTAAATATTTTATAACATCAATTCTCTATTCGCGTCCATCAACCACTCACAAACTTGTAATGGCAATCTAAACGTAAACATCGGCTTAAGATGCCCCTTCAAATTTCGTGTCGCGTACGGGACGAAATGATATCGACTGATGAGACGGACTGATCGGAAAGAGATAAAGAGGGTATAAAGAGAGACGAGAAGAATCGCGAGAGAGGAGACGGGCAGAAATAGCCAGACGGCCGGCGGTCCCGAAACGTCGAAAGTCCGTGTTCTTGAAGGCAACGGGGCGAGATGGAAAAATTGCCTCGATGTAAAAACATGAGAATCGCTTCTCCGCCGTCCACACTCAATAAAACGACCTCGACCTAAGAGATACGCGGTCCATCGTGCCGCATATATATGGAATGGAGTACAAACACACACGCGTGAAAAATATACACGATCACTGTACATATACACACACACGTTCATGTCAACTCGAGCGGTTTCCTTTCGCAACATGATGAAGGAAACGGGAGCACGAGAAAAGGACACGAGGAGCTTGAACGGGAGGAGGGAAGGAAGCGTCCACATCCAGTCGAGTGGTCAGCTATCGAAAACCTCCTACCCGCCGCCATTCTGTCCCACCCCCCCGGGAGACCGGCTCCATCGACCAATAATAAAAAATATACGATCTCTTCGGGCTCTCGCACACGGACGCAACCGACCGGCACGCCGATCTACGTAGACGTAGGCGAATTATACTTCGAGGCCGGTTCTAAGTGATCGCATTTCCACATAGACGAGCTGACCCGATACGATATGAAAGACTGCCCGGTGCCGTTATTGCCGTATGACGAGGGGGCTGAAAAAGGCCATCGCGCTAGCGGGGGGGGGAGCGCCATGAGATCCGAAACGAAACATTATCGAGTCGGGTATTTTCTTTTTTTTTTCGCCGAGATCTTTATGATCACCGCTTAAGAAAAAATGGAGAAAAGGCTATGAGAGGGGAAAATTGTACGGTTTATAGCAGAAAAAACGGATATTAAATGCGTAACAGTCCTACAAAATTGTGCTGAAGTCTTTACCGATACATAATTCCATAGATTATCTTGGATTTTCACTTTTATTTCTAATTTGCTTGTTACGCTTTATCAAGTACAATTTCTGACGGTGTATAACTGCCTTTTTCAGCCATTAATTTCAGGATTAATTTTGATTTTTCTAAAATGGAAATTCTGTTTGGATATTTTAAAAAATATCGAGAAAGCATCGAGTTCGACTTCGCGATAACGAGCGTACACCGAGAAAGAAAAAGTATTTGCTGGAAGAGCGTGAAACAGTTGCGCGAAATCTATCAACCGCGTTCCCCTTCACAGTCTCGGCGCCCTAGCGCGGCCAAGTTAACGGAAGAAAGATGATCCATTCGTCATAATATAAAAATGGCCATGACAGCGTTATCTGTGGCCATTTCCTGCAGTCGTAGCGCCGGTTCCCCGGGCTCACTTGTCACTATGCCGGAGGTAATGATCATTACTGAGGGTTTCAACCCTACGCGCGGTACAGAGATATACGAACCTCGTAAGAGAAGAGAGCGAGAATCGCGTAGACAGACAAGGAAGGAGAGAGGACCGTCTCTATGAAAAAGAGAAGACGCTGGGATGGAGAAAACGGGATGCGGGGGTGGAGAGCAAAAGACGATGATATAGACTGTGTTCTCGACCCTGCCTTCGCCTACTCCGCGATCCCCCGGCTACCTCAACCCCTCACGAGGGTGGGACAAGATGGCCGCTGGTAGGACTTCCCGGCCCAGGTCGGGTTTATGTGTAGTAATAAATGGTAATTTAAAACAGCGAGAACTAACAATTTCTTTCTTTATTTCTTCTCCAGTGCCCCGCGCTCAAGAGCGCCCACGACGAACGCCCGGCCGAGCGCACACTAACGCGTTGGGCAAACACACGAATACACGCGCGTGCACACCACGGGGGTACTGTTCGCACCTAGAAGGGTAGATCTTCCCGAAGGTGGTAAACGCGGGAGAAAAGCGTTCTGCGAGATCTGAGAGAATAGGGTGCTAACATCGCGCTGTGGGATAGTAGGAGAGGGGGTGGCTATGGTGGAAGCACTTTTGTCGGGATATACTCGAGCCAAGAAACCGTGAACCAGCCAGTCAGCCAAGCAGCCCACGTAATATAAAGAGATATGTGCCGCGGAATAGCATTACCATTAGGAGATATAGTTTAGCGGAGAAGGCGGCACAGATGAAATGAGATACTGCGGCTGAATCATGCATGAAGCGAAGAAGGTGCGATTCGCCGTTCTCCTCGCTCTCGACCGTCGCTGTACACGTTTATCTGTAAGTATGTATATGCGTTCATACGTGTATGTCTGTATATGTGTGTATATAAACCGAGAGACATCAGGGTGATCTCCTCTTTGCCCTCCTAGTCGCGGATCTTCTCCGTCAACTTTCCCCGCCTTTTCTTACGCTTTTCTCTTTGCCACCTTGCTCAACTTCCCGCCTTCCTTTCTCTCTCTCTCTGTCTCTTTCTCTCGCTCTCTTCGTCATCTCTATGTCAACTTTCCGTCTCCTCCTCGCGCAGACTCGATGAGAAAAGTGAATATGCTACAATATTCAAATGGCAGCTGCGCGACACTTTATTAAACGCGCTATTTGCATCGCCGCCAACGTCCCCTGCTCGCCCTCTCCCCTTTCTATTGCCCGCTCCCTCGCTACGTCGACCGACGGTCGACGGTCCTTTTTGGTTGCCGACCAGACAGAGACGAGCACGACGACTGATTAAAAACTCGCCAGCGTGATAGCTGTGATAGCGACGCGTTACGCTTCGCACGCTGAAAGTATTCGGATCGAGGATCGTTTTCTATCGCCGCGTAATCAAAATCACTAAAGTCTTGAATTAATAAAAAAAAGATTAATGAATTTCAAATAAAAAAAGATAAAAAATTTTCTTATAAAGAATGTTTAACGATTAAATAAGTTTAATTCAATATAAAAGAGTAAGGATTTTAGTATATGTTTCTTATTCAAACTTCAAGTATGCTGTAGATATATCTGTAAATGTCCGCTCGATAATTTCAGATGAATAAAGAAAGTATATACAGTTTATAAAAAAAGATTTTGATTCATTATTATGAGAGTCGCGGTGCACGCAGAGATACTAGAAGAGTACTCGAGCATACTATCCCCGTAATTCTTCGCAGGACGGCTTGGGGAGCGCAGGCACACATTATGCTAATTTGTCTTTTAATCTCGTGGCACCACCGGTGCGTCTTCTCTTTTCGTTCGGAGAGGGAGGCTCGTATCCTCCAACCGAAATACAATCTGAGAGCGTGCAAGCGCACTATATACTTTGAAGAACATGATTGGTACTTATCATTTCTATTGAGAATCTCAAACAATTTGTGTTTGGACTTGCATGCGATTACAGAGATGGAGTGGCTTAGAGTATGAAAATAAAAAAGCGATAAATTCTTTCTGATATATAAAAACGTTAATGTCTAATTTCTATTTTTCTAGCGTGTTCTATGTTCCATCGCGAGATAAAACATCCAGTATTTTTCTACGTCGGCGAATCCATCGCAAGAGCTCGAAACTCCGGGAGAAATTCCGACGAGCGCGAGTCAAAGGGCAAAAAGTGTCTTCGAAGAAAGAAATTCGGAATCACGACGTGAATGAAGTAGGCGGGAGGACCAGATGGTGGTGGCCGCGGAGACAGTAGTGGGAGCACTTATGCATTTATGCATTCATATTTCCGCGGTCTCCGTTCTCGAGACGAACCGTAAGACGACGACGTTGTCGTCGTCGTCGTCATAGGAGCGCCCGAACCATAGCGATATTCCACGCCGTCGAGAAAGAGGAAAGGTAGGGAAGCGAAAGAGGTGGGCGGAAAGTTGCTCCGGAATAATAATACACGCCGGCGCCCGCGCTAGCTCCGCTCTCGCAGGAAAAAATCTGAATACATGAAACGTAATGACAGAGTGTGTACGCCTCCGCTTTCGCCGGAGCGGTCGCCAGATTCAGGATAGCCGTGTCAGGAGGAGCAGATGTCGTAGGAGCGCCTGAACGAAGTCTTCGACTTTGTTACGATATCGGCTTATCTCGCAAATCGCGAAAAAACTCAAGGAGAAGAAGAATGTTACACCCCTCTATACGTCATTTTTGTTACAATAATTATTTAATTAGAGCTTTCAGCTTACAAGAGTACAAATTAGAATGTTTTAAGTCAAAGCAGAAACAATGAGTAAAGAAACAAATTTTTTCACAACAGTTTTAATAAGAAAGAATAAAAATTATACCATTGTTCTTCGATGAAATAATCGCTGAAATTGTTGTTGAATGTCAAAATTTTGGATGTAATGATGACGTAAATTTGCTCGGTCCGCGAGAAACGATGATGACCATCGAAGAACGAGGTTATCGAGGACGACCAGAAGGACGTTGGCGAGAGAAAACAGTCGGGGACGCCGATGGCGTAAGGGTAGGAAGGTAGATGGATGAAAGGAAGGAAGGAAGGAAGGAAGGAAGGAAGGGCGCCGTCGTACCCGTGGCTCCGCCTATCGGCGCGCCGGCTCGCGGTGGTGAATACATTTAGCCTGGTTAGTTTACAAATGAATACAGCGATTGAAGCAACTTATAATATCAATGTACCTCCAACCGTCTCGCTCGCACGCCGTGCGCCACCCCTTGCTAGCATCTCGCTTCCACCCACTCTCTCGCGGGGTTCCATACAGAATGGCCATATTAACTTGATAATTAGCTCGGTTATACGACTTGCAGATGAGGAAAGACTCGGGACGGACGTCGGCTACCCCTACCAGGAGTGGTGCCAGTGTTCCTTGCTCTGCTCCCTATGCTATGCTCGACTCGGCCCGGCTCCTCGTCGCTCGTCGGATGGATATAGAACCCTTAGTTCGTATTCCTCTCCCTGTCTGCTAGGAACCCCGTCGTGGTTCGTCTCGCAGCCGGTAAATCCAAAGACGGCGACGACGACGTCGTCGTCGTTGTCATTCTCGCGCTCGTGCTTTCGGAGATATGTTTTTCGGAGTATCAATCTCTCAGTGAATTTTCAAAGTGTCTACCCTCACCTCGCAAGTGAGGGTTAATCTAGGTGATCACGTGCTCTAGCATGCGATCGCGACCACGTGCTACACGAGGTTACTCATGAGGATTGAACAAATGGCGAGATCGACGTTCGCCGTTTCTTATCAGCGCCGTCCTATCGGGCTTATATCGTGGTAACGATAAAGAGGTACGTTTCGACTAGGTCGAGAGGGAGCTTAAGCTAGAAAGATTTGCGCTGAAAGAGAGAAGTGCCGCGCGTCGCTTCGATCGTCGATCCACGACCGCGACCGTCAAGGTGACGACGACCTTCCTTCGACGTTGCCCGGATCAGGTGACGGGAAACGAGCCGTGCCATGTGCTAGGTGGCGCCTTGAGAAACTCAAAATGGCCGCACTGGCTGGCTAGACGAAAACAGCATCTCTCGCACGCGCGTTTCGAAGATGAAAATCGAGGCGAGCCGAGTCGAGCCGAGCCGAGCGTCGCGTCGCTTCGCTTCGCGCCGGCCCCATGTCCTCCTCTTTGAGGACTCGCGCTCGCCGAAGGTCTTGCCATCCGTCGCGCGCGATGCGGGAATACAAACTACCGAGGTATAACGCGTACCAGCGCATTCCGGGAGATGACTGGCATTGAGAAAGCTCGGCTTTGGAGCCGCTCCCGCTCGCTCGCTCGTCTCACTCGCTTCTCCGTCTACGACCGGAATACAGAGATGGCGGCGGCCATATTAGGATTGACTTCTGCCTTTCCGTTCGTCTCCTCTCTCATATTTTTTCTCCCCTTTCTCCCTTCGTTTTCGCATTTAGCGACGTGTCTCTATAATAAATAATGTGACAATCGCTTATCGTGACCTTTGAATGACTACGTCTAAACGCGACTTGTTTACCTGAAAACTCGTGCGGACTTTTCGTGATGAATATCACTCGCTTTTCCATCATCGATTACTTTCCATGAACATAAACAGCCTTTACAATCACACGTAATAATTTGATTCTAAAGACTTTATCGCGTGCGTTTGCTTTATGCTTTCTTCATTGCGAACGCCATTTCTGGCAAATTTCCCTGAGATATAAAGATTTCTTCTTAATCATCTCGCATACAATCAATATACAAAACTTTGTAACGCATTATAAAAGAAGTGTGAAGAAAACCGAATTGCGCGTAGATAAATTATTTTCATTATATTATCATCAATCTAAAGAAAACAATTTGAAAATATTAATGCTCCTTATGCAATATTAGATAGAGCTATCAATTTAATTATAAAATCATCTAATTATCTATATATTTTCCGTCTTGCATTATTGTGATGCGAAATTTTAGAATTATATTTGACAAGTAAACGAGACCTATGGTTGTGAATCGCGTCGCTACACAGTAAAAAATTGTGCGTCCATATGTTAAAATTTTCTTGTGTTATCACGTTTTGATTAGTACTTTAAAGTAAAATTAACATTCGACTTGTATGTTATTATTTTTATAACGTTTTCATGTGTTACATTTATGTC
Organism: Camponotus vicinus; assembly: GCF_025532165.1. Taxonomy (NCBI): domain Eukaryota; kingdom Metazoa; phylum Arthropoda; class Insecta; order Hymenoptera; family Formicidae; genus Camponotus; species Camponotus vicinus. Next base: position 11,154,722 of record NW_028141980.1, read on the forward strand.
AACTTTATAACTTAACACTTTGTACATGTCTCTTATAAATGGAATATTATTTTGAGTATTTTTGACATAATTATTTTAAACAGTCAACATGTCTCAAAGTCAGTTTAATATTCTAAGAAAAGTTAAAGTGAATCTTGAAATAATCTTGAACTTTGACATATAAAAATAATCAAATTTACTAAAGTCAAATGTTTCTATTACAAATAATTTAAGTTAAAATAATTATTCTTATATGTTAATGTTCTACAATTCTTACGAGTTATTGTAACTATTTTTTCATGTAATTTTTAATTTGTATATTATTTTTACATTACACTTAAAGTCACAATAACAAAAATAAATGTAAAGTATTGTGTCAATTATTTAACAATTTTAATTTGTCAATAAGTAACATACGACGAATGAGTTATTTTAACTTAAAATTTAGAGTGGACTTTCTGTGACATGTGAAAAATGTTATAATTAACATTTTATTTTTTACTGTGTAAGAACATCAATTTTATTTCAAAGTTAGAAATCTTATTCTGCCATTTTCGGATGTATCGCCTCCAGTCGCGCCTTTAATCGAAGACTATATATATTAGTTTTCTCGCCTTGTGACATCGTAGTGCGATATTTCAAGTTTAGTTCTGTACTTGGTGGCATTCGTTGCAAAATGATAGCCGCGGAATCGCCCTATCGTAAAGCGAAAGCAAACGAAGGAACGTCGGAGGCGGACCGGCGACGCGATACGTACGTGCCGTCACGTACGCGACGGGGTTTTTACTGAAATCAAATCTAAATAAAGCGAGTTCGTAACACGGCGATATACACGAACGCCGCAAATTGTTCCCATGGCGGTACCCGTGAGATACCACCGCGTTTTATCGCTATCTCAAAGTTTCAACGACAGCCGTCGGCGCATTCGTTAGTCGCGCTCGAATCCGCATGTGATCAATCGGAGTCCATTTTTAATCCATCTGACGCGATCTAACAATAATTAATGTAATGGAGAGAAGAGGAGAAAAATGGAAAATAATAAAAACTTTAAACTCCGATGAAATTTTGTGAAAAAATAAATAATTATAAAAGTCTCTTCAATGTATAATGATTTAACTAGACAAATCAATATTATTTGAGATTTAAATGCACCGAAATCATTCTTAAAATTTTATAATTCTTAAAATAGTTCATTTAAATCCGAAAGTACGACAATGCCCGCTATAAGGAACCAATTTTTAAGTTTACTCTTCGCGATTTATCGAGTGACGTCTTTAAAAATGTCATTGCTATCAACGTACTGAACTCTACCGACTATTAGCGAAGGGGACACGTTTCGCGAAGCCCAGGATTGCGTCCCTGACGGTAATTGGCGTCACGTTGCACGCGGAAAACGAGTTTTCACGGGCGATAAATTCAAGAATAGCGCGAGCGCGACGAGAACTCGGCCGGTACCGCGGGGTATACGGCAAACAACAACACCTGCCGCGACTCGTGGGTGCCGCGAGGACGGTATATATAGGGAGGCCCGACAAAAGTAATGTATGCACCCTTGTACCCTGTACAATGGAAACTCCGAGAGAGCGGAGCCACCTGAGCCTGCAGGCAGGTCCGAGCACCATTCGGGCCGGCTGTTTGCGATCGACGATGCGGCCGTTGTGGCGTCGCTAATTATTTTCTCTCTCGTATCGATTCAGCCGCGTGAGAATATATTATTATTACACCGTTATCTAAGAGATTCGGGAAGAAATGCGACTCGACGATCGTCCCGCGAGTCCCGCTTATAGGTCGTTATCTATCGATTCAGCTGCTCGTGGAGTCCCGCTAATTATTCGCGTAATATCATTAGCGGCAGTGTCATCGATCTCTACGACGCGCATTACATTTCCCGCGCGCGAATAGTTGGCCTCTAATTATTCGCACGGCAAATAATAACGCACGCACGTCTTCGTCGCGATAACAAGCCAGCCGACGCCATTATTTTTTTCCCTCGTCCTCGACGGAGGACTCACGGCGAATTCCGGACTGGCAAAAGGAAGAGGGAGGAGACGAGAGAGCGAACTGGAACGAGAAGTCAGGGCACTCAGCGTGGCTAATTGCTCAAATCATTAAGAAAAAAACATGAAATCTAAGGCTCGCCGTACAGTGGGAAGCGTAGTAGATAGCGATCGACCGCGCGTATACCGTAATGAAAATAATCACGGTAGTGGCGGCAACGATAACTACGTTTCGAGCTAGATTTATTCGCGGTTCGTCGCATCCTCTCATTCGTTTGTCCTTGCATCAGACGTTTTCCGATGCGTCGGAAAGTTCGATCGCGAGAGCCGCGAAAATCTGTTTTATAAATTTCCATTTCGCTTCGAGCTTTCATTTCACACATTCGCAATAATATAAGTAACGTATAAATTCTATTTCTTTTTTCGTTAATCTTTTTCCGCCTTTGAAACGAAACGTGTATATAGTGTAAATCTAATCAGTTACACAGTAAAAAATTGTGCGTCCATATGTTAAAATTTTCTTGCGTTATCACGTTTTGATTAGTACTTTAATGTAAAATTAACATACAACTTATATGTTATTATTTTTATAACGTTTTCATGTGTTACATTTATGTCAACTTTATAACTTAATACTTTGTATATGTCTCTTAGAAATGGATTATTTTGAGTATTTTTAACATAATTATTTTAAACAGTCAACATGTCTCAAAGTCAGTTTAATATTCTAAGAAAAGTTAAAGTGAATCTTGAAATAATCTTGAACTTTGACATACAAAATAATCAAATTTACTAAAATCAAATGTTTCTATTACAAATAATTTAAATTAAAATAATTACTATTATATGTTAATGCCCTCAACATTTCTTACGAATTATTGTAACTATTTTTTTATGTAATTTTTAATTAATTTGTATGTTATTTTTCCATTACACTTAAAGTCACAATAACAAAAATAAATGTAAAGTATTGTGTCAATTATTTAACATTTTTAGTTTGTCAATAAGTAACATATACGACAAATGAGTTATTTTAACTTAAAATTTAGAGTGGACTTTCTGGGATATGTGAAAAATGTTATAATTAACATTTTATTTTTTACTGTGTATCACGCATTGACTTTTTTCTAGTTTATGATTTTACAAAAAAAAATCAATGCCATTTCTTTATATAAATAAATTATTATGCACGTGGAATATTAATCTCGCGAATAAAAATGAGGACACCAAGAGTAACAGCCCTTTTGATTACACGTTATTCTCGACAACGAAAATCCGTTTAAAGTCGATGAATCACGTCGACGCGAAATTTCGTCGCAATGCGAAAGCGCTGCGGCCAGAAGCAAGAGAAAAAAAAACACGAGAGAAGTAAGAAAAGACCGAGAAGAGAAAGAGCAAAAAAGACAGCGGGAGAAAAAAGAGCGAACGCGCGGAGGAATAAGAAAACGGAGGAGTGCGGCCGCGCATTTGCGTATTGTTATGTTAACGCCCGCGCGCGAAGTAACAATCGGCACCAAGCACAATGGTGAAATCCCGGCTGAAAAGGGGGCCAGGGAGGTTGTAGAAGCCGAAAGCAAGGGTTGGCAAGGGACGCGGGCGGGGAAACGTTATCGCATTATCGTATTGCGGCGCCTCGTTGCCGGGACTCGCTCTGCCCTTACGTAAATTCCTGCAAACAAAGATTTACACCGATACAACCGTGAGTACCCGATACCCCGTCCCTCCTCCCCTCTAATGCTCCCTCCTTCCTCTCGTTCTTCTCCTCGGCGAGTTTGCGAAACCACCGTCGAGTAAATGGGAGACGACGCGTCCGCCGCCCACTTTAATATTCCTCGTTTCCATAAAAATATGACGTTCCTTGCGAGAATCTCGAGATGACGGCCGCGACGAAGATTCGCCACGAGCCGTTTGTGCCGCGACGAGAATCGACTTCGATAACGACAGGTTCGATGAGATTACACGTCGACGCTTGCTTCTTGTCGAATAGAGAAACTACTCTTGTATCTTTTCGCAAAATAAAAAATAAATAAATTTGGTCGGTGTCTGCGAACGTGACAGTTAAATGCCGAGAATATCGTGATACATATCTAGTCTACAAATTTTATTTCTCACAGTATTTATGGTAATATTTCACATATTTCTCGTAGGTAATAAGAAGAGCAAATAGATAAAAATATGCTTTTAGCTCTCTGTTATATTTTTCATATTAACATATAATTGTTTATCGGATGTTTCTCAAGTTGATGCAGTTCTCAATCGATCTATATATGATGAAGGCAAAACACACAGCCCCTATGTTATAAGGGATAGGCTGGGGGATTTGGCGGGGGACGGTGGAGGGTGGACAGGACGAACGGTGGCGGGTCATGGGTGGGTGGTGAATATGCAAATGTAATTGATATTACTTTTTAAATATTCCCCATTCTACCCGACAGAGAGAGGGACTACCCGTCTGTCGCTCGCTTGCAGCAGAGGGTGCGCCTGCTTTATACACTCTTACTCTAAGTGCCTTTTACCCCCATGCCGATAACCTCCCACCGCTCTGCCTCTTATTCGGTAACTGCAACTGCCTTGTAAGTAAAGGTAATTAATAGACTCCGAAGACCTATCGCAAGATTTCGGCGGATAACCGGCGAACAGACTGTAATTGCTGGTAAACCGTGGCGAATTATCGCGTCTCGATAATTTGTGAACTTTCATTTCTGCTGTATAACTCCTTTTTAACTTTAAATTGCACGATTTTGTAACGAAAGAAATGAAAATAAAACAGAAATTATATCGCGAGAAAAATTTATAACTTTGCTACATAAAACCAATGTAAAAAGATGATACAAAAATATTTGAGAAAAAAATTATTATATAGTAGTGTATATTAAAATTTATATTTTATTGTTATGAAAGCTACGACGAAATTTTTTGTGATTCAAATGAAATCTAGCCCAATAATTGAAATGTGTCTTATATATTTGGGGAAGCTGCTATGTTATATATAATAGTTGAATACTATATGCTGATATTCGTCGAATAATTATGCATAAATAGAAATATCCGTTAATCATGAGGCGATATGAAGTTTATAATACGAATAATTAATAGATCAGAATATGTGATACTCTTATATCTGCATTCGTGTTAATAGTCATAAGGGATTTAGCAATTCCGATAGGAGCATAGCTCTCGTTCGCTTTTTCAATCTATCGTTCCGTCAAATATCATCTCTCCCCTTCGTGATTGATCTAATTCTAGCCAAATCTACTAAATTATCATACATTAATTTGCGTACACAATGGGCAATGAATTTATTAGTTAAATGCGTTGTGTTGACGTTGCGCTAATTATAATTTATGGTGCAATAATAGACACGATGTATGATTGCCGAATAGAATGCAAGCGATACAATAATGAGGAGGCTAGGATCCCCAATCACTGTTGAATCCCCAATCATCGCTGAAAATATTTAAAATCGCTATTTATTCTAACCACTGCTTCACTTGTTAATATAAATATCGAAAGTTCCTTCGTAATCCTATCGTTGCAAAGACACCTTAATGAATATCAAAAAGTCATGAATATCAGAAAATCAATTGAATTATTAATATTAAATCATGTCGATATATACGAATACATTTAGAGATGAATATATATTCCGAGTCTATCTCTAAAACATTTAAAACACAAAAAATTTTATCAACTTTAAAGCAAATTCAACTCTAACAATAAATTTAAAAGAATTGTATCATCAAATTCTTTAACAGTAATTTCCCTTCAATTTTTCTTCATTATTTCATATCGCGGTATTTTTCGGAAATCCTATAAATACAAGAGATGCAAATATTATAGATATAAATATTAATTTAGCTCAAATATTGAGAGTGAGAATCGCGCGTTTTACTGGAACGAATATAGACGAGTTCTCGTGTGTACAAACAAGTCGGGTCGAATACCATGAGCAGAGAACTCATGGAGATCTCCATGAGCACCTTCTCTCCATAAATCCACCATCCGTTCGTACGGAACAACACGCTGTCTGCCGATGCTAAATACGATAATAAATAATTTTACATCCATGCAAAATCGCCACGTGCTGTTACCGACGGCAAAAAAAATGATAGATCGCCGCATTATCATCGTACAAAAGTCATTAAATTCATCATCTTCAAATATATTCGCTATCAAATCGTAAGAATACACTTATTTTAGTACGAAAAATATGCATGTAAAAACAAGTAGATACATATATTAATAAAAATTTCTATTTTAATTTCTTTTATGTTTTGTACATGTCTTATAGTAGATATTATAATAAAATGCGCTCGAAAAATATTGACACGGAATATTTTCTGTGAGACTCAATTTTCAAGTCTTTAATTAATGGTTATATTTAATATTATAATAGTTATATTTCTCATGATAAATCTCGTATATACAACAATTAGCTGTATCTCCTTCCAAATACAGATAGTCACATTAGAATACAATGCGATCGTTTTTGCACCGACGAAAGTAATCCCTTTCCTGCGACTCGCTCCGGTTTGCATTACCGTGAATGCGTCCGAGCAGGTGTCAATAAGATTTATGATAATTGGCCAGGCTGTCGAATAATTAGCGAGAAATTTTGCAAATTGTGGCACGCGTTATTCCATCTCACTAGAATCCATGAGTCATACAATTAGCATTCGCTCAATTAAATCTTGGATAAATATAACTTGGATAAATACGACTTAAAATCGCAGGTGATAATAGACGCGTTTTTGTAAAGATGAAATAACGTAATGAGATGCGATTCGTTAAAAAATTCGTGTGTGGGCTAAATAGAGAGACGACTAAAGCGATCCGTTGAATAACGAATAGCGAAGAAGTAGCGTAAGGATTTACGATCAATTACGTGGCGATTTGAATTCGCGGCATTTAGACAGCCGACGATGATTAATTAATTGGGCCGCGCTCGATACGACGGGTTAATTGTTGTTTACGTTTATTATGCGGCATAATATTATCGCGTTTGACGATCGATAAAATTTCGCGCATCGCGCCGATGCTTCTCGACGGTTTTTCGTCCGGGAAACGAACGACGTGCGAGCGGATTGATTAATTTTTTTTTCAACCTACCAAATAAACGCGGAATTAATTCGTAGTAAATTCGTCGGACGCGATCGATGATTATTATGCAGAATTATACAAAATTACCTCGCCGTTCGCGATTTATTTTGTTGCCAGTCGTGTGTAATATTGAAATAACGCGCGTGGCAGACGCCATCGTCACCGACGACGTAGGTGGTTCTCGCACACGAGAATGCGGTGCTCCATCGAGCGTGCCCACCGTCGGTGATTATCGGGTTTCCTATCGCACAATTTCAAAATGGTGGATTATCTAATAGCCTTTGCGCCACGGAATAGCGTTCGCTTAACGGGCCGAGTATGAAAAATTAATTTCTCTTCGACATTGTCGCCGCGTTCGAAGAAGAGCGATCGCTCGGCGATAGTACTTATCACCTGTCATACAATCTCACACGCTTATGCATTACGCGTTTACGTGTGTGTGCGCGTAATTGCACGTCAGCGAATACAGAAGCAACGAATAATTATCGCGTTTCCTGTCGTACGACGAACAACGAGCAATGGCGAACGTTATCCCGAAGGTGTACACTCTTCGCCATGTTGCGAATTCGCCTTCGTTAAAGCGTACAGATGTTACGCGAGATAATTCCGCCGTATAATCGAAAATCAACTCCGCCATTTTTTTCTCACACGGATTCTTTCAAACTAATTGCCGCGTGTCGAGGAAAAGAGAAGGAAAGGATTCGAACGTTAGGAAGACTTAAATCAATAGACGAGATGACGTATCTCATAATTACTCCGGCTATCCTTCTCGCTATCTCCCGTGATCTCGATAATTATTATTGTCGGCGGTGTATCTCGGTATCGAATGATAACCGGTGTGATGTTTACCGATCCCGCGCGATAGAATTTTAATTTCCGCCGCGGTGACGTGGGAATTGAAATAACATTACGTAAATGCGAATAATGTATTTTTATCGTCATGATTCTACATACAAACGATAATTACATGCTACGTGTGCATTCGATACGGTTGTGTTCCTAATTTCCGAAAACAAAACTCCGACATAAACATAAAATATATAATTAACGTTGATAAAATCTCAACAAAACGCTTCGGAAACACTCGAAATAACTACTTGTCTTATTGCGCGGTTAAGAATCATATAAACTCACTTCTATTATCAAATTAATACAGTTAATTGGATTTATTTCATACGTCAGTCAATCTAAACCGGTATATTTAAAGATGAGAATTCCATTATTTTCATCTATTATTAAGTCATCTATTATTTTAACGTCTTAGTCTTAAAAAGTATTTAAAAGAAAAAAAAGGACATTCTTGTATTAAGAATATCTTTAATTTTAACATGGAAATCTTGAAATGAGATTACATTGCGTTAATTAAGGAAAAATATAATTGCTTGAATAATTGCTTGCTTGAATGAAGCCAGCATTTTATATAGCTCAATCAAGAAAAATATATTCTTATGATTTAAGATTTAATTTTCTTGAATGGAAAGGAAACAATGTTAGGTAGAAAATAACATTTTATATAGTTCAACCAAGAAAAATATATTCTTATGATTTAAGATCTAATTTTCTCAAATGAAAAAGAAACAATGTTGGGTAGAAAATAACATTTTTAAATCAAAGATTATAATTTTCTTAAAATAGAATTAAATAATTATACATTATTGAGATGACAATTACTATATTGAAATAAGATTATAATATTGTTGAAATTTAAAATTATTAAATTCTTCTAAGAAGATTACAAATTGTTGCGTATATATGAAACAATGAACGCGTTAATTTAATAAGTATATAAGTTTTGATTTGACACTTATTTTTTTTCTGTGTAGTTGCTTTAAATCTAAAGATTGTATTCTCGTCTAAGGAAAAAATTTTCAATCGCGATTGGCACGATTCTTTTCCAATCCTTCGACTCCGGAACTAATCGAGATAAACCAGTGCGACGATGCGTATCCGGTATGTGCCACGCACAAATTCCACATAGCGATACGACACCTACGTATGTATGTAACTCTGAGAAAGTCGCTCGCCATGGTGAACAAACGCGAACGGAAATCGCCGCGGGTACGTACCGCCATCGTGAGCAACAACAACAACAACAGCAGGAACAGGAGCAGCAGCAGCGGAGACCGGAGGGAGCAACACCACGTCAGTGGTACACACGTACCACCAACGTAGCGTACACACGTTACCAAGTTGCGTGCCGCGGGTAATTACCGGGTTTCGCCGTGGTAACGCACCAGCGATGGCGGATCCGCCTGCGTATCGTACATAGCCGGGGCCAGGATTCAAGCATTCGGGCATTCGGGCGACGCCACCGGCACACACGGTGTGTTCCCGTCACACCGTTGGTTTCAACGCCAATTAAACACCCGCTTGTCAAGGAGAAACGGAGGGGCCCGACGCCGCCACCGCGATTCGCTGTCGCACGCGATGCGTTGCCGAGCGTTATTATTACGTGTCATTGCCACCCACACGCGATGGCGGTTTTTGAGAGAACGCACGAGCACAGGCATGCCGGAGAAACTAACGTGGGAAGAGAACCGGCGAATCGAAGACGCTCGAATCTAATTAGAGTCCGATTGTGACATTTTTTTCATTGCCTTTCTTATATTCTAGAAATTAATTAAGAACATGTCTTAATTATAGATTATAATAATAAAATATGAAATATTAGTATTAAAATGTGTAATATAATTATATTTTTCATATACTTTCTCAGAATATACGTTGTCGAAAGATCAGAGAAAATTAATTATCGCCTTAATCCAGCATCGACTGCTCAGAGAGCTTCAATCGACTTAAAATCGAGTGTAATCGCGAACGAGAAATCTCGAGAGGGCAGAATTATGATGTCGGAAGGGATTTCCTTGGAGCGCTATCGCGCGACATAATTTTTAGGCCGAAAAATCGTGTACACGTCGGAAGAGAAAAAATAAATATTGCGATTGTTTAGATGAAAGGGAAGGCGGTAGCGCGCCGCCGTCTTTTTTTTCGCGATACCGGACTGTCGTAAATCCTTCGCTAAGCCTCCGGCGCGCTGGCCGCAATTAGCGTTTATAACGAAAAATACGCGGGGAAAGTAATATTCGCGATAACGGGTCGTGTCGCGCGCGCGGAATAAAATCTGACCCGCGGGCAAAACTCGTTGCCGACAAATGTCGTTCGCGCTGCGTACAACAGCGCGTTCCCGTTTTCAGTGCGTATCGTTCACCACCAATCGCGCCACGCATCTGGATTTTTCCAGCCACCCCTGACCGCGTCCAATCGCGAGACGCAAAAATTGCGAATGCATATAGGTCGCGGTTGAGTAGGCAATATTTGCGCGATAACGTAACGGCCTACGTGCGTGTGCGTCCGCGATAAAAAATATGACGCAACGTGCATCGCGAGGGATCACCTTAGGATTTACGTCAAAGGAAGAAGGGAAAAAAATGCCTGCTGATAGCGCGAGTTCGCGAATCGTTAAGTTTTCCTCGGGTACCGGCGACATCGCGGTGCGCCTCGTATTATCGTGGGCGGATAATTATTCCGACTCGTAGTGCGCTATTTTTCCGTCGCATTCTTTTTTCCTCATCCATTGCGATATTATTCAATTTGAAATTTTATGCAAAATCTCTTCTGCGGTATATGTAACGCAACCGATCGCTTCTTGCAATTACGCGCTCCATATATGTCTACGCAATTCCAGCTTCTCAATGTAACGACTTTTTCAATAAATCATTTGTTGAATATAAATTTCTTTCCTGGCTTGTATATACGTGAAGAGCTTTCACGAGAAAATTGAGTGTTTTTTTGCGAGCGTAATAATTGTTAAAGAATATACATGTGCATGGAAGGAACAAGAAGATTAATTATAATGTATTATTTTTTGTGGTCTATATTAAATTAGATTAATTAGAGAGAAAATGTACAAGCGCATTGATATTATGATACCCAACATGTTATATAAATGACATATTTATATTCGCTTATTATTCATCTATCAGGAACATGAACACATCATATGCTCGTACAAAAACGAAGTAAAGTTGTCAATTTCGGAACGTCGTTAGATAAATGGTTATCGCTTAACTGATATGAGGTACTAAAATAAAAACGCCATTTATCGGCGATTTGTATCTGTCCCAACCAACCAATCATCTTATTCGCTGCCCTCGATATGCTAAAGTTCGCCAATGTGTAGATTTTTTCCATCGTGCCCCGTTATCTTTATCGTCATCTATGACACAATACGATGACAACACCAAAGTAGAGCGTACCTTGGCATACTATCAGAAAAATAAGTCATACATTTTAACGTACGGTTTTATTTATCGCTTGTTAGGCTTCTTCAGAAAAGACGTATTGAGCAACGGAAGTCTGACGTATATCAGATTTTAAAACCCACTCAGTTGGACATGAACTAAAAAGAGTAAGTCTTTTTTATAAAAATAGTAGAAGAAAAGGGACAAAATATTTTTAGAGACAAAGTAATTTTGAAAAAGTTTTTTTTTACTTAAAATCTTCTTATCTTTTACAAAATACAGATACAATTTAAAGTCGCGAAAGACGCGAATAAAGATTCGATGGTATGACGACATCTCGATAAATTAGCCTAAGCACGAGGCGGCTCTTCTCGCCCCCAGACAATCAGCCCCCCGTGGCTTCGGTACCGTCGATTCAACGCTAGTTTTAATCACGTCGCGCAGAGTCATGGGGCGCAGCCGTTGCTATCCACCCATGGGGCCGTTTCGCCCGAAACACCGATCCGCTTGCGGATTATCCGACTGCTTTATTAGCGCCATTCGTGTCTTTCCCGCCTGCTCTTTTTCCCCGATATCGAGACGAAAGTTACGAGACGCGTGCCTTGCGTGCCCCGTCGATCGCGAATTGCGCGAGCGTGCAATCAACGGCGGCTTAAAGTCGAAGTTTTATACCGTTACAATTGGAATTCCGGCAAATTATAGTCATAATGGCGAAACGTTTTATCCACGTTCGCGACAATTTGTGTTTTTATTCACCACGTGTCACGTGGTCGCTCGGTTCTCTAGACAGCATTTTATAGCATCGTCGCGATCTTTCACCGTTAACCGCATTACGTTACATTTTCTACCTTGATGAGGGATTAGAATGATAATCATATCTGAGTCATAATTCATTCACGTTATTAATGCGATATTTTCTCACCTAGTTCATTCAAAATCCTATTATTCCGTGTGTTTCAATTTTTTCTACATAAATAAAATTCTTTATCTGTATTTTGTCAGTTAATCGGATTAATTAAAAATGATAACAAGGACTATTCGCACCTATTTTCTCGAGCGTTGATTTAAAACAGAAGTTGCCGAAATAATAGACATCTTGGTGCGATCTCCCATATATTTTACAAGTAGATGACCAATATCTCGATATAGATTCTATGCTGCAATTTTACTGCAAGCTCCGCTTTCAACGCAGAGCCGTTTATGATCTAATTTGCATGTTTGATAAAATCCGCATTGCCAGGATAATGACCGTTAAACCTTAAAAGCAGCGCGTGCGATGTTAAAGCGGAAATTACGCTTACGAGCACGGATAATAATCGTTTCCGACAATACAGACCTACAGACGTCCTCTCTGTCGTTGCGTAATATCCAAATTCGTTCTTTCAAGGAAAGTTCCGGTCATATATATACGCGCATTAAAAAAATAAATATATTTACGGTTTACGATTTCATAGAAATATACAACGATATTTATTTAATTATATATCTATTTAATTATACAGCTAAAAATACATCTTTTGTATAGAAAACGTGATGTCTCGCGAGAATCGCACCCACGCGATGCATCTTGATAATTTCTGCTCCGAATAGTTGTTTTGCGTATTGCATTGCTTATCGAGCTATCTGTACGCAATATCGCTGCTGATCAAATGTCGATACAACGATAGATAAAGGTGGATGGTTGATAATTTTTTGCGCACACGTGGATTCTTGCGTAAGAGGAAGACCGCGCGCTATCTCGACGGATCGGTGTTTCGCGCACTAATTACCTATCGTGCCTGGCAAATAACTTCCGCGGGTTACTCGAGAGTGTGCTCACCGATAAAGCCCGTGAATCTACGGGAATCGACGTAAGCTAGATCGTAAGAGCGATAAGAACGTACGTTTTAAGATGTAGTGGTGTTTTACTGAAAATAGAGATGTTGAAAAATTATAAGAACGTTTGAAAAAGAGTCCTCATAAGAGGGTCTATTTTTAAATCTGTTCTATTGAACTTTAAAATTATATTGATAGATCTGTTTTTTAATGGTAATAATTTAATTTCTTACAATTTGTCCTAAGTGTGTGATATTATCGGCAATTATATTTTCTAAATTATATTTATTGTGTATTTTGAAAATTTGTTGAGAATTTTTTCTAATGACATTTTTCAAAGACTGTTGACTGCTTGAATATGAATATATCTGATAGCCAGTTTACGCATGTGAATTGCATTATAATGCGGTGAACAATGTTAAATTAAAATACGTGATGTACTACTTGTCGAAGAATAAAATGGGAGCGATACTTCACAGTTATCTTCTCAAAGCACTTCAAAGACAGACATTAAAATTCGCTCGTTATCGAAGTTTAGCATTTAAAATTGAACATTTGATACTTAAAAAAAGAACTTTACATAAAGTATATTATCAATGTAAGTAGTTACGTCAAAACGAAAACCAAGGCTAGAACAAAAATACATTTAAATTTTATCTAGATCCTAAATTAATCTCTTCAGGGACAACGATTCATATTGATTTGAAAAGCATACTCAAGTACGAAATAATCGACAGATATTTTCATTTCTTTTTTTCCAATTTTTCCCATTAAAAATCTGCTTAGTTTTATTTAGTGATTTTATTAAGTAAAAATGAATTTTTCTTTTTTTTATAATTTGAAGAAGCTGCTGTCCACGAAATTAATAAATACTATGATTTCCTATTCGCAGATCAATTTTTAATGTTGACAATATTAAAATTCAGGGTCTATCCCATCTAATTATGAATATAGAATCCGCGCAAACGCGAAAAGTGAAATACAGAGAGAGGTTATCGAGTCAAATATCGTCTTTGATACTCGTTTTGCGGTCCCCCACGAGGATTCCGAGGATTTACGTATTTCCTCGTACGGTTGACGCGCTTCATGCAGGCAACAGTTCCCGTCGCGAACCAGCCGCGTCGGGCTTCTTTATTAAAGCCCAACCACGGGGCTCCCCTTGGCCCCACGTGCCTGGGCTTATCCCGGAGAGACCTTCCATCATTTTAAAGCCCGTCGTGATAAAATTAGACGGACAATTTCATCCGAAGACCTCGAATGCCGCGATCGTGCGCGGGACGCGTAGGTAGGTGACGGTTTAATTTCATGCCTAGGGGGTGATTCGACGTCCCTTGATGGACGCGGACACAATAGGCGCAATGTTAACAGATTGGCCGACAGAAATTCGAAATAACTATATTACCACCCCTACGCTCGACGGCGAATTCCGGAAAATTTTTTTCAAAGACGTCAAATGCTGACTAAAAAAAATTTAAAAAGAAAGCGTTGTCGAAAATACCACACTTTGGACAATTATGTTTTATATATGTAATATTGCGTATCGCAGTTTTATGAGACACAATAACCATTATTATATAATTAATCAATCTGAAAATAACGCGATAAATAAGAATGACAAGTTTCATTTATATTTATGGCCGCCTGTCGCGTTGAGCTTTCTTGTCACAAGTATGGTTACGAACGGAAGTGACATTTATTGCAGCAGCGTGCATTTTTAGAGGGAACATGGTAAATGTGAGGGAATGCGTAATCGTGATATAACTTCACATTGTGAAGTGCACCGCGATATAACGTAGATTTAATGCCGCGCAGCAATACGAATAATGACTAACAATAAGACATGTATTTAAAAAGAAAAGGAAAAAGGCGGGAGAGATTAATTTGATAGGCGCACATATAATTTACGTATTAAAAAATCTCTTTATAAAATCCTGGAAATTCCTTGAAAACAATCTACGACATCATCGTACACGTATAACGGATGAATAATCGGATTGCGATTAAAAAATTGCTTTCGTCTTGAGTTAAATTACACGTGCCAATAATTTAAATATAGTCGATTTCTCGTTAAGAGTTTACTATAGTTTTTACATAAAAAAACCTATCACGAGCGGATAACGTCGTAACAAGAAAATGAGCGTCTCTTGTCCGCGAAAAACGACTTACAGTCTAAACGAAGGAACGGACAGACGAACGAATGAACGAACGAACGCGCATGCATTCGCGCACGTGGAATAATAATTAGCCATCGTCGGTGCTGATACACGTTCCACGCAAATGACGTGTCAGGTGCAGCTGTTGCGCATCGTTCCGCAATGCGGGCCGATGTATACTTCTCTCCGCGGCTCTCTCCCCTTCCTCATTCTTTCTCTTTCTCTTTCTGACCCCGCTCCTCTCAAACTGCACCGTCTACTTAACTTCGTTCCACCCTTTGTCTCATGGTTTTATAATGTCTCCCTCGGCAATCTCGGGTCCCAAAGTGCGAACCTACATGCGACGCGTGATCGCGTGCTACTTGTCATTAAACCTCTCGACGGACCTCTAAAACGGCTGTAACTATACCTATGTATATACTATAATGCTCTCCACGTTGTATACGCCTCTTCCACGGATGCACTTCCTGCCATCGCGATTAAGAACCGCGATTAAAAACTTGCGGATATCGGCTTCTTGCGGTGATAGCAATCCTTCTTATGATTGATATTTTCTAATCTCGATTAAAAAAAATAGGTAAGATACATGAAACAATACTTGGGATTTAATAATATTATCTGTAGAATAATGAAAGAAAAACAAATCTTCTTCATCTCGGATTCAATTTCTTAACTTCTCGTACCTTTACTCGAAAGTTATTCGATAATTACGAGAGAAAATTGAGATCGGAAATGGCTTACAAAAATTCTATACGTTAGTATTTTAGAAAAATAATATCGTAAGAGAATAAACTCGACGTTTTAACAAAAATCTGGAGAAGCAGTCGGACACGAAGAAGAATACGTGCGGTTCATACTCCAATTATGAAGCGGCGCTAGTTGGAGCGTGTCTCGATCGTGCCAGCCGCATCAATCCGAAACAGTTAGATTCGATCGAATCTCGTGAGCAGCGGATCGGCAGGGATCATCGGCCGTTTTCACGACAGAATTATCGCGGCGAAGGAGGAGGAGAGGAAAGAGGCAGCAGGCAACGGCATTGCGGCATAGATCGTTCATTATCCTGTCGTCCGTAATCGAGAGGAAGACACGGAGAGCGCGCTTGTAATGAAGAAGAAGAGGCAGCGAGAGAAAAGAAGAGGGAAAACTACGGAATGGAAGCTACGTAGCTTCCCACGGCGATTCGCGGTGGCGGTCGTCACGAATCGCATGACGACGTGACGACGACGATGGCGACCGGTCGCCGAGGACAATCCGTCGTCTCCTTGTCTCCCTCTCACCCCGGCTTGTTCCTAACTGCATCATCGCTGCATCGCTGCGAGTATCGGTGCACCAAGTGCTGGCGGGGAGAAAGGGACGGAGGGGAAAAAAGAGGGGAAAGTCTCCGTGGACGCTTCTAGCCTAGATCAAAACCCGTAATCACGACGTAATAATACCCGATCACGGAAGATATTGCACATTTCCCCGGAATCACTGCTATTCCCAGGGAAGATGCCTCCGTCGGGGTTGTTTGGGAGGTCTTACTGTTCCCCGACATGCGATCCCGAATTCGCCTTCTCTATATCGCTCTTTCTCTCTCCTTCTCTCTCTTTCTCACCGGCCAATTCTTTCTCGACGCCGCTCCACTTTGCCCTGAGTCATATCGCCGTACACTCTCTCCTTTCTGTCCTTTATATTTGCGTCTATAATTTCTTCATGTTTCCCTTTTTCTAGCTCGAGATAAGCAGCTACGACTTCGTAAGAGGCGAGTAACTTGGCATTGTCAATAATTTTCGTCTTTCCGGTAAAAAACAATTTTCACGGAAATTCTTATGTTTTATTAAATATTGATTGAAAATCGATTCCCGAATTAAACATCTGTAAATAAGTGTGAAGATTATGAAGAAGCACTTCTTATTTGCGCACTAAATTATTGAAAAATTTAAATAAAAGAAACAGTCTCCTTGTGAATAATCTGTAAATAACACTAAATATTCGCCACATCAGCTAAATATACAAAAATGATGAACCAAGCGAAATCTTAATGAAGTTCACGGTTACGATACAAGATAATCTAAATATTTAATCTAGATTAAATCGGGAAGACAGGATGAAGAGAGGAACGGACAGACAGACGGACAGACGAATGGATGAGATACGGTCGGCACGGGCAACGCGCGGCTTTAACATTGTACACTTTTTTCCACGGTAACCGTACAGTTCGTCGGCCGGCTCGTGCACGACGAGATCCGAGGCCCCGGAGCCGTTGGGCCCAAGGTGGGCCGGTGGCTGGTAGCACGTCGGCGGGGGCCGCGACAGACGTAGGCGGTCGGACATTCGGGGAAAAGAGAGAGAAGAGTACGCAGAGAAGAGCAGGGGGGCAGGGAGAGGAGACAGGGTTGAAAACAAGGTAGAAGGGTGCCCCGAGCCAGTCGTACCATTAATCATCGGGGTAATTCCATAGATGGCTCTTTGCTGCTCGAAGGAGCGAGCGATGCATGCCAAACTTACCTCGCCCGCCGAACGATCTGCGAAAAGACTGCATTCTACTGCATTTCATTTATCGAAGTGATTGTAATTATGGAAACGATAGATTCATTACTATTTGTGGAAAGAGAAATTCGTCTAGATTAATCGTCCAATTTGACTAATTAAATTTTTGTTTTAAAGTGCAAGGAAAGATATATATAAATTATTTCTGTATATATCAAGACAGATTCTATCTACGAATGATTGATATACTCTATAATTATTGCAACTGATATTTTAGAATTAGTCAATTATTCTCACATCGTTGCTCAAACGCGACAAAACTATCTGTTAATTTAATCTCGTGTATTACTTGCGTTCATATTTCTCGCAAACCGTTCATTTACGTTGTGTTACAGAAATATTAACGACACCCTAGCTATCGATTCGCATGTACTTAAGATAGTATCGATAACATGTTAGGTAAATGCTATAAGGGCAAGAATATCGGGAAACATTAAATTTGTCACGTAGATAACATCTCTAATTAATAAGTGAATGTTTGCAGTTAGATTATACATCTTTTCTTTCATAATATCATCGACACCTATCTCCTATAAATGATAAATTGCCAGTAATTTAATCATCGACAAGTATCATCGCAATTCCATGCCGTGATCGAATTCATTTCGAAGCATTCGTAAATATACAACGCTCACCTCGCTAATCGCACAAACGTGAAGTACGAGTTACGATTCGAGGTCCAAAGTGGCGGGACAAAAATGAAAGGGAGAACGGACGGGGCAAAAAAGGGGGCCCGCGAAGACGCGGTGGCCACCGGGCCGTCCGAGCGATGTCAGCAGTTTAATCAATGCATTTAGCCGAATTCCCGTCTGGCCCAAATAAAAGGCGAGACGAGAGGAGGTTTAAGCGCAAAAAACACCGTGCGGGCGACGGCTCCTCGCTCGGTCCCTCTCGGCTTCTATCTCTTCGCTCTCGTCGACGTACCGCGACTTTTGGGACTCCTCTGCACCGGGGCCTCACGGTCCCCCGCCGTCCCAAAGTTCCCAAAGTCGTTAAGTATTCCGCGGGTGTACTCCTCTGTCCTTTCCCCCCCTCGCTCCTCGCGGGAGGAAGACACTTCTCCGAATAACATATACGTCAGCCACGAAGAGGGCTGCGAGACGAAAACCGGTGGCACTACAAATCTTCGAGTTGGTCTTTTCATTCACTGTTTTACCGTCCCCCGAGATTGCCCGCCGCAAAACGTCGTCTCCGTCTACGCAATGTCGGCTGCGTTTTGTTTTCTACTTTATTAATCTAGCTTTTAATAATCTCTCAATATTAAATGCATCAATGTTAATGATTTACACAATTTAATTTTGCTACATTTTTCCATTATGTTTGAAGAATAATATAGAGACATACTTTATTAAAGCTAAAGATTCGTACCTGCATCCTTAATACTTCTTATTTAAAGCTAATAGTGTAAGTTTGTTTAATGAGAATATGATAATTATTTAATGTTGAATACTTGAACATAATTGCATAACTAAGTCATTGATAGTCAAGGAGTAGAGCATCCTGTGTCTGAATCCATTATCTTGTTAAGCATCTTCTAACGATGGACCTAAGGTTGTTTCATGAAACGTGACGAAGAGACTGACGAAGATATATAAAAGAAATATCAAGAAAGAAACAACCTTTTTTCTCTTCTCCAGATTGACATATCTTTTTCATAAAAATGCATATTAGAATTTAAATACATAAGAATTCAAATAAAAAGAATAAAAAACCACATCAAAATGAAGTTAATATTTGCTTGATTCTTTATATGCAGCGAGAATGTTGATATTAAATTGAAGACATGATATAAAAAAATACGAGTACAAAAATCGTCGCTTGATTTTCGTTCCCCTTATTTCGCGGTGCCTAGTATTGCAACACTTTTAGGGTCTCGTCTCTTCTTCCGCTCGTTAACCGGGGAGAGTCGGGGCTTATGGTAATTTAAAGTAGTCCCCAGTCGATTTTTTCCTAAAGCTATTAGGCGATCATCTCGGATTATCCTACGATTCCGGGTTTACTTGAAACTCGACTTTTCTAAGTTTTCGCCCTTTCACGTGCTCACAATAATACACCTAATCTTATTATATATACTTAATTTTCATGTTGAACGACAATAATTAGCATGCGTTTATGTTTTTTGGTGAAAAAAAAGTTCATCCTATCAAAGGAAAATGAAAACTCCGGATATTCCGTGAGAAGCGACGACGGAATCATCGGAGATGTATTATTGCTACCTGTACGCCAATTACCGTAACGATTAGCGTATATCTCGCCGGATCGGTAATTATGTATTATGCGTAGGCCAGGCTTATTACAATCGCACACACGGTGGTCTCTTATCTCTCTTGTGATTTTATTAACTAGGAAATCGTTTTCCCCGCTGCGGATAACTGTACTAACGGCGGGGGAGAGGCGGGGGGGAAAATCGTTACCACATTATCATTATTTACGTCTTTGTTATCGAGAAAACGCAACCTGTTCGCGGCAACCTTACAATTAAATTCTCAGGGTGTTATGAGGGCACCGCTATTGCCGCTCATATCTCGCTATATTGCTCTCGTGTGAGTGCCTAGAGTACGGTCTGGGCAAGAGATAATCGAAGGAAAATACAGTTAAAACTATCCCAAGTCATAAATTGTAACTACTGCAAAGTTCTATGACGTGACAAAGCGATAAATCATATTGAATGTTATTACGGAGAATAACGCAGCATGATTCAGTTCATTTTTCAACGAAGTTGAAAAGAATTTATGAAATAAAACAGAATATACTTCAGATAAATTTGACTCGATGAAAAAATGAGTGCAAAATGAATCGAAAAAAAATTGGAATCTTCATATCGAAATTAAGCTGACTTAAATTTGACGCAGAATTGTCGCGTTGCTGTCACTACGACTTTTATAAATCGTTCATAATACAATCTTACGTGAAACGTAAAGGACGTAATAAAGACTTACGTATCTGCGCAAACGATATCCCGGATGAGAAGGTGGTAGCAGTTTCCAGCGAGGCGCCCTACGGGGAGTTTCTCGACAGCACGGAATAACTTTGCGGTTGATTTATACTTCCGACAGGCGTAACGAGCTTGCGGTCAGACTGCGGCGTTACGCGTCCATCGCCTGTATAGAAAAAAAATCAATGAGATATCTGTAACTTTTTTTTGGGCGGATAAATGGAGTACCCGCATCCTCAGGTTCAATTTCCACTAATGACTTAAAAATTTAACGCAAATCCAACCAACACACAATGTTTTCGCACGCAGTGTTTTTGAAATTATCTCTTTTTTTATTCCTCGATTGAAAACTTTATTAATAAAATGTTAAATTGTCGCTTATAATATTTTTTATAATGCCAAGAGTATAAAAATGCTGCAAAGTTAACAAATATATGTTACTTATGTGTCGAGATATTGATCGATATTTTTATGTTGCATACTTTTCAATTATAAAATGTTTCGACTTAATTGCTTATTTTCTCTCAACTTCTACAGATATTTTATCCGCGCGAGAGAAAGCGGATGACATCTCATGTATTCTGTACAAACTTTAATTAATTAACAAAATAAGAACGCGTTGACAACAATCGTGAGATTGGCCTTATTAATTAAATACGTTAATTAAATATATGGACAGGTTTAATTTCTGAGTAATTTATCCATGTTTGCGTTTCTAGTCGCAATCACGATGAGCACATAATGCAGATCGATACACATCGTAACGCATCGTAGACACAAAATAACATCTTTTTTCTCTCCCCTCCCTCCATTCTACATCAGTTCAGAGATTCTCTTACGATTACATCGGCCATCCTTCCGTGTGCTAATAATTATCTCTCGATTTCTTCTAATTTAATGGCGCATACGTTACGTGCGTAGCGCGTTCCGGCTACGCACTGCTAAAATCTAAGAGCCGCGCCTCCTTTAATTGGCCTCATACACGAGTGATTTATGATCGCGAGAAAAAAAGAAAGCATCACGTATTTCTTTCACGCTTTTCCCATTGAGATAACAAATAATGTTGAGTGTTTAATATAATATTAGCGCAAAAGCGTCTTAATTACGTGTTGCTTGCGCCAATTTCTCAACCGTCGCAGAAACGCGCCAGACGAAAGTTTCATGAAACTCGCCGCCCGCGCAAATAAGATACTCATCATGGGATCAAATTGGTGAGGAGCTCACGGTCCGTCTCGTAAAAGAGACATCGCGAAACTCGCTCTTTTCGAGTCCACCGAAAGCCGTAAAACGTCCAGCACCCACGTAGAACCTAGTATCACGTACCCGCCATACATAAAGCTGAATCTTTTGTGTGCTCGCGTGTGTATTATCACGTGTGCATACAGTCGCCCTCACAAATAGTCCCGGGACTCGTGCCTCGCGTGGCCGCATGAAACCTTAATCGCTCTTTAAATCACGGAAAATATTAGATAAGCACCTGGCCGAAAAATATAACCTGCCGTAAAACGATTTGCGATCTCTTTAAGGGTTCCAATTTTGACGAAACTGGAGCAAGGATATTCTAAAGGCATGCTGCCTAATCTCTTATTCAAGGTGAATCATAATGATATTTATAGTCATGTCGATGATTTCAGTCTTCCTCTATATTCTCCACAATCTGATTTGTTTCATTACACATTTTAATCACAAATTTATTAAAAATACGAAAATATTGATTAGAATGTAGATTAGATGTATCTCTTTTCTTTTCTAATTTTTCAAATTTTTTACGCTACTGTATTCTCTTTTAAAGGACGAAAACTTATTCACGGTTCGGACTGTACCATACACGTGTACGTTCTAGTGAACGTGCCCGTCCGTCCGTCCGTCCGTCATGAGTGCGTGCGCGAACGTCCGGGGCTCGTCGGAGGATGCTCGCTAGTTCGTTCGCTTTGCTCGATCATGGGACAAAAGTCGAGTCTACGTCTCGTGGGAACGTGGAAGTCACGCTCGTTCAAAAACCGTGTGCCGTGCTGCACGTATTAACGGAGAACGAGCAGTTTCTTGCATCGCAATAATTCATCCGAAGTATCCAAAGTACGCCAAGTGCCGAAAATGTACCCTTTAAAATTAATAAATAATGATGATAATAATCACATAAGTTTTTATATGTAAGATTGTTATAAAAAGAACATAGTCTTTTTCTAGAAAAATTTTTTTGTCGTTAAATTATTTTTTAATTATTTTATTCATCATCAAAAATTAAAAAAATAATTTAATTATTTTAATTAAATTATTTTTTTAATTTTTTATAATGAATAAGAGAGAAAGCAGAAATTAACGAGTTTTACTGATGAAAAATATTAGAAAAGAATTAAATTTGTAAGAAAAATGATAAAGTCAATATATTAATATCGTCATAAATTTAAGAGATAGAAGATTCGACATAATTCTTAAGAGTCTTTATTATGTCACACGATATTTATCACATGTCGTCACATTCTAGCCACGTAATTAACATCATATAAAAAGTAGTCAGGAATGCATTTGCAAAGACACACGTTTTTCTCATTATAGTAAATTTATAATATCGATGATCCTGATCGTTGACGACGGTGAAAAGATAAGGATAATGACAGTAACAACGGATAAAGTTAATAGTTAGATTAATTATCTTAATTTTCTACATATAATTCAATAATCGTCGTAATTTCATGTGGGCATGTGTAATGGGCAACAATGTGCGTACATCATACAGAGACATAATTATCCCTTGATGTGTAAAAGTATCTCGCACTTTTACGTGTGGAAAATCGCACGGGCTAGTGATAGACACATCAGTTATAGCCACATCGTCGGTCAGGTGCGTCGGTATCTCTCTTTCTCTCTCTCTTTCTCCCGGCTGGGTATTGCATCCTGACATGGTGCACCTGTCCGTGGCTCGCAGGTTGCCTCGTTTTATAGAAGGCTACTTCTCTATCGTCGATCTATCAAATTGGCCCCGGCAGATAAGAAATTAGGGGAAGCGGCCATGCCTTAAAAGCGTCCGTGACGGGACACCCCGACTGTTATTTGGCCAGCGTCACTCTCGTCTCGCTTTCGAAATTTTATGGCTCTTCGCTTCGATATCACCTGCTGCTCGTGGATACCTCAAAGCAGCGTGTTTAATCCATCAATGTTTAAATGATCGCCGCTTCTTTAGAGCAATGTCAATTATTTCCTAATAATGATCTCTTGCCACATACGTTTTCTCGATTTTGTTTGAGGAAGCTTAAGTTGAAATAAAATTTCCAGTTTTTCTAAACTTACTCGATCATTTGCGAGCGATGCCATTTCGTGCTCGAAGATTTAAATGTACGATAAATATCTCGAAGAGGATAAAAAATAACTCGACGACGGCTTCTTAAGAGCGGAAACGAGCGCGTGGAATAATAATTTGATTACACACACGCGACGCGTATATTTTAACTTGATCGAAAAATCATAAAGCAATTAATAACGTTCATTAGAGACGACCCTAGGCGCTCGCGCGCGCGCGCCTGGTAATAATAATTCCGTTTGATAGGTAATTAGACGAGGGAGCGAGTAATTGCGTTAATTGAGACCGAGATCGGGCGCAGGTTGCGCAAGGCTTGGCTAGATATATGGAACCGTTCCACACGCACGCCGCAGCCCGTAATCGCTCTAATCGCGGTGCTTCTTGCTGGAAATACCTCGCCTCGCCTTTAGTCTTGTTCCACGGCCCTTTCGCCCGCGCTTTTCTTTCTTCCGCGAAAAAAAGTTACCTGCCAACGATCCATAGAGATCGTTAACTCTTGCGCTTAGCATCGCACGGTCGCTAACGACTTATGACGACTCACGTAACTGGACGTTCAATTATTCTCAGAGAATAACAAAATGATATTTGTATCAAAAGTTTGTTTTCCAGTACAAATAAAATATTGCTCTTAACAGAAATTTTACCTAACAATCTCGATGTCCATCTGAATAAAAAATTATCATTTGCTGTTCTATTATTTAATAATATATTCCTGGACAAAATTTTTCGTTAAAATTTAAATATCAGCTTTTAAAGAAAAAGTGAAAAAAAATTATGCGTTAATTTTGTCCAGGAATATATTTAACACTCGCAGATATGCAGATGAAATTTTTACTGTACAATCTTGTCAAGTATTTTTTTTATACATATATGATAACCGATAAGATTCCGTACAATATATAATTCTAGCAAAACGCTCGTCTAGACAATCCGTGCAGGTTTTCGTCTCCCAGCTGCTCCTTACGAAGGGCACCCGCATTTTTGGCGACACCAAAGTTCGTATATGTAGTTATACATAATGGGGAATCGTTTCCGCGCGATATGCGTAGGCACTTATAACAGCGACATCCTGGACATCTGCCGACCCCGAGACCCCTGGTCTTCTTGTATTTTTTTCCTTTCGAAGAATGTCGCGTAATAAAGTCGTTGCCGTCGGCATAATACAGCAGTAAGCTCTACCGATATTTGCTATTTTATGTAACGTGTACTTACGCGATGTGCCTCATATTAAACAAGCACGAGAGATACGAGTTACGTATGCTGGAAGACACGGAGGAAACTTGTTTCTCTATCTGAGAGTATTCGTTTATTTGTCTTCTCATTTCATTCCGCAAGTCGCATAAAACAGAAAAGAGAGAGAGCATGATTTTATAATCTAATCGCTCTTACTTGCAACGTGATGTATCGTCAAAAGGAAGGAAAAGATCCACATCTAATCAAAGACGTTGCAGGCAAGTTTCGTATCGAATACTAATTTACCAATGACAATGAATCGAAAAAATATCTCGCGTTAGCATAACCAGACCAGTCGCTATGACTTATTCCATTCGTAAATGAATATAACACATCCAAAGCAGAAAGTTAATAAATTTGAAATAAATTTTACGATATGTTAATATGTTACAATATGTTGCCAATTGAATGGAATTAACTGAGAACGCTAGTAATTTATATTTATCCGATTCACACACTCTCGATCATGGATTTTAAAGCAACTTAATCAACGTTTACCGTGAAAGCACCCGATAAGGGAAGAGTATTTGCATGGGAGTTTATGGGTGTCGGCTAATCACACGCCCAATTAATGCATACAGATAATTTCTTAACGTCGAAACAAACTTACAACACGCTCTATAAATTTTCGCCATTCGAGCGCTTATTAAAGACCGCCGTTAAGCGTAATTACATACGAAACATTTACTCAGGTATCAATTACCGGAATTATTATATTCCACTATTTACGTAGATACGCTCGGTGCGCGCATAATTCGCGCCTGCAAGTTGTATAATTTTGTAAATTCCTATTCCGACAAACGCGCTTATTAATATCGCTTTTTTGACATGACGACACGATGATAGCTTCCTTCTTACACGTAACGTTTATACGCGCATCATTCATTGAAATTATCGTTAACGAGAGCATAAATATGCATTTGATTTGCCTTCGTACACACCACTTTCTTGTTACTGCCAAAATGAATCTACATGTCGATTTAACGCGCCATTTAAAAATTCTAATCTGTATAATTAAGTAATCGACTCTCTTGAGTCATAAATTATTACACATTCTTTCACACGAATGTACAAGATTCGAATACAAATGGTGAATAACAAATTACTATCGAGTGCTAATAAAACCTCTCGTATACAAAACTGCAGCGTGATA
Organism: Camponotus vicinus; assembly: GCF_025532165.1. Taxonomy (NCBI): domain Eukaryota; kingdom Metazoa; phylum Arthropoda; class Insecta; order Hymenoptera; family Formicidae; genus Camponotus; species Camponotus vicinus. The sequence goes on from NW_028141980.1 coordinate 11,181,155, forward strand.
TCAACAATATCCTTGCATGTCAAGGTAACGACTTATCGGGGCGAATAAAATCGTATAAATCTCTGGTTTATTTACATATTCGGTTGATTTATCGTACGCAAATATTTATAAATAGCGACGAAAGAAACGACGTTCGCGGACAGATTTCGCGGCGATTCATCATGAAACGTCGAGGAAACGCTTAGCGAACGAGAGAGAGGAAGAGAAGGAAAAAAAAAAGAGTCTCGAGGGAAAACGATTTCGAAAAGGGCAGCGGTGCGGGGCGGTCCCGTTCGCGGGCGGAAAAAGTCCGGCAGCGGAACGTCGCTTCGTCCGGGCTTCGCCGAGGTGCGGAGTATTCTGGCGTTCATTAATTTTGTACCGTTGTCACCGGGAGGAACATGCGTATTCATGAGACACACCGAGGCTTATAAACGTCGGGCTATTAGTGATACGATTAAAATGTGCATTTCTCGAGCGTTGTTTTAAACGCAACCCCCGACCCGTGACTCCGCCCCGCACGCGCGCGCCTATTTCACGTACAACGATATTTTATTTTGTTGCGCCGTCGCTACCCGCCACCCGCTACCGTTACCGTTGCGGTTTTATCTACCGGAAGAAATAATAATACGAGACCGCATCGGGTCCGCGCGCGGTTTGCGCGCCGCGCGTCGCCAATTAATTTCGGACTTTACGTTTCGCTCGGTTATCACGCGACGGGGCGACGCGTGCGACATTAATACGCAGGACGCGATTCCGTTACACGCCTGAGAGACGAACTGCGCAGATTGAAACAGTGACATATTGAATCGCATAAAGCAGACATTTGACATGCGAGCTATTCAATCGAACGTCATGCATGCTCAAGGGAAAAAATATAGTCGATCGTACCTTCATTTTCAGAAATAAAACTGTAGAAAATTATTATCAGATAAAAATGTAGAATAAAGAAATTTAGGAGAAATGTATAATAAAGAATACTAAATTTTTAGAAGACTAAAAATTATGTTACTACAATTGAAGCTTTTTTACTAAAAAAAAATAGTATCATAATATCAAAAAAATTATACTTGATCCTTTTTCGAAAATTCAATGCTGAATGATAATTAATGGATAACTTGTCCATGTAAAGATATCGGAGAAGATGATTAACGACATCAACAGCAGTCTATATCAGAAGCAACGAAGATTCCAGAGAGTATCCCAGGAAAAAAGGAGAAAAAGCAACGCGATATATCGTATAAATCTTTTCGCAACCCCTCTTTCCAGTCTTTTGCGAACAGGCCAGCTCGAAAAACGAACCGAGCTGCATAGAGATCAACGTATATATATATATATATATATATATATATATATATATATATATATATATATATATATATATATAAAATATATATTTCAACGCACAACTGCATCGCGGAGGAATATACCGCGGGCGGCCGGTGCCCTCCCCCTCGGCGCGCATCGCTGGTAAAACGGATGCATTTCGGATGCAGCTGCGAGTTCGTTAGAGCGTCTAACGCGCGGATGCACGAGTACGAATTGTTTATGCGCTGTGACGTCAGCGGCGGCCAGTCGTCCGGGGTGGAGTCCGAGACCGCCCGCACCACCCGGTATAATAAATGTGCGCGCGTATGTGTGTTTCGCAGGAAGCGCGCATACGCGTATCAGAGAGCGATGAATATGCATACCTTAATTCGCGGGGCTAATTGAATAATTTGTAAAACGCGGCGGCCCGGCCCGCGCGGGCCGCGACCTTTTTGCATTCCCCTTCCCGCGCGAACACGTTCCCCTGCTTGCGCCTTGCTAGTCGGAACTGCTTGCCTACAGCAGGTCGACGCAGGACGAAACGGCGGAATGATATCCTTTACCCTTACCCTTACTCTGACCCTACCAGCTGAGCTGGAAGCTAAGGTATGCCGCGGATAGCTCGCCTAAAATGCGGTTTGGCACCCGCCCGGCTGTCGCGAGGAACGTCGTCGCCGCAATCCTACGTCTCGTGAATCACTCTGGCAAGCATACCGGAAGAAAGAGACGCTAACTTCATCCGCGTCCGCAAATTCTAACAGCCAATTAATTACTTTAACTATGACATGCAAAAAAAATTCAATACATGAAGTAATATAAATTTTTTTACAAGAAATGATATTTTCTGCTAAAGAAATATTTTGTGAGTTCTACAAACGTTATTAATAAAATTAGCGTTTTCGCAACGATCATTATTCTTGATTAATGATTTAATGTATTAATAATATGAAACGTGTGTCTGTAGATTACTGAAAGTGAAGTAGAGATCATCCATAAATCTTACATTATGTTAATGCTCCAATTTTAAGGAAACTTGAACTATTGTTTCTCGTTCGCATTAAGAAAGACACTGAATAGTAATTTTTCACAAATTTTAAAAAGATTAATTACGTTAGCCGAAATTTTTATCTCGGAGAATAAGCGAGTAGGCTTTGTGGGTCTAGTTCACCCGTTATAGCCAACGAATCGGCCCAAGGCCTTCCTTACTTATGCCATGCGTGCCTTCGTCGGCATATATCACTGCTAGCTAACGTTTTTACGGGACACGATGCGATTACACGCGTTAACATTCTCGGAATATCATTTGCTCGCTGCCCAAGGATTCGTTGTCGAGGCTCATACTTTTTTTTTCATGCCGCGAATTAATAACGGGACAGAAATCGGAAGACTCAATTAATGCGCTAACGAGATAATTATATCCGCTATTTTCTATTCACCATTAATATTATCGCGCGTGAAATCGCTGAGATGTAGTTAAAAGTGGAGAATTTTTAGAAGGAACCTTCTGTTTTGAAGATACTATTACCTGTTTAGAGTACTCTTAGGCTGTAAATAAAATATTATCTTACGATATCTGGAATATTATTTTAATAGAAAAAAAAATTATACTATAATCTCCAGAACTAATAGTTTATTATTAATATAAGCGATTTTATTTATTTTATTTATTTTTGTTATTATTTATAAATCCCAGACAAGTACACAAAAATAGTTTCCTCAGATTTATTCAAACGTATTTAATAGCGCTTCGCTCAAAAATCCAATCATTAATGAATGAGAAAATTTCACAAGAGATTTTTAAAGAATGAAATCTTGGACGAAGACAAACAAGAATTACAAAGTTGATAGTGCATTTCCTCGAATCTCCGACAACACAGTTGTAACATAGCTGAAATCTCGCAGTGGGGAAGGAAATAAATCAGGCGTACGATCGACGATTTAACGACAAAGGCTGCGATATTCAAGATCTAAAGTTGGCTGTATGAGAGCTTGCCTAGAGACACGCCAAAAGCGAATCCCTTTGCTCTATTTCGGACTGTCTCTTGATTCTCATCTCTCTCTCTATCTCCTTCTCTCTCTTTCTCTCTTCCTATTCTCTCTCTCTCTCTCTCCCTCTCCCCCCCCTCTCTCTCTGTTCCTACTTCTCTCTCTGCCTCGCCATCACTCATTCCCGAAGGGAAGAGAGACGTAAGCCTGGCAGAGGGCCTTTGATCCTCCGCACTCGGTGTCGGCAAACAGGAGCTCCGCTGGTGAACGCAGCCACCGCGCTTTAATACCTCATGCAAATTTCAGGAAAAGGGCACCCCTCGTGCCTTCCCCCTTTCGGGGGTCCCCACGCTCGTCCCGCGCGCTCATCCGCCTCCTTCGTCGCCTCGTACTCCTCCACAACGGTGATAACCCGCTATATTGCTTTTCGAACAAATCGCTATCCGCCTGCCACGGGAAACACACCGATCGAAGTGTCTGCCGAAAAATTTCGAAATTCCTGTCGAAATGCATCGCTCTCCTCGACAATGCCCTATCGCGAAAGAATATAATAAACTGCATTGTGTGTGTGTGTGTGTGAAATGAAAGATATCTTAAATCTAATTATTTCGTTCCCTAGAGAATTCTAGTTTATTATTTCAAAATTATACAGAGTTAATAATGATAATTATAATTCAGAGAAATTTTACTAAACTTTGACAATATTTTGGAGCAAAAAATTACATGAATAATATTAGAATTTTTATCAGGAAAGATATGAATAGAGAAATAGTAATTTTTAACAGAAAGAAAAAAATACATGTTTAATTACTATTAATCGCAATATTATCATATATCGATAGACATGTGATAAATGATAGTGTAATTAATAATGCGAATTTCTCGCCTAAAGCCGAATTATAACGAGGATCTCATTTTCCCCATTAACATCTATTTAATGCAAAAGTTAAAATTATTTAATATTTTATCTAGAGAAATTAATTTTTGCATTATAGTTCTTCAACGAGAGTGAAAAATTATTTCGTAATCAAGTTAAATAATAGTTGAAGTAATTTTTACAATATTACATTTTTATTATTATATATAGATTAGATATTTAAATTACAAGAATATCGAGAATTAAAGAGTAAATCCGGTGACATCAATTTCGTTCTTTAACACTATCATCGGCAAATTTAACGGAACTAGCAAATTTGAAGTTATTGGCCCATTTACTAGGCTATAATATTCTAAGTTACAGATGTGTGGTCCCCTCGGGGCGATTTTGAGGTTTCGTGATTTGGCAAGCGACCATCGGCGAATATATAGCTCTCGAGTTGTACCTACACACACACACACACACATACATATATATATATATATATATATATATATATATATATATATATATATATATGTATGTATACGTATATGTACATATATTTGTCTACGTATTCATGTTCCAAAACCGTCGGTCTCGACCAACGAACCACGTAATCCTTGACGAGAGAATCTCGTCAATCACATCCCCAACTGGACGAATCGATACTCGAATTCGTACAACCACGATAGTCGCAATTCTCATTGTCGATTTTCTCATTACGATTGCGAAGAACTCACGATTATAATGACGAAGCGAATCGATTTTTTAGCCAAGTCATTGATCATTCGAGTAATCGCTAACTTTCTCCAAAAAAGAAACAGAATCCCATGATTAAAAATCATCGATTTAATTCATGAGTAAATAGAATGTTTTAAATAAATATTATTATGTAAGTCGGTATAAATAATTAGATAAATATTGCAAAGTAAAAAAGTAATTAAAACAGTAACACTTTGTTTTTCTTAAAAATATAATGATAAATATAATTATTTTCTCACATCTTGATGCAAAAATATTTTTGTATTTTTTCTAGTAATTAATATAAAGATATTCTCTCTCTCTCTCTCTTTCTCTTTCATTCTTCGTTTTGTTAAGATTGGGATTTTTCATATATTTTATTACACAAATGCGACTGCTGTGACTTCTTAAACTTATCAAAGTCAAAGGTGAGTCGCTCAGCATAATAATTTACGAATTCGCTTTTGGCTCAGGTTTCGAGGGCACAAAGTCAAACCATGACGCCGTCAGAGTTTCATAGTATCGCGTACAAGTCTCACAGTTAAGCTTTGCTCGTGCAAAGGACAGACAGCGAGCGAGTCCCCCGCAAGTGCAACCGGAGAGGAATTCCTCTTGGAGGCGGTTGCTGGACCAAGGTAGAGGTACCAGGAGGGTACCGGAGGACACCAGATGCTGGGAGGAAGCATGGAGTCCTCTTCTGGGAGCGCGTACCTTTTTTTTTTATCCCATGATATGGCCCGGGGAATGTCATCCAATGAGGGTGAAGTAAAGGGAAAACAAGTAAAATAATGATAAAAGGCGGAGCCCGCGGCGTGATTTGATTGGTCGAGATATCGCCGGCGTTCGGAGTTCACAACCCGAGGAAGAAGAGGGGATTGTCCTCTCTCTCTTTCTCCCTCTCCCTCTTCCATTCTCTCTCCTCTCTTCTCGTCTCTCATCTCTGTCTCGTCCTCCCGCGCGGCTTCGTTATCTCTGTCTCTTTCATCTTTCTCCGCCGTTTCCCTTTACCTTCGCCGCTGCCGCGGTTCTCTTCGTTCCCTCTCTCGCTTACACGCGATACCCTCTTTATATCCTCCTCTTTCTCTTCCGTCTCGTATATAAAAGCACATACATGCGCGCGTACGGAGAGGTTACTTTATTCTCCTCTCTCCGTAGGTCCATGGTCCACGATCGTGTCCTGACTCTGGCAGGAGCATCGGTTTTCTCTCCCACCTTCGTGACTCTCCTCCCTCCAGTACTCCCTTTCGTCGCCTTCTTCTTCTTCTTTGTGTCGTCTTCTTCTTCTTTTTTTCTTTTTCCTCCTGCTCATCGTCGTCGTCGTCGTCGTTTACTCGGACGAGTTCAGGTACATCCCATGTCATATAAGTACGTGCGCGGACGGTCCGTCGTATTTAAGTGAAATATAGATTTGCAACGATCCCGGTAACTCTTGAGAATAAACGTCGGATATAAAATAATATTGTTTTACGAGAGATACTGTTTCGCATTATATCCTACAAAATGTAACATAATTTATGATGATAGGATTAATAAATATTGTGTGTCAATTAATTGCACGTACAAAAGACAGCAGCACAGCTGATGATCATAAATGTAACAAATATTTTAATAATGCACCAGCAACAATAATAGTTTCGATATCAGTCTTAAGCTCCAACAAATTATTGAAATCAAAAATCATGATTAAACATGTTTGCAATGATTCTAAAATTTTATTATAAATACACTCTCTTATTTCAATTCGTAGATAAATATAGCTCACAAAAATATAAATATAGCTCAAAATGTATTTTATTATTATTTTGTCTTATAATATTTCTTTTCGGCTTTATAATATTTCTCCTTCGTCATCAAGCGAATAAGCATATGCGACGAGCACAGGTCAAAGATATGATTAGCGGTCATAACGAAAATTCAGAGCCCGTCACGTGTTGCCACAGAGCGAGGGTTTCGTGGCGGAAAAGTATATTGACTCGTGATACGCCATCTGTGCCGAGAGAGAAGGCACCCTCGCGCAGCGTTATTGGCAAAATTAATAAGCCCCGCTGTATCGCGGTCTGTCGAAACGGGAAGCGGTTAATTCGGCCCGCCGCTCATTGATCCGCTGTGTTGGCAGATTAGAAACGTTTCCGAACGAATGGAAACTGTTTGTCCGATGGCTTCGATGGTATGGCTTTGTACACTCTATTGCGGAGGGGAAATCTCGAAACCCAAGCCAACGGCGGAAGTCGCCTCGTTTCCCGAAGAAAGGTCCGCGATGAATGATCGCTGTCGACAAGACGACAAATCAACATCCGACAATCACGGGATACTTATTATGGCGCATTAAGCGAGACGAGTTTTCCGTGTATGTGTCAGCAGTTCTTTGACTAATTGAAACCGCTGATTTGTCGCGGATCGTGTGACGTAATACAGCTGATTTATTATTAATATTCACTTTTTTAACAAACGTTCTTTCGAACAAAGCAATAAATGGCCTTTCAATTATATTTTATAATGTAAATAATATGCATATAAATTAAAAAAAAAATTAATTAATGAGAACATATATTAGTATAATTATTATGTTTCAATCAATTTTCAACGTTTTGCATTAAAAGTAATAAAATTCAGATAATGAGATGTTGCATAAAAGTGTAATTTTATAAATAGAATATGTAATAAATGCTGTTGAAATCTAATATTTCATACATTGTTTGAAAATCTGTTATACATTTTTTTAACTCTCTTATTTTAGCAAGATAATCAAAGATTATTTATTTAAAACTTATTCCTCGATTTTCCATCATAAGTGAATAATACTCATACGATGAATACGTAAAGAGAACTCTTTATATCCGAGCATGTTCACGCGTGGATCGTTTGAGAGCAAGAACAGTTGCCGAGACGCGCATTGCGGTACGGCATCGAAAATTAACGCCACCGCGAATCAAGACGACAATGTGATTCATCAGTTAAATCCGCGTGCATAATCCTTTACACAACGTCCGAACCCCGGTCCAGCACTGTGAATGGGGTGGATCATGGGATACGAGAAGGGGGTGGAAGGGAAGGGAAGATGGGCAGTGGAGAACGAGGAGAGAGCGGGTGGCTCTGTCAGAGCTGCGAATTATAATCACAGTTGTGGTTGGCGCGGCGAGGAAACGCCGAGGGGGTGCGCGGGGATACACGGTGATGGACCAGGCGGAGAGAAGGACGAACGAAGCGTCCGCTTCCAGGGGGATGGAAAAGGGTGTATTTACCCACCGCCAATACACATCGGTACGCGCCGACACTGAGGACGGACCTAGATGGAAATCTACGGTATTCGGAGGCACTGGCCAAGAAAATTGCCTGACAACATTTCGCACGGGCTCTGAATTGCCGAACCGATCTCCTGTCGTCCCTTCTGTGCCACACCATCCCTTTCTGGATGGCGCGACGACGACGTACGCCCAAATTTGCGGTCCGGTCCGATGCGTCCACATGGATGATGTCTCTTGCGAACATCCTCATCGCGTCTCTTTTGAACAATTTAAGTAAATCAGAAAGAGAGAGAGAGAGAGATAAATATAGTCTAGAATGCATTCAGTTATATGAAATAATAAAGAGTCTCTTCTGCGAAATTTAATGATAAACATTTTGAGAAAAGTAGAGGAACTCTTACCGGAAAATTTTATTAACAACGGAAATAATAAGAATTCGTTCGCTTTTAAAGAAAATTAAAATTGCGACAAATGCTTAAAAAAAGATATGCAGATCGTAGTACGCGATTTTAAAATTGTAATTATATTCGATTAATTCGCTAATTTGCATATAAGAAAATGGAATTACTCACGCGATATTTTCATTATTGTGCAAGTGGCACAAGCACTATAATCGATAGAATCGTGCGTACAAAAGCGCGGTAGTGTCAAATTAGCGCGCTCAGTCCGATAAAAGGCTCGGAGGCGTTTCTCTCTCCACACAGTGGGAAGCTTTAATGAGTGCCTCGTGCCGCCGACAAGCGCCGAATCCCAGGCAAAATAAATCCGACTTGATTGAATCATTGTTAAGCGAAACCGCGTTAAATACCCGTGAAATTAACCCGGCCGATCCCGTGGCCGGCGTGCAATTGCCGCTGATTGGCTCGGGGGTATCGCCTTTAAAGCGTCATTAGAGCGCCTCGCGCTGTCGAGCGACGATTAATGATGCGTTCGCCGGAATATGTCCGGTTCAGGTGCCGTTCTGGCGGCTAACGTCTTGTGAAAAGAACGAACCACCCATTCCGCGAGAGCGTTTCTGGAAAACATGTTTTGCGTTCGACGTCAATGATGATGAATCCGCGCGGTAATTTGCTAAGATGGTTACCAACGCGATATTTAACGTGCCACACCGCGATATAAGCCATGTTATTACGAGCAATAACGTTAAAAAGCGTAATTGCCCGACTAAATTTTTCAACAGCGGAAACTCGCGCGCTGGATGATTATAGTTTTCTAGAATTCCAGTTCATCTGCGAGTTATAATTTCGATAGTCGAAGCTACCAACACTTGACATTTGATTGTACAATTATACACTGCTTAGAGCTCTTTGAAGATTGTTAGAATTTCATTTCTTCCCGAGTTAAGTATACATCAGGATCTAATCTACCGTTACTTCAGGAAATAGTCTTCTTTCGTTTACGCTAAACTAATACAATAATAGTCATTTACTAAATCGCCCATTCATTTCGACAGACCGGAATGCGACGGACCACACCCGCGATGAGCCCTCGGCATCAATGAACCGGCACGAATTTGCCGTAGCTGCCAATCCGCCGTGACTTAACGAGATCGACGAACCCGCAAACAAACATTTCTCCAACGGGATCATCGTGTTGCTCCTTGTTCTCGAGAGGGACGAGCGCCCTTCGCCGATCTCTCGTAAGCCTCTTCCTCCAGCCTCTCTCTTTCCCGATTCCATCTTCCAGACGTCGTCGCTGGACCCCGCAGACGGACAGCGGACGAAATTAGGGTGAGTACCATCATAGTGGTGTGGACATATGGGAGCACCATGTGGTCACCACCGTTCATTCGGACGACGAAAGCTAAAGCTAACGCCGGCGTGTGCAAACGGAGAGAGAGGGAGGCGGGGGCGGAGGAATATAGGAAGCCACAGATTCGGCCGGACGGTTAAACGCCCGCCGCAATTTGTAGCAATTTGTTAAGTAGCTGGCCAGAACATTACCTATATTACGTTTACTCCCCCTTGAACCGGACACCAAGATATATAGCGTGCGCACAGATTTATCGTTCTCGCCAAGAGAATGGAAGTTGCACGTTCGGATGAAAATTCTAGAGCACGCACGCGTGTACCTCGTTCTCTCTCCCTCGTTTTAAATTATTGTGCTATTTAACTCTTCCGACGAACAAAGTGGTTGATGTCAGCCGATTTATTAGCATAAAATAAGAGTCATATAATTTAATTTAGATTACTAATTTTTGCATAAAATATAACGATCGACTGAATCTCGTATTTTTATAGAATTAAAGACACTGCGCCATGCAAATATTTGTAAAGAAATTACAAGGTACATTCAAACGAACGTATCGTTCGGACAATCGTAATAATAAATTGTAATTATCCTTTGTAAAGCAAAAATTCAAGAATAAAAATACAAGAGTGCTTGAATTTCTTGATCTTCTTTTGTTGAGAAAATCAAGCGACTCGAGAGAAGCCAAGAGAAATCGGCGAACGACAAAACTTCTTTTCCTCCGGCTGCGCAGAATCGCGGAGATAATTTAAACCGAAGGTAAACGTCAAGAGCACTCGCTTTATCTCCGTCCATCTCGTCTTCGTGACGAGTGGCACCCTCTTCTCCCCTTGCTCTTCACGAGTCAGGAGTTTCCATGACGGCGTAGATTCGAGAATAAACCGAAACGACTTCGGCCGCGGATGCTTTTAGTCGATGAGTTCGCTTCCCTATATATCCCGTTTCGTTTTCGTCTCGTTCCGCGTACTGTCCTGGCCTAACCCAGCTTTCTCATCCATATGTAACAGTCGCCTGGTATTAATGACAAGGGGAGAGAACGAGTACGATACACGGTGGGTTCTTTATCCTACAAGGGACTGTCCTTCTCCCGCCGTCGACTACTTTAGATTTCCCTCGCGCTTACACGCTATTGCAGTTTTATCGTTGTCCTTTCATTATCTGATAAATGTAATGGAATTGTTTATTCGTCGTTTGCTCGTCCACAACTCGCAACAGAAATCGCGATACGATACGACCTTGTAATCAATTAGCGTTAAATACTATATCACACATACGTAGAAATATATATTAATCTTGAAAAATCATGGATAATTTTGATTCTATCAATATTTTAACAATAAAATATACAGGCTTTCATCAATAAAAAAAATATTTAAAATTTATTTTTTAATTTTCTTATATATAATTATTTTCTACGGATATCATAGAATATATATAAATTTTTGTAGATTTTTTCAAACAATTTAACAGCTAAAATTATGAAAAGACATTGTGATGAAAAACAGAGAAAAAAATATGTGACTTACGAGGATTAAATTAACATTTTTTTATCGCGTTATTTTATAAAGACAAGTCTGGTTTTTTAATTATATTCAATAGATATCGCAGTAAATTGATCAAATAAAATGTGATGGCAAGAATACAATAAAAGCATATCAAAGTGCATGCCGAAATATATTCAAGTTGAGCCGCCAAAAAATTGCCAACATCCGTTCGCTGATTATTTTTCGTGGAACTCGAATGACGTATCTTCCCAGATTGGATAACGATTTTACGGCTGAATGCAATATCGATCAACATTTATGTGATCACCAATAAATAACTTTCATTTCCTTTTTATAGATTAATCGGTTAAAACCTGCGAATCCCCATCATGTAGAAAATGTGAGAGGCATTTTGTTCCAAGATTTCATATCAGGAATTATTTTTCAATTCTTTGACAAATTCTAAGATCATTGATGCCTCCAACGATATTAGACCACCCACAGTCGATATATTCATCAAGACAATTCCTCGAGATTTTTGTGCTTACATCTTTCGCGGGTTTCTCCGCGCGCGGAACTCTGAAAAAATTACGAAGCAACGCGTTTGAATACCATCGGCGCTTTTGTGAACCGCACGCACATATGTCAGAATTAGTGACAATGAGCGGCGCGAGTTGAAAGCGGAAGAGACAAATAGGAACAATGAAGAAAAGGCGACACCTCGGTCACCCAACCGTTCTCTGTTCGTAAGTGCTTGATAAACGGCCGGCAATCGGTTAGTCTTTTTAAACGGGTCGCGATGACGGATCTTCACCTGCGAGCCGGTGGCACTTGAGCTGACCGACGACAATAGATGAAAGAAGCAAGAATAAGATTGGAAGGGATTCGTACGTTTGTCTGGCTCAATGGCCTCCGTCCGTCGACATCAGTTACGCTATCTCGTTTACCGGTTTCTCGCCGGACAAGTGTCGTTTGCAATATCGCCTTATGTGATTTGTTTTCCTTTTCTCAGGTGATATGTGACCAGAAAACGTCCGAGAGAACATCCGCTTGCTAGATAGATAGATTTTCTAAAGTTGATTTTCGAGAGTTAATAATTATCTCTTAATAATATTGTTTTTCAACCAAGCACAATAATATTTAAATAACAAATTGGGAAAATTTGAATAATATGCAAATAAATATGAATCGCGTTAATTCATTTTGTAATTTCTTCAATATTTAAAGATTGACATTAAAATATCGAATTGCTTTTTATGTGTATAATTTATAAATGACATAAATAAAATTTATTTACTCAACAATATGAATCGTGGCGAAATAAGTGTTGTTAATATCCTTCGAATTTCGTCGGAATCTCGTCGATGCCAGCTGGCATAAGGTACCATTAGCAGCTAAGTAGGAACAATTCGATTCGCGATCGTCGAGAATGGTCCCAGTGCGGCAGTTAGCCCCGTGCAAATTGTCGCTCTCCTTCTCCGTCTGTCTGTATTTTATCTCTTTCTCTCTTTTTCTCTCTGTCTCAGTGAACATCATCCGTACGAATTACGCGAGGCGAGGGCCCCATACGTCCCCGGGCATCGAGTCGAGTGCCCCGCGGGTCCGTCAAATGTATCGAGAGAGGGAAGGGAGTCAAGATTCGAACATGTGGCATCATTTGTTACGTGCGAAGTAGGGTTCTCGAGCCTACGGCTTATCTAAGCCCGTTTAAAAGCGCCTACGTATCCGAAAATCCAAAAGCGTGAACAAGCGAGAGATCATTCGAGCATGTAAACGTTGCATCCTATCAATCGTTCAAGGGAGAATCTAATCAATCTGACCGAAGAAGCAACAATACTTTTTAACAGTATTTTGCAATATACATTTCCATGGCCGATTATTGTATCCACAATTAACGTTAAATACAGTAATCCTAAAGAGCTAAAACTAGCTGTTCGGCAGAATTAATCGATGCTGAAGGAAGCAGTCATGAAGGATTTTAGTCACGTTAATCGTTAAGACATTCGGCTTCGAAGAGATAAATTACAAGTAACATCGCTTCGTTTTCGTGCAACGTTCAAAACGTTCAAAACGTCATCGAAACAACGTGCAACGACCATCCTCTGTACACGGGGGCGAGAATCCGCGTGGAACGTGGAGCGCGCCCGATGGGGATCTCGGTTTCCGTGGACATATGGTCAGCCCGTGCCTCACCGCGACAAAAAAGCGCTACAGAAACGGCGACAGAAGTTGGGAGTGTCGGCGGGCGATATATCAGGGCTTAAACTGTCCCGTCGCAGCAAGCATGTCCTACCAGCGTGGTTCTGCGCCACCCTGTCTGACCGACTGGATGGTTGCATGGTCGGTCGGTCGACTCGCTGACTGGTGCGCGTATGGCGTTACGTTCAACAGGGGTGCTGGCATTAGTTAATAGTCCGAGCGCGATACACGATAATGCGAGGAAGCGGGAGTGAAGGAGAGAGCGAGAAGGAGAGAGAAGCAGGACGAGGGTGATCGACGTCTAACCAAATGCGGTTTCCAATCTATTGCGTTTTTGCGCGGTGCGTCTAACGTATTCAGAGCGTTAAAATGTACTCGCTGCCTTTTGGAAAATATCTTTTATCAAAGGGCGAGGAATAAGAAATAGGAGTAAGCTCGCGTTATTTTTAACTAAACGTGTGATTTGATATTTTTACAATCTCAGAATCGACAATATCCATAGCACAGACCATTGCCAGCAATATTGCTGCAATATAACAATGGTCTGTGCTGTATAGCTAAGAATCATTCGTTAATAATTAACTGTAGCCATAAATATTAATTTAAAATATTGATTAAAATTCCAATTAAATATCTCAAGTAATTATATAACATAATTTTTTGCAAGATGTGAAATCAAATCGTGCTTTTGTCGGGAGATGAAGAAGCGTTCGAAGAAAAGGGACAGGATTTGAAGGACGGTGCGCAATATAGGGTGGCAAAGGTGTCCGCCGACGCGGACCAAAGTCATTATAAAAATAATCAAAGTTTCCCGGGGCGGAAGGCTCGTCAGGATGGATGATGGGTCGAGAAACGTTCCGGCGACCGGCTTCGCGCGACGCCGACGACCGGCGTCTCATTACGTTTGACGATTATGCGTTAATTTGCACCTAGCGATACTTCAAAAGATTTTTATTCATTGCACGAGCTTTTTGCCATCATCCTAGGCTGGAAGTCGCGCGACGTTCCCTGGTAGTCTCTGGGCCACGCCATTCTAGGGCACGCGGAGAGACGACTCCTCAAGTTTTATATTTTTCCTGTCTTTCGCGTCGAGGATCGAGTGTCCTCTCGTCAAAGGATCCAGGGGATATGATAATCTCGATGCCGCGCTGAATGCGTAACGAGTTTTTCGCCGGCGACGAGAAGCGGACTCGCTCCTGATTAGCTTTGCCTTTACATTCTCCGAAGGAAACTCGGTTTTTCGCAGATCGAGACCGTTCTCGCATTTACGAGAAGGGATACGTCGCCATATTTGCGCTCAGAAAAAATTATAATTAAAATAAAAGATATAATAATAAGATTTTTGAGCGCGCTTTTCACGTTATTAAAGAAATATATCGTGCTTTAATTTTGTTTCTATTAAAAAAATCATAATTCTTTTTTTTTATTAGTAAAAATACTATTAGAAAAATTCGTTAGTTTTGTAGAAAGTGAATTCGAATTCTCTCTCATTTCCATGTCATTATCGATCTTTCTTCTCACCAGCCATCGCGAAAACGAGCTACTATACTCGACCATCAATTGCATTCGTTCATTCAATTATCAATCGAAAATCAGCGAAGCGTGAGAGACATTTCGCGCATTTAAACGTTTTATAAACCGACGAACTCTCCCTCGAGACATCGACGATACGTGGGCACGCTTTTTCCACGGTGCTTACGTAACCCTTGCTCGATGCCGGATCACGATGCCGGTATCAATTAATTAATTCCGTTCGTATATCGCGCACGGAGAAAAGCCATTGTAACGCGACGGCTGTCGATATACTCTCGCTTCTATCTTTCTCTCTCTCTCTCCTTCGATACTAAACACGCTCGACTACGTCACGGGCGACGGTCGCTCTCGTTTTGTATCGCGACGGCACGTGCCGCTCACAATGGTACCGAGTGACTCCCGTGTGTTCTGTCTCTCTCTCTTCTTCGACTGCGATCAGCATCGTCATCAATCGACACGGTCTCTCGCCCTTACGGGCGCACGCCCACCCCTCCTGCGAAATACCGAAGGCAAACAAGAGGAGCAATGCCAAAAAGCATTTATTCCCGATTCTTTATCTGACGCAGCCCGCGCCGTTTATTGCTCCCTTTCTCTATCTTACGCGGTCGTTTCTCTCGGAGCAGGACGCGTGTCCTGGGCGTGCCCGTCACACGCGTATATTAGTGGACCGACGCGGCGTTCCCGCTTTTATTGCTGCCGGAAATTAATGAGATCGCGAGGCGATACGACAGATATGACCGAGCGAAAGCTCATCCGTTTACTTCAGCACATTCGCTTTCATCAAGCGATATCCTTTCGAGACGTCAATCGCGATCAACGAGTGCATGTTACACTTAAGAACCGACTAACTGTTTGAGAAATAATGTGCAAATTTTGCACAATTTACATCGTAAATTAAGAGAAGTTCTGCAAATTAAATCTCAAACGAAAGTGCGAATTGAACTGTCATAAATCGTTGTTTCGTCAATTTATTTGCCGAGCGAATCATTCGCCGATCACGAGACCAGGAGAACGGACCGTGAATCCGAGTGAAGGCGATCACGCGTGAAGACATTTTCCTCGTCCGACTTGACGCTATCGCGATGACGAATCGCATTGTTACGCCGACACGAAAACTTCACTCGCGCGATCGGCAACCACGATCGGTGACGGTACATCTGGCGCTCTGCTGCCGGGAAAACCGCAGCAGTAGAATCCTCCTCGCCTGGAAAAAAAAGCCGAAGGAGCGGCTGATGGATGAAGATCGATGTCGTATACGCGACGCAACATGCATCCTCTTCCATACTTCGATACCACCCTCTCTCTTTCCTGCCGCTTCCTTTCCTTCCCCGCGCGATTTTGTTACACCTCATATCCCACCCCTTTCGACTTAATATCCTTCAGCACGTGCGGAGATGTCGACACTAACGGAGAAGCGCGTCAGGTGTATTTCCCGCATCTCAAAATTCACCGATATTTTCCGGCAAGCTGCCGTTATTCCAGAAACGATTATCCCTCTCTTTGACTGATTCAAAATATGCGTTGAGATAATAGATGAAAGATACTTGACGAAATTTTAGCGATTATAAAATATTGGCCACGTCAAATAATTAATATAATTTATAATTTATATTTTGAAAAATACAGCCGGAAATTTCGTTCAAATAATATCTAATGTATGGTCGGATATATTGCGTGTTTTATAGCATTTCGAGAAGAAGTCTCGAAGCTTCTTCGTGAACATTCGGCATATTGATAAAAAGATATCCATGCTGCCTATGAGAAAGTAGAGAATAAATTGCCAAACTTCTCGACAAGCGGGACAAATCGCCCGAGGAAATCGACGAAGGCGAAAAAGTTGGCTTCTGTTCACGGAATTAAATGTATTTTTCTTTTTTCGATGTATCTTGCGTTTATTTTTCCAGCAATTCTATTTACTCGACCAACAAATATGTTTCTGACACATGCTCGTTGAATATGAACTTAATACTATTTTTATTCCGATCATTTTTTGTCTTATATTTTATCATGCTTTTGAATTATTCTAATTTTCTTTTCTTCTTTCTGCTTCTTTAAAAATGGCGAAAAGATAGTGTTCAAAATATTTAAAAACAATTATTTAAAAATTATTTAATACGAGTATATTTTAGGTAAAGAAAGCGTGTAAAGAAAATAAACATATCACGCGTTGTAAAGATTAAGTATCGAAGTGATGTAGAGTATTCGCGATGATTGCGAGTTAATTAATCGCCGCAAAGATCGTCCGCGCCTGATTAGAAATCGGCGAGTAACCATTCCCAGCATGCGATGTTTACCGGACGATACGGATGAATCGAAATCCTCGAAAGACTCCCGCTGGCTGGAATCGGCCGAGCTGTCAGACGAGCGATTATTGATGACGCGCATTGATGGCTATCGAGAAGGAGAGAGTTGACCGCGGTCTTCGTATCGCTGGCACGATGCTCGCTAACGCGGATATAATGCCAGGCTCTCTGCCCTCTCATAAGGGCGTCTAACAATACAATTTTCATTTTCGATCGAAGGGTAAACGTTTCCCCCGTGCCATTCTTCTCGTTCTTTTCTTCGTTCTTCTTTCTCCCGAATGACCTATGTCATCCACCCTCCCTCCCTCCTTCGGCTGATCTCATCTAGAGCCCACGATCCCTCTGCCTCGATCATTTTCCATACGAGTGGAATATTCACTATGACGAGCCACCACCATCATCGACGTCGCTCTTGGCAGTAGTAGTCGAGCTTGTCGTTTCGCAGACACGTCGGAGGTAATGGCGTGTGCCCTTTTCGAAAACCCTCCGTCACGGACGATTTTGCTGCGCGACGATGTTATTTATCACTTTCTAGTGAGGTTCCGCTCGCGTCTTCTCCTCCTCAAGTTCCCTTTCGAAAGATCGGCGAAGAGGGAAGAGAGCTCTGCGCCTGTGTTTATCTGCCGGTGCAGCCATAAAGGTCGCGACGCATTAGCATAAAAATTTTGTTACATTAACCTTGTAATCCCTCCCATTTAAATCACTATCACGTGAGGGAGCGAGCGCGAATCCCTCGTTAACGCCGCGAAATTTTTATATTTCGCGATATAAGCCACTTTATTTTCATTTTTATTGCAATTTAATTTTAATTATATGAATCAGACAGCTACATTTCATCATATATTTGAGTATTTTGCAAAAATCACCTTTATAAGAAGACGTAGAAATATATTGTGTGTGTAAAGATTTAAATCGTACTTTATTAAATAAATTTTTGCATTTCTTGTAGTGTAAAAAGTTTTAATAAAACTGTATTTAATAAATTAAATCTCTAAAATCAACTTGCGATTACTTTCAAAATATAAACAATGTACAAGACATACAAATAGTATATAAAAAAGTATTTCTAAAAAAGTTAGAAACACATGCCAAATACATAAAAAGGTATCCATAGTTGTATGTAATAAATAGAAATTAAAAGATTTAAAAAACACATTAAAATATATTTAAAATATATTTAAAATATATTTAAAAATCTCTCTGTATATTAATATATACAAAAGTTACGTATCTATTGAAATTTATTATTTATATATACTTGGCATTTTTTTACCATAAAATAAAAAAACTGATTGCATTTTAATTGTTCGTGCGATATGTTATATTTCAAAGAACCACAGAATGGATTGTGTTACGCCTACGTAGCATAAGAGAACTCTAGTGTTAATAACTGTTTTTGTGTTTAAATATTACAATTTTAAAATATAATAAGCATTAATTTATTTTTTAAAGTTCTGTTAGCTTATTTCTAAGAATTTTCTTTAGCTTCAAATATATTTAAATCATGTAATATATTACATATTATATATATTATAAATCTATAAGAACAAATATTCAAGTCACTGATTTCAATATATGGAGATATGATGCCATTTATGGAGAGATAAAAAAACAAAAATTTTACAATTTTGCGTCGCGAAAGCCCTTTCAATTCATTCCATCCAATCCCATCCGATCATTATTCGCTCGGACGAGCGACTCGCGCAAACAAAGCTGACGCAAAGAGCACGACGCACGTGTGTTTGCCGCTACCCGCCGCGCCCTGCGAGAGGTCCAGGACAGGGAGAGATACAGCCTCTCGCCGTGAATGAAGCTCTCGGTATCCGCCGGGAAGATACTTCGACCGGCTACCGACACCGAGACGCGGGGAACGAAATAGTGCCGTTGCGTAAATCCCTAAAGGGGAGTCCGCGATTCGGTGCCGAGCTGCGGAAGGGCTCGGGGTGCCACGTGACGGCCGTGTTTGCTGGGTACACAGAACTCGGTGTTTGGTACACACGGCCTTGGAAGGCACAATGCTCGATGGGTTACCAAAACAGCGGCGCGACGTCGGCATAAGCGATATTTGTGTCAGCATAAAGGACCCCCTCTAAAGCCGCGTTAAAAGAACAACCAACTCCCTCTACGCCGAGTGTTCCCCGCATCAAGTATGGTATAAGTCAGATATGGACCAGAATAAGGTGGTTGGCGTTTTTTTTTGCAGAAAGGAATCTATTTGTGATTCAATATAGAGATAATATCATATGAAGATAATTTAATATAGATATATTTTAAATAAAGAAAGAGAAAGAGAGAGTGAATATCAATCTTCAAAGATTATCTTAATTTTATTATCATCAATTTTCTTATAAAATTGCGCCAATACTTCAAAGAAGCATCACCTTGAACAGAGAAGAATCAAGAAAAAAATTCTGTCATCCAATTAATTAAATTTACAGATCCAAATAGAGCAATTAAAATATTATTTCTTCCGTGTTTCAAAGTCGATACACGTAACACCGATAGTGAACTGCTATCTTTTCTCTATCATCACGCAATTTCCGAAAATTTTAACTACAATTTAACACGAGACAACTTTCCAAGCGCGTGACTCGCAGTCGTAAGAAGAGTTTTCGACTTTCGTGCGAAAGTACAGCTGAAAAAATTCCGCTCGCAACGAGGCGGAACCCAACGTATGCGTCCTGGAGGATTTTCGAGGTAAACGACCGTTGGCTAATGTTGGCCAGAACGAGATCCTGTGCCTGCACCCGGTTTCGGCAGGACGACGACAGTCGCATTAGCCACAGGACGAGCTTACAATAGACCCCTCTGTTTTTCACGCATGATCGGGACAGCGAGGGGGGCCGTAACCCCCTCGATTCCTCGTCTGGAACCCCGTACTTAGCAGAGGAGATTTGTGAATCAGGGTGTCGCGCCCGAAATAAGTAAAAAATTGATCGATGATACTACAATCCGTTTTTTTCTCTAGCTGTCAAAAATTCTAAAAAATGTTTGGCTAATTTTCTGGTAATGTAAAAACGATTTATTTTTGTTACGTGTCCGATAAAAACGCATAATAAACGCATTTATTTATAAAGCATAAAAAAATATGTAAACGAAAATAAATTTATTTCTGAATGCAGAGAGTAAAAATATTTTAATATGATCTAAAAATTTTTAAGATAAAGATCATACAAAATAAATTTCTAATATATTCCATTTTTAATTGTTGAATTGAAAAAATATAAATTGAAACAAGTATTAAAAATTATTCAAAAATTGCTCCTGTACCAATCGCATCAATGATTTTTCTTTTCGAAACCGTTTGGCCGTTCGACGAATGCACGAACTGGTTTTACACCGTCAGTGTCACGCTAAATCTTCGATGCATTGTTCGCGCCCTCTCTTACCGTCACGATTTTCCATCAGCACCCCTCCAAAAAGCCTGCCACAGTCAACTCCCACCCCTCTTTATTCCACCCTCATGGTAAACCTCCACGAAACTTAGCCTTGATCGTCATCCTTGTGATCGCCGCTCGGATTTGCCGGAAATCGTATATTTGACAGATTCGATAAATCATCATTTTGCGATATCATCTGTTTATTATGCTCGTAGCAATTATATGTGTAGAGACAAAAAATTATAATTGAACTCTCTTATAATAATCACAAAGTTGTAAAAAAATAATCCAACAAATTTTCTATAAAGTTCTGTTATAGTTTAATTACTCAAATTAAGTTTACTAATTAAATATTGTATCATTTAATTGGATTTTATTATCCAAATAAAAGTTTGCTCTCTCTTTTTGCATTTCCGTGGAACAAATTAAATTTGAAGCTCCCTAATACATCTTTTTTATCGCGCATCATCACCCATATTGCACTTGGAATATTTTCTTAAATATATATGTATCTCTTTCTCCAACTACATTAGTTTCCACTATAAATCACCGACGAAGAAATAATCACGAAAATAGATGGATTTCTCCGATTACCCTTAGTGCGATATTCCACGTACTCGGCGATACGCGGTATATCTGAACTATAACCGACGGGCGGGCCATTGCCGATTGGCTTGATGAACGAGTGCGATTAATAATTAAGATCACCGAAGCAGGGTGGGGCCCTAAAAAGCCGCGGGCGTTTTCTCTCTCTCTCTCTTTCCTCCATTGGGGAACAGCGAGTAATGGCAATTTACGCGTCCCGCGAGACCAGATAACTTCATATCTTCGCGGTAATCATTTATTCTCTCAATGGGCATGATATTGCCAAATTGAATTAGATAAGCGTACCGCACATGCATCTTTTGCATGTACGCGTCTGTGTGCGCAGAAAAAAGTTCGCGATTAGCAACATTATCACGCAATATTACCCTCGTCTAGAAACTGACATCCGCGCCGATCATTAAAAAGATATCGCTTCAGCTTAACTTGTCAATATAAAACTTTATACTCGCATGTACTAAAGTAATTAAAGATTAATGAGCAAATTCTACGAAATCATTATATTTTAATAACTATATGTGTAAAATGTAAAGAAATTATTTTATAATACGTCTTTTTAATGATTATAGTGAATGAATTAATTTCATTAGTAATTATAGTATTTAAAACGTAAAAAAAATATTTTTAATATGAAAAATTTCATTAAATAATAATAATTTTAATTT
Source organism: Camponotus vicinus (assembly GCF_025532165.1). NCBI lineage: Eukaryota > Metazoa > Arthropoda > Insecta > Hymenoptera > Formicidae > Camponotus > Camponotus vicinus. Next base: position 11,203,189 of record NW_028141980.1, read on the forward strand.
TAATATTTCATTAAATAATAATAATTTTAATTTTAATATCATAATAAACTTTTGAGAACAACTAATATTGTGTAAAAATATACTCGTAAATAATTATAGTAAAACCTCCAAATCTTTTTTTCATCGTATCTCTTTTTATACTATACAGATTCTTCATTATCAGAATCAATTTCAATATTTCTAGTTTATTTTCATGTTTCCGTTCTTTTTAATACGCATACGAACGAACAGACCGCTCAGCTACAGAAAATCACACCCCGATAAATTGACCCTCCATTGCTAAATACCTCCCTTTGACATTGTCGATCGGGGTAAGAGAGCTGTATGGGGACAGAATGGGGTGGCTCATAAAGCTCCACGTGGTACAAGGGAGAGAGTCGCGTCGCACCGTGAACACGTCCCAATTCTCGAGCTATGGAAGATCTATTGATCCTGTCCATCAGTTTCCAGGATTCATGATCATCGCGTTGACAGATTAGCCCGATTCGTTGCAGTTGCTCGAAATCTATACATCCGGCGCGATAAACATTTGCTGCCTACAACAATCATTCAACAAAATTTTCATGAAAATCAACCTTTAATTTTTCCAAGTAAATAAAATATTTTGAAAAAGCAGATTTTTTTCCCTTCGCAATTTATTTTATACCCTGCCGCGATTACAATCTAATATTTTCCAAACATATTCGATGTGTAACACGCTATACTTTCTATTTAAAATATAGATAAATAATAAATAGTATAAATAGTCCAATATTTTTAGACGTCATCGTGACTCTTGTCCCCCCGAAGCGGTGAATACGTCAATGCAGGCCACGCGGGGCGGGGTACACGCTGTTTTGTTACCAGCGTGCGACCCGTGCCACGTGCCCGAGATTAATGTGTTTTGATTTTTAGACTTCACATTATATCCGCCCGTGAGCCATCGCTTTATTGTGCGTACTGAAGTCGCTGTGCACGGTGTCGCATAGTGAAAACGTAATACGCGAAGTGACTGAGAGACCGCAGAATTTTTTTCAGCCGCGACATATAATTATAGATCAATATAAAATCTTTTTGGATATCAAAATTCTTCCCTTTTGCATCGCAAATAACAATAATCTTCCATTCATTTATCGCATTACAGATTAAAAAAATAATATGTTAATTTCATTGCAATATAAATAAATATAAATAATTAATATAATATTGATACGTTATTATTAATCTCTTTTTTTTCACTTTTGCGATTTATTTTATTTACAATACAAAGGATTAATGATAATTGCGATAAAACATTATTAGAACATTATTAGCCAAGTAAAAGAGAGAGGCCGATACACATTCGGGCCGATTCAATTTATTTGGTTTTTAACGTTTCAATTTAATTGACGGCACTTGAGAGCGAGGGCCCGCGAGGCTCTAAAAGGAGAGAGGAGGAGGAGGCGGAAACAGAGAAGGGGGGAGGACGAGACGACCCGATTAATTCCTTTGTCGCCTATCCGCCGCTGAAATAACAAACCTCTTCGGCGGACGGGAGTCGAGAGGATACAAGGACGATAAAATCACGAGGGTCCACGGGATAAAAAAGCTGGAAAGTGGGGGAAGGGACGGGGGTGGTAGAAGGTTCTACCGATGGGAGGAAGGGGTGGGTTTGCAGTCCTCCAACTCTCCCTTCATTTTCCGGCGACGACGACGACTACGACGATGGCGGCGGAGAGAGGAATAGCAATTAAAAGTATCTGGCACAATCTTCGTTAAACTTCTTCCTCGCTCCACCCTGTCGGAGAGAAGGCATTATTAAAACGTGCCGTCGGCTGCAACCGCTACGCACCCTCTTCCCTCCGTCAGCCGCATCTTCACCGCACAGTTCTCGCCAGCCCGCGTTTTCAACTCTTTTGCATAGAAAATGCGGCCTCCTTGCCGAATCCGTACTTGTAAGTATCGCTCTGTTATTCCGGAATCTCGGCATTCTCTCTTTCGGAAACATCTGTACTCATTGTTGGACCACTCGCGTCATCGTCACAGTTGGACTCGAAGTCTTTTAACTGCTAATAATTTATGCATGTAAATTTCTACTGCGTTATCTTCAAACTGATGTTGTAATGGTGACGAAAAATAAGAAATTTATCGCATCGTGAAAAATCCTTCCTGAAGGGAAGGAAATTCTCGAAAAATATACGATACAGAAATACAATTAATTAAAAATTAAAGAAAAAAGATCACAAAAAAAGAATTCTAAAAATTATAAAATATTAGCATATATTAAATGAAACAATCATTCTAGTCAACAAGAGATAAATATTGAAAATTATGTTTCACATATCAAATAATAGTAAAAAATTAAATACTTTAAACTTTTACTTCTAGGCACTTTTAATTAACAAAAAATAAATCAATCAACTATGCATTAATGTTCCAAGGCGTCCTAGCGAAAATATCGATTTATCGAAAAATTTGAGAATGATAAATTTAGAGAATGCGAGAGGGAATGGCGTCGATAAGAGCGTGAGAGCCGAGAGGTTGGAGAAAGATAAGAAAGGGAGAAGTTTCCGAGGTCTCTCTCGAAGTAATCCTGCCGCGCAGAGGTCGAGGAATATAGGATGAAAATACCTGGAGTTAGAGAGGTCTTACTTGTCCCATCCCTTGCAGTCTGGCCTCTCACACCCGCTCACGAGTGCGCGATGCCGCCCCAAATAAGACAGAAGTCATCATATAATTCCGCGACTAACACTGGCGCGCGTTAAGACCCGTGCTAGAGGAGCTTACCGAGTATCCTCGATTTTTTTTCTCAGACCAGCCGAGGAAATTAGCACGCCGTTCTGCCTTGCGTCGCGTTCAATATGCAAATTGCGCACGTAATCGGCACGTAACCCTTCTCGGAAGCTTACAGCCCTTTAATACGATCGGAGAATACGTCTAACACCCCTGTGTTTGTAAAATGCTAGGCAATTCATCGTTTAAGTGCTGAAATGTAGAGATACTCTTGCAAGTTCTAAATCTAAAACATTCTTAGAAAAAAGTACGTGTATGGGGAGTGTAAATTATATTTAAATAAAAAATTAAATTAGAATTAAAGCAATATTTTAAATTCAAAGATTGTAAATTATTTCAAATACATCTGATTTCTTTTAACATTATAAATAGTATGATTATTCGATATAAGTCGGAAGCATAATGTCCCAGTTGGTCGAAAAAGCTCTATTTTATATTTACGATTGACGGAAAGGAATATTGTTCAATTATCCCGTGGAAAGTTGCGTTAAAATGTAAGAAATTTTGTGAAGAAATCCTACGTCAAAATTCCCCCAAATCTGCTGCTTTAAAATATTCCATTTTAAGAAAAATGTTTCATCAATTATATATAATTAATTATAAAATCAACTTGCAAAATCAATTAATTTTTTATTACTACAGCCACTAATATTTTCGATTACTGATATCTTCGATTTTATTATTGAAAATTGAACATCCGGAATATGCACGAAAGGTTTGAAAAACACCAATTCAAATGGCGAAAACATGCTTCCAGCACAAGAACTTATGTCCTTTTTTTTCTTGCCGACATATCGAACGTCAGCGATATACGATGTCTCGTAAATTCGCCGGTATCGGGGCAAGTCGAAAAACTGAATATCAATAGAGGACTCGGCGGCACTCGACTTCGACGAGGGGTTGAAAACAAACGGACGAGGAATGAGGAAGAATTCCGTCACGATTTCGCTCATGCTTACTTTGTCCCGGCTTTGATTTCTTCTCTTCGGCGCTCTACGATCGGAGGTGAGAAGGAGAGAGAAAGAGAAACAGAGGGTGTCAGCTGTAGAAACGGACAAGTGCAGCGGAAACGAGAGAAAAAGACGTATCGAGAGCGCGGGATATAGAGCGAGATGCTTCGCTTGTTTCGGTACCGGGAGAGTGAGCGATATTTACATGCGATTTGCATACTAGTTGATCTCTATTGCTTCCATCTCCAACGACCCGGCAGGGGTGGCGGCGAATCCGCAGCCCCCTCTGTCAGGATTCTCTCTGTCTCTCTCTCTTTAACTCGTCGTCGCGCAAACGATCGCCGACGAATCTCTCTATCGCTATCTCTTTACGCCACGAATCGCGAGCAGTAGTAACTTTCGCACGTTCGGAACAGCAGAAACGAAGGCGAATAAACGAAACCCTTAACACCGAAACAAATCCACGCGACGAAGGAGCTTCGGTGTTCTTCGAATTCTACCGTCGTCTCGTTATCGTTCGTCTTAATGAAGTATCCTTCCGAGCATCGCGGAATCTTTTTTGTATCCCACTCCGAGCTTGTATTTATCCCGAAGAAAGATTCTCGGTGACAGATGACAAGAAATAACGTATCTAAGATCTTATCCAGAAATAACGTATCTAAGATCTTTTTTATTTCTATTAATATTAAATATACATCTCATTACATATTTTGCATACATGTATAATCTAAAGATGTATTATTCATATCATATATTATGAGATTATATGAATTCAAAAAATATTCAATCGAGTTAATTATACAATATTAAAAATTTTAAATTTACAGAGAATAAATATAAACTTCAATAATATCTCCTAGAGATTTCGCAATGTTTTCTATCTAGAACACGACGAACAAATGGTTCTTGGTGAAAGATTTCATTTGACGAGAACACAAGGAAATGAAAGAGAGAAGGATCAAAAGAAAGTAGGAGAGTCTTTCTGTTTTTCTTTTTTTCGTTAAGAAAACCGAGCGCTCTCGGTTCATCCAGGAGCGTAAGAGGAACGATTGATATCTGAGTCTCGTGCCACGTGAGCGACCGCCGAAGCGAAGCGTCTAATTAACTCCGTGACTGGCTGACCTCGTGTGACCCGTGGGCTTGTTGCATACCTCGTGGGGCGCCCGTGTGCCCTAACACGCGAACGCGTGCATCTACGTGCACACGTGTTGCATCGTTCGCACACGTAACGGATCGCTGGCCGCTTCATCAAGAATAGAGACATCATGTCTCGACCTTAAATAATCCTTTGCGATCTTGAATGAGCTCCTTTTGCCAATACTAACTTCATAGCGCGGCGATTGCGAGCATCCTCGATTATTTTGGCCAGGAAAAATTGACATTTAATCGTAAAAAGGAAAAATATGTGTTAATTATAAAAATCTGAATAAAGGTTACATCATAATGCATATGAAAAATATCGTAGATATCATAAACGTGAACGTTTTGGTAATCGCTGTCGATGTATCGCCCACGAAGTGCGCGATACACACGCACAAACACATATACGCACAAAAATGATTGACATTACAAATTCCCGGGGCCGAGCACGGCCGAACGGTCGCATTTGCAACGGCGTCGAGAAGATCGACGTGCCGTAGCGATGCACCTCTCTATGTGTTTCGTTAATTAAAACGAACGAACGAACGAACGAACGAACGAACGAGCGAGCGAGCCGGTTAATTTTATGCGGGTGGCGCGAATCGGGCCGGCGTGTGCATGGCTTTCCCATTACCGGGCGCGTTCGCCTCCCCCTCGCGCCGATTGGTCATCGGTGTCACAAAACGATCATGTCCCGGTTCCGTGGCATCGCGGTATTGTTAAATATCGTCACTCTCTTCTCCTCCTTCGAGCGCGCGGCGCGGATTTGATACGTGCCACGGCGTCCATTTAACGTCCCGATGTTTAATAAGCGGGCGGGCCGCTCCGGTTTCCTCTCCGTCTCTCTCTCCCGCGATTTAATAAAATTCCGGAATATAAATTATCGCGTGCGTAAAGCAGCGACCGGAATTTATTGTGCCGAATTACAACGTGCATGATGAATTATCGACATTATCGATGTAGATAAATTTGCGAGTCAAAAGAAGCATACAAATTCATGTTTTGCGCCGCTGGACGCGAAATATAACATTTTCGGCGACTGATTAATTTTTAATATCTCTTTTTCACGATATATCGATGATATGCCGTTGCGAAAGTGTGGAACGGATTTGTGCTGTTTTAAACCCGCGAAACGCCGCCGATAGTATCGGTTAATGTGCCGGAAAAACAGTGATACACCGTTTATTGCCGACAGTCCCGCGGAATTTAGAGCAGGAGTGGCGATGCTAGATATACTCTGCCGTATCATCATCTCGCCGACATTTTTATTAAGCACGTGGAAACAAAGAGTCCTTATCCCGCCCGCTAAATCTCCGCGCAATTTTAAATTCAAATTGTTTTCATATCTAAAATGGTTCATATTTTCGTTTACACGGCTGGCCCATAATTAGAGAGCACTCCCGTAATAAAATAGCAAGAGTACATGAATTATGCGAATTGCAAGTGTTGAAAGTTAAAATATTTCGCTTCATCATAACAGTTAACTTTGCAGCATGTTAAAACACGCATTTAAAATCGTTTAAGAAAATAATGAGCAACAAATGTATCTCGCTGGATACTGAAATAAAGTTTAAGAGAATTACTTTCGCAATCATTAAGTGATCCCAAAAGCTCCTCTTTATTTGCTGGGGGACCATAAAATTACCCTTCCGCAAAGAGAACGTCAGAATAATATAATATCTTCAACGAAAGTCTTCCGGCAGTATTTCGAGTAAAAATATTCACCGATGGCGGTTGTTCTCGAACCGAACCACATCGAGGCTACATCCAGCCGGCGCATTTTATTCGATACTTTTTTTTTTCTAGAAAAATTGTTTTGCGCTAGAGAGAACGATTTCAAATTTCCAATCGGTCGTAGTGAGGGAACGCGGCTGACTGGACACGGGGGTGTATGCAGGTACGGGGGGATGGTTTCAATGCGGAAAACAGGGTGTGGCGCGTGAGAGCTGGCTCACCTGAAACAACACAACGTTTTCAGATCGCTGATCCCATAAGCGTTCACGTTTGATCCCTCTGTTGTTTTGTCGAGCGCGCGCTCTCCCATCCGTTTAATTCGCGAAAAACTGTAGCAACGTTCTTCGACTCGAAAGGAAGCATCGGGTAATGTATCTAAACCTTTCGCAGAGCATGTTCTGTATTGATGCGATATCTATATTTATAAATCTCTCCTTATCGACGGAAAATATTTTAAATATTTTCCCGTTTCCCGAATTTTGTTATTTTATTCTATAAATAATTATATTATATATTGCAGTTAAATAATCGATTAAGTTTGTAAAAAAGTTTGATCGTCTGATATCAAAGAAGTAAATAATTTATTAATATTTAGTAACGCAATCGAATAAATATTCGAATCCAATATTATTGGATATATTTTTTATAATTATCAAACATTCTTGACTTTAATCTAGTTTAGAAAATAATACTTTTATCTCGATATACAACGTTACAAAATTGTTTTTAAAAGCATTATCCCCATCGTAGATAAAAAAAATTGATCGTTAGAGAGGAAGAGAAGGAACGTGACGTTTGGGCGAGACTCGTCAACTCGGGTACAATGGTGAAGATATATCGTGTCGTAATATGCAAAGCGGATCGGATGTACCCAGCGGGGGGTGAAAGCGGGAGCCAAGGGGTGATTAGCGGGACAAAAGCCGGCGCCGTTACAAGTGGAACCAAATTGGTAGAAAATTGATAATCAACCGCCAATATCAACCTCCATTGGGAATAGCCGATCGTCGTGTTTGAGAAGCGAGATATTGCAAAGAAAATATATTTTTCTAAGTAATATAACAAACATTTTCATCATATAAACTATCGATCGTTAACCGCGCACATAACGTTAAAAAAATTCCTTTACCTCTACAGAAAATTCAAAAAAAAGATAGAGGATTCAACTAATGATAAACTAAAGATAAAAAATTCATCTTTTTCCTCTCCACATCTTTTACAGATATAATGTTTAATTAAAATTAAGAGAATTATTAGCACGTAATTAATAATCCATGATTGTCTAAGATAGATAAAAAGTATGCTTCAACTCGCCTAATTATTAATTAGCAGCCCCAAGTTAAAGTCCTCGCGCGCGTGTTGTGAATTTTAAGCGATTCGTCGCGCGATGAGTTATTTCAGGAAGACTTAACTGTCACATTGGAAAAATGTTAAAACCAGCCGCAGGAGGAGGGAGGAAATTTGAAAAGAAAAGCGAAAAGGAATCGAATACGTCGCGCGTAAGAGGCACTTCGTCGAAGTGAACTGTGCGGCCATTCTGGTGTGAATGGAACACGTGTACGGTGTCACATCTATCTGAAAAGTTCATCGTTACCGGGGACCCTCTCAAAGAGTTTTCTAGAATGCGAGCTAACTCGACGCGTCGCGAGTGTGTAATCGAAAGAATCGTAGAGCACTTTTCTCATGCAAATACCCGACAGACGCGGGAGACGTAGGGCACGAGTAGACGGCGAACTTTTTCTTTGGTCCGCTTAAAACTCCGAACTTAGATCCTTTTAAATTTAAATGCTTTCCCCGCCGTCGCCGTTCATAGGCCCGCTGTGCGTTTTACCGTTTCGAGACGGCTCTAGCGGAGGTAAAGCAGATAGTCATAAAGAATAGCCGCGAGATAAAAAGAGAGAGATGCACGAGATTGGCTGACAAAAGTCGAAAAAATAACGCGGCTTCTCTAGCATTCACGTATCCCTTGTATCGCGAAGAATAGTAAGTCATCAACCAAGTAAGATACTACTCCATTTTCATATGAAATAAATAAAGATAAGGTTTTCAAAATAGAAAATATTTCTTTTTCAAAATTAAGTGTGTATATATATATATACAATATAAAATCATTATATTTAATAATATTAATATAATGCGTGTATGTTAATAATAAAATATTAGTATTAATAAAATATTAATAATGACGATAGGACCAGAGATATTATGATATAATTTTATCGAGGGATTGAAATAATCACGAGCGTCGAATGAAAGAAAAGCAAGAAAACGAGCGGGTTCGTTCAACATACGCGTAACACGTAGAGACGACGAGAAAGTGGAAGAGACGAGTTATTAAAATGTAAATATGAATCGACAATCTGTAACGCGCATCTCTCTAGTCGCGTTAAGCGCGTGTGCGCTGCTGTGTGAATAAACGTGTCGCGAATATTCGCGAAAGTACGATGACACCCGCAAATGGGGCTCGACAGAGGATTTAATCGAACGCATTTTTCTTGCACATAATTCTCCATCATAGCCGCCGATGTTAACGCCCTTTAGGCTTCGCAAACGATCCGCACGCGTCGTATAATTGTTTATCAGACGTTCAATTTGAAAAATGACAGTCGAAAACAATTTTTTGCTATTGAAGATTGCACACAATAATCATATTTTATTATCTATTATCTACTTACGTATATTTTTTAAACAAAATAAAGTAAAATATATGTATTCTTTTAGATTATGTATATTTTCGACTACAATTTATTAGAGCAGCTTACATAAATATTTTCAAAATTATTTTATAAAGCACATATTTATATTATTCTTCAATATCTCCTTATAATTTTATCTCTCGATAATCCTGCATTTCATCGTTTCTTCATAAAATTATAAAATAAACTTATCAATATATAATTATATGTAATTGATAAGTTAATATATGAATTGACCATCTATTTCCCGAACTTAAGTAGGATACTGCTAATCTGACGGTTCCCTGGAATGCCTTGGCAACGGCTGGAAATAAAAATTCCACAGCATTCTGCTTCTGTTTTTTACGGAGACCGCCATAAATTCGTGCGACCGATCCCGCGCCCGCCTTCTTTCTCTCGAGGAGATTTTCTCTCTCTACCTCTGGTCCGTCTGCTCGTAGATTTATGGACTTATAGATTCTTCCTCCTCCATAAACCTCCCTGGAATTTCGCGGAGATAGAGTTCCGCCCTGACCATCGGACGTCCCGCCTCTGTTTGCCTCTTTTATTTCCTATGACTTTTTCCACCGTCATTTCCGATTCGCCTTATCATACTTGATTCTCGCCACTAATCCGCGAATTACACGCGATGATAGAATAAGAGTGATTCAATCTGTAGTCGAATTAATCTTCGAGATAATCTTCTCATACAGTTGTTTTTCTATTCACTTTAGCAAATTTCTTAACATTACACGACTTTTATTCAAACGCGATTATTTAAGAAAATATATTAAGAGATACAGAATAACACGAATATTTATTTCTCTAAATTTTATACGGAGCATATGAATTTTCAATCAAATATTCGTCGTTTTTAAAAAATTTGGTAATGTGAAATTTACGTCTATTTGTACGGAATTATTAAAATTATCAAATAATCGATAATTTTAATAATTCCGTACAAATAGACGTAAATTTCCGCGATTCCGCATCTCTACTTTGCGTGAATCGCACGGATTTTAATGCTCTGAACGCAATTACATCCGGCGGAATGGCGTATCTTTGACGAAGTCGAGAGCGAAAATCGTAATTTCGCGCGGGATGACAGCAACCGCAGCCGGTTCCTTTCCACGCTCGCCGAAATCTCATTCTTCGTCCCCTCGCCGGCGACATCCTCTGGTCTCCTCCGAAACCCCCCCTCTAGTAACGTGGCCAAAGGATCCCTTTACCATCTCCTTCGTTCACCCTCCCTCACCATTCACTTTATCTCTCTCCCTCTCTTTCTCCGCGCCAGCGAACGACCGCGATGGTTCATAAATATTCAATGGCCACGCGGCCAAGATAAACTAATTAAAACTTAGATCTCGGTAGTCACTTTAGATTTTTACTTACACAAGAAGCATTTCAGCGCGGCTGCTCGTCGCCCGGAAAAAAAGTCTACACGGTCCCGGCCTCTCGAAGCCGCGAATCCGATTCAACTCCACTCCGCGGATGCGACCCAGAGAGGGTGGCATAACGACGACGAGGGGGGGGAGGGGGGAGTAAGACGGGCGAGAGGCGGTTTGGCAAAAGGAGACGCAAAGAAAGCTTTACTCTGTACTTCTCATTAAGGAAACCAACGCTCTTTCTTTCCTCTCTGCTCTTTCAAGGGAGCGGGAACCGACTTCTTCATGTTCCTCGAACGTTTTTTTTTGCAGATGCAACGCGAGAAACCTTTAACGGATGTCGCCGAAAGTACGCGACAAAGGAGAGAAACGATAGCTGTTGTCTCGCCAATTCACGCTTTGTAATACGTCGATACACCGCATGCAAATAATCTCCCTCTTCTGCAAATGACATGTACTTTTGCATAAGTTTAGTTGAAGTTTATAACTTTAATTTATTATTATATATTATTATTATTATTATATATTGAAGTTTATAACTTTAATTAATATCTTCTTAGACTTGAATATATAAGAGAAAATAATATAAAATTAAAAAATTAAACCTCATCATCAAAAGTAACTTACTGATGAATTAGTATATTTTCCTAATATTTTCGTTAAATATCATAAATATCCAAAAAGAGATAATGCATCTCATTGCGAAAAATAATTTTTTACTTCCGATTGCAATATTTGAACTCTAGATTGTCTCCGCAATCTCTCCTCCCTGTTCGCTAGTATTTTAATTCGTCGACCGTGTTTTCGCGTAACCCCCTCGAAGTCTCTACCGTTCACGACTCTCGTCTGGCGCAACTTATTTTTTCCTCCTTTATCCTGAGCCGGGTTTACTTAAGATATTAAAAGCGCTCACCCTCTCTCGCCCAGCCTCTCTTCCGTTTCTCTTTCCACTTCGTCTTCCTCTCTCTACCGGCTGGTAGTTGCCTTTCCTCGTGACGGAAAAAAGAACGACTGTAGCGACTTCCCTCTCCGGAGAGTTCGAAAGCCTCCACGCTTAATTTGTAAGCAGATTTTTGCGCTAATCAACGGATTTAAGGCGCTCGGACCGTCTCATAGATACAGGGGAGAAAGACGAGACGGCGACGCCAAAGACAGAAGACAAGAAAGTCATTTGAATTTATTTTAATTATCCTAACGAACGAGTCTCGAGGAGGCCCTAACGAATTATTTGCTCGAATATGATTGCACGGAATTTCTAACGAAGGATAGACCGATCGTGTCGCTCGTCCTTGAGGTCCTCTCTAATATGCGCCCTTTCTCCCATCAATCATCGACAATATCTACATGATTTATGAATCGCCTTTCGTTTCGAAAAAAATTGCCCTAAATCAATAATATAACAAATATCCTAAAATATTTAACTTTTGTGTTTGTTAATATGTAAAAATGTAACGTAAAAGCATCAATATCGCATATATAACGAAGCAAATTTTTCCTGCAAAGTAGTACAAAGAACAACGACGAAAATACTGTTCTAAATAGTTTTTGCTTTAGCTATTCCTTGAATGTGGGTAGATAGAAACGTATACTCCAGATAGTTCGCCGGATGCTTTTATGAGAAGACTGCATGCGACGTATAGAAAAGTGTGATGTATAATATGATAGATTGCAACAATTCTTTACGGGTTTCACCCATTGTACTCTCTCCATTGCGATCGACTAGCGTGACCAGCGACAGGGTGACTCGGCCCTTTCTATGCTACAGAAAAATCCCAAACCATAATCCCTCATCCAAAGAGCGCAATACTAACGATAAAAGTTAGATGAGAAAATTTTTATTATCATTGAATTAATTATAACATATATAACTTTAATTATAACATCTCTTTTACGTTATTTAGTTATTGCATTATATTTTGTATGTGTGTGCTTTTTAATACCTCAATTGTTTTTATGTAATAATATGATACATCGAATGATCCCCGAGACACAATATCTCAATTTTAAAATAAAAAAGAATTATGAGGAGAAAATGTACGTACTAAAAAATATTTTTAAATTTACAAATTCTCATTCTAAAGGATTTATATCGCTTCAAAGTAAAAAATATTTAGAATAAAATGTTTGCAAAGTCCTCGCAATTCCGTTGCTACGTTCAAGAATTAATCTCGTACAATGCATCTCATTAATATCGAAGCAAGCTAAGACGCTTCGAAAAAGCAACGCTCGGCGTAAATCCATCCATTCTCCGCGAGTCGCGTCGTTAGGGTTGTCTCGTGCCGTGATTCATCCGAGACGCGGGCCTCGATATAGCATCGAACTCGCACACGCGGCCGATTTCACCGTAAAACGTTGCACGCTCCGGCGTCGTTCTCCGGTGTGTCTGACTGTGGGCGGAGTGGGTTGCACATTTGCAATGCAAACGATAACACGGCGTATCGCACGAAAACGTGCACACAGAGACGCAGCCGGACGAACGTCAGAAGAGAGAGAACGAGCGGCGAGGTATCGAGGAAAGAGAGAATCGTCACCTTCTCTCGAGAGGATTCCGAAAGCCCGGACGCGATCTCTCTCTTTCTCTCTCTCTTTCGTTCTCTTCTCTTTCTTTTTCTCACAGTCTCCTCTCTCGCCGCTGCCGCGAATGGATCTGATTATCGGATGGACCACCTCCGATGAAGTTATTCGCGATTTCCGTAATCTGCCCGGATTTGTCTCGGTTAGGAGATTTCACGGCTCGTTTTATCGGGATTATTTCACGTAGTCGTGATGGCGCATATTGTATCGCGTCATTACCGCGAAAGGGATGCCGCTGCGTTTTATCGTCGCCGATTAACATATTTTTATCGGCGCCACCTTCAAAAAATCCTCGTTCTTACTCGCCATGATTATCGATATCCGGATGAACATTTTAATGTAACAGATATCCCAGTCCTCCCACTTGACAAAAGACTTTTTTTAATATAATACACGAAAAAGAGAAAATAAAGAACAGTTTTGCAATATATGTTATATTTAATATTCTCAAATCTCTCCTCGTTATCAACTTTTTTTTCTCAATGAGAATTTATCAAATTCCACTAATACAGGTGGAAACTTTTCCACACACATATGTATATTCTATTTTTTATATATATATTGAATATATAATAAATTATACGAGATTGTTATTAAGATTCTGCTTTCGTGAATTTCCTGCCTCTTTGCAAGAGAACGATGCGTCTCTCCCGTTTCCCCGGCGCGCACGGAAACTTTGCGCCCCATCAATCAGCGGAAGGGGGAACAAAGTACAAACTTTTTTTTCTGGCACGTACCACATTTCATTTACGCCGGCCAGCGACGGTATCTCGCGATCTCTCTACTGCGAAACGGCGCTGCGCCAACCGTAGAGCCACGCGAGCTGAAACAACCCGGGCCTGCAAGCGACCCCTTACGACGACCTTACCCCGTCATCCCTCATAGCTGCACTTACGCAACCCCCGTGCGCGATAGAGGCGAGCGGCAAAGTGGCAGCGCGACGTCGGGGGCACCGAATACTGTTCCGTGGCACGCGGAACACGGAATATCCGTTTTAGAAATGAGCTTACTTTAAGGCCGCCCGACAACCCCCCTTTCGTACGTATATACGTGGGATCCCTCCGCGCGATGGAGATCGGTAATTAATCATTTAGAACGGTGGTCTTGCGAGAGAAAGAGGGGTGGACAATAGGGGGTGAAGGCTAGGAATGGAGCGAACCTTTTCGCGTGCGATTTTCAAACTCGAGAAATTATAATAGAATTGCTTACTGGACGAAACTACGATAATCTAGCACATTATATATGTCACAAGATAACACTGATAATTATTAGATTTCTCCTCCATATAATTAAAAAATATGTACATACTTAATTGTAAATATGTGCATATTAAAGTGTAAATAATTACAGTATCACCACGTAACATTGTTATTACTTTGCATTTTTTCTTGCAGTTTGCATTTTAAAAAATATGTTAAGATATTTTAAAAATTTAAAAAAATAAAAATTAAAAAATAAAAATGTTATAAAACAAAATTTAAAAAATTTTCTAATTGCTAAGTTAAATTTCAGTGTATATTATAATATTCAGATTATAATTGATCAAATCAAGAAGGCTAAACGTTCGGATCGAGTCCATCTCTAGGAAGGGAACAAAAGGCCAATCTACACGAGTATGCACGAAGTAGGAAACGCCAAGTGGCTAGCGTTGGACTGAGATTAGCTCGAACCACGCACAGGTGTACACGAAATCAGAACTTCCCTTCCAACGCTTTCGTGTCGACGTCGAAGAATCATGCGTGTGTGGAAAGTTTAGGACCGTTTACGCAGATCTTATATACATACAGTCATATACGTATGAACGATCAAAGTTGTCGCATATTGCTGATGATGGAAAGCCTGCAACACGTACGTTGACAGCTATATCACGCCTCGCAGGCAAATCAAGCCGATATTCACGTCCTTTGAAAAATATATAATTTCCGTCTTTGAGATATTATACGAGAGCTAAAATATATATATTTCCCGCCTGATAGGAAATATTTCTTCTATAGGTAGAATTTAGATTTGAGAGAGTTTCTCCTTTTGAGCGTTTTAATTTGATTTTATGATTGTGAAAATAAAATTAATGTCTTTTATAAACAATTATAAAACGAAGAAACTTCGGTTTTCCTTTTTTGCAAGGGTCAATTCGCAGATACAAGATGTATGCACAAAATTTTACTTGACATAGAAATTATAATTTTGTTCGGTAAATAATTTTTACATTATAAATAATTTTTCTATTTTCAATAAAATTAATTACTTTGATATCAATGATTTAAATAAGTAAGTGTGATGAAAAAAATTCTAAAACGGAAATAAATAACAAAATTTTCGAAACTTGCGTAATATTGACCAAGATTTCAACGGCATTGCAGTGGTAAGTATGACCAACGACTTTGAAAGGAAAAAAAGAAACGAGTACATAAAGAAACGATAATGTGTCTCCGAGTCTGCGTAATGGAAAGGTACGTTCACGCTAAGTACGGCGCTATGTATGTACTGTACGTATGTAAACCGTGTATCCGACGTATGTTCCAGTCGTTATCGCAATCTCGACCCCGTTTGATATAACAGTCACTGTGACGACTATCGTCTTCCAACACGCAAGGCCGCCACCGAGGTGGTTTGCACAGCCGCAAGGGTTCTCTATAAAATTGTTACAATGCGTGGAGTAACTAATGGCGACGGCGATAACGTCCATCGGTAGGTAGATGTATAGATAAAAGTACAACCGTGCGCGATACAGCTGGCAACGAGCGGAGCAAAGGAAAACGAAGAAATAGTTACATCTCGTCGTAATGTCAACTCTATGCTGCTACGATATCTACGCATTAATGACGTTTCTCAAAAATTGTTCATTACACTGCTATGCGTGCCACGAGCGGAAACATCACTTACGAGTGCAATTAATTGAAAGTCGCACGTGATGCGAATATATTATATGCTTGAGTTAAGTGAAGAGATTCTTTAACAGATATCCTTGTATAATTGTGTGCATTAATCTTCCAGAAACGCAATATTCATTGTAATAATTTTGTGATATTTATGATCGTCCAATATGTATGGCACGTTAAATTACTGAATATTTATTATGTATTAAAATAATTAATATGTGTAAAATTAATCTAAAAAAAATAAAATATGTTATTGATTTTTCTCTTAAGAAAAAAAATTTTGTGATTATTATTTTAATTTTCATCTTATTATATCTTTCCTAAGTGTTTATTTACATCTACAGACAATTCGATATATTTAATTCTCACTTTAACAAGTCTCTAATTTTCCCCACGCATGACTGACCGCAGAATTCATAAATAAAGCCATCCAGCGAGCAGTCAATTAGCGCGAGGATATATATAATTAATCGCGAAAGAACCGGAACGGTCGGCTGAAGGATGATATGAAGGATGATATGAAGGATGATGGTTGGACTTCCTGACGGAATTCATAAGCGCGACCGCGATGATTCGGGACAGTTAGGAGGTCGCTAACGAATGTTTCCTCGCAGAGACCGATCCGGACGATGTCCCTAGGGCTGCCATTATCGTTGACTTGGTCGCCTCCGCCATTATCCACGACTACAGCAACCCGCCAGCTACATCCACCTTCTGATCGTCCCATCCCTCCGAATCACAGCCCTCCTCGTTAACCTCGAAACGATCGAGGGCTCTCTCTCTCCCTCTAACATCTTCTACCGAGCCCTTCTCCGGCTCTTGCATTTTGCTCCACCCTCGCCACCCTCCTCTGTAACGCACAAATACATTTAGTAACGTCAACGTGGGAGAATCCGCGGAAAGAGGGTGGCCTCCCGAGAGTATCCTAATGAGCGCGAGCTTGTCTGATTTGTGTAAATACATGCGACTATCTATTTTGTTAGGAAACATCCGAGAAATTATTCTATTCTAGAGACTCTATTCTATTGTGGCCCGTATATACATCTATCTGTCACAAAATCTTTCTTTTAAATAAACTATTATCATATTAAAACCATTATTAATTATTACATTTTGTACAATATAGATAAATAATATGCTTTTTTAAACAGAGGGATATATATTTATAGAAATAAAATACGATAAAATTTGTTATTAAATAAAAATATGAATAAAGGTATGAATTAAACGAATGAATTTGTTAAGTTTACACATTTTTAACAGAGCTCAGTAATCTCCTCTTCAATCGTTCGTTATCGTTTATTGCATTTTTCATTGCATATAAAGTCGCCGGATGGACTATTTTTTTTCAGATATGTTTTCTTTTTTTTTTTTAACTCGCACACGGTATTCCGCGGCACGCAAACCGATCAAGTTTGCCTGCCGCGAAAACAAGCCGCTCTTGTTTTCGCGCGATGATCAATCCACCGTGAATCGCCTCCATCTCTCGCATCTCTCCCTGTTTTTGCGCGGAGAGAAACAACAGTTTCGACGTTCTTTCTCTCAACGATAACAAAGGAACGATGAACGGATCGAGCCCCGTCATTTTACCGAGTCGCGAAAAAATATACTTTCGCCGACGACGAGAGAGAAACGTGAAATATCTGAGGCGTGTGAAACACATAGTTTACAGCCTATACATTGGATTCGATGTTTACTCGAAAAAGACAGCCGGGAAGTCACAAAAATCGCGCGCGGTCACTTCGAATCCTACTGACTCGCACAACGCGTGTTATTTGACCCCATTTTTAAACCAAAGCGCGCTTTTTTATCTCTATTAAAATACCGCTGGCAAAATATTATCGATTATTATTTGGACAAATTAATGATCGATGAGTTCAGCATTGTACTTGTATATTTCTTCCCTATGAAAATAGACGGCAGAATTGGCATTTTCGTGTCTTGCGTGTTGCATATCGGTCATGTGTGAGGACTACGTACGGCGGTTTGATGAGAAAGCATTGATTGCGCCGCGCTTCGCCGCGATTAAACGCTGATTACGACTAATTATCGAGCGGGCGCGCACTCTCTTGCAAGATCCGCCGTTTATAATTCCCCTCGGAAGGAGAAGACTTCCCATACGATTCGCTTGAGGACTCCACACGTGGACGCGCGCATAGACACGCACTGGAAAGTCCGCGCGTTCGGTAAACGCACGTCGTACATTGAACTCGTTGAACGTCGTATTCGCTGACGACCAAGGGGGCAAAAACCCCGAAGAGGCTGTACGCGTATCGGCGAGTCTCTCTCTCGGCAACCTTCTGAACCTCTGATTAAAAATGGATGCGCGGCAAGGGACCGAGATAGCATTGAAGACAGCGGCGTATGCCACGCTATAACTAATTGTTGTGTAACGATGGTGGATTGCATCTTATCGTTATGTTGCTACATGTTGCATCGCCTAATCGCGAGATAGACTGCATTCTTCCGAAACATTACTCTTCCTATGATTTATCAGAAATTTCGCACGGCCGACGTGGCGCCTTCTCCTGTAACTACCTCCAATTACTTATCCAATTAGCTCGCAAGTAACGGTAATGTTGTTTGTCCTAACACGTAAACGCGGTGCATCGCGTACGGAAAAAAAAAATTCACGTTTTTACATGTAAATGCTCCTTTTAATAAACGAGTGGAAAAAGAGAGAAGAATTTCTATTATTGTAGTAATTAATTAATCCTACTCGCAATTAAAAACATGAACTTGGCTCGATCTAATCTCGCAGAGAAATAAATAATCTTTAGTGTAGTTTCTGAAAGAGAAAGAGAGAGAGAGAGATTTAAAGATTACCTAAAAATGGAAGTGTTACGTAGAATACCAAAAATTATTTCCTATTTACATACACATATATATTACATATATCATAAAATAGATAAATTTAAGGAAAATTATAATAAATAAATTATTAAATTTATAAATTATAAGATAATAAATTATAAGAAAATAAATTTCGCATTTAGGATATTACAAGAAAACTACAGATCGTTATATTATTATACGATAATTTTGGAAACAAAATTCTCAAATCAATTTTTATGCAATCTCAATTTCAATTCCATTCATTTCAAGTTAAAAATATTCCATACATCATTTCTAAAATAAAGTAATCGAACTCTACGTGGTACAATTTTGTCGAGATGCACCCTCTGAACTCGGTCGAGTATACGAGCGAGAAGAAAAGGACAGGCCGCTGTCGGTCGCAACAGCAGAAGAAGCGGAAGAGGAAGAAGAGACCGCGGCGAAGAAGTAGCGGGGCGGGGACGGAACTCCGTCGTAAATCACCAGCAGTACGGAATAACTGGCAAAAGCGCGATAAATCAGGGATCCCCGGGCACCGAATTAGGAAATTGCCTGCTTAAAAACCGCAATGACGTTAATCCCAGCGTGCCAGCAAGTCAGCCAGCCAACCAGCCAACCAACGAACCAACCAACCAACCAACCGAGCAACCAGTCAGCCAACCAACCAACCAACCAGTCAGCCAGCCAGCCAGCGAGCTGCCGTTCGACGCACGTATATATCGGCAATCCGGAAAATAAAACTGATTCGGCTAAGGAGCGATGCCCGGGTTGAATAATGCGGAATAAAATCAACGTAACTCAATCGCGCTTGTCTTTCGAGATCAGCCTCCCCGTCTTTGCCGCTGATAAATGTTCGATATACACCACCAACTACCTGTATACGGAAGTAGCTCGTTTTTCTAATTCGCCATCTACCGCGAGTACATTAGGAAAAAAGCGATGTTTGGAAAAGAACATAAGGCACGACCATGATGTTCGATTCGAACCACGGTCTTATAAAAACGAGATCACCTTGACTCTCACGAGGTTTCGAGAGAAGATAATTAACATTTAGATGAGACTATATTTATATCCATTAAATTTCTAAAAAATATTGCAA
Source organism: Camponotus vicinus (assembly GCF_025532165.1). Lineage (NCBI taxonomy): Eukaryota > Metazoa > Arthropoda > Insecta > Hymenoptera > Formicidae > Camponotus > Camponotus vicinus. Next base: position 11,223,208 of record NW_028141980.1, read on the forward strand.
AATTTCCTAGGAACATTTATCTTTCTTTCTCATTTTTTATTCGCTAAAATTAGGTAATTAAATTGTCAAAATTGTCGTACTTGCTAAAATCTGAAAAAAAAAAACACGCGTTCGTAAGCGATTCATCTCTCGCAATCGTCATTTCGAGAATTCGAAACGCTCGACAGATAGACATCTATGACCGATTGCCACATAACATTCAATATTGCCAGATTCTCGACAGGATACCTGACAATTGACCGGAATTAATGGCTAACCGATGCGCGAGGCGGTCGCCAGCCGATCCAACTTCCCATCCGGAATTTGAAATGACGCGTTAATTAGTTTTGCCTCGCGGCGACAAGCCTAAATACACATAAACGTAAGCGAGCCGTGCCGATGCGATGAGCGGTAAGCATAAGCGATCGCCAGTGATATTATACGACGCGGCAATCGATTACGACGCAATCGACTGCTGGCGCAAACGCGAGATACCCACGACTCGGCGATTCGCGGCAGCTCAAACCTGAACGGGCACGAATGGACAGACGTTCCGCTTCGGCGCATTAATCAAGTTATTAATTATGTAGTCCTCATGCTAATTGAGCCTGTAATCTGCTCGCGCTGCCGTAAAATATCCAGGCCGATTTACGCGAAACCGAACGCGACAATACGTTATCGTTGCTACTCTATCGTCATTCTACCGTAACTCGTGCATTCCGCTTCCGTCTCCAAATCATGATGTTTTCCTCAAAAGCATTTTCCTAAAAAAGCAGCTAAGAAAATATAGCTTAAAACGGAGAATCTGAGATATAATAAAGATCTGAGATACGCACATGATCTTTCTTAGAAAAATAGCGAAATTATGTCGACATCTTTCTATTTTTCCCTTTTCTTGATATCAAATAATATAAGCGAGCATTCAAATATGTATTTCATAAAAACGCGATTGAGTCATTTTACAAATACAACTTTTGCGAAATTTTCATTTCGCATTTAACTATTTAAACGTGATCGCTTAAATTTCTGTTTTAGGAGAGATAGCAGTCATGAAACGAAGGAAAGCCGGGAAGACGATAATCAGGAGGGAACTGCAAATATTCTTAACTTGAGAAGAATATTCTTAACTTCGAGAAACGAATTTATTCTTCGTGCAACTTCTGTTCCATGATCGAGTTTAGCGAAATATCTCGCGCTCGAGCAAGAAATAAATGTTCCAACTCACTGAGAGCTCTTATCTTGCAACAAAAAACCCATGATCCTTAAGCGATAACCACAGCGGACTCGCTAATCCGCCAATCAAATTAATTGGACTGCGTACTTCCGCGCGTTGATGAAAAATGCCGCCAAAAACAAGTCAGCTTCGGAACATTAATCAAGAGGAGGATAAAAAGGTAATATTAACGCTAGTCGGCAACGGTGGTCGGCATCAAAGAACCTCCCCTTCCTCCTTCATTTCTACAGCAGCGTATTTAGAAATTTTTTAGATAAATTGGATAAATTCCACTTTATATTTTTGTTAATTTCAAAAACTTTCAGATTCCTATATAATCTCTTACTATCATCAAAAATAAGAATATTAATATACTATACAAACTATTAGTATATAAATATTAATATAACATATTTTTCAGATCACAGCACGAAATTTAAAAATTTTTCAAACTATACAAACATGTTTTATTACAACTCTATATTATAATAATACATTGTAAATGAAAAATTGTATCAAGATGAGTGTTTTAAGGATTCTACTTTTTTGTGCATATTTTATCTCTCTTTACACGAAGAGAAAATGACTTGAAATACATTACTTTGTTTATTCTTGCTTGTCATTATTTATTTCGCGGTAGCTACGGACCTGGTCGGCTCCCCTTTCGCCGATATGATCGTTTTAGAATCCTCGGCGGCACCTGCCGTGCAACCTGGGGCAGCATGTAAGTATATACGCGAATAAGTATACACTTAGTCCCCGGGTGCAGGCTGCGTGCGGAGAGGCCGCGGCTACGGTTATTACACGCGTCACGCGGCGTTCCTTACGGTCACGCACCCTCCTCCTTCTTCCTTAAGAAGCCCCCGATGAGGAGGAACCCTTATCGTCACCCTCTATCTTGTCAGACGAACGCAGCCCTATTAAACCACTTACCATGTACCTCGCACACGAGTCACGAATGAAAAGAGCCGCCAACGTTCCGGAGAACAGAATCTGTACGCAAAAATATAAATTCACAATGCGATTTTTTAACTTTCTATTTTGTATTATTCAAGCTATGAAATGTAACATTTGTAATTAAACCTTCGAGAGATAATAAAGTATCTGTAGAAATTCAATCCTGTTAATGGCATCCTAAGATAATCTTTCCTATATAAGTAACATAATTTATTTTCAAAGATTGATAATGTTTCTTTTTCAAATCCGAGGGAGATAAAATAATGTGAATAATTTTTATGCGAAAAATTCGATTGTGATGCGAAAGAATAAGCGAGATATTTATAGAGAAATAAATAGAAATGATTTTTTTTTGGATAAAATATCATATATATATATATATTTTTTTTTTGCTTATTATCGAGAGAATAATCGTGCATTTCCGTAAAATAATCCTCTCTTCATAGTCCTCTCCTCCCTATTATTTGCGCACAGGCGAAGAAAGAATTAAGAGCGCATTAAGATCGGCACCTGCCTCATACATTTGACAAGATAGAGATCTTTACTTCAAGCAAGACTTCTTTCCGTATGCTTTTCTCAAAAATACTTTATTCGCTGTTCATAAAACGTTTTAATTCGAGAAAAATTATTTGATTAAAAATCATTATATTAAAAATATATAAAAAATTATTTCATATTTTAACTATTTATGTTCAGTAATAAAAAAATATTTAAAAAAAACTTAAAATCTTATATTTTAAGCAAATTCTTTTAATTTTTATTCTCCTTTGAATTTTATTTGGAAACTAAAAATATTTTAAAATAGAAAATGAAAATAAAATAGGAATATTTTTTAATAATATTTCAGATAAGATATTTTACATAGAATAATATTTAATATATAAGAATATTTTTTATTCATTTTATAGGTGACATTTTCTTTCCTCAACTTTAAATTTTTTTAAGTGATAAATCAAATATATATGATCGGAAAAAAGGGTAACAATTTTTTATTTTGCGTCAACTTTTCTTTGTAATCTACAGATTTTGTAATTTTTTCCTACTTTGGCAAACTTTTCCCAGAAATATGCTAATCTAAGCACGCGGTCTCATTATGTCAGCAATCAGAATCGCGGACATCAAAAAGCTACAATATCTCACGAATTTATTCCGTCTTAAATCTCGTTCTCTACCTTTCTCTTTCTTTTCTCTCTCTTCTCATCTTAGAATAAACTCGTCTGGCCGAATTTTCGAGTTAACGCGACGCGAATAATTCCGAGCTGTCGGTGGCCGATATAAAAAACGAACGAATCGAGAAACGAACGAGCGAACGATCTGCAGCATCCACCGGTAGGGAACGAGCCAGGACGCGAGCAAGGAAATTTTCTCAGCCCCGGGAAAAAGAAGATGGTCGATCTTTGTGGAAGAGCGACGGTGGAATGCAGACACGATATACTCGCCGATAGGTATGTATATATGTATACATACATACATACGCCTCTTTGATATAGTGCGCGAAATCCTAGCGTCTTGAGGAGACGGAAGGCGGAGAGAAGAACCGCCACCGTTATCAGCTCGCGGCAGGATTGGCCTAGCAGGGGGATGCAGGGCTCCGTCGACGGCCAATGGCGTTCTGGTCTCGGCTTTTCAAGGATTCTGTCTCCCCTAACCCCTCGCCACCCCGAAATCCGGCGTGTCCTGGGCACGACATACACGCGCGCGCGAGGCGTTGTCGATGTACCCGAGACTCCGACTTTTCCACCCCTGCACGCGTATATACGTCAAGGCCACTGCCCACCGGTCACCAGAGTTCACCGTCGTCGCTGGTGGATGTCCGGCTATTTCGTATATTCCACCCTCTACTAACCCCCCCTCGACGACCTCGTTTGCCGCTCCCTATCCATTCTCCTTCCTCGGAAGTATCTCTCCAGGAAACATCTCCGATTCGCACCACAATGGTCCAGCTTTTTCTATGCTTTCTGGGATTCCGAGGGAGCTCGCGTACGACTGACAATGGTGGTGAGGTATTACGGGGAGAGAGGAGACACACGCGACTCGTGTGACTTCCATTTTGACGACAACGCGAGGCGAATAGAATCTACGAGTTTTTATTAACTTCTCTCGTGTAGAAAGCGTGTAACTTTGTACAAATATTGAGTCATGTCGTCGCGAATAATTTAAAAGTCAATACAAGAGAGATTAGTGTATCTCTTCTTCGATAAATTAATAAAGTATTTTTGTCGCTGTTTATTGTTGATATTCTTTTTAAATTTTTTAAAAAAGTTTTATACTAATAATTAATAATATTTAACAATACAAAATAAGGATAATTGCAACATATCAAATGATGATGAAATAATCATTCAAAACTCATTAATTGCCAAAGAAAATGTATCGAAATATTTGATATCTTTTTTAATAATGTTAGCAATATAATTTTCAACATAATAATAAAAAAAATTTTTTAAATATGAAAAAGAAAATTATGTGGTCGCTTAAGGATAAGAAGTTGGACGCAAAGATATAAAAGGCGAACGAAAAATGAGGCCAAAATCGCGGCTTCCACTTGAAGGCACTTTCCGCCAGCCGCCACAACTGTTTCTCCACTCGTGAAAAGAATTATGAAGGCGCTGCGAGTGACATTACGCTGCCAATGACAATATAAGAGCATCTTTAAGAGCACCTACCTACTCTTGTCTTCTAGCTCTCTTTAATATTTTCCTCGATTCCTTTAACCATATTTATCGGCCGTTATCAATAAATGCAAAAAAAAAAACAAAACTATTTAATGCCTATCTTGATGTAAAAATTGAAAATATAAGAATAGAGTGTCACAATAGAAATATTTTTTCATTTCAAAAAATTACGTTACATAATTATTTTGGAATAAACAGAATATTTTGAAAAAAATAGATGAATTAAATTGAATCGAATAGAATTTGTTTCTGCGATATTTGATACTCAATATATAATTTCTATCTCAAAATAAAGAAATCTTAATTTATTATCCTAGACTTTATATAATAAGTTTTTCGATTATAAATATTTTCGCTATATTTTACAGAAATCCTGCCAATTCTTTTCAACTCTCGTACTTTCAATAGAATAAAATAATAAATCCATTATAAAATACGATTTAAAAAATAAAATAGATCATGCTCATTTGAAACAGCCATCAACATATTCTTCGTATGTATTCGGTTCTCTCGCGATATTATTTGGTTAAATAATTCTCGCGCCAGGTGCATTTTTGTCTACCGAGCGATCCACCATTATAATGCGATCTGCGTGTCCAATTAACGCCAAAGATTTCTCCGAGTGGCACTCTCGGCGCAATACAGGTGTACGATAAACTCTGATAAGCGATAAGTACCGCGATAGAAAGGGAGAGGGGCGTAATGTGTAAAAGAGAGGAGAAAGAAGATCCAGCTATTGATAACATTATCATAAAAGCGACGTTAAATGGTCAGCCGCGAGGTTACGTCGGCGCGACGCGCCGCTGCTAGCTCTATAAATGCGTTTACTTTGCGCCATAAAAGCGCCGTACTTGGGCGCTAGGCACCGTTAAACGCACGCGTACACACACAATGTGTGGGTGTCCTGGCACGCGTGTGTTTGTGCGCGATGCAGGAAGGAACGTCGACGAAGCACCCAGCGCTTTACGGTAAAAGCCCTCTTTGAGTGATCCGTTTATTGGTTGCTAAACATCGATATATTGCTTTCGGGGTTGCGCAAAGAGCCGCGCTCTCTGTCCTCCCCGTATACATATATGCATACGTATACGGTGGATATACGTCTCTTTCTTTCCCTCTTTCGCGCCAACCGGTATATGTAACACGAGGTGCATATAATACCCTAGTCGCGCTTTCTGAGCTTTTGAAAGCACCACGACGATACCGCGGCCCGCCGTCTCATGCCGTGAGACGAATAAATATCTACGAGCGAAGAAAGATGCTGCCGATTTCGAGATAAATCCCGCAAAAATGTACGTTAACACCTTAAGTCGCTATTTTCGCCATCGTTAAATGCGCTTCGCGCACAAATACGATTCTACCTTTAATACAAATATCGGATAAATACGCTTAAAATATTCTCAAGATTTACATATATTCCTCTCTCGTTTTATATAAAATGTTTTATAAATAAATCGAAATATATTTAAGATAATATATATTTAAGATAATATATATTAAGATATATATATATTATTATATGTTCATATTTTGAAAATTATGTGTAATAAATTTAAATAAATTAAATTATAGCTGACATGCGTCATAGGTGATATGATATTATAACTATTTTAATGGATTCTGTGCGTGGATCAATCGAAAAAGATCTCATTTTCAGCGACGAAATACGACAATATTGCTTCCTCAGCCGAAACGCGCTTTAAGATATTCCGACCGTGTAAACGAAACGCGTCAACGGCGATTCACACAATACACGTGTGGATCAATGCGTAATATATCCACTGCACGTGCACGCGTGTACACCAAAGAAAGACGTGTCTTTAGGGAAGAGCGACAGATGATCGATCGACGATTTCTCGGGATAAAACGTGGAATCAACGTGGCTTCATATCGCTTCATCGAGATGTTCTTAAGCCCCTATTTTCGTCATCATGTCGAGAAACGCTGTTGGTCACGAAAAATAGCATATAAGAAGCAGATAATGTCACGAGTCGCGCAAGTAGAATATAAAGTGTCCGTTTTATATAAATATTTTTTATTATTTTTTAAAAATATGTAAACGTGAGAGACAGAATTTTTTATTTTTAGAAATTACACAAATTGAATAAGAATATTTTTATCACGATTCATTAAAAAAATAAATAAATAAATAAATAAATAAAAATTGATATTATAAAATAAATGATCTATATTTTTAATGACAAAATCGAGTATGTCGCAATTTTTATCAATATTACGTGGATCTTAATATCCGAAAATCTTAGCCAGCAGCAAGCCATTACCGTAACGACCTCAAAATTTACATGAAATTGCTTATTAAATTACTAAGTTTTTCGAGATGATTTAATGGTACCAAAGGCCATTTGTCTCCTCAGCTTTTATTTTCTTCCCTCCCGTTAATAAAGCGATGTGGTTAGGCTTTACACCCGCGCGTGGAACTTTACGTTCATAATTCCCTACTTCGGCTTTTCTCTTTCTCTCTCCGCTAAACGAATTCACTTATATTTAATGCGCGTTTTCTCAGCAAGCATTTTTTAACTGCAGAAACATACAAATTCTTTGTACAAATTGAAACCCATATTGAATTGGCTTAAAAACAGATTGTAATTTAAATTATAATTTAAATTTTTCCTCGAGCCTTTGCTGTAAAATTCAAGAATAAACTAATGTAATGTAAATTTTTGAAAAATATTGGTGAATGAATGAATTTTGAAAATTTATTTTGAAAGAACAATCTGTGGAGAAATATATATTATACATAAATATTACATATATTATAGAGTTTTCTTTATATATGTATAAAATTATATAATTTTTTTACACGTGACATATGCAAAAAAATTTAGTCATATTTTTACCGAAGACTAAGAAATCGATTGCAAATTTTGCGCGTTTCCCTTTTCCGATATTGGATGCCATCATTTCGACGCAACGTGATATCCGCAATATTTTTGTTTGAATTCCTAAATATCGAGACCGCAGCACACGAATAAAAACGAACAACCCCCTTTTCGAATAGTGCGGTAGCCGCGGATAGTAATAATAGTAGCGGGAATATTCGACGGTATGTTACGCGTGGGTGTGCGCGGCTTTGCGAGAAGTCAGTTGGCAACATGTGGTTCGACGAACGCAATCTGGCACTGACATTTCGAATTAAACTTGTTGAAGACCAGCCCTCTCCTGTAACTTCCACCAGATGAAAAAAAAACAAAAAAAAGAGAGAGAGAATTGGTCGCCAAATGTGAAATTTATGTGAAAGCAACACGCCGAGATTGACCGACAAAATTTTTCATCAGGATTTAACAGTCATTATACATATTAAACATTTCTTATTTCGAGAAGAATGTCTATAAATTTAGCACGATATAGAAGTTAAAAAAAAATCGTATCTAAATTTCTAAAATTATTCCATTGTTTCAATTAAATAACTGAGAATATATCGCAACTTTAATATTGACACGAGAAAAATATCAATCAATTTTTCATAAATAAAGCACATCTTCCTACTCCACATGACATAATTATTAATCATATCGCAGATATTGAATTTTTATTCTTTATAATTAATTTAAAAAAAATACGGTTGCCGTTTTAAAAAAACTCTATTGAAATTCCATTAAAAAAAAAAGAATATGCGAATTCTTTGGCACTTCTTTTTTTAACGCGGGAATATCCAGCGAGAATATCCAGCTCGCAAGCACTCTAAAAAAAAAAGAGTTCTCGCAGTCGTCCTTCTTGGGCCACGCCTTCTTAGCCACGGCTAAGCCGATATGCATTCATTATAATAAGAAATGGAAGGCGCCGAGTGAAAAGTTCGAACGCGCGCACCCCGGCTTATCAACTTCCTCTGAATTTTATATTATTTAAGAAGGTACTTACCCCTATATATCTGCTCCGGCATCTGCCCTGTGGCCCGTCTATACGTTTCCTTCCCGGCATTCGCCATGATGCTGCTCCGATGTAGCCAGGAAGGTCCGCTTAAACTTTCTTCTCTCGATGTGGCACGCCAAAGGCAAATGCGCGGCATTTGAAGTTCACCGAGTGGTTATTATCATATTTATTTGTCGCTCGACGATGAACTTAGAAAAAGGACTTAAAGGACTTAAACGCGACGCGACGCGACACGACACGACACGTTCTTTCTTCTCGGTCTTCTTCACTGTGCAGCAACTTCATGTCGGTACCCAATCTGCTAAACACAAAAATAATAAAATCTAGAGTAATTATCTAAGGCTGCGGTCCAGGAGACGCTGCGAATGCTTTAAAGCGTTTGATTGACCAATCAGGTTAAAGAAATCTTTACTCTATTTAGCTTGATTGGTCATTAAATAAAGAAACCAATAATATTAACTAACATGAACATTTACAAAAAATCAAAATAAAAATCTAAATAAAAAAGCAATTTAAATATAAGTCAATTCTCCAAATAATATTTTTCATTAAATATAAGTGTGTCATATGTATAAAATTGCTTTTTATGCGTACAAAGCTTTGCATTGTACATAGATTGTTATATAATTAAATATTTTTTAATTATGTATGTATATTGAAATATATATTATAAAATATATATGTATATAAATGTATTCCTTTAGTATAAAATATATATATATATATATATTGAATAATGACATTATATATGTGTATGTATACAAAATTATTGCAATTAAAGATATTTTATTTAAAAGCCTAATATTTTCAGTAAGAACGAGCCTAATAATTTCAGTAAGAGTAATATAATTGCTAAATAAAAATTATATATATATAAATTTTACAAAATTCTATTGAATTAAAATGAGTACCCTCTACACGTGCGATTGTATCGATGACTGTCGAGAAAGGAGGTCACAACAAAATCTTTGTGAATCTACTCATGTCAAATTATGATCTTTAATGTGTCATGATATAAAAAAAAATGTAACAATTAAAAAATTGTTATTTTTTATTCATTTTGCGCAGCGCTCGGCAGGTAAAGTAACCGTGTATATACTCATAATTTTAAGTACCATAAATGATTTATAAAAGTTTGTATGTAGGACATAGGGGTAAAACGCAGGTAACGAGACATGCGAGCCGAGTCACACAGCACACAGGATGCTTATCGTTCGCTGCGGTAAATGACGCAAATTAAGCTGCCGACAAAAAGGAACAATGTAACAACTCGTCCATGATATTAATAATTCGAGAATGAACGAGCGCGAGACACGTCGAATTTGAATTATTTAACACAGTTTCTTGATTCTGACCTTCTTATACATATCATACAATATAATTCTTATTTATAACTTAACTACTTATTATTATAATTTACCCACGTGTAATTGTTATTGCAGATTAAACTCAAACATTCAACCAGAAATTGGTACGACTATTTAATTGGATGCTTTCTTCTTTTTTTTATTTCCTTTTTCTCTTGATTCCTCCTTTTCTCCTCTGAAAAAAAAATTTTTGCTTTAGGAAAAAAAGCAGAATATTTTAGAGTTTTTCTTTTAAGAAAAAATCTTAATTCTATATATAGAGAGAGAACATTTATGCTCATTTAAAATACCTATCAACTTACGTGTCTCCCAAAATGTCGTACTGCATGTTATATATAATATTGTTGATAAGCCAAGTTGTCAACTTATAAGGAAACGAAAAGGAAACACTCAACATAGAATTTTCAACCATTTGCCATCTAAAAAAGAAAAATTAACAGTATTGTTAGTATTACTAGTACTATAAAAATTCAAAGAAAAAACATCAAATATATGCAATAAATTTCATAAATATCAAATAATTTCATTGTAAATAATAATTTTTTCTGATAGTGTTTGCCTTTAATTATCAATATATAACATAACCTAATATAATACATATGATAATTGATAATAACGTAGAAACAATAGCGTTTAATTATTAAAGTCAGTGATGGATAAATCGAAATAAAGATAGATTTTATACCTAACAAATCGATAATCAAGAGTTCTTGCTCCTATGTTGTACGAAATTGCTCCAATGGCATTATACGTAGAAAACCGCCGCAGGCGTGCGAGGCTCCGTTGAATTTAGTTTTTGCAATTCCGCGTGAATGAACGCAACAGGCGGCACTTCCCATACATTCGCGGTTTAAGCATCGTTGATTCCGAAGACCGGGGAGAAGCTCTGTGCCAGAGAGAAGTCGAGAGAAACCATGTCTTTTCGATTTCGCGCGGAAAATTACTCGAAACATATCGCCATCTAACGGACAGCTCGGAAAACACGTCAATGCAGCGAAAGGTAAGTGCATTTTACTCGGAGGGTAATTGAGATTTATTCGAATGATAAGTGTTATCATCCTCAACTCAAATTACTCGATGGATAATACAAATATACGGATAGATAAATAGATTGATATAACAATAAGGGGAGAGGGGAAATAAAAATGAAAAGAATTTGCTACAATATATTAACATATAAAATTTGTCTTAAAATTTAAACGTTTTTTCATATCTCAAAATTTAAAATTTTTCTTATGCTTTATGTTCAATACTCATACATTATTTTCTCATATCCAGCTATCTATTTATAGGATAAAGGAAAAGAACCGCTTCCGTCGTCGTCAAGGGAAAAGCTACCCTCTTCTTTAATATAAACTGTGTTCGTAATGTAATGACTCCCACACATCCTACTAACGTTATGTAAGAAAAACACTTTTCATCGCCTCGATACGGTCAAACGGACAACGCATTGGGTCAGCCAATGCATAATGCATGCGCTGTAAGATTAGAAACGGGGCTCGCGAAACTACATGTGTGATAGAGCTGCTTTATATCCAAGAAGAGAGAAGGTTACCGAAAATGCATACACAACTCTCCCCTTTTTTCTCCCATCTCTTTTATCGCCGTAAAGGCAGAATCCGTTCTTCTGGAAGAAAAGCGAACATATATATAATATATAAGCTAGCTTCTTCTCGAATATGACAACGTATTTTATTGCCCTTCCTACTCGAAATAAGGGAGACAACATGATATATATTATTTGATAATACGCGTTCACGAAATTGCTATATTACGATTATTCTTTAAACACCGCATTTCTCGTATTTGTATAAGCTACACATTAATTCGCGCTGTATACGTCTATTTTGTATAAGACAAAAATATATATATGTATAAATAAGGGAGAGAGAGATAGAATATTATATGTATATATGTATATATTTTTTTCAGAACATTACGAATAATCAATCTTATCATATTATATAAAATTACTATATAAATATTATATAATTTATTATGCGTTTATATTATACACTATTTAGTTTTTGTAATAATTATATATAATATATATATATATATATATATATATATATATATATATAATTATTACGAAAATATAATAGTGTATAATATAAGCGCATAATAAATTATATAATATTTATATAGTAATTTTATATAATATGATAAGATTGATTATTCGTAATGTTCTGAAAAAAATATATACATATATACATATAATATTCTATCTCTCTCTCCCTTATTTATATATATATTTTTGTCTTATACAAAATAGACGTATACAGCGCGAATTAATGTGTAGCTTATACAAATACGAGAAATGCGGTGTTTAAAGAATAATAGTAATAATCGTGTATACACACACACACACACACACACACACACACACACACACACACACACAGAGAGAGTGTTTCTTAATAAGTGCGAGAAATTTTAGGAGATGATTCTTTGTCGAAAATTTTGTCGAGGGGTTTTTCGTATATATATTCGTATGTATGTATATTTATATGTATGTATGTATATGTATATATCTATATAAAATTTAAAATTAATTTGAAATTAATTAAAAATTAGTTTTTATTTTGTCCATAGAATACCTGAAAAATACGTTTCCTTAACTATGGTTTTACAAACGTTTTTACAGAAACGTTTCTTATTAATGCTTTACGGCTAAAAAATTTTGGATTTATTTAAGAAACGTATATATAAAACAAACATGTGCTATCTGGGATTCACATAATTCAAATATGTATATAGTGATTCCATCAAATAATTTTATTTCTATATTATTTTTACTAAGGTAAATGGCTATAACTTCGTCAGCGGATATAATTTCGTCAGGCCTTCTTAAAATTAAATAAATTAAGCAATCTCGCGTATATCGACTATATTTCCCGATTTGAAGTGTTCAAATCGTTTCAAATCGGGAAATATAGTCGATATACGCGAGATTGCTTAATTTATTTAATTTTAAGAAGGCCTGACGAAATTACATCCGCTGACGAAGTTATAGCCATTTACCTTACACGCTTTTATAACACTGCTTTTTTTATAACACTGTTCTTCTTTAAAAATATATTTTCTTTAATAGCTTCTTTAACTGCCTTTTTAAAATTTTTTTAAAAGAAAGTCAAAAGTTTCTAGAAAAGTTTTAGAGTAGTTGAGAAGTAGTTTTAGAATAGATCGCAGGTAATATATTTTAAGTTCACCTGAAACAAACTAAAACCTTTATGGTACAAATGACCTTGGTCCATGGTTAAATGCATCATATACATATATAAAATACAACAAACAGCTGGTGCGTGCACCATTATTTCATTTATACATGTATTTTTTGTCATAAATATATGTCAAGACTATAAATTTCAAATATTTCAAAGAAACACATGTGTTGTTCGATAGAAAGCTATTCCATTGAGAAAAATATCTAACAGTTCTAACCGAAAAAAATCGTTCGAACATTTTATCCGATCGGTTTTGAACGGATCTTGGGCTATCCGATGAAATGCTGGATACCTTTATCCGATGAAATGTAATTTCCAATGAAATACGAACGGATAATGAACCGCGATTTATTTATCCGTTCAAATTAATATACAATATGATCGGACATTGCACTTGATCGGATAAAAACAGAGCATTTTTTCCGATCAAGCTGAATATCCGATCTACTGTAGTATTTCCGATTAAAATATGTCCAATGAAATAAATAATTTATCCGTTCCAGAATGTGTAGTTGCGCACGACGTGTGCATGAACTTGTAGACTATTGTCTCGTGCCTCGTCGAAGCAGCCTGTACGTTGTGCAGTGTGATGCAGTATTACTTGTGAACAATGTAAGTATCGAAAATCCTATTTTGTTTGTGATTTTTGCTTTTTTCCATAATTATTGAGATTTTAATTAAAGAAAATCTCCGAAGACACACTTATTCGATTTTTTATAATTATAATATTTCAATAATTTGTGAAAATAATTATATGAATTTTTTTGTTTAGCTCTATACTATTAGCTCAGCATTATGGTGTCAATTATCAATGTAATTTCAACAGATTTTTTGAAAAGATGACGTCTAGAAACGTCGTAATGACGTACTATGACATCATTAAAACGTTATTAAGATCCGTCATTTGAAGTCATTCTATTACCTAAGTAAACACGATGCACATGCCATAAATAATATATACGAGGTCTGTAAATAAAGTAATGAGACTTTTTCGAGATGAACTTTTATTTATAATTTAACTATAATTTAACTCTGTCTTTTTCAAAATAGTTCCCTTGGGAAGCCACGCAGCGCCTGAGACGTTGTTTCCAGTCTTCATAGCAGTGCTGGAACTCAGAAACCCGAATGGCCTTCAGCTGGTCGGTTACAGCTGCTTTTACGTTTTCGGTCGTATCAAAGTGATGTCCTTTGAGATGAGTTTTCAATCTCGGGAAGAGAAAGAAGTCACAGGGACTCAGGTCAGGCGAATACGGGGGCTGGGGGACGACAGGAATGTTTTTTCGTGCCAAAAACTCCGTAATCGAAAGTTTACAAGTTTAAGAAAAACACTCCTGTCGTCCCCCAGCCCCCGTATTCGCCCGACCTGAGTCCCTGTGACTTCTTTCTCTTCCCGAGATTGAAAACTCATCTCAAAGGACATCACTTTGATACGACCGAAAACGTAAAAACGGCTGTAACCGACCAGCTGAAGGCCATTCGGGTTTCTGAGTTCCAGCACTGCTATGAAGACTGGAAACAACGTCTCAGGCGCTGCGTGACTTCCCAAGGGAACTATTTTGAAGGAGACAGAGTTAAATTATAGTTAAATTATAAATAAAAGTTCATCTCGAAAAAGTCTCATTACTTTATTTACAGACCTCGTATGTATATCTAATTTATCACATCATTTATCGTACATTAATTGAAGAATGTCTAGATATTGTAAAGGGAAATTGAGGAAAATCTTAATTTCTCATGTAAGGGGAATATATTGATAAATCTGATTTCATTGATTTCAATCCTTGTTTATTAAACTTAAAATTAAATTTGGCTAATAATATGCTACATAATTGAACTGTTGTATTGAATAATGTGCATATTGTAACATATTCTGTATTATTTTATATTTTCAAACTACGTTATAAAATTATCTGAAATATCGGAACACACAAGAAGCGAGAAGAAGTAAGAAGAATATGAATTGTTGCCTTTTACTATATGAACGTATCGTTACTATTGTTGTTTTAGTATAGTACCCTTTTGTTTTGTCCTTTTCTTTGTTAAAGGCTTTGTGTGTCTGAAAGACTAGATTTCGTACGAAACTGTGATTTATTAGTTTGTACACTTTTATTTGAAAAAAGAAATTCAACATATTCTTAGGTTCTTTCCCTATCTGTACATGCTAAATCAAAAACTAGGTCGATTAGGAATCCCTATGTAAAGCCGTAGCTAAAGAAAAATTTTAATCTGATAAAGATAAATCGATTTTGCTTTTTATGGTACCTAACGATACTTTCTTTTTTTTCAAAAATTTTAATGACAGTGGATAAGAAATAGAATAAATAGAAGTTTAAAGATAAATAGAAGAATAGAGTGTTTTTTACAATTAATCTTACAAGAGAATCTCGGTAACTGCAAAATTCTGATTTTAATGAAATTTTACGCATATATAGAAGGGGTAAATTACACATATGTAAGTGAACTTAAAAATTTTCAGTTGCTGCCAAAAAAAAAAACGATTTTAAGGATTGAAATCACTTCTCACATGTAGAACGACTTTTTATTTTTCTCGATACATCTTGAAAATCTCGAGATCTCGAAAAATGTTTTATACAAAAATTTTATCATAAGAATACTTCTATTTAACTTCTATTTAACTATTCTATTTAACTTCTTTCAAAAATCTTTGAAAAATATTTATTAATATGATTAAATAGATGTATTTTTACTATGAAAAACTTTTGTATAAAGTATTTTTCGAATAATTTAGGAAATATATCGCGAAAAGTTGTTCTACAAGGGCTGATTTCACCCTTTTGAATTGATTTTAGAACGCAACTAAAAATTTCTAAATTTATCTGTTTATCCTCGTTAATATAAATAAAAGTATAAAGTTAATGTAAAGCTTAATCGAAATTAGAATTTTCCAATTCCCTTGCTAGCAGTTCGATATTAAAACAATTGTATTCCAGTAATTATTATATAAATAAAGATTAATTCATTATTGAGTAGTTTATCAATTTTTTTCGTTTTTTTAATAATAAATTTTTAATAATTTTAATTTTTTTATTAATCGTTATTTTTTCTTAAATCAAGAATCAAGATTTTCTCCGACTTTTTCAAGCAATATCCTTATTTAGATAATATTTCCTTCAAAGAAATCCTTGTTGCATGTGGTAAGAAGGAACCGTAGCCGTGGCCAATCATTTACTAGTTTTCCCAAAAACGAATGATTTGATTGGTTACGGCACGGTTGAAACGATCCCTTCAACATTGCACCGATTTCGGTGAGGATGGGCTTTAAGAGAGAGAGTCAGTCGCGCCATCACAGTAACGGTAGTAGCATCGCAAGCACAAGGTTCTCTCGCCTCGCTCGTTTTTACTGCTGTTACTGCGTGCGATCAACGTGCGGAAGCCGGAGAGCATGATCGCTCGCACCTCGTAATCGGCGCTTCGAAACGTACTTTTTTTTTAATATCTACGACGATAGTGTGCTCGAGGGTGTATAATTTACTTAGTCTCGTAGAATTGTTACATTCGCGCGATCGAGGCACATCGCCATCGGGAAATCGGTTAAAATATCGCCGAGCACACTATCGACGACCCTGTGATCGTGCCGATCATCGGATCACCCCCAAACCCCACGGTCCGTGCTATTTTTAATGTTTTGTACCGATTGTGGACGTGAGAATGGTCACTCGAAGCGAGGTAAGTCCCCTCGAAGTCGCTGGCGCGTTAAAACGCAAAAGTGCACGCTTCTCGCATGATCAACTGTACCATCAAGGTTATGTCACCGCGTCGCCCGGGCCGAATTCGGCGAGCATTTCCCGTTAATTTCGCATTGATTTGTCGCATCTCTCGAGATATCTCTCAAGGTGCTTGACAAGCGGACTCGCGCTGTCCTTGGCTGTAAATAAAATTCCACGAATCTTGCTTGAAATGCTTTCTCCTGCGTCGCTTAAGACCTTTGTAAAGTCAATTTTGAGATTGTAATTTAAAGCTAGTATCCCAGGTATGATTCCTAGTTAAAGCACTTTAATGTTTATATTTTATAATATATTACGTTTATTAAGTATACTTTTAACGCGCTGAACAAAAGTAGCATCTATTTCAATTTGTTGAAAATTGTATTAAAGAGAATTTTTTGCTTTGTAGAAAATTATATAATTTGTACAATTACACAAAACTGCATTGTCTGCTAAATATAATACATTTGTTATACAAAATATTAATATATATTATGCGCACATCCATATTTTCTTATTGTAACTCTTATTGTTCAAATTAATACAATGAAACGAATAGATGATTAATTTATACAATTATAAAAACAAAGATAGAAGAATGACAAAAGTGTTTTTTTATGAGATATTTGTAAGATATTTAAAAATAATCTACATTAATATTTATATTATGTATATCTGCACACATTCTTATTTTTTCTTTTTCAGATGGATCTTCAATTTTTAGATTTACATGATTTAACTGACAAAGACAAACATGAAATATTAACCATCCTCAGATCTGAAACTACCAGTACTTTAAAACTACCATGGGATGCTACAGAAAATAATAACAGTAATGTTAATTCTGCTATAGTGACAGAAGTTCCAGCATTTCACCAACAACATTGGTATAATGGTAAATGTGCTGCTTATAATTCTTCGATTTTTTTTCAGACTTTTTTCTATACAATATAAAATAAAAGAGTATAACTAACTCTAAAAAAAACTTTCTAAATTGAATTATTTTAATAAATTTGGTTCTTCTTTTTTATATATAATATAGTATCAAATAAAAAAATATATATATGTATATATTATATATGCACATAGGCTTTTAATATAAAAATTCCATATTTGCTCATTAAGAAGGCTTTGTAAAAATTCTCGCATTTACAGCTATGCCACCAACACAGACTTACTCGCAACAGATGATGACACAATTGTGTAATGACTGGCAAGCATCAATGTACAATGTTTCTACAAATGGGCATATGCCATTCGTGTCAGGACTGACATATCATCCTGGATACAATCTTGGGGTCGAGATGCAAGATGTGAATTATGGTAGGGAGAACGGACGTCGCAACAATCGGAGCAGAGGTATGAGAAGAGACTACAATCGGGCAATTAATTCCACTAACGAAATGCAGTCAGGATACATGGGCGATCAGGCGCAATTTCACCCACAAATACACCCAATCATGTACATTTACTCCGATCATCATTCCGTTTCTACGCAACAGCACCAGGTAGCTGCTGGACAAATCTATTATCCATCGCCGATGTATTCATCGATCCTTCATCCACATCCGAATGCACAACCAATTTCATCTAATTCGCACGCACAACCGACTTATCCTCCAAATCCGCCGCAGATGGAGAAATGCGTGCGACAATCACAACCTGTGCCATTGGAACAATCAAACCAAGAAACCATAAAACAACCAATCATCAAAGTGCAAGATAAACATGTACAAAGTACAAACATCGATAAACCAATATGTCATCAAGTAGAGGACAACCACAATTCTTTGCAAACTAATGTCATTGCCACCATTGTAAATAATTCTACACCAGAATCTGTCAATATGGACGAAAACACTGCCAATAAAAAAATTATTGCTAGCAGTGAGAACGATGTAAAAGTACCACACAGTATTGCATGGACTGAAAATTGCAACGGCATGCAAATCGACGTATCATGCATAAGTACTAACAATGACGTCGAAATGAATCAAAGTGGTGAGATGAACAAGATATTTAAAAATGAAACTGCATCCAACGTTACAACGATTGTTACAAAAACTTCGCCTAAATCTGTCTCTACTAAGGCAGAGAAAAATGAAATGAATATTGAGGAGAATGTTATATTAAAAGATGCCCAAAATAATAATGTTGAACATAAAATATTAAATGGTTCCGCAGCCACATCAAATGACTCAGTCATGCCAAAAGCTCCATCGCCCATGTCTGTATCAACATCATCTACATCATCTACGACTACAATCCCCAGATCTTATGCTAGTCTTTTGAAAAAAGATAGCACTGAAACACAAACACCTACATCTTGTAAACCGACGATACATATTATTGATCAGAATAATTTACCAAAAATGCCAACTCAAAAGGAATCGACGAGCCTTAATTCTACACCAAAGAATCAAAATGATTCATCTAGCACATCAAATGTAGTAAACGATTATAAGACCTTACAGAATGGCATGTTGCAGAATTGTTACGATGATCCAAATTCATATAGGATAGGTGGTAAGTATAAAAATTAAAATTAATATTTTTGAAAATTTATAATAAAATTTATAAATAAATATATATTAAAAGTATATTGTTCTTTTTCAGAATTTTTGTCAAGTTATCAAATGGATAAACAGACTGTGAGTTTAT
Source organism: Camponotus vicinus (assembly GCF_025532165.1). NCBI lineage: Eukaryota > Metazoa > Arthropoda > Insecta > Hymenoptera > Formicidae > Camponotus > Camponotus vicinus. The sequence goes on from NW_028141980.1 coordinate 11,242,900, forward strand.
TACCAAGGGGATTAACCAATCGTAGTAATTATTGTTATATTAATAGTATTTTGCAAGCTTTACTGGCCTGTCCACCATTTTATAATCTACTCAAAGCTATGCCGTTTCCTAAAAATCGGGGCAAGAATTCTGTTACACCCTTGATTGATAACATGTAAGTAATAGTAAAATCAATATTTTTTTAGTACTTCTATAAAAAAAAATTTTACAAAAACAACTTATATAGTAACAATAACATATTACAAGAAAATTAAATTATTCGTCTCGTTTTAAAAAGGGTCAAGTTTGTTCGCGAGTTTACACCTTTGACAGAGGCTGCTCGCATGCCTAGAAAAGACAGAGTTCATAACAAACGAGGAGAAGATACAGTTATAGATATACATAGCGGTGTTGCTTTTGAGCCATCATATATATATACAATGTTAAAGCATACCTCTGCTGCTGGTGCCTTTTCTGTGGAAGGACGGCAGGAAGATGCAGAAGAGTTCCTATCATGTCTTTTAAATGGCATAAACGACGAGATGCTAGAGGTATGGATATATATATATATATATATATATATATATATATATATATATATATATTCCATTCATTATAAAAATATGAACAAGAGATTTATAATTTGTAATATTTCTAAATTATAATTTGTTCTAGTTGATGAAATTGGTCAGTAATGATCAAAATGCAATCGCGGAGAATAATGTCAATTGTGGTCATGATGAAGAGGAGTGGCAGGTAAAATGTTCAATACAGAAATACACATTTAAAAATTGCTTTTTATAATACCATATGCATAATATATGGAGCATACATTTTTTATTCTTATGTCAATGTAGGTAATGGGACCAAAAAATAAAGGTGCTGTCACACGGTGTACAGAGTTTGGAAGAACGCCATTGTCAGATATATTTCGGGGACAATTGCGATCTAGGGTATCGAGAGCAGGAGAACAGCCGACAGATAACGTACAACCCTTCTTCACGCTACAACTTGATGTGCAAGTTAGTATACTAAGAAGTTTCATTTTAAAATGATTTATATAAAATTAAATATAATTAATACCCGATGTATAACTTGTTATAGAAAGCTGAATCCGTGAAAAATGCTCTTGAAATTCTCGTTGGAAAGGACCAGGTAGAAGGAATGACATGTAGTAAAACAAGGCAACAGATAGAAGCATGGAAACAAGTTACCTTGGAAGAATTACCTGTTATTCTTATATTACATTTAAAATGGTTTGTTTACAAATTTGACAAATATTCCAATGGATGCTCCAAAATATTGAAGAGCATGGAATTTCCTGTAGATCTAAAAATTGATGGCAGTAAGTATACTAAAAATATAAGTTTAATCTATTCTATTTTAATCTCCATAGTCTGATGATAAGCATAACATGAACATTCATATTTTTGCAGAATTTTTATCACCAAACACTGTGAAAAAGCTAGGACCCAAGCAAAAACAGTACAAATTATTTGCAGTTACGTATCATGATGGAAAGGAAGCTACCAAAGGTCATTACATCACAGATGCCTTTCACATAGGATATGGATCTTGGGTGAGGTATGATGACAGTGCAGTGAAGAGTGTTCCAGAGAGTAATGTATTGAGGCCCACATCTCCTCGAGTACCTTATCTACTTTATTATCGAAGATGTGACACTATCGGTAATCAATTAAGTAGTACTAAAACCCATTAAGAAATTTAATACGAAAACTTGTATAAAATTGTTGGCTCTTACACACAGGACGCGTCAATGCGTTATACATGCCGAAAAGCGACGAGGTAGCCACTTTTTGAAGACTAGCTGCAAATCGAATGGCTATCGCGTCGTTTTTCGATACGCATAACGCATTAACGTGTGCAAGAGCTCTATGTTCCATATTTGAAATGGAATATACTATCTCGTTCACGAAAGTTTTCGTGTAAATTTTTTGAAATGGAATGACATAAATCTGTTTTTATAACTTTGAAGTTCTTGTTGATATTTGTATTTAAATAGAAATCTACAAAAAAAAATTACAGAGTTTTTATATTATCCGTAATAGCATGGAAAGAATAAACGTACATTAAATTCTTATAGTACTTCCATGAAATATTCCTATTACGATTGTTGTTACAAGTTCTATACATATATAGTTTCCCTAAAATCATGGAATAAATATAGACAAGCAAAGCTAAGACTCGTCGAGTGTTCCAATGTGGGTTCACATTTTTTAGTGAATCTATATATAAGAGTGTTATATATATATATATATATATATATATATATATATATATATATATATATATATATATATATATATATATGCATCATACATACATACATACATACATACATACATACATACATACATACATACATACATACATACATACATACATACATACATACATACATACATACATACATACATACATACATACATACATACATACATACATACATACATACATACATACATACATACATACATACATATATAAATGCTTTATACGTTGCAGTTTGTGAAATATTAGAAGAGTGTCTTGTGTATATATATAAATATATTCTTTTTTCCGAATAAGATAACTGTAAATGTTACTGGTTTCCAATTTCTTAGAGGAAATCAAAAGTGCGAGAGATTTTTGAAATTTATGACAATGTGTGTATAAAATATATAGAGAGAGATGTAAACATTATATGTAGATTATTTTTTTATATGATCCTCCTGTACAGTGAAAATAAATTGCCAGTCATCTTTCGATATACAAGTTACTATTTTTATATTTTCAAATCATGTATAAAACAAGTCATATGCATGTATCTTATTTGACTAGATTTTTCTATAGATTTCTTGCTCATTAAATCATTTAAATCATCTCAATAATTAAAAAGCTGGCAAAACAAAGACTTGTCAGGAAGATTATATGTAAGATTCTTAAATACTTTGTATATATTTAATCTTTCCTAAATATGTGATACTCACATATTAATTCTTAAAACTGAAGTGTTCAACAAAACTTGTTTATTATGTTTGAATATTATATAATAGTTTTGTAATTATAATCCGATTGTTTGCTTTGTATGTAAATAAAATGCCATTTATTTGCAACGCAATCTTGTGTTAAATAATGTTTAAAAAATTAGAATTATTATACTCAGAATTAAAAAAAAAGTTTTAGTTGTCTAACATTAACTTTACAGTATATATATTCACTACACACATACATTTGCTAGTATATATGTTTGTATAATATAGATAAGAAATATATATATTCTAAGTTTTAAATCTAATTATAACCTATGCATTAAACTATTATAATAATTCACTTATTTCGAGTTTTGTAAATAAATATATTTGAAGTTTACAACAAAAAATAAAACTGTATATATATATATATATATGTTATACAAAAATTTAGTATTTAGTAGTTATAAGAAATATATATATATATATATATATATATATATATATATATTTACTATTATATATATATATATATGTACTTTTTCAATTATATCTTTATTTTAGATTTTCTTTTATCTAAAATCTTATTGTATTATTAATCACTAAAAAATTCTAGAACATATAGAATTCTTTTCTTAAGGAAATTCAATGGATATAGGATATAGAAATCCTCTCCCTAATATATACAATTATTTTTCCTATATTTTAATCTATTTGACACATGGCATAAGAATTGTAGCAAAATTTCATGCAACTTTTGTAAAGTATAATGTTATACATATATAACATTGTTCCTTATAAGATAAATTCTATATATCATTAAGGTAGATATTATAAATATATAGTATATACAAATAGTATAAGACTAATTGTCAACAGAATATAATTAACAAATACTTGTACTATGGAACAATGCTAAAAATGTGGCAGACAAACTTTGCCAGCAAAGAGTTCAGAGATTACTGTGATCCATAATGCTAGGACAAATAAAATATATGCAATTCCAACTTGATGCGAATTAGGCAATTGATACGGTTGCCCACCAATTTCATCAATGTGGAACCCCATGGGGAATATTACTGCCGCATGACAGAATAGCACCACTGGAGAATTTAATTATGTCAATTATTATACATAATGTAATTTTAGCTGTACTACTTTTTGTTGTTTAAAATTTAAATAAAATATGATATATTATTAATCATATTTTATAAGATAACTTATTATTTCATAACTTTTTATATATTGCATTTCTATTAATGTATTTATGCACATTTTATTATATTAAATATCATGTATTTCTATGATACATACTTGCACCAAATCCTACCCAGCGTGCATAAGGAATGACACTACGATCCCAATGTGAAATGACCAGTAATATTATGGTTGCCGTTATCAAAATGCAACCTACAAATATGCAGATCAATGCCATCAACCATTCCGATTGCAGTTCTGACTTGTAACAAACCTGTGGTCTATTGTACAAGGTCATGCATGACCACATAAGACCCAGTCTTGTATCACCTGTTAAAAAAATATAAAATTATATTTGAATGATGTGTACAATTTCTTATACATGTAATATTTTTTGATTGATAAAAAATATAGTAAAAATCTGAATAATATGTATAGTTTATATCTAGTATATATCTGAATAATATGTATAGTTTCTCATAATATTTTGATTAATCACATAGACTGAAATATCTCGAAATAATTTTATCATTGTCATAAAACAAGTATCAAAGATATCTCATTAACAATAATGCTAAAAATGCACCGCTCATAATAATAGAGAAAAGTAGAGAAAAATATCTTGCTCTTTTGAAAATAAAAATAAGTGGCATGTCAATTACCGCCGACATCGGTGATGATCCAATCTGGCATAGCAATGCTAATTATGGCAGAGATATCCGCTAGCAAGAACAATATTCCCGAGATGATAGTCAACTTATCCATTTCTGCGTTTAAGATAGTCGACAATAAGTAAGAATTGACACTTTGCTCGAAGCACGTTTATTCACCACCATATTTACAAGCGTCGTGACATTTTGATGTTAATTACTTCGTGCACACAAGCAGCCTCCAATGATCGAGAAAGCATTCTCCGAGAGAAGATATACAAGTACCATTATTTACTGACCTATCATAACGATTATAAGTAGACGAATAAATCAAAAACAATCAAAAGTAAACAAATCGACACGTTTCGCAGGCATCCAGCATGTTTACCAATCGAAACATTTGCACTCGAATAGGGATGGGCAATACTCGATCGATTAATCAAACAATCGTTCGTGAACATAAACTACGAATAATTGGAAATTGTCGTATATTTAGACGAATTGTATAAAATTGTAAAAGAAAAATTGATCAGACATAATAAATATTTGTTTATTATACAATATAAAAATTTTAAAATACGATTATAGAATAAGAAATCTAATGCGGGGAAATAAATGTATAAAAACATAATATTTGCAATCTAAAGACTCTCACATTACTATAATAAATGTTGGTAAACATGTTAAAAATTAAAAATAAAAATGGATAATTAATTTACAAAATTTTTTGTTAGCATGATATAATTTTCTTTCTTTTTATCTTTATAAAAAAATTTTAATATTATTTACATACTAATTATTTACTAATTAGATTATAACACAAAAGAGAAAGTCTATTATACAATAGTAGCAATCAATATTAAATATTGATGCAAATAGTTAATAAGAAAACACTATATCACAGTTAAAGAGTATTAGAATATATAGAATAATTCCGACGTTTAAATTTCTTGCAGTTTGGTTCAGTTTGTACACATTGTCCATTACCTGTAACAAAACATCGTTTAGTAACATCATCTCCAAATCTTTTTTGCTTCTTTATTTTCTTGAGCGTTTAATCAACATTACTTACTATCTCTCATCGAAGCGGAATCTACAGACATAGTCGAAATATTAACATTATCATCATCCAAAGCGCTTTTATTCGTATCTACATAATCTGAATTATGACATTCATCGTCATTATTGCTCTTTGAGAACAAATTCGTTGGTGAGTTATCAACGAAATATTTATTCGTCAAATTTTCCTGAAAAGTAGAATTAAGCATGCTCTCTTCCTGAAACGAGATCTCCATGGATTCCGACATGTACTCGCCGGACGTGTCCATTTCCGATATTTCGCTCGACTTGCTATTATCTTTTAGAGTAGAGCTCGCAATGATTTGTAATAAAGCAGAGGGATCGTCGATGCCCAACATCTGGCAGAATTGAGTAGTTTGATCGTTTATCAACAATTGTGGTTGCTCAATTCGAACGTGTGTGTCATACGGATTGTATGGTTTCACGGTTTGAGTAAAGTTATGAGGGATTTGTAAATTAGAATTAAATTTCTCGTATACAGTTTGTTTCTCTTTCATAGTAGGTGTGTATGTCCATCTGCCAATACCATATTGACCGGGCATGTATTGAATATTGCTCTTGACACTTAATAAATGATTCGTCAAATATAATATCGTTAACCATTCAAGATCATAGTCCAATTGTATCAGACCGTCCTCCTGAGAACGTACTTCCAATACTTGAAGGAATTTCCGTTTTGGTAGACATTTGTCCAGCGCTAGGAATTTCGTTACTCGTGTTCCTCCTTTCTCGGGAACGAGAGCAGCGAATTTACAATGCAAGTGCGCGGAGAACCAGTAAGATGGATAAAGGTGTTCCAACAATTCCATACCTGGAGGACTACCAAGTGTGTTGCTTTCTATATCATCTCTAAAATATAAAATTTAATATAATGATTGAGTATTAGATCTCTTAACATAATGTTAAAATTTATCTATTATTTTAACATAATAAAATTTTGAAACAATATTCATGAAGTTTTGATAAGATAAAAGTTCCTTACTTAAAAAATGGTTTTCGTTTTAACAATGCATCTTCATCTCCATATTTTGTTACTCCTGCTGGCCAATCATGTGATAGAAAAATATCAATTTTTCCAGAAAGCTGAAAATAATATAAAAAAAATTATATATTCTGTTGCAAATATTCCTTATTTTATAAAATTATATAGTTAATTATTTATATAATTATTATATTATTTATATAATTCCATCAATTTTTTACAGTTAATTCCATCAGTTTCTTACTACATTATAATTAATATTTACCTGTTTTAATCTAAAGACTTCCAAATTCCTAATATGATATATACTCCGTAAGGTGTTATCAGAATATGGAGGCTTTTCATAATGCCCTTGCATCCAATGTTGGCTCTTATAAATACCAGAAAGTCCTGCAATTCTAACTCCAGCCACTTGTATTACACCTGCATATCCAAGATAATAAATGTTAGGTGCAACCCATCCTCCATATGGCAGTTCCTGAAGATAATTTGATGCTTCATGATTTCCTCCAATAAAAATGGTTAACACTGGAGCTTTTTTCTCACCCGAATAATATCTTTAAAGTTAAATGTATGAATTATTTTAAACACATAAATTGTAAATTATATTGAACATCTTTAATGAGCATTTTTATTTGCTGAAAAGATAATAGTAAACTCACTTGTAAAATGTACACATATCTTTATATTTGTTCGATATTGCCATACATTCTAAATCGCTTAAATTTCTAGTAGCTTGAAAATCCCCACAGCAAATAAGCAGATCTATCTTTCTCCCATCTATTTTTTCAATCTCCTGTATAGTCTCATAAATAATATCCAATTCGCCATGAGCACAACCTTCTACGGCGATTCTCATTATTGAAACTAAATTGAATAAGTCTAAAGTTAAAATCTCTACGATTTGATGATCAATATCATGTGGGTTCTCTTTAAATATGTATACAAATATTTAATCATCGAATCTATAATTATTGTAAACAATTCAGTCCATTGACATTAAACTTGCTACGAATACAATATGAGCTAGACTCATAGAATGAGAAAAATACTAAGATAGACAAATTACTAGCATTTGCGTATTTGCGAAGTATTCTTGGGTGTGTTCGAAAGTTTACCTAGAATAGAATAGCGTTTGATTGCAGAGAGAAGACTGAGAGATGTCATGGCCTGCTTTTAGGTGATCCCTGGAAGCGATACTCCCTCTGTGGACATTAAAAACGTGAACATGAATTACAAAGCCAATGTTCACGAATGTTCTCAGAGGGTAACATATATGTCTCTCTGATAATATAAATAATATAAATAAAAATATAAATAATTGAATTAATAATAATTTATTATATTATAAAAATATTAGTATGTTATTTATTATATTATAAAAATATTAGTATGTTATTTATTATATTATAAAAATATTAGTATGTTCTCTCTTTCCACGCTATTATTTATTTATGTGTGTTTTTTTTCTTCTCAACATCATTTATTTATTTTTTATTTATTTATTTATTTAGCTCGCTCTAAGTCAGTCTTCTAAAATGCAAAACTAAATATTATAGAATTTGACTTTGAAAATAAAATAATCGAATAAATTTAAATAATTAGCATAACGAAAGGTTCCGTGATAAGTTATTTAATAAATAATCAATTTTAATTAATTAATGAAAATACTTCTGAAATGAAAATACACGGTGTTCGACTTTGGCAATACAAAAAATAAACAGTAGCGCGCTATGTTAAAGCTTTAATATTAGAATTAACTATATTTCGAACAATGTTTTACTTTTCTCAATCCTTGTTATTAAACAATATACAATTTAATCGAAAATCGATTAAATGATAGAAATCCAAAATATTAAATAATTACTTCGATCGTTGCGATTTTTACGGACAAAAAAAATAATTATTATTATAACATTTAGAGTCACAAATATATTTCATCCGTGTTACTTTATCGTTCTACTTGACAATCTAAATGTAATTTGGATTGTGAGAGAACACGAAGTAAATCAATCGAATTATAGATGCAAATAATTAGCATAATGAAAGGATAAATTGTTTAATAAATAATCAATTTTAATCAATAAATTAAAATACTTTATTAATTTAATATTCCGCGTTAATGTACATTTTATAATATATAAAATATTTTGGCAACGAATTATTGATAACATGGTGTTCGACTTTGGCAATATAAAATATAAACAGTAGCGCGCTATGTTTCGGCTTTGTCATCATTCGCACGGTGACTCTCGAGTAATAAGGTAGTGGTGAGAAACGTTTCGTATTGTATTGTAATTTTTTTACTAAATACACACGATTACGATTAGTATCAAAACATAATTTACTTTAAATATTAATATAAATTAATTAATTAAAAATTAATTCACGACATGAAACTATATCGCAACTATAAATCTTTATCGAATCGCAATCATTCATTACCGTGATCAAAAATTGAAACAAAATAATTAATATAACACATTAGAGAAAATATTAGACAATAACATATGAAATTATATAAATGAGATACAGATAGCATTGTAACATCTGCATGTCGATTGTGAAACGATTTATATAATTTCATATGTTATTGTCTAATATTTTCTAACGAGTAATATAGTGATACGCCGTTAAATTTCTTTTCTAGATACGATCGCGATTAACATCGGAAAATTATTTATTATAACAATATAATTAATTAACTTTTTAAATAACACATAATTAATATCTATATACATACCGCGACGAAAATTCTCGAATCGCATATTTCGTAATTTATTCATTTAATTAATTATAATAAGAATCATATATATATATATATATATATATATATATATATATATATATATATATATATATAGTAACAGAAATCTAAAATAATAAATTATTATTTCGATATGAAATCGATTTTCATGAGCAGAAATTATTTCTTTAATATTTATAGATATTTATAGAGTCGAATATAATATGTCTGCGATGTTTTATTGTTTTATTTTTCAATCATTGAAATATAATTCGGATTATAAGGACGCACAGTAAAATAATTGAATCGTGGATCTAAACAATTAATATAATGTAAGGCTCCATGATACATCAATCTTTTAATAAATAATCATATAATTAAAAAATCTATATAATCTGAAGTACTTCTATATACTTTAATATATTCCATATGTATATGTATATATATACGTGTGTGTGTGTGTGTGTGTGTGTGTGTGTGTGTGTGTGTGTGTGCGTGTGTGTGTGTGTATGTTAAAGTACGTAAAATATTTCGATGACGAACAAGACAATAACACCGACCTTGGCGGCGTAAACAATAGCGCGCTAATGTTTACATGCCATAGTCTTGAAAAATGTTTCGATAAAAAAATAATAATAACACGGTCTTTCGGACTAATTTTCTCGGCTCTATTATTATTCGCGCGACGACACTCAAAGAGTAAAGTAGTAGTACAAGGCGCTCCGTTAAATCCTTTTCTAGATGCGATCGCGATCAATATCGACAAATTATTTGCTGTATCAAAATACGTAAAATATAATATAATATAATATAATATAATATAATATAAATATGTATTGTTTACGCCAAGATCGGTATTATTGTCTGTTCGTCATCGAAATATTTTACGTACTTTAATATATTTATATTATATTATATTATAATATAAAATATAATATAATATAATACAATATATTTCGATATGACGAACGGACAATAACACGGTGTTCGGCCTTGACGATGTAAACAATAACGCGCTAGTCATACGGTCTTGGTATCATTCACACGGCAACACTCGAGAAGTAAAGATCGTAGTGCGAAATACGTCGTATATTCTTAAATTAATTATTAATTAAACAATTATTGTATCATGATTTTCAATTTTATTAAACTTTCGATCCTATAATTCGTATTAATATACATGTATTGCATATATATATATATATATATATATATATATATATATATATATATATATATATATATATGCAATACATGTATATTAATACTATATATATATATATATATATATATATATATATATATATATATATATATCAATAATGAAAACAACATTTGTAATGAATTAGTATTTAATTTGATTTCATAAAAACGTCGAGCGAATCGTACTTCTCTATCCCTTATACACTATATTAAAGTGCGTCTCTCGTAATTATTCCGTGATCGGGAGTGCCGTGCAAAGTGTCTCGCAATCGTTTCTACATATGACTAAATATAATTAATTGTTTGTTCGCGAGTGAACATGAGTGCTGTGAAGGTGCAAACAAAGGATGAAGAAAGGAGAAGGATATCTGGAAAAGTATCGGACAGCCAGAGAACAATGAGGGAGCCTGAAGCAGCCAGAGAGATATGCGGTGAGTAATTTATAAAAATTATTTATTATTTATATTGTTGCGTCCCCGCGTCTCGTTCCTGCGGATGTATACGCCATCCGTTATTCTGTCGGGAAGTACGTCGATGGAAGAAGATCGTCTCCGCGCGCGTTGTTAAGAGGTTGTTTAACATCAACGACGGTCAGCTGAGTCTGAGCCCAGCTGTCAAACTGAGCGGTCGCGCGTTAAAATCTGTGTTTCGTTTTACGAATTATCTGAGTTCTTGTATGTTTCTTGTGGTTCTATGTTTCGTGGTTCTTGTGTTTCAAAGAATCGTATTATTATTTTCGAGTGCGCGAGTGCGAGCGTGTGCCGATCAATTGTGTCGCGCGCGTTCGATACATATCGTTCCGCGGACGCAACAATATATATTAATTTGAAAATAGACATATTGCTTATTATTTTTTCATTTTCTCAATGGTATATATAATTCGCTCTAAAAATCACGTAATATAATGCATGTATAAAATATTCCAGGTTTTATTTTAACAAATTTAAAGTGTCTATAATAAAGCATTTATAATATTTTTGTTAATAATTAATATTTTTATATATAAATATTTTAATATTTTATAAAATATTTTTAAAATATAATTATTTAAATATTTCATATATGAAAATTAACATACTCTCTTTATATAATCATATTTTTCAAAAATTTATAATAAAGAAACATTTTTTTGCTAGTTTTACATTTAAAGTATTAATATCAGAGATAAATCTCTCTTAAAAGATAAAAAAATTGATTGCGCGTAATAATTAGTTTTACAAAATAAATTATTTTGAGTTTTATAAAGAATAGATCTATAAGAATATTAATTGATTATATTTGAATTTAATTTTTGACATATTGATTTAAAAATAGAAGTGTGTGACAAGAATTAAAATTAATAATAATTTGAATTGTATTTAGATTGTTAAAAAGTTGAATAATAAAACATCGAATAAAATACACTTAATCTTTAAGTATCGTTAAAGAAATAATTATTCTTATAAAAATCACAATAAAATAAATTATTGTTTTATTGCTAAGTGTTAACTGTTAAATCCAATAGAAAAATTAATTACTTGATACTTTTTTATTATCATATAAAACGATAATAATTATATTGCGTGTGCGCACGTTGTGTTACGATTATTATAAAAATTACACGGATTGTAATTAAATATTACTATTACTGTCAATTTATTTATTTGTCATGTATATACGTGAAATTTAAATCGCGATTTTTTTTCTCATTTAATCATTGAGTAACATCGAAACTTAGTTTATTTTTTCACGATAATATTTCTTTTAGAAAACCTTACAAAATACATTAAAATTCCGGGTACTCTTTCTTAATTGAAAGACATAATCGATAAATTTATTAGTGATTCTTTTGATTGCGATAGATTATATCAGCTATATACGCCAATCTAAAAATTTCTAATAAATTTTACATTGTACGCATTTCTGATATTTTCGTGTAATATAATAAAATATTCTATGTATATATTCTATATAACAATTTATTATGTATATCAAGTTATTATGAAAATTATAACAAAACTATGTGTAAAAGTTATTTATAACACTCACAATAGAGAATAAATCTTGAATAAAAGTCTCGAAAAATGGAAAATATATCTTGCAATATCTTCATTTTTCGAAAAATTATCTTACTCTCCGAACTTTCCTTTCTCTTTCTATCCATATATGTATATAATATTATTGTAAGTCCAAGCGTGTGTGTTATAATGCTCTCATGCAACATCAAATTATCCGTATTATTGAAAATATTTGAATAAATTCGAATATATATTTATTTGATGTTGATAGCATCATCAATTTATAAATTATATTATAATTATACTACATATTTTGCTTCGCATATTGTCGAATATTTTTCTAAACACGATTACGATTAGTATCGAAACATGATTTGATATAATTATTAATAATTATATTGAAACATGATTTGATATAATTATTAATAATTAAAAATTAATTAACTTATAATAAACGACATGAAACTGTATCGCAACGATAAATCTTTATCGCATCGCAATCATTAATTACTGCGAATAAAAATTGAAACAGGGGATACATAAAAGGGGATAAAAGAATTAATTTTGTTATGATCTTTCGATTATTAATGCTTATTATAATAATTTCCTTGACGATATCTATTAGAATTAAATAAATTTCAACCAATGCTTTAAATTTTCTTAATCGACAATAACTCATAGAAGATTTCAACGACGAATTATAATAATAACGTAGTATAAGTCGTCCTTGGCGATATAAACAGTACCGCGGTAATGTTTTTGATTTACGGTCATTCGCACAGTAATCTTGAGCAGTAAAGTAGGGATGTGAGACGTTTCATATATTATCAAATTCTTTCTTTACATAGTCGAACTTGGCGATATAAACAGTACCGCGGTAATGTTTCTGACTTACGATCATTCGCACAGTAACCTATTTCATTAACAATATTAGAATTAATTATATTTCGACTAATACCTTAAATTTTAACAATCCTTGTTAATTAAACAATGTACAATTTAATCGAGAATCGATTAAATGATAGGAATCCAAAATGTTAAATAATTGCTTCGATCGTTGCGATCTTTACGAACAATAATTATTATTTCAATACCTAGAGTCACAAATATATTTCATCCGTGTTACTTTATCGTTCTACTTGAAAATCTAAAAATAATTTGGATTATGAGAGAATACAAAGTAAAACAATCGAATTATAGATGCAAATAAATAGCATAACGAAAGGCTCCGTGATAAATTGTTAAAAAATAATCAATTTAAATCAATAAATTAAAATACTTCTATAATTTAATATTCCGCGCGCGAATATTTTATATTACAGAAAATATTTCGGCAACGAGAGAATTATCAATAACACCGTGTTCGACCTTGATAAACAGTATCGCGCTATTGTTAATACGTTACACGGCTTTATTATCATTCGTACAGTACCTTGAGCAATAAAGTAGTGACGTTTCATATATTATCAAATTCTTCCTTTCCATAGTCGACCCTGGCGATATAAACAGTACCGCGGTAATGTTCTTGACTTACGATCATTCGCTCAGTGGCTCTTGAGCAGTGAAGTAGTGATGTGAGACGTTTCATATATTATCAAATTCTTTCTCTAAACACAATTGCAAGTGCAACGAGGAACTTTTCGTGAATAAGTGTGAGTGCAACGAGGATTAAAGTGCCACGAGAAAAGAGCGAAGGAAGCAAAAGAAAAAAAGAGGTTTTGGAAGTGGATGGATCAATAAGATATGATGTAAGTCATTAATATAAATTATTTATCACATTCATTATTTATTATATTGTTGCGTCCCCGCGTTCCGTCCCGCTGAATGTATTCGTCACCCGTTGAATTCTTTCGAAGAAGATCGTTTTTGCGCGCGTTGTCAAAATATTGTTATAAACAACGACTGTCAGAGAGTCTAAGCCCAGCTGTCAAGTTGTGCGGACGCGCGTCTATTCATGATCCGTTTTACGATTATTCTGAATTCTTGTATGTTACTCGCGATTTATTAAAATTCTTGTGCACCTTAAATCGCGTTATTATTTATGAATGCACGAGCGTCAGCGTATGCCGATTATGTCGCGCGCGTTCGATATATATCGCGTTCGATATATACCGCGTTCCGCGGACGCAACAATATAATATAAATTATTTATCAATAATATATATATTCAAAATATACATATTTCTCGTTTCGTTTTATTTCTTTGATTGTGATTTAATAGTGATTTTAAATTGTAACATATATAATACATATACTTATAAAAAATATTCCATTTTATTTTAAAATAATTAAAACATTTATAAAATTTTTTATTAATTAATATTTTCAGATACTTTTATGTTTTATAAAACATTTCAAATTAATATATTTATTTAAATATTTCATATATAAAAAAATAGAAATTTTTTTATTTATCATATTTTTAAAAGTTTATATCTAAGAAATATAAATTATTTTGTAATTACGCAATTTATAATATTAAGATATATCTATTTAAAAGTAAAAATGTAAAAATTAATTGCGCGCAATAATTAGGTTTAAAATCAATTATTTTGAACATTGCTTTGTATAATAGATGTTCTCTTATCCTTTATATTTTTATTTATCATTCATATTTGCGAATTTAAATTTATGTACTATATTACAAAATAAATTTCAAATTATGTATTATATTATATATAAAATTATATATAATATAACCCTCCCATGGGGTACACCTTGTCGCGGTGGGAGGGCTTAGTACTTGGATGGTGCCTTGAAGTTTATCTTAAATTTTTCTATTTATGATAAATCTTAAGGTGCCTGAATGGGAAGCTAAGTACCCTTTTGCGTCGTCGATACCGTCAACGTGCCGCGGACGGCAAGCGCTTCGTTACCGCGTTTTCGCGGTGTAGTATTCTCGCGTCGTCGCGTTTTCGCGCTTCCGCGTTGGACTTTTCGTATAAAAATCCCAATTTCCTTATTGTCACGAGTCTCTACTTCCGATGCCAACTAACTGGGATGTTTCGAGTTTGCACACGTTGCTATGCAACGTACACTCTTGCTTCGTGCTTCGTCAAGTGATTCGGCCCGAATTAGTTAGAACTCGATCGATTGCTCGGAATGGTCGTCAATGGGTCCCTTCTCTTTGCTCGTCTACAGCCACACGCACTGCGTGTGTTAACCCTGTCGAGGAGTCGAGTGGATTCCCCTAGGCACGATTTTCGCTCGGTAAAAGGGGTTGCCTCCCCATTTTCTAAATTGCTGAATGTTAGCATTTAAAAAATGTGGGTATCCTCTTCTTTTGCCGTCTACCAGCCTGGTGTAGCCATATCCTGCATTGCGGGAAACTTCGTGTTCCGGGCGAAGCACCTGAAATCGTGCTTAGCGGGTCCAGGTTCGATACGAGATAGGATAATTATGCGCGAAAAAGAGCTGGTGAACTTCATTTTCCTCTATTTCCGTCAATCGTTTCGTCTTCTTTCCGGTTTGGGCTTAGTCCTTGCTCGTTGTATCGTTGCAATCCCGACCGGTGACTCGAAGTTGATTCTCGTAAGTGAAATGGGATTTTCGCTCGTACCGAAACCGGGAGTACCGTCTAATGTATAGGTATACATATTAAGTATATACATCGCGCGATCAAATATAAAATTTTTAATCGCATCGAAATAGTGCGGATATCGTTAAGTACCGCGCGTAAAATAGCGAAAATAGCGATATAAAAATATCGCTCGTGAGTGCGGGAGTGCCGTTGAAAGTATCGCGCGTCAACAACATGAGAGGAGGAGGAGGCCTGGGAGAGGCATCAGGCACCTGTGAAGCAACTCTATGGTAAATAAATTATCGCTTATATATAATTATTTATTAATTGCGTACGCGCGATTTAAATTAAGTAATTAATCTCGTAATTTGATTTTTTATGTACATGACTTAAACAAGAGAAAAAGAGAGAAATTTTTACATGAAAACTGTAATTTAAAAGTTTCTACATTCGAATAGCTTTTAATAGAATTATTAAATTATTACTTATTAGTAGAATTTTTTTCAAAATTTATAAAATTGTTTATCTGCTTATTATTTATGTGCGTCGGATATAAAATTAAATGCATATCATAATAATTTTTTGACCGTGACTACAATTTGAATCTTCTTTGTATGTTACAGACCAACAAACTATTGTGAGAGGAGGAGGAGGCCTGGGAGAGGCATCTTGCATCGGCGAAGCAACCTGATGGTGAATATTTATTATTTGTATATCAATTGTTATAAATCGTACGCACAATAATTCGTTCTTATAATTTAAAGGAATTAAAGAGAAAATTAGAGAGAAAGATTTTTATAAAAATCATATATAAAAATTTCTATTTAAAAAGTAATTTTAAAATTTATAAAATCTTCCCACGTGTTTATATCTGCTTATTATTTTACACACCGGATATGAAATTCCGCACAATAATAATTTCTTTAAATATTGATTGTATTTTGAGCTTTGTTATAAATGAATTTTATATTTGTATGTTACAGACAACATAGCTTCGATAATGACAACTCTGCTGTGGCACGTCAATGCTCCGGTAAGTAATAAAAACTTTTATTTAATTTTAAAGTAACGGATTCATAGAGATTGTAGATAAATCCGTTGCCTTAAAATGGATGAGCTAGAATAGATTAAATTAAATAACTTTTAATAAATTCGTTCGAAATATATTGCATCCATTGCGAAAATATATTGCAGTATTTTAATTATAAAGAAAAAAGATAGAGAAGAGATTATTTTTGTATAGATTTTACCTAATTTATTAAAAATAAAGCACACAAAAAATTGTATCAATTACATCTAATGCTAATTTATTCGCTTATAACGCGCATTTATCTTATTCACTTATCTTACTCTAATTTCTTATTAGCTCATCCATTACAACATTTGTTGTAGATATTGTTTTTAAACTTAATGTAAAGCCAAATGATTAATTAATGAAATAACTTGTAATGTGATAAATGTAATATGATAAATGTTATACACGTTAATTTTATATTTTATTATAAATTATGCATTACTATAAAAATTTATTAATTACATATATTTTTATAATATCAATCAATTTTTATTGGTAATCTACACAAAGACTTTTATATTATAAGAATTTTATATATTATACCAGGCTGCTAACAGCTGAAGCCAGGATAACCATTTACATTTGGGCAGGATATACATATACAGATTAGATTAATATACATATTATGTCGTACTGTCAATTTTTGCCGGCATTTATTAAAATAAATATAAACTTCTACGAGATAGTGATTAAAATGAACATAAGTAGTTACAAAATATTAAAATATAGCATTTAAATAAATATAAGCAATAACCAGCAATTATTAAAATAAATATACAATCGATACTCATATAAATTACAATTGCATCTTTCGAGAGCGATAGTTATGTTATGTTAAATTCTGTGATACCCGGTATAAATTCTGTCCAGTTATAAATAGTTGCCTTTGTTTTACATTTTATCATATGAGATATGGCCGTGTTAGCAGTCTAATATAATATAGAAAAATTTGTAATTTGGCTTTATTTCAGTTTAAAAAATTAAATTGAATTTATTTTTAAAAATGCTAAAAAAATGAAAATATTTAAATTATTAATTTAAATTATTAAAATTATTTACAGGAATACTAAAAGAAATTGCAAAATTATGAATGTTTAAGAAGATTGTAAATTGCGTAAATAGATTCTTATGTAAATTACACGAAAAATCATCCAAAGTATACGTATAATGATTATATAATAGTAATTCATTAAATTAACATATTTATTTTTATAGTATATATTCTTTAAATATTCATAAAAGAGTAACTATTTAAATTTTCATATCAGAGTCATTAATAAATTCGGAAAATTTTTATATAAAATGTAAAAATTCGATGCTAAATTAATGATTAAATATAAGCGTTATAAAATTCGACGGACGCCTTTCTTATAGAATCGCGAGTCAATTATTATAAATTTAATGATATGCTTTCCGTTAGATTTATCTATTTATGAATTCCATATCGCGCGGAGCTGAATATTCTTAAAATAAATTATTAAATTATGATTGCGAAAATACCGTGTTCTTTCCGTGTTCTTTCCGCATTCTTTTCGCGTTCTTTCCGGGTTCTTTTCGCGTTCTTTCTGGGTTCTTTTCGCGTTCTTTTCGCGTCCTTATAAAAGATTACCGTTTTAGCAAAAGAATTTTATCGCTGTCCCTCTCGTCAGATAATATTTCTAAATATTGCTAATTAAATATAAAGAATTATCGAATAAGAGTGTGAAGATTCGATGTGATAAGTCAACGATTAAATATTAGCTTCACAAGATTTAACGATCACCTTCGATATTATAGGATCGCGAGTTAATTATTATGAATTTAATAATTTGTTTTTTCAGTTATATTTACGAATTTCGTATCGGAAAATATTTATAAATAAATTAATAAATTACGGTTGCGAAAACACCACGTTCTTTTTGGCGTTCTTAGATGAGATTGTCGTTTTAATAAAAGAGTTACATTGCGTCATCGACTCTCTATCGTCGGTGCCGTCAACATGTCGCGGACGGCGGCATTTCGTTACCGCATTTCCGCGTTGTAGTATTCTCGCGTCGTCGCGTTTTCGCGCTTCCGCGTTGGACTTTTCGTATAAAAATCCCAATTTCCTTATTGTCACGAGTCTCTACTTCCGATGCCAACTAACTGGGATGTTTCGAGTTTGCACACGTTGCTATGCAACGTACACTCTTGCTTCGTGCTTCGTCAAGTGATTCGGCCCGAATTAGTTAGAACTCGATCGATTGCTCGGAATGGTCGTCAATGGGTCCCTTCTCTTTGCTCGTCTACAGCCACACGCAATGCGTGTGTTAACCCTGTCGAGGAGTCGAGTGGATTCCCCTAGGCACGATTTTCGCTCGGTAAAAGGGGTTGCCTCCCCATTTTCTAAATTGCTGAATGTTAGCATTTAAAAAATGTGGGTATCCTCTTCTTTTGCCGTCTACCAGCCTGGTGTAGCCATATCCTGCATTGCGGGAAACTTCGTGTTCCGGGCGAAGCACCTGAAATCGTGCTTAGCGGGTCCAGGTTCGATACGAGATAGGATAATTATGCGCGAAAAAGAGCTGGTGAACTTCATTTTCCTCTATTTCCGTCAATCGTTTCGTCTTCTTTCCGGTTTGGGCTTAGTCCTTGCTCGTTGTATCGTTGCAATCCCGACCGGTGACTCGAAGTTGATTCTCGTAAGTGAAATGGGATTTTCGTTCGTACCGAAACCGGGAGTGCCGTCTAATGTATAGGTATACATATTAAGTATATACATCGCGCGATCAAATATAAAATTTTTAATACAAGTTCTTATACACAATTATCGTTTTAACAAAAGATTTTTATCGCTGTCCCTCTCGTCAGATAACATTCCTAAATATTGCTAATTAAATATCAAGAATTATCGAATAAGAGTGTAAAGATTCGATGTGATAAGTCAACGATTAAATATTAGCTTCACAAGATTTAACGATCACCTTCGATATTATAGAATCGCGAGTTAATTATTATGAATTTAATAATTTGTTTTTTCAGTTATACTTGTACTTACAAATTTCGTATCGGAAAATATTCATAATTAAATTAATATATTACGGTTGCGAAATCACCGTGTTTTTCCCGCGTTCTTTTCGCATTCTTAGACGAGATTGTCGTTTTAATAAAAGAGTTATCGTTGTTCCTTCCGTTAAATAAACGTTAATAAAAGTTGCGTGACTCGTACTGCCGAGGAGTCGAAACGATTTTCATCATGGAGAATTATTTCTCACCGGTTCTTGTGAGATCCATTCGCGATGTCTAGTTCGGTGCCCCGTTGAAAATTGAGAATTTTTATTGTAAGATTGGAACTAATCCCAGGTTTTCCTGGCAATTTCCGACAGCAATGATTTCGGTAGTCATTCAACGCCATACGCTTCTTTAAAGTCGAATTAATTTAAATAATATATATTTAGATGTGAGAGAAAATGCATCTATTTTTTTCTTCTCTTTAAAAATGTTCTGTCATTATTAGGATTGGTATTATTATTGTCTAATGCCAGAAAGATTTAATAGTAGATTAAATATGGATATAGCGTTGTGTCTAAATATCTATTTTTCAAGTAATTTCATATTGTAATAGTTTTTATTAACTGTTTGATAAAAATGATTACGAACGAATATATTTGATTATTAATTATTAATTATTTCTAGGTACTTGGGATATTAATATTAGATTTTAGTTTCTTTTAAGAAACTATTTGCAGGTATTGGACATCCATCGCCATTTTAGAATATTAGTTTTTAGATATATACCATTTTAGATATATGTATAATAAAATACATGCACAAATTAACGTATTCAAAATATTTTTATAATTTTTATTAATATTATATATTATATATACGCGAAATTATACATGAATGTTACATAAAATGTGCGAATACATAAAAATTTAGAGACGAATCGAATGGGTACCCCTATATCAGCAAGATATTGATTAAAAGACAAAAATTATTAATTTAAACATTATAAGAATAAGAATCTAGAATTAATTATATATTTAAAATTATTTGATTTATTTTATTTTGCACACTATTCGAATTGAAATTTTTTAAATCTTGCTGTTATCGGGTTCGATTCGTCTCGCGCGCGCAAACGGTACCCCAAAATTATTGTGTTCGCACATATAACACAAACTCCAATGATGCATGGATTTTATTATTTGTAAATATAATCGTTCGTAATCACATTGCTATAAAAAAGTAGTTATATCCATTTAATTTTCAATAAAGAAATATATTTCTTAATAATGAAAGAACATGTTTTCTGATGTGCATATCAATTTCGTGAAATGAAGATAATGACGAGGGAATTGTCGTTGATTTATTACTGAAATCATTGCTATTGGGAATAGTCCGGAAGATCCGGGATTCGTTCCCTCTTACAGTGAAGTTCCCGACGTTCAATGGATCACTTAACTTTTCTTCGCAGATTGATCTTGCGAAATCTGATGAGAAACAAGATGTTAATCATTCTCCATTTTTAAGATCACTCCTCTTTTATCGGATATTACCGATATGTCATCCGCGTATCAAATGACGTCGAATTATATTATAAGAATTATGCGCAATCGTATATTTTGAACATTATTTTTTAATTTATTTATTCGTGTCTATTGAGGGCGCTTCGATTATCATATTATAAAAATTAATACATGTCGCAATCGGATATTCCAAATATTATCGATTTATTTTATTCGTCGCGTTTTCTCGTGAATTCAAATCGCGATTTATCTTATAAAGATTCGCAAATGACTCGGATAGTGAGAACTATATTGGCAAACATTATAGACATCAAATTGTCTGTCGAAATATCTCCGCATTTACGATAATAATAACGCGCGCGATAATAATGTCTATCGAGAGCGCTTCGATTATTATATTATAAAAATTAATATAGATATCGCGCAATCGGATATTCCGAATATTATCGATTTATTTATTAGTCGCGTTTTCTCGGGAATTTTAAATCGTGATTTATCTTATAATTTAATCGTTGACTTATACATCGAACCTTTGTTTATCCTTCCACGTCTTTGAATATTATTTTTAATAGTCCGCGCAAAATGCGCTAGTAGTGCGAATATTTTTTTCTACTATTTAAGAAACGATCGATAATTTTTTTAATGACTGTTTTAATCGCGATTATTTACAAATTGCGTGATAATTTGAGTGATAATAATTATGTCGCGCGCGCGTCTATTGATGATTTCGATTATCATATTATACAAATTTTCCATTTTATCTTATTTAGTTAGTCATGCGCGAGATATGTATTTTATTTTCAATCGCGGCGTTCATATAAAATTGCATATTAATCGCAAATAAATCGGATAGTGAATTTTATATTCGCAAATATTACAGACCTCGAATGTCTGTCGAAATATATCTTCGCATTTATATGTGACAGCATAATTACATTGCGCGCGTATCTATTGAGGACTTCGCGATTATTATATTATAAAAATTATACATATCGAATATTCCGTGTATTATCAATTAATTTATTCGTCGCGTTTTCCCGTGAATTTTAAATCGCGATTTACCTAACTTAATCGCTGACTTACATCGAAGCTTTGTTTATCTTTCCACATCTTTGAATATTGTCGTTAAAGTCTGCGCTAGTAGGGCAAATATTTTTTTCTACTATTTAAAAGACGATTGATGGAATTTTATTAATGACTGTTTTAATCGCGATTGTTTACATTATTTAAATCTTATTAAACTCTACTATTACATTGATAATTTCAGATATAGTTAAATATGTAGTTAGAGTATTAGAGGGACGTTGATAAAATCATTCGTTCCGTTATTCTCTATTAAACGTGGTGATAACGCGATTTTTTAATTATATATTAATTATATATTAAAATTGTAAAGTTTTAAGATTTATTTTATTTCATTGAATTAATCATGCGCAAGATGTAATATGTATTTTCAATACGCGTTTTCTCAATCGCGACATTTATATAAAATAGCGTATTAATCGCAAATAAATCGCAAATAAATTCGCAAATATTACAGACCTTAAATGTCTATCGAAATATCTATCTTCGCACTTGTGTGTAATAGTAATTATATCGCGCGTGTCTATTAGGGGCTCCGATTATATTATAAAAATTATACATATCATAATCAAATATTTCGAATATTGTCGATTTATTTATTTGTCGCGTCTTCTCGCGAATTATAAATCGTGATTTATCTTCTAAAAATTCGCAAATAAATCAGACAATAAATTCTATATTCGCAAATATTATAGATCTCAAATGTCTCGAAATATCTTCGTATTTGTTTGATAATAATTATGTCGCGCTGTCTATTGGCGGTTTCGATTATCGTATTACAAAAATTATGCATATGGTAATCGAATATTACTAATATTATCGATTTATTTATTCGTTACCGTTTTTTCGCGAATTTTAAATCGTTATTTATCTTGTATTATGCGCCAATAATGCAAATACTTTCTTCTACAATCGAAAAAACGATCGATAATTTTATTAATGACTCTTTTGATCACGATTATATATATTTACGTTACATAAAACTTACTAAATTCTATTATTGCATATTAATTATTAATAATGAATATCGCATAATTCACCAACGCTAATCAATCTTGTTTTGACTATGTAGAAATTTTTAATAAATTTTATATTATACGTATATTTTGGATACTTTCGTGTAATTCTTTGTAATAAATTAAAATTATTTTTAAGAAATTAAATTGAATTTATTTTTAAAAATATTTTAAAAATGAAATTTAAATTATCGAAATTATTTTCAAGAAGATTAAACAAATTGCATAATTGTAGATGTTCAAGATACTTTTTAACATGTTATATTTTATTTAGAAATTAAAAATATATAAATATATAATTTACATATATATATGATATATAACATTAAGTCCAAATGTTAATGCTGTCAATATCAAATTATTTATGTTATTAAACATTTAAATAAATCGAATCCAGTTATTTGATATTGATAACATTATAAATTGTATATTGTAAATTGTATTTTGTAAATTGTAAATAGTTATAATTGTATATTAATTATAGTCTAATATTGATATTTTTAATTATTGACATAAATGTGTATAAAATACAATTATAACTATAATTTAATGATATGCTTTCCGTTAGATTTATCTATTTATGAATTCCATATCGCGCGGAACTGAATATCGTATTCGTAAAATAAATTAATAAATTATGATTGCGAAAATACCGTGCTTTTTCCGCGTTCTTTTCGCGTTCTTATACAAGATTACCGTTTTAGCAAAAGAATTTTATCTATCTCTCTCGTCAGATAATATTCCTGAACATTGCGCTAATTAAATATAAAGAAATATGGAATAAGAGTGTGAAGATTCGATGTGATAAGTCAACGATTAAATATTAGCTTCACAAAATTTATCGCGGTCACCTTTGCTATTATAGAATCGCGAGTTAATTATTATGAATTTAATAATTTGTTTCTTCGGTTATATTTGTGTATTTACGAATTTCGTATCGGAAAATATTGATAAATAAATTAATAAATTACGGTTGCGAAAAAATTACGGTGTTTTTCCCGCGTTCTTTTCGCGTTCTTAGACGAGATTGTCGTTGTTCCTTTCGTTATATAAACGTTAATGAAAGTTGCGTGGCTCGTACCGCCGAGGAGTCGAAACGATTTTCATTATGGAGAATTATTTCTCATCGGTTCTTATAAGATCCATTCGCGACGTTTAGTTCGGTGCCATGTTAAAAATTGGGGATTTTTATTGTAAGATCCCACAATGGCTCTTATGTGGCACGCGCATTTAATGCGTTGAACGCACATTGCGTCGTCGATGCCGTCAACGTGTCGCGAACGGCGGCATTTCGTTACCGTGTTTCCGCGTTGTAGTATTCTTGCGTCGTCGCGTTTTCGCGCTTCCGCGTTGAACTTTTTGTATAAAAATCCCAATTTCATTATTGTCACGAGTCTCTACTTCCGATGCCAATTAACTGGGATGTTCGGGTTTGCACACGTTGCTCTGCAACGTACACTCGCGCTTCGTGCTTCGTCAAATGATTTGGCCCGAATTGATTAGAACTCGATCGATTGCTCGGAATGGTCGTCAATGGGTCCCTTCTCTTTGCTCGTCTACAGCCACACGCACTGCGTGTGTTAACCCTGTCGAGGAGTCGAGTGGATTCCCCTAGGCACGATTTTCGCTCGGTAAAAGGGGTTGCCTCCCCATTTTCTAAATTGCTGAATGTTAGCATTTAAAAAATGTGGGTATCCTCTTCTTTTGCCGTCTACCAGCCTGGTGTAGCCATATCCTGCATTGCGGGAAACTTCGTGTTCCGGGCGAAGCACCTGAAATCGTGCTTAGCGGGTCCAGGTTCGATACGAGATAGGATAATTATGCGCGAAAAAGAGTTGGTGAACTTCATTTTCCTCTATTTCCGTCAATCGTTTCGTCTTCTTTCCGGTTTGGACTTAATCCTTGCTCGTTGTATCGTTGCGTTCCCGACCTATTGGTTCGAAGCTGATTCTTGTAAGTGAAATGGGATTTTCGCTCGTACCGAAACCGGGAGTGCCATCTAAAGTATATACATATTAAGTATATACACATCGCGTGATCAAATATAAAATTTTTAATCGCTCTTATACAAGATTACCGTTTTAACAAAAGAATTTTATCGCTGTCCCTCTGCAATTGAGTATTTTGAATATTATCGATTTATTTATTCGTCGCGTTTTATCACGAATTCAAAAGCGCGATTTATCTTATAAAAATTCGGATGTAATTCGGTCGGTGAATTGTATATTCGCAAACATTACAGACCTCAAATGATTGTCGAGATATTTTCGATTTTCTATATTTTGTGATAATAATTATATCGCGCTCGTGTCTGTTGAGAGCTTCGATTATTATATTATAAAAGATATACATATCGCAATCAGATATTCCGAATATTATCGATTTATTTAGTCGTCGCGTTTTCTCGGGAATTTTAAATCGCGATTTATCTTAATATTATCTTATAATTTAATCGTTGATTTATACGTCGAAACTTTGTCTGTCTTTCCACGTCTTTGAATATTATCTTTTATAGTCTGCGCTAGTAGTGCAAATATTTTTTTTACTATTTACAAAGATGATGGATAATTTTATTAATGATTAATCGCGATTATTTAAATCATTATATAAATCTTATTAAACTCTACTAATACATCGATAGTTAAAGATATAGTTAGATAGTTAAATTATTAGAGAGGGACTTTGGTAAAATCATTCGTTTCGTTATTCTCTATTAAACCGTGGCGAACAACGTGATTTTTTAATTATATTTAAAATTGTAGGATTCATTTTATTTCATTTAACTAATCATGCGCGAATTGAATTTATTTTTAAAAATGTTTTAAAAATGAAATTTAAATTATCAAAATTACTTTCAAGAATATTAAACAAATTGCATAATTATAAATGTTCAAGATATATTTTAACATGTTATATTTTATTTTAAAAATTAAAAATATATCATATATATGTGTAAATTAATATATAGCTATAATATTAAGTCCAAATGTTAATGCTGTCAATGTCAAATTATTTATGTTATTAAACATTTGAATAAATCAAGTACATTTATTTGATATTGATAACATAAATTGTATTTTGTAAATTGTAATTTGTAATTAGTAAATTGTGTTTTGTAAATTGTAAATAGTTATAATTGTATATTAATCATAATATTGATATTTTTAATTATTGACACATAAATGTGTATAAAATACAATTATAACTATAATTATATTATATGAAATTGTATTTACGATTGTAAATTACGTAAATACATTCTTATGTAAATTACACAAAAATTATCGAAAGTACGTATAATGATGATATAATAATAATTTCATTAAATTAACATATTTGATTCTATAGTATATATTTTTGAAATACTCATAAAAGAGTAACTGTTTATATTTTTATATCAAAGAGTCATTAATAAATTCGGAAAATTTTTATATAAAATGTAAAAATTCGGTGCTAAATTAATGATCAGATATAAGCTTTACAAAATTTGACGAACGCCTTCGTTATAGAATCGCGAGTCAAATTATTATAAATTTAATGATATGCTTTCCGTTAAATTTATCTATTTATGAATTCCATATCGCGCGTAACTAAATAATCGTAAAATAAATTAATAAATTATGATTGTGAAAATACCGTGCTCTTTCCGCGTTCTTTTTGCATTTTCAAACGAGATTGAATTAATAAAAGATCTTATCGCTGTCTCTATCGTCAGATAATATTGCTAAATATTGTTAATTAAATATAAAGAAATATGGAATAAGAATGTGAAGATTCGATATGATAAGTCAACGATTATTACGAAATATTAGCTTCACAAAATTTAACGATCACCTTCGATATTATAGAATCGCGAGTTAATTATTATGAATTTAATAATTTGTTTCTTCAGTTATATTTGTGTATTTACGAATTGCGTATCGGAAAATATTTATAAATAAATTATAAATTACAGTTGCGGAAACACCGTGTTTTTCCCGCGTTCTTTTCGCGTTCTTTTCGCGTTCTTATACGAGATTATCATTTTAATAAAAGAGTTATCGTTGTTCCTTTCGTTAGATAAACGTTAATGAAAGTTGCGTGGCTCGTACCGCCGAGGAGACGATTTTCATTATGGAGAATTATTTCTCATCGGTTCTTGTAAGATCCATTCGCGACGTCTAGTTCGGTGCCCTGTTGAAAATTGGGAATTTTTATTGTAAGAATGGAATTAATCCCGGTTTTTCCTGGCAATTTCCGAAAGCAATGATTTCGGTAGTAATACAACGACGAACGCCATACGCTTCTTTAAAATCGAATTAATTTAAATAATATATATTTAGATGTGAGAGAAATGCATATATTCTTTTCTTCGTTAAAAATGTTCTGTCATTATTAGGATTGGTATTATTATTATTTAATGCCAGAGAGATTTAATAATAGATAAAATGAATATAGCGTTGTGTATAAAGTTTTATTTTTTAAGTAATTTCATATTGTAATTTTATTAACTTTTTGGATAAAAATGATTACGATCGAATATATTTTATTAATTATTAATTAATTATCTCATTTGAAAAATTATTTCTAGGTACTGGGGATATTAATATTAGTTTTTAGTTTCTTTTAAGAAACTATTTGCAGGTATTGGACATCGCCATTTTAGAATATTAGTTTTTAGATATATACTATTTTATATATATATGTATAATAAAATACATGCACAAATTAACGTATCCAAAATATTTTTATAATTTTTATTAATATGATATATTATATATACGCGAAATTATATATGAATGTTACATAAAATGTGCGAATACTTAAAAATTTAGAGACGAATCGAATGGGTACCCCTATATCAGTAAGATTGATTAAAAGAAAAAAAATAATTAATTTAAATGTTATAAGAATAAGGAATCTAGAGAATCTCTAGAGAATTAATCTAGAATTAATTATATATTTAAAATTATTTCATTTATTTTATTTTGCACACTATTCGAATTGAAATTTTTTAAATCTTGCTGTTATCGGGTTCGATTCGTCTCGCGCGCGCAAACGGTACCCCAAATTATGTGTTCGCACATTTAACACAAACTCCAATGATGCATGTATTTTATTATTTATAAATATAATCGTTCGTAATCACATTTCTATAAAAAAAATCGTTATATCCATTTAATTTTCAATGAAGAAATATATTTCTTAGTAATGGAAGAACATGTTTTCTGACGTGCATATCAATTTCGTGAATTGAACATAATGACGAGGGATAATTGTCGTTGATTTATTACTGAAATCATTGCTATTGGGAATAGTCCGGAAGATCCGGGATTCGTTCCCTCCTACAGTGAAGTTCCCGACGTTCAATGGATCACTTAACTTTTCTTCGCAGATTGATCTTACGAAATCTGATGTAGAAACAAGATGTTAATCGTTCTCCATTTTTAAGAACGCTCCTCTTTTTATCGGATATTACCGGTATGTCACTCGCGTATCTGCATTTGAATATTTTGAATATTATCGATTTATTTATTTGTCGTGTTTTATCGCGAATTTTAAATCGCGATTTATCTTATAAAAATTCGCAAATATATCGGTCGGTGAATTGTATATTCGCAAACATTACAGACCTCAAATGTTTGTCGAAACATCTTCGATTTTCTATATTTACGTGACAATAATTATATCGCGCTCGTGTCTATTGAGAGCTTCGATTATTATATTATAAAAATTATACATATCGCAATCGGATATTCCGAATATTATCGATTTATTTAATCGTCGCGTTTTCTCGGGAATTTTAAATCACGATTTATCTTATAATTTAACGTTATCTTATAATTTAATCGTTGACTTATACATCGAAGCTTTGTCTCTCTTTCCATGTCTTTGAATATTGTCTTTAATAAGTCCGCGCAAAATGCGCCAGTAATGCAAATACTTTCTTCTACAATCGTAGAAATGATCAATAATTTTATTAATGACTCTTTTGATTATTTACGTTACGTATAATTACGTTACATTAAATTCTATTATTGCATATCTATTATTAATAATAAATGTCGCGTAATTAATCATCGCTAATCATTCTCGTCTGGACTATGTAAAAATTTTTAGTAAATTTTATATTATACGTATATTTTGGACATTTTCGTGTAATAAATTATTCCATGTAATAAATTATTTTGTATTAAATTTCATTTCGTGTAATAAATTATTCCATGTAATAAATTATTTTGTATTAAATTTCAAATTATATTTTACATTAACTTTTTTATTAAACCCTGTATTGAAAAAAAATAAAAAATAAAAAAAAAATTTTCCTCCTCGATATATCTCTACCTTAACGAAGGCATTTGCCTGGTGAGGAGGTTTGAGTACTTTAATGAACCTAAGAGCTATACCGGCGGTAACACACGCCGATATTCATATAGACTATATTCTTATATTTAAAATAATCTTAAGTATCTTAGATTGCTTCTTAAGATTCCGTTTAGTTAGTAAAATAAGTTATATAATAAGTTATATAATAAATAGTTATATAATATTTTTCAACTTACTTAAGACGATCTTAAATATAAGAGTGAATTATGAATACTGGCCGTCGTTACCGGCAAGGACACCCATGCCGGATTGGTCGAAGGGGAAGAGTCAGACTAAGAGAGATACCAAAATTATTATATTATTTATTCATATTAATTATTTATTATATTAATATATTAATTAATACATATTAATTAATATATAATAATATTTATTATATTATTATATTAATATTTTTGAATAAAATGAATTATTAATATGTTTGTAAAATGAAGCAGAAAAGACAATAATCGAAAGAATAAAGAAAAATAGACTTCAGCAATTTGAATATTTCTTAAAAATGCTTGAAGACAACAAATGGCCACAGAAAGTATTCCGATGGACATCACAAGAAGAAGAAGCGTTTCTACAGTTTTTAGGACGAGGCAGTGCGATAGTTCATAACAATCCGAAGATTCTAAGAAAAAGATGCATTGGACAGAGACGCATAATGATTAGACATATAAAAAGACAGCTTGCAAGAAGTTATAAAATTTACTAATAATATAATAATAATATATTTTGTAATTATGTTATACTTTATTATTAAGTACATTGTATTATATAATATAGAGCATTTTAAATATAAAAAATATTGCAGCAATGAATATTATAATAAAATATTATGTGATTATAATATTATAATATTATATATATATATATATATATATATATATATATATATATAATTTTATATTGTTAATTCTCGTGCTGAGGAAGAGTCAAAGACGATCCGAAATATTCGTTATTTTTGTAGTTTTTTAGTTCGAAATAAACAACAATTAATAAGAAGGAAGTGTTGTTTCTTTCCTGCGCTCCAACTACCGCGCTGTGGCATTTATGTGCAATTTTGATTTAATTAATATGAAATAAATTTTTACGAGGGAAAATTATTTTTTGATATTTATATAGAGTCAAATATAATTCGTTTCCGACGTTTCATCTATTTTTCAATCATTTAAATATAATTCGGATTAAAAACGCGCACTTTAAAACGTCGAATGGTAGAATCGTCTAAATAATTAACATATAACGAAAAGCTCCATAAAAGATACATTAATCTTTTAATAAATAATTATGTAATTAATCTATATAATCTAAAATATTTCTCTATACTTTAATATTCCGCGCATATATTTGTTAAAGAATGTAAAATATTTCGATGATGAACAGACAATAACATCTTGGCCTTGGTGGCGTAAACAACAGCGCGCTAATATTTACATGCCACGACTTTGGTATTATTCGCACAGTGACACTCGAGCAAAGATAGTGATACAAAGTACTTTGTATATTATCGAATTAATAATTAAATGATTATTACATATCATGACTTCAATTACATTAATCTTTCAATTTTATAATTCGTGTTAATATACATATATACATATATCAACAATGAAAATAGCATTTAACAAGTAGTATTGAATTTGGCCCGATATAAATGTCGAGCGAATACGTCCCTCGTGTGTTCTCTATCTCTTACAATATAATAAAGTGCATTTCTTGTATAATTATTCCGCGATGAGGCATGCCGTATCTCACAATCGTTCCATAATTATAATTAGTCGTATTTTCGAGAGTGAGTGCCACGAAAACATAACAAAGGACGAACAAGGGAGGAAAATGATATTGGGAAAGGTATATAGGACAGGCAACATACGGAGTAATGAAATTGCGTGATAAGTGATTTATAATTTTTTTATATATTATTCATATTATTTTTTAATTAAAAAAATTACTATCGTAAAATATTATTAAAAATATTATTATCCGATTAGTAAAATTATGATTACCTGATGGATATATCGTTACGTTTTGAACAGTTTCAACGAATCTAAAATAATAAATTATACTTTATCACGAAATATATTTGACTATATGTATTATTAAAGAAGTAATTTTATTCATATAGAACATGTAGTAATTTTATTCGTATCACTATCTATATGTTATTGAAAATTCATTGCCGAAATATGTATTTTACGTACTATAAGATATGTATACAGGATGTCTGATAACTTTTTGTAGTCCCGAAGTGTGAAGGTAGATTGGCTCAAATTAAGAAGGAAGGTGCTCTGTTTTGCAATATTAGTAATAAAAATTAATTAAAGAAAATCGGCTAATTTGGATGAGGCAACGAGAGTCGTCCGATTGTAACCTTATACTAGGCGCGCGACGGAGAGTGGGGAAGGAGTGGTGAGTTCTGGCAAATTGTTTAATAAATAATCAATTTTAATTAATAAATTAAAATACTTCTATAATTTAATATTACGCGATAGTGTATATTTTATAATATATAAAATATTTTGGCAACAAATTATCAGTAACACGGTGTTCGACTTTGGCAATATAAAATATAAACAGTAGCGCGCTATACGTTACCGCTTTGTTATCATTCGCACGATGACTCTCGAGTAATAAAGTAGTGGTGAGAAACGCTTCGTATATTGTAATTTTTTTACTAAACACGATTACGATTAGTATCAAAACATAATTTGCTTTAAATATTAATAAAAATTAATTAATTAAAAATTAATTAACGACATGAAACTGTATCGCAACGATAAATCTTTATCGAATTGTAATGCTTCATTACCGCGATTAAAAATTGAAACAGGGTATACATAAAAGGGGATAAAAGAATTAATTATGTAATGATCTTTCGATCATTGATGCTAATTATAATATTTCTTTAACAATATTAGAATTAAATATATTTCGACCAATGCTTTAAATTTTCTCAATACTTTTTAATTAAACAATATACAATTTAATCGAGAATCGATTAAATTATAGGAATCCAAAATACTAAATAATCACTTCGATCGTTGCGATTTTTACGGACAATAATTATTATTTTAATATTTAGAGTCACAAATTTATTTCATCCGTGTTACTTTATCGTTCTACTTGACAATCTAAATATAATTTAGATTGTGAGAGAACACGAAGTAAGACAATCGAATTATAGATGCAAATAATTAACATAACGAAAAGCTCTATAATAAATTGTTGAATAAATAATCAATTTTAATCAATAAATTAAAATACTTCCATAATTTAATATTCCGTTAGTGTATATTTTATAATGTATAAAATATTTCGGAATTATCGATAACACGGCGTTCGACTTTGGCAATATAAAATATAAACAGTAGCGCGCTATACGTTACCGCTTTGTTATCATTCGCACGGTGACTCTCGAATAATAAAGTAGTGGTGAGAAACGCTTCGTATATTGTAATTTTTTACTAAACACAACTACGATTAATATCGAAACATAATTTGCTTTAAATATTAATAAAAATCAATTAATTAAAAATTAATTAACGACATAAAACTGTATCGCAACTATAAATCTTTATCGAATCGCAATCATTCATTACCGTGATTAAAAATTGAAACAAAATATACATAAAAAGGGATAAGAGACTTAATTATGTTATGAACTTTCAATCATTGATACTTATTATATTTCATTAACAATATTAGAATTAATTATATTTCAACCAATACCTTAAATTTTAACAATCCTTGTTAATTAAACAATGTACAATTTAATCGAGAATCGATTCAATGATAGGAATCCAAAATGTTAAATAATTGCTTCGATCGTTGCGATCTTTACGGACAATAATTATTATTTCAATACCTATAGAGTCACAAATATATTTCATCCGTGTTACTTTATCGTTCTACTTGAAAATCTAAAAATAATTTGAATTATGAGAGAATACAAAGTAAAACAATCGAATTATAGATGCAAATAAATAGCATAACGAAAGGCTCCATGATAAATTACTAAAAAATAATCAATTTAAATCAATAAATTAAAATACTTTTATAATTTAATATTCCGCGCACGAATATTTTATATTACAGAGAATATTTCGGCACGAGAGAATTATCAATAACATCGTGTTCGACCTTGATAAACAGTATCGCGCTATTGTTAATACGTTACACGGCTTTATTATCATTCGCACAGTACCTTGAGCAATAAAGTAGTGACGTTTCATATATTATCAAATTCTTCCTTTACATGGTCGACCCTGGCGATATAAACAGTACCGCGGTAATGTTCTTGACTTACGATCATTCGCTCAGTGGTTCTTGAGCAGTGAAGTAGTGATGTGAGACGTTTCATATATTATCAAATTCTTTCTCTAAACACAATTGCAAGTGCAACGAGGAACTTTTCGTGAATAAGTGTAAGTGCAACGAGGATTAAAGTACCACGAGAAAAGGGCGAAGGAAGCAAAAGAAAAAAGGAGGTTTTGGAAGTGGATGGATCAATAAGATATGATGTAAGTCATTAATATAAATTATTTATCACATTCATTATTTATTATATTGTTGCGTCCCCGCGTCCCGTCCCGCTGAATGTATTCGTTACCCGTTGAATTCTTTCGAAGAAGATCGTTTTCGCGCGCGTTGTCAAGATATTGTTATAAACAACGACTGTCAGAGAGTCTAAGCCCAGCTGTCAAATTGTGTGGACGCGCGTCTATTTGTGATCCGTTTTACGATTATTCTGAATTCTTGTATGTTACTCGCGATTTATTAAAATTCTTGTGCACCTTAAATCGCGTTATTATTTACGAGTGTACGAGCGTCAGCGTATGCTAAGTATTTTGCCGATTGTGTCGCGCGCGTTCGATATATATCGCGTTCGATATATACCGCGTTCGGCGGACGCAACAATATATACATTATTTATCAATAATATATATATTCAAAATATACATATTTCTCGTTTCGTTTTATTTCTTTGATTGTGATTTAATAGTGATTTTAAATTGTATAACATATATAATACATAAACTTATAAAAAATATTCCATTTTATTTTAAAATAATTAAAACATTTATAAAATTTTTTATTAATTAATATTTTCAGATACTTTTATGTTTTATAAAACATTTCAAATTAATATATTTATTTAAATATTTCATATATAAAAAAATAGAAATTTTTTTATTTATCATATTTTTAAAAGTTTATATCTAAGAAATATAAATTATTTTGTAATTACGCAATTTATAATATTAAGATATATCTATTTAAAAGTAAAATGTAAAAATTAATTGCGCGCAATAATTAGGTTTAAAATCATTTATTTTGAACATTGCTTTGTATAATAGATGTTCTCTTATCCTTTATATTTTTATTTATCATTCTCATATTTGCGAATTTAAATTTATGTACTATATTACAAAATAAATTTCAAATTATGTATTATATTATATATAAAATTATATATAATATAACCCTCCCATGGGGTACACCTTGTCGCGGTGGGAGGGCTTAGTACTTGGATGGTGCCTTGAAGTTTATCTTAAATTTTTCTATTTATGATAAATCTTAAGGTGCCTGAATGGGAAGCTAAGTACCCTTTCGCGTCGTCGATACCGTCAACGTGCCGCGGACGGCAAGCGCTTCGTTACCGCGTTTTCGCGGTGTAGTATTCTCGCGTCGTCGCGTTTTCGCGCTTCCGCGTTGGACTTTTCGTATAAAAATCCCAATTTCCTTATTGTCACGAGTCTCTACTTCCGATGCCAACTAACTGGGATGTTTCGAGTTTGCACACGTTGCTATGCAACGTACACTCTTGCTTCGTGCTTCGTCAAGTGATTCGGCCCGAATTAGTTAGAACTCGATCGATTGCTCGGAATGGTCGTCAATGGGTCCCTTCTCTTTGCTCGTCTACAGCCACACGCACTGCGTGTGTTAACCCTGTCGAGGAGTCGAGTGGATTCCCCTAGGCACGATTTTCGCTCGGTAAAAGGGGTTGCCTCCCCATTTTCTAAATTGCTGAATGTTAGCATTTAAAAAATGTGGGTATCCTCTTCTTTTGCCGTCTACCAGCCTGGTGTAGCCATATCCTGCATTGCGGGAAACTTCGTGTTCCGGGCGAAGCACCTGAAATCGTGCTTAGCGGGTCCAGGTTCGATACGAGATAGGATAATTATGCGCGAAAAAGAGCTGGTGAACTTCATTTTCCTCTATTTCCGTCAATCGTTTCGTCTTCTTTCCGGTTTGGGCTTAGTCCTTGCTCGTTGTATCGTTGCAATCCCGACCGGTGACTCGAAGTTGATTCTCGTAAGTGAAATGGGATTTTCGCTCGTACCGAAACCGGGAGTACCGTCTAATGTATAGGTATACATATTAAGTATATACATCGCGCGATCAAATATAAAATTTTTAATCGCATCGAAATAGTGCGGATATCGTTAAGTACCGCGCGTAAAATAGCGAAAATAGCGATATAAAAATATCGCTCGTGAGTGCGGGAGTGCCGTTGAAAGTATCGCGCGTCAACAACATGAGAGGAGGAGGAGGCCTGGGAGAGGCATCAGGCACCTGTGAAGCAACTCTATGGTAAATAAATTATCGCTTATATATAATTATTTATTAATTGCGTACGCGCGATTTAAATTAAGTAATTAATCTCGTAATTTGATTTTTTATGTACATGACTTAAACAAGAGAAAAAGAGAGAAATTTTTACATAAAAACTGTAATTTAAAAGTTTCTACATTCGAATAGCTTTTAATAGAATTATTAAATTATTACTTATTAGTAGAATTTTTTTCAAAATTTATAAAATTGTTTATCTGCTTATTATTTATGTGCGTCGGATATAAAATTAAATGCATATAATAATTTTTTGACCGTGACTACAATTTGAATCTTCTTTGTATGTTACAGACCAACAAACTATTGTGAGAGGAGGAGGAGGCCTGGGAGAGGCATCTTGCATCGGCGAAGCAACCTGATGGTGAATATTTATTATTTGTATATCAATTGTTATAAATCGTACGCACAATAATTCGTTCTTATAATTTAAAGGAATTAAAGAGAAAATTAGAGAGAAAGATTTTTATAAAAATCATATATAAAAATTTCTATTTAAAAAGTAATTTTAAAATTTATAAAATCTTCCCACGTGTTTATATCTGCTTATTATTTTACACACCGGATATGAAATTCCGCACAATAATAATTTCTTTAAATATTGATTGTATTTTGAGCTTTGTTATAAATGAATTTTATATTTGTATGTTACAGACAACATAGCTTCGATAATGACAACTCTGCTGTGGCACGTCAATGCTCCGGTAAGTAATAAAAACTTTTATTTAATTTTAAAGTAACGGATTCATAGAGATTGTAGATAAATCCGTTGCCTTAAAATGGATGAGCTAGAATAGATTAAATTAAATAACTTTTAATAAATTCGTTCGAAATATATTGCATCCATTGCGAAAATATATTGCAGTATTTTAATTATAAAGAAAAAAGATAGAGAAGAGATTATTTTTGTATAGATTTTACCTAATTTATTAAAAATAAAGCACACAAAAAATTGTATCAATTACATCTAATGCTAATTTATTCGCTTATAACGCGCATTTATCTTATTCACTTATCTTACTCTAATTTCTTATTAGCTCATCCATTACAACATTTGTTGTAGATATTGTTTTTAAACTTAATGTAAAGCCAAATGATTAATTAATGAAATAACTTGTAATGTGATAAATGTAATATGATAAATGTTATACACGTTAATTTTATATTTTATTATAAATTATGCATTACTATAAAAATTTATTAATTACATATATTTTTATAATATCAATCAATTTTTATTGGTAATCTACACAAAGACTTTTATATTATAAGAATTTTATATATTATACCAGGCTGCTAACAGCTGAAGCCAGGATAACCATTTACATTTGGGCAGGATATACATATACAGATTAGATTAATATACATATTATGTCGTACTGTCAATTTTTGCCGGCATTTATTAAAATAAATATAAACTTCTACGAGATAGTGATTAAAATGAACATAAGTAGTTACAAAATATTAAAATATAGTATTTAAATAAATATAAGCAATAACCAGCAATTATTAAAATAAATATACAATCGATACTCATATAAATTACAATTGCATCTTTCGAGAGCGATAGTTATGTTATGTTAAATTCTGTGATACCCGGTATAAATTCTGTCCAGTTATAAATAGTTGCCTTTGTTTTACATTTTATCATATGAGATATGGCCGTGTTAGCAGTCTAATATAATATAGAAAAATTTGTAATTTGGCTTTATTTCAGTTTAAAAAATTAAATTGAATTTATTTTTAAAAATGCTAAAAAAATGAAAATATTTAAATTATTAATTTAAATTATTAAAATTATTTTCAGGAATACTAAAAGAAATTGCAAAATTATGAATGTTTAAGAAGATTGTAAATTGCGTAAATAGATTCTTATGTAAATTACACGAAAAATCATCCAAAGTATACGTATAATGATTATATAATAGTAATTCATTAAATTAACATATTTATTTTTATAGTATATATTCTTTAAATATTCATAAAAGAGTAACTATTTAAATTTTCATATCAGAGTCATTAATAAATTCGGAAAATTTTTATATAAAATGTAAAAATTCGATGCTAAATTAATGATTAAATATAAGCGTTATAAAATTCGACGGACGCCTTTCTTATAGAATCGCGAGTCAATTATTATAAATTTAATGATATGCTTTCCGTTAGATTTATCTATTTATGAATTCCATATCGCGCGGAGCTGAATATTCTTAAAATAAATTATTAAATTATGATTGCGAAAATACCGTGTTCTTTCCGTGTTCTTTCCGCATTCTTTTCGCGTTCTTTCAGGGTTCTTTTCGCGTTCTTTCTGGGTTCTTTTCGCGTTCTTTTCGCGTCCTTATAAAAGATTACCGTTTTAGCAAAAGAATTTTATCGCTGTCCCTCTCGTCAGATAATATTTCTAAATATTGCTAATTAAATATAAAGAATTATCGAATAAGAGTGTGAAGATTCGATGTGATAAGTCAACGATTAAATATTAGCTTCACAAGATTTAACGATCACCTTCGATATTATAGGATCGCGAGTTAATTATTATGAATTTAATAATTTGTTTTTTCAGTTATATTTACGAATTTCGTATCGGAAAATATTCATAAATAAATTAATAAATTACGGTTGCGAAAACACCACGTTCTTTTTGGCGTTCTTAGATGAGATTGTCGTTTTAATAAAAGAGTTACATTGCGTCATCGACTCTCTATCGTCGGTGCCGTCAACATGTCGCGGACGGCGGCATTTCGTTACCGCATTTCCGTGTTGTAGTATTCTCGCGTCGTCGCGTTTTCGCGCTTCCGCGTTGGACTTTTCGTATAAAAATCCCAATTTCCTTATTGTCACGAGTCTCTACTTCCGATGCCAACTAACTGGGATGTTTCGAGTTTGCACACGTTGCTATGCAACGTACACTCTTGCTTCGTGCTTCGTCAAGTGATTCGGCCCGAATTAGTTAGAACTCGATCGATTGCTCGGAATGGTCGTCAATGGGTCCCTTCTCTTTGCTCGTCTACAGCCACACGCACTGCGTGTGTTAACCCTGTCGAGGAGTCGAGTGGATTCCCCTAGGCACGATTTTCGCTCGGTAAAAGGGGTTGCCTCCCCATTTTCTAAATTGCTGAATGTTAGCATTTAAAAAATGTGGGTATCCTCTTCTTTTGCCGTCTACCAGCCTGGTGTAGCCATATCCTGCATTGCGGGAAACTTCGTGTTCCGGGCGAAGCACCTGAAATCGTGCTTAGCGGGTCCAGGTTCGATACGAGATAGGATAATTATGCGCGAAAAAGAGCTGGTGAACTTCATTTTCCTCTATTTCCGTCAATCGTTTCGTCTTCTTTCCGGTTTGGGCTTAGTCCTTGCTCGTTGTATCGTTGCAATCCCGACCGGTGACTCGAAGTTGATTCTCGTAAGTGAAATGGGATTTTCGTTCGTACCGAAACCGGGAGTGCCGTCTAATGTATAGGTATACATATTAAGTATATACATCGCGCGATCAAATATAAAATTTTTAATACAAGTTCTTATACACAATTATCGTTTTAACAAAAGATTTTTATCGCTGTCCCTCTCGTCAGATAACATTCCTAAATATTGCTAATTAAATATCAAGAATTATCGAATAAGAGTGTGAAGATTCGATGTGATAAGTCAACGATTAAATATTAGCTTCACAAGATTTAACGATCACCTTCGATATTATAGAATCGCGAGTTAATTATTATGAATTTAATAATTTGTTTTTTCAGTTATACTTGTACTTACGAATTTCGTATCGGAAAATATTCATAATTAAATTAATATATTACGGTTGCGAAATCACCGTGTTTTTCCCGCGTTCTTTTCGCATTCTTAGACGAGATTGTCGTTTTAATAAAAGAGTTATCGTTGTTCCTTCCGTTAAATAAACGTTAATAAAAGTTGCGTGACTCGTACTGCCGAGGAGTCGAAACGATTTTCATCATGGAGAATTATTTCTCACCGGTTCTTGTGAGATCCATTCGCGATGTCTAGTTCGGTGCCCCGTTGAAAATTGAGAATTTTTATTGTAAGATTGGAACTAATCCCAGGTTTTCCTGGCAATTTCCGACAGCAATGATTTCGGTAGTCATTCAACGCCATACGCTTCTTTAAAGTCGAATTAATTTAAATAATATATATTTAGATGTGAGAGAAAATGCATCTATTTTTTTCTTCTCTTTAAAAATGTTCTGTCATTATTAGGATTGGTATTATTATTGTCTAATGCCAGAAAGATTTAATAGTAGATTAAATATGGATATAGCGTTGTGTCTAAATATCTATTTTTCAAGTAATTTCATATTGTAATAGTTTTTATTAACTGTTTGATAAAAATGATTACGAACGAATATATTTGATTATTAATTATTAATTATTTCTAGGTACTTGGGATATTAATATTAGATTTTAGTTTCTTTTAAGAAACTATTTGCAGGTATTGGACATCCATCGCCATTTTAGAATATTAGTTTTTAGATATATACTATTTTAGATATATGTAAGTATAATAAAATACATGCACAAATTAACGTATCCAAAATATTTTTATAATTTTTATTAATATTATATATTATATATACGCGAAATTATACATGAATGTTACATAAAATGTGCGAATACATAAAAATTTAGAGACGAATCGAATGGGTACCCCTATATCAGCAAGATATTGATTAAAAGACAAAAATTATTAATTTAAACATTATAAGAATAAGAATCTAGAATTAATTATATATTTAAAATTATTTTATTTATTTTATTTTGCACACTATTCGAATTGAAATTTTTCAAATCTTGCTGTAATCGGATTCGATTCGTCTCGCGCGCGCAAACGGTACCCCAAAATTATTGTGTTCGCACATATAATACAAACTCCAATAATGCATGGATTTTATTATTTATAAATATAATCGTTCGTAATCACATTGCTATAAAAAAATAGTTATATCCATTTAATTTTCAATAAAGAAATATATTTCTTAATAATGAAAGAACATGTTTTCTGATGTGCATATCAATTTCGTGAATTGAAGATAATGACGAGGGAATTGTCGTTGATTTATTACTGAAATCATTGCTATTGGGAATAGTTTGGAAGATCCGGGATTCGTTCCCTCTTACAGTGAAGTTCCCGACGTTCAATGGATCACTTAACTTTTCTTCGCAGATTGATCTTGCGAAATCTGATGAGAAACAAGATGTTAATCATTCTCCATTTTTAAGATCACTCCTCTTTTATCGGATATTACCGATATGTCATCCGCGTATCAAATGACGTCGAATTATATTATAAGAATTATGCGCAATCGTATATTTTGAACATTATTTTTTAATTTATTTATTCGTGTCTATTGAGGGCGCTTCGATTATCATATTATAAAAATTAATACATGTCGCAATCGGATATTCCAAATATTATCGATTTATTTTATTCGTCGCGTTTTCTCGTGAATTCAAATCGCGATTTATCTTATAAAGATTCGCAAATGACTGGGATAGTGAGAACTATATTGGCAAACATTATAGACATCAAATTGTCTGTCGAAATATCTCCGCATTTACGATAGTAATAACGCGCGCGATAATAATGTCTATCGAGAGCGCTTCGATTATTATATTATAAAAATTAATATAGATATCGCGCAATCGGATATTCCGAATATTATCGATTTATTTATTAGTCGCGTTTTCTCGGGAATTTTAAATCGTGATTTATCTTATAATTTAATCGTTGACTTATACATCGAAC
Source organism: Camponotus vicinus (assembly GCF_025532165.1). Classification (NCBI taxonomy): domain Eukaryota; kingdom Metazoa; phylum Arthropoda; class Insecta; order Hymenoptera; family Formicidae; genus Camponotus; species Camponotus vicinus. The sequence continues at coordinate 11,285,638 of NW_028141980.1, forward strand.
CTTTGTTTATCCTTCCACGTCTTTGAATATTATTTTTAATAGTCCGCGCAAAATGCGCTAGTAGTGCGAATATTTTTTTCTACTATTTAAAAGACGATCGATAATTTTATTAATGACTGTTTTAATCGCGATGATTTACAAATTGTGTGATAATTTGAGTGATAATAATATATCGCGCACGCGTCTTGATGATTTCGATTATCATATTATAAAAATTTTACATTTTATCTTATTTAACTAATCATACGCGAGATAGGATATGTATCATATTTGACAGCGTTCATATAAAATTGCGTGTTAATCGCAAATAAATCGGATAGTGAATTTTATATTCGCAAATATTACAGACCTCGAATGTCTGTCGAAATATATCTTCGCATTTATATGTGACAGCATAATTACATTGCGCGCGTATCTATTGAGGACTTCGCGATTATTATATTATAAAAATTATACATATCGAATATTCCGTGTATTATCAATTTATTTATTCGTCGCGTTTTCCCGTGAATTTTAAATCGCGATTTACCTAACATAATCGCTGACTTACATCGAAGCTTTGTTTATCTTTCCACATCTTTGAATATTGTCGTTAAAGTCTGCGCTAGTAGGGCAAATATTTTTTTCTACTATTTAAAAGACGATTGATGGAATTTTATTAATGACTGTTTTAATCGCGATTGTTTACATTATTTAAATCTTATTAAACTCTACTATTACATTGGTAATTTCAGATATAGTTAAATATGTAGTTAGAGTATTAGAGGGACGTTGATAAAATCATTCGTTCCGTTATTCTCTATTAAACGTGGTGATAACGCGATTTTTTAATTATATATTAATTATATATTAAAATTGTAAAGTTTTAAGATTTATTTTATTTCATTGAATTAATCATGCGCAAGATGTAATATGTATTTTCAATACGCGTTTTCTCAATCGCGACATTTATATAAAATAGCGTATTAATCGCAAATAAATCGCAAATAAATTCGCAAATATTACAGACCTTAAATGTCTATCGAAATATCTATCTTCGCACTTGTGTGTAATAGTAATTATATCGCGCGTGTCTATTAGGGGCTCCGATTATATTATAAAAATTATACATATCATAATCAAATATTTCGAATATTGTCGATTTATTTATTTGTCGCGTCTTCTCGCGAATTATAAATCGTGATTTATCTTCTAAAAATTCGCAAATAAATCAGACAATAAATTCTATATTCGCAAATATTATAGATCTCAAATGTCTCGAAATATCTTCGTATTTGTTTGATAATAATTATGTCGCGCTGTCTATTGGCGGTTTCGATTATCGTATTACAAAAATTATGCATATGGTAATCAAATATTACTAATATTATCGATTTATTTATTCGTTACCGTTTTTTCGCGAATTTTAAATCGTTATTTATCTTGTATTATGCGCCAATAATAATGCAAATACTTTCTTCTACAATCGAAAAAACGATCGATAATTTTATTAATGACTCTTTTGATCACGATTATATATATTTACGTTACATAAAACTTACTAAATTCTATTATTGCATATTAATTATTAATAATGAATATCGCATAATTCACCAACGCTAATCAATCTTGTTTTGACTATGTAGAAATTTTTAATAAATTTTATATTATACGTATATTTTGGATACTTTCGTGTAATTCTTTGTAATAAATTAAAACTATTTTTAAGAAATTAAATTGAATTTATTATTAAAAATATTTTAAAAATGAAATTTAAATTATCGAAATTATTTTCAAGAAGATTAAACAAATTGCATAATTGTAGATGTTCAAGATACTTTTTAACATGTTATATTTTATTTAGAAATTAAAAATATATAAATATATAATTTACATATATATATGATATATAACATTAAGTCCAAATGTTAATGCTGTCAATATCAAATTATTTATGTTATTAAACATTTAAATAAATCGAATCCAGTTATTTGATATTGATAACATTATAAATTGTATATTGTAAATTGTATTTTGTAAATTGTAAATAGTTATAATTGTATATTAATTATAATCTAATATTGATATTTTTAATTATTGACATAAATGTGTATAAAGTACAATTATAACTATAATTTAATGATATGCTTTCCGTTAGATTTATCTATTTATGAATTACATATCGCGCGGAACTGAATATCGTATTCGTAAAATAAATTAATAAATTATGATTGCGAAAATACCGTGCTTTTTCCGCGTTCTTTTCGCGTTCTTATACAAGATTACCGTTTTAGCAAAAGAATTTTATCTATCTCTCTCGTCAGATAATATTCCTGAACATTGCGCTAATTAAATATAAAGAAATATGGAATAAGAGTGTGAAGATTCGATGTGATAAGTCAACGATTAAATATTAGCTTCACAAAATTTATCGCGGTCACCTTTGCTATTATAGAATCGTGAGTTAATTATTATGAATTTAATAATTTGTTTCTTCGGTTATATTTGTGTATTTACGAATTTCGTATCGGAAAATATTGATAAATAAATTAATAAATTACGGTTGCGAAAAAATTACGGTGTTTTTCCCGCGTTCTTTTCGCGTTCTTAGACGAGATTGTCGTTGTTCCTTTCGTTATATAAACGTTAATGAAAGTTGCGTGGCTCGTACCGCCGAGGAGTCGAAACGATTTTCATTATGGAGAATTATTTCTCATCGGTTCTTATAAGATCCATTCGCGACGTTTAGTTCGGTGCCATGTTAAAAATTGGGGATTTTTATTGTAAGATCCCACAATGGCTCTTATGTGGCACGCGCATTTAATGCGTTGAACGCACATTGCGTCGTCGATGCCGTCAACGTGTCGCGAACGGCGGCATTTCGTTACCGTGTTTCCGCGTTGTAGTATTCTCGCGTCGTCGCGTTTTCGCGCTTCCGCGTTGAACTTTTTGTATAAAAATCCCAATTTCATTATTGTCACGAGTCTCTACTTCCGATGCCAATTAACTGGGATGTTCGGGTTTGCACACGTTGCTCTGCAACGTACACTCGCGCTTCGTGCTTCGTCAAATGATTTGGCCCGAATTGATTAGAACTCGATCGATTGCTCGGAATGGTCGTCAATGGGTCCCTTCTCTTTGCTCGTCTACAGCCACACGCACTGCGTGTGTTAACCCTGTCGAGGAGTCGAGTGGATTCCCCTAGGCACGATTTTCGCTCGGTAAAAGGGGTTGCCTCCCCATTTTCTAAATTGCTGAATGTTAGCATTTAAAAAATGTGGGTATCCTCTTCTTTTGCCGTCTACCAGCCTGGTGTAGCCATATCCTGCATTGCGGGAAACTTCGTGTTCCGGGCGAAGCACCTGAAATCGTGCTTAGCGGGTCCAGGTTCGATACGAGATAGGATAATTATGCGCGAAAAAGAGTTGGTGAACTTCATTTTCCTCTATTTCCGTCAATCGTTTCGTCTTCTTTCCGGTTTGGACTTAATCCTTGCTCGTTGTATCGTTGCGTTCCCGACCTATTGGTTCGAAGCTGATTCTTGTAATTGAAATGGGATTTTCGCTCGTACCGAAACCGAGAGTGCCATCTAAAGTATATACATATTAAGTATATACACATCGCGTGATCAAATATAAAATTTTTAATCGCTCTTATACAAAATTACCGTTTTAACAAAAGAATTTTATCGCTGTCCCTCTGCAATTGAGTATTTTGAATATTATCGATATATTTATTCGTCGCGTTTTATCACGAATTCAAAAGCGCGATTTATTTTATAAAAATTCGGATGTAATTCGGTCGGTGAATTGTATATTCGCAAACATTACAGACCTCAAATGATTGTCGAGATATTTTCGATTTTCTATATTTTGTGATAATAATTATATCGCGCTCGTGTCTGTTGAGAGCTTCGATTATTATATTATAAAAGATATACATATCGCAATCAGATATTCCGAATATTATCGATTTATTTAGTCGTCGCGTTTTCTCGGGAATTTTAAATCGCGATTTATCTTAATATTATCTTATAATTTAATCGTTGATTTATACGTCGAAACTTTGTCTGTCTTTCCACGTCTTTGAATATTATCTTTTATAGTCTGCGCTAGTAGTGCAAATATTTTTTTTACTATTTACAAAGATGATGGATAATTTTATTAATGATTAATCGCGATTATTTAAATCATTATATAAATCTTATTAAACTCTACTAATACATCGATAGTTAAAGATATAGTTAGATAGTTAAATTATTAGAGAGGGACTTTGGTAAAATCATTCGTTTCGTTATTCTCTATTAAACCGTGGCGAACAACGTGATTTTTTAATTATATTTAAAATTGTAGGATTCATTTTATTTCATTTAACTAATCATGCGCGAATTGAATTTATTTTTAAAAATGTTTTAAAAATGAAATTTAAATTATCAAAATTACTTTCAAGAATATTAAACAAATTGCATAATTATAAATGTTCAAGATATATTTTAACATGTTATATTTTATTTTAAAAATTAAAAATATATCATATATATGTGTAAATTAATATATAGCTATAATATTAAGTCCAAATGTTAATGCTGTCAATGTCAAATTATTTATGTTATTAAACATTTGAATAAATCAAGTACATTTATTTGATATTGATAACATAAATTGTATTTTGTAAATTGTAATTTGTAATTAGTAAATTGTGTTTTGTAAATTGTAAATAGTTATAATTGTATATTAATCATAATATTGATATTTTTAATTATTGACACATAAATGTGTATAAAATACAATTATAACTATAATTATATTATATGAAATTGTATTTACGATTGTAAATTACGTAAATACATTCTTATGTAAATTACACAAAAATTATCGAAAGTACGTATAATGATGATATAATAATAATTTCATTAAATTAACATATTTGATTCTATAGTATATATTTTTGAAATACTCATAAAAGAGTAACTGTTTATATTTTTATATCAAAGAGTCATTAATAAATTCGGAAAATTTTTATATAAAATGTAAAAATTCGGTGCTAAATTAATGATCAGATATAAGCTTTACAAAATTTGACGAACGCCTTCGTTATAGAATCGCGAGTCAAATTATTATAAATTTAATGATATGCTTTCCGTTAAATTTATCTATTTATGAATTCCATATCGCGCGTAACTAAATAATCGTAAAATAAATTAATAAATTATGATTGTGAAAATACCGTGCTCTTTCCGCGTTCTTTTTGCATTTTCAAACGAGATTGAATTAATAAAAGATCTTATCGCTGTCTCTATCGTCAGATAATATTGCTAAATATTGTTAATTAAATATAAAGAAATATGGAATAAGAATGTGAAGATTCGATATGATAAGTCAACGATTATTACGAAATATTAGCTTCACAAAATTTAACGATCACCTTCGATATTATAGAATCGCGAGTTAATTATTATGAATTTAATAATTTGTTTCTTCAGTTATATTTGTGTATTTACGAATTGCGTATCGGAAAATATTTATAAATAAATTATAAATTACAGTTGCGGAAACACCGTGTTTTTCCCGCGTTCTTTTCGCGTTCTTTTCGCGTTCTTATACGAGATTATCATTTTAATAAAAGAGTTATCGTTGTTCCTTTCGTTAGATAAACGTTAATGAAAGTTGCGTGGCTCGTACCGCCGAGGAGACGATTTTCATTATGGAGAATTATTTCTCATCGGTTCTTGTAAGATTCATTCGCGACGTCTAGTTCGGTGCCCTGTTGAAAATTGGGAATTTTTATTGTAAGAATGGAATTAATCTCGGTTTTTCCTGGCAATTTCCGAAAGCAATGATTTCGGTAGTAATACAACGACGAACGCCATACGCTTCTTTAAAATCGAATTAATTTAAATAATATATATTTAGATGTGAGAGATGCATCTATTCTTTGCTTCGTTAAAAATGTTCTGTCATTATTAGGATTGGTATTATTATTATTTAATGCCAGAGAGATTTAATAATAGATAAAATGAATATAGCGTTGTGTATAAAGTTTTATTTTTTAAGTAATTTCATATTGTAATTTTATTAACTTTTTGGATAAAAATGATTACGAACGAATATATTTTATTAATTATTAATTAATTATCTCATTTGAAAAATTATTTCTAGGTACTGGGGATATTAATATTAGTTTTTAGTTTCTTTTAAGAAACTATTTGCAGGTATTGGACATCGCCATTTTAGAATATTAGTTTTTAGATATATACTATTTTATATATATGTATAATAAAATACATGCACAAATTAACGTATCCAAAATATTTTTATAATTTTTATTAATATGATATATTATATATACGCGAAATTATATATGAATGTTACATAAAATGTGCGAATACTTAAAAATTTAGAGACGAATCGAATGGGTACCCCTATATCAGTAAGATTGATTAAAAGAAAAAAAATAATTAATTTAAATGTTATAAGAATAAGGAATCTAGAGAATCTCTAGAGAATTAATCTAGAATTAATTATATATTTAAAATTATTTCATTTATTTTATTTTGCACACTATTCGAATTGAAATTTTTTAAATCTTGCTGTTATCGGGTTCGATTCGTCTCGCGCACGCAAACGGTACCCCAAATTATGTGTTCGCACATTTAACACAAACTCCAATGATGCATGTATTTTATTATTTATAAATATAATCGTTCGTAATCACATTTCTATAAAAAAAATCGTTATATCCATTTAATTTTCAATGAAGAAATATATTTCTTAGTAATGGAAGAACATGTTTTCTGACGTGCATATCAATTTCGTGAATTGAACATAATGACGAGGGATAATTGTCGTTGATTTATTACTGAAATCATTGCTATTGGGAATAGTCCGGAAGATCCGGGATTCGTTCCCTCCTACAGTGAAGTTCCCGACGTTCAATGGATCACTTAACTTTTCTTCGCAGATTGATCTTACGAAATCTGATGTAGAAACAAGATGTTAATCGTTCTCCATTTTTAAGAACGCTCCTCTTTTTATCGGATATTACCGGTATGTCACTCGCGTATCTGCATTTGAATATTTTGAATATTATCGATTTATTTATTTGTCGTGTTTTATCGCGAATTTTAAATCGCGATTTATCTTATAAAAATTCGCAAATATATCGGTCGGTGAATTGTATATTCGCAAACATTACAGACCTCAAATGTTTGTCGAAGCATCTTCGATTTTCTATATTTACGTGACAATAGTTATATCGCGCTCGTGTTTATTGAGAACTTCGATTATTATATTATAAAAATTATACGTATCGCGATCAAATATTCCGCATATTATCGATTTATTTATTCGTCGCGTTTTCTCATGAATTCAAATCACCGTTTATCTTGTAAAGATTCGTAAATGACAGTGAGTACTATATTCGTAAATATTACAGACATCAAATTGTCTGTCGATATATCTTTACATTTATGTGATAATAATTATATTGCGCGCGATTATAATGTCTATTGAAGCTTCGATTATTATATTATAAAAATTATACATATCGCAATCGGATATTCCGAATATTATCGATTTATTTAATTGTCGAGTTTTCTCGGTAATTTTAAATCGCGATCTTATAATTTAATCGTTGACTTATACATCGAAGCTTTGTCTCTCTTTCCATGTCTTTGAATATTGTATTTAATAAGTCCGCGCAAAATGCGCCAGTAATGTAAATACTTTCTTCTACAATCGTAGAAATGATCAATAATTTTATTAATGACTCTTTTGATCACGATTATTTATGTTATATATAATTACGTTACTTTAAATTCTATTATTGCATATTATTAATAATAAATGTCGCGTAATTAATCATCGCTAATCATTCTCGGCTAATCATTCTCGTTTTGGACTATGTAAACATTTTTAGTAAATTTTATATTATACGTATATTTTGGACATTTTCGTGTAATAAATTATTCCATGTAATAAATTATTTTGTATTAAATTTCATTTCGTGTAATAAATTATTCCATGTAATAAATTATTTTGTATTAAATTTCAAATAATATTTTACATTAACGTTTTTATTAAACCCTGTATTGAAAAAAAATAAAAAATAAAAAAAATTTTTCCTCTTCGATATATCTCTACCTTAACAAAGGCATTTGCCTGGTGAGGAGGTTTGAGTACTCTAATGAACCTAAGAGTTATGCCGGCGGTAACACACGCCGATATTCATATAGACTATTCTTATATTTAAAATAATCTTATATTTAAAATAATCTTAAAATAATAATAATATTTAAAATAATCTTTAAAATAATAATTAATTAAGAAGCAATCTAAGTATCTTAGATTGCTTCTTAAGATTCCGTTTAGTTAGTAAAATAAGTTATATAATAAGTTATATAATAAATAGTTATATAATATTTTCCAACTTACTTAAGACGATCTTAAATATAAGAGTGAATTATGAATACTGGCCGTCGTTACCGGCAGGGACACCTATGCCGGACAGGTCGAAGGGGAAGAGTTAGACTAAGAGAGATACCAAAAAATTATTATATTATTTATTCATATTAATTATTTATTATATTAATATATTAATTAATATATAATAATATTTATTATATTATTATATTAATATTTTTGAGTAAAATGAAGCAAAAGAAACAATAATCGAAAGAATAAAGAAAAATAGACTTCAGGAATTTGAATATTTGTTAAAAATGCCTGAAAACAACAAATGGCCACAGAAAGTATTCCGATGGACATCACAAGAAGAAGAAGCGTTTCTACAGTTTTTTAGGATGAGGCAGTGCGACAGTTCATAACAATCCGAAGACTCTAAGAAAAAGATGCATTGGACAGAGACGCATAATGATTAGACATATAAAAAGACAGCTTGCAAAGAATTATAAAATTTACTAATAATATAATAATAATATATTTTGTAATTATGTTATACTTTATTATTAAGTACATTGTATTATATAATATAGAGCATTTTAAATATAAAAAATATCGCAGCAATGAAGATTTTAATAAAATATTATGTGATTACAATATATTATAATATTATATATATATATATATATATATATATAATATTTTATATTGTTAATCGTGCTGAGGAAGGATCAAAGACGATCCGAAATATTCGTTATTTTTGTAGTTTTTTAGTTCGAAATAAACAACAATTAATAAAAAGGAAGTATTGTTTTTTTCCTGCGCTCCAACTACCGCGCTGTGGCATTTATGTGCAATTTTGATTTAATTAATATGAAATCAATTTTTATGAGCGAAAATTATTTTTTATTGATATTTATATAGAGTCAAATATAATTCGTTTCCGACGTTTCATCTATTTTTCAATCATTTAAATATAATTCAGATTAAAAACGCGCATTTTAAAACGTCGAATGGTAGAATCGTCTAAATAATTAACATATAACGAAAAGCTCCAAATAAAAGATACATTAATCTTTTAATAAATAATTATGTAATTAATCTGTATAATCTAAAATATTTTTCTATATTTTAATATTTCGCGCATATATTTGTTAAAGAATGTAAAATATTTCGATGATGAACGGACAATAACATCTTGGCCTTGGTGGCGTAAACAACAGCGCGCTAATATTTACATGCCACGACTTTGGTATTATTCGCACAATGACACTCGAGCAAAGATAGTGATACAAAATACTTTGTATATTATCGAATTAATAATTAAATGATTATTATATATCATGACTTCAATTACATTAATCTTTCGATCTTATAATTCGTGTTAATATACATATATTATACATATATCAACAATGAAAATAGCATTTAACAAGTAGTATTGAATTTGGCCCGATATAAATATCGAGCGAATACGTCCCTCGTGTGTTCTCTATCTCTTACAATATAATAAAGTGCATTTCTTATATAATTATTCCGCGATGAGGCATGCCGTGCAAGGTATCTCACAATCGTTCCATAATTATAATTAGTCGTATTTTCGAGAGTGAGTGCCACAAAAAAATAACAAAGGACGAACAAGGAAGGAAAAGGATATTGGGAAAGGCATATAGGACAGGCAACATACGGAGTAATGAAATTGCGTGGTAAGTGATTTATAAATTTTTTATATATTATTCATATTATTTTTTCATTTAAAAAATTACTATCGTAAAATATTATTAAAAATATTATTACCTGATTAGTAAAATTATGATTACCTGATGGATATATCGTTACGTTTTGAACGGTTTCAACGAATCTAAAATAATAAATTATACTTTATCATGAAATATATTTGACTATATGTATTATTAAAGAAGTAATTTTATTCGTATCACTATCTATATGTTATTGAAAATTCATTGCCGAAATATGTATTTTACGTACTATAAGATATGTATACAGGATGTCTGATAACTTTTTGTAGTCCCGAAGTGTGAAGGTAGATTGGCTCAAATTAAGAAGGATGGTGCTCTGTTTTGCAATATTAGTAATAATTAACGAAAAATTAATTAAAGAAAATCGGCCAATTTGGGTGAGGCAACGAGAGTCGTCCGATTGTAACCTTATACTAGGCGCGCGACAGAGAGTGGGGAAGGAGTGGTGAGTTCGGGCAAATTGTTTAATAAATAATCAATTTTAATTAACAAATTAAAATACTTCTATAATTTAATATTACGCGATAGTGTATATTTTATAATATATAAAATATTTCGGCAACGAATTATCGACAACACGGTGTTCGACTTTGGCAATATAAAATATAAACAGTAGCGCGCTATACGTTACCGCTTTGTCATCATTCGCACGGTGACTCTCGAGTAATAAAGTAGTGATGAGAAACGCTTCGTATATTGTAATTTTTGTACTAAACACGATTACAATTAGTATCGAAACATAATTTGCTATAAATATTAATAATTAAAAATTAATTAATTTTTGATAAACGACATGAAACTGTATCGCAACGATAAATATTTATCAAATCGTAATCATTCATTACTGCGAATAAAAATTGAAACAGGGGATACATGAAAGAGGACAAGAAAATTAAATATATTATGATCTTTTAATCATCGATGCTTATTATAATATTTCTTTAACAATATTAGAATTAAATATATTTTGACCAATGCTTTAAATTTTCTCAATTCTGGTTAATTAAACAATATACAATTTAATCGAGAATCGATTTAATGTGATAGGAATCCAACATATTAAATAATCACATCGATGTTTGCAATCTTTACGGACAATAATTATTATTTTAATACTTAGAGTCACAAATATATTCCATTTGTGTTACTTTATCATTTTACTTGACAATCTAAATATAATTTGGGAGGGGGGGTTGTGAAAGAACACGAAGTAAAACAATCAAATTATAGATGCAAATAATTAGTATAACGGAAGACTTCATGATGAATAGTTTAATAAATAATCAATTAATCTTAATTAATAAATTAAAATGCTTCTATAATTTAATATTCCGCGCACGAATATTTATATTACAGAAAATATTTCGGCAACGAGAGAATTATCAATAACACCGTGTTCGACCTTGATAAACAGTATCGCGCTATTGTTAATACGTTACACGGCTTTATTATCATTCGCACAGTGACGTTGAGGTTGAGTAGTGACGTGAGAGGCGTTTCACATATTATCAAATTCTTTCTTTACATAGTCAACCTTGGCGATATAAACAGTACCGCGGTAGTGTTTCTGACTTACGATCATTCGCTCAGTGGCTCTTGAACAGTGAAGTAGTGATGTGAGACGTTTTATATATTATCAAATTCTTTCTCTAAACACAATTGCAAGTGTAACGAGGAACTTTTCGTGAATGAGTGTAAGTGTAACAAGGAATTCAAATGAGTGCAACGAGGATTGAAGTGCCACGAGGAAAAAGCGAAGAAAGAAAAGGAAAAAAGGAGGTTTTGGAAGTGGATGGATCAATGAGATATGATGTGAGTCATTAATATAAATTATTTATCACATTCATTATTTATTATATTGTTGTGCCCCCGCGTCCCGTCCCGCTGGATGTATTCGTTGAATTCCTTCGAAGAAGATCGTTTCCGCGCGCGTTGTTAAGATGTTGTTATAAACAACGACTGTCAGAGACTCTGAGCCCAGCTGTCAAGCTGTGCGAACGCGCGTCTATATGTGATCCGTTTTACGATTATTCTGAATTCTTGTATGTTACTCGCGGTTTATTAAAATTCTTGTGCACCTTAAATCGCGTTATTATTTACGAGTGCACGAGCGTCAGCGTATGTCGATTGTCGCGCGTGTTCGATATATATCGTTCCGCGGATGTAACAATATATAAATTATTTATCATTAGTATATATTCAAAATATACATATTTCACGTTTCGTTTTATTTCTTTGTTAGTGATTCAATAGTGATTTTAAATTGTAATATATATAATACATATACTTACAAAAAATATTCCATTTTATTTTAAAATAATTAAAACATTTATAAAATTTTTATTAATTTTTATTTTCAGATACTTATATTTTACAAAATATTTCATATTAATATATTTACTTAAATATTTCATATATAAAAAAATAGAAATTTTTTTATTTATCATATTTTTAAAAGTTTATATGTATGAAATATAAATTATTTTGTAATTACGCAATTTATAACATTAAAGTATATCCATTTGAAAGTAAAAAAGTAAAAATTAATTGCGCGCAATAATTAGTTTTAAAATCAATTATTTTGAACATTGCTTTATATAATAGATTTTCTCTTATCTTTTATATTTTTATTTATCGTTCATATTTGCGAATTAAAATTTACATAGTATATTACAAAATAAATTATATATTATATTATATATAAAATTATATATAATATAACCCTCCCATGGGGTACACCTTGTCGCGGTGGGAGGGCTTAGTACTTGGATGATGCCTTGAGGTTTATTTTAAATTTTTTAATTTAGGATAAATCTCAAGGAGCCTGAAGGGGAAGCTAAGTACCTTTTCGCGTCGTCGGTGCCGTCAACGTGTCGCGGACGGCGGCGTTTCGTTACCGCGTTTTCGCGTTTAGCTTTCTCGCGTCATCGCGTTTTCGCGCTTCCGCGTTGGACTTTTCGTATAAAAATCCCAATTTCATTATTGTCACGAGTCTCTACTTCCGATGCCAACTAACTAGGATTTCGAGTTTGCACACGTTGCTATGCAACGTACACTCGTGCTTCGTGCTTCGTCAAGTAATTCGGCCCGAATTAGTTAGAACTCGATCGATTGCTCGGAATGGTCGTCAATGGGTCCCTTCTCTTTGCTCGTCTACAGCCACACGCACTGCGTGTGTTAACCCTGTCGAGGAGTCGAGTGGATTCCCCTAGGCACGATTTTCGCTCGGTAAAAGGGGTTGCCTCCCCATTTTCTAAATTGCTGAATGTTAGCATTTAAAAAATGTGGGTATCCTCTTCTTTTGCCGTCTACCAGCCTGGTGTAGCCATATCCTGCATTGCGGGAAACTTCGTGTTCCGGGCGAAGCACCTGAAATCGTGCTTAGCGGGTCCAGGTTCGGTACGAGATAGGATAATTATGCGCGAAAAAGAGTTGGTGAACTTCATTTTCCTCTATTTCCGTCAATCGTTTCGTCTTCTTTCCGGTTTGGGCTTAGTCCTTGCTCGTTGTATCGTTGCATTCCTGACATGTTGGCTCGAAGCTGATTCTCATAAGTGAAATGGGATTTTCGCTCGTACCGAAATCGGGAGTGCCGTTCAAAGTATATACATATTAAGTATGTACATCGCGCGACCAAATAGAAAATTTTTTATCGTATCGAAATAGTGCGGAAACCGTTTAGTATCGCGCGTAAAAGTGCGAAAATAGCGATATAAAGATATCGCTCGTGAGTGCGGGAGTACCGTTAAGTATCGCGCGTCTAACTGAGAGGAGGAGGAGGCCTAGGAGAGGCATCAGGCTCCGGCAGAGCAACCTTCTGGTAAGCAATTTATTTATTTGTAATTATATATTAAATATTAAATATATTTATCATAATTTAAATTAAACAATTTATCGTAACAATTAATTTGATGTTTTTATTTATATTTTTTTATTTATATTTAAATAAGAGAGAATTAAAGAAAAAGATTTTTAAATTAAAGCTATAATCTTGTAAAGGTGTAAGCTCTTATAAGTTATAAGAGAATTATTAGTAACGTTTTTTAAAATTTATAGAATTATTTTATTAATCTGCTATTATTATATGCATCAAATATAAAATTCAATGTATACAATAATTTTTGAAATATTAATTATTTTGAACGCTGCTACATTGGAATCTTCTTTTGTATGTTATAGATCGATGCAACAACCCTGATGATCTGAGAGGAGGAGCAGGCCTAGGATAGGCATCCTGCACCGGCGGAACAACCTGATGGTGAATATTATTATTTATATATTAATTGTTATAAATTGTTAACTTGTTATAAACGAACAATAATTCGATCTTATTATTTAAATGTATTAAAGAGAAAGATTTCTATAAAAGTCATGTAAAATTTTCTATTTAAAAAACGGTTTCAAAAATAAAATTTTTCCATACGTGTTTATCTGCTTATTATTTTACACATCGGATATAAAATTCCGCGCGATAAAAATTTTTTTAAATATTAATTGCATTTTGTAAGCATTATTATAAATGAATTTTATATTTGTATGTTACAGACAACTAGCTTCGATAACAACAACTCCGCTGTTGCGCATCAGTGCCGGTGAGTGAAAAAAACTTTTATTTAACTTTAAGGTAATGGATTCGTAGAGATTGCAGATGTAGATGTAGATGTAGATTGTAGATTGTAGATAAATCCGTTGCCTTAAAATGGATGAGCTAAGATGGATTAAATTAAATAAATTAAATTAAATAATTAAATTAAATTAATTAAATTAAATTAAATCACTTTAATAAGTTCTTTCGAACTTATGCTTTGCATCCATTGTGAAAATATATTGAAATATTAATTAAAAAAAGAAGAGATCAATAAAAGATTTTTTTGTAAAGATTTTGTCTAATTTGTTAAATAAAGAACACGCATTAACAATTATCAATTTTATCAATTTTTAATGCTAATTTATTCTTATAATACGCACTTATCTTCTAATTGCTCATAGCTCATCCATCGTAGAATTTGTTTGTAGATATTGTTTTTAAACTTTACTTTAACTTAATATAAAGCCAAATGATTAATTAATTAAATAATTTGTAACATGATAAATACACACATTAATTTTATATTTTATTATAAAATATAATTTATAGAAATTTGTAGTAATTTGGCTTTATTTCAGTTAAAATAAAGTTATATTCAATATTTAACGAACGATCGTTAAATCGAACGATCGTTACTAAATGAGCGTAAATATTTCACGCTCTTTTGCCGGTAATTATTCGGCAAAAGAAGGAGTAATTATCTCCTTCTTCGATCTCTGATTAGAGATCGAGAAAGAAAGTGGCCAGGATCAACGAAAGGTAGGTTCAACTGGCCTGAAGAGTACGGTTAGGGTACGCGGTTAGGGCACGCGGTTAGGGCACGCGGTTAGGGCACGTGATTAAAATATATACATGATTAGGTGAGGTGATGATTAGAGATAGGTTCCTCAAATCTCGAATAATTTTAATTAATCAGGAAGTAGGGTTGTTAAGGCTATTAAGTAAAATCATTAAAATTCTTCTATTAATATTAGGGTTGTTAGGGCTCTTAAGATCATTAGAATTCTGTAATAGTAGGATTGTTAGAGCTATTAAAATTATTAGAATCCTTTAATAATAGGGTTGTTAGGGCTATTAAGTAAGATTCATTCTTTCTTTTAATATTCCAATAATCCTAGGGGTAAATTAAAATTATTTTCATTAAATTGAATTTATTTTTAAAAACGTTGTAAAAATAAATATAACATGTTTTAAAAATAACAATGTTTTAAAAGTGAAATTTAAATTATCAAAATTATCTTCAGAAATATTAAAGAAATTGCATTATTATTAACGTTTAAGAAATCTTAACATGTTATATTTTATTTTAAAACTTAAAAATATATGTGTATTAAATCAAATATAATATTAAATCCAAATGTTTAATGCTATCAATATCAAATTATTATATCGATGTTATTAAATATTTGAATAAATCGAATATTATTATTTGATATTAATAGCATCATAAATTTGTAAATTGTAAATTGTAAATTATAAATAGTTATAATTGTATTTTAATTATAATCTAACATTGATATTTAATTGTAAAATACAATACAATTATGACTATAATTATATTATATGAAATTGTACTTACGATTGTAAATTCTTATGTAAATTACACGAAAAATTATCGAAAGTATACGTATAATGATTATATAATAGTAATTCATTAAATTAACATATTTATTTTTATAGTATATATTCTTTAAATATTCATAAAAGAGTAACTATTTAAATGTTCATATCGAGTCATCAATAAATTCGGAAAATTTTTATATAAAATGTAAAAATTCGATGCTAAATTAATGATTAAATATAAGCGTTATAAAATTCGACGGACGCCTTTCTTATAGAATCGCGAGTCAATTATTATAAATTTAATGATATGCTTTCCGTTAGATTTATCTATTTATGAATTCCATATCGCGCGGAGCTGAATATTCTTAAAATAAATTATTAAATTATGATTGCGAAAATACCGTGTTCTTTCCGTGTTCTTTCCGCATTCTTTTCGCGTTCTTTTCGCGTCCTTATAAAAGATTACCGTTTTAGCAAAAGAATTTTATCGCTGTCCCTCTCGTCAGATAATATTTCTAAATATTGCTAATTAAATATAAAGATTATCGAATAAGAGTGTGAAGATTCGATGTGATAAGTCAACGATTAAATATTAGCTTCACAAGATTTAACGATCACCTTCGATATTATAGAATCGCGAGTTAATTATTATGAATTTAATAATTTGTTTTTTCAGTTATATTTACGAATTTCGTATCGGAAAATATTCATAAATAAATTAATAAATTACGGTTGCGAAAACACCACGTTCTTTTTGGCGCTCTTAGATGAGATTGTCGTTTTAATAAAAGAGTTACATTGCGTCATCGACTCTCTATCGTCGGTGCCGTCACATGTCGCGGACGGCGGCATTTCGTTACCGCATTTCCGCGTTGTAGTATTCTCGCGTCGTCGCGTTTTCGCGCTTCCGCGTTGGACTTTTCGTATAAAAATCCCAATTTCCTTATTGTCACGAGTCTCTACTTCCGATGCCAACTAACTGGGATGTTTCGAGTTTGCACACGTTGCTATGCAACGTACACTCTTGCTTCGTGCTTCGTCAAGTGATTCGGCCCGAATTAGTTAGAACTCGATCGATTGCTCGGAATGGTCGTCAATGGGTCCCTTCTCTTTGCTCGTCTACAGCCACACGCATTGCGTGTGTTAACCCTGTCGAGGAGTCGAGTGGATTCCCCTAGGCACGATTTTCGCTCGGTAAAAGGGGTTGCCTCCCCATTTTCTAAATTGCTAAATGTTAACATTTAAAAAATGTGGGTATCCTCTTCTTTTGCCGTCTACCAGCCTGGTGTAGCCATATCCTGCATTGCGGGAAACTTCGTGTTCCGGGCGAAGCACCTGAAATCGTGCTTAGCGGGTCCAGGTTCGATACGAGATAGGATAATTATGCGCGAAAAAGAGTTGGTGAACTTCATTTTCCTCTATTTCCGTCAATCGTTTCGTCTTCTTTCCGGTTTGGGCTTAATCCTTGCTCGTTGTATCGTTGCAATCCCAACCAGTTGGCTCGAAGTTGATTTTCGTAAGTGAAATGGGATTTTCGTTCGTACCGAAACCGGGAGTGCCGTCTAATGTATAGGTATACATATTAAGTATATACATCGCGCGATCAAATATAAAATTTTTAATACAAGTTCTTATACAAAATTATCGTTTTAACAAAAGATTTTTATCGCTGTCCCTCTCGTCAGATAACATTCCTAAATATTGCTAATTAAATATCAAGAATTATCGAATAAGAGTGTGAAGATTCGATGTGATAAGTCAACGATTAAATATTAGCTTCACAAGATTTAACGATCACCTTCGATATTATAGAATCGCGAGTTAATTATTATGAATTTAATAATTCGTTTTTTCAGTTATATTTGTACTTACGAATTTCGTATCGGAAAATATTCATAAATAAATTAATATATTACGGTTGCGAAATCACCGTGTTTTCCCGCGTTTTTTTCGCATTCTTAGACGAGATTGTCGTTTTAATAAAAGAGTTATCGTTGTTCCTTCCGTTAAATAAACGTTAATAAAAGTTGCGTGACTCGTACTGCCGAGGAGTCGAAACGATTTTCATCATGGAGAATTATTTCTCACCGGTTCTTGTGAGATCCATTCGCGACGTCTAGTTCGGTGCCCCGTTGAAAATTGAGAATTTTTATTGTAAGATTGGAACTAATCCCAGGTTTTCCTGGCAATTTCCGACAGCAATGATTTCGGTAGTCATTCAACGACGAACGCCATACGCTTCTTTAAAGTCGAATTAATTTAAATAATATATATTTAGATGCGAGAGAAAATGCATCTATTTTTTTCTTCTCGTTAAAAATGTTCTGTCATTATTAGGATTGGTATTATTATTGTCTAATGCCAGAAAGATATAATAGTAGATTAAATATGGATATAGCGTTGTGTCTAAATATCTATTTTTCAAGTAATTTCATATTGTAATAGTTTTTATTAACTGTTTGATAAAAATGATTACGAACGAATATATTTGATTATTAATTATTAATTATTTCTAGGTACTTGGGATATTAATATTAGATTTTAGTTTCTTTTAAGAAACTATTTGCAGGTATTGGACATCCATCGCCATTTTAGAATATTAGTTTTTAGATATATACCATTTTAGATATATGTAAGTATAATAAAATACATGCACAAATTAACGTATCCAAAATATTTTTATAATTTTTATTAATATTATATATTATATATACGCGAAATTATACATGAATGTTACATAAAATGTGCGAATACATAAAAATTTAGAGACGAATCGAATGGGTACCCCTATATCAGCAAGATATTGATTAAAAGACAAAAATTATTAATTTAAACATTATAAGAATAAGAATCTAGAATTAATTATATATTTAAAATTATTTGATTTATTTTATTTTGCACACTATTCGAATTGAAATTTTTTAAATCTTGCTGTTATCGGATTCGATTCGTCTCGCGCGCGCAAACGGTACCCCAAAATTATTGTGTTCGCACATATAATACAAACTCCAATGATGCATGGATTTTATTATTTATAAATATAATCGTTCGTAATCACATTGCTATAAAAAAATAGTTATATCCATTTAATTTTCAATAAAGAAATATATTTCTTAATAATGAAAGAACATGTTTTCTGATGTGCATATCAATTTCGTGAATTGAAGATAATGACGAGGGAATTGTCGTTGATTTATTACTGAAATCATTGCTATTGGGAATAGTCCGGAAGATCCGGGATTCGTTCCCTCTTACAGTGAAGTTCCCGACGTTCAATGGATCACTTAACTTTTCTTCGCAGATTGATCTTGCGAAATCTGATGAGAAACAAGATGTTAATCATTCTCCATTTTTAAGATCACTCCTCTTTTATCGGATATTACCGATATGTCATCTGCGTATCAAATGACGTCGAATTATATTATAAGAATTATGCGCAATCGTATATTTTGAACATTATTTTTTAATTTATTTATTCGTGTCTATTGAGGGCGCTTCGATTATCATATGATAAAAATTAATACATGTCGCAATCGGATATTCCAAATATTATCGATTTATTTTATTCGTCGCGTTTTCTCGTGAATTCAAATCGCGATTTATCTTATAAAGATTCGCAAATGACTCGGATAGTGAGAACTATATTGGCAAACATTATAGACATCAAATTGTCGAAATATCTCCGCATTTACGATAGTAATAACGCGCGCGATAATAATGTCTATCGAGAGCGCTTCGATTATTATATTATAAAAATTAATATAGATATCGCGCAATCGGATATTCCGAATATTATCGATTTATTTATTAGTCGCGTTTTCTCGAATTTTAAATCGTGATTTATCTTATAATTTAATCGTTGACTTATACATCGAACCTTTGTTTATCCTTCCACGTCTTTGAATATTATTTTTAATAGTCCGCGCAAAATGCGCTAGTAGTGCGAATATTTTTTTCTACTATTTAAATGACGATCGATAATTTTATTAATGACTGTTTTAATCGCGATGATTTACAAATTGTGTGATAATTTGAGTGATAATAATATATCGCGCACGCGTCTTGATGATTTCGTTTATCATATTATAAAAATTTTACATTTTATCTTATTTAACTAATCATACGCGAGATAGGATATGTATCTTATTTGACGGCGTTCATATAAAATTGCGTGTTAATCGCAAATAAATCGGATAGTGAATTTTATATTCGCAAATATTACAGACCTCGAATGTCTGTCGAAATATATCTTCGCACTTATATGTGACAGCATAATTATATTGCGCGCGTATCTATTGAGGACTTCGCGATTATTATATTATAAAAATTATACGTATCGAATATTTCGTGTATTACCAATTTATTTATTCGTTACGTTTTCTCGCGAATTTTAAATCGCGATTTATCTAACTTAATCGCTGACTTACATCGAAACTTTGTCTATCTTTCCACGTCTTTGAATATTGTCTTTTATAATCTGCGCTAGTAGTGCAAATATTTTTTTCTACTATTTAAATAGACGATAATTTTATTGATGATTAATCGCAATTGTTTAAATCATTATATAAATCTTATTAAATTCGACTAATACATCGACAGGTAGAGATATAGTTAAATAGTTAAATTATTAGAGAGGGACTTTGATAAAATCATTCGTTCCGTTATTCTCTATTAAGTGTAGCGACCAACGCGATTTTTTAATTATATATTAATTATATTTAAAATTGTAAAGTCTTAAGATTCATTTTATTTCATTTAACTAATCATGCGCGAGATGCAGTATGTATTTTCAATATGTATTTTTTCAATCGCGACATTTATATAAAATAGCGTATTAATCGCAAATAAATCGCAAATAAATTCGCAAATATTACAAACTTTAAATGTCTGTCGAAATATCTTTGCACTTGTGTGTCATAGTAATTATATCGCGCGTGTCTATAGCGGCTCCGATTATATTATAAAAATTATACATATCGCAATCGAATACTCCGAATATTGTCGATTTATTTATTTGTCGCGTCTTCTCGCGAATTGTAAATCGTGATTTATCTTCTAAAAATTCGCAAATAAAT
This sequence comes from Camponotus vicinus, assembly GCF_025532165.1. Classification (NCBI taxonomy): domain Eukaryota; kingdom Metazoa; phylum Arthropoda; class Insecta; order Hymenoptera; family Formicidae; genus Camponotus; species Camponotus vicinus. Next base: position 11,307,002 of record NW_028141980.1, read on the forward strand.
CAGACAATAAATTCTATATTCGCAAATATTATAGATCTCAAATATCTCGAAATATCTTCGTATTTGTTTGATAATAATTACGTCGCGCGTTGTCTATCGACGGTTTCAATTTCCGTATTATATAAAAATTATGCGTATTGTAATCGAATATTCCTAATATTATCGATTTATTTATTCATTATTTTTTCTCGCGAATTTTAAATCGTCATTTATCTTGTATTTAAATCATTGATTTACAATCGACTCTTGCTCTATCTTTTCGCGTTTTGAATATTGATAACCTACATAAAATGCGCCAGTAATGCAAATACTTTTCTCTACAATCGAAAAAAACGATTAATAATTTTATTAATGACTCTTTTGACCACGATTATTTACGTTTAAACGTTATTTATATAAAACTAATTTCTATTCTATTATTTATATATTTTGGATACTTTCGTGTAATTCTTTGTAATAAATTAAAATTATTTTTAAAAACTAAATTGAATTTAGTTTTGAAAAAGTTTTAAAAATTATTTTCTAGTCTATAAAATGAAATTTAAATTATCAAAATTATTTTCAAGAAGATTAAACAAATTGTATAATTATAAATATTTAAGATATATTTAAAAAATTAAAAATATATCATATATATGTGTAAATTAATATATAGCTATAATATTAAGTCCAAATATTAATGCTATTAATATCAAATTATTTATGTTATTAAACATTTGAATAAATCGAGTACATATATTTGATATTGATAACATCATAAATTGCATTTTGTAAATTGTAAATAGTTATAATTGTATATTAATTATAATCTAATATTGATATTTTTAATTATTGACATAGTTTTGTATAAAATACAATTATAACTATAATTATATTACATGAAGTTGTATTTACGATTGTAAATTACGTGAATACATTCTTATGTAAATTACACGAAAATTTACCGAAAGTATACGTATAACGATTATATAATATATAATATTAATGTAAAAATTCGATACTAAATTAATGATCGAATATAAGCTTTACAAAATTTGACGAACGCCTTCGTTATAGAATCGCGAGTCAATTATTATAAATTTAATGATATGCTTTCCGTTAGATTTATTTATTTATAAATTCCATATCGCGCGGAACTGAATACTCATATTCATAAAATAAATGAATAAATTATGATTGCGAAAATATCGTGCTTTTTCCGCGTTCTTTTCACGTTTTTTTCGCGTTGTTTCCGCGTTCTTATACAAAATTATTGTTTTAACAATAGAATTTTATCGCTGTCCCTCTCGTTAAATAATATTCCTAAATATTGCTAATTAAATATAAAAAAAATATCGAATAAGAGTGTGAAGATTCGATAAGTCAACGATTAAATATTAGCTTTACAAAATTTATCGTGATCACCTTCGCTATTAAAGAATCGCGAGTTAATTATTATGAATTTAATAATTTGTTTCTTCAGTTATATTTGTATTTACGAATTTCGTATCATAAAATATTCATAAATAAATTAATAAATTACGGTTGCGAAAACACGGTGTTTTTCCCGCGTTCTTTTCGCATTCTTAGACGAGATTGTCGTTGTTCCTTTCGTTAAATAAACGTTAATGAGTTGCGTGGCTCGTACCACCGAGGAGTCGAAACGATTTTCATCATGGAGAATTATTTCTCATCGGCTCATGTGAGATCCATTCGCGACGTCTAGTTCGGTGCTCTATCGAAAATTGGGAATTTTCATCGTAAGATCCCACAATGTGACACGCGCATTTAATGCGTTAACGCACATTGCGTCGTCGACTTTCCATTGTCGGTGTCATCAATGTGTCGCGGACGGTGGCGTTTTGTTACCGCGTTTTCGCGCTGTAGTATTCTCGCGTCGTCGCGTTTTCGTGCATCCGCGTTTGACTTTTAAAACGTATAAAAACTCCAATTTCATTATTGTCACGAGTCTCTACTTCCGATGCCAACTAACTGGGATATTTCGAGTTTGCACACGTTGTTATGCAACGTACTCGCGCTTCGTGCTTCGTCAAGTGATTCGGCCCGAATTGATTAGAACTCGATCGATTGCTCGGAATGGTCGTCAATGGGTCCCTTCTCTTTGCTCGTCTACAGCCACACGCACTGCGTGTGTTAACCCTGTCGAGGAGTCGAGTGGATTCCCCTAGGCACGATTTTCGCTCGGTAAAAGGGGTTGCCTCCCCATTTTCTAAATTGCTAAATGTTAGCATTTAAAAAATGTGGGTATCCTCTTCTTTTGCCGTCTACTAGCCTGGTGTAGCATATAGTAACCGCGGGAGGCATAATATGTCCGGGCGGAGCACCTGAAATCGTGCTTAGCGGGTCCAGGTTCGATACGAGATAGGATAATTATGCGCGAAAAAGAGTTGGTGAACTTCATTTTCCTCTATTTCCGTCAATCGTTTCGTCTTCTTTCCGGTTTGGGCTTAATCCTTGCTCGTTGTATCGTTGCAATCCCGACCAGTTGGCTCGAAGTTGATTTTCGTAAGTGAAATGGGATTTTCGTTCGTACCGAAACCGGGAGTGCCGTCTAATGTATAGGTATACATATTAAGTATATACATCGCGCGATCAAATATAAAATTTTTAATACAAGTTCTTATACAAAATTATCGTTTTAACAAAAGATTTTTATCTCTGTCCCTCTCGTCAGATAACATTCCTAAATATTGCTAATTAAATATCAAGAATTATCGAATAAGAGTGTGAAGATTCGATGTGATAAGTCAACGATTAAATATTAGCTTCACAAGATTTAACGATCACCTTCGATATTATAGAATCGCGAGTTAATTATTATGAATTTAATAATTTGTTTTTTCAGTTATATTTGTACTTACGAATTTCGTATCGGAAAATATTCATAAATAAATTAATATATTACGGTTGCGAAATCACCGTGTTTTTCCCGCGTTCTTTTCGCATTCTTAGACGAGATTGTCGTTTTAATAAAAGAGTTATCGTTGTTTCTTCCGTTAAATAAACGTTAATAAAAGTTGCGTGACTCGTACTGCCGAGGAGTCGAAACGATTTTCATCATGGAGAATTATTTCTCACCGGTTCTTGTGAGATCCATTCGCGACGTCTAGTTCGGTGCCCCGTTGAAAATTGAGAATTTTTATTGTAAGATTGGAACTAATCCCAGGTTTTCCTGGCAATTTCCGACAGCAATGATTTCGGTAGTCATTCAACAACGAACGCCATACGCTTCTTTAAAGTCGAATTAATTTAAATAATATATATTTAGATGTGAGAGAAAATGCATCTATTTTTTTCTTCTCGTTAAAAATGTTCTGTCATTATTAGGATTGGTATTATTATTGTCTAATGCCAGAAAGATTTAATAGTAGATTAAATATGGATATAGCGTTGTGTATAAATATCTATTTTTCAAGTAATTTCATATTGTAATAGTTTTTATTAACTGTTTGATAAAAATGATTACGAACGATTATATTTTATTAATTATTAATTAATTATTTCTAGGTACTGGGGACATTAATATTAGTTTTTAGTTTCTTTTAAGAAACTATTTGCAGGTATTGGACATCCATCGCCATTTTAGAATATTAGTTTTTAGATACATATATCATTATATATATATATATATAAAATAAAATACATGAACAAATTAACGTATCCAAAATATTTTTATAATTTTTGTTAATATGATATATTATATATACGCGAAATTATACATGAATGTTACATAAAATGTGCGAATACTTAAAAATTTAGAGACTAATCGAATGGGTACCCTTATATCAGTAAGATATTGATTAAGAGAAAAAAAAATTATTAATTTAAACGTTACAAGAATAAGAATCTAGATAAGTAATCTAGAATTAATTATATATTTAAAATTATTTCATTTATTTTATTTTGAACACTATTCGAATTGAAATTTTTGAAATCTTGCTGTTATTGGATTCGATTAGTCTCGCGCGCGCAGACGGTACCCCAAATTATGTGTTCGCACATTTAACACAAACTCCAATAATGCATGTATTTTATTATTTATAAATATAATCGTTCGTAATCACATTTTAATAACAAAGGTTATATCCATTTAATTTTCAATAAAAAAATATATTTCTTAGTAATGGAAGAACATGTTTTCTGACGTGAATACCAATTTCGTGAATTGAAAATAATGACGAGGGATAATTGTCTTTGATTTAATACTGAAATCATTGCTATCGGGAATAGTCCGGAAGATCCAGGATTCATTCCCTCCTACGATGGAATTCCCGACGTTCAATGGATCACTTAACTTTTCTTCGCAGATTGATCTTGCGAAATCTGATGTAGAAACAAGATGTTAATCGTTCTCCATTTTTAAGGTCGCTCCTCTTTTTATCGGATTACCGGTATGTCACTCGCGTATCTGCAATTGAATATTTTGAATATTCTCGATTTATTTATCGTCGCGTTTTATCGCGAATTTTAAATCGCGATATATCTTATAAAAATTTGCAGTAATTCGGTCGCTGAATTGCATATTCACAAACATTACAGACCTCAAATGATTGTTGAAATATTTTCGATTTTCTATATTTACGTGATAATAATTATATCGCACATGTGTCTATTGAGAGCTTCGATTATTATATTATAAAAATTATACGTATCGCGATCAAATATTCCGCATATTATCGACTTATTTATTCGTCGCGTTTTCTCGGGAATTTTAAATCGCGATTTATCTTATAATTTAATCGTTGACTTATACATTGAAGCTTTGTTTATCTTTCCACGTCTTTGAATATTGTTTTTAATAGTTCGTGCAAAATGCTGGTAGTGCAAATATTTTCTTTTATAATTTAAAAGACGATCGATAACTATATTAATGAAAATCATTCGTTCCGTTATTTTCTATTAAACGTGGCCACAACGCGATTTTTAATTATATTTTAAAGCTTATAGAACTCATTTTTTCTTATTCAGCTAATCATGCGCGAAATAGGATATGTATTTTATTCTCAATCGTGAAATTCGTATAAAGTCGCGTATATATTAATCGCAAATAAATCGGACAGTAAATTTTATGTTCATAAACAATACGGATCACAAATGTTTGCTAAAATATCTTCGTCTGTCAACATTTGTGTGATAATAATTATATCGCACGCGTGTCTATTGATTCGATTATTATATTATAAAAATTATGCGTATCTCGCAATTGAATATTCGATTATTGTCAATTTATTTATTCGTCGCGTTTTCTCGCGAATTTTAAATCGCAATTTATTTTGTAATTTAATCTTTGATTTACATCAAATCTTGTTCTATCTTTACACGTTTTAAATATTTCTTTTCATGGTCTGCACGAAATGCGTTAATAATGCAAATACTTTGTTCTACAATTGAAGAAATGATCAATAATTTTATTAATGACTCTTTTGATTATGATTATTTACGTTTATACGTTATTTATATAAAACTAATTAAATTCTATTATTCTATGTCAATTATTAATAATAAATATCGCGTAATTAATCATCACTAATCAGTCTTGTCTGGTCTATGTAAAAATTTTTAGTAAATTTTATATTATACGTATACTTTGGACACTTTCGTGTAATAAATTTTATTTTGTATTAAGTTTAAAATTATAGTTTATATTAAATTTGTATTATATTTTGTAATACATATTTCTAATGCATTGTATTTTATATATTCTGCATTAAATTTTGTAATATATATGTAATGTAATTATTTTTATATTATATAATTTAATATTTTGTAATGTGTTTTTTATGTAATTGCAAATTAATTATAATTTACGTTGTATATATTATAATTATGTAATATATATTTTTTATATGTATTATATATTCTCTGTTTAAAAACTCTATTAAAAAAAATAAAAATAAATAAAAAAATATTTCCTCCTCAATTTTTCCTCCCCTGTATCTCCGCCTTAACAAAGGCATTTGCCAGGTGAGAAGGTTTCAGTACTCTCACACTGAGAAAAAAAAGTTGTTAACTTGACCAAACCGTTTAACTAAATTATTATTTTTTTAATTAAAATATTTGAATATTTAAGTTAAATAGATGTCATGTTAGATTTAATATGTATTATTTAATTTAAATAGTTAAATAATTCAATTAAAAAAATAATAATTTAGTTAAATGTTTAGTCAAGTTAACAACTTTTTTTTCTCAGTGCATGAACCTGAGAGCTACGCCGGCAGTAACATACGCCGATATTCATATTAGTCTATTCTTATATTTAAAATCATTTGGACAACGTATGAGCGCACATACATACACATATAGGTAAGTAATTTATAAAAATTAGTAATTTAATTTTTTAATTATTAATTTATAAAAATTATTTTTATAAAAATTATTACTTATCATATTTATATATTATTTCCAAAATAATGATTGTTATACTCTGGTGCTACCGGCATTTCGTCCACATAGCACGGAACAAAACCAGAAATTGTGCACATTATATATTACCCTCTGAGAACATTCATGGACATTGGCTTTGTAGTTCATGTCCACGTTTTCAATGTCCATAGAGGGAGTATCGCTTTCAGGGATCACCTAAAAACAGGCCATGACATCTCTCAGTCTTCTCTCTGTTGATTGACCAATCAGGACGAAAAAAGATTCCTTTATTCTGATTGGTTAAATACTATTGGCGTTTATATAATTAGATTTAACAGAAAAAATAATTATTGTATAGATTGTCATAGGAAATGTTATTAAACTCTTGAATCAGACATACTCATGTAAATATGAACAATATAATGTTTTTGCAATATATACTTGAGATAAATCACATATACACAACATGCATAATCAGGATTTAGAGAATAATTGCTTTTATTTTTTCCACGTTCACATATGTTTAAACTTATCAATATTCTTATACCTAAGGCTGCATTTTTTTCTTAGTTTTTGTACTGATTAAAGTGCAACAATTTTCCTTAATGTTTATAATTATAGTAGGTGTAATTGACAGATTTGACTAAGATGTATACTCTCCTAAAAATAAAACTTTCAATTTTACAATTTTATAACATTAACAAAAAGTAAATTTTTACATTTTGTTAATATTGTGAAATTGCATATATAGTTAAACATTCTGCTCTTAAAAGAACATACATTCTAGTCAAGTATAAATCGTACTTAGTTAATGTTATAAAACTATACTTAATATTCTGTACTTAAAATAAACATACACATTCCAGTTAAATTTGTCACAATTACTTTACAAAAATTCTTCACACCAATCAGTTAGGCATTGATAACAATCTGTTGATTGTTTTGCATTTGCCGAGCATGCGTCCTTCATCCATTCTTGAAATAATTCCTTATTCTTCTTTAGCACTAAGTATTGTCCTAGTACTACATATGCCTGCACAAAAAATTCAATTATCAAATTATATGTAATTAAAAAAACTTGTAAAATTTAATAGCTATTGTCACAATTTTCAGTAGAACTCTCAATTTTATTTCAATCTATATATAAGTATAAATCAAAATAATTTTATATATTTGTATACATTCTTAAATAGATTGTTGTATTTATATTGGCACAAGTATCTTCATTGCAAATATTTTAATAAATTAAATATTTCATAAATAATACACAAATATTACTTTATCAAAACCTGCAGCTTCTAATCTCTTTCCCAACACTTCTCCAACACCAGCGAGCTCGGTTACAGGTTTGTCTCCCATTGGCTCTGCCACAAAGTTCCTGTGTTTCTGTGATGTAGTAGACATTTTGATCTACAAAAAAGAAAGATATCAGTTTTTGTTCTATAACCCATTATTATAAATTAAAGGAAGCTAATCCATATTAAATAAAAAAAAATTATTCCCTGAAAAGAGGACTTTAGAACTTTATAACCTTTAGATAATGAAATATTCATCGCTCAGCAGCGATATTTATCAAGATATTTTGCAGAAATAATCCATCAAAAATGGAAACAAGTTAAAAAGACGCGAATTGCATAGAAACACAAACTGAACGGAAATATCATAACAATGGATACAAGAATAATGGTTACCTGTTGTAATTAACCAGATTATTCTATTGCAATCTTTTGTTATATCGCTGCTGTCGCAGTGCGAATGAATCGCCAGATTTATTACCAAATTTTTACTGAATCCCAAATTGCTTCAACATACAATATTATTTCTCTACGCAATTTAATCGACCGGCGATAATTTATGAATTCGATCAAAAAAAATATATCGACGCACAAACTTTATCAAACGCGGAATATGTATATCAAGTAGAGCGGCAACAACCTTTAAACATTCGTTGACTATAACATCACAATTTACTCTCCGATTAATATACGAGAAAACTTATCTCTATCAAGGTGAAATCTGCACTATTTTTGCAAGAATATAAATTATGAATCAAATGTGAATAAAAATTTATACAATTCTTGGTAAATTTGAAAAAAAAAAAAAATATTCTTTTTTGGACAAAAAATTAGCCAATCTGGAAGCAGAATTCGTCGTGTTATGCGAATTTAAAATCAGTCTTTCCTATTTTCTTTTGTTAGATCTCTAAAATTCAAAATTTTTTTAAAACAATTTCTTTGGATATGGTGAAGGTAATAAATTGATGAAACACATTAAACGCTACCTTAAACTTATTTCAATCTTTAATTACTAAGACCACATTTTTCTCCAAAATAATTTTAACGGGAGAAAGCCCTTTCTTTTTTGTAATGTCGGGTGAAAAACATCAAAGTCTACTTTTCGTAGTTCCTCTAAATAATTTTCCACGCAAACTGCCGGCAAAAATATCGCGTTGAAGTCTTTTCCCATTGTTTTTTTAAGCGACGTTGCCTAAAACAAAAAAAAGATCTCGCACAAAATTCGTTTACAAAACTTCTTTCAAGCAAAAGACGTGTTTAAAGATACAAAGATCGATAACTAATTAAACTCCACGCATTTTATTAAGCAATTATTTATCGAGTAACGATGGGTACCACTTTTAGATGTTGTTTGGCGCAAGACGCGACTTCGAAAACCGCGTCTTTAAGTCCAGTGCTCGACTGCCCCTGGAAGACGGATTCCGAGGAGACGCTGTTCTTCAGTAGAACATCCTGGGGCAGAATCATAATTCGTCTTCGAGCGTTATACGGTACGGATCGTATCGAAGTAACTAAACCGTGCGCTTTGCCGAAATGACTGGCCGCATGATCAGCGTTGACGTTTGCCGTACCGTTCGCCTCCAGTAACAGGAAATATATCGACGATGCGGTATAATCGCAGTATTGCTCGAGCGATTCCAAGTCCACGAATATCGAATTACTTAATTTATTTAAACGAGCGTCGATCAAGCGCTTGAAATAATGTTTAGAGAGCTTGTGTCGTTGGAGGATCTGCAAGATATGCGAAAGGTTTCTAATTCCCAGCTTTGATCCCCAGTACAATTTCGGGGATCGTATTCGAATTTCGTTATTTTACGTATTTTCATCTACCCTGTGTAGTTCCAGCGATACAGGGCTCCTGGGTGGTTGATCGTTATAAATATTGTTTAGAGCATCTGTCCAAAATTGCAATCGCATGGCTCCTATCTTATTGTCGCTCACTTGATCCTCCACTTGAGCCACTTCGACATTAAACGCGCGTATAGCAAATGCCGCCGATTTAATATTATGCGGAAGTAATAATGTACACAGAAAGTTTTCATAATCATTTCTCCTAGAAAGATGAGACGTGTAAACATGACTGTAAATTACTCTTCTGCACGTTTCAAGCATAATTACTTTGAGATGTTCTGCAAGAAATTATTTTATTTCAGAGATAAAATAATATAGAAGATATAAGAGAATTATAAGAGAGACCTTCTCTCTCTAACAATAAACATTGATGTCTACTTGTTCCAGAAATTAAAAATTTTTTAAATCATAAACTTTTAAAATATGTTAATTAAAAACTAACACGTTACATAATCTTGGAGATCGACTAACAATATTCTATTACATAGATATTAAAATATTATTACTTAAATACATCTATATATGACAAATGTAATTGTACAATTTTTGTTTTATTACGTACAATATAATTTAGTATAAAGCGCAAATACCTAACTAATTGCAAACAATATTCGGATGGCGTTTGTCTTTCTTTTCTGACAGTCGTGTTTATACGCCGCAATTGCAATCGCACATTTTGTTCAATAATCGATGTTAATTTATTCATAGTTATAGTTTGAGTCTTTTTATTAAATAATTTAAACGATCATTCGAGATTATATTGGCGGCATCGATAGTAAAATTTTCTTTTGCAACGAATGATGTAATACGCGTTGTAATTTGTTATGTAAAAATAATTTTTCGGATGAGATGCACGATAGAAATAACCTAAACGACACACACTACTGTGCATCTTCAAAATAACTGCAAAAAACCATGCCCTTTAAACCATGGATTGTTTATAATATAGATAGATATCGCAGATAAGTAAATTGCAAAAATTATAAATTCCTAGACTTTGATGGAGTAAAATGGCTGACACATATGAGTGGGAATCGAGGTCATTTAAATATTGGCGACACTGTTGAATTGACATTTTACCGACTTCACTGGCTTCAATCACAGAGATATATATATAAATATGGCAAAATTATTAGGATTAGATAAAGTTGCCACGTTTTTTCGGATTATACGCGAAAACGGTGGAATTTTTGGTTCTGCAAAAATATTATTCAGGTTATTATTACATAGTTATATGTTATATTATTTCAACAATACACAGTAGATATTTTAGCAATTTCACAATTTTGTGTACTGACTATTTGGATTACATATAAGTATTGTGTAATCTACTCTGTACATTTGATTCTATAACTTATTCATGTTTTATTATAATTTTCACTTGTAGAGGAAATATTTTTCATATAGAGAAATAGACAATCTGTTTAATTTAATATTCTTAGTAATTGAGAAAGTGTAATTCAAACTGATTTGTGTGTGATTAGGACCGATGATCTGAAGACTGGTACTTTAGTTGGACAAGATAAATATGGAAATCGATATTATGAGAATAACATGTATTTTGTAGGTGAGTTTATTGTAAATAATGGTAGTTTAAGTGGCGCAATAATGAATCTTTACTTATACGAAGAATAATGTATGATATTAAACCATTTTGTGAGAATTCTCTCACATATGCAGGAAGATAAAATATTGTAATTCCATATATCATATTTATTTGATATTCTTTGTAGGTCGTAACAGATGGGTAATATATGCCGATAAGGTTGGATTCAATTATGATGGCTCACAAGTCCCAGCAGAATGGTTTGGTTGGTTACATTACAAAACAGATTTAACGCCAGATAAGGATCCAGCCCGACCAAAATATAAATGGATGTTAGATCACCAACAAAATTTGAGTGGCACCAATAAAGCTTATATGCCCTATAGCACCACAAAGCCAAAGATTGAACCTTGGCAGCCACCACAGTGATAAGTTTTATAGAAACAATTAAAAATGAAAGATAAAGGTAGTTTACTTGTAATAATAACGAAATGAAATATTTAATGTGTAAATAAAACAATTAGCAACATGAATTATATAGATATTTAAAAGATTTACAAAATATTTTCTTTTTATTTTGAATGTTTCAATGTGCAATATTATGATCAAAATAAAATATAATACAGCAATAATAGGTATTTAATATCAATTTCTAATTTTAGAAAAATGATGAAAAGATGAAAGTGATAATATATACATTTTTTATATTTATTTAGATTTTATTCGACTAGGATCAATACTGCACTATGCAAATTTCGTTTCCTGTACATTTTTTATACATTGTGTCAAGTAATTGACCCGTTTGTCGATTGTGTCCTGTATACTAAAATTTTTATAGGGAATTGTTACAAGGTTGTAGCCTCTAGCTTTTAATAATTGAGTGTATAAATAAGTCGATCCTATGAGGTCGTCCTGTCCTCGACAATAATCGTGGTAATCATACACCAATATTGCTATCCTGAAATGATTATAATCATTATTGAATTCATAATTGTGTCCATATCTTATAATTGAAATTATTAACAAAATTTACTTCTTATTACTTTTGGAAAAAAATAATATTTTAAAGCTATATTGCTAAATTATTAAAGATAATTACTTTATTATTATATATGTTTGAAAATGAAATTAATAATAATCAACTCTGTATTAGCAATTGTGACCAACCTTTTTACATTCTCGGATTGTTCATTCCAATCTTCAACTTTTATAAGCTTATGCTGATCATTTATATGATATTCTGCATCTAAAAATAATAAACAATTATTTTTTGGTTATTTTATTTTAATTAACAAGATAATATGTCGATTCACTATGAATTTTGATTATTGTGTTAAAAAATTTACCTAGTAAAAAACCCATGTTTGTATTACAATTTGTTTTGAAATAAGAAGAGGATGGCAATAGCTTTGTTAATGTCTCTGTTAATGCATCTATATATATTTGTTTTTCTTTCGATCTAATTAAAGGTGTATTAAAAACTTCTGAATCTTTATCCAAAAAGGGTCCTGTAATTTAAAATGATAACAATATACAAAATTATTACAGTATATCAGTACATTTTCGAATTTTACTTAATATTTTAAAGTTTACCTTCATAATCTTTCAGCACAAATTGTGCAACAGCGTTAATGTTTAATAATTTCAATTTTTTTGAAATATTTAACTTGGAAGAGCCTGTACAAAAACCATATAATAACAAATATTATTAATATATTTAAATGATAATAAATCAATTATATAATTCAATACAAATCAATTATATAATTAGATACAAACCAATTAAATTTTCCATAAATGTAGGATCTAGTATAAATTTAATATGTTGTGGTGATGCTGCATCTAAAACTGCTAAGGACCAAGCAATATCCAACCATTCGGATGCAGATACACAAAATGGGTCTGATTGTTCAGTGAAACTCTATTATAAAAATAATATAAATGCATATCAAAGAAAATAAATATAGCTTTTCTCTCTCTTACAGCTAAAATAATATATAAAAATGAAAAACATTGTAAAATTTTCCTACGTACCTTGATAAACGAGCTTGCTTTCTCTGATTTAAACTGTAGAGCTGCAAACGTTTGTAGTATCGACGAATAATTATGAAATTTATAATTGATTGATTTCTTGAAGAGTGTATCACAGAATGCATTGAGTACATCCTCATTTTTGTAACGCAGAAATCCCAGTGATGTTATTATGAATGTATTTGTAATAGCATTGGTACTTTTTGGTATACATTTCAATAAGTCAGATGTGATTTTTTCCAACAGGATCTATTATACCATTCAAAAAATTAATATATATTCTTTTTATACATTAATATAATAAATAGATATATGTATACCTTATCTGGAAAATTTAATACAGCCATGCTATATAATAGAGTTGCACTTTGCTTCATTGTTAATGTTATATTGTATTTAACAATATTGTATGACAGCATCCTTAATAGTGGTGTATGTCTATTTCCTTGTTCTCTCAATGATGCTATCACCTTTATATAGAAAGAATATATCAACATATATATATGTGTACATGTAGTACTAATATAAATATCCTATTTACCTCAATCATTGTCGGTGTGGATAACTGAGAGTATTGTGAGAGACTATCATTTGTTGTTGTTATCTCATTACCAATTTTAACTATCTTTCTGAGATGAATAAATCTTTCATCAGCTTCAATGTCAATTATCTGCGATTTTCCGCTATTTATCTGATTAGTTACACTTGATATAAGCTTCAATGCATTATTCATGGATAGATGTGGCAACATTGCCAGATCTAATAAGTCATTTATTGACTTAGCTGCTTGAAATTGTTTGAAAAATATTGTGTCATTTTCACTGAACAATTTCTTTTCCAGCTTTGTTTGGATTCCCGTGCTTTTGGACTTCTGTCCTTTTTTCTGTGAGATATTTTGTATTTCTGAGAATTTGGTAGCATCGTCTTCCTAAACATAAACCAATGATAATCTTTTCTGCCAAAAAATTAAATTAAATATTAAAGCATATATAAAGGATCATTATGAGAGATTGAGTGCCATGAAGGAGAATTGAATTTTTATAAATTATATCTTTACCTTCGTAGAGGCAGCGGAATGCTCATTGGTTATTGCTGTACTGGAGTTATTGGCTATGAGTGCAGTGAAACGCCAAGACGAGCGAGATGTAAGCCTGGCAGTTGCGGTATAAAGAGTCGCACTAAACTGCAGCATTGTCATTATTCTGTAAAATAATTATTTATATATATTATTTATATATTGTTAATTAAAAAATCTTAGAAGGGAATTTTCGTAATGTCAGTTTTTCTCGGTAACTCGCGTGTAAAACGATCTTAGCACGCACTACAATTTGCACATTTAATTTAAATAAGAAAAAATAACATTACCGCTAAAGTAAAATGTTATTGTTAACTATTTCTAGTGCATCAGACATGCACATTTAGGTTAGATGATCATCATGTACCGACCATAGACATGAGAGATTAGAATCGATTATCGAGGACAAGCAGATCGATGTAAAAATCGTAGTGCATACCATGAAGTAAGTGTATACTAGAGACCTATAATCAGAGATGCGCCAATGGCGAACAGTTTTTGATTGGTCACTGTAAAATCACGTGGTTTTTCCGCCATTTTGTACCCCATGACGTCATTAATGACGTTAGGGTCTCCGCACAAGGTGTTCCGTAACGCTCTACGTTACGTTAAGTATTGTTCGTAAACTTAACTCCATACATAAACTTAAACTTCAGTCAACGCACAGAGAAAATCGTAATAGTCAAATATCTCAGTTTCTTTCGAAAATATTGTGTACTAATACAATTTAGTCAATTTAATTTGCAACGAAATATGATATGATAAAATACTGTAAAATATATCAATGAAATGAATTAAGTGTGATAATATATAAATTAATTTAATAATTATTTAAAATAAATCAAGAGATATAATATATATAATGAATTATATAAAAAAATTCGCTAGATAAAAACAAATAAATATTTTAAGCAAGAAAAGTTTTTCCTTGTTACATTATTTTTATGTAAGTTAAAATTTATATGAAAATTTTTTAAACTGCAATTTTATTTTTATTCACATTTCTTCAGAAAAACAAAACGAATATAAGCTTGATCTCTCGATGAATGGAGAAAGACGATTAAAAAAAATATATGAAAAAAGATCAATAATAATTTCATAGATCTTTCGAGCTTAGGGCCTGTTATCAATAGATTACTACACTGTGATAACAGCAAGTTATCACAAGTTATACATGCTTTTTTAAACCGTTGAGTAGTCAACAAGTGTGTTCAAGGTGTTCATTGAGAAATATATTAAAATCATGTATTCCGCGAAAACACCACGCATCCTTTCAATCCAGAGTCATGTAGTGTCAGGATACGTTGGCAATAAAAGCGCTACTTTCCCTTTACAGGTGATTGTTGTAGAACAAATTAAAAAGTTATTCTTTTGTCTATGTTCTCTTTGTTCTTTGATCGACACTTTGAATTCTTTTTATGCAACAAGAATCGATTTATTTTTCTTTGTGTAAAAATATAAATAAATTGAAAGATCAATTTTTTTTATTAGCTATTAGGCTTTGAGGTTGATGCAATTAATTCTGTACAATTGTCCAATCATACTGGCTATAAAGTATTTAAAGGTCAAATACTTAATGATAAAGATTTAGGTAAGATTAAAGGAAAAAATATACAATAATTGTCATTTATGTAGAGAGACCAATAAAGTATTTCTCAAATTATTTAGACGACCTAGTTGATGCTTTAGCACAAAATAATTTGGATAATTATACGCATTTATTGACTGGATACATTGGTACAGCTTCTTTCTTAAAAAGGGTAGCATTATTGGTTACAACATTGAAAAGTAAAGATCCAAATCTTATATATGTTTGTGATCCTGTTATGGGTGATAATGGAAAGATGTATGTCCCAGAAGCACTAAAGGAAATTTACAAGAAGGAGATAGTTCCATTAGCGGATGTGGTGACTCCAAATCAGTTTGAATTAGAGTATATATGATATTAATATACTATGTTGCTGTTTCATATTAATTTCAATATTAACTCCTATTGTAGAGATACATCGTTAACGGTTCTAAGAAATTAATATACCTGTTTTACAATCATATCTTTGTTTTCTCAGATTATTGACAGATGATAAAGTTACTAATATAACTGAATTGCAAAATGCAATTAAAAAATTGCATCAAAGTGGACCAAAAACTGTAGCTGTATCATCAACTGAAATTAACAATAAGTTGACGGCGGTAGTCAGCACTGAAAAAGGTATCATTGATAATGTTTAACTTCTCAGATTACATTACAAAGCTACATTATATTAATGACTATTTTTTTTTGTAGATAATGTATTATTGAAAATGGACATTCCTAAAATACCAGCAACTTTTATTGGTTCTGGCGATCTCTTTGCTGCATTATTTCTTGCTCACTTGTATTTGCAAAGTAACATGAAAATCACCATGGAGAAAACAATAAATTCTTTATACAGTGTGTTACTTAACACTTATGAATATTCTAAAGGTATAAATAATACTTATATGAGGAGACATATGTATCTTAGTATTATTGTTATAATATATAAACAATTACTTACAGTGTATGCAGACACTGAAGCAGAAAGTGTTAAAAAGATCGAATTACAACTTATACAAAGTAAGAAGAATATTGAAAATCCAGAAATTCAATTGTTTGCAGAACCCTTATAACACAATGGGACAATGGGAAAGCATAAATATGTGTTGACTACCAGAGAAAAATATATATTAAAATAAAGAATATTGTAAAATAAAATATTGTACATATATATTGTTTATGCAATGTAAGATTTCTATTTAAATAACTGAACACACTTGTTAAATTGCACTTATCATGAAAAAGTATATTATATATAAAGTATAATAGTGAAAAGTATTTTTAGTAATATTAAGATGGTTTATTGTAATGATTTTCCAAAGACCAATATATGTCTTCCAAAGAAAGTGTAATTTATTCAGATATTACATATACATTCCAATGGCAAATAATCAATCGCAATAATCCTTCAATGTTAAACGAGGTAATATGTTCATGCATTGTAATTCTTGGAACAATAATTTACAAGCGTAAGGCATCATGATCGTAGAAATGGAGGAACTAGAACTGCACCTCTGGCACCAACCGTTATATCCCATCAGACCACACTTGTTACAAATGTCGACTTGAAATGAGTCACTTGATAACATGAGTCTCTCTATTAACAACATGCTAGCTCCATAACCGATCAGACAATCGCGTTCCATTTCACCGAGACGTAGACCACCGTCCTTAGAACGTCCTTCTGTCGGCTGACGAGTTAGAATTACCTTTGGCCCTCTGGCACGAACATGTATCTTGTCTTGCACCATATGTTTCAATTTTTGGTAATAAACCTATATTATGATTGAATTAATATTTTAGAAAAGTTTTAGAAAATTAATATTTTAGAAAAGTATTAAACAAAGATTTTTATTTTCAATTAATTGAAGTTAATTGTATAATCCAATATTCCTATTGGATAGTGAAAAATTGTTTGGAAGAAGAATTTGGAATTTTAATTCAACTATATTAAAAGTATTATATATATCAATCTTGATTAAAATAATAAAAATATAGATTTGTCATAAAATGTGAATATTAAATATTTTCCAATAATGTGCGTATATGTAAGATTTAAAATTATGAATAAGCTATATTTCCTTTTTGAAACAACTCTTTTTTTTCTATCTAAAACAGAATTGCAGTAATTGTTCTAGAAGAATAACTTACTGGTCCAAAGAAAAGATATCCTGTTATTGGCTGCCCAGTCATGCCGCTATAGAATAAATCTTTACCTAGATAATTATAACCATGTTGTGCTAATTCTTCACAAAGATCCTCTACTTTGGCGCCTTCAAATGCTACATAAAAATTAATGAGATTATATTATCACATATAGTTCAATCATTTGTAAAATAATCATATCTTTTGTAAAATGTACCTGTTGCATCATGGAATTTCCCATTCACAATGCCCGCTTTGCCAGCCAATACCTCTATCAGTTTCCCAACTGTCATTCTAGAAGGGAAACCATGTGGATTCATAATCACATCAGGGCATATACCATGATCATTAAATGGTAGATCTTCTTGATCCACAATTAAACCTGAATATTATTTTCAGAAATTATAATATCTCTCGTAACACATGATTTATTTAATGTGAAAATTTATCTAATGATTTTACCTACGACACCCTTCTGTCCATGACGACTACTAAATTTATCACCAATCTCAGGTCTTCGAGTTTGTCTTAATAACAATTTTATTAAAAATGCATTTTCTGCATTACTAGATACCATAACTTTTTCTATATACGCCGGAACTGATCCTTTGTACGAAACTTCCGCGCTGCGATAATCCTGTGATTGAAAATTGTCAGATCTCGACGGGCCGAGATTTCCACTACGCGTCGATACTGCTTTATTTACCATCACCTGTAACATAATATAATATCAATTGTAATAGAAACAAACAAACAAAAGATCATTTACAGTGCCGTTCAAATATAAGAGATACATACTTTCTTATTTTCTACCATTACACCAACCGCTGCAATTCCGTCGTTCTCAAGAATATCATGTCTTGGTATAGGTTTTTTAGTAGTAGCATCTATCGATTGTCCCAAAATTACATCCATCACTTGATTGGGATGATTTTTTATTATACATTTCGAATTTCGGTATACTAGACATCTTCCATATCCTCTATCAATGGAAGCTTTATTCAAAATAAGTGCATCCTCGATATCATATCCGCTAAACGACATCACAGCCACGAGAGCATTTTCACCAGCTGGCAATTTATCAAAATTGATTAACTCTATCTGTCGTGTTTTCACTATTGGCCTTTGCGGATATACTAGATTATACATCAATGTGTCGATGCGATTACGTTGATTGTATCCTATGGCTCCTATAGCCTGTTTACCCATAGCACATTGATAAGTATTTCTTGGACTTTGATTGTGATTCGGATATGGTATTAAGCCGGCACACACTCCCAAAATTGTAAATTCTGCTATTTCTAAATGCGTTGTTTGAGCAATAATTTCGGATTCCTTGCACGCAATCAAACTATCATTTTCTTCGTTTACGTCTAAGTACTCAATCAAGCCTGAAAATACAATAAACAATGTTATAATAATAGAATAATGTAATATATGTGATAAAATAAAAATGAAGTATAATAAAAATAATAAAAATGAAGTATAAAATTGAATTTATTTTCAATTGTTTATACCAGCATGAACAAAGTCATTAAAAGTCCAAAGATTCATCTCCAGATAGTTCATGTGTTTCTCTTCAATAAGCGGTTTCCCATCTTTGACAATGATGAGTGGCCTGCATAGTCGACCACCATCACAACTGACTTGAACGCATTTATGTCGATGTTGCACAGATATTGATACGAAACAATCTATATATCCCATCCTGCGTAACAACCTAAATTGATGTACTAGTGTTGGTACAAGAGACTCTTTTATAATGCCTGCCATATTACCATTCACAAACACCACATATATGCCTTTTTTAATTAGCTCTCCTCCAACACAAGTATAAATAATTTGTACGCCAAGATTACGCATCAATTTTATAAATGGCTCCTCTGGCATTTCGGTTGTAATATGAGCCATTAATGCTAAATTCTTCACCAAGCCGCACGCTTCACCTTCAGGCGTGTCGTTTGGACACAACATTCCCCATTGCGAACCATGCAACGCTCGTGGACCGGAGATTTTTCTAGTCTTTTCAAATTGAGAGTGGACTCTGGTCATCATGCCAAGCGCTGAAATGTACGATAATCGCGACAATACTTGTGTAACACCATGTCTTTCCATTCTAAATCTCTTGATTGTCCAATTGCCCGATGATATAGCAAAAGCTAGTCCATTGGTGATCGTATCCTTTCTTATATATTTTGTTATATCAAATGGTGCTGCTTTTACCTTGGGAATATTCTTATCGGCAATCATCTTAAGTTCCCAATTAAATCTTTTGAATAAATCTTCAAACATTAGAGCGAGAAGGGAACCGGCTAGTTCTAGGCGTTTATTACCATAATAATCTTTGTTATCAATCAGATTGCGATCAGATTGTGCATCTATAACTCTTCTAATCATCAAGGCGAGATGCAATGCTTTTGTTCTGAAGTTAAAATCTATGACAGGTACATGAGACAACACATTAGCTGCTAATAAATCTTTCATTTCATCAATAACACTAAACTTTGCAGCATAACTTTGTGTTGATCTTGTTTGTCTACGTTTATTATTGAGATATTTTAATGCTTGTTTCTCTGAAAAGATACCCAATTCTTGACAATTTTCTATACAGGCTATAAATTTGTCCAAATATTTTTCTTTTTCTCCAACCATTTGTATGATATCTATGTCGCTTACTATTCCCATAGCTTTGAAAACGACAGTAATCAGTATGTCGTCTTGGAACATATTGTTTCTTATATAATATTTGCCAGCTTTACCAACAATACTCGTTTTAGTCTTTTTTTCATGAGTAAAACTGTTGCACGATGCAATAATCTCTTTGCCATCTTCTTCCACAATAATTCTGTTTCTAACCATTTGTTCCTGTATTAATATAACCTTCTCTTGACCATTTATAATAAAATAACCACCAGGGTCATGTGGACATTCGTTTAGTTTAGCCAACTCATAGTGAGATTTATTAGTTAATACACAATTTGAACTGCGCAACATTACTGGCATCCTGCAAGAAAGAATTTGTAATTATTACATTTGTAATTATTATTATATTACATTTCTTTACATCTATTGTCGCCCTTTTTATGCTTTTTATTTTATATTCCTTCTTCTTACCTTCCAATCACCATATTTGTGTTTCTTATCCGCTGATTATTTCTTATATGTTCAATATCTACTATGATTGGCGCAGAATAATTTAAGTCTCTTAAACGGCATTCATGTGGTGTAGTTGATTTCATTATATTTGAACCATCATCAATATCAGGTAAACCTACTCTTATATTTAAATATCTGGAAAATAAAAAAGAATATTGTTAAACCAACAATTCTACAATTGTATTTTCTATAAAAATATAGGACGATATCTTACTTCATATAAAAATGTGCATCTTCACTGGATAAAACTTTTTCATTTGCTTTGACAATATTTTTTATTTCTTTATTAATGAAATAATTATAAGAATCTATATGCTGCTTCACCAAACCTTTGTCTTTTAGAAAAGCTTCCACTAATTTTGCTTTGTTCTGTAATATAAAATAGATTTAGAATTCATTAATTAATATTTATATATAATTCAGCAATATATAAAAAAATAGTTATTTCAAGTAAATATATAATTCATGCTCTTCTATAGTATCTTTCTAAAATTTACATACATTTTCTCTTTCATAAAAAAATCGTATTAATCGTATTAAAAAAAATACAGAATCAAAAATAAAATTTTTATAAATATTCAGTTTTTACCATGGAAGGTATTAATGTATAAGTTTCAAAAAAAGATGAAAAATACTCTGTACTTACTTTTATTTCATTTGTTTCCATTTTGATCAATTATGAGAGTCTCGTAATTTTTCTTTTCAATCCGAACAATGTGTTATGCACGTGGTCATACCATGGTATGTACATACACAACTTTCTTTCCTACGAAAACTTCTATTAAGAACGTCAGTGTTATTAGGTTAGGTCGAACTTTCGTACAGTGCCGTTTCGTAGAGCAAGAGTCAGCTGATCCTTAGTAACGTACATAATTTATCGAGATATACAGGGCGATCCTGAAAAACGATCCGTCTATAAAATGACATATTCCTGACACCATTCTAAGACAATTTTTCCTTTACCAAAATTTGATTTGAAGCGTAGTTTTTGAATTATGAGCAAAAATAGTTAGTAAATCACGCGTCGGGTACAGAAGGCAGGCAGGAGCGGCGCGGCGTGCCGCGAGCGCGGGCGCAGCTGACCGCCCGACGGGTGATTATCACCGCATGAGTCGCTAACTATTTTATCTTATAACATAAAATTATGCTTTAAATAAAATTTTGGTAAAGAAGAAAATGTCTTAGAATTACGTCAGAAATACGTGTTGCTTAAAATAACGTTATTTTAATAATGAAAAGTTGTTCCGGATCGCCGGCCGTCCGACGTTGCAATCAGCTGATTGCTACACGCGATGTGTGTATGGCGTAAGAGTGTGTGCGTAAGAGAGAGAGAGAAAGAGAGAGAAAGAGGGAGAGAGGGAGGGTAGGAGGGACAGACATTCATACACACGCACGCACTTTTTTTCTCGCTCTCTTTCTCTCTTTTACGCAACACTCATACACTCTCTCATTCAGTCTCTCACTCACATTCTCTCGATCACTCACTCACTCACTCACCTGCTTACTCACTTGCTCATTCACCTTGTAGCAGCGTAGCGAATCTTCATGCTATGTATTGTTGTATCTGCTGCACGGTTATGATTGCTAGAGATGCGCGACACATTGAAATTTTTTCGATTATTAGTCTCACACTCGATTGACACAATACAGATTACGCGATAACGAGTTTACTGTTTATTCACTCACTATTGATTTATCGATACCAAAAATTACTTTCAAAGAAACGCGAATGCAAACAGCACATGACTCGACGCGAAGCGACGGACCGCGGAGACTGCGCGACCACAAGAGTTATGTTGCCAGAAACGCGACACGCGACATCTAACAAACGACTTGCGCGTGGCGCGTGATTGACGCGAGATAAGACGAACGATCGGCTAAAACCTTCGCATTGCGAATGCGGTAGAAAACATGAAACGTATAATGACATACTTAAAAAATTAATTATTTATTATAAATACTTAAAAAATTAATTATTTATTATAAATAATTAATTTTTTAAGTATGTCATTATACGTTTCATGTTTTCTACCGTATTCGCAATGCGAAGGTTTTAGCCGATCATTCGTCTTATCTCGCGTCAATCACGCGCCACGCGCAAGTCGTTTGTTAGATGTCGCGTGTCGCGTTTCTGGCAACATAACTCTTGTGGTCGCGCAGTCTCCGCGGTCCGTCGCTTCGCGTCGAGTCATGTGCTGTTTGCATTCGCGTTTCTTTGAAAGTAATTTTTGGTATCGATAAATCAATAGTGAGTGAATAAACAGTAAACTCGTTATCGCGTAATCTGTATTGTGTCAATCGAGTGTGAGACTAATAATCGAAAAAATTTCAATGTGTCGCGCATCTCTAGCAATCATAACCGTGCAGCAGATACAACAATACATAGCATGAAGATTCGCTACGCTGCTACAAGGTGAATGAGCAAGTGAGTAAGCAGGTGAGTGAGTGAGTGAGTGATCGAGAGAGTGTGAGTGAGAGACTGAATGAGAGAGTGTATGAGTGTTGCGTAAAAGAGAGAAAGAGAGCGAGAAAAAAAGTGCGTGCGTGTGTATGAATGTCTGTCCCTCCTACCCTCCCTCTCTCCCTCTTTCTCTCTCTTTCTCTCTCTCTCTTACGCACACACTCCGCCATACACACATCGCGTGTAGCAATCAGCTGATTGCAACGTCGGACGGCCGGCGATCCGGAACAACTTTTCATTATTAAAATAACGTTATTTTAAGCAACACGTATTTCTGACGTAATTCTAAGACATTTTCTTCTTTACCAAAATTTTATTTAAAGCATAATTTTATGTTATAAGATAAAATAGTTAGCGACTCATGCGGTGATAATCACCCGTCGGGCGGTCAGCTGCGCCCGCACTCGCGGCACGCCGCGCCGCTCCTGCCTGCCTTCTGTACCCGACGCGTGATTTACTAACTATTTTTGCTCATAATTCAAAAACTACGCTTCAAATCAAATTTTGGTAAAGGAAAAATTGTCTTAGAATGGTGTCAGGAATATGTCATTTTATAGACGGATCGTTTTTCAGGATCGCCCTGTATAATATATCGGATCTATCAAAATAAATAGAAACTGTTTCGGAAAATTAATAAATTCTATTATTACATATATAATATTATTATGCGTCCTTAATAACTAGTATATTTAATATAAAAAAAATAAAAATCTATATAAACTCTAAAAGTGCCCTACGTCTATAATCGCCTTTCGTTTAAGCACGAACCTGTAAAAGTAGTCACGTGGTCAGCTTGCTATAGGTCAAGTCAGGTTAGGAAACTAATGCTTTAAAAGATTATAATATCCACTAATACCTTCTCTACTTTTTTTATTACATGAGGTAATGAATATAATTATAAATATATTATTATGATGAACCAGAGGCCGATATTATAATCTCATAAAACCATTGCAATTTAACATTAGTATTGAATTCACAATCCGTTAATTTTGTACAGTTTTATTACCATTTATCCTTTTAAATACCGCACCTTTTTTAACATTAATTAATTAGTTAATTATATTTTTATAAACAAGGACATATCGATATTCCTTCTCTTCCTTTTATTGATGAATAGGTATTAATTTCAATCAGGCGGTGATTTTTGTAAATATAAAAAAGACTTCATCAGCGTATTTGTATGAAAATTTTCAACGGTATTTAAGCGTTATCAGAGCATGCTATTGCACAATTTGATAATTTCAGTCTGGTCGTATATCATTATATAGTCTTATCACATCATATAGTTTCAGTACAGAATTCTCATAACGTACTTGCTCTGATTCATTTAATTCTTCTCTATTCCATTCCATCGAAATTATTTTAACGCTGATAACGCTCGAATATTTGCCGTCTTTTGTCAATTTCTACAAGTGTAATACTTTTTAACAAGTAGATTACAACAATCGAGATATTTCCAATATCTCGATCGACATACGCATACATTGTAAGAGTAATTATCGATTCGAAATATTCCTAATCGATCAAAGAATAAAAAATAAAATGATTTCGACACGTCATTTTGCTGTTTTGCGACATGCCGTGGGCCTCGCGAATCACGTTAATAAAATCGTGAATGTGAATTATGCGTCAAATTATTGCAAGATCGACGAGAGTATTTTCGGATTGATCAATGAACAGAGAGAGGTTAGTAGAGATCTTTTATGCCTTCATCGCGTGCTGTGTCATTTCATCGCGATGCGATCGCTGAACGAATTTATATATTTGTATAATATGCGTGTGTGTGTGTATATAAAAAACGCAATAAAAATGTCATATTATTCTCTTTGTAATTTATCGGTTTCTATATCGCAATCAACATGTTGATATTTATATTTTTGTGATTGACCTTATCAGCCAAAGATTCTTCGTTTTCGGATGCATTCCGTTTGACGCTATTTTCGTTTCGAAGCATTTTCTGGACCAATTAAGATGTGCTCCATTTGACGCTTTTTTTCGCTTCAAAGTGTCTGATGGACCAATCAGAGTGAAAAATCTTATGCTTCAAAGCGAAAATAACGTCAAGCGGAACGCACTTATAACTGTCAGTTTGTTATCAACGCGTCTTCTCGTCGAAGACACTTGCGGCATGACATGTGTTTTCTTTTTATTTCAATTAAGGAAGATTGATGAAATTTGTCTTATATTCTTATATGTAAATTATATTCACACAAGACATAACATCTATTAATTTATCGAGGTATAAAACTTTTTTATTAATTTAATAATTTTATGGATAATAATTAAAAATTGTGTATATGATTGTATGTATGATTGCGTACTATTTAAAATATTATTTTTTCTTTTCATTAAACACCTCATTCTTCCTTTTTCCTGATTTACATTCGAAAATTTTCATATTGTTAAATGTATTTAATAATCGTCATTTTTTTTTCAGCTTCGCTCACTTGCTTTCAATTTCGCGCAGAAGGAATTGGCGCCTAAAGCCGCCGAGATTGACAAGAAAAATAATTTCGATGAATTGAGGGTAAGAAAAAAAAAACTCTTGTAAATCTAAATAAATCTCAAATTACAAACGCGCGCAAATTAAATTTTATAAAGTCGAATCTTTCTCTATTATTTTAATTATAAAATGATAAAATGAATATAGGCATTCTGGAGAGAATTGGGAAAATTGGGATTCTTGGGCATCACGGCGAAACCGGAGTACGGCGGTACAGGTGGCACATATCTCGATCACGTAATTATCCTGGAAGAATTGAGTAGGGCATCGGGCGCTATCGCACTCAGTTATGGCGCGCATTCGAATCTCTGTGTTAATCAAATCCACAGAAACGGCACCGAGGAACAGAAACACAAATACTTGCCTAAGGTAAAACTTCGATATACAGCGTGTGTATATGCATCTGACGTATAATATCTTAAAAAATAAGTTTTATATAAAAAAATATTTCGGATATTCTAGTAATATAAAAGTTCCGCAAAAATATAATTATAATTAATAAAAAAATTTTATAAAAATTAATACAAATAAAAGCTCTATCGAGAAGTGTGTGTAATCTCTATCTATAAAATCAAATTCGCGTCGATTTAGCAAATTCGCTCATGTAAAATGGTCAATAATTTAAATATATCATTGATATATTCATATTATATTTGTGTGGTATATTTGTATTATTAATTCGTGAATTTTCCGTGAATTTTTTTTCCAGTTGTGCAGCGGTGAGCACATTGGTGCGCTGGCGATGTCGGAACCGGGTCACGGATCTGATGTGACCTCTATGAAATTACGAGCTGAAAAAAAAAATGATTATTACATACTGAACGGTAATAAGTTTTGGATTACGAATGGCCCGGACGCGGACATCTTGGTCGTCTACGCGAGAACTAATCCGAACGCGGACAAACCGCAATATGGTATCACCGCCTTTATCGTCGAGAGTGCTACAGAAGGATTTAGTACAGCGCAAAAGTTGGACAAGCTAGGAATGCGCGGTTCCAATACATGCGAATTAATTTTCGAAGATTGTAAAATTCCGGGTAAGTAGATATTCGAACAAAAAATGAATATAGGTATTTTTATAGATTTTATATATATAGTGTTATATTATGTTATCGATTATCGTTGTCAAAATTACAGCGGCCAACGTTCTAGGAGAAGTTAATAAGGGCGTTTACGTGCTCCTCAGTGGATTAGATTTGGAACGATTAGTATTGGCCGCTGGACCTTTAGGGTAAGTGCTTAAAAAATAATGAAAGATATGATACAAAATTTAGCTTGAAAATCTACTTCTTGTTTTTTTCCACGAGTATTTATGCTTCGTATATTAAGATATGTAGACTTTAAAATGATTATTGGATGTATTTTTTATATTATCGATAAAATAAGAATTACATTTTTTTAATATTTGATATACATATATTGTATACATATATAATATATAGATATATAATGTGTACGGATATGCATATTTCATAAAAAAATATGACAGATTTTAGGAATTTTTTATTACAAACTTCGCGTTTTGAAACTATTAATAGATTGAAACTATTAATAGATAAATGTTTACTTTTATTTCGATCATAAACAAGTGTTTATCAGAAAATATGCAATAAGAATGCAACTTCTAGACTTCACCAAGCTTCTTGCGACATCGCTTTTGAATATGCTCATTCAAGAAAACAATTTAATCAATATCTCGCGCAATTTCAATTGATACAGGTAAGATTATATACACTACCTTTGCTGAAATAATTATTACGATTTTAATTAATATTATCTGACGCCATAATCACACTTTAGGCGAAGATTGCGGACATGTATATGACTTTAACTGCGAGCAGGAGTTATCTGTATTCTGTTGCGAGATCTTGCGACGCTGGTCATACAAATCGTAAAGATTGCGCCGCAGTATTGTTATTTTGTACCGAGAATGCTGTGAAAGCAACAATGAACGGCATGCAGATACTTGGTAAATAATTTATCAAACAATTACACGTAAATAATTTATCAAACAATTAAACATAAAAAGAACAGTAAAAGCTATGAGATTAAATTTTGTACTAAATAAATAGAAATTTTTCAATATTTAATCAACGAAGTTTAGTTAGGTCTATATATTTACCTATTTTTTTTACTTACTTGACAGGCGGTAATGGATACATCAATGATTATGTGACGGGGAGATTATTACGAGACGCAA
This sequence comes from Camponotus vicinus, assembly GCF_025532165.1. Classification (NCBI taxonomy): domain Eukaryota; kingdom Metazoa; phylum Arthropoda; class Insecta; order Hymenoptera; family Formicidae; genus Camponotus; species Camponotus vicinus. The sequence continues at coordinate 11,335,207 of NW_028141980.1, forward strand.
AGCTTTACGACGTTGGCGCGGGTACCAATGAAATACGACGATTGGTCATCAGCCGTGCAATCACTCAGGAATACTTGTAACACAAAGAAATCTGCATTCCGTATCGATCTGGAGTTTATAATCATTTATGGATAGGTATAGATCTTTCAATGGTGATATATATTTATAAATCTCTAAAAAACTGATAAGCACTCTAAAGATAGACAATAAATAAAAATGCTACCGCATTTCAAGCAATACCGAATTGTTCACGCAATATTCACATTCATACATTATGCGGACAACTCGAGCTATTCATAGTGATTATAACAATCCTTTTGGATATTTTTCTAAAATAGATATACTATAATTTTTGTACGCGTTTACACTATTATTATATATTTACACTATTATTTTCTATCTACATTATATTTTATATTTTAATATTTTTTTCTATGTTATAATAAAAATAAATATGGATATGTTGTATATATCAATAATTGCTACGAACACATGATACGAAATTATTATCTCAGAGATCTTTTTTATTTCCGCGGTACATAATTAGCCGGTGATTCATAATGAATTGTCGCTAATTGCCAATGTCGTACATTTCGGCGATATGTCTTAATGATTGTATAAATTAAGATAAAGTGAGTCACTAGAACGAAGACCATGATTAACTAACCTTTCGCGCTATAGGTTGCTAATTTAAGTCGTATAACGCGTATACGCGCCTTCTCTTCTCTTTTCCTCTCTCATTCTTTCTTTCTTTCTCCCATCTCCGGATCTAGTCTTCGTTAATCACAGCCAAATTAATTACATCGGATCGGTCTGCACAGGGGAGAAGTTTCTCACCGTCCGTGAACGTCGCACGGCGGAAGAGAAGCGCGAGTGTCTCATCAGGAATAAGCGAGGAAAAGGCAACAGGATAGGATAGACAGGTTTTAGCGAATCGAGGATGGCTCTTAAGTTCTCCATAGGCCACTTTTACGAGACCTATGTGAGTACGATTCGGAGAAAGCCGTTCCTTTCCTCTCCTTGCCTCTCAATTTTCTTATTTACATATCACAGTTCGATTATACATCTGTCTTTAAGGTCTTCGTTATCTTCATTAATTTCTAATAACAGGTTTTCTTCGACTTTTGCGAGAAATTTAATGAAATGTTTAATTAAAGCTACTTTTCATTGAATGATAAAATTATTTAATAATTTATCATATGTTTAATTAAGTAATTTCGATGATAGTCGAATGAATTCTGAAGAATAAAGTGATCTTAGCAAATTAAACTTTTTGAAAATATAATTATTTATATTTAAAATATAATTAATATAAATAATTATATTTTCAAAAAGTATAATATAATTAATTAGATATATCAAATTAGATATATTAGAAAATATAATTAATTAGATTTTATAATCTAATTATCTCTAATCTTTTTTTATTAACTTTAAAGAAAATATTTATTTGTTTAATACTGAAAATTAGCAAATAATAATATATAGATATATAGGTAATGATAAAACACCAAATGTGTCGAAGAATCTATCGAAATTTAGAGTACGATATGAAACATATCTCTCTTGTACTTTTCTTCTCTTTCTCTCTTTCTATTTCATATATGTTTATCCCATTTACGGATTGCTTATGAAACATTGTATCGAAACATGTGTTGAATTGCAACGTATGATTTGTCATGAAAATTTGTATTCTGTCTTCTCTCCCTGATGTTTACGGTTCATTATTTCATACGCATATGAATTCTCTTATCTTATATCATATTTCCGCAAATTGTTAAACTAAATATGATATAATATCGTGCGATTGCGTGTATTACATATTTTTGAAGAATTAAAGCTATATTTTCTATTTTATAATTTTTCTTTTAACTCAACAAGTTAGTTATTCATAAACCACTTCATTTAGAAAATCCCAGATGAGTTGAGTAAGCTAATTGTTAAAAATCACAAGAGAAAATCTTCAATCCCAATATTTTTGAAAAAAATTTTCGATTGAAAAATTTATCTTTTGTTAATTTAAGTCTCTTCACTTTTATCTCTCAAAGATTATAAGAGATTGACATTCCCAGAAAACAGGAAAATAAAAAAACAGAATTTCTTCAATAATTCAGATTCTTTTTCTATATCTTCAAGGATTCCTCTCGTGATGTCCTTCGTGAATAGCCGAGTGGTATTGCGTCTCTCTCCCAAAAGTCTCAAGACTGTAATGCATTTACGCACGCACGCACGACGCATACGACGGTTGCCAAAGAAATGAGTGCAAGTCGAACCACCAGAACAATACATTGGCGCAATATGCCAATTCGAAATGGGGCCAGAATAGCGAAGAGACAGAAGGAAAGAGAGAGACTAACGGTGGTCTCTGTTTTAGAGTTAGGCAACTAGGCTCCTTCTCTCTCTCTTTATCTATCTTTTCTTCTCTCACGGCTCAGGGCTCTGTCAAAGTCGGCATATAGTCGGCAAGTGCTACAGCTGCAGCTACTATCTCAGTAGTGAAGCAGAGAGCGACTACGATCCGGGAGACCTATCGTTCGCGCCGTTTCGCGCGACGTCTTATTTTCTCCTGTAAAAATCCTCTCTTTTGTGAGATTCTCTCTTCATTCTACTCACTTGGTGCATCTTGTGATTGATTGATTGATTGATTAGGTGCTTGTTGTGCTGGTTGTGGTTGTTGTTATTAGTGGTGGTGGATTAACTGAACGAATCTAGAGCATGACGAGAAAGCACACAGTGATTGTAAAGCTCAAGAGATCCGGCACAGGCAGGCCTTGGGGCATAAGGATCGCAGGAGGCACCGATCTAAACACGCCGATCGTAGTCACCCGCGTGAGTCTTCTTCTCGATTTAATTCCAATTTTTTTCTTGTTTTTCATTAAATTTCAGATGAAATTAATAGCTAAAATATGAAATGCATTAACCTGTAAGTGTACTCCAATATTGAATTTAGGCTTATTCTGACTCCAAGATATAAAATGATTGTGATCTTTTAAAGAAATAATAACAACAGTAATAAAAACAGTAATAAAAGAGGAAGATACGATAAATTTGAAGAAAACAATAAAAAATAATACATTTTTAATCAAAAAAGTGAATTATAATCTACAATAAATCTTATAATCTATCAATTATATTATCGTCTATTATAATATAATTATTATCATATATAATTATTATTGTCACTCGACAATTGATTAATATACTAATTATAATTGATTAATATATTAATAACAGTCAAGAAATATATAAAAATTATATAATTTTATTTGATGTTTATAATTTACTTGCAATGATATTCAAAAGGTATTTTTAACGCAAGGTAAATATTCTAAACCGTGTTTACCGGATTACAATATAGAGTCACGAATCAACGTGCGTTGATAAAAAAATATATATTATATATTTTCTTTGTCATTTTTTTTATATTATCCGGAAAATTTGATAATATGCCGAGCGATGGGATTTATTTATTTTCGAATAATGATTTTTATTCGATAGAAAGATTTTTATCCAAAAGAACATTCGTCTTCCGTTAACGCGATTTCGTGTCGATGTCTACTTACTTGGCTTCGATTTCGCGTTGGCATTTCCAAACCGCTACCGAACAATAGATGAACGTAACACAATCCTGTGAACATTTGAAATAGAGAGAAGCAGTCGAGAAAGCTGCCAAAGAATTCTCAAATCAACGAGTCGATCTAGCGCCTGCTGACATTGATACACGACACTATGCATCAATGCATTCCGTTTACTCGCGCAAAACACGATCTAACGAGATGTAAAGTATTTTTTTATATATTTTGAGCAAGTATGTAACATTATATGTATGTAGCATAAAAATGAGAGATGTGTAACTACAACTCGTTTTTTAATTTTTAATTTTCGTACTTTTGTTTTATCTTTTATTTGTTTTTATTTTTCTGAAATAAACAATTAATTTGAGATATTATTTATCATAAAATAGAAATTTTCTTTCCTTTTAATATTATTTTATTCTTATTATTATTTAATTAACTTATTTTTAATTATTTGTCTTATTCTTATTAATATATTTAATCTTTTCCTTAAATTAAGCTTTACTCTATTCAGCCGAATTTCCTGGTGAATATTTTTTTTTTATGAATGCATCTATCGAATTTATCTCACTGTCAGCGAACGAAACAATAAAAATGTAATTTAAATAATTTTTTATTCAGTTATTATATTTATTCTGTCATGTTATTGTATTAAAACATAGGGAAATATCCTACAGTTTCCGAAAAGTAAATTTTTAAAATTTTTACATTTTTTGTCATGTATTTTCGATGCTTAAGATTTCTGTGTCTTTCTGATTTCTTAATAATTATATAGTAATTTTTGCAAATTATAATTGTATAATAATAATAATAATAATAATAATATTAATAATCGTTGTTGCTGACAATAATAATAATATTAATGATCGTTGTTGCTGATAATCGAATTAATATTTTTGTTTGTAGTCGGAGAACGAGGCGCTCCAGAGGGGTGATGTGATCAAGAAGATCGATGATTATGACACGCGCGACATGAGGCATGTAGACGCACAGAACCTTCTCCAAAACTCCGAAACCATAAAGCTAGTCGTCGAAAGGTCTGAGTCGCCGAGAGCCACGACATCATCACGTATTACCACCGACACTACCATCACTGCGTTACCATCACCATCCACAGTTTTCAAGTCGAACTTTGGCGACAGGGCTGCGGTCACTAGTCTGTCAGAATGCAATACTATCTCTATTATTACGCGTTTTTTTGATTGCCATCACAATGATATTCGTTGTTGCTGTCGCGTAATATCGCCACGCCGCTACGTAACGCCGCCGCTGATTAATTCGCTTCCTCAATTAATTAGTTTCTTTCTTCTCGCAAAGCACAATTGATATTTTCGGCCGTTACACACTGAAATATATTACTATCTTTCACATCAACGATCGCCTTTAATCCTTTCTATAGATAAGTAATATTTTCGAAACACTGGTTTTTTTAAACATAAATTTAAATATTTATTTACCCTCATACAACATTAATTCAGTTAATCATTAATTCAGACATTAATTCAGTTTTACACATAACATGAATTTCATATGTATATGTATGTACATCATAGATTCTGCTCTAGAATTTTCCTTTTTATATACGCTGAACTATGATCTCTAATTTTTTTCTTTTAAAAAGTTTCCTTCTGTATATTTAAAACTTTACTTGCTATTACACAAACCTACAGATTTATTTCTTTTATATTTTATCGAAATTATATATTTAATTGTGTATTTTATATCAAAATAATGTTTATTCATTTCTTTTATAATTGAAAGCGATCGTCGAAAAACTGCATAGCTTTTGTATTTTGCAATACGAATATATTATTTATTATACATTACTAATATCTTTCGTAATTCTTTTATATAGGTACAAACAGCAGAAGGAGTATCCCCAGGAATTACCGAAGAGCCCGATTCCACCGCCTTTAGTTGAGGAGTACGTATCGACACCCATATCGAGCCCCGAATACACTCTTCGCAGCACGATCATTTTGCCGCATGATCATCGCGACGAGATTCGCGAAGAGAGGACTCATTTGTCACAGGTATTTTAAACCACATTTTTTTCTTATACGAATAATTATTATTGAAATAACGAAAAAAATTCTCTCGTTCTCAAATGAAAATATAGAAATGATTATAAACTAGAAATGAGAATAATTAAATCTAAATCAAAATTCTTAATTTTACAAATAATTGCTTGTGTAGAATAAGATAAAAATGAGATATAATATCATTAAATTTTTAAAATGATGAAAGCTTTCTACACTTTAAACAAAATTTTGATTTTATTAAAAAACTTTCAATTTTCTATTATTTACTACTGAATTTGTTTAAATTGAGCTATAAACATGATATATCGATAATGTTCCAGAAATTATACACGATCAAGAAATGCATTTAGTCACTGAAACTAGATTGAAATCAAATTTCCGAGTATATGTAGACGGTGCAAATTCGCTAGAAAGTTCATTGATCCGCGTGAAGGAACAGTCGGCTTTGTTTCATCGTATAAATCAAAATCTAATCGTGATATTTATTTATTTCTTTATCGGATTGAAATAGTTTGGACGAAACGCGGCGTTGATATCGTCGAAAAACACATGTTTCAGACTAATTTTCCGTTTTTTTAAGCAATCGATCTAAACAAATATCCGGCAATATATTATTAAAAAATATTCAAACGTGAAAGTTACTCGTATTTAAAAGAACATAATTATTTTAAAGATTATTTTTAAATAAAGATTATGTATTATTGCATTATGTATCAACAGCCATCAATATTCGGCTGTCACTGACAATTTCATGCGAAATTATGCAAGCAGGCGCTAAAAGTAGATACTAAATATAGAAATTGTCCCGTCGTAATTCTTTGTCTATCACTAAAGTCATAAATGTCGTTTTCGTATTTATTTTTCAAAGTATTTAAGAGCGGCAAGAATGCCGTGAACAATTGCATAGATCAATATAATAAAATCATTTTTATACTCTATACTTCTATACTCTAGGGATATCTAAGAATATATCTTCTTTTTATTAAGTGATAATTCAGATATATAAATAAATATTTTGCACTTTTATGTATGTCATAAAATACGTACAGCTGTTTAGAGACACAAATTGTCATAAATAAGAAATAATATGTATTCCGATTTCTTAAGTTTTCATCGCGTCTGGCAAGCTTGAGTCTATTTCAAAATAATCCCTTTTACATTTTGAAATTCAATAACTCATCTTTAGATCATACTAATGGTATGATGTGACAGGTCATTTGTCGCGTTTAACTTGCTTGCTCCGAAACAGTTTATTTAAGTCGACGAAATTCTGACATACATCATTGCAGTAATCTATCTATCGCGTAATAGACATATAGAAATTTAATACAAAAAATCTTACGAGATAATATAGAAAATAAAATCATAATAATTGCGTGAAAAAAATAAAATTAAATAAATTTTCCGATTATTAACCGTATTAAAATATATAATATATATAACTAATTTTTTGCATTTATAATAAAATTATTTAAAAATTTTTTCTCTATATATAGTTTATATAGTTCCAATTTTTATAAAATCAAAGATTCTCATCAAGACAAATAATATTGCAAAGCATTTTGTACTTTACATTTTTACTTATCGTAATTAATATTTATCGAATAATTGATAAAGAAAGACAAGTGTTTATAGACGAATTTTGAGTAGCGATTTTAACAGCAATGGCAACGATTTGCAATGCGGCAATTTTGAGTCTAGATGTCGTTTGACGGAGTATTTCCTACTCGTTTCGCAAAAACGATACCGACGAGACTTCGGAAAGAGAAATCCTCTTCTTCGTGTTTATTACGCGACGTCGCTAATCGTGACCGCGTATTGCACTACTCGCCAGCTGCAACGACAGCAGCAACAGGATGTATTGCCATGGATAGTGCAAAACGGAGGTACGAAGGGGCTTTTATTCGTGGGAAGTCCGAAGTGTGAATATATTTTTGTTGGCCCGCCACGATGCCGGAAAGTACGTCGGTAGAGGCGGTTACCACACGCTATAAATATCGCTTTTGCATCGAAACCGCCTCTGCCTGCCCCGATCCGATATACATCCCGCGGATCCAGGACATCGTCTTCTCTCACCTCCTACATTCGCCCAGTGGCGGAGATAATCGTTATGGTTCTACATATGATAAAATTAATTAAATCTCTTCCTTTTCCGCAACACATTAGATAAAAAAATAATACATTAAAAATATTTAAATTGAAAATAGTCTACTCTTGAATTTTGCTCCTTTTTCAAGATGATATAAACTTAGATAATAAATCTTTCTCATATATAAAACAGATACATCTTTTAAAAATATTTAAATTTCAAAAAATTTAAGAATATTTTGGTCTTTTTAAAAATATCGCGAATGTCGAATGTCGGAAATCTTCTCCGATTGAACAAGAATACATAGTGTTTAAAATATTTCGTATGCACTTGTATGCATTTGTGTTTACTTATATGTACTTGTATATACATGAAACAGAGAAAGATTTACCAGTAAAACTTGGCAATTGAAATTTGTATATTTGAGCGACTCTCTTGTTAATCTCATCGCGAAATTTTGTTGCCAATAAAAACATTTCAAGCGATTATCTTGGAACAATAATCAATTTCTAGGAAACTTTAGAAACTATGAAAATGTATTATGCATTTTATTTATAAGTTTATCTTTTTCCCGTAAGAAAAAAAGAGACAAAAGAGAGTTCAACTTCGCGCTTTCGATGATTTATCTGGTTTCTTAATCAAATAATTCGATGATAATTGTCATTGAATGTGAAATGTCTGAAAGATATCCAAGTCGTGACAATCGAAAGACGAATTCCCAGGGTGAAGAATTCTAAATACATGAAGATGAAAGTAAGCGAGTGTGTCGAGAGAGGTCTTCGGGAAAGAGAGAGAGAGAAGAGTCGCGTGGAAAAGGCCAGAGTTAGTGCCGCCCGCGCTCGCGTCGAGCTAGTAGTGCTTAAGCGCGAATAATCACGCGAGAGTCGCGAGCGAGGGACGACGCGAGCGATATTACAAGAGCCGCGAAAGGGGTTGCCGCGCGCGAGAAAGGGTGACAACAGTTTCAAGGGAGAAGGAGAATTGCGAGAAAGTTCCCGCGGGACGCCTCTCGACGGGACGAGAAGATGCCCGCTTACACGACTGTCTATCGTTACAACATCGAGCACCATCCGAAGGAGGAGGAGGCGGCCGTTTACTGGGTACGAAAGAGGCGAGAGAAAAATGTCATTGGTTTATTATAAAGCTTATCACAAGAGAGGGCAAAAATTACAACGAAAACGCGTGCAGATGATCATGATCGCAAGACGAATCTTCCTTGCCCTTGAATGTGCAACCTCGAGAACGCAGCCAAAATGTTGCTCGCGGATTTTGTCGCGTGCGAGTGATGAATATCATATCGCAAAAGTCTCATTGTAGTAGCCAAAGAATATTACTAATTTTTTTATTTTTATAAAATAATTTTCTCCGACAGAATGTATCAAAGATAATATACGATTCACACATGTTGAATTTTAGAGTTTTAGAAAATTGTATTTACGTAATGTGTCAAGATTCAGAATTTCAGTTTCTGAAAAATTTCAGATTCATTCAATTTCTTTTGAATTTTTAGAATTTTTTTAGTTAATTTTCGATTGTTAATTACTCGATTAATTCAATACGTAAAATAATTGATATTATAGAAATAAAACTAATATAAAAAAATTATTTAGTTTTATTTATTTAATCGATAATATAAATTTTTGACACAGTAATATAAAAAGCTAAACAAATTATTAATATAATCTTATTTATAAAATTTATTTTTATATGTATAATTACAGTGTTTTAAACAATTTTCCTATTATTAATTGCTCTTTTTTTACTTTTATTTTATTAAATCGATTCTGTCATCAGATAATTTTTAAAATTTCTTCTTATTCAAATCAAATAATTATTGTTTGTGAGTCATGCGTTTACTGGAACAATTTTATCGATCTTACAAAATTCATTGTTTTCCGTCTGAATGGTATTTATGCGTGGGTTTGCTCACGACAGAATATAAAAACTATAAAAAATCGCTTATATCTCGCCGTGTCATCCTAAAAATATCAAAACTCGATAAAGACGCAAGCTCTACTTCGCCGGCATCACATCGGTATCGAATACCGGGATCGAATAATAAGATCACGAGACGATCTAGATTTTGCATCAGCAAGAATTAAACCTTGACACAGTCTATAGACAAACATTATGTGATAATATATGACAAGCAAGCTGTGTTCATAGACTAATTTTGCCATCCGAGAAGAATTTAATTGATTTCATCTAATCGTACTTGGAAATATAACTGAAAAAGAGCAATGGTATCGTCGCGATCAGTTAAAGTTATTGAAGGAAAAGAAATTGCGCGGACGCTGATGCGTACATTAATAATGCGTAATGCAGTAAAACGCACGTAAGCATCGCAGATGCCGTTCATTGGTATCGCGTTCTATTTTCGTGAACGGGATCTGGGTTACTCGCAAACATGAGAGGCCGTCATATCTACAAAGACACACCCACGTCCTATGTTTTTCCGATGCGTCTTTTGTTTAAAAAATCTAGAAGACACTTAGGAGACAAGAACGATGTCCTGAATATGACGTTTAAAACAATTAACGACTGATCAGCAAGTGATTAAAATAAAAATTTTATTTACTTAATGACATTCTAGAGAGAAATTATTTTTGGATATATGAGTAAGCAGCAATACAATTTATGCAAAATATATAATAATAATAAAGTGAAGGAGAAATAAACTTTGTACTACAATAGGAAGATTTATCACTTTCTTATTTCTTCCGAAAACAGATTAAACATTTAAAATTGAAACTAGTACACACATATATATCTATAAAATATTTATTTTATTTATAAATACCTTATATTTATAAATTAATTAAATATTAATTAAACTAAATTTATAAATTTTATTTCTAAATTAATTAAATATTAAATTATATTTAATTAATTTATAAATATATTTTTTCAATCAATTTGTTTATTTGTAATGTGATAATATGTATTTTTTTAATTAAAAAGTGACATAATTGATGATTTTAATTTAAACTTAATCCTTGTGTTATAAATTGAATAAATCGAGGAGTTTACATTGAAGAGTCCCATAATATAATTAGAATTTTTTAAATATTATTAATATTTATAAATTAATTAGAATTTTTTTGTCTGCGGTTAATGAAACTGAAACGTCTGTTTGTTAGTGCATCTCTTGCCAACCTGCTCCAATCGGTTTCCAAAGAGTTCAAGTTTCACCTCACGCCGCCGCCAAGTAATAAACACTTTACGAAACAGCTGTTTTGCTCCGTCTGAATATAGATCTTTTACAAAATGAAGCACAAGCGTGCGCGACGCTTAAGAAAATTCTATAAAAAAAGAAAAAAAATTTTAAGATAAATAGAAATTTTGTCAAGACCAACGAAATAAACTAATCAACCAAATCTAACTCAATCTAAACTCAATTAATGATTATTCTATCATTTTAAAAAAGAGATTCAGTTTGATTAAGAAATTTTAGTCAAAAAGTCGTTTAAAAGATAATTTAAGGAATATTTTATTCTTCCTCCTCTTTATATTTAAAAAAAGGAAAAGAACGGAAATATGATAATTTTATATTTTTTAATTTTATGGGACGAGATGTAAATTTTTTATACGTGGTTAATATTCTCTGATCGAATAAATCCTTTCAAGATCTACTCTAAATACTTTTACTAGTATTTTTGGAGTTTAAAGTACAATGCATCGCATCGTATGTCATCGAGATAGAATGAAAGTAAAATGCCCTTTGACCCTAGATCTATCGCTCCCTTTTCAGTGACCTTGTCGACACTTTAATGAACGACGTTTCTCGTTCGTTTATTCCGGGCCGAGAAACGTTTCCTGGTTAAAAGTCGCGGATATGAAGGGAAGTGTGTGAAAGAGAGAGAGAGAGAGAGAGAGAAAGAGTTCTCTCGTGTAACGCGATTCGGGGTGTGCGCGTTATTTTTGCTGGCCAGGGCCTTCATCTATTTCGAGAGAGTCACTAACAGCTCACCCTCCAACATAATGACGTTTCTGACCCATTTATAATGGAATCATCGTAATCGTATGATTTCACGCTACGAACGTGAAACGCAAAAGTTCGCACGCGAACTTGCCACGACCGCGACCGCGGTTCTAAAATTGTAAAATATGTACATATTGCAGCATGCATATTGCAGCATGCACACTGCAATATACACATTGCCAATGCCGAAGGCATAAGAGGTCAAACTCCTTACACTATGTGAACATTTTGCATTTATTTATATATTTAATTAGAAATATATTTTTATTTAATTTAATAGAAATCGATTTGTCAATTAATTCAATTTCTTATTTAGTTATCACTCTTATCTAATATAATGCGATAATTATATTTTTTCAAGATTTCAGATTTCGAGATAGAGCTAGAAGCGCAAAAATTAAACTTTATAGAAGAAGAGTACAACCAAATTTTAATATTATATTAATACTAAAGCAATTCTCATACCATTAAATCTGAGTAATATAATATTATATTACTTATTGTCAGATTTAATGGTGTGAGAATTGGTTTAGTATTTTTCCATTATGTTTTGTAAACTTGACGCGTTATAATTTTGAAGCCAACAATACGTCGTCATCACAAATAAATTGCTCATAAATTTTGAACTGCCCTTTAAAAATGACTATTTTTGCAGAACAAGAAATAAAATACTTGTTTTTCGTGAGCGGATTTCACGAGATTTTTTTATTTACAACTTTCTAAAAGTCGCAACATCTATGCCTTATTTTTTCAAATTTTCGTCGCAATTCGCGATTTCGCGAAAACATAAAAATTTCGCGCAACAACGGAAGATTACGAGATCCCATTTTGCGTTTGTTCACGGGTTTTTCGGCAACTCAAACTTGTAAACAGACAAGATTCGCATGACGATCCACGATGTAGAATCATATAATTTCATAATGTCGCGCAAAAACGACGCTGTGATGTAATAATTCGTAACTTGCCAAGCCAAGTTCGTGATACGAGAATGCTTTATGTAATTTTCTCATTGTGAGCCAGTTGGACGGAATTTTTGCTTCTTTAGAAGCGATCGATCATCGTCGGATGATATCACTTCCGGTTCACGACCAGTCGCGCCAGAAATATCGATCAGTTTATTATCGGCTGGCTGGGAATTATTCGCATTATGAAAACGGAATAACACAGTGTTATTGTTATAGTCAAATACATTATTATTGTGTGATGAAAAAACTTAATAAAAAAAAGAATATTTTTGCAAAGAAAATTTTAATCTATTATAAAAGTTTCCAAAATAATCGATGGTATTATTTTGATTATTAGTTATTCTAAAATATCTATCTTAAAAATATAAAATTGCAACATTCCTTTGCTGTAACTCATAATTCATTAAGTCATACCTTGCCTCGTTAATGTTACGAAACGGGATCAATTAATTTAAGATGCGATATCATCGATTTATTCTCGTCGTTGCTTGGAATTATGGCGACATAAGAAGCGTCAGAGATTATAACGAGCCATCTTAATTGCCATGGCCTCTATTGCGGTTAATTTTAGATCTCGTTAGCTAATTGGCATCGCTTCGACAGAATATTATCTTATAATTTATGTCATTAACTATCCCATTACTCACAGTTACCGATATATTTCCGTAATGTTAATTGATAAAATATAGATGAAAGAGAAATATTATGTATTAATAATGCAATAAAATAATGAAATACTGAACTAAAATTGCAATTATCATCTGTTTTTTAGCCCTACCGCACGACTCCTTTGGTCTTGCCAGGTGCGAAGGTGAAGAAGGATGCTCCTCTCGGTGAATGTTACCTGCGACATCATCCGAATCCGATGATCAGGGCGGCGCCCCATCATTACGAGCCGGCTCACCCTGAAGTCGCTATGAAGCAAAAGGTAATGCTTCATTGTAAAAAGTCATCCTCCGTTACATCCTTCGATTTCAGCAATGTAATCAGAAATAAGTTCATTTTTTAGAAATGCGTTTTTGTCGAATCGAGATCGGTCGTGTATATAATCGGTTCTTTTAAATTGTATTTCTCATTAAACGTCGTCTGAGCAGGTGGCGGAAACGGTACTTCAGCGTGTCATGGGACCAAATGAAGTTCCAAAGGTTTGGATCGCTTTCGTTTTGCTTCCTTTCGTAAGCCGCTTCCGCTTTGAGAAACGACGCTTACGCTCTTTGGATATCCGATATATCCGCAAGAAACTTGAGTTTGCGGAAATTTCGTCTTACAAGAATCCTGTTGTTACGATTTTCTGTTATAACTAATGACTAATAATAATGATATATACGATATTAATGCGATTATTACAGGATTAATTAATACAGAATATCCTGAGTTCTGTCATCTATAATTCTATAATCTAATATAATATTGGTATATTGATTCTATTGCGGATCGATATAGTTTGTATTACCTCCCACATTTACTATTAAATCACTAAAATAACTTAATCAAATTTATTTCAATAATTAAATTAAACTGAATTTAAATTAATGTAATCTGTAAAAAAAGTTTTAAATTATAAATTTAATTATTTTAAAATAAACTTACATCTTGAATAATATTTATATTTTGATTATTTTGATTATTAACTATTATTCTCTAATGTGGTTTAAAAATATAATTTCAATAGAATCTCTTTAAAAGTACATGAACAAAGTGCTGATTAATTATATTATGACATATTATTTTATAACAATAATAATAAATTAAATAATGGAATAAAACCTGGATATTTCCGACATATAACGGAAACTTGGCATTAGCTAAATATTTATTATGTCCAGTGCCAACATACTAAAGTTATTTTTTGCAGCGCTATATCGTCATAATATAATATTGCCACAAGTGACACGACTGGAGGACAGATTATACTAATAATACACTTTTAGTGAACACTTTGCATAATAATACGTTATTAATACTCTTATATGTTATTATACTCTTAATACACGCTTATATTGCACAAAAGTTTCAAAATGTTTATGTACTATAATACATGTACAATTTTTTAAATTTTAGTTTAAAATTTAGTTTTAAAAATAAATGTTGAAATGTTAAAAATGTTGAAAAAAAGAAGATTGAAATAAATCTTATTTATGCTTCTACTTACCAAATAATAATGTTTTATCGTTTTCATCTTTTGAAGGCTACAGGAATATTTTTTTGAGTTTTGCGATATGATAATATAGAAAATCATACAACTATTATAAATGCCAAATTTCGCTCTTTTAGATTGTCCATAAGCAATTCAATTCGCCGATCGGGCTTTATTCGGAACAAAACATCGCGGATACCATCAAGTGCCAAGCGTCTGTCGTACCGTAAGTAGATTATTATTTATGATTGCCCACTACGTTCTCCTAACTAGCATTTTTTTAACTACTTAAACCGTATTAAATATATATATACATATTTAACGAATCGCTAATACGCCGTAAAGCTTGCAGCAATCACAGGGTAATACAATTAATAAAAGATTGGCTTTTCCGCTGAATGCCGCTCGCACACTTTCATAGATTGTTGTCATAATAAAAATTACGAAAATTACGATTTCTCATCTTTTAATTGAAATTAACAAATATCAATTCACATGATTTACATGGTGTCATAAAAGATAGGTGAATTTAAAGAAGTTGATATGAATTTATTTTCGAAAAATTTTCAAAACCAGAGATTGATTTGATTGATTGAAAATTAAAAATAAAAGAATATATAATTTTTATATATATAGATGCATTTTTCAATGAATTTTATCAATTTCTATTCATTAATTTTTTATATAGTCATGTAATTAAATATAAGTGCTTACGAAACTTTAATCATTTCCAGATATAATGTTCTCAGATTTTAGAGATTTACGAAATGCGAACGAAAAAAAGATTATCTTTTTGATATTTTTACGAAGGCTAATTCGGAAAAAATTATTAATTGGAGAATTAAATCGGACTCACTTCGTTCGAGATTGCGCGGTCGTCGGTCTTCCATCGCTTAAAAGAGAAAGGACATTCTGACTCCTTTCTTTTTCCTATACGGTTTTCGGATTCTCCTGATGATTGATTACTTACGTAGCGGTTTGTTTGTTTTCCAGCATTTTCATAGACTTTTCCTTCCTGAAACAGAAACAGGAAATACAGGAGCAAGCGAAAATCTTGAAGGAGCAGGCCAAGGCCGCTTCCTCGAAGAACGTCTGGCCGCAATTCAATAAGCCAAATTAAAAATTGTCGAGAAACGTTCGAGACATTTTCCGATGCTTCTCACACGTCAGATCTACGACGGCAGAGTTTTCCAATTTTCACGTAATTCATTGGGCACGTTCCTTTGTTTTACCAAAGTATATTAAATTATATATATATATATATATATATATATATATATATATATATATATATATATATATGTATATATATCATTAAATAAATTATTTCTAAATTGTTGAAGAAATTTATTATAAAATATTTTAATAAAAGAAATTGATTATTAATTTGGGAAATAATTAAAGTAGAAAATTGTAAGAAAAATATTCTAGATTTCATTTTTGTCCTAGATTCATTACATTCATGGTTCGATATCTTATAATACTGTTCGTTTTCAAATTACATTATTTGATCATTTATTTCAAATGATACACAAATACAATATTTTTTATAGATAATATTTCATGATTATATGGATAAATATAATTAATTTTATTGCCGATTCAATCACGACATAATGAACGTGGCCACTGAGTTCCAATTCCTTGAAACGAATATGCAATTGTTATTTAAAATTTGCCGTTTATATTGCATAGTGAAAATCGTAGGCACATTATTTAGACGAAATTTCGCGCTGCTTTCGCGAATCCGCGCAAAAAGCTTATTTTTAGCGATAGTGAATAAACTCTTGCATGCGGTAGAGTAGTAAATAATCAGTAATCAATATAATAGTTATAAAAAACAAGAATATCTACTAACTTCGATGAGTGTTCATATGCTTGCATCGTAGATACTGTGCACGAATAGCTCGAGACGACTTTCGAAAATTACGCTTTTAAAAATATATTTTTTAAACAGCTTTTTAAACAATATTTATTTATATTGGTGCCGCAGAAGATTTAATATTGAAAATTAAAATAGTAAGAAAATCTTTATACCATGTTTCCTTTTCAATATATTATTTTCTAATTTAATATTAGTATTAATATTTAATAGAGTTTATATCAAGTCAAAATAAGATTTTCAGAAATCTGCGATTTTTTTTTATTTGGACCTTGACAATAAGATTTCTTTCTTTTTTAATTTTTCTATTTTTTTTTTACGAGAAGCATAATTTTCAAAAGGTCCGACGAATGCGTTCTTCCTGATCGGATATGCACATAGAATTTGCACGATGAGGAATTACCGCTTTCTCTCGATTAAACTCGACTGGAGGACGTGTCTGAAAGTCGCTCTCGAACAAATTAAAGCAAAAATGTATAATAGCAATTGGCAAATCGTAACTCCGGCCGCTGCTAACCGATCCAGATAGAGAGAAAGATAACAGTTACACGAATGAGAGAAAAAACGAAAGCAAAATTAAAAATCGTCCCTGTGTACACATGCGATACGTGCAGCCAGAAGAAGCCGATGAAGTATGATCCGAGTAAGAGCGAGGCGTACAAGGCTCTGCAGGAGGAGGAACTCGGGGACCATGTGCAGGAAGTCAGACAACCGGTTCGCACTGGCGTCTTCACGCCGCAAAAATCGAACAAGGTACATTCTTTTTCTTTTCTTTTCTTTGTACATTTTCAAATATTCTTTTCGACAACGTCTTATTTTATAAATTCTTATTTTTACGATATTAAATATATTTTAATATATTGTAAAGCATAAGAATTACGTTAAACGATATTTGTTGTGCAGGTATACCAGACTCCACCGAAAAGTCCTGCATACGTGAGTATTTGTTTTTTTTCATATTATGATTTATGATTCATTTAAAATACAATTTTAGAGAAAATTTATCAGGCTAAAATATGCATTTTAAAAACGCATTTCTCATTCGCATGTCATCGCATGGATTCTATGCAAGAATGTTTATGAAATGCTGCATAAACTATGCTCTCAGAGCTGAATTAAGATTCTCTCTCTTTGACTCTCTATTGTATTATTATTATTTATCTCATAAAACGCATATTATAAAATGTCATTGAAAATATTGTTTTAAAAAACTTGTCTCGTGTTTTAAAAAAATTGCTTAATCATACAATTTTTAATTATTCACGCGTTTATCATTATTATTATTTATTTACCGGAAAAATTTATTGATCACTGTCGATCCTGTATATCCTATAACGTTATGAGAACACAACCGGACGATAAAACGGCACTGGATTATATAAGTGACTTGGCACGAGGTGCTACTTCTCTTGTGCTTCTTTCTTTTTCGTCTACCGAAGCATCGTGCCAAATCATCTCCCACTAATAATCGGCCGCTACATTTCACCATCGGAAGATTATGATAGATCCGATACTCATCTTCTTTAAACTTACGGAAAGAAAGATCCCATATCAAATCGTTCTCATTTATAAGGTCACGATTATTTCGTATTAATATACATTATCATTATACATAATTAACTTTAATTGTTATGTGGATCTGTCATATAATCGTCACGATCGAAGATTTAACTAATTTTCGGCCTCTGTTTCGTTAAGGGTGGATATAGACGTCCCTTCCCTCTTCCTTTTGTTAAGGATTTCACCAACGACTATTAAAATTTTTGCAGAAACTTGTACGTGCGTTTTTTATTACTTTTGTTAAAATGCTTCCGCATAGAGAAATTAATTCATAGGGCAGATACGCTGTTTCACTATGCTATATTATCGGGTGTTTCGTTTTCCTTCTTATAAGACACGTTAAGTTGCTATAATCGTGCATGCTTTTTCTCACGAGATAAAAATCTTGTCCATAGCATACATTAAACAATTTATTGTTAGCTTATTTATATAACGTATACTTAATTTGGAAATGTAGAGCGACTCTGAATAACTCAATTTTCAGTTAAACGTGCTCGACGACGAGGGCGAGAAGATTCATCAAAGTAATAGCTTCAAGAGGATCATGTACAGTGTGCTGGGACAAACCGATTATTAAAAGCCGAACTGACGCTATAAATGTACTACCATTTATTTATGTTAAATAAATCCACACTTTATTTATTGTACTACGCAATAAACGAATTACACATGAGAACGAATGTCGAATAGAATCTCTTTTAACTAAGATCGCTTTAACTAAGATCTAGCAATTGGATTATATTTTTCAGAAAAGCAAGCTTAAGTGCATATACGTAAAAGTCTAGGAGCGTTAATTGATAAATTGCACTCGACATTCATTGCTTACTGGATAAAATTATTTTTAAGCGTAGTAATGATAGTTAATTTAAAATGCATCGTTAATACACGAAGCTTGCCATCTATATTTTACTCAAGATTAATATCTTTTTGCTAGCTTGCACTAAGATAGCTTATTCTTTTCTCCGCATCTCGATGTATCTATTTTTTGACGATCTATTTACACACTGTATTATACTTTTAACGTTATGCACAATGAAAAATTAATTTTCACAGAATATGTCTTGTCTCATTTCACCTTCTTCTCTCGAGATTTTTGTTGAAACTTAAGTTGGAGTCAGGAAAGAGATTTCTTCAAATTCTTCTAATTTCAAAAACTTCTAATTAATTTCGTATATAATTAAATATTATAATTATTGCCTAACTCTGAATGGCAGAATTTAAATAAATTAGAAATATATCATATTTAACATTTATCAATCTTCTGTCACAAAGAAAGTATGCAATAAGAGAACAATTATATATTTTCTTCTAATTATTTCTCAACGAATTTTATTATGTATGTACGCACAGATTGTAAGTATTACGAAAGGAGGAATATACGCAGATATACGCAATATGTGAGACAATTTAATTTAATCAGCAATAAGATGCTACAATATCGGGAATAATATCAACGGATTTTGGATTTGATTTTTTAAATCAAATTTTAAAGTGTCAGATACTTACTTGAAGGAAATTTGTTTCTGTTTAATATTCAGCCATGTGTATTCTTGTTAGTAAACGCACACGATACGAGTAGGAACAAGTAGAATTGTAGATACTGCAGTTTTTTCATTGGGTCTAAACAACAATATCGTGCTAAATCATGAGATATATAGCTATCGTTTTATATGCATCAAATAAAATAAAATTGATTTATCAGCTCGCGCATATAAATAAAGCAAATATTACGCACATACAATACTTCCTTCCAATCAATGTGTAGCGATACTTCTCAAAATTTCTTTGTGTCTCATCTTTAAATAGTACAGATAGAAGAATATAAATACCGTGTATGCACGGCATCTTCGCACAGCGGACCATACGAGCTACGGATGCCCCGGTTAAATTATTAACATTAAAATTAATTTCTAGGTGCTATTAAGTATTACTAATTTGTCTTCTACTTTCAATACCCTTAACTGAACTGAAGTATTTGTTGATACTGTCCATGGGGTAGCACTAGGGCTTCGATTGTGACACTTTTTTTTAAGCTTAAAACATTAAAAATTGAAGTACTTTTCAATTTAATGTTGCGTTAATATAACCGAAGCTGCAGGATATAAAATTCCAGAAACAGTGCTACGTCATACATCTGCGTCGAAAACGCGCTTCAAAACCGCCAATTATTTAACTTTTTATAAGAATACAGTAAGCATAAAAAATTAAAGTAATTGGCAACCATCTCATGGCACAAATTACCAAAAGAAAAAAAAATTGCCATGTATCTTCTTCTAACCTTTTACCATGGACAGTTTCCTCTCCAAAGTGTCAAGCTAATTGCTATATGTGAAAATGTAACGCACTGCGTAACATTATATAAATTAATAATACTTTTCCTGTTATAATATCTTATCGATTTCATAAGAGATTAATTCAAAATAAAATACAAATGAAATGAAATATAGAGGATGATTAGCGCACGAATGTTTCACGTTCACATAAAGTATAGATCAATCGACTAGCAAGTGTTTCTCTGAGAAACATTTTTACAGATATATATATATATATATATATATATATATATATATATATATATATATATAATATTGACTAATTGTAAGATACATAAAAATTCTATTGATTTCAATCGCGCGCATCAAGCATATCATTCAAACTTGCATACATAATCGAGTTATCTATTACAAAAAATGTACAAACTTTAATACAAACATAAATAAGAGAAAGAAATGCATATACAGATGAATTGCTCATTGCAAATCAATAGTATAAATAACTGAAAAATCTCTAATGTAAACTAACAATCAATTAAATTGAACAGTAGTAACTGAAGACTATCATACTTAATTAAGTTTATACTGTCCATGTGTTATGCAAGTCGATGCAACAAAAAGCAAATTGCATTTTGAACGAACGAACGCGACACATTCGTGCACATATGCAAACTTAAATATAAGAGACGCCATTACAAAGAAATTTTTTAAACGAGTATAGTGTAATCTCTGTTGTTTGTTATATGACGAGCAGGACACAAAGATATTGTGTAACAGATACATTAAGATATGAGAAAAATAAATAAATCTATAGTTTTCTACATGTAGCACTAAAAAGGATCATTAAAAATTGAGGGAGTCGTCAACTAATTGTTTGAGTTCCTTGAGATGTTGCATTTTGCTGCCAGTTGCGGGTGACGACGCTGTAGGACGTCCAGCATAGCTAAAACATTAATATTTTCAATACAATGTTGTTGTTATATCATATACAATGCTAATTTTTATGTATAGTGCTAAGTATTGATTTTATGTATTGTGTAATATTTATGGATATGCTTTTAAAAAGCGATTTATATAACTATTAAGAATAATATTAAAATAATAATATTAAGTCAACGATTCCTACTGATGAAAGAATTGTTTCTGATCTTTAAAGCAACTTAATTAAATATTATCACAATTAATTACACAAAATTGTATTATAATTAACAGTTAATTATTTTAGTTATATATTTTTAATGTAAATGTAATATTTTTGAGACATAGAATAAAATAATTTTATAAATAGTTTACATCTACCAAGGCACATGGAAACTAATTCACAACCATAATTTTTAATATATATGAAAACAATCATAATGTTTCATCATATTGCCCATTTCATTACCTCACTATTCTCTGCTTTGATTCAGTAGGTTCCGTTGACTGCTCTGACACAATTGTGGGTTTTGTTGGTTTAGTTGAAAACAAATCAGCTAACCATCCTCGATCACTTTCACTCGTTTCTGACGCACCACTGCAACACACGGCCCAGATTCTTTATTTTATTATAGTGAAATAGATAGAAACGAAAAAAAGCAAAAGCCTGCCCAATTTTGTGACAATTTATTGTAATAAAGAAAAACACATATGCATGATACTTCGAATACATATAATAAAATAAACTGAATTTTTTAATATAAAACTTTGATACGTTTTATTATAATATACTTTGCATTGTCACGATAAAATAAAAAAACATGGGCCGTGTGAACAAGATACAAAAAAAGGAAAAAAAAAAGAAAAAAACGTAACATAGTGTAACACGTAGTAAACATATAAGTGCATTCACACACATACATACATCCTTTTACATTTTACAGTTGGAATTTTATTACATCGATTTTGTTATTTCAGTACTTACATTACGCTTCGGGTGCCATTAAGTGCTGTGTGGAATCTCGGCTGCACGTAAGTCCACGCGCCTTGATTCTTATGCTCTTCCTGAGACCATAACAGTTCTGCATTGGGATACTTTGCAGCTTCCTTCTTGACGAGATCGTATGGGAAGGGCGAAATCTATAAAATCAATATGAATTGGTTAAAATATCAGAATATTGTGATTTTTATAATTATGATTATAAAGAAGAAATATTTGATTTTTTTTTAAATTTATTTCAAAAATAATGATTGACCTGTTCTACTCTGGCGATCGCGATCTTGTCATCCAATTGCCGTTCAGTACGAGCTTTCTTCAGATCGTAATAAACTTTTCCAGAGCAGAATAACAGTTTCTTAACGCCATTGGGATTCTGAGCTGCCGTACCCTCTTCCGGTATCACTCTGAGGAATTGCGTGTCTTCTAACATCAAGTCAAAGTTAGATTTGGCTTCTGGATGACGAAGAAGCGACTTTGGCGTCATTAAGATCAACGGTTTCCTAAACGGCAGTGCAATCTGCCGTCTCAGGATGTGGAAGTAGTTGGCTGGCGTGCTGCAATTGGCAACGATCCAGTTGCTGTCATGCAACTGACGCACGGCGAACTCTTCGCTTTCCGGCGGGAAATAATCCGGATCATCGGCGGACATCTGAAGGAAACGCTCCAGACGAGCACTGGAGTGTTCAGGACCCTAATAGAAAGATGAAAAGCGAATTTAAAATTGACAAACTATGAAAACAATTCAAGTTTATTCATAAATTTGAATTCGTATATTTACCATTCCTTCGAGACCGTGAGGTTGCAACATGACTAAACCGGATTGTCTAACCCATTTGGCTTGACCACTGCTGATGAACTGATCAATTATACATTGCGCCGTATTATTGAAATCTCCGAATTGAGCTTCCCAACATACCAATGCGTTAGGATTTGTCATAGAATAACCCAATTCGAATCCTATGATTATAATAAAGTTATTTTAATATGAGTAGAAAATATATATATAGCAATAATAATTGCGTCAAATAAAAGTTTACGATTTTACCAAGAACGCCGAATTCGGATAAGGAGCTGTTACACACTGTGTAAGGTGCTTGATCGGGATACAGATAGCAAAGTGGTCTGTAAGTTGCCTTATCGACAGTTTGATGATGTAGCACATTATGCCTATGTGAGAATGTGCCTCTCTCCACATCCTGGCCTGACAAACGGACGTGAATACCTTCTTTAAGAAGAGATCCGAAAGCCATAGCTTCGCCGAGAGCCCAATCGACAGTTCTAGCTTCGATCATTTCCATGCGAGCCTTCAAAATACGCTCGATACCTGTAAAAAGTATTAAAATTAAATTAATATATTTTCTTGATTATATATTTAAATACAATTTTTACACTTTTTTAGCTACACATTTTTAACATACATTAATTACACATATTTCTGTATTTATATCATTTTAATCTTTTAGTTATAATTTATCTCTAATAATTTTCTTCCAATATCTCTTGTTATCTCATTTTTGTATTTTTGTATTTTCTAACATCGCTTTGCTTACCTTTGTGAATAACAAACTCAGCGGCATTCGGCGGCGGCGACGAGAATTTTTTGCCAATGTGTACGAGTGTGTCTTCTTTGATACCAGTGGGCGATACCTTCAATGGGTCTTTTCCTTCGAAGAAACCGGACCATGGCGAGTCCAACCAATCCTTGTATTTGATATGTGTTTCTTGTTTCGCATTGTTATACGCTTCTTCACAAATCTTTTCATATTTATCTTTGACATCCTATAATAGAAATAGAAATTTTTAGTATAAGAGCAATCATATAAAATATATCTTGCGCATATGATCTTCGTACCTTAACTTCTTCGGGAGAAACAACACCATCGGCGATGAGCGTATTGGCGTATTTATCGAGGGCTGGCGGAGTGTTTCTGATCTTGCGGTACATCAGAGGCTGTGTGAACATTGGTTCGTCGATTTCGTTGTGACCGTTACGCCTGTAGGAGACCAAGTCGATCACAACATCCTTGTGGAAGGTGGCCCTCCATTCTGCCGCTACTTTGCATACATGCATCACGGCCTCCGGATCATCAGAATTTACATGGAAGATGGGCGCGTTCACCACTCGGGCTACATCTGATAACATAAAAACACATTTAAGTTTGTTTATGCTAATTTGTGATGTCATTAAAAAATAAAACTAAAGCTTCGTGAATACCAACCAGTACAATACGGCGATGATCGCGAATGCCTTGGGTCCGTGGTGAATCCAATTTGGTTATTCACGACAATATGGATAGTACCGTGAGTGGTGTAATCAGGCAGATCAGATAGATGCATTGTCTCGAAAACAATGCCCTGACCGCAGAAAGCTGCATCTCCGTGAAGAAGAATAGACATAACCTGGAACATACATGAAATATTATTATAAAATAATATAATAATCGCCAAAATGAATTTTTCATTAAAATTGTCAAATTGTGTCATATCATTAGATATACAATTAATGCTTTATTTATTTTAATCAGATTTTTACTTTAATGATAATTCAATTGGTTCAAATCTCATAAAATTACAAATTTATTTATTTATTTTTAATTTAAATCCGGCTATTGATATTTAATTATATAACAATTTAATTTTATAAAAATTCGTGTTATATGTAGAAAACTTGATTTATGTAATAATACTTACTTTTTTGCCTTCGCCATCACCACGGTAGAATTGTTCGGCGCGCGTTTTACCTTGAACTACTGGATCAACAGCCTCCAAGTGCGATGGATTCGCAACCACAGCAAGACGAATGTTCTTATTCGTCACGCGATTCAGACGCTCGATGTATGTACCCAAGTGATATTTTACATCACCGGAACCCTAATAATCATTTCACTATTATTAAGAATCTCAAAGATTCGCAAAATAAGAATGCTCTAACGAAACATACATTTCACTATTACACTGCTAAGAAATATCGCTCATTTTAATGCTTACATCATCGGCGGCTTCGAGAGCAGCAAATTGCGTAAATATTTGGCTTAACGGCTTGCGACAAACATTAGCGAGAACATTAAGACGACCACGATGAGGCATACCCATGACAATCGATTCGACTCCCAATTCCGTGGATTTGTCGATCACTTGTTTCATAGCTGGAATCAAAATTTCACAACCCTCCAGACCGAATCTCTTCTCCGAGGACCATTTGCGTGCCAAGAACGCTTCGAATCTGCGATTTAAATTATGAAACGCTTACTAGATACTCTTTTTATATAATTAGCAAAATGAAAAATGAAAAATCTGAATCTTACAATATATCTTGAGAAATGTTTTTTATAAAATAGATGAATTACATGATATTGCGTGAAAAGATAAAACAGATAATGAAAAACACAAAACCAAAAATTTGTAACTTTAGAATTGGCATATTTGGAATTGATATTCGATTAATTAACATCGCTGTTATTACCCGGTTGCGCGCGTCAATCTTGCTAAAATGAGCCTTTTCTCATCGTTTGTCACTTCCATGACTCCGGGTGTCTCCATCTTTTGCCTGATCCAGTTGCATTGTTCCAAGGAATTAATGAACATGAACTCGACGCCGATGTGACCGCAGTAAGCGGCCTCGAGCCGCTTTAGGATCTCGCGTAGCGGCAATGATTTTTCCTTGCCGCCGATAAATGTAGTCGACGGCAATTTAAAAACGCGATCCATGTCTGACTCCTCTGTTTCAAGCATATGAAAATGAAAAACACATTTTACAAGTACTCCGAAGCGCAACATCCACAATCGAAAGTTACATTCAAATTTTATAGTTGACATGAATATATTATGCTCAAATATTTATGCACATTTAAATGTACATTTTAACAGACTACAACGGTTTCAACGATATTTATAACTCTGTAGCATTTATTTTATAATGCATACTTTACTATAAAATAGGTCGTTTAATATAAAATATAATTATAATAAATATAAAATATAATTGTATGTATGTAATTGTATGTAGGAAACTGTTGAAGAGTGTTAAGTGTACTTTTTCCCTACTTGTTTTGTTTAAAACTGATACTGAAAATGTGTTTTTTAAATATTTCAAGATTTTACTTTCACTGACAATTACTTTTTTGGAGACAATTTAATATTTATTATTTCTATTTCTTAATATTTACTCTATTTTTATTTTATTATATAATTTCAATTTAATAAGTTATTATTAATAATTAATAAGTTAATTTAATAATTAATTAATAAGTTAGTTTAATACACGTCGCACATATGTAATTCCTTTATTTAACAATTCAAATCTGAATTCACACAATGTAAAATATTTGTTAACATAAACATGCATTATTTTTTAAAGATAATGTAAGTGTATCGTGTTGAAATCACAACATATTACGCGTGACAGTGCAAACAAATACTAAACTTGAAGAGAAAATAAATTCCTCTATTAAAAACGAAAAGTTGTAAGCTTAGAAATAAAGCATCAATAATTTAAATAATCACCGAAAATTAAAACAGAGAAAGACATAATATAAAATATACCGTAAACAATGAACATAATATAAAGTGCAGTGAGAAGGATACACAAAATAGAAGAAAAAGATACATGTGTTAGAATATTGTCAGAGATAATATACGCAACACTTCAATTTGGCAACATTAAACATTTTTGGGAAGTAAAAGAGGAACAAAATTAGTTTTTATAGCTAATTTTTATATTATTATATTATATTTAACTAGAAAACATCAAATATTGTATTGTATTAAAATATTTATAATATTGAAATATTTTCATGTCCCTCCTCTAATTCCTCTAGAGAAAATGTTTGAGAGCTACCTCTTGGGTGCAAACATATTTACATAATATAGATAAGGTAACAAAAGAATCCAATCTTTATAGAGGTCGAAAACTCTATTTAGTCCCAGAGAAAAGATTAAATAAACCAGCACCACCTATTAATATACTAGCGCGAGTGAAAGCTTTTCTTTAGGAAATTTCCTTGGTTTGAGCAACTATTGTTACATACTTTGCATTAGAACAGCTACTTGGTATTGTAGTTCCTGCGAGTAAGTAGTACGTGGTCTCTTTCCTGTGGACATTATACTCAAACTCAACAATTGTATCAAGTACTGATCGTCAAATAACTTTTTCCTTTACTTTCTGCATTCAGCTTACATTTGCTCAGCAAAACGAATCGAGGAATAAATTAGTTATATCTGGATCTACTATACCTGAATCAAGAATTATTCTAATTATGTTAATAATTAAATGTGTTGCACATTTTATCTTTTGGTATCTCTATATTAATATTGATATAATTAAGATAATAGTCATGTTTGCAGGATGTGAGAATAAAAAATAAGCAAAATTATTTAAAAAAGTGCTATGATAATAAGATACTGAAATATTGAATTCTACCGAAAGAACTAATCGATAAAATAAATATGTAATGAATTAATATAGAATAAAGCTATATAAACATTTTGTGTGTATAAATTACTTGAAGGAGAATAAAACTCTTATTTACTTCACTTTTATTTACATTTAAATTATAATTTTATGCAGTCTATAAATAGGATAATTAATGATTGAAAATATGCTTAAAGATATAATAAAAAGTTTTAATTGAGTTATTGTGTTGAATTATTGTGCTAGTCAAATTGATTAGTAGCCTTCGAATGCATCAAGAAATGTGTTTTCATTCGTGAATCAATTTTTTTTTACATTTTACTCTTTTTTATTTACGTTCATTTAGGCTTACCAAATGAATAATGGGTATAGAGTAATTCTTGAGGATGCCTATCATCAAGATCAGCGCTGTTGATGCCGAGTGGATCCAATTTAGCGATATGATGGCCACGAATCTGTCACATTCATGCGAACCAAATAGTTCTCTTTTGATTGTGGGATTTAATATATTTAATTAAGATATAAATTACTGTGTTTGATGTTCCATTTTCTTTGAATAATATTTTTAAATACACCACAGCAAAAACAGTACATGAATATTCAGTGCACACAAACCATCTTTCTAATTACTATAGTATTTTCTAATAAAAACATCATGTCACAGTAATTAACATTCAATATGTGTATTAAGATATCAAATTATAAAATATTTTAATTCCATTTCCATTTTATGAATTTTGTTATCTGCTCCTTTTAGCTTTCCTATTAATACTTAGCAATATTATTTTGTTATGAGATAAAGGAACAACAATGAAAGTATCTGCTCAAAACTCTCCTTATTTAAGATAATTCGCGTAAAGAAAAATAATATAATAGTACGTTAGTATAAATTTTGAAAAGACACAGGCATACTGAACAATACAGGTGTACAAGAGTGTTTAAAAGCAATACACATATGAAAATACATACAAATTATACATGCACAAGATTGACAGAAATTTCTTAATTCTTACCTCTGACATTTTACTCGCATACTGAGCAATGTACATATTTAACAATTTTTACTTTGTTAGATATAAATGCAATAAATGCATAATTGAACTGTAATATATTTAATAGCTTCACGCCTACATATGCACGAATCCTCAAATTGAGAACAAAGCTGATTCAATTATCAATTATTATGAATAGATGGAATGTATCGTTTCTATGACTTCCAAAATGGATGTAATGCTAATTAAAACATTTTCAGTATCAGTGTATATATAATTGCATCGTAGAATTTTTATATCTTCCTTTGACATAATCTAATATTTACTTTAATATAATTCATTCCCAGTTATCTCATTAAAAATGGTCTCATTAAAAGTGGTCTTCAGAGCATTCTTAATATTAGAAAATGTAATAAACATTTAGAAATATATTATTCATATATATATATATATATATATATATATATATATATATATATATATATATATATATATATATATATATATATATATATATACTGAATTGCTATTGTTTAATTTAGTCCATTTTACTTTAATGGTATTTAAAATGCGTCCCTTGTACTAAAGTTAAGTATCTAAAATTGCACTATGTAATAAATAAAATTTTAAATAATTTTTATAATTATTTATAGAATTACAAAGATTTTATGTAGGTGAAAAATTTTTGAAAACATACGTAGAAATAATCTTTTTCAAAAATAAAACAAAATAACAATAAAAAGTGTGTTAATATGTAAAAATGATTATATGAAATAATATCATTGAATGTGAAAATTGAGAATAGATGTCTCCACAAATGAAATTACAAAAAACACAAAGAATAATATATAATTCGTATATGCAACATAATATTCTAAATATTTTTAGTATAATTCACTGCTATTCTCATATAACATTGTAGCATATGAAAAGAAAAAAACATGTTTATATTCATATATATACATATATGCGTGTGCGTGCGTGTGTGTGTGTGTGTGTGTGTGTATATATACACAGGGTGTCGCAGACCACCCGTATCAGCCGAATATCTCAAAAACTGAGCGCGGCAGACAAAAATATTTCAGACAAAAGTTGTAAGGTTTTAAGTAACGCATTACATGGCGATATCAGTATGACCTTGAAGAGTGTTGTTAAGATCACGTAAAGGTCACCTTGAATTCTGTAAATGGAAACCCTCATTTTTTATTGCATATTCTTGTAGCTTACCTCGAGAGCTTTACAAAACACTATAACAAAATATTTTTCTCTTAAGTACTTTTCGAGTTATGAGGCTTGAAATCATTTCTTAATTTTACATAAACTATAAAATATCTAGCAAGATATTCATTTTTCGATTATCTTACTTTAATACTTTTATGTACAAAATAATGAGAGGAATCGATTGGTGTAAAGAAAACACATAGTTGTTTTTGAGAAAAAATATGTAATTCTTAATTGCAAATTACATATTTTTTCTCAAAAACAACTATGTGTTTTCTTTACACCAATCGATTCCTCTCATTATTTTGTACATAAAAGTATTAAGGTAAGATAATCGAAAAATGAATATCTTGCTAGATATTTTATGGTTTATGTAAAATTAAGAAATGATTTCAAGCCTCATAACTCCAAAAGTACTTAAGAGAAAAATATTTTGTTATAGTATTTTGGAAAGCTCTCAAGGTAAGCTACAAGAATATGCAATAAAAAATGGGGGTTTCCATTTACAGAATTCAAGGTGACCTTGACAACACTCTTCAAGGTCATACTGATATCGCCATGTAAT
Source organism: Camponotus vicinus (assembly GCF_025532165.1). Taxonomy (NCBI): domain Eukaryota; kingdom Metazoa; phylum Arthropoda; class Insecta; order Hymenoptera; family Formicidae; genus Camponotus; species Camponotus vicinus. Next base: position 11,365,818 of record NW_028141980.1, read on the forward strand.
GCGTTACTTAAAACCTTACAACTTTTGTCTGAAATATTTTTGTCTGCCGCGCTCAGTTTTTGAGATATTCGGCTGATACGGGTGGTCTGCGACACCCTGTATATATATATTTATATATATATATGCGTATATAAATATAAACGTGTGTTTCTTTTACATATATATGTACATATACATATCATAAAAGAAAAGCCCGTGAAAAATGCTTTAAAAAAAAGCCTTACCAAGCATGTATTGACGCAGCACTTGTTCTGGTGACCCCTTGCGAGCTGCATAATGCGTGTGTATCAGGTCTGTTTGCATAATACCCAGTGGGTCCAGATCGGCAACTAAGTGACCTCGGGCCTATACGTGTCGAATAATCCCGAAAATACCTCACATTTATATAATTGTATCTACTTTCGCTACTGCACTACATACTACATAATTACAATGAGAGAAAAAAGAAGCAATATAGCGGCTAGACAGCGGAGAATTAACAGATATATATGTACATAAATATAATGATATGTGTATACAATATATATGTATATACACGTATCGTACATATATTTACACACGCGCGCGCACACACACACACATATACACCAAGGAATTATATGTATTGCAACAATAGTTGCAGGAAAGGATGCTAGCTCTTTATATTTTCATGTAAAAGATATGATAAAAGAAATTGCAATTATTGTAGTATAACTCTTATCAAATAATTATGATTTTAATTAACCGATTAAAAAAAGCGTACTGCTGCTTCTTCCTCAATAAAAATCTTTAATCTCCATTCAGAAAAAAGTGATAAGTCAAGATAACTTCAAAGATCTCATTCTTATTAAGAAAAATTTAGAGATGCAAAACATGCTTGAGATTCAGTGCAATGAACAACTACATAAAATGAAGTTATTATGCAATATATTCTTATTTATCATATGATCATTGATGCAACACATGAGACAAACATAAATATTCGAAAATTTAGAAACATATATGACAGCTCTTAATAATAAGCATCAATTGTAATACACAATACCTCATGTCTCAGGTTCATGTTAATATTCACTTGGATTTGTATAAAGTCTATGTAGATTGCTTTTATATCAATTATTCTAATCCATATAAATGTAACTAAGACACAAACACCGAGAGATTTTGTTCAGTGGATTTCACATGCATACAAATTGATGTATTAATGCATGCCATAGTCATTTTTGTAATGTACAAATTATAAAAACTAATATAATAACAATATATTACAGTTTTCGTTTAAAGCAGTAAGAAAGACTTAGGCTGATGGCAGAGAACGAGATGTTAGTGCTTACGTCTGTCGTAGTCATAGACGTAAAATAAGGCAGAGAAAAATATATATGCTACTTACGTATACGTTTTTCTCTGTCTTACTTTACGTCCATGACCACAACAGACAAGCGCTAACATCTCGTTCTCTGCCATAAGCCTAAATTTATAAGGGTGTCTTCCGTTTCACGCATTGAGCGCATAGTTCGCAATCAGTGTGATGCGCGCATTAATATCGTTCCGTTTCTATTAATGCGCAAATATAGTCTTGGAAACGGAATGACTTTTGATGCGTTTAATGTGAAACAGTATGGCTGCTATCGAAGTAAATGACACACACATGTATCACATGTGTATATACACGAGGTTGTTAACTCTCTGCGCATGCTCGCATTAACTTCTTCGGGTCCAACCTGTAGTAGCTGATGCGTTGTTGATGCGCTGGAAGTGGGGGGATTCTAGGAAATTCTATGCGCCATCAATGCGCGCATTAAATGAAACGGAATAATTTTCTCTGCAGCTTATGCGTTTTATGCGTGAAACGGAAGGCACCTTATAACTTCTGTATCATATATATATTAACGACTTAGAAGCAGACTTTCATGCTTCCTTTTAATGTATTAAATTTGTTAAGAATTAAACATTAAAAACCAAAAAAGTGTGATTATTTTTAAATGGAAACAAGAGCAGAAAATATATTAAAAATCCAGAGTATATTGTTATAATCTCCATATAATTAAAGTATTATCATAAGTAAAGAAAACAAATATTTCTTTATATATTTAATTTATTTTATTTAATTTATAAATCACTTTGTTATAAGTGAGTTATGTGGTGAATTATAAATGGTTGAATAAAGTGTCACATCTCTTGCAAACAAAGTAATAAAAAGCAATAATTAAAAATTATGATCTTATTGATACATTTATCATGGAAGTACACAGGATAAGTAGGGTGTCATATAAGATATTTTGTTTGCAAGAACATATTGAATTTAGTTATTGGAAGTAAAGTAAAAAATTTCGGCATCATACCTGATAAGAACGGATAATAGCTTGTACCGCTAGATGATCGTCAATAATCTTTTCGTTGACGGACGCTTGACTGAGCTGTGTTCCACCACCCAAGGGCAACAAAGCTCCAAGCGGTACTTGATTGTAATTTGGAGCAAGGGATGGTGGTGCCTGATACGCTAGTCCTGGCGCAGCTCCAGCGGTGCTGTTTCGAAAGAAGGAATCCCATGACTAGGAATAGAGAGAAAGATAAAATAAATTTAAGGAAAGTCTCACATAAAAATCTGTACAGCAATATATTCGGATTTACTCACTATATGCACGCTATGCGGATCTTGCAGCCACGCATTGTACATCTCCTCCACGTAGGAGCTCGTACTGCCATTTAGAAAGGGCTCTGTTGCTGCGCGACTGTTATACTTGCGCACGGACTCGGTGAAGATCACCTGGCTGGTCCTGGTTAACGGATGACTACGGACCACCCAGGAAGCGTATCTTTCGGGCCCGCATATACGAGGCGCCAATGGGGCCAGCCTATTGAATACCGTCCTTGCCTTGTACATTTTCGTCTGAAATGTGTAAAATATGATAAAAATCCATTCGCTTGACATAAGGAAGAAATACAGATACACTAATGAAAACGTATAAATATAGTCACAGATGAGATATGTTCAATATTTTACGTTTTATTTAAATACCTTAAAAGTGATTAAACAGTTGTATATTGGTTGAAGATCGTCGCTCATACAGCATAGAACATTGCAGCAATATTGTTGCAATATTGCAACAACACTGTAATATTCCCGTAACATTATTGCAATGTTCTGTGCTGTATGGGCGTACTTAGATTAAGCGTTTGAAGTGTTTTAGATAATCTGTGCTTGAGATATTAATAAGAGTATAGGCTTAAGATGAGTATAGATATTAAGATAAGAATATTTTGATATATCTTGAACCAATCTTGCAAGCACGATTAGAATCTAATTTATCTGACTTTATTTATTATGTTGTTTCCTTATCATTGTTTTTGTTGTAGCACTGAAGTTCTAGACTTTGTGCATGTCATATCCATCAATTACTGAGATACGAACAAGATATTTTGCAATTGTGTAAGTAATAATTAGTGTTTATCTATATATATATGTTACACAATACATTTATATGTATGTGTATTTATGTAATATATAATTATGTATAAGTCAAATTAAGACTCAGTCAATTTATAGCTGTTTACAGAATTCATTATATATTCTTCGTTTTTAACATATAAAGGTCACAATTGCATCATAAAATAATATTATGAAATAATGTTATAAAATAATATTAAATAATGTTATAAAATAATATTAAATGTGAAAAAAATTATATCGACCAATACTACGATTAAATAAAAATAATGCATAATTATTGTACGTTTCCTGCATATAAGTAAAATATCGCCGTCTAAAATTAATCGGGAAGAGGTCACACATATACACATGGTTATATATATGGTTATATTATCGACTTATATGATAATTGATTTTTATTTGTTTATACCGGCACAAAATCTTTTATATCTTTCTACGCTTTAATTCTCGTACCGTAAATATTGGGACGTTAGATAGTTCTATTTTTAAAAATTGGCCAGAGTTATCAGATTGCGCAATATGGTTCTAGAAAAAATATGCGATAAACATCAGATACAGAAAGTTGCGAAGAATCTAAATATGTATTCTGTATATATTTTTATACAAATAAAAATAAAATTATACATTGCATTAAAAGATTTTCACAGTAATCAATATACCTAGTAATTCATCAAATGCTACTAAAATCTAATTAACTATCTAAAATGTTTCCTCACAATAAAAAAAGTGCAAAGACTAAAAAGTGTAATAAATAGATAAAGCGATCCAAATTTTCATATTATCGTGAGCCAATAAAATCCTGATAAACCCTGACAGATGTTATTCTATCTGTCAGAAACATGTATAATTCATAGTCTGTAAGATGATAAAATTCTGAAATATTGCGCTAATCTCTCAGCAAAGAGCAGTATATTTTTAGAGAAAAATTATACTATCCATATTTTATGTCAATAAACATCCAGACTGAAAATGAAATGGCTACTCTAAATATTTATAGGCATTATGACTATTCAAAACAATAACATGTCAAAACTTGATAACAATACTTCAATAACAGCGTCAATCAAGATAATTATGACACTGACATATTTATTACTAGCTTTCAAATTCTTAAATATTAATCATTTTTATTGAATATTGTAATGAAATCGATAAACAGTGACTCATTGTCAGACGAAATCTATAAAAAATGAATACTTAATACTATGTATTATGAAATAATATCTTAGAGATTGAATTATAAAATTCCAATATTATGAAAAATAATAAGAAAAATCAAATTTTATAATTATTAAAAATTCTAATGCTTTCATTTGTATCAAAATCAAGCACAATAATCTTAATAATAAAAATCATTTGATTACATTGCTCTTTTTCCAGAATGATTGCAAAAAAATCATATCGTTACAAAACATACAACCTTGATTGCACTATTGCAAAAGAAATAATACATTTTACCTTGATTAGCATTAAAATTTCAAAATACCCAATGTACAGAGAAGAGTATATAAGTGTATAAAATTAATGAGTTAATACATACTTTCAATCTCACTAATACATGCAATAAAATGATTTCCGAAACGCTTCGACCGGTCGGCCTCGTTAACGCACGTGTGACACTAAGCAGGTAAAATTGCGGACTTCCCAGTCTCTTTCGTAGGAAACCTCCGGCGAGATTGTACAGAGGTGAGTGGGAGAAGACTCGACTGCTACGTCAGATACCGCGAAATGCAGCGAGATATCTGCCGGGAATGCGTCGCGCTGTGACTTGAATGTCACACGCCGGGACGTGTGTGACAGGTAGGCGAGGCGGCTACAATATGTATATCGTCGGAACTATCTATCGCGTAGATTACACAACCGATTCGCGATTATCCTACATCCGTTACTGTCAGCTGTATACGATATATTGTTCCGCGCTTGAAATAAGAAAATGTAAAATACAATGCACATAAAATTCTCTATAATGCGACTGGAAAAAAAATTTCATACCTTTCTATTTTTAGCTGCATTTTCCATTAATTAAAAAGCTATATATATATATATATATATATATATATATATATATATATATATATATATAAAATGTATACTTGAGATATTTGGAAAAATTGCAAGAAAATCCATGTGTATTCCAAGTCCATTCTTTATCACACATTTTTCTACGCTTTAAAAGTACAAAAATATGCGAGGTGTGCTCGTTGCACATGTATATCCGGTTTTCGCAGGAAGGAAAGATTATAGGGAAAATTGCAAAAAAATCGAGACTTAATTACGATCTTAATTGCAAATTACAAATTGCGAAATTTTAGAAATAGAGTGTATTGCAGAAAAGAGTACAGTTAAAATTATTGAACTTGCATGTGCATCGTATAATCGAATTGCATGTCAAACGCAATGCTATTCGACTCACGTGCACATTATGCTGCTCGAATCTGCCGACAGAGAAAACTGCTAATGAATGGTCTTGCTAATCAATCGTCAGTAAATCGTTAACGAAATGGTATGACACTTACGAGACGGTGACAATTTCCAATTTTTACACCGTCTTGACGTCACGATCCATATATTTATGAAAATCTTTCGGCGATTTCTCGAAAGTAACGGTGGGTTCGATTTCATCACGAGGCATGAAGCGCGCATGACGCACCCACGCACGCACAAATTAACGCATGCCGGAGCTTATCGTGTTTTGTTTTCTTTTTCTTTTAAGATAAGAGAATGTGCTGGGAGCCCGAGATAAATCGCGAAGTCGGCTGGCTATTTTCGTCGTTTGTTGGTTTTGCACGGTCGATTTTACGTAATCGAGCGTAATAATTTTGCGCGATCGCGAAATGTCGTACGAAGCAGCTGATCGACGACTATCACGTGCGGTGTGTCATTAACGAGGAGTTAACAGGATGCATCGCGATAAATCCCGACAATGTCGAGTTCGTTACGAAAGAGCTTACCTGATGTTTAAGCAACGACGATCACACACTGACACTATCCACCATTTGCAACTCGCTCCTACTGCCAATGCCAACTATTGCCGTTTATCAGAGAGAAGCCTGAGAGGGACCACGCTGTCATTTTTCGTGGAATGCTTTTCCTATGTCGTACACTAGCGGCGCGTACATTCATTTTGTCGCCTGGAACTACATGGCCACATTCACTTTTCAGTGCCATGATAAAACAGTCGGTTGGTTCGTGTCCGTGCTAATCTACAATTTATAGATCAAAAATAGTCTCGTATTTAGATATAAATTAATGTACTTTCTTAGCTGCGCGATTTCTTTTTCATTTAAATATATATTATAAACGTCAAACAATGTTATTAATGAAATAAGTTTATGTGATATACATGTGTAGAATATGTGCTATTCTCGAGATAAGAACAGAAAAGATAAATTATGTAAACTTCAATAAATTGAATTTTATTTAAAACGATTGTAAAAAGGAGACAATTTTTCAGATTATATAAATAATTTCAAATAACTTTTCTGTACGTTTTTGTAATCTCCATTAAATGTTATGCATAATAAAATACCTTTTTAATATACAAGACACATCTTAAAAAGTGCGAAAAATTTTAGGAGATGACTCTTTGTCGAAAATTAAGGGGAGTTTTTCATATAATCATATACTCCTCCTAAACATATACATCCCTCTCTATGGAGTTACACTCCTTCAAAGATGAGGGTAAAAATTAGATTTTTATTTTTTTCTCAAATTTGAAACAAGTTAAAGAAATGAAATTAGATGGATATGTTCTACTAGTAAAAAGATTATTTATTAATATTTTTTTCAGCCTCCCGTATTGTTATAAGGGGATGAAACTAGTAATATCTATTCAATTTTTAAGATAAGATACGAATCAATATTTACATTTATTTTAATTGTTGAAAGCGTCACTGACACTAAAAATTTTAAATGCTTTATATCCTCGAATTATAAATATTGAATTTGTCTATGCAATTTTCCAAAACAAAGAAAGATGTATATTGTAACAAGAGAACGATGTAATCGTCCAACGTGTTAACTGTAACCTATGAATTATTTTTCGAATTTTGTATAGTTATATGTTTTGTTTTGAAGAATAAATTATTTTTATTCGTGTATATAGCATATTTTAATTCAAATTCAGAATAAACACATTAAATTTCATTGCATCATGTGAACAAGAAATTGCGGAATTTACATAATCTGACGTAGTCAATATGAACGTCATTCATAATCACAATCATAGCAAAAGCGGAATTTTTGGTAATTATTTTAATAAAAAAATCTTAATAATTAAAAACACCTTCGAAAATTTTAAAATCTTATTTTTTTCTAATAATTGATTTTTTAAATTCCTGTACACTCTGTATATTATATATTTTATATACTTTCGCAGAATCATCTTTAAAGGCTCAATCTGAAATGCAATCATGCAAATTAAACGAATCGGAAAGCAGACCAAATGTCACGTTAAAAAGTATTATCGTGTTAATATAATAAATTAATATAATTTTAATTTTCCTTATTTATATTAATATTATTTTATATAATAACATTATTTTCGAAATTTTAAACTCATCAACAAATTCCGATTTTCAAAATAGTTTAACAGTACTAAAAATATTTTAATATTATATTTTAATCAATATTATTGATTTTAATTAGAAATGGGACAAGAATTGGATAAAGCGGAGACAAAATGTTTTACGTTAAAGTCTGAATTAAATTATGTAATGGGAGTTTGTCAGAAAGTCAAATCGGAAATGAAAGGCACCAAAGAAAAATCTGATATTTCGCTAAAGCCATCAATAAGGTCATCATCTGAAAATCCAAGCTTAAAATTTTCAATCGAACATAACGACCATAATAGCGAAATTATGGCTACCAATAAAATTTCAAATTATAATCTTCAAAAAATTTATAACATTGAACACAAGGCTGAAGATTTTGGTATAAAATGATTTTTTTCGTTAAAAACTATCGATTTATCTAAATATATATATCTATATTCTTATAGATACCTTGTGTTCGAAATCTGCCCAATTGTCACCTAGAGGAACCATTGCTAGTGATGAGATTATCGAGGAATCCGATACCTCGAAATATCAAAAACAAAATGGATTATTAAATGTTACAATTAAACCAAAGACTCAATTAGATCAAAAGCTTCCTATCTCGATGACGACGAAGCCAATTCAGAATGAAATCCAGAAAGTAGGCGTACATGTTTATGCGTGTATTATAAATCATATATATATGTATATACAAAGAAATATATAATATTCTATATATAATGCTATATAATTATTATATTTAAAAATTTTCAAAATACGAATATAGGCGAGTAGAGAATTCGAAAATCCTAAGTCTTATTTTCCGGAATACTTGAGAGAACATTTGCAATCAATGCTGAATATAGAAGATTCTATTAAAGAATTGACATCGAACGAGAATTACTTGCATGCAATTCCATCGAATTCTGTAAAAAGAAATATAACAGATGCGGAACTGAATTTGAACATTTCGGATACCGCAAAAGTTAGACGAGCGGAAAAAAATAAACGTGTCTCGAGAATAGAAAGAAGCGAATCAAATTCCGTCTATAATAAACCGGGTGACGTATTATCTAAAATGCGAAAAAGAAAAGGAAGATTACGAAATTCTATTTCCAAGAGTACAGTTACTACTAAAGATACAAGTCTCATCGGTAGAAGAGAAACAAAGAGGCGCAGACAAAGAGGTAGAATCGAATTTGTGTAATTTCTATTCATGCATTGTGTTCTATAATTATCATATTAAGAACATAAATTCTCAAATCTGTGTTGTTTAAAATTAAATATTTAATGCACAGGCCTCGGCGTTAATAATCAATCCAATCTTCCAAGGAATTCAAAAAAGTCCAAAGACGTCGTGGAAATTTTTCATAATACTATATTGAAGAGTAGCAATTCTGCAATATCTAATAAGCATTCTAAATTTGATAAACAAACAAAGTGTGTAAAAAGACATCCTTCTGAAATTGCTAATCAAAAGATCCAAGAAACATTATATCTTGAATGTGCTAATTGTGAATATAAATCCGATAATAAGGAGAATGAGCAGCATGATCAGTATCATCAGTCATCGAATTGTGTTCCGGGGTAATTTTTTTACAGTTGTGTGTGTGTGTGTGTGTGTGTGTGTGTTACAATAATATTATATTATTATATTATGTATATGATTTTTAACAATTAGTAAATATTATACTTATTTCTTCATCATGCAAATTTGTTTCTTCTACAGAACGATTCCCGAGAAGGTTCAAGAACATAAATCGGAAAAATATTCCAAGGATCTCTATTCATCAGCGCAGTGCAAAACGCATCAAAGCGAGCATAATGCTTTTAACAAATGCAACGATCCAATGTTTACCCCTAGCTACGAGATGCCGACTTTGGCATCGAGATTGAAGCGTTCTAATAGATCATATTTTAGCAGGTTTAACTTTCGGAACATACCATTCGTAGTAGGAACTTCGATAACACCTAGCCATAATCTTGGATTAAACATTCAACAGGTGAGCTTATTAAAATTCATGAAAGTAGCGGAGGTTTAAATCTTCTGTAAAAAATGTAGGTATTGGGCGTAATGAAGACGAGACAGCCGATTACCAATGATATTACTCCGTTATTGATTCGTAAAGTTAGTAAAGGCATACCAATATCGAGTCTTCTGGAACAGATAAATGGTCACTCGGAAAGATCGACTCTCAGCTTAAATTCACACCTGACTGGAATATTTAATAATTGCGAGAGCTCACATATCAATCGAGATAAAAAATTATCTGTATTTGATTTACAACACGTGGAAAATGCTCGCACGTCAAATGTATCTGGCAACGCAAAAATAATTCCTGAAAAAGATAACAATATCACGAAACAATTTAATAAAGAAAAGATTGATTCTTATGATTGTAAAATTAAGCAGCAGTCTCCTACTGTCGTAAATAAAAGCAACACGACAGCAAATATAAGAAATCAGCAAGGAATTTCAAAAACATCGTCAAATAAAGAGGTAAATAATATTCTAACAATTTATGTCAAACATACTGCATAATATTACATGATATTACAGACTAATATCGGTGATTATAAAATGCGTACAATTACTGGCGCACACAATTCCAAGGAAATACGTAATATTTTAATTAATCTACACGATCAATTTGAAGAAATGAACACGTAAGTATTGGCATTATTAAATTTAGGAATCTATATTTTTTTATAGACTTACTTGTATCTTTGATTTATAGGAAATATGAGAAATTACAATCAGAAATGGAAAAATCCAAAGATAAATCTTTAGCGAAAGAGTTGTCCGCTATGGAAAAGGAACTTAATGTCAAGGAAGAAGAAATCAACGTCGTTATCGGTCTTTACAAAGAAGTGAGAGCTACAATAAGTACTTAACATGAATTTTACACGTATATTAATGATATATCATGAGAACAGGTAATGATGCTGAAGCAACAAATGAAAATGTTGCACGAGAAAAACAGTCTCGTTTGCATTACGACCGAGTCAACCAAGGGGTCCCATAAGAATCCTTTTCCTATATCAATTTTACCTGGAAAGTCTCATTCGATGAATCCGACACAGATATTTGGTCGAAGAAAATTTAATGCAACACGAGAGCCTCCCACTTCTATGCAATTGGCCGCATTATTACGGCAAATTCAAACCTTTCATAAGCAAATGCAACTCGTATCATAACACCACACAGGATTGCGGTAAAAAATCCAAATTTTTAATAAAAACTATTATTCTTATAGAATCATTTACACATGTAGTAGAATTTTTTGGCTCAGAAAAAGCGATATTAATTGATATCTTCTTATATCAAGTAATGTATAAAAAAAAAAGATATGTATTTTACGTCACTCTTAGTGCAGTTTCGTGAGGATTTTTAAGGTGTTTCCTTGTCTTTTGCAATAAACGAACATTTCTAGCAGATCATATTCCATTTTATTCTGCGTGCTATCCCATAATAATGTATAATATTCATTTGTATGCATGTACAATTGTATGTGATTTATGTATGCGCAGCTCTCTTTTGTCTGTGTATGTATTTCTATACACACACACATATATATATATATATATATATATATATATGTATATATTTACATATATATAATCAACGTCTGTGTATAAACGCCGAAGAGATAGTTATTTCTTTTTTTTTTAATCTTACTAGAGACAGATTCTTCGTCACAACTCTCACGGTCGATTGCAATTATCAGTTGTAGCTACGTACGACGATATATCCGAGAGAAATCGATCGTTATTGATTTCTTGTTTTCACTCCCTCGCCATCGCAAGATTTTAATCTCTCTAGATATGTTCGTCGATTATGTGATCCGCATAGAATATTTATATATATATCGTCCCTCTCTTTTTTCTTTAAGTACTAATTTAACGATTCGTAATCTATCCGATTCTGCTTTTCAGCTTTGCTAAATAAAATTTTTGCTTCTTTCTCGCATTCTGTCTCTTTTCTCAAGTATTCCTATTTCTCTCTCTCTCTCTCTCTTTCAAAGCATCTACACAAAATCACGCGATCTGTTCTTATGCGTAAACTATGCGCTACAAAATGTACCTTAATTAACGTTAATATAAAATGTTATCTTAGATCTAGGATAATGTTAATTTTTCTCTCTCTCGTTCTTACTACAGAAAGGTGCACTTAGATGCACGCGCGAAAAATAAAAACATTCCTGTGGCAAATATAAAATTAATTTTCTCTCGTGAACGGCAGTTCTTTTGGCAGTACGGATGGAGAACGATAATTATGAGAAAAGTGAGAAACGGATCTTGTCGTAATGATAAAATATTTACAACGTCGTCTATTTTTACTTCTATATATGGAAAGAAAGAAAAAATTAAATGATTTCAGATGAAAAAAAAATGTTATAATTCTAATATTTTTTAATTATTAGAATCATTTATAATTATCATTTATGATATAAATCCATTTCAGCTTTTATATATTCTTTACTAAAATTATCATGTCTCCAACCGTTCCTTCGGCAAAAAAGATACTGCTTTATTTAAATTATCGTCATCGCTGTAGAATCTTCTAAAGTGATCATCAATTTCAATAATCTCCTGCAGAGGAAACGGCGGAAAAATCATGTTCCTTTCTCGATCTTTTAAAAAATTGTTTTCATAAAAAAAGAAAAGGAAAAAGAAATGGAACCGAGTACTCCACATACACACTTTCTCATCTTAACGCAAATATATCTCTCATTATATCACAGACTAAAAAATGCTTTGGTCTAAAAAATTGTTTCATTTTTTCTCTTTTCTTTTTTTGTTACCCTTTTTTTAATTAGAACGGACGTGCGTTTTGGCATTCACGTTCTCGATTGACTTTGTCAGCGCCGATATATTTGTTATTTCTGAAAATATTAATTTTATCTGCGTAATCAGTGCGAAAAACGGAGCTATTCACCAATTTTTGTGTACTGTCTGACATTGAAAAATTCGATGTAGAAATAGCAATATATAACGAGCGTGCAAAACTTAATTTGTTGAAGGGCAATTATATTACAATTCTCATAAAAATTATTAAAATATTATTTAAATATTAATTACTGTATTTTTTCTTGAAAATGTTACCACTGCTAAAAAATATTATCTTCATAAAGAGTTAAAACTATCATCACTTTTATGTCTCGATTACATATTGAAATTTCCGGTTCCGAGATGGCATTTGATTTCATTGCTGTGATATATAAAACGCAAGAAATCCTTCGGCTTACAATTGCAATTTAGTATGAGACTCGCAAAGCATTTCTTTTGTATTATCAACACGCTGTAGAACTCAAGCCATTAGATTATTAGCACCCTCGAGATTAATTCTGTGTGAAAAAAATCGATCCAAGTGGAATTTTAAGGCGTTTTTGCGGTAGTCCCTAGTTGGCTGTGTATACATTGCGAACGGCCTTAAAATCGTACTTGTACAAAAATATAAACGCAAAAATCAACGAGTTTCTTTTAGTGAATATTCTTTTTTTCAATATGTTATTAAGATCGTAACATTTTATAATACTCTACAATATTACAACATGTGATATCTCTTACAAGGTACTTACATTACGAATAACCCCACAAATTCGTTCTTTACTCTCTCAATGTTAGACTTCAGCGATTACTTTAAGATGATAAAATAAATATCGAGTTCACTATAAACATTAGTCATTATATGAGAATATTCGCTCTCTCTTCTTTCATCATTTTTCTTTTAAGTCTTATCGATACAATACTTATCGTTGATGAAATAATTAATTTTATCAATCGGATTTATATACATACACAAATAGCAAAGATGAAAGAATATCAAATAAACTCTGTTTCTATAAATAAATGTAAATATTAAGCATATAAAATTATATCTTTAACTGTGAAGTAAAAATGTTACTTGATACTTTGCAACTTGTAATACATGTTTCCTCTTCTTTGAAAAAATCTCAATCTTTGGATTTGAATTAACGATTTTAAACGATAAGTCTAATTTTAATATCAGATATTAACTGTTCTTACGTTTATTACTGTAAAGAATTTGATACTTTAAGTACAAATAAAGTTTACAGATTTTGTGCAACAAGATATATATAAAAAATATAAGTATATTTATATTTGTAACAAATTAATTAAAAATTTATAAACTGTAAATATATTCCAAAACAATCATCCAGTTTCTCGTTAGGATAAGAAAGTTTATCCTAATCCTGTATGTAAGATAAATAAATGGAGGACAATCAAGTGAACATTTCCATTATCAATAATTAAATACTATAATAAAATGTATCAGTGAACAAAATTTGCGATTATTTTTTTCGCGCAATTGCATCGTTACGATGTAATAATTTTATGTTCTAGAATCATTAATATTTAAAGAGTTCAAATGTGCTATTTCGATATTATATTTTTATTGTGTAAACATACTACTACACACTATAACTTGTCTGTTTGCATTTTTAATATATCGATTATATCGATTAAAACAACAGTGTTGCAAATATAAGTTATATTAATATTGAAAATATTCAGTTCGAGTGTTATAACAGAATCTAAAAAATAACCCAAATCAATACAAACTTATGAAAGCGAAGTAAATCCTACGATGCTTGCAAATATTACGAACTATACCGTTTTTGCTTTAAAAATCTTTTGATTCTGGATAATAAATTCTCATTACCATTTCTTGCTTCAGAGGACGCTCGGTTGATGAACTGTTCTTTTTCAGGCCCTTTGTAACTTGTAACTTCATGATGCAAAAAAATTGCGGACGGCGTAAATGAGCCGTATTGCATTCGTGATGTGATAGTTGTATCTTGTTACAAACATTTAAAGCCCATTTAAAGATTTCAAATTCATTGTTTTAAGTCAGATTTTTGTAAATTAAATACTGCGTCAAGCTTTCTTAGCTATGAGAGCATCGATCAGTCTAAGTTTCGCTTTTGCTTGCTTGTAGGATTCGTACACGGTGGTGACTTGTGGTCCGCGATCCTCGCGTTGCATACGACGGCCGGCTCGGGCTTCGAATTGTGCTTCTAACTCTTTTAACGCTCTGCGAAGTCGTTTCTTCTCCTCTCGAGTAGCTTGTTGCTGCATTAATAACTCCTCCCTTAAAAGAAAACACAGATTCTAAATAGATAAAGAGCGAACAAATATGTATCAATAGACTTTGTCGTAGTAATCTTTGTTTAGAAAATATTTTCATTTTGGAATCTACTTCAAAAACAAACAGAATAAATCGAGGAAAAGGTAATAAAAAATTTGAAATAATATAAAATGTAAAAAATATAACTTACTGTGGAAGAGCGTGTAAACTTTCACCGGTGCCGCGACTGCCTTCACTGCTACTATGTTGACTATCGCTATCGGTTGGTAATTGATCCGTGGAATCGATACAATCCAAAATGCCTCGATGAGACATGTCAGGCTCGCTGGCTCTCCTATCGGTTTCCGAGGGATTTCCAGGCAGACTTGACGATGTAAAATCCATCGTTTCATGCTCCAAAATCGTGGCCAATTCTGATACACTGTCCTTGTTTTTGCTCTGTAACATGTGTATGAAATATATCGCTTAAGATTTTTTTCTGGAATTGACTTCAGATTATATTTAATTAATAATTTATTGTGTGTTCTTACCGCGCCTGCTCTGATGAGAAGTCTTTTCAAAGTCCTGTATCGGTCGTATAGTGGTCGCACGACCGCTCTGTCTTCCTTCGAGACCGGCCTACCGAAAGAGTTTTCGATGTGAAGTAATGTCTTTTGCACGGCCGTCTTTTCATCCAGTAATTGCTCGTAGCTCAACTCCTCCATATTATCGGGTCGATTGTACTTAATTCGCTTCTCACTGAGTTTCTTTTCTGCCTCTTTCACCATTTCTTCCATCGATGTTACTCGCGATTTCTCGTGGCCATTGTTGTTGTTTGTCGGGCTATCATTGGTGTTCAGTCGGTTATTGGCATTAGCCAGAAGCGCGCTTATCGGATCTTCCTTCAATAATTTGTGTTCCTTTCGCAATTTATTTAGCTCTGTGCATAGCCGCTTGATGTCGCGATTACTCATTTTGTCAGAATGACTCGGCCGATAGCCGAAATTCTCCTCAAACTCGTCCTCGTACTTCTTAATCTTCTTTTTCAGGCCGTTAATGTGCTTAGCCAAGTTTTTGAGACCCATTTCCGATGGATTAGGCGTGTTGGGTTGAATTTCTTCTTCGGAATAAAATCTCCTAGGTAACAACAGCGAGTTCCTTGGCGAAAGCATGGCTTCCACGCGAGCATCCACAGCTTCTTCCTTCAAAAATCCAATATAGACATAATTATTATTAATATAATTATTATATAAATTGATTTTAATACACATCATTAATTTTCTGTGTACATATTTATATATATATATTCATTATTTTTAATTATTTAACTGAAATTATCTCTATTTAGAGATATATTTTATATAGATAATTTGTTAATAATTATATATAATTTATAATTGATATATTCTCATACTTACGTTTCCTTCCAAATGTTGAAAGCCCCAATTAGTCAAACTGGGATTATTTACATCTTCGTGATCGACAGTAGGTGGACGAGCTGGTGACGGTGATCTACTAGGTCCGCTGCTCAACATCTCCAAGAAACTTTGAGCTGGCGAACCGTTGTGGCTGTTAGGACTTGGTGATACATTGGAGATATACATATTTTCAGATTCCTCTTCGTTTTCCTAATAAAAAAATTTTTTTTAATAAAAAATATAATTTGTATTATAATATATCTGTGACGTTAAATGTAAAATATTTTAACGCCGCAGAAATATCACAAACTTTTATTAAGTATAGCGATACTATTATTATTAAATCTTATTACAATTAAAAATGTCACATACAGTATTTGCAAATTCGATACAAGCATAGACCAAAATTTAATTATTTCAATTTCTAAAATGCGATTTTAGAAAATATTGGCATTTATTCACGTTGGAATTAATTTTATCTTTAAAATTATCAACACTTCAGCATTGTAAATATTGTAGATAACTCGTAAAATTAATAATTTAACATTTCTGGCGAAAAATTTTATTGCCATGCCTACCTTGCTGGAATTCTGATCCGTATCCGGGACTCTGTGCACTCTTCTTCTACGCGCTTGTCTTCTGCCTCTTGGGGTGATGCTTCTGCTGAAGCGTTCGCTACTTCTCAATCTCTCGGCGTCGCAATCATATTTTTCAGTCGCCACTACCACTTCACATGGAGACGGCACCGATAACGATTTCTTCGATACGGGCGAAACATTGGTTCTCTCGTGGAGCGGTAATCCGCCGCATCTCTGCGCACAAACGAATCGTTTAACAATCGAATTTATATTTTGTTTATGTGTGCGATTAATAATTTAATAATTTAAAAAACCCTTAAGAGAGATACTAAGATATTTTAGATAAAGATTATATTCTAAAAAAATATATTTTTGATATTTTATATATATATATATATATATATATATATATATATAAATTACTCAGTAATTAAAAATGTGAGCGTATTATGTTTCGCTTCATAATATTTTAAAGATTATTGCTGTGATTATACTCACTACACCGTGACCCATGTCTTGACCAAGTTGCGATAAAATGTGCAAATGTTCCTGGCTGTTGAAATCTTCGTGACTACTCACACGTCTAATCGTATCTGCGACATCGGTAGGGCTATCAAGAACACGTTCTTCACTATTGCTCCTGAAACATATAATCGTATTTTATGTACAATTCTTTTTTTATGTATATTGTAATACATGTAATGCTAATAAAAAATCCATAAAATAAAAAATAAAATAGATATAAAATAAAATGTAAAATTAGTTCGTGTAAAAAATATAGCAATATATATTTCTGCTTTTTTACCATCAAATATTATATAAAAAGGGA
This sequence comes from Camponotus vicinus, assembly GCF_025532165.1. Taxonomy (NCBI): domain Eukaryota; kingdom Metazoa; phylum Arthropoda; class Insecta; order Hymenoptera; family Formicidae; genus Camponotus; species Camponotus vicinus. The sequence goes on from NW_028141980.1 coordinate 11,383,701, forward strand.
ATTTATATCAATCTTTATTGTTTACATACTAATGTTAAGTTTAACGAATAAGAAAAATCAAAACTATATGAAACTTGGAATATTTTATCAATAATCTGTTATTGTTGTAGCAAAATTATATAATACTTTTATATAATTAAGAGACACATAAGTTAATATATTTTAAAAATCAAATAATTTAAATTGCAAAATTAAATATTCTAATAACAGAATTATGACATGCACAGTAATATTCACACATGCAATTTATCTTATCGATAAATAATAATTTGATTCCAGATACTCAGTTTATGAAAAATGTAAATGTAATTAATTGTAATTTCGATGAAATTAAAATTTATTATATAACTATTAAAATTTAATAATACCTTATCAGCTTTCGTTCTTGACAGCAGGATTCGCGACGTTCTTTACGCTTACGCGGTTTCAGCGCGCAAAGTAAAGACGAACCCTCGGAGTCCTTCGATTCGTCCCTTGTATCCTTGCAGATCTTGCAGTCGCCGGCAGCTATCACGCCATTCACTGTATTCTCTCGGTTACTGAAGCCATACAGAAACAGAAAGAAAAGAAATTAGGTCAAATCGTAGAAACCAAGCACGACGGTCTTGACGTGTCAACCTTCAAATTTAATCAACGATTATGATTCAGTAGGTCGCGTAAAAACGCAATTTGTGAATACGAGTGCGGAATTACGAGCGATTAAATTACAATAAACTCACGAATGCGGAAAAGATTCGCGAGTCATTTCTCGTGACTAAAATGTGATTAAAATGAATCATATTTGTTCGATTATCGGTATGTATCGTGATTTTTCTGCATGTCTAAAATATTGCATAAGGCTTTTCTGTTTTTCTTTCAGAGATGCATTCGCTAATGTCAAACGGATGTCATGATGAGGTAATTCATCATGTCTGTCGTAAGGCGACAGGCGTACAACAAAACTTAAAAAATGCATTGTAACAAGATGGTCATCGACAAGACACAGAGAATAATAAAAGATACATACAATAATTAGGATGTTACGACAGGTAAACGCGTTTGTTTTGCGATTCGATAAATAATGAACGTAGTAATTGCAAAACAGCTCAAGTGTAGAGTTCTAAGCGACGAGCTATTATAATACTATTATTTTCTTAACATTCAGAAACTTATGCATTGGTTTCAACCGCTTCATAAATTTATTCGCGCGCATGGAAAAATATTAAATGTGCTCTCTTACGATACTATCGCTATAATAATGTGCCGCGAAATGTCAAATTGCAGTTTCGAGTGAGCAAAGGAGTTTCTCAAGAAATAATTTTCTCGAACAAGAAGAGACGCGCATGATTAATTGCATGCTATTAAATCATAAAATCGCCGATAAAAATCATACTTTCCACTCTATAAAGTATGTGTGACATGAAGTTATTAAATCGTTTTGTTTTAATTAAATCAAGTCAATCCAAGTAATATGAAAATCTTTGATATTTATTCTCTTCGCAATATCAATTCTATATTTAAAGTTAAATATTGTTTCGTCTAACACTAATAATTATTGTGTAAGAAGCATTTATATAAAATATATGCGCTTTAATGCAATTAATTTTTTATTGCCATTTATAGAGACATTTTTCTTTGTGGTAAGAAACTGCTTAGAATATACTTGCTTTATTGCATTTTAATTCATTCTTTTCCCAGAGGTAAAAAGCTTCATGCTTTATAAAAGTTTCCTTGCGCGCAGAAAGTATTATCGTTGTCAGCAAAATCACGTTATCATCTTGAAGGTCCAGTCTTGAAGGATTTAAGTTCATATCTCTGTGAATCTAATCCCGCTACGTAATTATTTTTTTCCTTACGTGCAAAATTAAATTTATTCGCAATCATTTTCTTTCATTATAAATGGACGATAAAAATATTAACTTTTACTACACGGTAGCACTTAAATTTTGCGATAATAAGTTTTTTGCTCTGCTAATTTAAGTTGTCCTCGACGCCTGATTTGATTTTGGGTCACGAATCCTGACCCGAGTCGCATAAATGAATCGCGAGGCGTAAATACTTTCATTATGAGTCAGCAGACCGCGTGATAGCGCTTCTCTTCGCAGGAACGAAGCTTACGGAAATAAAGGCGTGACGCAACGGCGTATGCTCTAAATTTTATTGGCCTTTTGGATAATAAAACGTTCATATTAATCTTGAAAACAAAACAAAATTTAATTATATATTTCATAAATGTTTTTATGTAATTTTTTAAAAATCTCTTTCATTTTTACGTTCATTTTAATGATGCAATAATTTTAAAAAATGTCAATTAATTTCTTAATAAATAAACTAAAAGTTCTCTAAAGTAAAGAGTAATGTTATAATAATGCTACTAAAATAAAATAAAGATCTTTTATATATATTTACAAATATTACGATATTTATAATTTATGACATAAAAAGAGAATGTTACAAAGTAAAACTTTGCAATAAATAAAAAGAGACCTTCTTAACAGGATAATATTTAAATAATTATTAAATTATGTAATTATGAAAGATTTCACTAAATACGTTTTTTGGCATATCAACAAATACAATTCTTTTCAATTTTAATTATCTTCTTAATAGATAACGTTTTTAATTAACGCTCAGAAGTATTAAAGAGATATTTATAGCAATACGTAAACGTCGAGATAAAACCTATCATGAAGTGTATACAATGACTAACGAGAATAGAAAATCTTGATTAAACCACCAGCCGGACTTGATTTCTTCAATTAGAAACGTCGAGACGAGAATCGTTGTGTCTCGTTTTTACACTAGACTTTAAATATGTATAATTCCTCGTATGTATATGTAAGATCTATCAAGCGTTTGGAAAATTCCGACAGTGCCTGATGCTGCTACGCTGCTGGCCATTGCATCGCACTTTCTGTGACTGTGGACCGTACGAAAAGTTAATTGCAGGAATATCAATGCGAAGCGAGCCAATTACACCGTTGTCCTCGCCGGTAACATGCCGTTAATTACGGACGATTAATCTTTAATGAGGCACATCTAATTTAGTTGGTGCTCGCAAACGCTGCTGTTAACTTTGGACATTTACGCAAATACGATAATGTCACTAGAAAGTGATCAGCAATCTTATATGAATGATAATTTGTGTGTAAATAAAAAAATTTGCGGTTGATCATTACAATCGAGAAATTGATATAACTTGAGTAGGAACTTACTAGTGTATTAATATAAAGCTCTCTTTCTCGCTCGCTCTAGCTCTCGCTCTCTCTCTTCAATTTTTTTAAATTCTTTCTTAATCTTAATCTTAATTAAATATAAAAAAATTAAACCAATTATAATTGATTATCGTATTCTTTTCGGCGGCAACATCCGTGGAAAAATGAATTCTTTCCTGATGAATTCTTTATCTTGCGTTCTCGTTGAATCTCTTGGTCCTTTTGCGACGAAACAGGTTCTTTACTTTCCTTCGAAATGGATATACGCGATTGATGATCAATCGATAGATTGCATCATGATTTACATGTGGTATTCTTCCGATCACGAAAGGATAAATGAAAGTACGTGACAAACCGGAGCATACCGCTCACAATGATAATGATGATGCATCGTCATGTGAATTGATCTAATAAACTGTTGAGCGAACTCGCACGAGATAATTCGATTAATTCGCTAGTAGGTAGCTAAAGCGACTTGTGTATCTGTAAACTTTGTTCCGTGCAGATTAATGTCAATTAACATAAACCCGGGCTCGTGACAGTGTTTATTATGAACCGATATATCTTCTGAAATGATCTCGATGCAACTTGTTTACCTTGAAAGAGCACAGATCCGTAATCTTTATCTCAAGATTTTATATATATATATATATATATATATATATATATATATATAAATAATAGTTTGCTGCATAACTATAGAGAAGAGAGAGAGAGATATTAAAATTTCAAAATATTTACAATTATTTCTAGTATAACACTTTAATATATTTAAATAAAAATTAAATTTTTCTCACACTTATTATTGCATTAAAGTTATTAAGTATCATTATATTATTATCGAGAGATAATTACATTCATCAAACATGCATACACACACACACACACACTATTTGCACACTTGTCAACATGGTTTCTAAAAATAATGGGTCAGTTGTCGCGTCAGCGATTGCTATCGTCTATCTCTTACATAAGAATATATTCCAGGCGTGAGTGACATTAAGGTACATAATAAGCGACGTGCGATCTAATCCAATGCAATCCCGCATGGCGCTTATACTTGTATCATGGTTAATAAATTTCGATTAAGGGAGACGTGGAAATTTACTCTCCGTATGTTCTAGTACATTCTAACAAGACTCGATTCTTTCACGAATTACTGCGAATTTACGATGCCGTTTGACGAGATGATTCATTGCGCGAGCAATTGCACTTTAACGTGTCGTGATGCGAAGAACAAGAAACACTAATTGTTCCTTTATATTTGACATTGTAAGCTAATGAAAAATAGAACCAGAAAATATTTTACAATTTCAATTACCATTTTTAATGAAAATTGAATATCTAAAATTTGATATAGAAAATATATGACTTGAAAATAAAAATATCATGAAAACTATTTTCAGATTCAAAATGACAAAATAAGAAAATCAAATCATGATGTAATATTAAGAGTTCGAAAATTTAAATTATTCCTATTATTAAATATTTTCTACTCTATTAAAATTCAAGATACATATTACAGATAGATTAAAAATCTTATACAAGATGTTATAAAATTTTTAATCTATCCTTAATATTTATTTATTTATTAATTTATATATACATAAAGAAAGAGTGTAAAAATTATTGAGATTTCGATATAAAATATCATAGCAACTGTCTTTAGTGGGAATTAATTTGTTTTAATTTTTATTATTATTACATGATTATTATTATTACATGATAAATCATCCTTTGATTGATGCTATTAAAATTTTCTGCGATTCGTATTTTACTTACAATTAAATACTACTGCGCCGCTTACTTAAAATGAACGATAAATTTATTGTATGCTTTCTGCAAGCAATTGTCAATACCAGCTAAATAATTAATTAGATATCTTGCAAGAAATGTTATAACTTGAAACTAGAGCATTCGTAAAATATTGTAAAGCTCATTTTCTTACTTCTGCTTTAATGTAGCATAAAATCGATATCTTTCAACATTAATAGTAATGGGAATGAATAACATTCATCGATTCAAAGACAGACTCTGTATAATTTAAATCCATTACTTCTTTATAGAGAAACTCGCGACAAAATCTTAGAAAGTCTCTTACACTCAAGATTTCAAGCCGAAGTAATCTCAATTTATTACATTTATTTCTAACGATGAAAGCGTGCAATGGACGTAACTTTTCTGCATTCGTAATATCGAGAATTGAGCATATCGAAATTGTAATGATTATCAAATCCCTCGGCATATCACTTTGCTTCCTGATTATTCTCATTCTCGATTCGCGAGGACGTAGATAGGTAATCAGGTAAACCAGAGCGGATCGCGACGAGCCAACATCGCGCGGAAAATTATCGCAAAATTATGCTAAATATGCAACTCACGGATCCCCCGCTGTCGCATGTCGCATTCATGTAATCGCGAGCATCAACTTTCTTTTCCAACGACAGAGCGATCGACAGAGCGAAGAGTCTCTCGGCGATTCGATGAAACATTTATGTTCGTCCACACGTGGGACGATACGCAGGTGACCGGACAGATAGAGGCGCACACACGAGCGACGATGATGATAATCCGATTGTATGATCAGGAAGAAAAACGAATGATCGCGACGAATGATGTGCGCCTTTTGATTGACGAGGTAATACCACTATCTTTCCTCCAGCGCTTTCCCTTGGAGGAACGCACTCTCTTATAATCGGGAATAGCGGCTCTTGTGTCTTTTCTGCTTGTCGACAGTCTGCCAGTAACTGCATAGTAACACAGAAAGAGCGAATAAAGCATCGTCTTTACACGCCGGTCGATATCGCTGCGCAGTTATTTAGTCACTGACATTCCGCTGATGATGTCTATAGCTGTCAATACAGAATAATTTGCCTACTGCCGAACTAACTCATCAATTCATTCTAACTTTCGAATGGATGACTGAATTGAAGCATCAATGGTACAATAACACAGAATTCAACTTTTGATGTAAACATGATAAGGTCGAAGACCTTAGAGCAAAATAAGTTTTCTCCGAATTGAAAGAAACTTCTCTATCAAGGTTAATAGTGTTGGAGAATTTATCAGTGCAAATATATTTTATACATAAAATTGTTTTATTCCATACAATACAAAAATAAACATAAATATCATCTCCTCCGAGATATTATTTAACACGAGGTAGCTTTAGCTTTAGATTTCTATTTTTTTAGCATTTATTTAATAATAATCATCGAAAATCATTTACTTGTCAATAATTAAAAATTGAATAAAATCGAGTATAATGTGAATTGTTTCTCATCAATGACAGTTAATATTGCAATGATCATCGACTATATGAATGTTGCAGCCATTCATAGCACTAGCTATAGCATTCACCCTATACCTAGTGCTATGAATGTTACGCTCAAAACTAGTTTTTTTCATGAAATTATAATTTTTCTTCGCTTTTTAAATAATCAATAAATAATGTAATAAATAACAAAATTTTTACGTGAAAATCTCATTATCAAATTAATCGGAAATTAACCGGAATCCCGAGAGAAGTCACCCGAAAAGCTTGCGCCAAAAATACAGAATATCTCGGAAGCTCCAATTTTAGAATCAACTTTGTGATTTGGACTTAAAATTTATAAGTAAATTTCAACCAATTTTGAATCCTAAGATATACGAATGAAATACTACACGTATAAAAATGCTATGTGTAAATGCTTATTAACTTCCATCATCTTAATTTTTAAGCAATTTAATACTCACACACGAATCGATGCTCTATCAAATCGAACTTGCGATTAAATTAATTAATATAAGTGATAGATGAAGCTGTATTAAGTTCAATTACGATCTTACCGGCAACACAGCCCGACAGAGAAAATTCGGTCAACTAGAGACGCTCTTTCGAGCCGTGGATAAACCAGTTTTTTAATTAACGATCTTCTAATCGACACAACACAACGAGTGCGTTTAATTAGAAACAAATCAGGAAATCGTAGATTCTTATATCGCACTTGCTTAACATTTACTTGCTTAACGTTTTTTAGACTATACCTGTTCCTTATCCCGGAGAGAGAAGAAACGAGCGTACACGTCAAGGACGATTTTCGCGTTTAGCGCTTTCACGTTCATGGACACGCCGCCAATATGTCTCTCTCCCTTTTTCTCTTTCTTTCTCTCTTTGTGTCCCACTCCTTTAATGTATACGCGATGCTGGCGAAGAATCGACTGCGCCGCTTCGGCGCTCGGATCCTCATCTATATCCGCCCGCGCGTGTGCGCGCCGCCGCCTTGTACGTGCACGTGACAGAGCGTTCCATGCACGCCGATATATTACAACACTCATTACAGATGAATTCGGAACCAATCTTAGATTAATTGGACCAATCAGATCCGGAAATAAAAGATTGCCTGTACATATAAATATCACATCAGCCTTCTATTGCGTAACATATATATTGCGTATATACATACAGTATTTTCTCCTTTTTTTAGAGTTAAATTTTTATAAATTTATTATTTGTTAAAGAGGAAGGAATATATAAAATTGCTTGAAAATTATAATAAATCAATAATGATTTTCGAGTTAAATTAATTGAAGAAAACGATGATAAATCTGATGAAAATTGCGCGAAAAATACGGCCTTTTACGGAAATCATGTGAGTGCAATTGTAATAAGTTTTAACAATGGATTATAAAATCACGAAGAAAACCGATATCTTTTTTTTTTTATGACCGGTTGACAGACTGAGTTGTGTAGTAGTTTCCTACATGCGTGAGATGTGTATGCATTGAGAGAAACACCAATGGCTCGAAACCGGTTTTCGAAGCTCGTCCCTGGTTGCCATAAGCTTTACGGCCGAAAGAAAGCAAGTCTCGAGAATCTCAATGCACCACCTTCGATGCTGCGCACGAGAAGCTCGAAGCTTGGATCAATATGGATGCATTTTTAATTTTCCCAAAATATCGCGAATATTATTACAAAATAATATTTAAGAATAAAATTATTAACTGTCTGTAATTGTGTGACCAAATATTACAAAATTGAATTATAAAATCAATAAATAAGAATAAATTATATTATTGGAGTTATAATTTGGTATAAATAAAATTCATTAAAATACAAAATATTCAGTATATAGTGTATTAATCATATTTTTCTCGTAAAATATGCAAAATATGTCTTTACATGTGTTCCCGCACGATAAAAGATTTTTATATACACATATAACTCCTCTAAATATTATTTAAATTCTGCTTAAGATGTATCGCTTAGATGAAAGGAGAGATATATTTGACATGTAAAAATTAGGATATTTCCGTAATGCACAAGAGAACTATAAATCAGGTTTAATATCAATCAATCATTCGTAACAATACGCCAGCTATTATTTATCCTCAATCAGTCAATCAAGAATTCTCAATTCTCAATTCGAATACGGTGTGTTTGTATTATTGAAGGGGGATGAAAAATAGATCGAATATCGCCAAGCGACCGGATTATTTCCTTCTGCGAAATTACATTGTAAAATTACGTCATTTGAATAAACGTTCAAACGAAGGAAATCGTAAATTCATCGCAATCTGGTAATTCAAAAGGAGAACAAGCTCGTTTGCATCAATATGTGAATAACTCTGTATTTGATTGTGTATAATTATCAATTTACAAAAATTGACAAAATAATTACACAACCGAATATTTGCTATATCAACTGGCAATATCTTTAGAATGTGGTATTTACCAATTATAGTGATATCCATCCAATCCAATATCTTTAGAATGTGGTATTTACCAATTATAGTGATTAAGTGTGAAAAAAATTCAACAGTAGTACTGCGACTTAACAACGAATCTATACAAATAAATAATCCGTATTTAGAAAATTAATCTTTTCAAATAATTTTCTTCCCGCGGATAAAGATTTAAAATAACGCGATATTATAAGAGTGTAAAATGTTGAAAAACTATATTCTTAGGAAATTAAAATTATCACATAAATCTACCAAATCAAAAATTATCCAGATTGCATACACATTAGATTATTATTTTATTTTATTTATTAATTTTTGCAGAGCTTGTTTTACCAATTACAATGATAAATATCCAAATCCAAAAATTATTAATTTATCATCTCTTGTTACTTTTCAAAGAGATACAAGATTAAATCACGATCGATATATCGCAAGAATTACCGGAAGGACGATTCACCTCAACGATGCGGTGCTCGTTTTAGCACGTTTATGCGACATGTACACGGCATGCGCATAATTCGTGACCATAGTGTAGTACTCGTCGTAACGAATGCGATCATTATATCTGTATGTTTCGCGATCGCGCCGCGCATTCGGTATCTTTGACGTCAACCGCTCTATTTTCGGTCATCGTCGGCGTACATATAGCGTACATCGTAAAATCTATGAAGACGATTAAATGTGAACGAGCTGTGTATTCATAATTAAATTACATTTCATGAAGCTTTCTTTGTCCTAAGATCATAAGAAGAATTTCCTTAAATCGTAAAAATAATTCTAATTATGTCGAAAGTAATTAGTTTTTCGGTTCAAATAAATATATTGATAATCGGATAAATATATTTTTTGGATAATTTATGTAATAAAAAAGTTACTTGCTACATAACATATAATAAGACATTGATTTATATAATAACTTTCTTTGTTTTAAATTCTACTTTATCTGTATAATAAAATAGTTTACTGCCGCTTATATATTTAATATACAAAGTTACACAATATTAACAAAATAAATCTGCTTTGCTGCAAGAAACATAAATAGTGTCTTCTTATTCAACAGCAATAATGCGCTAATAATTACAAGATGGAAGTCGTTGGAAGAATATTAATTTTTTTTCGCTTGCAAAGGCACGAGAAATTATAGATTTGTGGTTAATAAAAAGGAAGTGCCGCCGATGAAAAAGAAGAAACATGCTGTATTTGTTGCAATAAAACTTCAAAAGGCGTATCATCATGTATCTATATAAAACAAATTATTTTTGCAGATCACGTTTGAAAAGTTAGCGTACCCCAACAAATAGAAAAGAAATCTGTATTTTGATTGCGTGATTTACGATTGCATATTTTGAACTCTGCAATAAGTTAATTCCTGACATTTTCCAAAGAAATGAAACAAGTCCGGCAGATCTAAAATGGTACTTCATGTTTTGATCTCTCCCTACCGTCCCCCAACTTCTCTCTGTAGAATTCACGATCAAAACGAGCGGGGAATTTCCGCTTCATCGTGCAACGTAATCATATCGGCACGATAAAAAATTACGATCAAAACTTTCAACTGTTTAGGCATGATGGTTAACGTAATCAATTTACTGAATTTACATCCCATTTACGCGCGGAAATTTGCGATTGATCGATTTTTTGCCAAATCTAATAGCTTTAAGTTTTCGAGAAAAATACTGTCGAATGATTTGCGTTCAAATTCAAAAATTTTATATATGCTTAATCTTTTGTGTATGTAACATTACATTAATATATCATAATACTTAAGAAGTTTCTACATATAAGCATGATTAATTATATATATACACATTTAAATTTAAAAAGAATGTAAGATTATATTTTTTTATAGCGGTATTTATATTATACATATTATTTTTCCTAAAAATGTAAAAAATATTTTCTTTAGAAACCCATAGTATACCGCTGTCACAAACGAATATTATTCTTGTATAACTATAGCTATTGTAGCAGCATCGGAATACATAAATTTCATGCTCGATTTGTGCCATCGATCTTTTAGCCTTTATCGAGTCGGAAAAGCGGCTGCACTATTTTCGTTGCCAGACGCGTGTTTCACATCGCAACCAGTTTTTACCAAGCGGATGTTTCTTCTGGCCGCTCGTACCAGGTTGTTAAAGTTCGACGAAATCTGTTAGGAAATATTACGTCATTCTTGGACTTCTGCCTGAGACGAAACAAAATAAGCGACAGGCAAAGATGCACTATCGTATGCATTTGTCGTTTTATGCTTTCTACAGAAAAAGTTATTACTTCAAAAAGAAGAATCTTGTAAATTATAAATTTTAAAACCTCGATTTTTCATTAATTTATGTTTGATTTTTTTTATTTTATTTGGAACTTTATCGTTAAATTGTTTAATTTTATATATTTAACATATATATTAATTAATTAATTAATTAATTTAATTTCATATATATAATTATATATAATATTCATAATGATTTCATATATATAATTATATAGTATTATATATAATATTCATAATATAATTTCATATATATAATTATATAATAATTAATAAATAAAACATATTAACGAGAACGATAGACTTTATTATAAATGTTTACTGAAAGAGAATGCAAAATCATCATGATTTAGCCAGTTCAACGACATCAAATTTAATTGTAATAAAAGATTAGATAAGCATCTAGACAGTTGGTTGATTTAATATAATATGCCATGAATATTAATACAATACTAACTATAGTAACTATGTATAAATATAGCAACTATAAATGTTGCAGCTTATAATTAAAAACACGTTATAATAAAAAATATTTATTTACTAAATACATAACATGTATAACATAATATAAAGTATCATTTTTCGAAAAATGTTACTTTTCAAAATATTCTAAAATCATTAAGGTTTCATTAAAATTTTAAAGTTGGTCGAAAAATTCAATTCTCTAGCATCAAATATTTTGTCATAATTACTTAAGTGAGAATTACAGTAAATTAAAATAAATAAAAATATTAAATTAAAAATTAAAAATTAATCGAAAAATTAATTGATTAATTGAAAAATAGAGATCGCTCAGTATTAATTTATATTCAAAATTTAAATTAATTTTAATTTTTATATGAACATTTCCGCAATAATGGATATTGATACCATTATTTCTCTCGACCTATTTTCTAATAACAATATTTTCTAATAATACTAAAGCAACATTTGATAGTTTCAAGCGTATATTTGTGGCAACTCATTTAAAATTTTCCTACGATTGAGTCCGGGTGTGATATTTTCCGGGGGAACACATCATCATCCAGTTCAAATGTAAATGCGTATTCAAGGCCGAGGGATTGTATATGCGTAGGTGCATTGTGATTCATTCGTCTGCAAAGACGAAAGAAACAATTCACCTAAAAGTCACGAACGCGAGAGAAAAAGGATAATAATCGACCGCAGGTTCATTTCTTTAATTGCCTATTGATATAACGCATCCAAGGTAATATTTTCTCGCATTTTTAGCTTCTTATTCGTAGAATTTTCGTGTGGAAATAAACTTGAATGGGATTCAACTGAATGAATTTGCTCATATATATGAGAAATTTCGGTGCATTGAGATAATAATAGATTAATAAAAATTAATATCTTTAAAAAAAATTAAAAAGTAATATTCTATAGAAAAAAAAGTTTCGTCAAATCTATTATTAACTCACTTATACCATTAAAATCATTTATACCGATCCACCTATTACCATTTATTATCATTTATTACTCGTAGATTTGTCGAAAATATTATCACGGCAATTATCATCATTGCAGTAGCCGTTAAATCTCATCAAAATCCACAGAATAATGATGATAAATATTCATATGTTTACTATTATTAGTGGTTCGCGATCTATTTTAACGTTGCAGTATATTCCTTAAAAGTGTTAATGTCAGCTGATTATATTTATATATATCTTGTAATTTTGTCTACACACACACACATACATATATATACATAAAGCGCTCTGTTCGATAAGTTGCGAAACATATCGTATCTAAATGATGTAATTAATATTACTGTAATGTATATATCACCCGATAATTTTACGATTAGTAATCGCGTAATAAAAATATTTATTCGCATTCCTAAAGATGTTATCTTATCAGTGGTGCAGATTGTTATTCTTTCCAGATAATCATCATAAAACAATGAGCTGGTCATATAGTGTGCTCTCTCTCTCTCTCTCTCTCTCTCTCTCTCTCTCTCTCTCTCTCTCTCTCTCTCTCTCTCTCTCTCTATATATATATATATATATATATATATATATATATATATATATATATATTTTTTTTTTTTTTCTCTTACTTTTTTCTTTTATAATTATATAATTCATCTTACATTGATCGATCATTATTCGAATCGTTATAGCGAATCATTATAGCGAATCGACAAACTGGCAGAGTCCTTAAACTTAACTCTATTTCTTTTTTGTGCAATCTTAAAATCTTTTATTTCTTCTACATTTTGTTCTCTTTTAAATATTTGATCTTTTAAATCTTTATTTTTTTAGCATACAATATCAAAAACAAATATGTTATATCGTATTAAGCGTTATGTATCGAGTTTCGAGAACACGTATCTTCAAAGATTTAAAAATAAAAGAGATTACTTGTACGAAAAAAGAAATTTGAATACTGTCTCAGAAGAGTTAAATAAAAAACATTAAATATAGATATGAGAAAATATATGTAAATGTATAAAAAAATATATAGATATTAAATATTATCAGTATTGTAATAAAAAAAGTACATATCTCTCTTTAACTCTTTATAAAAATGTTTTCTTTCAAAAACAGTACAAATAAAAAAATTGAGAGAAAAATATACGAAGCTGTGAAAATTTTACTGTCAACATTTCGTGCGCCTCTTATTATTTGCACTATATTCGGTGAGAATCAGATATTTCGAGTTCTGCGACAAAAGGATGAGATATGCGTATCATAAAATGTCACGTTAACAACAAGGTGAAACATGCTTGTTTTCAGCTTGTCAAAACCGGAAAGGAGCAGTTACAGGTGAAGGTTTTCTGGCAGGTTCCCCGCCTGTGCGTCTCTCGTTTTATTTTCCCTCGTATCAGTATCAGTCTCGACGTCTTATCGACTTGTGTCAACATGGAATCAGGGTCTCGCCCCTGCAAACTCGGCTCTATTTCCGGACCGTAGCAGCTATTTCTATCCAAGTTTACACGATCGTCTAGTTCACGGCGACCGTGGCGAGTTCGATAGATTCGCGCTTACGTCAAAAACATAATGTACCGTTATGATCGACTTTTTATTCAAGTATTAATAGCAATTTGCAAGATCATTAAGTTCCTCTTTTAAAATAATATGATTTGTTTAGAATAATCTATCTAAAGCACTAATTTTCAGTTTTATAAATTTATACAAATTACACATATATTAAATAAAATAAAGTAAAATTTAAATATTGACTTTTTGTTTATGACCACATTTCCGAATCAATTTGCCTCGCTACAATTGCGAATATTTGATACTCTTACAGAAAATTGCCTTTTCGCGTCCGAAAAATTATTTTTGAACAAGATAAAAAATTTTCTCAAGTGACGTAATAAAAAGACGCATGTTTTTGTAGTAGAGTCTCTATGAAATTACGGTATGGAATGTAGCTGGAAACCATCGATGCTTAAGACGAAATCCTGGTCAGCTGCCAGGATCATATTCACAGTGTCGTCGAGAAGGAGAGAGAGATTCCAGTCAACTTCTCTCACACATTGAACCAAAGAAAACTACGCAGTTCTCTCTACACAAAGGTAATCTTACAGTATCGCACCACGGTCACATCGACATATGGACCTCAATAGCTTGCAACCGCTAAAATTCTTGCATTCTTCGCGGGAAAAATTCTCTCCCTCACTGTATGTTTCACATATTTAAAATATTTTCAAATAATAGTTTGTCTTACATATTTTATTTTTGTTTATCTTGCATATATTAAGATTTTAAAGAATCTTAAAAATAAATTTTAAAATGTATTTGCGAATTGGAGAAATATGTGGTAGATGATAGGCACAAAATACTTTTCTCTTAAATTTATATCTCTTATTATCGACGCGCTTGCATATTTTTTGTTATTACATAAGATCGATAAACGTTATTTAAATTTTCAGATACGCGATTAGATTTGATATCCCGAAGTAATATCAAATAAATCGTAAAACCTTATCGCGTGCAAAACATCCCAACAACTATTTGTCATTAACATCATCCCCTTTGTGATATATTAACTATTTATTATACTTAACTTTATAGTTTGATTAAAACTAAATCTCAACGGCAATTCACTCTTGTAATCATACAGCAAAGAAACTTACCGCGAACAAAAGCAATTCTAACCGCGATGGGGAAGAAAAATATTTTTAAAAGCCGCGAAGTTACGACTCCGTTAAAAATAACTCTGCTATCAACATTGGTTAATAATAGCCTGTATACTGCGTCAATACGAATTTTCTAATTGTTTTCACTTTATAATATCCATCGAATATGATCATTTAATTTTCTAGCAATCTCAATCATTCGAGACACAGATTACAATTTTTAAATAAAATTTTTATTTCATTATACCACAATAAAATTTTTATAAATAATGTTTAGCTTATTCTTCGTTAAAAATAACTCTGCTATCAACATTGGTTAATAATAACCTTTATATTGCGTGTCAATACGAATTTTCTATTAATTGTTTTCGCTTTATAACATCCATCGAATATGATCATTTAATTTTCTAGCGATCTCAATCATTCGAGACACAGATTATAATTTTTAAATAAAATTTTTATTTCATTATACCACAATAAAATTTTTATAAATAATGTTTAGCTTATTCTTCGTTAAAAATAACTCTGCTATCAACATTGGTTAATAATAACCTTTATATTGCGTGTCAATACGAATTTTCTATTAATTGTTTTCGCTTTATAACATCCATCGAATATGATCATTTAATTTTCTAGCGATCTCAATCATTCGAGACACAGATTATAATTTTTAAATAAAATTTTTATTTCATTATACCACAATAAAATTTTTATAAATAATGTTTAGCTTATTCTCAAAAGATATTAGAAATAGTTAAAAAACAAAGAATAGCGAAATAATTTGAATCTTACTTTGTTATATAATTTTAACTTTATTGTATATATTAAAGTTTGAATAATAATAATGAAAATATATTCGGTCATCATTATGTGTCTGTATATATGTATAGGTATGACATCATGCATGACTACAATATTCACAAACGTCGTTCGTTACATCTGCTTTAATTAGCTGATGATTACCGCGAATGGTGTACGGAAAATTCATGATATCATATGTCATCGATGAGGTCGTTACATCGCTCTCTCTCTCTCTTTCCTTCTCTCTCTCTATCTTTCTCTCTCTGAGATCGATGAAACGTGTAATCGATCCGCGGCTTCCAATTAATCGACGACACTATCCGATTCCCATGTATCGCGTATCGCGTCATTGTTGGCGATCGAATTGGTTCAGAGAGAAATCGGAGTGCCTCGCATTTCGCTCACACACTCGTAGGTATTGTAATAAAACGCGCCACGGATCTCGCGAACAAGATAATTTCGGTCGTGAGGCGGTGCAAACGATTTTTATTGTTGCCTTTTGTTTACGTGTCGAATGCAAAACGAACTTCGATTGTAAAAGCTAAAAACGATTGCGTGTGTAAAAAAAATTTACTGTGTTTTTATTCTTCCCATCGTGGCAAATCCTCCCCCTTACTTCTCTCTCCCCGTGATATTTTCGAGGTATCAAAGTCATCCTGCGCATAATTTTCCCCTTATCTTATCGCGTAATAATGCATAGACTGATTCGTTGTGATCATTTATTCTATTCTATTCTTATCTAGACTGCACTGCACCAACAGGATGAAAATTTAATTCGCTTTCTATATTTCATTAGAGAAATCCTTAGACAAGTTAAAAATGTTATGACATATGGAAAAATTAAAGATAATAAAGAGATAATATTCGTTTTGAGGAAAATTTATATGTGCATGAATGTTTTTTTTAAATTAATTTTCTTAATAATTTTTGGCGATTATTTTACGCAGTGATTTGCAGAAAATTTATATCTCCCAATATTAATTTCTCTCAAGATATGTGGACATATTTCTGTTTCATCGTGCATTTATTTATGCTTTCAATTAATTTCAAAATGCATAAATATCAGAAATACATTACTTATTTTTGCTACATGCTTTAGATTTACATAAAAAAAACATATATTTATATATTTGTTTATATATAATATTATTGTATCATATTATAATGTTTCATTCATATACTCAAAAAGGAAATATGTTGCATAATCCGGGACATAACTTGTCGAAGCTTCTTTTCTATAAGATGTATTTTAAACTACTTGCCAAAGTGAGATTGAAGAAGTTACTTTTGTATTTTTGGCTCGGTCTTTAAGCAGCGTGCCAGGGACAATAAAGAAGTAGTAAGAGGACATTTAAGCAACACGTGAACAGAATATATAATTGCATACCTTCGTCACGAGCTAATACGTGTGATCGAAATGTTCAGCGATGCAACTTGCATCTCACTTATCAATGTATATGCGTATGATTTGTCGACATTTCAGAATAGCAGATATGGACTTATTAATCGATCCAGTCTAATTAATGCGCTATGTATGACGTTACGAACTGACGAATGTGCAATTTCTCTTGCAATCATCCTGTGTCACATAAATTTTAGAAGTTCTTGCAAACTTTTTTAATTAATATGCAAATAATATGAAACTTTTTACACGTGACTGATGCAAAAATTCAATCATTGATTATTAATAATTCTTTAGATTTTACAGTAAAAAGCTGACTTAGATGCTGATAAAAATTTATTAAACGTGTCCAATTTTTCGTTTAAAATCGCGTTTATAATTTTTAAGTGTCCCATTTAAAAAGTTGAACAAAAATGTGTGACTGTCGTAATATGTTGTTAAAATGTGTTGACGTAGCGGAAATTTTTATTCGCGTGAAAGGCTATTTCTTTTACAGCTCAAGATTATTAGCAGTGCTTGCTAGTTTATCGCCGAGGAATTCGATTGTCTCGTCGTCTCGCTGTCGATCGAGATACGAACAATGTATTCATATTGCATCGGCTGTATAATCAATACGTATTGCGTTATCGATTAGATGCGATTGGGAGAATGGTTTTGGAGCTCGTTCAAAGCGATCGACTGAGATAGATAAAGCGAACACAGAACTACCCATCGCATTATGAATATTCACGAGATATCCAGCAGCTCGATTGTATTTGCATATATTAGTCTGTAAATCTTCAGAAGAAACTTCAAATCGGGTAAAATCTTTTATCAGATCAGTCTCATTGAAGGAACCTGTTATAACCGGATTGCACTTGCGCTTCTATCGTTTGCTTTAAAGCAATGATTGAGGTTTTTGAAACCGTAAAATTTTTCCAATATTACTACACATGTTAACTGCACCTTTTTCTTCTTTTGAAAAACATTATAATCTGTTTCTATTAAACTTCTTAGCTTTATAAAATGTTAATTAAATTTTACGCAGCCATAAAATTGTTAAAAGTTTTTCGATATTACATGTATAGCTTAAAACTTTTTTTAAATAAGTAAATACAATCCATTTTAAACTTTTAATTTTTTCAATATCTTGCATAAAATTAAATTCCATGGAATATAACAAATCGTGATAAAATATAATAACATAATAATTTCTCAATCTTTCACATAATATAATTTTATTTATTTATATCAGCGGAGTTCGCGCGTCAACTAATTGGAATTTTATATAACGTGTCAACCATTTCCAAAAAGGTCGAAGAGATTTTGGACACGGACCAAGCGCAGACAGCGGAGACAGCGTGAAATATTCATGCACACGATGCAATATTCACGGACGTTGCTCGTCTCAGCGTCGGCGGTGATGACGCAAGATCCATGAAAACGCATGACCGTACATAACGCTGATTATCTTAAGCCAATACCCTAAAACGAGGTCTCGATCGATCTAGAACGCACGATGCAATCTCTCGTCTTTCTTTCCTCGGCAATTTACCTATCTATCGATGTATACTTTATCAATTGCTTTCTTTATTACAAGATGCAGCGCATATCAAACAACTGCTATTTATATAAAATAATTCTATTATATCAGCAGTCAGTCAGGTTGGAACACGAAACCGAATTAGATATTATTTTAATTAACTTGAATATTAAAATTTAAAAATTCTAGGGCCAATAATACGAGCTAATTACTAAGGTCTAAATAACATAAATACAAATAATCATAAATTCGTTTAATTGAATAATAACAAAAACGGCCCTAGAATTTTTAATTTTTATATTTTTTTATTATTGCTTTGCAACACACGAGCAGATTTAGTATTATTATTGTTTAATTTTCGCTTTAACTTGAATATTATTAATATAAATTATCTCCCGCACACACACATTTATTATTGTAGGTATAAATTATTCGAATGTTTTTTTTTATGATAATACAGATATACGAACATATATTAAAAATGAAGTAAAGTGTAAATTTTAGTAACGTAAAATAAAAATTTGCAAAATTATATATTATAAAATGTATGAGAGCAACAATGTGTAAGCATATAAAAATATTAAACTTTATTATATTATTTGATTTTATTATATATAATTTTTTTTTATTATATGATTGATATAAATTTTAATATGAATGTATTATGTTAAATTCCTACATTTTTTTCCAGTCAATTTAGTCGATTTATTTGACCTGTTAATTTGAGCATAATTTATGTGAGTCCATATAAAGTTTTTTAAAAGAGATTTGCTAACGGATTTCTCATATTTGCAGAAAAAAATGACGTCACGTTAATTTTTACTTCTGTATTACCAGATTTAATTTGTACATATAGGGTGATTCTGAACAAACGTTTGTCTTTAAAATATAAAATTCTTGAATGAATTCTAAAACGATTTTTCCTCTTGCAAAATTTTGCCCGGAGCTTAGTTTTTAAACTATAAAGGAAAATAGTGAACTACTTACGGAACAAGTACAAGAGGTAGGCAGGGACGGCGCGATATAGGCGATTACGTGGGGCGCTCGCCGCGATCAGCTGATTGCTATACACGATGACTGTAACAATCAGTGTGTGTGTGACAATGTGTACGCGCGCGCGCGCGCAGATTATTCTCCTATATTTATACAATTTTGCAAATTTCTATTTTGTTTCATTTTAAAATTTAATTTTTCAATCATCTTGAAAATATTATTAAATCTATCATATATTATTAAAAACTATTCACAAATAATTTAAAATCTTAAATAACAAATGTGATTAATAAATATTATAATAAAGTAATGATATAATTTATGCGATAATTTGGGAAATTATGGTTATTTAAACTTTTAAATAAATTTTTAAATCATTAATAAAATTAACAATCGCAGAATGTAATCGATGGTTTCCTTAAATTTTAAATATAAAACATATATTCGCACATATTTATAGTTTTATATATCACAGTAAATTCGCAACTTATGCGTGTCTTCATTTATTATTCTACAGCGCTATTGTATCTTGTATGAATGCAGTAGAGTTCGCTAATCTCGCGTGACCGCTGTGATCTCGGCAAGAGCGATCAATCTTTTGTAGAAGCTAGTTTTTTCAGGGAAAAGAGCTACGTCCTCCCTTAAAAACGATTATCGCATCACACTTTAACCGTCACGTGCCGTTCATGTGAGTAAAGCGACGATCTTTTTTTTCAGCGTGACATGCTTAGGTATTTTATAAGCTAAGATTAATCGTTCGCTCGCAGTTTCATCTAATTATAATCGCGGATTTTAATACAACACTAAATATTATTATTAATTTTGCAAGTTATTTTCTTAATCATTTCTATCATCTTTTATAAAAAGTTGACAAAAAATATAATACTGAGTAGTGATTATGTTATGAAAGAAATATATCAAATATATAATAGTTATTTTATATAAAATTATAATATTTTTTACTCATCTTATTTAAGTATTTATTCAATATCATTTAAATTTAAATTCTTAACTTAATTGCATTTAAAACTAATTTGTAATTTTTTATGATAAGATGAAAATGTCCAGAATATTAATATTAATGAGGTAAAATATTAAGAAGAGTGGATATTTTTTTCTCTCAATCAAAGAATCGACATCATCTATAGAATATTTTAATACAATATTAAACCATTCATACGGTTTCTTTAGTTTAAGAACTGCGTAAAAGTTTATTAATATCTAGTAAGCAATTTTATGTCGCTCTTGATTTTATTTTTAGTTAGATACGCAGAAAGCTGCAATCAATACACAGCAAGGAAAAAATAACGGCTATTATATATATCAGACAGACGACACGCATTAATAATTCATTACGCGCGTAGGATTAAGGAGAAACTTCTCGGTTTAACAACTCTCAAGGACGTGGATTGTTCCGATTTTTCTCGAAAGCTCACGACTTCCTGGTCGCTTAACCATCTAATGCACTTTAAGGATTAAATCGACTTTGCGCACTGTGTATATTTTAAATTAAATCTTAGAGAAATTCCTTAATTTAATTTTTAGTTTTTAAATATTTTTTATATAATATCAATTTATGCCTTGAGACTTACACAAATAAAATTTACAATTAAAACTAAAAGAGTTTAATATTATTTTTAATCAAAAATTTGTTTAAAAAATTTTGTTTCTTAATTTTTATGATATTCAAATAATCATTTTAATGATACTTAAATAATCACGATAAGTTTCTTAATATAAAACTAATTTAAAAAATTAATTCATATGACATACATATACATATAATCAATTTTGTATAACATAAGATGATAAAATATATACTTTTATTGAAAATTGATTTATACGCACGTATATTAGTTTAACTCCTAATTTTTTGTCAATCTTAAAAATATTTAAATTATAGGAATCTCATTATCATGAAAGTTAAGAGTTTAGAAATTTTTTTTCGAAAATGCAGTAAAACAAATTATAAATCAAAATTATAAATAGAAACAAATTATAGATAGAAATTATAGACATACAGTTATATTTAAATTAAAGCAGATAAGAAAAGATACATTCTCGAAAAGTCGAAAAATGCAATAAAAAAGAAAGCGAGAGAGAGGGAAAAGGAAATGCATCAAGCGTGCATTCAAGTACGCGCGTCAATGGCAAGCGATTTTGCAGCAAGGCCGAAGACCATGAATTCTTATTAACGTCTTAGTATTTCATTGCTTCAATGATATGGCATAATGAACGAAATTAATCGTGGAGAAGGTCGCGGATATTCTCGCAGTTTCTACCTACACTTGCAATCTGACGCAATCTACAAATTTCATCCGTGACTTTTCCGCTTAAAAGCTAATTTGCACGCACACGGAAATAACTAGGTCCAAAGCAACGTCTGTTTAATATTCGCCGAAATAAATTGTGCGTGAAATTCGAACAAAATTTGCGGGAAATTTTGCTGAAAAGAGAATAAATTAGGATATCATCAACTTGTCATTGTTTTAATATATATAATTAAAATGAATATCAAGAGAAAGAGAATGCGTATCTATTATTATTATACAAATTTATAAATATATTTATATTATTACATCATTTACTTTATTATTAGTCATGGAAAATCGTTAATTTTGATATTTCATTAAAAAAAGGAAACGAAACTACTGGCATTGATATGTAAATAATTTTGCAATGTTTATTTGTATCTAGACTTCTGCATTCGTACCGTGTTCCGCGATCCGAATCGATCATCGATGCGGTTTAATATGCTTTTTGCGTGATTTGGAAGCTTTTACGCGCAATGAAATCGTACCCGCTTGTACGTGGAACCAGGAGAAAAATCCTTCATATACACGCGAATCCGAGAAACGATTAGTTTCTCTCGCATACGTTGTACGTGCACAGAATTTTACCGAATCTATCGATTCAAGTACGTGCCAAGCAGAACACGATAACATTTATTTAATTTATTTATAGATTTATATGTATATCTCTTTCAATTACTAATTTAATTTATTAATTATTTTGGTTTTAATGAAGAACTCTTTTGTAAAAAAAATATTAAGTTAATATTAAAAAGTATCAAGAAAATGACATTTTGTAATATGAGATTTACAGAAATATACATATTCGAAATTAGATTTAATCAAATTGTTTTTACTTATTTTTTTTTTCATTTTTGACCTGCTCGATATACTATTGAGACTGCAAAGATGAAATTGCAAGTGCACTAGATTCCTCCATTGAGACTGTCTAAGCGGTCTTAACGCAATTGAGGTGAAGAGAGTGCCTCGGGTTAAGAAATAATAAGCGAACGTCGACTCTCTCCCATCGGGGAAGAAATTTTCTCGAATGGAAGTAAAAGAGTCCAATTAGACAGTTGATTGTCAAGGGACAGGCATTCGCGGAAAATGCATTTCGTTTGTAATTTCGACAGGGAACAGTTTATTAAAATAATATAGATCTGTCGATCGGCAAACGAATAATTGTTGGAAATGTAAGCGATATTACGATATCGAGATAGTGCGAAAAAATTGAAACGCGAATAAGTGCTTAATTAGATAGCTCGATTCAGTTGCAGAGCATTTTCTGCAAAGCGTACTTTATAATTTGTTTCGCAGTGTAGTTAGTGATCGAGCACATTCAAATAAGTTACTCTGTGATTCACAGTACAGATAATGTACGACAGAACGACTAAATCAGATTTCCAGATTAATTAACAAAGTCCGGTACTTTGATCCGTTTATTTGACGGATATTACACCGTAATTTGTGACAACTTTTATTGAAAAATAACGAAGAACTAAAACGATTCTCTTTATTTGCAACAATATCAAATCTTTGCAAATTTTAGATTACCGTTTTATTCAAATTTAATAAATAATAATAATATAAATAATACTAATATTAAAATATCTCCATTTAAAAATTATTTAGGATATAATAACAAAAACAAAACAAATTTATTTTTTGAAAGCAGACCGAAACTGATATTTAAATATTGAAAATTCTCTCTTTTTCTAAGATTTATTTTTATATTGTAAAATTAAAGCGTTTTTAATCTTATATTTTAATTTTTCTGTCCTTTATTGAACATTTAAAAAGTCATGAGATTTCATATTAATAAATCTTCATTGCTTCATTCCCAAAAACCACGAACTGACTGAAGGATAATGAGCAACTTGTTATCCAACGATGCGTGAATAGTTAAGTATGTGAGCATAGCCGTAATTTATGGTGATTTTGTATCATGTTTTTTCACTATTTCAACAATATTCGCAAAATTAAGCTTCCGTTAATCACTGTCTCGAGAAATGAAATTTAGATATATGATATAATTGTCAATTTAATATTAATTTGTTATTCTAATTCCAAATTTATTGCATCTTCGTATTATCAATTAATAGAACATTAAAAACAGAAGTGCTAATATTTATCGTTTCCAAATAATATTTATAATAAATTGTAAACAAAAAAACAAATAAATTAAAATTAATTGTTAATTAATTGCTCAAAGATATTACAAATATATTTTACAATATTACATTTTTATAAGTGCATAATATATGAAATACTATAATTATATAAAAAAATAAAATAGTAAAAAATTAACAATATCAGCTCGATATACATCAATTTATTTCCCGAAATAATTACTATTAAAATATCATAGTTCTGAAAATTTAATGTTTGCGAAATTAATTTAAAAAATAATCGATGTTATAATGATTGTAAATCTAGAGAGAGAGTTTCTAATTGATTATCTCTAAATTTTTATATCTTAAAATGATATAAAGTTTGATCAATATCGAGCATAGAATTGACAACCATAATTAATTTAATAAATAATAAATTAACAAAATTATAAATTACTTACTCCATCATTTGATGTCTTCCCGAGCCTCCTTTTTCTGTCTTGTTCATCTTTTGCTGCACTTTTGTAGCACTTATAAAACACTCACTCGCGAAAATATGGTTAATTATGATCGCGCACATATTAATCACCAAAAAATATAAGCGCTTAATTTATGGTACGCGATGTGGTAAATTTAAAAATAAATATTAATAACGTTTGTGTAATTATTAAACGTGCCGCAATGTTCAATCTGTTTTGTCGACGAATGAAAAATTCTAAAATAATTTGGCAATTTTAATCCGATACTGTGCAATATTACGCGATTAATAACTAGTTGAAACGTGATAATTGCGAAAATTATTTAATTACGTGAATTGACAATCTCTAATTGTTTATAGGAAATGATCGCATTTAATAAATCTCCTTATCGCATGATCGCGTTGCGAAAAATAATATGACGACACACGGAGCGTCTCGCTCCGGGGTACCTTTTCATTCAAGTGTCCTCAATAACAAAGTCGAGCGTCTATGCGATATATGTAAACAATAGCATGCTATATACGAAGATACAGAACACAATAACATTTGAATACGTATGTTTTTTGTCGCTACAAAATATTTAACATATACGATAAAATAAATTTACATTAAATATTCCTTCTTTGTGATTTTAAATAAATTATATACAATTGATGTATCACGGCATTTTATTTGAATTACTTGATTTTATGATTTATATAATCGCCAGAATAATACAAGCATTAATTTATGGTAAATATTAAAAATAAATCTTACAACAATGATTGTATTAACGAACCGCGATAATATTTTGTTGATGACTGAGAAATTTGAAGGTGATTCGGCAGTTTTTTTCTGATACTACGCGATATTATGCGAAATACTGTGCGAGTTAGTGGCTATTTGAGACGAGATAATCACGGAAATTACTTAATTGCAACTGAATTGACAATCTCTAATTGCTCATAGGAAATGATTGCGTTTAATAAACTTGTCGTGTAATTGCGTTTCGGAAAATAATATGACGGAGCGTCTCGCGCCGCTTTTTACTCGAGTGTCGCCACGTGAATGACAATAGTTCGACCGTCTGTACATAATGTAAACAATAGCGCGCTATGCGAAGGTGAACGCAATAATATTTTCATTGTATATACTTGTTATCTCGTCACAAAATATTTAACATATTATAAAATAATTGTACATGGAATATTCTACGTTTTCTTGATTTTAAATTAATTAATTATTAACAATTATACCTTTTTGTTACTTAAATCACTCAGTTTATATATTATTATTCATATTCAATATTTATTATTGATCACTGAATATGAAAATAATACATAAATTACATTTAAATCGGCGAAAAATTCAAAGCGTGAGGTGAGATATATTAAAAAACAAGAACAAATGAATAAAGGAATAATTATTCATAATGAAATAATAATTTATAATTCTATCTCCTATCGTTTTATTTTTTGAAGCGCATAAATCGTTCAAAATATTTAATTTGTCATCGAGATGACTATTTAAATATTTAAATAGTCATCGAGAATCACGATAAGTAATGAATGATGTCAATTGCCATCATTTCCTAGAAATAATTAAAGATTGCCAACTCATGTTATTCATTAACTTCCGATCGCATCCAATTAGCCATTACCTCATGTAGTATCAGGATATAAAATTGCCAACATAATTTTCAAATTTGTCATTAACAAGGTGGATATAAAATAGGATATGGAACGAATTAACTTGGGCATTATTGCGAAGTATTTAATAATTATAGCCATTAATGACTAACTTTATTTTAATATTTAACACATTGCGTATTATAAACTTGGCGTTTGTATTCTGTTGATTAGTGCGCGCGCAATCATGTGTAATTAACCGTGTATTCGCGTGTGAGTGTGTGTGAATTCGATCGAAGAGCAGCAAAAAATAAACAAAAGAGGAGAAAGCAATCAAACGATGTAAGCAATCATGGGACAAATAATTAATAATATTTCAATTATTTATTATTTGTAAAGTTAATTGCTTGCAAAATTTTCGCAGAGAAAATCACTTTACATCATTTTGAGTTTTATACAATTTAAGACTAGTCAATTATAGATTATGTTTAAACAATTGTTCGTTAAAAAAATAATTTTTTAAATTTATTGTGCGAACAACAAATTCAACAAATTAGGATATTTCAATAAAAGTTAAAAATTTGGAAAATATTGACATCAAACTGATATTGTTAATTTCTTACTTTTGATTACTTTTCTTTAATTATAATAATTCGTATTGGTATATTTATATAAAAATATATCATTGTTTAAATTTATTTGCAGTTTTCAAATAATTAAATAAAAATTAATCCCTATTTATTTATGATTAGCCATAAAGATTATTCAAAAATGGAAATACCTACTTACGATGTTAAATTAAATCAACATTGCTATCTTTAATATCAATTTTTTGCTAATTAATAAAAGCAATAAATTCGGAATTAAAGTTACAAATTGGCAATATTTTGTTTCTCATAATGGAAGTGCCAGATTAAAAGATATACAAAATTATATATTTGATGCAAATCAGTATCATCGTATCAGTATTCTATTTTTTTGTAATTTCTTCTCTTTTCATATATTTCTCTAATATTCTTTTATAAAGATACTTTTTCGATATCTTTTAATTTAAAAATAAATTTAATTAAAAAAACAATATTTAAAAAAATTAATTTAGAAAAAAAGTTACATTAAAATAATAATTTAGAATTGATTTTCTTTTTGTTAAAAATTTGCGAAATAAAAATTCTATTATTTATTACTTAATATAAGTCTATAATTTCATTACTTCCATAATTCATAATTTCATTACTTAATATAAGTCTATAATTCATGTTATTCTTTTATGGCCCAACAACTACCTTTTCTTGTGTAACATATTGAGTATGATCTAATAGTTCTAAAAATAGGAAAAGCGGGCCCGTGATAGAAATAAATTAGACAACCAGACATCATTTGCTTTTGCCGGCGAGTTACGCAAACTACTCGCGCGACTTCCTTATATATTTTTACAAGTTGCCTCATGTCATCATGCTAAGAGAATCATTAAATATTACTCACCAGTCGGGAAATAGCACCAGCGCCTCGGCAAGAATGTCCCGCAGTAGAGTGGTCGCCGGTGGCACGTGCGGCAGAATGACAGGCGCGAAAACGCCGCAAACACCAGCGCTACGTCCGTGTCGAGCCTCGTAGCGACTAAGGTAGATCGTCAGATAGCCGAGCAGATGATAATGCGAGGACGGCAGAGTCGAGAGCAGCTCCTTCGTCGAGGCGATCCACGAGTCGTGATCGTTGGAGTAACTCTCTGCATCAAACATTTTTACAGAATTATTAGAATGAAGCTCAGAGTTGCGTTCTAAAATTTGTTTGCTTTTAAATAATAATTAAAATCGCATCTAAAATATATCCAGAGCGATATGTATACATCCTGTCTTCATCTTGTCTTTCTAAAAATAAAATTCTTATTTTGAAAAAAAAAAAAATAGCGTTCTTACGAGTGTGTACGTTGAGCAGTCTGCCGACGAGGGTAGACGGCACGACGGGCTGCGGCAGTTCCTTCAGATACTGACGGAGGAGAGTCGCGGCGGTTGGCGGACACCCGGCTGCTTCCAGATCGGCATCGCCCCGCCGCTCGAAGGCAGCTCTCAATCGTTCTGCCAGCCGGGGACTGCCGCCTGACAGGCGAAACACCGCCGCGCTCTGGAAGCCGTGTGCCTCGATGTAGCTGCATAGCCGATGCACCACGTATGGCACACCCGTGTCGAGGTACGACTCGATCAGCTCCAGCCGGGTGCCGAAGATCCTGCTGGAGCCGGCACCGCGGCCGAGCAGCGAGCCCGCCAGGACGCGCTTCACGCGTGCGAGACGGGATTCGTCCTGAAACAGGAGAGGTGGGATTCGTTAGGCCGCCTGGGCCTAGCGCGTTTTCATTGTACATACATAATCAAGAAACAAAAATATTTAAAATCTAAATTATTACTCTCTAATTAAATGAATACTATGCAAATAATGCTCTGTAAACAGTGTTTTAATGATTAAAATCGCACAAATGTGGAATTAATATTCTAAAAAATTTTAAAAATAATTGCAAAAATATTATATAAATATTTAAAGTAAAAGTATTATATTTGACGTATAAAGTATAAAATATAGTATTGGAAATATAAAATTTCTGGAGAGAAAAGATATTTCTATGCGCATATAAAAATAAGTTACAAAATAATTACAAAAGATATATGTATACAATGTTTTAACTGTAAAAATTTTATAAGTTTTTACCTTTTTTTTATTACTTGATAAATAATTAATTATATATTAAACAAAATCATTCTTAGAGTATCTTCATAATATCATTCATAATATTTCATTCTTTACATATTAACTATCTCTCTTTGTATATTTAAGTATATGTTTTACGCCGAATATTCAGAGATAATCGATATTCACACGACATTTATACGAGTCATATAAATAATTAGTGAAGTGACGAGAACGAGAAAGCGTAATCGACGAACAGTCTGGATCTAATAACTGGAAAGGCAATATATCGACAAAGTGGAGTAACGAGTAGATATATACTCTGCATTCTCGCTCAACATAGTAGAAGAACCAGAGTTTCTTAACCGTATTTAGAATGTAGAACAACTACTATACACTATTATCTCTATCTATTAAGATAGCAATAATTATTGTAGATAGGAGTTTCAACACAATAATTTTTCTGATACATAAATTATTAACGTAAAAATGCGATAGCTAAAAAACCGTAAAAATTACAATAAAAAAAGTCAAAGATTACATGCTATTATTTCTAATACATATTAATATTAATATTGCAATTTAATAATATTTAATTAATTTTTGAGAAATTTGTTAGTAATTAAAATATATAATATATGTATACGTGTAAAATAATACATATGCATACGTGTAAAATAATACAAATTCTATATTTATAGGTACAACTATTTTAAATACGGTTATCAAAATAAAAAATAATTAATATCAAAATTAAATTTTTATGATTAATTAATTTATTAAAAACATAAGATTGATATCTTATTAAGCGGTTGCAAAGTGTCAAAGAAAGATTACCTTATCGTGTGCTTGACGAGAACGCGTGGGGCTTGTTGAGGATCCATGATGATGATGGTGATGATGGTGGTGGTGATGATGATGATGATGTTCTTGCTGAGGGCGTCTCATCCCACTTTGTCTGTACTGCGACCCACCGCCGCACTGACAAAAGCGACGAATACACTTGTTGTAAATCACATGATATTACATTAACATGCAAGACGACAGCCATTCAAAAGTTTGCCTCTCACTCGATCACCATTCTTGCCTCCGAGTAAAATCTTCGCGGTTCAATCAGAAAAAAGATATCGGTAAAAAAAATAAGAACGCTAAACTTTTTAATGGTAAAGGAGAAAAAATATTTTTTTATAACAGAAAAAAGCATTAAGTTTGTAGAAAAAAAAATTAAAAATAATTGAGAGAAGAATTAAGCGATATAATTTAAAAACTTATTTTATAGTATATTGAAGGAGTGAAAGAAAAGCGAACATATTAAGATATTAATTTAAAAAAAAATATATATATATATATTTAAATATATAATTTAAATATATATATTTTTTAAATAGAAGTAAGACTAAAAAATAAAGAAAAATTTACCGGTTTCTTTCAATAAGGAATTGGATGTTTCATATCTGTCTCGCGCGAGGTGTCATTTGCACGATTATGCTGGAGAATAAATAGCATGTCAGTGTACCGACATTGACAGAACAATCGTAGAGTAATTTCAATATTTTCGCAAGCGCACGATCGATGCACGAGAAACGCGCATTTCACAACATAGGAAAAGCTTCGTTCGAGTAGATCGATGAACCGTGAAATGTCGTCGTCCTCGCTCCATCGTCAATATTATTTATTATGATAAAAATAAAGGACGCGTCGGCAAACTTTTGCGCCGCTATATGGAAAATGTATATTAATCATGCAAAAAGCTTTATAGCATATTCTTCAGGAATAATATCTTGAAACTTTGTGAAAAAAATAGCTCTGATATATATATAGCTGTTCTATTTGAATTAATTATTCCACATTATTGCGAAGCGACATAGTTTTAATACAATTTCTTTGAAGCATTTTATTTATTAAAATTTGTTAGGAATTATTCATTAGAAACGGACGGACACCCAACAATCATCGATTCTTTTAAATAATTGCAAGTTTTTTGCGACGTAAATTTCTTTTAAACAGCACAAAGCGTTATCAAAAATAACTCGCTGACCATTGCACCGATAACCGATATACGGTTGATCAATTTACCTTGTCATCCATTCTTGCGGGAAAGGAAAATACGCAATTTCAAGGAACTATTACGAGACGGTTAATGATCGCCGATGATGCTCGCTCGCGACTGATCGCAGCCAACGGAGAAATTTCACGCCAACGACATTATTCATGCATCAAAATTGTGCCAAAATTTCGCGATTACGTAATCGAGGAGCCAGGTGCGTCAAGATTCTCTTATGTACTCTTAATATAAATATGTGACTTTTTTTAGTCCGTTAGCTGTCAACATGTTGAATTTATGACGCAAATTGGAAAATTACTGCAAGATGGCAAAGTATTTGTCCTTTAAATTATGGCAGTTTGGATATTTTTCACTCACAAATAACAATGATTTTATGCAGAATTTTTTGACAAAATTAAAATTATTTTTGATAATCTACGTTTAAATCAAGATTATCAAAAACATAAAAATTTAATTTCAATATTTATTTTTTTATCATGCCTCTAGAGAAACTATAATTAATTAATAATAAAAATTATATATATATTGTATTTTCTTTTAATTAAATATAATAATTTTATCATTTCAAGTATATTGAATAATTTCAAAGTGCTTAATAAAAGGAAATATTCAAAAATTTAATAATAATAATTTAAAAATAATCTTTGTGTTATATTTTAATAAGATTTTTCTGTTTCAAAAAAGTAGATAACTTAAATAACAAGAAAAATAATAATAAAAATAATATTAAGATTATGCGAATGTAGTTTATATCTAACGTAAGTTAATTAAAATCATATTTTGTCTCTCTATATATTAGTTTATAATAAATTAATTAAAAAGTTAATAATAATTTATTAATAATCGTATTTTGCATATCGTTTTTATCAACCTTAAAGACATGCACACATTATTATATTATAAGGATTTAAAGAAAAAAACTCACAATACACTCTCTCGCGGCTTTCCACAGGTTGATGTATACCGAGTTCAGCGTGGCAGCTGTCTCGTCCTCTTCCTTCCTTCCCTCCTTTCGTCCTTCTTCTGGATTTGCCGTATATATTGATGAAGTCGTCTCTTCCGAGTTATGATCGT
Organism: Camponotus vicinus; assembly: GCF_025532165.1. Classification (NCBI taxonomy): domain Eukaryota; kingdom Metazoa; phylum Arthropoda; class Insecta; order Hymenoptera; family Formicidae; genus Camponotus; species Camponotus vicinus. Next base: position 11,416,002 of record NW_028141980.1, read on the forward strand.
ATTCCTTCGATCCGGCCGATTTACGCGACCCGGATCACGGATTTATGTACCGAATATCGCGAGTAACCCGATCAAATGCGATACCGTATATACACACTTGCTCGCCTGAGATTCGTCTATTTCGTCTGTCAGAATTTTAATCTATCTCGACATCATAAAAAAGGAGAAATCGTTCTTGTTAGTCTATGTAGTTAGAGGGCAAGGAACGATTCGTGGGGATGCGTATGTGTATGGTGTGTATGCGTTCGTGAGTACGTATGCCAGGGCGAGAAAGATTCTCGCAGCAGAGAGAGAGAGATAGAAGGACCGTCGAAAAAGAAGAAGTCCTTCTTGCGTGCACGTGAAAATTTCGAACGATCGTGTTGTCTGTTTTTCTTTTTTAATTTTAGTTTTACGACGATGGCGACGGCGACGACGACAACGCCGTTGAGCGGAGATCGTGCGACTCGACTAGTAGTTCTGGGTTCATGTCCCTATCACGGCACATCGCACGGAGCCCTTTCTCTAAGGCGAAGGGCACTGCCTATGGCTGCTTCAGGAAGTGAGTCGACACCAGCCGTAGCGTAAGCATCGAGGGTCGGAGCCGAGGGATGAGGTCTAGGTCACCACTCCGCCCCTGGCCCTGACATGATCTACGTAGCTCCTCGGGCCCTTACTGCACTCTGAAAGCATGAAAGAGATTCTTAGAGATTTGTCATTAACCGCCGATAGTAGATACTTCAAGCGCTGATGTAAAGCATGTGTCTAGATACAACCTTCTTTTGTGTTTGATTCGCAATATTTTTAGCACAATGAATATTTATATCTGTTAGAGATTAAATAATAATTTGTAAGATACAAAAAATTTGTTTTTTTAACAGGAAACAGATTTATTAATACAAGTTATTAATATAATCTCTATAAGTTTTTTCATATAAAATAATCTTTTCTATAAGAAAAGGATATCGATTTGTATAAAAAAAAATAAAATATTGCATTTTATATAAATCGATTTTTGTCGAAAAAAATCTTTGATTATTTATACGAGTTTACATAAGATGATGCATGTGACCTATTATTTATGTCAAATAATAAAAAACTTTATATACTAGAGTATGTGTGTATATATATATGTAACAAAGTATAATACCTTTTAATTTTCTCCATGAAAAACAATGAGTTCGATTTTAATTTGATTTTTAACTCTTTCTGTGAATGTTAGCTTGATATCAATGCATTAACATACGTGTTATAATAATAGTTGTGACGTGGTATATATTTAAAATCATTTCTGTTTATATAAGGCTTCCATACTTTTTGCATACGCAATATATAGCATATTCATAATTAGATTATACATACATTACATGATACATATGTGTAATACGTTATCAACTTGTAAACATATAAATAATTAATGATTTTTTCGACAAAAATCAATATATTAAATGTAATATTTCATGGAATAATCTTTTCTTTAAGTATTATACAAGTCGATATTCATTTCTTACTGAAAAAATTATGTCGTATGAAAAACAAACTTATATATATATATTTTATTGTTTAAAAAATCAACTTATCTTAAATTAATAAAATGCTACATATTGTAAGAATCATACGATTCTTCATATGCGACGTGGAAGTCATAGAATCGCACACTTAATCCTTAACCGGACGTGTAATCCGATTCTATTTAATTATGATCGCTGATTCATTTAGCGTGTCCAGTTCTGTCTGGTTTTCGCGGAGTGTGACTACGTTTGAAAAATATTGCAATCGACAAATTCGAAAAATTCTCACTAATTTCCGTTTGTAAAGCATTTTATCGCATCACACAATATGTTCGAAGAGATTATCATAAATCCACTACTGCTTTAATAAACCCAACATTAAAAAATTTTAAATATTTATAAATGATATTAGCAGTAAAATAATAATCAATGCATTTATAACATCATAGAAGGCTTCAAAACGAATCGCACACGTCTGTCAAATATTTATATTTTTGATTTATTAATATTTTTGATTTATTAATATTTGAGAAATGAGAATCGTGGACATATCAATATTTTAGAGACGTAACGATGAGTCAACGTTATATATTTTATAACAGAAGAGTATAATTAATCGTAGTTATCAGGTTTTGCAATACGTGCGACAGCTTATGAATTAATTAACTTATATAGCTTATTCTCGTATTTAATCTCGTTAATTAATATTTATCATTCGATTATTTACAATACTTGTCATTGCAAAAGCCTGATAACAACATGCGCTCTTTAAGACATCGCTTATTTCTGCAAATTTCGGACGAAATACAGCGAGTTTTGTGCAATACAAATTTAGTTAATTTAGCAAAATATCAATTTTTCATATAAATAAAATAAATTACGAAAGAAACGTTTATATCTAATATTATTCTAATTCTGCCAAAATACTACTTATTTAAGTAATATAATTTATAAAAAATATAAGAAATTTAAAAAAATTATTATTAATTATATGTGTATATATAATTACAATATTATTAAAATATAATAATATGTATATTATACACACGAAAAATTACGTTACTTTTAATTGTTTACTTTTAACTATTCGTATGCATCAAACTGCATTGTTCGATACGGATATTCGTAAAATGCACGTGTGTACGAATATATATAATTTTTTATTTAATTCAGCGATATTGTATTAGTATTCATAAGTAATGCAAAGCTAGCAAAATGTGATTGTTTGTTTCCGAGCTTAAATATCGGATATCCTTGGCAAACAAGACGAGACAAATAAGACTAATTCAAAAGACGCAGCGAAAATGAATAACTACGTCTTTGCAAATAATCAAATTACACAATCAAAGAACCGTAGAAAGCACTAAATCAGTAAATATGAATGTGGAGAAATAGAATGTAGAGATTGACTTGTAGCACAATTAATTTTAAATAAAAAATTTTCAAAATATTTAATTTAATTTTCAACTAACTTTAAGACGTTGAAATCTGAGAATACTCCGAAATTTTACATAAATAAATCCGTTACTCTTTTAAATTAAAATTAAAATTAATCGAAAAAGATTAGCCGTGTCTTTTCACAATTTTTTTAACATATAAGTTTCAGCGATAAATAATCGAAACATTCTTTCTCGAGATCCGTTCAACTGATCTAACGTACTTAATAATTAGTAATGCAATGGATAGATTCGCTCGCGGCCAATCGATTCGCTCGTTGCGAAATATCGTGCGTGCGACTCGGCGCAGTGTTCGTGCAGTGTCTGCAATCGATATTTCCCGTAAGAGAAGTAAATGGAATGAGCGTTTAATTTCGTACAGCGGAAAAGCCCGCTGATCTCTCGTCTAATGATGTACCGATCAAACAAAAGGCACCTGTTCACAAAATTGCAATATATTACTAGACGCAATCCACGTATTTATTTCACTTTGAAAAATTCACTTTGAAAAAAAGTAATACAAATACAATATTCCTCGCGGTAATATTTTTATGGAAAATATCAGAATAACGTGAAATGCAAAAAATAAGAAATCTGAACTACTAAAAAAGAAGCAATTTATGTCGTATTTTAGCATATTATGATGAGAGCTGAAATGATTTATCAAAACTCACTTTACGAAGCGAATTTTAAAAGTATAAAAAATGAAAAGAAATTTAAAAAAAACTTGGCTAGTATTAAGCATTTCAAATAAATTTTGTAAATATCAAAAATAAAATGCGAAGTAAATCTTGTAAAATATGGAAAATGAGAGAAATCTTTTAAGTAGATTGTGCTAATTATAGACATCTTGCATTTTAGTATTTTGGATATGTCTTGTCTATATAAACTATGGTATCTATCTATCTTTCTCATTTTATTTCTGTTTGAAGCTTCCTCATATATATGTAAAATTCAATGAACTATTAAAACGAGATATTAAGGATATATAAAATATTAAAGAAGCCCAGAAAAAAATTATATATATATATATATATATATATTTCATATTTCTATTTTTTTCTCTGCGCTTTTTATATTTTATATCCTCATATCTAGCTTTTATAGCTCATTGTGAACGACCCTTGCACCTGCGCCTTGGTGGAGGATATAGGAGAGCGCGTTGCACTTAGCAACAACTGCACGTTTTTATGTAATCATCGGAAAGAAACCAAATTTCAACGAAATGTCGACAATGTGTCCGTTGTTACACATTTATAGGTTTTTAATTCAATTCTTTTGTATGTAAAAAATATATCTCTAGCAGAATTTTTTTCTCTTTCACGTTAAATAAAGTATGAGACTTGATACCCATCTCTCTAGACGATATCCTATAGCCCTTATTAGCGACTCGGGATTAATAGACATTATATCGAGGTTACTTATACCAAGAGTAATTTCAATAGATCGATAAATGTGACATAACAATCCGTGATTATTTCCGTTCGCGTTTTATTTGGCTCGTTTTGCCAAACATAAAAATGCGCAAAAAGAATTTCTTCTCCCCTTTCGATCTCAACGATACTGATCTGAATTGATTTATTTTTTTGTCAATCGTAAAGATGATGCTATCTGATAATACGATTAAATTACGGAGCATTCATAAAAATTTCGAATTTATTCAGAGAAATTAAATTTATTTAAATTATTTGAATTTTATATGTACAATTCAATATATATTTGTAAATTTTATTTCTAGAAAAAAAGATTTTATTAAAAATTTTTATTAAATAGAAGAATCACGCGTTTTTCTAAATTATTTTAGCTTTCCATAGGTATATGTATGCTACAACTTTACAACTTACTTATGTATCATGTTCAATCCATAACATTGTCAAAATAGCACAAAAAATGCATAAAAATATATTAAATGCAATTGATCCAATTTTAAATCTACATAGTTTGCATAATCAGAGTTGCTTTTCTGCACTTAACATCAATCTCGACGTTTTGCGCAGTTACCGACATCAAATTGTACTCGTAATGATAAATTAATTTTCGCCAAAATTGCATTTATGCAAACTAATGCTAAATGATTCACAATTCGATAGCGAAAAAAGAATCATTAATTGTGATTAAAGCTAATTATTGCTGATAATTTCACAAAACTGCGACATTCGATCGACGTAGTAAACAGAAATTGCGTTGTAGAAACACTGCTCTGTGAGAATGAACTCTGATTGATTCGAGAAATTGTATGAATTAATTTTGAAATATAGATCTTTCAAAATATAAAAATTAACAGATTTGATGATAGAATGTGTGCTTGCAATTTTTTGACGAATATAAAATATCCTAAGAAAAAAACTCGATACACTTTAAAGAGTAATATTTTTCAAATAGTTTGGCAACAAACACATAAGCACTGTGGATAAAAAATAAAAATAAAAATGTGGCACCGTTTACTATTTACAATTTTGAATTCACTTATATATATTTATAACATATAGTTATAGAAATTTCCTCAAATTCACAAATTTCTAAAAATTTCGCAATATTGAATCGCACATTCAATCACAGAAATCTATCTTTATTTACAAAACACGACCGATCACCTATCGAAATATCGATCTTTCCTGTTTGAACATTCTATACACAATTTTAAACGACCAATGATACGAGATAGAGCCTAAAGCGATTCGCAGAGCAAACGTCGAATCAAGGACGCTTCGACCAAGATATACGTTTCGCAGCGCGATGTCAACGCGTGAGTTACGTCAATGTCGATCGTACCTGATGATATGCGAGATGAGGGAAGTCATGACGAGTAACGAGAAAAAGAAAGAGGCTGATCGCGACACAGACACCACACAAGTGAGACTGAGTCTCCGCCGCGATCCTCGGTAAACCCTCTCTCTTCGCCCGTCGTCCTTCATCACCGCCCTCCTCCTCGCAACCCTTCTCTTCGCGACCCTCCGCTTCGCAACCCCTGACCGCCTCACTAGCGCTCGAACACGCCGCCTCCCCTGGCCGACAACGAGAATTGAGGGAACTCTTGAATTTCGCGTCGGATCCTGAACGAGTCCGACCGAATTTTCTAGATTCTACGAATTCGTAGTCAATCAAGATGGGTTCTTTCTAACGCGTACAAACATCAGGAAATTTTGCAAAGAGAGAGAATGAAAGTATAGAACGGAAATTGGTCCAGGATCACAAAATCGACATTAAGAAACTTTATACAGAGAGAATGGAATATAAATTAATTACAAAATTTAAAAAAAAATATATAAGATGCTAGCATCAATAGATTAATATATACGTATATAAATTTGGAAGATTTTGATATTTGTGCTAAAAAAATTCAAAATAGATTCAAAGACAAAATAAAAAGCCCAACTAAGTTTTTCTATATTTAAAACAAATATAATTTAACTAATAAAAAATTTGGATACTGATAATTAAACATAGATATGATGCCAAAAACCGGCAAAATACTATTATTCAATCACGATAATTTAGGTATTATATTTGAAATTCTTGAGATTCTAATAGTGAATAGTTTTGCTATTAATGCGAAAATCTCCAATCTAATTAATACACAAATAATCAACTTTCTCTTATAAAATAATATAATAATAAAATAATATTTATAATACTTTTTAGGTAAAACTGTATACATATATATTTAAACTGTAGTAAAACATTTATGTTTTTTACACACTTAATTCTCGTTTTAATCCCAACTATCTATTTCATTCTATCATATAAAACTGTATATACCATCATCATAAAAATATATTTAAAAAACACTAGGAAACGACGATGCAATTTCCATCGCTATCTGCGTCTTTCTTTTCTCCCTCTCTCTTTCTCTCCTTTTTTTTCGATCTTTTTCTCGATATCGTACATGTTCTCCGACCATCTCTCTCTTCGTTTTCCCCATCGCCAGCATCCCCTCCATTGGGACTTCCTCCAAACTTATCCCCTCCATCGTATACAAACCCCCTTGACAGCAGAGATCGCGTGCACGAGGGCGCATGCACTACCCTCGAGGAATCAATAGACTGTCCCGGTCACGTGAATCGCGAGCTGGAGGAGGACGGGCGAAGGGGGAGAACGAGAGAGGGATCGAGGATCTAAGCGAGCCTAGGAGGGATTGAGGACGAAAACCGAGAAAAGGGAGGGGAGGAAACGGCGACTGGTCGCGGAGGGTTGCCCGAGGGTTTGTTGACGATTATACAACGCGCGTATGTGGGTAAACAGCGACACGAGTTCTCGTCCGATTGAAATGTATAATGTAAGCATCTCCTTGTCATTGCGGAATAGGCAAAAAGGGCACGCGAGAGGATGGATGGGCAATGGAATGATGGTTATTGCGCATTATCTCCGCGGGATACCTTGAACGCAAACGATCGGGACACGGCATCTATCTTACCCCCCTCCCCTCCCCCCTGATGCACTGACTGGGGGTCGAAATGCGCGTCGAATTCAGTCGTCATCAATTTCGAGGGTACGCATATAATTGACGTAAATATCTGAAATTATGGTGTTTGACATTTGTACGATCATCGTTTTATGTTTGTCATTCTTTATTTTTAATTATTCCTATGAATAATTAATATATTTACGTTTTAAAGCATATTTATGATAATATCTTGTATTTTACGTTTGAAATATTTTTGCATGCATATGCGATTACTTTGCATAAATATGTATAGAACAAGAAGTTAAATATTTCAAAGAATGAAAAGTTATCTTTTTCTTTCTTTTTATATATAAAATATTATTTTTATAAAAATAATATTTTATATATAAAAAGAAAGAAAAAGATAACTGTTCATTCTTTGAAATATTTAACTTCTTGTTAAATTTCAAGAAAATAAATTTTTCTGAGATTAAATTTCAAGAAAATAAATTTTTCTGAGATTCTTGTTTCGCGTTTCTGAATTTTTTATATCTATTCTTGGATTAAAATTATGCGTGAAATGTAATTAGATTTAACAAGATAAAGATTAAATTGTATATCGGGGAATTAAATCCATTAGCTTCATCATTTGATCATATAACATTCCGTTTACTCGAGAGACGATTTAATTAACTGATGAATATAATTACTTATTCATTTAAACAGTTCACAATTTCCTCACATTTTGACGATTAAATTTGTATAAATGCATATAGATAAAGTGTTTTTAAAGTCTCATTTTTCTGACTGAATTATAGTTTTTATAAAATTTGAAGCTGATATTTTTTAAATATAATTTTTTGTTGATTTATAAAATTTTCTTATCAATCAATACTTAAACTAAAATTATATTAAAATTCAACGTTTTTTAAATAGAGTTCACTAAAATTTTGCTTTATCATTCGCTGCGAAAAACTGCATACCGTTTTAGAGAATCAAGATATAAATTTTTGGAGCCTAAACTTTCGTACAACATGCGACATCGATTGCGTTCAAACTGCGTAATTTTCGCGAGGGGATGCGTGACCTTCAACTTCAGATCCTTTTCTGCAGGAAGGGATTCCGGCCCTCCCTGTTCGTCCTCGAGACCCCATTAAAGCCAACGAATCCCATGAATGGAATAGTGACTTTACTCCCCTCGTCATTCTGAGAATCTACGCAACAACGCTTTTGCGTTACGTAATATTACGAGGTTTATCGCTTTTTACATTCTCCTCTTTATTCCTAATTTTGGTAAGAATTGTTTCACTAGAAAAAAATCATTTCACTTCAAAATCATTAATTTCATTAATTAACATTAACGATTTATTGTTATAATTAATTAATTAGATGTCGAACACATTTAATCAAAATATCTTTCTTATTTAATTCCTCGCTCAAATTAAAAAAAAAATATCTGTATGATTTATAAATAATTATTTATCAACAATAAAAAACAGTTATCGAATGATTCAATAAAAAAAAATAATAAAAATTCAATAAAAATTATTTGACACATAGAAGTTGCAATATCTCGAATTAATTAGAATTAATAAATAAATAAAACAGGATATACATTTTTTTAACTACAAGAGTAGTTGTTTATCGAAATATATTTTATATAGAAAATAAATAATATTTACAACTTCACAGAAACGGAGAATTTCATAACTTGCAAAAAAAGCGATGAGCAGTATTTTTATTTTATTAATTTTACGCTTCTCTCGCGTGTTTTTTTTAACAGCATTATGATGTCGAAATAATAAAATAAAAACAAGATAAATAACAAGTAGTAAAATATGAATAAAATGAAATACACGCGAGCATATTTAAATGTCGAGCGATTTTTTTGCAAATTCCTATCTCTTATCTTTTATAAATTCGCGGAAAAAAATTCGTTTCACCCTCAAGCACGCTTTTCCCCGTTCGTTGTCAGCGAATGTATTAGTGATGGGAATAGAACACGTGCGGACAATGACCCCACATGCAGCGTTGCGCATATGCACGTAACTAGCGAGCACATGCATATATACATGCATATATACATGCATATGCCGTCACTTGGATAGCGAGCTTTTCGTACTATATGCATATATCGATTGTATATGACGCCTCGTGATGCAAACTAATGAGGAATGCGACTCAAACGCGAGATTAATCAACATTTGTCGCGTGAAACTTTCGAATTAAAATCTTTTATTACTTTTTTCTCATATAAGCTAATAATAATATAAGTTATATATGTATAATATAGCTAAAATTGTCGTGCGAAAACTATAACATGATAAATGAATAATTTATTGCGAGAGACTGTATAATCGTCTCTCCTTTTTTAAACTTTCATTAGAATGATAGAATAAAATTGATAGAATAAAATTGATAGAATTAATAGAATAAAATTATAGAATTATTACATGTTACATAATACACATTTTGCGGATATTTATGTTGATAGTTGTAATTATATTTCATTTTATATTTCATCAACATTCGAAATCAAATGGTTCGTAAATTATTATTATTATAAAATAACTCCAAACATCGAACATTTATATAGAAATTATTCAATCTATTATATATTTTAATGTCATTAAATATTATTTATGTTATTAGATATTATTTGTATGATATATATAAAGATATTATTACAATCAAAACAGAAAGCGAATCTCTATGTTAAAGTTTCATTTTATTCGTTAATACATCATTCTCAAGTATCAACGTCTGAAAAATCGAGGCAAAAGACTTTCCAGTGACTTTCCATCGAATTTATTTTTTTGCGGAGAGATACAGGTACAAAAGGGGGATCGCGTGTAATAATTTGCACGCATCATTGTTGCGCGGATTGTCAATCATCGGCGGTTGCAGTTGTCAGCGAAGTGAAAGGAATGCTGACTGCTACAGAAACACACGAAATGCATCCAGGTCGAAGATGTAATCCGGATCGATTTCACATCTCGGGGAGCGAACTACGCTCGACGGGAGATATCTCCGGAAAAGCATACGCGGCGCGGAATTTCCCGGTTGCATAGGCACTATGCAATTACACTGCCTATGTGTCGTGCCTTTGACATACCGTGTATACGAGAACGATACGTTCGATCGATATGGAGGCTTCTCCCGTATCGAGATAATATTTAAAATTTATTCCCGTTGAGACTTAATATGCAGCATCGCTTGTGTTGGTCCCGTAAAATATAAATGCGTTAAAAGAATGCATTATTGTAACGAAGATTTGTACCACCTATTTAATTTTTAATATAATTATTTCTTTGATTTATTATCGCGATTGCCAGAAGGTTTCTTTTTCTATTATGTGTATATGTTTAACTCTCTCTCTCTTTCTTTATTATATACTTTTAATAGGAAATAAAGCAAATTATGATAAAACGATTGTAGTTTTAATTAAAGTAATATATAATATTAACGATTATACACAAGAGAGGAAAAGAAAGAAACATAATTTAAATTGTAATTATTTTCATATTAAAGATATATGGCGTAATTATTTTCATATTAAAGATATATATTCAAAATTTTCACGACAAACAATAATTTTCGATATCATCGAAAAGTTAGAGAAAAATTATCTCGAAACTAACCACAGAAATTTTGATTAAAAAATCCTGTGTACATTCTATATATAATCTATGTATGTGCCCTATCTTTCTTTTTCCTCTCTCGTTTCAGATAAAAGAATATATATATACATAAAACGTAATTAAAGCGTTTAAATTGATGGCGCCAATGAAAAGTATCATCTGAAGCATAATTGCATTTTCAATTATATACACAATTATTTCTCAGGATTATTTTATCAATAATTCAAAAAATTATCAAATATAGCAATGCCAATTCACATATGTATAATATATATGTGACTGTATCTATGTATTTATTTAAAATATTTTGCTTCTATCATAATTAACTCCATAAACAAGGGGAAAAAGATATTTTGGAGCAGACAGGATTGCATAAAAAAAATGATATATTTTCGAGAGATTATAGTTTTATGATAAGCATCTTTTCATTGAAACGCCATGAATACATTTGCCGCGTCGACACTTACCTCGTTACCGGACAGCGACCGGACAAGCGGACACGAGGCGTCGTCGTTGATCCTTGCGACAGGTGATGCGCAGCCTCCTCCTTCAGCGAACCTGTCACGGGGACGCGGTCTGGCCGACGATGTCGCGCGATGGCGTTAGCCCCATCATCCGCGGCGGCACATCGCCGCCGTCACGAAATGCTCTGATCGATATTGACACAACGACGAGGAAGGACCGCGACGCCAGGCGATGACGAGGAAGAAACGCCGCACGAGAATCGGCGGTGACACGCGCGAAAATCCTACCGTACCTTCTTGGAGAAGGGCTACGCGTACTTGTCGCGTGCGTGCGTGCGTGCGTGCGTGCGTACGTCCCGCGCGCGTTTCCGCAACTCCGTCGAATGCCGTCGCAAATCACTGCGTGAGACAGAGCCGTGCCGGCGCGGGAGCGCGGTCCGCCATGTTGTTTCGCGGCGATTAAAGGGGATCGACCCTTTTCATTTTCAGCCGCGGTGAGTGGCGTCCGGCTTTTTTATCGACCTCGCCGGTCGAAAAACTCTCGACCAATCGGTGACGTTTGCAAGGCTGTCTTCATTTTTTTAAATTTCTTTTTTATGCCAATGTTTATTCATTTGTTTTCTTTCGCGAATTTTATGTCTGCAATCTAATCGTCGCGTGTTTGAATCTTTCCCGTCTCTTCGCCTAACTTCGAAAAAAATTATCTATTAACGTATAATTTACTATTTATCTATATTAACATATTAATAATACAAATTTTGTTAATGGACAAGATGTGTTTTTTATGTCCATCTTCCTCTGGTACTTTTTAAATTATTTCTTTAAAACTTTAAATTATTTTTGTAAAATACGCGAGTGATCACTTTTTCGACAGATTTCTACGAATTTCTGAGAATTATGCAGGAATTACAAGCCGAACTTGAAAAAACTTTGTGAATCTTAACAGTTGCAATATATTTTACGCGTTATCATTTTTTGAAATTCGATAAAAAAACTAGAAGGTTAAGTATATCTCTAATATTTTATTTAGAATTTTACCTCGAACACTTGACTGGAGCAACGTTTAACGTACGAATGCGGGAAAACCGGCTCTACGGCTATCTATTATTAGCGTTTACTGTAATTCACATATTATTATAACACAAATAATAACGAAAAAAGCTGTAAAAAGTGTTCTATGTTGCAACTAGTAAGTCCGCGAAAACTGTTATGTACAAAGGATGTATAACGTGTCGCGCGATAGCCAATCAGAAGTGACAGCCAATCAAATTCTCGCTTTTCTAGTGACTTTGTTTTAAACGCTCGGTTTCCCTTCTCTGTCGCGCGACATAGTTTCAGGCCATTGTATCCTTTTCAATGGCGTTGTAAGCAATTTCCTAAGTGGGTACGCGACGTGTGTCCTCGTGCCTTTCCGGTTAGAATTCCAAGATGGTAAGGTTGTCACGGCTCTTAAAATCTATCTACATCATGCGTATGTTACGCGAATCCTCTTAATATACGAGAAAAAATCGTTGTGCACATTTTCGTACGATGGATAATACGTTTATAAAATGATATATATGTCTTATTGTTAAGAAAATTATAACGTTACTTTGATTACATCGCTTCACTTTGTTTCCTTTTAACTAATTCTTGATACCTCCTGCTTTTCATTACATTCATTATTATTATATTATAATTGTTTTTCTATTATGTTCGAAAGAACTATAGTTTTATTTAAATTAAAAATATAATATTATCTAACCTAAATTTGAACATAACCTAAGTAAAGTATTGTGACAAACACATGTATATTATTTTACATTTTTTCATAATATTGATAATATTAAAAATGTTAGTACAGGAAAATGTGCAGATCGTTTTAAATACTTATTCTGTGTAAATTTAGGGAAGTTTTAAATTATTTTTTTTTACTAAAAGAATTGATTAAAATAACAGGTTATTGTTAGAAAAACTTTATAAAATTATTATTAAAACAACAAAGTTATACTTAAGTAAAAAATTGCTTGTTAGTATTTTTCAGATTTTATTATGCAAAATGTTAAAATATTTTGATTCAACAAGTATATACTTGAAGTATATATTTTAGTACATACTTTTGATTACACTATCAAGTATATACTAAGTATTACTAAAAAAGAGGTATATTTTTTATAGTAGAAAAATTTTATTGATTATGGAATATTTTTTCTTCTAGGCTCGTGGCCCGAAGAAGCATCTTAAACGTCTTAATGCGCCTAAAGCATGGATGTTGGACAAATTGGGAGGTGTATACGCCCCCCGACCGTCCACTGGTCCGCACAAACTTAGGGAATCACTTCCTTTGGTTATCTTTCTGCGTAATAGATTGAAGTATGCCTTGACTAATTGCGAAGTTACTAAGATCGTTATGCAACGCTTGATTAAGGTGGATGGAAAGATTCGCATTGATCCCAACTATCCTGCTGGTTTTATGGGTAAGTGCTTTTACTTCTATACTTTTTACTTTTTATGCATATATATTTTACATTATCTTGTAAAAAAGTAAAAAATGAGCCATATTTGAGCTATGATATAATTGTAAAAGTATTATAGTCAAGAACTGGCCAATAGCAAAGTAAGTTCTTCAGTTTGGTCACAGATTAAGTTGCACATTATTGCACATATTCTGTATTACCCAAGAAGTGTACAAAAATGTTTAACTTGTGCATTGATACAAGTATAAACTGATAGATTAATTGTATTGTAATTAAAATGTTTTAGATGTCATTACAATCGAGAAGACTGGTGAGTTTTTCCGTTTAATCTATGATGTCAAGGGACGTTTCACTACCCACCGTATTACTGCTGAAGAAGCTAAGGTAATTGCTTGATATCTAAAACTATATTGTATCAAACAAAATATTATATTTTTATATTTATATGTGATATTATATTTTACAGTACAAATTGTGCAAGGTAAAGCGCGTTCAGACTGGTCCTAAAGGAATACCATTTTTGGTAACACATGATGGCAGAACAATCCGATATCCTGATCCTGTCATAAAAGTCAATGACACTATTCATTTGGATATTGCTAGTGGCAAGATCTTGGATTCTATCAGATTTGATTCTGGTAATTATTCTTTTTTCTAATTTACTCTGTCATAATAATAAAAAATTATAAAATAAAAAATAAAGTAATTAATGATATTATAAAAAAATAATGCAATATATGTGTGAACAAATAAATATTATTATGTTAAAATAAATATACATATACATATATATAGATATATGTAAAACACATAGAAAAATAGAAAACATAGAAAAACAGAAAAAAAATCAAGCATAATCTGCTCTTGTTTATCAGGTAACCTATGTATGATTACTGGTGGAAGAAATTTGGGTCGTGTTGGTACTGTCGTGAGCCGTGAACGTCATCCTGGCTCCTTTGACATTTGCCACATAAAAGATACGCAGGGACATACTTTTGCTACAAGGTATATAGAATAAAATGTGTTTTATTTTTATAAATTTTAAAGTCTAAGTATTTTTAATTAATTTATTATTATATGTTGATGATGGAATTATAATTATATTAATCTCTCTCTCTGGTTTTTCAATACATATTTTATTTAAAGGAATGGTTCTTATATCATTCATTATTTTATGTTCTCTCTCTTCTTTACGAATACTTCAAGATTTTATTTGTTTTTTAAAAGATTAACTTTGTTTCTGGGCCATATCGAAGCTGTGACATGTGTATATATTGCTTGTTATAGTCAAAACTTGGCCAAGATTAAATTCCTTCATATTGGTCACTGATTATCGTTATAGATTTTCCGTATTACCCAAGAAGGAAACAATACATGTTATATGCAATTTATTTTCAATAATAATAGTAAACTTTTATTGTGTATTGTTTTAAATATGCAATGTAAATTTATCCAGGTTGAACAATGTCTTTATCATTGGCAAAGGCACGAAGGCTTATGTGAGTTTACCACGAGATAGAGGTGTGAAACTATCGATTGCCGAGGAACGCGACAAGAGATTAGCAGCGAAAGGAGTGAATTAATAATGTAAATTTTCCAGGAAATAAAATTAATCAATAAAAATATAATTTAGGATTTTTTAAACAATATAAACGATAGTACCTAAACACGATGTGTTTTTTCCAAATATATCCCAAGTACATATAACTTCATGTATGTACATATTAAAAAAAACTAAAAATACTAAAAAAAACTTGATTTATATAAATTTGTTTAATTTGTAAATTTATCATTTTTATGTAAAAAAACTTTTATACTAACATTTCATAAAACAGATAATGTTATTATATAATTGTCGTTTCCCCTTAAAATTTTATTGTGCGTTTTAAGTAATTGTGTGCATTATATTTTACATATTTATAATCAAAATAATTATTTTATTTAAAACTATATAGTGATTATACTCTTTATATCTCTTATTTAAAAACCTTCAAATTACTTTGAAAGCATGCACTGTATGCGCATGCGCGTGTCATTCATCTCGATGTTGCGGCAGCTAGAATTTGTATTGAGTCTTGACAAGATTTTTGGCAGATTTTAATCGTCATAGGATAAGCGGATTAATTTACATCAAGAATGACAAAAAAGTTTCAAATTATCGTTATCATTATCATTATCGTTTCAAATTATCACATTGCATTTGTTTAAGTTCGTTTAAGACTGTATATTTTCGTGCATTTTTTCAAAGGAAATTCGTATAGCTCGAAGTGTCAAAAGTGCAGGGGGCGCGTGCGCATGCGCGTCGGCGGCCATATTCCTTTTGGAGTTTCGGCGACGCGGAATCAGTGCTGAGTCGTGGACGGGATTTTTCGCAGATTTTATAATTTTCAAGTAAGTTGGTTACATCGAGAATGGCAAATAAAGTTTTAAATGATTGTTGCGTCGTGTTTGTTTACGTTCGCGATCATGTGTTGTCGCGCATTTTGACAGAAAATTCGCGTAGCGCGAAACGAGAGAAGTCGTGCGACGAGCGCTGCGTGCGCATGCGCGTTGGTAGCCATATTCGTCTCTGCGTCGCGGCGGCTGTGGAATCAGTGCTGAGTCGTGGACGGGATTTTTTCGCAGATTTTAATCGTCAAATCGAGTGTGTGGGTTAATTTATGTTGAAAATAGCAAGCAAACTCTCAAGTTATCATCGCGTCACGTCGTTTACGTTCGCGATCATGTGTTATCGCGCATTTTTGAG
This sequence comes from Camponotus vicinus, assembly GCF_025532165.1. Taxonomy (NCBI): domain Eukaryota; kingdom Metazoa; phylum Arthropoda; class Insecta; order Hymenoptera; family Formicidae; genus Camponotus; species Camponotus vicinus. The sequence goes on from NW_028141980.1 coordinate 11,432,619, forward strand.
AGAAAGTCTGTATGCGAAGCGAGAGAAATGCGCAGAAATTTTCAAGAGTCACACGAGTGATCGCAAGGACGCGCAAGGAATTACAGATACAATAACTGAAGAAGTATGATGAATTTCGGTGAGTAAGTTTGTTTAATTATTTATTGTTGATTATATTAATGATCGTTTATAAGTCTCTTATTTAGTAGATACGGCTAATTGATAATAACAGTTTATATTCGTGATTGCAGAGTTTCGTGTTTTCTGCCGGAAGTTCAATCCACAATTGTGATTTCGATAAAGTAGGAAAAGAGCTGAAAATTGGAGATCAAAGGAATGATTACTACACGAAATGCTACAATTTAGTGAGTAATTTGATTTATTATTGTTGGCTGAAGAGGCCGTATATGTATCTTGCATTTGGCGTTAAATGTGGCTATTTATAATAATGATTATAAATTTATGTTATATATTAGAAATATATATAGAAAATTAATTTGATTACAATAATAATAGAATTATTATTATATGAAAAGTATTATAATTATACAAAGTATATACCATATAAAATATTATAATACTATAAAATTGAAATAGTTATGATAATTTGATATTATAGTAAAATTAAAATTTTATGTGATATAATCTAATAGCTAAATTATAATAAATTTATAAAAGTGATAATTTATAAAAGTGATAATTTTAATAATTTGAAACTAGAATAAAATTAAAGGTTTTTTTATGATAAGTAATAACCTCGTTATTATTAAATTACAAAACAATGATGTTATAATAAAATAATTTTATTGAGTTGAACATAAGACGGCTACATTTAATGCTAAATGTAAGTACTAAATATTTAATTGTTTAATGCATAAAATTTCATAATGAATCATTTTGAAATATATTAAGTATAATATATATATAATATAATATATAATATATAATATAAAGATCGATGAAATAGAGATGCGCATTCATTATAATATACATTGTACAATAAAGTATTTTTTAAAATAATGCTATAATTAACAAGCATAAACAGTAAATAGGTGTGAAAATTGTGGGCATGAGCAAAAAATGTAGACTTCTAGATTTTTACTTTTCTGGCAGCCAAACTTCGGTATTTAGTTCAAGCGCATTTTGCAGAAGAGCATTGCATTGCTCATCTGTGAGTTTTTCGTTTCTTTGTTGTACTTCCTTTGCGGCTTTTAAGTATCTGTGGGATAAAATATATTATAAGACTGCTGCACATATTTTCTGCATTAGACATATGTATAGAGAATAATTTTGCACTGTTAATATTATTGTACGTTAAAAACTTTTAATTTATCATAACAAATTTATATCTGAAATATGGTACACGTGTGATAGCTTTGAAATAGCTCATATAAAATAAAATAATAAAGATTTCAATAAAGTATAATTACTTTTGTATAGAAAGAACCATATTCTTGATCTCGTTCTCAACAGTTCGTGGCGACGGTCTCACATTTTCCGTATTCTCAATATGTTTTACTCGAGTAAACGGACAAATACGAATCCATCCGCCTTCCTTTACACAGGAAACTCTCCAATCTCTGCCGTTGTCCCAAATTGTTTTAGAAGCATAGTTCTCGATCGTATTTCCTTTATATCCTCGACGTATGTATTTGTCCATTAATAGTGGGTTGTAATGGGACCAGGCAGTTGAACAAATTTCCGGCGTTGATTGTCTTAACTGATGATAAGAAAAAAATTAAAATATAAGCAATATATTTTTTTTCGAATAAACAATACGCTTCCAAATGCAAATCTTTTTTAAGATATTATTAATTTTTGTTTAATATCTTCTTAAGACTAATTTTTTCATGTTTCTTGTCTATTAAAGAAAAATATTATTTTGGGAATTTTATTATTATTACCGTAGCTCGGGTATCTGGAGAAAAATTTAGAAAAGTATCAGTTTCTCGTCCGAGTTTTGATTTTTTTTTCATGGAGCGACCGAATTTGGAAGACATTTCTCCCTCGTCCTCTTCAACGCGCTCAGAAGAGGACCAGATTGTAAATAGGGAGAGTCCGGTATTACATACTGGAAGACCTAATAGATCAAATAGATCATGCAATAGGGGTTTCTTCACTTCCGAATCGACTTCACAGTCATTACTCAAAGCCGGACTTAAGTTCACCTGTAATTTAATTTGTTCTATAAATTCGTTATACATTATTACAATGTTTAATTATTTAATTTAATTATTTGCGTTGTATTGACCTCTAAGAGCCATGGTTTCAAATTCTCATCAATTAACACATCAAAACCGAAAAATTCGAAACAATTCGAGGATTTAGGAATGCCTGCCGCTTGACTTAGGATTGTTAAAGTCACTAAACAAGAGATTTTCTGCCACAGAATCCAATCGAAATATCCTGATTGTTCGAAATATCTCCTTAATTGTCTAAACGTCCATTTGCATCCTATGTAAAGATAAGAAAGTTATACATTATTTCAATTTTTTTAATCTTCTTACACAATTATAAAGCAAGGCATTAATTAAGAACAAAATAAAATAATTTTTACATATATAATAATTTTAATTAATTATTTAATAGAAAAAGATTAGCACTTCGCGAACAAATTGAATAATTTTCTTATCGTATTATAAATGATACATAATCAAATACTATGTAAATACATTTTAAAAATCAATCGTTAAAATGATTAAACGAAAAAATTATAATTCGTTTTAGATTTTTAGATATTCATATGTGCATACAATAATATGATGTCTCTTACATGTGTGATGCACTAATTAATTACACTACATACTAGTTAATTGCAATTTATATAAAACATTTAGTGTGAATAAAATTGTGCTCTTAGCATCAAATACCGGCACCGATGCGTTCCTTCTTCTCTGAGTAGCCTGGTCCCAACTTGTTTAGGGAAAAATTTGTAAGATGTCGGAACGGATCGTCCAATCGTTCTAAAGAAAACTTTTCGGTAGCGAAACGGGCCAAACCTTCCTTGTACAAGTAAATCGTTAATGGACGATAGGATGGCACACATACATACAGGCGAAGATCGAATTTGTATCCGCCGATTAGCAGAGGGTTTTCGATATATCTTTGCGCAACTGCGGCATTATCGTATGATAAATCGCTTAATTTCTGAAAAGATATATTTATATCTTATTAATTTATTAATTTATGCAATTCGTATTTCGATTTGCACTGATGAATTTTTAAAAAAAGCCTTACGCGAAACAAAAAAATTCCTTTTCCCTGACTTTGCCCGACTGGTTTACAAATCCAAATTTTATAGTCTTTCTCATAACGACTACATTCTTCGGCTAATTTCGTGTATTCGGAAGGCAAGTTATATCCTGCGGGACTAATGCGACAAATTAATATTATTAGAAAAAGATAATTATATTTTAAGTATTACACATAGAAAAATAAGTAATTAATGAAAATCTATTTATTATTCATAATACCTGAAGTCATAAATTGAACCGTGGACTTTTTTCATACATTTCAAATGACGGATCAGTTTATCCTTTCGGCAGATGGAATTTCCTTTTGGTATCCGATTGACAAACTATTCGAAAAATAATCTAGCTAATGCGTGTTGACTAAACTAAAGTTCTATATATAACTCATGTTATGTATATAACTCATAAATTATCTAAATTCAATAAATAGAAAAAACTGTTGAAACAAATAATAATTTTATTGATTAAATTTGAATTTATCTATTTCCATTTATGCAAAAAATTTATTTATTATGATAAAAAATTGAAAGAAGTTTCAAAGAACAACTTTTTTTAAAATTTTATGTAAAGTACTTGTTGTATTTAGTGTGGTTATTGTCAATATTTTGGATGGAGATTTGAAAACAAAAGTAGAAATATTGCATTATTACCTGCCAGGGAAGTAATGGCCTATAATGCGACGTGGGGAAACCACCGGACCGCCACCATAAATTCCATCGATCTTTGAATACATTATTTTCGCCGGCATACTCCCGCCATCCGCGTTCCGTGCAAACCTATAGAGGAAAAACATCCGCGAATAGAAAGCTGATATTGGCTAGACGGTTATTCCAAGGGCCAGATACTATTTATAATCCGTCTCAGATGTCGATACGCGCGTGAGTGCTCAAGCATTTTCCTCGTTGTCAAACGACAACATAAAAGCGAATCTTTTCTGCATTATAATAGTATATAAAATATATATCGATGCAAAATATCATGGTGAAATGCAGTCCTTTTTAAAATTGGCAATAAGCGCAATATTGAAAACTTTGCATTCATTGATATACTATGTTAATTTATATTTTTACGTTTCATTGAAATTCGCATGATTGTTTTAAATTGAACCATATTATTTTTTTAAAGTAAGCTATCCATATAGACCATGTTAAAAATAGCAGTTTTATCGATGCATATACAATCGATTCTTGGATATAAATATTCTTATAAATAAATTCGAAATGCATTCGATTTATTTTAGTATCTCGCTTAAAATATGCGCTTATATATATATATATATATATCAGTTACAACCTGAATACCATAATCTATATCTATTTAATTCATATTCTATATATATATAGGTGTGTGTATGTGTGTGTGTGTGTGTGTATGTTGCATCGGTTTCTTCAATTGGTCAGATTAATAGTCCAGAATTATTTACAGTTCGGCAACCACGCGAAAGTAAATTCATTAATTCCAGATATTGCACTACGCATTTCAAAGTTCCGTGAAACTTTTGAGAGTGAAGTACGAAAATAGCGACAGCCGCCCTTGATTTATTTTCGTGTTATTAGAACATTAGGAATGACTGCTCGCAGTATCAGAAATGAGCCAAGGTCTATGATTACAATTAAATTATCATATATCACTTTAATTAAAGAGCTTTCTCGAATCGTTTTAATTTTAAAATAAAGATTATATACTTACAAAATTTTACTATAACTTTTCTATTATAATATTAAAAAAATAATTTTAAAAATATGACTCGCTTTAAGATGGTTTGCACATTCTTTAATTATACGAAGATAAATAATTGATAAAAGATTAATGTGTAATTAAATAATTTGAGACTGATCAATCTTGTTTGTACACATCAGTCTTGTTTATGTACACATTTTAAATTGGACGTGTTTGATCTTATAATTTGTCTTTGGATTTGAAATATAATTTTTTGAATGCGATATTTTTTTATATAGATTTTCTTGCAACATCAACGGCATTTCCATAGTAATAAATTCTATAGTATTTGACATAAGATATGCTATTATTTAATTTTGATTGATCATACATTGTACGAAACGATTGAGCTATTTTCTAAGTTTTAAACGAACTTATTTTAGATACATTTATGCAAACTCGCGAATTATACGAGGGACTGCTGTCACTGGCAATCTTCCATTTTTTAAGTTATTTTTTCACGAATAACCTAATCTTTTTTGCTCTATTTTGCTCGACTATTGTAGTTAACCATCAAAGGCAAACAAGCAATTGGCCTATTAAATAAAGTTCGTTGAGCGAAGTAATTTCGTATAGCACTGCATCTTCACGTTTAATATTCAGGCGTAATGAACTTTTCGATCACTTGCAGATAAAAACCTGCAAATTCCTGAGCAGTTTTTAATTGCGAAGCAAATATATCTTTTAATTTAATCTTTAGTTTTAATCTTTTAGCTTTAATATTTTTACATCATCTTATTTTGGGGACTTGTGTATAATATTATAACATTTGGAATAAAGTGTTATTTCATCGAACTTCTGAAAATAAATTGTCTTTTCGAATTTTAAGATTTTTTTCTGATAATAACTTATATATTGTTTATATAGAATGCACTTTTTTTTATTTAATTTTTTTAATTTAAGCAATTTATCTTTTATTTAAAATAAATAGAATATAATAGTTTTCGTATTATAAATGATAAATTAATTAATTGCAATTGTCTTCTTAAAATTTTTTTGTTTGTTTGGATTTTATCTTCTTAAATAAATTTGAGATTTAATTACAAATTTAATGTTAGAAATTTTAAAAATTTTGATTTGTTTATATCATAATCACTTTCTTCAGAATTTTAATACAAAAAATTTAATAAAGAAAAGTACAATAACGCGCCGATAGAAAACATTTAAATAGTATGAAAATTAGGAATCTCATGCATGGAAATTCTTGCAAAATCCAACCAAGTCCTCTGATTTCTGCTTTTTTTATCGTTGCATGTCGCAATTACCTAATCGTCGTGTCTAAAAACGGCGTATGCACGCAGAGGCGCGTTGCAGGTATGCATATATGTATATATCGTGTACCTTGAAAAGTATTTGGTTCAAGGGCGTTAAGATCTAAGTTTGTAACTGTATCGCAAAAGAATTCCAAGGGATATAAAAGCTGAACTAGGAAGCATCTACTTCCGCGATTACATTCCGAATATACTACATAACGTTTTTCATCGGAGTTGATGACCTTTTGCGTCGAATCTAATCGATTGTTCGCGATGCATCGCGCGTGAACGCTCGTGCAAAAACGAAGGAATGACGTAAAGATTGTACGTGTAGGTCGGAGTACTTGGTCTTGGATTGTAGTTCATGTATTATTAAGAATATGATCGATGATCATTCACCTGTGAAATCGAAGGAAATGTAATTAACTTTACCTGAACAAGTAAATGTGGCCCGGTACCGTTCTCATTTAATCTGAACACAAAAGGGCCTTCCATGCATTTTACTGCCATCCCGAAACACCATATTTTTTAATAATAAGTACAATAAATCTCTCTTCGGCTGAATCACATTGATGTCAACTACATTTCATAGAAATATATTAATGACATGTGGTCTAAAAAAAAATTAAATTAGTTAAATAATTAAATATATATATATATATATATATATACATATATATACATATATAATATACAAATATATATATATACATATATATACATATATATATATATATATATATATGTATATATATATTTATGTTAGCAAGCACGACGATAAATTAATTATATTTGTTCAACTTTCTATTGTCTCTTGATCATTGCTATCAAGCCTTTTATTAATAAATCAAAATTGTTGTTTTTTTTATCGAAAGATGAAAAAAATGTAATTAAATCTTGTAAATCTTTTTTCACTAGAAAACACAAAGTAAAAATTACTCAAATATCGATGAAAATTTATTAATAATTTTCATTATTAATAAATATAATTTCACTAATTGTAAGTAGCGTGAAACAGATAAACATAGATATTTTATGAGTGCAGATTTAAATTTCCTGGATAAAAATAACAAAATAACTAATTATAGTTAGATTCGTCTTTAGTACTTACAAATAATGGACGAAATTAGTTAAAAAAACAAGTAATATAGAGATAATTGATTGATATCAATTACGTGTTAAAGTCATAAATATAATGTATTTCTTGATATGTGACATCTGCATGTCAATGCACATTATGCGAGTGCAACTCAATATCAGGGACATGTTTGTTTTGAAACATAAAGTGTGCGTAAAGTCATGAATGAAGCTATGTGTTTCGTATTTGATTCTCCATATTATAATATATATAGTAAAAAAATAGAAGATACATATAAACTTACCTTTTTGTAAATAATATACATCTATTAATAATACTAATTCTTAGAATGTTATCTGTAAATAAATAAATAAATATATGTCACTATAGCTCTAAAATTTATATATAATTATATATAGTTAGAAATTAATCATTTTAAATGTTAAAAATATTTAAAATATATATATGATTCATTTAAATGTTTATATATATATATATATATATATATATATATATATATATATATATACACACATCTAAACATTCAAATAAATTATAGATCTCAAATATCTTTAACATATAAAATGATTAAATAAATAATCTAATAAAATATACATATAAAACAAATTTATATAGGGAGAGAGAGAGAAAGAAAGAGAGAGAGAGAGAGAGAGAGAAAGTTAGAGAGAGAACTGCAAAAATTATGAATGAAAATATCTCATTATATAAAAAAAATTTTAATCTCATTTATTAACTCTAAAAAAGACTTACGAAGGCAGTCGTAATCGGCATAAATATTAATTTCGCTGATAATTGTATTGCCATTTCGATTCAGCGAATCGAGAGTCATCTGTGGTTTCGATACATCGAAGCTTTTCGTTCGCGATGTTTTTCGTTAAGATAACGGGTGTAGACAAGGCGGGATTTCGACTCTCACTGATTCGCGACCACGTTCCAGTCTACGCAATCGCTTTCGACTGGTTCTCAGGTGCGCAGGTTACCTGTGGGTCGCTTGCAGCTTTTATGCGCTTTCCGCCGCGATTGCCGCAAAGGTCGGCAAGGACGGCGGAAGAGAGTGCCGGATAGTAGGCGGTCAGAAACAGCTTATTGGGGAAAGATCCGAAAGACTTTAGATAATTCGAATTTATGGAAGGTTATTAGAAGCACGCGACGCGCATTATTGTTTTTCTCTAACTAGAAATGGCAGCTAATAAGACTTTAGACCTCGAGTTGAAACATAATACATTGATATCAGAATAATGCAGTATAATTATATTATATTAATATTATAATTCTTTCTCTTATATTCTTAAAATTGTTAACTTCTCAATTTATGGCTTTAAAATTTAAAGTGAAGTAAATATAATGTAATAAAATATCAAAATAATATAATTATATATATTATTTTGATATTTTATTACATTATATTTACTTCACTTTAAATTTTAAAGCCATAAATTGAGAAGTTAACAATTTTAAGAATATAAGAATACTTTCACAGTTAGAGAAATAAAATATTAAAAAAAAAAATATTTAACTTTTCAAAATTAAAAATGCGTGAAATGATTATGATCAACACATGTCTTTTTAATTAATTTAATATCTATAAGAATTATTAATTCACCACTGCACCACTTATATATCAACGTTTTAACAATAGTTTGAAGCTCGCGAACGTGACATTGAATCTTTCTCTAGCAACTGCGTGCTTTTAAATACCGACGCAACGCACTTTTAATGGGGGATAATTATAATTGATATTTATGATGCTTCGACTGAGAGAGAAGACATTTGTCAGATGTCACGCGATGATAGATATGTAGATACGAGAATAATTAGTGTTCTTGAAAAAATGTTTAAGCTCCAGTAATTACGTCTAATTAGTATCGTTTGATTACCTTGATTTTGTGGAAATATTTTTACCACAGCGAAACGATATGAGGCATGCTTAACAATCATTAAGACTCATTGACGATTAACGAGTGTGAGAAGGATGGAAAGATTAAGGACAAAAAGGACAGAAAGGATAAATTAAGTGGTTATATATAACAATGAAGACTAAGCGTATAGTATTTTAGATATAGAAAAAGACGAGCGTAACGCTGATGCCGCAACGATTTGACGTCAAATGTCAAATGTCTCGCTTTATATTAAATTCGTCACTGTATATTTTTTTTTACTGTGAGAATCCGTACAAAAGAAGTAGTAGGATACACAGTAGGAATATTCAATATTATATAGTTATAATTGAAGCAGATGAGCAGAGACAGAAAGAGAGAGAGAGAGAGAGAGAGAGAGAACTATAGACAAAATTTTTGATGAATAAATTTATGAGAATAATTTTCTGTAAATTTTCTAAGAATTCGTGTATTGTTTTAAAATGACAAAAAAAATTTTAAATAAAATAAAGTTTTCATTTACGAAATGTGAAATGTGAAATTTTCTTAGGATTATATGTATTATTTTTCACACAGATTTTATTAATTTTATTTATATATCGCTTTTACATAAAATCCTTTTGTTTTGTAAGAGATTCACTTTCCGAAAAAATTTCTTCACACACAAATTAATAAATGTCTCATCAAAACGTATGACTGTCAAAAGAGTTGTTCTCTTTTAAAAATGTCTTTCAATAAAGATTTAGATTTGGTCTAAATGTCGTGAGTCAATTTTATTTTATTAAGTATCTTGAATATCTAAAGAGACAGAATTTTTTTCATATCTGTCTTCTTTGGAAGCGGCCAGGTACCGCAAGGCTATATTAATGATAAATCGATGAAACGTTGCAGAGAGTGATTGCTTCTGTTAAATACTCAAATTAGTTTAGTCGTTTTCATCGAATATCGATATTCTGGTCGCGCATTGATCTTTTTTAATAAAAAATAAATATAACGCTCAATATGGATATTTTTGCCTCATTTGTCTTGAAGTAAATTTTAAAATACAATCGATTTTTGTATTCATCGAAGTATTTAATATCAGTTGTAAATAACGCTTATAAATAATTAATGTTCTTGTTACATTTTATCATGAACTATTTTACTAGATTTTTATTACACACTTCGATGTAACACGCGAATTTCCTATAAAGCTTGCTTTGACTGATAAGAGAACCTTGGAAACTCCTTTCATATAGTTTTGATGAGTCTCGGAGGTTTCGTACAATAATTCAAACCTGAGTAGCAATTATATTTATATTTATACATAATATTATCGTTACGTATTTTTATTTTATTAGATGTACTATCGTTTGAAAGATTAAAAATCATTTTTTACACGAGCTTTATTCTTGGTATATTATATGAAATAGGCATCTTTTAAAATCTTTTAAATTTTAATTTAAATATATAATTTTAAATATTAATATAGTTAGATCGAATTATTCATTATATTTAATAATTAATATTAGTTGATTTCTAAATATTTCAATGTTAACAGGATGGGGAAGAGAAAGAATAAATTTGAATGAATACACTTTATTTTATTTTATAAGCAACACATAACACGCATACAGAGGCTTGTGCGATGCTCGGTTGATAGTTGACCGAGTATCAGAACGTTGAAATTAGTTCTCGCCGTTACTTTTGTCAGTGATCGGCGATAGTCGATTGATCGTTGAATATTACTCGCAAAGTTGCAGGGAAAATCAAATCCCCCTGTACAATGTATTTTCTTTTCTTTTGCAAAATTATCGCGAACACAGCTCAAAACACATTTATGCGCTATATAATTATAAGATTATACTATATATTACAAGTAGATGAGTTCTGTCAAAATCTGTCGCTCAATGCTTTTCCTTTCTCTCTCTTTCTTGTTCATTCTCATTCGCAGAAACTATTACTACATAATATCAGAAGCTCGCGCAGATGACACAAAAAATCGGTAACCTTTAAGAAATATAATATGGTAATCATCTTGTTTGAATTTTTAATTTCATAAAATGAAGCAACGACATATCGCCTTCGCGCATTCTCATATTCTGAAAAAAGTTAATTAAAGCGAAAAACGTCTTCTTCTCTGGTTAGAGATAATAGACAATTGATTACAGTATTAAATTAGACCTAAGAATTCAATTATTATTGTTTTCAAGAAGAAATCGTAAACTTAGATGTAAAATCCTAGATGTAAAATCTTCGAAGTTTAAAAAACTTATTTTCAGAAATATTAAGAAACTATTTTTCTCTTCTTAAACATTTCAGAAATTGAAAAGACGTACACTTTCAAAAATTTATAGATGTGAATTTATATTTAAGAGTTTTAATCATAGTTTTAAAGAATTTTTTTTTATAAAAGATCGATATCGCAAATCAGTAGTTAGAAATTAATAAGAGAGTCAATGAAATGCACGGCAGGTCGTTCCTACCGTGCGAATTTCAGCCTTTCGTTTTTTCAACTGACAAATCGATCGTCTGATTAAATGAAAGCCCGAATGCATGTTGAACCTGTTATCAGTCTCGGCTTTAATCGACCGATTCCAGGGTACGGCGGATGACTTATGATAAAGTTTGCATGCACTGAGAATATATATCTGCTCGTCGTCGATTTAGTAAAGCTATTAAATATCTTCGGTGAAAATACTCTTTAACAATCTACATGCATAATATGGGCTAACTCTCATAAATTAATAGGTATTATATGTTACTTTTTTTAATGTACATTTTTTTCGCCTATGAATTATGAACAATTTAACGCTATTAATAAATTATTCAAAACATATTTATAACATGATTTTAAGAACAAAATTTTAAGCATTTGACTAGCACATTTTTAAACATAATTTTTTTTAATTTGTTGAGAGGATTTTTGATTTTCCATTATAACATTTTCCATTCATTAATAATAATTTTGAAGAATACATTGGAGATTAATCCTTTTATTCTATTAAAAAAATAATATTTTATGGTATTTAATTATAATATTATTTATAATATAATAATATTAATTTATACCATATATATATATATATATATATATATATATATATATAATATCAATTAATATTATTTATAAGTAAATATTTAATAATAATAAATTAAGTATATATTTATTATTATCAAATTAAAACAAATTTAAAATATAATTTAATGACAACTATTTTGAAAATAGTGATAGTAAACTTTAATTGTGTGTAAAAGAATTACATCTCTCATAAAAGAAATAGCAAACGCGAACGTATCATTGAAGTGAAATTATTTGAATTTGTTTTGATTACTATCGCTAACTATCAAAGTTACCTATATTTCAATACAAATCTAATATATTTGTAATCATACGCAATTTTGATTAGTTGGAAATTATGTGATTATTTTTCTCTTTTTACATGCATTTATTCATCATTCATACTTTCCTTTCAATCTAATTTTCGAATCATTCATTTGTTCTCTTTCGATTCACATTCTCTTTGTTTCTCTCGTCACGGAGCATCGCCAACATAGATCATCGAGGAATGGAATACCATCCGAGACATTTGCTAGCGCTTACTGCATCTCGATGTACCTTGGAAGTACAAAATTATGCGATAGCTCACGTAATACTAATTGCTCGAGTGACCTTTGCGTGATCTCTGATCAACAAACGACGACTTTACTGGCGGTGCATCCGTTATGTGTTGTTTCCTACCACGAATGACTTTACGAGGTATTTTACTAGCTTTGCAAGGATCGTTTAGATCTTCTGTTATTAAACAAGAACCGCAAAGTGCAAGGATATGTCATCAAATGTAATTAATTGCGCCGCTCACTCGCGATCGACATCGATCTCGTGATACAATTCAAAATATCGATAGTCTTAAATAAAATCATAAATGAAAACCAGACACATCTTTATAGACACAAGATCGTTAATTTTACAAAGCGCGAATGAATTTTTAGCGTAAAATAGATATCTATAGAATTATACATAACGACGAATGTCTTTCAAGGAATATTTGATTAAAAGAAATACCGTCTTATGTGAATGTATGTTGTGTGCATGTGTGTTGTGTGCTTATAAATAAAAAAAAATAAATTAATAAACTTCATAAGTTGGAAACAGAAATTGTGTCTCCTTGGTCTCTTTTAGGATTAAAATGATTATTGGTCTCCTGCGTCGCATTCCTAATTAACCTAGATAATAAATATTAATTATTAATTTTCTTGTAGCCGGACGACGCGAGGCAATTATAGTATCTCGTGAAAATGTGTGCAGAATTAATTGTTTGTAGAATTAATCAGGGTGATTAGTGATACTGGAAAAAATAACATTATGATATTATTTCATATTAATAATATATTCGCTACTTTTTTAAAGATATTTATCTTCATTATGCTTATCTTTCTGAATGATGTAAATATCATTTATGCGATATCTATCCTTATAAATAATTATCACGTCTAACAATATTACAATTAATTATCAGATTTAACGATAAAATTTTTTTTGTCAATATCACCCTAATTGATCCTGTATTTTCGTAACTTTTCCTCGCGGATCTCACAAAGGGTTAGTGAAATGATTTCGGTCAAGACACAAAAAAGGAAAGTAATCACGATAAAATAATTTGTGCGTTAACAGAGTACACTTCTTATTTTTGTTAGATTTCCTCTTCATTATTTTGCTTTTCCTGTTCTTCTCTCATCATCCCATCGATCATTTGCGATGGTCGAGAGCTTGCAATCTTAACGCGCGTGATTTTTGCAGAACGGGCGACCGCCTTTCGCATAAAAGCTTTGACCCTCAAGATTCTTCTTACACATCTAGTAAATTAATAAAAATATATACATTTAATATACATTAAAAATATGTTAAAATGATAATAAAATGATAATATAAAAATCGTAAAAAAATTATTTACTGCTTTTTTGCACCGTAGTTCTCGATGCATTAGAAAGTTAACAAAATTTTCAAAAATGAAATAGAATAAAATAAAAAATAATAAAAATCTTGATAGATGAAGTTTCTAAATTATTCCATACCGTGCAATTGAAGCACTGGCTGTGGTAATTATTGTTTAGGGCCTCTACCCAACGATCGCCAGCTTCGACCGGGAATCCACATGCGAAGCATTTCGTGGTAAACAATTCATTCCAATCTATGATATAGAAAAATGATTAATTAATGCTCTTTTAATATTTTTAATTTTCATGTTTAATTAAACAATGCAGTAAATAAAAATTACGAAAAAATTTAAAAAATATATCGAATTTATCATGAACTTATTAACTCATAATTATTCTGATAAAAAACTTTAAAATAAATTATTTTTTTATGTATTAATAATAATGATCATACTATTTATGACAAGAGAGATACATAATTAATTTATATTGGATAATTATCTTTCTTACGATTAATTAATAATTAAAAATACTAACCAGCTTCGCAATAAGGCAATCCTTCTTCCAAAAAGAATGGATTGTTGCCAAAAAGCTTGCCGCAATAAGTGCAACTGAAGCATTCAGGATGGAAGTGCTTTCCAATTGCGTTCAAACAATCCTAAACATTAAATGCAGAACTCATTAATGAATCATAGTTGCACGATCGTGCATTATTGATAATAAAGTTACGATATACTTACCCCCTTGATCTTGTTGTTGCATTTGTTGCACGTGGGCGCGATAAATTTCTCGAAACAATATTCGCAGTAAAGTTGTCCTTTTTCCTCGACAAAGCCGATGTCTTGAAGAGGACGACGACATTGAGCGTTAACGCAGACAAAGTGGTCAGGGCACCAGATTTGACCCAAAGCAGTTATGAAGGGTCCTCTATGATTACATGATAATTAATACAGTAATTAATATAAAATTAATTAATTTATGCAAAATTAAATTAAAATTGAATTTTATAATTATCATAAGAAAATATTATATAAATATCATTTTCTTACAATTAATTACGAGCAAAGCATAACCAGCTAATATTATCTTATAACGCTAATATTTTACAATAACAACTGAGTAAAGGTTATATTGTATTTTTCAAAATATCAGTGTTAATGTTAATTTGCGCGTAAAGTAGGCTTTTTATACGAACCTTATGCAATCTTTGTTGCCTTTACAGCACACTGACTTTAAGGTGATGCCGTTGTGATTACTTGACTTGTGATTAGTATTATCTTCGTTAGCTATCAACAACGTGCAACGGAAATCGATTGTTAATCAAATTGCAGTTAGCTCATTATAGTACAAACAATAAACTCTCGTATATCACTCGGATAAGCAAAAATGTAAATTTTCAAGCGTTTTAAA
The DNA here is from genome assembly GCF_025532165.1 of Camponotus vicinus. Taxonomy (NCBI): domain Eukaryota; kingdom Metazoa; phylum Arthropoda; class Insecta; order Hymenoptera; family Formicidae; genus Camponotus; species Camponotus vicinus. The sequence continues at coordinate 11,448,124 of NW_028141980.1, forward strand.
TGTGACAAAAAATTATTTTCTTGCATAAACTTATATATATATATATATAAGCGTTTTAAATGTGACAAAAAATTACTTTCTTGTATAAACTTATATATATATATAAGTTTATACAAGAAAGTAATTATAATAATTACGAAATCATTTCAATAATTTATATATATATATATATAAATTATTGAAATGATTTCGTAATTATTATAATGAATTTAAATCACAGAGTTTACAATATATCTGAAAATCTAAAATTCTGCTTTATAAAATTAAATCAGAAAAAAAGTTTTGAGGGAATATTGCATTCAACAAATTTTCTGTAATTATATTTTGTTATATTTAACGAATTTTTTAATTACATCATTCAAAGTGATCCACAATTAAATATAATTCAGCACTTAGAAATCTACATAAATCTATGAAACACTAATTTCAACATATTAACGGCAGTGCTAAAAAAATATGTGGGCATATTCATATTTCAAATAAATTCTCCGGTCAATTTAAAATTGTTACAAAAAGGTTCTCCGGCAACAACAAAAGCAGCATCTAGAAAAGTAGGAAGAAGTACAAACACACGCACAAACGCATATCAATGCGGAGACAAATATGAATGAAGGGAAAAAGTATTGGAAGCAAAACAGAATCAATACGTCCAGTGAAGAACAACAACGAAAATAGCAGGCATCATAATCATCGATCTGGACGATCATAGTCCCAAGTACCTGACGTATGAACTGCAGTGAGCGCACAGTGGTATACGCGATCCTGCTCCGACAGCCTGATTCAGAATGCCACGTCCGCGTTTGGGCGCGCTGCTACCGGCGAATGATCCGCTCTTGGAGCTCGCGCCGCCAAGGCCGCCGACTCCGGTACCTAGATCCGGATGGGACGACAAATTTGGTGGGTCTACTAAATTCTGGGTCTTACTAAGAGGATCACAATGGATCTGGTCTTGGTAGTGATTCCGGTTATTTTGACAGTGATTGCCGGATTCGCAGTGAGTCTCACGGTAGCTTTGCGTGTGGCAGTAAGTGCTCTCGTTATAATTTCGAGCCTGAGGGAGCTGATTTTGCACTGGGGGCTCGATCGGCTTATAAAGCTGTATTACCGGCACATTTTGTTGGCCGTTCTTGGCGGTCAATCGCGCAAGTTGACCACTCAGGTTAGTACGAGGCTTGAAGCTCGGAGCAGAATATTGAGGAGCCGGCGCGGGAGTTTCGTCGTAAGGAAGCGGGATTTGAGGAAAGGGGAGATTCGTCCTCGACTGATTCGGACCAGGCTTCTTGCAAGGTGCCACGCAGACAGAACCGTCGGTGCAAGGAGTCACACAGATATTCGAATCAGGACAACCGGAAATATTAAAATCGCAGCCTGATTCGCGACCGCAGGTGCCCGAAGGTTGACCGCAGGTGCCGGATTGCATACCGAAACAAGGCGACACACACACTCCCGATCGATCTTTCGTAGGCGTCACGTAAACACCGGATTTAGGACAAGTGATTTGAGAACCTTCGCAGGGCACTACGACAACGCCAGCCTTAGTACCACGATCCGAATGCGCTTTGCAAGGTAGAACAGTCATCCCAGTCTTTGCACAAGATTTCGAGGAAGGAGTCTCATACTGTACGTGACGTACTTCTGTCGAACTGCTGTATGTCGGTTGTCTATTCGACACAGAATCGGTTTGTGATATCATAGGGCATATCAAGGTCGGTTTTGTGTGACTCACTTTGCTGATGGCACAAGTACTTGGTTTCGTACTCTGCGATACCGATGGCAACACGTCTTTTCGCTCGCACTTCTCGTAATCCTCGACTACCTGAAGCGCTCTTTTTACATGAGTTGCGGTGCTTTGTTGCTCGCTGGTTTCGTCGCTTGTCATACACCGTGTTTCTTGGAACTGAGCGTAGAGTGCGTCTGTCGGACCTGCATCAAGACTGCTTGTTTCCTTCTCATCGTAATTAACGGTCCTCGAAGCGGAGTATTCTTGCTTCCTGTGCCCGCTGTCGGTATCTTCCTCCACGTGATAAGAGATGGTCTTGCGCGATGGAAAATGAACAGATCCACGTTTCGACGGCGGTGGATCCTCTCGGATTCTTGGAGCTTGAGCTTTCACATAACAAGCCGGCGGCGGGGGCGGTCCTTGAGCGGGTGATTTAGATCTGCCAGGCGTCGGAGTAGGTGTTCTGCTAGGAACGAACGGCTGAGCTTCCACCGGTTCCTTCTTCATTCCTACTAGATTTCGCTGATAGACCGGTATAGCATCCGGTTTCTTCAGACCAGCTGTTAACGATTTTGGTGTTCCCGATCGAGATCTCGTAGCAGGCGAAGCCGAAGAATCTCTTAGACGATGATCGGGCGGCGGAATAGGCAAAGGTCGTGGTCCGGATTCTTTAACTTTTTTCTTGATACACACCTGTTCTCGTGCGTAAGATTCCTTCGTTATGCTTGCTTTGCCATACAGAATATCCAACGGCGGGCAATAATCGCCATTTTGAACTTGAAGACTCGGAGTCTGCGATCTATTGGCGATCTGCTGATCTTCCGGCCCGATTTCGCGACTCAAAGGAGTATAAGATCGTTCGGGTGCTATTGTCAATGCTTGCTGAAATGGCGAGATTGATCGAATCTCTTTTTTAGGCGGTGGTTTAGGTCGACATCTATGATCTAGATAAATAGTTTCCTCGGTATAGAGCTCCTTTACACTAGAAGTGGCGTTCAACGGTGTGTAAGATCGATCAGGCGCCGTTGTCAGAGCGTTTACCATTTCAGATTTCCATTCTTTCGGCGTGGAATTTTTCACAGATGTGTCTGGTAAAGGTTTCGGTCCTGTTTCCGTTTCCTTCAAGAATTGCACCTTTTTCTTGCATGTCTCCATGGTCTCCTGAGGCTGCTGACTGTACCTTGCAACGATATTCCGTCTCTCCGGCGCTTGTTGGTCTCGAAGACTCTGATGTACTTCCACTTGTTCCCGCAAACTTTTTCTACGCTCATCTTCTATGGGTTTTTTTCTTCTTATACGTTCCTCGACCAATACTTCCTCGGTAATCTCTTCGTATGTTTCTTTCGTGATCTTGTTACGTCCCGGAGTGGACCCTTCCGATTCTGTAATTCGTTCCTCTCGTACGACAGTTCTGCCCAGCGGTTGTTCTCGCACTTCCTCGACCTCTACATCTTCTTCATTGAAAGTCACATGCTTTTTAGCCTTTTCTTCTTCTTCTTGTTTTTTTCTCTCCTTTTCCTCTCGTCTTCGCTCTTCCTCCTCACGCTTTTTTTTTTCTTCCTCTTCCTTTCTTCGTTCTTCTTCTTCCTCTTCTTTTCTCCTCTCTTCTTCTTCTTGCTTAGCTTTCTCCAACATCTGTTGAGCGTCGATGGTTGATGTAATCATTTCGGCGGATTCTTCAATAGTTCGCTCTTCCGCGTTCTCCACCTCTCGATTAATATGCGTCTCGGTTCTTCTTGCGAAACATTGTGACTCTGTCGCATTATCCACTTCTTCTGTCGGCGTATTAGATCTCTTCGGTGAAGATACTCTTTCCATGGTTTTTTCGAAAGTCGCCGACTGTTTCACGTGCATACCGTCCACTGTCTCTTCAGCTGTTTCGGTGATGAAGTCGTGTTCGCCCTGAATTCCTTTCGAAATTTCTGCATCATCTGTTTCATCTCTCAGATCGGTAACCTCGGTATCGACTTCCTTTACTATTTCCGTTGGTTCCTGCTTAGGTATTGGCAAGGGTGGTTTCGGGCATATTATTTGTTCCCGTCGACAAATTTCCGCTCTATATGCTCGCTGTTCTTCTCGATGTTCCCTGCCGCCTGATATAGATTCTTGATGACAGATTTCTCGTTGCATAAACTTTTTGCAAACCTGTCCTGCAGATTGTTCCCGCTGTGCTATATAACTTTGCTGGTAGAGATTGGTGCCACCGCCGCTGACGGTCGCAGTCCACGGTTTAGGAATCGGTTGGACGATTCTGGTAGGCGTCAACGATCTCCGGACACTATCGGTCGAACTTGGTCTCGACGTCGTCACATCCGCTCGAGAGCTTCTGCTGGTATCCACCAATTCGACACGTTGATATATTGGTTGTTTAGGACAACTCACTCGATCCATCGCGTCAGTTTCGTATCGATGACCGTATTCTATCGACGCTCTTTCAATCTCTCGATCCAAGCTTTTATTTCGATATCTTTCCGTTCTACAGTTCAAAGCTCGCTCGCAAGCCTCAATGCTAGCACGTTTTTCCTTGATCGTCTGATGGCACTTTCTGTCGAGGACGGAATTTGGATTGATATAGAGGGGACTAGCGGTAGGATATGTAATATCTTCGATAGATTTTGGGGGTGGCCAAATAAGATTCCGACGGGATTTTACAGAACTGGAACGAGAGAACTGGTCTTTCGTACTATCCGCGATCTCGTAATAGCAGGATCTTTCGTAAGTTTCACTGGGAATTTCTGAAGTAGCAAATAGGGGGGAATATGGACGACAGAGATGGAGGATTAATTCGGAAATGTAGGTGAGTAAAAACAAATGTACACGACACAAAAAGTGCATGGTACATGCGTTCGTGAGGATAAGTAACGGATTAGATTCATCGTGGCACGTTAGATAGAACAAACAAAACAAAAAAAAAACAAAGAAATCTGCCGTGAGTAAAAAGCACGAAATCGTGCGCGCCCGTGGTCTCTTCGACTTTTCTGCCAAATCTGTGAAATTGTGTATTTTAAAGAATATGCAAATATGATTTAACTTGCCAAATAATTTTCAAATAATAATACTCAGTAATATATACATAAATAAAAATACTTGTTTATATTTATATATATATTAAACATATTTATTATACATGTTTTATATATATATATATATATTATATATATATATATATATATATATATATATATAAATTACATGTTTATATATTGTAAAAAATTTCATTTTAATCTGGCTATTTTCGGTGGAAGGAAACCACGAGCACAGCTCGATACTAAATTAAAAAAAAGAAGCGATATTATAAGAGATATTATAAGATAAGACATTATAAAATTCAATCTTCGAAAAAATCTTTAAGAGTTTTCAGTCATTAGTGTCGAAATCAGTAATTGTAATTTCTTGATAGTCACTTGACACTTGAAAATAGAGCAGCATGAAAGCTGCGAGCCTGCGAGTGTTAAATACCAATTTTAAATCAATCACAAGTAGCAAAATGATTCCGCGAAGATAATGCGTATTAGCATCGGTATTTTTTGAATGCATTTTAAGAGCATCGATGTGAGGCGAAGAAGAAAAACGTTATTAAGTATCAATTCGCGTGACCGAGTATTGAAGAATTAATGACACAATAAAAATATCAAAGACGTACACTTGTTTAACGAAGAATGTGTACTTTATTTCGCATCAATAGTTATTCATCCAATACTCTGAATTGAAGACATTATGAATTGTCATCAAGTTTAATGATATTTTTACAATAGCTATTTTAAAAATATCATCAAGTATATGTGCTGATTCACAATTTCCTTTGTCGTGTTTCAGAAAAGATAAAACGAAAATAATTTCGAGTATATAGAAGAGCATTCATTGCAACATTACGACAAACTAATCAATACATATTAAATAGCTAAAGAAAATTCTTTTCTTCCTCATTCCTAATTATTAAGAAACATTAAAAACTTTCCGTAAGATTTAAAAGAAAAATTGTGAGCAGCAAAATCGTATTTTACAGCCTGACACTTTTATCATCTGGATTGTGTTTGCGTTGCCAGCATGACGACGACGACGGCGGCATCGAGAGCTATTGATTCATGCGAATGTGAGGGAGAAGGGTCTAGGTTTCGGGTTGAAAGACGGACCGGCTGAAAAAAGATAAAAGAAAGATTATGCACGGGAAAAAAGGTATGATAATGTGCGACGAAACCTTATAAAGGAATGTGTGGCGATTGATTATTTTGCAAATTTGTTACTGCTAATAAAAAAAATATTGTTAATGATCTTAACATTTTCTCAAATATAATAAAACAAAAATTATTTTGATAAGATTAATAATATAAAATGTCTTTCTTTTTCTTAAAAAAATAATATAAATTTTTTTTACTCTTACAATAATGTGAAAAGAACGTTTTAAAAAGAAAGGAGAAGAATCATATATGTATAAATATTGTATAAAAATGGAAAGTTTACAAAAAGAGTTTTTAGCATTTTCTTATCATGCCTATAAATATTATGATTAAATATTAAATTATTAATTTTAGTTTAAATACTTTAACTTTCTAATTTAAATTTTTGTTTTCATGTTGTGAATTTAAAATAATTAAAGTATAACTATCTCTAGAACAATGTTCCAAATACATTATGAAAATTTATAAAATGTGAAAATAAAAGGGAATCAAAGTTCGGAAGGTCGCTACAAACTGTCATAGCTCTCAGAGTTCGCCGTCGTCGTCAAGATAACGACGAACGATAAGGAGCCGAAGAATTTTTCGATGAATTTTCCATTAAATTTAGGAGAGAACGTCCCATTTTTACTTTCTAGTTGAAGAGATATTATGATACGAACCACCAAGAACCAACGATTGATCGATCGATTGATATACGAGCTGCGTGCAAAAGAGAAAGAGTGATATAAAATGTGAGGAGTAAGCCAAGGGAGGCGTATCAGCCAAAGCTCGAAACTCGGTCAATCGGCGGCTCTAATCTATTCGTCGTACCTCTGAAAGGCGAACTTTTTGGCTTTGGCAGGGTAGAGTATCGACCTATTTACAAGAATCGAAAGCAGAGTTAGGCTAAGGACGCACGGGACGAGATCGTGATTAATTTGGACCGATTACAAGATCACTCCTTCAAATTTTTCAAATGAAAACGATGCAAATTTTTCAAATAAAAAACGGTATTAAGAAAGAAATAGAGGAAGGCTGTCTTTTTTTCTACTCATTATTGCATGCGATTTTAATTTATCGCAAGAATTAAGGACTTTAATAAAAATATTTAAATATCTTTAAAAAGATATTTTTAAATGTCTTGGATATTTCATCATATTTGCTTATAATTTCTGTTTTTGTACTTGCATAAATGTTTGCATGTGATGTTATGTAATCCAAATAGATTTACATGTATGTACATATATAGATTTACACAGATGTTGTGTTGTGATTTTGATATTATCTAATATCAATTTTATATGATAAACAAATTTTCATCACTCTCGAGCCCTTGCAAATTTTTAAAATTTGTCGGACTTTTTACATTAATGGTAAAATTAATTACCTGTCACAGTCTGGCTCTGAGGACGTGGTAAAGTACTGCTACCGGTATTTGATGTTGGAGTCGGTGACAGATTTGATGAAAAACCACTCGATCCACCAAAAGGCTTAGGACCAATAAGACTGTTGCTCGTTGGTGCCTATGGATCACAAGTATCTTCTTAATTATATTCATTATAATATATTATATTCATATAATATATTCATTATAATATATTTTGGTGTAATTTTTATACGAGAAGTGAAATGTTTTCATTACGTAATATTTTTAAAGTGACATTTTAATAATTTATTAAATCAGGATCAAAATTATTATCCTTTTTTATTTTTCTGATAAGAAATGAAGTAAAGTTATATTCATATAATATTAATAGATTGCAAAAGTTTTTCAATATCAAATAACGGAATGAAACGAGATTTCAGTGCCTTGATACCGCAAAATATTAATATAAAAATGCAATAATTAATCAATGATCTATATCGCACAAAGTCTTAAGAAACATCATACTTTCCCCTTATGTTTAAAAATATTACCTTTCTTAGAAAAATCACATTCAAACAATTGCATACATTTTAATTATTAATTATTATAACGTCTTTGAGAAAAAGTAATTGTCCCCCACATAATATAATGATAATTCTATAAAGTATTCCTTAAATTTTTTTATTTATTTAGAACCATAAAATTGTATAAAAAAATATCCGTATATATATTATTAGTTTTTAGAAATTACTATTTTTCTAAAAATAAAATATATTTGTTATCTCGATTTTTAACAAATTAAATCAAATTAAAATATATATTCTAAATTAATAACTATTATAAAATTTCATTACTTTTTAAATATACATATTAACTTATGTGTTTGTGTGGGAATTTAAATTTAAATAAATTGAGATATTCCCCATTATTATACACACATACGCACATGCATGTAGAAAAAGAAGAGAACACTTTAGCAGTTACAAATTTTAACTTTTCATGCTTTTATGATATGGAAAAAAGATACACTGTGATCGAGATATGAAAAAGCTTCAAGATTAATAACTTCCAATCACACAAGCAGAGCATCACTTTAAAGTTTATCTTCAATTCGATTTTCAATAATTATAATTCGAATTAATTTCGCATTACATCAAGGCAACAACAGTCTCGTACAATTGATTTTACGGAATCTTGTCGCGAGACACTGATGATTTTGAAAGACGTTCGAGGAGGTTGATGGGAGCGTTATGAACTAGGACTCGTACTAAGACTTTACCTGAACTAATCGTAAGCTGGGTGGATCAACGGGCGAAGTGCCAGGACGGGCGGTAGACTGCAATGCGATAAAACGATACATCGATGTCACGTGGGACGAATAATTAAAAAGGATAGGACGAAGAGAGGGTGAAAAGAGATGAAAGAACATCACTAAGTACACTCCCGATTACGACAGGCTAATTAGTCATAAGATCGAAATAATCGGTCGCGAGTTAAAGATTAACATAACTGGGTGATCAAATTAGAGTAGTCACCGAGGAAGCTGATGTTGGCAAGGACATTTCGATGACTAATTAATCGGTTTCGTAACCAACATCTGATTCAGTAAACAATTTTTATATAAACATTAATATATCAATTATTTAAAAAATGAATCGATACATTTTTCATTACGCATGTCTGATATAAAAATTGAATGAACAATTATTGTTTCTAAATTTTATGCTATGATAGGCAATATTTTGTATTATATAAAGTTGGCAGACAATATTGATATTTTGAAATAAAATATCAATCAGTTTTATTTGATGATTGCCACAGAATGTAGTCTTATATAAGATAGTTATGATGAAAGGATGTTAGAGGCGCTTTAGCAAGAGTAAATACATAGATCGAGTTTTCAAGCACGTTGCCAACCTCTGTGCCACCTGTTTGGATGGTGATTGTGCTTGTAAACGTTTTTGATTCGCCGTTGCATTCGCCGTTTCTGACACATTCATTCATATTCGAGGTCGATCGCCATGTATATTGAGATCCGGAATCGGGACTCGTATGATTGCACGTCTGGAAAAGCGATTAGTGCCAAGCAAAGACCACACTTGTTAAATTCTCAAAATAAACATGTTTTCTCGTCGTTCAAAATAGATCAATTGCGACGCAATAAGATACGCAATTATCGTAAAATTAAATTTATTAAAAATTATTTAATTCATTAACTTATTAAAAATAAGAAATTAATTATTTTATTAAAAACTTCAAGCTTAATTAATTACTATTAATTATTTTTATCAATTTGTAAGAATGCTAAAAGTAAATGCGATTTTAATGTTTAAAGTATTCGACATATATATATTAAATATTCTAGCACACACATATCCTTTGATTAATCATAGAATATATATATATATATATATATATATATATATATATATATATATGTTATGTATATATGAATATATATATATATATATATATATATATATATATAAATATGTTTTTTTACACAAATATAATAATTACTTTAATAATAAATAAATAATATAAATTTTTTAGCGAGAGATGAAAATAAGAGAGAGATTATTATGATGAATTATAATATTGATTTTTTAACGAATTCGAAATATTTTAAGAACATAACATTTTTGCATTACATGTCCATTGTTTTTTCAAGATAATTTGAAAAAGAAATCGTGAAAAATTGCGTGAAAAATTTTGACCTTCGCTCGACTCGTGGTTATAAAAAGCGCCGTGAAATCACGCGCGAGTGTAGCAAAGCCACACGCTCAATACAAAATACTCGTTTCATAAGCCATACCAAAACAGGCGAGAAAATGCTTGCGCGAAAAAATTCGCCCGTGATCATGCCTCGTAAAGAGAATTAAATTATGATGAAGCAACTTACCGAGAATGGCTGAGGCGACGATCCGTGATTGCTGAGAGGTGGCGATAAAGGTGCACTCGCCAATGCTGCGCTAATAGTGCTAGCTGGTGCTTTGCCACCTCTATCAAATAAGCAAAAGATAATTTATTATTTATTTCTTTCTTTTAGTTATTAAAGTTTGTCTTTTTGCTTAGGCATTTAAATTTATTTATTTTTTATTTTATTTATATTTTATTTCTTTTATATAAAAAACCTATTTTATCTTTATATTTTTATTTCTTATAAAATTGTATCGTGTATACTTTTCAAGTATGCAGTACTTAGGTAAGTGTATTGTATTGCTTACGGTGGTATAGTGAGGGGCACGAGACCAGCTGGTGCGTTTTGCCTAGCGACGAGTTTTGCGTGAATGTCGCAGTATAATTTATTATTGATATTGTAATAACCGACATTCTTCAAAGATGTGCCGCAAGTCGAGCACTTAAAACATTCTACGTGCAGGTTTTTATCCTTGATCCTGACGAAGACCCCTCTAAGGAAAAATAAGCAGATTAATAATGCGATCGTTTTCTATTTTATTACGGTATTTTATCTTCTTTAATAACAATATAACAATATAACAACAATAAAGGTGAAATAATGGCGAATCGGATGTGCCACGAGTTTTGTATCTTATTACTATTCACTCGAGTTTAAAAAGAGAGGAAGATAGAGGAAACTCGATACCTCGACGAAGGAGGCCGAAAATAACTGTCTATATTATGATCTCCATGAAAATTATGTTCGACGAATGAGAACGATAAAACGAGTAAAGCTACAAAGAATATGTTTAAAATTGATCTTTGTAGTAAAATGAATATTTTTAAACGTAATATTAATAAGAATAATTAATTCTTTCAGAATTAATTATTTAATCTAAACTAATTCTAAAAGATGTATGTAGATATTTTAGTGTAGTGTAAAAAGTTGTAATAGTAATGTGTCTGATAATGTCTTCCTTTGTAATTATTAAGAAAATTGTTGTAATTGAAAATTAGGAAATTGTTTTGCCTTTCAAAAAAACACATATTTTTGACATAATTTTTATGATATTTATGGAAAAAATTAAATATAGTTTTAGATATCCTTATCGAGAGATTCTAAAATATCATTAAGTTTTAAGAATAAAAAAATTACTTGCTTTTCACTGTTCGAATGTAAAGGAACAGAAAAGTATTATAAAAATATTTCACTTATATATAAAAAGACGACAAAATAAAAATGCACAAAAATGTTTACAACATCGAAAGCATTTTTTACATTACTACGATTATTCAGTGTGCTGTAAATGCGTTGAAAAGGTGCTATTAAGAGTGCAGAGAGAAAGAGACATTTAGATAGGGCTGCAAGCTACGAGAGAATGAGAAATTTTCGTCTCATTTATAGATATGATTTCCAGTAGGTTGTGAGTTGTAAGCTTGAATGATCACAAATGATCGAAATTCGTCCTGACACAACAACGATAAAAATGCATAACAATCGATGTATTCGCTTTTCCTGAAGAAGCGATGTTGACGAAAGGAAACGGCAGAGAAAGGCGCACTCCGAATCTATTAAAGGAAAAATGTGCACTTTTTTCAATCTAATCTTATAGTTTTTCTTCTAATTTGTTTTCAATCATACTTGTAGCGGGCGTTTAAATACCATTTATTTTTCTATTTTATTTAAACGAGAATTATATACATAAAACAAAATACATACATATGTATATTAAATACATACATATGTATATGACAGATATATACTGATAATGAAACTTTTTGTATATTTTTATCAATAATTTTATCTAATTTTCATTATTAGAACAAAAGGGAGAAACCCAGAGAGAAATACGAAGTGTACACTTTTTTTAGAATCGGAGTTTTTTCAGATGATACCAGCGTACAATAATCGAGCAATTCAAAACGGTGTTGGTTTTGGAAATTTTTGACGATTGTGAGGCGTACCATTCTAATTGAAAACAATTACGAGACTTATATGTCTTAAATTATAAATTTTAATGAAAAAAATTGCTTATAATTTCTATATTATATATTGATATTCTTCAGAATGCCAATATATATTTAGACTAATCTAAAAAAATATGCCAATCGAATCAATATCTCATCAACTTTAATTTAAATTTTTACAATATACTATTTACCTTAGTTGAAGTTTATTAATAATTCGATAAAATAATAGTCATATATTTCATAGTTTTGATTAATAAGTTTGATTGATAAATTCTGTAACTTAAAAATTTTATCATTTTAAGAAGTAAAATAAATTTGATTAATATTGCTAATTGTTGAATATTTCGATGAATGAAAATTCGCATTACCAAATTAATAATTTCTCGAAATTATAATCATATCGTATCGTTTTCAATATAAAAATGGTAACACTTCAAAGACGTCAAAATGAAAAATCCACCGTGGCCATCTCGTGCACACAAGGGTGGCAAGAGTTTTGCTCGTAAATAGTTACACGATCAATCGGTCGCAGTTGTTACAAACAACCCCGCCTGACGTCGACCCCGACCCGGCGGAAGATTCCTGCTTTTGTTGTTGCGATGGCTGATTCCTCGATTCATCCGGCGATATAAGGTGCCTGCTATCGTCAGGTGCACCTTCACCTCCGCCCAAAGCATGAAACAAAGGCGTGGGTGACCTCGGTGAAGTGGCCCTTCCGCCAATCGCATGGCTCACGGAGGAGTAAAATTCTGTCCTTGAAGGAACTATGACATGGAAGTAGAGAAAAAACGCCATGACAACTGGGCAATTCCGAGAAAATATCGGATCGGAAGCGATCATTCGATGAAGCCCTTCGGCAATCACGTCCGCCAATCTATGCGCGCGTGTTTCTGAATTCTCAGACTAAAAGACAGTTTTCCAAGATACTATTAGAAAAATACTGAAATTTAAGAATAATACCGGGAAGATATAAATTAAATTGAACCAATAGGTGCTTTCCATTTACATCAAAACTCAGATAAATCTCACTTCTGTCTTTCTTTAACATGAATGTTGAAGAAAGACAGAAGTGAGATTTATCTGAGTTTTGATGTAAATGGAAAGCATCTAATATTAATTTTAGTTAAATCGCAGATAGCGTAACTCTCTAATCTGAGAACTGAAAATCCGCACGATATTTGACATATACATTCGGACGCAAATCGGAAATGGTTATTCTCGTAGAACGCAATGGAGACACTGGCACTACTACCTTCCTCTCGCCGATATTTATTTTCTGAAAATAAAAGAAGCATGCTGATTGTGAGACGCGCCCTGAATCATGTAAACTTACACAATGAGTCTCTCGCACTCAGCACAAATGTTTTGTCCTGGTGGTAAATTTGTCTGCGGCGTTGACGGCTGCGGTTTCGTTTCCGGTGCTTGAACTGGCCTCAGTCCTGCGAGGGCGGGCGAGGACGGCGTTATCACGCCGCTCACGATATTTGGCTCCGCTATTTCGCAAACAAGTTATCGTATGGGCATGCAATGGCCCGGCTGGAGCCAATTCTGGTCCGGCCGATCAATCGCCGAAGAACGTATTAATTTTTTTAAATTTAGATAGATTTTGAATAGCATAAAGTCATTGCTCTAATAATATATAGTTATCATCTAATTCAGCAATGCTAAATGAAAAAATTGATTAAATTTATGTACAAATTATAACTTAAAATGATCGTAAATATCGAAAAATTGTTGTAGCTACGATAATATATATGGTCATAACACAAATAAATTATTTAATTCGCAATAATTTCTTCAGAAAAATGTGACATTACGAAATTGTAAAATTATTAATATTTCGAAGAATTTAAAGATCATTTTTAATTACATCACAGACATCATAATTTTTAAAATTAACATTAAAAATATATGAACAATCATGATACAATGTACGCTCTTCAGTGATTTTGTATAATTTATGTAGACTTAAATATCTAGTAAGAATAATTATATATAATTATATATTAATAAACCTTAATCTTAACTCCTTAAAAAACTCTCTGTTGCTGTGATATATCATTAAAATAAGATGAATGATACTAACCAGGTTCCGGGGTCTTTGGTTCTTTGTCCGCTTCCTGGACCATTTTGAAAACCTCACTGTTCTCGGCATTGTAATTTTTCTCGTTCTTTTTGAAATTTACCCTGCAATGTATTCGCATCATAAATAAATTATTTTTATATCAAATTGGCAAATTTAATAGTTAGCTAATTGAAAGATATCACAAAAGTTATTTAAGCTTTCTCTAAAGACTTTTCTTATTGCTCTTATATCTTTCATTAATATTTTGCAGTTTTTCTAATGATTATAAGTTTTACTATAGCTTCGGTTGTATATTTCTGATTTGAAAACGATTTTATGTGATATTTTAATTTCATCAACTGTCTCTCTTGCTATTTTGGTTTCGCGATTTTACCCAAGGACACCTCCAGCGAGAACTTCCGCTTGAGCAGACAGCGTTTCCGCGATGGTTTCCTCGCTGTAGATTGCTACGGGACTGTTGTACTGTTTGTTCACGATAGATTTAATTGGACCGTCGCTGGTGCCGTTCAGCTGAAAATTATTATGTCCCACAATGTAGAGAAATAAATAATTAACTACCTTTCATGTTTTTGTTGCAGAATCGGCGAAAGCAAAGGCAGATTAACAGTCAATACTAACGAATGGCTTGGGGCTAAAGTTGTGTCCACTACCGATGTGAGATCCATCTTGTTTCTTCGCTGTCAAAGAGGTCTTTGTGACTGGCGCAATGTTACCTGCGGAGGCATTATGTATCGGAGACGGCAGGTTTGCGGTTGCGGGTGTCACATGCGGTTTCCAGGTACTGCCACCTCTGTAATGATAATTTATTTCATTTATAAAACGTTACAAGACGTTGATAGGCTTCAAATTATAAATTGTTGCACTTTTAGATTATTAAAATATTCTTTTGATAAAAAAAAATCATAATACTTCAATATCTAAATATATTCAATATATAAATTTATCTAAAAATTGAAGAAGCAAATACAAATTTTCTGAAAATATATCTGAAATTTTCTAAAAATAGAAATTTTATATATTATGCACATATCATGTGTGAATAATTATCTTTATAATAATCAATAATGCCACGACAATATTTTTGCTGACAATTGATTAACAGTAAAGCCGATTAAAGACTATTGCTGCTTGAAGCAACTTTACGAAGTGGCAATATTTTTAAATACTGAATCATTCGTTTATCTTGAACTTTATTATGTTTAACGTCTTACCTTTGAACAGTCATTTCGAAATTATTTCCGGCCTTGACTATGACATCCTGCGCGTCTTTATGCCTTAAATTATACGTATCAGTGGTGTTGACTTTAATAACCGCATCGCCAGCTTTAAGTCCAGCAGCTTCTGCAGGAGAACCACTATTAACCTGCAATAAAAGCAGACTAAGATTTATAAAAGCAGACTTAGATTTATATTGAGAGAAACTAAATTAACAGACATTAAATTATACTATTTGATTGTACAACTTTATATATTATAATTATAATTTAGATTTATGAATATTATTAGGTATTATATTTTTGCATATTATATAAATATAACTGATAACTGAGAAAAATTTAAAAATAGCAGCACGTAATTATAATTTTAAATCGAAATTTAGAATTAAATAATCGAAATTTGGTCGGAATCGTGAACATCTTCAATTATTATTAAGTTTATTTTCATTTTACAATTAATAACATTTTCATTTTATTGAAAAAATTCCCGATTTATTCAATTTCATATTTCTTTTATTCTTAAAAGAGGAAATAAATTTTTTTTCGCGAACATATAGCAAGTTAAAATAGATTTTAATTTTTTTACAATGAAGAAGTTAATAATTAACACGATACGTTAATATTGTAGAAAAATGTAGATAAAAAACAGATTTTATTATAGAATATTATTGTATTTATAAAAATTACCATTTTTTTTGCTCCGATTTTTATTTCAAATGAATATATTGTGAGAAATATCTATTTTGATATATAACCATACTTGTGATATTTTAAATAATGTCCTAAATAAATCGTAAAAATTAATTACACAAATTGATAATCTTTAATTGATATAAATTTAAAAAATAATTATATTTCATTATCTGTGGTGTTTGTCGCGATCGTACTAAGACGATAATTATCGAAGCATATTATGTGTAATAATTATTTTTTTAAACTATACTTATAATTATATAAATTTAAATATTATTTATATTATTTTTGAATTTTTCATCGATTTTAATTGCCGATCATCTTCGGCTTAAGATCGCGTAATACACGAATCGAGGAAATAAATAAATCAAATAATAAAAGTCGTTAACTCTATTATTAATAAATTTAAATTTCAAGAAGTGAAAATATTTTGCATATAAATTTACTTTGTAGTGCGTCAAATATTCCTTTGTAATAATACAATATTAATGTCTTGACAAGGATCAAAAATATAAATATAAGTTATTGTGTTACTCCAATATTTATGACGATAATTATTAATTTAATGTGAAATTCGAATATATAATATCTCAATTGTTTTTTCAAACCGTTCTTTCAAAATATTACAGTGTGCTCGGTCGTATAACGCTCTATTTACATTCAGTCACCTTGTTATTCGTGCGGCACAACTCGAATTGAAAGGTAGCGATCCTAGTCGCTCCGTGTATCTCGAAACACAGTCGCGATAGATACTATTAGAAGATGTTAAACGCGATCACTTATAGTTATTGGAATTAATAATTATCAATCAGCGTGATTAATTCATATGATTAACAATTGACAAGGATCATAAATATAAGTTATTGTTTTCCAATATTTATGACGATAATTATTAATTTAATGTTAGATTCGAATATATAATATCTCAATTGTTTTTTCAAACCGTTCTTTCAAAATATTACAGTGTGCTCGGTCGTATAACGCTCTATTTTCATTCGGTCACCTTGTTATTCGTGCGGCACAACTCGAATTGAAAAGTAGCGATCCTAGTCGCTCCGTGTATCTCGAAACACAGTCGCGATAGATACTATTAGAAGATGTTAAACGCGATCACTTACAGTTATTGCAATTAATAATTATCAATCAGCGTGATTAATTCATATGATTAACAATTGACAAGGATCATAAATATAAGTTATTGTTTTCCAATATTTATGACGATAATTATTAATTTAATGTTAGATTCGAATATATATAATATCTCAATTGTTTTTTCAAACCGTTCTTTCAAAATATTACAGTGTGCTCGGTCGTATAACGCTCTATTTACATTGGGTCACCTTGTTATTCGTGCGGCACAACTCGAGTTGAAAGGTAGTGATCCTAGTCGCTCCGTGTATCTCGAAACACAGTCGCGATAGATACTATTAGAAGATGTTAAACGCGATCACTTACAGTTATTGCAATTAATAATTATCAGTCAGCGTGATTGATTAATTCATATGATTAACAATTGACAAGGATCATAAATATAAGTTATTGTTTTACTCTAATATTTATGATGATAATTATTAATTTAAGGTTAGATTCGAATATATCTCGATTGTCTTTTCAAATCGTTCTTTCAAACCTTTCAAATATAAATTCGATCACATTCATTAATTCAAGAAAATAAAAAATTGCACTTGCATATCATTGTAATTTGTTAAAATGCATATTTCGCGATTTATTTGATCCAAATGTAGTTGTACGAATAATTAGAGTACATTATATTTTCTAATATTGTAGTTTGCAGATAAGTGTGTGTCGCGTAATGTGTGAGTGTTGCATCATAAACAGCATATGTTGAGAAGAAGAAGAGGCTCATAGAGAGACGTCGGATGGCGATGGTGAGTAATTTATATAATTTATTTAATTTGTTTTTTATTAATTGCTTATTTATCTTCGCTGGTTTAGTTTATATCATTGTATAAAATATAATACTTATAAAATATTCTAGAATTTATCTTGGAATAAATATATTTAATACAAAATATATTTTTACAATATACATATAATTTATATATACATATATATGTATATATATATATATATATATATATAATAAAAATTATTTGGTTATTAATTATTTAAAAATAAATTATTAAAAAATAAATTATTATTTATTCAAAAAATATATTTTTTGAATAAGTAATAATTTATTTTTTAAATAATTAATAACCAAATAATTTTTATAATTTAGATATATTTATATTTTACAATGATGTATATATATATATATATATAAAATATAATGTTTGTACAACTTCGATGTCACATATTTTACTAGTGAATGTTACTATTATAAATTGTATATATATATATATATATATATATATATATATATATATATATAGAGAGAGAGAGAGAGAGAGAGAGAGAGAGAGAGAGAGAGAAATGTTTATTTACATTTAACACTCAACAAATTAAAATTTCTGTTGTATTTTTAATATCGTATAAAAAAATTATACAATTATTATTAAAAATAACGATCGAATATTTTTATATGATTATCATCCTATAAACAGTATCTTTTTACGTTCTATATTGTTGAATTGTTTGGATAATGGAATCTGAATAAATTGCTCGTCTGAAGAAGCGAGAAATATGCTCGCGATAAATTCGCGTCGAATTATAAATTTGACAAAACATCATAAAGTTAATAATCGGAATTATGAATTAAAATGGCTCACACATAGATCCATAAATCTTTAGATTTCGTTTTATTTATTTATATTTTCTCTAATACATATGTGTATCAGCTTTATGAAAAGAACATGGATTTTGATTGTTCTTGAGTTAATCAAATGTAGTATGTAATGTATATAAATGCGCTATAATCGGATTATAACAAAATTAAAAGATTAATTGGCAGCGATGTTTGAAACTATCTCGAATTTCGGATCTATTTTTACAAGACATGCCATTGGGTTAAATCTCTCCTCTTCTTTCTTGTATCCAGACTCCAGAGCCACTATATTTAAGTGCACGCACGTCATTACGCTTCGAATGTCGGATACTGTGCATCCATTCACGTTAGAGATTCGTTGTTGGCAACGTGAAGAGACGGAAAGAGGGTAGAAAAAAATGTTAAGGAGAAACAGAAGTACCCAAATTAAAAAAATCAAACGCTCCTTCTTGCGATGAATCCCACTGGCGTTCTTATCAAACAAGCTAATTATGAGCTCGACTGCTATGATGATGATGAAGGCTAAATTAACAAAGGCTTCTATGTGTCGTTTCAATGTAATTAAGTATAAAATTAAAACGAAGAATTAATCTGAGCTAATTGAATATTACTGACTTAAAAATACATAAAAAATAATATAATATAATAATATAATATATTAAAGAAATAATTTTTTATCTTAATAATTATTTGTCTCTCTCTCTCATTTAAACTATATTTAATTAGAATTTTTGCAGTAATGTAATTATAATGTTTCATACAGGAAATTAAAACGAGTTTGTACATATTATAATAATAGATATAATAGAGTATTGTGTATATAATAAAAATAAAATAAAAATTTTAGGAACATGAAAATAATTAAGAAACATAAAAAAAGAAAATCAGATTTAATTTTATGCGGTATTCAAGGAATTAAAATACATTGTTTTATTTTCGTGAAAGGTTTATTACTTTCGCGAAAAATTATTTTGCAACAATTTATTTTAAAGAATTAATTACCGAGTAAAGTAAACTCATTATATCGTCATTGCCTAACAAATACAATAATCAAGTAATGAGGGGAAACATGTAAGCTACTTGTCATCGAGTCGACTGTGATATTTTGGCAGAACATTGGAAATAATTAATAAGTGTTAACTTCTTCAATCGTAGGCGATCGGATAACGGGGGCCAAAATCTCTCTCTCTCTCTCTCTCTCTCTTTCTCTCTCTTTTTCTATAAATACATTTCATAATATATATTGCCGTTATTTTTATTGCGAGTCGTGCGACAGCCGTCCTCTCATAAAACATCCAGACGAAATAGATATTATTTCATTCGCCTCCTTTCCAAAAAGTGGGTCGTTTCATAGGCAGTTGGAAATATAACACGATATGCTTTACATTCCATAAATTGAAAATGTAATTATTATTTTTATAATTTTTATAAATGAAAGAAATTATGTTGTCATTATATTCAAGTCATGTCCTAGAATCACTACATTAAGAAACAATTTAATAGACGTTACAATATACGTTATAATATATACTTTTTTGAAAATCGAGATAACCAAGAAAATATGAGAGAAAAAAAGAATTATATATTTTTTAAATTATTTTATAATAAGAAAGAAAAGGAGAAAGTAATTAATAGCAATTAAAATAATATTGTAATAATGTTGTAATGTTTTACAAATTTGATAAATTAGATAATCCTGAATAATAGCTTTATATCTCATTTTTATAGATTAACATGTTCTTAATGTCGCCTAAAAATCACTGCTTTAATCTTCGCCACACAAGTTTCGAAAGTTATTAAGAAAGTTTTTCTGTTCTCACTTAGCTTTGAGTGAAGAGAAAAAGTGGAAGAGCTTGTAACTATAAAAATATCACTTTAAGAATATATTGGTCTCTATGCTACAGTTAAAAATCGTGTTTTTTTATTTTTTTATTTTTCCTCGTAAGTCCCCTATTAAAAGCGACTTTTCTAGATTCTTTTCGTCTAAAAGTCCACTAAATTTTTAAAATTGAATCGCTACTGAAATGTACTTATTTATTATATTATGTGATTATTATAAATGATGAATCATCAGTAATAACACCTAAAATAAACTAAAACAAAGCTAATTTTTAAATTATTCGCGCCAATTTTTTAACAATTTAACCTCCTAATTTTCGCTTTTCTGGTCAACTTCTTGCGCGAAACGTCATACAATCAGTGCGAAATCGAAACGCGAGTTGAGAGCAGTTTAATTTGCGCGTGTAGTTGCGCTGCAAATAGAAGCTCGCAAGCTTGCGTCATCGTCCTGAGTGTAATACCTAGTTTACTGTTCAGCTTCGCCTTCGATTTCGATAAACTGCGATAATCTAAAGCACACAACTTCGAAATAATCTTCATAGTTAAATTTATGATTGTAATATTCTGTGTGTGTAAAATGTGTGTCACAAATGCGTAATAGCATATTTTTTGAATGTCGTTGAATTTCTAATTATATCATAAGTGTCTAATTGAAATAAAACAATGTAAGATGAAATAAATTCATACTGTTAAGAGAAGTTTGTGAATAATTTACAAATTATCTTAACTTAAATGTTGTTTTATTTTTGCACAAATTATTATTAAAATAAATCATACACAGCAAATATAAAAAATCAACGTGAATGACTATAGAAAGGTAGGAAACATCTCGCGTGTTTCGCACGTTGCAAATTTTTTAGCAATGTGCATCTTCTAGCTGATGCACTTTAATAGTCCACCAATCTGCGCGGTGTGTCCCTATCGCCCTGGTATTCATGTAGACGTAGGGACATGAACGTAAGTCAGGGTTAAGATGCCGGTGGGCAGACCGCTTCTAAAAATAATCTTGGACCGGTCTAAAAATAGGTCCCCGAACACGTTACAGTCGTTATATACACTCGAGTTACAAGTGACGGCCGAAAGGTAGAGTGCATCAAGGTACACCAGGCTCATTCCGATGCACGCGACATGTCTGTCTGCAGTTACAATCGCTTTCATTCAACAAATAATTGCAGCGTCAATGCAAAAGCCGGTTAATGAATGTGCAAAGGAATGCATATACTTTGGAAGGACCATTATGGCGGTACATAAATTGTCAAAAGTTGAGAAAATTATTTGCAATTCCCTTTTATCCACCTAAAAATTTGCTGAAGTAAAAAGAATCCATAGGAGTGACAAAATTGTGAACTTGCAACTTGTTTGAAACTTTGTTTGAAATTCATAACTTCAATTAATTCGTAAAGAAAAGTGTATCCTTAAGTGTATCAACCAAAAAAATACATGATTGCCAGAAAATGTATAATATGCTTCCTTTGTGCTTTTTTATCTATCTAATTTTTTACATTTAATCGTATCTTTACATCTATTATTAAAATATGTTTATTTATTAAAATAGAGATTTATTAACTTGCTCAAACTCCTTTAGAGAGAAAATAAATTACAATCTATCTTTAATTTCAATTTCAATTTACAATAAATGCAGATATAAGAGATATAATGAACTGAATTTGTTTTTTGATAGATTTTTGCGTGCATTTTATATATAGCATATTTTGGGTTTATATATATTTTCTCTCAAGATTAAAATACCACGTAGCTATTAAGTAAACGAATAATTAGATCAAAGCACTATAATCGGTGTCATAAACTTCAACAAATCCTATCTCACGATTTGCATGACAAATAAATCCCCGGATGGCAGTTATTGCATCCGAAACGATGCCACATGTCCGCCTGTCAGAATTATTCTAAAAATAACTGCCAAATATGCGCAGCGTGTACGCATGTGTATGTGCGTGCGATGGGTGCGTGTGTGCGTGTGTGTAGGTATGCACTCCGAGTGCAGTGAAACTGAGACAGAGAATACACCAAGGTGTACGAGGTACGCATTCCAATGGGCGGGTTATCAGAGACGAATCCATCCCATCTTCCATGTTGGAATGCATCTGTTCTTTTTTTCTTTATCTCTCTCTTTCCCTCTTTTTCTCTCTGTCTCACTTAAACTTTGGACGAGGATTCTTAAGGCTCATTCATACGTGCAATACCCCTCAAAAATGCCATGCCGATGGAAAACCCATTCGTGCGAACCAGTTGCATTTTATATCGGCAAAACGTGCAGAAACGAGAGACGCGTTTAACATTTTTCTGCACGCGGCAATTTTCCTTTGTCGATGTGTTGAGAGAATTTTTGATTACTGTAGTAATTCACTTCTAAATCACATTTAACTCAAACAGTATATGTGTTTAATTTTAATATTTAAATTGGGTATATTAATGTTCAACTATTATTGCATTTTCATTTTTTGGTTTTAGTTTAATAATTATTTTGCAAAATTTCAATTTCTTGTAATTCAAGATCGATATATTGATATAATAATTATATTGAAAATGATATGATGAATGATGAATATTTATTCATATGTGTAATAAAACTTGTATAAGATTTTATTATACAAGTAATATTTCAGTCATACTAAAAAATGCACATATAAAAATCGATTTATTTAAAATGAGAGCTTAAGAATAAAATTAGAAGATTAAATAATAGAGACATATTTTAGAATTATAAAGATGCGAAAAATGATTTTTCACAAAAAATGTTTTAAAAAAGTTATTCCTTTGTACATTATAGAAAAATAAAATTAATATTTAAAACGCGCAAAAACAATTATTTTCAGTATTTTCCGTTATTACTTGAGTTATTCAATTTCGAGGTCGGATACATCAATGCGGCGATGACGAAATAAATATTGAAGCGAAACCAGGCTAAATGCCTTCGTCGTCTTGTAGTAGGAGAAATAGACAGTAACGTCAGTCCGAAATTATCGGTGCACAGTCAACCAGTTCTTATCTCTTCAAACAAACTGCCTATTTCTATTACTGCAACTGTGTATATAACAACATAAACGGAGGCATACATCGTACAATTTTATCTGTAGAACACTAAATATCGATGACATCAGCGATGGGGAATTATTCAATATGTTTATAATTGAAATTATTAATATCTATTCTCTCTCTCTCTTTTTAGAAGTAAAACACAAATATTATTATATATATATAAAAGATTTTTTCTCTAATATTTTGATTTTCATTTAAAATTTATTCTTGAAAATATATATCAACATAGAAGGTATTTAATATTTTTAAGAATAATCTCAAAATCGTCATAATAATGTCATATCAAGGAAATGAAATCGAGAAAACGGAGGTCAACGAGTGCGTGAAAGTGGGATCGATTCTTGGAGATTCGTATGAGTCGGCACAATGACACGCATACCGGAAGACGGTTAAAAGAATCACAAAGGAATACACTGCCAAAATGCATTCCAATACGGAATGATACTTGAGAAATTAGAAAACTAATGTTAAATCAGCTTATTTTTGTTCAATCTCTTTAACCTAATTTTCTTTCTGTTTTAGTCAAGAAAAAATTCATCTTTTTTATAATTTTTATAATATTAATAATTGCA
Source organism: Camponotus vicinus (assembly GCF_025532165.1). Classification (NCBI taxonomy): domain Eukaryota; kingdom Metazoa; phylum Arthropoda; class Insecta; order Hymenoptera; family Formicidae; genus Camponotus; species Camponotus vicinus. Next base: position 11,472,434 of record NW_028141980.1, read on the forward strand.
AGTTTTCGGATTTCTTTTATTTTTTTTAAAGATAGATTTTAAGACTAATTGAAAATAATCGAAGAACAATTTTAAAAAGATGGATTTCTCCACCGTTGAACGAATATGCTTCTGGTTATTTTGCGAGACAGAAAGCAATCGGTTTTCAAACACGGCGTGAATGTTTGCGCGTAAGCGCGGGTAAATTACTTGATGACGATAGAAAAAAAAATACTGAAAAGGCTTTTAGTCACTGTTCTGATTCATCAGGCTGTTGAGATTTTTTCACACACATTTAAGCTAATATTTGTATATGCGCTGTCAAGACCGCGAAAGAGAAAGAGTATGTGGAAGCGAAAGCACGTTTCGATGCTCGGATGAGTCATTCTTAATGAATGAGTCCCGATAATAACAGAAAAAAATAGCAACATCGTGATGAATTCATATCAAAAACTGACCGTAAAAAATGACGAATAGAAACGCGCTTATCATGCACGTTTAGCATAAATTCAAATTGCGAATTCAGCATAAATAGCAAGATGATTATATCATTGATTGCATTTAATCTAAATTCTTTTGTTCATTATTTCTTCAATTGAATTTTTGGAAATGTTATTAGGATGTTTCATGATCCAATAATCCAATAATCCAAATTTTTATTTTGTTTTAAAAATTATTATATTTTTCAGAATTACTTTATACTAAATGAAGAGTACTTTACATTAATTTAATATTATACTAAGTATTTATAAGAATTTTTAAAAATTTAATAAAAATTTCATAGATAGAAATTTATATAAAAATCATATAATAATCTTTTGAAATTGATTTTATCTGATAATACAAAAGTTAGTTTTGAAAGCTCTTAAACATTATCTTGTGGCAAAACTAAAATCAAATAAATGTTTACACTCATGATGAAGATACATGTTTGATTTTACAGACTTGTTTTTCTACGACGTAAATTCGCAAATGTATATATAAATCATCATCCGACAGTTTGACTATTTCGCTATCGTAATCATGACACAATCGCCATGATGCGGAGATGTCACGTTACGAATGGATTCACGTCGTATAGCCATGACAAACGGGGGAAGACTCATTTCTGCGCGAAGACTTTTGGCAAATTTCCCACGACGGCCTCCCACTATCTTATTTTCACTCTCGAAATCGAATCGACATTTACGACGACGATGCACTGAAATTTTCGATTCCGTCATCGAGATACAATTTCACTTGCTACGAATTTTTCGCTTCTAGTAGTTTCTATCGAAAATTAAAGTAGTTTTTGAATCAACTTATTGAATTTAATTTATAATTAATTACTGTATAATATTTATTTTATCTCACAATTTCTCCAAAACTGTCTCTCATTTATTTTCAAAATTTTTTTATCATCTCTCAATTTGATTCCGCTTAATAATCGCTGTTAACTTTTCTTAAATATGTTGTTGTGGTTTTACATGTTTATAGTTATATCTTAAAGAGTTTATATCTTAAAAAATCTATTGACAATTGACAAATTTTTTTCGAGAAAACCTTATTTTTCTCGCAGTCGATGGCACATCTGTTCGTACAAAGGAAGTTTATTACGAACGCCTAAGAGGAAGCCCGGTCCGTGGATATTAATAGAGGCTGAGACCCGGTGGCGGACGCGCCACCGAGCTTACTCTTGTGAATATAAAAATATCGCTTTTATTTCTTACCGCGGTATTTCGCTGTGATTTTTTTTCTTGATCTTTTCGCCATCATTTATTATACGCGTATCTCGATTTTTTATAAAATATTCGTATTATCTTCATTTCGCGTGAAATTACGTATTCCGCGATAAGTGATATCAAAGTTACAGATCTACGTATTAATTTTTCAGGAATGTCAGACTTTTGATTCTTGATGTAAATTAATGCAAAATGCAATCTTTAAGCGATTTTTCATCGTTGAGATTGCGAAAGAAATCAGCGATTATTTTATATCAAATCGAAAAGTTTGTATAAATTGATATTTATTCAAATTTAAAATAACTTTATATATTTGTCACAGTTGCAATATATATTTAAAAATTTGCTTTATTTTTAGAACATGCTCATATGCAATTATATGTTTACTAACACAAATTTGTGTTTCACACTTGGAATATCGTTGTACCGTGCGCAATATCGTTCTCTCGCAATGCTCTCCAGAAAAGTTGAGCCAAAATACTCACATAACTCAAATCTTTCAAATCAGTTCTGTTTTGCCTGTCATTTTCTGTTTTTTTTTAATTTTCAATCTGTTCTTCCGAATATCATCTTACTCTAATTCGCGTTGTAGCCAAAAATTTCAACGCATTCCTTAGGAATTTAAACATTAGTTGGAAAATACGTATAATTCTTGCCAAAATAACATAGCTTACTCGTTATATTCGCTTGCTTTCTATCTCTCCTGAGAACTTTAAATACATGTAATACTGTATAAAATAATGTATAAAAATATAATTTATATATTTATAACTGATTAGTGTTTAATTATCTAATAATAATTATTTGTAATTATGTTAATACTTAATAATTGTATTTGTTATATATATATATATATATATATATATATATATATATATAATATAAAATTTATACTAATATTATTAATACATGTGTATATAAATTATTATTTGATGATAATAATTTTAAAATACTTCATGTTCATTAATTTGTAATCTTTTAGCTCTCGTAGAGTGCATTGTGTTTTTATGCTTCAATATTATTAAAATTTGAATCCTTAAATTTTGCTCCAATCGTAACGTAAACAAGAAAAAGCACATTGGTACACAAATATTCGTCATTCACAGATCGTTGGCCGACGATCTTCTCGGTTTTCATCCTCATTTAAACGCGACAAACCCCGCGTGAGTGCACTTCGCGGAAATCTAGATTGGACACTCGTCTTCTCTCTTCGATGTCGTCCGAATTAGGACGTGCAGTCCATTCGGTGCAGCCACGAAGATCTCATGTGTGCGAGATTCGATTCACCCTCATCTCTCACGGTCTGCAAACAAATCGGACTGTAATTTCCCGGTTGCATCGTGTGCAACCATGCATACGATGTGCATACGCATAAACACGATTCGTAATTGCCAAGGCAGCTACAGTCTACTGAAGAGATAATTTTAGATAATCGATATAAAGAGCCAAATATTTGCATCGATAAAAACCGAGTCACGCTTCTTGTCTGATAAAACGTTCGATTAGATTTGATATATTCTTGATAGATATTTTTTGTATTTAAAAATTTATATTTGATTAATATATATTGTTAATATTAATATATGTGTATTTTAATAGCTGTATTACAAAATTAATTGTTGAGTAAATTAATAGTTTATAATCTCCATTAAGAAATATATTGATTAATTTAAATTGAATTAATTTAATAATATTTAATAATAATTATATATATATATATATATATATGTTTTGTAATTTTTTTCTAATTTTTTTATTATTCGACTTTAATGTAATAATCCGTTTTTGAAAAAAAAAACGTTATAAATTTATATTTATGCATCACAATTAACAGTAATCAAATATTGAATTAAAGAACAGCCATTAATTTTTGGATGCATGCTGATTTCAAATTATAAACAACAAAAATGATTGCGCAAGTTTATAACACAATTGAACATTATAGATAGTGACCATTCTCACCACAAAAAATAGCAATCTCTTACTGTATAACAATATTCCGTAAACTATTTTGCGCTACATATAAAGATGATGCATGATTACAGACTTTTTTCTTCTACAATGGAACGTAATCACTCACATCTTTGGCAGTTCACCAATTATTGTAACATATTGTATATTTGCCTTTATTAGGGGCTAATCATTTTATGGATTCTTCAAGAATAAAAATTTTATCTAAATAATTTGGACAAGAAGTTACATACACATATGACTCTCAATTGATGTTTATATGTAGTTTCAGTTGTAATTCTCTCAGTTCCCTTTCAATTCGCAAAACTTATATTAATTAGAATTTATTTTATCATTCTAATAATTTTGTGTCACACATAGTAAAGTACTGACATTTTTTTTATTCATTGAATGAATGTGAAATAATCTAATACGATCAAACAACGCGATGGCTAATTTGTTTTCTCGCGCGGTCTCGTTAAAATTCCGTTACGCGTATAACGCCTGAGGAAGTTCAGTTTAATTAGCAGAACGATACGCCATTATTAGGGCAACGCCACGTGCGTGAATTACGTTTTAATGAATGTTGAAAAATTCCTTCAAAATATTTTTCTCGTCATCTACATATTTTTCATTTGACGATTTTCTCTCGCGTCTAAAAAAATCCTTATCGTGGTGTGACGTTTTAATCAGATAACGCAACTCATGTCGAGTTCTTCCACGTCGCGATAACACATTTTCCGGCGAGTATTATCGCATAACATGAACGCCTACGCTTCGATGTGCTGTCAGTGCATTTGCCTTGGAATTACGAAAAGTGCATATAAATAGAAAATAAGAAAAATTAAAAAAATTTGCTACCACAAAATTTTTTTATTTTCGAAATGTATTCTAACATTAAAATTTAATGCATTTAAATAAATATCATAAAGAGATTTAGATAGTGTTAATTATGGAATATAATATAAATGAATTTTGGATAGTTTATTAATATTTTATTAATATATGAATAATCAATCGTTAAACTAAATTAAAATTAATTTAAATTAAACTATTTTTTAAATCTCTAAATATTAATTTTATTCATTACATTGGAATTTTGTTACATTCACTATATGTATTGAGAGGTACATATTATATGAAAGATATACAACAAGAGGATAATCAAATTCTGTACAATTCTTATATTTGATATGAGATACTAGAAATTTATCAATATTTTCATTTATCATATATTTTTCTATCTCACAAGTAGTAGAAGAAAAACATATTTTTGTTGATTTTACGCGAGTTTGGTGCTGGTGGAAATATTTATCGCCGCGCTGATCGACGAGAAGGTTCGCGTGCACTGTTCGTTTTTACGGTATAAATTCTGTTAAACATGCGTTCTTTTTTCACAGTTTCTAAAAATGCGCATCTAAATATTTTTCTGTTCGTTGGACAGAAACCGTTTGATTTCGTTTCGGTGCGATCGCGACCGGATATTTGCGACCGCATTATTTATCTGTCTCAGAAAAACGACGTCCCGCGAAGACAGCATCGATGTTGTCGTCGAAATCGGCTGCTGTCTTCGTTGTCGCGAGCGAGGTTCGACCTGGCGTGCGCGGGTTTCGCAAAGGCACCTTCTAGAAATAGAACGCCCAAATAATTTGCCTCGAATTACCAGCGACATGCGCCGGTGTTCTCTCCTCTTCTCTTCCTAGTCATCGACTAATCCTGTGAGCGAATTTTTTTAATCTTTAAAACGAAGCTACTCTACAAACATGAATAATCTAAATTACTTTACTGAATTTAATAGTCTTATTTAATTTCACACAAGAAATATTTATTTAATTCATGTATTCGTTTATTCGTTTTTTTTTTCAATTTTTGTTTAACAAAAGTATCGAAACAAATTGTCATTTTATTTATTATAACTTTTAAAAATTTTTGATATTATAAGCTTTTTAGCTAGCAAGAAATTCGAATAAAATTAGGAAAATTAAATCGAAATCAAACGAAAATTAATGTTCGCATTTTTATCATGTATAGATGTTCATTGTTCAAGAAAAAATTATGAATCAGGAATGTCGACAACAATATGCGAATATTTTACGCATATTTTATGTTAAACATACTGTAAATGCACATGTTTCTGCTAGAAGAAAACGCGTAATTTAAAATTAAAAATCCGCGGAATTAAAGGGCTGTGAGCTTATCGTGACTGCACTGAACGGTTTTATCTGTGCAATCGATGCTTCGAACTTGGCCTTCTTCGTAGCACATACATACCATGTGGTACGTTTATTTTATGAGGCCACAAATACGGTCGGCATCCAACCGCCCTCGGCTTTCTTAGAAAGGAGAGAAATATGAGTCTAGTGGTGTCAAAGACGCCCTGCATGGGTTTTCGCCGAGAGGCGATCCCTGATTCGATTTCTACTTTGCATTTCGGAATACACACTTGAATCCTTGAATCGCGATACCGCGATAACTCGACGCATCTTTTCCCAAAATAATTCGTGAACGCGTTAAAATTCGCAGAACAATCTAAGCATGTAGCATGAATCCGAGGAAATCCGAGGAACCTGCCATCCTTGAGAGATTGAAATTATAAGATTTTTTGAGAATGAGAGATTTTTCTTTTAGAAATATATTTTATGAAAAATTTAAAAACTCTTGTTTCCCTCTTTTAACGAAACGATCAATCAAATGCATATAAAAATCATTGTTTATACAATAATGAGAAGAATAATCTCTTTATAATTATATATTACATATATAATTATATTAAATATAAAAGAATAATTTCTTTATAGAGTTATATTAAAAACCTATATCTATTGTTGCAATGATTATAATTAAAAATATCATTGGAAAGTGATCTTTGGAGAGAGAGATAAAATACAATAATTCGACCTCTCGAAATACAAAGAGTAAAGGAAATAATGCGAAAAATATTCCTATCAACAAATATTTTAAAAATTGAAATTGTCTATATAAATATACAACAAAATCAAATATCTGACAGATGCGCGCGAACTGCAAAATCTGCGATAATTGTCGTCCCTCGACATTGGCATTCGCTGAAAACGCATCTTAATAATAGAACTTATGGCTATATAATGCTACATAATCGCTCGAAAAAAAGATGCAGGAAAAAATTGCGGAATGCCCCACGTCTCTACATGTTCGCCAAAAGCTTCTCGTGTTACAACGCCGACCATCGCCAAAACACGTCAGAGGCGGTGGTGGCGGTGGTGGCGGTGGCGAGCTCAGCGTTTCGCACGTAGTTGGCAACGATTTCTGCCGATGCGCGTGAAATAATTTAGCATTTGCCGTCACATTACATAACGCTCTTTCTAGATCATAATATCAAAACACTCTTAACCGCATCTCACGGTCGCGAAAAGTAGGAGGAAAAGGGGAAAGTTCGCGTAAATTTTCGCTCTAAATAGGATTTCCTTCTTTTTCATAATTTAAATCTTTTTATTAAAAAGAGATTTAAATTAAATATTTTGTTTATGAGATCATAGTATTAATCATATTTGAAGAATAATTAAAAAAACATTTGTATAGATGAGAGAAAGAGGAGAAAGAGAGAGAGAAAGGTTGGGGGAGAGAGGGAGAGAGAGAGAAAAAAGAAGATTTGTAAATTTATGTTTGCGCACATACATTAATAAAAATAATTAGCATGTTTTAACAAGGAGTTATTTATTAATTATGGAATTTATCGATTTCAAGTTTATTTGAAATTTCAAAAAATTATAAAATTATAAAATTTTAGGTAAGATATATCTGAATTTTGTATTGAGAAAAATTAAAAATAGAATATAATTAATTGTATTTTTATTTTGATTTAATTGATTTTTAATTGTATTGTTAATTAATATATATTTTGTTGCATAAAATAAAAAGCGATTGTTAATTTCCATAGCTATATTGATTTAGATATTTTAAATCGCATATTGTGAACGAGGAGCTCGCGTTTCGGAGTATCAACATATGTCTGCCTGTCGAGTGTCAACTTTAGTCTCTGATACAGATTTTATTTCCGAGGACGAGTCGCACGAGATGTCGTTTGCTTTTCACTTTCGTCTCGCTTTTGCTCTCGGAGTTCATTATCATTATCTGCTTCCGCGTACTGGAGATTTACGAACTCGAATTTTCATTTATACAATGTAGACGGCAAATTTATATCGGTAATTTAAATTTTCAGTAAAATTTGGAACAATATAAAAAATTTGATAAATAACAAATATATATATATATATATATATATATATATATACCACATAATTCAATTTGGATTATCTATAAAAGTACAATAAAATGTGATATTTTCTTTATTTATAATAAAAATTTATAGCAACAAAAATGTCAACAACGATGAGAAAAGAGAAATTATTGAATAATAAAAGCGTTTTTTATGAATGTGAAACATTTGAATCGATATCAATTGTCAAATAAGAAATTTGATTAATTCTTCAATGAAAATTCTATTCCATACAATTATGACAATTGATATCTTGATGAGTGGAGGAAAGATGTAAATGAGTTTATCATATAGAAGAGAGCACATAGAAACGTTATATAGTTTCTCTTAATTTTATCATACATTTGATAATATTAGTATGATAATAAGATTAATTTTCTCTATCGAAATGTTTCCTTATCGAGAAGCTTTGTGAAAACTTCGAGCGACAAAAAAAGATAGATAAAAATAGCCAAAACATCGCTATATATAAATATGACTGTAAGAAATATTTTTATATATTATTACTTCTACCTCAATCAACTTGAGATTCAACTCAAATGGCTCTTTGAAAACATTCCTTCATAATCAAAAAAGTGGATGAGAAAGACAGAAAAAGATAGCCTTCAATATTCATTATTAATTCAACAAACATTATGCGATAATATAAATAACGATTAAGATAAAGAAAATAGAAAATCATGCCATAAATAAAATGGAAACCATGTTTGTTAGCAGAACTTCGATGAAAAATAAAATGTAAAATGCGTTTTTTTATTCATTATTTTTGCGTATAATATGATTTAAAATATAGATTATTTGTGAAAACTAAAAAATTTTATTTTATATTAATATAATATTAAATACGAAAGGATGAGAAAATTTCATATTTAACTAATATTCGGCAAATTTTGTAATCTTAATATATACGGGTACATGCTTAATATAAACATGTTGCATTTAATCAAGTTATTGAAAATAAATTTTATAAATTTTCATTGGACGGACAAAAGATCCGGATACAGAATAGGAAACGGAATAGATTTAATTCACAATGGACTCACCTTCTGCACAACAAGCGGCGTGCCGAAATCCTTGCCTCCTTGCAGACGAAAACCCCAAGGGGATCCATCAAACCTAGATAGCTTGACGCTGATCAGCTGTGCCATATCACTGTTTGCCTGAACAGTCGAGCGTATCAAATCGGAGCAAATAAACGTGACGAACAAACGTACCAAGAACGATTTCAAAAACTATTATTACGACGATTATTGATAAACGATCTCTTAATTTGAGACTATTTCGAGATGCACTACCAACGACTAGGTTTCTTTACTGGCTGTTTGTATATAATGTAAATAATTTTTAAAAGAGAGGTATATATCGCGGTCTCTCGAATGGAACGTGGAAACGGACACGTACGTTCCTGAAGAACGCGCAGACCGGAGTAAAGGTATAAGAGGCGTCGAGGACGGTCAGTCGGGCAGCAGAACCTCCTCGCCACGCGATTCGGGACGAAGAGGAGAAGTACGAGAGTGCGGAAGGAAAGGGAAGGAACATACACAGCAGGAGGGGAGACAAGAAGGAGCAGTGGTAGGAGACAGATTGTGGAGATGTAGAGAGGAAAAGAGACAAATTTATTCTGCTCTAACAGAAAGGAATCTCTTCAAATAGCAATATATGACGAAATTTCATTAAAAGTGTTAAATTACATACCGTTTAATTTTAAATCTCTAAGTTATACTAATTGGAGAAAGAAAGAGAGAGAGTTTGAGTCAAATTTTAAATTACTTAGATTTTTCGAATACCTGAGATATGTCCGTGACCTGACTCCAGGTACAATAATAAAAGGATATAAGAAGGAACAAACAAACAAACATTGATTATTTTTCTTTGCCTTGAATACTATTTTTGAAACTTTCAAATCTGAATTGACAGTTTGAACTCTTCAAGCTATCTTTGTTAGAAAGCTACAAAGTAAAAAAATCGGAAATAAGAATAAATTCTTGACAGAATATAATAGACCCGATCGAATGATGTTATGGTGGCATAAATACAAATAAAAAAATTAAAGGAGTAAAGAAGAAATTGAGCGTACTCTTAATTGATTAAATTCTCGAACAAAATTATTATGTCTTTTCAAGGGTCTATCTATACTATCAAGTGTGAAATCCGTGAACATCAGTGCATCTGGTGTAGCATGCAAGGTGCTCTTTATATCGTAGTAATAGGACTTGAGAAACGAATGATAGAGGCAAAATATACATGATATAACGCTAGGGGTGGAGAAAGGATGAAATGACGAAGGGAAATGTTCAGAATGTCGAGTTGTCATCTCGATGACCATGACAGGCATTATTATGAATATTAAAATATATGCTAGTGCGTGTGAAAATGAATAGAATCTCTTAAAAATAGATCACAATATCTTCTCTACCCGAATTGAGAATTTTCTTATAATATAGAGGAGTATATAATTAAGTTTAATTATTGATAGCTCGCGTAAAAGGTAAAAAGATAAATGAAAATTTATTAAATAAATTCTACCGCACGTCTGTCATGTACCTTGGCCATTAAGTCTCTTAGCAATCAGACATGAATTTACCGAAATTGACGCGCAAATTACGCAAATGACGATAGCGAAGACACGCGTGAATTATGTCAGAGAGAGGAAGACTCTCTTGTCTCTTTGATCTTCTTGCGTGCGTAATGTAAAAATATTACGAGAATTCCTTCGCATATGTGAGGAGGCATATAGGAAAATTATCAAGCTCTTTGTCAAGAATCTTTAACTGCGCAATTTAATTAAAATTGAGATATTTTTATTCCTACAGCTATTTTTAAATTATTTTTAATATCTGACAAAGAGTTGGCTTCAATTTATGCATTATTATCGAGGTAACTTTGTTTTTTTTGCATACATTTTTTTGCATTACATATACAATAACTAGGGTAAAAGAAAATATATTTTTGTAGAAAAGTTCAATATATAATTAATTGTATAATGAATGTATCAATTTTTGAAATTCGTATAAGGAACATTTCGATGGATGCATCCGAGTTTTCGATGCTGTACCCGAGCTCGGTGGTTACATTCTGCGCCGGTGGCGGTCACGAGGGCGCGAACTAGTTCGTGAATCATGCCTAGAATGCTTTACATAAATTGCTCGAAGTCGACGTCAGGATCGTGGACTCTAAGCAAGAAAGAGTGAGAGAATAAGAAAGAGAAGAGAGAGAGAAAGAGAAAAGACGAAAAAGAGGTTCATCGGCCAAGAAGGCAGACGTGACTCAGGCGATCATACGCATACGAGACGCGGATAACAGAGGCCTCGGAAACCCTGGAAAGGAGAAAGTATATTCCACGATTCATCATCGGCGGAACCAGCTGTGCGGATTTCCGAGCAAGTGGTATATAATCGCGGTTGATTACTCGGAAATCTTTCTTTCTAGGTCAATTTCAATCATCGCATATTTGAAGATCCGACAATCTCCTGCAGTTAAAACGCATTAAATGGAATGGCACGCATATAATGAATATACATGGGATGCCTCGAAGACACTATTGCTATTACTTATTGCTTCAAAAAAATGAAAAAGGCCATACCAATCTTATTAACGCCTGATATCGTAATAAAAGATATTATGCCAGGTAAATTTTTAATAATATTCTTATGATCGATTAGAAATAATACAAACGCCAGTATATAGTCAAACGAATGTATACTATTTTCACATACTTACTTTTCAAATCATATTTCTCTAGAACTAAAAAACTAATTATGATTATTCTAATCATCAGTTATTAATTATGCATCTGCAATATACATACTTGTCTATGATTATTACTTGATATTACTTGATTGCGTATTTTATTTAATTTGATATAGATTTATATCAATAAACATATATGCTAACAAATATAATAATAAACTACATTTTGAGGAAGACAATATTTATATATTTAATTATTCTGTTCTAACATAAAATATTTTCTATTTCACAGTTTATATAATTATAGAAAACTGCATATTTTTAAATACATTTAACCAAGTAGTTGTATTTAAAAATGCGCGAAACAATTAAATATTTGCTATGCTAGATTTAAAATTTGTATGTGACTTATATTTAATGCATTAATTATTCCATATGTAATATGAAAGGAAAATCACGGAATCGCGGATTTTCTTTATTAATACGTATTAATTATATGTATTATACGTATTAATACGTATAATATATTGTCAAGAAAAATTTTGTAAGATGATTTAAATATGACGTACATATATGTACATATATTTAGAATTATTATTGCTTATAATTATACAATCATATTATGTCGATAATCGATAACATTTTTTAAATCAACATGCCAGATAATTATGTTTCTAATAATTTTGAGCCATTTTCTTAAATTACTCAGATATTTCAATATTTCACTTTATATAATATATTTTTTAAAATTAATTTTATATAATACTTTAAAATACATAAATTTTTCCCATACAAACTATAATATTAGTCATTTATGGTCATTTTATGGTTGCATTAGTGACTAACGCTTCGAGTGCTTCTGTCGTCTACAACGCTCAATGCCGGTGATTTCTGAAAGAAATATCGTTAAGAGAAATCAGATTTGCTATTTATTCTACACGGTTCAACCATGACAATAATAATAATTTGACTAAATTATAGATTTCCCACTTAATTTTTAATCTGATGAAATTAGTTTTCATTTTATTAAAAAAATATGTATTTAGATAGATAACATTTATTTAATTTTAAGCATAAAGTCAGAGTTTCACGTTACAAATTAAATGACATTTATTATTTATGGGAATGATATAATATATTATAGTATGAGCGAGAATAATGATAATTAACTGACAATATGCCTCATTAAACAACTTTGTTAAAAAGCTTCAACAAACGATTAAAATTTTTAAGAGTAAATTCTTTAATTGTCGATTTACAATTATCATCACCTTTATTTTCTTTAAACGATTTATATCGACCATTGTAAAAGATTACGAAGGGAAGCTTACAACTCTTTCTATTATATCTTCAGCTGCATTGACTTTAGCAGGTCTCGCAGGGATACCCTTTTTCGGTTCTCGTTCCATTTTATGAATCATCTTATAGACGCTTGAATTCATCAGGTAGTCATAGTTTGGTAAATTTGTTTTCTCGTACTTCTTAAAATTTACTCTGTAATACTCAATTAATTCGATTAAAAAATCTTTGAAAAAATAGAATTAAAATCTTAAAGATGTTTATCGAATTTTTACATATTAAGTTTATATAAAATTAATTTTAAAATATTTTTTTTATTAATCTTTATTCTTACCCCATTGTTTTACCACGAATAACTTCTGCTTGACAAGACAATACTTCAGCAATCATTTCATCATTGAAGAAATCATTCGGGCATCTCCATCTGCGACCTTGCGTAAGTTCAAGCTGCTTAGCTTGGGGCCAAAGATCTTGCGAATGCTTTTTACCTTTCTTGTGCACTCTTTGCTGAAAAATAAAACGCGACGAATTATTAACTTTACATTTAAATTCGTTTATCATGCATCAGTTGCATAAAATTTATGGATTTCACAGATAAATATAAACATTACATTGATATCAATAAAATAGAATTAAATAAATAAGACAGAAAACAATGGATTTACAAAATAGATTTGAATATTAACTACAAGAAAAATGCATTTGATTCAATTCATCGTACATTCATGTAATTAAGTTACGTAATTAAGGATTTTGTAATAGAGAATTGGCTTCATCTATTAACATTTAAACAGTGTGTAATTTTTGAACATGAACGGATGGAGGCAGGGAAGAGAACGAAACAATAAAAATTTTATTCCAGGCAAAACGCAAGACGCTGTGTGTTCATTCCATCTATCGAGATACCTGTAATTCCTGTATAACTTGGTCTTTTGGTGACAGTTTAGGATCTGGTTCGAAACTTCCTATATAATAGCATTAATATATTTTAGATCACTGTTTCGTTTATATTTAAATAAAACATATCGAGAAATATAATATATTTTAATATTATGGAGAGAAAATTTTATATCTACAACATTATCGCATCAAATTCATAATATTTTGGGTCATTATTTTTTTGCACAACAAATTCGTAATTAATAGATTTATAGACGCAAAATAATGTTGAGACTTACCATGCGATGGTGCCGGACTAGGCGATTTCAAAAGTTTAGTCTCATAAGAAACGATGAACTTCTTCACTCTATTCCCTTCCTCGTCTGCGCTTTTCACGGAAATCGTACCGTCCAATTCCTTCATCTCTACTTCTTCTTCCTCCATTTCTCCTTCATCGTCACTAGGCTCGATCATTTGTGGTGTTGACCTCGTTGACGTCTTTCGCTCCAAGCATGCAATCTCTTCGATATAATCATAAGTTTCCGTAAATTCTTCATCCTCTTCATCAGTATCCTCTTCCTGTTCGTTTAACTTTTCTTCATCTTTTTGCTGTATGATATTCTTTTCTGAATGATAACAAATCATTATAATTAATTATTAGCGTATTATTTGAAAAAAATGTTAAATCTAAATGTAAAAATTTAACAAAATCTAAAGATCCAATTTATATTGCTTCATTTTTAGCAAAATATTTTTCATATTTCTCCAATTTAATATTGATAAGAGCGAATTGTAGAATTAAAATTGCGTAGCGATGAAACTTGAGAATATATTAAGAGAGTAGTTAAAGTATGCTTTGATTTCGATCATGATTAAAAATCTCGGTCACCTGGTGACTCACGATGGCTGCCGCTTCCGTTGCCGAAGGACTGTTGTATACCACTCAGCTCCATGATCTTGTGCAGTTGCTCGGATACGATCCTCAGGTGATTCTCAATTTCGCTTGGTAGCTGTTTCAGAGCAAGTAATTGCCGCTGCACGTTTTCTAGCTGCTGCTCAAGGCTAAATTCCGTGGACACCAGTTCCTTGATTTTCTCACTGTCAGCTTTCGTCGCCGCTTGATCCGTTGTTGAGAGGCTAGACTCTTTCTCGAATGCTTCTTCGTCCTGGTTGGATCCGGCTGCGCGGGACTCAGAACGATAAATTTCCTCCTTCTCGAATTTCTCGGATCTTTCTTCCGTTTTAAATTCGTCAGTTTTATCGCTTTTCTCTTCTTCTTCTGCCTTCGATAAACTTGATTCAGATCTTCCTTCCTGCTCTGCTTTACATATGAGTGTTGGTGTTGTGACTGGCGTTATTGTCTAAATCAAGATTGTAAGAATATATTGAACAAACAAAGTCTGAATTTCTTAAAAGATTATTGAATATCTTATGGATTTTTGTCTGAAGTAAATAATTATTCATTGCAAAACAAAACTTCAATTTATTAAAAACTATTTTGCTTGTTATATCATACAATAATTTTTAACTCGTAAAGAATAATATGTGTGTGTTTAGCTTGTAAAGAGAATAAAAGTTTACAATGCTGTGAAAGATCAATAATTTAGAAAATTAATAAGTATATTTTTCGACAATGAATAATTACAAACTATCAATTAATTATCAATTATTAATCTTCAAAAATAAATGGCTTCAATAAATTTCTTCGTTGACGAAATTGCAGATTAAGTTAGAGAAAATTTAAGAATTACGATAATCTTTAATTACTAAAAATATCTTAGAAAAAGCTGTTTAAAAAATTGATATATATATACTTACTACAATATATACTTACTAAAAATTGAATATATACTTACCTTTCTGAATAACCAAATTAAATGATACTTGTAGAATATACCATATCCAGTTGATATAATATTGATTTAATATTTTATAATCAATTAGGTAATAAAAATTTAAATAATTTTAATTAATTATAATAGCAACAAAAAATAAATAACAATAGTAATGGTACAAATATTGTCAAATGGAATATGGAATTTTCTATTCCTTCTTATTATCATTCACATGTTATTATTACGGAAAATACATTATACATCGATATGTAAGAAAGTTTAATATAAAATAAATAAACGAGTTTCAATAATTTAATTGCTTAAAAATTATTTGACATAAATAAAGGGAAAAAAATAATTATATTTTTGTTCATACACGGATTGGA
The DNA here is from genome assembly GCF_025532165.1 of Camponotus vicinus. Lineage (NCBI taxonomy): Eukaryota > Metazoa > Arthropoda > Insecta > Hymenoptera > Formicidae > Camponotus > Camponotus vicinus. The sequence continues at coordinate 11,488,428 of NW_028141980.1, forward strand.
TTGATTTTCACATAAAATATCTTTGCATTTCAGTTATTTATTTTATACGATAAAAATTATTTAACATAAATAAAGGGAAAAAATTAATTATATTTTTGTTCATACACAGATTGGATTGATTTTCACATAAAATATCTTTGCATTCCAGTTATTTATTTTATACGATAAAATCAATTTAACACTCATTCTAATGACAAGAAAAACAGAACGTACTATGATTATAATAAAATTAACACATATAATTTACAAAATATTTTTATGCGGATCAACTTATTATCCGTGATAATCTAGTAAAAATTTCTAAAATTAAAAGTATACAATTAATAAAACAGAATTATTCTAGGACAAATGATATTTGTTTAAATCTAAATACACAAACATAGGATAGACATGCGCGTAATTGTAATAATCTAAATCTAAATTAACAAATTTACTTCATTCTCGATACTTAATTTTACAACGAATTTAAGAGGCTTAATTATCATTTGCTATTTAATTATATCAATCGATCCGCATCGAAACAACACACAAATATCGTTAAATGAAGATGATTATTTATACATATACAGAAGGATGATCGAGGTGCAAGGCACAAAACCGTAAGCTACTAGTCTCGTGAAATCAATACCGATACGATTTGTGATACTTTGATAAAGGACCGTCGGCACGAATGATAATCTTCGATTATCTCGTTCAATTTCAGCATCGATCTTCTCCTTGTAATTGCCGCGTTCTATGCTCTTATCGGTGACTTTGAATGAAAAGCAAGGCAGATTGAAGTACATACTTTCCGAATCGGGAGTCATCAAAGATTCTCTTCTAGATGATTTTGATAATCTCCGGCTACCGCGATGGAACACCTCGCTGGAAACGTAATCGCCGGTTGAATGGCAGAGACTCGACAAAACACCTGTTTCTCTGTCTTTGGACGATCTTGAGAGTCTTCGGCTACGGCGATGGAAAACTTCAGCAGAAACATAATTCTCAGCCGACTGCAGGAATTGGGAGAATGTATTATCATCGGGGATGATATCTACAGATTTACGTGATCGCGAGAATCGTCTACTGCCACGATGGAAGACCTCGGTAGAAATATAATTCTCAGTCGACTGCAAGAATTTCGAAAAAGTGTCCTCTTCCTCTGGGATTTTTGATGAGACGGAGAGTTCGTCGACTTCTTCAGGCAAAATCGAATTGTCATTGCATTCGATCTTATCGGTTTCTTTGTTTGGCTCCGGATTAACGATAACGATAGATTCCTCTTGTAATGAACATGATGGGCCGTCTTCATGCCATCTGGAGACTTTTATGCCGCAGGCATCATCAATTTTCTGCTCATCTAGAATTGAATCATCAGCAATATAATTTGAAGTCATGACAGAAAATTCATTTTGCGATATGCACGATGGATTTTCCTCGAGCCATTCGGAAATCTTGATACAAACATATTCCGTGAACAGCTCGAGAATTTCCAGATTTCTGCGGACGAATCGCTCAAAATATCGACCTCTCATTGTAGATTTTATCCTTGATGAAGATGTAACACTGAAAAGATTGTCGAAGCTGCTCTTTGCGGAACCGAGAAGATTCGCTAATGCGGATTTTATATAAGGGGTCTGCCGATGAAGATATTTTTCCAAATAACGCCCCTTTGTTCTCGTAGATTTTGGCTCGTCTTTTGTCTTTTTTATTACATTCGGATAATCGCCGATTGAATGCATCTTTTCGACATGTTGAAGAACAGCAGTGACATTTTTTTCGAGAAGATGTTTAACATAGCGACCTTTGCAACTTAAACGTCGGTTGCGAATCTTTGGTATATTTGATGACTCTAAGACACTTGATCTCTGCAATAAAAACTGGAACAATGTCGTTATCAAGGATACCAGCCGAGTACTTTCGCGTCTCAAATACATTGCCAGATATCTTCCCTTTGTTCTGATACGTTTCATCCTAGAAGCGACGATGCGAGTTGTCTTCGGCTTCGAATGAAAGTGACGAGTAATAGCGCTGACGTTTCGTAGAAGAATCCTCTCTGCGTAATGTGCTCGCGGACATCTGCTCATCCTCCTTCTAGACATGGTCTCGTTTGCGAGACAATCAAAACCAACATTTCCCGGCCAGTATTTTTTAAAGTAAAAGCTTCCCGATTTCATCTTTGCAAACTCGAATTGATCATCGATTTGTCGATCACGAGAAACGCAGGAGTGAGCATAACTGCAGAGAATATTTTCCAGATAGTGACCCTTGAAAGGCGATCTCATTCCGGCTTCATTGTATCCCTCGAAGGAACTGAATCTTCGATAAGGATTTGGCTTGATGTCGAATAATTTCGACTTGCATTTATATGTCGCGGGACACCCTAGTTGATCCTCGAAAGGACGAGTTTCATTCGAATCGAGTTGCGGAGAACGAGAGGGTAACAATGATTCGTCGATAGTATCGAGGGAGGAAATTGAACACGAGGGATTCAAGTCAGACATGACAGGGGGACGATCTTCCTCAGGCCGATTCTTCGTTTCATGCATCTTTACCTCAGATGTTTCCAGCGGCTCTGGCGTCCTAGCGATACTCGCCTCTGATCCTGGCGGCAGCAAACCCTTTTCTACAAGACGCGCAATCACCGTCTTCCTGTCTTGTTTCTTGATTACGACCTTGTAACCCTCGCCGTCGTCCTCTTCAATTTTCTGTTCACACTTTGGCTTTGGTATCGGTCGCTGTGGTTTCTGCAAAAAAGTGGAGGTGCGTTTCAGCTCTTGCGTCCGCTCCGGCTCGGCTGTTGCGATGTGCTGCAGCTCCTCCAGGACCTTCGAATCTTTCAGAATCGGGGCACGCGGTCGTAGCTTTTTAAAGTTTACTCTGTCGATTGCGTTGAAAACATGGAAAAGATGGAAATATCGTTATTATAATCACAAAAAGATTCACATTTTTTAATTTAAGAACTTATTTAAATTAATTGATGTTATTCTTAATATTAATTTATAATATTATTGCTTTTATAAATGAGAACGATGATAAGAGGATGGGTACTGACAATCTTTAATATTACGCAGAATGTAATCATCGATTAAGTCAACAACTATAAAAATATACCCTAATAATCCTTTATCGGATAAGAGTTCCTCTTCCTCGAGGATTAGCTGCGCGATCTCGTCATCCGTGAGATTTTTGTTGGGCACGATCTCGCTGTTGGTGTCCACTGGTTTCTCCTCCGCGAGCTTTTCCTCCTCTTGCCTGGCCTCGTCTTCGGCGGATAACGATTCGACGACGGTCTTCTCTTCCTCGTACCGCTCGATCACTGTCTCCTCTTTTAAGATCTGTTCTGGGAAGACTGGCGGTAAGTCTGCAAGCTAATAAGCAAACTCGACATCATCATCTCGCTGCCACTTTCTCTGGTATACCATATCTCTCTAAATGTCAAGTGAAGATCAAAGATTTTCCCTGACGAAAGAATGAGATTAATTTTCGGTAAAAAAGATTCTTAACTCTTTGAAATTATTTGATTTACAGAAGACTTATAAAAATCACATATTCTTGTTGTAATATTGCATTCAAATTAAAATTATTTGAGTCTATAATTTTTCATATTCTAAGAATCATGATATTTAATAATTTTGGCGCGATATAAACTTTTTTATAAAAATATCTGAAAATTTTTAATCAAGTATTTTTCTACCTCTTAATATAAGAAAAGAAAATACGAGTGTATCAGTTTATTCAACTCTTACTTGGTGACATAAATAATCATCTTTCCTCTTCCTAATATTTTTTAAATGTATTTGAGAAATAGTAAAATAATATTTTTAGAAATTTCTGAATTTCGAAAAGCACGTAAAAGGACGTAAAAAAATCCGCGAAGTCAAACTAAATATTCCAAAAAAAATAAAAAATAAAAAATGCGAATGGACATTGAGAAAGAGTTCACACGGAGACTTCATCCATTAGTTAAGAGTGTAGCTAGAAATGTTATTTACCTTTCATTTCACAAATACTCACAGCGATCTTATATGGGACGATGTTCTCTTCCGATATCGCTTCGACGGCCTTTCGTGCCTCTTCGTCCCTGTGCAAGCAACAAACACAGCAACCAAGAAAATAGACTTTCTCTCGCTCGCGATGGATGTGTCAAGCGGCTCGCGATCGCGAATATGCACCGAATGCACCGAATGTACGAGTTTCGGCGTGCGTGTCTGATGAGATTTATCTCTCGCTCTCTACTCTCTATGCAGCGAATCCCACAAATGCGACAAACGGCAAGAAACGGGTCGCGACAGGGACCAGCAATAAAATCGCCGACCAATGATAAACAGATCCCCCATTCTGGGTCACCTATTTATAGGTGTCGCAATATATTGCCACATAGCTCATACGCACCCCGGGATATTCTTGCCGTCGCCGAAATTATTATTGAAGAGTATACCGGCGATGAATGACGCACGGCGGCCAGTTGACGCATTCCGTTAGGCACGAGATCCTTGAGGACTCATTAAATTCGATTATAGTCTTCGATCATTACGATCCAAAATTAAACTTGATTTTGATAAAAGTGTAAGATGATGAAAAATATTTGCCTTAACAGTCACTTTTTGCTTGCGATCAGTTTCTTTAGTTATAATGAACATGAGTAATGACTTTATAATTGCTTTCCAACATACAATAAAGTTATTATTCGTATTAAATATTATTCGCATACTATATGAGCACTGTTAGCCAAAAGTTAAATTGTATATTTTTTTTGTATATTTATAAATATTGTATTTTCTTTCTCTATTTTTGTCTTTATTTTAATATGTTTTATTTTTATTTTAACTATTAGATATAATAGTTTGCAGTAGCAACAAAAATAGATAATTGCAATTTTTATTACAATAAATTATACATAAAATTTAATATAGAAAGTGGTTTTTATTTATAAGCTTCGACGTAATGCAATTTAAATGTCAATAAATTCAGGAAAACTAATATTTGAAGAACGATTTCTCTTGGTTTCAAATGGGACAACAGCTTAATTTATGTGAAGAGACGTGGTCGACTTAGTTATACATACATATTTACGTTTCGTTTATTCACTTTGGCAGCGACAACCGGCACGGCCGAAAGTCATTTATCTTTATTTTCTATTTTCTTGATATTAATTATATACGCTGTGCATCTACTTATATATTAACTAATATAAGAATTAACTTAAGAAATTAAATAAAATAATATTTTGTAAAATGATATCTTTTCTGTCTAATAATTACAAATATGGAATTATTTATGAAAAATCACGAAGTTATAACATTATTGGTTTAATCACTCAAAAGAAATATTTCTTAAAAAATTTTTAATAATATAATTCAAGAAACTAGACATATATATCTCAATTTTTGTAACTTTCCTTTAATGAGTTACAGTGTTTTATTTACGAATTTCCCAAAGAAAGAAGATTTGCAATTTAAAAAATGGATCTTTAAATCCTTGATTTCTACGATCCTCACGATAGACTTACCTTTGTACAGCTAGAACAAAGTTGTTGCCAGCATACACGATTGCCTCGTGTGCTTGTCCGTGAGTTAAATTGCTAATCGGCTGATCGTTTAATCTTACTACAATATCGCCAACTTTTAAACCCATACATTCGGCCAGACTCCCCTCTGTGATCTGTAGATTATTTTCACATTTTTTATCTCCACAGATTATTTCCACATTTCTACTTTTTTTGAAAAATCTTAACGATATATATTCGTAAGATTTTTCAGATTTTATTTTATTTTTTAGTTTTTAAATTTAATCAGAAATATAATGAAATCAATGACATTTTAAACAAAATATATTTAAACAAGAATCATTATTCACTCTTTATTCTATTTTTGATATGTAAGAAAATGGTGGATAATATTGTAATCATAATTTCTTAATCTTGATAGTCTCATTGTCAATTAAGAAAAACTTATTCTGCTACGAAACTCACTCTTATAACAGTAAGCGGCTGCGGAAAATCGCTGCCACCTGCTAATCGAAAGCCCCATGGTGTGTTGTCAAATTTTGTGAATTTTATGCTGATTATCATGATGTATTACATCTGAAATTATGTAAAATTTCGCTTCATAACGTTTCGCAGCATCGCATCTGTCTGAAAAATCTATACTTAAATCTATACTAATCGTATTTAAAAATTTTTTTCCTTACAGGATTTCGGATGTTATATTATTAATAAAATTAATTAGTTAAATATAATATATATAATATTGATTTAGAAGAGAGAAAGAGAGAGAGAATTCTTCTTACGTTTGAATAAATATTTTAAATTGAATCTCATAATTATATGAGACTGAGATTGATTATTAGACTATCATATATTATTCTTCAAAAATTTGTCTTTATGTTTTTATAATTAAATAAATTCTTATTCTTTTTATTTATTATAGATGTTCTTAATCGACGTAATATTTAAATATCTCAAATTTTGTTGGGTTAGGTAATGGTAGGTAATGATTCGAAACGAGATTTTGGCAATGTAATACGATAACATGAATATCAGATACGGGTTTTTTGTAATTCCTAGCTATTTCCAGGTTGTTTACAAGTGCAGTCGTGTTGTTTACGAAAAGAATATAAATACATCATTTTGAATGATAAAAATATGCGTCATTTATAGAAAGAGAACTCAACGATTTATTATGCGCGAAATATCAAGGTCTAAATCTATCTAAAAATAAATATAATCAATCATAAATACAATTTTCAAGTTGATAAATAAGCTTTAATTATTAAACATGCAAAGTGTGATGAGAATATACCGATCAAACGAACGTTATTAATTTTACCATAACAACGATATTATTGAAATATAAAGGTATAACTCAAATTGTATATAATTGTATATAATGTATTTGCATTTTTAAAAATTAATTTTTTTTCTTTATAAAATAAATTAGCATCTCTTTAAATAATAATAATAATAAAGTAAAAAAAGTATAATAATAATAATAAAGTAAAATCGAAATCATAGATAGTTCTATGTTTATCAAATATAAAATATAATTTTTTTGCTACATATGATAAACATATGCTTCGCATACAAATAAAATTTAATTTGTATATATAACAATTTCATTTTTTAATATCGTATCTTTTTGCAAATTTATTAGGAAAAATTTGCCGGTAAGATCCTTTATTACAGGGAAGGTAAGGAATGGACCGCGATTTCTTCCTTTCAGATTTATTCTCGACTGTATCTCGCAGGCCTGCGAATCTGCGTTATATACCCGGAAGTGGCGGTACACAAGTATAGAATGAGGGAGGTGGTAGAATCGTGTATTACTTGCCGAGCCAAGCTTAGTGAGGGTATAAATTTTCCAAGCGGGGGGATGGCGGTTGATTAATCGCTGCGTGTGGCGCAGAGAGGATACGGAGGACTCACTGCATCCGCTGCTACGATACGGTCGGAATCTGCGAAATGGCTACTGGAATCGACGAGCCAAACGACGACTAAAGCGAAATAAAGCCCTGACGATGGAAGAACGGACACAACGGGTTTCCGACCCGGCCGTTGCCCGGCTTAATGCGGCCGAAACGGTGTCACGATAAGCTTTGCCAGAAGACAAGATGCGGTAGGCTTGTAAGCTGCAAATACTACAGAGCAGCCGATTCTGTGACGTACTCTTGTGTCGGCTCGAGATCTATTTATTGGTCAATCTATATTGGATTTGAGCCTCTCGATTTCCGGTAGCGAATGCCCGCCTCCGCCCGGTAAAGGCGAAATTACAAGTTAAATTAATTCTAAGCCGATAATAAAATCGTGGAGAGAAAAAGTTCTATATCGTGTAATTCAAATATTTTTCTGGATTATGGATTTTTTAATAATCAAGATTTTAAATGATAAATGATTAGAAAACATTATGCATTAAGCGATGAAATTTTAGAATACATGAAGAATTATTTATCGCATCATGATCTTCGTTTTACTTTTTCTACAGAATCAGATTATAATTATTATACATTGTATATAATTAGATATATATCTTAATATAAAATAATATTTTTTATGTGTAAATCTATAATGACTTTCAAGCAAATAATAAATATTTTTAAGTGTTTTGTGATATACAACTTTTGCATCTCGATTTTGTTACATTGATATAATATTCAATATAATTAGTAAATAGAGAGAGTAGTCAATATAATTACTCATAATTGACTTATTTATTAAAACACAAAGAAATAACGGAATAAAATTAAAATGATTTTAAAAAGACACTTGAGATAAATGTTTATATTTACGTGTCCACAACAATGTTCTAACATAAGTATGTTGATTATGCAGAATCTATTTGCTGATGAGTATATTTAGACACATGGGCGTCGCAATATCAATTGTTCCGTTTTATCTTGTCATTTGAGAGAATCTGTTTTAATTGCCTTTTGTACTTGTGTTAGCCATAAATAATTACGTTTTAAAATAAGAAACTTATTTTTATTATTTATATGTACTAGACATTACAAAGTGCGCGCTACACATGCACTATTCGGTTCCTTTTATTATCTAATATAATCTGATTGTGAGAAAAAAAAATATATATATACAATTATATATGAATAATATATAATTTACTATTATAATTTTATATATACATATATATAGTTTAAGTTCGGCTATCTTGCGACATTTTGCGATATTACGGAGCGCAGTTATATTTTCTATTTAGGGGTAGTTTAGGTTCGGCTATTTTGCAATATTTTGCGATATTACAGAGCGCAGAGTTATATTATCTAGGGGTAGTGTAAGTGCCACGAAGAAATAGCAAAGAACGAACATGAAAGAAAAAGGAGATTGAGAAAAGCATCAGGCAATATACGGAATAAGGAAATTGCGCGGTAAATGTTTTATAAATTTTTTATCACTCATGTTACCCTTTAATTAAAAAAAATTACTATCGTGAAATTAATGAATTTACAATACCTGATCGATATAATACAAGAATCGCATAATTCATTATGATTTTTAAATTGATCAAAATAGAATTTTGCAATCTCTCTGTCTATCAATGTAATTATGCCTTTCGTTTCATAACTTGTGTATATTTTCCGAATTAATTTATTATAAAGTTGTATAGAATAAAATCGTATATTAATACTTTGTCTACATATTAATACAATGTCTTACAATTAATACAATGTTCACAATGATTAACATTCATTGTTCTGAAATAAATAATTTTAATGAAGTTTTATTGGAGACATTACATTATATATCGCGTTATAATTTCAAATGTGAGATACCTAATTTTTTAATAATTTAATTTTTTAATCTAATTTTTCTGTTTCCTACGTAAATTTTTTTGTATTTTTTTATAGAAATGCTTTCAACATATACAATATTGAATAAATTTAATTATCTAAGTTAGTTAAAACAAAAAAATTAATAAATTCTCTAATGTTTTCATGTACATTCATGGATTAAAAAATAATGGGACCAGTTATAACATACCTAAGCGAGAGAAATTATAATTAAATGAAAAAGATCTAATAAAACCAATTAACTGTATCATATTGTTGATTAAAAGTATTAATTAAACGATTAATTATTTTGCTTTACTACCATTACTGTTGTAGGGATGTTTTTAAAATAATTTGAGATGAAAACTATTTAAATTTATTGATACATATTAACATATTATAAAAAGCATTTTAATAGTGTATAAAAATAATATAAAAACATTTTATCCATTTGTTCCAGCCCAATCTAACTCTCTTTTTTAGACTTGGGTGACTTGGGTTTTTTTTCAATTTTTCCTCTATTTTCATTTTTTAAATTTTCTTCTTCGGTATTTTGTAATGTTACATTATTATATGTTTCGTTAATATCGTTAATAATATCGTCCAGCAAACTGGATGCACCAATTCTAAAATAACAGTTTGTCAACCAATCTGATCCTAATTCTTCTTTGACCAAGACCATCCATTCGAGAGCATTTTGTGCAGTTTTTATACCTCCAGCAGGTTTAAAGCCAACCTGTAAACAAAAGATGTACTATAGAGGTATGATTCCCAAAAAAACTAAATTGTATTACCTTTCTAGAAGTCAGTCTCTCATATTCTTTTATCGCTCTACACATAACAATACCCACAGGCAATGTTGCATTGATATCCTCTTTTCCTGTGGATGTCTTGATAAAATTAGCACCAGCAAACATAGCTATCATGGATGCTTTGTATACATTTTTCAAGCCAAATAGTTCTCCTGTTGATAGTATAACTTTTAAACAAATTTTTTTATCTTTCTCATTACAAGCATTACGAATAGCAACCAGCTCATTATATAGTTCTATCCATTCATGATTTAAGACTAATGTTCGGTCAATCACAACATCTATTTCTTGCGCTCCATATTCTATGGCACAGCGCACTTCCTGCAGCCGAGTCTCTAAAGGATATTGTCCAGAAGGAAATCCAGCAGCCACTGATATAGAAATCATACTTAGACAATATTATTGCATTCACATTGAGTTAGAAAAAAAGTTTGTTTTCTTACCACTAGCGATTTTAATTGTATTGGACATTTTTAATTTCTTTAAATTAGCCAGTACATCTTTTATTCTAGAAGGATAAACGCAAATACCCGCTGGGTGAAGTGGTTTACTCCATTCAAATGGAAGCTCCTCGACAATTTTTGTAGCCTGTAATATTATTAATCAATTATTCATTAAAAAATAATTTCATAATTCTAATATACCTTTTTACACAGAGACTCCATATTGCTGCTTGTATCACCAGCACTTAAAGTGGTTAAATCGATGAAACTTATCACTTTTAATAACCAAGCTATCCTATTGTCTCCTGTTAATGTACTTGCTAAGTAATGTATCTGTCGTATACTTTTATTTATTGATGGCTCATTAATGTATACCTCTAAGAATTTTAGCCAAGCTAAAAGAATGTGTATAAATTAATAAGAAAATATATGTAATCATATATACATATACATACACAATTATATGTAACTAATCTTACATATAAAATGATAAGCATCTGTGATATAATGTTAAAATTACACATTGCATTACTTACGTTTAATTGAATCCATTACTTCAGGAATTATCGGAGGATTATCCATAATTTCAAAAAAAAAATGAATGTACAAACTATTGTAAGCTGCTAAAATAGTATGATTTTGTCACTTTTATTTGCCCTATGTATATCTGTTTATATCAAATTAAATATAAAATCGTTGATATAAATTTATAAGTTAATATGAAGAACATTAATGTACTTGCCAGAATTTATTCTTCAAATTGATTAAACAATTGTATATTATATAATCACATGATGATAACAGTTATAAACGAATAAGATGAATACATTCGTATAAGTATAAAATGTACAAAGTGACTTGTCACGTGTTGTATTTATGGGTTAGAGATAACACAATCTGGCTTCAAAACAGTACACAAGAATATTTTTATTTTAAATACCAGTTATATCGGTTATATCTATCAAATTTCAAGAAAAATTTTATTATGTATTTTTTCATTCACACAAAGAAATAATATAATTATATTTGAAAAAATTATCTAAAATTTGTATATAAAGAAAACTTTTAAATATATCGAACAAGTGCGCTCGCTAGATTCGTACATACTTATTGAATTCTATCTGACCGATTATCGGTGTTCAAATATATGATATCGTTATAATGTAAAATTCTTTTTTTAAACTTTATAAATTAATAGTTTTCAAGATATATTATTGGTACTACATATATAAGTGAATAACACATAAGTCAATTGTAAAATTTCATATAATTGAGACTTTACATATGTACATATACTTTACAGAATGTACATTTGCATTTTAACACTAAAAATAATTTATGTTTAATATATTCATAAATAATCATAAAAATAATTTAATATTAGATTTTGAAATTTTTTTCTTTCAAAAAATTATTAAAGTAAAATACTGACACACAAAGTGTAAAAATTACACTCTAAGCTAACTGCACATATTTGACAAAGTATAAGTAATTTTGCTTGTGAAATCATCTGATTAAAATTTTATCGTCAACATATGTGCTGTAAATATAAATGAATTTATATAGAACTATCAAATCTACTTGCACCTATTTAAAATTATCATTATCTATGATGCTCCCACTGTTCCCAATACTGTGAAGTCTGCATCTCAGCTAATCGTGATACAGTACGATCAAATGCAAAGAGTTCTTCTTCACCAGTAAAGATATTTGCTTTATGATCTTCCTAAATGTAAAATTAATATAATTAGAAAATAATCCGAAAAATTCGTTATTTTTCAGAATATTTACCGAGCCATGTGAAATTTTCAAGTCATCCATTAGCATTCTTTTCTCATCAGTATATTCAGACTCACTTTCTGGTAAAAATAGTTGCGTATGAGGTACGGCTGCTGACACAACTACCCGTACCTATAAGATATTATAAATTTCCATTAATTTTACATTAACTATTAAAATGGCTGACATATCCTTTTTCTTCTTTAATACTAATTAGATAAGTTAAATGTATCTCAAACTGTTAGATTAAATCGGACATCAAGAATTATAATTTATACATAGAAATATCCTTTACCCTATTATCATATAACGTATCAATGAGAGTAATAAATCGCCTAGCTTGAGATTTAAGCCGCAGATTCAATTGAGGTATATCTCTTATTATGATTGTATGAAACGCTTGACTCAATTCCAAATAATCGCTTGCTCCAAGAGGCTGTACAGAGATATAATAGCGATATTATATACCATTTTCATCTGTAATACATTTCACCTATAATTAATTTTATAAGTACATCTATCTTACTCTGTCACATAATTCTTCAAACGTGGAATCCAACACCTGCCCACAAGTTTTCTGGAAAGTGACGTTGCGTCCTCTAATGGAGATCGTTCGTGGTCGTATGACATCGTTCTCCATAGAGCATAAATATTTGAAAACTTTGTCCACGTCGTTTGCCGCATCTTTGCCTTTTCTTTTAATTTATACGGCTCGTTAAACAGCGACGCTATAGATAATTATTATATAATGACAATTTATCGATTTTCACATACATGAAATATATTTTCTTGTTTCCAGATCCCGATCTCAATCTGTAATCTATTCCAGAATCCAAATTACTAACGTAGCAATGATTCTTCAGCACTTTTATAAATGGTACGAAATTTCCCCGTTGTAGTCCATTCTTGTACAAATCATCAGGCGATCTGTTACTAGTTGCCACTATTATAATGCCATTATCAAAAAGCTCTGTGAATAGCCGTTTTAATATCATAGCATCCGCGATATCCGTTACCTGCAATTATTTTTACTGATTATTTTATTTTATTTTTGTTTTACAGATACTTCTTTTTTCAAAAATTATATGTGAATATCAACTTGAAATTCATCGAAGCATAATAACCAAGTCTCTTCCGCGATACTGGCTGCAACTGGAGGTATTGGATCAAAAGGTTGCAATTTGGTACTAGCAGTATCTCTTACAACCATCTTTTTTATTTTGTGCACTCTACTATGTATATCCAACATGAAAGAGTGAAAATGAACTCTTCTTTTTTTCTCAATCTGAAATAAAATGTTTTTATTTTAATAGATTATATTAATACTACAAAATATTACTTTTGTTCTATATTGCACATGGAAAGCCATGATTTCTTATTTATTTCTAATTATATACAGAGTAGACCATTTTAATCAATACACGCGAATATCTCAGCAACACTGCATTAAATCGAAAAATGTTTCAGATATAAGTTGTATGGCTTGAAGGGGGACATAAGATGGTACCATTGGTTTGACCTTGGGTGGTGTTGTCAAGGTCAGGGCAAGGTCACTTTGGATTTTTTAAATGGAACTCCCTATTTTTTATTACATATTCTTGTAGCTTATCTCGAGAGCTTTCCAAAACACTATAATTAAGTTAGTTTTCATTAAGTACTTTCCGAGTTATGAGGCTTGAAATCATTTCTTAATTTTACATAAACCGTAAAATATCTTGTAAAATATTCTTTTTTCGATTATCTTACCTTAATACTTTTATATACCAAATAATAAGAGGAATCAATTGGTGTAAAGAAAACACATAATTATTTCGAAACAAAAAATGTAATTTGCAATTAACAATTACATTTTTTTTTTAAATAACTATGTGTTTTCTTTACACCAATTGATTCCTTTCATTATTTTGTACATAAAAGTATTAAGGTAAGATAATCGAAAAAAGAATATTTTACAAGATATTTTACGGTTTATGTAAAATTAAGAAATGATTTCAAGCCTCATAACTCGGAAAGTACTTAATGAAAACTAACTTAATTATAGTGTTTTGGAAAGCTCTCGAGATGAGTTACAAGAATATGTAATAAAAAATAGGGAGTTCCATTTAAGAAATCCAAAGTGACCTTGCCCTGACCTTGACAACGCCACCCAAGGTCATACCAATGATACCATCTTATGTCCCCCTTCAAGCCATACAACTTATATCTGAAACATTTTTCGATTTAATGCAGTGTTGCTGAGATATTCGCGTGTATTGATTAAAATGGTCTACCCTGTATATGTATGTGTATGTGTGTGTGTATTATGTAGTTGTATATACAACTATATATAATTATTTATTATCTTATACATTATAAGAATTGTATAACTCTTGTTATTTATTTTTGTATCTTTTATAATTTATTTTAGTTTTAAACTTGTAAAAATTTTTCTCATGATATTTTGTTCTATTTGTTACTTATGTATAACTTATATTATTTCCTTTCAAGTTTTTTTACATATATACTTTATATGGAAAATATGTATTATTATCAAATTGATTAAGATATTTTCTTGTTTTAGTTAGATCTAGCTTCTCATGTGCAATACTTATGGAAACAGCAACTTGAAAGATACCTGGCAGCAATTGTAAAATAGGTCCATCAACATTGTTTTACCTCCACCCACTGCTCCATGAATATATAATCCTTTTGGCACATCTTTCTTCCTGCTACCAAACCATTTTTCTAATAAATTTAATTGTTGTGGCTTGTAATTATATACATCTTCATAAATTCTCTGCAGAATTTGTACAACTTTCATTTGATGCGCATCGTTCATCAACTCGCCTCTCGTTATTTTTTTCTTCAAAGTACTGACCGGTCCATCACTCAAATTTATGTCTATATTATTAGCATAGTTACATCTTTGGATACAAAACACTGGTTGAACACGAGTCAGCATATAGGTGAGATAATTTACGCTAATACACTTCTTTATAAGATAACAAGTCATAACTGCAGAGAATACTACTGGAATAATACTGGAAATCAAAATCATATCTTTATTAAAAACTATGAGTCACTTGCCATATTTATGATCTAAAATTGATCGTTTAATCGTAAAAATCGAGTTACAGAAATCGATTAAAGAAATTAAGATATAAACAATTATTAATATCGGATGTGTCATTAATGGAATACAGGTACGATAACCTTGACAGTAGAAAATACGTATAAAAATGGCAAGATATATATTCCAAATTACACTGACACATGCGGGAAATTAGAAAGATGTGTCTCGATTTTATGACAAGGATCGTGTGACAAGATTTATAATTCATAAGGTACAGAAGAAAAAAGATCCGTTTTCACCATCGTACCTGTCAATTCAAACATACGTGCGAATGTCTTGACTCTTGACTTCTATCTTTTCTCTCATCCATTGAATACATACTGGAACGAGAGCCATAATGGTACGGTGCGCGCCGAGAAAGATAGCAAATTTTGTCGGCTTTTATCCTTTTCGGAGCGTACTGCGCATAGTTAATTCTACAAGTACAATAGCAAAAATTTATCCTCGAGAGATCAGTCGAATCGGCTTGAAATAACTTTTCCTTCGGACTGTATAAAAACAAGGATAGATAGCTGTATTGGCCCTCTCTCTCGGCGCACACCGTTGCCATTGTGGCCTGTGGCACTCGTTTTATTATGTATAGAGTTCAATGTATGTTTCAAAAAAATAATTTTTTTAGATATTGTTGATACAAAATAATTTAATAATAATTACTTTTTCACATGTTGAATAGATTATAGATTTATTATGTTTTTTACATTATAAAATGACTATGCGTATAACAATATTTTTACAATATAAATGAAAAATATTCGAGTAATAATTTTTATCTATACTGTTCACATAGTCATCTTTGAGCACATTTGGTAAAATGCTTCCATTAGGAAGATTAGGAATGTGGATAAGACGTGCGAGATCAACAGCCTTGCAATACTTAATCCAAGCAATCCCACAATCTTTCATATCACAAGAATTGATTATTTTGTGACATAGAACAAAAATATTTCCCTCGAGACATTATTCTTTGCATATTTAGTCATTATGATAAAATTTTGGATATAGCGAGGAAGTGTAGAGTGGCGGCCTTCGCTTATCAGGACTAATCGCCTCTCTGGAGGAATAATAACGTTTTTCAATAACTTTATCAAAGAATCTGCTAAGCTTCACAGATGAACTGGAGCCTGCTGCTAAAGATCTTATCTGGCGACAATCCTGTTAAAATAAATAAGTCAATCAAGCATGTATTTAGTGAGTTTATAAAATAAGTAATATTTACCAAAAATATTTCATCGGCACCACATTCTTCTGCAATAGTTGCAGAACGTCTGTGTACATTGGATTTTATGAAATTGGATTCTGAAATTAGATCGAACTTTGTACCAACAACTAAGATTGGAATCTGAAAATAAAAGAGAGTTATCTATATATTTATTATAAACATACACACACACACACAAATACATTATATATACAGGGTTTTCGAAAAGTCCGGAAACGGTCAAATATCTAAAAAATAAAGCATTTTAGAGAAAAATGTTTCAAATAAAAGTTGTTTGGTTTAAAGAGAGCTATAAAATGGTGGCAATGGTTTGACCTTGAATAGTCGCTGGAAGGTCACATGAAAGTCACCTTGAATTTTTCAAATGGAACACCCTATATATTTTTGCACATTCTTGTAGCTCATCTCAGGAGCTTTCCAAAACACTATAATTAAGTTAGTTTTCATTAAGTACTTTCCGAGTTATGAGGCTTAAAATAATTTCTTAATTTTACATAAACCGTAAAATATCTTGTAAAATATTCATTTTTCGATTATCTTACCTTAATACTTTTATGTACAAAATAATGAGAGGAATCAATTGGTGTAAAGAAAACACATAATTGTTTCGAAAAAAAAAAATGTAATTTGCAATTAATAATTACATTTTTTTGAGCTACAAGAATGTGCAAAAATATATAGGGTGTTCCATTTGAAAAATTCAAGGTGACCTTCATGTGACCTTCCAGCGACTATTCAAGGTCAAACCATTGCCACCATTTTATAGCTCTCTTTAAACCAAACAACTTTTATTTGAAACATTTTTCTCTAAAATGCTTTATTTTTTAGATATTCGACCGTTTCCGGACTTTTCGAAAACCCTGTGTATACATATATATATACATACATAAAGAATTATATAATTTGGAAATTTTTATTACCTGTGTTGAGCCTACAAATTTCTCAGGATCAAAATCTTCAAATGATTTAGATTTTGAAGAAGTTCCATCTTTACTTAAAACTTCTTCCAACCATTTCTGAAGATTCTGTTGTGATTTACGATTTGTTAAATCGTGAACTAATATTATGCCTAGTTATGAATGACATATATTTGCAATCACTGTCATATTCTGTCACAATTATGTATCCAAATTAGATATAACATCATATTTAATTACTGTAAAATATATATGTACCATTTGTGGGATTATAAAACACAGATCTTGTGTTTTTGTGATTTTGGCTGCCACCAATGTCCCATAATTCGATAAAGTATCTTCTTTGATTGGGTGTCCCTTCTTTGTATTCATGCAGCTTTACTTCTACTGAACAACCTACAGTCCAGGAAGGATTGCCAATGGGTTGCTGTTGGCATATTAAATGTGTCAATGATGTTTTACCGACACCTGCAATGATGCAAATCATTAATCAAATTATATATTCTTTTACAAAAATTATATAAAATGACAGTTAATATTTATAATACAGTGTATGATGCGATCATACACTGCATAATATAACCTAATTACTTAAATATAATAATAAATATAATAATATAAGTAATTTTGATATTTAATAGTGATTATGCAATATCAATTACAAGAAATTTTTGTTACAATAATTAGAATAAAGTTAGTTTTATTCGTTTAAATAAAATATTATATTTACAAATATCGATATTTTGAAAAAACAATAATACAATATATTATATATTTTTCTCCTATTTACCTGAATCACCTACCACAATAATTTTAACTTTATCAATTGCTGCCATTAATAAATCGTATTAAATTATATGTGTTTCACGAATTATATTTGCGATAATTTTGACAGCTGGTCATTTGACAGTTTGTATCATGTTGGACTTTTCGGTCAAGTGCATCGGACATGAACGCCACGAGCAACCGAGACGAGAAGAGGCAACAGGTCGCAAGAGCTCAACACTAAAGCCGTAATCACACTACGGGTTGCGGGCTCGGTTGCGGTTGGAATTGACCAATCAGAGTAGCCGGCCGACAAATTGTTTTGTTCTGATTAGTCAATTTCAACCGCAACCGAGCCCGCAACCCGTAGTGTGATTACGGCTTAAGGACCAATAAACAATGACGTATATAACTAGACCAAGCATTCTCAGGTCTCTACTTTCAAGAAGTGTACAATTTTAGATGAGTCACCCAGTGTAGTGTATGTTCCGATGTCAAATGTCTCGCCCTATATAGTATATATAATAGGTTAGAAAGAGAGGAGAAAGAGAGAGCAAGTGAGACAGAAGGTTACTGCCGTGATTGGTTACCCACCAAGTCCGCGCATGTGCAATTCGTTTTTATCCACGCTAACATCAAAGGAGCCGACAGAGAGTTGTGCTACTGCATATACTGTGCTCTGGTTCTGCAGAGGATTAATCGAACAAATCACAAACGATAAAAAAAAAAATTCGAAAAGTCAAAGTAGGGGTGCAAAGTGCCAAGTTTCCGGAACCTAATCAACATTCAATCAGCTGGTCGCGCAAGTAAAGCGCATGCTCAAAATGTCCGTATCCTCTCCAGTGTGACCGCATCCTCTCTATGCTGTAAACGTGCTGTTGCATTTGCAATTATTTATTTTACTTATCGTATATATGTCAAGTATATGTAAAACATGAGTGCTGAGGAGAGACTGGTGACTGAGGTACCTAGCAGTTTGAAACAACTGGCGCGTCTGGTTGTGCGTGCATTTTATACAATAGAGGATGCTTTAATTGTGGATATGCTGGTTCGGAATCCATGTAAGTAATTATACATTGTACGAAAATCCATCAATTAAAATAATTTTATTAATATAAAATATACACACTTGTATAGGTATGAAAGAGGATGACATTTGTGAATTGCTAAAATTTGAGCGCAAAATGTTGAGAGCCAGAATATCTACGTTACGAAATGATAAGTTTATTCAAGTAAGATTAAAGATGGAAACAGGATCAGATGGCAAGGCACAGAAAGTTAATTATTACTTTATTAATTACAAGGTATGAAGAATTACGATTTTCTTTTATTCAACAATAAATATATAAGAATTAATGAGACTAATGAAGTATATAATTGATAAAAATTTATATTTTTATTTCAGACATTTGTAAATGTAGTTAAGTATAAACTTGACTTAATGAGAAAAAGAATGGAAACTGAAGAGAGAGATGCAACCAGTAGGGCTAGCTTTAAATGTCCAAGTTGTTTAAAAACATTTACAGATCTTGAAGTAAGTATGATAACACAATATAAGTTAAGAATTTTAGCAATTAGAATCAATTCTATTTTGTATTATATTACATTATTATATTATAGTAAAATAACATAACATGCTAATCAAAATAGTATATAAATTATATATAACAAATTATAAATAACTAAATATATTAATATTTTATTATTATATTATAATATTAATCTAAGGCAATTATTATAACACAGATGAAACTTCATTAAACTCTTATATAGGCGGATCAACTTTACGACATGAGAACTGATGAATTTAGGTGTACATATTGTCGGGAGATAGTAGAAGAAGATCAATCTGCTCTTCCAAAGAAAGATTCTAGATTATTATTAGCAAAGTTTAATGAACAATTGGAACCATTGTATATATTATTGAGGGAAGTAGAAGGAATCAAATTGGCACCTGAAATATTAGAACCAGAACCTGTTGATATTAATATTATTCGAGGGTAAGTGTTTTTCAAAATGCATTTATTCACATTAAAAATTTTCAACTTGTTAAAATACAAGTAAACAATAATATATTTTAATTTTTAGTATTGACACGAGAAAACCGAGTAGCCTTAGAGCACCTAGTGAACAATGGTCAGGAGAAGCTACTAGAATATCAGGTTTTGTAGTAGAAGAAACTAGAGTGGATGTTACTATTGGAGACGAATCTCCAGATGACAATGCGGCGAATCACAGAAAGGAGAGACCTATATGGATGACAGAAAGCACAGTTATCAATTCTGATGGTTCACAGGTATATTATTCTGTTACATATATCTTTTGTATATGTATTATTTTTTATTATATGTGTATATATATATATATATATATATATATATATATATACATATATATATGTATATGTATGTATATTCTGTGTTTTAATTTATGTTATTGTTTTATAGCCTGATGGTGCGAATACACAAGAAAGTATCTTGAATAAGGCTGCAGCCACTGCCACGAACATAACTACAACAAATAATAAGCAGGGCGATGATATCATGTCGGTGCTATTGGCTCACGAAAAGAAAGGTGGTACTAATTCCATGACATCCATTAAAGCAGCACTTCCACAGGAATCCAGTGACAGTAGTGATAATGAGGAAGATGTTGAAATGCAAACTGTTGATACTGGTATGAACAATATATTAAATAATAGAAATTTCAACATTAGGAAAATCTCGAATCGTGGAGCAAAAAATTATCGACGATTAATTTAAATTTCCTTAAATCTTGCAATTCAAATTAACTTACAGGTGAAGTGGAAATGATGGATTCTGAAGACGATGAGCTTGTACCAACCGTTAGTGTGGGCGGTAAAACCGTCGCGATCACTGATGTTAATGATACCCTAATTGCAGAAATGACATCAATAGAGAAGGAGGCTTATATTCAAACGTATCAAGAATATTATTCACACATGTATGATTAAGCAAAGAACAACAAGCGTCTTCATGATAAATGCTCTATATAAGACTGATATTGATTTGATATCTCTCTCTCTCGTCGTTTTCTGTAATATTTTATATAATCATGAAATGTGTATAATTTTTGAGAATATAGTATAGTGATCTTTTCATGGTGATATAACAACTCTGATGGATCAGTTTGTGTATTCTTTATATTGATAAATATAGCACAAATATATTTTTGCTATATTTTTCACATTTGAAGAATTAATTGGTATAAAAAGAAGGAAGACAAAAAGGTGCGTTATTACAATTTCATATATATTTTCTAATGCAACTGAACAATACTATTACAACAGTTTTTTAATAATAAATAAATAATTGAATGGAAGAAAAGAATATTCTGTAAAATATAAGAAAATAATTAATACGAATAACATACTATGTCACTTCTGGTAAAACGGGAAATTTTCAAACTGAATCAAACATGAATTATTCATTAAGCTTACTTGATATTTTCTTTTTTTTTGTTCTCGTAATGAATTTCTGTTCGATCACCACCATCGCACAGAAATTTCGAGATGATTTTTATTAATTAATCTTTTCTCTTTTTTTTGTATTTTCTTGTTTTTTTCTTTTCTTTTAGAAACAATTTCATAGTGTTGTAGTTAATGTTTTTTTCCTTACGTTTAATATAGCTCGTTCACTAAAAATTATATCAAAAAAATCCAAAGAAAAAAATTCATATTTCAAATAAATTCTGTATAAAATAATAGTTCTATTGTATGTATAATAATAAAATTTTTTTGAGATTGGATTTTAGGATTTTTTACTTATTTATTTTAATATTATTATTTAAATATAAAGATAAAAATCAATTTTTTACGGAAAAATCCACTACGAACGGAGCTCAGGATTCTTTTGAAGAAATCAGCTGCAAGAGAAAGCACCGATCTTTGGTTTACTCTGGTTCATTTAAACGCAAACGAGCAAAATCTTCAAATACGATATTATCATCGTCATCGTTGGCATAGCAAGAATTCTCGTAACGTGCTCTTTCGATGCTTTTGCTCTTCTTTAGCATGGCCTTTTCTCTTTCAATGATGCCTGCATAAAAGAAAATGTTTGAATGAATTAAGAAATTCAATTTTTCTAAATCTTTCGTGTATGTATGTGTGTATATGTGTGTGTATCAACGTAAATATATAAATGAAAATTTTTTAGCTATATTCAAAATTCATTGTTTATGTGCAAGTATATATAGGTAAAATAACGTAAACTATGTACCAGGAGTTGGATGCATCAGTTTGAATGGAACATCAGTAATCAGTTCACCACCTAAGGTACCACAGTTCAGCTTGACTCGGACAGAATAAGAAATCACGATACCCAAGGCTTCAGTCGGGCATTTACCCTCAGCGATCAAAGTCGAGGATGCCAAATTTACATCGTCATCCTGAAAGGTCAAAATGGTATGCCATAAAATTTCAGTTAAATTTTGATCAATGTTACTATAAGTTTTATATATATACAGGGTGTCCCTGAGCATGAGCTTGTGCGGCTTGAGCATGCACTTGTGAGGAGGTAGAGCGCAGTAAATTAAATAAAGAAATCCTATTCCATGTAACGATTTTTGTAATAATAATAGAAATATTAATTATTGAAAGTTCAACACAATTACTTTCAAGGTCAATTTTAAAATTGACAGAGGCACTTTCAGAAAAAACGTTTGATACAAAAGTTTCTTATTTTTTCACGTACAATTCGAATCTGTAATAAAAAGTACCATGTTCCCCTAAAAAAATTTAATTCGATCCGGATGGCGTATTTCCGGTCGGAATCAAAAGTTGAAAATATCACCATTTGATAGAGCGTACTCGATTTACTTAAAAATTGTTCGCGATTTTTGACAAAAGCCATTTATTTTCATTTTAAAAGGAGTGTACGGGTGATCTGGGACACCCTGTATATATAATAAAAAATGTGTATTATATAATATTTGATATATTTTGATATCTTAATGCTGAAGAACTTGTTACTTTACGCACTTTAAGATGTCCATCGAGAGCGATGCCACGACGATCCTTGTTGCTGCTGGCCAAAGGCACAAGATAGAACTGTTTCGTGAAGGATGCGCCCGGTGTAATCGGACAACCCTCGCGAGTCTCCAAGCTAGCCACGTGCCGCGAAAATTGAGCATTTACCATAGTCACCTCGCAATGTTGAACCACATACAACTGTGGAAAGAAAAATGACGATGGAATACGGTAAAATACATATGAGACTTATTCGATTTAATTTTTCATGATATTTACTTTGATATTTTTTACTGCCTTTCGGGAATTGTTCGTAACTGTAACGTTCGCCGCAACTTTCTCGCCATGATAATAAATTTCTCTATCCAATGTGACTTCCAAGTTCAGTTTACCCTGGGAGAAGGTGAATCCCTTGAATACCAAAGAGCTGGGAAGTCGACGACCTCGCGTCGGCGGGGCATATTGTAGTTTCTTGATGGCTAATGATACAGAGGACCTTTTGTGTCCCTGAAAAAAAGTAAAAGAACATGCGCGTTTTTGCAGAAATTTTACTTTAAAATTTTATGCTATATATATATTACTACTGTATGCTTATTAATTTTCTTTTAATTTTCTTTTATTGAGCATTTTATGATTTCTTGTAATCAATTTATTTTTTCTTTATTTGAATACCTTGTCCTCTTCGTTGTCTCCAACAAATACTTTTACAGCATATTCGACTCCCAAAGGCTTTCCTTGATCATCGTCACCGGGTTGAAGAGTGACCGAGCATGGAGCCATCCGCGGAAAGTGGAACGTGAATGGATATGCATTCGAATCCAAACGCTTCAACAAACGTTCTTGAATCGTTGTGGTCTCCTGCTTCTCTGTCTTCAATGGTACTATTTGATCGCGACATAGCACCAGTTCTTTGCTGAACTTGACTCCCATAACTTCGTCCTCTTCGCGGCCATATCGGTAAGTTGTCGAGACCTAAATATAAATATGTGATACAATATTAGAACATTACTTATTAATGAGAAAAAGTTTTGGATATTTTCAGAAATCATGAGGATATAATCCTATAGGAATATGTATTTTATATATACTAAGAGTTAGAATTTTACTCACTTGACCAAAAACTTTGCGCCCCTGAAGATAGTCATTCTCCACGACAACAACGCCGTCAATGGGATCAATATGATCTAGATGATCGATGAAGTCTCTCTTGCCCAGATATACCGTAACTTTGCCTGAATACAATATTTCCACATAACACTATTAAATGCTCAAGAAGAATTAAATTTCAAAAAAGACACTTGATAGTTGAGTAAACTCACCATTAGGGGTAGTCTTCTTGAATACTTTAACGGCTACAATGTAGGCCAGAAACAATAAAGGAAACATTTAGCGTCGTTTTTTATTTTTTTTCTAAACGAACGAGTGATTTAGCAGAGAAATTTGTTTCCCGCCCAGAAGTGACACGTCTCGAGTATCAAGAGTAGATCTTCATATAGTCTCACTGGGGCTTCTTTTTTCGTTTCGAAGCCGTACTCTACTAACAGGATTACTTCTTAGAACTGTTTTAAGAGGATTGCAAGTTATTGCGCAGAAAAAATCGATATGCGATTGCTATGTGCTCAGTAAGTCATAAGCATTTTAATAATACTATTAATATTGCAAAATATTTGGTATAAAATATATCTATATATAGGTGACAATCTCCTGCAGAATTCACAACTGTCAAGTATGCCCTGGCGAAAATAAATATCGGAGCGTAAGTCGAATGTAAGGAAAGAGTAACAGAAGTGTAAACGAAACTTCTAGGAGGCGTAAATTGAAACAACGAAACGTAAATGAAGCGTTAACACTTCGTTTACGTTTCGTTGTTTCAATTTACGCCTCCTAGAAGCTTCGTTTACACTTCTGTTACTCTTTCCTTACATTCGACTTACGCTCCGATAATTATTTTCGCCAGGGTGTGTATATATATATATGTATATATATATACAAAAACTTTTTTACTTGGAAATAAGGAAATATTCCTTTTTTATTCAGTCTTAAGTTGATCTTTATTTCGATAATAGAATGTTTATACAATATAATACAGAGGTATATATCTCTTGTAATCGAAATAAAATCCCCTGAAATTTCACACGATTGCTTGTGTGTGTTTTCAAGAGTTTCCTTAATGATAACAGTACCTATCGCGAGCTTCAAATAGATATTACTTAGTGTGTTAACAATTAAAAATTATATTGCCCGCTTATATTTCTTTTTTCATTTTCTTACATTCAATAATTCATAGACAATCGATGTAACACGTATGTTTTTTTCCTTTATGTTACTTGTGTATATGCGTATGTATATTGTGTATATGTATGCATGAGCACCATCGATGTACGATGCATCCAAAAATACCATGGTAACTGAGAAACACTTTCTTTTCTTTTGCGCAATATAAAAAAGGCAGTAGATTCGAATGCCCTTCGAAATCGTACAAGATGTTTTTTCGATAATCACGACCGTGAGAAATATAATTGGTCGATCGAAGATCGTTTTATATTGTGCTTAGAATATAAAATAAGGAAAACTCTTGTCTGAGTGTTCCCCTTGGTGCCCTATATTTTTTTTATTTTCGGCGAAACAAAAATGCACGCAGCCATTAAGGATCACAAGATCATATTATTCTTGAATAAAAAAAAAAATTTTCTTGAATAAAAAAAATTTTGCACGAAAATCTCATTATTGCAATGTAATAAAAATTTCACTGTATATCAACAAAAAAAATCTTTTACAGTAACAAACGACAGTAACAGTAAATAATAATAGTCTTAATAATAATAGTAATGATAAACATTTTTTTATAATAATAGGCACAATTAGAGTATATAATTATATTCATTATTCAGCACTTTTTTTTATTATAACTATACAGAAATTCGTTGCTACCAGGGAACAGAAATACTGTATGTGACGAGATTTTATGAAATCTTTATTCCAAATACTTTATGCTTCACAATGCCTTCATACAATGCCTACTATAATCTACGATATTATTCCGACATTTTTGCGGCTTTTGTAAACGTTTATATCTTAAATGAGATCGTTTTCTTTTTTTTTATAAAAATGTTTAATAAAGAGTGAAACAAATATAACAACTGCAATGAAAATTACTGCAAAATGTTTTACAATTTTACAATTGTATTTTTACATAGAATGGCTAATTTTCTAGTCAAACAAAAATCTTAGAATCTCCTCGACGCGAGCCGATTACAACTCGCAAACGAGTCGAAATAAAAATTTACTATTCATTTAACAAGTTATACTAATAAATCCTTCACGTGTAGATTTCGGTTTACAAATAATTCATAGACCTATTTAATCCCTTAATTTACGCAATTATACATTGAATTCTAAATGTCATCTCGCTTCTCGCAGAGCAGTTAGAGCTCGGGAAAGGCAATCCTTTTAATCACGCACATTATCTCCTGTCTTGAAATTCGCGAAATGATGATACACGTTTATATTAAGATACTTAGAGCATTGTTTGCTATATATACTTGAGCAATATCTAAATTATCATAGCATCAAGACGAGTAAATGAAAAATTATATGGAATACATCACTTACAGCATTCGACACAATGCTCTATCTGCACAACGTGTACAAAATCTCAAGAATTTCTGCGTCCGCAATTTTATAACCTGCCTCCAACGAGCTAAGAGAAAAATATATTTGTGTGACAAGCTAGGAGAAAAATTTCTCAATTCTTTTTTTCTCTTTCCCTCTTTCAGCTGGATATCAAGCTTCGCACTGCACATGTATCATATTTTCAACCGTAATAACATTTGTACATAAGTAGAATCAGTTCCCTGATACCAGCGTACTTCTAATGTTGAACAGTACAAATATGTTAGTCTTGAAAGTATACATGGTAAATTTTCAATAATTCGACGTAATTCTTCTTTTTTCTTCCTATAAACTTACGTCATTAATTATTATTTTTTTTCTTCCGCTTCTTTTTTCCTTTCTTTTCTTTCCAGCCATGATATTTTGATAAAAACATCATTTCTTATTCTTTTAGAGATGATTTCCACAACAAGGTGATGCTGCGAAATCTCGACGTAAGCAAAATTTATCTCACACAGTAAAAATCTACAATATATTAAAATATTATAAAAAATTTAAAAATTTATTTTTTCTGTATAATATTCATTAATTTGAGATTTTATGCTTTTTTTCCAACAAAAGAAAACAAACATTTACAAAACTTACCTAATGTTCTTCACAGAAATATCTCCTTATAAATAAGACTCTTTTCTTATGATAGATCTAAATATTAAAAAAAAGTTACAAGTTATAATAAAGAATAAAAAAGCATAGACAATTTTTGCAGACATTATTCTAAGAATGAATTAATACTTACAACTCGGTGCAGCCGCAGATTCAAATCTCTTTTGTATCTGATCATATGTGAATTTGACAAAAGCATCGTACTGTTCGGACAGTTTTAAATGTAAGATCTGATCGTATTCTTCTCGGATTTGCGTTTCTTGCTCCTTGAGCATTCGTTCGCAGATCAAGCCAACCTACAAAACCATTCTTATGGACAAATCTACAAGCCAATACTTATCTGCTGTAGTAGTAAATATTTATACAAAATATATTTCACAAAATAAATCTCTCTTATTGCAAAATATGCAACTAATTAAAGAACTCTACCTGTCTAAATGTGAATAGGGGTTTTTCCTTTCCATTAGAACTATGACTAAAAGGAGTCGAAGAAGAGCCAGAAGGACTGGAAGGACCTTCCATATCTGATGAATCGCCACTATTAGTCTGAGGATGAAAGTGTAATTGCTTACGCCGTTGCAATCTGCGAATTTCTTCTCTGATGTTAGCAGCCATTTTTTCTGTACAAGAAATACAAATTAACATTGTTTAAATTTAAAAAATATATATTTAATATAAATTGTGTGTGTATATATATGTATACATACACACATATATAATTTATACTAGATATTTATATTAGCAAGTAGCATGTTTCCTATTAGTTAATATATTCTTTTATTTTGCACTGTTCTATATTAAAATTATATAAAGAATTAAGATACTAGATATAATTATTCTTTATACTATAGATATAAATATTCTTATTTATTTTTTATATAATTATTAATATAATTTTATGTAAATTTTATATATGAAGAAACTATATATATGAAATAACAATAACAAATTTATGTAATATTTCAAATTTTTTTCTTAAATTTTCAGATTTATTCAAATATAATGTTTATTCAATAGATTTTTAAATATAAGTTAATTTGTTATTTAAATAGAATAATAATCATATTCAAATGCATTATATGTTACATGCAATTTAATTATACGTAAAAATTTTTTATGAGTTTTTTCTTTATAATATTTTCCTCCTTTTTTCTAACAATATGTGACATCATCTACTTTATTGCTGCTTTTTCAATTTATTATTTATCTTATGTTCAATTCCAAGTTTGTGTATTCCTTAATAACTAATTTCTTTTTCATTTCTATTTTTTTATCTTAGTCTCTAGTATCTTAATTCTTTATATATTCTACATCTGAGTTTTTATTGATTTTTGTCTACGCTTAAAATTTAAAGTTCAAGATGCAATATATATATTTTGCTACTTCTTTCAATCCAAATATACTTATTAATCATCCAATCGTATTTCAGGTATCTTTGCTGACAAGACAAATGTCAACAATGATTTTTCCTTCAAAAATGAAACATCATTTCCAATATATATACGTAACGATCTTCTTGTGTCATATTACTATGTATCATCACAGTCCTGTCACGTGCAGGAAAATAGAAAATACACGATTTCTGGACGCACCTTTGCGCGCTTCCTTTTACATCGCAGAAAAACAAGAAGAATGGAACGTAAACCCGAATCCCCGAGAGCGCGTCCGTTACTACATTACCATATGATTTACGCGTGCCGCCCCCTTTTCTCCGCAAGGGGTCCGTGAATACGGGTTTTAAATCGCTAGAGCTTAGCCGCCCCTGTCTGTTTCGTTGTCTCTCTCTCTCTCTCTCTATCCCTCTCTCTCGCATTCGCTCCTTCCCTTGCTCCGTCTCTTTTCCGTCCTGCATGTGAGAAAACGAGCGCTTACAGGGACACAGAGAGGGAAGAGGAGGGGAAAGCGAGACGGAGATAAACACGGAGAAACGCCGATAAGAGCGACGAAGAGAGCGAGCGGGGCGAGGGGGGGGAGAGAGAGGAAGAAAAAATGGCCGCAGCCTACGGTGTAATTACCAGGCGTCAATTTGCTGGCTATCTCGCCGAACGGCGACGACTTGTGCGGCAGCGATCCACCGCGCGGCGACGACGACGACGACGACGCGGACGCGCCGGGCGACGCACACGACATGGGCATGCACCTCCGTCGCTTGCTGGGCCGACCGTGGCTGTGCACCGGGTCGAACTCCAAGGACCTCTTGAGTGTGGCGCACGCCATGGTGTGCTACTGCTGACACTGCTGACGGTAGTGGCGCGGTGTTCTCGGGCTCACTGTGCGCCGTCTACGACTGACTGACACCCAGTCGTTCGGGCCGCGGCCCCGAGGGGGGAGAGAGGGGGGGACGGGAGCCGGGAGGGTGGAGGGAAGGGGACAAGACGGAGCCAACGAGGATAAAGGGGAGCGGCGCGACGATCTGGCGCAGAGCGACACGGGGAGCGGCGCCACGAGGCGAGGAGAAGACGATCCTGGGAGGACTTCTTGAGACGCGAGAGTATTTTGCGCGACGAGACTGGAAGTTCGGGCCGAGTTCTTCCCCGATGACGGGGACGGGATTCGTAGACAAGCGTGTGGCCAACGCGCAGCTCGCACCGACAAAACAAACACTGCGCTGGAACAATATGGCCGCCGCTCGCTACGCGCAGCGAGCTCCTCTCTTTCTCGCCGTCTCGCAGTTCGCTCCTCGACTCCTCGCTGCTTCGCTCCCTCTCCCTACGTCGCTTGGCTAGGGGTACGATGGGTGAGAGAACTTCGCCCGATGACATTTCCATCTCCAATGGCAGAATGCGCCTTCTAGGGACTTTAGCTCTCCACGTTTTTCCTTTCTCTCGAAAATGAAAGCGGAGATGAAAGACTTTTATTGGGTACCGAACGCCACGTAACAAAAAATTCTCTAGATAGATTTTATTTTAATTAAAAATTTCGCGCGGAATGAGCTCTTGATATATCTCTACTTAGCTGTCAAATTTTTAATTACATAAATCTACAGACTAGACTCTATCGACGTTTTTCACTTGGGACGTAGAAAAATAGCTGCATTCAGCAAACTCAACAGTTGGGCAACATTACTAGATTTTTCAATTACTCGACGCTGATTGGTCGGATCTGAAAGTAGAAACCAATCAGATTTGATTGCTACTTAGCAGTTGAGTCCGCTGAATGGGCCAATGTAAGCGACAGGCGAATCAACCAATCGCAATCGAGCAGTAACGTAAGCAGTAGCGAATCAAAAGATTTCAATTTGCTTATTGCTCATGTCTTTTTCTCTCATATGAATGTGTGTATGTGTGCACCACTCTAGCACTGACTCAGTGCATTTCGCGTTTGCGCCATACATACGAGTACGAAGCGCATACCGATAGTTGTACGTTGTACATCGATAATGTCAATAATCACGGTCGAGCGTTAATTTTATGCGGACGCGCGTACGATACGATGTCGCAGTAAAGGGCACGGTCACGCACATTTTCGGTACGAGATACTCGTCGTCGATCGGGCGGGCGGACGGACGTACATGCGTAGGGTGCGTGCATGCGTACGGGTGTCCGAACCTCGCCTTTCTCTCTCGTACGTGCTCGTACACGTCGTCTTCTCGACGCGGGGCGGGGAACGCGAGGGGGGCGGGCACTAGGTTATGAAAAAGTCGTGCAAATACTGGACGGGCGTGGGTAACATATCGACGGTGTGTCTGTCGAACGCGAAGCGCGATCGCGCGACGAGTCTCGGAGACGACAGTCTACCGAGCTTTTACATGAAGGAGCAGGATATACCCGAGTATCTGGAGGGTTGCGGGCTGACCACCTGCACGGCCAGCGGCGACATGCCCGAGGACATGGAGGTGCTGCGCGACAATAAGGAGCACGCGAGTAATAAGGAGAAGAAGCTGTCGACCACTTCCATCAGCGGCGGCGGCGGTGGCGGCCAGGCCGACACCAAGAAGACCGTCATGGTCAAGCATCCGGAGTCGAATAAACCGAAACCTACGACGAAGAAGGGTAAGCCGATTCAAGCGGAATTGGACGTGGCTAAGGAGTTTGTCCGTTGTCGGGAGGAATGTGTGAAGCGGTTGGATCTCAGCAAGGCCAGCATTACGAATCTGCCGAGTTCCGTGAGGGAATTGACGCATCTGAGGGAGTTCTACATCTACGGCAACAAACTGGCGACTCTGCCGCCTGAGATCGGTTGCCTGGCGAATCTGGAGACCTTGGCGTTGAGCGAAAACTCGCTCACCAGCCTGCCCAACACTCTGGAAAATCTCAAATCGCTGCGTGTCCTGGATCTCAGGCACAACAAGTTGAACGAGATACCGGACGTGGTGTACAAGCTTACGTCGCTCACCACGTTGTTCCTGCGCTTTAATCGAGTCAGATATGTCAGCGATAATATACGGAATTTGACAAATCTTACCATGTTGAGCTTGCGAGAGAACAAGATCAAGGAACTACCCGCGGGTGTTGGTGAACTCGTCAATCTCATTACGTTTGACGTTTCGCACAATCATCTAGAACATCTGCCCGAGGAGATTGGCAATTGCGTGCAATTGTCCACGTTGGATCTACAGCATAACGAGCTCCTGGACATACCGGACACGATCGGGAATCTAGTGTCGCTGACGAGATTGGGTCTTCGATACAATAGATTGTCGAATATTCCAAAGTCATTGGCAAACTGCAAGATGATGGACGAATTCAGCGTGGAGGGCAATCAGGTGTCACACCTGCCGGATGGTCTGCTGTCCAGTCTGTCAGATCTGACGACGATCACGTTGTCCAGGAACAATTTTACCGCATATCCGTCAGGCGGACCGTCCCAGTTCACAAACGTCTATTCTATCAATCTGGAACATAACAAGATCGACAAGATACCCTACGCTATTTTCTCACGAGCCAAGAACCTCACGAAGCTGAACATGAAGGAGAATCAGCTGACTGCTTTACCGTTAGACATCGGCACATGGGTGAACATGGTCGAGCTGAATCTCGGTACTAATCAGCTGATGAAGATCCCAGACGACATACAGTACCTGAAGAGTCTGGAGATACTCATACTCTCCAATAATCTATTGAAGCGTATTCCGGCCACCATAGCGAATCTGCGTAAGTTGCGGGTGCTAGATTTGGAGGAGAACCGGATCGACTCGTTGCCAAACGAAATCGGTTTCCTGCGCGAACTACAGAAGTTGATTCTGCAGTCGAATCAAGTCATCTCGTTGCCGCGCGCAATTGGCCACTTGACGAATCTCACGTATCTTAGCGTGGGGGAAAACAATCTGAATTATCTACCGGAGGAGATCGGCACCCTGGAGAACCTGGAGTCACTCTACATCAACGACAACGCGAATCTGCACAATCTACCATTCGAGCTGGCGTTGTGCACGAATCTCAGTATTATGTCAATTGAGAATTGTCCATTGTCGCAGATACCGGCAGAGATAGTGGCCGGTGGACCGTCGCTGGTGATCCAATTTCTTAAGATGCAGGGACCTTATCGGTCCATGTAACAGATTAATTAAGATCGCGTGTTTTCACGCACTTCTGAGTTACATTGATGTCGATTCTTAATCACAAAAGAGCAAGACAAGCGGTACATTGTCAAAAAATTGTTTGAAGGAGGGAAAGATATATTTATATAATATGGATATCTCTCTCTACTCTTAAATTCTCACTCTAATGATCTCATTTTAGGGAGAAATGTGTAAACATTATTGAGATACACTGTATAAAATGAATTAGATTGCTTTATTTCTTCAGTATCATAAAAAGATATTTCTTTTTAAGTGCAAAAACAAATTAAATAAGTGATGAATAGGATATTTTTTTGCAAATATAGAGGAAAAAGTATATACATATATATACATACATATATACATATATAATAGTTTTCTTGTGTGTGCAATTCTAACGAGATATTTTAAATATTACAACTTTAATTATTAATATAACTTAACTATTAATATAAATTTAAAAAGGCATAAACTGTATTTGCCTAAGAAAACGACATCCATAGGCAAATACAGTTTATGCCTTTAAAAAGGCATAAACTGTATTTGCCTATGGATGTCGTTTTCTTAGTTGATCATATTATGTATATATGCTTGAAAGATATAATTTGATGCTATATATGTGATATGTATATTTCAATTAATAGTTTCTAAAGAAATTATATGTACTATTCACAGTATGTTTTTATCAAATGCAATACATTTTCTTATTTTCTTTATATACATGAAATTAAATTTCTAAATTATATTAATTTGTTAAGTTTGTGCCAAAAACATGATACAATTGTTTCATTTTTATTAATTTAGTTTTTGAAAAATATATGCAAATTCCTATTTTTTAAATATTCCTTATAATTAAAACGATTATAAATTAAATCTTATCGTGATTATGATAGAGAAAAGCATTTTATAAAGCAGATAACAATATAATTATTGAAAGTACTATTTAAATGTATATTGCAATTACTTTTTAGAGCTTAATGAAATTAAAAATCTGCATTTTATTTATTGACAAAGATCATCAATTAAATGTTACAAATTTTTTTAAGTAAAAAAAATTAAAACTATAATTTTTTTTAAATTATAACATTTATATATATACAAAATTGTATATATATATATATATAAGAGAATTGTGCAACAGCGTATCATAAAGGAATATATAAACGTCCTATCTACTACATAAGTACAAACAAGTGAGACAAGATTTTTAATTTAGAAATGATAGAAGAAGCGTATTAAGAATCGACGTCAATGGCATTGTTTGTTGTATTAAAAGGTTGAAACGTACTTCGTATATATTATAAGCGAGAAAAAAAGATATTTTATTAAAGTATTAAATTGAAAAATTGTGAATATACGTGCACACAAAACGAACGTCGGTACACATAAGTTTCCGTACATACATTCTGATGTTACACGCGTATATTTTTTCTCATTTTTTCGTTGATATGTATGCCACTTTATTTGGTACAAAATATGCTAAGATCCTTCTACGGAAAGTCACAATCTTCTGAAACATAAAAAAATTATAGCTATATTTATCTAATTCAACAGTTCAGTATCACAGAACGAAGATGTTAGCAATTTTTATGTATGCCAGTAATAAATTTAAGCAGTGAAATAAAGAATACACTCTAATACGCCTGTGAAAGTAAGAATAATATAAAGAAAGAGAAAAATAATCTTTATGCATATGAAACAACAGAATGTGTACGATATTGCATTAAAGTTTTTAAATTTACGTTTATTATATAATTTGCAATAATTAGCGACAATTATATATTTTATCGAGATTCACGAAATGGAGCGGTTATAAAGTGAACTCCATGTGCAATTATTCCTGTAAAATAGCACAAAATTTTACGGTATAATCCGCATCTTTGTTCGAATTAGATAAAAATAGATGAATATACAAGAAAAGAAAATTACTAGAACGTGTAAAATATATATTTGAGACTGCACGTTACAGTTTAAGGAAATTTACGAAACAGCAAAGTGTGAACGAAGAGAAATAATGACAAATGAAGATATTTTGTAACTGTACAAAAGGAAAGAAAAGAAATGACGCGCGGATTTTTCTCTGTTTCATTTATGTAACGATGTGTATCTCGTGCGACATTAAAACAATGAAGCCATTGTATATATAGCGTCAGGAATGTCTTTTCGATAAGGCATTTTCGAGGCAGACACATTGTATCTAGATATTCATAATAACATTATATCTAAATATTCATAATCTTGCATAATAATTATATCAATTCTAAACAGAATTGACAATATTATATAATCAAATAAGACGTAAGAAAAGTTCTGTTACATTTTATTAATTTTATATTTTAATTTTATCTTAATGATCACACCATATATTAGATTGTTATAAAATTGCCAATTTGTCTTAGAGCTAAGAGTTATGCACGAATGTCTGGATATGATGCGATTTGAAAATGTCTAAATTGGAACAAGACTATCTTGATGCTTTCTATACTGTTAGAGTGCTTTCATTAGATTAAAGAAGATTGCGCTGCCAAATGTAAATGTAAAGGAAGAAATGGAGAACGTCATATATCGAGCATTTTCTTGAGATTTTTTTTCTTTTTTTGCTAAGTTCCATAAAATCAATCGATTTTGCTTGCTACATCTCATTTCTCTTTCATATCAACGTTGTTGTTCTGCTTTCAGCTCTGCACAAAGAAATATAGTGCCAATATATTTATAAAGTTACATGTATTTATATAACATACATATATATATATATATATATATATATATATATATATATATATATATATATATATGTATATATATATATATGCGCGTTATATACATATATTATTATAATTATGAGATAAGTATTATTATATCTATATAAACAGGCTCGCATTTACTAATGTGCCTATAAATCTATAGGTTTTGAGTTCTTTTAGAATCTTTAATCTTTGGCTTATCAATTTCTTTATTCTCAATAATCTTTTTGCTTGTTATTAGACTGTTATTAGACTGTATTTTTCTATATGTTAAATAATGTAATCATATACGTATATACTAAATATCACGTAATTTGCGAATGCAATTAGGTAATTTGTTCTCATCGTTTTCAATGTCTTGTGACTTACTTAGATATTCTCTATATTGTTATTGTGCATTTAACATTATATGTAACTGTCTAATTTAATTTAATTAATTCAATTAAGATATATAACAAGTATCGCGAGAATTTTGATGATTTAGATTCTAATTTCTCTATGAGTAATAAAGTGATAAGTTAATTTAGTGAAAAATGTATATAAATTAGTATTTCTCAGAATCAATCTCATTTAATGTTAAATATGCAAATGTAATTGTATTTTGTGTAATAATCTTTAAAGTCTGAGTCATAATAATTTCGAGAATACGTGTTCAATCATAAATCTAAAATCGCCAGATTTTTCTGATACTTTTATTTAATAGAAAGAACATGTTTGCCAAAAATGGTTTATGAAATTTCGAAACGGATTATTATGTACTAATCATTCTACATTGTTTGCAAATGCTAGATTGTTTAGTAATCACCCCGACATATTAATTATTAAATTCTAATAATTAATTAATGTCTGATTCTGTAAGAATTTCTATATACCAGTTGAGATTGTTATCCAAAAAAGAAAAAAAAAGCTTTTTTATATCAGAGTTATCTATTATCTTATATAAATGATAAGTGTATCTTGTTAGAACACTGCAACTATTATAGTTGTGAAAAACTCTTTATTCAGATGCTATTGTCCCTGAATATCAATTATCAATTATTCTGACGTTTTTCCTTTTTTATACTTTTATTTGTAACGATAATTATGTTCCTATCTTCCATTATGCAAGAATTGTATTCTACACTATTTTCTTCGATGTTGCTTAATAATCAATTTTACAATTGTAAATGTCATCCTCTAATTTTTCTTCGATCTCTAATATTATAAAGTGTTTGATATTGCTGTTGTAATTTATATGGTTTAGTATAATTCTATTGTTACACATTAAATGTGTCTCACACAATTTATTCATTATGCTATCTATACATTCTCTTTGTATTATCTGTTTGTTATTCTGGGTGAATTGTAAATCGCGTAGACAGACATTTAAATTTAAATTAGAAGATGGAACTTAGCAAATTCTCCGTTCAAAGTATTTTTTCTTCCCGTGCTAAGGTTTAATGTGTAATACGTTGCGAATCCTGCTTTAATATGAGTGTATATATATATATATATATATATATATATATATATATTATATACACATATATTTTCTATGTATCTATTTGTGTCTATGTCAGTATGTATCTATGTTTTACGGAGATAGCAGGGCATACACTCGTGTGTACTAGCACCTCGCAAATGTTGAATGAAATTTGTCTCTTTGGCTTCCTGTTTTAAAGTCGGTAAGAATCTTTGAGGAGTTGATTGCACATAGTATTGCATGTAAAATAAATTAATTTACAGAGTTTCTCC
This sequence comes from Camponotus vicinus, assembly GCF_025532165.1. Taxonomy (NCBI): domain Eukaryota; kingdom Metazoa; phylum Arthropoda; class Insecta; order Hymenoptera; family Formicidae; genus Camponotus; species Camponotus vicinus. Next base: position 11,525,976 of record NW_028141980.1, read on the forward strand.
ATTAGATTGTACATACGATTATATTGATGATTTTTTAACATTGTTGGACTAAATTTTAATTAAAAATAATTAGCAAGCGTTTTCGTTTTCGTGCCGTTTACATTAGACATTAGACATTTACTTTGTAATACGAATGTGTTACGAATGAGGATATGTATGAAGGAGGATATTATAAAAATTAATTAGTGAAATTTAACAATGTGCACAACGTACGACAGAAGTACATTGCAAAGATTCTTGCTGATTAACACGAATATATCGAATATTTTAAATCTGAAAGTGAAAATATTCCTTTCATTGTATTATATAGGATAAAGGTTGCAGCGTAACGGTCGCCATGGGCTCCCACTTATAGAAACTATTAATAGTAAAATACGTCTTATCGACGTCGAAAAACGTCAGCGGTTTATCGGTATTAGAAAAGAGAGATTTATTTTAAAGAGGTATCATATATATATATAATTTACCTAGTGTTATACGTAATGTTATGTAAAAAATATTATGCATTGCGTGCGTTATATTTTATAGAAATCTTTGGATTTTAGTATAAAGTATACTAGTGTATAAAGTTTTCATACATCTATATAGCATTTCTTTTTTTTAACTGTATCTATGCGCTCGTATTTTATATGTTATTTGGAGTTGCAAGGGTGTTTATTAATATTACTTTTGCAATTTTTTAATTTTAAATATTTTGATTATTAAGTTTGTTTATTGTTGCAAGATAAGATGTTAAACGTTACAGGATATTAATACATTAAAATTAAAAAATCAAAATAAAAGTTTAAAAAAAGGAAATATCTAGGTTTTTAAAATCTTGGATTGTATTTTTAATTTAACGAAAAATCAATAATGAACTCTGGAAAAGTTAATTGCAACAAAGAGATATGAATATATCCTATATACGAAGGCTGCAATTTTAAAGAATGTTATTTTTGTTAATTAGATTAATGTTCCAGGATTATCTAAATGACATAACGTGGCGATCGTTTAACAAATTAATCCCTAGATATTATAATTGAAAGTCTTCACGTGTGGAAAATCCATGGAGCCATTCACATGTAAGTTGCCACAAAATTGGTGATACAATACAATCCGTTGTGATAAACTGTTAAACAGTTTTAAAAAAAAAAGCAAAATACATAAATTAATAGACGGCACATAATCCCTGTGGTTTGCAAGTGAGAAATTTACATAACAATTGCAAACGCACAATAAGGTATTCTGAGATAATAAATACTTATCGAATAGTTTATTGAGCAAGACACAAAATATTGTGTTATGTGTAAAATAATTCCAAGAATGTAATATTAAATGTAATTCAGTGTACATTACGTAATCATACGAGACGCTGTATAAATATTTCTAAATATACAAATATATTATGAAATATTTTCCCGAAATTCACATTTCTCTGCTTCTTTTCGCATGATGTCCTTTTGACTCTTGGTAAAATGTTTAAATTACTATTAAAATTTCTTTTTACATAATGTAAAATGATTTTCAAAGTAATAATTGAAAGTAATAAATTTTATATTATTGCTTAATTAATGAGTCTTAACATTATTGAACTAAAGGTAGTTTTTAATAAAAATATATTTATATTAAAAACTTAATTTTTAATATTTGAATTTATTTATGTGAGAAATATAAAATTATAACTAATAATTATTAATTATATGTTGACGATGCTGTTCAAATTTAATAGAAATTTCACTGCGTTTTTTTGGAATAAAATTTTCGTATTTCTCGTTGCATGTAAACTGTAATCATTATTAAAATGTTTTATTATTACAGAATACATAAAGTGATTAATAAAAAGGAAATAACTTTATTATATATACTTCTGTAGATATATCCGTCATCGTTGTTTTCGCAGTATGCACGATACTCTTTTCAAGAGATAATTGAGGATAAATTTTAGGAGATGCAATTGTTATTTTATTAGTAAGCGTAAAATTAGATATGTCATTTTTTAGGCATGATTTATTTTTCACTGGCAACTTCTCCTTTTGATTACTACATGTTTTTTTGTTTATCGAATCTGCGAAAGAATTGCAAAAACAATATGAATAATATAATCGTTGGAATAGTATTGATAAAATTAATAGCATATAAAAGTTAACAATTGATTATAAAATACATTTAATATATTATATTATATAATTTATTATGCCAAAATTATACTAAAATAATTGCATATACTTTTGCGACCTGTATCATTCATATGTCGTTTGATTTTATTTACACTATCAGAAATTACTTCGTCATATATTGGTATTGATATCGTTGCGAGTTTATATGGAGATTCTAAAGGACTTATCAACCTAGAATAAAAAAAAAAATTCGTAAAATTATTATAATAATTGCAGAATATTGATTATAATGAAACATGAAAATATTGTAAACATACTTCAGTAATTCTGTAATGTCATCTGCAATTAATTGTAATTTTTGTAAGTTTATCAAGGCAATCTCCATCTCTTGTTTGACATTTTTTTCACGATTTAAGCTAAATATTTCCGCTTTAATTGTATCAATTTCATTTATAAGATCAGTCAGTTCCGACTCCTTTACGATATCTAATAGTGAATTATTATGAAAAGATTAATGAAAAGATCTAATCTCTTAAATTTTAATTTTTAATCTTTAGTGCATTAATTATACCGTTTTTATCATTGTTCTTTTGCTTTGCGCAGTGATCAGTTTTTATAACAAAGGGATAATATTTGAAGATATCAGAGAAATTATGTTCGTGAGAAAATTGCCATACTTGTTCGCAAAATGACTCTTCTACTGACCATACTTGATAATTTAATTCCTCCTAAATTAAAAATATAATATTTTATTTGACATTGGACAATTCTGTTATATATTATGGCTAGTAAATTGTTAATTATAATTATTATAGTTAAATCATTCAAAAATTCTCCATTATACATGGACGTAAGATGAACCAGTAGACACAGGCTGCGTTCCGATATTCACTGCCAGTACTGAAAATCTATAGTATGCGTGACATAAACTATAGATTCTCAGTACTGGCAGTGAATATCGGAACGCAGCCATAGAGAAAATTTAATAATAATTGAAAATTATTAATTCTATTTGGTTGGTTCTTATTCACTTTTTTTACTACTTTTATAATTTTATTACTAAAATTCGTCTAATATTCATTGGCGGAATCTACAAAAAATTTCTCCATTAATTTCACTGATAAATGTTGCTGGTAATACAACGTATAATACATGTTTTTTTAACACTCTTGAAAAATTGTCAAAATTATTAGGAAAATTCGACAAAAGATAAACTATAAACCAAAAGATAAATTTTCGCAACTTTTGTAGATTTAAATTTCATGATTAAACTTATTGTAAGAGAACACATAAATTGAAAAAATTATAATACTTGCTATATAAATACTTCTTATCTTTTTCAAATTGTATTTTTCTACTCTCTTAATTGCAAAATTCTATAAAGGAATTTTTTTTGCAAATTCCGCCAATATATATAATGTATAAAATGAATATATGTATAAAAAAATTTCTTGAGCAATTACCAGCTTTTGTTTTTCTTCTTTTAATACTTTTTCCTTTTCTAAAAAACTATTCTGATACATACTTATTGTATCTTTTATAATCTTTAATTCTACGCTCTTATGTCCATAGGCTATTAAAAGAGAATTCGAAGTAGCATTTTTTGAAGTAGCGTTATTCGCGAGAGCAATATTATCCGAATTATTCATTTCCTTTTTTTCTATCAAAGTATAATAAAATTCAAAATATCAATATAAGATATTTGCACTAAATTTTAATTATTTTCTTACAATATTTTAATTCAATATTCAAATTTGGTGTTTCTAAACATTGAAAATTTGAAACATAGAACATAGATTGTCATCATTGTCAGTGTAATTTTTGTGAAATGTCATTGGATAAGATTTCTGACCAATAAGCACGCATATCGACAAATGAAAACTTCTCATAAAGCCGGGTCTACAATAAATAATTTAAGCCTTAAGCCTTAAGAGATTGACCAATCACAGTCAAGTATGAAGAGAATACTCGACTGTGATTGGTCAATTTCTTAAGACTTAGGGCTTAAATTACCTATTGTAGATCGGGACTAATTCTGACGCACATTGGAAATTATAGCTTTGTGAACACTTGCGAATGAAAGATTCCTAGCCATATAAACAAAGTTCAGAATACGAGAAACAGAAACGTGATCGCTTAATCATTCGTTTTGAAATCTCTTTGGTTATGCTGATAAACTAATCATGAGTTCAAATGGTATAAAATTGATGAAAAAAGCGTAAGTATGCGATTTATAGTGCGAAAGTAAAACATCGCGATGTAAGAGCCGCAACGTGACACATTTGCAATTCTTTTAATTTTTCTTCAAATTTGCAGGGACCCATTTCCGCAAGGAGTTCGTTGCCAGAAGTGTCTGGAAATGGGACACTGGAGTTACGAGTGTAAGGGCAAAAGGAAATACCTGCACAGATCCTCTCGCACGTCACAATTGAAGAAAACTTTGCAGCAGCAACAGGATAACAATACGTATGTTATCTCAGTTCTTTTGTTAAGTTCTTTTGTTATACGTATACATGATATTTCTCTCTTGATAAATCATGCTTCTTGAAATACTTGGAAGAAATTATTTTTCAATTTTTAAAGAAACAAGAAGAAATATTTCGATATCAAGATTACTCAAATTAGATTATTTATATTTGATAATAATTTATATTTTTCTCCTCTCTTTTTTATAAAAGATGTATGGATAAAAGAACATGTACAATAAATGAAATATCCAAAGTTAAAAATCAAATACATTTTTGATCTTGATATTAAGGGATGAAATCTGCATTTGAATAAGTTTAACAGACTTTAAATATATATAAATGTATTCTATTTTTAGTCAGGTGCAAAATAAAGAAATAAAAAAGAATCATGTCAGAAAGAAAATGAGGAAGGAAGAATCCAGCAGTTCAAGCGACTCAAGTTCTTCTAGCAGTGAAGAATCAAGTAGTAGCAGCAGTTCTTCATCAGATAGCGAATCGGACTCTAATGACAGTGTATCTAGTAGTAGTAGTAGTACTAGTACTAGCAGTTGTAGTAGTAGTAGTAGTAGTAGTAGTAGTAGTAGTAGTAGTAGTAGTAGCAGTTACAACTCTTATAAAAAATAGCACAGATCACACGATGAGTTGAAAAAGAAATTTTTTTCTGGCTATCCTGTCATGTTTTTTATATAATTATTGTTCTATACAAAATCATTTTGCTACCAAACAAATTCAATGAAAAAAAAGGCGAGAACAAAAAATGCAGAACGTCTGCGAGAAATTTATTTGGTCTGTTGTAGTACATGTAAAATGAAATATTTTTTTCTCGTGAACCAATCTATATATAAAACATGCTTAGACAAAGTAAAACCTAACCTTTTTTTTCATGTTTAATTGTTTATTTTTTGACTGCATAATTATCATTATTTGTAACATTTCTGTAAAATCAATTTCTATATAAGATATGTATAGTCTTGTACAATCTTATAGTATAGATATAGGTATGAAATATGTATACTGATATAGCTTATTATAAGATTTTTTTAGCACACAAAATATATAAATTTTCTTATATTGCATTAGCATTTACCATGTTATTTTAAATAAAAATTTTGATAATTATAATTCTGAAAATCTATTGCTAGTTATTATACAGAGTGGATATTGAAATATAATGCATTATTTTTGCTACTATTACATGCATACTTAAATATAACAAAATTAATAATCTAATTGTTTTGTTATAAATATAATGTATTTAACGGAATATCACAATAATTATGTAACAATGTTTAATAATGACATGGAAGAAATTAATTAAACATTTTAATGCAATATAAAAATTTTACACACACATACGAGATAAAAAAAGTTATATAATTCAAATATTCATGTACAAAAATATGTTTTCTTCCGAATCAATCTTCAATACCTTCAGGCAGAGTCTGCACTATTACTTTTCTCCTTGATTCGTAAACGAAATTGTTTGTCTTGAATATATCACTTTCGTAAAATGGATGCAGATTGTGTATATCAATTTGTTTTGCCTATAACCCATAAAACATTAATATCAGTACAAAATGTGTTTTATTTCTTTTATATATATATATATATATATATATATATATATATATATATATATATATATATAGAGATATATAGAGATATAAAAAAAATGAAAAAGTTATAACTGGATATTTGAATAGAAAGATTTTTATACATATATTTGTGATGTTAAAAATAATGAAGAGTATTTATACATATAAGATTATGTATAAATTGGATATGAAAAGTATATATATAAAATAAGATTAAAATCTCTTTAGTCCAAACCATTGAAATAATTTGTAGTTGATTATATACTTTGTTAATTCTATGTAATTTTCAAATTTAATCCTTAATTTTCAAATTTAAATCCTTTATATTACCCGTTCCAATAGATCCTTCTCTGAAATTTCGACAGTCATGATACGCCCGCCATGCAAAGCTTTTTGAAACGCCAAAGTGTCTAAAGTAATTTGCCGTAGTATATAATATAGGAGTTCACTATGATCTTTCTTATATGATAAATATTTCTGAAATGTCTGTAATGAAATTTATAAGTATATTAGAAAAAGTTTAAATCTTTTCAGATTAAATGCAGATTGAGGCTACACATAAAAAAAGATATTAAAGAAATACCTGGCGCATAGATTTCATAATGGAATATTTTTGTGTATCTACAAAACTATCAAGAACTATTCTGATGGCGAGATTCATATCACTTTCTTGAACATGATCTCTCAAGTGCATTTTGGCACTAGCTTCTGCCATACGAATAATACTTTCTATATGACGTACGGTAATCGGCAAGCTTCCGGTCGCCTATAACAATATATGCAACATATAGAATTTTTTAATATGCAAAAATAATATTTGTATATTTTTTGAAAATTATCCAATATATATAAATAGATAGTATTCTTGTTTTACTGACTTACCAAGCTTTCCTGCCTTAACTGGCTGTATAATTTAGCGACTTTGTCTTGATCAATATTGGTCAATTTCGGATGTATGTTCTGTTTTGCGTAAACGATATATTTTTTAAGAAGATCCTGTGAAATACATAGACTTTGCGTGACGGGATCCAACTCTATGCCTTGTGTTCTTTCTGTGCTTGTCGGATGATGCTTAATATGCGAATTAACGACAAATTTGGCCAGATGACGATCTTGCATGGGATCGACTTCGTCTTTTACTATGCATAATATGTCGAATCGCGAGAGGATCGGTTCCGACAGATCCACCTGCATGAAATTTTATAAGTTATAAGTTTATACGGAAAAGCAGAATATTAAAAGATGTAACAAGTACAACATACATTTTCTGCAAAAGTCATACTGGGATCGTATCGGCCACCGATAGGATTAGATGCCGCTATCACTGCGCATCTGGCATGGAGAGACGTAACGATTCCAGCCTTCGAGATAGAAATACTTTGCTGCTCCATAGCTTCATGAATAGATGTTCTATCCTGATCGTTCATCTAGGAAAAATGGAAATTACAACATGCTTTTAATAATTTTAATTATTCTCATTGAACTGTGATGAAAATTTTATAACTTTAAATTTTATAAATTATGTTTATATATATATATAATATTATATTTTATATATATATATAATATAAATTATACATATATGTATACATATGTGTACATATTATATAAATAATCTACATTCATATTATATAAAAATTTTATAAATGTTAATTATTAACAATAATTATTATAATATTGATATTTACATTGATATTTATGATATTAATATGTTTTTGATATTAACATATGTTTTATTATAGTCATTTAAATTATATAAATATATACTTTATCGAACTCATCAATGAGACATATTCCGTGATCGGCAAGAACCAAAGCTCCAGCTTCCAAAGTCCACTCTTTGCTGATTGGTGATCTTCTTACATAAGCGGTCAAACCAACGGCTGAGGCACCCTGACCTGTCGTGAAAACCACTCTAGGTGCCACCTTTTCCACATATTTCAAAAACTGTGACTTAGCAGTGCCAGGATCTCCGCATAACAGAACATTTATATCACCGCGTACCTTGTGTTTGTTGCCTACATATTGCAATATTCAACATATATAATGAAAGATCGTATTTTTATATTGATAAAATGATTAGAATCAAAATAAATACCAGGATTTTTTGGTTCGCCACTGAATATTGCCAGTGCCAAAGCTCTTTTAATGTTTTCGTGTCCGTAAATTGAAGGCGCGATACTTGCAACAATGCGATCTGCGATTCGTTGATCTTTACTCAGAGCAAGTATACTCGAGATGTCCTCTTCCGTCAATGAATCTACAATTTCTTTCGAATCTTTGACGAATAAATGATTAGCTAATAGTACTGTGGAGAATACTGGGAAACCCTATATGTAGAAATATAATAAATTAGAATACTTCTTTCTTTTATAAAAATTAAAGGATTACTTTTTTAATGTATGCTGTGGAATAATATTAAGAAAAACATAATTAATTACCTATGAGTTGAAAATTTAATTTTACCTGTTCAGTGTTCAAAGAACCATCATAATTATTGGTGTAAATAGCGGTAACGTCTATTTCATCCCCAGGTTTACAACGATCACAAAGATCGGACAGCAAAATGCAATCTTTACTGCGTGGTATTCTGCCAGCGGGTATTCTACCCGGAGATTCTTGTACCGTTATCTTTTGATAATTTCTATATATAGTTTGCTCCATATTGATCTAAAAGAGATGATATATCTATAATTACACCCAAATAAGAACATTTTATATAATAAAATGGCAATGTGTAAGAGTAAAATGTAGAATTTTATTTTTTGATTTACCATGAATGGACCAACGCTCTGACACTCGGGACATGAGCCCGGTTTGACTTCTGTGTTTTGGGATTGAACAAATGGTCCGAGGACGTAACCGCATTTCGTACAATCGTATTTCACCACCGATAATTGTGGCAAGACTCCCGTAGTCGCCGTTACAACTCCAAGAGTTCGAACTAGTTGATTCAAGTGGAGTTTTCTATAATAACAAAGTAAAAGCCAAATTATGTTAATATATCATTTGCATTGTCGAAATTGTGTATAGAGCTAAATAAAGCTAAATAGCTAAATATAAAGAGCTAAATATTAACTAAATGAAATATTAAATATCAATCTTTACCTGAACGTGCGCAATTCTTCGATCAACGGCAATTCCGATATTCTCACGTGAATTTCTGACGTAACTCTCTCATAACTGGGGAAAATTGTCAGCACCAATTCCTTTGCAACTTCATCAAATATCTCGAGCATTTGAAACGGTGCTTCTGGTAAAAAATAGGCTAAAACATGTTCCTTACTGGCAAGAATGGGAAATTCCACTATGAAACTAGACTATTGAAATAAAGAGAAACACAAGAACCTCATGAAATAAAAACTTAAATAGATTTGATATCATGAAATAAAAGTAATTATCATAATTTTATAAAAATAAGGAAAAAGAAATCTCATTAAAAAGATATAAAATATCGATATTTTTATCTTCACAAGTATAAAATAAAATTTTTCTATGATTCCAAAGTTTATTATGGATAAATTAAAAATTAAGAAAAATTATAAAAATTAGGATTTTTTGTTAAAATTATATATACATTATATATACAAGATTTGATATACCTGATTACTTTCACACATATGGCGAATACGCTCTTTATACATATACTGTCCCTTGGAATTTGTATGAGTGCGAAGAAAGCTTTTAAAGCGATTTGAAATTTCTGTTCGTGGTCCTAGCATCATAACCCATTCCTTTATTGAGTGTCCTTTAGTATCCTCTAAATTCTCTATGGATTCAATCATCTGAAATAATGAAGAAAACATTAAATGGTTGTATACATAATATTTATACATAATGTGAAAAGATTATTACTTCTGCATCTTCTATTATGCCAGCAGCAGCTTTTTCAGCCATGCGTCGCTTGCGTGCTTGCACATCTTCTTCATCACTTTCATCTAGAAATATAAAAGATGATCTTTGAATGCTTTTGAGAAATATTATATATTCAATAATTTTATAAACCCATTTCTTTGACTTTTATAAATTATATTAGAGTTGATTATAAGTTCTTTTTATAATTTATAATTGATGTTTTGTCCTTTGCTTTAAATAGAAAATGATTAAAAATTACCATAAAGCAGATCACGATCATCTCTTATAATACCAGCTGCATGGTCTCTTTTTCGCATTTCTGTTTCTGCAGCTATACGTTCGCCCTGAGACATTTCTGAGTATTCTGAATCATCAAGTAGATTGGGATCATATCTATCCAATGCTGACATAGGCCGATAATCTCTATTATTAAAAAAAAAATAATTTTATTATGTAAATTTTATTCTAATTTTTTTTTTATCTTATATAATATATATGTAATATTTTAACTCTTTAAATAACAAGTATTAGTTTATGTATATGTTATTAGTTATTATTTTTCCACATATATCAACATATATTACATCAAAACTAATACTATAAAGATATTAAATCCTTACGCCTCCATATTATCTCCAAATAATTCCTCTCCTTCCTCTTCTTCCTCATTATTAGCACCATTATCTTCACCAAGTAACTCGGATTCATTTTCAAATGGCTCATCTATATTAGGTACAGGAGAGGTCATTGCATCAGTGTGTCGTTCAGAGCGTACAGGAGAGCTTTGTTCACTCTAATAAATGCACAATGAAATTAAATATTATCTCATTTTTCTTAATTATTCTTAATTATAAAAATATACAATATATTATATTATTATTAAATGCATATTATAATGTAAACATAAATAATATATTACAATTACATAAATAATTGTAACACAACAATACTATATAAATAATTTTTTATAAATTATATATATAATATTTTAAACATTCTATTAAAGTCATTAGAAATCTGCTTTATTTGCATCTATAATTATATTATATTATTTATTTTATACATTTTTATACTTTACCATGTTGTTATTTATGATAGGTTTTTGCCACGAGAAAAAGAGTTTTTTATATTACTGCGAGAAGCTTGGTATAAGATTATCAGCGTTTTTTTATTTCTGTAGCTACTGTAACAAAATTGAAAAATAGAATTAAATCGTCACACACACAAGCAGCACAAACCACAAGCCGTCAACACAAGGCGGCCAAAGAATATTACACTTGGCGGGAAAATCTTCGTAAAGGTAAAGGCTATAGTTTTGTCGCAGATTCTCAATGGCAAAGAAAGATATGCGTGTTGAATGAAATTTTCAACCAATAGAACATGAAAGCAGAGATGCCAGATTCCGGCCTTTTGGTAGCATGCGGTAGCATGGAGGGGATAATAGAAAGAGACAAAACATGATTCTCTCTCGCTCTTTCTCACAGAGAAGAGCGAGAGAGAATCATGTTTTGTCTCTTTCTATTATCCCCTTCATACTACCGCATGCCACCAAAAGGCCGGAATCTGGCATCTCTGCATGAAAGTCCAAAATTGACGAATCAGGTTTCATTTAGCTAAATTTACACATTAAAAAAATCAAATGAAATAGATAATTAAAAAAACGTATTATACATTACAATATATTAAAAAAATATTGATAACTTTTTTTCATTTACACCTTTTACGACGTAGAATCTTTTTACATAAGAAAATTTAAAATTTAAGAATTCAAACTTTAACTTCAAATATGAGCAAAGTATCAAACGGGTATAAAAATAAATGAGATACAAATTTCAAGTATTATACAATATTATAAAAATTTTAATTTTATTATTACTTTTTTTCTCAATTTTTCTAATCTTAATAATAAGACTATGAATTAATATTGTTGCTATTCAGTCTTAAATAATCTTTAGAAATAATCATAACTTACAAACGGGAAAAATCCAGTTTTTAAAAAGAAATGGACTTTGGCTTATATATATAATTAAATCTTTAAAGTCTAGATTCATGTATATTTTGATTTTATCTGAAACACATCAATATATAAAAAATTATGTTAAAACATAATTTATTACAAAATATAAAACTTACAATATCTAAATAAAATATTGTTATACATTACATTACATAACGATTGTTTTATATGAGGTTATAAATTAAAATTAAAATATTTCAAGATTTTCAAAGAGTATTTCTCTTCTAGAGACTTTGTATGTGTAGAAAATGAGCTTGTTGACCTAAAAATGTAATTTAAATACTGCAGACTTGCAATTGGGGAATAGCATATTATAATATTGTAAAAACTACTTATGTACAGCATTTCATCTCTCTTTCACACTTATTTTAATTTATTATTTAATTTAAATAAGATTTATAAAAATCTTATTTAATAAGCTTAAATCTAATATAAAAGAGTGTGATATATTACAATGATAAAAATGATGAAATCTGTTTTCTATAAACCTGTTACATATAAATATATAATTAACAAAAACATAAAATTTCATAGCAACTAGAAATACAGATTCCTAAAGTTGTAATAAATTATATATTTGTACCTATAGTTGTTGCCTTTTGTAGACTATGTTAGGATCCCAATTTATTTTTTTTCAACTATATCAAGATTTAAACTTATATTGACAATGGCCCATATTCTGAATCCTCTTTTATCGATAAAAGTGCTCCTAAAAGCGGCCTGTAGCCAATCAGAAGGCTTATATGCCACTTTTAGAGGCACTTTTATTGATAAAAGAGGATTCAGAATATGGGCCAATATATATCATATAAATATATCTATCATATATTCGTCTATTGTTTCAATTTTTAATCAGAAATTATGTAAGACTAGAGAAAGACATATGGATCAGATTATAGGAAAATGGAATGAGACAAAATATAAATTTGCAATAATAAAACTATACTCAATACAAAGCATAATTGAGATCTGACATATTACTACCATTTCTACTTGCATTATTAGACAAATGCAATTTTGACATTCCTTCCAACATGTAATCATCATCTGTAACAATCCACATGATAAATATGTAAGTTGTATGAATTTGCATGCAAATTGAGATTATATTAATCTATTATATGTATAAAACATTATATATGTATATATTATATAATTATGTTAATAAAAATTTTGATTTTCTTATATATTTTTTTTATTATTTCATTTTTACCTGATTCATTATCGCTCAATTGACGAGGCGAAAATTTGCATCCCCGTGCTAAATAATACTTCAGTTTGCCTACACTGGCTAAAATTAAACCAAGAAATGGTGGTGAAGGTTTTAAAGGTCTGGATAGGTACTCGGGATGAAACTGTGTAGCTACATAATAACTATGTCCTTCTAATTCAGCAATCTCCATTCGTATATTTTCATCCTCATCACGACCTAAAAAAAATGTCGGACTGTATAGTACATATCTTAATCACATATAATTAAAATTACAAATTATATTAAACAAAACTGTAACTTTTATTGTGTGTGAAAATGCAATATAACTCACCTACAAATTTTAAACCAGCTGCTTCTAAAGCTTGAATGTATTCCGGATTTATTTCATATCTGTGCCTATGTCTTTCTTCTATGACATCTTTATTGTCATACAATTTTTCTGTAGAGAAAAATAATAATATATAAAATATACATATTAAAAAATATATATTGTGACACAGAAAAAAGAAAATTGATCTCATATTCTATTACTGACTTAAGACAGAATTAATGTCGCAGAAACGCGTTTGTCTCTTGCCTAGCCTCATAGTTCCCCCCTTCACTTCCGGATTGTGTTCTGGCATGTCTATCACCACAGGTTTACTAGTCTCTGGATCAATTTCTGTAGAGTTTGCTGTTTGAAGATTCAATACGTTTCGCGCGAATTCAATGACCGCCGCTTGCAAACCCAGACAGATGCCGAGAAACGGCTTGTCGTTCATTCTACACCATCGACAGGCTTCAATCTTTCCTTCCAATCCTCTTTTACCAAAGCCACCTGCTACAATAACACCACTAAACACAACAAATGCATTTTTATTAAAAATTATATTATATGGATATTAGAAGTACAAAACATAAAAATGTATTGTAACACTTACTTGCTTTTACAAAGCTGTTGCCATGCCTCGTGATATAAAACTGGATTTTCCATTAATGTACTTTGCTCTAAATTAGCAGCTTCAATAAACTGTAACAATTGCATAATCATTTAGAGAAAATAATATTTAATAACATTATATAATAAATAAATAAATAAATATATATATATATATATATATATATATATATAAAATTATATTTCTATTATATATATTTCAAATAATTACGATACACAGCATTGCGAGATAATACCGTCAAATTCAATTTATAACCGGCCTCAATGGCAGCATGTTGCAACGCTTTTGTAATAGAAGCATAAGAATCCTCGAGTTTCGTATATTTGCCTACTAGAGCGATATTAACATCCTTCCGCAAATGATCAACGCGATCTGCTAAATCTCGCCATTTTCGCATGAAGGAACGCGGACGCGGCATTCCGATATTCAGTTGCAATCGATCATCGAGAAACTCTATAACGCCCTGATATTCCATAAGAAGTGGTACTCGATATATGGACGTTAAATCGTGAATAGTGATGACCTGATAAAAACATTTGATATCATTTAATATTAATATTGATTTCATTAATATTGATTTCAATTAATTATTTAATTTCAAATAATTAATTTTAATTAATCAATTAACTTTTTTATAATAATATTAAGATAAACTTTTGACAATTACTTGCTCTGGAGCCACATGACAAAAATTTGAAATTTTTTCTTTGGCGGAATCGCCAATAGGCATTTCCGATCTACAAACTATTAAGTCAGGTGATAAACCTAATCCACGTAATTCCCTCACACTAGATTGTGTTGGTTTCGTCTTGGCTTCGCCCGTTGATTTTGGCTAAAAGGTATTTTATATTTCAATGATAATTCAGAGAAAATTGTTTTCAAAAATTCAAAAACGGAGTTTATGGAGCTTCACAAAAATTAATCATGCATTTATTATATGCATATAAAATATAGAAAAAAATATAGAAAAAATATGTAAACGGGAAATATGTAACCTGTATGTAAAGATTGTAGGCATGTAACGCAGTTACCTGCGGCACTAAAGACACATGGGCAACACAGAAGTTTTCTTTCTTCACTCTAAATTGAAACTGCCTAAATGCTTCTACAAACGGCATCCCCTCTATATCGCCTATTGTGCCACCCAATTCTACTATGCAAACCTGTAAAGAATTATTAATAAATTATGTAATTAGAATATTTTATCATAAAGTTTATATATATATATATATATATATATATATATATATATATATATACACATGTATATGTATATGTGTATAAAATTTATATATTACATATACATATTTTTTTCTAATATACATCAAGATGTTAAATATTTAAACTAATATTTTTGCATTTTATAGAATTATGAAACATAATAATTCATATATTAACAACACCTCTGGTTTAGCTCCATCTTCTGTTACAGATTGATTTGCAACTCTTTCTACCCACTCCTGAATAGCATCAGTAATATGAGGTACAACTAGAAAAACCGCTTTTATTAATTTATACAATATATCATGTTCTTCTTTCTCTCTCTCTTTCTCATATACATATAGTGTATGTGTGTATATATATATATATATATATATATATATGTGTGTGTGTGTGTGTGTGTGTGTGTGTGTGTGTGTATGTGTGTTCGCGCGCGCGCGCAATATTATATAAGTAGAAGTACTTATTTTTGGTAGAAGTATCTATGGTAGAAGTATTTTTCAATACCTTGTACTGTTTTTCCTAGATAATCTCCATTTCTTTCTTTTGTAATAACATGTTGATAAATTTTTCCTGTCGTTATATTATTGTCCTTATGAAGGGTGATATCCAGAAAACGCTCGTAATTGCCCAAATCAAGATCCACTTCACCACCATCATCAAGTACATAAACTTCTCCTGTTGTATAGAACAAACAAAAGACTTTGTAGTAAGTAACATAAGTAAAGTAAGTAACAATAGCAAAATGATAGGGGATGTGTTCGTAGAAAACCAGTAACACAAGAGTCTCTTCGAGGAATGCTTTTATCGCTTACTTGGCTGAACAATGGAATGTACTGATAAGCATCAAGTTTCATTGGATATTAGAAACATAAAGGATGAATGAAATTATACAAACATATTTATACCATATTTATATAATAATTATATTATATTTTAATAATTGAATTGATCAACAATGTTGATTGCTTCACACACAGATATATTTAAATAGATTAAATTTTATCTGTATCATAGCTGAAATTATATGAATAATAATTTAGCTTCATTTGATCTTACATTAATTAATTTAATAATATATATTAATTTTACAGAAAATTAAACATTTGTTATCATATTATTTTAATTTTATTAATAAAAAATATAATTATATAATTATATTTTAATTTATAAATATAATTTTTCTTTTAAAAATAAATCTTATACATCAATTTTAACGTTAATTTTTTTAATTGCGTTTTTCCCCTATAGCTCTATCTTTTCTATCTATAATTTTTGAATACAGGAAATGCATGTATAGAACTGGAAGACTGATTAAAAATATTCAGACGGATTTGTGTAGAATATTTGCATAGAGAAATAAATTAGAAACTTAAAATAAATGATCTATTATTGCGTTCTATATATGTGCGCGATTGATTTTATCTGTATACGATTATAAAAATTCATCTGCCTTTATTTGACCTTAATTAATTGCTAAACAGCGTGGTGGCAGCATACAAAATGGCGCAAGCACATGGCTGGAAATTTTACCGCCATAAAAGCTTGACCCGCCGTAGCATTTAATTTAGCGATTTCCGTTTAATTTTATCACACAACTACGATTTTATTCAGATGACACATTGTTTAATTCATTTTCTTCTCTATCGTTAATCAAATAAATCAAGGCAGCAACAGATGCCGACAAGATAATTTGAATTAAATTTCGTAATACATATATACACATCTTTAATATATTTTAATTATATTTAATTGAAAAAAAATTTAGTAAAAATTTTCATAATGTTAAGAAATGGGAAATCTCTCTCTCTTTCAGGAGCTAGAATCGTGCTATGATCTTTACGTGACAACGTGCTGCGATAAAGCCCATTTCATCCGTATCAATGGTACAGGAAATTGAATTCAATTTCAAAGTCACATCGATCGATTTCGAATATGCTAACGAGAGAAACGCCGTCTTTCAGACATGTCATATGTAAAGGGCGCAGTGACGTGCGAAAATTAACGTCGCGCTCACCGTGCTCGTAGGGCGAGAACGTCCCGGCGTCGATGTTAATGTAGGGATCGATCTTTATGGACGTCACGCGAATGTTACAATGCTTGAGGATAGTGCCGAACGAGCTGGCGATGACGCCCTTGCCTACGCCGCTGATCACACCTCCGGTCACCAGAATGTACTTCATGACTTGGCTGACCGATTCTCGGTGATTTGAGCTGGATACCTCGCTGCGGGCTCGCAAATGTCAATTGCAACGAATTCGGGCACGAACCGAACAAAATCGAAACGGAGCCAACACCGTGTGTATGCACCTTCGGCACGTAAAGCACAGTGCTGCGAGCTCGCGCGCTGCGAGATTTTTATAGACAGGCCAGGTCCCAGAGCAAGCTTCGGAGATAACGGTACCCTGGATTTCGAATATTTTTTTTTCCGCTCTCAAAATTGTGTGTTTATTGCACAATTAATTAGATATATATTACTCGGTAGATAAATTCTGTTAGCGAACTGGTGGCAAATTCGAGTAGAAATTGTAGCTGTCAAACATAAATCTGTCTTCTGTTAGGACATTAAGCGTCGTCTACAATGGCCGTAGCATAAGGTTGTAAAGCCGTAGTCGTAAGAAATTGACCAATCACAGTTGATTATTCTCCTGAACTTCAACTGGGATTGGTCAATTTCTTACGACTACGGCCTTACAACCTTATGCTACGGCCATTGTAGACGACGCTTTACACCTTGACAGCAGTGATGCGCTGTCATGGGAATAAAGTCGCGCATGCGCACTAACAAACGCTATGAATTCTCAGTAACGTATGTATTTTTATGAAATATAAGGTATCGTCAGACTCCCCTCAATGCGAAAAAAAATATTAAGTTGCAAGGAGAGAAGAAAATTTCTATCAAAGAAATTAAATACATTAAATATAATAATGCACTTTGTATATAACATATTACGGCTACTGAAAAACGCGAGAAAACTATGTGGGAAAGGACCTTTTATGCGCACCTAATGTTGCATTTAGATACATATGTGGTATCAGCTATGACGTAACTTACGCATGCGCATAGAGGCTCTCGCGTGGGAAAAAATCCCACGACAGCGCATCACTGCTTGACAGAAAAGCAGAAACGCAGAAGCCAATCAGAACTCGCGCTGGTAACAAGCAGTGTGTAAGCAATGCATTAGATAAGCAAAAAGTAGAAATTGTGACTAGCGCGAGTTCTGATTGGCTTCTGCTTTGCCAGCGCGATGATTGGCTGTTCTTGTCTGACACCGCCCATTCCCCTCTAGTTCAAATATGAACCATGGCGTAGCCAGGCGTAGTGTGTGTGCGTGATGCACGCATGTACTGTGTATTTAACTGTACACTGCTGTACGCAGCATTGTGAGAACCAAGTGAATCGTGCGTGAACGCGCTCGTGACATCTCAAAATGTCAAATTCGGCGGAGATACACAGCAAGTATCAGTTATCCCGCGATAAAGGATACGCCCACTCACGCATACTTCGCAGTTGCATTCGCCCACTCGTATCGCGAATGTAAATATTTACAGAGTGAAAGTACACATAGCGGATCAAGTATACGTATTGTGCTCAAATCAGAACGAGGAAAAAAGGAAGGAAGAGAAAGAAATCTCGTATCGGTTTGGCCACCTTCCTTCTCTCTCACCCCCTGACGTACTCGAAGAATACTCGCGATTAGTTGCCGCAATAAAACTGTACTTTACCGTGCTTCCTGCATATTTATGGTGACAGGAAACAGGGCTTAATTCTCTCTACGTGGACGTTTAACTAGCGTAAACTGTCAATTGCGAAGTAGGCGTAAATAGGCACGCTATAGTGCGATGAAACAATGTAAGATATACATCCATTCGACGAATCGATGTTTATTTCGAGTGTACAAATCCGATGGAAATATTGATATAATATTGGCTAACGGGATTATTTCAACATCTTGTGTTGTTTCCTGAAATGTTATGTTTTTTGGCATTGTTATATGTATGTTGGAGTAATATATCTTGTGTGTGCTGATTGTGTGTATCTTGTGTGTGCTGATTGTGTGTATCTGTTTGTCTGAAATATTATTATATAGAATTTTTATTTTATGCTAGCTTATAACACTGATTGCAATTTTTTTCATTAAAATTAATATTTAATAATGAAATAAATATGTTGTGAGAATTTAAAACAGATGCAGTTATATTATGCAATTATATAGTATATGTTATCCTATGCAATTGACACTATGCTCATTTTGTTTCTTTTTAATTTATTAATATGTTTATATTAATTATAATATTAATATATTTATATTAACAAACAATATTATAGAGGAGTAGAAAGATGCTATGGCTGCCACGGCTACATCACGTAATGATGAGGAGGAGTTAAATGGGGAAACTGAATCAGAGGCCAGTAGTATATACCAATGTGGTTCGGTGATCTCCACTGTACCTGATCGTCATGGATTCCTAGGTGGTTCGCAATACAGCCCTGAAAGGTAATCAATTAATAATGCAATTAATTCTATTAATGTGATAAGAAGGCTATTTCAATGAAATAATTGTCGATCGTGCAGGAAGCAATCTATACCACCTGATGTGATACTACGAAGAGAAAGAAAATGGATACGGATGCTAAATAATTGGAGTCTTTTCATGACAACGAATTATCGCAAGGTCCGCGAGAGATGTCGCAAAGGTATACCGCCTTCCGTGAGACTCCGCGCCTGGTTGAATCTTTGCGGTGGTCAGCTTCTAATGAACGAGAATCCGAACTTGTACGAAGAACTGATCAAACGACCCGGTGATCCCAAATACATAGAGGATATCAAAAAAGATCTTCATCGTCAATTCCCGCATCACGAGATGTTCGTCGAGAACGCACCTGGGCAGCAAGAACTGTTTCAAGTTCTCAAGGCATACTCCATTCTAAACAGTAAAGTGGGATACTGCCAAGCTCAAGCGCCTATCGCTGCGTTCTTGTTGATGCACATGCCGGCGGTGCAAGCATTTTGGTGTCTCGTCGCGATATGTGACAAGTATCTCATCGGATATTACAGTCAAGGCATGGAAACATTGCTGCGCGACGGAGATATTCTGTTTGCTCTTCTCAAAAGAGTTTCTCCTATCGCATATAAACACTTAGTTAGTACACATAAGTTATTGTAATTTAAACAATTATATGTATGTGTGAATATTCATTTTAAAAAAGTATTTATATTTTGAAAATATCTCAAAAGTGAATTTTAACTATATATGTCATTTAAAAAAAAAACTACTGCAGCTATTAAAACAATAATTTTGAGTTTCTTGAAAATGTGTATATACAATATTAAAAGAATGTCAGAATAATGTCATCTGAAATAACTGAATTTTTATTATAGACTAATTATATATAATTACACACCTATATTATATATACATAGTTAATTAATTCAATATTATCATTTCAGAAAAAACAAAAAATGGAGCCAATTCTATATATGACGGAATGGTTTTTATGCGTTTACACACGAACGCTGCCGTGGGAAAGTATTTTGCGCATATGGGACATGTTCCTTTGCGAAGGTGTGAAAGTAATTTTCAAAGTTGGCTTGGTATTGTTAAAAGGTAGTCTGGGTCGCACATCCCTCGTTAAGCGTTGTCCAACGACATACGAAACTCTCCAAGTTTTAAGAAATCCGCCGCAACATATCATGGAAGAGGAAGCTTTGCTCTATCAAGTAAATATTAATTTTTTTTGTTATATATTTATTAAAATTAGTAAAAATTTAAATGTCTGTACGATTGCGGAAATTTCTATAGGAAATACTCGGATCATATTTGTATGTGTGTATGACAGAAAGGATTATACAGAAAATTTTGTTACATATTTATTATTAATGTTACAGATTCAGAAGTTGAACTTGAGCGAGGAAGACTTTGAATATGAGCATCAAAGACAAATATTGAAAAGAAAGGCAGCAGAGAAAGAAACTGCCAATCGAACTGACTGACAATTAAGTAGTTAGATAAATATGGGGCGAATATATATTTAATATTATATATATATATATATATATACATATACATATATATATATATATATATATATATATATATATATATATATATATATATAATGCTCCAATATGTGCCTTCCCTTCCATCTGATATTGTATAGATTCTGCAATTTGTATCTCTTCCATGAAGCGGAGAGATTAGCAAAAACTGATAGATACGTATATTTGCAAAATAGAAAGTAATTTTCATATACTTCGTCCATGCATACATACATCCACATTCCCCGAGCCAGAGAGTGCACCTATTTATCTCTATTTCTTTTATTATTACTACAAAAGAGAGCACAACATTAGATTCGCATAATACTATTTAATGATATTTTCATTATTGACATATGTTTAGTTATTATATATATAATGATCTTCGACAGTTAATATACTATATCGATATTTATATATGTACAAAAATTTATTTCATTTTTGAAATAAAATATAGTATATGATAATGTTATACTAAATAAATATTATCTTTTGTTAATGTCAATCTTATATTAATCCTTATCAATTAAATATAATATTAATTAATTTTAGATTTTTCCCTTTGTAGATCTTACTACATACATTTAAATTCCTAATAAAATACGTGAACCGTAGTTTTTGTCTTTCTAATACGTTTAAATATGCTATTTCATATTAATATGTACATTAAATATTCCTTTTTTTATATATGTAACTTCCTACGATCGGTTCAAACATATTCACGCAAACTTTAATATTATATTTTCAACATCTTTGATGTAAAAATGCGATAATTTTTATTTTACACGATATCACACTTATTTTCAGCTAGCTGTGCTGAAATTCTTCCAACGATTCCGTCCGTCTATGGCATTCATCACGAAAGTCGCTAGACGCAAAAAATCATCGTTGTCCGCTACTCGCGCATTAAAAAGCTCGAAGTGCGGCAATTTCGGTAGAAATAACACACCCATCATGAATAGAAGAGCCATGCTGATAAACGTGCCTATCGCTACAAAGAGCGGATTCATAAGTTGCTTCTGAGTGTTCCCCGCAGTTTCCGTGGCCGTGTATATTGGAACGATCTGAAAAGAAAAACGCGAGCCATGTATTCATTCTGATTTTTTATACGAAAAAATTGGTATGTAATTTTAAAATATAGAATAATTGTGAATATAATTTTCTTAATAAATGTTGAAGATTTATACGTATATTTAATGAAATTCGAATAAGGATACAATATATATAAGAATAAAATTCCAAAATTTGTCTATATTTTTTTATAATATAAATTTTTTTAGCTTTCATAATTTATAACTACTTTAAATACAACTGCATTGATATTTCATGTGCATGAAAAATGACTCCAGCAATTTCTTGTGCTAGCAATTCTCAGTGTTGCATAATATCATCAACATAAAATAAAAACATTGTATGCTCGCATAAACGTCTGGTTGTGTACCAGGTGATCGCAAGAATCGCGACTCGCCTAACGGTGCAACAGGTTTGGGACTCTCCCTTACCGCAGCCTGCTGCTGATTATGATCTCCCTGCAACTCGGACGCGAAGCTCTTGAGCGGAAAGAAGTAATAGTTGTACAACGGGTATTTAGCCGGTAGCTGCAGGTGACCGACCTGCGGCGTCGCGTTGCCGTTGCCCGCGGCATTCAGTGCCTGCGTCAAAGCTGCAACGCTGATCGCTGACCCTTTTTCCAAGGCCTGTTTGTACAACGCGGCCAGTTTCGCTCGTGTGAGTACCAACGGCTCCGGCTGTTTTACTTTTGGGTAACTGGCCGCGGTGGTGGGTTCCACTGGGCGTACCTGAAAAATTTGCGGATATCAGTGCTTTGGCAAATTAAGAAGGGAAAGTTGAATTCAATATATTAGCATTTCGACAAGTTAAAAAATAGAATAACAAAGAAATATCAAAAATTAATATGAATACTACAATTAAAGAAATTTATATAAATTTATTTTAAATTGTTAATGAATAGCATTTTTCCCTTATTGTTATTAATTAAGTTCATTCAAGTACCGCGTAATATTGCACTATATTGTTTGTAGCAGACTGAGCTTGTTCGGCAAATGCATTATTCGCGATCGGCTTTTCCTGATGCCTGATGTTTTGATGAACATTGTTAGTGCTCAGCTTGCGATGTACATTGTCTTGGCTGTAATCGTCTTGATAACCGGTATATTGATAATGGTTCGTCGACAATCGATCATGCATTGTAATGCTATTAGACGGCACATTTAATTCTTGAAGCTCAATCATTGCCTTTTGAAGATACTCCCCGCTCGTTTCGGCGCCACACAATCGAGCGTTGATAATGATCAATGATATTAACGCGGCGAACCGCCAAGATGACTTTGCTCTCCGCGATGAATTCATATTGAATCGTTCTTATGGGTTTTTAGCACCTATCAAGCAAAAGAATTTAATAGTTTCTTAATTAATGTCCTTCCCTAATCATTTCTCAATGAAATGTTCATATGTATATAATATTATCAAGAATATTTCTGTTAATGAAATTTTTATATTATTTCAGTTTTTTCAATCTTTTTAAAGTATCGAACATTAAATGTTATAGCATGAATATTTGGAACATTGTTATGAATAATTAAATACTCGAACATTTTGATTATTAATATTATTATTGATATTTATTATTGATTATTATCGATATCAATGTGTTTTCTATCATAATGAGAAGACTTACATACAAAAAAGAGTCTTACATATTTAAAATTTAATTTAGAAAATCTTCTAATGTTGATAATACAGTCGAGACACATTTTCATGTCCGAATATCACTTTGTGTTTTATAACATTACATCACATATATGTTTTACAGAAATGTTTTCTTGTTCTTCATTACTTTTGTAGCACACATATATCTTCGATTATACGCAATTTTCTACAAACGATAGAAAGACTCACTCAGATACAGCATCAAATCCACTTGAATGTTATAATATATTAGAATAATAGATAATGTAAATTATTTTGTAATTGAGATAATTTCCGAAGCATGTATGCAAAGAATTAAATTCTGCCTTGATAAGAGGAACAGCACATGATATATTACTAGAATTAATTTACAATTTACATTACGACACACGTGGTCTCGTATGCGTGTTTATAACTGCCTGCGATAATCAAAAGGTCAAATAAATCAACCTATGTCGCAAACACAGCTTGAAATTACACATGCGATATTTGGGCTTCTTTCGCGGTAGATATGTGATCGCATCAGATTGAAAACACGAAAAACTTATATATTCGATTGAGGTGAATCGTCGAGCCCGTTCGCGAAGATTCTACAACCGTGAATGAACTGAATTAACTTCCTTCACCGATATGTATTCCCCCCATATACGCATTCAGCGAACCGTGAAAAAGCGGAGCGTGAAGATAGATATTCGACGAATACCAATCATAACAATTTGATCTTACAAATCTATTAGACATCCTTCATGAATGATTCTCTGTTAATTAAAAGAAACTTTTTTTATGATAATTTTTAACTTGATTAATTTTGAAACTTTTTATTCTTAAAAGTTAGAGCTTTAATCTTTTTTGAATTTCAGGGATTTATAAATTATTATATAATATTTATAAAAAGATTGCATTAATTTTATTTATATATTTTAATTATGTTTCGTATTAGATTTATACACACAGTAAATTTTTGTGTTTCTCATAAGAAATTATTAATTATGCAATATTTCTCTATTAATTTTTTTTATTCATTGTTTTCTTTTTTAATTGAAATGAGGGATTTTTGCAAAATGTTTCAATGTTATTCTTCATTCAAAATTACTCACTTGCATATATATTTATATATTCCGGCTTTGTCAGACCAGTATTTTATTCGATTTGATGTATACGGGAGTAATATAACGGATGTACCCAAAACTCTCGGGACCTAAATCGTATGATCCGTGACGGTTCGCATGTCATCGCTTGACGCAGAATATGTAACTGTAAGTGAATTTTTGATAACATCTATATTATTTATCAGCGTTTGATCATTGGAGACAGTTATAATCTTTACGTGCTCCTTATTTCCTTCGCAAGTAGAGCCTGGTCTGTTCATCGTAAGAATCTCGTAAAGAATCTCTCATAAAAAGTCGTTCTTCGACGATTATTACAGAGCAAATTAATTTTATGGGGTTTGAAAGAAAATTACCTACGAGAAGTTTGATTTTCAAACTTGATTTGTAAAAAATAAGATATAAATATTTTTATTCTTAGAGAGAACAAAATCGATAAAATGGTTTAATTAAATTTCTTCATCAAAGTATATTGTTGTTATATATTTCTTCAAAATTTAATTAAGATTGTTTACTTATTTATTAGATATTTAGATTATTATGACTTATAAGACTTATTTAGACATTAAGATTATATATATTTCAATTAAGACTTACTAGTTAATGTTATATATTACAAAACTCTCTCTCTCTCTCTCTCTCTCTCTCTCTATATATATATATATATATATATATATATATATATATATATATAAATTATTTTAATGTTGAGAAATAAACTAAATTTCAATATTAGATATAAATTAAAGGATTGATACTATTATTACGATACGTAATAATTCATAAAAATTTTAGTACATCTGGGATACCAAAATAATTTATATTTTTTCTATATTTAGATACCAAAATAATTTATATTTCCAATTTGCTGTAATAGATATTACTTGTAGATTCTAAATATTTAATTAATTTCACAGTGGAAGATGCGACGAATGTGGTTAATTAAGATCAAAGAGGAGGTAAAAGAGTTTAAATTCCCGAAGCATCTCGTTCCAACGCGAGCAGACGGGATGAATTTGCTTTCGGAATTTCGAATGTATGTCAGCAATCCGATTTGCCTCGCGAATCTTCATCGACCGTGTTAAGTTGAATTATTTTTACTCTTTTAGCTATTATCAAGTCACAGAAAATCACGATAATATTCGTGTAGTTACTATAAGAGCGAATGGCTTTATTTATCATGGAAAAGGAAAAATTCGCATCGGGAAGCACTAAGACAATAACGAAACATCACATGCGGAATCACGGTTCGTTGATCGACCGATACCGAGTGATTAAATGACATACACTGTTGATTATCCGTGATTATTATTGTTGTGAAGAATCTTCCTCCACGGACTAGAAATCATGATACACTCGACGAACACGATATAGATCCGCTTCTTTTATGTATTTCCTTAATTAATTATGTCGGTGCCACTGTAAAAATAGGTAACTTTGACAGAACAAGAATTAAAGAAAATTTTTATTCTTAAAATCAATTATACTTATCTTCGAAATTAGAAATTCATTTCAGTTGATTTGTATCTCTTTAATGCGAGATAAATCTTGATTTTTCGGTGCTTAGATATTATTTTTAAAAAACTTATATATATACATGCAATATTTCTCTAAAATATTTTAGATAATTTAATGTGATATGATAACATTACTGATACAAATAACTCAGTTCGTTATTTTACCTGAGTGATTAAAAATATATACATTAGAATATTTATAAGTTTCTTACATAATTTTTCGAATAAAATTCCTGGAACTATCGTGTGGGTAACTACGACTCACCTAAATAAAGAGTACTTGCACATACAGCATTTTATTGCAGTCAGTGAACCGTTGCTTAATTATTGCTAACGATACATATGACCGTTATAGGATCATTTGTCTCTACTCGAATAGAATACTATATTTTGTAAGTACGGTACATTTTTCACTAAAAAAATTATAATTATCAATTTTATAAATAAAAAGTTTCTATTTAAAAAATTTGTAATTAACGTTAAAGATAAAAAAAGACAATCTTTAATTTTTTATTAGTTTATACATATATTTTTCTTAAATATATATGAAGTTGCTCTTTGCAAATATAAAATATGATAAAAATTATAAGTACTTACAATTAATATAAATTTTAAATTTATCTTCGATTCTGTGAATTATTTTTAGATAATTAAAAATTAATTAATATTTTAAATAAAATGCTCCTTTTTGAGAAATTTAAGATGATGACATCTTAGACTTCTTTAGATATTGACAAGGAGAAATGTAATTGGGAAAGAAACGAGAGATAGCATACGGTTCATTATTGTGTCATGTATTTCCTTTCACATCGAGTGCACTGTTACCGATATCGCTTTACAACTTTTCATACAAAAGGATGATTCGATGATGAGCATCGTCGCAGGTTCGACACACTCTCGCGAGTCTTACTCTTTGAGAGAGCGAATCTCGACAACGAAAATCATGCAATTGTGCGTCTCCGGGCGCTGGTTCTTTCGATCTTAATCTCAAACATGCGT